>NC_035109.1:267092897-269592897 GCF_002204515.2 Aedes aegypti
TACTCAGCGTAGTGTTCTTATGAGCACTTCCACAGTTATTAACTGAGAGCTTTCTTTGCCTAAGTTGCCATTTTCGCATTCGTATATCGTGTGGCAGGTACGATGATACTCTATGCCCAGGGAAGTCAAGGAAATTTCCATTACGAAAAGATCCTGGACCGACCGGGATTCGAACCCAGACACCTTCAGCATGGCTTTGCTTTGTAGCCGCGGACTCTAACCACTCGGCTAAGGAAGGCCCCTAAATGACGGGCTACTTAGCCTTAATAACATTTCTACCAATCATAGCATCATATGACATCATGGCCGAATTAGGAATCACCAACAATTAATTTTGAAAATAAATTTTGAACACAAACATTAGTTACTAATCTGCCAATAATTTCCAACTGAGTTCCTCCGATACCCTTGAAAGTTTTATTTTCGTTATAAGGACAATTTTTTTTCTTGATCAATCAAACCAAGGCGTGTCAGGCAAACTGGGCTACCTGTGTCAAATAATGCTTGCAGTTTAAGTTTGTAGTAGTCTTATCAGCCGAAACTTCACTATTAGTTAACACAGCAACATTCGCAGGTTTGTTTACAGTCGTCCTTATGGTCATTGATTTCTTCTGATACGGTGCTGCACCCAAATAGTTTGTTTAACATTGTATGTTCCTTCGACAGTTGATAGCTATATGTCTGGGTTGACCACAGTTATAGCATACAGGAACGTTTAATGGACGCCTCAGATGAAGTTGGATGGACTTGAATGCTCGAAGAAGATATTCAACTGATTTATCAGGCGAATATCTGTTATTCCTTCAATAACGTATTGCACAAGTTCTGCTTCATTCAATTCCAACGTTACAGCCAAACTTCTTTTAGAAATATGGTAACCCAAAAGCTTTCATTTGCGTTTCATTTTCTTGCTTCTAGATTTTGCGTGTTTCAACAGTACTTACAGTAATTCCAAAAGTAGACTTCAATTGACTAACTATTTCTTCATAATCCTTCAGCATCAAATCTGGTTGAGATGATAACCAAATCTGTGCATTTCTTCTTAACTCTTAACACCCTAATGTACACAACCAATCGTTCATTTTCAAAGACCTGTGTGGGTTCACTGAGATAATAGCTACTCTGTTAAATAACGCAACAATACATACTTACCTGTAAGTTTGCAAACTCTATTCCAATGAGCTCTCTCGAGTTTCCCACCTAAAAATTAGCTAACGGTATATCACTCGTTTGTGTATGACCATCAATTGTCGTAGTATAACTTATCTCGTGAGATAATGAAGTGGTTTATTGCGATAACTGCACGAATTGTCGTCACCAATCGTGTCTGGTAGAAGTTCGAAGATATTGTAGATTTGTAGTCGCACAGCATCCGATTTGTTGCATCAGGAATAGCATTTCATTGCATGTAAGTGAATCATGGAAGTTTGATTAACCGGTGGTTTTAGAAAGCGTGTGTATATTTTCTACTAGTGCAGTTAAAGGCCACAATATATCGCTGTATGATATTTTTGATTATGTGAATCAGTTGAACTGTGAAGGCGTTTTGTGAATTATACTTTTCATTGCAAAATGAAATATTTGAACAGCGTATTCATCCATCGTTTGTGTTTCCAGGGACATCGCACAACTTGCTTAGGTAATCAATTCGAATTGACATGACTTCCACACAAAACCGTTTCAGTTTTGAAACATCAAAAGAGTGAGTACTGAAATATTTTTTAAAAATCTATGCATTTCGGATCAACTAATTATTTTATTTGTATTAATTTCAGTGCTGATGATGAAGATGAATACAATCCGTTCGAAAAGCGTCAAATTCGTAAAGCCAATTCGTAAGTACGAACAGTTTGATAGTGTCGTCAGTGGCTGAATTTCAATCCGATATGTTTACTTAGATCCATCGGGACGCTGATTCACATGGTGAAGGGTTCGCTTGGAACGGGTATACTGGCAATGCCTTTCGCCTTCAAAACGGGTGGCCTCGTGTTCGGAATTTTGGGTACCATGCTGGTGGCGCTCATATATGCACATTGCGTTCATCTATTGGTAGGATCGTCTTCATGTTTATAGAGCAATGTGGATATTCTAACCAACTTTGTATATGATTGTAGGTTGGTACATCACAAAAAGCATGCAAACGTAGCAGAATACCCGTACTAGGGTTTGCCGAGACAGCTGAGAACGTGTTCGCCAATGGGCCCTTCAGATTACGTAAATTTGCTGGATTTGCCAAGTAATGGTTTGTTTCTGCATCCTTAGCAAGGAACTCGTAAGCATCACTTTAAAGATAGTTTATTACTGAGATTAGACCTTCTGTTTGAACATTTCATTCATTGGTTAGGCATGAGAATAGTGATACCTGAACGTAAACAATATCAAGTCTCAATAGGTGTTTGATTCGCAACTATTTTTTTCATACGCGCTTTTACTAATTGAACTCATGCACTACCTTGAAAGTTTCTTTGGTACCATCTTAACTTTTAACGTCAGTCGATTGACGATAGAGGCTTAAGCGTAAGTTATCACTAATAAGATTTTTCGCAAACCCACCACGAAACAGTTTGCAATGAATCGCTACTATTATTATTTATTCTCAGAGCTTACATCGACTACATGCTGCTGGTGATCAGCTACTTCTCCGTCTGCGTATACCTCGTGTTTATCTCAACAACGCTCCGAGACGTGATCAACTACGAGCTGCAAATCGATTGGAGCATTCGGATATACATTCTACTGACAACGTGCGTAGTTGCCTTCATAACACAAGTTCGTGAACTAAAGTACCTGGTGCCGTTTTCCCTGCTCGCCAACTCGTCCATCATTGTGGTCTTCATAATTACGCTGTTCTACATCTTCAAGGAACCGGTTGCAATATCGAACCGGAAGTTCTGGCCCGAGTTAAGCAATCTTCCTTCGTTTTTTGGGTACGGTACTGAAGCTTATAGAGATTTGGAACATTAACTGAACTATCATCATCTACAGGACAGCAGTGTACGCTATTGAAGGAATCGGTATTGTACTTCCGGTGGAGAACAAGATGAAGCAACCTCAGCATTTTCTGCAGACTTTTGGAGTTGCCAACTTCGCCATCTGTTTCATAACCATTCTGTACAATATAGTAGGATTCTTCGGTTATGCTACATACGGAGAAGGCACCAAAGGATCCGTTACGCTGAATTTACCAAACGATGAACTGTAAATAACAATGGCCCCCGTTAGATTCACGATAACTTGATTCTGTACTGGTTTCTTACAGCTTGGCCAAATCAACGCAACTGCTAGCGGCGGTAGCCATTCTTCTGACCCTGGGGCTCTACTACTACGTACCGATGGAGATCCTGTGGAAAAAGATCGGACATAAAATACCCGAAAGAAGACACAACCTAGCCCAGGTTGGGATTCGTTTGGGCATCGTGGTTGCGATGATGGGCCTTGCCTTGACTGTACCGCAGTTGGAACCCTTCATCGGTTTTGTGGGATCGATTGGGTCGGCAACTTTGGCCTTGTTGACTCCAATCGTGTTGGATACGGTATATCGATGGCCTACCGGGTACGGTTGGATGAGGTGGCGGCTACTGAAGAATATTTTACTTGGAGCGTTTGGATTGTTCATCCTGGCCGTGGGAACGTACTTCAGTTTGATGGATATTGTTGCTATTTATGAATGATTGTTATATTCATAATAAATTTGATTGTTTTAATACAATTCCAAAGATTTGTTTTATATTGTTGATAATTAAATTTTATATATGTTGATAATTAAATTGGCACTGGCTACATTCCCGTACTGAGCAGACCCATTGAAACTGCACATTTTAGACATCTAAGTTATTGAACAGTGATTCCCAACCCATTTGCTGTGTCCTACATATCGAACACATTATGCTCCATTTGTCTTTTTGCATTTCGAACATATTCGATAACCTACCCAAGAAACATTTGCCTATTTTATAATCATTTATTAAGCAATTTTTCACAACTACATACTGAATAGTTGCTTTATTATATTACTTTGCAGCTGCTACGCACACATTGTTCAAGCAAATCTGGCGAAATTATTAAGCTTCTTTATCATTTAGTGACTGTAATCATATATTGTAATGATGTTTATTCAGGTTTCACTTAGCTTAATAAGGATTGATGATTTAACAACGCTAGTTTAATAAACTACATTATTGCAGTTTAATTCAGCATCATGTTTAACAACATTTTAATTATTTCCAAGTGAAGCCTTTGTTCAGGCGTTGTTCACACAAATTTGGAGAAGTTATAAAGCGTGTCGTTGTATATTGACTTTATTCTACAACTTCAAAATCGCTTTATAAGCATTCATCTCAGCTTTTATTCAACTGCCACAAAATTGATTGAAAACAAATAAATGACTAAAAATAGCTAACACTGTATAAATCAAATGCAGTGTATACCTTTACCATGAATTAATAACCACACTTTTAATACTTACCTGAATACTGGATTCAAACTCAAGACCTTGCCATCGTCAGCGGTTTACCTTGCCATCTGCGCCATCCTTGAATTCATATATCGGTCTTCCAGTGCCCAATATAAACCTCTTGTAGCTGATTATTGATCATGCTTGAGGTTCTATTCAACAATAACTAATCAACACGTGCTATGCTGATCAACAACTGAATAAGCGCATTACTTCTGCTGCTGTTCAGTACTGATGCGAGCTGAACTCAGTCGGCTATTTATAGCGCACAGTGAGAAAATTTATTTCAATGCTGGTCAAAAATAAAGTTTATTCACAAAGTAAAAACAGTCTGAAATGATTAATCGAATTTCATAATAAGTTTCAACTTGTTAAAACTTTAATTGAATTGTTTATCTAACTATTCTAAAATTCATTTATTAAATGTATAATATTTCTACTAGGTTAATATTTTAATTATTTGTCGTACTTTTTCCATCTATTAAACATTATACAAATATAAAATATATTTCAATTAATAATCCTATGTCAGAAGACTGATTCAAAATATTTTCTAAACATAATTGAATATTGTATTGAGAAAGCATCAGTTATTATTGTATCCAACATGTTTTTATATATTAGTAAGTTAGTGGCGAATTCGCCAAGGGCGAAAAGCCACTCAAAAAAAGATAAATAATAATAATATTAGTAAGTTGAACATTGCAATACATTAGGAATACAACGCAATTTTTAGATATTTTGTCCATTTTTCAAAAATTTAGCTATGGTGTGACCTCTTTTGTAAAGCTTCTTTGTTGCTGAACAATGTGTTTAGTAATCGTTATTTTGGACTTCTTTGCATGACCTGCTCGGATGATATATCTATGTTGTATTAGGATTTTATAAAATACCTATTCAGCTTTTAATCATGTTCATGTTAAACATGGAAACAGCTGAAGTGCGAAGCAACCAAAACGTTAGTTCGTCTCTTGCACATCTGTTTACACAATTATATTTGTTTGGTGGAATATTGGCTCTTTAATAGAAGGAAAAATGACTTGTTCAACTCATTAGTAAAACAATCTTGACAAGTCGGCAGAGATTCTTTGGAGAAGTTTAATATGTGTTGATTCTACTATTATTCATTCCAATGAAAAATGTTGAACATTGACTTAAATTTGGATTTAAATACCATCTTCTCAGCTCTTTGTAGGGCATTTTTTCAGCTGTCACCATTATTCAACAATAATTAACTATGTATGTTTATTTGTGACACTTGATTGTAAGTTGGGTAACTACTTTCATGTAACTATTGTTAAATTATTATTTATACTTCGATTATCATTAAAAATGTTATGATTAGTAACTTTTTCCGATATCAATAACGTCGCAGATGATGATCACTACATTTGGAAATTTATTGATATTTTTAATTCAACGTGATTCGAACTTTACCCTCGTTGATCCATTACGTCGCCATTACGTCCATTACGTTAATCCATCCATCGCATACACGTCTTGGATTTGATTTGAAAAACATTTGAAACATTTGAAAATAACATAAAAAGACATAATATGTTTTGCTTGAATAAGAGCATACACATATACTGTTATTCACATTGTTTATAAGTTTTACTAATCATGCTGGTCAACATTTTAGGTATTAGACACTGAAACTTTTGTACGATTTGTTGTTAATCAAATGTTCAATATGCTACTAAAATGATGGCTACAAACTATAGAAGCTTTTGATCAGTCAATTGTTAAACTTCTTATGAGTTGTAGAACAAAAGCTACTATATTTGCATTTTCGGAGGTTTATTCAGCTCTTCTTCTAAACACAAACTGCAAGTGGAATAACATCTTTTTTATAAGCGGAAATTAATTTTATTCAATTAATGATTCAACTAAAAATTTGTTCAACAATGGTTGCTGTTATGCAGCTTGTATTAAATACGTAAGTATCTTAAAAGCTACCAATTGTTCCTTGGGTAGTTTCTGAATTTTCGTATCATTCGTATGATGCGAAATCTACGATATTTTCCCACGAAAGGAGAATGTTTTTTTTTCGCTTCCTCGCGTGAACATATTTCGCTCACGCTTATTTTCCCTAGAGCAGGGTGTGGCGGTACCACGAATAATTGAATTAAAAATGAATATTAGTTTAAGTTGTACAAAATAATTTGCTTGTGTTGAATTATATCATTGAATTACCCCCTGTATATAGACCACTCAATTTGAATGAACTACTGAATTCGAGTTCATTTGTTCATTTGCTCCACTCCGCATACCATTTGTAGAATGAGTTCCCTGTTAGATTCTGGCTCTGAGCGTAAATCGACAGCCAAGCGATCCTTTTGCAGAAGACTGTGATCTCGGTTCGAGGCTCGGGCATCGACCTGGGTTCAAGTATCGTTGACCCTCTAAGTCTTTTATAAAACTTCGGGTGGGCAACGAGTTGGATGATCGTGTCCACTTAGAGAAATTGAATGCTTTCTCCCGACGGGTAGAAAAAGTAGTATGCGTGAAGGCGATTTTTGACCTTCGCGAAATTCTACTTCGTAGATTTCGCGTAATTTCCGGCGACGAAAATTTGCAAATCTCGCGCCTATTCTGAGGATCCTTTAACTTGACTCATTCACTTCGTTCTGGTCTGCGGAAGAGGCGAGAGCGATCCAAGTTTAGTTTAACCGCGCCGTGGTGTGATAGTTCAGCTTAGAAAGGCAAAGTCAAGTGCTTACTTACTTACTTATTTGGCTTTACATCAATTATCTTGATAAAGCCTCGCCAACAATATTTCGCCAATTCCCTCGGTTCATGGCCGCTTCTCTCCATCCTCGACTGTGACCCACGCTCTCCAGGTCCTGGTGTACCTGATCAATCCACCTAGCTCGCTGCGCCCCACGCCTTCTTGTTCCGACCGGATTCGTGGCGAACACCATCTTTACAGGGTTGTTGTCCGGCATTCTTGCAACATGCCCTGCCCAGCGTATCCTTCCAGCTTTAGCTACCTTCACGATACTGGGTTCGCCGTAGAGTTGAGCGAGCTCGTGGTTCATCCTTCGCCGCCACACGCCGTTCTCCTGCACGCCGCCGAAGATCGTCCTTAGCACTCGGCGTTCGAAAACCCCAAGAGCTTGCAAGTCCTCCTCGAGCATAGTCCACGCCTCATGCCCATAGAGGACTACCGGTCTTATGAGCGTTTTGTACATCGTGCATTTGGTGCGGGGGTGAATCTTTCTTGACCGCAGTTTCTTCTGGAGCCCATAGTAGGCACGACTTCCGCTGATGATGCGCCTTCGTATTTCCCGACTAACATTGTTGTCAGCCGTCAACAAGGATCCGAGGTAGACGAACTCGTCCACCACCTCGAAGGTATCCCCGTCTATCGTAACACTGCTTCCTAGGCGGGTCCTGTCGCGCTCAGTTCCGCCAACCAGCATGTACTTTGTTTTCGACGCATTCACCATTAGCCCGACTCTTGTTGCTTCGCATTTCAGGCGGGTGAACAAATCTGCCACCGTTTCAAATTTTCTCCCAATAATATCCATGTCGTCCGCGAAGCAAACAAATTGTCCGGATCTCGTGAAAATCGTGCCTCGACTGTTAAGTCCGGCTCTCCGCATGAGTCAAGTACGTTAGTAGCGATTTGTGCGAGTTGGCGGTTTTAGTGAGAGTAGTTGATGCGACAGATTTGTGGCAAGTTGCAAGGCCCGTCAAACCAAACACCCAAGTTAGCGACCGTTTTCGACCCCGCTTTCCAGCTTCGGAGTTTTCCCGGCGGTACACGTGGGCCGGAGAGGGCAAGCGTACCATTAACCCGCGCCCTTGGCAGATCAGAAACAGCGAGCGAGTCGGTTTCGGACCGATATACAGCAAACCCATGTGAACTACAAGCAAAGTTTCGTCGAGCGTCCCGAACCGGTGAAAGTCACGCACGCTACCAACTGAGCCATCGTTGGTGACGACCACAGATGTGACGGCTGTACTCCGTCGAGCAAGTCCACGAATCCCATGTGAGGCGTCGTTGAGAACGGCAAGCGAGTAGCAGAAGCGAAATCCGGAGGAGATCCGCGTGTCGGCCACGTGCCGCTACAACCGCAACAACCACCGATGCCTCCACACAAGTAAAGTCAAACCGTGAGTACCCATTCATTTATCCCATGCGCATGGTGAATTTCGCCCCTAGCCCGAGTTAAACCGCTAGCGTGGCCACACCGTTCATTTCGGCCCTACCGTTCGTCCCGCTTATGCGTCGGTAGTCGGCAACATACATTAAACCCCCGAATGAACACCACCCGTCGAACCGCACACAAATGAGCAGGCAATGGACATGCCCTATATCAACTGCAGCGATTTGCAGTAGACAGGATGTCCCGGGCCCGATCTATCTGACAAGCCAATCGAGCCCTCTGTCACCATAGAAGATGGTGTCTCCATCATGTCGATAGCCTGCAAATGAGTTAACCGCACAGAAGGGAGAAAGAGAGTAGCTAGAGTAAAGAGGGAAGTAGTAGAATGAGCCTATGCATGATATAAAACGTTTGACTTTTACTGTGCGCCCTGTTTTCAAGTTGCCCGTGAGAGCGAGCGAGACAGCACCAACACACGGCGCACAGTAAAAGTCAAAAGAACAAAAGAATTTATGGCACGTACAGAGGCTCAGGCCTAGAGTTTAAGATTGTAAATGAGCCTCTGTACGTGCCATAAATCCTTTTGTTTTTTTGACTTTTACTGTGCGCCGTGTGTTGGTGCTGTCTCGCTCTCTCTCACGGGCAATTTGAAAACAGGGCGCACAGTAAAAGTCAAACGTTTCATAGCATGCATGAGCCTATGCATGCTATGAGAGAGAGCGAGACAGCACCAACACACGGCGCACAGTAAAAGTCAAAAGAACAAAAGGATTTATGGCACGTACAGAGGCTCATAGGCTCATATGGAATTGTCGGTAAAGCAGAAGTAAAGAAATGGAATTATTATAGCGTGAAATATACACGCAAAAAAAGTGCGGTAAAAACTAACATTTTGGGGAGTTAACTTAAGCGCTCGCACCGACAATTTTCAGCAGACCAGAAATGCGCTTGATTTTACCATGTTTGTTGTCGAAATCAAGTTGTTGTAAATTGTTTCTGTCAAATGTATCGGTAATGTGGTGGGATGTACCGTAAACATAGTAAATTGGTCTGAAATTCCATGGTAGTTTCAAGAATGGGCGTAGTCAGCTAAAATAGTAATCGTTACTACAGATTTTTTTCCCGTGTAGAGGAAGAAGTTTGAATTTGAAGTAGCTGCGTTTTCAATAAATGAGTACACTACAGTCTAAAAGTGCTTTGAATAGCCTTTTCTTGGGAGAAGTCTAGAATGGTAAATGTAGAGGGATTTTCACGTTTCGGGTAGTTTTGAGTTTGGTCATTTTTTTGGATATTTTACTGGAGAGGTTGACTCCGAATTCAACCAAGGGACAGCTCTTTAATCGAACGAAGATTCGTTCGTTGGAGTCTTGTTTTCCCGTGATGATAACCATCGCGAGCACTACATACTTTGTCGTCGGCGAAAATCACCTTTACGCACTCTAATTTCTTTATTTGCACGACTTTGGTCGTGAAGCATTTCATTTCCCTGATCAGCCAGCTTGTTTCCCGCCCATTCATTTGAGAAAAAACCAGAACCCTCCCCTGAAGGGTCGGTCGGGCAACCTTTCAATCTTGGTAAGTGGTCTCCCTCGGGAGTGGCGCGTAAGCCATTTTTACTTGTTCCCGGGAAACTCGCAAGGCTGTCGGGTTACAGGGGGTTTTCAGCCTTTTTGGCTAACGGAGCACTATTTGAAATAAAATTGTTGCGTGGAGCACCTGTTCTTCAATATCACTCCGTTTCAAATTCTGATTTTTTACATGATCTGATTGACCCTATAAATGGGTTGTTTAGGGTTAAGAAAAAGTTGTTCTTTTTGGTAGCTTGATCGAAAGAGCATACACTGAAACAAGCGTTGAAGTAATGAGGAGAACCATGGACAAGTTCTTAAATTTATTATTCCAATCACGATTGAGCTATCAAGAAAGCTTTTTGTTTGCGTTTTGATCCCTCTCAATCCAACCGCATCGACAGTTGAGCGGTAAGCGTTCGCGCTTGACAATCGTGAGATCCTCGGTTCAGTTCTGGCTTTTTGCAAGTTTTTAACCATGATATAGTGATTTTAACTATCGAGATGGTACCATGGTAAAATTGAATGCACAAAATATTTGAAATAAATGCAAATTTAGTCTGCACAAATCAAGTGGCGTTGTGTATTTAATTTAACCCTCTAATATAGTATTTCCAACTGCAACGCTGTTCTCAGTGAATTTTCTTAAGTGAGGGGGTTAGAAGCAAAAGGGTGTAAGTGACAAAAACTAATTTTTAAGAAAATCTACTTAGAAGTCTTTTTCAGCCAAGCCAATCTTCTATGAATTATGTTATTTTTGCTGTTATATGGAAAACAAATAGTATTGGAGAGCTTGAAAGCTGTCGTTTATTTTAGTGTACTCAACTCAAAACCAACCAGAAAGCGACTTACATTCCTTTGCGTTTAGACCCCTCAAATGTATAACAATTATTGCGCTTTTATATTCTAATTTTGAAATTTTATCTAAAATGACCAAAGAAGATTTCAATTAGTCTATGACATTTCAATTTACATATTGACAGCTCTTCCCGTACTAAAATTTGCCGGTAGTAGTGATTCCCATACTTGTCTTAAACATCACGCAGAGAATTGACATTGATTCAAAACAATGATTACTTTTGTTATTTTTAACAAGCGCTTTCAATTTGTTGTAATGAAATAAATTCCGTTAAAACAACAATGATTTTTTATTAAAACAAAATGGAAATATTGTTGAATTTACGGACAGCATTTCCAAAGCGATATATTTTTAAAACAACAAAATCAAATTTCATATCAAATGGAAGGTTTGTTTGTTTCAATTATCTCCGTTGTTGGTGTGTGAAGTGACCCGCCATCTTTTTTTTTTGCTCTAAACGAGGTAAAAAGTGAATATTTTCGACGCGAAAAATTTGTTGAAGCTCTCGACATGGAGAAAATTGCATCTAGAAAAGTACAATCAATCATTTTGGAATATCTGAAACAACGATCGAAACCATTATTGGTAAGTTATGGCATTTTTTCCATAATGTTGATTCTAATTAACTGTTTTTATTGATTACAGTTACATACAAGACATCATAAACGCTGATACATACTAGTTTAATAGAAGGAAATTGACTGCTAATTTCATCTCGTCATTTGGAAAGTGTCACAGGTACCTCGAACATGTTTATGAAAAATGTAAATAAATTAAACCTTCCAGGCCATATTTTTTTTTCATTTCAAAATAAAAATAAAATGAAGAAAGAGGGGCCTTGGACAAATGAAAAGATGTTATTATTTCAAATAAAAATATTATAAAAGTAAAAAACAGCTACTCTTTGTTATAAAACAGTGCAGTTTTATTTTAATGCAAAAATAAAGTTGTCTCAGAAAAAAATATATTGAATCAAAAATTTATTTTGTTGAACTGCGTTACACTCAGCTGTCAAATTCAACAATACATATTTTTGAACTAAATCACCAGCAGTAATTAAAATAATGAAAGGCTATTATAAGCCGGCAAATAATAAAGAAAATTTGTTGTTGTGATTCAGGATATATTTGATATTAACATTATTTTCTCTGCGTGATGTTTTAAAAATAGTTCCAGGGCCCGGAAAATTTTGAAACTGTGAATTTTGGATTTTTTGACGTTGGATAACGTCTTTCGGCAACATATGGGGGTACAATTCAGAAAAACAAAAAAGAGTAAGTGGTTGTTTCCAAGATACGACCGCCAAGTTGACGTTGGATAACGTTAGCCTCTTCTATTTCCTGGCTTGAGACCGTCACGAACTTATGAAAGATTTCTACTGCTAAAAATCCAATTAATTTTCACACTACCCAAGGAACAATTGGTAGCTTTTAAGATACTTACGTGTTTAATACAAGCTGCTTAGCAGCAACCATTGCTGAACAAATGTTTAGTTGAATCATTAATTGAATAAAATTAATTATCGCTTATAAAAAAGCTGTTATTCCACTTGCAGTTTGTGTTTTGAATAAGAGCTGAATAAACTTCCGAAAATGCAAATATAGTAGCTTTTGTTCTACAACACATAAGAAGTTTAACAATTGACTGATTAAAAGCTTCTACAGATTGTAGCCATCATTTTAGTAGAATATTGAACATTTGATTAACAACAAATCGTACAAAAGTTTCAGTGTTAAAATGTTGACCAGCATGAATAGTAAAACTGATAAACAATGTGAATAACAGTATATGAGTATGCTCTTATTCAAGCAAAACATATTATGTCTTTTTATGTTATTTTCAAATGTTTCAAATGTTTTTCAAATAAAATCCTAGACGTGTATGCGATGGATGGATTAACGTAATGGACGTAATGGCGACGTAATGGATCAACGAGGGTAAAGTTCGAATCACATTGGATTAAAAATATCAAAATTTAAATTTTCCAAATGTAGTGATCATCATCTGCGACGTCATTGATATCGGAAAAAGTTACTAATCATAACATTTTTAATGATAATCGAAGTATAAATAATAATTTAACAATAGTTACATGAAAGTGGTTACCCAACTTACAGTCCAGTGTCACAAATAAACATATACATAGTTAATTATTGTTGAATAATGGTGACAGCTGAAAAAATGCCCTACAAAGAGCTGAGAAGATGGTATTTAAATCCAAATTTAAGTCAATGTTCAACATTTTTCATTGGAATGAATAATAGTAGAATCAACACATATTAAACTTCTCCAAAGAATCTCTGCCGACTTGTCAAGATTGTTTTACTAATGAGTTGAACAAGTCATTTTTCCTTCTATTAAAGAGCCAGTATTCCACCAAACAAATATAATTGTGTAAACAGATGTACAGGAGACGAACTAACGTTTTGGTTGCTTCGCACTTCAGCTATTTCCATGTTCAACATGAACATGATTAAAAGCTGAATAGGTATTTTATAAAATCCTAATACAACATAGATATATCATCCGAGCAAGTCATCCAACGAAGTCCAAAATAACGATTACTAAACACATTGTTCAGCAACAAAGAAGCCTTACAAAAGAGGTCACACCATAGCCAAATTTTTGAAAAATGGACAAAATATCTAAAAATTGCGTTGTATTCCTAATGTATTGCAATGTTCAACTTACTAATATTATTATTATTTATCTTTATTTGAGTGGCTTTTGGGTTTGTTCATATATTATTATAACGCTCAAATTGGCCATTTTAGACACCCACCCACCCCCGCGTGACGCTTTTTGTATAGATAGTTTACTATTTTTGTATGAGCCGTAACAACGTTCGAACACCCACCCACCCCCTAAAGCGTTATGAAATTTGTGAATGGGCCCTTTCGCCCTTGGCGAATTCGTCACTAACTTACTAATATATAAAAACATGTTGGATACAATTATAACTGATGCTTTCTCAATACAATATTCAATTATGTTTAGAAAATATTTTGAATCAGTCTTCTGACATAGGAATATTGATTGAAATATATTTTATGTTTGTATAATGTTTAATAGATGGAAAAAGTACGACAAATGATTAAAATATTAACCTAGTAGAAATATTATACATTTAATAAATGAATTTTAGTATAGTTAGATGAACAATTCAATTGAAGTTTTAACAAGTTAAAACTTATTATGAAATTCGATTAATCATTTCAGACTGTTTTTACTTTGTGAATAAACTTTATTTTTGACCAGCATTGAAATAAATTTTCACACTGTGCGCTATAAATAGCCCTCTGAGTTCAGCTCGCATCAGTACTGAACAGCAGCAGAAGTAATGCGCTTAATCAGTTGTTGATCAGCATAGCACGTGTTGATTAGTTATGGACCTATGCACGGTTTCACTATCTGACGTTTTAGCGGTGCCGTGTTATTTATATGACCATGGAAACTAGTGAATTCGGCACCGCTCAAGCGTCAAATTAGTGAACTCGTGCATTAATCCATTGTTGAATAGAAGCTCAAGCTTGATCAATAATCAGCGACAATTGGTTTATACTGTGCACTGGAAGGCTGATATATGAATTCAAGGATGGCGCAGATGGCAAGGTATACCGCTGACGATGGGAAGGTCTCGAGTTTGAATCCAGTATTCAGGTAATTATTAAAAGTGTGGTTATTAATTCATGGTAAAGGTATACACTGCATTTGATGTATACAGTGTTAACTATTTTTAGTCATTTATTTGTTTTCAATCAATTTTGTGGCAGTTGAATAAAAGCTGAGATGAATGCTTATAAAGCGATTTTGAAGTTGTAGAATAAAGTGAATATACAACGATACGCTTTATAACTTCTCCAAATTTGTGTGAACAACGCCTGAACAAAGGCTTCACTTGGAAATAATTAAAATGTTGTTAAACACGATGCTGAATTAAACTGCAATAATGTAGTTTGTTAAACTAGCGTTGTTAAATCATCAATCCTTATTAAGCTAAGTGAAACCTGAATAAACATCATTACATCATTACATTACATCATTACATTACATCATTACATTACATCAATCCTTATTAAGCTAAGTGAAACCTGAATAAACATCATTACAATATATGATTACAGTCACTAAATGATAAGAAGCCTAATAATTTCGCCAGATTTGCTTAAACAATGTGTGCGTAGCAGCTGCAAAGTAATATAATAAAGCAACTATTCAGTATGTAGTTGTGAAAAATTGCTTAATAAATTATTATAAAATAGGCAAATGTTTCTTGGGATATTTGTTGCACATCAATTCTGATTTATTATAGACATTGTGTATTATTATTTTGTGTTAATACAAAATAATCACTTGTATTCAGTACCATGTATTCAGGAGCTTAGGCCATTATATTGAAGAATTGATTTTTCAGTGTATACTTAATCATTGTTCATTTGGATTCAAAATATCTATTATTTAATTCAAAATAACTATTTTCCATTGATTTTGGGTTACGTAATATTTGAATCATTTCTTAACAATAGAAAATATATTGCATTCCAACAGCAGTGCAGCAGCGTCCTCGGAAACATTCTCAAATTGTCGTTTTGTCAATTATTCATAACTAATCATATATTATATGATGCTACAAGATGAATTATTGCAAGAATGTGGTAAACAAATTAGCAAAATTACACAAATAACTCTTTAGTACACATTTGTTGGCCCTGAAAAGGACCGATTGAACTGTGAGAATCGAGTACACACCGACACATTTTGCCAGCGAACAGGTTGAAATCGTCCTCACCCGATAAGGTTTACGATGGCGATGACGATGGGCGCTTGAACAAGCGGCTTGGGCTGATTTACTTCAGCCATCTCGTAGCCAGCGATTTCACAAACCGGACACTGGATTTGCTGATTGCAATTTTGCTGATTTTGGTAAAATGTTTACCGCAAATCACTAAAAAATTCACCTAAACTATTATTTAATTCACCGACAGTTTTGTTGCTGTGAGTATTGCCAGTAATGTTGCGCTTCACGGTAGAAATATTTTCAAAACTTGAATTGTTGAATTCACGTAACACATTTTGACGGCACACTGGTTGAAAACCTTCTCGCCTGATGAGGTTTGCGGTGGGGATAACGATGTGCGCTTCAACAAGCGGCTTTGGTTTATTTTTTTCAGCCATCTCGTACAAACTTGCCTTTGCACCCCGATTCCTGCAGGGCCGATTCTGGAAGCGCGAGTCCATTAGGAAATCTTGAGCGATTTCACAATCCTGACGCTGGATCGTTAATGAGGAAAGTTTTATAGCTGTTCACACTAAAAGTCGTCACAATTCACTAGCTTTCCGCCCTTAGAATCATTCTTAAGGAATCGATGGAGACACTTTCACTTTTCCCTCGATTCTGATCGCGTATGTGGGTGGTTCCACCAATTTCCCGAAATATACTTTATCCACCTTTTTTTTTCTCTGTTCGGATGCGCCACTGCGACCAGTATTTAGATCTATTGTGGCATTACCCGTATCCTTAGTGTATAGTGCATGTCGCATTACTCCATTTCCATTGATAGGTAATGAAGCATCGATTTCTGTACAGTTTTTGTTTTGATTCCTCAGATATTGATAAAAATCGACTATGATGAAAAGGTCCCGCTATTTACACCCTTCATTGGAATTTAAATCTCAGCGAAGGCGCGCCCCTTAGCAAACATAATCGATTAAATTTCTGAGGAACCAAATCGGTACTACTGATATTTGACCATGCAAAAGGAACTCTAATCACATCTTTGTTTCGCTTTTAGTTTAGTCCCAGAAAAATACTAGAAAAAAGGGGCTTTGGGTGGCACCCAAACAAAATTAAAACCAAAACATTCTCCGGCATTGGAGCACGTTAACGAGCAACAAGCAGTAAGGTTCTTCTCTTCTGCTTACATCGCTTGTTTCTAGTTAACCTAGTGAAAACCCACATCTGATGTAATCCACTAACTTGCGTGGAACATCATCGAAAAATAAAAGGGGTTTTTCTTAGATCAATGGTGATCATTGATCTTTCGAATTATTCACTACGGGGAGGGGAATGCTTCCTTCGGTCGGCAGGATCGCTACATCCGCCCCCCTTAAATTAAGTTTTTATTTGTAAAGCAAAGAAAAACTTGCAGTAGGCATTTGGCTAGCGTAAAGAGTATCCCTAGAACTATTCTACATTCTAAAACAAAACATATAATTAAGATTTTTTTTCCTTTGCAAATGCGTACTAATCTATTCCTCACTTCTTTCCCTGCTCTAGATGATTCACCTTCCTCCTTGCCGCTTGAGTCTGTCAGAATGCCGCTTCGTGTTTGTGTTCCAATAGAATTCCCTCGAACGAAACTGGATTTCGAGCCCCGAACGAGTTATTTGTAGGGTTGTCCATTGAACGAAATCTCCCAATCAACCAGCAAGACCTTCAAACTCAGAGTATCTTCCAAATAGTAACTAACATCCTTCCATTGCACGTAACCTTCTATCTGAACAAAGTCGTTTCCATGTGTTGAGTAACCTTAGCCACCAATCACCATTCCGATTCCATCGAACCACTCTCAGAGATTCGTCGAGTGTTCCCTCTTCCTCCATTTGAATCGACGCGTAGATAAATTTACAATCGATTCATGGATAAATATTGAAAATCTATCGATAAATGACTGAGTTATTAGCGGTCAAAACCTGACCATTTTTCGTTACATGCTCAATTTTTTGTTTTTCTGAATTGTACCCCCATATGTTGCCGAAAGACGTTATCCAACGTCAAAAAAGAAATCGCTCATGTGAGTTAGGCCCTATTAAAGTGACAGCACAGAATTTCTTGTTCACCCATTATATTTTCGTTCACCAACTTCTCCCAAGAATTATCACTATGCTATTATGCTACATTTGTCTTGCATATCGAACATATTTTATGACAATTCCTTTGTGGGCGAGCGACGGAATCCGAATCAAGTGTGTCCTGTTCGTGTTGTGCGAGTAAAAAAAAAGTGTGCGGTAGCAAGAAAAAAAAAACTATTCATATTGTTCACCACAGTGTACTATATTAAGAAGGTGATATATTCCGAAAACTGACAGCTACTTTACGACGTCATTCCTATCCATCTCGAACACATTTGTGAAAAAAATGATCTAGTCGTCCGGATGGTATATGGTACGATAGAAGTAACGTCACATGTTTACAACAAAATTCGTTGTTTACACCTGTAAAGAGCCTGCCTTGTTAATTTTCATGCCGTGATAGAAACTTACGAAACTAGCGATTTTCATCAAGTCGGCCTTGATTGTCGTTGGCAAGCTGAAGTTACCGTTTTGTCTCAATTTCCGAACAGACTCATATTCCGAGCACTCAGTTTTTGTATGACCATTTGGTTGAAATGTTATGCTGAAATATGACACATTCTTCTTCTTCCTGGCATTACGTCCCCACTGGGACAGAGTCTGCTTCTCAGCTTGGTGTTCTTATAAGCACTTCCACAGTTATTAACTGAGAGCTTACTGTGCCAATGACCATTTTTGCATGCGTATATCGTGTGGCAGGTACGAAGATACTCTATGCCCTGGGAAGTCGAGAAAATTTCCAACCCGAAAAGATCCTCGACCGGTGGGATTCGAACCCACGACCCTCAGCTTGGTCTTGCTGAATAGCTGCGCGTTTACCGCTACGGCTATCTGGGCCCCTGACACATAATTACCAGGAAATGGCAGCCAATTGCAATTCAATTTGAATGTCTACCAATCTATTTTATATTCCGGCAGTAATGATGATTCTCCAGTTCTAGGTCAGTAAAATTAGCTCGGATAAATTTATTTGCGAAATTAATCATTTGAGTATGCTTTATTCGTGCTGTTCGGAATTTTGAATCAAGGTGTTCGGAGTATGAGACAGAATAAACACAGTGTTCGGCATTTAAATCAAAATGTTGTTCCGTAGTTTTTCGTAAATTTAATAATAAACAAGGTAAAATGAACATTTATATCAACAAAATTTATATGAACATTTATATTTATTTATAAGTTGAAATTTGGTTTCATGGAACTTTGTTGCTGATTAAAAAGAAAACGTCTACAATTAGAACTCGATTCTCAAAATAGTACGACTTTGATTTATTAGAAACTTCAAAGTACTAATAAACTTGCCTTAATTTTTTTCTAAAATCAGCACTAAAGTTCACAACTAGTTTTCGAATTACTAATTTAGAACTAGGTTTAGTACTTCAATGCAAAGTTCAGTGAAAGTATTAACCGTACTTAAGGTGAAGATGAATCGAAGCCAAATCTCAAATTTTCAAGAGCACAAATCTGGAGAACCAAACAACCGTTCAAGCTGAAAACTTAATCGATTGGTCAATAGCTGGTGGTGACCAATCGATTAAGTTTTCAGCTCAAACGGGCGATCGGTTTTCCAGATTTGTGCTCTTAAAAATTTGAGGTTTGGCTTCGATTCATCTTCGGGGAAACGGGATTTTCGGGGAACTGGCGTTCGGGGAAAAGTAGCACAACCACACCACACGTATATCGAGCAGCGGTATGAACTATTGTTTCAACGAGAAGAGCTCGAGTTCGAGTCTTGCAGCAAATGTATTTATGGAACAAAGTGTTCAATAAAAAATTAAAAGAAAACAGTTCCCAAATACCACTGAGAGTTAATGAATTGGATGGAAAATGTGTTGGGCTTTCAAAAAGGTTTTTTTTTTTGATCTCCATACCGAAGTTTATTCTTAAGCTGAATTGCATTTTCTACAGCACTTCATGGAAACTTTTTGTGAAATGAAGTTCGGATAATTACTTGAACAGTGAGCTGCATAGCAAGCTATTCATGACATTCAGATCAGCTGATTAAGCCTGAATATGCTCTTTTGTCTGAACTTCTGGTTGCTTGGGTGCTAAGAATCTTACTATTGTTATTTCTAAAGCACTGCAAAATTATTAAAAAAAAAACTGCGATGCGTCTGCAGTGATGAGGAGATTTAGATATTTCCTTAGAGAATCAATCAATCGTTGTTTTGGACTTGAAATAAGCTAAGTATGCTGTTTCGCTCAAGAAAAGTAAAGAAATTCCTTGACTGAAAGGGTCAAGAAATTTCCTACAGAGAGCCCCTTTGAAGTGACATTTCTTCTCAACTGCGTACTGCGATCAGAAAAAAGTGATTTTCTTGACCATTTCTTGGGAGAAATTTTCCACGCATCGAGATAGGCGATTCCTTTTCTTGTCAGTAGCAAACCGGCCTATAAACGTTAAATAATTAGGGTTCTTTCAAGAGCACTAGATCAGGTATGTACAAATAAATTTTATAAATAAAACAATTTTATAGCTTCAAAAATGGTGTTGTTGTGATTTTATTTAGAATTGCACAAAATATACAGTTAAACATTATTCATGATCGATATCGATACAATCAGGAACTCTTGCAGCCAATAAAGATGTATACTCATCATGCTGAACAGTTATTGCACTTCTTATAGCGCTTAAAACATCAGTTCAACAACTTGCGACAGATTAAGATGATCTTCCTTTAATTGACCAACAATGCGTTTTCAGACAGCTGGTTGATTAAATCATCGTATTGTATCATTGGATGAGTGCTGATATAATTGGCCCAGCAAGACCAGTTTATATCATCTCCCCTCAAATGGTGAGCATGTTTAGACTTGAGGATTTATTTCAATTGCTCCAAGAATACAATGGATTTCGTACCAGCACTATCTCTTCCACTGGTCGTAGAAGCTGACTTTCGACCGCATTAAATTTTTGTGCTGAATTAATCGATTCTCAGTACCTAGAGGTTATCATGGTTATTATTTTCCCTAGCCAGCTTTGAAGAGTACTTGTTGTCACATGTGATGAAAATTTAATCCTCTTTTCAGATTTTTCCTGAAAAACAATGAATTGATCCATGTCCTCGAATCTTGATTCATTTTCATTCCATTTAGCTTCTGAAACTGATCTTGAACTTCCTTGATCTAAGGTTGCTTTCGAAAAAAGCTGTTTGCAATCGCAAAAAATAATCGCTTTGAATGATTTTATTTTTTAAACCTTTCATGTATATTTCATCGATTGCATATATTTGCCATTATTAGGTAGGAGGAGATCCCCCAGTACCAGACAGCACCCATTGACGGATAAAGTTGAAAAAATAGGAAATCATGGTCCAATTAAGATGGTGTATTAGAAGAAAAGAAAGCTATCATGGAGAGTAGTGTTTGCGTAGAATAACACATCCTTGAAATATTCACGCCTTTAAAAAAAAGTAGAGATGTTTGAAAATCCTTTGAAAGTCGACACATCGCCTTAAATGTGTGCCTAATTAGTAATTATTTTGAATATGGCAAACAAGTTTTAATCACGCAAGCATGATCGAATTTAACCAAAATTTGAAAGTATGAATGTATTTTGTACCATATTTAAATAAATTTCGGACAAACTAATACTTTTGTCAAGCACCTCCTGTCCCCCAGTTTTGGACAGCTTGATTTATTATATGATATCTTTGCATTTTTTTCAGTTGTATCTCAAAATAAATTTATTTTTTTTATGGATTCCATCGATCATGGCATTAAACATGCAATGAAAATAAGAACAATGAACATTCAGAATCAAAACAACATAGTTAATTGCGTTATTTTTTCTCATATATGAAATAAACTTTATATAGACATATTGCAAACTAAGTAAACTCAAATTGTTCTTGTAAATGTTGCAACTGCATTAAATTGGCTATGAAATACTATTCCTGGAGTAGAACCATTCGATGAAGTACAAGTTTACAGAAATCGAACAATTTCTAGATTATGGCCGGTATTGGGAGCCCCTTTTTATGGCCAATACATCATCAAAATTAAATGTCAAAATTCATGTTTATTTTTTCGTGTGTGCTACAAAAATGATAACATTTATAATAAATGGGTAAAAAGATCACATATTTTTTATTATGGAGTCACTAATTATGCGTTCGGAGCTGGGAGATCGCCCCCTACACCATCCCTCATAGCTGCCCAGTAGCCGGTTATTTAGCCCTCTGGTGGCAAGATGTTGAACCGTAGAGGATGTTTAGGTACGTTTATCGGTATCATTCATGACACAAAATGACCAACACTTACGGAGTCCTATATGCACTGGTAAATAGTACCGTGAGGTGCTTTCGGGTAGAAAAAAGTTTGATATCAAGGGAAATGCTGAGGGTAGGTAAAAACTTAGTGTCTCAGGGGTTTGTCTTAAGAATTTTTATAACGAAAGAGAAATATTTTAAGCCTATATGGTATAGATAATCGGAATCTGAATAAAACATGTGCACTTAAAATCGTTTAGTCATTTTATTGAATTATGTTTTTCAAACATACTCCTAAATAAGTTAGGACAGGCGTTTAAAATTAAAGATGTTTTAAATATATACAGCGTAAAATACTGTCAAAAATTCTGATGCATTTTCAACACTTCTAGATCACTGTGTAAGGCCCTGCATTACGTTTTCATGAAATCATACGTTTCGTTTCTTCAAAATAAAATCGCACAGCTATATCAATCCTCTACGAAGCGACAACCGCATTCGTCAGGAGTATCTTAATGTAAGATGGCATAACAACGGCTCTAACAACGCGGAGCTAACCTAATCTACTCTATATCCTATCCTACTCAGTGTGACCATCATTGGTGTACAGTTTGACGATTTCCTCGATACTGACGAACGAACCGGAAATCAGAGCGAAAATCGAAAACGCGCTGAAGATGACGTTCTTGATCAGGATCCACTTGAACGTTCCGAGCTCGTTCGGCCACAGGAAAACAGTTTCCACGACGCACGGCACCAGCAGACCCAAACTGGAGAAGAAGACCGCACCGACCAGTCCGATGAAGGGTTCTAAGTCAGGGACGGCCAGTGCAATTCCTCCCATCAGGATCATAATGCCTGTCCGGATGGCGATCTGCGAGAAGTTGTGCTTGTCTTTCGGGATTTTGTCGTGGATCTTCTTCCACAGGATGTCCATCGGGACATAGAATTGCAAGCCAAAGGTGAACAGGATCGCAGCAGCGATCAACAGTTGAGCAATCTTAGCCAAGCTGTGGATGATAGTGGGAGATTATTAGTTTACGCGTTTTTGAGTTTAAGCTCGGTAAGGTCTTACATATCTTCAGTTGGAAGGTTCAGGGTGATACTTCCGGCCGAAATATCTCCATACCGCACGTATCCGAAGAAACCGATGACAGCATACAGAGTGATGACGGTACCCATAGCGGTGTTCAGAACTCCTGGACATCCGAGGAAGTGTTGCGGCTTAGCCATGGAATTCTCAACGGGCATGACGACGCCGATGCCTTCCATAGCGAAGATGACAGTACTGTAATGCACATTTGAACTCTTAGATATGCGAAAAACTACGAGTGGCCTCAGAAACATACCTGAAGAACAGAGGGAGAGTAGCAAACGACGCAAAGTTTGGTTTATCGTCGAAAACCAGTGGGTCCTTGAAGATGTAGTACAGCGTGATGCCAAAGGTCACAACGATAAACAGGTTGGCCAGCGCCGAGAACGGGACTAGGTACTTGAGCGTACGAATTTGACCGATCAACAGGATGGGGATCATCGTCAGCAGGATGTAGATTCGGACGCTCCAGTCCAGGTCGGCGGCCACGTTGATGACCTTCTCGAGCGAACTTCCGATGAACACGATGTAGACGCATCCCGCACTGAAGTACGTGGCCATGAGACCGTAGTCCACGAAGAGTCTGCAAATGGCAAATGAAGAATTTGTGAATGACAAATTAGTTTGGAAGCTACACATCATTCATGGGGCTTTCCCTAGCCTTGTGGAAATGTTAACGTGGTAAAGCAAAACAGCGCTAGATGTGTATACATTCGATTCTCGGTATGGCCCATGATCTTGTCGTACAGAAAATTTCTTTGACATTCTTAGCCGTACTATACACTATTTGTAATTGCCATTGTGTGAAGGTTTCAGGCGTTTTAGTGGTCTAGATAACTTTTGGCAGTGAAAACTTTAAGTTGTAAAAGTGGCATTAGACCACTTAGCTGAGAATTAGGCTAAGGTTTGAATGGAGATGTTGATTGAACTTATTATCTGGGACTTAGAATGTTAAGCAATGTTGGGAAAATAATGTTTCATACCATCATGTAGTGGACAATACATAGTTATATGGTATACATATTTTCATAAGAACTTTTTTACAGATGAAATTGCATAGAACTCAAATAGAATACAAAGATTTAAAAGGAAACCAAAAGCAAAGAACATGAGTCTAATGATCATCTATAAAGAAATCGAAATTCTTTAAATGACATTGCCAAACAAAAAAAAATAATAGAATGTGCCAATCATGTATACAACAACGCGTAGTTGCAGCAATTATCAGAATCGGTTCAGCACCTTTTGCCGAAAACAAACAAAAAAATGTAGGTATGGGACGTAATGAGTTTCCCATATCATCAAACAGCATGTTCGTTCCGACGTGTGCGAAAATATTAGCACTCACGGAGACCTGTCCAAAGTGTCGTGTTTTGCTTTTGATGCATGAATGCGTTATCTGACACCTTCAGGGTTGGAGTTTGGTAAATAAGTATAAGCGAATAGCGATAGATCGTAGAAATCAGTCGCAACTGCAGTTTTTGACAAATTGCCATCCTTTGCGAAGAGAATCTGTCGTACTTACAATGATTATTATTATAATTATTGTACACTGAAACCTTTATTTACGTAACTTCTATTTATGTAAATGCCATTTACGTTATATTACGTAAATGGAATTTGAGCAGATTTGAGGCTGTTCGGAATTCGTTTTGCAATTACTTGAGCAATTCTCGCTGAGACCGGCCCACTATTTACACTTGGTCTTTCAAAATGTTTAATATTATGCTCATTCGAAAGCTCCTGTTGAGTAAGTAAAGAAACTGCATTCGGTTGGACAAATTGAAGGACCCCTCGATAGTTATAACTAAAACAGTTTTTGAGGAACCCTCGATTTGTGACAATTCTTGCCGCACTCAAACTGCCATAACTCGAAAATTTCTTCAACAACCCCTTCACAATAACATGGTTTTGGAAAGAGAAAACATAGGAGCTTCATTCGCACAAATAAAAATATTTGGCGGTCATACTGAATTTTGCCACCATATTGGATTTTATCGGAAAAACTGGATTTTCACAATGTCTGTATAGTGGTTATCACGCCCAATGGTATGGGTGCCCTAGTGTAGATGTAGTTGTGAACCTTAGAGGAAAACAATATGCACTCAGTCTCGAAAAACACCCAGAAACCGGGTGTAATTTTTTCAAATTGGGTAATATTTACATATGCATTTTGATGAGTCTGGAAAGGGTGTGCAAGTTTCTTTGAGGAAAACAAAAACAAACTGTGTATGACGAACGTATGCTAGTCTACGTGTGTTCAAATATCACTAAGCTCTATTCTATGTAGTTCTTGGATAACCTTAAACAGTCGTTATACTAACATCCTGATAGAATATAATTAAATGAGTTCGCATGCGTATCAACCCTGTTCATAGTAATAGTGTTTCAAGGAACAAATCATGCGTCTCTAGATGAATTCCAAGTAAAATCTGTCAATGACAGAACTCCACCATCTTCAACTTGCAGTGAGTATTGCACATGTTTTCGTTTTGGTAGAAAAAAATGTTTTCCATAGAAAAGTCGATCATTTGACACAATAATAACTTCTGAGTTTTTGCATGAAATTAATTTGGAAAATTGTAGCAACGAAATTGTTGATTTTCGAAGCAAACGCTCCATGGAGAAGTTGTAGTCAGTGGTGGAAAGAATCATGCCGGTAGTGGACAGTTTGAGCTACAAGAAAAAAAATATACACTGGAAATTCCTTTTTTATTTTTTTCTCGCTTTTTAGATGAAACAGATGTTCGAAATAATGTTTTACGATGGAGAATTGTTTTTAATAAAAAAGTTTTTCTAAGAAAAACTTTTGGTTGATTTTCAAGATTTCATAGTTTTATTCAGATAAATACGTTTTGATGATCAAATAAAAATCTTGTATTTACTTTGAACAATAATGATTACAGTCAGTGACGAAAGTTAGTAACCAAATGCTGTTTTCCATACAATATGTCCTAGGTTTGGGGATCTGCATCTCAGCTTCTGATAGTCTGAATTGGCGAACTACAAATAGCCTGTTTGACAAACAGTGTTTGTGGATGGTTGGTTTGTTCGACAAAGTTGTCCACTTTCAGAAGTTACGCAAATTTACAGAACACTTCAATTAATTACGACGTACTGCTTTTGAATCCAATTTCAAAACATTTCGGTTACTAACTTTTGTCTTTGAACACCTCCCTGAAACTTTTCGAAAAAAGTGACTGAAACGTAAAGCAATCACTACAGGCTATTTGTAGATCGTCTCAAAGTTTCGACCAATTTGAACTAACAGAAGTTGAGACTCTTTACCCCAAACTTGGGCATTTTGTATGGAGAAACAGTACATGTCGGACTCAATTATCCGGAGTATCGATTATTTTTTTCTCTCTCTCGGATATTCGAATCCTCCGGATAATCGAACCACTAAAACAAAAATTAAAATCTGCGATAAAAGAACTTAAATATTATCTTTTTTCGTTGTTTTATTTATATGATGCAGTGGCGTAAAAAGAAATTATTTCTAGGAACATTAGACGTCTTGAGAAGAAAAAAATAAGACCGGCATACAAAAAAAAACAAACTCTTTTTCCAATCCCCCTTTTTTTACCTACGTCCAAAACTGCTAAACCATCCATACTGAACTTGAACCATTTGGAGTCATTTTAAGCCATTTTAAGTCATATTGGGCTATTTTGAGCAATTTCCGACCATTTTCGATATTTTAATACTTTTAAATCCATTTTAAGACATTTTAAACTGGTTCAAGCCTTGTTAGTAAATTTTAGGCGATTGGAGGCAAACTCAAGCAATTTAAAGCCATTTAAAGTTATTTTGAGCCATTTTAAGCCATTATAATCCATTTCGAGTAATTTAAAGCCATTATGAACCATTCTAAACTATGTTATTTATGTCAAAGCCATTTTTAGTCATTTTTATAAGCGGTTTCTTCACCACCGCTTAAGCCTTAAACCTAGTTTAACTATATGGGTAAACATGGTTTACGGCTTAAGCGAAGGTGAAGAAATCGGCCCTTAGTCATTTTGGGCCATTTAAATTATTTGAAGCCATTTTAAGTCAAGACAAATTTATTCATTTATTTACTTATTTGATAAATTCATCTGACAGTTGTCTACATCAATATACTGAATAGTTATTGCAACATCCTTGAATTTGTCACCCTCCTTTAAAATCATTCAGAAGTCTTTCCAAAACTAAGCCAACTTAAGCCATTTTTAGCCATCTCAAGTCATTTTAAACCAGTTTAAGTTATTTTAAACCCTTTTTTAGCGAATCTAAGCCATTTAAGCGAGTTCAATTCATACTATGCCATTTTAGACCATTTTAAGTCATTTGAAGCCGTTTTAAGTTATTTTAAGCGGTTTTAATCCATTTTTACCCATTTGAAGCAATTTTAAGGCCTTTCAAACTATTCTAAGCCGTTTTAAGCAATATTAAGCGTTTTTAAGCAATTTAAAGCTATTTTAAGCCATTTGGTTCAAATTTACCATTTTAAACGATTTTAAGTTTTTTTTAGGCCATTTCAAGCCATTTTAGATATTTTATAATCGTTTTCAGCTATTTTAGGCTGTTTATAACCATTTTCAGCTATTTAAGGCTGTCTAGCCATTTTAAGTTATTTCAAGCGATATTAAGCAATTTAAGCGATTTCAAGTCATACTGTGAGTCATTTTTCACCATTTTAAGCCATTTCAAGTCGCTTTAAGCCATTTCAACCCATATGAAGCGATTTAAAGCCCTTTTAATCCATTTTAAGCGATATTGTGCCCTTTTAGGCCATTTTTGATATACTAATCCATTTCAGATTTTTTAATGCCATTTTAAGCCATTTATAACCGTTTTCAGCCATTTTAGGCCATTTCAAGGCCTTATAAGCTATTTTAGCCAATTTAAGCCGTTTTAAGCCCTTTAGGCGATTGCAGGTTATATTAAGCCATTTATAGCCACTTAAAGCCATTTTAAGCCATTTTAAACAATTTCAAGCCGTTTTAAGCCATTTTTAGACATTTTAAGCCGTTATAAGCCATTTTAAGTCGTTTTAAGAACTTTTCAGCCATTTTAAGCAAATTTAAGCCCTTTTTCAGCCACTTTAAACGGTCTTATGCCATTTTAAATTATTTTAACCCATTTTAAGCGATACTTCAACCCATTTTAAGGAACTAAGTCCTTTTATGCCATTTTAAACCATTTTAAGCAACTTGAATGCTTTTTAAACCATTTTTTTATAACACTGACTTGTTAATGCTTCCTGTGGACGATTTGCCCTTTTTTAAGGAAGCACCACACTAGACAACGGACTAGCATGCAACGCCCAGTGGCACAGCTGGAATACTTTTCTGGCGAGAAGTTTTCCGGACTGAAGTGGGAATCGAACCCACACTTCTTGACACGATGCGGCTAAATGTTTGGTAACACTAACCGCACGGCCACGAAGCCCCATTTTAGATATTTGAGGTTATTTCAGATCATTTAATGTCATTTAAGCCCGGGATAACCGTTTTTATCCATTTTATAACCGTTTTAAGAAATTTTAGTCCATTTTCAGCTGTTTCAAGCCATTTTAAGCCATTTAAATACATTTTAAGCCGTTCACGTTATATCTGAACCAGACGATTATAAAATTCGAATATACATCGGATTTTTTCTCACTAGAGATCAGTATTTGGTCTATATTTTAATAATAGGAAAGTTTTAAAATATTATATCGGTGAAATTTTTCCCATACATTTTGTATGGGCTGAAATGCGTCGAAAAATATAAAAAAGCCTGATCACTTAGAAAGATGGCGTCTTCGGTAGAGTTGTTCAATACCGCAAATTCATTCTTTGTTTAATCCTTGAAGTTCAAAATTTTGTAAAATATTGATAGTCCCTGAGCTTCTGAACAACTTTGCCAAACGTACCTGTCTAAAGTCAAGATCCTGCAATATCCGTAAAACAAAAATTTCATGCTCACTAGCGCCACCTGGTGGCAAAATATCCTATTTATTGGCTGAAATAATGATAGCCCTTGAGCTACTGAATAAATTTGCCAAAGACACTATCTTTCTAAGTAGTCAGACTCCTGAGATATCTGCAAACAAGAGTTTCATGCTCACTAGCGCCGCCTTGTGGCAAAATTTTGAACCAACTATCTCGAGCAATGATAGTCCTTAACTTACTAAACAACTTTACTGAAGACGCCATCCTTCTAAATGGTCAGGATCCTGAAATATCTGCAAAACAAAAGTAAAACTTCCATGCCCAATAGTGCCACCTAGCGTGCCACCTTTGTTGCAAAATGATAGCATATAAATCACAACTGTTGTACAAAGTACCTCACAACCAGAGGCATGTGCATCGTTTCCCTATGTATTTGACGTTTCACGCTAGCATATTGTGCAAGTCTTGTTGCGCATAATCGTGTTTCTTGCAACAAATGTACGATGGAATTTGAACGAAATTGTTCGAAGTGTTACGACTGTTAGTCTGTGCTATATGGTTATAAATTTGTTCATAAACCTTCAATAGATCACTGGTTACTAGAGTGGTTCAAAAAATCGTTTTTGCTCCACACCGCTCATTCGATTCTAGATCAAATTCTGAGTGTCCTCCCAAAATTTGAACTCATTTGGATGAAAACTGAGACTGCACAAGTTCTTTAAAGTTTATATGGGAATTACTATGGGAAAAGCAAGCAATTCATTCAATCGATCGTAGTTTTTGCCCATGTGCTCTTGGGGATTAGAGCTACGTTGATACTGTGCGATACATTCATCAGCTACAACTTTGCTGAAGACCGTTTTCAAATCGGACGCCTCAGTAATTAGTTATTGATTTATATCCAGTCACACATTCTCCAGCAGTGCTCATTTAACTTCTGAACAGGCAACATTGCTGCACCTGGCGCGAAAGATAGCCCGCACAAATCATGGCTACTATGTTTTACTGCATAGGGTAAATTGGTATAATGCGCCCCAACCGGGCAATACGCCCCACTTCATTTTCAAGGGTTTGAGGCTTCTTTAGTACGTAATTATGATTACATATCTTGAATATCAGCGAAAAAATGATGTAGCGCATATTAGATCTTTGAGAAGTATAAACAACCAATAGAAATACCAAAAATACCGAAAATCAGCTTTTTGGTGTGAAATTTTGGGTCTGACAGGCAAACATCATTGTAAATGAAGCCCGTCCTTTACTATTCTACTTATTACAAAAACTTTTACCGGAAGACGACCGCTAATGGACCCTTTTAAGTTTAGCAAGTGGTGGAATTCTCCTAGGAAATGTTTCTACAGCGCTGCACACTTTTTTCTACGGGAGGGGCATATTGCCCGGTTTGTTTTGAAACGTCAACATTAGAACAGTTTTCATAAAACGTCTTGTACGCTTTTTAGAAGCAATCTGGCAAGAGAAAGTTGCATGCAGAGCATGATCAACTAAGTAAATAACATTTTGACACCAAAAACTTTAGATATAATGCATTTGCTACTGCGATAGAGCAGTTTTGCCTTAGGGGGGGCGTATTATACCTGTTTACCCTATATCCAGTGATGCCCGAAGAACAGCTCAATAATTATAGCCAAAGTTTGACAACTCATTCAAAAATCAATAACTAATTACTGGGGCATCCGATTCAAAACCGGTCTTCGGCAAAGTTGTAGCTGACTATTGTATCTCACAGTATCAACGTAGTTCTAATCCCCAAGAGCACATGGGCAAACACTATGACCGATTGAATGAACTGCTTGCTTTTCCCATAGTAATTCTCATATAAACTTTAAAGGGCTTGTGCAGTCTCAGTTTTCATCCGAATGAGCTCAAATTTTGGTAGGACACTCAGAATTTGATCTAGGATCGAATGAGCGGTGTGGAGCAAAAACGTTTATTTGAACCACTCTACTGGTTACGTCTGTGAAACTGAAGATCTGTACTCCAAGTAGCTATTGGATAATATTGAACTCAAAACATGGTAGAACTTAACTTACTATATGAGCCCGTATGGGTATTATCATCGTTTGCAATGTTCTGAAAATTCACTAATAGCATACCATAGTGGAATTCGTGATGGCTTTGCATAGTAATAGATTTAAAAGAAAGAAAAAGTATAGTGCAGTCTCTGAATGACTTGCTGGAATAAACTGCTGCCGGAACACTGGAAACAATTCAAAAGCAGTCCTAGGAGTGATTCATACTAGAATATATTGAACTTTTGATGAAATTTTTGGAAAACGTCTTGGAAGAATTTGAAATTCTCACAAGTATCTTTAAGGCAATTCAAAGAGAAATCAGTATATAAATCAAAGAAAAATACTGAAACAATGCTTGAAGCATTTCCCTTTAAACAGATCTTGAACGAATATGCGACGGAATTTCTAGAAAATCGCTAGGCGACTTGAACATCTAAATTTGAATCCCTGCAGAACTTCTATTGTACATACCTGTGAAATTTCCTGAAAGAATACATAATATCTTTTGCAAAAATTCTAAACAAGCATCCAGTGGATTTTCTTCCATATAAAATGTCTAAAGTAAATCATAGTAGAATCTGAAAAATCTAGCACAAATATCCGGAGAAATTTCAGTAGAAATCGAAAAACAAAAATCCCTGGCAATCTTTTGGCAGAATCTGGAAGGATTTCTAAAGGAAATTCTAGCATAGAAATTGTTTGATGTATCTGTAAAACAATTCATGAAAATCAATGGAAAAATTCGGAAGAAATCCCTGGAAAATGTTAGTTTTCATTAGTCTGGTGTACTTCTTAAAAATTGGTGGAATCCCTGATCAAACACTTGAACAATTTCTTTTAGAAACTGCTAAAGACAATCTTGGAGCAGAAATTTCTGATGAAATAATTCGGAGATTACCTTCCGTATCGAAAATACTAGAGAAATACATATACGCATTCCTGGAAGAATCATTAAAGAAACTAATGGTTAGAAAAGCTATTGGCGATATTAATTACTAATGGAGGCTGAACTAGATCGCCAAGGTAAATTAACATTCAGCTGACAAAATTTTTCACAAGTTTTGTCACATAAGTATAATATTTAGTCCATATCAACCATCACATTTTCATACAAACTGAATAACAGAAGCGAGAATTAAATTTACGTTATGATTTCATTTACTGTTCAAGTATCCCCGACCCATAACGTAAATGGAGGTTCCAGAGTACACTTCATTGGAATTGCAAACATGTCTTGTACTAAAATACATAACTTCATATTCTGCATGGATTATTCATTATAATTCAGGAAGAGCGTGTTGCGTTCGTGCTAATCTACTCACTTTGAAAAGTTAGCCATCCGCCGCAGCTTGACGGGTCCATACTGGAAGACACGTTCTGCGGTTTCCGCAAAGCCGAGCACCGGTATCCGCGTCCTTTGACACACCTGATGTGAGGTTTTGACCTGCGGGAAGGAAGATACAATCGATTTGTGTTGTGATTACTTTATTGTACAGGAAAGGATGAGTAGATGGGTGATAGGTGTCATGTACGTTGCTAAAATTTATGCGAATCTTGTGAGCTGTGAAGGACGCGCGCACCGTTGAAGTTCATCAGCATCGAGTCGGTAGTGGATACTATACGAGTACGGAAGTACGTACGCTACGCGGGACATTAAAATGCCGTACGATGAGAAACAATTATTATCGGCATCATCGTCATCGATGGGCGGTATAAAATTAATGTGATTGATATGCTAATGAGGGATGAGTGTTGGTTGGTAGCCAAACCCTCCTGGAGAACAGTTATGGTGATGTCGCGCTATAAAGTGTCGCGAAATCGAACGTGATGATACTGTTGCGATTGGTCGCGTGGTTTGGATTTCTGATCGATGACAGTTGCATTGAATCACTTTCTTATCAGATTGGAGCTCATGATGAATCTATTTTTCTGTTGGAAAGTGAGTTACGCGATGTGTTGCGTCAGGATAGAATTGCCATATGGAATTCAATGTTTCATTTATAGGTTATCTAACCAATACACAATTGTAAGTAACAAGTAACAAGTAACAAGTAACCAGTAACAAGTAACAAGTAACAAGTAACAAGTAACAAGTAACAAGTAACAAGTAACAAGTAACAAGTAACAAGTAACAAGTAACAAGTAACAAGTAACAAGTAACAAGTAACAAGTAACAAGTAACAAGTAACAAGTAACAAGTAACAAGTAACAAGTAACAAGTAACAAGTAACAAGTAACAAGTAACAAGTAACAAGTAACAAGTAACAAGTAACAAGTAACAAGTAACAAGTAACAAGTAACAAGTAACAAGTAACAAGTAACAAGTAACAAGTAACAAGTAACAAGTAACAAGTAACAAGTAACAAGTAACAAGTAACAAGTAACAAGTAACAAGTAACAAGTAACAAGTAACAAGTAACAAGTAACAAGTAACAAGTAACAAGTAACAAGTAACAAGTAACAAGTAACAAGTAACAAGTAACAAGTAACAAGTAACAAGTAACAAGTAACAAGTAACAAGTAACAAGTAACAAGTAACAAGTAACAAGTAACAAGTAACAAGTAACAAGTAACAAGTAACAAGTAACAAGTAACAAGTAACAAGTAACAAGTAACAAGTAACAAGTAACAAGTAACAAGTAACAAGTAACAAGTAACAAGTAACAAGTAACAAGTAACAAGTAACAAGTAACAAGTAACAAGTAACAAGTAACAAGTAACAAGTAACAAGTAACAAGTAACAAGTAGCAAGTAGCAAGTAACAAGTAACAAGTAACAAGTACATAATATCAAAATAGAAACTCGGTCAGAGTCAGAATGATTCCCAACCGACAAATTAGAACAACCAGAAAGCAACGCAATTCATCCCAATCATTTACGCCCCACGTCAATGACCATACGATGCCATTTGAATGGAAAACCTTGAAAAATCCTTTCGTGATCCAAGCAAAATATCAAAAACATAAAACCGTCGTCGTACACAAACCATAATTTGTGTGGCTATCTAGTTCGACGCGTGCCCATTACGTTTGCTACCATCGCCATTCGCCGCCACAATCAGAAGACAAAACAAAAACTGTTTACACCACGCATACCTAGTCTTAAGGAAAATTCGTCAACTCCCGCATAACGTGCCCGTGTGGCGGCGACTATCGGGTGTTTATACATTACCCGAACGTGACCCGCATGGCGGATTGATCAGGTGCGTGAGTTAATCGTTCCCGTTGAAAAATGGATTACTCATAATAGCGAGCAAAGAGCGATCAAACGTAGCATATTAGGAATATCCGTTTCGCCTTAGCTTCGTTCTCGTTCGGCAGGATTAGCCAACCGGAACAAGAATAGGTTTCGGCTGGATTGAATTGAATTGGCTATTTTTTGGTTTTATTCCAATAACATGACGAGTAATATGATTAGGTGAGATGTGATTAGCTAGCGTTTTTCAGATCGTGCTCCACGAATCTTTGTCTGATACTCCGCGACAGATCCTAATATATTTACCAATGCTCTCAAAAATGTTAATTATGAAATACATTAAATATGAATGTACAGCATTTAACCATAACAAAAATATATAATTTAGATACCATCAAACCAAACATTTTTTGGCATGTAGTCAATTACAAGCTCAAAAACTGTTGCTGTACATTTATGACGAATATGGAATAAAACCAAAACTTAAATTTTCAAGAGACAAACCTAGAAAACAAAACACGCTCAAAACTTAATCGTTTATATAATTTGTTTTGTTTTCAATTCATATTTTAATCGACGTTATTATAAACTAACAAATAATTTGCAAACCTGAGACATAGAATTTTTGGATTGAGGTGGATTTTTTGATTAAGGTGACCATTTCCAAAATAGGGTGACCAGAAAAATCGCGACTTTGCAAAATTTTCATTTTTAAAAAATCATAACTTTTGAACCGCTTGACCGATTTTTAATTTTCTTGGACGAAAAGGAAGCTAAAGATTTTAAATTTTCAAGAAAAATTACACAAAAATTGTTTTGTTTTTACATGAAAAAAATCAGAACATTCCGTTTTTTTTTTGTATTTTGAAGGCCTCGGGACAAAAGGTACTATTGCTGTCTTCATTTTTTCTTGAAAGTTCAGAAAATTTTACGTTTACTGTCAAATTTTCAGCGATGTTTGTTTTTTATTTTTTGAGATATATGTTTTTTTAAATAAAAAATCAGTCATTTTTTATCGGCACACACTGTAGGTCTCAGCGCATTATCCCAGACAACCAGAAATCGCATGAAAGTTCACGTTATAACTCGTTTATTCATACAATTTATATCAAACTCGCAAAACACCGTGGAGAAACTCGTCAAATTGATGAGTTTCCTCGCATAAAACACTTTTTTTCTGAGTTCATTTGCACATTTTGTTTCGCCTCGTACACTCGTACAAAGTAAGTCGAATCAATTCGTAGCAGCTGTCAAATCAACATTTGTTATCATAAGTTAAGTCGCATAAGATCACAGGTTAGTTCGGTGGAATATTTAAACACTCGCATTGTTTGTTATTATTCATCACATAATATATGCACGCATATCGCCTCCACTTTTGTACGTAGAAAGCCTTTTCGCGACATCTTATAAGTGAAATTTTGCACATATAAAGCCTCCAGGTGATTTCGTTATGCGTACATTTTGGTTGTCTGGGTAGATTTTTTTTACAGTCAAAACTCCATGAGTCGATATCTGAAGGGACCATCGACTCATGGAAATATCGAGTCATGGAAACAAATGCTTTGGAAAGCTGTTTGAGGGGACCATCGTAGTAACCATGAAATTTTGGTTTTAGTATGGTTCCATGAGTCGATATCGAGTTATGGAACATCGACTCATGGAGGTATCACTGTATTTAAAAAAAATCATAACTTTTGAACAGCTCAACCGATTCCTAATCTTTTTTTTCATGGAATGAAAGCTTAAGATTTCAACTTTTCCAAAAACATATCAAACCCTAAAAAAAATTACATAAAAAAATTAAAAAAACTAGAAATTTTCAAAAAAATATATTTTTTCACATCTCGATGTCTCTCCCTATGTCGATGATTGCTTCGGTCCTTTCATTCTGCATACGTTTTCTCTCTTCATATCTCGATACACGCTGAGTCGGGACCAGACGATTATAAAAATCGAATGTACATCGGGGTGTTTTTCGCTACAGTACAGCATTTGGGTAGTATTTCCGTAATCTTCAAGTTTTAAAATATTTCATAGGTGAAATTTTCATTTTTTCAATTTTTTAGTTATTTTTCATACTAAAACCCATGAAAGTCCCGTATTTCGACGTATTTCAGCCCATACAAAATGTATAGAAAAAATTTCACCGATAGAATATTTTTATACTTTCCGATTATGAAAATATACACCAAATACTGATCTCTAGCGAGAAGAAATCCGATGTACATTCGATTTTTATAATCGTCTGGTTCAGACATAGCGTGCGATATCCTCCTTATCTCGATGTGTTCCTGATGATTTTATGTTCCCAATTTTCTCTTCATATGTCGATATGAATGTTATTAAAGATTACTAGACCAAATTTTAATTTGTTTGATTATTATTTTCCTAGTGACGGAGTGATTTTCAATTAATGTTCTATGTCTCTGATCCCTTCAATATCGAGATGTGGAAAAGCAACCGCAAAAAAAAACAAATATATTTTTTTTTGAAAAGTCAGTTTTTATTTTTCATTTCGTCCAAGAAAATGGAAAATCGGTCAAAAGTTATGATAAAAAAAAAAATAAAAATTTCACAATGTCGGGATTTTTTTGGTTCCCTATTTTGGAAATGGTCACCATAATCAAAAAATCCAAAAACACGTGTACCGTAAAATGGGGTGTTAAGGGATGAAAAAAAAAATCTACCTAAATTTTGAGCAACTTCTAGTATGTCAATAATTGAACAAAATACAGTCCTACCATTCTCCTGACGTGTATATCAAAAGCCAATTACAATGAAGATGATCCTATGGCAGATATCTGAGATAATCATAAAAATGTGCGATTTTTGACGAAAATGCAAAATGGGGTGTTAAGGAATTTGAGCTTTGTAAGTAAAACTATATTTTGCCAACAGCAAAAAAAAAATATATTTTGGTCAATATCGATGATGTGTTCAATCTAAAGATGATATTACTTCAATATAATTCAAATTGGAACTCCTGCAAACGTTAACCGTTTTAATTTACCTACTAAATCTGTCATACATATTGATTCTTTTTTCAACCAAGCTATAAGTGCATCGCACAATTGTCTTGAAAGGATTTGTATACTTATATGCAGTATTCGTTTCCTAGAATAGTGCAGAGCAACCTTGTCATGACTTGTCAAAAGAAGGATAATTTCAACAAGCTTTCAGTTTGAATAAAGTAAGTGTCCAATTTGCCTTTTCAATAAAGCACCACACCAAATAACGGATTTGCATGTAACACCTAATGGCATAATCGGAAAAAAAAATCTTAACGAAAAGTTTCCAATATAAAGCGGAAATCGCATACACTATACTACAATGTACTCAATGCACGACAACACTTAACACATGACCACGAGTAAAAGTTTTCCAAAAAGAGATCGGAATAACTTTATATTATTATTGTTTATCTAGGACGTGGGTAGTTTAAAAAAAAAACAATAGCTCCAAAACCATCTCATATAAGATAATTATTTCTATTTCCAAACTTTTCACCAATACGATGGAACAACTTTTAAAAATACTATCATGAAAACCCCATATTTAGATAAATCAGTTTTTATCTTTTAGGTTATAGCCTTCAGTCTATTATGTTCAAAACGGATTTTAAGTTTTCATCCGACGTTTCGGACATGAACACTTAAAATCCGTTTTTGAGCATAATAGAGTGAAAGCCATAACGTAGAACATAATCATCACAGTCGTATCTCCAATTCAGTTTTATTCTACATTTTCCTAACAATTTTACCAAATTTTGAGATAAGTCTTTTCTGGTGATATTCAGTGACTTACGAAATAGATCCCTTAACTTTCCATGCAGGTTAACTTCACGGAACAACCCAAAGCTATATTGAAATACATAACGGCATAAAACAAATGAATTTAGTAACTTAGAAAAGTTAGAATAGATAATCCCTTAACACCCCACTTATTTTCGAAACGAGACTTTTTTCATAAAAGTTTCTCAAAATCGAAACCCAGATATAATTTTAAGAAGTTTTTGTCTGCACAATGATCTCAATTAAATTTACTTTTCTTGTATGTTACTCGCGAATTTCTCTGAAATACATTTCATGGTTTTGTAGATGAATGTATTTAGCCCATAAAATTCGAACAAAAATGTTTTGAAAAGTTTTCAATATCTAGCAACCACAATACTTCATATTATCAGATAGCTCCTATAACATAATGCAGCTCACAATCCTCCGAACAAATTGAGCATTTCAGATGATTTATATATCGATTTTCCACGTTTCTGTGATTTGTCAAACTTAACTGAGAAGTTCAATCCCTTAAAACCCCACGAGTCCTTAACACCCCATTTTACGGTATCCTTTTTTCGGATAAGGAACAAAATATCAAATTTTCACGGAATCCGGTGACCCACTAAATCGGTTTTTCATGGAATGGCTTATATAGTACACGGGTGTTTTTACATGTGTTTCATGCACAGTGATTCAAGAAAAATCCAAACAAAATTAGGATTATCTCGCTGCATTTTCTTTTGTCCGAACTATACAAATAAAGCTAAAAAAATCCGATTATTTTAAAATCAAATTCAAATTAATAAAAATGCAATTAACAAAAAAGTTTCATTGCAATAGGAACGTGTTACAAATTAAGGACAATTTCGCGAGAAGACAAATCATAGAACATAGAGTTACAATTAAAACGTTCCCTTTACAACTTGTGTGGGAAACGTCACTCTTTGAGTTCCACGGGATGACGAGGTTTCGTTTAAAGTGTATGAGTCCTCTAATCAATCCCGTATTTTGTTAAGCTTGATTACTTTTAGTCGACAACTTATCAGTTGCTGTCTTCATAGTTACTTTTTTTCTAGAATTTTAAGTCTTGCAGGGCACCTTATACCGAATCGCACCCTTTGTAATTAATAATTTGATGTATGGGGTTGGAAAGCAATAAAATTCCCAAACTTGCATTTGGCGCAAATAAATCAAGTCCTAAATATGCACTTTTTCAGGCTATTTGAAAACATAAGAAACCATGTTCTTTCTGATGGATTTAATGTTTATACATTTGTAAGGTTCCAGTCAATTGGCTTAGATACTTTAACGCATTTTTTTATTGATTTAATACAAATGAACAAACATGCAACAATTAACATTTATTATAAAAAAATCGTAACAAACGATTTATGTGATAATGAACAGGTGCTCCGCGCAATTTAATTTTACAAAGTGCCCCGCAAGCCAACAAATCTGGAAACCCCTGTGCTATACAATAATCAGACTTATCTTTTTAAAAAAATAGCAATATTAGCATTAATGGTATTTAAACTGGTTGTATACGAGTATACAGCCACAAATGTTTTTACGCTCCCTCTTTCAACGTCTCCTCTTCTAACGTTCCAAATTCCAACCTATGCTGCTTCTTTTTACGCTCCGAAAATTCCAACTTACGCTCATGTCTGATGACGACCCACGAGAACCAATGTAATAATAGTAGTTTTTAGAAAAAGCGTTGCGTAATGAATCATTACGCAACTGAAAATTGTTGCGTAATGACTATAACGGCACTTCAGTGCAGGAAAGTAGGCCGTTTCATGACAGATTGGCGTGAGGCAAATGGCCTATTACGATGAGCAATTTCAGAAAAGTATTTCTGGAACGGAACCAATGAGGAGATTCCGGAAATCGATATCTGACGCCATCTTGGAATTCACCTGTTGTTGAACAGCTAAAAATTTCGCCTATTGTTGAAAAGTGCATGTATTTCTTATTGCGTATTAAAAAATTAGACAGCATTTTAGCTGTTCCACATTTGGCGAGGGGCTTTCCTTAGCCGAGTGGATAGAGTCCGCGGCTACAAAGTAAAGCCATACTGAAGGTGTCTGGATTCGATTCCCGGTCGGTCCAGTATCTTTTCGTAATGGAAATTTCCTTGAGTTCCCTGGGCATAGAGTATCATCGTACCTGCTACACGATATACGAATGCGGAAATGGCAACTTTGGCAAAGAAAGCTCTCAGTTAATAAATATGGAACTGCTCATTGAACACTAAGCTGAGAAGCAGGCACTGTCCCAGTGAGGACGTAATGCCAAGAAGAAGAATAAGAATAAGAATAATATAATAATAATAATAATAATAATAATATTACGACTTCCGGTTTTTGAAAATCACTTGGAACCCATGCAATATGGGTATTTTTGGAACGATACCAATGAAACTGGCTGGACAATAATCCAGTCAACTAAAATGTTACGATCATATTGTAAATTTTTCGTTTACCAATGCATGCTATTTTTTTATTCACGTTCCATCTTACTAAAACTTTTTCAGATTGAAACCGAGTAAAAAAAGCTTCGAGAATGTTTATCTACATTTGCATTAAATGTTAGTTGGGTAAATGTCAACATTTCAGTTATCACACTGTTTGCCACCGTTAGAACCACTTGTGCTGTGTACGAAAAGCGAGGTATTGTAGATGACGGAAATCGATGTCCGATGCCATTTTGGCATTCAAGATGACAACTACCGGTTTGTGAAAATCACTTGAAACCCATGCTAATGGTATTTTTTGGAACGGGATCGATGAGTAGATGCCGGAAATCGATGGCGATCTTCGATATGTGAAAATCATTTGAAACCCATATAAAATGGGTATTTACGAGACGGGATCAAAACGGGACCAAACGGTTCTAAATTCGATGTCCACCTGGAATTCCAAAGTAGCGTTTTTCCGGCATCAGCTCGTCTCCCGTTCCAAAAATACCCATATTGCATGGGAGATTGTCGCAAACCGCAAGTCGACATCTTGTATTCCAAAATGGCGTCAGACATTGACTTTCGCCTTCCACTCATTGATCCCGTTCAAAAAATATCCACATTAGTTTCAAGTGATTTTTACAAACCGGAAGTCACTATCGATCCCGTTTAAAAAAATACCCATACTTCGTGGTTTCCGAGTGATTTTTACAAACCGCAAGTTGCCATCTAGGATTTCAAGGCATCAGGCATAGATTTCTATAATCTATTCATCGTTCCCGTTCCAAAAATACTTATATTGCATGGGTTTCAAGTGATTTTCACAAACTGGAAGTCGCTATCTTGGAATCCAAATTGGCGTCCGACATCGATTTCTGGCATCCGAAAATGCCCATCTTGCACGGGTTTCAAGTGATTTTCACAAACCAGAAGCAGGGTTGGAAAAAATCTTGAAATTCACTCTACAGTAGTCAAGCAAAGCCAATCACAGTCAACGAAGCCAGTGAAACTCACGCCCATCACTGCTGTAGGCAAAAAGCCTTGAAATTCGCAAAACAACTCGTTGCTAAGGGCAACCCAGAATTACTGTAAAAAAATGTTCTATTTCCCGCTGCATTTCCCGCATTTAGAGCCTTCAATGACACTCATGATTTAGACAATTCGTGCACCCAACATAGGCTACTTGATGAGATTCACGTTTTTGAACTAATGTACAGGGAGAGCCACGTGATTTTCGCGAAAATTTAAGCCTACTACTATTACCATTCCCAGCACTGACCAGAAGTCGCCAGCTTGGATTCCAAAATGGCATCAAACTATGTTGTCCGTCATACCTCTTGGTACCGTTGAGAATAACCATGGATAAACCCCACCTTCTGCCAAAACTCCTTGAGAACAAACGCAAAGCATTTTTACGTTACAAATTATTTTTATGCTTAAAATTCGAACTTACGCTCCTTCTTTTTACGCTCCCAGTTAGGGGTGCTGTATCTCAGTTCATTGTATCCCTTAGGGTAAAGACGAAACGAATTCATTTTTAAATTTCAAAGAGCTATATAGAACTATAGCGAGTGACAAATCGATCAATTTTTAGCGAAAATGTATGGATTGTTCTCCAGTTTTGTGATCTTCAAAATTCTAGGTGTTTCAATTTTAGTTTAGAACTCACAGAATACGAAGCGGAGAGAAAAACTCGATGGAAATAAAAAAAATCACAAAGTATTTTGAATGCAGCTTTTTTTTCGAAACTGAAACTGTATTACAATGGCCCTCTTTGGTAACTACAAAACCTTGAAAAGATAAAATAGTCGAAAGTTGTTTCGACTATTTTATCTTTTCAAGGTTTTGTAGTTACCAAAGAGGGTTACAATGGCCCAGTTTTCAGTTCAAAGATGACCATCCAATTGTAGTACAGTTACATACAAGGACTTGCAACATTTAGTAGGAATCATAAAATATCATTTAAAAAAATGGCCTGATATCAAATCTACATTAGGGTGGCCCATAATCATCAACGAGTAAAAGTAAAACTAAGTGTTTTGAAAAAAACTTAAAGGCTGCTCAACGAATTTCAAGTTTTTTTTTATGAGAAAATCAAGAAATTGTATGTACATTTTCGGCCAAGGGTGACAATGTAGTCGATTTATTTACTTCGTTACTTTAAGATTCCTCCATAAGTAGGAAAGAGACTGCAATGAGCAGAAAGTTCAGAAATAGCTAACTATTTCCCCGTTTAATTTTTGTTTCTCTACGATAACTTTTTTGTTTCAAAACAAAAAGCCGTCCGGTTTATTGCAGTCTATTATGGGACATGCACAAATTATGTCAAGCTTGACAAGTTTTACAAAATGTTCAAAAGTATCATACAAAAAGCGAGACAAGGGGGAGAGAAAGTCGAAAAAGTTAAAATTTAGCTTGACATAATTTGAGTATCATATCTCAGGGGCCGTACAACGTGAGGCCCCTCAACTAAATACTGGAAATTTGTACATAAAATGTTGTGTGATACGCGACCCGCACCATCAAAGTTACACCGCTCCACAGTACTTATTAATGGGGCTGTACCGTTAATTGTTATTGTACATACGGGACTGGGATTTCCCCAAAACCATCGATTTCCGCTTGTAATCTAACGCGACCAAGCATCATCCAGATATCGTTTTCGGTTATCGCCCAGCCAGACTTTACACCACCTCCGACCCGTAGAAGTGTGATGATTGCATCACATGCGGCACACGTCACTCGGCATGCCTATCATCGCTCGTCAAGATACACTGATTGACCTGACAGTTATCGGAAACGAAGAAGAACAATATTTTGACGCGATACAACACAGAATGGGTCCGTGGATTAGATATGGGAGCCGTGAAGCACCTGAATCGCTTTTCAATAATCCATTGTAGGTTAATTTGGGGTGAACGGGCGACAATGCTACCAGTCAGTGGGTGGCTCATAAATTCTTGCCTTTGTGGGATTATTCCCGGTTGATTGCGGGTAATGTGCAAGTTGGTTGAATGCATCAGTGGTTCCCTAACGTTTTGAGATCGTGGCACCCTTGGATATTTCCTGAGAATTTTCCATGACACGATGATCCCTTTTGATTTCGACTCATGGAGGTTTCCCTGTATTTCGAATGCTACCTGGGATAATTTTGTTTGATAACACCAAGCTGAGAAGCAGGCTCTGTCCCAGTGAGGACATAATGCAAAGAAGAAGAAGAAGAAGGTTTCAAAAATATTTAAATGGTCATCAAATTACCATCGTCCTCTAAACTAATAGAACCAGTTAGCTCTTTTACGAGTGAATTATGAATCACCTTGCAGCGCACAATTTGGGAAGTACTGGTATGCATGGTAGATAAGTTCATAGCTTGTGGGAAAGAGGGGACATTGAAAGAGCCGTCCGGTAGTATAGGTGGCGAACTTGGACAAGTCGGTCTGTGTCGGCTTATCAGTGTACAATTAGCTTTTATAAAGCGTCATTTTATTGCAGGCAATTGATTAGGTGTATCGGCTGCTATCAGTACTACTATGGGCTTTGAGTCAATCATTTCGAAAGGCTAATGTGAGATAGCGCAATTAGCCAATTGATTGTTTTGCGGTTCGGGAGTAAACCGTTCTATTGAGGTATTTATGTGTGATTGATTTTTGAATGATTTTCGATTGTTTTGCTTTACGATAGCGATAGGTAAGGTACTCACCAGAATATGAACGCAATGTGTGCAGATTAGACCTATTATCACCGTACCGATGGCACCGAAAAGGAGACCAGCGTTTTTGAAGGCCACCGGCATAGCCAGAATACCGGTGCCCAAGGAACTTTTGAGTAAGTGGATAAGAGAGCCGCTTGTACTGCAATTGAAAAAAGGAAAAATCACCCATTAGCACCTGGCAGAGTGGATGGTGTCATGCTTTCGGTAGCATTACCTATTTGGTTTGTCGATTTGGCGATGCTCAAATGGATTGTAGTCATCATCGTCTATTTGGTTGTCTGCTAGCTTTGTGCTGTAAAGAGAGAGATAATTGAAACGATCAGATCCGGCTTGAATGGGAAGTATGGAACGGTTATGAACAGTGAAACAATGCGTCATTAAGCACTGCAATCTAGAACGGAAGCAACTTCAACACTTACGGATCTTACATTTATTAAATAGTGAAATTCTCTTCAAAAAAATCGATTTTTACAATTCCATTGCATATCAGACTACTTTTCTCACCAGTATTCATTACTTCTTTTTGCTACTAGTACGGTGCTGAAAAATACTATTTTTCAGTTCTGTTATGGGAGTTGGCCAATCAATATCTGAGAACCTTCGAAGGATCACCATCGAATTATTTAGGATTTCGCAATAACTTAGTCAACTGGCTCGGATTCTAGATCCGTTGGACGTTCATTTTGTAACTTGTTACATAAATAACTATTTTAACACGCTTGAATATGTCGAAAAAGATTACATTCAGGCATACTTGCTTCCGCGAAGAAGAATTGACCAGAATGTAAAAGTTATGTAAATAAACTAGTTCGAAACTGGACGAAGAAAATCTTCGTCTCTAGTATCTAGGTGTTGTGCTGTTCTCAAACCACAAAAAGAGATCCTCTGGAAACTAACGTGATGTTGTCTACAAACAAAACCTACAAGCCGAAACTGTTTACTATTTTGAAGTGCAAGTATCTTGAAAACAACAAGTTGTTTTCATCAATCAATCTAGCAAAGATAAGCTTATTAAGACTGCAAATAGATTGTACTATTTTATGATTGTTATGAATCGTTGTGTTATCGTTGGATCACAAGATATTCAATTTGCTATTCTGCCATGGGTACAAACAATAATAACCCAAATAACACAACATAAGCGAAAACTCTATGACAACTTAATTTTAGCTGCGCATCAGCTCTATCGTAAATAGTGGAGCGTGAAAAACTACTTGGGCATCTCCATTCAATGAATCACTGTACAACTTCGATTGGTTTGGCCAATCACGGAGTAGCAACTACGAATTGTACTCATGCTCATTTGTGCCCGATCAAAACCCTAAAAAATACAGTGATACCTCCATGAGTCGATGTTCCATGACTCGATATCGACTCATGGAACCATACTAAAAACCAAATTTCATGGTTACTATGATGGTCCCTAGAAGCAGCTTTCCAAAGGATTGCTGTTCCATGACTCGATATTTCCATGAGTCGATGGTCCCTTCAATATCGACTCATGGAGGTTTCACTGTACAAGATAATTTGACTCATCTTTTGATTTAAAGCAATACAAAATCGGGAATTTTATTTTTAAATTTTGACTTTTTCGAAAAAATAATACATCAATGTATGAAATTGTTCAAAAATCTGTCAAATCATTAAAGTACATTATTGTTCGATATAAAAGTCGATCAAAATGCACAGAGACGCGTCAACCCGGGATTGAAAGTTCAAACAAAACAAAAATAATGTACTAAAATTGGAAGTTGATGCATTGTTCGGTCCTATGTTCAGAGTATTGTGACTCCAGCACTAAATTGATATCAGTAGTCAGATGATCTTCATTGGCTATTGTTACTATGCGTTAAACATATTGTTGGAAATAGTGCGCTGCATTAATCATCACAAAAACTATACAGCACACTACACTACCGATGTTTAGTTTATCGTATAGAATAAGCAGCGGAAGACGACGATCGGAGATCCACAATAGAGATTTACCACTTATCCAACAAAAAAATCTTCAAATACAGAAAATTCTTCTATTTTGACTATTCTCAATTACCTTCGACAAAATTGCGGGAAAATTTCAAGAAAACTATAAGAATCTCAAAAATTCTTGGACATTCTATTCTACTTCAATATATTTTTGTTACATTTCACATCAGTTATGTTAATTCTTACCTCAGAGATTTGTGGAGTGCTGAAAAAATGTTCTTTATTCGACGGATTCCCATACTATTAATCGATGAAATTCACTTGCTTTGCAATAAACGATTCAAACACAAAGTTTGCTGTAAAATGAATGTAAAATACACCCATCGCCTTTGAAACACAAAAAGATACTATTGTGAATGCACAAACTTCTAATTGGACAATGGATTACGCAGAAAATGAAACGTGACTTCTGATTGATATGTTTTCCTGTAGAATAAATAAATTTATATAAAAACACACGTTTTATTCTGATGTTTTACTGTTCATTTAACTTAGTATGGGTAGTCTACACCATTGTACGTGCATCGTCTTCCTATTTGGTCACAGAAATCCGAAAAACGCATTGGACCTAGTTCAAGTTCAATTGATTTGCTTACAGAGTTCTTTGCTCAAGATGACACTGCCTGAAGCACATGGCTACCAAAGCAACCCATTTCAAATATAGTTGGCCTCTTTATCGGTATGGTTGATATATTTAGATATGGCTGGCGAAAATTTTGTTATTTTGTATGCTTGTAGAGGATGAATTTAGTTGTGATGGATCGATTGATCGGAGTTTGAAATAAATGAAGGGTTTAGAAGCAAAAAGATGTTAGTGAAAAATATCTAAGCCAATCTTTTATTAATTATGTTTTATTTGTTTTGCTTGCAAAACATTGCCGATCATGGACCGATACAGATGCGATGCTTTTCTTCGATCAACTTCGAAATCAAAATTCAAAATCTGCAATGGCTGAGTCTGACACAATGTAAAACATGAGCAATTGAACAAAAAAATGCCATCTCTGACCGAAACCAAGAATTAAAATTTTAAATGTTTTGATCTTGATTGAATTTTTAAAGATGATTGAAATTTGATTAAATTCTATAAAGACTAAGGTGAGTGAAGCTTAATAATGGTGTTAAATTTTATCTCATCCAAACGGGAGTGCTCAAGGGATCTTTATAATACAGTGAAGCTTCTGTAGAGCGGACACTACAGAAACGAGGATGGCAGAATGTGTCAAGGAATTTATGTATATATTTTGCTTGATAACCTCATCGTATTCTTGCAGCCCTATCTACGAGTGTTTCCTATAGATTATACTGAAATAACTGAAAATTTATTTCTTGGAAAAGCTCCAGAAGAAAATCCTAGTAAAATCATTGAACTTTCCGAATGATTCTCTGGATAAACTTATGGATGAAGGTGTATAGTAATTAAGTTAACAGTGTGTAATTCATTGGTTTCGTGCGAAAAATCCTTATGATTACAGAGCGTAACAAAAATGTCATTTTTGCGTGTCTCAAGGATCGAATTATGAGTCTCTAGTAGATTTGGGGATGCTGAATCTGATGCCGTTCTCAGAAATGTTCCAGCACGTCACAATTTTTAGCTATAGGTCGCCAAAGTTGCATAAAACACTGATGATTTATCAAAAAATTTTAGGATCTAATCCACCAAACATGCAAAATAGGACAAGCATTCATTTCAGATATAATTTGGTTGAAACTACAAGGTTTAATTTAGATTAAATCGATTTTTTTCAACATGCTTGCAGTCTCCACACAAAATTCTTCGTTTCTCTTATATGGCAAAATACAATACTTTTCTTAACCAACAAAAAATAACTTTAGAGCATCGGAAGTATTATGAACTTTGTTGATAAGTATTTTTATACACATGAAATTTAAGTTCTGAGGCAAATTAAGCAACTAAATTGCTGTACAAGCTGGCAAACTTGCATGCATAGTCAAATTTACCATTTTCAACAGCAAATATCTCAAACACTAGACGTGCTATGATATTTCTGAAAATGGCAATGGATTCAGCAACCCTTAATTGAATAAATAGTGTGGTGCTCAAGACAAAACCGTATTCCGCAGTCTTACTGGATGGGACGTTCCAGAGCAGAGTTAAACTGCTATTTCTTTGAATATATTCAATATTTAGTATACTAAATGATCTAAAAACTGGAAACGGGTCACGTGGGTATCGCGAGAGCCAAAAGTGTGAAGAACAGTGTCTTACGGATCCAGCGTTCCACGCAGGGTCAGATTTACAAATTTGGGGACCCCAGGACCAGAGTCTTGTGGGGGTCTTTTTTTCAGAAAATAGTTTTGATGGTATAGTATGTTTCCATTGATAATTTCCTCTATAACTTTTCTGCCTAATATTTTATAATAATGTTCTAATTACCAGAAGTTAGATTTAAACTGCTTCAAAATCCGCACAAGTGAAAATTGGGATCAATCAACCTACATTAAAAAAAGAACTGTCTTGATGTTTTTCAGCAACATTTCACTCCTCACAAAATGTATGAAAGCCAAAAAACTAACACTGTGGAACACGGTTTTGTCTCAAGAACCAAAATACCGCTATTTACTAAATTAAGGGTTGCTGAGTCCATTGCCGTTTTCAGAAATATCATAGCACGTCTAGTTTTTGAGATATTGACTGTTGAAAATGCTAAATTTGACTGTTTCAGCCAACTTGCATGCAAGTTTTCCAACTTGTACGGCAACTTGTTTGCTCAATTTGTCACAGAATTCAAACTTTATGTATCGAACAATAATTATCAACGAAGTTCATAATATTTTCGATGGTAAAATGTTATTTTTTGGTGGTTCAGAAAAGTATTGTATTATGCCATATAAGAGAAACGAATAATTTTATATGAAGACTGCAAACATGTTGAAAAAAATCGATTTAACCTAAATTTTATCGTAAAATTTCGACTGATTTGTATCTAAATTGAAAGTTCAAGTCCTATTTAGCATGTTTGGTAGATTATATCACAAAAAAGTTTGATAAATCATACTTTAAATTTCATGTAAACATCAATAAAACCAGTGTTTTATACAACTTTGGCGACCTGTAGCTAAAAGTTGTGACGTGCTGGAACATTTCTTAGAACGGCATCAGATTCAGCGACCCAAAATCTACTAGAGACACATAATTCGATCCTTGAGACACGCGAAAGTGCCATTTTTGTTACGCTGTGTAATTTTAGATTGCAACCCTTAAATTTATAAATCTTTTGATGTGATTCAAAAAGTTGGCACCATTTCAACGGTTTCTCATAATATCTTAATGTTCAATGATAATTACTTTAGTCGTATTTTGTGGGGGGGCTAAAATCTGGGGGCCGGGGGCCATGGCTTCCTTGGACCCCCCCGTAAATAGGGCCCTGGTTCCACGGCACATTACCACTGGGGCAAATTTGACTGTTTCTTAACTGGGCTCACGTTGTATGGACCACAAAAGGAAAAGTATTTAAATGGCAATATTATGCATCATAAGCCCTGATAACCCAGTTGGGAATCACTGACTTTTTTCTCCTGTGCTTTACAAGTGGTTACGCTCGGAATCTCTGTCTTATTAAAGAATATTTTCTTGGAGATTAGAGAAAATCTTAAGCGGTCCTTGGACTACATTAAGATATTGATGGAGTGATGTAACTCCTCAATATATTGATGTCACCAGAGTGTGATATAAATATGTTGATGCAAATATTGTGGTAAAACCAAGAAAAAATGATCTGCGTTTAGATATTTCCCCTCATTTGCTCTTTCAGTTTGACCTCGACAGTCCAAAGCAGCCGAAGTGAAGTACCGTAAATTCGGATGAAATTGATCACCATGTCATGCGATTTTATTTCTTCTTAATGCAGCATAAATATCAATGTAACCTGCAGTAAATGAACGTTGTTTGTCGTAACTATTGTCGAATTGTGTGATGTGAAGTTTTTTGCGTTGAAGAATGTTTATTTCTATGAAAATAATGGAAAATTTTAATATCATGTACATTGCAGTATTGACAAAAATCCAAAAACTAGTTCTAACCAAGGATTCTAACATGGTATAAACCTGAAAGTTTATGAGGAGGCTTAAGATATATTCTTAAACCAGATTTCATCACCAAAACTCGAACCAATTCGTTTGTTCGGTTGAAATAATTGAACTTCTGTTAGATATCAGGAAATTTCTTAGGAAATTGCATACAGGCAGTTTGGAAATTGCAGTTAGGAAATTGCATACAGGCGTTTTCCGCGTAATTCTTGAAATTTAACTATTCATTAGTTAAATCAATCATGAATTGTTAAGAATCTAGCAAGAATATTCGGTTTCAAGGAGCTCAAATTTATTATATAAAGTGGTTTTGAAAACTAACAATAATCGCATTGACAAGTGATAAATTTCACCCCGAAATGAGGTCCCCGATTTTTTGTCTTAGACATATTTCTTGGCACTAAAATGACGTTTGTAAGAAATTTCGGTATATGAGCTATTGAGGCTCACCTTCGTACTTGTTTTCCTGCATTCAGTTGTTTGGTATTATCAACATTATAGAGAACAGGCAAGAAAAACCGTGAAAAATGATCAATGATGATTTTTTTTGAACTATCATAAAAAATAAACTATTTTTGTGCAGAGCAACCTCGCGTGACTGACCCAATTCAAGTTCGGTGAAAACATTGAAGAATAGTATTGACGAAAAAAAAGTGAATATCATAGTCGTCTATGGGCCGCTTATTAAAACTGTTGTCTTCTAAAAATCTTTTGTTTATATTTGAATCATTCAATATTATTCAAAATATTTTCTAAAAACATTATAAGACCACAAGTGTTTCGCAGACGTAATTCCATACGTTCTGCTCTTACCCAACTAGATTTTTCACTTTTAGAACGTGTAATTCCGGAATTACAAAACGGCGTAAGTAAGAATTTCAACTTTCGCAACCCAACCGTTATTTTCACCGCTCCGTTGTATGGAGAGACAAAGTGACTTAACCAAGAATCAAAACAAAACACTACTTGAGCCGATAGGGCTCAATCATAGGAATCAGTATCCAACAGTGTCATCGAAAACGAGCGTTTTTTGTTGCACATTGCAATGATCATCAGAAACGTTACTGTAATAGTTACAGAACAATTAAGCATATCCAAAGAGTGTTCCTTTTTCGTATAATAATGCGTATAATAGGAGTCTTGTCATAAGACCCTTAGCAAAAGCGCAACTATTCAGCAAAATTAAGCTAAGGGTCATCCCACCGGTCGAGGTTTTTTTGGGTTGGCAATTTTCTTGACTTCATATCTTCGTGCTTGCTACACGGTATACACATGCGAAAATGGTCAATTGACAAAGAAAGCACTTATTTCATAACTCTGGAAGCGCTCTTAAGAACACTTAGTTGAGAAGCAGGCTCTGTCTCAGTAGCGACGTAACGCCAGAATGAAGAAAAATACCTTAAGACATATTTTTGCTGTTTTCAGGATGGTCTTGATGAATTGGAATGTTTGGCAAAATCAACGACTTCACAAAAGTTCGATTTGGATGGGGGGTTGCCCATATGTAAACCAACATTAAATTGTATGACAAGTAAGAAATCTGATATCCCCCTCCTCGCATAACTCCTTACGTAAAAAAACGTCCTTTGAGCAAGTGGCTGGTGTTGGTAATTTCAGCATTTCCCAAGTAACCACAAGCATTATATCATTGCATTAATTTGATCGGAAGTCAACATTTTTTGCATTAAAAATGTTATCATGCATTTATGCAATAACTGTTAAGCAATGATCCATTTGATTAACATTATAACTGCTTTGTTGCATTAATTCAATTCAGCATTATGTTAAGCGTTTAGAGTGAATATACAGTTATGCAGTCATACAAGATTAAGTAACCTCATTAAACGCACTCGAATCTGTAATAAAAAAGTAAGACGATCGAGCACATTCGCACTCGCTCATTACGTTTAGTGGGATATGAAAGAAGAACAGTTTTTATAATGAAATGAATTTCTTCCATCATGAACCCCCATTTCATGATTCATTCAGAATTATGTTGTATTTTATCTATGAGACTCTTTTATTCATATGAAGCGAGAAGAAATGTCGATCAATTTCTCTCCCCTGAAATCTTTTCAATGCACTAGGACTTTGTTTTATGGGTTAAGTTCTGTTATTTCCTCTACGAGAAAGAATGGTGATCAAATTCTTTCTATCGATGTTTCATTTGGTGAGGAAAGGAAATCACTGTTGCTCAATCGCCGAAGAGAATTCTTTCTATTCGTAATAACTGGGCGAATAGTAATGGTTAACACACACAGTGGCATCGTTTATAAGGAACTTTTATCCTACCTTATCACATCAGCAGCTTTAGCACAGGACACCAACGCGCCAGGTATCCAGCACACCATCATCTTAGTTGTGGGTTCGAATCCTGATTCCAACAAAAAAATCATTGACATGGCAAAGAAAACCATTGAAAGGTAGCCAATGAACTCTTATTTTGTCTACTTTTAACGCATAAATGAAGTTTATATGACGTGTAATCTTCATTATTTTTAACTGTGCATACACAAATCGAGAGTTCAATAGTAAAAAGTCAATTACTGAGCCAACCATGTCCTTGCGGTCATCGAGGAAGGAAAGAAATGCGAGTTAGACATTGTTACAAGAGATCGAATATACATCTGCATCTCCACAGCTGTTATGGAAAGAATAAAGGATTAGTGGGATAAGGTAAGGATGTGGGAGTCGTCTCTGGTGGTAAGGATCTGAGAGTCATCTTTGGTTGATATATTTGGATCTTACTGGATTTGCATTTTTACTCGATAAATACATTGCACGTAGGCATACCAGAAGAAAATTTCAAAAAGGATAAATGGCTATTTCGTTAAAAAAATCTCTATATCCTTTTTTTCAAGGAGTAAAAACAGATTTTTCAACGAAATTGAGAGCTACCCTGGCCACGTTGTTGCGACAGCAGGATGTAGAATAGGCTTGACCACTGTTTGGGTTTTTTCATAAAGCCACTCCTGAGATTGGACTCATGATTTTCTATTTAGCAAATCGTTAAGATAGCCATTGATTCTTCATGAACACCCAAATGAAAGCAACTCGTATTACATAAATCTGAATGCCATCACCACGAATTCCAGCTTCCTGAAATAAACACAACCCCATTACTTTAACGACTGGCATATTCCAGAAGTATCATTCCGTAATTAAGAGATTTCTAGGATCTAACCGAACCAATTTTTATGATTTTTTTAGAAGAGCTCCTAAATACCTGACATTGTTTTTTGATAAAACTAAAAAAAAAATTGTGGACAAAGAAATTTAATATGTGGAGTTGAAGTCCCCCTAAAAACGTCGGAGTATTTCCAAATGCTTGTGACTAATAATCATAATCCAAGCAGATTCCAGAACTAGAAGTTTTGTTGGATCTTTGCGAAAAAGTGGAGAAGAAATGCGAAAAAAATAAACAAAAATCGTTATCGTGAATAAAAGTGGAGAAAAAGTTATGCTGCTGGTAAAGGCGGTAATGGCGTTTTAAAAAACATCAAAAATACTGGTTAAACTCGTATGACTTTTAGCAAAATATATTCAAGACAGAAAATTAAATACAAGGAGCATGATAATAAAGAGGAATGGATATCAAATATATGCTCACTTTAAAGAAGGAGGATATTTCCAGTTCATATGATCGGAAAGGAGGACATGTCCTCCTAATGGATCCCACCTGGTGAGCCTAATTGCACGCTAAACGAGTATGATCTCGATTCCTTCGCTCGTCCCTGCAGGAGCATGCAACACAATCAAAAGACCAAACACAATTCAATACGTTATCCATTTAAAACTATTGTAAAATAAGTCCAAAATGAAGTTCATAGAAAACATTCTAATCCTGTGTTTCACTTATAAACGATATACTTACGTGGAATTGAAATCACTGGCCACGAATTGCGGCGCCACCGGATCGGGATGTGGTTTAACTTTTTCCTCCGTCATTTTTGCCGCCTTATGTTGTTCTATCTTCTGTAAGCCGTTATGACCGATCTTCTGTTATGCCGTGCGTCTGCAAGAGGATGCAAGAAATTTGAACACTCGTTAGCACCTCGTTAAACTGACTGTCCCGATTGCCCGCGGGGAGCAAATCTCCAACGGACATCTGGTGAGATTGATGAAGATTTAACGTGGTCCATTGTCACACTTTATCAAAGATAGATTGTTCAAATATTATCTCTTCGAAGTTTGCTAGCTGAAAGAAGTTGATTGGTCTGATTCGGTAGCGAAAATAACAGCGAAGCAAAGCTAGAATCACTTTATCGGAACGATTGGCTGTCAAAAATCAATCAAGCTTATATCCGGTCTAGGTATAGCTACGATTCACGATAGAAAAAAAAAGGTGTTCGATACACTTGTACATTGAATTCAATTAAAATGTGGAGCATTTTCAATTAATAAGCTGTGTTGTCAATCATCACATCCCTAACATTAGATCCCAACCGATATCCTTGCAAAAGCAGTATTCACCTTATTCAGAAAGGTATCCACTTGGGAGGGCCACGTTTGCCTGTCCACACGAGCGGTTCGCGGGTTCTACTCGTCAAATACTCCGGAAAGGAACTACTGAACCGTACCGCACACGACAAGATTCCGCGAACGACTGAGCGAAAATTTTGTCAATCGCTGACCATATCAAAACTCAACAGTACGACGAATGCTTCCATCAGGGACCTGTAGGCTGTTTCCTCTCGCGCGCTTCCCCGATTACACCTTCCCAAGTAGGTACCTGTGCGCGAGAAGCGGTAGTGCGGCTTCTATGCCGCCTAAGTGCAATCTCGACTGGCAGAAACTAACAGAGTTAATTTGGAATGTTATTTGATTACTGTAATTTAGGGATGAATTGATCGCTATTTTACATTTTTTGGTTATGTTACCGTTTAGAACAAACTCAGTTCTTCATTGATCTCTATCAGTTTATGTTACCGATTTTGTTTGAGATAACATTTAGAATTTCATTATAGTCAGAGGCGCGTCCACCATGGACGGTCCACGTTCAAAAACCATGGGTAGGACAAACGTTGGCAAATATTTTGTGCACAGTGAAGCTAAGAAAAAATTTAACCCTATGGATTCCTAAACTTGAAATTGAAAGTTACTATACTTAAGGGCAGTGATGCATTTTGAACTGAACGCGAGCCAAAAATGAACGGAGCAAGTTCAATTTTTGCACGAGAACGCAGTAAACTTTGAACTCTCGAGCCAGAGCACGCCGCTGCTCTTGAACGGCCCGTTCTGATCGCAAATCATTACAATTGTAATTGAAGCATGAATTTAATGTTGTAGCTGGGAAACATTTCTTGAATTGATGATACATTCAATTTTATCATAAATCAATGTGTTTTTTCTTACTTTGAGCACCTTAAAATCAACATTAGCATGGTGAGATGGCGTGAAATGTGTCAACACAATCTGCGTTCACTTTTCTGCTCTCGAGGGTTCAAATTTTTGAACTGAACAATGAGCAAGCCTACTTGATCCCCCGTTCAATAAACTGAACTGGAACGCGAACTGAACGCGTTCAAATGCATCACTGCTTAAGGGCCTCAAACGCAAAATATATCAGTCAAGGCTAAGAAAGCTTTTCGTCTTAAAAATGCTGAAAGTAACTGAGTACATTAAAAAATATGATATTAAAGACCAGTTGTCTGAAAAAAAGAGACCTAAAAGGAACCAAAAAGAGGCTGAAAAGAGACCAAACAGGAAGTAAGAACACAAAACTTAATAAGAGCCAAGAAATAAGACTTTAATTCTTTATGCCATCAGAGCAGATATTTATCTGAGATCTAAGTTTTTTTTTTATAATTCCTCGTGGCATTACGACAAGTATTACTTCTTGTATGTGTTTTTTCATGATTTGCCATAGGAATTTCATCAGAAATTATTTCAGGTATGTTCAGATATTACTTCGGAAATTTCTAAAGGTTAGCTATTATTTCCCAAGGAAATTCTAAATTAAGGCCCCTGAAGCCGAATATGATGGCCAAACGCTTACAAGTCATTTACTTTTTGAGTTATTTTAAAATTAAAAACACCTCGAAGCACATAATACGCCTAAAGGTATTGCTTTAGGGAATTCTGCATTCCCAACAGGGATTCGGTAATGTTGCCTAATTGAGTATTAGTGTGATGCAAATTTCAAAATTTTTGCTCCCCTATGCTTAAACGATTTAAATTATGGTAAAAAGCATCCTCCCAAAATTTGAAATGATTTGGAAGAAATTTGACTGTGCACACGCCATTTGAAGTTTATATGGAGATTACTATGGAAAACGCCAACCTTTTGTGTTCAGCCCTCTATCTCTTCGTCATAATATTTTATGGAAAAGTGAACACACTCTTCTCATGTGAAATTCTTCCAGCTACAACTTTGCCGAAGACCACATTTTGATTGCACGTCAGGAAAAATTGTTATTCATCATTATAAAGTGGGTTTGCCTTCAGTAAGCTTCACCAACTATTCGGCAGGCAACAGTGGTGCTCCTGGCGGGAAGAATAGATCAAAGTAATCCAGGCTACTATGTTCTACAGCAAAAAAGCAGTGTTGCTCTGAAGGTAATTGAATGATCATCTCAGCATGGTTTAGACTTTGAAATCAAGAATAACAATTTATTCTTACGTCCCAACAAAATGTGGTCTTCGGCAAAGTTGTAGCTGGGAAAATTTTACATGGGAAGAGTGTGTTCGCTTTTTCATATATTATTATGACGAGCAGATAGAGGATTGAACACAAAAGGTTTGGCTTTCCCATAGTAATTTCCATATAAACTTCAAATGGCGTGTGCACAACCAAATTTCTTCCAAATCACTTCAAATTTTGGGAGAATGATTTTCATCATAATTGACACCGTTTAAGCATAGGGGAGCAAAAACTTCAAAATTTGCATCAGTCTATTGAGTATACTTATGAAAATTTTAACAACGGAATCGTTTTTGGCGATGCCATTTTTAGTAAGAATCGCATTTTCCTTGTTCATATCAATTTCCAGAACTTATGTAAGACATGAATCTTCGGTAGTGTCATCCTTAACCATTGAAATCATTGTTTCGAAAAATTGACAAATTTACGCATAAGGTAAACACATTTTTTGCAAAAATCTCCACTTTCACTTGGTTATGATTATGAGAAAGAAAAGCACCATTCATGATTTAGAAATATTTCATCAATAAATGATGATATGAACTTTTTACGAGATGAGTCATTCCGATCAATGTTACTCCACTGATCAATGATACCCCGGATTACTGTACCACAGAAATGGAATTTCTTCAAAGATTATTTCGTGAATCATGAAAATTCCTCCAAAATTTTGTGAGAATTTTTTCCAGAGAATTCTTATTCCTCTAAGATTTTATTCAGTGATTCATCCATAGACTACCCTGGAACATCCTCCAAGTTTTCTGGTTAAACATCTTCTAAAATTAGATCAATAACTGCTCCTGAAATGCCTCCAGGAATTTCTAGGGATTTCCTTTAGAATTTTCTTTCAGGATTTATATAAGATTTCAACTTGAAATTTATCTAAAAATACTTTCAGCAATTGCTCCAGAGATTCCTTATAAGATTTCTACAGAAATTCCTGCACTAATTCTATGAGATCTTCTAAAGTAAGTTTTGAATTTTGTGAAATCTAAAGTAAGTCTTGAATCTTTCGAAAAAAAAAAAATGGCGGAGAAATCTCTATGAGAAGCGATATGAACCATGAGGACTAAGATTTATTACTTTTAAATCGGGAACTACAATGGCATCATGGCTGCTGAAACGACCGACTAGCTACTTAGCTCTAAAATAGAGACCAGAACATATCAGTGGGAATATGATGAAATCATCATTGTTCAAAATTGTACTAAGAACTACTTCCAGAAATTTCTACGGTAATTCTGAATCAGAAAAAGAACTTTTTGACACTCTGGGAGTTCTATAAAAATTGTTCTGAAAATCGTCAAGAGGAACAGCAATTATTTGATAGATTATATCGAGATTAATCGCACTTTCAGAAATCGTTAGTACCACCATACTCGTGCTTTGTATAATACGATGCGACTGGTCTTTAATCAATCCATAGCTTCTACCAAAGATTCGTCAAGAATGTTCTGATAATTCTTTTTGGATGTTCCAAAAACTTCGCATGAATTACTTCCCGCAATGCTCATGGAAATTTGTCCCAGAACATATACAGGATTGGTTGCTAATATTTTTCAAACATCATCCATTGATTAATCCAGAAATGCCATAGAGGATTGCTCCATTAGTTTTTCTAACGATTAAAGAACAAGAATCCTTACAGTTAATTATCTAAGATTTTCACTATAAGTATTCCCAATCGTTCTTGACACGAGCCAGAATTTTTTGGGGATCATGTACAAGTCAAGTCTCGCTTCACTAGGCATGAGGAACCATGAAAAACCTAATCGTGTCTTCCATTCTCCATAAGAATAAGTACGATGTTGATCGAGTTTGTTTATATATAATATTGAGCAGATGATAAATGATTTAATTTATTTTTCAAGTTTTATACTGATCTTGTTTTGATTTTGTTTTTGTCGAATCGTGGGTAGGACAATCCTCTGACTGTCCTACTACTTTTTTTGTTTGTTTGTAGTACATGTTCTACCTGTACTACCAACTTTTCGCGCCACTGATTATAGTAGCAGTATACGGAAAAAAAATGCAGAATGTTGATTTTTGCAGCACGATGCTTGCCGAGTTCTGCAACGAGTTACGTACAACATTTTTTGCAATTTCGTAAAAGACCACTTGAGGATATCAGAAATAATATAGAAATGCAATCACCTTTATTTTACAATTTCTAAAAAATGTTGAGTTATAATTCATCACGCAACTCAAATCAGTTGCGTAATGAGAAAGCGTTGCGTAATGATTCATTACAGCACTGGTTTCAGTTGCGTAATGACCAATGCACGGATTCATGGCGTGTTATTTATGTGACCATAGATACCAACGAATTCGGCACCGCTCAAACGTCAAATTAGTGAACTCGTGCATTGGTCTATTCCCGCACTGCCTACTTCAGTGCAGAAAAGTTTGCCGTTTCATGACAGATTGGCATGATGAAAAACAGCCTATTACGATGAGAAATTGCAAAACAATAGTTTCAATATCAAAAATTAAAATGACACACTGAGGTGAAATTGATGAGTAGGTTTTTGAATAAAAAAAACTTATCTATCTACTTAATTTAGATCTCCTGAATCTAAAAACTATGTCTAAATTATCATAATTCGTGCCTTTGAGCATTTTATTGCAAAATATTGTGCACGTAATGCTGTATGATTTCAAAAATGAGTTCAGTATTTCACTCTTAAGCTTACAGAACATACTGTGGCTGACATACAAAATTCAAATTGGTCGTATTTGTGCATAACTCAATATTTTTTCAATTAAATTTTGAGGATTGCTTCAGTATCTGTTGAAGCTTCATGAGAAAAAGGAAAGTATACATTCGAAGTATTGTCGACAAATGTTTTTGGGGTTTTCGGCTTTCAGTCTCTAGGGATCATAAACGGATTTTCGTTCTACACCTGACGTTTCGGTCACATTTATTGTGCCTTTTTCGAAGGATAGACAACGATCACTCCGTTCACTCGTTTCATGTATGTCTTAAACATAATTGTACGTCGGACCATAGGTGTTTCGAGTTCCCTTCTTCTACGCTCGTTTTAAATCTACCGGTTGAATTTTGGTGTACCTCCTACGATAATTCACTACCGTGACAGCTGAAATTATTTGCTGTACCAATAAAAAACTGTTATATTTTCTGGAACATAATAGGGTAAGGGATCTAATTTTCGACCCATTGATAAAACAAACGTTATTTTAACTACTATTTGAAATTTTCAAACATTTATAAATCACTGGAATATGCCATTGCGGTTATATCTATCATGATCCAATAAAAATTGCATCTATATAACGGAGTTTTAATCCTAAATTGATAAATCCTGATTTTCTTGTGTCTGAATCAGTCCTTTTTCTTCCATTAATGAAAATTCGTCACATATTGAAAAGGCTCAAATCAGTATAAAAACTGATCAAAGTGATGCCCAATCGATAAAGTTTGGTGAAACCTGATAAAATTTAAGCAAATTGTAATTAATTTTGTGCATCTATAAGCGAAAATAAATTTTATTACGCGTTTGAAATTGTTCGAAAATTGAAACACCAGGTTTCAATTTTCGACCGGTCGAAAAAGCATGCCATGATTTCAGCAGGTGATGTGTTTTAGTTTTCGACCCTTCATCAAAAGTAAATATCGTTCATAGTGGTGGTTGTTCTTTCGTGGAGTTGAATTTCTTGCTTCAACGGTTTTTAACCAAAACGGTAAGAAAAATATTGAACTTGCTTCAATTTTATCAAAGTTATATGGATTAACATATTATAGCGCCCAGAAAAGTACAGACAAGTCTACGCAGAAGCCGACATCCAGCAATTAGCATCTAAGGTAGTGAACAAGAATTCGATTATGGAATTACGAAATTTCATATACATATTCAGTTCAAGATTGGCGAAGAAATATCTATCAGTCCGTTATCCGTCCTGGACCGACCACAATGGAGGAGGAAACCGAATTTGAAGAGTTGATATTTGGCAGTCAGCGACGGGGATGGCTAGTGAAACGTGACTCAATGTTGGAGCATGTTGAAGGGTTTCTTGATACTGCTGTAAGGCGAAACTATTTTAAAGACAACCATCAAGGTGAATTGATAGAGCAAGATAAAAAATATCGCAACATTCTTAGAAAGGAGTTGAAGAGAGAATCCGAAATAAAGAAACAAGACCACGCTGAAGCAAAACGATTCGAGCAAAAGTTATAAAAAAGTCAAAGCCTAAAAAAGCAGTCAAAGACGAGAGCTAGAAGAAGAATTTGAGTTTTTACTTGAACTATTTAATAATGAAATGAAATGTTTTAAACAAAATGGTTTTACATATTTAAATGACAATATCCCATTGCTGTACTTTATCCTATAGCAACAGTATAATGTAGTTTGATCCACGTAAAACCGTTTAAATGGTAGAAAAATCGATCAGTGTTCATGAATGTCGCTTTTCCTTGGTCGTACAGGTTGTACATAAGGATCAAGAATCCATCATTCAATCATCAGCAACCATCAAAAACGAAAAAAAAACACACATTGAACATTGCTTAAATTTTGAGCAAAAAAAAAGTAAAACGATGATGGTTATTTGCTTATCAAATTATGATATAGTAGTTCACAACTTAATCACGCAATTCCACAAACAAGTTATTAGACTATTGACGAAACGTTTTACATTCAATCTCTTCAAAGGATGTGACAGGGATACAAAAACAGTATTTTTGTATTCAGGAGCCTTCCATAGATCTATCAGATAATAACTGTTGAACTGCTTATCATAAAGTTCGTTACGGAAATGGGAAGCATACACTGTTTCCACTGGAATGTTATTCTAAAAGAAAAATCATCGAAGAATATTCAACAGTTTCAAGTTTTTTTCATACAATATACCCGCTATATTGTTTCAATCTGGTACAGGTCGAAAATTAACACATGCATGGGTCGAAAAATAAAACAGTGGGTCGAAAACTAGCACAAAAAGATAAAGCCATTAATATATAAAAATACAAAAAATGCAATGAAATATCATCTAACAGAAGTTATAAATGAACAAATAATATGTTTTTCTATTCGACTGCCAAATTTGAATATTAGTTGATGCTTTTTTGCAGGGTTTTTGGGAGTTTTCCACTCATATACTGGTTTCATGGGTCGAAATATAGTGCTTTTACCCTATTGACTAAGCAATTATTTCCCATAGAAATGTGGGCTTCGTAGCCGTGAGGTTAGCGGCGTCAATCGTTTAGGCGTATTGTACTACGGAGTGTAGGTTCGATTTCGTTGAGGTTCGCCCCTATCGGAGGAATCTTTTCGTCAAACATAAATTCTACATGTTCAATGAATGGTTGTTCCGTGTGTCCGTTGTATTATATGCAGCTTTGGTTTAAGACGGCGTATATTGTCTTTTAAATTCCTCTGTAATTTATTACAAAATGGTATACAACCCGTTTGTATTCTAAACTAGCGTGCTAGGAATCCACATAATCTTGCTTAGAATTCTTTGGATCTTACTTAGGAGTCAGATAGGAATTCACATCTACCCAAGAGCTTGCTAATAATTTTGAAGATAGCGCTTAAACTTTCAAGATTCCGCTGCAATATTGCTGAAAATTCTCAAGTTTTCGATCGAAATTCTGAAAAGTTCATAGAGACTTTCCAGAGTGCCACTAGCAATCCCCACATTCCGCTGAAAACCTATTCGGAATCCTCAAGATCTTACCAAAAATATTCAAAATACAATTAAGGGGTCATGCACAAATTACGTCACGCTCCAAGGGGGGGGGGGGTCGAGCCAAGCGTGACAAGCCTTACAAAATTTTCAGAGGACTCATACAAAAAGTGTGACAAAGGGGGGGGGAGGGGGTCGAAAAAGTTGAAATTTAGCGTGACATAATTTGTGTACCATCCCTAAGAATCCGCAGTATTCCTTTAAAAATTCACAGACTGCCTTAGAAATCTTAGGAGTTTACAAGGAATCGACAGATTTTGTACAGCATCCACAATATACATTCTCAGGTTCCAGCAAGAAACCTCCAAGTAATATCCGATAGGAGAATTCCAAATTTCGCTCAGTATTTCTAAGAATTCGCTGAAAATTCTCAAAAACTCATATTAAAAACATAGGAGTCAAAAAAACGTAAATATTCCCCAGAATCCAGTTAGACAATCCATAGACCCAGTCAGGGGTCACCAGGATCTCGTAAGGAACATTTTGATAATTTCATGCGGCAGGCATACTTGAATTAAATCTTGATATGGCTCGTAGTATACTCTATATGAAGTAATTTGCTTCTTTTGCTATGGTATGTTCTACATAAGCAATGAATGTAATTCTACAATAAAAAGAACAGTGAGCTGAAATGGCGAAACAAAATTGTAGATGAAAGCTCTGTGTGTTTTTGGACTTTTTGTTCCTCTTAAGTCAATGTTGCTTTGTTAAGAAAAGCTGTCCCAAATCTGAAGAAAACTGACTTTTACTAATTATAATTGTCTACCGGCATACTCAAGTGGGCTGGTCATAAAGCGTTAATGCCTGAGAAAAGATGTTGGAACTCTAGTTGATACTAGTAGATACTGATAAAGATTAATGACTTCATGAAACGGTACGCCTATACGGCCATCTAGAATTAAATAAGCTCATACGGTGCTCCTAGAAGTTGGTGACATTCTGAGAAATATCGGCGAAAATTGAACTCTGGAATGCGGTAAGCGTGAAGCTAGATTGCAATAATATTTACAGAAAAATACAAATTTTAATGATATTGAAAAATGTTGCCAAAAACGGATCCATTTTGTTGCCAAAATCGGGGAGTGCCAAAAACGGAGCGTGCCGAAAACGGAATCCCACTGTATAGCGTGTACACAAGATTCAAGAGTTTGTATTATGGGAAAAAGTAAATTTTGCTACGAAATTAAAAGTGGGGCTGTTACACCAAGAAATCTCGCATAACTTCTGATCTCGCCCTAAAAGCCATTGGTAACCATGTGTGTAGCTCGTTGTTGCTGAGCATTTGAAAGGATTTTCATGTTATTTAACAACGCTATGGGAAAGAAAGGATCATTAGCTACCTGCCCGTGATGTTGGTTTGGATGCTTATTCTTTCTTTTGCTCAGAAACAACGATCTACACATGTGGCTACCAATGGCTTTTAGGGCGTTATCTCAGAGTATGCGAGAAATGTGAGGTTTTGGGTGAATTTCTACGGACAACAGTTCCGCTGATAGTATTGATCTATTATGAGTTAAGCGTACTAATGACCGTTCTTACGTATACATGGAACCGAATATGGAGGATGTATATCCTCAAGAGTATGTTGAGGCACTTAATGAAGGCTCAAGTGACATGAGCAAAATGGAGCCACATGTGGAGAAGTGAGGAAATATGATTTTATACTGTGGGATGGAAAGCAAAATTTTCTGTATGTGAGATATTGAGAAAATGTATGATTTAGTCAAAGAAAGAGTAGATGAGTAAGTTAGAGAGTTAATAGATTTAGTAAAGGTACAATAGGTTAGTTAGTAGAGGTTAGTAGAGAACCAGCACCAGTAGATTTAGTAGATTTTGTAAATTTTGTCATCAGAGTAATTTAATATTCATAGTACAACCAATAGGCTCCTAAACATGTTTTGCCTACAACGGAATATTTTGATCAAGTATGGATATATTAAAAACATCTTGTTTGAATAATCAATCAAGCTGTATACCAAAATCGATGCCCACTACTTCAGTATGTCCCGAAGACCTTAAGATTTACAATATTCATAGTAGCACACTTTCCGAGCCGTATGAAGCTTAATGGATAGGAATGAGAATGTTTCACGACAACTGAGTGAGTATAGACTGTAGTAGATTTTGTAGATAATAAGTATTTGAATTCCAGGGCGATTTGGATGATCATTTAATTCCAATATCTTGTGAAAATTTGTGGACACGTCTGTTAATAATTAATAAGTGTTGTAAGCCACTAAACGTAGACATCACTCGCCTAAAATAATTTATGAACCTGTGTACTGCCCATAAAGGCATAACTGTCCCATATGGAATTAGTAGGCATTGAGAAAACAGCGCTCAAGGTTTGAAGTTTGCATTTTCATACAAATATTTATAATTTTCTAGTATATTTTTGAATGCAATATTCATTTAGCACCACCAGACAGAATACTCAATTTGCTAATATTGATCAGTATTAAATATAAAGTTGAACATAATTCCAGTTCTGCAGTTGCTATTGGGGTTCAAAGTTTATAGAGAGACTGTTATGCCTTTATGCCAATATGGGACTGCACCAACTTCATATTTTTCCACAACATTTTCAAACAAAGTGTATAAATGTTCATATGCCTAGTGAAATGCATATTAAAACATGAATGTTGCGATGAAAAAAGGTGTTGATTCGAAAATCAATATGGGACAGTTATGCTTTTATGGGCAGTGTAGATAATGGCCAAAATTCCTTAATGTTCTGGAGGCCTTAGCATTGCTCTAGGTTAATTATACATTTCTAAATTTCTCGGTGCATCGTAACTTTTTTTTTTAAATAATTGGTCTTTACACTTTTTGTATTAAAACATTTAGTTTCCAAATGATAAATGATTTCTAAAAGGAAGTTTATGTGATTTTTCCCCTATCTGACCCAGAGGTGTTCTGGAATAACTTTGTCAACAATACTCCAAATGTTTATTTTTCCATTACTCATTAAACTAAAACTAATAGTATAGCAATCCTCAACATTTCATGAAAAAATATTGAGTTATGCTCAAACACGAGCAATTTGAATTTAGTGTGTCAGCCCCGTAGCCTACGGGTTAAACAATCAAAGTTTACATGTTGTTACTTAGCACCAGTGTATTGTTTAGTACCGATATTTCCAACAATAGGGGAACACGGGGCAGTATGGACACCCTAAGGAATTTTCCTATTTTGACTGTAAAGACATGAATATTATACAGTTTTCAATGTGCAGTATGCTTTTTAGAGTTCTCAAGCATTTGTTAAACATTGTTGCAAAATTTTGAAAAAAATATTTTTTTTGCAAAAATGGGTTTAAAAAAGCTCATATTTGGTAGTCAACATCAAGCTAGCGGGGCAAAGTGGACACCCCCATGGGGCAGTATGGACACCTTAACGTTTATAGGAAAATTGTCCCACGATCATTCCCAAACATCGAAAAATGAAGTACACATTCAGGAAACCATAGCGATAGATCACTGTGCCACTGAAAACATGATTAAAACCAATTTACGACATTTTTCGTAGTGATGACTTAAATATTGCCTCCAGGTTAGCTTTCATACAGAACTGACGATTTTCAACCGATTTGTGGATCCGAATCATAATCATTGCATTGCATGCTTAATTGTTTTTGGATAGTTTTGTGTATGAAGTTACATTTCTTTTTCTTTAAAGTGTCAGCTCTACTTTGTCACTCGGTGTCCATATTGCCCCAACAGTACAGGAAATTTTCATATAAGTTTTTCAGTGTCTCAAAGTAGCAGAAAAAAATCTACTATATTTTTGAATTTAGCATAAATTATTGAAGATTCAGTCAAGAGCTACATTTTCGGTCAACTTGCAGTCATTTGCCTCTGAAACCTTATTTGGTGAGGTGTGAATGTTATAATTTTTAAACCCAATAAAATCATGCTCCATTTTTTTTGTTTAAAATCAATGTATAAAACATTTTTCCTGAAATTGTAGTGGACAACTTACTCATTCAACAGGCAACTGAAATATTGTTTGCATCTAAAGTGTAAAATTATCCGCATATGCGAAGATACAGAGGGTGTCCATTCTGCCCCGGGTGTCCATACTGCCCCCGGTACCCTTATTGCTTACACCTTCAAAAACTGTGAATATTTCTATGCAAAACTGATCTTAATAAAACAACAACAAGGTCAACCACGTGGCTTTATCGGATTCAAGAAAGTGTTGTTGCGAGCTGATATACTCGCATCTGTCGTGCTCGCGAAAAAACGAATAGAGTGATTTGTGAACGTGTTCGAAGCTGTTTACAGTCAATTGGGTTTAAAAAAAAGCTATTACCCCTCCGAGATTCCTGGTCACTAGGGTGCGGCTTATTTTTCAAAAGTTCTCAAAACCAAAAATTCGTATGCTCTACTGAATTCAAATCACATGGAAAGAGAATCCTCAAAATCTGAGCTAAAAATATTAACATTTAGGGGTGGCGCAAGCGCCTTGAAGGTGAATTTTCAAGTTACAAAAAATAACCTTCAGTGAAGTAAACATAACTTTGTTATTTTTCAAGCGATTTTAAAGCTTTTAGCATCAATACCTTCAAAATTAAATTTACGAAAACTTTGTAGAACATCAAATTTGTCTAAAATCAAAACAAGTTTTAGTTAAAAGTAATTTATTCCAAATTTTTCCTCATTTTGCTAAAAATTTCAACTTTGTTTGACCATAACTTCATGATTACTCAACCGATTCCAAATCTTTTTACATGCTTTTGAAGCTATTTTAATTGTTTTCAAACTGTTCATACAACACATTTCACTAAATAAATGTCTTGAGCAAGTTATTCAGCAAAAACTGCACAAAAACATGATTTTTTAACGAAAAATGCCAGTTTTTCCAAATTTTTGCCAGTTAAATATTATCTCTAAAGTTGAAACTGGTTTTTCTCATTTGTTAAACATTTGAGAAGGACTTTGCAACAATTTTTAAATAATTTTGAAACAAAACTATGTTTTCATATGTTGAAAAATATATGCTCAATTCAACTCGTAATAAAGGAAAGATGCTTTCTAAATTTAAGTTTTATAGAAAAAATGCAATTTCTGGCAAAAAAACTTAAATAATCAAAAGAAATTTGATTTTTTCATTTAAAAATCATGTTTTTGGATAGTTTTTGGTGAAAAACTTAGGCAAAACCATTTTTTAGAAAAATGTGTTATATGAACAGTTTGAAAACAACTAAGTTCGCTTCAAAAACATGTAAAAAGATTCGGAATCGATTGAGTATTCAAGAAGTTATGGTCCAAATAATTTGAAATTTTTAGTGAAATGAGTAAAAATTTGTATAAAAGTATTTTAAACTATGACTAGTTTTGATTTTAGACAAATTTGATGTTCAAAAGAGTTTTCATAAATTTAATTTTGAAGATAATGATGCTAAAAGATTTGAAATTGGTTGGAAAATAACAATGTTATGTTTACTTCACTGAAGGTATTTTTTTATAACTTTAAAATTCACCTTCAAGACGCTTGCGCCACCTCTAAATGTAAATATTTTTGGCTCAGATTTTGAGGTTTCTCTTTTAATGTGATTTAAATTCAGTAGAGCGCACGAATTCTTGGTTTTGAGAACTTTTGAAAAATAAGCCGCACCCTACTGGTCACCAATGGTAATTTACTGCCGATTTGATGGAGAATTGATTTGTTTGTCAAAATCATAATAAATCACATCTTGTTCGGTTACTCGCGAGTAAATGTTCAAGAAATTTTATCTACCCAAATAACAATTTTTAGGCAATAGGACAAGATTATTTGCTTTCTGTGGTATAACAGTTGAATTGAAGCAGCGAAAGCAGCAAGAAATGAAAGCTGTCAAAAATAGAACGACTGGCGTTAATACAACTGTAATGTAAACGTTTTACAGCTAAACATCTTAGCTGAATAAATTACGTCAGTTTTCGCTTTTGCTACTTTCACTAAGCTGTAACGCAACACCGTTAAAAGTAGCAACCTAATGTTGTGGAACAATATGATTTGTTGTGCTGCTCAATATATAGTGAAGATGTGATTTGTCATTTGTTATACAGCGCACATACAGCAGTAGGCTGTAAAACAACAACTTGTGACACTTGTGGCATTCATAAAAACCCTGATTTTATTCATGTTTACATGAAATTTAAAGGATGATTTATCAAACTTTTATGTAATATAAACTACCAAGAATGCCAAATAGGACTTCCACTTTCATTTCAGACATAATTTGGTTGATTGCATGATAAAATATAGATTAAATCGATTTTTTCAACATGCTTGCAGTCTCCATACAATATTCTTCGTTTCTCTAATATGGCCAAATACAATACTTTTGTAAACCATCAAAAACTAACTTTTAAGCATCGAAAGTATTATGTACCTAGTAGATAAGTATTGTTATAGATACATTTTTGAAATAATTTTGTTATGATTTGCTAGTCGGGATCCGAGTGAGCGATCGATCGGGAGGGTAGAGCGGGTGCACACGCGGTTAGCTTTATCTGTATCGACGGTATCGCGATCCATTTCCCCCTCGCACTTCGCACGCTTTCAATGAGAGCATTCGATAGTTAGTAGCAACAGGCACTCACTACTAGTAGTCAATGAATGGCTCCGCATAAACAATGCCAGTTTAACATTCTATAAGAAAGTCCCGAGCCGGCACGCTAATTTTCAAGCGGTCTTTTGATTGATGATGGGGGTAGATCTAGACTGGATTGACGTTTTAGCAAGGTAAACAGATAACTGATAGGGCCAACTGAAGTAGGTTTCGGCATTCCGGGCTTGTCGTGATGGGTTTTCCATATTTAGCTGAAGCTTATATTTATTAAAGTAAGTCTGAGTAATCCGTTTGAGGGTATGGAGCTTTACTCAAAAGTAGAACACTCATCAACGTATTGGCCAGATCAAGTTATTGTTTCCACATATTCCATATTGAAGTTACATGTGATGGAAAACAATTCACTTTTTTTGATAAATTTGTTTTCAACTACCGACATATATTTTTTCTGATTCTTTTGTTAGTTTAACGTGGAGATGCATCGAAGCCAAAGATAAAATTTTCAAGAGCACAAATCTAGAGAACCAGACAGCGGTGTGAGCTGAAAACTTAATCGATTGGTCACATGCTGAGGGTGACCAATCGATTAAGTTTTCAGCGCAAACCGCTGTCTGGTTCTCTAGATTTGTGCTTTTGAATTTTTTAAGGTTTGGCTTCGATGCATCTTCACTTTAAGCGTTGCATAACAAAAAAAATGAGTACTTTTTAAAATTTTACATTACCCACACAATTATAACACAATATAATAGTATAACATAATAACATAATAATATTGCAAAAAAAAAAATCAAACTAGTGCTGTCCCATATTGAAAAATAAAAGCATAACAGTCTCTATATAGATCAGCCTGCAAAAAGTAATAATTCTTCTTTAGTACAAATTATCTGCGATACAAATTTATCGCGAGCACATTTTGATTGAAATTTGGCATCATTCAATATCCTATAGATTCAACATAAGAACAGTAGTATCTTACTTAATATAGTAACATGGCTCAAAACCGCGCCCTTTACTTACACCTGAGAGAGACTCGCGAAGAGGAAAAATATCAACGTCATATGCAGTCATATGTCAGATTCCGCTGTCACAAAACGTCAAATGCAGCCGTCGTTTTTATGGCTGAAAAAGTGAAAAGTATTGTATTCAAAATAAACTGTTATAAAAAAAAAACTCAGACAGCGGAATAGATTTTCCAAAAATGCTGATAAATCTGAACACAAGACTAGTTGTTAATAATGTCTGCTACGTTTGCTGGCATGAAATTTCACTCAAAATGCCGTTTATGCTTCGGTGTGATGCAAACGCAAAAGTTTTTTGCTGAGAAGGTCATGTGAGAGCTTGAACGGCTTGCGCAAGATTGATGTAAACACTGAGTGGAATAAGAAAAAAAAAACTCAGTAATCGCAGAAAAAGAAGACCGTCTCCGCGAGTCTCGTCTCACCTGTACACAAAGCAGAACAGCTTCTGCCGGCAATGTCGATGTGGTCAGCTAGTCTTGGGTTGAATACGTTAAATCTTTGCGAAAGCTAATTTACTGTATTTCATTTTCAATATTGATGATTAATTCGTTTTCAATAATTTGAATCTCCGTTGCATAAACAATGGAGCTCAAATAGCTGTAGCGAGATGAGCACATCTCTTCATCCAAACCATGGTGAAGGTGGTAAGAATGAATATAAGTCGGGTTAAACATTTTCTTGTTTTCGCAGGGCATAGTATATCTTGGGGCCCAGATAGCCGTAGTGGTAAACGCGCAGCTATTCAGCATGACCATGCTGAGGGTCGTGGGTTCGAATCCCACTGGTCAAGGATCTTTTCGTAAGGGAAATTTTCTCGATTCCCAGGGCATAGAGTATCTTCGTACCTGCCACACGATATACACATGCAAAAATGGTCAATTGGCATAGAAAGCTCTCAGTTAATAACTGTGGAAGTGCTCATAAGAACACTAAGCTGAGAAGCAGGCTTTGTCCCAGTTGGGACGTAACGCCAGAAAGAAGAAGAAGAAGTATATCTTCGTACCACTTTGAAGTTGATTGGCAAAGAAAACTCTCAGATTGAAAAACTATCACAACAAGAAACTCACATCACTTAAAAACCTGGACGCGTTTAAATGATCAGCACCAGATGGCATTGCACCCGTGTTGTTCAAGAATCGTTCAGAATAGCTCATCGTTCCCGCCTTTTCAACATGTTTCTAAATGATGGAAAATCCCCAAAAGCTTGAAAATACTCATATTTGGTGCCCGTTTTTCAATCAGGCACAAAATCTGACATACGGAATTATCGCGGAATTGCCAATATCTCTTGAAAACATGCAACAGCTCCAATTGAAGTATTTTTAGGTTATCATGTAGCGCAGATATGTAAAGTTCTAAGGGATTTGGCCGTAATCATAGACTCAAAACTCACTTTTGTAGAACATTTGAATTTCATAATTAACCAAGCAAACAGTAAGCTTGGCTCCATTAAGAGGTTCAGTAGCGATTTGCATGACCCTTATACTATTGAAATATTGCATATTACATATGTAAGACCAATTCTAGTATGGAGCCCGAACCATATCATACACGAAGAACGCATAGAATAAGTACAGAAGTAATTCCTTTTATAGGCCCTCCGGAAATTGAATTGGACTGAAGAATAAGAAGAAGAAATAACAAGTGAGTTAGGTTCCTTTTAAGCTATAAAAAAGTCTATGTATTACAAATCATGCGTTGTTTTAGTATTTATTTAATCAAAATTCAATTGTCAACAGTAGTTTGCAGATAGAAACTTGTTCACCCTAGTCTTTCCTCATTTTTCAGGATATTTTGGTTTATTGTAAAGATTTTGAGCATACGGATACCCATGGGCATCGGCTGCCAGATCACTGTATAGCAGGTTCCCAGTTCCCCGGGGGATGTGATCATGTTCCGAATTGGCCACTTATCTGTGAACCCCTGGAATCGTTAGGCATAAGTACGATAGGCATAAATACGATAGGCATAATGGACGTTTGGCATAATGGATGTTTGACATAATGGACATTAGGCATAATGGACGATAGGCATAATTCTCAAAATAAAAAAAAAAAAAAAAGATATTGTTTGTGCGAAAAGTGATCTGACTTTTTTGGTAATTGTGGAGGGCTTCAGAGATCAATAGTGTGTACCGTCGATGGGGGTGACAATGGGTCTAGGGGGTGAGATTGGGTCAAAACGGAAAATTATGATTTTTGTAATATATCGGCTAATAACGCTGATATCGCTAGAAATAATCATTCATATGTTGGGGAACATATTATTACACATAATTAATCACAATACACATTTTTAGAATTTGTAGTTTTTGTTTACTATATCAATAAACTTATACGTTGAAACTAGATAAAATTTACAGCACTAAATTTCTCCTGTGCCAAGTATAACGCATGTACTTTAACCTCTATCGTTGTGTTAGTAGAAGGTTGAAAGACTTTTCATTACACTTCACAAGTATTTTCCGGAATCTAATTGATTTTTCCACAAAAAAAAATATTTTTCCGGTACGGTGTCTAAAACATTGAAAATGGGGGTGAGATTGGGTCAAGCAAGAACGATAGTTAATGAAATTGCTAGACCACTTTTTTGACATTTTACGGTGCCGGGTGTTCTCATTCCTCATTAAGATGTGTTTATTCTTTCTAAATACAGCATCTCTGAAACATCAAACAAGTCTACTTGAGGATTCCGTGCATGGAATAACAATGCAACGCATTTTGACAACTTCTCAAACCAGCAACTGTGTTTCGTGGGCAGCAACATCGTAAAAGTTTATCAATTGTTTTTTTTTTATAAATTTATTTATTCATTAGTGTTTTAGTACTACAGAAACATCTCACGAAAGTACGAATGAGTTGGATTGCTGAAATACCGGTACTATGACGTCAAAATCTCTCTGAAATATATTGATCGTGGAATGTCGCACCGAAATATAACTATTTGCGAGGGTTTAAAATAATCACTGTTTCAGTACACCTCTAGGAAAACTGAATAGGCTCTATGGCAATGGGGATGAGACTTTGAAGATAATTTGAGGGAAACAAACAAGTAAATTTATGTAAACTTGACGATAAATGTTGGGTCTCATATATTTTCTCATAGCTCTTCAAATTTTTGGTATAATCGTTCTTTTAAGTGAGTTTATCATACTTGTGAAACATATTAGATATCTGTTCGTCTTGTTTGCATCGTATTTCATCAATCTTTTTCAGCTGTGAATGATTTTGCAATCATATTATCAAAAATAAGTTATTTCAAAAATAGTGACCCAATGTCACCCCCTCTATGGGGTGAGATTGGGTCATTTTTCATTCACTTGTAGTACCGCTGTGAATAGATACTTTTCAATAATTTTTTGAACAGTTGTTAATGTACCATAAAGGTACATACACATCAAATTTGAAGTTTATTGGAGCTAAATTGCGATAGTTATTCAATAAACAAATCGTACATATGCCTTTTTGACCCATTGTCACCCCCAACGACGGTACTTTAAAATGCGATTGCCTATCAGTCGTCCCATAGTTGTGAATCCTTTGAGCTCAATTTCTAGCACAAAACTTGATTGAATGATTAGCATGAAAATGCTGGAAATTGTCTTCATTAGCTTTGTGGTAACTTCTGTGACCATAGAGTAAAGCCATTCTGACGGCCATTGAGTTCGGTTTCAAGTCGATCCAGGATCCTAGGCCATGAAGTATCTACGTGCTCATTTATCGTGCACAAATAGGAATGCAAAATGGCCACTTTGGCATAGCAAACATTTGGTTAACAATGGTGGAAGTACTCCTAGAACACTAAGCTGAGAGCTCGGGTTGGGGCGTAATGCCAAGAATATGAACGACGCTGTAACTGGTGTTTATTTTTTGAGTTTGATTGTACACATTGACAATTTTTTCATCAGAGATTATCCCATCTTTAAATTGAAGGCTGTTCTTTATAGCTATACTGTCGACAAAATTGTTGGAATTAGTGCTGCTTATGTTTTAATCAAAAAAAATTTCTTTTTTTTATAATTAAACTGTTCTTTCGAGACATACTTATTCAAAAAATTACATCACTTTTACTCTTAATACTTCCACCATACATTTTCCCTTCTTTGAATCATAGGCTATTCTTCATACTTATACGGCCAATCTAATGACTATAAGAAAGGGACCTTCTATCAATAATATGCTGTTTTGTGGATTCTTGCTGTTCTAATAGTTTTTTTTGAATTTTAGATGTAAATATTTTCATAAAAAATGCACGCTATACTAAATGCTGAATACTATGCTGTGTTAAATTTGAGCTTGACTGTTAAATTGACTTTGAAATCAAAGTTTAATTTCAAATTCGTCTAATTTCAAACATTTTCATGGTGGTTTCGGCATATGTGGCTGATAAAATTGTTTGAAAATAATCGAAAATTGTTGACAGAAGAGGCAAAGGAACTGTTTTCATCACATTAAATTGATGAGGCGTTATTCTACCAGAATTTTATTGCTGAAGATTATGTCACCTATCATAACATTAATTTTATACTTGACTCTAGATTGTTGTCTTCAAGTTAATCATTTGGATTACAAATACTAATAATTAAATGGAAGATTTCCCTTCTTTAGAATTAACGTAATTATGTAAGAAAAATATAACAAAAAATGTCATATACTCACCAAACTAAACATCTCTAGAAATAAATAACACTTGCTCATCGCAAATATAAAAGGATACTTACAAAAATGGATTGAATTGGACTTAAGAATGATAACAATGTCCATGATGACAATCTTCATCCATCTCTTCCGATAATGGATTCATTGTCAAATTCCATACCACCGGAAATAGTAATTTATAACCAACCAATTAACCCACACCCTCGTAACGCTTTTTGTATGAATTTTCTATTATTTTTTATGAGCTGTTACATCTTAAGGACACCCATCCACCTCCATCACCGTAATAGAATTTGTGAATGGACCCGAACAATTTTCGATATGAGAAGAGTTTTGAATGACACACACGCAAATTATTTTATGCCATTATGCCTAATGTTTTTATGCCTAACGTCCTTATGCCTAACGTCTTTATGCCTAATGGGGTATAATCCTTGGAATCTACTATAGAGTGGTTACTACACTTGTAATTCTGAAAATGCACCACATCTTCCAAGGCATATAAAACCTACTGTTCATGGTACACGGTAATTCTAAAACTACTTCTAGAAGCATTAATTTTAAAATATATTGAAGCTTATTATCCATATTGGTATTATTTTATACAAAAAATCCGTGTACAATTAGCCACTTCCATCAGGGTGCCTCGAACCTACTATACAGTAGTCATGACAGCCGGAGGTTTTTTGAAGTACTTTATGAAGCATCACTTTTTAAAATCATGATATTTGATACCCATTGTGATTGATTCCGGACATGTTTTTAATTGGCCACATCCCCTGGGGCAGTCGGTGGTTCTGGAAATGCTTCCGGAATTATCACCTTTAAAAATCTTGAAGTTTGATGCCCATATTGATATGGTTCAGAACATGTTCCTAATTAACCACTTCTCCCAGGGCACCTGGAACCTACTATAGAATGGTCAATTTGTCTAATGGTTCTGAATATGCTGCCAGAAGCATCATCTTGAAGTTTGAAGTTTGAAGTTCCGGATATAGTATATACAATACATGATAGGAAATAGAAACATGACTGATCATATTTTCCAAAACCAGTTCTACGTAAATGGTTATATTTCTGAAGATTTTCAACGAATTTTAATGCGTTTGCCGGCATTCAACTTCCTATTAGTTCTAGTCTCTAGGAATATTGTAAACATTCATACAACTTCACTCCGCACAAATTACAAGCGACAGAAAAATGCCATTTGGACATGACCTGGGAGAATCCGGAATATCTTCGGTGTCCGGTGACCAATATGCAGGGCCAAGCAACTTCCTGAAACAAGACCAAATTTGCCGTCGACTACTTCCAGATGCATTAAATTTCATACATTTATGAGCATTTGGAATTATGCAAAATTTTGCTCAGCGTTCTGAGCAGGCGGTGAGCCTGATATGGCTTTATTTCTGTTGCATTGCAATAAAATTAAGGCAAAAGAAAACTTTCTTCATTTTTATGCTCTTATACAGCCATTCCATGAAAAACCGATCTAGTGGGTCTCCGAATTCCGTGAGAATTTGCTATTTTGTTCCTTATCCGAGATAAGGATACACATATTTTTGGATTTTTTGATTAGGGTAACCATTTCCGAAATAGGGTGATCAGAAAAATCGCGATTTTGCAAAATTTTTATTTTTAAAAAAATTATAACTTTTGAACCGTTTGACCGATTTTCAATCTTTTTGGACGAAATGAAGGCTAGAGATTTTGGCTTTTCAGGAAAAATATAACATTTCACAAAAATTGTGTTTTTTACATGAAAAAACTCAATAGTTTCCGTTTTTTCGTGTTTTGAAGGCCTCGGGGCCAAAGGGGCTATCGCTGTTCTCATTTTTTCTTGAAAGTTCAGAAAATTTTACGTATACTGTCAAATTTTCAGCGATGTATGTTTTTTAGTTTTTGAGATAATTTTTTTTGAAAATAAAAAATCAGTCATTTTTTATCGGCACACACTGTAGGTCTCAGCGCATTAGATTTGTAATGTTTAAAAATAAATATAACTTTTAAACAGCTTAACCGATTTCCAATCTTTTTGTGTGGAATGAAAGCTTAAAATTTCAACTATTCAGACAAAATTCAGAAATCTGATAAAAATATTTTTAAACGTGGAAAAATATAAAAAATTTCATATTTTTGCATTATTTTTTCAAAGTTTTCCATTTGTTTCTATTTTTCTGAAAAGTTGAGACCTTAAGCTTTCATTCCATAAAAAAAGATTGGAAATCGGTTGAGCTGTTCAAAAGTTATGATTTTTTTTAAACATTACAAATCTAATGCGCTGAGATCTACAGTGTGTGCCGATAAAAAATGACTGATTTTTTATTTTCAAAAAAAATTATCTCAAAAACTAAAAAACATACATCGCTGAAAATTTGACAGTTTACGTAAAATTTTCTGAACTTTCAAGAAAAAATGAGAGCAGCAATAGCCCCTTTGGTCCCGAGGCCTTCAAAACACGAAAAAACGGAAACTATTGAGTTTTTTCATGTAAAAAACACAATTTTTGTGGAATTTTATATTTTTCCCAAAAAGTCAAAATGTTTAGCCTTCATTTCGTCCAAAAAGATTGAAAATCGGTCAAACAGTTCAAAAGTTATAATTTTTTTAATTCCAGAATATGGATTATTGGCAGAATTGATAGAACTATTTCCAAAGCAATGTGTAAAGGAAGATCCTTGCAAATTTATTTATGAGTTTTGCCTCGGGCTGCAAATCTCGTTAATAAAGATAATAATAATAATAATAATAATTTATGAGTTTTCTAATAAATCCCTTCAAAGTTATTTTGCTAAACGTTCCTCCACAGATTCTTTTGCCGCTATGCTAAAAGTATGCCTGGGGTTTTCAACAAATTTCCGCTGATGATTGGAGGTAAGAAACTCCAAAAATGCTTTTCGTAGATAATTCCTGTTTAATCCGAGGATGTGAAATAAAATATACAGAAAAGAAAGTAAATTTGCAATGCAATTTAGTATGTATTTTGAAAATATTTCTGTGTCTTTTGATGAACTTCGCGAAAGAATCTATCTACAGGGTGATTACTAATTCCTGTCAGTAAAGTAACTGATCGTAGATAAAAGATGTATGTATGAATTTTAAATCTTTTTTTCATTTACCTTAGTTTTTAGTCATATGTGTTGTTTTAAAAGCATAACTCCTGGCACGCACGTTTTCCACATATATGTATATTTGACTAAAATCCGCTGAAAAACTTGCCCGATTAAAACAGTATGTTACCACAATCTTTCAGACTTACTAGGAATTAGCATAAGACTGATTATGGAAAATTTAAGCGAAAAAATATGTCTTTTTTGATTAAAATATATGCTTCTAAATAACATTCGTGTTAACTGTAATGCTTCTGAAACAACGCATGTAGCTGGAAATTAAGGTAAAAAAATAAATATGTTATCTATGTATAGTGAAGACAAATGCTATAGATGTCAAAACCGGATACGCACCGGTAATTAAAATTCAAACAACCATCTTTTTTCTATGATTACTTATTTTACTGACAGGAAATAGTAATCACCCTGTATATAAATAAAAATGAAATGCTATTTGTATGTCACGAAATGGCTCGAGAACGGGTAAAAAGAGAACAAATCGGTATGCAATATACTGAAATTTTGTAGGTGATTTTTGCCTGGCAATCCAACGTATGCCGGGACAACTAGTTTATAATAATCCATTGATTAGATCCTCTTTCAAGGGGTAGGGAAAAAGTTCCAGCAAAACTTATCAATCTATTGTAAATTTTGGAATCTTCGTACAATAAGTTTGAATCGAGGAAAAGGGAAAAATGGCTGACAGTTTGAGAAACTGTCGATACTGGACGGCCTCATGTCCGAATTAGTTGTCTTATACTAAGTGCCCTACGCTTATTCATAAAACTTTACAAAACAGTTTCTAACAAAAAAGTTATAATTTGGGAACGCTGTCTTTATTTCTGGGTCGCCACAGTGGATTGTTTTTTTTTTCATTTTCGCGTGTTGTCGGCAGTGCGCTTCTTAAAACCCAAGCATGCTAATTCGTGTTTTTTTTTTCTGTGTCACTGTAAGGACTTCAGTCAAGGATGGATTTCCAACTGGTGAGTTCGTTTCATGTTTGTGATAACACGAATTTGTGTCGTGGAAATATTGCGTTTATTTAATCGTTAAACAGACTATGGATTGTTTGTTACTATAAGTGTAGACACAAGCCCTTATTCCTGTTTACAAAAAAATATTTATTTATTTGTCGCAGTTACGTAATATAACCTTTGAATAGTTTGACATTGAAAATGTAAACTCACTGATAGAAAACCTTTCAAATTGAGGCTACATGGATCATATCACCTTATTTTCGACTTATAAGTATTCTGTGCCAATTTTCGCACAAAGTTGGCTAAAATTGCATGAATGGGTTAAAAATTAGTCATGGGTCGAAAATTGATACTCTTCCCATACAGTGGCGGTTCCTTTGATAGTTCAACTGTTAGCTGCTGGGTGGGCCGATAATAAAGTTTATTCAATTTTGTTTAGTATTGTGTTACGCTAAAAGTATGGAGCAATATTTAGATCAAAATGCCGAACAAACACATTTGAATTGCGATTGACTATCATTTCCTGGAAATATGATAGCATATTTCAGTGAAATATTTCAGTCAAATCGCCATACAAATCCGGGTGCTCGGAATTTGAGACAAAACGGTAGGTTATATTGTTGAAATATTTTTTAACACTAAGCTGATGAATTCAGTAGAAGCTCGTTAAGGCATTTATAGCGACAAAGGGGGTGACTCATTTCGAATAAAAACGTTTCGCATACGAACGTTTGGCATAATGGAAGTTTCGCATAAAGCAGTTTCATACAAGAACAGGTAGCATTTTTAAAAAGGCATATAATTCTGATTATGCTAAATGTCCATTATGCCAAACATAAAGACGTATAAAGTCCCACCCCCAGAGACAAAAGCTATCTATAGCGACATTTTCCGGTCCCTTGAAAAATATGATGGTGTCATAACTATTCTCTATAACGACTTTTTTTTCTTTCGACGGTCCCTTGCGATGTCGTTATAACACGCTTCAAATGTACTTCAATCAAAATTGCCCCTTCTCTCAATGATATGATTTATGTATGATGTTATTTTTAACCCATTTCGCAATTTATCGCATAGATATCTTATTCGATCAAAGGTTTGTATGCTTAACGTCCGTTAGGCCAAACTTACATATGACAAACAGTATCATTAGATGCTCCTCGAAGATTTGTCCCACACAGTCCGTCTCAGTAAAACCCATGTACTAAATACAAAATCTACTGTTCTTCTTTCGTTCAACATGAAAATCTGCATGCTTGCCGAAGACACCAATCGCATTCTTACCATGCTTCCTTTGTTCATTGATAAGCTTTGCCAAGACATCCTCGGGACACAAAGGCGAACTTAATAACCGTAATCAAATGCAATTTGACCGAACCCCCATAAAACAGATCCTCCGACTTTTTTTAGTATTCCATCCATGTAATACGGCATGAGGCAGGGGCAGAACGTTCGAGTCATCGGACAAGACAATTTCATCAGCTTCTGTCCCGAACCGGTTCGAACCAGCAGTTCAACCATTGAGTACCATTTCCGTCCATGCGGGGAGTGCGCAAGTACCGAGCGACTATCAAGTGCCAATGATCGAACCCACGTATCATAATTGGTCAATCATGCAACATACCGCTTTGTAATTGCAATTTTGTGCAGAACCGGTTACGAGCTGGGTGCGTCATTTGATGAAAGCGAACTTACCTCGTCCATGAACAGTCGGACCAAGTGCCAAGTCGTGATACAATTCTTTGGAGGCTCGTCGAAGTCTTTGAATGCTCCGACGACGACGACGACGACCCATTGGCACAAAGACACACACGAAGTCCTGGCGCAGTTACACTTCGCCGTTCTCGCCCAGAGCCCACCAGAAGCAGGACTCGTGAGAATTATCGAAAACTGGTTCAGCTCATCTGCGTAATTATGGTGATTGGTTTTTTGTTGGGATCGTACGATTGTGCATTGCATGACTTATACGAACAATTACCTGTCGGATACGGACACCTATGCACAGTGGTTTCATTTGTTCTACGAAGTGGTCATAAATCATCTTACACAATATCAGATAATAATTTGACTGAAAAGTGCTACTTTTTGATACCGTTATCAGAGCTGTAGCATCCTGGAAATACTGAAATTCCTTGTCAGTATTAATATTTGCAGCATACCAATGATTTGATACAAATATTAAAATGGCCAGGCCCACTAAAAAGACTATCCGGGTGGCGTAGTACCGGTCGAAACACCGGAGTCACTTAAAAAATTTTCACACAGGGCGACACAAGTTATCTTAAATATTAAAACTCTGTGAAGAAAAACACTTCTATCACGTTGAAATAAAAAAATCCATAGGACATCGCCAAGTGGCATAGCACCATTAGCCGATTCTGTTTAACACCAGCCGAATTGAGAAACTCGAAACCGAGGTAAACGTGACAGAAAATTTAAAACGCAGCCGCCCGCGCGCACGGCTTGCTGCGATCCCTCGAGGAAGTCTTAGAGGATTTCGAAGCTCATTTTTACATCCTCTTCAAGTATCTTCAGAAAGTAGCTTTTCAGTTTATATCAGTTTATTTTTTTTTCGATTTTCGGCCAATGGGCGATACCACTGTTCTTAAGAGTCGTGTCTTGCAGAGTGACCTACCATAAAGATATGGCAAACGACCTTTGTCCAAATAAAAGCCTGGCTGATCGAAGAGAATGCGTTTTGTTAAGCAATAGGATAACACCAGCAAAAAAGTTTGAAGATTGACTCCCCAGTTCATGATCAAGGCCCCCGGAGGACATCTTAGAGTTGAAAGTCAATCGGCGTTCTATCATAGTTGGAGCCGTTTTTTTGCGATTCAATCGAGAAAGGAAAGGATTTTCGTTGAGGTGTGCATTCCGAAAACCAGTTCCATAGCAAAACAAAACCCGATAATGTTATTCGGTTTAGATGGTGTGACCAAACACATGTTGCGTGAGTAGGTGTGTGGCATGGTAGAGTTGCTGTCGTTTTTTTTTTTTTTGCAAAGTCGTGTGACTATGAATGATGTGTGCCATTGATCTTGAACTGATTTCCGTCGGCTGGCTTGGTGAGCACGAGGTGATACTGCCGGGGGATGCTGGTTTCTATCTACTAGTCACTTTTGTGGTTGGTGTCGAGATTTGTTTTTGTGATTCTGTTTTAAACATTGGTTAGACCAATGTTCAAGCGTCTAATAGGTTGTACATTTATCGTCTACAACCTGTCTAGTTGTTGAGGCACTTTTTTTTGTACTGGCGAAACGTTCCAGTCGGGATGGATTCAGAGATGATCTACTTTGTGTTCTATGCACTCATCCACAGTTACATATTAACTCAGAGTTTTCTTTACCAATGGGCCATTTTTAGATCTGTATACGAAAATAGTAATTCAAATTCTTGTCTATACCTGACACGAGCTATAGAAACCTCTAGAATATAGTATCCACACATACAAGCGTAATCTATTGAAGGGGGTACGGAATCAAATTTCACCACTTTCAATTGCTATAACTTTTTACCCGTTGGATATTTTCCATTGAAATTTTTGGGTGTAATTTGTTCAATGTGTATTTGTTTACGCTGTGTAAGTTTAGGCTGTGAACCGTTTCACCAATTCGTTTAACTATTAGTTAAAATTTGACATTTCTATAGTTATTTTCTTCTCAAATGGTTAAATTGATCTTCGCGATCGACCCATTTTAGCTTTGGCAGTCGAGTAGTTATTTCAGAACAAAGTTGACAGACAGTTAGTTATTCTCAAATTCACGGGAGCAGAAAAAAACTTTCGAACTATCAATTTTAACCATGCTCCAGGGTTGTTTTCAACCGGAGGGGAAATAACTATCGAGCCGTCAAATTTTAACTAAAAGTTAAACGAATCGGTGAAACGATTCACACCCTTAACTAGCATTGAGCACCCTTAATTAGCATTGAGAATTTCGCACGAATTCGTAGGTTGTACAGTCCTAGACCATTGTATGAGGGTTGCCTACTTCCCGTCAGTTACCAAAGTCAGAAATTTGGGACTAACATCTAACTCATAGACAAGATTCACGCATCCTCCAATAACCGAGATCTGTCCTGGCCACGTCCTTGCGAAAGCTGGGGAATGGGAAAGGATGATTGATTGAACACCTACTTAAGAAAGATGCAGAGAACTCTACGACCTCTCATAGGTGTTACGGGATGTTGTGGAATGTTGATGGAAAGGGTAGTGCCATAGGATACGTTCGGTAGACGTTCTGACCGACAAATGGTTAATATTTACGCATGCAAGAGTCCTGGGTTCAAATCCCAGCCGAGCACGAGGATTTTTTTTCATAATGTCACCCATAATTTGTCCATCTTTACCACGCGTAATGAGTTAATTAATTAATAACCATGTGGATTGGATTACCGAACAGCTCAATATAAGTATCAATTGATATTAGAGTGTTACTGCCTCTCTGTAGTATTCATGTCGTCACTTGAGTGAGGACGACACGTTGGGTAGCCTTCCCACATCTTTACTCTCCCACAATACAGTTGTTGTGGAAGCGATGTAGGTTTCAACACTAAATAAATCGCACTCGCTCTTTCCACGTGTGTAGTGATATGAGATGGATGGATATGGGTTATGAAAGGGGTCCGCGTGGTCTGTAGGGATTTGCATTCTAAACTTGTAACCACCTCAGTTATTGGGTCACCAAGTGGCTCGTTAGCTTAGTTGGTAAAGCGCTCGTCTAGCATTAAAGAGTCCTGAGTTCAAATACCAGCCGAGCACGTGGATTTTTTTCATAATTTCACCCATAATTTTGATATGTCCACTGAATTGATTATTATTAGAGTGCTTTTGCCATAAAGGCATATCGTGTTAATTGTATTACGAAAGGCGTAAACTTGATTCATAGTGTATTTGTCAAATGTTTATAGCAAATACCTTCTAATAAACGATCCGACGACTGTCGGTCTCTCTTGTTATCCTGACATCGAACGAACAACACGTATCTCTACGAAGCTCCGAAACCTACAAGTACCTTTTACTTAACACCTTCACCGTTACGATAAGTCTGCCCGCGAGTGTCCGCTTGCTGAATCTTAATCACTTTTTTTAACCAAGTTATTGGTACATAATATTTGGCGACGAGGTAAAGCAGGAAACCGTAGTGAAGGGATTTTTTTTTTCCTTCGCTGCAAGAGGAGGCAGCAGAAAAGTGCACTACCACCTGAGCGGCGGCTGGAATTTAACCTTCAAGAGGTCGGATTCCCCATCATCACGGCGGCGGAGTTTTCACGTTCGTGGTGGCAGCAGTAACGAAGGGTATCGGAAGTCATCCGGAGACGTTCCGAAGGATTGGTAGAGGTAAGAAACAGGGTTTTTTTTGCCTGAAGCGTGTTTTTGTGCTTTGAAAACGCCATTTTGTGGCATAAAACGACGCTAAGTGATATCTATTGTGTTGATAGACAAAGACTAGACAATACCAAGTGTGAATAATTAACGGAAGCCAATTATTAGATTTTATGAGAGTTTTTTTTTCCTTTTATTTCTGTTAAGTGCAGGTTATTTAGGAACGACAGTAAGCCGAGTGATTTTCCGACTGGAATCGCAGTTTTAGAAATTTGTGTTTCTGATAATTTTGTCGGCGTTTGTGGGACAAATTTACATTAGCATAATGGCGTACGTAGCCCCAAATATTGACCCATACCGCAAAGGGCAATCTTTTGCATCCTGGTTTAAGCGGCTTGGTTATCATTTTCGCATTAATAAGGTGGCGGATGAGAATAAGAAGGACCAAATGTTCCTCTTGGGGGGCGAATATCTTTTTGAAGTGGCACAGAATTTGTATCTCAGCGAGCAATTGCTTGACGCAGCTCCGCTTGATGAATTGGTGCAGAAACTTAAGCAAAAACTAGACAAGACGGATTCAGCTTTAATTCAACGTTTTAAATTCGGTTCTCGCATTCAGCAACCTGGTGAAACTGCCAGCGATTTTCTTTTTTCTCTAAAACTCCAAGCTGAGTATTGTAATTTTAAGGACGACAAAGACGGTCGCATCCTTGATCGTGTTCTCATTGGTTTGTCGGATGACGCTTTGAGACAGAAGTTATTGGGCGAAGATGGGGAAAAACTTAATCTAGCTCAAGCCGAGAAAATGATTACAACTTGGGAAATGGCGGCTTCTCATGCCAAAGCTTTAACAAAAGACGATATCTCCACGCAAATTGCTTCTGTCGGTAGCCTTACTGGAGGTCGAGGTGCTGTTTTACAGCGTATGGCGAATTTATCGCGCGGCCGAGGACCGGTAAAAAGCCGGCTAGGGTACAGGTCCCAGTTTCAGTTCCCGACAAGAAGTACCGAACGCAGCACTACATCATACAACAGGTACAACGATCGATCCTCTTCGCAGTCCCGACAATCGAAGCAGGTGCGGTTCCGTGAATATCAGCGCAGATTCCAAGATGCAGAGGTTTACCCAGCGGAAATGAAGCGTAGCCAGGAACCCATATACGATCAGAGATGGTGCAGCTATTGTGGTGTGCGAGGGCATGTGAGAAGGAAGTGTCTCAAACTGAAACAATTGAAGCAAGATCCAATTAACAACATTGATCTGGAGAAACCTGGCTCAAGTATGGAGAACAAATTGTCCAGCATGATGAATCGGATGGCGTGGGAGGATAAAACTGATGATTCAGATCAAGATTACAATTGGAAACGGAATAACTACAACCGCGCACAGAAGCCAAATCAAGATCGCCAATGACTCGAGCAGAGAGGTGCGTCGGAGGATGGTGGTACATGTCGATCCCAATGTCGATGAGCCTGATCCATTACCACTACCAAGAGTCGACGCCGAGGAACCTTTCCAGAGTAGTAGTCCTGATGCATCACCACCACAAGAAACGAGCGATGAAGAAGAACCATTTCGGGGTTTCCCGGAGTTCGAGTTGGAAGAAGCTCCATCATCAACGGTCAAACCGAATCGGAAACGAAAGATTGAGACAAGTGTGGCGCTCGATGGCCAGCCACGACGTTCAAAACGAATGAGAAGAAATCATTTCAGAAATGAATTCGAGTATTATTGATAATCAAGTTTTTTACATTGTTTGTAAATTTCAATGATAATATTAGTTTTTTTTTATAACTCCAGTAGTTTATCGAATAACTCTAAAAGAGGAAGGACTGATATGTCCACTGAATTGATTATTATTAGAGTGCTTTTGCCATAAAGGCATATCGTGTTAATTGTATTACGAAAGGCGTAAACTTGATTCATAGTGTATTTGTCAAATGTTTATAGCAAATACCTTCTAATAAACGATCCGACGACTGTCGGTCTCTCTTGTTATCCTGACATCGAACGAACAACACGTATCTCTACGAAGCTCCGAAACCTACAAGTACCTTTTACTTAACACCTTCACCGTTACGATAAGTCTGCCCGCGAGTGTCCGCTTGCTGAATCTTAATCACTTTTTTTAACCAAGTTATTGGTACATAATAAATTTGTCCATCTTTACCACGCGTTATGAGTTAATTAATTTAATAACCATGTGGATTGGATTACCAAACAGCTCAATATAAGTATAAATTTATGTAAGGAATAATAATAATGGAAAAAATAAAAACCTACAGTCTAACAGACTTTTTGTTACGAACGGTAAAACTTTCATCTATTCGTTTATAAAGAATAATACAAGCATCAAGTTCGATACCCACTTAAGACAATATAAAATAAAAATGTGTTAGACAAATCATGGTTCTCGAACATTTAACAAATCTGCGTGGAAAACTTTCGTGTAAAACATACATATAGCTAAAAATATGTTGTAATTTTCAATTTATTTACATGCGCATATTTAGAGCATCAAAATAAACTGAAATGTTAATGATCAATCGATTGCACTTAAAATTTACACGATCATGTAACATTCAAGAACCTTTAGTGGAAAATTATACTTGATGCTATAATAATAGATGGCTTTCGTTTATTTATACTACATTCTTCTATATTGAAATTTAAATATTTTTATCTGTGCAAGTAAATGATATTTTTTCAAAAAGCATGGACCCCAATGGATCTACTAAAACTGGGTTTTATGAATTTTGCAGAACTTGAAATAAGGTACAGTGGGGGAAGTGTATCAGTGGGGTAAGTGAATCATTCGTCAATATTAAGCATAAATACTGTTAAATGTTTTCGCACCATTGCTTCGTTTTAGGTTATATTGTTACGTCCACACTGATACTATTGCAAAACTGATACTACACGTACACTAACACAAGCAAACTTGTTAGCTGCAAAAATTAATTAGTTTCAAAATTGTTTTCCATCAATCAAAAATCCATTGTATCTCTGTATAAAATCGAATTCTATTAGTTTTTTCGACACATGGTGAGCATTTCAGTACTAATTGAATGAATCACAATGAAAAATATGTGATTTTTAAAAATAATTACAGATATATTGTACATGGTACACTTACCCCTACTTTTCAATGGTGTGGGGTAAGTGGATCAAGTATTATTATCATTTATTGGCAGACTGCTTACGAGAATTTTAATAAGTTTCAATATTTGAAAATGTCGTTTTACTTTATTTATTTTCATTCCCAGCTTAAATTTGTCAAATTGGCCAAAGAGAATTTGAATTTATCCACCTAAAAGTTTTTTTTTAACCTTTTTGGTATAAAAAATATATAAATAAATAATTATTACAAAACACACACGAAATTTTTCGTGGTTTATCTAAGCTGAGTTGCAAAACAGCAAAATATACTAGCTTTTCAATTGAAAGCATATTATCGTACCTTATTTGACCATATAAATTATTCTAGACAGATGATACAAACATATTCATAAATAGAATAAAAAGATTTCAGTTTGTTATTCAAAACATTTGTTAATAATATTTTCAAACTACGAGTGTTTTTCGAAAACATCGTTAGGAATAATCCTACAATACTTCTGTATAACTTATGTGTATAAATGGATGAACTTTCTCCAAATGATTCTAGTTACCAGGTTTTTTTGTTGTGCGAATTAGTGTAAACTAATGTGTTCATATTTTTCAATATATTTTGAATAAATAAAGATACTTTTTTAATTTTAAAGTATTTAAATGTACCATTATTAGCACTTGTAATAAGAACGAGAGTAATATCATTCTTACAATACATAATTACATCACATTTATTTTGAGAACAGATTTTTTTCTAATGGTGATCCACTTACCCCACCATGGTGGGGCAATTGGATTATTTGGCGCAAATTTTTAAGTCCCTCGTACTCAATACATAACAATCAGAAAAATCGAAACAATCGATGATTTGAAGTATATTAGCCCCTCATTTGTTATCCACAGAAAAAAGTTTGAATTACATTATTCACGTTAGCTGTACATAACAATGAAGTTGACTATTGATTTTTCTGTATCCACTTACCCCACGGTACCTTATCTGTTTTATATTACTCACGAAAATCGAATTTTTTTTTCTAACAAAATGAAATTTTGTAACACCCTAAACGCACAGGCAAACAGACATAACACTCGGATTTATTTCATCGTGCAGCAAAATAGCGCTAAATTTTAATATCTGATAGTTTGACGTTTGCTTATAACCATACGAAATAGTATTTCTTTCCATAGATGGTTAATATTTCGTTTGTATTACAGGCATTCCATGTTTTCTATTCTGCAGATGTCTAATGATGATTTTGAACTACTTTGTCGGAGACAAAACATTTTGGTGCTGAACTGCTGAGTCTGTGTAAGCTTAAATATGAGCTACAGGTAAGCTACACTGTATTGATCTCATTTTTGGAATCATACAGCATTACAAGCTCATAAAACCTATTAATATTATTAATATCGTGCTTATTATAAGAAAATCGCCTACTTTTTACGTATTATGCAGATTTATAAAGTTTAATATTGCAGTAAAATGATCAAATACACGGGTTGTAAGATTTTGACATTATTTTCATTTTGACATTCATTTCAAATTTAATAGATTGGGAAATTATTTATTCTACAACCTGATGTGTTATATGATGATCAAATTCGCCCCAGTTTTTGATATTAAAACTAATTTTATGAAATGTTAGTTTTTTTTCACAAAAAAATCGATTACACAGACGTGGTTGGTGGTCTAATCCACTTCTGCTTCATATGCAGAAGGTCATGGGTTCAATCCCAGGCCCGTCCCTTTCCTCGTACTTTGTAGTTATATCTTTCACTTGCTTCTATCTACCACTCTTAATATATCACAGTTGATCTATCACAGTTCACGGCATTTGCTAGAACCCGAGACGGACATAAATAAACCGATTCCCTACGCTTCCATTCTTTCATCATTATAGCACGCCTTTCCTTACGCCTGATACATAAGCAGTCTGCTAACCAAACCAGCAAGCCTCTCTGCCATGAAAATTACTATGAAGAGATTCCTCTGAAAATTCCTACGGGAATTTCTGCATAAACTATTTTTGTAGTTTTCAGTGCTTTCAGAACTCATTTACTAGTTTTCACTGAGTTCCTCCTGGGATTCGCACGGAAAATCATTCCAAAACTTTCTGATTACACCAGAAAATTTCTCGAATAATCCAATTGCTTAAAGAATGCTTGAAGAATTCCGCCTAGACTGCATTATGAATTCTTTTAATGATTTCCTTTGGAAGCTCCTCTACGTAATTATTATTAATCCTCCAGTAGTTCATTAATAATTTGACTAAAGTTTTCAGCAATTATTGAGGATGTCTTCAAGATCACTAGTCAAGGATTCTTTCACGAATTCTTCTAAACCTCCTCAAAAAAAATTTTTTTTAATGCCCAACTAAGAAATGATTAAAGAACTCTAACATTCCTATGAAGTTCCTGGCGGAATACGTTCAACTGTTTCACTCTTCCGTGAAAATACTCAAAGATTTCCCAAGTGATTTGTTCAGGGATTTCTTAGAGAATTATACTATTGTTTCCCTAAGATTCTTCCGAAAAAGTTAGATTTTTTCTTCAAATTTCCTTTAATGATTGGGAATTTTCTAAAGAAATTTTTCATCAGAGTTACAGTTCCATCAAGTATTCCTTCGGGCTCTAGAAATAAAGTTCCACGAAAAGTTTCATCAGAATCTTACTAGAAATTGTCCTTTCTTGTCTTCTGGTTTTCTGGAATTCCGCCCTCGAATCGCACAAAAATTCAAACCAAGATTATGGATTCTGCCAATAATTAGTAAAATTATTTGTAAAGAAGTGTTTTAAGGAAGATCAATACAAATTGCTTGATGAATATCTTAATAAACAATTTCTCCCTTCCTTGTTATTTTGCTACATGTTAATGTTACTCAACAGATTCCTTTACCGCTATGCTTATTTTAGATGCAATAGTTTTCCTTGGGTTTTTAACAAATTTTCTCTTAAGATTCGAAGGCAAGAGATATTCCAGAAATAATTTTCTTTTCTATTCTTGAATAATCCAGTGATTTGAATCAAAATTTCTAAAAAAACGTAGAAGAACTTTTGATGCAATTTTTTATGTAGTTTTAATTATTTATTAAGGACTTTTGATAAACTTTGCGGAAGAATTTGTGTTAAAATTTTTGGGATAACTATTTAACTCACAGAAGAATTTCTTGTACAATTTTCAGCAAAATATCTCAGTAGAAGATTTGACAGAATCAATTATGTTTTGGAGGGGTTGCGAGGAAAAACTGAACTTATGAAAGATTAAGTTACATTTTTGGTAAATCCGGGAACATATTCCGGAATCAATTTGCTAATAAAAAGTAGACTTAGAAGAAATGGATGTCTTTCGGGAGGAATTTGCTTTGAAAGTATGAACAAGTTCCACAATATCACATGACTATTTTTCAAAAGTTCTGAAGTCACCCGTTATTATTTCCTGAAGAATTTCATTATACTAAAATTATATAAAGAATACGTAAAGTTTTTTGAAAATAATTGCTATAAATCTGTTGAAAAATAATGATATAAAAAGTTTTCTTTAGAAAACATAGTTTAAGCAATAAATTTATTCATTCGAAAACACTATGGTCGATTTTGTTAAATTTTTTCACACCAGGTTAAAATTCTGTCATTCATTTGAAGAAAACTTGACTATTATAATCAAGCCATATTTTTCGACAAAATTCTCGCTATGTACTGTCTGAGAAATTCCTTTAGTAATTTTGTCTATTTTTTCAGTTATTTTGAGTTGAAGTTATAACACATTGTTTCGGCCAGGACGTCTTTCCCTACGTTGTGTCTTGATATGGGCGGAAGAAGAATCAAACAGATCGACTTTCACACGCTACTGATTTATTGCCACCGAGAGGCAGCGTGCCTACCCGATGGGAGAAACGATACAAACTGCAATTCATACATTCTAATAGGCGCACAGTACGGGCATACAATAATTGATCTATTGAGTCTTTTACGACGCACGCTGCTCTCAATAGTTTGGCGCGCTGCTGAATTGGCGCCAACTGAAGAAACTGCACGCTGCCTGGCAGTGGAATATTCCACTGCCAGTGTTGAATGACACAATAGTCGTCCCTTTCTGCACACGCCTGAATTGAGCGCGAACACACATACATTACAATAAATGGATTTCTTCCGTGAATTCATCACTGGACACCTCGAGCAATTATCTCCCAAAAACATGAGAAATCAGAATGCAGTGAATATGCTGCTTTATGCTGAAACAGCATTATTTAAATTATTCAGAAAAAAAACGAATTTTGGGAATCCAATTTTTAGGATATTGACGCTTTTTTGTACCGCGGTATTTTTTGCAACGGAGATGTCGCAAAATTGTGCATATCGCATACAACAAGAAACTAGTTCTAACAAATAACCATTCGATCGACGGCCGCATGGTTAACCCTTTATAATACCCAAATTTTTATTTTCGATCTAAGTATCATTTTTCGAAGCAACAAGAGTCGAGCTAATGGTGAATGCGTCGAAAACAAAGTACATGCTGGTTGGCGGAACTGAGCGCGACAGGGCCCGCCTAGGAAGCAGTGTTACGATAGACGGGGATACCTTCGAGGTGGTGGACGAGTTCGTCTATCTCGGATCCTTGTTGACGGCTTACAACAATGTTAGTCGGGAAATACGAAGGCGCATCATCAGCGGAAGTCGTGCCTACTATGGGCTCCAGAAGAAACTGCAGTCAAGAAAGATTCACCCCCGCACCAAATGCACGATATACAAAACGCTCATAAGACCGGTAGTCCTCTATGGGCATGAGGCGTGGACTATGCTCGAGGAGGACTTGCAAGCTCTTGGGGTTTGCGAACGCCGAGTGCTAAGGACGATCTTCGGCGGCGTACAGGAGAACGGCTTGTGGCGGCGAAGGATGAACCACGAGCTCGCTCAACTCTACGGCGAACCCAGTATCGTGAAGGTAACTAAAGCTGGAAGGATACGCTGGGCAGGACATGTTGCAAGAATGCCGGACAACAACCCTGTAAAGATGGTGTTCGCTACGAATCCGGTTGGAACAAGAAGGCGTGGGGCGCAGCGAGCTAGGTGGATTGACGAGGTATACCAGGACCTTGAGAGCATGGGTCACAGTCGAGGATGGAGAGAAGCGGCCATGAACCGAGTGAATTGGCGTAATATTGTTGGCGAGGCTTTATCAAGATAATTGATGTAAAGCCAAATAAGTAAGTAAGTAGTATCATTTTTCGCTATCTAAAATCGATCGAAATACGTTTTGAATAATGATTTATCTTTATTCGCAAATTCATGAGTTTCGGTGTTTGATTTTTTGAATTTTTATTTTTGAGCATCCCTATCCTTTTTCATTATTATTGAAGCCAGGGCACCGATTTTTGACAATATTAAAAGTTTCAGTTTCTGCAGTACTTTTGAACATATAAAATTTCGTACTTTTTTCTGGAACATCTTTTATTCGCTGTGGGGTGTGCTGCTGTCGTCATGATGATGGTTGACGAGAGCAATGTCAAACTCATTCATGGTTTCAAAACATTCGGAACAAAATATTTATTTTCACCGCTTACTTCACTTGTGTATGGAATTGAATAAGATCCAATGGTAGAGAATTCATTTATCTACCCAATGGTATTTTTAGGGGCAGCGGAGAATGTCCCGAAGCGTTTTTATTCAAGCGCAAAAATCGCTCAGGCGAAAGTTCCAATGAAACTAACCTCACATGTTCTGATTTTCCAACCTCAAACTAGTACTCCTATCAGCCGGATCTCAATTTTTATGAAAGTAGTGCAATAATACAAAAAACAAACGTACCGTCGTTGGGGGTGAGAATGGGTCAAAAAGGGATATGTACGATTTATTTGTTGAATAACTATCGCAATTTAACTCCAATAAACTTCAAATTTGGTGTGTATGTACTTTGATGGTACATTAACAACTGTTCAAAAAATTAAAGAAATTTTTTTTACAGCGGCACCACACGTGAATGAAAACTGACCCAATCTCACCCCATAGAGGGGGTGACATTGGGTCACTGTAATTGAAATAACTTGTTTTTGAGAATATGATTGCAAAACCATTCACAGCTGAAAAATATTGATGAATTACGATGCAAAAACGACGAAAAGACTTCTAAGATGTTTCACAAGTATGAAAAACCCACTTTGAAGAATGATTATAGCAAAAAATTTAAGAGCTATGAGAAAAAAACATGTATATCCAGCATTTATTGTCAAGTTTACACAAATTTTCTTGTTTTTCTACTTAAATTGTCTTCAAAGTCTCATTCCCAATACCATAAAGCCTATTCAGTTTCCCCAAAAGTTTACAGAAACAGTGATTATTTTAAACCTTCGCAAGTAGTTAAATTTCGGTGCGATATTAATACATTTTAGGCAGATGTTGGCGTCATAACCCCGGTATTTCAGCGATCCAACTCATTTATACTTCCGTGAGTTGTTTCTATAATATGAAAACATTTATAAAAAATTAAATTAAAAAAAAAACCTTTGATAAAATATTACGCTGTCGCTACGCATGAAAAATAGTTTCTGGTTTGAGAAGTTGTCAAAATGCGTTATTAATATTCAATGCACGGAATCCTCAACTAGAACCGTTTGATGTTTCAGCGATGCTGTATTTAGAAAGAATAAACACATCTCAATAAAGAAAGAGTACACATGGCATCGTAAAACGACAAAAAAGTAGACTTGTGGTTTAATTCACCATCGTTCTTCCTTGACCCAATCTCACTCCCATTTTTAATGTTTTAGACACCGTACAGAAAAAAAAAAATGAAATTTTTGTGGAAAAATCATATAGATTTCGGAAAATACGTGTGAAGTGTATTGAAAAGACTTTCAACCTTCTACTAATATAACAAAAGATAATAAAGTACATGCGATATACTTTGCACAGGAGAAATTTAATGTGGTAAGTTTTGTCTAGTTTCAACATACAAATTTGTTGATATATTAAACAAAAACTCCTATTTCTTAAAATGTCTATTGTGATGAATTATGTGTAATAATATGTTCCCTAACATATCAATTATAAATTTATTTAATATCAGCGTTATTATCTGAAATATTTCAAAAACCATATTTTTCCGTTTTGACCCAATCTCACCCCCCAGACCCATTGTCACCCCCATCGACGGTATGTAGAACATAGATAATGGATATTCCTACCTTTTGCGCCTAACTGTTTCACTGTGAACCGTCTAATATCAGGAAAATAACACATTTTTCCCCATAGCGGCATGTAATGGATGCGTGAAAAATCAAATCTCTCATCATCTGACTAGTTGCGCTACCAAAGTATAGATGGCTAACAGTATGTTGCGTTTTGCGATTGGAAGCGTATTTTCCGAGTAACTAACGGAAAAATTGATTTGAAATTATTTCAATTCTAACAAGTGATAGGTTGTTTGTAGAAAAATATATTGAGGATTTTGCCCTCTAATAGACTCACACCTAAAGAATTTGGTCACACCAAAATATTCTCCCACCATGTTTGCCATATATTGGATGGCGCCATAGCTAACAAAACCAACAAGTAACGCATATGTAACGCATTATGTTGGATTGTACATTGAATGCAAGTTGCGTGCTTCTATTAAAGTGCCATAGAAACTGACGTGTGAGTATTTATTTATCCGCGTTCAAAATGTGCATAAGAATCTATTCTTCAACAAAACGAACAATATAATGTACACATTTTGTATAACACGTTAGACCCCGCCATTAAAAGGTTATAAAAAATACTATTCTTTAAACAATTTTCAAAACTACAAAAAATATTCAAATGTCGTTTAAAACTTTCCTCATATGCGTGTTATAGTCCAAGGTTTAGGCCAAACATAAAATCATTTTGATTTTCGAACTGAGGAAAAATACACACAATTTCAAACGGTACCCCGTCTAAAGGCGAGGTTGTGTATTAGAGGGTTAAGCTTTCGGTTGTCGGACGATGATGGGCCTTACATGGCTCTCATTCTACAAACGAAAGCAAATGTTTATTGATAGTATTCATATGTACGGATGTTCCAGGTCATTCAAGCTCTACATAGAATTTATCCCTTAGAATCTAGATTCTAGAAGCATAACCAGCGATATACAACATGCGGGTAACGCCTCTAAAACATACAAACGTGTCTTGTCCCTATCTCTGATAACACACGTCTAATTAAAACTATCTTGGCTCATTAGAAATACAATAGTTATCTTACTTCGTTGAAATATATCTGTCTTTGTGACAAAACTAATTTTCTCAGCATTTGATGACTCAAACCATCAACGATCGCCCGGGATTCAAACCCGCCACCCCGTATGGTTTTGCTATTTCGGTCCCTGTTACTGTTACTCTGTGGACTCACTTGGGAATCACAAATAGGCTACGAATAATGCTTACGCTCGACAGCTACTAAATCAATCACTATAAGACTAATGCTATCTTGACTATCTGTTTGATTTTTGATAAGCTTTATCAATCACAATTAAAGCCAACCGGTAAGCATTATTGATCGTTTGGCAAAAATCTCCCAGCCACACGTTTCCGCTCAGCGATTGTCCTTCAAGATAATAGCATATCATTGAACCGGGGGTACCGTGAAATCAAGCTAGAACTACTAAAATACTTGGGGTTTCAATGCTAGTAATGGACCCCTTAGTAGCTGAAATTCATTCTAGACCCACCCATTCTATGGACCCACCTGGAAATACGTATTATGGACCCTCTTGTGTGGTTTCATTTACAAAACTGTTCAAATATCTGTATTTATGAGTCTCAAACCAAATATTTTGCCTGAAACTGCTGACTAACAATGCAATCGAAGTTCCCCCGGTGGATTTTCATAGGAATAAAGTTGCTTTGAGTGTTAATTTTATGTTTTTCTGTAGGGGGTCCATAATACGCAAGGGGTCCATAACCGGCATCGACTCCCTATAAGCCTTATAAGCCCTTCACTAGCACTATGTCGCCAAATTGGACATTAAAATTTTCCGATATACTGCTAGAGGAGTTACTTGGATAGATATCAAGATAAGGAATATAGAGTTAGGCAGAGTCGACCGCCTATTACTAAAGATACTCCGTCTTACAATGCTTTGGAAACTCTTGAGTTCAAAGTACACGGAACCTGCGTATTATATGGAAGAGAAGATTGCTGTATTTGAAACAAGTGAAAAAAATGTGTCGTCTTCTAATATGTGGAATATAGACTGGAATGTGATCTGACTATTCAAATTGATGTGTCTTACTGTGTTCCGATATCGTTCAATTTGATACATCTTTCGAGGAAACGGTGAATTGTGCAACAAATATGTGAGAATACTGATTTCAACATCGACGAGAGATGAAGAGCTTGGGAAACCGCCTATCATTGACTACCGATAAGGCTAATAATTCGGCAAACAATGGCGATTGGGCTTTTGCCGATAGTGATGCCTTCCACAATGAGAACCTAAATCACTCTCATGTGCTTTCGAATGGTGACGATGATTGGCGTAATGGGAATTTGATTCGTCCAGTCATACCTACTTACCCTTTACATGCACCGGATGCCTCTCTGTTCCCAACCATTGGAAACTGGAGCTTGTGTTCGAAGTCTAATATTTAATCGCTGTTTTCTCACCCGGAGAACAGCACTTGGAACGTTTGTAGTAGCACTTGAGAGTAGCACTTGTTGCGAGCAACGCAAACTAATTAAATTATAATAACCCCGTCACGATCAATGTGCAATGGACGTTTATCTGTGCACTTCTACGTTTCAAAACGTCATCAGTTATCGGTACGTCATCAAATCTAGAGTTGCTGATTTCCATTAGAGTTTGCAACTATGTAAACTAAAACGGAGTATCTTTGAGCCTTGATCACTTTGAAAAAAAAAAAATTACTGTGAATCAGTGAATTATTCTTACAAAGGTTTTCACCTTTCAAAACAAATTTGTTGATCTTGATTCAACCTTGAATGCAGCGCAATTTTTTGCGACGATCCCGTCATTTTCAAATTAACGATTCTATGGCTCAGAATGGAAATTAACGATCGCTTTCGATTGAGTCGGAATCGAAAACAGATCGTGTTTTTTGTGTGCAGTTCAACTGCAGAGCAAAACAAAACGAGGAAACCGGAAATTCAGATTTCGATCGCATTGACATACTCAGCCCGCCCACAAACGGTTATCGCGCCAAATCTTCTGCAATGGCCTGGGAGCTCACGTTTGCAGATGATCATGAATGCGGTGGCCGCGGTTGTGGCATATTGGTTTTTTGCAGTAGGTATAGGGAGAAGCGATGATGATGCTAATGCTTTAGCTAACCACAATTCGATGACATTGAACACGGTCAAGTTCGCCATCGCCACCAAAGCCGGTAGATATCAATGGTGATCTCTCGTTTCCGCCGATGATGTTCTTTTTCGGTTTCACGGTCGGGGGCTCTCCGACTTGTTTTTATCATAATTTAAATGCTTTTACTGTGACATTACTCCGCCATCACAGCAAGGCAAACCGTATGTATATTGCAAAAAGTCGTCGCCGCATCACCTACGCACTGAATGGGAAGAGAGGAAGGAGGTTTGTGACAAATGCCAAGAAAGCACGTTGACGTGGGGTTTGACACTGACTCAAAGAATATTGGAAGATTAGGAATGAAATTTAGTCACCCTTGACACTATCGACAAAGGTATGGGCGTAGCAGGGGGATGCCCCCTTGGCCAATGATAAATAAAATCTAAGTCCATCTTCATTAAACATTAGCGTCATGAGAGAATTAATTCCCGAGGTAAGACTGCCTGTACGGTAACAACACGGAGAAAAATTATTAGTAATTACAAAACTTTAGTTTGAAATATGCACAAAGAAAATTAAGATTTGAATCAACCAAATGCGCCATTTGAAACAAACCTTCCGAAACATTCTAGATAATTTCAACAAAATCTTAGTTTGAAACAATTAAACAAATGTTGGCAGATCATGAAACAACCAAGAACGTAGGTTGTTTCAAACTAAGAACAGTGGTTTGATTTCAACAAGAATCAATCTAAAATAAACGAATTTGTTGGTTGATGTAACCTATTTTTTGGATTTGGATGAGGTGCTGATCTGTGTTTTTTTGTTTTTATTAGTAATATTGATGGAAACAAGTATATTTTATGAGGTATTATTTATTTGGGCTACGTAAAATAGATGTCTTCTAAGAAAATTATTATTATAATTTCTGAAATATCAGCCTCTCGTTATCGATATCTGCATGATTTTTTCTTCTTAGAATTTTTGACCATGAAGCATACTTATTCCAATCTGAAATGATATTTAACAAAATGTTTTTATCGGTTTCGCTGGGACCATTCCTACGAGGCTTTGTCTTGCGATTCAGTGGATTTGCTGGGACTATTTCTTCAAGTGTTTTATTCAACAGTTGCAGTGTTTTCAAGCATTCAAGTGTTTTGCCTTTCATTCAAGTTCGTCGTTGAAGTTTGGTGATTCAAGTTCATTTTGGAGTTTCGTTTGTTGTTGAACTTCCAACATAAGTATAAGTATTTTTCATTTTATTTCTTCACTTTACTATTTTTATTACTTTCGCAAACAAATTCACATCTTTTCCCTCGTTGAGTTTCTGTTATGGAAACTGACGAGGGTGAAGGGGGGGTCAAAAGATGATCTTCAATCAATTGAAACCTCTTTGAATAAACCTTTTCGTGTGAAGGTTTATCCTTCCAGTTTTTCCGGTCCATTTGTAGTGTATTTTCGTAAGAAAGAAAATCCGATTAACGTTTTATTGATTTCATCTGAAATTTATAAAAAGTACAAATCGGTAAAAGAAATTTAAAAAATTTCTCTCGATAAGTTGAGAGTAATTTTTGGATCAAGAGATGATGCCAACTCTCTTTTGGAATCCAAAATGTTTTCTAATTCCTATCGCGTGTATGCTCCTTGTGACGCATGCGAAATAAACGGAATTATTTATGATGAATTTTTGGATTGCGAAGATGCTAGGAACCATGGTTCAGGAATTTTTAAGAACCAATCCCTTTCTCCTGTTGGGGTCCTGGATTGTGTTCGTTTGTCAAAACAATATTTTGTTGGAAATGATTCCAAATATATGCATTCGAATTGCATCAAAATTACGTTTTCTGGTTCAGTCCTGCCAGACTTCGTAATTATTGATAATGTAAAATTTCGCGTGAGGCGTTACTACCCAAAGCTTCACAATGCATTAGCAAATGTCTCCTTTTTGGTCACACTTCCAGTTTTTGCTCCAATAAACAAAAATGTCCGAAGTGTGGCGAAGCGCATTCTTCGTCTGAATGTAATAAAAATTCGGACCTTTGTATTTATTGTAAACAGAAGCACAAATCTTTGAAAGATTGTGCTGTTTACATTGATCATCAATCCAAATTAAACCAAAATATAAGAAATAAGAACAATTTATCATATGCTGAAGTAATGAAATCTTCAGATAACATTTCTTCAGCTAATGTTTTTGAAATTTTACCCAATGATGATGGAGTTGAATCATTTGATAATTTCAATTATTTTGTTTACAAACCTCCAAATAAAAGGAGAAGAACTGTTAATATTTCTTCGAACAAACAAAATAATATTTCTGATGAACCTTAACCTTCAACTTCTTTTGATATGAATTTTCCTCCCCTTAAGGCATCTGCACCTCACAAAAATATTCCAGCTTTTGAAAGATTTGATTCTGATTGTTCATCCAAGCCTAATGAGCAGTTCAAGACTAATTCTAATGAGCAAAATAACGAAAATTCCAGTCAGTCAATTTTGTGAATCCTTGAAGAAATTGTTGACTTTTTGGGATTAAGTGATTTTTGGAAAAAAAAAATCATAAGAATGGTTTTTCCATTTTTGGCCACTCTTTTGAATAAATTGAATTCATTTGTTCCCCTCATTGCCTCATTATTTTCTTCCTAATGGCTTCAAATAATTGCAATAATTTGAACATTTTGCAATGGAATTGCCGCAGCGTTATTCCCAAAATTGATCGGTTGAAAGCATTAATTACAAATTTTAATGTAGATGTATTTTGCTTGAATGAAACATGGTTAGGAACATCAAAATTTTTCCGTATTCCACAATTTAACTTAATAAGGAAAGATAGGGATTCATCATTTGGAGGAGTATTAATTGGTGTTCGTGAAAATATTGAATTCAAACATTTAGTTTTATCTTTTCAATCACAAATAGAATACGTTGCTGTATCTATTAGAAAAGAAAAATGTGAGTTTTCTATTGTTTGTTTTTATATTCCTCCAAATGCAAGTTTTACGTTGTCTCAAATAAAATGTATTTTGAATGAAATTCCTTCTCCATTTTATGTACCGTAATCCGGGGTAACATTGATCAGTAAAAAGATCGAATCACTATTTATTGATGGAACATTTTCAAATCATGAATGGTGGCTCTCCTTCTAACATTCATAAGCTAATCAAAATTGAGGTTTTTGAGAAAATTGCGTTTAGTTCATGCGTAAATTTGTCAAGTTTTTGAATCAATGATTTTTATCATTATAAATGACACTACCGAAGATTCATGTTGCACACACGTTTTGCAAATGGTATGCGTAAGGAAAATGTAATTATTACTTAAAATAGCATTGCCGAAAACGATTCCGATGTCAAATTTTTCATAAGTTCATTCAATTCAGCAACTTTAACGAAATACTATTAGGATTGCAGAATTTCCCTAGGAAATTGCCTACTTTTAGGCGTATTCCATGGTTCAGAGTGTTTTTATTTTTGAAATAACTCAAAAAGTATATGATTTGTAATAGTTTGATCTCCATATTCGGCTTCAGGGGCCATGATTTAAGTAAGAAACGACATTTTCAGTATTACCGTACGTTGTTTACACGGGTGATCAATGTTACCCCATGTCAGCTGAATAAAAAAATCACTTAAACATTTTTTAAAACACACTTTAATCTTTTGAAAAACAAAATAAAGTATATAGTCTCGAGCGATGGGTGCCAGTACTTGTTTTAAAAATATAAATCTCGCAGTATTTGCATTTTCAAATGAAAAATTTAAGAAATATCACAAAAACTGATCAATGTTACCCCGCATTACGGTATTGGGCGATTTTAACGCACACAATTTTGCCTGGGGTAGTGAAAAAACGGATGGTAGGGGTTCTCTAATTATGGATTTGATTGATGATTTTAATTTAAATATTCTTAATGATGGATCGATTACTAGGGTTGCTGTGCCTCCCAATAATCATTCATGTGTTGATTTATCCCTTTGTTCAAATAATTTATCAATGCAATTTTCTTGGAAAATTATTGATGATCCAAATGGTAGTGATCATTTGCCTATTTTAATTGAAATTCAAACATCTAAATACAATAATATTTTAAATGAACCATGTGTTCCTGATCTCTGTCAATTGGACCAAATTTTATGACCTTATATCTGATTCATTGATAAATATAGTTAATTCTGATTCACCAATTGAAAACTATAATACTTTTTCAAAGTTATTGAATAACTGTTTACGGAATTCACAGAACAGAAAATTAGTGTCTGGTACTGTAAAGAAAAATCTTCCTTCTTTTTGGTGGGATGATGAGTGTTCCATTTCTTTGAAGAATAAATCAGATGCTTTCAAATTATTTCGCAGATCTGGTTCCAGAAATCATTATTTATTATATTGTAAAGCTGAAGCACTGTTTACAAGAATTACAAAATTTAAAAAGAGAAATTATTGGAAAAAAATTGTTGAAAATCTTGACAGAGAGACTTCTTTATCGAAGTTATGGTCTGTAGCTCGTAATTTAAGGAATTATAAATCGTCTCTTCCCACTGTTTTGGAATATTCGAAAAAATGGATAGATGATTTTTCTTCAAAAATATGTCCTGATTTTGTACCTCCTCCAATACATTTCAAGGCAAATTCTTTTGATTATTTTCCGGAACTTTGCAATCCTTTTTCATTGGCTGAATTTAATATGGCGTTATCCATTACCAAAAATACTACTCCTGGAATTGATAATATTAAATTTATTGTATTAAAGAATTTGCCAGATGAAGGAAAACTTCATTTACTTTCGATTTATAATTCTTTCTTATATCAGAACATTGTACCTCTTGAATGGCGTTCCATTTAAGTTATTAGTATTGTGAAGCCTGGTAGAGATCCTCCATTTGCAGATAGTAGAAGACCAATTAGTTTGCTGTCATGTTTTCGTAAACTGTTTGAACGAATGATTTTAAACCGGCTTGAATTATGGGCTGAAGATAACAAAATTTTTCCATCTTCTCAATTTGGTTTTAGAAGAGGTCGTGGTACCCGTGATTGTGTTTCACAATCACTTTGCTTCACAAATTCAACTTTCCTTCAATAAAAAGCAGGATGTGTTTCAACTTTCTTGGATGTTTCTGGAGCATATGATTCTGTTTTAATAGATTTATTGTTCAATAAAATGAACAATTTAAAAATTCCAAATTTGATTTCAATTTTTTTATGTAATTTGTTTTCTTTCAAAATTATGAATTTTTTCCTTGATGGATGTTCCAAAACTATTCGTTATAGTTATTTTGGCCTTCCACAAGGGTCTTGTTTAAGTCCTTTTTTGTACAATTTATTTACAAGTGACATTGATTCCATTATTCCTAATGGTTGTTACTTACTACAATTTGCTGATGATAATGTGATTTCTTTTAGTGGCAAAAATAGAGAGATCATTAGACATTTTATGCAATGTGCCTTAGATAATACAGTGAAACCTCCATGAGTCGATATTGAAGGGACCATCGACTCATGGAAATATCGAGTCATGGAACAGCAATCCTCTGGAAAGCTACTTCTAGGGACCATCACAGTAACCATGAAATTTTGTTTTTAGTATGGTTCCATGAGTCGATATCGAGTCATGGAACATCGACTCATGGAGGTATCACTGTATTGATATGTGGGCATATGAAAACGGTTTTTCTTTTTCTGTTCAAAAAACAAAATATATTGTTTTTACACGAAAATATTCTTCCACAAATATAAATTTATATCTTAATGGACTTGAAATTGAAGAAGTTGATATTTACAAATATCTTGGTATATGGTTTGATTCTAAATTGAATTGGAACACTCACATCAAATATATTCAAAAAGTTTGTGCAAAACGAATAAATTTTCTACGAACAATCACTGGTACTTGGTGGGGAGCAAATCCTTCTGATTTAATAACACTTTACAAAACTACTATTTATTCAGTTATGGAATATGGTTGTTTTACATTTGGTAGTGCTGCACAAACATATTTTGTCAAACTTGAAAAAATACAATTCTGTTGCTTGAGAATTTGTTTAAAACTTATGAATTCAACTCATACTCAATCAATTGAAGTTTTGGCAGGTGTTATTCCACTTAAAATTCGTTTTCAAGAATTGAACTGTAAATTTAAGATGAATTGTTTTTCTAACAATCATCCGATTATTAATGTTTTAAGGTCTTTATTTGAAATTAACCCCACGAGCAAAATATTAGACTCCTTTAATCATTGTACTGTACTGACTTGTCTCTATTTTATGAATTGAAACAAGTTCCGAAAATTCAACATTCTAATATTTCTAAATTTTTATTCGAGCGGAAATTTAATGGAATCACTCCTGCACAATTTTATTATACAGATGGTTCTTTGATTCATGATGATGCTGGCTTCGGTGTGTACAATTTATTTTCAGCTCACTTTTTTAAATTACAATCTCCCTGTTCTATTTTCATAGCAGAGCTGATTGCCTTATATTTTGCATGCATCTTGATCAAAGATTGTACTCCAAATATATATATTATTTGTTCTGACAGTTTGAGCTGTCTTCATGCATTGAATACAATCAATTTTAATTTTAAAACTCATCATATCATTTTTATGATTAAAATATACTATTTGATCTCAACTCTTAAGGATTCGTCATGAAATTCGTATGGGTCCCAGCTCATTGTAATATTTATGGAAATAAACAGGCTGATTCTTTAGCTAAATTAGGTGTGAATCGTGGCGTAATTTTCAATCGTGATATTTCGCCTTCTGGATATTATTCAAAATTTAAAAAAATATCTCTTTCTAATTGGCAAAATTGTTGGAACTCTAGTGATAAAGGACGTTGGTGTCATTCGATTTGTCCTAAAGTAAGTCACTTTCCATAGTTTTATAATATGTCAGTTAGTAGGAATTTTATTTGCTCATTTTCAAGGTTAATGTCAAATCATTACACTTGCAACAGCCATTTGTATCGTATCAACATTACAGATTCCAATCTGTGCGACTGTGGGAAATCTTATGAAGACATTGATCATATAGTATTTCATTGCGACAAATATATTTCTCCAAGAAACAAATTATTGAACAGCATAACTAGTTTTGGTCTCTCAGTTCCTGTGTCTGTGCGTGACATACTAGGTGCAAAATGTTATCCAATTTAAAAATTATTGTTCAATTTCTTGAATGAAATCTCATATTTTGTTTGATACTTCGTTGCTTTTTTCTTTTCAATTTATTTTCAGATATCAATAAGGTTGTGCTTCGTACCCCAACTGGTTTTTATTCGACTGAATTGATGCCCTTATTCCATACCTGATTGACGTCCCTTTCAAGACAATGGCTCTGTTATGGTTCGTTATCGTGTGAGCCTTTAGTTTTAAGTGTGTTTTATAACGTTTTGTGAAAAGATAAAGAGGTTTTGTGCCTCTTTGAGAAATATTTCCAAAAAGAAATCACTCAAAGAGGTTTTTCCCTCTTTCAAAATGTTTGATTAAAGATAAATAATAATAATAATAATAAAATGTTTTTATCTGCACATCCAACAAATCTGAGTAAATCTGTCTTACCACACTGCTCTCGACTTCAACAGAAAAAATACACGCAGTGAGAAAACAATTTGAATATCAAATATATTCTGTATCATTACAACACTATATCTGTATTATTCGCCGGCTTATAACTGCCTTTCATTGTTTCAATAACAACTCTAAATTTATTCCAAAAACTAAAAATTGTTGAATTAGACAGCTGCGTTAAACGGGGTGCAACAAAATTATGTTTTGTTTTACCTATTTTTTCTTTTGAAACAACAAATTTTTGCATTGAAATAAAACCTTCCATTTTAAATCAAATTACACTGTTTTTTGATGTGCCAATGATCTTGTTTGAAATAAAAACATTTTTTTTTGTTGGTATCAGTCCTATTATTTTTGTTTTTTCTTTTAGGAAATAAACAATAAACAACGATAATCGCTTCGAAACGTCTACTTTATTTATTTTGTGAAAGTAGAAGTATTGGTACATGCACCAAAATCCCTTCAACAGAAGAATGTTGTTTATCCGCTTCGCGACAAAGTGACGGAACAGTTATTATGTTACATGGATAATTATTAGGATAAATAATGATGTAAATTGGAACAAATAAACTTTTATTTGACGTAAAGTTTTTGTTTTGTTGTTTCATAAATAAATCTAGTCAAAAATTTACCCAGTAAATCCAACAATATTGTTGCTTTATTTTGATAAAAATGATTGTTGTTTCAACGCATTTTTATATTACAACAAATTGAATAAGTTTATTGAGAACAACAAAGTTATTTATTGTTTTGAATAGCTGGTATTTCTCTGCGTGTAGAGATTAGCAGCAGCATTTGATCTTGAAAATAAATAAAAGTATTGAATGAACAAAATATAGAATAAATTTTAACTCAAATTACCTTCACAAGCAACTTAAGCTGAAATACTTATCACTATGGGAATAAATTGCAGTTACTTAACATATTTGAGTTGATCAATTTTGTTTTCCCAGAAACAACACATGAAGTTGGTTACCAAACTGAAATTTTGGTTGTTTCTAATCCAAATAAAATCTTAGTTTGATTCAACGTACTGTTTTGGTCGAACCTACCCATTATTCTATTTTGAAACCTATAGTTAACCTATAATAATTAATAACCTAATTTTTAGTAAAATCAAACAAGTCGTTTGTAGAGACATCCTCACAATTATTCACATCATAAAGACATAAGATTTCATATTAAAACAACCTAATAAACAAATTAGTTTCAAACAAAACAATGAGTTTGGAACAACAAATTCGACAAGGATCGACTACTATCAACTCCGCCGGAGTGCCAAGTAAAGATCATCGGAAGTGCGCCAAGGACCAAGTCAAGGCTGGAACCCGTCAAAGGGTGAAGATGTCACTATCCCACTATTCCGGACCTCCGTTGACTGAAAGCCACCCCAATATTCCGGAGCTGAAGGCTACCCAGTTTTGAGGAGATCACGTGCAGTGTTGTGAAAAACTCAATTTCTCATAACTCACGCATGAGATTTTTCATTTTCATCACGCAACTCAGCAGTCAAAAAATCATGGGCTCACCATTTTGACTCATTGTCTCGTATTTCCACAGTTTACTCACACACGGCAATAATTTCTTGTTAGTCTGGTAAAATTATAGTAATCCTTTCTAACGTAAACAACAACATTCGGGTTTCATGAGTTTTTGACGGGTTTTGCGACTGAATATTTTTTTACGGTTTTAGTTAATTGAGTGATTTTGCATCAAAATCTCAAGCGTGAGAGTTACGAAGCAGATCTCTAATGAGTTAGTTCTCACGGGAGAGCGTATTGATTGAGATTTGAGTGTGAGTTTATCAACACTGATCACGTGAACCGAAACGACATGCCACCGATACCATCATAAGGACCTTTTCCATGTGAGGTTGGGAAAAAGTGCCATTCTGCTTTGATTTTCATGGTTGCATACATTTTTGAAATTTGACATTAAGCGAATGGCTAGAGATGATAGTATTAGAAAGTCAGCAGAAATTAATAACGCCAAACAATTTTTCGACTGGGCTGTGTCGCAAAAGGTGAAAGACCAATTTAAAAAAGATTGGGAATTTATCTCTGCAACTGAAAATGACTATTCAGAGGCTGAAAAATTTCTTCAGGAAAGATTTTCTAACCTTGTTCCAATTCCTGGAACAAAAAAAATATCATTCATTTATACTAAAAGACGAACGAAGCATTTTTGCTAGTAAATTCTCAGATGCACATGAAAACCAAGAAAATACAGCTTGCTTTGTTCTTAATAATACAAAAAAACGAAAATCTTCTGGTGTTAGCAACCAAAGACAATCTTCCCGTTTGGAAAAATAGATAGTTTTAAGATGAAAATGTAAGTTATATACTGAATAATTGAATAAATAAAATTAAAAAAAATAATAATCTTATTTGTTCCATAGAAAAGAAAGAATCCCTTTTCAGTGTAATGAAAAATTGAGACAGAAACAGTTTTTTTCAGTTTTTCTTAGCGGTGTAATTTTTCATGAAAAATATCATCCATTCCGACTTATACTTCATTAAAACCAATCCCATATCTTTTTTTCAGATGTTATAGAAAATTTGCATTTGCTTTGATAAAAAATCTTTGTTTTTCCGATGCTTCGATTGAAATATGGGTTTTCAAAGAAAAGGCTTATATGGTCATTTTCCACAAAAATGGCCATAACTCAAAAACGAAAAAAAAGCTACATTTCAAAAATTTCAGCGATTAAAGCTTATGAAATTTCCTTCTCAAAACTATATTTTTGAAAGATTTCCACTAATTGGAGCATAGTTTTTCCTGCTTTTGTTTACGAATTTTCTCAACGGTGGAAAATTTTGTGAAAAACTTTTTCCAGTTAATTTTTTTTTATTTTTGAGAAAATTTGCTTCATTTTCATAAAAAAAAACTTCGTTTCTACGATGCTTCTTTCTTGAGTTATGATTTTTCAAAGAAAAGGCTCAAAATGGCACATTTGCACATTTTTTACAAAATTGGCCATAACTCAAAAACGAAAAAGAGTACATTTCAAAAATTTCAGCGATTAAAGCTTATGAAATTATCTTCTCAAAAATGTTTTTTTGAAAAATTTCCACGAGTTGGAGCATAGTTTTTCCGGCTTTTCTTTACGAATGTTCTCAACGGTGGAAAATTTTGTGGAAAACTTTTTCCAGTTAATATTTTTTTTTATTGCTGAGAAAATTTGCATTCATTTTCTTAAAAAAAAAAACTTTGTTTCTATGATGCTTCGTTCTTGAGTTATGGTTTTTCAAAGTAAGTAGTGTCAGGGGAAAACAAAAAATTTCCAACTGAGTTTTCCGGGAAAATAGGCGACCCTGAATTTTTCATTTTTTTTATTCATATATTGATGAGTCCTGCCTGTGGAAAAAGTTTCATGAAAATCTGAGACCTTTCGACCCAAACCTGTACGGAAATAAAAAAAAATCCCCTATATTCATAAATATAATAAAAAAACTCAGTTTGTCAGACTAAAGCAAATATAATTAATATTTTTAAACTACGAAAGTCTTTCGAAAACATTGTTAGGAATAAACCTACAATACTTCTGTAAATCTAATGTGTATAAAATGGACGATGTTATGTGTCATATTTCCCTTGGAACACATAGCAAACTTAGTGGCATCGTATATATACGTATACTCAAATGTAACTTTCATTTGAACTTATAAAAATGTTTTGGCGGCCATTTTAAATTTAGCCGCCATCTTGAATTTCGTTACAAAACCGTTTTTGCATCATTAGCGCACCGCTCGTTTTGAATTCTGAGATCATCAACAGAAAGCTGGGAAAAAACTATCCCAGTATTCATTTTTTAAGAATAAATATTATGTTTTAATTAAATAATACTGAATTCGTTTATTGAACAACCTTTATTATTTACCCTTTGTAATAGAAGAAGAATGTTATTCAAATGATAGAAGACAAAAAGTTTGACTTCGCCAATATATGTTTTACGTCAATGTGTATGTTTTGAGAGAGTTATCCGATTTTGAACGCTAAAGTCCATATCTGTGTGGACATTACACTGCTGCAAACTTCGAAGTTTTTGCTTCCCTATGTCAATTATGATCAACATTATTCTTTCAAAATTTGAAGTGATTCGGAAGAAATTTTGTTGTTCACATGCCATTTGAAGTTTATATGGAAATTGCTATGGAAAAGAAAAACCTTTTGTGTTCAGTCCGCTAACTGCTCGTCAGATTAATCTATGGAAAAGAGAACAAACTTTTCTCATGTGAAATCTTCCCAACTATCGAATACCACATTTTGATGTGACGTAAGGATATTTGTTAGTATTGATAACAAAGTCTAATTCGTGCTGAGATGACCATTAGACTGATGCAAATTTTGAAGTTTCTGCTCCCCTATTCTTAAACGATGTCAATTATGATAAAACTCATTCTCCCAAAATTTAAAGTGATTTGAAAGAAATTTGGTTGTGCACACGCCATTTGAAGATTATATGAAAATAACTATGGAAAAGGCAAACCTTTTGTGTTCAGTCCTCTAACTGCCCGTAATAATAATCTATGGAAATGTGAACATACTCTTCTCATGTGAATTCTTTCCAGCTACAACTTTGTCGAAGACCACATTTTGATTGGACGTAAGGATAATTTGTTATCATTGATAACAAAGTCTAAATCATGCTGACAAGGGAAGGTCAAAATACTAGATTATTATCTTAGCAAAAGGCTAGTGGTATATTCGAATAATTTTCAAAGATATTTTTGAGTTTCAGGAATGCATTTCGATGGAAAGGTACAAAAAATAAAAATCAATTTGATACACTTCTAAAACTTTACCAAATTGGCTCAATTTTGGTAAGATAACTTGTTTTGATAAATAAATTCGAAATGGCAAGGGTACCTTAGAAAAAGTGAAATTTTGCATGTGTTCTTTAAAGAATATAAGATTTCAGTTTTAATGACGTATTTTGGTCGCTGAGAAAATGAGCTATGTTTTTCGAAGGATTTCTTAAAAGATTTTTCTAAAGCACATAGTTATTTTCTATGAAAATTTATTGAAATTTTTTAAAGGATCCTTCAAAACATTATCCAGATCACAGTTTTAAATACATTTTCCCATATAATCTGCTTAGATTTTTTCCAGGAACTAGGATGTTATGTTTACTTGGTTTCCTGTATACTTCCCTGTATAAAACTATGAGAAAAACATTTGAAAATTTTTAAGGAGTTTTTGCAGGAAAAATATCTAAGGCATTCAAAAAATGTGGTGCAGAGGATGTCCAAAATTATCGTTTTTGTATGAAATACGTGAATGAACTATTGAGAATGTTCGCCCTCCCTTAGTGGAAAACCCGACTACGCCCATGTATGAAGGCTATCATCGTGAAACCTTCAAGTGAAATGAAAATGCATCGACCACACTTTGAACTGATTAATTTTCTTGAACATGTATACAAACAAAGTCAACGCAAATGCGGGCTTTTGTGCATAATTTGCATTGAATTATGTCAGTCCCAACGAGATTGACGGTAATTTATGTGTGCATATACGAAAGCAAAGCCCTATCAGTATGGTGTCACAATTTTCCACCTCTCAAGTGCCCTAACGTGCAGCCAGTAGAGGTGTAACTGCGCTTAAACTGGAACTAAGCTCCTGCCTGAGTAGCACGTGCTTTCTTAAAAGTACTGATCGTTTTTTTTCACACGCGCCTTCAGCGTTGTAGAGTTGAGAGAATATCGCGAGTCTGAAGTTGTTGAGTACTTGAGTAGACAGCCACCTGTCGTCGTCATAATGCGATTTTCACATTTACGCAGTTAACTTTCCCGCCTAAGTTCAGCTGATCGTTGATTAGTCGAGATCAATTAGTTTTCGCCTACTGTGTTTCGATTGTACTGATCAAGTGCGTGAGTTCACACTAGGGTGTCCTAGAAAAAATAATGTTCGAATATTCATAGTGCTCAACCATAGAATGAAAGATATGATTAAAGTCGACTATTGTTTCCTTATTGTAACGATAAACCCATAGATTTTTTGGGGTTGAGCTGTATAACTTTTCGAACATTGATTTATTTTTGGGACACCCTAGTCCACACTGTACATACAGGGTGGCTTCATATATTTATTTAAGCGGTTGAAGCGATGGAAGTTTCTATAAAATGAAGATTGTTGAACCACTAGTACTGGTAATTTCCTACATTCATGATCTTTATACTTACATTATAAAATTTTAAACCCAGGCTAAAATCCACTAGAAACGCAACACCCTGCAGAAATTGTCTACTAAGTAAACGATTTGATTAGGGGAGTGCTCGTACTGATTTTCTTAATATCGTTAATTCAGTAGGCCGACGACGGGGGCAATCATATTAGAACCGGTTACCACCCAAGGGCAGGTACGAAACTAGATGCCTACTAGATAATGGGTAATTAAATCATTACGAACATTGCATTATCGGTATACTTAAGTGAAAGAAAATCCGGCATTAGACATCGTTCGTTGGATGTAGGTGCGATCTAATTTTCAAGCGGTGTGAATTTTCTCATTAAAATCACTTCTCATGAACCGGAAGCAGATCAGTATACTGATTCTATAGAAATATATTTCTATAGAAAGAAGGAAATCAGTCCTCGTTAGACATAGGAGTTTTTCTTTGATTCTAGTACAGTATCCGGTCGATTTTGAAACGGTTCATTTTTGACACAACACAACACAACACATAAAATTGTTTCTTTCTAGCATTGTGTTGAATTCGAATGGGTTCCTATTTTTTAATTTTTGGAATAATCAATATGTACAATTTGATCAAATCAAATTGTTGGATATTCATTTTACGATGAAATCTGTTGGAAAAATGCGCCACAAAAAAACCCGGTTCATTTTTTACTATATCTATGAAATTGTAGGACTTGTTAAAAAGGTACTATAGAGGTACTATAGAGTAAAGTGGGGCAAAAGTTTCTTTTCAAAATTTCTAGCTCAATACAAAACAAATGTTATAAATATTATGATACTTCTAATGATATTCAAGTAAGGGACTTTCACTCCAAGTATCATATAAATCGATTGAGAGTAGGTTAAGTTATAGTGGTTTATTGTATTCAGACGTGAAAATTGTAACTTTCAGCCAAACTTTCATTACTTGGAAGAAATAGAATGAAAATAAAACATTATTAGAATTTTTATGTTAATCCTATCATAAGGATGTTTTGAGATGCATAAATGTATGGAAACCAAATTTGGCCCATAGAAACCAAATTTGGGCAGAAGTTCGAATAAGCAGGGCAAAGTTCTAGAGCTATATTATCTCACGGGAAACATGCAAATTGTCTAAAATCTACAAAGCACCTTTAAATTTACCTAAATATGCTTGATTATGTGAAAAAATTCTCGATAATTTCGCATTTAGTTTTGCGAAAAACTACTATTTGTTTTTTGAAGTCTTAAATTCAATAAAATGTTACAGACTCCTGAAATCTAATTTTAATTTAGTCGGTAGCAAACAGAGTTTCGATCATACGAATTTTGATCCTTAATTTTTTGATAAGTTTTTGTTAAAAAAGATAAAATTGAGTCAACAGTTAAATAGGTTTTACAAACATGCATGAATTACCTGATGATAGTTGCTAATTCAGCATGTGCTTTTTAAGCATACGAATTTTTACTTTATTTTTTCACAATGTACTAACAAGTATACAGAAACACTATTCATTATACAATGAATTCACCACATCACTCGAAAACACCGAATATCGCGTCGCGTTATCAACACCCGGTACATTGATCTTCCGATTACAGACGAGTCAAATGATTCGAAAGCGTCCGGCACAGCGTAGGGTCGAAAGGCAACTGCTGATCAATATGTAATATCTATAGGCTATTAGCCCAGCATCGGATGCATTTATGCATCGCTCGGCGTATGAGATGTAAAGTACTTACTATTGAGAATAGATTATCGAACTTTATGTTCAATAATTATACATCAATCAAAGTTGTACAGAACGCATATAGTGTAAATTATTGCGGCACTTGTTTTTACTGCAAAATTTTCTTCTTTTTTAAACTTTATTTATGTGAATTTTAACACAAAATGGCAAATCTTCACTCACCGTTCTTTCTACAACTAGTCTATATTTGTAGTCCTGAAAATAATCAAAAGCTTTTTCTTGAACAAAGTTTTGAGTGCTGTTAATGATTCAATACCGACTATTCATATATTTGTTGCATTTGGTTTGAATGCCCTCAAGGTGATTTTTGAAAGTTAAATTTGTATCTAGCATGAGCCCTAGATACTTAACTTCATTTGACCAATTGAGTCCTAAAGCCATAACCAAAATTTAGTAGAAAACGCTTATGATCAGGCCAAAACACATGTTTACTTAATTTTAAAATGCTTTTCGTTAGTTTATGGCCATAATAGTTATTATGCAACAAGTTGTAAAATGATGATTTTTTCAGCACGAGTTGTACATACATTACGAGGCTCGCCGAGTTGGATGAATACAACGAGTGCTAAAAAAATAGAGTTTTGTTTTATTTTTTGTTTCTGATTTTTGAGATTATAAATATTACACCCTTTGGTTTAAACTCAAATTTTGGGTGTATTTTGTTGTCAGTGTCCCTTACGGTCATGTCAGATAGGAACAACCCCAGTGTAAAAAAGTTGCACGTAGAACATGGAAAAAGTGTCAAGGTTCAAAATTGAACCCATTTTTAGAATTAAAGTATGATTATGGTATAACAGTTATTTGAGCGGGAAAATTTACCAAAGTAGTACTTACACCACTCTCTGTCATGTTATTTAATAAAAACATGATATTATCAATCATTTTAGGACCCTAATTATTGGAACCCGTCTCATTGTGACAACATGAAAATAGGGCTCATTCACATATTTCATAACGCCAAAAATGGCCATTACTGAATTCCACCCACCCCCTCGAAAAACTTTCTGTATGAATATATTGTATGAGCCGTAACAACATGAGGACACCCAACCACCCCCTACAGCGTTAGGAAATTTGTGAAAAAGCGCATATCATAAGTTGAGTTTTGGAAGCATTAGGAAAAATCTTCCAAATATCCAAACAATTTTTGCAATCTACTACAGATTACACACAAGGTTCGTCTTTTGATGGAGAGGCTTGCATCATTGATATCCCTGGAATAACTCAAGTAAGTTGAAATATAGTACAATTTTCTGTCCATGTTCGCATGGACTGATGAAGGCTACACAGCCCATACTCGCATAAAAGTTCCATTTGTATAGGAAATCCCATACAATATGGGACTGTTATGTGAGTATGGGCAGTACAAGTGGTTGTCGAAATACGCGTATCTGTCAAAGATAAGCAATTAGTGTGGAATTAAAAGGTAGAAGGTACTCAAATCTGCTTTTTTTGATTATCTATCAAGATTCATTTCAGAGGGTTCGAGTAAATTTAAAAGAGTGCATTTTTTCATAACAATGTATTCTCTGCCCATAACTGCAAAACAGTCACATTCGACATTTTTGACAAATTGGAGTTAATATCATGGAGTGTCATCAAATGACTTATACTTTCGATGGCTACTCTAAGGGCAAAATAAAATATTGGTCCGAAATAAATCAAAAACTTGTAGGTCAACTAAAAGTAACGAGATTCTGACCATCTTTTATCTTTTTTGGATGTGGAAGAAAACTTATTTTAAGCATGCACAGTAAAAAAAATCAAATGACAAAAAAAAATGATAAAACTTTCAAAGTTGCAATTTGTTGCAAGATTTATCTGCGGAAAATGTTTGTAGAAGTTTCAAGCTTGATTTCTATCTAAACAGAAGTGTAAGGAAATGCGAGGAAAAAAGCTCTTGACTATTGAAGTTCAAATTTGACATAATTTTCTAAAATTTTCAGTTTGTTTAATTTTTAATATTTATGGGAACATATTTAGATGAAGGCCATTAATGAAAAATGTAATTTTTTGATGAACTTGAACAAATTGGTTTTTTTCACCGGAAAGTGTAAAATTTGCTTAAATTTTCGACTTTGCTACTGTATATCTCAGAAACTAAAGCAAGTAGCATCTTCAAATTTTGTATTTTTCTTAATCATGTTGTTAGTAATAAGTAAAAAATATCCAAAAAATATTTAGGAAACAATTTTTTTTATTTATAACTGCCTGATACCCCATAGTGCAATAGGGTCCTAAAGCCCTGTTCCAATTTTAGTACCAAACGCTTAAGTTTAGAGCAGAAACACATGTTTACTCAATTTTTGAATGATTTTCATTGGTTTAAGTACGAAAAACATTTTTTTAATGATTTTTGAGATTTTGTCACACCCCTTGGTTTAAACTTAAATTTTGGTTATATTTTGTTTCCAGTGTCCCTTCCGAAATGTCAGATAGGAACAACCCCAGTGTTAAAACTATAAGCCCTGTGGCATTTTATCGAAAAAGTGAATGTCAAACATGATCACAAGTGTCAAGGTTCATATTTGGAACCATTTTTAAAATTTAAGTTTAAAAATGTTATAGCCGTCATTTGAGCTGGAAAACTTGCTAAAGTAGTTGCAAGAACATGCTCTTTCGTATTATTAAATAAAAATAAGAATTCATTGAACATTTTATGACCCAATTATGCTATCACAATATTCAATTATCTTTGAATTCATATTCAAATCTTCTTTATAAATAAAAATGGAGTGGTGTTTGTATGTCACGAAATGGCTTGCGAACGGGCCACCAGATTTTGACAATTCTTTCACTAAAGTGTTCGTGAAGTGTTCCGACGTGTTCGTGTGTATGAAAAGTTCAGAATATTCGCCGAGAAAGTCGAAATAACGAAAGTGTACGGAACTATTATTTTGTATGGGACGTTTCATGGCGTTTTTCAACAGCCTACTTGATGGCAAGACGAAGTTTGCCGGGACCACTAGTTATATATAAAATAGGACCCTTCTTTGCAGTCTATTGATTTTATAATAAAAATACAAAATGACTGGAATGAGCGGAGAGCATTACCATGCTTTTTACTAGAATATATCTCATTGTTTTCAACACTTCAAATAACGTATGTGCTGCGGTTACGTCAGGTCCGTCACACTCGGGCTCAGATTGGGTACCACTTCTAGTACTGCATTTGGTCCCTCGGTAGTGCAAAAGGTACCCAAGTTTGACAGATCGCAGTACACTTTGAACGGCATTCTAGATAAGTTTATGAGCCATACAATTTTGGGTAACTGCAAGGGACATGGAGGTCTTTAATTTGTCTTTGGTAACGTCAGTAATATTTATTCTAACAATCTCTACTATAAGGTTCGGTAGTAAAATGTGAAATAAAAATAATAGTTACGCAATTTCTTGATAGGGACATTAACTATGGATTATGTATATCTATTCAAGAGCCAAACTGAGAGAAATAAAATAAAATTTTTGGTTTTAGATTTTTTATAAATGTTATATTAATCAAGATTCTAAAATATAAGATGCCGATATCCAATCGTCGCTACTATAAAACTGATTATAGTTTTTTTTTAAACTTGTTCATTAACCGTTCTTAAGGAAGTGATCTTGAAAAAATGTACATTATTGTTACACTAACTGGATTTGTTTAGCAAAAAACTTCAAAAAGGTGATATTTTCCTTAAATTTACTTAAGTTTCAAATATGTCAACTTATGAATTGTTCAAATGTACTCTATAACATCTGAACAACGAAATGAAGTACTTGAACAATCTAGCGCAATAAAACTTGCTTTTGAATGTTGTATGGATTTGGGCCAATCTTAGACACAATTCCAATATTTTTCCATTATTCCAAAAAATTATGCAAATGAAAACAATTTATGATTTTAGATAGTTTACAATATACATATACAATTTAAGAACAATAGATGACACCTGGAAGGGAGGCACCGATATTACACACGAAATATGACACAAAGTTATCTCGAACTGCAAGAAAACTCCAGCATGCCAACGACAATCAAGGCAGACTTTTGAAAATCGCTAGTTTTCTTTTGTTGTGTTCTTTCGATCGTTCTGGACAAATATGGAAAAACGGCCAAAGTTTTCTATGCATTTCATGTTCGTTTTTATTTGAAAAAGTAAAATGATGCGTATTTGAATACTTTTTATTCAATCAGAATAAAAGGTGCTATTGTGCCATTACTTTTGAATAAGCATGAACAGCTTTTCAATCGATTTTTTGTCTCATTTGGTAAAATGCAAAAATATGTTTTAATCAATTACGCGCTTTTATCATGTTTGTCCATTGTTTGAGATCTGGGCTCACAGTGACAGTTCGTGTCAGCAGAATCTCGGCTCACCTTGACGTACATAAATTTCGTATCGCTTTCTCCCTCCCAGGATGACACCTACGACCTCCGATATTGATAAAGTATGTCGAGGTCTATTTATCATTCAATAGTATTATCACAGACAAACAGACGTCACACTCTCACCATTGTCCATCGACCACCTTTTTAACGGTCGATACAAAAATATGGTAGGTGGCCAATCCGCCACCAGTAGCGCTCGCGTCGTTTTTGTTCGCGTTTGACGTTTACACACTACCGCCATCTGTTGGCCCGTCGGCCAAACACACCAATTTTAGCATTGGGCGTACATGTCCTCGTGACTATGATTTTGATCGAGATTTGTTCTAAGTGTTACGTCTGTTTGTCTGTGGTATTATACCAACTTGATATGGAAAGTATGCCCCGTACGAAAATGAATTTGATGACTGTAGAAATAAGAGTTCTTTTGTTGAATTTTGAATTTGGTGGATTATAAGTAAGATGAGTATTTGTAAACTTACGAGAAATTGTCGAGACCCTGAAAGCAGCGGTTGAAATGTTCGCATCATGAAGCAACACAGTAAATTACCCGTTTTTAGTCAATCAGTGTTCGATGAAACACCGCAATGTTATCTCCCATAAGAGAGCGAAACACTGCGATTAGGGAAGGTACACAAATTATGTCACGCTAAATTTCAAAATTTTTGACCACCTACACCCCCCCCCATTGTCACGTTTTTTGTATGAGTCCTCCGAAATATTTGTAAGGCTTGTCACACTTCGATCGACCCCCTCCCCCTCCCCCCTCGGAGCGTGACGTAATTTGTGCATGACCCCTTATTCCTTTCCTCAGGGGAACATCGCGAGTCCTTTTGAGGAAATGCGCTAATACCCAACATGTTTTTGGTGTTTTATAATGAACAAAAAGAACAACAGCGACTGGTTTTCTATCTGCATTGACATCCCACATCGATGTGCTCTTGATAGCTGACTTACCGGAAGTCACCATCAAGATTTAAATCTACTCTCATCGCCAGACTCGAAATTTGAATTTGCGCGCTCACGTCTTTCGTTTCGCGCCTTCATTGTTTCGCGCGCGCTCAAACTTTATCAGCCTTTTCTGAAGGGCGCTGTTCAACCAAAACAAACTCAAGGACCCTCTCGTGCCATTTTAAGCATCAACACAATGAGAAAACGTCAAACCGACCTGGCGAAAGTGCGTGCGGAAGAAGTGGAGCAAAACGAAAGTGGAAAGTGTTTTACAGGTGACGGGTCGGTCGGTCGCGAAACGGAGCTAGCAAATTGTTTTTCGGTATTTTTCGCGGATAATTCGAAAAGTTTTGGGGTGAAAGTTGTTCCGAGCGGTACCTTGAACAGTAGCGCAACAAAAGTCGGTGAATTCCGTTTGCGGGTCGGTGGATTTTCGCGGTTAAAAGCTAAAAAACGAAATTGCAAATGGTTGCGCACGCGGTGTTTGGCGTTTGAGCTTTGGCAGCCATTTTCGTTTTACCAAAATAGCCAAAATCAACTACCACAGTGAAAACGATCCGCGCGTTTGTAGAAAAAGCGTAAAAGCCGCGAGCGTTACGTCAATCGGTTCGCCTGCCGGTCGAGACCGGTGCCGCGTTTGGGGCTTTTTTTTCTGTGAACGTGGGGGAGAACAAGAAGAAGAGCAGTGGAGAATTAAGAAGATTGATGTAAAAAAGGTGCGATAAATAAGTAAAAAGCGAAAGAGAGAGGAATAGTGATAAAAAAGAAAATAAAAAGCTACTAGCAAAAGAAAGAAGATTAGTGAAAAATCTAAATTTCAAATGTGAGTTAAATCAATCAAGAAGAAGAAAAAAGTGAGCAAATAAGTCGAGAAAGCTGTCACAGAAGAAAAAAAAATGATTAAAAAAATACAAACGCGCCAACAAAATGGAAAGCCTGCAGCTAAAGCTGCAACCAGCAGAGTCACGAGAAAAAGGTCAACAGAACAGGCCAAAACTGCCGGAAATACTACTGTACCAACCGTGCAACTGACAGACGTACTGTATCTGGAACCTCTCAAGTACGACGAACCAATCCCGTCGCACCCAGCAGCTGTGGGAAAATTCCTAACAGAGGCTGGTTTCAAAAGGTGCACAGAAATAACAAAAATAGGAATGTTCCGATACAAACTGCAGCTGGATGGGAAAATCGATCCAACGCAGTTGGCAATAATCAACTTAGCAGCCAAAAACCTGACGCTGTACAGTCCACGAGGGCAAAGGGAGACAATATGTTTCGTGACTGACGTACCCTTGGACATCTCCGATGACGAGCTAAACAGCGAAACAATCACGGATTTCCCAGTCACCAAAGTCGAACGAGTCCTGAAAAGGGACGAGAGGGGAGCACTAAAACCAACACGGAACGTGAAAATCTCCGTCGAAGGAACAGAAGTACCGCGGGTTGTCAAGATTTATGGAGCTAACTTCCATCCGGAGCTTTACATCTTCCCAGTCAAACAGTGCTCGTCCTGCTGGAAGTTCGGGCACACAAAGAAAAAGTGTGCCGGAAAGCCGAAGTGTAGGACATGCGGAAAGGAGCATGATGCCAACACGTCGTGCGAAAACCCCCCGTTCTGTGTCAACTGCAAGCAGAATCACGCTTCAAACAGCAGCACGTGTCCAGAGAGAGAGAAAAGGAATCACGGAAGGAGAAAGATCCTGTACGAGATACACAACAAACGCGCCGAACCAGACAAGGGGTTGGCGTCCAACTGCTGGTTTCCAGTAACCCAAAATCGGTTTGAAGGTCTACAGGACGAATCAAACTTCCCGGGACTAGTGGACTCTACACCAGCACAACCACTATACACCGGTGCAGTCCCAAAGAGAAGCAGGATGACGGATTCGAGACGTGCAGAAAAAAATCGAAGCAGCCCACGAGAAAACCACACCCAATCAATTCAACGAGACGCCAGAGAAAGCTATAGCGCAGTAGCAAGCGGAAACTGCCACAGGGTCACGGAGGTGGAGCGAATACTAGCAAAATTGAGGCAGGACGTACTGCGCCTTTGTCAAGGCCACCATTGGTTAGAATCGATAGTAGAAGTACAGAGAAACCTGAGTCGCCGAATACAGCAGAAAAGGACGGAGATCGAGACCGATCAAATATTAATTGATGTCAGCATGCAACTGGACAAAATCATTGAAGAAATAAGAAGCCCCGCGGACGCCCAGAATAGCACAACATTATTGAACAATGGCCTATAAAACAACTAATGTAATACAACACAACATACAAAGTGTTAGAAATACGGAAACTAGAGAAGAACTGTATGCATGTTTGACATCGAAAAACGTCCAAATAGCGATCCTCCAAGAAATTTGGTTGAGAGAAGGAGAACATTGGAATATGAAAGGATACAAACTCATCTCACGTAGACGTCCAGAAGGCTATGGCGGAGTAGGAATCCTTGTGAAGGAAGAACTAGGATACGAGGAACTTGTGCTACCGAATTTTGACCGACTAGAGGCGATTGGGGTAAAGATCACAAAAGGTATGGATCCAGTTTACTTCATATCTGCCTATCTGCCGCCAACAAGAGGTTCGTCAAACGGATGTAGGGAGGATATGACAAGCTTTTTTGAAGCGGTGGATGCATTGAACGGGGAGATAGTAATTGGAGCAGACTTCAACGCCCACCATCCCTCATGGAGCCCTGAATTCAGTGCATGCAGCCGTGGCAAAATCCTACGTAATCTTATCGACCAGTCAAAGCTAATCCTACTGAATGATGGATCGCCTACGATGATAAATGCTCCGGGTGGAAAAGATTCTGCGATCGACCTCACGCTCACCTCAGCGGGTACAGCGAGAAAATCCATCTGGACCGTACAAGAAGAAGAATTCGGTAGTATTCACATGACCATCAAGTTAGAAATTACAGAGGAAATACCAAAGAGTGAGAAGACCTTCGTAAGGATTAACAACTCCAAATTGGTTGACCACCTGAACAGCATAAGACCCCAGTATATTTACTGTCCCGAAGAAATGGTCTCAGTTGTGGAAGAAGCGGTCCGAAATTCATCCTACACCTTCAAAAACAAAAAGGTAAACTTTCTCAAGCCCTGGTGGACGGAAACCATTGGGAATCTGTACGAATCAAAGAGGGAAGCGCTACGATCGTACAATCGGAGTAAAACACAGACGAACTTCATCCGACTTCAAAAGGAGAGAGCAAGGTTCAAGAGGGAGGTTAGGAGAACGAAACGAGGCTACGTCAGAGAGCTGACTGAGAAAATCGACGAGTCCACACCAAGCAGACAACTATGGAACCTCATTAAAGGGATTGACACTGCGCTGACAGGGAAACACAAGCGATTGGCAGAACTCACGCACGAGCAGGGTATGGAGTTTATGGAGTCATATTTTGGAAATAAATTCCAAGAAGTACGGTTAGTACCAACGAAGACAGACAAGGAACTCGAAGGATACGAAATGGCGCTAAAGGACGACGAGATTCTACGTGTGTTGAAGAAGAGGAAAAACCATTCAGCACCTGGCCCAAATGGTCTGTCGTACGCAGTACTCAAGCAGCTAAATCCGGAAATGCAGGCGAAAATCTGCGAAATGCTTAGCAGAGTATTTGTGACTGAGGAGATACCGGAATCATGGAGAATCACCGAGGTAAGGCCAATCCCGAAGAAAAGTAGTGGTACGGATCAAATGAGCAATATGCGACCCATTGCGCTGATGAACATCGAGATAAAGCTGATAAACGCCGTAGTAAAAGACAGGCTCGACGATATAACGATAATACAGCGTTTGATACCTGAATTATCGTTCGGCTTCAGAAAACACGTATCTGCTTCCACCTGTGTCAATTATGTGGTCAACTCCATCCATAATGCTAAAGAGGCGAAAAAGGAAGTCTTCGTCATTTTCCTAGACATCAGCAAAGCATATGACTCAGTTAAAACAGAAGTACTCCTGGGAAAACTGGCAAATGCTAATATACCGGAAAAAATAGTCTCTTGGATCCACCAATACCTACGAAGTCGGCGGGTGCAGTTAAAGACGGAGGGAAGTACGATTGAGATAGAGGTTTCCGAAGGACTACCGCAAGGATGTCCTCTATCCCCCTTGCTTTTCAACCTGTATACTGCGTCAGTGCACGAGCTCTCAACGGAGGACGTTGAGCTAGTGCAGTTCGCCGACGATTTTGCGGCAATAGTGACCGCAAACACAGTCGAGGAAGCCGGTGAACGGTGTAACGTTTTCTTAGCCGAAATACATGCCAGATTGACAGCACTGAACCTGAGGGTAAGTCCACAAAAATCTGCAATAATCCCTTTCACCAGGAAACGCACTGACCATGTGAGAATTAGGCTACATGGCGAACGGATAGAACTTGCCAACACACATCCATATTTGGGTTACGTTTTGGACAGAAATCTGGCACACAGGAAGCATATCGAATCGGTTACAGACAAGGCAGGGAAGAAGCTCGGACTGATGAAAATGCTGTCCAGGAGATCCAGTGGAGCAAGTCCGGAAACTCTTCTGAAGATAGGTAACGCATTGATCCGAAGTCGCATGGAGTATGGGGCCTCCATATTTGGAAACGCAGCAGCAACGAACCTGAATAAGCTTCAAGTTCTTCAGAACGCATATATACGCAGCGCGATGAATTACCTCAACAGTACCCCTGTGCACGTGATGCTAGCCGAATCAGGACAAATCCCCATGGAACAGCGGATTGACTCGCTAACCAAAAGAGAACTCATTAGAGCCACGTGGTACAAAACACCCCTATCGAAGTTCATAAACAGTACGCTGAACAGAGAAATGGGTAACGAGTCGCATCTCACGGAGACAACCGATAAGAACATCGATCTACTATACCAAGTTCATCCTGCCGATCGGGAGATACCCTTTCTGATGAGAATGAGATATTTCATGACGATAGATTTCCACAGGATTGTAAAAACAAATCTGTCTGAGGACCAGCCGAAAAAGGAAACTGCAAACTCAATTGTGTGGCAAACACTCTTCAGGGAAGCAATGGAAACAAAATACAAACACCACAACAAACTATATACGGACGCCTCTAAAACGACCACGGGTACGGCTTTTGCCGTATTTGACGAAACGGATTCGCATGTTATCAGCGAGGGGATAAATAATAATTTTTCCATAACAAACGCTGAGCTTTTAGGCATTCTAAAAGCGGTGGAGCTAGCAAAAAACAGGGGGTACAAAAAGACGGTTATTCTCACGGACTCGAGAAGCGCATGTGAAATGCTGCTCAACGCTAGTACCTTTGAAGAAAATTATCTGCTTGCGGAAATCTACAAGGAGTTCTACGACATGAAAGGAAGATCAGTTCAAATCCAGTGGATTCCAAGCCACAAGGGAATAGATGGCAACGAAAAGGTGGATCAAGAAGCGGTAAATAAAACAAGAGAACGTCAAACATTCTTCAATGGGATCACCATGAGTGACGCAATCATCCTTAGCAACAACGAAGTCTGGGACAGCTGGACTAAAAAGTACAAAAAGCTTTCCGATGACAAGGGCAAATGGCACTTCCAAATACTAGAAAAGCCATGCAGGAGGATTTGGAACAAAAACATGACATTGAACTCGGAGGAAGTCAAAATCATTAGCAGAATCAGAACCGGTCATTGCTTAACCAAGGATAGAAAAGCCAAATGGAAATGGGAAGATGACGAACTGTGCGAATGGTGTGAAACAACCGAGGACCTACACCATATACTATACGACTGCCCACGGTACAACCAGAGCAGAGTTGAATACCCATCACTAGAGTATATGAAACCACTCGAAACTATACTATCAGAAAAATGTGAAGAAGAGATGAAACAAATAGTAAAATTCCTGAAAGAAAATAAGATTCACATTTAAATGGAAACAAAATATCCAACAACGGTACAACTGACCACTACGAAAGTCCAACTACGACGACGGCGGCGAGATGGACCAACCAATGGTCTTAGCCTGTCGAGTACGACAATCCAAAGAAAAAAAAAAAAAAAAAAACGAAAGTGACAAAAATCAACAACAGTTTTGGATTTTGTGAGAGTTTTAGGCGAATTATTTCCAAATCTGTCGTGTAATTTTATTAATTTTTGGCTCGAAACATGGAGTGAACGGTAAGTTTGTTGTGGTAAGTTGTGAACTGGATTTAAATCAATTAAAAACAAAGAATTTCTCAACCCTTTTCAGCTTGCATTTCCAGCTCTTGGATCGAGATTTGGCCGTAATTTGTACAACCCGTATATTGTTCCGGTCGCAAAGAACGGGATTCAATTGTGGTGACGCTTTGGTTTCTGATCAAGCTCCAGTGCACCATGATCCTCCGCGTTGTGGATGCGGTCAAAGTTATCGGAACACGACAGAATCTCGTACCGTATCTGACGCTATGCCACCGGGTTAACAACCATCCGCAGATTGGAGTCCTGACTCTGAGGAAACTTTCGGTGCTAAGTAATACTAGGATTTCGAACAAATTCACTATTAATATAAGGAAAATCGATAAGAAGCAACCCAGTATTCCGAGGCTATCGTATGGCACACAATCGACGATGCCTCCCAAGGAGGACAAAAAGGATGCGGCCGCAGCGGAACAGTCCCAAGAGAAGACGCTGGAAATAAACACCAAAAGTGGGAAGCTGCTGGTCACGACCAAGACGACGGCCGATTCTAAGCTACAGGAGGTGGTCATAGAGAAGCCGATAAACCTAATGAAGAGCGCCGCGGATGCAACTGCTGCCAAAGAGGCCCTGCAGCTTTCGGCCTCAGTCCTCGGGGAAGATGACCAAAAACGGAAAGTCGAATCCGATCAGAAGGAAAAGCTTGCCGAAAAGAATCGCCAGCTGGCGAAGAAGCGTATTCAGGTGGATTTCTCCCGCTCCTCCCTGGAGCGCAATTTCATTACCCCGGTGCGAGCAATGTCCGATTTTCTGCTGAAGCCATCCGACTTGGAAGCACTGCCAAAGACCAAACGAAGATCCCCCTACGAACAGGAACCACCCATCACGGTGTACTGGCGCAAGGACGTTGAAGCGAAGGCCATCGAGGTGTGGGGCTCCCGGGAGAATCTGCTGAAGGAGTGTCTGAAGAGGGAGATCGAAAAGAAGCGTCATCAGCAAAGTGAGAATTTGGAGATTCCATTCTCGTAGGGAGTAGCTAATCCATATTGCCACAATTTCAGATATTTTTACTGTGAAACGGAGGTTGCGTGACTACCGCAGGGAGATTGGAAGTCGGACGAACGTGGTCGATTCGGAACCGGGGCTGTTCGGGAAGTCCGGGAAGGTGGTGCTGACGGCAATTGCCATGTAAGGATGCAAATATTTTTTTTATCAATTTCTAACTAATTTTAGAGCTGGCGATAGGTTTTTACAGACTATTTGTGCATTTCCGTGTTATATGAAAAATGATCGGCCAGAACCAATGATTGATTTTAAGGGTTCATTCACAGATTTCATAACGCCAAAATTGGCCATTTTTGACACCCACCCACCCCCTTGTAACGCTTTTTGTATGAGTATTCTACAATTTTTGTATGAGCCGTAACATCTTGAGGACACCCACCAAACCCTTCAGCGTTATGAAATTTGTGAATCAGCCCTAAACTTCAGTCGTCGCGCTGTTGTATTTTGTACAACACTAGTGAAAAAAGCTCGCTTTTCGTTCACAACAGCGGCGTGGTGGTTCTAACGGTGGCAAACCGCGCGACGACTGGAAGGTTAAGCAGTAATGTTACTTGCTCGTGTGCACACTGTCGAGCCTGAAAACAGAGAGGAACTGTTTCTATGGTGCGATGCTGGTCGCAGCCTACTTATGTGATATTTGAATATCTGTTGATCAAGGTTACCTTGTGCGTTGACCAGTGGTCAATGACCACGCTCGAAGCTCACGGTCGATAAAACTGAAGTTTGTATATTCGGCGGGCTACACACAATCAAACGATCAATGTAAATGCATGCTACACAGTATTATTTCAATGCTTCATGTAATTTCAAAAGAAGTCTTCGAAAAATTGTTTCTAAAGTAACTCTAAAGTAGTATTCTGCTCGCAATGAAACCGGGTGCAAAATTCTACAGGCTTCATAGATTATAATTCGAATATTCATTAGATTTTCAAGGATTTCCTCTTAGATTTCTTGACGAAAAGCTCCAAACTGATTTCGTCCAGAATATTCCATGGACTATCAATTAATATTACAGCAATTTTTCCCGTGATTTATGCGATCATTTCTACACAAATTTATATCGAGACTCCATCCGATGTTTTGATTTCATTTTTCAATTATCTTAGTATAGTCTACTACCTGGAAAAACCTGGGATGATCAGGGAATTTCGGTCACTATCAGGGATATTATTTTGAATCATTAATACATTCAATGTACATTTTACAAATTCTAGCAAATATGTCGTCTTCGAGCGATTAAAGAAGCCATGTTGTATATGTGTCAGCAACGATCAATCTTGACAGACTTATGCAAAACGGGGAATCTAGATAGACCTAGATAGAGTAACCTTGTGGACCCAGTTTTTGCTACTTTCAGTAAACTTGAAACGACAAACTCGCGCTCCATGCCCCGCGCATGCGGGCTCGTTAATAAAGCAATCCTTGCTATACTTATTTCTGAGTTAACTACCAGAGATGTATGTGCTGTCACAATCGATGTTTCTATTGGTGACCTCAACAGGAAATACGTCTATTGTTCGGTATACTTACCACATGATGAACCATCCCCAACGGATGATTTCAAACGAGTTGTCGTACACTGCGTAACAAAAGGCCTTCAGCCGTTCAAGTCGGCTCGCAAGGCTTACAAGAAGGCAAACATGCCTATTCATGTGAATCAATATGGTTACTATTGCTGTGTAGTTTCCGGCTTATAGAATAGAACTACGGACGACCTGTTCCGGTGGTAAGAGTCCACCAAACGGGGTAACCCCAATTCAAGGTGTGAAGCGAAAAACCGTGCTGAGGAATGAATGGTCACCTGGAAACCATATTTCATCCCCGGCTAACGCATCGGGTGGGGTTATGGATGGAGCGTGGTTGATGAGGGCCATCAATAAAAGTAGAGATGGGCTCTCTGCGATGGAAGTGGCTGCACAGCTGCTTGACTCCATCATTGAGTTTGCGTCCTCGAAGTCTAACATCAGCAAGGACCTCAAGCAGGCCCTGTTCAGACTTCGTAAGTCGATGTTGGCGGCCAAGCAGAACCATGCTGAACTCATGGCGACTGTGGTAGCGGCAGAACCCGTGGAATTGAAGGTGCCGAAGTCTACCCAGACGGAGCCCTTCGTTTTCGCGGGTAGCCCCAAAAAGTGCGGAAGCGAATGCTTACAACAAGCAATCGCAGAAGCGTGCGAGGCAGCCGTCAGGGGAGGAGCTACCCGGCGGCGCTTGCAAGGCCAGGAGAATATTAACCCCGAAAGCCGGCAGAAGTGCCGGAAAATCGAACCCCAGCCAGGCGTCCCGGAAAGCCGAGAAGGATGGGCTCGAAAAGGCTGGCCCGTCACGGAGTGATGGGAACAGGGGGTTGCGACCTTTGAGAGGTCCTCATCGCCATCATATCGGACCCATACCGAGTACCCGCCGGCCACGGCAACTGGGTCGTAGATGGATCCGGAAAAATGGCGGCGATATGGACGACGGGTAAATACCCCGTCCAGGAATTGGTGTCTACTATCTACGAGGGCTTCGTGATCGCCAAGGTAAACGGGGTCCTCTTCTGTAGCTGCTATGGCACTGGCCGTGCTAGATGTCGATCTGGCTAATGTTGGTACCAAAAGTACCTTTAGCCGAAACGGAGCGGAGTCGATTATCGACGTTTCTTTTTGTAGTCCTGGCCTATCGAGTAGTTCGAACTGGAGGGTAGACAATGCCTACACTCACAGCGACCACATGGCGGTTCGCTACAGTATCGACTACACCAATAGAGGAAGCGGCTAGGCCAAAGCCAAGCCCTCGTAGGTGGAAGACATCGTACATCAATGATGAAGTACTTAGAGAGGCGCTCTGTCGTGAGCATAACCTACTCGGTCTAAGCGGGGACGAACTGGTAGCGGTGCTTTCGCGTGCGTGCGATGCGACCATGCCTAGGAAAGTTCACCCTAGAAATGAGAGACCACCGACGTACTGGTGGACTCCAGCAATTACGAACCTGCGCCGTGCCTGCCTACCGGCCAGGAGGCGGATGCAGCGAGCACGTACCGAGCAGGAGCGTGAAGAACGACGGGCGGTTTTCACCGCTGCCAAAGTCGCGCTGAAGTCCGAGATAAGGGCAAGCAAAAAGGCTTGCTTTGAGGGAATCTGTCAGAGTGCCAACGCGAATCCGTGGGCGATGCCTACAGGATCGTTATGGCGAAGACAAGAGGTGCAATGGCTCCTACAGAGCAATCTCTAGAGATGCTGGAGGGGATCATCGAGGGGCTCTTTCCGCGCCACAACCCTAGCCCATGGCCTCCTTTCGTAGGACAGCCGGGGATTGGGGCTGGCGATGAGGATAGAGTAACCGATGAGGAACTTGTAGGGATTGCAAAATCCCTAAGCATGGGGAAGGCACCAGGTCCGGACGGAGTTCCAAACCTGGCCCTCAAAGTCGCAATCTTGGAGGCTCCCGGTATGTTCAGATCTGCTATGCAGATATGCCTGGACGAGGGAGTATTTCCAGATGCGTGGAAGAGGCAGAGCCTGGTACTATTGCCAAAGGCGGGGAAACTACCCGGTGACCCGTCGGCGTATAGACCAATATGCTTGATTGACACGGTGGGGAAAGTGCTCGAGAAGATCATCCTCAACCGACTGTCGAGGTACACCGAGGGTGTAAATGGTCTCTCAGGCAACCAGTTCGGCTTCCGGAAAGGGAGATCCACCGATATAAAAACCCCATGCATCGATGGATCAATCTCTTATTCGGTAACAAAATTTCAAAGATCAAGTAGTCCGTGATTTTATTCCGGTTTTAATTTCATCTCACAGTGTAACAGACAGTTTAGTAAGGCTAGTGAGTGCTATACGAACCAACCCAGCATTGAAGCCCTATGAGCCCGTCAGTGAAGTGCCGAGTTAGCTCAACGTTTGTGCCACGTGTGAACCCAGTCGACAAAGTTAGTGGGTGCGATTACCGAAGGCATCGAGCGAGCGTCCCGACGACAACCCGTGGAGTGCGTCGTAGTCGACAGGCGGCAGAAATTGCGCCAACCGGAGCCCGCATTCAACATTGAGGCTCGGCGTCGCATCTTCAACGAGCGTCGAAGATCGCCGTTACCCGAACAAAAAGGTGTGTTAATTCCAATTTCCTAATTACATCCGTCCTATTTGAATTAAAAAGACTGAATTAAAAAACATTGTTGAATTAGAATATATTATATTATTTTATGACCACATTCTCCCTTTTCCGCCATCTTCAACTCGTTGTTCGACTGGTGCAAAAAGCTTGGGAAGTGAGTCCGCTTAAACTTTAATTTCTCCCGGATAGACCCTGAGGAGCAAGTGGCAAAGTAATAGAATAACCAATTAAAAAACTCTAGAATAACTAATTAATTCCCCAATAATTATCATTAACTCTCAGATAACTATCAATTGGCAAAGCAATCTCCAGAGATGCTGGAGGGGATCATCGAGGGGCTCTTTCCGCGCCACAACCCTAGCCCATGGCCTCCTTTCGTAGGACAGCCGGGGATTGGGGCTGGCGATGAGGATAGAGTAACCGATGAGGAACTTGTAGGGATTGCAAAATCCCTAAGCATGGGGAAGGCACCAGGTCCGGACGGAGTTCCAAACCTGGCCCTCAAAGTCGCAATCTTGGAGGCTCCCGGTATGTTCAGATCTGCTATGCAGATATGCCTGGACGAGGGAGTATTTCCAGATGCGTGGAAGAGGCAGAGCCTGGTACTATTGCCAAAGGCGGGGAAACTACCCGGTGACCCGTCGGCGTATAGACCAATATGCTTGATTGACACGGTGGGGAAAGTGCTCGAGAAGATCATCCTCAACCGACTGTCGAGGTACACCGAGGGTGTAAATGGTCTCTCAGGCAACCAGTTCGGCTTCCGGAAAGGGAGATCCACCGTAGACGCTATTCTGACGGTTAAGAAAACCGCTGAGATAGCACTCCAGCGTAAGAGGATGGGTATTCGCTACTGCGCAGTAGTGACTCTGGATGTAAGGAACGCATTTAATAGTGTCAGTTGGGCGGCTATTGCTGATGCGCTCCTGCGTCTGGGGATACCCGAGTACCTGTACAAGATTCTCGGAAGTTACTTCCAGAATCGGGTATTAGTCTATGACACAGAGGTGGGTCGGAAGTGCTTTCACATAACCTCAGGAGTCCCGCAAGGTTCCATCCTGGGTCCGGTGTTATGGAATGTCATGTACGACGAGGTGTTGAGATTAAAATTCCCGGCGGGTGTGGTCATCGTTGGCTTTGCCGACGATATTACGCTGGAGGTCTACGGTGAATCGATCGAAGAAGTGGAATTGACTACAGCCCACTCGTTCGCAATTGTGGAGGAGTGGATGAGCTCTAGGAAACTGGAATTGGCTCACCACAAAACTGAGGCTGTTGTTGTCAACAACCGAAAGTCGGTGCAGCAAGCGGTGATCAGTGTAGGCGACTGCACAATCACTTCGAAGCGCTCCGTCAAACACTTGGGGGTGATGATCGACGACAAGCTTACCTTCGGTAGCCATGTCGATTATGCCTGCAAGAGAGCCTCCACAGCTATTGTGGCACTGTCCCGGATGATGTCCAATAGCTCTGCGGTGTACGCCAGTAAGCGTAAGCTTCTGGCCAGTGTCGCCTTGTCCATACTGAGGTATGGTGGCCCGGCTTGGGGCACGGCTTTAAGTACCGACAGCTAACGTAGCAAGCTAGAGAGTACTTATAGGCTAATGTGCCTGAGGGTTGCGAGCGCGTACCATACCGTGTCACACGATGCACTCTGCGTCATCACCGGTATGGTGCCTATTGGTATCCTTATCATGGAAGACATAGAGTGCTTCGAAAGGCGCGGCACAAGAGGCATACGCAGGACTGCCAGACTGGCCTCTATGGTCAAATGGCAGCGTGCGTGGGACAGTTCCACCAAGGGAGTGTGGACTCACAGGTTGATTCCGAGGTTAGATATCTGGGTCAACAGGCGCCATGGGGAACTAACATTCCACCTGACACAGGTCCTTTCGGGCCATAGTTGCTTTAGACAGTATCTACACCGTTTCGGTCATGCGGGTTCTCCCGAATGTCCAGTTTGTGCAGGTTTAGAGGAAACGGCGGAACACGTTTTGTTCGTGTGCCCGCGTTTCCGCACAATGCGTGACCGCATGTTTGCCACATGCGGTCGGGACACGACTCCGGACAATTTGGTTCAGAGGATGTGTGAAGACGAGTTTGCCTGGAACGCCGTTTTATCGGCTATCACCCACATCGTCTCGGAACTACAAAGGAGGTAGCGAGTGGACTCGAGGAGTGGCTAGTGCAGACGCTAAACAACAGGTGGTCCAAGGGTTCGCAGTCGGCTACGTAGGTCATACCGGTGCCCTACGGTCGAAATCGACCCTTACAGCGATTAAGTGGCCGCGGGGAGAACATCCTGGTAGCGCTGCTGTCGTGGCGCCGGCCTACTGGGTTGGATACGAGCCTCTGGTTGTTCGGGGCAGTTGGAGGCTCCTTCGTCAGCAATCCCAGCTGGTGCTAGCTGATAGGGCCTGAGTCTTCAGTAGGTCAAATTGCGAAGCCCGCAGTATCAGTTCTTGATACCTGCGGTGCAGCTTGGCGCGGGCTTAGTGGTCGACCCTGCCCGCTTTCAGCGGACAATGGGAGGTGAGGACCACCCGGGAAGCTGGCAATGCGCCAGCATGCTACCTTGGTGGACCCCCCTAAGCGTGTCATCGATGTTCGTTGCTGCATGGCTACGCAGCTAACCTGTAGCTTCGCTCCCGCCGAGCTTAGTGACTACGTTACAGCAAGTGTCCGTTTTATCCACCATTTCAATTCCAACGGAAATCACGAACCTGTCTTAAGATATACAACGATGTGATACTATTTCAAAATTCCATAGGTTCTGAAATAATCAATTGAATGCAACCATTTTATTACATTTTGCAGCATTATTAGCATTTGCGTGTGAAATCCATAGGGGCGGTCCATTAATTACGTAAGGGCTTATGGGGGGAAGGGGGGTCTGAGATTTGTTACGCACCATATAATTTATTTTTAATTTTCATAAAAAAATCTTACCATGGGGGGAGGGGGGGTTGAAAAAGCCCGAAAATTGTCTTACCGTCAAACGGGGTAACTTGCAACACTTTTCGACTTTAAAGTTAAATAACTGAAAATATTAATGATTAAGATGAACAATAACTAGTCGGGTACACTAATCCTGGGGGGTAGAATACAATACAGCCCAAAGTTTGTCAGAATTTAACTTCCATGAATTGTAAGGCTCGAAAAACATGCCTGTTGCAAGTTACCCCGCACATGGGGTAACTTGCAACACTTAATCTGGATTGATGTTTATTATTTACTATTTTGGTGTTTCTGCTGCTACAGTGATTTAAACTCTATATACAATCAACTAGTTTTGTATAGAAAGCAAAATTTGAGGAAAATCCATAAGGAAACATCCATAAATTACGTCACGCGATGAGGGTGGAGGGAGTTTTTGAAAAACGTGGCGATCCATAGGAATAATTGAAGTTTCACGCAAAAAAACATGGCTATGAAGAGGGAGGGGGTCTACAATGTCACTTTTTTGCGTGACGTAATTAATGGCCGTTCCCTAAAATACGTCACGCGTTTAGGGGAGAAGGGGTGGTGACGATCTGCAGAAAAAATTCAATGCTCTATTTAAAAAACAAGATGCTTTTTTGCGTTACATAATCTTTGAACAATCCCTTAGGCAGACATTACAAAGCAAGACCATGCAGAAGGGAGCTGGCTTCAAATCTAAGATTGGTCCAAGATGGTGTCAAATAAATAAATTATTCATTAAAAACGAAAACAATCACTTTATTTCATGAAACATAAAAAAGAATCAACAAATAAAACAAATTCATTTACATCATTAAAGTCACTTCGAATCAGAGGTCAACTTCAGTTAAACAAGGTTACCAATACCTTCTTGTTTCCGGCTGTTAGTAACTGCTTGGTATTCGTGTTGGTCATCAAAACGACTGGTTCTGGATTGATGTTTTCTTTCCCAATCCGTGAGCTTTCCTTCTTCGCCGATGAACGTTTTTTGCCGCTTGCATCCACATTTTCTTTAGCCACTTTCTTGCGTTTGATTCCGGCCGCTTGGTTCACTGGTGATACTTGCTTCATGTCGTCCACCGTGACGGCCCGACCTGGTTCTAATTGAATCCTCTTCTTACGCCTTTGGGTGGTTGCCTCGTTTCCAAAACGCGCTTCTTTGAGAGCACTTACAAACGCATCTGTCCACGACTTGTCAGCATCTTGGCTCACTTCATTTTCGTCACTAGGTAACTTCTTAAGGACCTTGGATCGATTCAACGGATAAATACCAGTTGCCCGGAAACCGCTCCGCAAATTGTCTTCAGCTTTTTCCATTTTGTCAAGAGCCTTCTTAAGAAGTCCTGGGAATGCAAACTTTGGAACTGTGCCTTTGTGCTTAGTCTTGTACTCCACAAGTACTTCTCTCCATTTGATCTTCAGAGGCCGAAAATAAGCGACATCTAGTGGCTGGCAAATATGGGTGCTGTTAGGAGGCAGGAAAACGAACCGTTTGTTGTTTTCCTCGCAAGCTTCAATCACCGAGATCGACAAGTGACTTGCCAAGTTGTCCCCGATAAGCACCTTGGGAGATGTTGATGAGTCAACGCTTTTGAAGTGCCGTAGAGCAATTTTGAAAAACCACTGTTCGAATAGATAGTTGTCGAACCATCCACTATTCGAGCAGTCGTAAACGGTTCCCGCAGGTCCATAACTGGTCCACGTGTCATAGATGAACTTACTTTTGTACACCACGAAAGGTGGAAGTACCTTCCCGGAAGCTGTCCCCGCGAACATCGCCGACGTGCTAGTTTTCGAAGAATCCATAATCCGCTCAGCGTGCTTGGCGCCACGGCGCACTATGACTTTGGTACGACCCGGATCATCTGTCAAATTCGTCTCGTCATAGTTGACAATAAGATCTGGAGACACATCTTTCAGAGATACTTCCAAATTGTCGAAATACTCTCCAATTTGCTCTCTGGAAACTGCAGCTCTTGCTCGTTTGATGTTCTTACACCAGCGCGTCTTCAGCTCTTTGTGTCGATCCAGGAAATAGTTGCACCAGTCGACTCCAGGCAAATTGTCCTTGAACGTCTCTTCCTTTTTGCCCAAGCTATCAAGCAAGCGCTTGACGAGTTCGGTTTTGCGTCGTCCGATAGATTTAGCCCACGTTTTCGCGCATGTTTTCGTCGCCGGAGATTTTTTTTTTCTGTTTTGGAGCGTCTTGCTGGGTACTTCGTGAAGCCCAAGCAGGACAGTTTTTACATTCAGAAATGGAATAGTGAAAAGTGAAAAATGAAAAAGTGATTTGTTTGATTTGTGTCCTCAGTACTGTTGGTTTTTGGCTGCCCTAAGTTCACCGAACCATCCGGAGGTGACAGGCAGCACATAAATTTAGAGAATCAATCCGGTGAGTTTGTTCCAGTATGATACTTTTTCTTTTGTGAGCCTTCCGGATCGTTTTTGTCCGCGTCGTGGAACTTCTGATCGTTTCTTGAACGGAAAATGTTATTTTCGGAGTTTGATAATTATGTTCAGATTGCGCATTCTGTCCGGGCGGGTGTTACACAACTAACAATCGGTTGTGGATGCTTTTTAACCGTTCGATGACCCTGGAGGGATCGATTCTGCTTTTCGTATAATTTTGAGCAGAAAAACCGACTGTGGTATCCTAGGGTGTTTAGTTTTGAACGCGCTTCCTTTCTTTTTTCGATTATCTAAAAATACAGTACCACCCAGTTTTTCAATGGGCACAGTACAGTTTTTCAATAGGCGTGATTTTTTTTTTTTTACGCGTATCGTTATTTTATACAATCCGATGACCCTGGAGGGATCGGTTTTGCTTTTTACTGGTTATTGAGCAAAAATATTACTGCACAATCGACAAGCATTTCGCGAAATACTATTTATACTATAAATAAGCTATTGTTTTCTCTTTTGATTGCCGGCATTCAAAAGATTAATTTGAAAACGCTTAAACAACAAATGTTTATGGTCTATCGCCAGCTTTCTAGGCGAATCCTGACAATATACCTTCCCCAACCTCCAACTCCGTAGCACTTATGAGGGTGTCGCTGAGTCGGTGGCCTCTCATTAAGTAAGTGCTACATCAACATTTCCTTCCCCTATCCCAAGTTACGGTAAAGATGGGCGTGGCCGGGAATAGCGATATTCATGCTTTTAGTATTCTTGTTTATGATTTGAACAAGGTATACTCCCCTGCCTTGTTCTTGAAAGTAGTCAGGATGAGATTATTAAAAAGAAACATGAATGTTGCTAGTATCCAATCTACGAAGTATACCGTAACTACGCTAACGCTAACGCTAAGCTATCAAGGAAGCGCTTGACAATTCGTCGCACGTCCATCCGGTCAAAAGGCATCCCCCACTCGGCGGCCACCAGCAGGCCATCCGCGAGCCTCTTCTCTTCTTCCGCAGTCAGCACCGTGGGCCTTCCGTACGATCGTTCCTGGTACGGTTTACCTTTCTTCAAATTGCGGCTGATTGTGGAGGGGCACAAATCGTACTTTTTGGCTGCCTCTCGGATGCTAATTTGTTTCTTTTTAATTTCTGTAATTGCCATTTCCAGCGTATTTTTGGAAAAGTTAGCGTAGGAGCGAGCTCCCAGCTTTCTTTTGATTTTCCGAGGCATGTTATCACACGGCTGCAAATGGAACATAGAGAAAACGGAGTTAAACATTTTGCAAGTACTGTTGCAAGTTACTCTTCACGGGTAGTCAACATCGAAATTTTTTTTTTCCTGCAGTACGTATAACCCCTAGTCTTAATTTCATCTTGGAGCATTGATTACCACTAGTTACTCGATCTGTAGACGATTTATTGAATAATTTGTACTTACCGTTTAAGTGTAGCAGGGAACGATTTCACAGCTTGTTTTTTAGTGAAAATCGTGACACACTTTACCTGTCCGCTAACTCTGCACAAAAAAGGTAAACAACAACAAGCTATTCGTCGAAATGTGTCAAAATACATTCTCGTTTCGACCGCCAGAGTGACATGTTATGAAAAAATATATAAGCGTCTAAAAATAAGTCCAAACACGAATAAGTCCAAGTGTTGCAAGTTACCCCGCTGTTGCAAGTTACCCCGTTTGACGGTACGTAATAAATGGACCGCCCCATACCATTTACTACCCCTCCCATTATCGGCTTTGGATTGACTTGCGCTCTGATCGGTCCAAACAAAACGCTGCAAAAAATAAAATAAAACATGCTTTATTTTTGTTCGGGTTGGGTCTCTTTTTTCCCGTTTTGGTATCTTTATTGTCTCTCGTTTTCAGGTATGAGATATATCTACCAGCCTTGTAATTCTAATTATCTAACTTTCCTTTCAGTAACGCCACCAATTGTTTGTTCAAATTCGGTGCTTGGCTGTATACCGGTTCGCACAGCATGTTCGCGGAAACGATCCACTCGCTGGCGGACACCATCAACCAGCTCATTCTGGCCTACGGGATCCACAAGAGCACCCAGAGTGCCGATTCGGACCATCCGTACGGCTATGCCAACATGAAGTACGTGTCGTCGCTGATCTCCGGAGTGGGAATTTTCTGTGTCGGAACCGGACTGTCGTTCTACCACGGGATTATGGGTCTAGTGGATCCGCACCCATTGGATGACCTGTACTGGGCGTTCTTCATCCTCGGTGGGTCGCTAGTTTCGGAGGGTGCGACGCTAGTAGTGGCCATCAACAGCTGTCGAAGTGGTGCGAAAGCACTTGGAATGACCTTTAAGGATTATGGTAAGTGAATATAAGCTTTTTTATTAATCACACGAATACATAAACCTTTCGTATGATCGATATTATCGTTTCTAAACTGAGTATTTCTATTTCACTAAAAAATGCCTAAAACGAATGTTTTACAACAAGTTATTATTTTACTCACACTGTTTCGAACTGCATAATTTCGACGGCTACTTGCTTTTCTGCAATAGATATGCTGGCAATCAAAGAATTTCCATCTTAGTATTCAATTCAAAGAATATGCTCCTTACTGCAACACGCAATATATCTCGTCGCCAATGTAGAGTTTTCATATCTTCACTGCTTTAAAGTTTTATAATAATCCCCCGGATTAGCACGCATAATTTCCGCAACATTTCTACACAGTTCCCACAGAATTCCCAAGAATTTCACACAGAATTCCAAGAGACATTATTCTAATGGAATTTTTAACCCTTCCAGAAATCCACAGAATTTCAGAATTTACACAGAACATTCACAATAATTCTAGGCTTTCAGTAAGATTCCCAATGTATATTCAAACAATTTTCTCACTATTTCCGCAGTATTTACACACCATTCACACAATATATTAGCAAAACTCCTACTGGATTCCCACAGTATTGCCACTAAAAGCCCAGTATTCTTACAGTAGGATTCCCATTAAACCATTTCTATTAGACTGCCAGAATCCTCATTGGAATACCAGCAGCCAAACTGGAATATCAGAATCCTCACTGGAATCCCAGCATCCACCCTAGAATCTCCAAATCTACACTAGAAATCTAGTATCTATACTGTAATTTCAGGATTCACTCTGGAATCCAAGGAAACTCAAAATCCCGACTGGTATCCCAATATCCTATTATTTCAGTGTAGATATTATTACTGGAATCCCAATATCCGCATTAGAAGTAACACAATCCACACTAGAATCCTAAAATTCACACTGCCACCCTAGGATCCAGACTGAAACACTAGGATCAACATTGCAATTCCAGGATTCGCATTGAATTGCACACTGCAATCCTAGAATCCATTCGGGATTCCCAGGATTCATACTGAAATCCCAGGATCCTCATCGTAGTCCCAGGATCCGCACTGGAATCCCAGAAATAACACTGGAACCCCAGAATCCTCACTAGAATTCCAATATCTACTCTGGAAATCCAGATTTCACACTAAAATATCGAAACCCATACTGGAATCCCAATAATTAATCACATAGAAATTTCAGGATCCACACTAGACTCCCAGGATCCATCCTGAAATCCCAGCATCCAAAATGAAGTCCCAAGTTGCAGAATCCACACTGCAATCCCAACCCACGCTAGATACTCAGGATCAGGCATCAGGTATCAGAAGGCCGGCTCCAGAGGCACGTTCCCCGCCATTTGGGACATTTGTGCCATCGCCATATTTGAGCCTATTTCATCATCTACCCGCAGGGAGAGGAAAGGGAAGGGAAAGATGGGAGGAAATAGGAGTGGGGTCCCTTGAAGAGGGAAAATCGCATAAGCGAATTGAGAGCATGTAGCTCCATACCACAATGGGTTCAAACAGCGCCCTAAAAAGGACACTGCAAAACGCATTAGCGTAAAGAGAGCCTATAGCTCATTACCACAGCGTGTTAAGAATAACAGAATGTCCTGAAGATTCAGGTTTCTGAAATCAGTTTCACTTAATAAGTGTTAACCAAGTAATTGGAATCCCAATTACGCGAAGATTGGATAGTTACATATCAGGTGATAAGAAGTTCCATAATCGGAATCACAGCTATCACACACAAATGTATCAACACACTGAATATTTGCCATGTGATAGTTGAGTCCGCAGTGGCCAGTCAAGGTTGTAACCAAGAGACTGCAATTCTGCTTTGACAGTTTTGTTTAATACTAGCCACCTTTGGGATGGCTCAGTAATGTACAATTATGTTTAACGACATGACTCAAAATTATTCCAATATTGCTTGTGCTGAGTTGCCGCCTAAGAATTTCTGAAGCTTCACCCAGCACTTCGAAATTGGAATAGCTGCTTGAGGGCCAATGAAGTCATGTGAGCTAATTCATAAGCCAATTCATTCCTACTAATGGAAGAATACTGCCCATAAAAGCATAACTGTCCCAAATTGATTTTCGAACCAACACCTTTTTCCATTGCAACATTCATGTTTAAATTTTTGTAGATAAATTCGACTGGGATGTTTGAGATTTAAACTACGTTTATTTGGCTTTCTCAGTCATGGGAAAAAATCAAAACGGTATGTTTTGCTTTGCCCGACGTTTCGGCTCAATAAAAGAGCCGAAACGTCGGGCAAAGCAAAACATACCGTTTTGATTTTTTCCCATGACTGAGAAAGCCAAATAAACGTAGTTAAAATTCATGTTTAAATATATACTTTACCATGCATATGAAAACAAACACATTTTGTTTGAAAATGTTGTGGAAAAATATGAAGTCAGTGTAGTCCCATATTGAAAAATAAAGGCATAACAGTCTCTATATGAACTTTGAACTCCAATACCAGCTACAAAACTAAATTTTTGTTCAAGTTTATATTTTTTGGTGATCAATAGTAACAAAATAAGCATTCTGTGCGATTATGCTTAATGAATATGACATGCGGCAATGTACTAGAAAATTATAAACATTTGTATGAGAAGGCAAGCTTCAAACTTCGAGCATTATTTTCTCAATGCCTACTTTTTCCATATGGGACAGTTATGCCTTTATGGGCAGAATAGCAAGGACTAATAAAAGGTTTACAGAGTTGACTGAATTCAGTTCCTCATATTGAGTTCGACGTGCGATAACAAGCTTAGACCCTGAGTTGGCCAAGCAAGCGCTTTAAAAGCAGCCTGACTATCTGACATATTCCTTTACAAATAGCCAGACGTTTACTCGTCCCGCGAAGGGAGTTGTGAGGAACAAAGTGACAAGCAATTGTGGGATTCACTCGAAGCAAGGACAATTGTGTCCCAATTCACCGAAAGTAGAAACATTCAAATCCAATGGACGGAGAGAATTCATAAAATTTGGTCACAACCAATTTCCAGTTTGTGGAGTATAACAAATGCAAAGTCTGCAAATTTACATTCATATGTTCATATAGAGATGTAGCGATGGTCAGATAATGATTCATCATCTGATACATGCCAATTCGTCAACTCGTGACTGATTCTGTTCAAGCAGAGCATTATGTCTAACACTTCTTCTCTAGCAGATACCATGAAGGTTGGGCGATTCCCTAAAATAAGTAATCCAAGATTTGAACTACTTGAGCATTCCATCAGACTGGAGCTTCTCAAATTGATATCTGAGCTGCTCCAGATGATGTGATGAGTATCAGCATCACTACCCACAAATCAGCAGAAGGCCTTTTCATAGGAAGTGAACGACAACTCGTTTGAAATCATCCATTGGGGATGGTTCATCATGTGGTAAATACACCACAAAACGAAAGACGTAGGGCCCTATTCTGAATATCACTTTCACGCTCACTTACACTTCACCTTCCAGTCACTTCACTTGTTTTGCTCTATTCCCGTTGTCACGGACGGTGAAGTGACTGAAAATGAACTCAGTGGAGTGACAACTGCAGTGAAGTGGTATTCATAATAGCATTGTTTTTAGCGAGATGCCACGAATAGTCACTAGTTGCGTTGAATAGTTTTTTAACATGATAAGGTAATAGAAATGTCTTCGTTTATTATTTGTCCGATTCGAATTGTAGAATTTTGAATCAATGTATCGAGAATTACATAACTATTACAATACAGGTTTGTTTGGTGCGACTTTGAAAGTTGATTTGAAGCTTTCGCGCAGATATGAACTGTTAAATTTCAATCAGATTATCCAAATTATAATCAATATTTCGAATAACTAAACAGCTTTAATTGATTATGTAGAACATATGTTATGTCTAACAAGAATTGTATTCGTGTTCCTTCAAGCGTCGGATGCCTTTTGAATTTCATAGGCAAGGATATAGTGGTTTGGTAGAGAATTAGAAAAAGGGTTTCGTTGACTACTAAATACTTTAATATATTTTAAATAGTGGTGAACACAAACAGGACTTCGATTATTGGGGAATCTGATGAATACATTTCGAGATAGATCATTTTTTTTAGCTTTTAATTGTCTATCACGTTAAAAATATTAAATGTCATTTTCAAAGTACGGAGCGCTTATTGATTCTCGGCAGAAGACCTAACTCAATACTTTGTAAACAACAGCTAAAATCATGCTCATTTTATTAAAACTACAAATGAACTTTAACACTTCACTTTTTGCAAAAAAAAAAAAATAAAATACTAAAATCACTAAGGTGAGCAAATACCTTTAAACTCTAATATGTGTTGCTTATCTTGACAGATAGGCCTATTTCGTCTGCGACTTACAGACTTCTTCAGTGTCGAGTGCTTTTTATTTGTAAGTCATTTACTTAATCCTACTAGAAATATAACAAGTTTATGTTTTATTAGAGCTGGTTTACTGCAAAAAAAGTGATCGCTTGTCTCGATGCGTGTGAAATTTCTTGGAAATCAAGGAAATGATTTATCTTTAATCGCAGTACGCAGTTGAGCAGAAATGTAATTTGAAATGGAGCTCTTTGTTGGAAATATCATGATCCTTTCGGTCAAGTATTTGTTTACTTTTCTTGAACGTAGCATCGCACTTACCCTTTGAAATACTTTGAAGTTAACAATAAAGCAATTGTATGATTTTTGTGCCTCCTCCAGTAGGTCCAACTGCATACTTATTGTTCCGTAATATTTGTTTTACATATATTGGCCCATGCCTAAAGTCTAATTTGCAACTAAAAAAACGCTATGAGATCTCTCGTCGATTTCTGGCAGAAATTTTCTACAGCTAATCCCTTTCGGATTTACCATTATGTTTTCTTTTGCGTACAGAAAAATCGTTTTGAAATCACTCAATAACACTTGTGCCTCAATTTCCCACAAATAAAGATAGGCCAATAGATTACTTTGAGGCGGCAAACCGAGCCTAAACATATTGTTCTACTTTCTAAAATAACAAAAATATAAGATTTGTTAATTAAAAAGCAGAAAAAATGCTGTTTTGAACTTATTTTATTTTAAGTGACAATTCTTCCACTTCAAGTGATTGCTTTTGTCGATCTTCGCCGGGTAGCGTGCCATTCGTAATAGCTCGTGTTCATGCGCGCGATCACTTGCGATGAACTTCTCCACATTTTCTCACTTAGGTGATATCCGTAATAGGAAAGTGATCACTTCACCGTTTTGTCACCGTGATCGAAATCCGTAATAGGGCCCGTATTTCCTACACACTAAGCTCTTACGGTGAATTTCACCGTAATCTCAACAGCTGAACAGTTCGGTGAAATAAAATACCGTAATTTCGTCGGAATTCTACGGATTCCGGTGAATTTTTACCGAATACTGTGAAAATTTACCGTACTCCGTTAATTTATTTTACCGAACCGTTCAGCTGTTGAGATTTCACAGGAATCCGTAAAATAATTTAAGTGTGTATTGAGGTCACCAACAGAAATACCAATTGTGACAGCACATACATCTCTGGTTGTGCTATTTACGAGCACGCATGCACGCGAGTTTGCCATTTCATGTTTATGAAAGTAACAAAAACTGGCTCCACAAGGTTATCTAGAAAAAAGTTCACAAAAGTAAAGTTTTTGCGCCATTTGAACTGTACCATTTGCATTAGTCTACAAAGATTGATCGTTGCTGATATTTTGTGCTGAAGATTAGTCTGACTAAGCTATCCTAACGGTAGCCACTACCCAAACTAGGCAGGATTAAGCTTTTCGCAATCTCAGAACGAAAAAGATCAGCAGCGAAAAAACCAGATCAGTATCTCTTAAAAGTCGCCAAAGGCGAAAAGCACAGACTACACTGTGTAATACGCATAATGCGAAACCATAGAGGTGAAAATTTAAACTAAATTACAACGTATTAATAATCCCACCCTTATTAAGCCTCAGGCTTGAGACTGAAGAAGGGCAGCCGATTATCTCGGAGAAACACAAGGTCACCTGCACCATTGCTCCGGGTAGCACAAAAAGGGCATAATACTGTAGAGGGCGCCCTGGCACTCCACAGGCTCCGTTTGCGGTTAGGTTTTATTTAGACCCCCCTAACCATTCATTCTTAGGCACGGTAAGCTTAAAGCCGCATGAAAGGGTCACCTGTTAGGTGGACTTTTACCACCGGAACAGGCAGTCCGTAGTGTTAATTCTTAGCCAATTGAAACAACTGCTACCGACACTACACGGCTATCTAGGTTGTTCGGGAAAAGGAAGTTAACATTGATGATTAACTCCTGACGTGCCCAAACAGCCCCTGAAATCCCAGGATCCCCATCGTAGTCCCAGGATCCGCACTGGAATCCCAGGAATAACACTGGAACCCCAGAATCCTCACTAGAATTCCAATATCTACTCTGGAAATCCAGAATTCACACTAAAATATCGAAACCCATACTGGAATCCCAATAATTAATCACATAAAAATTTCAGGATCCACACTAGACTCCCAGGATCCATCCTGAAATCCCAGCATCCAAAATGAAGTCCCAAATTGCAGAATCCACACTGCAATCCCAACCCACGCTAGATACTCAGGATCCCTTGGAATACTACGATTTACTTCGGAATCCTTGGATCTACACAGGACTCGTTAGATTCACCTTGGAAACCAAGGGATCATGTTCCAATCCCAGAGTCCACAATGAAATCCCAGGATCTACATTAGAATACCAGGTTTTACACTGGAACACGGAGATCCACAATGGTATCCAATAACCCACACTGCTATTCCAGGATCCACACGGGGATGCAAATTTTGAAATGTTTGCTCCCCTATGCTTGAACGATTTTAATTATGGTAAATAGGGAGTCGATGCCGGTTATGGACCCTTTGCGTATTATGGACCCACTACAGAAAAACAGAAAATTAACACTCAAAGCAACTTTATTCCTATGAAAATCCACCGGGGGAACTTCGATTACATTGTTAGTCAGCAGTTTCAGGCAAAATATTTGGTTTGAGACGCAGATATTTGAACAGTTTTGTAAATAAAACCACACAAGAGGGTCCATAATACGCATTTTCAGGTGGGTCCATAATAGGCTCGTCGGCAGCGAGCCGGATTACATGGGAATCAAATGGAGGGTCCATAATACGCAACGTCAAATTTGTAAACAATCCTATTATGGACCCCGGGAGGGTCCATAATAGGCATTCGGACAACAGTTTTTCAAATGCATATTTCGCTGGAAAATCGAATGATTTTGTATGTTTCATAGACGTACTATGAAGTAAAAACATAGAATTTGTTGTTATACTCCACAAAACGTATATGCGTCTGAGATATCATTGCGGAAAAGCGTCTAAAATGAATTTCAGCTACTAAGGGGTCCATTACTAGCATTGAAACCCTAACATCCTCCCAAAGTTTGAAGTGATTCGGAAGAAATTTGATTGTGCACACGCCATTTGAAGTTTATATGGAGATTATACTATGGAAAACGCCAATCTTTTGTGTTCAGCTCTCTATCTCTCCTTCATAATATTTTATGGAAAAGTGAACAAATTCTTCTCTCTTCAATCGTCATAAAGTTGGTTAGCATGTACACACTTCGAAAAAATCACCGACTTCGGTAATTCGTTTACCGAAATCTCAACAGCTGAACGATCGGTAACCAGTTCGGTAAACCAAAAAATTACCGAACGGTCTGTAAATGGCATCGAAAGACACAGCTGTCAAATTTACCGTCTTTTCGGTAGTTCATTACCGAATATTTGTAAATCTGGTCAACCGAATTATTTTTCCCCTTTTTGATTTTTGGAACCTGTATTCATTGGATGAATAAGAAGCACATTCACACTTATTTATTTACTATTTATTTGTTTCAATTTTATCATAACTATACAGAATATACAAAAATCGAAATTCTTGGTTATAGGGGAGCATTCATGATTGCCTTTTCTAGCAGTCTGGCTATAAGACTAGCTCGTTCGTAGATGAATAACCACAGTTTTTAGGTGTTACATCATTTTGTCGGTGTGATGTCTTTTTGCTGCTATGGTGTTGAATCTTGCAATTGGACGCTGAGAAGCACGAGGAACTGGATCGGATGTCAATTTTGCCTGTAAATAAGTGATAGTTAACACCGACAATTAGGTTTAATGAATTATATTCCCATATGCTAAGCTGTACTTACCATCTCGCAAATAGAACATCGTTTAAAAATCAGGGATCTGGTTTTGCATTCGACGAAAATGTTGAAGAAAAATTAACACGCCAACAAAATCAATCATGATGCTGGCTTTGACGTTTCCGGCTGGTACATTACCGATGTCAGTAATCCTTCGCATCGTTTACCGAAACATCTGTTAAATATTTTACCGTATTCAGTAATATAGCAATTTTACAGACTATACGGTAAAAAAGTTGACAGCTCGATTGCAAATTACCGACGGTCAGCAATTTTGGTCCAGGAACGCTGTCAAAACATGGCCAATTACCGAAAATTCAGTTGATTACCGAACCGTTTCGGTAAAATTGATTACCGAACACAGGATGTCTGTTTAAGTGTGTAGCATGCTTCACCAACTGTTCGGCAGGCAACAGTGGTGCTCCTGGCGGGACGAATAGATCAAAGTAATCCAGGCTACTATGTTCTACAGCAAAAAAGCAGTGTTGCTCTGAAAGTAATTGAATGATCATCTCAACATGATTTAAACTTCGTTACCAATAATAACAAATAATCCTTACGTCCCATCGAAATGTGGTCTTCGGCAAAGTTGTAGCTAGGAAGTTTTCACATGAGATGAGAGTGTTCACTTTTACATTGATTATTATGACGAGCAGTTAGAGCACTGAACACAAAAGGTTTGCCTTTCCCATAGTAATTTCCATATAAACTTCAAATAGCGTGTGCACAACCAAATTTCTTCCGACTCACTTCAAATTTTGGGAGGATCATTTTCATCATAATTGACATCGTTTAAGCATAGGGGAGCAAAAACTTCAAAATTTGCATCAGTCTAATGTACACTATTATCGTGAACGTACCATATTTGACGCGGGTCCAAACTTGTCGAAAATCAATTGTTCAATCTTCATTTACATGTTTTTGAAGAATTCCAATCGAAAAATGTTTATTTTTGATTATTCATAGGCCAGAAATAAAATTTATTTGAAATTGTATCCGACAAGTGCGTCAATTTTTCCATTCCTTAGAGAATGTGCTAATATTGTTCATTAATTTTCGTGAAAAATATTTGTTGTTTAACAACAATATCATCAATAGCAGTCAATAATATTCTTTTATTCAATAACTCACGTTGACAATTTTCTATGTCTATGCGTTATGATAAATGTTTGTATGAAAATCTTGTGCGTTAAGTTAGGCACACAATGTTCCTTATTATTCGCTGAATAAAACACTGGATCCAAAACAGGAAAAGAATTATTTATGGTGCGTGCTTAGGACAACTCAATGGTTTATGCAATCATATGTGAAGGTCTGTCCATAAATTACGTAACGCTTTTTAGGAAGAGGGGAGGATCAAGGAAATGCGACGTTTCATACACAATTTTTCAACTTTCCATACAAATGTAATGATGTAATAATGTGGCCAAGGTGTAGTAGGGTTGAAAATGGTACAATTTAGAGTGACTTAATTTATGGACATCCCTCCATGTTAGAAAAGAGCATAAAAAAATCACGTCAGGTTCATTAGTAGGTTGATTTAGTAAAATTTATACAATACGGGGGCGTCCATTAAGTACGTATGGACGCCACACCTTGCAGAACACCTACGTCCGCCTAATAGGGTGACGTACTTAATGGACGACCCATATATGTTTTTCGATCGTATTGGAGGCCCATACAAAATCCAAGTACAGAGCTGGGGGCTGTTTTTGAAAATATTTAATTTTACGTGCTATAACACTGTTCGACAAAAAAAAAATTTGGCTGGATCAGGGACGCGTTTATATGGTACTTGAAGTGCAAGAAAAGTGTAGAAAGAGGTCGTTTTCAAATGATTTGCAGCACCCTTGGATTATTTTTTGACAAAGTTTGAAAATTTTGCATTTTTATCAAAAAAGCGTAATAAGGAATATATTAATATATTTTCAAATTCAATTATTCAAGCATTGCATTATTCAAATCAATATTTTTTAGCACTAGATCGCTTCAGGGAAACGTGCACCATTTCAGAAGAATATTGGCATCATTTTTATATATGAATTTGGATTGTTGACGATCATTGAGCAAGTATGTGAGGATGTGCACCATATAAATACTAATTATTTTTCTATTTCACACATCTGGTCTTACATGCGCTATTCGGTTTATCTGGAGACGATGTCTGTAAAAAAATGAGATAACTTTGTTATTTGCGATTTCTAAATATTTCGATAGGTACTCATTAAGAATTGTTTACTTATCGTGACATTCATTTTCCTCGGAGTATCCCTAGAAAAATTACAGAATAACATAAAATAGCAACAAATAATTTAATAATCATCATTATCACATTTTTGCGAAAGCCGCTCAGGCAGGCATGAGCTTTTTTTGATTCAGTCTGTGCACAATACTAATCGTTTGTGAAAACTGAGTTAGTTTTAACATGCCTGCTTCTTAATTGTAAGATGAATTAATTTCTGGTTAAACTATTTCCGATATTTGTTTTATTTTTCGGTTCTAAAATTCACATGTTTTTCGGCAATTTTAATCAAACTTTCAGTTTTGAAATTTGGAATGAATTTCACAAATAATTGCGATATATTCAAAATGAGTAAAACACTTGTTTTTCTATGTCTTCTTGTTTAAAGAAAGAAAAATAGAAATTACGTGAAGTTTCGCAAAATTGTTTATCATACATGTATGGATAAATTGTTTCTTCACTTAATTGAAAAGCATTTTTACTCGTTTCGAGGACATGGGAATGGGAACTCATAAATGGACACGTTTGTCTTTATATGGGAGACGAGTTTAAACTTAACCTTAATGGTCGACTTCTTTATGTTTCCAATATGCTTACAACTAAACCCATTTGAAGAAAACATCCCATTGAACAAGAAACTAACGCTCCATTTGAAAGTTTGATTAAAATTGCCGAAAAATATGTAAAATGTAGAACTAACAAAAAAAATCGGAAATGGTTTAACCAGAAATTGTATCATCTTACAAGTAAGAAGCAGGCATTACCACTAAATCAGTTTCACAAATGATTAGTATTGTGCACAAACTGAATCAAAAAGATCTCATGCCTGCCTGAGTGGCTGTTAAATGGTGTCACAAAAAATGTGGAAGTTGCTATTTTACGTTAGTCTGTAATTTCTAGGGATATTCTGATAACAAATGGACCTCACGATAGGTAATCTATTCTTAATGAGTACCTAACAAAATCTATGGAAATCGAAAATAACATTATTATCACATTTTTCACAGATTTCGCCATCGGCTCCTGATAAACCGACTAGCTCATGTAAGACTACTTACATGTCAGTCTCCAAACTAATTTTGTATTACTGCCAAAAGTTTATTAGACCAACCAGCCCATATAAACATAACAGATACATCAATTTTCCGTAGTCGTACCCTTGTTGAAATCAAATATTACTGGATTGCATTGCTCATTGCTTTATCAAATGGAGCAAAAATTAAATCTTAATAAAGCGTCTTCTTGAACCTATAATAATTATTATATAATGAACCAGATGTGTGGAATAGAAAAATAAGTAGTATTCATATGGTGCACATCCTCATATGCTTGTTTAATGATCGTCAACATTCCAAATTCATTTATAAAAATGATGCCAATATTCTTCTGAAATGGTGCACGTTTTCCTGAAGCGATCTAGGGCTAAAAATATTGATTTGACTAATTCAATGGTTGAATAATTGAATTTGAAAATATATTGATATATTGCTTATAACGCTTTTTTTGATGATGAAAGCAAAATTTTAAAACTTTGTCAAAAACTAATCCAAGGGTGCTGCAAATCATTTGAAAACGGCCTCTTTCTACACTTTTCTTGCACTTCAAGACCCATATAACCGCGTCCCTGATCCAGCCAAAAAAAAATTTTTTGTCGAACAGTGTAATTTATTGAGACTCTCAAACGGCCATTTTTGAAACGAGGTGTTTTTCGTTCTAGTTTTCATCCAATGCTTCGTAATTGTTACAACTTCCCTTTCCGTACCAGCGTAAAGTAGTTTTTAAACTTTGTCATTGTTTGAACTACCGGCAAAAATACATTAAATTAAACAACAATACTTGACTATGGTTTGAACTCAATCGCCGGATTTATTCAGTACACTTTTACAGGGCACACAGCAAAAAGTTTTTTCGAATGACTTCATTCACAACTTTTATTTTCGTGCTAAAACGCTTCTTTTGAGTTTATCAAGCTGTTGAATACTCATAGTCTTTAACTTTAGCAATTATTTCTTAGTGGGTCAAATAAGGAACATAGTGCGTCAAATTAGGCACATTGAAAAATGATGCGTCAATTAAGGAACCTTATGGGTTTCACAAAAAAATATTAGAACATGAAGAAAAAACGACTAATATATTTTACTGATTCTTCTCTAATTTTATAATAGTTTATCTAACACAGTTTCAAATTTCAACAAAATCGGTCAGATTTTACCTTTTTAACAAATATTTGAATTCAGAATTTCCTTAACACGGTATCAAAGGATTCACATTAAAATACCATAATTCGGGCTGGAATCTCAGAATTCACACTGAAATTCCAAGATTGACACTTTAATCTTGGCAGTTGACGATCAGATCTCGTTCAGTATAGACGCTTTCTATTAGATCGGAGGCTTTGCACAAAAGAGCTGGTTAACAGTGGTTATATATTGTATTGGAAACAAAGTAAAACAATAGCTAGACAATGGACGGTCTCGTGAAGAATACGCTGATGTTCAGATTTCCGGATGGTGCTCCCGGCCCTAGCGTCGTGGAAATTGCGCGTTTCGTCAAATCGTTCGATGCGGATAAGTTTACAATGGAGAGCAGCTACAAGATTTCCGAGGAACGGTGCATTTGCATCAAATTCATGAATGAACGAGCAATGAAAGACGCTCTCATGCAAAATCCAGAGAATCACGTGTTCCAGTATTCAAGTGGTGAAACGGTCGAAGTCAAAATGTCGGTCGCCGGAGGTCTTTCTCAACCGGCGAGGAAAAATCTACTACGAAGGTGTGAAGCATAAGTGTTTCTTGTGCAAACAGGAGGGCCATCTGAAGGCAGACTGCCCTCGGAATACATCGAACAACAAACGGATCACGGAAGTGGTCGAAAACGCAGAAGTTGGCCGGCCCGGGTCCTCTTCTGTGTCTTCACCGCCACAACCACCTAGTTTCGCTGCGATGCTGAAGAGTAAGCCACCAGTCGTTGAGGGAAGTAAGATGACGCTGATAGTTCCAGCTGCCAAAATGGTGGCTGAACCCGTGTGCAACAGTGAGGAAGGCGAATCGAGCCACGTGGTTAAGGCTCCTGCAACGCAGAATGCTGACAAAACGACGGCGCAACGTCGACACGGACGATAGCGACGACCTGCCGAACATGGAGGTTGATTGCTCGGCAACGAAAAGACAACATGAGGGATCTTCAACAGAAGATGAAGGTAACACGCGAGCTTCCAGAAGCCGGAAGCAGAAAAAGGATAGTGATCCACTAAAAATCATTGAATCCGAGCCCATTCAATCGAAGGGAAAAGATCGGAGGGCTAGGTCAAAGAATTGAGGTTAGGGATGCCGTCTTTTGCGAACTTTTAAGTGATGATGACTTTGGCTATGGTTTTGGAGTTTTGATTATGGATGGTTTTTATACTTCTGCTGGGATTTCCTTCGTATTTTATGGCTGCTTTGAAAATATTTTGCTACGTTTATATGGACATGGTATCGGAAAATGATATGTACTTCTATTGCTTTTATGGATTGGAACTTTAGCTACGTCTCAGGTTATGAGCCCGGATAACGATTTACACTTTAATAGGGATCACCTTCCGTTCTATTATTATGACAACTTCAGCAACGATTACTGTTATGATTTTTGGATAACGATTAATTACTTTGAAAATTTGGCGTTATATTTATTCTGAAATGAACGTTATTCGGAAAGTAGCTTCAATTAACATAAATGCTATAAGAGTTGATGTTAAAAAGTCGCTTTTGAAAGAGTTTATTTCGACCAATGATTTGGATATACTTCTTCTACAAGAAGTCTTATTTGACGATTTTTCTTTTTTACCATCACACCTTGCCGTTGTAAACCGGGATGGAAAATGCTCTGGTACGGCCTTGCTAGTACGAAAATCCATTGAAGTACATGATTGTTTGAAAAGCCCATGTGGGCGAATTATTTCGATGATTATTGATGGTGTTAATTTTGTAAATATTTACGCGCATGCTGGTTCTCAGTTCAAAGCAGAGCGGGATGATTTGTTCGAAGTTCAGACAATTACGCACATGAGTAAAGTTGCAGCTACCGATACGATAGTAGGCGGTGATTTCAATTGTATTTTGGAAAATGATGATACCCGTGGGAACTTACAAAAACGTTTGCCGAGGTTTAAAAACCCTTACAAATCGGTTCAATCTTATGGATGTTGAGCTGAAGATCAAAGGTCATAAAAAGAAGTTTACCTATTTTAGGAATGATGCTGCCTCGCGCATCGATCGATTTTATTCAACGAACAATTTGTTTTAAAAAAAATAGTAAATTTGAAACTAATGCGATTCCCTTCTCTGACCACCATGCGATCCGATTCTGTTACCAAATTGAACCCAATCTAAGGTCACCTGTCGTAGGGAGAGGGTACTGGAAGATTAAAAATTTGTTGTTGCGAGATGCTGACGTAATCGAAGAGTTTGATAACGTGTTTGATAAGAAATAAGTACAATTATAATTTTGCAGAATGGTGGTCTTTCGACGTTAAAAACAAGATAAGGCAATTTTACAAATCAAAATTCTTTGAATTCAGTAATCGAAACCGAACTCAAAAAGATCTTTGTTACGCTAAGCTGAAACAGTTAGAAATCAAACAAATGAATGGTCAAAATGTGAGTGATGAATTAGAAAAAACCTAAAAACTAATCGCCTAAAATCCATAAGCTCCAATTTTAAACCAAACACGATGTTGAAGAACGAAAAAATGGGTATTTACCAAGTATCTAAAATTGCGAAAATGCAATCTAACCCTAATGTGCTACAGCTAAAAAATGATAAAGGTGTTCTTTGTGATCAATTAGAAACTAAGCAAATAGTTTATATTATCATTATAAGGATTTGTTCCCTGGAAGGCATGATAATGTTACAGCTGACTGTATGTTGAATTCATTAACCAAAGTTCTAAGTGCAAATTCGAAACAAGATCTAAGATCAATAATTGAACCCATAACAGAAAATGAATTGCTAGATACTATTAAACGCTGTACTTTGAAAAAAGCACCTGGGCCAGATGGGATCACCTACGAGTTGTATCTAGTTCATTACACTACATTAAAAACCGATCTACTAAAGCTTTTCGACGGAATATTTAACGGTTCAGTGAAACCATTAGATAGTTTTTCCGATGGGATTGTGACACTAATCCCGAAAGTAGGAAACAAGAATGACATAAACAATTATAGACCAATTAGTCTATTGAACACCGACTACAAGCTTTTATGTTATCGCAAACCGTCTTGAACTGTCTTGAAGAACTTATTGATGAGGGCCAAACAGCTGGTATCAAAAACAAAAGTTGTACAGATAATCTCGACATCATTCGTACTCTTGTAATTAAAGCTCAACAATAAAAAAATCAAATTTGCTTTACTCAGTCTAGATCTGGAGAAAGCTTTTGGCAAGGTTTGTCATGAACGTTTGTGGAAAATCATGCTTAAGTTTGATATACCGCAACAAGTCGTAAACTGTATTAAGCAGCTATACAAAAATGCTTTTTCTAAATTTTTAGTAAACGGGTTTTTGACACAATCCTTTAAAATAGAGAAATCAGTACGACAAGGTTGTCCTTTGTCAATATTACTTTTCACGTTATACATTGAGCCATTAATAAGGCATTTAAATAAAAGTTTTTCAGGAATTCTGATTTTGAACAGATTCGTACGTGTTCCTGCTTTCGCAGATGATTTGACTTTGATCATTAGATCTGACCAAGAAATTGATGCAGTGATGGGAATTTTAGATAATTTCTCTAAATTCGCTGGAATAAAGCTGAATTTAAGGAAATCAGGTTTTTGCGTTTTAATAACTGTGTGATAGGACCACAGAAGGTCACTGAAAAAGATGAATATTTTAAGGGAGGGTTGAATTTAATAGATGTAGACACTCAGTGTAAATCTCTTTTCGCGAGAAGCTTACTTTTCAAAGGTGCCACTGCTATAAGTCACTATTTGATAAGAACACACAATTTGAAAGGACTAAGTTTAAATACACAACGTCTTATTCAGAAAGTAAAAGAAATCAAAGATATGAGCATCTAGTAACTATCAAGCAAATTTATGAGTACATGTTAACTAAATTAAATATTGAAATTAAGGCTGAAAAAAAGTATCCCCAAATACATTGGGAAGTAGTATGGGAGAACATCAATCAAAACTTTTTAAGTTTATCAGCTAGGTCAACATTGTATGAGATATTTAATGACATCATTCCGAACAAAATTAAAATGTTTAACAATCTTGCTAACATAGATAACTTTTCATGCGATGTGTGTGGAAAACCAGATAATAACGTTCATCGGTTTATGAATTGTATTAAAACAGCTGATATATGGAACTGGGTGTCTGACATAATCAAAAACCGATTAAAAATTAAAATAACTTCGCCTCATTTGCTACTTTATCGTGGAATAGGAAAACATAATTGTAGATTAAAAGCAGCATTATGGCTAGTATGTGAAGCAATAGTGTACAATGTCAAAAATCATAAGAATCCAAGTTTATACAAGTTCAAGAAAGATATACGAGATTATAGATGGAATAATCGCATACTGTTTTGTAAACATTTCATAAACTATCTTAGCATCTGTTGAACACCAACAGAATTTAGTTAATGATTAGAATTAAGGTACATTTTATAAAAAAACACTATGTATTAGGGTGGTTCAAAAAATCGTTTTTGCTCCACACCGCTCATTCGATTCTAGATCAAATTCTGGGTATCCTCCCAAAATTTGAACTCATTCGGACGAAAACTGAGACTGCACAAGCCCTTCAAAGTTTATGTGGGAATTACTATGGGAAAAGCAAGCAATTCATTCAATTGGTCATAGTGTTTGCCCATGTGCTCTTGGTGATTAGAGCTACGTTGATACTGTGAGATACATTCATCAGCTACAACTTTGCACTCAGAATTTGATCTAGAATCGAATGAGCGGTGTGGAGCAAAAACGATTTTTTGAACCACTCTACTATGTATGTTAGACTATACATTGTTATGTTTGTGAATGTTGTAAATAGCGAAATAACCAGTAAAAATGAAAAATCCTAAGATTTACACAGTTGCCAAAGGATCCACATTGAAATACCAAAATACAGGCGCGGTTATTATGATCCACACTTAAATCCCAAGATCCATACTGGATTCCCAGGATCTACTCGGGGATCCCAACATTCACACTGGAATATCAAGATCCACAGTGGAATGTCAGTTCCGGCCTTCGCTACATTAGGCCGACGATCAGGATGCTACCCGGTGACGCCATCCGCAGACTTTTGTCCTAAAAGCTCATCCCGTGGTCCAGGTATGGCGGCAAAGGTCGCAGTTAACCATGGACCAAGCAGGAGCAGCGAGGACATCGGTAGAGGGGCCCTAAGGAGATATGAAATTAGAAAAGGTCAGACTAGTCTTAAGGGGGAAGGATCCGTCATTGATTTTAGAATTTTCAAAAGCAGTTTTTTCGTTCAAAATCAAGAAAATTTACCGGAAAATGTGTTCACTGTATTCTATTTTCCAACCGAAACACAATGAACACATTTTCATCGATTAACTTTTAGTTTTGAACAGAAAAACTGCTTTTGAAGTTTCGATGATGACGATGATTACGATGACGGAGCGTTGAGCGTTAAGAAAGTGGGTTAATTAGAGAGAAAGGTAGCTAGCGAAGCTAGATAGCAAGGTTAAAGAAAAGATGGAGAGAGAGAAGAAGAAGAAGAATAAACAAGGGTGTGAAAAGCCAACTCAAGTGTAATACAGAGTCTCGTTAGTCGTTGGAAAGGGTCACCTTCTGTGAACCCTCCTTAAGTTGACTGTAGCTGCCAGTAAAGAGCCATCAGTTACACACTGGAATTCTGGGATCCACACTAGTATCCAAAGATCCACATTGAAATCCTGCGATCCACACTAGAATCCTAGGTTCGACATTTGAATCCCAAGCTGCACACTGAATTTCGGCGATGCGCATTACAGTCCCAGGATCTATACTGAAATCCTACGATGTACACTACAATCCCAAGATCCACACTTGAATTAGAGGATTCACACTGAAATACCAGGATCAACATCGGAGACCCAGGATCCACACTGGAAATCTAGAATCCACACTGTAATCCCAGGATTCCACTGGACTTCCAGTATCGACACTGAAATTCTGCGTTTCACAATACAATCCCTGGGACGGACCTGGTGTAGTGGTTAGAACACACGCCTCTCACGCCAAGGACCTGGAATCGAATCCCATCCCCGAGATAGTCACTAAAAATTTTAGTGACGGCTTCCTTCGGAAGGGAAGTAAAGCCGTTGGTCCCGAGATGAACTAGCCCAGGGCTAAAAATCTCGTTAATAAAGATAAAAAAAAAATACAATCCCTGGGTTCACACTGAAATCCTACAATCCCAGGATCCCAAGTGGAATCAAAGAATCCACACTGAAATCCCAGGATCAATCCCATGATTCATCCTGAAATCCGAGGATCTATTCTGAAATCTCAGAATTCACACTGGAATTCCGGAATCCTCACTAGCTTACGGGATCCATATGAATCTCTGATTTGGAAACCACGCTTATTTTAACATAAAACAATCGTGGTGTTGCCAAAACAACTTAAAAAAAATGATTATTTTATGCTCACATTTTTTTTCTTTATTAACGTGAATTTTAACACATATGACTAGTTCTTCACTCATTTTATGCTTACAGCGCAACCTAGTGAAAGAAATCTTAGTTATAAATCCTGTTATTAGATTATCCTTGATCTCTTTTACAAATTTTCCGAAGATACCATCCACTCATTTTGCCTAAAAACTTAACTAGACTTAACTTAAGTAGACTTCTTATCGCACTGCGGCAGACGATGTTATAGAACTCCAAAATAATTGACGAAGTTCTAGTTCTAGAATGTTTTTAAAACCCACAAAACCATAGTGCAACAATCTCTAAGAAGCTGCAAGAGATTGGGAGTCATTCACTCTCTTTCATTCAATGATTGTTCACAGTGTTCACTTTGAATCATTTTAATCTCCTTCCCCGTTACTTTAATTTTGAGTATTTAAACAGTATACTTATAAAACTAGTTGCGCTTTTCATTTCTACACTTAGTGCATAACCCCACAATGTCTTCTCGTTCCAGTGGTACGTGGTCAGGATCCTTGCGTGAACGTGGTCCTAACGGAAGATGCTGCAGCCGTGCTCAGTGTGGCATTAGCGGCCACATGTATGGGATTGTCTTCGTACACCGGATCGCCTATTCCGGATGCCGTGGGTTCGCTACTGGTCGGTTGTATGCTCGGTGGTGTGGCCTCTTTCATTATCTATACCAACGTCGCCGCCTTGGTGGGACGATCCATTCGACAGGAGAATCTCGACCGGATTAATGCCGAACTGGAAAGTGACATCATGATCCGAGCGATCCACGACGTCAAGGGCATAGATATGGGGAACTCTCTGGTTAGGTATAAGGTGAGTTTCAGAGTAGTTGAAAAGAGAGCAAAAGCTTGATAAACATTTTCTCTTCAAGGCTGAAATGGACTTCGATGGTCGTGAGCTGACGCGTGTGTATCTGGACAAGCAGGATCTGAATGTGCTTCTGGAGGAAGTCAAAACGTTCCAGACCATTGATGAGTTGGAGGCGTTCCTTCTAAAGCATGGAGAAAACATTGTGGATTTGATGGGAGGTGAAATCGATCGCATTGAAATGAAACTGCGGGTAAGTTAAGTCTCAGTTCCTTTTAATGTCAATATCATTTAAACAAACTATCATTTCCGTTTCACAGAAAAAGTTCCCCGAAATACGGCACTGTGATCTGGAGATTTTGTAAGTCTGTTACACTTCTTTTACGTTACCAGCTCTGTCCTACTTGCATCGGTTTAAAGTGAGTATATGAAGCAACAAACTCGAAAGAACGTAAGATTGGCAAGTCTAAGTTTGTTTTACCTCGATAGATATATTTTTACAATTTACAAAGAAGCTATGAAATAAAACTTTAATTCCAAATTTGAATCAAAATGTAATAAAGCTAAGTGGTGATAACAATGTGGCACCAGCGAGTGGTAGTATATTTATTAATTATGCTTATTAGTACTTAAACAACTGACAATTCACAAACAACGCTGTAGTGGAGCTTAACCGATGCCGATCCAAAAGAAACCGACAGCTTCTAATAAAGGTTCTGATTGGACAAATAGCGATGGAGAAAAAAGTAGCGGTTACATCACGACGATGGACCTATCTACGTTACTGAATGTTCAAACTTGTTCCCTGTCGTTATACTATAGAAAATATGTATCAAAAAATGCAGACATTTGAAACTACGCAACTCAAATAGAACAGCGAGACAATACCTAGATATTTTGCGGTAATAAATATTTCAATGCTGACTAAATTAGTGAAGTTGCATTAAATTTACAATTCACAGTCCCTTCAATCTGGCACTCTTATTTTTGTTTGTTAGTCTATAGGGTAAATCGGGATAATGAGCCCCAACCGGGCAATACGACCCATTTCATTTTCAAGGGATTGAGGCTTATTTAACACCGTAAATATGATTACATATCCTAAATATCCACGACAAAATGATGTTGCAAATGTTAGATCTTTGAGAAGTATGAAAAACCAATAGATATTTCTAAAATATCGAAAATCAGCATTTAATGAAGCCCTTCCTTTACTATTGTACTTAATCAAATCGGAAGATCACAGCATGTTGTTTGCCGTGAGGAAAAAGGAGCCGCAAACGAATTACGAGAATTGTCAATTTTTTTTTTCGATTTGTTCAAGTATTCACATATGATACTTGTAGCGCTTGCCTGCGTGCGCCAATGTTACAAAGAAGCGAGGTTTTATTGTTTATGGGCAAATGTAATTCCATAACATTGAAGCGTTTTTTCTTGGAAAGAAAACTGGCACTATTTGCTGTCTATAACGATTATATTGTTTTGCTTTATGCAAACGTCAGAGCATGTGTTTACAACGTCTAGTTTGTTATTTGATAAATGACCCAACAATAGAAGAAGAAGAGAAAAGAGAAATACGAGAAATATGTTTGTGTTTTTGTGAGAAATCCCAAGGAACAAAAATTGAGAGTGTTGGTTGCCCCAAAAGGAGACTAGCTTAAAGAAGAATTTTATCCTTCAATTTAGCTTTTGACAAGCGTTAAAAAACACATTTGTTAAAAAAAAACATGTTAAGTCCACTGACGGGACAACATGTTTTATATGGAAATGTCGATATACCGTCGCAGTGATAATAAAAATCACCAAATGTTTCAGATTTAGCAAATTTGAAACTTTTGCGTCCATGAAGAATGAAAAATCCAAGCTTACTTGAATTTGGACGTTGCGTTTGAATTGCGCGCATATCTTCTGCACGTTACCGCCGCCGCTGGATGTGGATTTAAAATGAGAACCGCAATATTCAGACTGTTGGATGGCGCTGCTCCTGGTGCATTGACAGTAATTCTGAAATTTGTCTTGTGTACACATTTTTTGCAAAATTAGAACATCACAATATTAAACTAAAAAAAGTATGCGGTGTGAATGGCTAGTCCCAATAAAGAATGATGAATGGTTTTTATTGCTATATAGGTTATATGGTCAGTCATACCTGAATCGGATGGTACTTGTTATCGAAATGCTAACCTTTGCATTTGACATTACACGATTAATCAAACTATGAATGTATAGATGTCCCTAAAATCGTGGTTGAAGGCATGATAAAACAAATCACGGCAGGTTGTAATATATCTGTACAAATATAGCGCAAAAACGGGAATTTGGTTCGAAGTGAAGACATTTTTTTAATGTACAGCGAATATAATAATCCCAAATTTGATGTTTAAAGTAAACCAATGAGACAAGTGTTGCGATAGAACATGGAATATGGACAATTTTAAATGGCATTCGAAAATCATCAAGATAGCTGGATGATTCATGCTATATACAATAATTCATGTAAGTAAATGAGCTTTCAGTAGATGAATTTATCAAAGCTTGAATTGTACAATATATTTAAAAAAAATTGATAGGATTCCATATATTTAACTTCTATTTATTTCAAGAAATTGATTTTTTTGGAGCAGAGGGAGAATGTGGGATATAGAATCCACTGCGTTGGGAAGTGATAATAGGATTGATCACTGCAAGCGGTTTTATATGTTCAAATGTAATGCACACTGTCATGTTGGCGAAATTGGTCTCCCTTAGTAACACGCTCCTGTCACTTGCATACTAGATGCATGCATGCTCTGCCTCACTGCCACACTGCTAATGGACCCTCTTAAGCTTAGCAAGTGGTGGAATTTCTCTTGGACAATTTGTACAACGCTGTGGAACGTTTTTCTGTGGGAGGGGCATATTGTCCGGTTTGTTTTGAAACGTCAAAATTTGGACCGTTTCCAAAAAACGTCTTGTACTTTTTTAGCAGCTACCTGGCAAGAGAAAGCTGCATGCACAGGTTGAGCATCTTACAACATAACACCTTGACATCAAAAACGATAGGAGCAATGCATTTGCTACTGCAATAGAGCGATTTATCCTTAAGGGGCGTATTATACCTGTTTACCCTAGGTGGAATGAATGAGATTAAATGAGTGAATAGCAGGGTTGGAAAAAAAAATCTGAAATTCATTCTACAGTAGCCAAACAAAGCCAATCGCAGTCAGCGAAGCCAGTGAAACTCACGCCTATCGCTGCTGTAGGCAAAGAGCCTTGAAAATTGCAAAACACCCGTTGCTAAGGGCAACCCTAAATTACTGTAGAGAAATGTTCTATTTCTCGCTGCATTTCCCGCATTTAGAGCCTTCAATGACACTAACGATTTAGAAAAGTCATGCACCCAACATAGGCTACTTGATGAGATTCACTATTTTGAACTACTGTACTGGGAAAGCCACGTGATTTTCGCGAAATTCAAGCCTACTATACTATTACCATTCTCAGCACTGGTGAATAGTACTAGACGACTAGTCAAAAAATCATTTCATATCCAGGATTTATTTTAAGAGATTTCCCCAAGAATTCTTACAGGAATTTCACCAGCTTTTCCTGGAACTAGTCAAGCATTCTCTAAGGAATATCTGCAAGAGGTACTCATGATTTTTTCAGAAGTACATCAGACAGCCCACCAGAAAACCGTAAGGTTTCCTCAAGGAATCCCTCTGAGATTTCTTCTAGGGATTTATGCGTTTGCACCAAACACAGGAAGCCACAAGTTGACCAAATGAGGAAATAGTGGGGAACTAGTCGAAGATTATATTTTCAATCCATATAATTTTGGGTAGGTACGAATAAAATTGAAGATGAATCCATCACCATTTTGTTATGAGTTCTACGTAGAAGCAAAAGGAGGAGGTAAGTGACGAAGAACTTCTTATGAGGTGTAATTATTGGTTAGCTCAGAGGGGAGCCTTTCTGAGACTCCCTGAAACATAACCTTAGGATCGACATGCTTAATCACTATTGTTTTCCGCCAGGCAGGGAAGGATCGCACTGTCACAGATAAAAACTCACGTCACATTGGTTTTGACACAAACTTCATTCATTCCGGACTTTTCCGGCCTTAACTTCTACAGCTTTCCCACTTTCTTAACATACTCTAACCTGTCCTTTTCTTTTCACTTCTTCACATCTTCTGGAGCCCCTTCTTCTTCCACCACCATCCTTCTCCTTCGCCGTGAGTGTGGTTCGTCGGCTGGACTGTTCTTCAACGGGTTCCTTCGGGATGGCGACGACTTTGGGTTTAAACTGTTAAACTGCTCCCCGGGCTTCCGAGTATGTTGAAGGACTCGGACAACGACGTAACTTGCCGGAACTACCCAACATTATTGGTTGGTTATAGTGAAATTGCTTATTTGTTGCAAAATACTTAAGAGAAAAAAAAATGAAAAAAACAGTTGAAATCTTAAACTTTTTGTAAAAAAAAAGAAAAGTTGACATCTTGAGCTTTTATTCCATAATCCATAAAAAAAAGATTGAAAATCGTTTGAGCTGTTCAACAGTTATGATTTTTTTAAGGGGGATTTTTTTCATCGGGATAAACTTTACAGTAATATCACGCCAGGATCTGGAAATATACCCAGTAGCAAAACTGCTTACAAGTAGTTTTTTCAAAACATGTTCGGTAAACTCAAATCCCTTTTGGAGCAGAACAGGATTAATCGCATCCGCTCCTGGAAATTTGAAAGACGCAAAACTATTAGGTGCCCATTGAATCGATTCAGTAGTTATGATACTGCGAGCCGCAGCCAGAGACTACATGAAAAGACATTTGGTTCATCTGTAGATGCTATGTCCACACATCCGGGAAGTGTGTATTGAATAAACATTCTAAAACTTCTTCATCAGAAGAAGTAAAGTCACCATTAGGTAAGCGAATTTCGTTTACTTGGAAATCCTTAGATTTCGCAAGGATTTTGTTCAGCCGACTGACTTCACACAAACTGGACAAATTTGTACAAAGGTTTTACCAGCCGGATCGTTCAACAGAACGAAGAGCCTTCTTGTAAACCTTACGAGTCGACTTGAACAACTCTGATCCAGCTGAACGGCGTCTGTTCCAACTCCTTCTACTTTGTTTCCTGAGTCTAGTCAGATCGGAATTCCACCATGGGGTCCTTCTTGTAGTCTGCACAGGCCGCAGAGGACATGATTCTTCAAAAGCTTCCATAATGAAGGATGTTGTGGTATCAACGGCATCACTTGGATTTTCAATGGACGGAGAATATCCATGAAATTTGGTCGCAATTAATTCAGTGTAGATTTCCCAATTTGTTGACCGGGGATTCCTAAAACGCAAAGTCTGCGAAGTTACATTTGAATGTTCAAAGAAGATGTAGCGATGATCAGATAATGATTCCTCATCTGATACTTGCCAATTCGTCAACTCGTGAATGATTCTATTCGAGCAGAACGTTATGTCTAACACTTCTTCTGTTCCCTAAGGAATCTATCATTGGGGACATTTCGATTTTTACACCAAAACATATCATGCTACAGTTTGGTCTTCATGTCTTGTCGTAAATAGGGCAACTGTTGACTCAATGTGAGGCGTCCAATTTGAAAACGGTCTTCGACAAAATTGCAGCTGATTATTGTATCTCACAGTATCAACGTAGTTCTAATCCCCAAGGACATATGGGCAAACACTATGATCAATTGAATAATGTGCTTGCATTTCCCATAGTAATTCCCATATAAACTTTGAAGGGCTTGTGCAGTCTCAGTTTTCATCCGAATGAGCTCAAATTTTGGGAGGACACTCAGAATTTGATCTTCAATCGAATGAGCGGTGTGGAGTAAAAACGATTTTTTTAACCACTCTAGTGTATATTTAAATATTGTGGCCACATTTGAGGCATGAAGAAAAAGCCGTCGCATGATATGTGTTGGTATAAAAACAGAAATGTCCCCAATGACAGGTTCCTCCGGGAAATTCCTGGTGGTCCCAAAAGTGGCCACTGTAGTCAATTATCCATTTTAGGTCTACAATAGCCCTATTTAGCACGAGACATGAAAAATGAACCGTCGCACGATATGTAATGGAGTTCAATTTCAATTGTCCCTAATAACAGGTTCCCTCGGGGACAACCGGTGGTCCCGGAAGTAGTCACTGTAGTCAACTATCCATTTTGAGTCTACAGTTGCTCTATTTACGACAAGATATGAAGAATGAGCCGTCGCATGATATGCTTTGGTGTCAAAATCGAAATGTCCCCTATGCAAGGTTCCCCCGGGGCACTTGGCGGCACCATGAGTGGCCAAGACTCATTTTCACCTTATAATAGGGTAAAGCTAGGGAGAAAACAATATTGCGCGACATTTTTTGAGTGAATAAATTGTTTGATCCCGATTCGGATCCACTACCGGCACCGATTCCGGGTAAATGGCCATATCTTGGTTGTTTCTGGACCGATCTTAATACTTGGCGCACCAATCGCTTCAGAATTTGATCTTCTATCTTCATGCGTAGTAAAATTTTGATTTTTTAGCCGAGACCTTTGCTAAAAACTCGTCATAATTTTACTGCATAAGACATGCTTCCGGAAATCCGGATTATCACCGGTATCCGGTGGTCAGAAGTTCATTTCCATGGATGCACCTCAAAACTAGATTAGTTGACCCGTCCATTACTTCTTAAAGAATTGAAATGGGTCAATCTTTGTCAAAGTTACAGCATTCCAAAGTTGGCCCAATTTTTGCCTGTCCCTGTGTGTTTGTTATTTTGACAACCCCCTGTATATCAAATATTCCATCATTTGCGATACTTTAAAAATGGGGAGGGTACAAAAAAAGGGCGGAGAGCTCCCTGCAAATCTTATTACAACTCTTCATATTGTATTTAAAGTTGAAAACATTATATGGTACACGAATTCCGCTGTCCTGAATATAAAACACTGTGTCGGTTTATTGATTAGATTAGATTTTTAAATAACAAATGCAAAAAGTTCAAGTTATTTTAAAAATGACCTGGGGCAGACACGAACATTCTGAAAACGCCATTATTTTTGTTTGTTTTTATACTTTCAAGCCCGGGGTGTCCGGTCTCTGTGCTTTCAGATCGACTTTTTTTTTGTCGAACAGTGTTATTGTGACAGCACATACATCTCTATTAGTTAACTCAGAAATGAGTATAGCAACGATTGCTTTATTAACGAGTTTTCCATTTCAGGTTAACTGAAAGTAGCCAAAACTGGATCCACAAGGTTACCTAGATAGAAGCTTCCCTTACGAAAGTAAGGTTCTTGAACTAGCGCCACTTGGGCTGCACCATTATGCATGAGTCTGCAAAGATGGATCGTTGCTGTTCTTTTATGCTGAAGATTGATCTGTGCTAACCAGTGCTGGGAATGGTAATAGTAGTAGGCTTGAATTTTCGCGAAAATCACGTGGCTCTCCCAGTACAGTAGTTCAAAAACGTGAATCTCATCAAGTAGCCTCTGTTGGGTGCACGAATTTTCTAAATCATGAGTGTCATTGAAGGCTCTAAATGCGGGAAATGCAGCGGGAAATAGAACATTTTTCTACAGTAATTTCGAGTTGCCCTTAGCAACAGGTGTTTTGCAATTTTCAAGGCATTTGCCTACAGCAGCGATGGGCGTGAGTTTCACTGGCTTCGCTGACTGTGATTGGCTTTGTTTGGCTACTGTAGAGTGAGTTTCAGATTTTTTCCCAACCCTGGTGCTAACCTAACCGTAGCCATTACCCAAACTAGGCAGGATTAAGCTTTTTGCAATCTCAGCACGAAAAAGACCAGCAACGAAAAAACCAGATCGGTATCTATTTAAAGTCGCCAAAGGCGAAACAGCACAGAATACACTGTGTAAAACGCATAATGCGAATCCATATAGGTGATAATTTAAATTAAATGTCAACATATTCATAATCCCACCCTTATTAAGCCTCAGGCTAGAGACTGAAGAAGGGCAGCCGATTGTCTCAGAGAAACACCACCGCCATTGCTCCGGGTAGCACAGGAAGGGCACAATACTGCAGAGGGCGCCCTGGTGCTCCACAGGCTCCGTTTGTGGTTAGGTTTTATTTAGACCCCCCCCCCCCTAACCATTAATTCCTAGGCACGGTACGCATCACACCATAAATTAGGGGTCACCTGTGAGGTGGAGTTTTACCACCGCACAGTGAGAAAATCGGGCTCCAAAACGCGACTAAATGCAATATCTCAGCTGGGTAATGGTTTCAGGAAATGATTTTGACCATTCTAGATCGGAAAAAGGCTGCTGAATCGATTGGTGGCGGTCCCATTGACCGGAGACTTCGCCCTGGCCACCTAGAGCCCTGGAACCATCCTGAATTCCTTACGGCAAGTAGAATTATTGGAACTGATATGAACTGTCATGATTTCGTTTTGCTGCGGAACGGCACTTGACAATATTCTTGCATGGCGGATTTAATGATATGAATTATTGACCATTATGGCCATTTTATGGTTCCGGAACTAACCCGGAACATCCGTAAAATTGGAAATATTGAAAAAAAAATGTTCTGATAGTTCCTTTCTCTCTTGTTTGTTAGAAAGAAGTACTCTTACAATTCGTATTTAGTAATCTAAATGTTTGACCATTACGGCCATTTTATGGTTCCGGAACTAACCCGGAACATCCGTAAAATTGGAAATATTGAAAAGAACGTTAATGTTCTGCACCGGGAGAGGCAGTCCGTAGTGTTAATTCTTAGCCAGTTGAAACAACCGCTAAAAAGCCAGTTGGAACAGCCGGCAAAAAGCTCTCTGTTAATAACTGTGGAAGTGCTCATAAGAACACTAAGCTGAGAAGCAAGCTCAGTCCCATTGAGGACGTTAATGCCAATAAGAAGAAGAGTGTTACCTAAATGGAATTGTTTGGCATTCTTTGAGGTGAGAAATACGCACTAAAATCTGTTTGAACTTAGCTCTGTGCTGCTTGTTTCATGCCTTCCTCAGTGTCAATGGACTCAACAAAATAAACAAATATTCGGGTGGCAAAGTTTACACCATCATTAGTCATTATTATTGACTGGCAAACAAACAGAGCAAACCTGTTTTGGGTAGGTACCCCTTAGATGATAGTTGCAATACAACTTGATAAAACTGCCTATGCCTATATTTTAAGTCATCATTTTCTGTTTGTTTTTCGTGGCATTACGACCCAACTGATACGGAGCCATCGCTCGAAAGTACAATTGTTCTCTAAGTTATACTGTATTTGCAATCAATGATAGAACCATTTCTTTCTAACCGATCTATATTCAAATTCAGTCAGCCCCAGTATAGTGTTCCTTTGTGGTATCACAGTTTACGTCTGATCTATAAAAGGCCATAATCGCGTGAATTTTAAAGATCGTCTCACTGTAGAGATCATCGAAATTTTTCGCTGGAGGCCTACTCAGTAGTTCTCCGCACGTTTCGCGGGTAGCAGAGTAGTGTATTACTTGGTTGCGATCGAATTAATTTGTTCGCATAATTTACATAGAAAGTTCACGTGCTCTCAATCAATCGATATCGGTTAGGCTGGTCCAGAATCTTCCTAGAATCTTGAAAAATCATTATCATAAAAAAGTTCTCAATTTCAATTCAGTTGCAGAAAAAAATACAGTGAAACCATTAAGAAACGGTTCCACAATCTTCATGCATAATATGTGGGACCAGTCTAATTTGCACGATGCATTGCTACTACTACCTACTGTGCGCGCTGTGATCGTTCAATGAGAATATAGGTCAGGATCGCTTTGGTAGCGTTGTCAATGACTACAAGTGAGCGAGCGACAGTTCAGAAGACAGCGTGATGCTCATTTTTGCGTGGGCTGAAGAATGATAAGAACTTTTAAATTCCCATTGCATACATTGAGTTACATACATTGAGCAGGAAGTGGCAGTTATCGGCCTTCGTCGAAAGTACGACGATCGCGCCAGTTGATGTTTTGCACTTGGTGGTAACGGTTGGCAAATTGCTTGTCGGGCCGATTCTGATTCGCCGAACAACGTGGTCACGCTTCGAGTGTTTTTTGTTTTGCCGCCTGGATCTCTACCATCAAATCGGTAGTAAAAGTGGCCAAGAATTGAATCGAGGGGATTGTGTTTATTGTTTGGTTGATTAGCAGAACAAATAATGGTGTGGTGTGATTTCCAGCTCAAGCGTATGGGATATTTCATAATAACAGGTAAGCATCACATAACTTCGAGGGTCATGGCATATGAAAATAAGTTATAGCTGTGTTAAATTTGAATTAATTTTAGTTTTTGAAGATTCTCACAATTTGTAAATAACTCTCATAAATTCTTATCAGTCAAAAATCCTGCGTTTCGTTGCATAGAAACATAGTATTTCGTAGGTTATGAAAAGGCATGAAAATTACAGTTACCAGCAACGTAAATGCGTTACTAGGAATAGAAAACATGTTTCAATGGCTTTATACAATTATCTTCTCACAATCTTCAAAGTTTTTCAGAGAGTTTGCTGTCATAGAACCAGTACCCACCCCTAAAAACATGCAATCTAATACATCTCATACACGTCTAATTGGGACTCTCTAGGGCTCATTCGACTGGCAATGAATTAATCTTACTTTGTAGTCATCTGAACAAAATTATTTTTAGATAACAGAAAAATCTGAAAACTATTCAAAGTTATTGAAACAGTCAATCAAGCATGTAATTATCGGGTAAGCCAATCGGGAGCACCACAGAGACTCCCTGACTCAAAATTTCAGGGTCGGCACGCTCACCAATAAAACGCGCGGTCAGGAAGTTCTCGCACATAATTTAGTCTACCTCAGAAGTTCTTTAAAAAAAATTATTGGCAGGCTAGCTTCACTCACACTTTCTTTTTTTAAGTTCTTCATTAGTATCATTTCAAACATAACATTGATTTCTTATATCTAGGTGTTCTGTGTGATTAGACAACACTATCATCCTAATTTGGTAAAACAAAAATAAGATTTTATTAACATTTTGTTAACAACATATTACATTTTATTTGCTGTAGCAGTTTTTTGCAGGTGAGCTGATTTCACCTGTTTATAAGAGAAAAAAAACACGTTTTCAATTTACTTAACCTAAATATATAACGTATTAATCGTGTCAATAGAAGATTGTAACGATTTTTGCCGGAAATTATGAATAATTTTATTTGCCATTTATTTCAATGTTTCAACATTGGATATTCTTTGTAACTCATTGGTACTATACTAGGGAGGAAGCTTCAGAATCATTATCAAAATTTTATTTTGAATTCTCTGCAGAGCTTTCCTCCTGATATTACAACAGCTAGTCCATATTGGAACAGCATACAACATGGCTGGCCTGAAAATTTGTTTGAATATCAAAAGTTTGTTCTTAAGGCAAAGTTTTGATTTTCTATTAATAAGGGGATAGATACATTTTATATATCTGTTACATTTGGCTAAAATGCCCTCAATGTGATTTTTGAAAGTTAAATTCTTATCTAGCATGGGTCCTAGATACTTAACTTCATCTGACCAATTTATTGGAACCCCTCTCATCGTGACAACATGTCTACTTGAAGGTTTCAAGTAAAGAGCTTTTGGTTTATGTGGGAATATTATTAGTTGAGTTTTGGAAGCATTAGGAGAAATATTCCATTTTTACAAGTATGAAGAAAAAATTTCCAAACTTTTTTGCAATCGACTACAGATAACACGCAGGCTTCGTTCTTTGGCGGAGAACCCTGTGTCATCCGCAAACAAAGATTTTTGACATCCCTGAGGTAACTCAGGTAAGTCAGATGTAAAAATATTGTATAATATTGGTCCCAAAATGCTGCCTTGAGGAACACCAGCTCTTACAGGAAGTCTTTCAGACCTGGAGTTCTGATAATTAACCTGAAGTGTACGATTTGACAGATAACTTTGAATTATTCTAACAATGTATGTTGGAAAATTAAAGTTCTTTAATTTTACAATCAAACCTTCATGCCAAACACTGTCGAATGCTTTTTCTATGTCTAGAAGAGCAAGACCAGTAGAATAGCCTTCAGATTTGTTGGAACGGATCAAATTTGTTACACGTAAAAGTTGATGAGTGGTCGAATGTCCATGGCGGAATCCGAACTGTTCATTGGCAAAAATTGAAGTTTCGTTGTTGTGGACCATCATTCTGTATTCCGATAGGGTTTTGAGATATTTGAGTTTTTGTGTCAAAAATTATGTTTTTAATGCAAAAAAAAATTTTTTTTTACTGTGTGTATTTTTTTTTGAATCTTTATTTAGTTGTCTAACTTTGTTTCTTTAGTTGTCTAACAATCGAACGAACCGTTTTTGCTGTGCAGCTTTTTGAATATTTTTGAACCATTTTTACATACACCCTTTTGAAAAGTTAGTCGTGACTCAGACTTGAAGATTTGATATCGGAAAATGACGATTTAGATGGAACTGGAAAACTGTGCAAAGTTTCAGCTCAATAGAAAAAAATGAATTAAAAAATTTACCAAATTTTGGTGCTGTTGCTTGGAATCACTCAGTTCCTGTGCTGGTGTGTTTTTACGGTTGGCTTGCAGAGCCTGGCACCAACCCCCTAGATTTCCGGAGGACCATTCCTCCTAAATGTTCGGAGGGCCATAGTGAGCAGTTTAGCTTAGAGTCCTTCTCTGACACTCGGACGATGATCAGTCGCCCCTGACATGGGGAACAGACGCTGTTGTGAGCCGCTCCTAACATGGAGTACATACGCTCAAGGTTTGCAGAAGTAAGAGCAAAAGCAAAAGCAAATCACCCCTTCCCTGTCAGCTTACGACCAAAGTTCCCACCGGGGGTTGGTTACCCGATCTTCCCCAAGGTTACTCATACCCCGGCCAGTACCACGAGGAGGTAGGGATAGGAGTTGCTGGGCAAGAGGCTAAGGACCACACAATGGGGTCTCATTTATTCCTGTAGGTACGCGTGGTACCAATGGTACGCCGGGGGAGGGACGTTTCGCATAAAGACGTTTCGCATAAGGACGATTCGCATAATGTTATGGGTGGACGTTTCGCATAATGGACGTTTGGCATAAAGATAATTATATGCCTTCTTTAAAATGCTACCTGTTCTTATACTATATACTGATTTATGCGAAACGTCCATTATTCCAAACGTCCGTATGCGAAACGTCTTTATGCAAAATGGGTCACCCCCTGGTACGCCATGCCCAGCCATTTACCGTGCCTTCTTAATGATTTATAATACCTGTGACTCTTCTAGTTCAATTATAAGTGGATGACCACTATGGCTAATAGTTACCACTGAAAAACCCCAGGAATGACCACCGGTGTTATCTCTATTGTGAGACATTTCAGATTTTGTTCCAAAACTAGACATGTGACGGCTCAATTTTCCTAGTTTTTTGAGCACGTGATCCATCTCACATAATAATGAATGGATGGCCAGTCTGGTCCTTTGCTGACACTGAACTCGGGTCCTCAGGTTTCTGGTTGGCCGACGACGCTGTGGCATCGTAGTTGATTAACGCGCCCAGTCTAGTGTATTGGGGGTCGTGGGATCGAAGCTCAATAGAACGATTCCATTATTTTTCACAAATTTTACATCTCAATATGTCCAAATTGATATTTGTGACTACGAACTTCAGGTTGAATTTTCGGTCAAAATTTGCCAGAATGATCATTCATCCAAAATTGAACTAAAAAAGTCACAGGTATTCAAAACCATGAAAATTGAGCCGTTGCATGCCTAGTTTTGGTACAAAAACTGAAATGTCCCACAATATGGGTATCTCCGGTGGTCATTGCTGGGTTATCTCGGTGGGCCAGAAGAACCAAAGTGGTCATGCATCAATAATTGAACTAGCAGAGTTACATTGATTCAAAATCATGAAGATTGAGCCGTCGCATGCCTACTTTTGGTGCTAAAACTGTGTGGTCCCCTGTTACGGGTTTCCCGGTTTCCATTCCGGTGCTCCAAAAGGACCAGAATAACCATCCATTCATTCTTTTGGCAAAATACATCCAAACATAAAAAATCGTAAAGAATTGGTTTCATTTGGTTTTGGGGTATAAATCTGAGTAATTTCATCGAATTGTCCAGATTGGCCACCTCCCGGCATTCACGGAATTCCAGGACCCGGTTCGCATGGACCATACTGGACAGAATTTTTCAGGGAATGTGCGCCATTGGTTCTTTATTACTGAAAAAAATATGCCAAAATATCCATCAACCGAATAGTACCGATGTGAATTACATATACAGAACTGCGATGGAAACTTATTGTTCGGATGTTCCACGTGAATACCTATTCAACAATATGAGGACGGTTCAGATTACTTGTTTAGTTACGAAACTACAGGTCGTCAAATTAAGGGTCTCTAAGGTGAAGATGAATCGAAGCCAAACTTCAAATTTTCAAGAGCACGGATCTGGAGAACCAAGCATCCGTTTAAGCTGAAAACTTAATCGATTGGTCACCAGCTGGTGGTGATCAATCGATTAGGTTTTCAGCTCAAACGGATGTTTGGTTCTCCAGATCCGTGCTCTTGAAAATTCGAACTTTGGCTTCGATTCATCTTCACCCTAAAGGGATTTTTTTTTTCAGATGTAGCAGGCTCCCGGTGGCTAACGTGACAAATCCGGATCTCCGGGAGGGTTTCTGAAACTAGACATGTGTGCCCTTCATTTGAGCCCAACAGAACTATATTCGGTCAACACACTGATTTTTGCGTGCAGATTGAATTTTCGGGTCGAAAACGACCCGAAGTCACAATTTGTAACTTTTTGTGTTACCTATGTGATAGGTCACAATCTTGTATTTGCTTTTTTGTATTTTTTTCATTTCGTTTTGTTGTATTTTTTTATTTCTTTTTTTTGTAAATATTTGTACTAGGTTTATATTTTTATAATATTGTAATTACTTGTATATTTGTAAATAATTATTCCCTAACACTAAGATTCCTCAAAATAAAATTGTAAATATGTAAATAAAAATTCCTGAATTTCCTTTCCTTCGATACCAAGCTCTCTAAATTATAATGTAAATAAATAACAAAACATCTTCATAGAATTTCAAATTTAAATTTAAATCTTATCCTACTGTCAAAAATCCCCTTGGTATCATAGCAAATCCACTCCTTTTATCCTTTGCCCGTCAGCACCTCTCTGCAGAATGACAACTGCGCAGAGAAAAATAAAGGATGACGTCATGCCGACACGGATTCTGCTTGGTCATGAATCCAAATAAAAAGGGATGCTTGAGTAGACGAAGGGATCTTTTGGTAACAAAAATTCAAACAGTAACAAAATTAATAGTGCGCGCCGTGAGTGCTGGGTGAAGTGACCCGTTACCATCCGGAGATTAGTGCGTTTCCGGTCTCTTTAACCCGGACGAGGGGAAAGACAACCCTGCGTGAGACACGACCCTCTGGTGCAGCCCGGACTACACGGAGTAGAAGCAACGTCTACGTCGACTGGCACAAGGACGAAACCTGAAAATCGAGGTTCCCAGGTTTGCCAGCAACCGTTGCATTCCTTTGAAAATCAGGTGCAAATTATCCCATTCCTAACCCTTTGAAATCCCCATATTAATATTAAATAAAATTAATCGGTGAATTAAAATTGAATTTTAGTGTTAGTTTATAATTATTTTACGAGCAAATCCCTTTCCGCCACCTCTTAAATTGTGCAAATTGAATTAGCGATACAAGTTTGGGAAGTGAGTTCGCCCCAGTAGTGATTCTCCCGGATAGATCCTGAGAGGGCTGAAGTGTAAATAGTTTGTAAAAATTTGCTTATTAATTAGTTTTTTTTTTAAATTTTGAATTGAAGTTTATTGAAGTTTTTTCTTAGTGTTAATTTCTTTAGTTTTCTAGTGTAGTTCCTTTTTTCTTATTATTTTTCTTGAATTACAAGTGAATTAGTAGAATTAGTAACCTAGAAGTAACATTTGTTAGGGACTACGGAAGGTTAAATAAGTTACAGAAGAATACTTACGGCTATCATATCTGTCATTTCATGAAGTTGCAGGACTCCTTATTGCACAATGTACTACGACACCAAGCAAGCCAGCACCCAACATCGTGTTCATCCTCGCCGATGATCTCGGCTGGAACGACGTAGGATTTCACGGTTCATCACAAATTCCGACCCCAAATCTGGACGCTTTGGCCTATTCGGGGGTGATTCTGAACCGGTACTACGTGACGCCAATTTGTACACCGTCCAGGTCGGCTCTGATGACGGGGAAGTATCCGATCCACACCGGAATGCAGCACGCCGTTCTGTACGGTATGGAACCTCGCGGACTGCCACTGACGGAGAAACTTTTACCACAGTACTTGAAGGAACTTGGGTGAGTTTGAAGCACTTTACGTCGTCTATTTTCTTTTGTTAAGTGAAAACCCAATTTTCAGCTACAAGAACCACATCTACGGCAAGTGGCACCTGGGATCCTACACCCGCAAGCACACTCCGCTAGAACGTGGTTTCGACTCGCACGTAGGTTTCTGGACCGGCCATCATCACATGTTTGATCATACGGCCGTCGAAACCAACGCCTGGGGATTGGATATGCGCCGAGGTTTCGATGTGGCCTACGATCTTCACGGTTATTACACGACCCACGTGATACGGGATGAGTCGGTGGCGGCAATACGAGCTCATAACACTTCGCAGCCGATGTTCCTGTACGTTTCACACGCAGCGACTCATTCGGCTAATCCTTATGATTTCTTGCCAGCACCTGACGAGACTGTGGAGAGACTGGCGGGTATATCGAACTATTCGCGAAGGAAGTTTGCTGGTAAGATGCGTGACCAATCCATAGTTACGACATTACAACATTTGAACATTTTTTAGCGATGCTAACTGAGCTAGATCAATCGATAGGAGCAATAATCGTTGCTCTGAGTGAACGAGGAATGTTGGACAATTCAATCATTGTGTTCAGCACCGATAACGGCGGTCCTGCGGAGGGTTTCAACAACAATGCTGCGTCCAATTGGCCACTCAGAGGAACTAAGAATACTCTGTGGGAAGGAGGTGTCCGTGGTGCAGGGTGTATATGGAGTCCTTTGATTGAGGAGAAACGTCGAGTATCCCATCAAATAATGCATATCAGCGATTGGCTTCCGACGCTGCTGGATGCAGCTGGGTATGATATGAAGTGAGTACAGGTCATCGATGTTCGTGCACATTTAGAAGTGGTTGAATTGAACTCAATATGCTCGTACAACAAGCTGTCAATGATTACACTCACAAAAGACATGATGTTCAAACAGTAGGGCTACTCCAAAGTAAGGATTTTTTAAATCATGGTGATTGATGTTTTGAACCTAGTCAAGAGTATAATCCATTCAATCGAATTTGCTGATTTTTTTTACCGTAAACCGTATAGTTTGATACATTATTTAATCCTTTAATCTGAATTTCGGAAGTGGTCGTAAAACGAATCGCTATAACAAAAAGTTAAAGTGTATCTCTCTCTAATTTAATGCTCGTTTTTTTAGCATGCTCCCCTCAAACTTGGATGGCATCAGTGTGTGGCCTCAGCTGAGGAATGGCGATGTAACCCGTCGACATGAGATCCTCCACAATATCGATGACATCTGGGGAAGTGCCGCCTTGACCGTCGATGACTGGAAAGTGGTCAAAGGAACCAATTACGAGGGAAAATGGGATGCTTGGTATGGGCCAGCGGGCGATCACGACACCAAGTCCTACAATCTGTCATCGATCTTTGGTTGTCCAACGGGAAAAGCTTTAAGTAAACTGAAAATGCTGCCGCCGGAAGAGGAAATCATAAAGCTTCGACGTGAAGCTACCGTACAGTGTGCAAATGGGACCAGGAATAAATGCAATCCGCTGGAGTCGCCTTGCCTGTTCGATCTCTTCAACGATCCGTGCGAATTTGAGAATCTGGCCGATCAGTACCCGGACATTCTTGAAGTTTTGCTGAAAAAATTGAGTGACTATAATGCAACTGCAGTGCCTCCTGGGAATTTGCCGCTGGATTCACGGGGTGATCCTCGCTTCTGGGGTTATACGTGGCATAATTTTGGTGATGAACTGGCCATGTTTGAAGTTGAGCATATGACTGAAAGCGTTGGGGAATAGCATTACTACTTGAAATATCATTAAAATAATTACTTAATATCTTAAATGCGTTTTGATTCGTGACAAGCCTTGATTATTTGCAATCCGTGGGAAGGCTATCATACAATGGATGAATATAGTGATTTGTTTCTTACTCGATAGGTATTATCTAACTTGAAGTACTCATGTCCTGGTTGGATGCCAATTTTGGTTCTGTGATTACCTACCAGGGCTGTCAAATGTACGGCCCACGAAGACTCTCCTCGTATTTGTTGGTCAACAATCGATTGTACTATCAAGTTAGAGTTTCAACGTTAAATTAAACTTCGACGCAATACTTTAGTTTGATGGCATTTAACATTTTATTTAGGGTTTTCTCAATTCGCTCTGTCAAATGAATGATTCAAATGATCAGTTTGATCAAGTACAAAGCAAATCTCACTCATATCATAATCTTCATTGTCTGATGGAAAAAGCGAAATTCTTTTAACCTTAAAAATATTCTTTTGCCAAAACGTTTTTTTTAAACTCACAGAATTAAGAGAATTTTTACGGCATCCTATGCACGAATTTAATATATTTTTAAAAGGAATTCACGTAGAATCTTGGGGATAAATCACATAAGTTCACAAAATCAACTCACAAAATCTTATATTAGATTCTCACAAAAATCTCGAAATGACTTTCACGAAAAACTTGGATGAATTCCCATCTATAATAGGATTTTATAGAATCCTAATCAAGAATGTAGCACATAATTTTCTCAAAACTCTGGGTGAGGTTTTCAAACACTCACAGGTAAATTTCTGACAGAATTCGGAGCCGACTTCTTATAAATTCTTGGACAGACTCCCGACTTCAGAACAAGATTTGGATACAGCTTGTTTTTTTAGAAATGTCTGAGCATTATGTTACCAAAATACTTTCGAAGACATTCCTCAAAAATCTTGTTTACTTAGTTACATATATGCAGAGGCGCGTCCACGTTCTGAACCATGGGTAGGACAAACGTTAACAAATATTTTGTGCATAGTGAAGCAAAGAAAAATTTTAACCCTTTGTAATCCTTGGCTGGAAATTGAAAGTTTCAAGGAGCTGAAGCGTAAAGGGTGCCTGTCGTTATCTACTACAAGACAAAGAAAGTTTTCGTTTTCATATGGCTGGTAGCTACTGAGGACCTTAAAAAACAAGAAATTAGAGACCTCTTGCCTGAAAAACTTCTACCTTCTGCCTTCTACCTAGGGAAATTCTCCAACAATTTCGTTTAAGATACCTCAAGAATCCAAGAATGGATTTTCCCAAGGAGTACCACTGAAAAGAAATTTCTCCTGAGATTATCTCAAAAATCTTCAGAATTCCTTTAAAAATTCTTAGAGATTTTAAGAAAGTCTTTAACTTTTCCAAGATTTTATTCTGTGATTTATACATCGATTTCCCTGGGACAGTCCAAGGTTCCTGAACAAAACATCTCCTAAAATTCAACCAATTACTTCTCCAGACATTTCTAGGGATTTCCTATGATTTGAACTGAAGATTTATCTGGCGATACCTTCAGCAATTGCTCCAGAGATTTTTTTCTAAGATTTCTACAGAAAATTCTACACTAATCCTATAAGATTTTCTTAAGTACGTTTTAAAACTTTATTTTTGAGGAATTCTTCCAGGAAAACGCCAATAAATTTGTTCAGAAATATAAATCCGTAAGGAACTTCTAAAGAAAATCCTAAAGTAACCTCTGATAAAACCTGTGTATGTTTTAAAGACATTCTTATTGAACAAGGGTCTTTAAAAGAACTCCTGTAGGTGAATTCCGGCGAACAATTTCTTCGAAGAGAAGAAATTTTATTTCATTGCTCACCAGCAAGAAAATTTTCTTTTCTTCGAAGAAAATACGCGCCGGAATTTGCCTACTGGAATTTTGACGCTATTTAAGTAGATTTCATAGGTAGAATACTTCAATCTTTTATAGATAAAATCAATGAAATCTCGGGATTGTATTCCGCAGGATTCTCTCAAGGAATTTTTCGAAAAAGAATGGACAGAATAAATGTATGCATGAATGATTTGAGGACCATTGAAAAAAAAGCTGAATTATGACCTGGTGTAAAACTGGTGTAAACTTTTGAAGTTTTTTTTTTTTGAAAACTATTAGAGTAATACTTGGATGAAATGCTGGTTAAATCCCTAGAAAATTAAATCGATTTGTTCGATTGACCGCTCAAGGAATTTTGGATTTTTGGGAAGAAACGTGGATGAATACTTGAAGGAATACACATCAACAGGCGGAGAAATTCTTGCAAGGTTTCTTGAAAAAACCCTTTAGCTATACTTTTTTTTGTCAAATACTCTGAATAAAAAAAACTTTGTAGATTTCCTTAGGGAAAATTCTGTAGGAATCTTTGGAAGATCTCCTAGAGTAACAACTGGAGAATTCGGTTGAAGGAATAGTGAAAAATATCTGCATGAAATTCCAGGATTTGAGAAAAAATATTAAAACAATACCTGAGGAAATTACTGAAAGTAGTAGCTTTGAACTTCTCATGGATTTCCTGGTGTAAATTGTGGAGAATTGTTTTCTAATTTCTGCAGATTTTTTCTGCAAATTCTGGGGAAATTTTCTAAAGTATTTCTGAAAGTATTCTATATAAAATCTCTATGATAGTTACTGAAGTTTTTCCTCGAGGAATCTGAGACGAAATTATTGAAGAGCCCGAGATTATAACCCGTTATAATCTCTGGAGCCTGTCAAATTTTGCATCCGGATTTTATACAAGCATAATAAAGAACAAATAAGAGTATCCTTTATAGTTAAACCCTATCCAACCAATTTATCAAACAAATTCGACAAAAATAGACCAAATTGCTTGCCTTTACAATGTTAGAATTAATTATTCATTTTTAATCGGGTATCTCAAATGTAACGTAGACTAGCTTTCATTATAATGCACGAACGAGCTTTTAGTCGTCTAACGCTCAAGGAAGCTTTCAGAGTGATCATATTGCAGATCATTAATTCTTTTTCTTTTGTATCCATTCGTTCGTAAGCTCATTCATCCTAGCGCAATTCAGTTGATAGTTTATAGTTGATAGTTTATGCATCGCTAGTGAAGTACGTACATCAAAGACTAGTACGGGAAGAAATACATCTCTTGGTATCTCACTCATTAGTAACAAGAATGAATCTGTGAATAAATAGTTTTATAATAGATTCTATAACTTGTACTGTTTCGTAGTTGCCGAAACATTTTTTTGAGGTTTGAGGTTGATCCAGATGTTTAATTTAACATTGGATTAGAACCTGTCCGCTTGCCTTTGTTGGAAAGGTATTTTCGAATCATTCTCCCGGTTGTGTGTGGTTGTGGATTTGTCTGAAGAATTTCGGAGATCTACGGAACCAGTCCACTGATTAACTTTAACAGGTTATGGGCCCAGGACATTATTAATTGACGGTTTACTTTTGATTTCTCAGATTTACAGAAATGGAAAATCGTTTGCAAAGAGTATGTGTTCCACTTTTCAAAGGAGATGAAAAATCATTTCCATTTTGGAAACGTAGAATGGAACAATACTTAAAGCAAGATGGCCTTCTGTACACACTTGAGAAAACTCCTGATGAAGAGGATTATGCTGCGCCCACCGAAGGGGCCGATGCTGCTGCAGAAAATGCTCGTAAAGAGAAACTGCAAAAACGCTTGAAAGACGATGACGCCGCCGTGAATCAGTTTTGGTTTGCTTTGGATGACATAGCTATGGGACACGTTCTTGACTGTCGTTATGCGAAGCACATCATGGATACGCTGATCCGAATATACCAGCCACGAGGAGCGGTCGCTATGATCGGCCTCCGAGCTAAACTTTACAGTTTGAAAGATGGAAGGTATGCATCGCTAAAAGAACTGTTCGCACAGCATTCAGATGTGCTCCGCCAACTTGAGACGATGAACGAAGTAATCACTAAAGCGGAAAAGTTAAACACCCTCTTGGTAGCCATCCCGGAATCCTATCGCCACGTGATTGGAGCATTATCCGTGCTCAGGAAGGACGATCTCGAAGCAATGTCCATAGAAGCAGTGCAGCGCCTTTTCCTTGATGCTGAGGAAGCAGCCGGAGCAAACGGAGGACACCAGCCTCATCGACAGCCACAACCAGGCGTGGCATTAATGGGTCAAGAAAAAGCACCTAAAAAGAACGTCACGTGCTACGAGTGCGGGAAGATTGGACATCGTCGCAAAAACTGTTTCGTCTACCGGCGAAACAAGAGGCGTCAGCAACAGCCAAGACAAGCAAATGGCGGAGGAAATGGAGCGCGCCCCGATCGTGTGCACCAAGCGCAGGTGCATGATGAGCGCGATGACGTGGCCTTGTTGGCAAACGTCGCTCACCAAGTGGTCGAGATGCAGCCGGCTATCATCAATGATGATCTGCGTTGTGGTCCGACAGTTCCCATTGAACCGATGGAGGTTGACGAAGCCAACCATGGGGTCGAGATAGTACACTTGGGTACTTCTCAAGATCCGGGTTCGGACAAGTCGGAACCTGTCGAGTCAATGGATGTCGACGACTTAGCCCAGGCATCTGATAAGGTAGCGCCGGAAGTATCTGGAGACCAAGGTGATGATGCCGCATCAAATTGCAAGGCCAGCCAAACCATTATCCGACAGGATGGAGCTTTTATGGTTCGCATCCCGTTGGGTAGATTGGACACCAACAAAATTGAAGACGAAGTAATCCGAGCCGATCGTATCCGTCAGTTGGGCAAACGTCGTTTGCCGTTCGACTGTTTTCTTGATTCCGGCGCTTCTCGCCATATGTTTTATGACAGTCGAGCATTCAATGATATGTGGGAGATCGAAAAGAAGCGGATCAAAACAGCCAAGGATGGTTCTGAATTATTCTGTAAACGAGCTGGAAATGTGTATCTGCGTTCTGGAGGCAATAAAGATTCGTTAGTATTGTATAACGTTTTATTCATTCCCGAGATACATTCCAATCTGGTTTCTGTGGCTGAAATTGAGTCCGCTGGTTGTTCCGTTGTTTTTCAAAAAGGTGGCGTTGTTATAAAGGATGAAACAGGTAAGCAAATAATTCATGGGGTGAGAGATAATGGTCTCTACCGGCTTGAGGTTTATTTAGCTGCTGATAGCGAAGAAGCAAATATAGGTAAGGTGTCCGATAGCTTGCAAATGTGGCATAACCGATTAGGCCATTTGGGAGATTCAAGCTTAAAGAAACTGATTTCAAAGCAAATGGTTGAAGGACTTAACAGTCAATTATCATCATTTGAAGGAAATTCAGTGATTTGTAAAGCTTGTATCACTGGGAAGCAAACAAGATTACCTTTTGTAACTTCCGATAAACCTAGGTCTAGAAGGCCGTTACAGCTTATTCATTCGGATGTGTGTGGCCAATTGCAAGAACCCACTTATAACGGCTTCAAGTATTTCGTGAGTTTTGTTGACGATTTTACTCATTTCGTAGTAGTTTACTTGATTCGTAGCAAAAGTGAAGTGTTTGACAAATTTAAGGAGTACGAGGCATTGGTCACTGCTCATTTTGATTCGAAAATCAGTACATTCAGATCAGACAATGGGGGAGAATATTTTGGAAATGAATTTGTGAAGTTTTGCATTGAAAAGGGTATCCAGATGACACCAACAGTGCCGTACACACCGCAACAAAATGGGGTTTGCGAACGGATGAATCGTACGCTCATGGAAAAGGTTAGGGCAATGATGCACGATAGTAATGCACCTATGTATTTGTGGGGGGAAGCACTTTACAATTCAGCTTACGTCACAAACCGTAGCCCTACTTGTGCATTGTCCGTTACCAAAACGCCATATGAGATGTGGTTCGGTTCGAAACCCGATTTGAGTAAACTTAGAACATTTGGGTGTATCTCATTTTCTCATATATCCAAAGAACACCGCTTGAAATTGGACAAAAGAAGTCAAGTTTTAGTTTTTGTGGGTTATGGAGTTAATGGATATCGATTGTGGGACAATGATCAAAGAAAAATCATAATTTCTCGCGATGTTTTGTTTGATGAATCGCAGTATTTTTTCAAAAATACTAACGAAAAGGATGATGGTTCAAATGAACGTCGTTATTGTGAGGCAGAATTACCTGCCGTTCAAAATGATCAACTAACCCATTATTCAGATATAGATTCAGTTCACAGTACTGATGATGAGGAATTCGTTGAAGCTGAGGACGACTTTGAGAATGGAGGTGATCAATACTTGCGAAGAAGTAGACGGAATCATAGAGCGCCAGGATGGTTGCAAGATTTTGAGACAAGTTTCTATATCTCAGCACAACTAGAAAATATTCCTCAGAGTATACACGAGCTACAGAAGCTTAACGATTGGCCTAAATGGAAAGAAGCGATCGATGAGGAGTTGCAATCTTTATCTTCAAATAACACGTGGACGTTGGTTAGTGAGCTTCCAAAGGGAAGAAGAGCTATCAACTCAATGTGGGTGTTTACGATAAAAGATGTTGACAATACTCATCGATATAAGGCGCGACTGGTGGCTAAAGGCTGTTCCCAAAGGCCAGGATTAGACTACAATGAAACTTTCGCTCCTGTAGCAAAATTAACGAGTATACGAACAGTTTTGGCAGTTGCAGTTCAACATAATTTGTTTATACATCAAATGGATGTTAAGACTGCTTACTTAAATGGAATTCTAGAAGAAGAAATTTATATGAAGCTTCCAAATATGGGAAAAGACGTTGAAAAACTATGTAAACTAAATAAAAGTCTGTATGGACTTAAACAAGCCGGCAGAAGTTGGAATCAAAGATTTGATGAAATTATGTCCAAATTAGGATTCAAAAGATTAGCAAGTGACTCTTGCTTGTACATATCTCAGGAACGAAATTTGATAATAATTTTATACGTTGATGATATTTTGATCTTTGGAGAAACCATCAATCAAATCAAATGGATCAAAGTTGAGTTAACCAAAAACTTTCAGATGAAAGATTTGAATGAAGTTAACAATTTTCTTGGATTTGATATTAAATATAATAAAGAAATTGGGAAAATGGTAATTTCGCAAGAATCGTATGTTAACAAGATTCTGGACAAATTTGGAATGAAGGACTGTAAACCTGTAAACACGCCAATGGACCCAAACTTGAAGTGGAGAAAATCAGAAAATATAACTGATGCTCCTTTCAAAGCTTTGCTTGGATGCTTGCAGTATTTGGCCTTGGTGACAAGGCCCGATTTAACTATTTCTGTTGGTTTGCTAAGTCAATTCCAGAGCGCCCCAGGAGAAATTCATTGGACCGGTCTCAAACGGATTTTACGCTATCTGCAAGGAACCAAAAAGATGAGACTGACATACAACCGATCGACTGAACCCATCCCATTGATCGGATATGCTGATGCAGACTACGCCAATGACGAAGAAGGTCGGAAGTCGAATTCTGGGAATGTCTTCATGGTTTTCGGGAATACTGTATCGTGGAGCAGCAAACGTCAACAAATCGTAACCCTGTCTTCGACGGAGGCTGAACTGGTATCCCTTTGTAATGCAGCTAAAGAAGGGATATGGTTGTCACATTTATTGAGTGAGATTGGGATTAATTCGAACCCATTCACAATTTATGAAGACAACATACCTTGTATAAGGATTGCCGAGGAACCCAGAGAACATCAAAGGACAAAACATGTGGACGTAAAGTATATGTATATAAGAGAATTGATTAAAAATAAGAAGTTGAGAATAACCTATGTATCAAGTGATAATCAAATTGCAGATTTCTTCACGAAACCCCTAGCTAAATGTAAATTTGATAAGTTTCTAAATTGCTTAAAAATGCAAAATTAAGGGGAAGTGTTAGAATTAATTATTCATTTTTAATCGGGTATCTCAAATGTAACGTAGACTAGCTTTCATTATAATGCACGAACGAGCTTTTAGTCGTCTAACGCTCAAGGAAGCTTTCAGAGTGATCATATTGCAGATCATTAATTCTTTTTCTTTTGTATCCATTCGTTCGTAAGCTCATTCATCCTAGCGCAATTCAGTTGATAGTTTATAGTTGATAGTTTATGCATCGCTAGTGAAGTACGTACATCAAAGACTAGTACGGGAAGAAATACATCTCTTGGTATCTCACTCATTAGTAACAAGAATGAATCTGTGAATAAATAGTTTTATAATAGATTCTATAACTTGTACTGTTTCGTAGTTGCCGAAACATTTTTTTGAGGTTTGAGGTTGATCCAGATGTTTAATTTAACATTGGATTAGAACCTGTCCGCTTGCCTTTGTTGGAAAGGTATTTTCGAATCATTCTCCCGGTTGTGTGTGGTTGTGGATTTGTCTGAAGAATTTCGGAGATCTACGGAACCAGTCCACTGATTAACTTTAACATACAACCAGTGGAATTGTTAGAATGTCTTCGTCTATTTCTATATAACAAATGGATGGGCAGCAAAAAATCTGTTGATTTGTGTAGCAATGCTTTGATAGATTATATCAAGAGTGATAGCACGTTTGGAAATCGCTAGCACCATCACACATATACTGTTTATAAAACGATACGACTGATCTTAGTTTAATCCATTACTTTCTTCCAAATAATAATTTTGTAAGGATATATTAGAAACTTTTCGAAAATTACTTCCAGGAATGCACACAGCAATTTGTGCCAGAACATATACAGGGTTGAGCGTACATATTTTTAAGAAACCATCCTTTGACTGATTCAGAAATGCCAGAGAGGATTGCTCCATTTATTTTTTTAACGGTTAAAGAAATTTTTTATAACAATTCTTACAATCAGTTTGCCAAGATTTTCATTATAGATATTCTTAAAAGGTGTACAAACCATGTCACGCTTTACTAAGCATGAGAAAACAATGAAAACAATATCGTGTCTTCTATTCTCCATAAGAATAAGTACGAATTTGGTATATTAAACAGGCGATAAATAGTTTAATTTATGGTTCAAGCTTTCTGCTGATCTTGTTTTTTTTTTTGTTGTTGATTCGTGGGTAGGACAGTCCATTGACTGTCCTACCCAGGTGTTTTTGTGCGTAGTACATGTCCTACCTGTCCTACCCACTTCCCGCGCCACTGCATATATGGTTTATAAAACAGATGTTATAAGATGTTTGAGGTAAAGTTTTCGATTCAAACTTTAGCGAAATATACAGAGCTAAAGGGTAATTCCAAATATGGTTACAAGGAAAAATATGAACGACTCGTTTTCCCATACAGGCTATTCCAGTAAGGGGCGGTCCATTAATTACGTAAGACAATTTTCGGGCTTTTTCGAACCCCCCTTCCGGCATTGTAAGATTTTTAGTATGAAAATTAAAAATAAATTGTATGGCGCGTAAGAAATCTCAAACCCCCTCTCCCACCATAAACCCTTACGTAATTAATGGATAGCCCCTAACACTACTGCCATCTGTTGAGTAAAAAGCTCGTAAACATTATTTTCGGCTACATTAAAATCATCGTGCAATTATAAAACGATAATGAAAGAGAAAGAAATCAAAACAAATACGCTTGAAAAAAAATCACTCACAATCGCGAATGAGTTACCGTAAAACGGGGTAACTTTGACAGTTGTTTGGAAGAAAACTTCAATATTTATGCATGCTGTTTCAAAGAATTACATTTTATATTTTTAAAACAAGTACTGACATCCTAGCTATCGATTGCACTTGATAGATTGCCAAAAGATTTATTCTGTATGGATACATTATTTTTCATATAATCGAAAGTCGGTTTTCTGTTTTGGGGTAACTTTGATAATCGAACAAAATTTATTGAATTACGGAACATTTATAGGGCGTTACATACCTCTAGGCGTTTAACGCTATATGGAAATTTCTGACTTAGATTACAAAAATGGTCCCAGTTTGTAAAAATGGATTTCGCTAAGAGATTTGAGACCGAATTCATGTTCTACTATAACTAGGCTGTCATGGATAAGTGACGAATTCATTATGACTTTATCAAATAGTGATCGTAGAACAGATTGTTTGTAAGCGGTGCAAAAACGCTAAAAACTTGTAAATTTTAAAAATTTGCATATAAATCCTCAAATGCACTTGATTCCAACGAAAATAGCTTTGACATGAAGTGTCATACTAATACTCTTTAATGTTGCATTCGTTTTTTTAACTGATTGACAGAAACTTCGTTTTTTTTCGTTTAATATGTTGTGGGTCTCGCACTATCAAAGTTACCCGCATTATCAAAGTTACCCCGTTTTACGGTACATAAAATCAGGCTCTTATGCACCAATACAAAATTTGTGTAATTTGTGTTATAAGAGAATTGAAGCCTTTATAAAATAAAAAAAACGTTAAGTTTCGTAAAGTCAAACATTTTTCAGTCAGTGTGAACCATTCCTCGAAGAAATTAAAAAAAAATGATTAAAACAAAACCGAAAAAATATCCGTGAACAGCAGTCATGAATTCGTCAACAAGCTAAAATACACCGTGAACTAGATCATGTTTTTACATACACTGAAGAAAGCAAACGTAAGACTGTCATAAGATTTGCTTATGGAATTACGACACAAGAAAAATCTTTGAAATTCATAAGACCATCGTATGGTTTTCGGCAGATGTTGTTTCTATAATACACTTCGAAGGAATTTCGTAAGATGATCTTATGAACCATCATTGACTTGATAACAAAATCCATAGATAGTCTTATGAATTACGTTCTGAACCATTCTTGGTTCCATAAGACTGTCTTGTGTAATTTGAGATTTAGATTATAAATTTCAATGAATGAATAATACTAATCCGCGTTGAAAAATAGGTTAACTTCATCCATTTTGTCACGCCGCAATTCGATCAAAGCACTTTACTGTAAGCATTAGAATCGATTTGCGATACGACAAAATGGATGAAAATTCGATTTTCTCTAGTTGGCTAACCTATTTTGAACGCAAAGAAGTATATCATAGCAGCGAAACATTATTGAGAAAAGTTGTGAAGAACGCCTGAATTGTTGCAGGTTTACGTTAGGGGCGGATTAATGGATGAGGGGGGTTTGTGATTTCTTACGCGTCATACAAATTGTTTTGAATTTTCATTCCCAAATCTTATTGTTTGGATCCTATTCCTTAATCTGTTCGAAAGAAAGTGTTAGTTACAGCGAAATTGATGATAAATAGAAAATATTTACCCTTTGATGCATTAGAAACGGAGTCAGCCAACGACAAATCAGCAAACACGTCCATTTCGGAAGCCATATTGAATTTCTGATAGTGAAATGAGAAAATTTGCCTCACGTAGTTCTTCACAATGATGAGCAATGGGGTTCATAAGCGTTCTTATGACATTGACAATTGATTGTTATGAAAAAATTACACTTGTCTTATGAATCTCAATCTCGTCGAATGAAATACACAAGTGTCTTATGAACCAACAAAAAAATAATAAAAAACGCGTTCATAAGTGTGATCTTATGAAAATCATGCGAGATTTTTGCCTCAGTGTATGTATGCAAGGGAGGTACTGGCAGTTCTTTACTGCTACCCCAACGTGTCGCTGGTTCTAAAATGTAAACAACCATACAAAATTACGACCAAACAATGGTAAAGGCGTAATTAATTTTCTCGAACACATCCATTTTGGGAATTTGGCACAATTTGTTGATTAATTTGCCAACAGCGCCCTGCAGTTGCACGTAGCAAATAACAGCTTGCAAACAATATCTTGCAAGCGCATTGATTACCTGTAGTTTTGCGAATAATAATTTTAGCTTTTCCGCGTTAAGCCTTCAAATTGGTTCTGGACTAAGGCTGGCGGCTTTTCAATTTACTACCATTTGACAGCCGCCCTCCACCCTTGTATGTATGCGTTGCCTAGTTCCGAGAACGTTCATGTAAACATGATGGTAGTTCACGGTGTATTTTTGTCAGTTCACATTTTCCAGACCTCTTTTTTGAGTGTGAATCTGTCAAAATTATGTTCAGAGTTTTTCTAAAAGTAAACTTATTATAAGCCATTTTACGTTTTCTGGCACTGACTGCAAGGCCAAAAACAAGAGTTATCGTTAAAAACAGTCCAATATAAAGCATTAAGGTATGAATTTGATGAAACTCTGTTTTGACTTTTAGTTTTGTCACTCTAAGCAATGATTTAGAATCATGGTCTAAACATTCTTGAAAATAGGCCCAACACTTCAAGTCATAATAGTTTTTGCTTTTCGCCTACAAAATATTTTCAATGTTTCTAAGAACATGCTCTAATACTATATCTTTTGAATTGTAGGTGAAAATCTTACAGGCTTTTATTTGTTTGTGGATAGAGTCCATTGAATAACTATGGCCATATGCATGATCCTTAAAATAAGCCATGTGAATTTGCTATTAAATACACAACAACGAAATGTCTTCAAAGCTGGTAAACAAACTAAAAACATGTAATTCTGAACGTGTCATAAAATGCCTTATTCTAAAGTTTGTATCTATTTTTTTCATGCCATATTTCTTTCAGCTAAAAATGCACACGTCATTTTATCCGACGAAACAGTCAGTTTAATGAACAATTGACGAAAAGACCAGGTTACTGTCATAGCAACCTGGTGTATACGCTAAATTTACCGAATAAATACTAGACAAACCGTGTGTTTCTCTGGATAAGTTGGTGTATGTACTCAAGTAAATCCGTTTTCCTCTTATAATACAAATATTTTTGAGCATGTTCATGAAGATGAAGAATGCATAGCAACAAAAACAAATGCATTTGGTCTGTAACTGTTTGGTTACAAATTGTTGGTTTTTGTTTTTTAAGGACTGTTCATTTTATAAAGTGGACACTTTGTTTGTGCTATATCTTTTTAATTTATTGATAAAATCGTAATCGGTTTTTTTTGCGCATCGTTCAACTATTATTCGTCAATGCTATGAAAATATAAGATCTTTAAAAATGCTTTTGGTTGAGGAGCCAAATACTTTTTCCAAAAATTCCTAAGAAAAGCTGTTCGTCAAAGTTTAACATTATTTTTCGCAAAACAAAAATCCTCATTTTTTTGAACAAATTGTATGTTTATATCCTTTACTATTCTACTAAAGGTATAGCTTTAAAAAAATAATTATATTTCATCATTCTAAGGTAAAGGTAATTTTAGTGATTTCCCCATTCATGGCCAAACATGCTGATACACTCCCAGTAAAAAAAAAGTAAAAAGCGTGTTCAAAACTAGTTTGGATTACTAAAGAAACTTTATTTGTTTAAACGAGAGCTAAATCGTGAATTTAAACCACAGTTTTAAGTATAAATTTCACTCTTTTTGGTAGTTTTACTAAAAAGTCTCATACTTTTAAAATCGTGTACGCATATTTATCGATCTACAGCAAATTCTAAACGGTTTTCTCCGAATATTTCAATTGGTAATGTCAGAATAACATATTATGTAAATAATATGTAGAAAATATAATCGATTTTATTACAGCAGTGTTGCCAATTTTGATGATTGTCAATGTACTTTGAAAGGTCTTCTGAGAATAAAGCAATAGTTTTTCTATTTTGCTTTAAATGTGACGTGGGGACTATATAAGTAACTCTATGAAGGCGTAAGTTACACAGCGCAACAAAAATGACATTTTTGCGTGTCTCAAGGATCAAATTATGTGTCTCTAGTAGATTTGAGGTTGCTGAATCTGATGCCGTTCTCAGAAATTTCCCAGCACCTCACAATTTTTAACTAAAATTTGAAGTATATTTTGTCAAATTTTTTAGTGATCTTATCCACCAAACATACAAAAAAGGACTAAAACTTTCATTTTAGACATATTTTGGTTAAATTTCTCGATTACATTTAGATTAAACCGATCTTTTTCAACATACTTGCAGTCTCCATACAAAATTCTTCGTTTCTCTTATATGGCAAAATACAATAGTTTTCGATACCATTAAAAAAATAGCTTTTAGGCATCGAAAGTATTATGAACTTTTGTGATAATAGTTGCTACACACTTGAAGTTTGTATTCTGTGGCAAATTAAGCGAAAAAAATGCCATACAAGCTGGCAAACTTACATGCAAGTTGGCTGAAATAATCAATTTTTGCATTTTCAACAACCAATATCTCAAAAACTAGACGAGCTATGATATTTCTGTAAACGGCAATGGATTCAGCAACACTTAATTAAGTAAATAGAGGTATTTTGATGCTGGAGACAAAAACTTGTTCCGCAGTGTTATTTATCATAATAGTACTATATAACTACTTCCGTCAGTACGTACTTTAAACCAAAAAATTCCACTCATATCAGTTGTTTTCAAATTTAAAATATTTTTCTCTTAAAAATATAGGAGAAAAATGATTTAATTATAACTATAAAATTGTTGCTCCAAAAATAACTTAATTTTTTTTCATCAGGCTTCTGATAGATGATGCTTTTGGAGAACAAGCCTTTTTTGAAAAAAAAAATTAAATTGTCGAGTTTTCCAGCCAATTTCTAACAATCATTGATTTTGATAACCTCCATAAATCGACCGTTCTAATCGTTGTTCCATATTCGTGTGAAATTTAATTATTTTGGAGATTTTTTATGATTACAACATTGTGCAATACTAGTCGAACGGTGTACAGAAAACCGATTGAAATTTAATTGATAAATTTAAAAGATACAGCATGCACAAAGTGTCCACTTTATAAAATGAACAGTCCTTATATTTGTTTGTTGGTTCCGGAACCTTCACGTTTCTCGTATAATAACAGCAGAAAATACCAAAGAAACGATAGGGTTTGTGCCGCTGTTCATAAACAGCATTGCTACCAAGGATCCCATATGGAAGGAATGTAAATGTCATTCTTGATATGATGAAACGCGGGAAAATGTAAAAGAACGGCCATTGCCCATAATCGGGCTCTTTTAATATCAGGCGTCCGTGTGCTTGAGACATGTTTTAAAGTTCAGTGGTTTTATCTAGGGATAAAGGTGCTAGGGAAGACTTTAGCTCAGGTGTAATATAAACCATGTACAAGAGATTCCACTCTAATTCACCTATGTCCAATAGGACCTCTTGCCTCGTTTTTTTTTTTGTAATCGTCAAAGACCGTAAGTCCTCAGAAAGGACTAATATCTCGGGCCGGAGGCCCTAAAGGTAAAGGAGATTACCCATCTCGGTGGCCATGCCATGACCGGCCGATTGCGTCTAAGGGGGAAGACGCCTGCCCACGTAGTCCCGTCAAGGACCGAAGAACCCGTTCGTACATCCATTCGTCCATCTTCCATCAACGGCAGCGGTATGTACCGGGTAAAATATTGATATAGGACAGTAGAAGCATCAGCCGTAGAAGGCCAATGTCGCGACTGTTCTTGTGACCAACATCTAGTTTGCCACGCTCTGACAGTCTGAGTACCGGGTCTTCTTCTTCTTGGCATTAACGTCCTCACTGGGACAGAGCCTGCTTCTCAGCTTAGTGTTCTTATGAGCACTTCCACAGTTATTAACTGAGAGCTTTCTTTGCCAAAGTTGCCATTTTAGCATTCGTATATCGTGTGGCAGGTACGACTATACTCTATTCCCAGGGAAGTCAAGGAAATTTCCATTACGAAAAGATCCTGGACCGACCGGGAATCGAACCCAGACACCTTCAGCATGGCTTTGCTTTGTAGCCGCGTATTCGGCTAAGGAAGGCCCCATGGGTCTAAAAGTGTCAAATCAAATTTTTCAACCACAATAAAATATTATCTACAACATGGCACTAAACAAACTATCAAAAACTTCAATAGTAAGTATTAATAATAGGACACACTTATCAAATTTACACAAAATTGGAAACCACAAAACAACACGCGCTCGCCAGAAAATTTTAATAAATGTTTGAGTAACGTGAAAGTGCTCTGAAGACACCAACATGATTCGATGCAATCCCGCACTTTTATTCGAATTTTCGCACTTATGAAGCCGCACTTCGCAGTCCAGTAGTGAAAGAAATACACAATAATTGTAAGGAAATTTGATGAGCTGCCGTGTTTCGCAAGTCAGGTCCAACTGCATTTTTTCAAAATTGAGTTGACATCAGTTTTCAACAAATCTTCCAATGAACGGTGAAAAGAGGCATCAAGTCAAATTTTACCATAGAGCAATTCTCGCTGAAACCAGGCCGCCATCGGCACCCATCGTTAGAACTCCAATTTTATGTCACTGATCGCTAGTTTTCGATAAAACTTAAGGGTGGTCCTTTCTGTTTTCTCAAATTGGTGGACCCCTCGTACGCCAGCTAGCTGAACAGTTTGCGAAAAAGCCCATTTTTTGATAAATCTTGGGTATTTCTTCACGGGATATGTCTCATATTTCGCTTGGAACACATAGCAAACTTAGTTGCATTGTATAGAGAAAGGATATAGCTTTCATTTGAACTTGAAAAAATTTTGGCGGCCATTTTGAATTTGGCTGCCATCTTGAATTTTGTTAGAAAAATCGATTTTTCACCATTAGCGCACCGCTAGTTTTGAATTCTGAGATCACCATCAGAAAGCTGAGGAAAAATTGCGTAAGATAGGCTACAGAAACTAGGTGAGCAAAGGTATTTACCCTATCAATTGAACGATTTTCTAAATCATGTTATACGATTTTGACGTATATGGCGAGTGCAATCAATACAAATATCATTTTTTAGACAACAAAGAAACAAGTTTTCAACCTTTGGTGTTTTATTCGAGTCGACGAAAGAATAAGAATATTATTTTTAGTGAAAAAATCTGGCGGCCATCTTGGATTTTGACGCCATCTTGATTCTAGGTAGTAGAATTAATTTTTCACCTTAATAGCACTCAACATGTCGAATTTAGAGGCTACCAATAAAAAAGGTTACGTATACTCTTCTTCTCATTATTCTTCATTTTACTGACGTTACGTCCCTACTGGAACCAAGCCTGATACTCAGATTTATTAGTTATAAATCCAGGTTATTAAACAGGAATTTTCTTTTTTAATGCGATTTCTGACAACAGAATAATTCTTCGACATATCTTTGAATTCAGTAATAATGAATAAATGAATTCAATAAATGAAAACCGTCAAAAAACATTGATTAAACAAACATTTTTTTACCCTATGCATTGTTGTTCATTGTATGAAGTTTATAGATTGCGTGTCAGGACATTATTAAGCCTTGTGGTAATATCTGTAGTTCTAACGTAAAACATTGACAAAAGTGCATTAATTTATAATGAAAGTCTTAAATTTTGAAGCAAAAACATCCTTGATTTTCTAAGTCATAAGGTATCGTTTTTAGTACCGCCCAACATGGATGTGAAAAATAGCAAAATTGAATGATGAGAAGCAGGTTTTGTTCTAATGTGGACGTAATTCCGAAAGGCAGGTGTATAATTTCGAGGTTAGAAAAACTGGTGGCCATCTTGGCTTTCGACGCCATCTTGGTTTTTAGCAGTTGCATGATTTTTTACCATCTCAGTGCTCATCATGTTGAATTATAAGGCCTCCGTTAAAAAAAAAACAATCAGATTCTATCTTTCTTATCTTATCTCAGCTGTTCAACTGTTTGTTCATTTGCATCAATGGTTTTAGACCAAATAAATAAAAGAAGAATCATTCAGGTAGCAAATAAGCGTTATTAATTTGTTTTTAAAACTAGTTAAGCTGAAGGGCTGGCTCTGTTCCAGTAGGGACGTAACGTGAGGAAAAAGAAGAACAAGAAGAAGAATAAGTGTAGCATTGAAATTCAACATGTTGAGTGTTAACAAGGTGAAAACTCATTCTACTACTTAAGACCAAGATGGCGTCAAAATCCAAGATGGCCGCCAGATTTTTTCACTCAAATTAATACTCCTATTCTTCATATGTCTCAAATAATACACCAACGATTGAAAACTTGTTTCTTTGTTGTACAAAAAATTATGTTTGCATTGATTGCACTCACCATATACGTCAAAATAGTAGAACATGATATAAAAAATCGTTCATATCATAGGGTAAATACCTTTGCTCACCTAGTTTCTGTAGCCTATCTTACGCATTTTTTCCTCAGCTTTCTGATGGTGATCTCAGAATTCAAAACTAGCGGTGCGCTAATGATGAAAAATCGATTTTTCTAACAAAATTCAAGATGGCGGCCAAATTCAAGATGGACGCCAAAATTTTTTCAGAAATGAAAGCTATATCCTGTCTCTATACAATGCAACTAAGTTTGCTATGTGTTCCAAGCGAAATATGAGACATATCCCGTGAAGAAATACCCAAGATTTATCAAAAAATGGGCTTTTTCGCAAACTGTTCAGCTAGCTGGCGTACGAGGGGTCCACCAATTTGAGAAAACAGAAAGGACCACCCTTAAGTTTTATCGAAAACTAGCGATCAGTGACATAAAATTGGAGTTCTAACGATGGGTGCCGATGGCGGCCTGGTTTTAGCGAGAATTGCTCATAATGAAAACCAACCGCATGAAACTCCTCGGTAAAATGCTACAATACCAGGCCAATTCAAGACGCAAGATCTCTCCGGAAGTCGCACACTCAAAATAATCCAAACGTCAAGGCTACGTGAAAACATGCGTAGTTTGTCGCAATTTTCACGCAGCATTTACGTGAATCAAAGGTAACCATGAATGAACGCATGAACTCATTGACTTCTCTGATTTTGCACGAGTTCTTGCACTTTGCACGAGTTCACTAATTTGACATTTGAGCGGTGCTATGGACCAATGCACGAGTTCACTAATCTGACGTTTGAGCGGTGCCGAATTCACTCGTTACCATGGTCACGTAAATAACACGGCACCGCTCAAACGTCAGACAGTGAACTCGTGCATTGGTTCATATTCACTATTTCACGTAAATAACAAGGCACCGCTCAAACGTCAACGTGTAAACTCGTGCATTATTGGTACATCCGGTAGTTGTTACGTGTTTTATTCGTACGTATCACAAATTGTATCATTGAAGTGTAAAATGAGGACTACTGTGAAAAAAATGAAATCCATGTATTGTCACAGCATCATGTAAATTTAAATGAATATTCATTCAACTTTCAACCAAAAATGATTGCATGTCACATCATCATGTAAATTTAGGGTGAATTTGATAGAAAAATATATGGTTGGCCAATGAAAATTACGTTTATTTTAATGCTCCAAATATGTGCATGAAAATAAACAGGTCAACGATATACGATTCCGAAAATGGTAACTTTGGTAAAGATAGCTCTCAATTAATAACTGTGGAAATGCTATAAGAATACTATCCCATTGAGGACGTAATGCCATGCGGTTGCTTTTCCAACAACCAAGTCGAACTCAGTTTGTTCTTGTTATAGTATGATTTAAAGGAAAATGAGAAATAGAAAATAATGCTTCTTGTTTGTCTTAATCCTGACTGTGACTTTCACGACCATTGAGTTTCTTTATTCAATCCAACTCAGTCCCATATGCTACGCTGTTCGCTCAGTTTCCCCAAGACGAGATTAATGGTCCCTAGCTAGAAGATTTTGAGTAAATTGAAATTACTATCCATTATGCATAGGATGTTCCGATAGAGTGTGGTTTGTTTTGGTTCGCGCTCGATCTTCACTCTGCCTATTTGTGGTTGGTACCTACTTGCTTACCTATACTCGCCTCGATCATAGCGACGTGCAATGGTAGACGCGGCTGGCCCGGGATAAACATATGGACCATTAGATATTCGGCGTCTCCATCGTCACTGCGCAGTCGTGTTAAATATTTGAGTCGCACTGCCGCCAGGCGCGGCTGTCATCCTTTTCTGCAGCTTATCCGTAGGGGAGACTTGATCTTCGGGGTGGCTTGATCCCACCCTATTTTATCTGCATCTAAAACAGTTTTATACCAAGTAATTTTGTGTAATATTTCGTCTATTCGAAAGACAATTTTAAAGTTGAACATTTTTCAGATAATATAAAGAATAATGCTTTATCTCATGAATAAATTGCATGCAAAGAAAAATTCTTCAGTAAAAATTATTGATACACCTTTGGAAAACTCTTATCATACCATACTGAAAACATGTGTAAAATTTGAGCCAAATCGAAGATTATCGAGCACGCTTGCTGTGATGTCATGAAAAAATTAGATTTTGCGATTTTCAACCGCATTAAGGAAAGGGGTTCAGGTCTCCCCTATGTCTGGGAACGCCACCACAGGCCGTTGTACCTCTAGAGAGACCGCACTTTTCTCGAGCAGTCGTGATCGCGATCGTGTCGGTGAAAGTCGTTCTCTCGAGATAATCCACTTCTTAGTGAGAGTTCAAATATCGAAGGTCGTCGTAGTCGGCGTTGAGTGGTGACATTGGAAAATGCGCGGGTGAATTTTCTTTTTCCAAATATAATTCCCTGGCGAAGGAGACCTTGACGGTAATTAGTGTGCTTGTTGTTGGATCGGTTACATGCTAGTGAAGATAAACAAATTCGGATAAGCCGGAAGTGGAAGATAGGGAAAGATGTACAACCGACAAGTGTTTTCATTTAGGGTATTCGTTTTTATCTCAGTCTCACCAAAGACGAAATAGAGACATAGTAGTCGGGGTCAGAATAGATACTAGTACTTCATTTGGCCCTTGCCGGTACTCACGATTGTCAGATTGCAGTACACTTTTCACAGAATTCTAGATTGTGTTCTATTACCACATATACCATAACATTTTGAACAACTGCAAGGAACATGATCGTCTCAATTTCGTCTTTGGTCTTACTCTCAACAGACGATAATGAACGAGTGTACATCCTGCGTGACAGTTAATTGAGTCGAACCAGAACATCTTGAATCAGCTCAGAGCACAGTTTACTTGGATTTGGGTAATCGGTGCGATCACGTGCGTTGCGGGTGTTGTCTTCAAGTGAGGATTTCTGTTTTCTCCGATGTCGTCGAAGTGATGGCGTCACGACACAAACGACCGCGCAGTCCCAATGACATCTGCCGTTGTTTTTGTCACACACGCGACATCCGGTGAATGACTGAAGAACAAAAAAAAACTGAAGAAATTGGCACGAGAATGAGTGTTTTTCTCAAGAACGAGACCGACGACGACAACGACTACGTACGGCGATACAAACAATCAAGATTTCATCATAAATCTCAATCATAGCAGGCGCGTTGCACGATTTCAGTAGACCTCTTCTGACGATCTTGGCAAGCGTTGCCGAATCGTACGCAAGTGGACTGCCGTGCCGTCATAGAGCTACGGTTGTTTTGTCTGTTTGGTCTAATATCGTAGGATGCACATTAGATGAATGAAAGTGTCACCCACGCTATTTAGGTGTTTAAAAGTTAATGTTGTTTGTTTGTAACCAAATGCTTCATGGAGGATTCCAAATTCTTTTGATCTTTTATGATGCTTGGAAAATTTAGACATTGAAACGATCCAGAATTCAATTTTCTCTGATCGCAGCACCTATGTAGTTTAGAAGAAGTGTCATTTTAAACGGATTTTACTGTAGAAAATCTCCGCGAGGAATTGGCAAGAAATGATCTGATCGATCTTTTTTAAATGTAGATCAGCAGTAAAGATAGCAGCTTCATAGTTTTGGAGTATGAGTTTTCATACACTGCTCATAAATCTCAGTCTAGCAAACATGGAACTAACGTACGTTTATGGGCAGTATAGTTTTGCCGTACCTAGTAACAAAGTTTCACCACAGTCTTTGTGGTTTGGAAGGATATACCTTGATACCCTTTATAAGGCAGAAGATCGTCTGTCAAAATTTTCCAAATTCGGAAATGCTGACTGTGACGATTGGCGACACCATTTGCTTTGCTAGAGGCTCGTTTCGCTTCGAAAATGTCATTGGTCAATATAGGCCACCAGAACCACAACCCTCCCAACAATCCAGAACTTCGCCCTATCGAACGATATTGGGCCTTTGTCAGATGAAATTAAAAAAAAAACTAATGAATCCATGGAAAACGAGCAGCAGTTTAAATCAAACTGGCGTTCGGCGGCAAATATGGTAGATGAGACCAAGTGCAAAATTTTTGGATGAGGTTAACCTGAAGGCACGGCAGTTCGGATTTTGCAAACCAAAATAATAAATGAACATTTTTTCCATTAAATGTATGAGTTAAGGTACCAAAAGAAAATAAGAAGGATTTTTTAAAAGAAATTTTGACTAAAAGATACGATTTTTCCAGTCTTTATGCATGCACATTTGTTTTATATATGGAGACTTCAATGCAACGGTGCTCAGACGTCAAAGTCAGTTTGGCATCTACTCTTGACATTCGAGTGCTTTTTAGTAGGATTTTTTTTTCCAACCATCGAGTCATTCCATGTAGCGGACCTCCAACGAGCGAATCCCCACTGTATCTACAAAAAGGGTAGGGGAATTCTGACTATACCTAGTTTAAATATATAGTGTGTGCATACGATGGTTTTCTTCAAAGCTGGTTTATTGTACTCTGTATCGGGCTGAACTCAGTGCTGTAAACAATCGACACTTTGCGCGACGTTCGTTTCGTTGCCATGGTCAGCAGTCACAGCACGAGCTTTAGAATGAACATCGACAAATACAGAAAAGGATCAATTGAATGTCGTCTCACACGATGACATTTGCATAAATCATAAGTTTTGCATAGATTTATTAACAGTCATTCAAGTTATCGTGCAAAACAAACTTACTTAGAACACGACAATTGTGTAAAATCATATAGCAATTATTTACGTTCCATTATTAACGTTGAAATAATCCATAGACTTGAAATCGTAGAATTTAAATATGGTAGAGATATTGACATTAGCATGCTTCTTAGGTGACATCAAATGTGTGCACGATACACAATAAAATACTGAGGGCTTAACCCAAACTTTTGCAGTTTAAATAAAAAATATTCAGTTTAAGAACATTTATTGGTAAGTAATGCTGAATATAAATACAAAGAAGAGTGTGAAAGCATATCAGAAGCACAATATTATTTGGAGCTCATATGTTTCGTGAGATATATTGATAAATGTAATCGACCATCGCATAATAGGGCAAGGTATGAAACACTAACCCTATTAGTGCCTTATGCAGTCAATCAATCGCCGTTTCCAGGATTATCCTATGTCTGTCGAAAATGCATGATTTACCACATTCTTTTTTTTCTTTATTATTGGGATTTTCAACCCTAACCATATTCTTTGTAGAAACCATTTGAAATCCATAGAGTAAGGTGGGACTAAAGTTCAACCTTAATGAAATAACCAATATTTCAACTACTGTACTATTTAGTTTGCACTAGAGTTCTAGAGGAATGATATGGTACAGTACTAAATTCGATTTTTTCATTTATTCACCGTTTTGATTCATATTACGGACACTTAAGGACTCAGGGAAATATAACCCAGCATAGAGCATACAAAATAAATCATTCTGTATGATTCCTTAGCGCTATCGAGCGTCGGAAGCCCTTTACTTTCGAACGGTGGGTGAATAATACGCTTCCGCAACTTCAATAATTTTAAATAAATGAAAATGTGTGGCCTTTTCATGATTCTTATTCCGGACGCTTCCTCACTTTTGCCTCATATTCCGGACACTTTGAATCGAACTCCGGACAGCTCATAATAATCATTAATGGAACAGTCAAATCATCGATCGAAATCGTTAAACCACCAAAGAGACATCTAAGGTAGTTGGGCATTATAAATTTTCAAAGATATTTATGGAAAAAGTTTACTGAAACAAGCCTTGAAATTGAGAACTTTTGAACAGCAAAAATTGAAACATTTCGCGTGAAATGTTTCCCATACAAAGTAGAGTGTCCGGAATTTGAAGCTGTCCGTAATATGAATCAAAACGGTATAGGTATTCCACAAGCTCGAAAATTCATTATCAATATTTTCGGAAAAACAATAGCAGTTGAAAAGAAGTCAATACAACACAGTAATCCTTTAACATATTGGTTGAAATTTTGCAGAATAAACTGGTGTCTAAATATTTATCCATTTTTAGTTATAACAATTTTAAGATAGATTGTCTTGAACGAACTTTTGCCCCACCGCTGTGGCAAGACTTCGAATCTAGTGTGGGGCAAAAGATCACTGGCCGATACACAAAATATCGATACTTTTATGACCGCCATACATAATTTTAGTCAAACACTTATGTTTACAGAAAAATACACACTAAATTTTCATCAAGCAGTTGCCCAAAACAGTGTTAATTATAATATACCCAAAAGTAGCAGTTTTTTTTTTTGGCAAAACTTAGTGAAAATGTGAAACTTTCGTGTTTTGTTTCGCACGATCAGACATATTTCGTCAAACTTGAAGATAATATATGAATTTGTGGGCGTCGTGGCCGTGCGGTTAGTGTCGTCAGGCATTTAACCGCATCATGTCATGGGGTGCGGGTTCGATTCCCGCTTCAGCCTTTGAAACTTTTCGTTAGGAATGTTTCACGGTTGTGCCACTGGAGCATGCTTGTCCGTTGTCTAGTGTTAAGTTACAGTCTGTGCAGCTAAATGGCTGAAGACGGTGTCCGTGTCTTTTTAGACAATTTGAAATTTTTTACACGTGGTTATATATGGGTCGAACTTTTGCTCCACTATGGACCAAAAATAGTTTCCAAGCATTTATTCAAAAACTAATACACCACAAAGCATCCTTATGATACCGTGCTGCATCAATATCCGGACGCTTAAGTCAACAGAAATGTTCAAACTTAGATTTAGGTATGTTTGGTTAAAATATTTTTAAAGTGTTATTATTCAACATATTTTTACACTTCAGATCTTCATGAAAGTGACCAAATTTTCGATATTATTCATGATTTTTACAAGTAAATCAACGAAATATTAGAGCGTGTCTTGTCTTTAAATCCGGACACCTGCTCAAATGATGTTTTTAAATCCGGACCTTTATGGATCAAAATCCGGACACCTGTCACGGTGTCTTTGTGGAGTAACTTTATTACAAAAAAATAGGTAAGTCTGAAATTTCGAACTAAAAACAATTAGACTTTGTTCTTTCATTTGCGACCAAAATCAAAATAATCGGTCGGGGGTCCAGAACATTTTTTTTATTTTGTGTGAAGTATTCATGGATATGTGTTTTTTTACCGATACACATTGCGTTGAACATAGATACGGGACAAACTGCAAGATCAAACCATTTGAACACCTTGGCTTGGAAGGCAAAGTTGTTCTTGCTCAAAAGAGCTGTAATAAGCATATATGACATATGATATACGCATAATTGCAAAACTGTCTCAAACGTCATTTTAGTTATTGTCCACGGAAAACCTTGAAAATCGTACTTAAATTGGTCATAATGATGTAAGAAGTTATTAGGAAATATTTTTAATAGGTGAAGATGCATCGATATCAAACCTCGAATTTTCAAGAGCTGGTTTGTAGATTTGTATCTTGAGAACCTGACAACCTTTTGCGTTGAACATTTTATTTATTAGTCGCCACCAGCAAGTGACCAGTGAGTTACCGGTTGTCTGCTTCTCTAGACTTTTGCTTTTGAAAATTCGAGGTTTGGCTTCTATGTATATTCACCCTTAAAACCATTGATATCCGAGTGTGTAGCTCGTTGTTATTAAGCAGATAAACGGACCAAAATAAAAACTGTCACCGCTGGGAGACATAAGAGGATCTTCTCTTCGTCGTAGCATTGTGAAATAAAGTGTAAATCTATTCGTTTGCTCAGTAATAACAAGCTATGGCTTTTAGGACGAGATCATAAATTATGCGAGATTTCTCTTTTTACTCGTTACAAAAGTGACTTATCCGCCTTTCAAACAATACAATTTCAGTTATTCGAATTAACTAGTAGAGGGCTTTGCATGTGATAAACCTTGTTATAAGGCATGTAATACACTTGCCCTATGGTGCTGAAAAATACGCTAATTTTGATGGTATTTGAGAAGTTTCAAATCTTATACTTTTTATGTTACTTTCCTTATGGCACAGTGCTTATGAAAAGATCAGAAACTTACATCATGAGGCTAAAATGGGTTTGGGATTTTTGTACTTGTTTGCAGTACTATAACCCCATATTAATCCCTCTACCGGCAGCTTATTTTTTTCAAAATATTCAAATCGCGATAACTTATTTGTTTTTCAATATTTTTGAAAAAAAAAAATTACACAACTTCTCAAAAAACTCTCTTATTTTCAGAATCTGTATCGGTTTTGAGCATTGGTCATCTATATTCGGGGATATTCCAAAATTCCTTGAGGGACCGACGCATAGCCATGACTCTTGTAATTATCTCTGGCTACAGATTTTTTCTCATATTCGGTTATTCGCTTTTCAAAACTAAACTTTGATGAAAGTCTATTGTGAAGAAATTAATTAAATCGGTGTAACTGTTTTTGAGCAATGAGCTTTTATGTTTTTACCACTGTAGCCGTAACGAGATCTTGAAAACTTCTTAAAACATCATATTGAAATTTTATATGGGAAGTGTCGATCCCCCAAGGAACACCGACATATTTTTGAAACCAGTTGACCAATGGTCAATACCGACATAGATTCCAAAAGTAGAAGAGTTTTTTGAGAAGTTGTGAAAAAATGGTGGAAAAATATAGAGAAACAAAAAAGTTATCGCGATTCAAATATATTTTTGTGCTGAAAAAATGAAGCTGCCGGTAGAGGGGTTAAGCTAAATAATAGCAAATAAACTCATGAATATCTCTTCTGCTATCTGTCGAATTGAATTTCTGTCTTCAGCAAATTTCTTTATTATGGTTTCAAAAATGAGCTTTTACAATGGGATAATAAGTTTGTACTTACATTACAGTACAAGCGTGTTTGGAACATATCTCAAAATTTCTTCACAGTAATTTCCATATAAACCTACATTGTCTTTGGCCCATCTTAAATCACCACCTAGAAAGCTGCGAATTTCACAGAACACTATTTTTATAGTAAGGATAGTAAGGAACATATGTGAGATTGAATTCTCAAACATTTTTTAATTTTGAACCGCCCTAATGTACATAAACACATAAATAGGCAAATTCAAACATATGTGCAAGTCTCTCGAAATCAAAAAAAAAATACTCTGGACCCCCGACAGATTATTTTGGTTTTAGCAGCAAATGAACGCGAGAAACCTAGACTTTATTGTGGAGAAGTTTCAGACTTACCTATTTTTTTGTAATAAACTTGTTCTACGAAACACACCGTGCTGTGTTTTTATATGGTATTTTTGCATATCTTTTCAAGAAAATCATACAAACTCGTCGAAATAACATTTTTTAATCAATTCGACGTACATTTTCCCCTATATTGTCACAGAGAACAACACGTAAGTGATTTAATTACCTGACCTGAAGCGCGTGTGGCTTGAACTCGTTAACGTGTGGCTGGAATCTCAAATATACACAATTAATCTTACATTACACCATTTTCTTATAACTCACAACACTTTATAAGAATATATTTCATGTCTTCTCTTGTTTTATATATCCAAAATATCATTTTCACTAGTAAAAGTGGGTCTTCCAAACGATGTCCGAGTTTAAAAACACTGACCCGTAATCCCGGACAGTCTCTTTATAGTCCTTTAATTACACATTTGCTTCATGATTCACAACAGCTTTGTTACGAAACATTGAAAATATGTCTCTGTTTTAAATTGTGTTCTAAACACTCCATATAAATATACTTCACACACTCTTTCTTCAACCTCTGGTTTGGGTTGTGCGTTCAAAGATCGTAAATCGTCAATTAACATGGACCACGAAGGAATGACGTCCGACAGAAACGGTTAACGTATTGTTATTTTTATTAATTATTTGGCAATGTTAACTAGATTGAAAATGAAAGCATAATAATCTTCAATGTTTAAAGTATAGACTACGAAAAAATACCAAACATAAAAACATTCAAATTATGCATAAATTAATCAACATTATCAAAGTGTCCGGATATTGGTACCGTCCGGATTTTGATTCACCACGGTAGGCCTAAAAACGCCGTTTCATAAAAATTCGAATAAGATTTTATCTTCATTTGACTCTATGCGATTTTTACGTCTAAAAACAACAAATAGCCATACCTTTTCCAAATCTCAATTGATTTTATAATATTTGGAGTGAAAGTCTCTTACTTGAATAGCATTCAAACCACCATGCTATAAGTCAGAGTGGACAAAGAACAAAACTTGTGAAAATTTGAGCATTCTATCATTAGATGCAAAATTACCTTACTTTCATTACATATGAGGGACCCAAATGTGACATTTTGGTCGGTTTTGAGTTGATTAAACTGAAACAATCTACTGTTTCCAAGCTTTCTTCTTCTTCTTCTTGGCATTAACGTCCTCACTGGGACAGAGCTTGCTTCTCAGCTTAGTGTTCTTATGAGCACTTCCACAGTTATTAACTGAGAGCTTTCTTTGCCAAAGTTGCCATTTTAGCATTCGTATATCGTGTGGCAGGTACGATAATACTCTATGCCCAGGGAAGTCTAGGAAATTTCCATTACGAAAAGATCCCGGACCGACCGGGATTCGATCCCAGACACCTTCAGCATGGCTTTGCTTTGTAGCCGCGGACTCTAACCACTCGGCTGAGGAAGGATTTCAGATTATATCTTTCCGTTATCCGAAGATGATCTCGTTCATCAGATGAGATTGCAATGCCTGTCTGAAAGTAATTGAATGATTATCTCAGCATGATTCAGACCAAGGTATCTAGAAGGGAGGTAGTACAATGTGTCATATTTCCGATTCCGCCATTTCGAAGCGCCGGGTGACAGCTGGCATGTTTGTTGTGTTTGTTAACTACCAATTATAGGCCTTTTCATATGACAGATCCGTCTATGCATTTGTTTACATCGGTGGAGGACCGGTGCTAACACAGGCCTGTCATTTTCATAGAAGAAATGTCAAAGTGCTTCCCGATCAGCTGATTTGAGACGTCATTTGAATAGGCCTATAGAAACAACGTCCCATAAACAAATCGTTCTTTGACAAAGCTTGCTTATCAAGCACATATTTTGACTTGTTTTTGGTTTAATTTCACTCAATACTTATTGATTCAGGGATCAGGTACAGGGCGTCACAAAGTAGATAAAGAATTTTCCTTTTTCTCACACGGAGTACACATTACAGACAATTCCTCACCAACTTTTGTGATTTCCTGCAACATCGAACAGTACCTGCTTTGTCTGTACGAATTTTAAAAGATATGGTTCTGAATTTATCCGCGATTCGAGAGTTAGAGTTCCAGCTCACCAGCTGTCACTTCTACTCCCCCACAGAATACTTACCCCCGCACCAACTGACTGCTTAGACTGATGAACGCCCCTTCATGGAATCTTGATTTAGACTTTGGAATCAATAATAACAAATCAGAATGAAAACTTCAGCAAAGTTGTAACTGGGAAGAGTTCCCTTGAGAAGAGGTTGTTCACTTTTCCACAAAATATTATGCCGAGGAGCTAGCCGATCTAGGTTTAATGCATTGACCGACAATTTTGATTATATACCGTAATCCGGGGTAACATTGATCATTTTTCTGAATGTTTCTTCAATATTTCGTTTGAAAATGCAAATGTTGCAGGTTTTATATTTTTAAAACAAGTACTGCCACCCATAGCTCGAGACTATATACTGTATTTTGTTTGTTGAAAGATTTAAGCATGTTAAAAAAATGTTTTAGGCGATTTTTTGATTTAGTTGATATGGGGTAACATTGATCACCTATATAAACAACGCTCGGTAATACTGAAAATGTCGTTACTTACTTAAATCATGGCCCCTGAAGCCGAATATGAAGGCCAAACGCTTGCAAGTCATTTACTTTTTGAGTTATTTTGAAATTAAAAACACCTCGAACCTCGGAATACGCCTATAGGTAGGCAATTTTCAAAGGGAATTTTACATTCTTAACAGTAATTCGGTAATGTTGCTTAATTAAGCATACTTATAAAAGTTTTGACAACGGAATCGTTTTCGGCGATGTCATTTTTAGTAAGAATCACATTTTCCTTGCTTATATCGTTTGCAGAACTTATGTGAGACATGAATCTTCGGTAGTGTCATCCTAACCAATCAAAATCATTATTTCGAAAAGTTGACAAATTTACGCATAAGGTAAACGCAATTTTCACAAAAATATTAACATTTATTAGCTCATGAATATAAAAAAGAGAAGCACCATTCATGAGTTGGAAATGTTTCATCAATAAATGATAATACGAACTTTTGATGAGGTGGGTCATTTCGATCAATGTTACCCCACTGATCAATGATACCCCGGATTACGGTACCTAAATTTGAATTTTCCTGCCCGTTCCACCCTGGAAGTTTCCATATGTATAACTTCAATATCTAGTCGGAAAGAATTTCGGTGATATACAGGTTAATTAACAAATATTTAATCATTAATGAAAGAAATTCATCAAATACAGCGCCATCTATGGTAGAAATTATAAATTGAACCTTTTTTCGCCCAATTTTTCCCGATCTTCTTTATAAAAATTTCAAACACGTTTAGTCTCCCTTAGAGTTGACGGATACCGCTCACAATTTCACAGCAGCTTCTAAGAGGTCCAAATCAATAACTTTCGGAATGATTTTTGTAATTACAGTTAACTCTCCCTAACTCGATATTCCGTATCTTGTTATCGAGTTAGAGAACCATAGTAAAAGTTGGTTTTCATGGCTAACTCGATGGTCCCTTGGAACGCAGTTGCACTGCTTTTGTGTTCTGTAAATCGATACCTCCCTAACTCGATGGTCCTTTCAATATCGAGTAAGGGAGAGATGACTGTAGATTATAATGGGTTACCCTAATCTAAAGTGTCTAGGATTGTTTTCTGACCGGCTTGTTGAAAGCGGTTTATTATGGTGTACCTATTGACTGCTAGTTTATTATTCAAGACAATGGACATTTACGAATCTTTACCATCTTCGCCAGAGTGTAAGGTTTGTCACCATCCATCGTCGATACACAAAGCTCTCAATATTCATCCTATTCATTGACGATTAAACGAATTGAACAACAACGGCTCACTTTATGCATATGCAAATTCAATTCAGAGAAAATTCAAATCATTTTGCGGCGGGAGAAAGACGATCCCATTCTAGATATTCCCCAGATCAACTATACAGTACAGACAGGAGACAGTGAAACAAGCCAGAGAACATCGTTAACCGGGTTTTCAGTGGAATCCCTTACCATCAGAAGCAAAATCAGCCGATGATTTATAGCATTCGTCTCAACTGATACTGCGCGCGCCCAGCCGCTACTGAACTGCGGTCTGCGTTCCTCATTCCGGCGCGGCACAAGATTTTTGAATAACGGACTGCACTGATTGCTTTTATCCTAACCAGCTAAGCCAGACAGCGCAGCGGCCCTCAAAGTCAAAGCTTACAGGCAAGGGGAGAATGGAGCAAGAGGTCACAGTAAGGATTTCGTTAATTTTCCAATGATGAACTTAACCTAAATATATAACGCATTTATCGTGGCAATAGAAGATTGCAACAAGTTTTGTCTAAAACTATTGATAATTTTATTTGCAATTTGTTCCAATATTTCAACGTTAGATATTCTATACTAGTGGTCCCGGCAAACTTCGTCTCGCCATCAAGTAGGCTGTTGAAATATGCCATGGAACCTCATATACAAAATGACATATTAGTGATCCCCCCTTTTACCAAATTTTTCGAAAACTTCCCTTAACTTTTTCGTCACACGAACACGTCGAAGCCCGTTAAACAGACAACAGTGAAAGAATTGTGCAAATCGGTTGTCCCGTTCTCAAGCCATTTCGTGACATACAAACATCACTCCATTTTTATTTATATAGATAATTAATTAGTGCTATACCAGGGAGGAACCTTCAGAATAATTTTCAAAATTTTATTTTGAATCCTCTGCAGAACTATCTTCCTAGTATTACAACAGCTTGTCCAAATTGGTACAGCATACAACATGGCTGGCCTGAAAATTTGTTTGAAGATCAAAAGCTTGTTCTTAGGGCAAAATTTTAATTTTCTATTAATGAATGGATAAAGACATTTTACATATTTAATACATTTGGCTTCATTGTGATTTTAGAAAGTTAATTTTTTATCTAGCATACGCCCTAGATACTTAACTTCATCTTACCAATTTATTGGAACCCCTCTCATCGTGACAACATGTCTACTTGAAGGCCTCAATTAAAGAGCTTTTGGTTTATGTGGGAATATTATTAGTTGAGTTTTGGAAGCATTAGGAGAAATCTGCCATTTTTGCAAGTATGAAGAAAAAATATCCAAACTTTTTTGCAATCGACTACAGATGACACGCAGACTTCGTCCTTTGGCGGGGAGGCCTGTGTCATCCGCAAACTATGATTTTCGATATCCCTGAGGTTACTCAGGTAAGTCAGATGTGAAAATATTGTATTATATTGACCCCAAAACGCTGCCTTGAGGAACACCAGCTCTTACAGGAAGTCTTTCAGACTTGGAGTTCTGATACTTAACCTGAAGTGTACGATTTGACGGATAAATTTGGATTATTAGAAGCTAGTGAATGGTTTGAAAAGGGAATCCTTTAGTATCGTTATATTGGTATCTCATCAATGATTATAATCATATAATTATTTGTACACAGATATGCCTTTTTATTGGCACCCAAACAGAAGTATTCATTACACTCAATCACATTGTTCGTTTTGTTGACGAATAGATTGTCATGCAAATTTTCAACGTGGAGAAATAAATAGGTACCTACTCATTGGCGTAGCTAGGATTTTTTTCTGGAGGGGGCCTAGGGGGGGCCGAGCAAAAAATTGTTTCACAGAAGTAATGTCGGTCGCAATAATCACGATTTTCATAATTTTCGTAATTTTACCAGAATTGTATTGATTTTATTTATTTGTTTTTTGTCTCATTTCGTGGCACACTGATGTTTAATTTGTAAATTTCAATCTTCGCTACGGGAAAGATCGATTCTGTTTGTAATCCAGTCAAAAATTCTTTAAGAATTTTAGCAAAAAAAAAACCAACAACGAATGTCCTTTTTAATCCTCTCACGAACTATTCAAGTAGTCAACCGTGTGCTTTGAAGTGATTACTCTGAGAATTCCTACGGGAATTTCTTCAGAAATTATGTTTGTACTTTTCAGTACTTTCTCCAAGAACTCCTTCACCAGATTCCACTGAGTTCATCCAGGGATTCCCACGGAAAATCATTCTCAGACTTTCTGAAAATTTATCTATCAAATTGCTAAAAAAATCACTTAAAGAATGCATTAGATATTCTTTTAATAATTTCTCCTTGAAGGTCCTCTACGTACTTATTACGTATAAATTCCAATTAAAGTATCCTCCTGTTGATCGTAGAAAATTTGTTCAAGATTTTTGGGAATAACTGAGAGTTTCTTCAAAAAATAGTACAAAAAATCTATGACTCTCACCTACAATGTCGTCAAGATCACCAAGCAAGGAATCATTTCACGAATTCTTCAATGGTTCAACATCAGTTCTTCCCACTTTGCTTTCGAAGTTCTTTCTAAATTTCTCTACAGGATTGTTTAAAAAACGCAGCAGATATTATCCGGACTTCCTGCAAAACAATTAAATGATTCCTCCAGGTGTTGCTCTAAGAATTCCTTGTAATATTTCACAAGAATTTCATGGGTAATCGTAAAGAATTCAATTGGGAAAATTTTATTCATAATTTCCGCAGATGTATCTGCATTTTTTTCACAGACATTTTTTATAGATTTCTCTAAAATTAAGGATCAGCATCCAGCATTCCTTCAAAACTCTTACTAATCAAATTTATTTGTTATTTTTTCAAAAACGCCTAATTAAGAAATTTCAAAGAATTCTAACATTCTTATAAAGTATATAGCGGAATACGTTCAACTGTTCTTTCAAAAACGGTTACGCAAAAATACTCTAAGATTTCCCAAGTAATTTGTTCAGGAGTTTCTATGAGAATTTTATTATCGTTTCCCTAAGATTCTTCTGAAAAATTTACCAGAGATTTATCTGAGTATTTTCAAGATATTTTTTTCTTTAAACCGCACTAACGATGCTTTTCGGAATTTTCTCAAGAAATTTTTCATCAATTTCTTAAAAAAATCTCCAGAAGTTCCTTCAAATATTCTTTCAGAGTCTTGAAATAAATCAACTTTTTTCCGAATGGTAATCTTCGGATTCTTTCATAAATAACATTAAAAAATTTATCAACTCTCCATTTTTTTTGGTTCAAAAACTACTCCAGGTATTTCTCAATATTTTTGGATAGCTTTACAAATTCTTCTACGAATCACTCCATATCAAAAAAAATAAATAAATACAGAATTCCTTCGTAAAATTCAAGAATTGACAATGTATCTCACAAAAAAGTTAGGTGGTCCTTGTAAGATTTACCACAATTTTTTTTCTTCGTCTTTTATAATAGAAAATTATTGGTGTTAAAATGGATGGCATTCTTACTGAAAGTACTATTTATTTAAAGTATTTGTAACTAAAATCTTAGATAATATTATGTATCAACTCCGAAGTTTCATGATACTATGGTGTGTATTTTCCTACGTTCAGAAATTCAAAACAAACTTTTTTGAATGATCTATTATTCTGAAATACTATAAGAGTTTAACGCGAAAACATTGCAGAGCGGCCGAAGAATTCTGCAATTTTTCAAAACTCCTATAATTTTCCTTTCTTATATTCCTTAAAATATTGCCTTTTTTGGAGTATGGAAAGATTTTTGTACGAAGTTCCTCAAAGCGTCACGCGAAGGAAGGAGACACAACAAAATGTTGAAGCAGATGGGCAATGGTACAATGAAAGATAAGTGATTATCTATAATCTTTTCTCTAGAGGTTAATTACAGGATAGTTAAAACCTCTCTAGTGAATTTACAAATAAAATAAATTTCTCAAGTTGCTTCAGAATCTTCTTTAGAAATTATTCTGAAATCTATCCTTCCTTGACTTCTGGTTTTCTGGCTTGAAGCGGGAATCTAACCCACAATCCTTGATTTGATACGGCTAAATGCTTGGTAACACTAACCGCATGGCCACGAAGCCCACAAAAATAAGTATTTCCAAAGAAGTGTTTTAAGGAAGATCAATACAAATTTCTTTACTTTCCTGCTTCTCAGTTATTTTGCTTCATATTTCTCTACAGATTCCTCAACCGCTATGCTAATTTCGGCCTTTTCTGGGGTTTTCAACAAATTTCCTCTGAAGATTCGCAGGCAATCGACATTTCAAAAACAATATTTTTTTCAATTCTTGAATAAGCCGGGGATTAAAAGTTAAAGTCGCAGAAGAATTTCTAGTAGAACATTCAGCGAAATTTTTCATTATTAGATTTGACAGAATCAATGATTTTTTTTTGAGGAATTGCAAGAAAAAACTTAGCTTTTAAAAGATTTAGTAAAAAATTTTAGGTACATCCCGGAACATATTCCGGAATCAATTTGCTTAGCTTAGCTTAGCTTAGACTGACTACACATATCAATGGTTGCTATTCCGTGATTGACAGAAGTCAGTGAAAATGCACAAAGAATCAACTAGAAGTTCGGCTGGAATTGGCCATAATCTTTTTCAGTGTGCATAATTCAATGCCTCTATTTATACATGGTCAATGACGGCGCCGGCCACGTCCTTGCAGTCAGATGGGATTGGGGGAAGGAATGTTAGTGTGTAACCTTTGCTATTTGGAGACCGTGTTTGCCTCTGCATCTCTACAAAGGTTACTGGGAGGGATGTTTGTTAATGGGGAGGATCGTAGGGTCACAGGATTCACTTTGATAAGCGATTAGACCATGATAAATAATTATTTGTGAGATATAAACATGCTCATATGTAAATATAATATTTTCATTTGATACTAGTGGTCCCGGCAAACTTTGTCTTGCCATCAAGTAGGCTGTTGAAAAGCGCCATGTGACGTCTCATACAAAAAGACAGTTATATTCACTCTCGTTTTTTCGACTTTCCCTGTGTAAATTTTGAGTTTTTTTTAAACACACAAACACGTCGGAACACTTCAAGAACCTAACTGTGGAAGAATCAGGTAAATCCTTTGACTCGTTCTTAAGTTATTTCGTGACATACAAACACCATTCCATTTTTATTTATATAGATGAACAATATCTATGTAGAGAAAAATTATGCCGTCACTTGAGGTGACGAACCTTTCAAAGTATGTTTGAAAGGAGTTTTGAAAAAAAACTAAACATAAATAATTTATGAATCAGAGTTTATGTCGACACTCACAGTGACGAACCTTCCAAAGTTTGTTGAAAAATCATATTTACGTCTCACCGTTGTAACAATTAAAGGTGCAGTCATACATATTTTATATATTAGAAATAGTAGCATGAAACGAGCTCAACAATTGATCCGTCATCCTTGAGCAGCAACAATCCAATTTCAGCTTCACTCAGAGAAAATAGGCGCGCGACCCGAGAGGGAAAACAACTGACGACTTCTCGGGCTTTCTTGATGCACTGCCCAGGAGCAAGCGTCAAGGTCGAAGGATCAAACACAACTCTTAGTAAAATTTTTTAGGTAAATCTCGGAACATATTCCGGAATCAATTTGCTAATAAAAAGTAGACATACAAGGAATGGATGTCAACAAAGAGGAATTCGATATGAAAATATGAACAAGTCCCACAACATTATTTGACTTATTTACAAGAGATTTTCAAAAGTTCTGAAGCAACCCTTCAATATTCCTTAAGAGATTTGATTATTCTAAAATTCTATAAAGAATATCGAAGTTATTTAAAAAAAAATGCTACAAATCTGTTGGAAATAAATCAAAAATAATTCATAAAATTATAAGTTTTCTTGGAAAACATAGTTTAAGCTATAATTTTGTAACATTTTTTCATACCAGCTTAAATTTCTGCAATTCATCTAAAGAAAACATGGATATGCCAAAAATTTCTTGAAAGTTATGCCTTATTTTTCGTCAAAAATTTTCCCTATGTTTTGTCTTAGAAAGTCCTTTAGCAATCTGTCTATTTTTTTTCGGACATTATTAGAGTTGGAGTTAATGTATGGATTTCTTTAGTGAATTTTCATCACCGGACACCTCGAACAGGATATCCTCCAAAAACATAATAAATCAGAATGCAGGGAACATGCTGCTTCATGCTTAAACAGTATTATTTGGATTTGAAACGAATTTTGGGAATCTAATTTCCAGGATATTGACACTTTTTTTTTATATCAGGGTATTTTTTGTAACGGAGACGTCAAAAAATTGTGGTTATCGCATACAACAATAAGTTATTTCTAACAGTAACTATTTGATTGGCAGCAACATCGGTTGTCGCGCGATTTACCGAAGTCAAAACCGCCACGCTGATGCTATGTGAGACAAGCGAGGTTTCTTCACTTTAGGGGCGATCCATTAATTATGTAAGACAATTTTCGGGGGTTTTCAACCCCCCCTCCCCCCATGGTAAGATTTTTTGTATGAAAATTAAAAATAAATTGTATGGCGCGTAAGAAATCTCAGACCCCCCCTCCCCCCATAAACCCTTACATAATTAATGGACAGCCCCTTAGTTGTAGAACATAAAAAAAGTAACTACTGAAGAGATTTTTGTCAATGACCATGACTATTGTTATTGACAAAAATCTCTTCAGTAGTTACATTGAATCAAAAGATTTTGCTACTAGTTAATTTGTTGTTGTCTTTTTTTTATTTTATTTTATTACTATCAAAAATTCTGGGGGGGGCCTGGATGATTCTGGAGGGGGCCAGGCCCCCCTGGCCCCCCCTGTTCCTACGCCAATGTACCTACTCACACGTTAGTTTATGTGGTAGTTTAGTAGAAGCACGCTTGTGCAGTCTCAGTTTTCATCCAAATATGCTCAAATTTTTGAAGGAAATCACTATTTGAACTACATATATCGAATGAGTGATGTGTAACTAAAACGATATTTTGAATCATTCTTACGAGAAATGATTTTATGGGCCGAGCCAAATTACCATATATCGGTGCATATTGAGCCATGTTTCCCTACATCGCAGTATAAAACGATACGCCGCACGATCTACATGACGATGAAAGATCGTGAGGCGGAAAAGGGGGCCAAATAATTAAAACTTGGGGATCGTTGTTTTGGAGATTGCATGATGTTTGGGGGGATTGGTGTAAGATTCTGTTGTTTACTACGCGGCTTCAGTGCAGCTGGCTCGTGGCGGCGGGTGATCACTGTGAAAAATTTTATTTACTAACTGAATTTCTGGGAAATCAAATTATTTTCTGATTGAAACCGTCATAAAAGCGTCTGTCCCTCTCATTATTATACAATTTTAAAAATAATAGAAGCTGATTGAAGTTTTCAACGTCATGTTGCTAATCGTATGGTGTTCTAAAAATCACACTGAATATTGCAGTGCGCATCGTACCTTCATGGTACACAAATTCTCTCTGCTCTAGAAAGTTTTTCAAAATTATTTAATAGGCAATAGAACAGTGCTTTTCAGTGCTACAAAACCAGTAATTTTCAGTGCTAACAAAACGGTACTTTTCACTACAATTTTTCTTCTTTTGATCCCTTTACGATCCTTGTTTGGACCCGTGCCTTCGATTTTTCGGTGTACCCGTTAGCAGGGCTGTTAAATGTCATAAATATCACGTGACTTTGACAATTGAATATTGCTAAAAACAAAGCTAGCGGTGGTAATCCTTCATGGACACCGTCTTTGGAAAAAAAAACCTCTAGAAGGTCACGTCTTCTTTTATTCATTGTACAGATCAAGCCAAAAGCAAAACTAAACACAAAACTTAAGACAAATCCAAAGCAAAGGTGAAATGAAGCTTTAAGTTAACAAATAAATTTAATATCTAGAGTTAATCGAAGATTACAGTGAACTTCTTTGTCTGCTGTGTTGAAGAGCTAGTCCGCTAAGGACACGCAGATCCTAGCGAGGCTATCCCGTCCACATCCGATTGCAAATCATAAAGAAATACAATACAGTAGATGTCTCCTTCAACTGGGCAGCTAAATAACTGATACCTCAACCAGCAGATGCAACTCGCTTTATTCAAACCAGGTATCTATTTTTTACAATTCAACATCCTACACAAATATTATACCTCACAACAAATCTTCCACACTTTTACCTACGACGACGCATGCTTCTCAACCGACGATTCTTCTACCTGAGGTGCGACACTACCTCTATTCCAACACTCCTCCTTAGGGTCGCAACCTCTACTCACGATCGTCTCCTCCTGTCTCGAAACTCCTCCTCGTTCCAAACTTCGTACATGTTCCGTCATCCATCCGAGCTTCTCCTGACTTCGAACCTGTAACACGAGCTCCATGGACCAGCCAGTTGCCATCCTCCGTTGCGGCCAATCCATCCAGCCTGAGGATTACGTCCTGCGCCACGCGGCTTATGCGGCCAATCCTCCTCCAGAACGATACATGCTGTAAGAACACGTTCCTGGGCCCATAACATGTTGCAAAAATCTTCCTACCGTTAGCGTTAGCGTTAGCGTAGTTACGGTATACTTCGTAGATTGGATACTAGCAACATTCATGTTTCTTTTTAATAATCTCATCCTGACTACTTTTAAGAACAAGGCAGGGGAGTATACCTTGTTCAAATCATAAACAAGAATACTAAAAGCATGAATATCGCTATTCCCGGCCACGCCCATCTTTACCGTAACTTGGGATAGGGGAAGGAAATGTTGATGTAGCACTTACTTAATGAGAGGCCACCGGCTCAGCGACACCCTCATAAGTGCTACGGAGTTGGAAGTTGGGGAAGGTATATTGTCAGGATTCGCCTAGAAAGCTGGCGATGGACCATAAATATTTGTTGTTTAAGCGTTTTCACATTATTCTTTTGAATGCCGGCAATCAAAAGAGAAAACAGTAGCTTATTTATAGTATAAATAGTATTTCGCGAAATGCTTGTCGATTGTGCAGTAATATTTTTGCTCAATAACCAGTAAAAAGCAAAACCGATCCCTCCAGGGTCATCGGATTGTATAAAATAACGATACGCGTAAAATAAAAATCACGCCTATTGAAAAACTGTACTGTGCCCATTGAAAAACTGTACTGGGTGGTACTGTAACAGGATTCAACTAATATCATGGTACCTTAACAACAAATACAAAAGCTACTTCTATGTTATTTCCACTACTACGCTCACAATAATTATGTTATGATCGTTAGAATAAAAACGGTAGAGGTTACTACTACTTAACAGAAATACTACCCAAAGAACGCTAATGTCGCAAGTGTTGGTGTGGATGCAAGGTAGTGCAAAAATGTTTAGAGAATTAAATAAGTTATAAATTACAGCATTCTGTTCAAAATATTATATTATTTTATAAAAGACAGTAAAGAATGAAACATTTCAGTAACAACAGCGCCATTAGTTTTCTAATTATTATACATATATCAGTAATACTTCTCTAATTCCGCTACAACCTTACTAGATAACGCAATATTGTAAAATGCCGTAAATCAGCACATTTTGGAATATTTCTCAAACATTGGAAATTATTGTTTATGATGTTTTTAATTGCAATTATGAATATACAAAAAAAACAAATATCGGTATGGGCATCGGATTTAGGCGATGCGCTGAATTAGGGCAACCCACAGTATTGGTCTTATACCAAGGTAAGTATTACTACGTTGTTAGTAAACCTAATATAAAAGTCTATTTTCAATGTGTGAGACGCAGAGACCACCCGCACCCACTCTTGCGCCTCGTAAACTATTGAATACGACTTGTGTATATTGAACTAATACTACCATTAGAAATAGTGCTACTGATGAAGGTGATCGTTGGTTTCCCAGTCTTGTTAGTGATTTGAGTGTTAGTAGAGACCAATGAGGATAATTATCTATATTTCTGTATCCTGGAACAAAATATCTGTATTTTAAATCTGTATCCTTTAAAAAGGAGATAGTCATTAGAACTTTGCAATATTTTCAAAGAAATACCAATCATTTGTTAGTACAATGCAGATTAGTCTCATCTCAGCTTAAATTTTAAGGTTTTCAAAAATATGTATTTTCCATTTTGCTCAAGAATCTGTATAAATCTGCATAATTTTGGAAAAATTCTGTATTCAGAATCTGTATATCTGTATTTTTCCTAAAAATCTGTAATCTGTATGTACAGATCCCTGGTCACAAAATATTCGAGAAAATCTGTAAAATACAGAAAAATCTGTATATGTGGCAACCCTGATTATGGAGCGGCTTTAAGCAAAAAATGCCAAAATGTGATACCACCACTACAGGTTACGCCTTTGGTTTCCATCCTATTGCCCATAGTGGTTATCACGCTCAATGGTATGGGTGCTGTAGTGTAGATGTGGTTGTGAACCTTAGAGGAAAACAATATGCACTCTGTCTTGGAAAACACCCAGAACCTGGGGGTAAATATCTCAAATTGGGTAATATTTCCATATGTATTTTGATGAGTCTGGAAAGTGTGTGCAAGTTTCGTACACTGAGCTGAATGTCCAGCTAGATTATATGTGCAGCACACATATATTTTTGCAATCAAGCTTCGCATTTGAATTGTATTAATTCTGCACATAAAAGTAAATGTTACGTAACCGTTAGCTCTTAATTGCATCACTTTTATAAATTAAATGCGATTGCAGGTGATTTTAATAAATCACGCCAATATATTTAACATGCGACAAAATGTTCATTTTCAAAGGTTTTCAGCAGCAAGTTCGTGGCCTGTGAGTAAAATGAGCAGCTTTAGCATAGACGAAATTTGTCTCTGGCTGTAAAGTTGATAGGATAGCCTTAATTTCTGCCGGAGTACGGGTAGCGCTACATAATGCTAGAACTTGCGCTAGCATTCATTCGGAATCGGCTCTTTCCTTTAAGCGTGGCACTGATTTCACTGTAATCCATGTCGTCCACCGTCGCAGAATTTGGATCTGGTGCAGTCAGATTCAGAATCTCTGGAATAAAAGAAATGGCTAATTCATCAATGAGTTTTTTTTAAACATTTTCACTTATAGAAACATACCTTACAGTCTAACCGCAGACAAATTTTAACGAAGGTCCACAATCCGTCGCGTCAATCGTTTGAAGAGAACATTTGAGAAACTTTCGCAAATCATGGCAAGATGATGCAGAAGACGACATGTTTTCTTCCCGTGACTCTACGAGTTTGTTTTCTAGAATTCAATTTGCACCCTACTAGGTTGTAACAATCTCGCCTTTAAAAAGTTTTTTTTTTTTTTTTTTTTAATCTTTATTTGAGTGTATTTTAACGCACGAGGGCTAGTTCTACACTTCCTTTAAAAAGTATTAGAACACAAGTGAAGAACATGTGCATTGACATTTTATTTTATTGTTATCTAGTAAGATTTATATACGACACATAAAATCAAATTCGAAGCAAAACATCAGCATCTATCTGGTTTCTGCACATGAAATATAATGGAGATTTGATTTCAGTGTAGAGGAAAACATAAAAAAAAATTGTGTATGATGAGCGTAAGCAAGTGTCCGTGTGTTCAAATGTCACTAAGCTCTATTGCACGATGACGTCATCGGAAAATCGCTCTCTTTCCCTCCTTCGGGAAATCTGAAAACAACGGTGCCAGTAGGGGAAGGGGTAGTAAAATGAACACCTTAAGGATATCATCTTGTTTCTAATAGTAAAACGAGGAATTTCTATAGTTCTATCACACAACATCAAAGGCAGGGATGTTATCTAAAGCAGCGACATGAATTCAGACTAAAATAGCTATATTTTCACATATTTTTATCGCTAGCAAAACACGATGCAAATGTTCATAATATCTGCACTATGTGGGTAAAATGAACATCATGCAAAAATCGTGAGCAAAACAATTATTTTTGAAAATTATCATTGCATATACGAAAATATATCCATTAAGTATTGTGACCCATTCAAAAATAAATTTTAAAATGTCAGAGTTGACATCATAGCATAACGATATTCACATCACTGAAAAATCTCAAGACCTCCAAGCGAAAAGTTACGTCAGTTCTAATTTTCAAACGTGATTTTCTAAATTCTAAGTTTTCGTTGATATTTTCACTTCAATTGATCTCCGTATCAATTCGAACAAACCGATTTATGCTCTAAATCGTCCATGTATGATAAAAATTCATTGGAATTTGATTTTTCTCGGTAAAAGGCACGGTGTTCATTTTACCACCACTTCCCCTACCTGTCAAAGTTGACAGGTACTGGCACCATTGTTTTCATGTTTTGTGGAAGAGTGAAAGAGAGAGAATTTCGCCGTGAAATGCCTAATGGGCAAATGGATTATGCCCTCTCATCGCGGCAAGGTCGCATAACCAAGGGGAGGGAAAAACTTCGAAGGAAATTCTTTATCAAATTCCGAAGTAAATTCCAAAGCAAATTACGAAGAATTGTCAAAACGAAATTCCAAGAAAATTCTACATGAAATTCCGAAGCAAATTCCAAAGAAGATTTTGGAAACAATCCGAAGGATTCTCCAAAAATCTTCCTACCGTCTGCCAAAACTATTTTTCTCTTACAGGCCACTAATCCATCGAGAAGCGCCACCCTTCCAGTCAAATGCATCAAGCAACCAGAGTCCAAGCACCAATCTTCTGCTGTCGATTTCTTAACTTTGCGTTCTTTGCCTCCAGTAGCAGCGAAACAAACATTGCGATCGTTGTGAGTAAACTGCCTCGCCTTCGTGCGCACCGTCGACACCTTCGCTTCTTCTTCTTCGTTATCATCACTCACATTTAATTTGGGGCCCAATTTAATGTCCCAATTTCTGGCAACAATAGCACCTCTTCTTCTGCATATCGACGGAATCACATTCACTTTTTGCGCGGGACGTGCGAAATTCATTGCGGCCTTGGGATGAAACTTTCAACGCTGTGTCGGGATCCACATTTTCATACTTCCGCTTCCACTCGTCAAGCAGCTTACCCTTCACGTAATCCTGTTTTAAATCTGCCACCGGACGACTTTCCAACGCTATTATGAGCGCATCATAACTTGTCGGCAGGCTTGACAAAATAATCGCTACAATCCAATGTTCTTGGAGCCCTTCACCCAAAGCCACTAGGCGGTGCACCAACTCAGCAACTTTCATCAAATGCTCGGCCATATTACCAACTACGCTCTGCTACCATGTTGAAGAGCTAGTCCGCTAAGGACACGCAGATCCTAGCAAGGCTATCCCGTCCACATCCGATTGCAAATCATAAAGAAATACAATACAGTAGATGTCTCCTTCAACTGGGCAGCTAACTGACTGATACCTTAACCAGCAGATGCAACTCGCTTTATTCAAACCAGGTATCTATTTTTTACAATTCAACATCCTACACAAATATTATACCTCACAACAAATCTTCCACACTTTTACCTACGACGACGCATGCTTCTCAACCGACGATTCTTCTACCTGAGGTGCGACACTACCTCTATTCCAACATGCTGTACTTCTATTATCTTCATATTTTTTTTTAAGCCTTTTAAGTACATATATTCCCAGGGGCCCAGATAGCCGTAGCGGTAAACACGCAGCTATTCAGCAAGATCAAGCTGAGGGTCGTGGGTTCAAATCCCAACGGTCGAGGATCTTTTCGGGTTGGAAATTTTCTCGACTTCCCAGGGCATAGAGTATATTCGTACCTGCCACACGAAATACGCATGCAAAAACGGTCATTGGCATAGTAAGCTCTCAGTTAATAACTGTGGAAGTGCTCATAAGAACACTAAGCTGAGAAGCAGGCTCTGTCCCTGTGGGGACGTAAAGCCAGAAAGAAGAAGAAGTATATTCATAAGCTGTTTCGGTTTCGGCTGCAGTCTAGATTTAACGTAAACAAAGCACGTGCGCAAATCTGCCCAACCCTCAATCATCATGCCCCCGTAATTCACTCGGAATTTCATTCTGGAAAGCAGCAATAATACCACTTTACTTGCACATTTTCCCAGAAAAAAAAATAAATCAGCGGTGCAATAAAATCTGGTTCAAAATTAGACCTGCATGCGAGACTAAAGAGACAAAACGAGCTGAGATAAACGGTCGTCGAGAACTAACGCATGTTCGTCGTTGTGGTGACGCGACAGTTGCACAAACCGCGTAAGAATAAACCTTCGCGGAACGAAACTAATGTGCGAATGTCTTGCTGGGCGTGCAAATTGACAACAAACCGTGGAACGCCGAAAAAGAAACCGCGAAAATAAAGCATGAGGACCAATTTTCCGCGTCACACCAGAGCCAAAAATAGATCCTTGGTTTTGTGAGGCGGTCGTCGCACTACATACAGTCGTCCAGAGGTAAAACGATGAAGCAGAAGATTTGCACGCTCGGCCGAACCTGTCGTAGAGATCACACTTAGTTTTCCAAATTTTATTTCCACTGGTTGAGATCGCCTTAAAACGAATTTTGAGTTTAATTGATTATTTCGATTCGATTCGATTAAGAGTTCAAAATTTTACTTGCTCCCTTAAAAGTTAGATTTCGTTATTGCAAGATTGTATTCTGTTATTCTCCTTCTACTTCTCGACATTTTTCTCAGCTTAGTATGAACTCTTCAACAGCTATTCTTCTTCTTCTTGGCATTAACGTTTCCCCACTGAGACAGAGCCGGCTTCTCAGCTCAGTGTTCTAAGGCGGCATCCACAGTTATTAACTGAGAGCTTTCTTTGCCTCCACATTCGTATATCGTGTGGCAGGTACGATGATACTTAATGCCCAGGGAAGTCAAGGAAATTTCCATTACGAAAAGATCCTGGACCGACCGGGAATCGAACCCAGACACCTTCAGCATGGCTTTGCTTTGTAGCCGCGGACTCTAACCACTCGGCTAAGGAAGGCCCATACTCAGCGTTGACAACCTTCCAGATTTGTCTGGAATATTCCAGATTTTTGAGGCCCGGTAGACGGGGTTGGTGGTCTGATGGCTACCGCTTCTGCTTCATATGCAGAAGGTCATGGGTTCAATCCCAGGCCCGTCCCTTTCATCGTACTTTGTAGTTGGCTAAATATACCAAACTCAAACTATTCGTTTATAGCAAACGCTAGAACCCGAGACGGACAAGAAACCGTTTCCCTAACGCTTCCTACTTCCACGCGCACGCCTTTCTTACGCCTGATACATAGACAGTCTGCTAACCACAAAAGCAAACCTCTCTGCCATGCCTTTCCCCCAATCCATACACTCCCGCATGAACTAACGTGGATGCAGTGGATACGGTCTACGTGGGAGCCAGTTCAATGCATCATCAATTCCTCCCCCTTCCCCTCATTGGTCTGCATTCTGACGTGGCAGGTGCCATTGTTGCCTAAAAATAGAAGGTCACCAGCACTTATACACTGAGGATGCCTGTTAGTCCCAAGCAGTCATTCGGTTGGTTCCTTGTGTAAGTGCAGCTGATCTGGCGATACTGGAGTGCATCCACGGGCGGCCAATCAAGCTCAAGCTCAAGCTCAATATTCCAGATTTTTGAGGCTCTACTTTACAAAAATCTGGAAGATCCAGATAAAATTTGAAATGAATTTGTAAGGTTTTATAAATAATTTGTAAGGTTCTCCATGTACGACATAGAAGATCCAGACTTTTCCAGACAAATTTTCAAAATCTTTCAGATTTTTGAAAAATCGACATGGCATCCCTGCCCATACTCAAACTACTATAAGGCTCAAATACTGTTGTCGTGTTCCTGTTTTTGTGTTTTCTCAGATTGAAAATTTCACGTAAAACATTTCAAAGCGTTACTGACAGAAAACTTTGATATTTTATATAAATGATGACTAGCTTACCTAACGTGGCGAGCCACGTTCCGACAAAGTTTTCAAGGTCAAAGCTATGTATAATTTCTCAAAGATCGATTATTTTTATGTTGCATTTCCGCAGAACTTATTTTATCTACGGGAACCATAAATCTGTACAGCATTGCAATCAATCATTATATCTTCTAGCATATTTTATTCGTCCGTATGAAATAAAATGTTATCCGTATTCATAGAATATATGATTCATAACTGTGGAGCATTGAAACCCGCACCACAGTTATGAATCAATGAAAAGACGATTCCGAAAGAAACGCAGAAACGTTTACTTTCACTAATACTTCACAGATAAATTGCTTTTATAGTGTTTTGATCTGTAGTTTGAGTCGATGCCAGGCGGGTAATTTTGTACAAGGTCACCATGATTTGTAATCATATTTTATTCTAAAAAATGACCCTTAGCTGATCAATTACTGTGGGGTGACTGTACCATGACCCGACATCGACACCCGTGATACTAATGCACTTAATGTCGCCTAAATGTACGCTCTGTCCATACTCTATCGAGCACTTGGCCTAAATGCTGTTGTAATGTTCTGATTTTACATAATTACAGCCTTAAATGCTGTTGCAGTGTTCCTTCGGTTGTGAAACATTTCTATAACTACAGTCACCTCACAGTTATGGATCAGCTAAGGCTCATTTTTTAGAATAAAATATGATTACAAATCATGGTGACCTTGTACAGAACAATTTTACCCGCCTGGCAATGCCGAATATAATTGTTTTCGATAAGACACATTAAAAATCGCGGTTATTTACGAAAAAGTGTCGATTTCGAAAGAAATTTCAAACGTTGTCCATCCCACAGATGTGGATCAGTGGAACAGGATGGTCCTTATTATAGATCAAATCGACTCATATTATGGATCAGAGCACTATAAAAGCAATTTATCTGTGAAGCAAACGAATGGTGTTTTAGTGAAAGTATACGTTTCGGCGTTTCTTTCGAAATCGTCTTATTGTTGATTCATAACTGTGGTACGGGTTTCAATGCCCCACAGTTATGAATCAACGATTCTATGAATACGGATAGCATTTTATTTTATATGGACGAATAAAATATTCTAGAAGATGTTATGATTGATTTCAATGCTGTAAAGATTTATGGTCCACGTAGATAAAATGTATTCTGCGTAAATGCAACTCTATTTGATGAGATATTCTCCGTTTAAGCCAACTTTGATCCATATCTGTGTGCTATCCATAACTGTGGGGTGACTGTAGCTTATCCAATGTTGCTGGCCACGTTCCAAAAAAAATTGGAAGCGAAAAGCTATGGTTAATCTTTTAAAGATTATTAGGGCCTTCGTTCAACTGCAAAATTATAACAGGACAAAAAGAGTAAAGGGTCAAACACGGCAAGAACGGCAAAACGGCAACACCGATTTGAATGACATGTCAATGTTTTTATCGATGTCGACTATGTCAGATTCAACATGGACTTGACAAGGAGAGTGTACATCAAGATGGGCTTGCCGTTTTGCCGTTGAATCGTGCTGCCGTTCATATTGTGTTTGGGGCATAAGAGGTTGTTTCCGAGATACGACCGCCAAGTTGACGTTGGCTAACGTTAGCTTCTTTAATTTCCTGGTTTGAGACCGTCACGAACTTATGGAAGATTTGTACTGCTGAAAATCTAATCAATTTTCACATGTTGCATGTCAATTTTGACATATTATGGTAGGCTTGATAATATTCCTCGACATCATCAGAGTTCGGTGACATACTCTAGTGCAGCGTGCTGCCTTTGCCTCTTTGCGAGGGAGCAAAAAATGCTAAGCAGAGAGGCAACGAAAATTGAGCGAGGAAGATGTAGCACAAAACACACCAGACTAAAATTCCATTAAAAAAAAGAATGCTCTCACAACCCCCCGAGGACTGCCTTGTCCGGCTGGGTGCTCAAGAGTTCTTTTGAAGCGTGAGTAAAGGTGAGCATCGCAAGCATAGAGAGAGTACCAAAAAAATCCTCGCATTTTTTTTGCACTCTCATTCGAATCTTTCGAGGATCTGTGTTGAAAATTTGAGTAAAATTTTTTCTCCTCAGAAAAACGGCAAAATCGCCTCCTCTTTGCATCGGAGAGGAGTTTCTATCAAGACGGATTATGGACATTGTGTGTTATTATTTGGTTGGTTCAGTTAACACTTCAACACCGATAGCATTGGTCGATGGAAGAAGAAGCATTAGCGAAAACTCTTGCTCTCAAAACAAATATTCCAGTTGAACGTTAGATCCACGAATGATTCACTAAGATTGGTTGCTTTAGTGGGTTCCGAAGCCAGTTTGAGGTTAAGGTACTTCTCCATGAAGTCAGTGAACTCTATGTTTTTTTGTTTGCTTATATCGATGTTGAAGTTGTCTGTCACGATGATTGGTATGATCTCCTTTTGATACTCGAAGAAGTTCCACGCCATAAAGAACTTCTTCTGTTTCGTCGTGGTGTCCGGGGAAATGTGCCTCTACATTAACATTTGTCATTCCAGCGCCAGGCCGTAAAATAACCACCAATTAACTCATACGGTTTCTGTTAGATATCAGGGATTTTTTTAGGACATTGCCCACATTTAGGCGTTTTCATTACAATTCTTGAAATTAACACTTCAGTCGTCGCAGCTGTTGTATTTTGTACAACACTGGTGAAAAATGCTCGCTTTTCGCTCACAACAGCAGCGTGGTAGTTCTGACGGTGGTGAACCACGCGGCGACTGGAAGGTTAACTATTCTTTTTTTAAATATTGCATTATTAAAAATTTAGCAAGCATATTCGGATTCAGGGAGCTCATATTCATTATGTAGAGTCGATTCAAAGAATAACAATAATCGCTTTGACAAGTGATCAATTAACCCCGAACTAGGATTCCCCGATTTATTATTTAAGGGATGATTCTTAGCACTAAAAACACACTTGTTAGAAAAATTTGGCACATGAGCCATAAAAGGCTGAACGTCGTACTTGTTTTCCTGCATTCAGTTGTTTGGCATTTTCAACATTATTGAAAACAGACAAGAAAAACCATGAAAAAGGATCAGTTTCACCCGAAATTACGGTACAAAACGTCAAAACCTTATAACAGCAAGAAAAATGTGCTTTTCTATTGAAAATAAGACATGCCTCGATATTTACCCATTTTTCTATAGTTTAGTCAAGAAAATCAATAGTTTTCATTATTGGAGTCGATTCGAAGAAAGATTTCCAATCGATTGGTACAAGAATCTTGAAGATCTATCCGGGCGTTAGAATGTTATTAACAGTCAAAATCGAACCACTCTTCGTGACGTGAGCGATTTTTGCTTTTCGAAAATGTACCCCAGTATGTTGCCGTAAGACGTTAACCAACGTCAAAACGTCTCAGTGGAGATGTTCTGTCAGAAGTATAGGATATATATATATATTATAAATTATATGAAACAGGAATAATGCCGACACTTATAGTGACGAACCATACATAGTTTGTTTGAAAATTACATAAGTGTATTGCTGTGCATTTTTGTCTCAAGAAAAAAAGTCTTTGGTAGAAGTTTTAAAAAATATGTCAACATTTACAATGTCGAACAAATCAAAAAAGTATCTTAAGTAATATCAAAAATTTTATATGTATATTAGAATTGTATGAAACAAGCATAATGCCTTCACTTGTAGTGCTGAACCATACAAAGTTTGATTGAATATTACATAAAACTAATGCTTTCATGAAAAAATGTGAAATGAGCGTGAAACGAGCTCACCATCCTCGATTGAACACGAATATTTTTCGCGCTCACACAGCGCGAACAGCAAAACTTCTCGGTGCCCCGAAAACGAAGCACTGCCGAAACGAAAACCAAACTCCCGGCGTCCCGAAAACAAATCGTTTTGCTTGGGTCTTCCGAAACACTGCCCAGCAAAACACGCGAAACGAAAACCAAACTCCCGGCGTCCCAAAAACGAAGCGTCTTGCTCGGGCTTTCCAAAACACTGCCCATCAAAACACGCGAAATAAAAACCAGGCTCCCGGCGTTCCGAAAACGAAGCGTCTTGCTTGGGCTTTCCGAAGCACTGCCTACGTCACTGCATCACACAAAAAAAATAATAACAATTACAGGTGCATACCACGCATAACCCATTAACTTTTAAATGGCATCCGCCCCCACCCACAACTTTCAAATTATACGCCCGGCCCCACCGCTGCATTTGATCACTTTCTTTTATTTTTCCATTAATCTTTTAACTTTGATCTTACTTACCTTTTACGTTATATCGGTTGATATGACGTAAACACTTCTGAAATTATATAAAACTATAAAAAGCACTAGCAAAATCAAAAACACCAAGGAGCTCGCAAAAAACACTACTAACGTTAATGGCCTCTAATAACAGCCATGCCGATTTCCGGTTAGGCACGGTAAAAAGAAGCAAGGTATTATACTCCGAAAAATGACATTTGGCAGTGACGTCATTCCTATCGCAAACTCGAACGAGTGCAAAGAAAGTAAGGCCTGCTCTCCTTTACTAACCTCAAGGCCTCATGCTTGACGATAGAAAATCCTTAATAGAGTTCACTATATCATATATATAAAATCCCAGAGTTGTCTGTCTGTCAGTAAGGCTTGAAATGTTTCATCGAAAAGTTTCGTTGAGCACAACAAAACCAATTTAAGAGCACTACAACGGGCAATTTTAATATTAGAACATTACAATTGCAAATTGTGGAGCACTACAATAGCTTTTTGACAGAATACTCTGGATTATCTGGAACATTGTTCATTCCAATTCGTAGAATATTCTCGAACCCTTCATCATTGTCGTCAGTTTAGGAATCAACTTCAAGCAAATTGTAATTCGGTCGGGTTGGAGTTGAAAATGTGAAACGGGTTCCTCCATTTCCAACTCAGGTTTGAAAACGAGTTCGACATATGTAAAAGCAAAATACACATGAATGAGATGAAGGTGCGCCAAATATTCTAATTTTATTAATTTACAGTGAAAGCTCTATGAGTCGATCTTCAATGACTCGATATCGATTGATGAAACAAACAAAATTATATGCTTTCTATGATGATCCCTTAAAAAAGCTTTCCAGAGCATTCCTGTTCCATCACTCGATATATCCCTGTGTCGATGGTCTTTTCACCACAACTGAGATTTTGAAAAATGACAATGACATCAGCTATTCAGGAGAATATGCTAGAATTTTTGGTAAGATTCTACTCTCTAATTCATAAAATCTTCTGGAAGTTTTGAAATATTTCACAACAGACGGAACAGTACAACAGTATACATAATTATTTCTGATCAGAACACTACAACAGCATTGAGGCCACGTGCTCGATGGAGTATGGCCAGTGCATAAATTTAGGTTATTTTGCGGTCATCAGTATTAGGCTATCATATATATAAAATCCCAGAGTTGTCTGTCAGTAACGCTTTGAAATATTTCACCAAAAAGTTTCACTGAGCGCTACTACAGCAATTTGAGAGCACTACAACAGTTAAATTGATTGCTAGAACATTACAATTTCGAATGTAGAGCACTACAACAGTTCTTCTTCTTCTTCTTTCTGGCGTTACGTCCCCACTGGGACAAAGCCTGCTACTCAGATTAGTGTTCTGATGAGCACTTCCACAGTTGTTAACTGAGAGCTTTCTTTGCCGATTGACCATTTTTTGCATGTGTATATCGTGTGGCAGGTACGAAGATACTCTATGCCCTGGGAATCGAGAAAATTTCCTTTACGAAAAGATCCTCGATCAGCGGGATTCGAACCCACGACCCTCAGCATGGTCATGCTGAATAGCTGCGCGTTTACCGCTACGGCTATCTGGGCCCCTACAACAGTTATTTGACAGAATATTCTAGAGTTTCGTGGAACACATTTCTTCTTCATTCGTAGAATGTTCTAGAATTTTTCATAGTTGATGTTTTGATTTTTGGGAACTTCTCTTTCAAATAACATTTAAACAAAATCGAGCTCTTCTGGATTAATATATCTATGTGTAATTTTCACTGATCCTGTGAAATCTATTTTGTGCTATCATAATTAATACATGCTTATTTTTAAAAAAATTCATGTTGCATTGAAAAGCTTCATATTGCAAAGCGAAAGAAATCAACATTATTGCAGTTTTTAAGCATGTGTTAAACACATAATGTGTTGGTTGAAACGCTCGATTTTGCTTGAATCGTTCTCAATTTTGTGTGCCTTCGATTAAACGCGTTGTTCGGTGATCAAATCGTAAATTAACCACCTTAAAGCAAATTGTACAGTGACTCAAACTCATTTTCGTACGGGCCACTGTTTCGATATCAACTTGGTGTAAAACTATTAAATGATCTATGGACTTCGATTTACTTTATCAATAACGGAGGTCATAGAGGTCATCTATTGTTTGACAATCATAAGCTGTATTCATTGACTAAAATTTTTGGAATAATGAAAAAGTATTGAACTTGTGTCTAAAAATCACCCAATTCCATATTCGTACACCTAACAAAAATCAAACATATAGCATTCAAAACTAATTTTTAATGGACTGAATGATTTCTCAAGTTCTTCATTGCAATGTATAGATAAGGGAGAGTACATTTGGAAAATTTAAAAGTGGACATATTTGAAACTTAAGTAAATTTAAGACAAAATACCACTTTATCAATGTTTTTTGTAAAATAAATCCACTAAGTCGAACATAAATATACATTTTTTCAAGATAACTTCCGTAAGAATGACTACTGCGAATTCTGAACAAATTTCAAAAACCTATCATCAGTTTTAGAGTAGCTACGAGTGGATATTGGCATCTTATACTCTAGAATCTTGGTTGATATATCATTTATAACAAATCCAAAACCAAACGATTTAGTTAATTTCTATCAGTTTGGCTCTTAAATGCATATAAATATTCCATAGTGAATGTTCCTATCAAAAAATTGCTAATTTTTTATTTTTTTTTTATATTTCACTACCAAACATTAAAATAGAGTTTGATAGAATAAATATTATTGCTGTAACCGCAACACATACGTTATTTGAAATGATGAAAACAACAGGATATGGTCTAGTAAAAGTATATTAATCCTCTCCGCTCATGCAAGTTATTATGTGTTTTTATTATAAAACCAATAAACTATAGAATGGGGCCCTATTTTGAGTATAATCTGAATATGAATTTGAAGATAACTGAATACTGAGATAACATCAATTATTTGGAGGTATGTACAGCGTAGTGTAGGGTATTTTGTTGTAAAATAAAGTTCGTAATTCTTTTTACAGAAACGTTCAAAATTAACCTTTAATTGCTGTTTAGAACGAAAATTAGGTACACATTGATTGAAAATAGTATTTAAGAAAAGTTTTAAAGTAATGACATTATTTTTTTGTGGACTCAAAAGGGATAAAAACTGCATATAATTTCTGTTATTTGAATACATTTCAGCCAAAACTTTTTCAGTGGTCATGAATATAATTTATAGATTGGATCTAACAACAAAAATAAACGTTATTGCTCGTATTATTGCATTTTGCAGCAAAAATCATTGGAAAACTGATGTTTTTCACAATTTTACCTAAGTTTCAAATATGTCCGCTTATAAATTGTCCAAGTGTACTTAACTACATCTGAACAACGTAATAAAGGACTTGAACAATCAAATGGAGCATTAAAATTTAGTTTTGAATGCTGTATAGTTGAACTTTGATAGGTGTACGAATATGGAATTGGCTGAATTTCAGACACGAATTTAATACTTTTCCATTAATTCAAAGATGAACGTAAATGGAAACATTTCATGATTGGCAAATAATAGATGACACATATTACCTTCAATATGGATAAAGTATTTCAAACTCAATACATCATATAATACTTTTTTACTAACTTGAAGTAAGAACAGTGTCCTGTACGAATATGAAATTGGGCCACTGTAGTTCGGTCGAACTTGGATTGGGTTGGGGTTAAATATGTGATTCAGAAGGGGTTTCATCAGTTCTAATTACAGTGGCCCAATTTCATATTCGTACAGGATACTGTTTCCACATCAAGTTAGTAAAAAACTAATAAATGAAGTTTTGGGCTACAAATACTTTATCCACATTGAAGGTAACAGGTGTTATCTATTGTTTGCCAATCACAAAATGTTTCCATTTACATTCATCTTTGGATTAATAGAAAAGAATTGATGTCTAAAATTCACCCAATTCCATATTCGTACACCTACCAAAATTCCTACGCACAACGTTCAAAACTAAATTTAGAAGCGCTATTTGATTACTAAAATGCTTTATTATGATGTTCAGATGTAGTGAAATACATTTGGACAATCTATTAGTGGACATATATGAAATTTAGGTAAAGTTATGAGAAATACCAGTTTTCCAATGATTTTTGCTATTAAATCCTATAATTCGAACAATAACGTTTATTTTTGTGATTGGATCCAATCTATAGATTATACTCGTAAGCTCTGATAGAAATTTAGTTAAAATATATATAGTTTACAGAAATCATAAACAGTTTTTATCCCTTTTGAGTTCAGGAAATTGTTGTGCCATAAGTTCAAAACTCTTCTAAAATGATATTTTTTATCAATGTAAACCAAATTTTCATTCTAAACAACAGGTAAATGTTAATTTTGAATTTGCCTGTAAAAAATATTTGAACTACGAACTTCGTTTTACAATAAAGTACCCTAAACTACGCTGTACATACCTCCACATAATTGATGTCATCGTAATATTCAATTATCTTTAAAATAATACTCAAATTATATTCAAAATAGCACCCTATTTTGCAATTTATTGATTTAATGAGAAAAATACAAAATAACTTGAATGAGCAGAGAGCATTGATATACTATTTAATAGAATATATCCTGTTGTTTTCATCATTTTAAAAAACGTTTGTGTTGCGATTATGGCAATAATATTTATTCTTTAAATCTCTATAATCATGTTTGGTAGTAAATTAAAAATGATAATTGCGCAATGTTTTGATAGGATAATTATGGATTATTTATATACATTTAGGAGCCAAACATAAAGAAACTGACTAAAATTTTGGGTTTTGGATTTGTTATAAATGTTATACTACCTAAGATTCAAAAGTATAAGTTGTTGATATCCACTCGTAGCTACTCTAAAACTGATTATAATTTTTTGAAACTTGTGCAATATTTGCAGTTATCATTCTTAAGGAAGTGATGTTGAAAAAAAATGCAATTTATTGTTCGACTTACCGAATATTTTAGCAAAAAACATGGGAAAACTGGTATTTTTCTTAAATTTACTTAAGTTTCAAATATGTCCGCTTTTAAATTTCCCAAATGTATTCTACTGCATCTGAACAACACAACGATGAGCTTAAGTAATCATCTAGTCCATTAAAAAATAGTTTTGAATGCTGTATATTTCTTTTTTTGTTAGGTGTACGAATATGGAATTGGGTCAATTTTAGACACAATCTCAATACTTTTCCATTATTCCTAAGATTTAAGCAAATGAATACAGTTTGTCATTGCCAAACAATAGATGACACCTATAACCTTCATTATTGATAAAGTATATCGAAGTCCATGTACCATTTAATAGATTTATACCAACTTGATATGAAAACAGTGCCCCGTACGAAAATGAGATTGAGTCACTGTATTTAACACGAGTTTGACATGTGGAAAAGCAATATACACATGAATCAGATTATTGTTCGCCTAATCGAGTTTTTATTCTATTTACAGTGAAACTAAAAACAAAATTTCATGGTTACTATGATGATCCCTTATAACAGCTTTCCAAATTATTCCTGTTCTATGAGTCGATATTTTCAAGCGTCATTACAACTGTGATTTTGAAAGACAACAATGTATTATAAAACTCTGCAACAGCTGTTCAGTAGAATATTCGAGAATGTTATTCTCTCTAATTCATAGAATGTTCTGAAAGTTTCGAAATGTTTCACAGCTTAAGAAACACTACAACAGCACTAGAGCTGTGATTCCAAAATAGAACATTACAACAGCATTAAGGTCACGTGCTCAATAGAGTACGGTCAGAGTATAAAATAGGGCGATTTTGCGGTCATTAGTAATCATGTTCATGCATGTCAATGTTGATAAAATGTTAATAAAATTATATCCATTATCCTCTACTTCTAACGTTACAGCTCCACTGGGACGGAGTGTGTTTCTCAGCTTATTAATTAAAGAGAACTTTCACAGTTATGAACAGAGAAATTCATTATTCCATTTTGTCATTTTGCAGTTAAACATAAACATTATCAATCTTTGAAAGATTATGCATAGCTTTCCGATTTCAAATTTTGTTCGAGCGTGGCTAGCTACGCTGGGTAAGCTAGTTGATTATAATTTCATTAGCATGACTCGACATCGACACGCATGAAACTAATGACCGCAATTCGCCTAAATTGATTTTCTGACATACTCCATTAAGGGGGATGACGGAGCGTTGAACTGGCAAAATCCGTTCTGAATCACATATTCAACCCCAACCCGATTCAAGTTCGACCGACTTACAATTCGCTTGAAGTTGGTTTAATTACGTGATGATCACCGACCAAGTTCCTGAAAACGAAAACGACAATGATCAAAAGATCTACGAATTAAGAACAAAAAATCTAGAATATTCCGTTAAACAGCTGTTGAAGTGCTCTACAATTTCCAGTTGTAATTCTCTATCGTTCAAACAGTGTTGACCAGACTCATTTCCCCGAAATTCGAATTGTGAAGCCATGAACTGTTATAAATGCGCGTCGTATTCCTGAGATGGAGGGGGAGGTGGTTGGGCTTGAGTATTGCACATGGGATCCGACAGTTTCGATCTTGGTGGGCCGCAATTCAAGTTTCGGTGAAATGATTCGCACTCACTCACTCACTCATTTCATTTCACCGAAACTTGAATTGTGGCTCTCTGGGATCAAAATTGATCGATTTTTTGTGCAGTACTCAAGCTTACCCATCTGCTCTTCTATCTTAGGAGGATAGAGCATGGTTGTAGTAGTAAGTGGCTTCGTCGTTCGGAAAATGTTATTTTCGGGGAAATGAGTCTGAACAACACTGGTTTGCCTGTGAGTCTGCTTTACCAACCAACTTAAAAGATTTTCTACCATATATCTGCTATATTCTATGAGTCATTTAAGTTTCGCATAACTTACCAAGCTCTGGATACTGTCTTCCGATATCTTTGTAAAATTCTTCGTGTTGCTTGAAGTAATTAAGCATTTTGTAAATTCCATTCCATCGGGTTCTTGAGTAAAAAGGCGGCAGCGATATTTTGTTGTACTCAAACATTGCCTTGTATGCTATTCTTCTCGTGTTTTTAGCGATTGCCGTTGTCTCCTTGATATTTGCCTCCGTATTATGTCCGTTACTGCAAGCTGCATTGTATGTACAGCGCATCTTGCAAGGCTGACTGACTTCTGTAGCTCTTTCATTAGGTCTTCGATCGATATTTTGCGACCCTTAAGTAGCTTCATCATAGAGCTCATGTTACTGATGTTCTGTTACAAACTGCTCCTGCAACTGTTTAACTGCTGCAACCATGTTAGCACCGTTGTCACAAGTAACAGCCAACAGCTGTGTAATGACTGAACTGCGTAATACTGAAGAAGCTCTAATTTTATTTCTTTAAGAAACTTATCTGTTTGTCGCTGCCTAACTTCGATCATTCCTGTTGAAATAGATACCATAATAAATCTAATATTGCATTGACAACCTCGATAGCTATAGAAAGTTGAGCAAAGTTTCGTAGAATCGAAATACATAGGAAATTAAAAGCCTTCAAGTCCGATTTTTGAACCAGAATTTGAATAAATTCAAACAAAATCTAGAGATTTCTTACACATCAATTTTGATTTTCAAACAAAACATTTACTATGGGAGGAGGGGAGGGGGTCAATGATATAAGCAACAAAATTGTTGATATTTTTGAAAATAATATCGTTGAAAACTGTTTTGTTGTCAAAACTTTTATAAGTACCGTAAAACGGGGTATCTTTGATAATGCGGGTAACTTTGATAGTGCGTAACCCACCTCATACTAAATGAAATATCATAATTTCTGTTAATCAGTTAAGCAAAACGAATGCAAAACTAAAGAATATTAGTATAACACTTCATGTAAAAGCGGTTTTCATTTGAATCATAAACATTTGAGGATTTTTATACGAATATTAAAAATTGACACAATTTTAGCATTTTCGAAACGCATAAAAACAATCAGTTCTACGATCATTATTTGAAGTAGTTTTGAATAGTTGGCCACTTATCTTTGATAGCCTAGTTATCATAGAACTTGAATACAGTCTCAAATCTCTTAGCGAAAAGCATTTTCACAAACTGGGACCATTTTTGTAATCTAAATCAGAAATTTCCATATAACGTTAAACGCCTAGAGATATGCAATGCCCTACAAATGTTCGTTACTCATTCAATTTTGTTTGATTTATGCTCCATTATCAAAGTTACCCCAAAACGAGGATCGCAGTAGGCTTTGCCGCGAACGGTCGTGTTTTATTTTGCTCCGCGTGCTTTTTTTTCGTGCTCCCGTTTTTCGTGATTCCGCCGATATTGGTTAGTGCTACGCAAGCAGAATTTTAGTTTGAGAGTGAATCACCGAAAGCCCCCGTAATTAAAGGTTATAATTCGTGTTTTGTTGTAACGGTTCACCGGCAATTGCAACTGGCTAGTAGGTTTATCCCTGGAAAAATGTGTCTCCGAAATTTTGATTTGGGTTCTACCGCCACCCAGAATGTTGAAACGTGATAAAAAAAAAAGTCGCTAATTGATAGCAGAGAACCTCTTTCTGACAAAAGGAACAAATTAGAAGCAACAAATATCACGTTCTGTAATTCGATTTGTTGGAGAAAAGTGCTTTAATGTGAAAGAAACGTCATGCAATTAAAAAACATTGAAGAAATGGTTATTGTGTGGTGAAATGACGAACGAATGCGCGGAAAAGGCGAAAGAGGAAGAAAAATATATCTCAACGCTGGTTGAGTCGAAGGTTTCCATGGCGACGGCAATGCCACCTTAGATGGTTTTCGGTGAGATTGTTCTGATTATGATTTTTACTAAAAAAAACTAAATACGTGCCAGTTTAAAAGAAAACATCTTTTAAACAGGAAGTGTGTTTTCATTACCTTTATCCATTTGATAACGGTAATGCATGCATGCGGGGCTTATTGTTAGTGAAGGTGACTTCTGAATGGACGTGTCTCTCCAGCCATTCTGAAATGGGTCACTGGATCTGCAATAGAGCTATCACCTTCTAACTCCTGGACTAAAGCTTTCTGCAAGAGCATCAAAAAGCATTGCAGAAAGATTTCTTCCATAATATCGCTGCCGGACAGTGGGTGTTAGTTGGATTACACACACACACATTATCAAAGTTACCCCAAAACAGAAAACCGACTTTCGATTATATGAAAAATTATATATCCATTCAAAATAAATCTTTTGGCAATCTATCGACTGCAATCGATAGCTAGGATGCCAGTACTTGTTTTAAAAATATAAATTATAATTCTTTGAATCAGCATGCATAATTATTCAAGTTTTCTTCGAAAAAACTATCAATGTTACCCCGTTTTACGGTACCGTAATCCGGGGTATCATTGATCAGCGGGGTAACATTGATAGGAATGACTCATCTCGTAATAAGTTGATTGATTTATTGATGAAAAATTCCCAAAGCATGAATGTTGCTTCTCTTTCTTATATTTCTGAGCTATTAAAAATTAAGATTTTTGCAAAAATTGCGTTAACTTTATGCGTAAATTTGTCAAGTTTGCGAAACAATGATTTCAATGGCTAAGGATGACACTACCGAAGATTCATGTCCCACACAAGTTCTGCCAGCGATATGAGCAAGGAAAATGCGGTTCTTACTAAAAATGGCATCACCAAAAACGATTCCGCTGTAAAAATTTTTATGAGTATGTTTAATTAGACAACATTAACGAATTACTGTTAAGAATGTAGAATTCTCTTAGGAAATTGCCTACCTTTAGGCGTATTACGCTGTTCGAGGTGTTTTCAATTTTAAAATAACTCAAAAAGTAAATGAGATTTAAGCGTTTGGACATCATATTCGGCTTCAGGGGCCATGCTTTAAGTAAGTAACGACATTTCCAATATTACCGAACGTTGTTTACATGGACGATCAATGTTACCCCATATCAGCTAAATGAAAAAATCACATAAAACATTTTTGTAAACATGCTTAAATCTTATAAAAACAAAATACAGTATTTAGTCACAAACTATGCTACCTATAAACGCATAATTGTCCCATGTGCATAGGAAACCCAGCAAACATGGGACTGACATGCATTTATGGGTAGTATGGGTGGCAGTACTAGTCTTAAAAATATAAAACTCAGAACATTTGCATTTTTGATTTAAATATTTAAGAAATATCCTAAAAACTGATCAATGTTACCCCGGATTACGGTATGGTCAATATAGCAAAATGAACGAATTACTGTAAAGTATTCAAAATTTGCATAGGAAATTGCCGACATTTAGGCGTATTCAGCGGTTCATGTTCATAATTTTAAAGAATCTGGAAAAAGTAAATGAAATGTAGGGGGCGATCCCCCAGTACCGAAAACCTAAGCCGCTAAATTCATTATTCAAAAATTATTGATTTTATGCGGTCTTGGTGCACATTTATGATTTTTCAATTAACAATTACACAATGATAGGGGACGGACCTGGTGTAGGGGTTAGAACACACGCCTCTCACGCCGAATCCCATCCCCGAGATAGTCACTAAAAATTTCAGTGACGACTTCCTTCGGAAGGGAAGTAAAGCCGTTGGTCCCGAGATGAACTAGCCCAGGGCTAAAAATCTCGTTAATAAAGATTAAAAAAAAAATACACAATGAACCGAATTGCGTTGATATGGAGCAAAGCAGTGAAAAAAACAACCCACACTTTGTTAAAAAAGAATCTATTTTGTTTCAATAAAAAATAGAGATTTACATCAACAAAAATGCAGTTGAAAACAACCAACATTCTACATTAATTTTCAAGCAACGAATTGATTGTTTCAAACTAAGGCCTTTTTTCTCCGTGTTTCATCGTCACGTTCGTTCCCGGATTCCATCTCCGTGGATGATTTTCCGGATCTCTCAGGTTGACAGCGGAAAGCGCATTCCACATCGCGATGTGTTTTGAATTATTGGCCGGAAATTGGTCATCACTATCACCAAATCCGATGAATTCTTCATCGGATGATTCACCCTCACTTTCACTTCCGTATACTTGTAATAATTCCAACGAAGACATTGTATAATTACTGAATTGTACAGCCTGAAAACAGCGAACGAAGCAACCGGTAGTCAAACAGTAGCTGTCACACAAGACGATGATCACGATGGGACTGATATGCAATTATATTAGCATATTATATTGTATATATTCGCATGTGAGTCTCACTTTACTATTTGTACATTTTTAAACAAAGTTCCAGTGATTATTTAAAAATATAACACATTTTAATTGAAGTGGAGACACGAAATGAAGCAAAGTTGTTTATACATTTATATCGTTATTTTCTCAGTTTGCCATTTTCCAACATGCAAAAAGGGGCAGTAAAAACCATCTCCAAAATTAAATATCGGGGTATCCCACCGGACACCGATGTTCCGGATTTTCCGAGGTTATGTCCAAATCACGTTTTCTGTCGTTTGTAACTTTGTGCAGTGTGAAGTTTTATAGATGTTGACATTTTTCCAAGGAACTAGAACCGATTGAAAGTTGAATGCACGTGGACGCATTAAGATTCGTTGGAAATGTTCCGAGATATGGCCATTTACGTAAAACTAATTTTGGAATATATGATCAGTATTTCCAATCATGTTTATATCAACCGGAACTTTATTTTCAAACTTCAACTTGATTCTTCCGATAAAATATTCAGAATTATAAGATGCTCTGACCAATCTATAGTAGGTTCCAGGTGCCCCGTACCATATCAATATGGGTATCAAATTTTATGATTTTTGAAGGTGATGCTTTCGAAAGCATTTCCAAATCCACTGGCTGTCATGACCACTCTATAATAGATATCAAATACACCGGAGAATGTGGCTAATTTAAAACATGTTCAGACCCATATCAATATGAGTAACATATATCAAGATTTAAAAAGCTGAGGCTTCCGGGAGCAGCATTTTCAGCTGCTATTGTCACCCTATATGGGTTCGAAGAGCCCCAGGAGAAATGGTCAATTCCGTCCATTTCCGGAACCATATAAATATGGGCATCGAACTTCAAGGCGTTACTTCATAGATAAAAATAAAATTTCAAGTTAATTTATTCAGCGATAATAAGTATCCCCAAGTGTTTATAAATAGCATCCGCCAGTGGCGCAACCAAGGCGGGGTTTGGGGGGTCAGCGACTGCTCTTTGTATTATTTTATACAGTGGTTGTCTAAACGGCGAACATTATCGGGTTCCTGTAGACTGATGTATTTTGTATCATACTACCTAATAATACCTGTGTCAGCCTGTCTGTACTTCACAAATTATCAACAAAAACAGGATTTGGTTTCGATTGCATAAAAAATAACGTTCAATTGCAATATTATTTCAATTGAACCAATATTTCCATACATTTTCTCGACGACAAACTCGTGTAGCACATACAGTGGTCCAATTTCATATTCGTACAGGATACTGATTCCACATCAAGTTAGCAAAAAAACTATTAAATGAAGTATTGAGCTAAAAATACTTTATCCACATTGAAGGTAATAGGTGTCATCTATTGTTTGCCAATCACAAAATGTTTCCATTTACATTCATCTTTGGATTAATAGAAAAGTATTGAATTGATGTCTAAAATTCACCCAATTCCATATTCGTACACCTACCAAAATTCAAACGCACAACGTTTAAAACTAAATTTAGAAGCTCTATTTGATTACTGAAATGCTTTATTATGATGTCCAGATGTAGTGAAATACATTTGGTTAATTTATTAGTGGACATATATAAAATTTAGGTAAAATTATGAGAAATGCCAGTTTTCCAATGATTTTTGCTATAAAATCCAATAATTCGAACAATAACGTTTATTTTTGTCATTGGATCCAATCTATAGATCATACTCGTAGCTCTGATAGAAATTTAGTTGAAATATATACACTTTACAGAAATCATAAACAGTTTTTATCCATTTTGAGTTCAGAAAATTGTTGTGCCATAAGTTTAAAACTCTTCTAAAATGATAGTTTTAATCAATGTATATCAAATTTTTATTCTAAACAACAGGTAAATGCTAATTTTGAATTTTTCTGTAAAAATAATTTGAACTACGAACTTCGTTTTACAATAAAGTACCCTAAACTACGCTGTACATACCTCCACATAATTGATGTCATCGTAATATTCAATCATCTTTGAAATAATATTTAAATTATATTCAAAATAGCACCCTATTTTGCAATTTATTGACTTTATAAGAAAAATACAAAATAACTTGAATGAGCAGAGAGCATTGATACACTAATTGATAGAATATATCCTGTTGTTTTCATCATTTTAAAAACACGTTTGTGTTGCGGTTATGGCAATAATATTTATTCTATAAATCTCTATAATCATGTATGGTAGTAAAATGTAAATTAAAAATGATAATTACGCAATGTTTTGATAGGAACATTAACTATGGATTATGTATATACATTTAGGAGCCAAACATGAAGAAATTGACTAAAATTTTTGGTTTTGGATTTGTTATAAATATTATATTACCTAAGATTCAAAAGTATAAGTTGTCGATATCCACTCTTAGCTACTCTAAAACTGATTATAATTTTTTGAAACTTGTGCAATATTCGCAATTATCATTTTTAAGGAAGTGATGTTGAAAAAAATGCAATTTATTGTTCGACTTACCGAATATTTTAGCAAAAAACATGGGGAAAATGGTATTTTTTTTAAGTTTACTTAAGTTTCAAATATATCTGTTTATAAATTTTCCAAATGTATTCTACTGCATCTGAACAACACAACGAAGAGCTTAAGTAGTCATCTAGTCCATTAAAAATTAGTTTTGAATGCTGTATATTTCTTTTTGTTAGGTGTACGAATATGGAATTGGGTCAATTATAGACACAATCTCAATACTTTTCCATTATTCCAAAGATTTAAGCAAATGAATACAGTTTGTCATTGCCAAACAATAGATGACACCTATAACCTTCATTATTGATAAAGTATATCGAAGTCCATGCACCATTTAATAGTTTTATACCAACTTGATATGAAAACAGTGCCCCGTACGAAAATGAAATTGAGCCACTGTACATAATGTTCATGGATGACGAAGAGTTCAATCAATCACATATTTAATCGACCACACGAATCTTCTCTTGCTGTAGGGATCTCCATGTACTTTACTTCACCACTTAACACTCTTTTACATTTCAAATTTCTTATTTCATCATCAATTTTGAATGATTTTCAAAAGGCCACATCAGAAGATGATGAAAAAACAAGCCACAACTAGAAGGCCTCAACACATTTTAGAGTAAACAAAGGCGTCAACTCACAGGCCTCATCAGCGTCGGCCGGCGCCTATGGGCACAAATGAAAAGGGCTGCACAGCTTTTGGTGAAATAAAAGCCTCATTTCCTTTGACTCGTTTTTTTAGCAGGATTTTTTTGCTAAAATGATATTAATGAATATTCGTAGCTATAAATCAGTTTATCCATCGACTTTCTGGACGATAAAATAACATACAATGCTTAAATTCATAATTTAAATTTGATTTATTGTTTGACAAAACAAGATTGCATTTTTCTCATTGTTTACTTTTTGGAGATGAGGCCTTTTGAATTGTTAGTCTTGATTTGACGGTTCAACAAACGACTAAATTGGTTGAAAAATCAGTCGATTGTTGCACCGACGCTAATGGAAATTTAACACAGCGATCAACTGACTAATCGCTAGATTAAATCGGGTGACCGAGGAAATCTGATGTTAAGAAGGTCAACTTGCTTGGATTTTACTTAAAATACCGATTACACCTATTTAGTAGGATTGCGTCGGCCCACCTTATTAAATCGGGTGATATTTGGTTGATCTTTGTGTTAATCTTCCATAAGCGTCGGTGCAACAATCGACCGATTTTGCAATCAATTTAGTCGGCTGTTGAACTGTCAAATGTTTAATGGGGATGGAGCAGAAATTTAGTTTGGTTCGTATCAACACTTTGAGTTTCATTGATTAGGGTGACCATCTCCTGGAGATTCAAAATCAGGACATTTGGCAATTTTCACAATTTTCCTATCCAAATTCCAAAACCTATCACTTTTTCGAATACACTAGTGTGTTTTCTCTTTTAATTTTGCTAAGTAGGCTGCAGAGCTACTTGGGAACTTCCATGATTCACTTTGGCATGGGGGGTTTTCCCGGCCGAATTGTATGAAACTTTGTAAAACCTTTCAATACGACGCATATTGTAGCCTAACATGAGCCCAGTCTTTCAAAAAATCTCACTGCCGTAGTGAATCAAAAATGCCAAGAATAGGATCCGGCTTCTATCTGACATGTATATTTTCAAAGTTATAAATCAAATAAAGTCTGCCAAAAAAACACAGTAGGAACCCTCTTTGCAAGAATGTCTCTTAAATAAAATCAAGCATATTGTCTGGAATCTACCAACAGCAATCATTTACGAATCTACCGAAGGGTCTCTAAGCATCAATTGATTTATTTAGTCCATGAAAGCCTGCGACAATCTATATATCTATATTTCAGAGAATCTTATAAAAATATACAAAATCCGCTCAAAATCTATTCTGAGAACTATTCAGGATCATGCGAACTTCTGCTTGAATACTTTGAATCATGGTTTTACAGAGAATCTCAATCAATATTCTTATTTTTAGAAGTTTCCCAAAGAAACTTCCGTTAAGTTTCCATTGGGATCTCGCGATTTGCTAAGGATCTTGCTAGAAATTCAAGAAAAGTCCTACATAAAAACACAATCAAAGTTGTTGGGAGAAATCTAAATGTTCACTTGAAACCGACAGTTTCTCAACACGATTCTGATATACATTCGTTAACAATTTGTAAGAAACTCGTGGAATGCAAGATGCTAGGCGGTTGTGCTTCCATGGTTGAGTTCTGTAGTTTCGGCCATGGTTTATTTATATAAATATATATATTAACTCCACTGTCAGATCAACCAAAAGGTCGCAGTGATAGTACCCCAAGACAGGAAAAACGTCAACTAAAATTGCATATTGTTCTTTTGACAACATCTTGAATGATGGCAGTCAACGTTCAAACTTTTTCATTTGATATAGAATCCTCGACCGGTGGGATTCGAACCCACGACCCTCAGCATGGTCATGCTGAATAGCTGCGCGTTTACCGCTACGGCTATCTGAGCCCCTATCATTGATTATATTCTTCTTCTTTGTTTTTCTTTTTATTTTTAGACCCTTGAAGAGATTAATAAAGCAAAATTATTTTCAAACTTGTACTATAATACAGTACTGAACAGATTATAGTACACTTTGGTCGTTTTATCATACAAAAATCGTCGAGTCTGAAGGCTTGGATCGCAGCTTCTATTGCTTGGATTGACCTAAAATTTATATCTTAACTTGGAAATACAGTCGACTCTCCACATCTCGATGTTCTACATCTCGATATCTCTCCCTATATCGATGATTGCTTCGGTCCCTTCATTGTGCAACAAAGTAACGAAGTGATTTTCAATCTAGTGTTCATTTAATTAATGTTCTTTTTCTCGATCTCTCCCTATCTCGATGGTCCCTTCGATATCGAGATGTGGAGAGGCGACTGTATTGCGGCGCTGGTAACGCGCAGGCAATATACACGCAGTTCAAACGCAAGTTTAAGTAGACTTGCATTTTTTCGTTCCATAACTACGTGAATGTTATAAATCTGCAACAAATAGTATTTTTTATTTTCACAGCGACGGTATATCGACGTTCCGTAAAATTTTCTGGCCGAGTCCAATATATTGCGTATCTAGAAATTTGCAGTTTTTCAAAATTAATATTGCTGTGTGCGTTTGAAATGCAAATATCAAATGCGGTAGCACCGAACGTGGTAAGAATTTTCACAAGGAAGGCGACGCAATGATTGATTTTCTTTGCTAGGTTGGTGGCGAAATTGATCATGGTTGCTGAGTGTCCTTTGATAACTTTATTTTGCCGCATTCGAAGTCCAGGTTCACACGATTTGCACGTCAAACGCAAACAGCAATATTTTTAATAATAAAGCATTTTCAATTTTGAAAAAAATATAAAAAAATGAATTTTCAGTGCAATTTACTCTTGTGAAAAATTGATCAATATTGACCACAGACAAAAATAAATCATACATGTTTTCAGAACAACATTATTCAGTAAAATTTATTGTTTTCAAATTAAGTCTTAATGAAAGTAACGCCATTTTGCACAAAAATGCAAAATTTACGATAGCTAAGAAGTTTGTGTTTAAAACATTATTTATTTTCTGCTGAGTGAAATTCAGATTATTTCTGAAATGTAGTGAAAATTCCAAATATCCTACTAGAAACAAAGATTCAGGCCACCAAGCTTGGCTATTTTGTATGAAAAACGACCAATGCGTTATTTATTCTGTCCATTGCTATATAGCTGATAAACAACGAGATTGTTTTGCCTTTTCCGAAAACCAAACTGAAGCATTTATGAGAAGTTGGTCAACCTTTCAACATCCGAAGCATTGATTTTTTTTTAAGTTGGCTCAGTATTATGTCAAACTTTACGACCCTCAGTGCATATGATTTCTCTGAGAAGCAATTCTTTAGTTTTTAAAGATTACAGAGAAAGCTTTATTTTCTGGATTGCGAATTCTGTAACATGGGGCAAGTACGTTTCCACAGGCAATGATTGTAATGGCGCTTAAAGAGCATGCCCATTATTGAAAAACTTTAAAACATATTTAACAAACTACAGAGATGGAGGACGATTGAATGGTATCGAATCTATCATAAAAGGCCGAAAGACAGAAGGTCGAAAGCACAGAAGGTTTAATTTCTTCAGCCTAACTTTATTCAAACAACATACCTTTCCAAAAAACATAACTTTCAGAATACCAAACCCCCCAGAATCAAATCCTGCGCTGCTGGCATCCGCTATTTAAACAAGTATTGATAAGTTATACAAAGCACTAAAGCTGCTACAACAAGCGTCGAAAGTGACAGTTGTCGGAGTAGCAGAAGAACTAATTTTTGTCGCATGTTTTCAGCTTTCTTTCAACTAGTACGAAGAGTGTTGAAACCAATCTATTCAGTCAAAATCTAATAGAGAACATGCCTGAAGATTGGTAAAGTATATTTGATGGGTTAAGGTGAAGATGAATCGAAGCCAAAGTTCAAATTTTCAAGAGCACGTATCTGGATGACCAATCGATTAAGTTTTCAGCTTAAACGGATGCTTGGTTCTCCAAATCCGTGCTCTTGAAAATTTGAAGATTGGCTTCGATTCATCTTCACCTTAAGCTCACCAATTTTAACTTTGAATATGAGAAATCGGAACGATGAGTTGGCTATGAAATCAAACTTATGAAATACTAGCATGTATCTTTGATTATTGAATCAAAAATAGTTCCACTCCCAGACAACCAGAAGTCGCATAGCAGTATACGAACAAAGTCACTCATTTATACAAACTGCATCACTCCCGCACTACATGGTGCATGAAATCGTTTGAACGATGAGTTTCCTCGCATAAAACGCTATTTTATGAGTTCATATGTACATTCCATTTCGTCCCGTATACTTGTACAAAGTAAGTCCGTAGCAGCTGTCAAAAAAAAAATGTTATCATAAATTAAGTCGCATAAGAGTACAGACTAATTCGCAAGAAAATCTACAAACTCGCATTGCATGTTATGTTTCATCATATAATGTATGCACGTATATGGCCTCCACTTTTGTACGTATAAGGCCTTTTCGCGACATCTTATACGTGAAACTTTGCACATACAAGCATCGCATAACGAAAAAGGTGAATTGGTTATACGTACATTCTGGTTGTCTGGGCTGAGTTCGACCCTAAATCACTCATAGACATGTTTCTCAGAGTGTCCCATAAGAGGTCTGAAAGATTCAGCTGCAACTCTTCGAGATTTTTGACTATTTTTAGGTATACTCCTTAACCAGCACGGGCACCTCAAATCTATTATAGAATAGTCATAGCTACCGGTGGTTTTGGAAATGCTTCCGGAAGCATCACTTCCAAGAACCTTGAAGTTCAATACCTATTATGGTATGACTCCGAGCATGTTTTTAAACACCCGGAGAACCTGGCATCTACTATACAGTGGTAATGACAGCCTGTAGTTCTGAAACTGCTCCCGTCACCTTCAAAAATGTTGAAATTCGATACCCATATTGATATGATTTCGGACGCGTTCGATATTTACCACATAGCAGCCGGTGGTTCTGAAAATGCTAACTTCACACCGCACAAAATTAAAAACGACAGCATCCAATTTCATCCATTTTACAAGCATTACATTACTTATGGGCAAAACTTTGCCTATCTCAATCATTTTGTCTATCGTCTGTATTTCAAGCATCCTCAAACATTTTCAGGTTGACATCATGTTTAAATCCTTGTTTTACACTAGTTGTTTATGGATGTAGGATGTCTGCCAACACCACACCGATCATGATTCTAGAATTCTACATAAATTTCATAGAAATAAACATCTTTTACCACGAAAAACTTCACAACACATATTTTTGCAATTTCATATTTTTGCCATCGTAATAGGCTGTTTTTCACCACGCCAATCTGTCATGAAACGGCCTAATTTTCTGCACTGAAGTATGTAGTGCGGGAATAGTCATTACCTGAGACGAGACTCGCGAAGAGGAAAAAAAGCAACGTCATATGCAGCCCAGATTTCGCTGTCACGAAACGTCAGATGCAGCCAGTTGATTTTGTGGGCGAATATGTGGAAGTATTGGAATAATTTCTAGAAAACTTAATTCAGCGAAATATTTCATTTAATTTGCACTGACGAAACTAAATCGAAACAAGCTAAACATTTGTTACTGCAATGTTTACTGCGTTTGCTGATATGAAATTTAACTTTAAAAGGTTTTCTGAACTTGGAACGATACAATCGCAATTCATCTTTGCCATTTAGTTCATGTAAAAGCTTGAACATCTTGCTCACAAATTTGTGTAAACACAGAATCGAAGAAGAAAATCTTAGCAACCGTAGAAAAAGAAGACCGACTTCGCGAGTCTCGTCTCAGGTCATTACGTAACCGAAACCAGTGCAGTAATGGTTGATTACTCAATGCTTTCTTATTACGCAACTGTTTTGAGTTGCGTAATGAATTATTACGCAACAATTTTCCAGAAATTGTAAAATGATGGTGAATGCATTCTGATTTGATTTCTGATACCCTCAAGTGGTCTTCTACGAAATTGCATAAAATTTTGTACATAACTCGTTGCAGAACTCGATTTTTACAGCACTCGTTGCAATTATCCTACTCGGCAAGCCTCGTACGATAAATTTACGACTCGTGCTGTAAAAATCATCATTCTGCAATTTGTTCCGTAAACTACTATTACTACACAATTCATTCTCGAAAGATTTTCCTCGGCTACTTAGAGAGTTGAGTATCCTCATGCTTGCCACACGATATACATAAGCAAGAAAGCTCCCAGTTAATAACTGTGGAGGAGTTCTTAAGATCAGTATGTACGTGGAAAGCAGTCTCTGTACCAGTAAAGACGTAGTACAAGAAGAAAAGAACGTAAGTTTCAGTGCGCAAAAAGTTAAGGCCGTGCAACTTGATCGTTATAAATGGACGACGAGGATCTTAATCAATATCAAGCTCACCTGCTCAAAAATATACGACGGAATTTGAAAATCACTGCTGGAGCATCGTTATCAGTTTTGGGATGAAAGGAATCTACCCAGGCTTTGGAAAATGTAACGATCATTGACACACGAGTTATAATTTCATCCCATTTATTCGCCTACATTCATGCAACACCCTTGACATTTACCGTTCGTGGAAAATAACGATCCATGAACATAAACAAGACAGACACACACCACTCACTGTTCGGCGCCGATCACTGTGTGTCAACCAGGCTATCGACATCGATGGAGACACCATCTTCTATGGTGACAGAGGGCTCGATTGGCTTGTCAGATGGATCGGGCCCGGGACATCCTGTCTACTGCAAATCGCTGCAGTTGATATAGGGCATGTCCATGGACTGGTGTCAACACTTGTAACATTCGCTGACCCACTCTCATCCTGATCAAGAAACAGAGGCGATTATTTTCCATTTTTTGTGCTATGTTTGCCACCAAAGAGATGTTCAATGACCCAATAGATTATAATTAGGTTGTTAAAGGCTGCATTATCAGTAAATATGAAAGTTATCACCAATTTTATGCAAAACATAAATCACCCGAACGACTCGATACTGTTGCAGTCTGTGAGAGTTGCTGCTCTCTAACGCTTTCGTGCCACGTACCAAACGAGAGAGTGAATGTTTACATTCATAGGGCTGTCCGAATGCGATGTGCCACGAACTGTTATGGTTCGCGAACTGTAACACTCTCCGAAAATGGTTCGATCGGCTTATTCTGATCGAGATCCAAACACTGAATCTACCGTATGCTGTAGTTCAAAACACACATGAAGAAAAAAGAAACAAGGCCTAGTGCAGCTGTCTAGCCTGCTTGCCATGCGCAATTATCTTCGTTCAACGTCATCGCAATATGGTTTTTACCGAATCAGACGCTTCGACGACGGCTGCGAACGGCTTGGCTGGCTATCCTCACAGAACGTCAATGTTCGTAGGTACACCGGGTTTAAGTCGTAAAACCATTCCCCGAGAAAGTAAATGCGCGCGCGATTGATTCCTGTGGCGGACGGCTTGGCAGCAGTGGAACCCAGAATTTACTAAGTGGCCAAAGAGAAAACGAACGCCACGGGCAACAGTATCTTTAATCTAATTCAATTAGTGATCGCCGGCAGCTGTCGGTTTCCCGGAGTGATTTATGAGAGTGTGCCACTCGATAGGTATACTGGGCGGGAAGGATTGAAGTGGGAACTGCATTAGCGATCGAATTTATACGGAGAGTTGCTGCTTGCGATAATTGATGGAGACGCATGATTGATCGTGGCTTCAATCGAACTGAATTGTGGGCTTGAGTTGAGGTACCGTAGATAATTTACGGGTTAAAAAACTACATGAAAAACATGATGCTTTGAAGCCAAAGTAGAGTTCTCTGATTATGCTTTACCAAAAAAGATGATAAATAGGTATAACATTGGAAAACATTCTCATACACCAACTGAACAAAAACATTTTCTGAATTTATTCAAAAAAAAAAACAATTCATAGTTTTGTTCTTTATTTTTGGAATTTTTTGCAATTTCTCATCGTAATAGGCTGTTTTCCATCACGCCTATCTGTCATGGAACGGCCTTCTTTCCTGTACTGAATTATGTAGTATGGTAAAAGTCAGTACGCAACTGAAACCAGTGCTGTAATAATTCATTACGAAACTGTTTTGAGTTGCGTAATGAATTACTATAGAACAACTTTTCAGAGATTGTAAAATGATGGTAAATGCATCCCGATATGATTTCTGATACCCTCAAGTGGGCTTCTGCGAAATTGCAAAAAGTGTTGTACGTAACTCGTTGCAGAACTCGATTTTTACAGCATTTCTAAGCCTCGTACGATAAATGTACGACTCGTGCTGTAAAAATCATCATTCTGCAACTTGTTGCGTAAATCACTATTACTGGCCAGTTCACGGTATACATCTAACGAACCGGCACTGTTGAGCTTCACTGAAGCACAACACTGCTGCATGCAAAGCAGTAAAGCAAGTAGTGAAGCTATCCCGGTATTTTGTTGTTACTTTGTCGCCAGCAGGATAGAGTCCGTGTCCTTCCCATTCCCTACATTCAGTCCCTTGTTACAGGGTCTGTAATGTTGTTAGCAGCCGCCACAGGACAGTTTACATCATCACATCATAAAACCATACACGCACGCATGCACACACGCACAGAGATACAGGAACTACTCTCCTCGATTCAAAATAGTAAACGCGCCGCCTGGCCTCGGAATTCGGAGGAAAAGTCTCACCCACCCACTGTCATACGGATGCTGCGGCGCGAATTCAGCTAGGGGGAAATCAACAATCTCTAGCATCCCAACAGCGTACACTGGAATACAGGCAGGATATTACAAGGATGCTTATGGAAGCCCTTCCTTGAATGTCTGCGGGAAAAAGGCTCATACGCTTAGGGATCATTCAAATATTACGTAACGCACCATGGGGAGGGAGGGGGTCTTTGATTGTGTTACGGTCCATACAAAAAATAAAAATGTTCCATACAGAAGCTGTTACGTGGGGGAGGGAGGGGGTCTAAAATTGACAAATTTTGCGTTACGTAATATTTGAATGAACCCTTATCAGACCCATCCAATACAGAGGCAGCTCCGATTACATAGGAGAGCATTTTCCTTACACAAAACAAAATTCCGTCACTCGCAGCTACGAGGGATGCTGTAATCTACGCGGTGTGCTCCTTACGCGAAAGCAAACATTCGGAACTGATAAGAGGGTGCGGTTGTATTGGTAACGGAGATAATGTGCGAGAGCCATGTTCGGGGGATGATTTTTCTCTTCACCACCTTAGATGCAGTAAGTTTTCGAACGGAGGGATGCTGTTTCGAAGATGGGTATTGCCAAAATGACCGAAATGTACATTTGCTGTAAGAGTATGAAGGGAAGTGCAGAATTGATCCTCAAAATGAGTGCTGTACTATTGCGTACAGTGAGTGTGTATAATTGTAGTAATGGGCTATAAATTCAAATGATGTTAAGTTCATGTTAAGTGGCGGTAAATTCAGGTGGTCTTAAATGTAAATTACTTTACTATAAGGCTTTTTACAATCCAAAATATATACAATTATTTACAAGGATCAGAGTACCGTAAAACGGGGTAACTTTGATAGTTTTTTCGAAGAAAACTTGAATATTTTTGCATGCTGTTTCAAAGATTTACAATTTATATTTTTAAAACAAGTACTGGCATCCTAGCTATCGATTACAGTCGATAAATTGGCAAAAGATTCATTTTGAATGGATATATAATTTTTCATATAATCGAAAGTTGGTTTTCTGTTTTGGGGTAACTTTGATAACGGAGTATGATTCGAACAAAATTGAATGAATTACGAACATTTGTAGGGCATTGCATACCTCTAGGCGTTTAACGTTATATGGAAATTTCTGACTTAGATTACAGAAATGGTCCCAGTTTGTGAATATGCTTTTCGCTAAGAGATTTGAGACCGTATTCAAGTTCTATGATAACTAAGCTATCAAAGATAAGTGGCCAACTATTCAAAACTACACCAAATAGTGATCGTAGAACAGATTGTTTGTAAGCGTTTTGAAAATGCTAAAATTGTGTAATTTTTTTAAATTCGTATAAAAAGCCTAAAATGCTCTTGATTCAAATAAAAACCGCTCTTACATGAAGTGTCATACTAATATTCTTTAGTTTTGCTTAACTGATCAACAGAAATTATGATATTTCATTTAGTATGCGGTGGGTTACGCACTATCAAAGTTACCCGCATCATCAAAGTTACCGTAATCCGGGGTAACATTGATCATTTTATTTAGTTTTTCTTAAATTTTTCATTTCACAATACAAATGTTACAAGTTTCATATTTTTAAAACAAGTACTGGCACCCACCGCTCCTAGCTATGTACTTTATTTTGTTTTTCGAAAGATTTAAACATGTTTAAATAAATGTTTTAAGTGATTTTTTGATTCAGCTGATATGGGGTAACATTGATCACCCAAGTAAACAACGTTCGCTAATATTGGAAATGTCGTTACTTACTAAAATCAGGGCCCCTGAAGCCGAATGTGAAGACCAAACTCTTACAAGTCATTTACTTTTTGAGTTATTTCAAAATTAAAAACACCTTGAACCGCGTAATACGCCTAAAAGTAGGCAATTTCCTCAGGAAATTCTACATTTGTAATAGTATTTAGTTAATGTTGCCTAATTGAATAAACTTATGAAATATTTGACAACGGAATCGTTTTCGGCGATGCCATTTTTAGTAACACCCGCATTTTCCTTGCTCACATCGTCTGCAGAACTCATGTGAGACATGAATTTTCGGTAGTGTCAGTGAAAATGATAGAAATCATTGTTTCAAAAAGTTGACAAATTTGCGCATGAACTAAACGCAATTTTGGCAAAAACCTTAATGATAAAGCTTATGAATATACGAAAGAGAGGCACCATTCATGGTTCGAAAATGCTTCATCAATAAATCTTTATTTGAACGTTTAACAAGATGAGTCATCCCGATCAATGTTACCCCGCTGATCAATGTTACCCCGGATTACGGTACCCCGTTTTACGGTACCGTAATCCGGGGTATCATTGATCAGCGGGGTAACATTGATCGGAACGACTTATCTCGTAATAAGTTGGTATCGTCATTTATTGATGAAACATTTCCAAAGCATGAATGTTGTTTCTCTTTTTTATACTTATAAGCTATTAAAAATTAAGATTTTTGCAAATATTGCGGTAACTTTATGCGTAAATTTTTCAAGTTTGTGAAGCAATGATTTCAATGGTTAAGGATGACACTACCAAAGATTCATGTCTTACATAAGTTCTGCAAGCGATATGAGCAAGGGAAATAGTATGTTCAATTAGGCAACATTAACGAATTACTGTAAAGAATGTAGAATTCTCTTAGGAAATTGCCTACCTTTAGGCGTATTCCGCTGTTCGAGGTGTTTTTAATTTTAAAATAACTCAAAAACTAAATGAGATGTAAGCGTTTCGACATCATATTCGGCTTCAGGGGCCATGATTTATGTAAGTAACGACATTTTCAATATTACCGAACGTTGTTTACATGGGTGATCAATAGACTGATGCAAATTTTGAAGTTTTTGCTCCCCTATGCTTAAACGATGTCAATTATGATGAAAATGATCCTCCCAAAATTTGAAGTGATTCGGAAGATATTTGACTGTGCACACGCCATTTGAAGTTTATATGGAGATTACTATGGAAAACGCCAATCGTTTGGGTTCAGCCCTCTATCTCTTCGTCATAACATTTTATGGAAAAGTGAATACACTCACCTCATTTGAAAACTTCCCAGCTACAACTTTGCCGAAGATCACATTTTGATGGGACGTAAGGATAATTTGTTATTATTGATAATAAAGTCTATATCATGCTGAGATGATCATTCAACTACTTTCAGAGCAACACTGCTTTTTTGCTGTAGAACATAGTAGCCTGGATTACTTTGATCTATTCTTCCCGCCAGGAGTACCACTGTTGCCTGCTGAACAGTTGGTGAAGCATGCTACATGCAAACCAAGTTTATGATGATGAATAACAATTTATCCTGACGTCCAATCAAAAAGTGGTCTTCGGCAAAGTTGTAGCTGGAAAGTTTTCAAATGAGGTGTGTGTATTCACTTTTCCATAAAATCTTATGACGAAGAGATAGAGGGCTGAACACAAAAGATTGGCGTTTTCCATAGTAATCTCCATATAAACTTCAAATGGCGTGTGCACAGTCAAATTTCTTCCGAATCACTTCAAACTTTGGAAGGATGCTATTTACCATAATAAAAATCGTTTAAGCATAGGGGAGCTAAAATTTCAAAATTTGCATCACTCTAGTGATCAATGTTACCCCATATCAGCTAAATGAAAAAATCACATAAAACATTTTTGAAAACATGCTTAAATCTTTCGAGAAACAAACTACAGTATATAGTCACGAGCTATGGGTGGCAGTACTTGTTTTAAAAATATTAAACTCACATCATTTACATTTTTGGATGAAACATTCAAGAAATATCCTAAAAACTGATCAATGTTATCCCGGATTACGGTACTGATTAAGAGCTATGGTGATAATGTAAGATACATTCATCAGCTACATTTTTACATTACATGATTTTTACATAAGTTGTAAAACTTTGGGTATACTAATTGAGCTAATCTGCAGGCATCACTTGATATATACAGTAAAACATAGTAGCCATGATTTATGTGTGCTATCTTTGCGCCAGATGCAGAAATGTTGCTTGTTCAGAAAATAAAAGAAAAATTTGCAATTGGATATAAATCAATACGTAATAATATGTCTAATACCCAAGAGCACATGAGGCAAACACTATGACCGATTGAGTGATTTGCTTGCATTTCCCATCAATCACCAGTAATGTCGCTCTTCGCGGTGGATAACTTCTTCAAAATGAAATTGTCGTCCTGAAGAGGACGGTTGGGGGTAGTCATCGTCGATCGAACCGGTTATTCATTCCATTGATAGACAGGAACAGACCAAAAGATTACCGAAGACGAAAATAATGTAAAATTTAAAAAATCATGTACGGTGTAGTATTGACAAACATCCATAAACTTTTACTTCTAAACAAGGATTTGATCATGGTATCAACCTGAAAGTTTGTAAGGATGCTTAAAATATTTCCTCGAGCCCGATTTCAACTTCTAAACTCGTACCATACGGTTGAAATAATTAAATTTCTTTTAGCTCATATTCATTATGTAGAGTCGTTTCAAAAAATAACAATAATCGCATTGACAAGTGATTAATTTCATCCCGAAATAGGAATTCCCGATTTTTTATTTAAGGGATGATTTTCAGCTCTAAAAACACATTTGTTAGAAATTTTTGCACATGAGCCAAAGAGGCTGACCGTCGTACTTGTTTTCCTGCATTCAGTTATTTGTCATTTTCAACATTGTTTAAAACAGACAAGAAAAACCATGAAAAATGATCAATTTCACCCGAAATTACAGTACCGTAAAACGGGGTAACTTTGATAATGCGAGACCCACAACATAATAAACGAAATAACGAAGCTTCTGTTAATCAGTTAAGCAAATCCAATGCAAAAGTAAAGAGTATTAGTATGACACTTTATGTCAAAGTTATTTTCGTTGGAATTAAGTGCATTTGAGGATTTATACGCAAATATTAAAAATTCATAAGATTTTAGCATTTTTGCAACGCTTACAAACAATCTGTTCTACGATCACTATTTGATGAAGTCATAATGAGTTCGTCACTTATCCTTGACAGCCTAGTTATAGTAGAACATGAATTCGGTGTCAAATTCGAAATAAATCTTTTGGCAATCTATCAAGAGCAATCGATAGGATGTCAATACTTGTTTTAAAATATAAATTTTAATTCTTTGAAACAGAATGCATAAATATTGAAGTTTTCTTCACAAAACTATCAAAGTTACCCCGTTTTACGGTACATGTAACTTCAAAACGTCAAAACCTTATAACAGCAAGAAAAATGTGCTTTTCTATGGAAAATAAGACATGCCTCAATATTTACCCAAGTTTTACCAAGTTTTCGACTAAAACGATGATCTTCAACTCCTCAAGGTGGATCATTCTGAGTTCTGAAACTCCGCCGAAGACAGCACTGTGCTATTTCTTAACGCATACGAGATATTCAAGAACACCCCCAGACTGATGAAATCCCATGAGCCCTGGGTCTCCTATAACGCGAATTCCGACGAGACCGAGAGACCGACTGTAACCTTCTTTTCAAAACAGTCTGTTCATTGGAAAATTATAGTGCGGCTGTACGATCGTAGCAAATTAACTGCTAATAAGTACATACTTTTGGTCACATTTTACACAATAATACTCATTGTTAGTGAAAATAGCCTTTATATGTGTAAAGTTAACAGAATTTCATTGCGTTTATATTTAATTTTACAAATTTGAATAATAAGTTCAATATCAGAGTGATCATTTATTTATTTATTTATTAGTCAACAGGTAAAACATTACCCCAATGACCCTTGTTTCTTGAACAAAATACAAACACTAAAATATTCAAACCAAGATTACAAAAATTAGCACAAAACTCGACGGTAACTAGACTTATTTGTTTCACGCGATACATTAAAATAAAAAACATGATAACACATATTGAATACTCGGGACATGCTACGCATCGGTTCCTGTAAACTGTAGTTTGTTCTGGCAGAAGGTATGTTGATGAACGAATGAGTTCGAAGATTGGCGCGTCGTACATTGATGTCCAAGCAGCTGAGCAGTGCGGAGCAGTCGATATTGCCTTGCAGGAGATCTCCAACAAAACAGGCTTTCACTACGTTGCGTCTCGACACCAGTGACTCAGCTCAGTGATTAGCTGACATCGGCACCATAGCTGGGCAGGTTAAGCGGATCTCTTCATCTGAGGTGGCGTAGAGCAAAGCGGGCGAATTTGCGTTGAATAGCCTTAACACGTTTGATTCCATTCTGATAGTACGGAGACCAGATTATTGACGAATATTCCAGAGTAGGGCGCACTTTCGAACAGTATAAAGCCTTTAGGCAGTACACATCCCGAAACTTTTTGGCATACCGGAACAGGAATCCCAGTTGAGATGAAGCTTTGGACACAGCATATGCAACGTGGTCTTTGAATATCATTTTTGAGTCCAGGAGAATGCCCAAGTCTTTGACTGTTGATACGCGCTCAAGTTGCGTGCCTGCTAGAAAATATCCGAAATGGAAAGGTGCATGTTTGCGGCTAAATGATATAACGGAACATTTTGACACGTTCAACGACATTCGATTTATTTGACACCATTCAGCGAAGGCTTCCAACTCATGTTGTAGAAAAACTGCGTCTTCCGGTTGCTTTATCGTCCAATACAGCTTCAAGTCATCGGCGTATGAAAGCTTCAGGCACTTAAGCTTGAAATTAACATCGTTCATGTATAACAGGAAAAGAAACGGACCGAGGTGACTACCCTGAGGAACTCCGGACCAGACTTTAAAGGGTGACGAAACGTGATCTCCAATTTTGACGGACATATTCCGACCGGTTAGGTACGATTGGAGCCATAGAAGCATGATATTTCCCATATCAAGCTTATCAATCTTGGCCACTGCGATTTGATGGTTCATCTTGTCAAATGTAGCGGAGAGATCCGTATAAATGGCGTCGACTTGTTGACCAGCCTCCATTAGGCGAAAAATGAACGAAGTGAAGCAAGCCAGGTTAGTTGTCGTCGAACGTTTGGGCATGAACCCGTGTTGATCAGGCGATATTTAATGTGCATAGCTTTGGACCAATTTTTGCAGAATAATGACCTCGAACAGCTTCGAAGCAGCGCTCAGCGCAGCTATTCCACGATAGTTGGAGACTAACTGTTTGCTACCTTTTTTGAAAACTGGAAAAACGTACGACTGTTTCCAGCAATTCGGAAACACACCACCCAGTAAACACGAACTCGTATAAGATAGCGCATAAGAGTACAAATGTGGAGGCGATATACGTACATGCACCATAAGGATCCATGCAAGATGTACGTATATCGCCTCCACAATTGTACTCTTATATCCCATCATATACGATGGTATGTTCACTGGGCAGAAGCCAGGGATAGGTTAAAAACCCTTGCTAGCGGGGCTGCAATTGGCTTGTTTCCGTTTTCTTACATATTCTGAATCTACGCTAAAAATTGAACTAGAATCCAAAGTTTCAGAATTTTTCGTGACCTGGAACCATTTTTAAATCACGTTCGAAATTAGTATGGAAATCAGTTTTGAATCACCCCTCGGCAAATTTTACTCCGGGACGAGCTGTCATTATGTAAATTGAAATGTCATTGAGTCGACGGATTGAAATCTTTTTTAATCATTTATAATATCAAAATTAAGATATTGAAGCGCAATAAAATCGTGTTTTACTTAGAAAAATGTGCTCTTTTGATCAAGCTACAAAGAACCGGAAATTTTTAATCTCTAAACAACCCAATTGTTTCTGCACAATGTTTGAGAACAAGAGAAGGAATGCCACCCGGACCGGATCTTGTGGACGATTTCAATTCCTTGCTTGCTGATGCAACCATATCGTCAGTGATTATGATTTGCTGCACGAAGGTGGAAAGCCGGGGAACATCTCTAATTGCATCATTAACAAAGTCTGGATCGACGTGTTCATTGGTGAAGATGTTACTAAATTGCGTGCGAAACATATCAGCAATGTCTTCCTTGGAATAGGCCTCATGTAAGCCTTCGGGCATCGTAGGGGGCAATCCAGATTTTTTCCGTTGTTCATTGACGTGTTTCCAGAAGCTTCTAGGGTTTGCTTTGAGGATGCTTTGCAAATGGTCCTGATGAGCGTTGTACAGACAATCATTCAGCTGCTTATATTCAGTATTCGCTTGCATGTACCGTGCTCTCGTAGAATCTGTACGAAACTTACTAGGGGAACTTAAGTATTCTCGGCAGTCTAAGTCGATGTCGCGCTTATTTTGAAATTTTCTCGGGCATCAGCAGCCAAATTACATGTTTGTTTGTTTACATTCATGCGCTGCACAATCATCCCTCGATTCACACCGACAGACTTGTTAAAATCTTTCTGGAAACGTTTCTACAACGTTGCGAACATCTCTTGTCAGTGTGACTATTGTCGGCAGCCTTATTCTCTTCATTTGAATTGATGAAATCTCTGACGAAATTGTTTGTTCCGTCTCAGAAATCTCGATAGCAGAAAGCTGACAAAGCAAAGAATCATCTGAACATTTTCATTGGTGTGTTTTGATAGAAAAATACTGTGTATTTGGCGTTTGAAATTTGGTTGCCGATAATAGTCGAATGGTGCCGAAGCCGTAAGTCTCCCTATGACGTCTGAGAGCTGTTTCTTCACCCTCTTGAGATTTTTCAGTTCGGAATTAGACCAGGCTGGTTTCGAAGGTTCACGTTTGACTTTGACGAGAACGTACTGATCTATGCCGTACAACAAGATAGCAGAGATTGTCGAGGCAGCCAGATTTACATCAGAATTTCGAAAAACGTCGTCCCAGTCAACATTTTCGAAGAAATCGTTCATTCCGCTGAAGTCAGCGTTACTGAAATCGTAGAAAACACTTTCGGAAACGTCGTGGAAGCGTTTTTGCGGACATATCTCCATTTTCAGCAGTATGGGAGGATGATGCCTGCACGTTTTAACAAGTGGCTATGGGGCTTGCATTACCGTACTAGCATCTCGTAATTCCTCGCTGACGAAGCACAGGTCTAGCACTCGGGAGTTTTCATTCATAATGCCGACAGTCTGTCGGAGGCAGGCTGTACGCGTCTAGTAGCTTTCGGGACGTCAGGCTGATCGTTGATCGAGAGGCAACCGGAAAGAGAGAACCGGAAGAGTCGTACTGCCCGGAAATACCACTCAAGTTGAAATCACCGATAATAATAATGCTGTCTCTTAGTTTCGATTGAGAAACCACCCAATCCAGCGAGTCAGTATGCTTTTCAATCAGGGACTCATCGTTCACCCGATCAGGGGGGATGTAAATCACACACAGGTAGAGCGTTGCGTCGACAGTGGTAATAGCAACCCACAATTGCTCGATCGATGATCCGTTAGGAGAATTTAGCACACGAGATTTGAAATTCGATCGAACAGCGAACAAAACGCCGCCTGCTATTGGAAGCCGACCGGTCTTGACGGTGCACGTTGTACGAGCTGTCGAAGAGCTGATTCGACAATGTATTAGCGTTGAGCCAGGTTTCGGAGAAACGAAAGTAGCAAGCTAGTAAAACATCCAATATAGAAATAAACGGTTATAAATTTCTAATGCAACTTCGACTTCAAGATAATTAAACTATCTTCAAAAGCAAAAAAAAAAAAAAACTGGAATCCACGCTGGAAATTGTGATTTTAATATAAATTTCCTAAATTTATTCAATTTCGCAGCATTTCACGGGTTTTGTGTTGTTTATTAGTTTTTTCAGAGTATTCGGGAATTTCGGAAATTAGGCCAGCCATTTATTTTTTAATTTAAATGATTCCGCTTTTAAAGTGCTGCGATCAGGGCTGTTAAGTCATTATTCACACGTGACTGTGACAATTGAATATTAGATTTTAATATCATTCTTCTCCGTGGAAAAATTCATCGGAAAATGTTTTCCTACTGACCGTTTCTAGGAATAATACTATTGTTATGCTATGTTACCATCTTCTAATTAGAATTGTTATACTTTCGGGGTAATGGCATTCGAGATAGTGGCGTTTACTACCCATAGAGTCCCAATCAAAATGTGGTCTTTGGAAAAATTGTAGCTGGGAAGCTTTCTCTTGAGAAGAGTTTATTCACTTGTCCATAAAATATTATGATGAAGAGCTAGAGTACTGAACACTGGAAGGTGGCATTTTCCATGGTTATTTCCAAAAACTTCAAATGGCGTGTGTACACCCAAATTTCTTCCAAATCACTTTAAATTCTGGAAAATGATTTTCATCATAATTGTATAGGTGAGAAAAAAACTTCTAAAATTGCATGACTCTAATAAACATGCCTTGCAACAATTGAGCAATTTCCTTCATTATGAAATAAAGCAAGTTTAATATATTAAACATGGATGCTCGAGAAATACTTAAAAAGTTTTCTAATTTTGAATCGATTTAGATAAATTTAAAATGACCATTCATAGTTGAGCGAAAATCATGCTTTCGTAATGGCGCTGCTGTAACTGCATCTCAAGTGAGCAATTCAAATCACTCAAAAATAACCATTTCACAGTCCTCAACCGGTGCTCGACGAGGATTCAAACGTATGGGAGGAAGGGGCAATGGGCAATGACTGACATCATCCAAAACACATCCTTTTGCGAACATCGTTCGCCATGCTATTAAACTGTTGAGAGTAAACCGTACACTGTGTGGACCGAAATAAGAGCATGTAGATTTTCCTTGCCACCAACATTCTAACCGACAGCAGTCCTGTTTTCCCTTGTTTTCCACATAGGCCCCCTCCAACGGAGAGCGGGAGAGAAAAATCATCCTAAGTCGAATCTCACCGAAGCAGTCATCCAGCATCCAGCAGCAATCAGAGGATAGTCTCGCAGCAGCACCGTTTCAGCATCGCGTGTGTGTGAAAAGTGAAAAGTGGATTCTCCGCCGTCCTTTTGCGAAAAAAAAAATCGTCGAAGGCGAAAAATTTTCTTCTTGTGACCCCCAGGCAGGAGGAAAAGTGGCCAACCCGCGGACGAAGCTTGGACGGAACGCAGATATTTGGGGAAAACCTGGAAAATTGCTGGCAGGCGGCGAAGTTCTCCAAAGCTTTCTAATCTTGTGCTCGTCTGCCCAGAATGAGTTTCGCCTGTCGTTGCCCATTTTGTGAAGAGAAGAAAAACTCGGTCGGGGCGTCGACTTATGGTGGAGTCTAATAACTTCTGTGACCTGCCTGCGAGGATTTGGGCGAAAATTACCGCACAAAAGGAATAAAGTGATAAGCGAGATTGTGGAAATGCGGATTTTGGGATAAATTTCGCAATCGTTTGGTAACTCAGTGTTGCGAAAATTCGAAAGAAAATGGATGCAGTGTTGGAAAAAGGATAACCGAAGTTGAGGAGATACTTCGTGGGGGTAGTTGAAAAGTGTAAATTAACCTTTAGAAGGAAAATTGTTGCAATAAAAGGTTCGGAAAAATGGTGTTACGCATTATTTTATCTGCCAGTGAAGAGATGGATGACGATATGTCCTCCCGATTGACGACTTGTGATGGCGGCGAGAAAAAGAAGAAGTATGGTATCAATATTTAAGAAGAGACCACCTCAGTGAGGTCGTTCATAAAAAAAGTGGAAAAAGTGTTATGCTTAAGTTGAGTTGGGCTCATAATTCATGCAATACATGTTGGCAATAAGCATAAATTACTGAAAATTGCTCCAGAATGGCCAGATGGACAGGTATTTTGGCTACAATGGAGTCCACCGAAGCAAGTGAAAATCGCAGCTGAATTTGTACTCTATAACACATTTCGAGTAAAACGGGAGTAGCAGCAGCTGCCGAAGTCGTCGAAGAAAAAAGCGACCCCGACAAAAGGAAGAGGCGGTGGGTTGGGGCGTACAAGGATTTTCTTGTAAGCCTCTCCGAAGTTCGAATCAACCGACAGCCAGGCTGTCTCTCCGCGAATCTTTCGAAACTGGAGAATCTCCGTATTCTCCTCGGGGAACCCAACTCTCGCATCTACTAGCGTGGCTCCTGTCACTCGAACACAAATGCAATCGCAAACCTACACACTCGCACTTCTGCTGGAGAACAGTGAAAAGTGAGATAGTTACTGTAGATAATCAACCGGAATTACGAAAAAAGTAAAAACAGAAAATGTTAAAAACTACGACTTACCAAATAAGTCTATGCAGGCGTCAAATGATGAAACTTCTTCCGTTGATCCTGCTGTGTCTGCTCAACCGCTACGCTCATGGTCAGCGCCCTCTGGGCAATGCCACTTTTGGGGCAGCGCATAACTCGTCCGGGGTGATCAATGCTCTTCAACCGTCGACCACATCTACGACCAGCGATCCACCCATAGAGCATATCCAGCTTCCGGGTCATCGAACTGCGTCCAGCAATCAAATTGCCACCGACGAGGAAGATGACGAAACTCCCTATCCCAGCATCAACGACATCTCGTCCGAAAATGGACCTCGTGGTGCCAGTCCCAGCCTAATCCAACATGCCCGAAACAACAAGTATATTCCCACACCCACCACGGCACATCGGGCCAATGGCGGAGCACCAGATGATGCACACCACGACCGGAGGGTTCCCTTTAACCCACGCCGGTTCAAGTCAAGTCTTGCTGAACTGCGGAAGCTGAACAATCAGCAGAAGCCGGCTGAGGCACCGGAACGGAACGGTTCGGTAACTACGTCCAGGGGTAATGAAAGGGGTGAATCTCGTCAAAACATGCTGGAAAATATGCACTACGGAAACTCGGTGTCGTCACCCGGCTACCGGAGGCCGTACGAAAGTTTCAAAACTCCGCGGGACGATCCACTGAGGGCGATCTACGAAAGAATCAATGTGGTAAGTGCCGATTGGTTTGCTTTTAACAACTCAGTTACTGAGTTGAGATCTACCAAACAGAATTATGTTTTCATCTTTTTTTATAAGGACCTGATAATAGTAAAGGGGGCTGACCTAGTGTAGTGGTTAGAACACATGTATCTCACGCCGAGGACCTGGGATCGAATCTCAGCCCCGAGATAGTCACTAAAAAATCCGTGACGACTCCTTCGGAAGGGAAGTAAAGCCGTTTGACCCGAGATTAAAAATCTCGTTAATAAAGAAAACAAAATATAATGAAAAAAAAATACGATGATATCCGTGATAATTTTTGCCCGAATGTCACTTCGCCGAAAAGTGTCTGGCACTCAGAATTGTCATGACTTTATACATTTCAGGGTGGTGAACGTGATCTTTTGGTATGCATCCTTTCTCATTTAATTAGCATTTCTTTCGGGTGTGTCCGACTTAGAGTTTCCAATCCCGGGAACATTTCCCGGGAAATGAGATTTCCCGGGATTCCCGTTCCCCGGGAAATAATTTTCTGTTTCCCGGGATTCCCGTATTTCCTGGGATTTCTGTAGTTCCTGGGGAACTCTATTTAAATACAGAATTGACAATTTATTTTCAAATAAAAACATCGCACAATTTACTTTTCATATCATATCAATTAATGTCCTCACTAGAGATGCGACGTGTTTGTGAATTAAAATTTTGGGTAAAATCAACCGAAAAAAGGGAACAAATCGGGATGCATTTCACTGACATTTTGTAGGTGATTTTTGCATGGCTTTTTTCACAGCCTACTACTTGGCAGTACAAGTTTGCAATACAATATAAAGAAACTTTTGAGGAATCTATTTCATGATTTGAGTAGGGTTATAAAGCTTTCAAAATTTCTATTTGTTTGTTTTTTATTCTAGTGTTGAAAAGATGTATTAAATGTTTGCAAATATTATAACTTCATACGATTGGGTTAAAATGATTTCCACATATAATTTTACTTAATTTTATTATTTTTTGGTTATAAAGCCTAGCATAAAACAAAGCCAACATTCTTTAGGAGAAACATAGAGTATTGGACAAAACATTTGCAACTTTTCCGATTTTCCATACAAAATGGTCAACTTTGGTAAGCTAGATCTCAGTTATTCATGGACCGATTTATATCAAATTTTCACAAGACATTAGGCATAACATAAATTACGAAATGTATATTTCAATGATTTTTCCAATCTACTTCCAATCCAATTTAAAAGTAATAACGATTTTGCTAAAGAGTAATTTTCGTCGAAAAATTCGAAACTGTTTATCTGTAAATCCAATGGCCCTACAAAAAACTGTTTTCAAAAAATTGTTCGTCTAGAAAATCTACAACTTTGCTGAAGATAAAGGTATATCTTCAATTGCTTAGTTATGTCAATTATAAAAAATCGTCAAAAAAATCACTTTAGATAAACCATTATTGCTTTTAAACCCGTGGTTGGAAAAATCACTCAAAAATGTATGTTAAAATTCAAGTTATTTCTGGAGCACTGTAAAAATTTCATTCAAATCGGTCCATAAATGACTCAGATCCAATACTCTGAAATTGACCATTTTGTATGGAAAATCGAAAAAGCAAATGTTTTGTTCAATACTGTAAATAAATTACTCACAAAAAAAGAGAAAAACAATCGTACAAATGCAATGGGCTAAAATATAATACACATAAAATATAAATTATTTGAAAAAAATCCATCAAATAAGCAGTTAATACCTTTTTCAGAATTTCCCGGGATCCCGGGAGTTCCCGGGAAATGACAATTTTATTTCCCGTTTCCCGGGAAGTCAATTCCCGGGAAAATTGGAAACTCTATCCGACTTCACCGTTTATGGCATAGTTGAGAATGACCAAACACCATTCGGGGAACTGGCGTTCGGGGAAACGACATTCGGGTAAAAGTAGCACAATCATCCGTGATATATTCTCTTTTTTGACGGGAAACCTTTTCAAGTTGAGGAGCGTTGAACGATTCTGAATCGATTTTCCAAAAATCGATGTTTTCCTTCCGATTGATCGATTTTTTGAATCGATGTTTGGGGCATCGGAAATCGTGTGAATCGATTTTCTTCATTTGATATTTGGTTCGATTCATTTTGTTGAAATTGATGAAATTTTCTCTATAAGCTGATGAAAAAAAAAAACAAATTTTCAACTAGCCTCAAAATAGTAAGTATGTTCTATTGAACTTCAAAACTTGTTCAATTAAAGGATGTCAAAATTAAATACAAATCCAGCTGGTCTTATTTCTAACTTTTTGAAATTTGAAATTGAAATTCGATTCGAATCGATTCAAAGGACTCGATCAAATCGGTGAATCGATTCGACGGTTCAAATGTGAATCGATTCAGTAACATCGATGTTATAGACAAATTTGCCCAACGCTAGGTATTACGCTTCTTCCGGTGGAACTCTGCTTCGAACATCAACGGCTATTACTGGATATTTGCGTTCCATTTATGTGACGATTATCACGGTAATGCTCAACTAATACCCCTAGTCTGGGCATCTTTACCTATTAAGGATACAAAACTTTTTCAGGGCCATCAAAAATTTGTAAAATATTAGTTTCGAAAAATATTTCATGTCATGTATCCTGCCATTAGCGCTGGCTGAATTGTTGATCATCTTCACCATCCATATCACCAAGACTGTATTTTGATAGATTAATTGAAACAAGCTTCGCAATGATTTTTTTTTTGCGAAATTCGTTGCATAAACTTCCTTTATATCAAAAGAAGAACGGTCTCAATTCGTCTCATGTGAGGGATTCTGAAATATGATCAATGTTCCTAGAATAAACCATATGTGAATTCTCGAAAACTTTGCAACTTGTTGCTCAACTCGAATTTTGAGTTGATCGGGTGGAAGTTGTTTTCATTTGTTGCCATGCGAAAAAATACCTACTGGCTTCACTCAACCGGCAGATCAAATAACTCAACTTCTAGTACTAGGCCATTTTGAGGTAACGCACAAAGGTTCGATTTTTGGGTTGCTCTTCGCTCACTGACAACATTAGAAGGGGCGAATGAAATAGGGAGAGAAAAATAACTCAAAAATTAGTTAAAAAATACTCAAATATTGAGTTTTCGTTTTCTCCGTGTAGTTCATTTTGCAACTGAGGGGTTATTCAAAAATAACGTCCAACATTTGGGGGAGGGGGGAGGGGTCCACGAAAGTGTGACAGTGCATGTATTAGGTATTGGAAAAACCGTGTCAGGGGGGAGGAGGGATCTATAAATCTCTAGAAACGACGGATGTCATATTTGAATCTTCTTTTATTGCAATAACTATTTGTTTGTTGACGATTCAACGTTAGAGTTTAAAAGTTAAATCTTCAAGATCTCTGAATACGAGTTTTGAGCATGAGCATGAGCATTGATGACCGTACAATTCGTAGTTGCTACTCCGTGATTGACAAGAATCATCGAAATTGTACAGGGAACCAACAGATGTAGCTTGGGAGTAGCATACCATCTTCAATGTACATTTTCAAGGACTCTGAAATTAGTAATGTCAATAACGGCGCCGGCCACGTCCTTCCGGTCATCGGGGAAGGGAAGAAATGTTAGTGTGACATCCATTGTTACTAAAGACCGAGTATACCTCTGCATCTTCATGGTTGCCACGGGAAAGAGTTTTGTTAGTGGGAGGGCTTCAAAGCTACATGATCAGGATTCACCTTGGTAAGTGATGCGATTCATGTAATTTCTGTTTAAAAAGTTTCTATCAATGCGTCGACATCTTAAACATCGAACTATTCAAAGGTTTGAGTCTCGAAATTTTATAAAACATGAATAAGCGTTTATGTCAACACTTAAAGTGACGAACTATTCATAGTTTGTTCAACAAATTCATAAAAAAATACATGTTATGATACAAATGTGTTATAACAAGCATGAAACGAGCTCACCAATTGGTAATCCATCCCCGACTGAACAGTTACAATCGCAGCGTCAACACGTATAAGCAGGAATATGAAATAACTCCGATGGCGCGCGAATGAAGTGCTAGCTGAAAAAAAAATAAGAGGTTGTTTCCGAGATACAACCACCAAGTTGACGTTGGATAACGTTAGATTCTTCTATTTCCTGGCTTGAGACCGTCACGAACTTATGAAAGATTTCTATTGATAAAAATCAATTTTCGTTTTTTTTTATGGCATATCAATTCTGACCTATTATGGACATTGCGTGTTATTATTTGGTTGGTTCCGATGATAGACCGATAGAATCGGTCGATGGAAGAGTAAGCATGAGCTCTGCGCGATCCACGCCAAGCGTGGCAGCATCATGCCGAAGGACATCCAGCTGACTCGTCATATCCGTGGAGAACGCGCTTAAATTGAATTGAAGCACAATTTCATTCGACGTAAAACATGCATTTAGGTAGCGACGACGACAACGGGATTATTCAAAGTAAGTTATGTTTGTAAGGATGCTTAAAATATATCCCCGAGCCCGATTTCATCTTTTGAATTCGTACCAATTAGTATGAGCTTTGAGGTTGAAATAATTAAATTTCTGTTAGATATCAGGGATTTTCTTAAGAAATGATTATTTTTTTAAATATTGTATTATTAAGAATTTAGCAACTATATTCGGATGCAGGGAGCTCATATTTATTATGTAGAGTCGTTTCAAAAAATAACAATAATCGTATTGACAAGTGATCAATTTCACCCCCAAAATGGGATTCCCCGATTTTTATTTAAGGGATGATTTCTAGCACTAAAAACATATTCGTTAGAAAATTGTTGCACATGAGCCAAAGAGGCTGACCGTCGTTCTTGTTTTCCTGCATTCAGTTGTTTGGAATTTTAAACATTAGGCTGATACAAATATTAAATTTCTTTTATGTCCGAGACCACTTGGAAGGTACGAGGGGGGGGGGGGATTAAAATAAATAAGGAACAAAAAAATAAAAATGAAAAAAAGTAATTTTTTCGAATTTTTATTTTTAATGATAGTTGTTAAACTGTTTTTAATCGTCCTCTAGATCATTATTTTACTTGTTTTTTACTTTGTAAATTGAAATAACCTAGCTGATGTCAAAAAAATGATGAATCTTTTTTTTCTCCCCTTCAAAATTTTCGGATTTTCCAAGGGGGGGGGGGTGACATTAAAGAAAATTAATATTTGTATCAGTCTTATTGAAAACAGACAATAAAAACCATGAAAAATGATCAATTTCACCCGATATTACGGTACACTAAACTTCAAAACGTCAAAACCTTATAACAGCAAGAAAAATTTGCTTTTCTATAAAAAATAAGACATGCCTCGATGTTTACCAATTTTTCAATACTTTACTCATGGAAATCAATAGTATTGAAGTAGATTCGTAGAAAGATTTCCAATCGATTGGTGCAAGAATCTTGAAAATCTATGCGGGCGTTAGTATGTTATTAACAGTCAAAATTTAACCACTTTTCGTGACGCGAGCGATTTTTCGTTTTTCGAAATTGTATCGTAATTTCGGGTGAAATTGATCATTTTTTACGGTTTTTCTTGTCTGTTTCCTATAATGTTGACAATGCCAAACAACTGAATGCAGGAAAACAAGTACGAAGGGGAGCCTCATCGACTCATGTACCGAAATTTTGTAACAAATGTAATTTTAGTGTTAACAAATATCTCTGAAATAAAAAAAAAAACAAGGGATCTCATGTCGGGGTGAAATTGATCACTTGTCAATGTCATCATTGTTAGTTTTCAAAACAACTCTACATGATAAATTTGAGCTCCCTGAATCCGAATATGCTTGTCAAATTCTTAACAATGCATTATTTATATAAATAATTAATAGTTAAATTTCAAGAATTACGCGGAAAACGCCTAAATGTATGCAATTTCCTAAGGAATTAAATGATATCTAACATAAATTCGATTATTTCAACCATATGAGCTAATTGGTACGAGTATTGGTGATTAAACCTGGTTTGGGGATATATCTCAAGCATCATCACAAACTTTCAGGTTTATACCCTGCTCAAATCCTTGTTTAGAACCAGAAGTTCATGGATGTTGATCAATACTGCACCGTCCATGATTTTGAAATTTTACGTTATTTTCATAGTAATAAACATTCTTTATCGCAAAAAACTTCACAACACACAATTTGACAATAGTTACGACAAACAACGTTCATTTACTGCAGGTTACATTGATATTTGTGCTCCATTAGGAATAAATAAAATCGTGGGATACGATGATCAATTACACCCGATTTTACGGTGCCCCAGTATGTTGCCGTAAGACGTTATCCAACGTCAAAAACACTCCGAGCGCGCGAAAATGAATCGGACGGCTTGGGTTGGGTCTTCGCAAAGCACTCTCTGAATACGAGTTTATGTTTCTAAACAAACGATCATGGTACCGTAAAACGGGGTAACTTTGATAGTTTTTTCGAAGAAAACTTGAATATTGATGCATGCTGTTTCAAAGAATTATAATTTACATTTTTAAAACAAGTAGTGGCATCCTAGCTATCGATTGCAGTTGGTAGATTGCCAAAAGATTTATTTTAAAAGGATATATAATTTATCATACAATTGAAAGATGGCTTTCTGTTTTGGGGTAACTTTGATAATGGAGTATAAATCGAACAAAATTGAATGAATTACGTAACATTTGTAGGGCATTGCATACCTCTAGGCGTTTAACGTTATATGGAAATTTCTGACTTAGTTACAAAAATGGTCCCAGTTTGTGAAAATGCTTTTCGCTAAGAGATTTGATACCGTTTTCAAGTTCTATGATAACTTGGCTGTCAAAGATAAGTGGCCAACTATCCAAAACTACATCAAATAGTGATCGTAGAACAGATTGTTTGTAAGCGTTTCGAAAATGCTAAAATTGTGTCAATTTTTTATATTCGTTTAAAAAGCCTCAAATGTTCTTGATTCAAATGAAAACAGCTCTTACATGAAGTGTCATACTAATATTCTTTAGTTTTACATTCGTTTTGCTTAACTGATTAACAGAAATTATGATATTTCGTTTAGTATGTGGTGGGTTACGCACTATCAAAGTTACCCGCATTATCAAAGATACCGTAAAACGGGGTAACTTTGATAATGCGGGTAACTTTGATAGTGCGTAACCCACCGCATACTAAATGAAATATCATAATTTCTGTTGATCAGTTAAGCAAAACGAATGCAAAACTAAAGAATATTAGTATGACACTTCATGTAAGAGCGATTTTTATTTGAACCAAGAGCATTTTAGGCTTTTTATACGAATTTAAAAAAATTACACAATTTTAGCATTTTCAAAACGCTTACAAACAATCTGTTCTACGATCACTATTTGGTGTAGTTTTGAATAGTTGGCCACTTATCTTTGATAGCTTAGTTATCATAGAACTTGAATACGGTCTCAAATCTCTTAGCGAAAAGCATATTCACAAACTGGGACCATTTCTGTAATCTAAGTCAGAAATTTCCATATAACGTTAAACGCCTAGAGGTATGCAATGCCCTACAAATGTTCGTAATTCATTCAATTTTGTTCGAATCATACTCCGTTATCAAAGTTACCCCAAAACAGAAAACCAACTTTCGATTATATGAAAAATTATATATCCATTCAAAATGAATCTTTTGCCAATTTATCGACTGTAATCGATAGCTAGGATGCCAGTACTTGTTTTAAAAATATAAATAGTAAATCTTTGAAACAGCATGCAAAAATATTCAAGTTTTCTTCGAAAAAACTATCAAAGTTACCCCGTTTTACGGTACCCCCGTTTTACGGTACCGGAGAGTGATAAAATTCACTTCAAAATGGAAACTGATTGTACCCCGTTTGGCATAATGGTCGTCAACACCAAAGAACCCATAGCAAAATGTTTTGTTAGGTACTCAACAAGCGTGGTGTTCGTTCAGAGATTTGTCAAGCTATGGATGTTAAAAATAGTTGTGACATTAGAGAGCATAGCTAAATAAAACATGTGACGGGTCTGGTGAAAGAACTTTTCAGAATAATAATTTCTTTCCAGAACATAGAGCATCTTGGAGCTGGTTGTAAATTAGCAAAAAAAGATAGCAATGCGGAACACATTTTTGTTTCAAGCATTAAAATACCGCCACTTCCTTTATTAAGGGTTGCTTAATACATTGCCGTATTCATAAATATCATATTTGCTGTTGAAAATGTAAAAATCGACTAGTTCAGCCAACTTGCATGTAAGTTTGCCAGCTTGTATGGCGATTTAATTGCTTAACAATAACAATTCATATGAACAAAGTTCATAATACTGTTGTACTATGCTCAAAAGTCATTTTATGGTGGTTTAAAAAAGTATTGTATTTTGACACATAAGAGAAACGAAGAATTTTGTGTAGAAACTGCAAGTACCATGCCCACACAGTTGCGGATCACTTTGGCGTTCAACATCGGATAACTCGCTCAAAACACAAACGTTGACGTAAAACGTATTTTTCCCATGTTATACTATTTGTCTTCTACCATTTGTAATGTTAAGCACAACATTCAACCGGTAAATAACGGTTTGATTCGTTTCGATTGAGTATGAATTCTTCTTTCTCAAACATTTTTCTCGATTGTTGATTCTAAATATCGAATATTAGCACTTCTAACTAGTGATCCATAATATGGATCAGGAAATTATTGTTTACCACAGTTATGGATCACTTCCGAAGAATGTCCATTTCTGTCCATTTTAAGCATCGGATTCGACATTTTCAGACAATGGCACTAAAGATGAAACTAATAAAACATCAAGGATTGTAAATTTCATTTTTTTAGCAGATAAAAATGGGTGGAAAACTTGTATATAATATAATATGTTATAATTTGATCCATAATATGAAAATTGATCCATAATATGTGTTCGTTGTACGCACTTGACACTGGTTCTGGATCGTCGGATATACGTAGTTCTGGAAAACTTAAACTCGCGAGGTAACTTTTACGGGCTGAGACGGTTTATTAGACCTTAAAGAGCTTGTTCACAATGGTTCACTATGCAACTTGAAATGGCAAACTCGCGCTCCATGCCCCGCGCATGCGTGCTCGTAAATAAAGCAATCGTTGCTACACTCATTTCTGAGTTGACGACCAGAGATGTATGTGCTGTCACAATCGATGTTTCTGTTGGTGACCTCAACAGGAAATACGTCTATTGTTCGGTATATTTACCACATGATGAACCATCCCCAACGGATGACTTCAAACGAGTTGTTGTACACTGCGTAACAAAAGGCCTTCCGCTGATTGTAGGCAGTGATTCCAATGCTCATCACATCATCTGGGGCAGCTCAGATATCAATTTGAGAGGCTCCAGTCTGATGGAATACTTAAGTAGTACAGACCTTGGATTACTTAACATAGGCAATCGCCCAACCTTCATGGTTTCTAATAGAGAAGAAGTGTTAGACATAACGCTCTGCTCGAATAGAATCAGTCACGAGTTGACGAATTGGCATGTATCAGATGAGGAATCATTATCTGATCATCGCTACATCTTCTTTGAACATTCAAATGTAACTGCGCAGACTTTGCGTTTTAGGAATCCCCGGTCAACAAACTGGGAACTCTACATTGAATTGGTTGCGACCAAATTTCATGGATATTCTCCGTCCATTGAAAATCCAAGTGATCTGGATGATGCCGTTGATACTACAACATCCTACATTATGGAAGCTTTTGAAGAAGCATGTCCTCTGCGGTCTGTAAAGACTACAAGAGGGACCCCATGGTGGAATTCCGATCTGACTAGACTCAGGAAACAATGTAGAAGGAGTTGGAACAGACGCCGTTCAGCTGGATCAGAGTCGTTCAAGTCGGCTCGCAAGGCTTACAAGAAGGCTTTTCGTTCTGCTGAACGATCCGGCTGGAAAAACCTTTGTACAAATGTTTCCAGTTTGAGTGAAGTCAGTCGGCTGAACAAAATCCTTGCAAAATCTAAGGATTTCCAAGTGAACGAAATTCGCTTACCTAATGGTGACTTTACTTCTTCCGATGAAGAAGTTTTAGAATGTCTATTCAATACACACTTCCCCGGATGTGTGGACATAGCATCTACGGATGAACCAAATGTCTTTTCATGTAGTTACGAGTCTCTGGCCTCGGCTCGCAGTATCGTAACTACTGAATCGATTCAATGGGCACTTAATAGTTTTGCTCCTTTCAAATCTCCAGGAGCGGATGGGATTTATCCTGTTCTGCTCCAAAAGGGGTTTGAGTTTATCAAACATGTTTTGAAAAAGCTACTTGTAAGCAGTTTTGCTACCGGGTATATTCCCAGATCCTGGCGTGATATTACTGTAAAGTTTATCCCGAAAGGAGGCCGTGCGTCGTATGAAGAAGCGAAGAGTTTTAGACCAATCAGTCTGACCTCTTTTCTTCTTAAATGTCTGGAACGTATTATCGATCATCACATCCGTGATGTTTATTTGGCAAACATGCCTCTTCATGTGAATCAACATGCTTACCAATCTGGAAAGTCCACTGTGACTCTTTTACACGAAGTTGTATACGATATCGAGAAAGCATTCGCTCAGAAGCAATCTTGCTTGGGTGTTTTCTTGGATATTGAGGGTGCCTTTGATAACGTGTCTTTCGATGCCATATTGGAAGCCGCACGAAACCATGGGCTACCTACAATGATCACCAATTGGATTCATCAAATGCTCAAAAACCGACATCTCTTCTCGACATTGCGTCAAGCAGCGATTCGAAAATTGAGTGTTTGCGGATGCCCCCAAGGGGGAGTCTTATCACCACTTCTGTGGAATCTCGTAGCAGATACGCTATTGAGGCAACTCAATAATAGCGGTTGTCCAACATATGGATTTGCCGACGACTATCTAGCTCTGATAGTTGGTATGTGCATAAGCACCCTATTCGACCTGATGCAAAGTGCTCTTCAGGTAGTCGAGAGTTGGTGTCGCCAATATGGCCTTTCGGTTAACCCGAATAAAACATCTATTGTTCTTTTTACGGAAAGACGAAACCGCGATGGAATTCGACCTTTACGTCTTTTTGGCACTGAGATTAATGTGACTGATCAAGTAAAGTATGTCGGAGTTATTTTAGATTCCAAACTTTCATGGACACCTCACATTGATTTCAGAGTCAAAAAAGCTTGCATGGCCTTCGGTCAATGCCGGCGAACCTTTGGTAAAACTTGGGGCTTCAAACCCAAATATATCAACTGGATTTACACAACAGTTGTTCGACCAATATTGGCATATGGATGTCTTGTGTGGTGGCAAAAGGGCGAAGTGAGAACAATCCAATCAAAATTGGGCCATCTCCAAAGGATGTGCTTGATGGCGATGTCTGGTGCGTTCTCTACAACTCCCACAGCAGCGCTCGAGGCCCTTTTCGACGTTGCGCCACTACACATATATCTTAAACAAGAAGCACTTTCTTGCTCTTACCGTTTATGGGTACTGGATCTACTGGAGAAAAATCCAGTGAATCGTAGATCTACACACACTTCGTTGTTTCCACTTTTGGTGAATTGGGACAAAATTGTCCTTGCTCCAAGTGATCTCACAATTGCTTGTCACTTTCCTTACAGGACATTTATCACACAATTCCCTTCACGGGAAGAGTGGACGTCTGGCTATTTGGAAAGAAGTATATCAAACAATATAGTATGTTACACTGATGGCTCCCTTTTTAAAGGTAGAGCTGGTGCAGGAGTATATTCTCGTGAGCTAAGGCTGAATCAGTTTTACTCACTTGGTAGAAACTGCACCGTTTTTCAGGCGGAAATATTTGCCCTTATATGTGGAGTGCAATCAGCACTTCAACAGCGCGTAATGGGTAAAGTCATATACTTCTGTTCAGATAGTCAAGCTGCTATAAAAGCTCTCGCTTCGGCCAACTCAAGGTCGAAGCTTGTTATCGCATGTCGAACTCAAATTGAGGAACTGAATTCAGTCAACTCTGTAAACCTTGTATGGGTACCTGGCCATTCTTCCATCGCTGGAAATGAATTGGCTGATAAGCTAGCTCGCGATGGAGCATCGCATGACTTCATTGGCCCTGAACCGGCTATTCCAATTTCGAAGTGCTGGGTGAAGCTTCAGATAAATTCTTGGGCGGCAACTCAGCACAAGCAATATTGGAATAGTTTGGAGTCATGTCGTCAAACAAAATTGTACATTACTGAGCCATCTCCAAGGGTGGCGAAGTATTTAACAAATCTGTCAAAGCAGAATTGCAGTCTCTTGGTCAGAGCGTTGACAGGCCACTGCCGACTCAACTATCACATGGCAAATATTCAGCGTGCTGACTCATTTGTGTGTGATAGTTGTGACTCCGATTATGGAACTTCGTATCACCTGATATGTAACTGTCCAGTTTTTGCGCAAATGCGATTCCAACTACTTGGTAAACACTTATTAAGTGAAACTGAATACAGAAGCCTGAATCTTCAGGACATCCTGTTATTCTTAACCCGCTGTGGTAATGAGCTATAGGCTCTCTTTACGCTCATGCGTTTTGCAGTGCCCTTTTTAGGGCGCTGTTCGAACCCATTGTGGTATGGAGCTACATGCTCTCATTTCGCTTATGCGATCTTCCCTCTTCAAGGGACCCCACTCCTATTTCCTCCCATCTTTCCCTTCCCTTTCCTCTCCCATCGAGTAGATGATGAAATAGGCTCAAATATGGCGATGGCACAAATCTCCCAACTGGTGGGAAACGTGCCTTTGGAGCCGGCCTTCTGATATACGCACTTGACACTGGTTCTGGATCGTCGGATATACGTAGTTCTGGAAAACTTAAACTCGCGAGGTAACTTTTACGGACTGAGACGGTTTATTAGACCTTAAAGAGCTTGTTCACAATGGTTCACTATGCAAACACGCGACGTAATGAACGGCCACTTAACGTGCGAAAGGTTTATTGCAGACTAAATTAATGTAGTTTACAGTGCGGTTTGCTGACTTGGTGCGATGTTTTTGAACACTCGATCGCTACCTGCGATCGGCCCTATCATCGATCGTGAAGCGATCGATACGATACGGGATAGATTGATATATACACATTAGCTAGAGTAGCGCGACCGTATTTTTGTGCTGGGACTTTAATGCTAGGGTTAATGGTCTTATAATAGTGGAAAAAAAACTATCTAGATATTATTCGAATCGTATAGGTCGACGTGTGGTTGCTGGCAATCGGCGCAAACAATATGGTTTTCAGAAACCGATACAATTTTTAATTATTATGCAATCCTATGTATATATTACACTCAAAACAGTTTACTAATCGAAGTTCCAATTTGGAACGATTCAATTCGTGCTTTTAAATTACAATTTTACGTTTCCATGTTGTTTTTTTGAATTTTATAGGTTGGACTCCACCCTATTTGATCCATAACCATCTTGATCCATCCTATGCAATTATATAATTTGATCCTTGAGACACGCAAAAACTTCATTTTTTTTACGCTATGTGGCAGATAATAATAAAGGGAAAGATTTAAGAACATTGCATTGTGGATGGGGCTTTGTCCCAGTGCGGACGTAGCACTTGATGAAAATTACTTGGTAAAAGAAGGGAAAAATTATTTGCAAAATAATGAAAGATTTAATTCAAAGATCTATTATTGCAGCATAATGCAAATAATACGAAAGTAGATTAGTTGTCGTTAAAAATGTTTAAGGCATTAACGCAAGAACAAAATCTTCTCACAGCATAACTCGAATAAACAACACATTTAAAATATTTGTGGCAAAATTTGAACGATTCTAAATTAATTTTTATTATTAAAGTGTAAATCAAAAATACCGTCTATCACTGAAAGAAGGTAAATTTTATGATTGAAATTATATTTTTTCCAGCATATCTCGAAAGAATATCATGTGTCTGTAAAAAAAATATTGAAATATTTGCTGTTTCTAAAGTAATGATCATTTTTATATGTTGTTTTATCAATTCTTGCAAGCCGGGCTTTACGAGAATTGATAAAACAGCAACATATAAAAATGTTCAACATTTAGCTTTACAAAATTTAATGTTGGTAAGAGCGGTAAATTTGTTCTAAATATATCAACATTTTCAGTGCAAAAATTTAATCCACTCAAAAGAAGAATTAATAATTGAAATAAAGATAATTTCTGGATAAATAATGCAATACTTATGGCAATAACTGTACTAATATACTTTAGTTTATTCAAGAGCATTTCGTTCCCTTAATGCTACAACTAGATAACCCGAAAATCGAAATTTATGACTTTTTGATGTCAAAATATTATTTTTAACTAGATCTGCAAAATATCCACGGCTCATAAGCGTTTGATTCAAAATACACAAGTTAAAGTTTAGTTATCAATCATATTCTCTGCGATTAGCCATCACCTTGTACAATGGTCATATTTTCAATGTTGCACATCATGATTTTTTGATTTATGAGTAATTTAGTTGTAGCATTAAGGAGACGATATTATTGTTGAATAAAGTGTCATTTTTGTATCAAAATAACCCTGATGTCGTCAGACGGATTCAATAGAAGCGTTAAAAATGAATGTAATTTCAAATTTATGGTTTCAAATGGCCTACCACCATATTGAAGGGGCCATCGAGTTGTGGAGATATCGAGTTATACCAAACCAGTGCAAATGCAATCCATGCAATCATCAAGATAGCCATGTAATCGAACTTTAACTATGTTTCTTCAATTGGATATCGCGATACCGGATATTGAGTAAGAGAGAATTGACTGTTTTTTTGACGTTGGATAACGTCTTACGGCAACATACTGGGGTACAATTTCGAAAAATGAAAAATCGCTCGCGTCACGAAAAGTGGTTAGATTTTGACTGCTGATAACTTACTAACGCCAGCATAGATTTTTAAGATTCTTGCATCAATCGATTGGAAATCTTTCTATGAATCTACTGCAATAATAAAAACTATTGATTTCCATGAGTAAAGTATTGAAAAATTGGTAAACATCGAGGCATGTCTTATTTTTCATAGAAAAGCAAATTTTTCTTGCTGTTATAAGGTTTTGACGTTTTGAAGTTTACATGTACCGTAATTTTGGGTGAAATTGATCATTTTTCATAGTTTTTCTTGTCTGTTTTCAATAATGTTGGAAATGCCAAACAACTGAATGCACGGTCAGCCTCTGCACACGAACGACGGTCAGCCTCTTTGACTCATGTGCCAAAATTGTCTAACCAATGTGTTTTTAGTACTAAAAATCATATCTTAAATAGAAAATCAGGGATCTCATTTCGGGGTGAAATTGATCACTTGTCAATGCGATTATTGTTATTTTTTGAAACGAATGAATATGACCTCCCGGAATTCCAATAATGCGATATTTAAAGAAATAATGAATAGTTAATTTCAAGAATTGCAATGAAAATGCCTAAATGTAGGCAATTTCATAAGGAAATCTCTGATAGCTAACAGAAATAGCATTATTTCAACCGTATGAGCTAATTGGTACGAGTTTAGAAGACGAAATCGGGCTCGGGGATATATTTTAAGCATCCTTACAAACTTTAAGTTTTAACCTGAGAGTATCAACTTGTCAAACAAAAAGCTAAAAATAATCAGCAACAGTTTTTATTGATGTTTTGATTTGATAAGAAATTGTCGATCGAATCGAAATACGCACACGGAGAAAACTGCAAAAATGCTACCGCCGCTCGACCCGAACGACGGAAACCTAGGTTAAACCTAGTTTGCCATTTATCTCCTAAATCCTAATCATCCAAAATTATAAATGATAAATAAATGAATTAATCAATTAATAGTAATAGATGAAACGTCTCTGGTTGAAACTCTTTTACGTCGAATTGCATCCCTGAAAAGGGCCGTTTTGTTTGAAATTGTGCTGCAATTCAATTTAAGCGCGTTCTGCACGGATACGACGAGTCAGCTGGATGTCCTTCGGCATGATGCTGACAAGCTTAACGTAGATCGCACACAGATATCAACCTGTCAAACAAACCGATCAGTTAGGCCACACTCGCTTCATGCAGGACCATGACGGCCGGGCTCTGGAATCGCAGATTTGCCTCTACATTTTTTCGGATACCACGACGACGTAGAAGAAGTTCTTCATGGTGCGGAACTTCTGCGAGTATCAAGAGGAGATCATGCCAATCATTGTGACTGGCAATTTTAACATCGATTTGAGCAAAGAGGAGAACATGGAGTTCGCGGACTTCATGGAGAAGTACCTAAACCTCAAACTGACTTTGGAACCCACTTAAGCAACCAATCTTAGTGGATCATGCGTGGGCCTAACGGTCAACCGCAATATTTGTTTGGAGAGCAAGAGTTACCGCTCATGCTTCTTCTTTCTTCGACCGTTTCTATCGGTGTTGAAGTGTTAACCGAAACAACTAAATAATAACACACTATGTCCATAATAGGTCAGAATTGACATGAAACAATTACAGTGAAACCTCCATGAGTCGATATTGAAGGGACCATCGACTCATGGAAGTATCGAGTCATGGAATAGCGATTCTTTGGAAAGCTGCTTCTAGGGACCATCATAGTAACCATGAAATTATGTATTTAGTATGGTTCCATGAGTCGATATCGAGTCATGGAACATCGACTCATGGAGGTATCACTGTAGTATGATAATTGATTGGATTTATATCAGTAGAAATCTTTCATAAGTTCGTGACGGTCTCAAACCAGGAAATAAAAGAAGCTAACGTTATCCAACGTCAACTTGGTGGTTGTATCTCGGAAACAACCTCTTACTTTTTTAATTTATTTAATCACTTAAGAAACTTTTTATACAGATTGTTTTTGTCAATGAGGTTCACCATCACGGTAAGCCAGAAATCGTTTTTAACGCAAAAAATGTCCTAGAATCTGGCACTTACCATTCGAAAAATATAGTAAGCATCTTCTCCGTGAATTTGAAAATATTCTAACGAAGGAATCGAAAGTTATCGTGATTTGACGGATTTGAGCTATTTTGGAAGGAATTTGTACATGCTTCAAAATATTCCCCAACGGTGCAGCATTATTAATTTGTAAACCAGCCAAGAAATTATCAGCTTTTCATTAATATTTTAAAACAAGAACTTCTCAGAGAATTTGAAACCATTTCTTCGAGAAAATCAGAAGTTACAGTGATTTGTATACTTACCATTATATCTATGAAGTTCAAATAAGAGCTTATTTCTATGGCTCTACTATAATAATGTACACTTGGCATTCAAAAGATATAGTAGTCAAGCACTTTCGCAGTCAGTATGAGAAAGCTTTATTGAAAAACAACATAACTTGAGTAGGGAAGGTGTACCGGTATTCGCCATGTACCAGTTATTTGCCACCCCTAATTATTTACCGTTTTACGACATATATGGTTGTTAATGATTTAGTATTCGCTATATTGCTTTAAGATGATGCGAAAACATTCTCCGAAACCGCAAAATTTTCTTAGAAAATAATAGAAAAAAATCATTTTCCTTAAAATGTTTGCTCCTTTGCACCTATTTTTCGCCATGGTGTTCCTGATTCGCCACCTTCCATAGGAAATCAACATAGGTGGCGAATTCAGTAACGTAATTCAGTAATCGTGGCGAATACAGGTGCAAGTGGTCCAGTATTCGCCACCCTCATTTTCAGTACAAAAACAAAGTTTCTGATTAGTTTTCATATTTTCCCTGCTAAGCATGGATTGAAAGCTCTTATTCAATGAATAGTTTTGCTTAAAATTTAAGCTTCCTTGCATTAATAGCAACCCTATTGTTCCTATAGTAGCACTACTAAGAGAAACTATTTTTCATAAAACAAAATAATTAATGTATCATGAGTTGAGTAGTTTACACTTCAACTAACACTACATCTTGAATCTCAGTACCGTAATCCGGGGTAACATTGATCATTTTTCTGGATATTTCTTAAACAATTCATTTGAAAATGTATATGGTGTAAGCTTTATATTTTTGAAATGAGTACTGGCACCCAAGAAAAAATGTTTAAGTGATTTTTGCATTTAGCTAATATGGGGTAAAATTGGTCACCCATGATAACGACGATCGGTAATGTCTAAAATATCATTATTAATATCATGGTCCTTGAAGCCGAATACGAAGACCAAACACTTACGACTTATTTACTTTTTGAGTTTTTTCATAATTAAAAACACCCTCAATTCAAGCATGTGCTAGAATAAGGGCGTAAGTCGCATGATCGATTTCTCTTCATCGATTCTTTCTTCTGTTAATAAAGGTGACAAGATGCGGGTTTGTTAGCATTTTTTCACTTCAGAACGCTAGGAAGCGATGTAATCTTGCGTCCTGAGGTGAAAAAATGCAGACAAACCCGCATCTTGTCACCTTTATTAGCAGAAGAGAGGATCGATGAAGAGAAATCGATCATGCGACTTACGCCCTTATTCTAGCACACGCTTGAATTGTGAAAATCTCCTAAATGTAGGCAATTTCCTAAGGATTTTCTGCATTTATTATAGTAATGTGTGAATTATGCCTAACTGAACATATTTATGAAAGTTTTGACAACGGAATCGTTTTCAGCAATGTCATATTCAGTAATAACTGCATTTATTTTGCTCATATCGTTTTCAGAACTCATGTGAGACACGATTGTTTGAGCGCGTCATCCATAATCATGAAAATCATTGTTTCCAAAAGTTGAAAAATTTACGCATGAACACAACTCAATTTATGCATAAACCATAACGTTTATTATTAGCTCATGAATAGAAGGAAGGGAATCATCATGCATTAATTAAAAATTTTTCATCGATAAATGTTGATTCGAACTTTTTATGCGGAGGGCCATTGCGATCAATGTTGCCCCGCTGTTCAATGTTACCCAGGATTACGGTACTAACTTCTTTATTTACCTTTAAAAGGTGTGATATTTCTAAAGGAAAGATAACATGTTTTGAAAATAAAACAAAATCATCTTCAGATATTCATAAACTAGAAATAAATATGATGTTAACGCAATATTTAGCCAATAGACAGTTTCACAAAAATCAAAATGTCTGGGATTCAACCAGTTACCCCCTAGCCCTAGTTGCAATACTAAAACAAACTACCAGACAAATTTTCATCCAATTTGGAGAAGATTTGGAGGTGCCTCAAGTCGAATTTGTGTTTATTGGCTATTTTTTACATTCAAAAAATTCTTACGAGAATTTGGAAAAACAAAAATCAAAATAAATACCACTAGTTGAACGTATTACTAGTACTTTACAACCTTTGAGAACACTGTATGCCAATTAGAGATGGTTTTAACCTCATTAAATTGATTTCTGTTCATTAAAGTACCTGTAAAACATACATTTCTCTACAGTTTTTGTTCTACGAGATTCTTAACCTCATGCCTAATCATAAAAGTTCAACCGTAGTATAATTCCTTTGTCATTTCTGAACATTATTGTAGTACATCATTTTTGTATCGGAATTACAGATAAATTGTATAAAATCATCGGACGGAAATACGATATTCCTCATTCCCCTGCATTTAGAGCTGCTGCCATATGGCGCGATTGCTGACATGTTACAAAATTGAACATAGTAGCTTTGCCTTTTCAATGATGGATGATGATTGAAGAAAACAGCTATAAAATGTCATCTACGCAGTCGTGTTTCAAGCAACATTCGCATTTGATGCCAAGCAATTACATATGTGATATAGCCCCGAGGTCAAGCTTCTCGACTACTGATCTCAAGGATCAGAGTTTGATTACGGGAGTTCATTTAGAGTTTTGTTTTTGCCATGGACCAAATGACTTGAGGCCAAAAAATTTCATCACGATTCATTGTTCAAAGGTGCATCTTGTGGCTGAGTCTTAATCAATAGAACTCACAAAAATCTCACACTTCTAAGTGAATGAAGAGAAACGCTCAAGTAGTGATTTGCGCCTTTAGTCCTTTTTCTATGCTGCATATAATAAATATTGGTTTCACTCGAAAAAAAAAAAATCATAATTGAACTCTGATCCTCAAGATAGGTAGTCGAGAAGCTTGACCTCGGGGCTATATCACATATGTAATTGCTTGGCATCAAATGCGAATGTTGCTTGAAACATGACTGCGTAGATGACATTTGATAGCTGTTTTCTTCAATCATCATCCATCATTGAAAAGGCAAAGCTACTATGTTCAATTTTGTAACATGTCAGCAATCGCGCCATAAGGCAGCAGCTCTAAATGCAGGGAAATGAGGAATATCGTATTTCCGATGATTTTATACAATTTATCTGTAATTCCAATACAAAAATAATATACTACAATAATGTTCAGAAATGACAAAGGAATGATACTACGGTTGAACTTTTATGATTAGGCATGAGGTTAAGAATCTCGTAGAACAAAAACTGTAGAGAAATGTATGTTTTACAGGTACTTTAATGAACAGAAATCAATTTAATGAGATCAAAACCATCTCTAATCGGCATACAGTGTTCTCAAAGGTTGTAAAGTACTAATAATACGTTCAACTAGTGGTATTTATTTTGATTTTTGTTTTTCCAAATTCTCGTAAGAATTTTTTGAATGTAAAAAATAGCCAATAAACACAAATTCGACTTGAGGCACCTCCAAATCTTCTCCAAATTGGATGAAAATTTGTCTGGTAGTTTGTTTTAGTATTGCAACTAGGACTAGGGGGTGACTGGTTGAATCCCAGACATTTTGATTTTTGTGAAACTGTCTATTAGCCAACCCATTGCGTGAAGATATGGACTATTTTATTCGATGGGCGGAAAAACCAGAAGCGGAAATGTTTATCATCCTATTTCATTCCGACCTCATTCAATTTACCCCTGGAATCAATTGTACCACGGTTTACAGTACCAAAACAGATTTTAGGCACCACATTGTCAAATGAGCAATTAGAAAAATCGCTTAGAAAGAAATACGAAGCAAAATCGTTTTGCGCATACAAAAGCGTCAGATTTATTGTACAATTGTATCTAAGACCCTAATAATACTGAAATACATATCAAGCCAATCGAACATGTTTAGAATCTACAGGGGGTTGTCGAAATAACTGGGACAGGCAAAAATTTGGCCAACTTTGAAATGCTGTAACATTGACAAAAATTGACTGATTTCAATTCTTCAAGAAGTAATGGACGGGTCAACTAATCTAGTTTTGAGGTGCATCCACGGAGATAAACAATGACCACCGGATACCGGTGAAAATCCGGATTTCCGGAAGCAAGTCTCATGCCCTAAAATTATGACGTGTTTTTAGCAAAGATCTCGGTAAAAAAAAAACAAAATTGTTCTGCACATGAAGATAGAAGATCAAGTTCTGAAGCGATTGGTACGCCATGTATTAAGATCGGTCCAGAAACAACCAAGATATATCCATTTCCCCGGAATCGGTGCCGGTAGTGGATCCGAATTGGGATCAAACATTTTATTCACTTAAAATACGTCGCGCAATATTGTTTTCTCCCTAGCTTATCATTAAATACCCTATTATAAGTTGAAAATGAGTCTTGTACAGATTTGGCCACTCATGGCGCCGCCAAGTGCCCCGGGGGAACCTTGCATAGGGGACATTTCGATTTTGACACTAAAACATATCATGCGACGGCTCATTCTTCATGTCTTGTTGTAAATAGGGATAGTTGACTACAGTGACTACTTTTGGGACCACCGGATGTCCCGAGGGAACCTGTAATTAGGGACAATTGAAATTGAACTTTAATACATATCGTGCGACGATTCATTTTTCATGTCTCGTGCTAATTAGGGCTATTGTAGACCTTAAATTGATATTTGACTACAGTGGCCAATTTTGGGACCACCGGAATTTCCGGGAGGAACTTGTCGTTGGGGACATTTATGTTTCTACACCAAAACATATCATGCGACGGCTCATTTTTTATGTCTGGTAGTGCACAGGGTAACGGTAGACTCAATGTGTATATTTTACTATTGTGACCACTTTTGAGACCTTCGGATGTCCCCGAGTGAACCTGTAATTGGAGAAAATTGGAATGGAACTCCAATAAATATCATGAGATGGCTCATTCTTCATGAATAGGTTAACTATAGACTGAAAATGGATATTACGCCTGATTCTACCTTTATTGTCATGAATAGGACAACAATAGACTGAGAAAGCATGTTTTATTTAAGTGACCACTTTTGGGACCACCGGAGGTTCACGAGGAAACCTGTCATTAGGAACAATTGTGTTTTAACGCTAAAACAGATCGTGTGACGTCTCTTTCTCTATGCCTTGTTATGAATAGAGTAACTGTAAGCTCAAAGTGTTTATTTGACTATGGTGGCCACTTTAAACTTTTTTTAAGTGGGCATCGTAGCCGTGCGGCTAGTGTCACCAAGGCATTTAGCCGCATCGTGCAAAGGAGTGTGGGTTCGATTCCCGCCTCAACCAGGATCTTTGCTGTATCGGTGGCATCATCCAGATTTTTGCACTGGAGGGAGAATGGTTTCTTCAGCCAGACAGCTCAATTCGACCTCATCGCCAGGCAATTATGTGTTAACTGCTTATGAGCTGTGCCATTTAGATTGACATCATTCATTAAGACTAGAATCATTAACCCGATCCTAGCTATTCCGTTTTAAGATCTACTCGTCTGCGCGCAATGGGATAACTTCTACGGGCCTCACATTGACTTCAGGACTTTGGCGTAATTTATATCCCCCGTCTTGATAACAAGGTCCTCGCCTTTGTCTTTCACTTCACTATCTTCAGTTTCGGCGTTTTCTTGGTCGAAAGTTTTGAATTTCTTCATGGATGTTCAATAAACAAATGCAACAATATTTAGTTTTCATAATAAAAAAAAGAAGAGTAATAAAAATAATCCGCTTAAACCAAACGAAGTATTTAAACATAACATGCATTAACACAAGGTTCATTTTCATTCCGAAAAACATTTCCACATGATTCAATGATTTTCTGGTGGTGGCATAACCTAATGAAATACTCATCTCTTTTCAGCACTACCCGCACCAGCAGCCGACCGCGCTGGAAATAGACAACATGCTCGGAGTGATGTGCAACTTCGAATCCGAGTGCGCCTGGAAGGCGGACGAAACGAACCCCAACAGCTTCCAGGTGGTGACCGGTGCGAACCTCACAGCATCGAATCGAACCGGTATGATGCCGGGTCCAAGTTCGGACATTCTCGGCGATGCCAATGGTCACTTTTTGCATCTTCGGTTGACGTCGAACAGCACCCAGCACATACTGACCTCGCCGATGTTCGGAGCAACCCGGGAACACTGCTACCTGGAAATGATGACCCATCAGAGTTCGATGGGTCATGGGACTTTGCGGATAGTGATCGAGACCAGTGGTAACCAGGATCCGTCTTGGGTGCCAGCCGAAGTTTTCGGCAACGATTTGAGCAAGTGGCAGCGAACCACGTTCCGGATCGATCGGATATCGAAGGATTTTCAGATTCTGTTCGAAGTTGTGCCCAATCGACTCGGTGGACGAGCGAGGGGACATGTCAGTATTGACAACCTAAAGCTGGTCAACTGTTTCCCGGATGCTTTGAGTACGAAAAACTGCAGCGAATCGCAAGTGCAGTGCACTTCGCGGAAGGTAAGTTCAACACATTCTTCGTTTGTAATCTGCGGGGATAAAAGTGTAATCATGTCATGCTATGGTGAAGGTAAATTTATTAGAGTTACTTGTATTATTTGGTGAAGGTATACTCCCATGTAACCAAAGCTCGGCTTCCCAAGGTAAACCACACTTTCAAGTTCCAAAACTTCCGTACGGAACTACCTATTTATTTATTTATTTTTCTCTTTTTTTACGCTGCTAGCGCTCAAGCATCGAGTAGCATTTTTAGCTTTTTAGGTTAAGTGTTCCTCGAATCATACATGAGAGACCACTTTGTTTGGTCAACGTAGACCTGTTACTACAGTAGTGAGGACAACTTAGGCTGATACAAATATTAAATTTCTTTTATGTCCGAGACCACTTGGAAGCCACGAGGGGGGGGATAAAAATAAATCAGGAACAAAAAAATAAAAATGAAAAAAAAAGTTATTTTTTTGAATTTTTTTTTAATGATGGTTGTTAAACTGTTTTTAATCGTCTTCTGGTTCATTATTTTACTTGTTTTCTACTTTGTAAATTGAAAAAACCAAACTGATGTCAAAAATATGATGAATCTTTTTTTTTCTCCCCTTCAAAATTTTCGGATTTTCGAAGGGGGGGGGGTGACATAAAAGAAAATTAATATTTGTATCAGCCTTATTACCGGATTATTGGCAGGGCCAGCAGCAGGAACACTTAGTCGATACTAAATACTTGTATTTTAAACAAAAATTTCATTTATAGATTTCATTTATAGAATTTACCAATGCTTTCTTCAAGAATTCCACCAAAAAATCCTCCAAAGATTTATTCAATAATTTCTACTGTGAAACTTCAAGAATTACATATTCTTTCGGGATTCTTTTCCTACGATTCAACAAGGAAGTCATCTAAAAATTATTAAAGAGATTGCTCACGAGATCCCTTTCAAGGAATTACATTCTACCAAAATTTTATCCTCTTCAAAATTTTCCAGTTATTCTTCTAGGATTTCCCTAAAAAAATCCTCGACAGATTCCTTCAGAAAATCCTTCAGAAATTAATTCAAACATTCTTCCAGGGATTCATTATTTTCTCTAGGCAATCCTTCAAAAATTCCTACAGAAATACATGCATAGAACGGCTACAGGGATTCCACAAGAAATACTGCAAAATAATTTACCAAAACTTTCTCCACGGGATTCCGCCAGGAAATACTTTATATATTCTGCATGTAATTTTTTGAGAGGTTCCTCCAGGTCATCCTCCGAGAGTTCTTCTAGGGAATCTACAATGAATTCTTTTATAAACTCCTGCAGTGTTTCCTTCAAAGATTCTTTCTGGAAGAGACTCAACGAGGTTTTCGTCCTGGGATTTCTTTGGGAATTATTGAAAGAGTTCGTCAGAAATTCCATCGAGGATTCCGGAAGGAATTTATCAATCAATTCCTTCCAGTATTTCTTGCAGGAATTCAAACAAGGAATCCACCAAGTATTACATTAGAGAATTCTTGAGAAATTCCTTCAGAGATATATTTAAATCATCCAGATATATTAAGGAATTTCTCCAGCAATATCTTTGGTAACTCCTCCAAGAAATTCTCAAGAAATTGCTCCATGGATTTTACCAGAAATTTAAAAAAAAAAAAAATCTTCCAGGGATTCAACCTGGAGGCATGTAGAGAAATGCTTTGTTTAATCCTCTGAGTAAATACCAGTAAAATCCCTGGAGGAATATTCTTTTGGAATTTTGTAGAAGTTTCCAGGTAGATTTTCTCGCGGAAATATTGGTGTTTTTCAGAAAAAAAAACTTATGAATTCTTTGGAAACTTTTAAGTTAATTTCATGGAAGAATTTTTGATAACCCTGAATAAATCCTAAGAAGGGAAATCTTAGTAAAACTTTTGAAGTTTTTTTCTGGTAGAACTTCTGGCAAAACCCTCGGGTTGATTTTTCTGGTGGAAATTCTGGCGAAACTCTGGTAATATTCCCAGCGTTAACCCTGGACGAACTCCTGGTGAAATTCCTTAAAAAACTCATCGCTCGAAAAATTACTGGTGAAATAATTAGAGAAACTGATGAAATCTCCACCGGATGAATAAATGGTGGAATCTTCATTGGAAATTGTGATTGAATCCCTTGAAAAATTCGTTATGGGACCCTTGGGAAACATCCTGACGGAATCATTAGAGGATTTTTTTTTCAGAATGTTCTAAAAAAAAACATCTGGGGGATTTTTTGAATTCCCGCTAAAATCACCGGAAAAATATTGGTAGAGTTTCTGGAAGAGTTTCTAGAGGAATGAGAATTTCAGATAAAATCCTTGGAAACCTCTGATTGAATCCTTAGAGAAATCCCTGAAGGATTTATGTGGTGGGTTTTTAGTTGGAATCCTTAGAGGAAATCCAACCAGAATTTCTTGAGGAATTCCTGATGGAATTACTAAGAAATTTTTTTGAAGAATCCCCTAAGGAGTTCCTTTTTTGAATCCCAGGAGGAACTACTGATAGTCATTGGAGGATATATTGATGGAATCGCTAATTACTGATGAAGTCCTTATCAGAAATTTCGAATAAACCTCTGGAGGAATTCTAGATAACCCACAAGAATTCCCTAAGATTCCTCGAGAAATACTTTGAAAAATTCTGGGAGAATTCCCTTGAGGAATTCCGGGATTAACTCCTCAATGAATTTCAGGAGGAATCCCTTGAATTCATCAAGGGGAGGAATTCTTTGAAAAAAATCTGGAAGGAATCTCTTGGGGAATTCCAGTTGCGAAATCTGTATAAGAAATTTATGATAAAATCCCTGGAGAAATTCCTGATAACTCTCGAGAATCCTTGGCATTCTCAAGAAATTCCGAGTGGAGTCCCTCGAAGAAAACCCCTGGAAGAAAATTCTGAGAAAATTTTTAGTAAATTCTGGGAGAAATCCGTAGTATATAGCCAGGTGGGACCTAGAATAACCCTAGAAGAATTCCTGGAGGAACCTTCAGAAGAATTCCGTATAGAATCGTTGACAGAGCTTCTGATGAAATCTCAGAAGGTGTTCATGTTGGAATCCCAGAAGAATTTCATAATGAAATCTTAAAAGTATTCCTAATGGAATCCATGCAAGAATTTCTGATTGTATAGAAGAACTCATAGAGACATTTAGGAATAGCACACTACACTAGCCAGCAACTGCGCTGGCTGAGGTTTCTATTGAGTGGGCTTCCAACGCAGTTGCTGGCTAGTGTAGTGTGCTATTCCTATGCCTAAAAAACAATGCGCTCTCGGGCTAGGCATTGGATATATATAGAAAGCGTTGTGTTTGGATGGGCATCTAATTCTTCCGAAAGAGGTTCACTTTGCGAAAAAGGACCACGTGATTATTGAGCTGAAATCGAATTCAGGATAACTTCTGCGTTCATGAGTCCTAACAAGAGATCAGGGAGTCGTGAGTTCGATTCTCACTGAGAAGACGTGTAACTTTTTCGCAAATCTTCACACCAATTTGTCCATCTAATCCAATTGCAAATTATATGTAAGGTTTAGCTTTTCGGTAAGTTCGGTAGTTGTTAAGCTTTTGATATTCAAACAAATTTTCAGGCCAGCCATGTTGTATGCTGTACCAATATGGACTAGCTATTGTATTACCAGGAAGAAAGCTCTGCAGAGAATTCAAAATAAAATTTTGAAAATGATTCTGAAGCTTCCTCCCTGGTATAGTACCAATGAGTTACATTGAATATCCAATGTAGAAACATTGGAACAAATGTCAAATAAAATAATTAAAAATTTCAGGCAAAAATCGTTACAATCTTCTGTTGCCACGATTAATGCGTTATATGTTTAGGTTCAGTTAGGTTAAGTATATTCAACGCGTTTTTTTTTTCTCTTATAAGCAGGTGAAATCAACTCACCTGTAAAAAATCTGAACTGCTACGGCAAATGAAATGTAATATGTTGTTAACATACTGTTCATAAAATCTTAAATTTGTTTTGCCAAATTAGGATGATAGTGTTGTCTAATAACACAGAATACCTAGATATAAGAAATGAATGTAATGTTTGGAATGATACTAATAAAGAAATTAAAAAAAAATAAAGGAATTATCGATAAAATCCATGAAGGAATGTTGGTAGAAATCCTACAGTAATTCCTGCAGCATCAACTGGAGGAATTCCTGGTGAAATTCCTGATGAAATCCTTGTAAAAATTCCTGATACAATCCTTGGAGGAATTCCTTGTTGAACTTTTGATGGAATCACAAATAGAACAGCTGGTAGGTTTGCTAAAGAAATAGGTCAAAGATTGTGGGAAAGGTTAGTAAAATGAGCATGAGCATGATTGATCGCCCGCAGATGCTACTCCGTTATTGCAAGAACAGCTGTACTTACACAGGGAACCAACAGACACTACTCGTGATCAGTAGCATCCTCAATGTGTAAGTACTGGTGCTCTCATTATTATAACAAACAATAACGGCGCCGGCTGCGTCCGAATGCAGGTCAATTTGGGGATGGGAGGGAAATGTTGACGTGTTACTTGCTTTATAGAAGCCGAGGAGTCCTCTGCACTTCCACAAGTAGACACAGGGAGTTTGGATATGGGTAAGGGTTGGGTAAAGGATTCGTTTTGGTAAACTATAAGTATATAATTTGAAATTATTGCGCCCAACCGGATTCGCGATATTACTCGATAAACGCATTGAACGCCGAACAAGTGTTTGTCGCCCGCCCCCACAGGAGCAAGTGACAAGATCAAAGGATCAAACACTACTAACGCGATCCGCGATACTATTCCACCGTGGTACGCGAACGACGCGTGACATGTTTGATCCTGCCCCCGTCGCTCGCCCTCGCAAGAGCAAGCAACCAGGTCGAAGGATCAAACAATACTCTGTGGGAAAGGTTAGTAAAATATATAGAAACAACTCAAGAGCGCACATTTGCTTGATCACCATGACGTCAACGCTGTGTAAATTCACGTATTTTGATTTGCAACCCATCTGCATCGGCCGTTCATGGGACGCCGAAGGATCCCTACAGACCGTACGATCAGTTCGTCAAACATTTGGCTCCGCTTTCCGGTGGTTTGAGCTAAATCAAACTTGTTTGATTTTGGCCAACCGATTCGCCAACGGTCAAGCCGGTTTTACAAACTGTTAAATTGGTTCGTCAAGCAGCATAATACACGGTCAAACATAGCACCAACATGATCACCATCCTGGGGACGGAGTCAATGTTTGTCAAACGGTCTGAGTCGTTGGGCAGCATTGCTCAATTGTCTATCGAGTTCGAACCGACAGACTTGTTAAATGTTTTTTAGAAACGTTTCCACAACGCTTTTCTTATCAGTGTGAATATTATCGGCAGCCTTATTCTCTTCGGCACCTTTCTCAAAAGAACTGCAGGCAAATCTGTTCGGCAGTTCCAAATCAGTCGCATTTTCAGGTGTATTCATTTGAATTGATGCCATCTCGGATGAAATTGTTTGTTCAGTTTCGAAAATATCGTCAGCGGGAAGCTGATAGAACAAATAATCATCTGAATTTCATTTTCATTGGTACGTTTTAATAGAAGAAAACTGTGTATTTGGTGATTGAAATTTGATTGCCGATAATGTTCAAATGGTGTCATTTTCATTTCATTTACTGCCGTGAATCGCAAGTCAGTCCTATTTGTTAAAAGTAGGTATTGAGAAAATGGACTGCAGTGAAGTTTTCAAACTCGATTTTCATACGAATATTCAAAAACTTGCAGGGGATTGGAACATATTCAGATCTTAATGAAACTTTCACAGTTTGCTTTTTACTACGATATCTTTCGGTGAAAAATATAAAGATGATCAAACCACGGGTAATTTTTGTGTTACACTGTACAGAGATCTGTAGTGGGACTAACATGCGGTTACTTTTCATTATGAGACAATTTGGCTTGCTGTTTTTTCCTATATTTTTCCGAACAAATCATATTATCTCATTAGTGCAGCCGAAATAGCATTGGAAGATGTGTTGAAAACTGAACTCAACTCAATTTTGACGAAAATGCAGATGGGACTGACTTACGATTCACGGCAATTTATTTTAGTTTAAAAAAATACGATACAATAATTTGAACATATCCTACTGAACTATTGTTCTTTTAAAAATGTTGTTATATATCGACTCTATGACACTACCCCGAACGCCACTACCCCGAATTCCACTACCCCGAAAGCCATTACCCCGAATGGGTCATTACCCCGAACGCCACTACCCCGAATGCATAAAATTTCGAGACTTATTCTAGTATGAGTGTGGGGAGAAAATTGTACGATTCCTTATGAGTACTCAACGAATTTGGCTCAACAATATATTTTTCAAATATTAGCAGATAAAAAAGCAGCTACTTTTGACGTTGGATAACGTCTTACGGCAACATACTGGGGTACAATTTCGAAAAACGAAAAATCGCTCGCGTCACAAAAAGTGGTTAGATTTTGACTGCTGATAACTTACTAACGCCAGCATAGATTTCTAAGATTCTTGCATCAATCGATTGGAAATCTTTCTATGAATCTACTGCAATAATAAAAACTATTGATTTTCATGGCTAAACTATTGATTGATTGGTAAATGTCGAGGCATGTCTTATTTTCCATAGAAAAGCACATTTTTCTTGCTGTTATAAGGTTTTGACGTTTTGAAGTTTACATGTACCGTAATTTTGGGTGAAATTGATCATTTTTCATAGTTTTTCTTGTCTGTTTTCAATAATGTTGGAAATGCCAAACAACTGAATGCACGGTCAGCCTCTGCACACGAACGACGGTCAGCCTCTTTGACTCATGTGCCAAAATTGTCTAACCAATGTGTTTTTAGTACTAAAAATCATATCTTAAATAGAAAATCAGGGATCTCATTTCGGGGTGAAATTGATCACTTGTCAATGCGATTATTGTTATTTTTTGAAACGAATGAATATGACCTCCCGGAATTCCAATAATGCGATATTTAAAGAAATAATGAATAGTTAATTTCAAGAATTGCAATGAAAATGCCTAAATGTAGGCAATTTCATAAGGAAATCTCTGATATCTAACAGAAATAGCATTATTTCAACCGTATGAGCTAATTGGTACGAGTTTAGAAGACGAAATCGGGCTCGGGGATATATTTTAAGCATCCTTACAAACTTTAAGTTTTAACCTGAGAGTATCAACTTGTCAAACAAAAAGCTAAAAATAATCAGCAACAGTTTTTATTGATGTTTTGATTTGATAAGAAATTGTCGATCGAATCGAAATACGCACACGGAGAAAACTGCAAAAATGCTACCGCCGCTCGACCCGAACGACGGAAACCTAGGTTAAACCTAGTTTGCCATTTATCTCCTAAATCCTAATCATCCAAAATTATAAATGATAAATAAATGAATTAATCAATTAATAGTAATAGATGAAACGTCTCTGGTTGAAACTCTTTTACGTCGAATTGCATCCCTGAAAAGGGCCGTTTTGTTTGAAATTGTGCTGCAATTCAATTTAAGCGCGTTCTGCACGGATACGACGAGTCAGCTGGATGTCCTTCGGCATGATGCTGACAAGCTTAACGTAGATCGCACACAGATATCAACCTGTCAAACAAACCGATCAGTTAGGCCACACTCGCTTCATGCAGGACCATGACGGCCGGGCTCTGGAATCGCAGATTTGCCTCTACATTTTTTCGGATACCACGACGACGTAGAAGAAGTTCTTCATGGTGCGGAACTTCTGCGAGTATCAAGAGGAGATCATGCCAATCATTGTGACTGGCAATTTTAACATCGATTTGAGCAAAGAGGAGAACATGGAGTTCGCGGACTTCATGGAGAAGTACCTAAACCTCAAACTGACTTTGGAACCCACTTAAGCAACCAATCTTAGTGGATCATGCGTGGGCCTAACGGTCAACCGCAATATTTGTTTGGAGAGCAAGAGTTACCGCTCATGCTTCTTCTTTCTTCGACCGTTTCTATCGGTGTTGAAGTGTTAACCGAAACAACTAAATAATAACACACTATGTCCATAATAGGTCAGAATTGACATGAAACAATTACAGTGAAACCTCCATGAGTCGATATTGAAGGGACCATCGACTCATGGAAGTATCGAGTCATGGAATAGCGATTCTTTGGAAAGCTGCTTCTAGGGACCATCATAGTAACCATGAAATTATGTATTTAGTATGGTTCCATGAGTCGATATCGAGTCATGGAACATCGACTCATGGAGGTATCACTGTAGTATGATAATTGATTGGATTTATATCAGTAGAAATCTTTCATAAGTTCGTAACGTTATCCAACGTCAACTTGGTGGTTGTATCTCGGAAACAACCTCTTACTTTTTCAGCAAATAATTTTTACATACTAAGTTTTGTTTGGATTTGTCTTTTAATTTTGGTGAGAATCACACAGCTACATTGCAATGCTCTGAAGAATAGCCTGTTTCTAAAAGAAGGGTAAATTTATTAAGGAGAGCATAGCTATAATATGCACAACATTAGGATGTAGTAAAGTCTCTTATTGGACGTTAGTACCTACTTCCTATACTCATTTTTGTAGGAGTCGGGCTACTAGCATTAAGGTATTCTTAAAGATTTTGTTTCGTAAACGATGGTAAAGAGATAGTCGTTGCAAGTAGTTCTATGGAACCCGCTTAAAGACCAACCTGATAGACAACCGTTCCGCTATAACAAGAAAACGTTAATATACTTGTACATGTTAGAAAAACGGCGGCCTTTGATTGCCGGTACGGTAAAAACTTTTGTTGGTTTGTGGGATCATCAATTTGAATTTCGATGAGATAATCACAAACAAATTTTTTTTTATTTAAGATAATGAAGAAATTTTGATGGCAGAAAAGTGGTAAGAAAATCCATAAGAGACCTGTCTGTTTTAATACAAGAAGATAAACGAAAGGGAAAATTTCTGATAATAATTATAGCAGGATTGACTTGAGTGAACGCCTTCAGGATATATTCCTTGAAAAAAAAGCTGTTCTATATGGAAATATTAGTGACTAGCTTATCCAACGAAAATTTGGAAGAACAGCCTATTTAAGAAAGAAGGGCAAATTTCTGGTGAAATGATTGCAGCTATGACGTGAATGATCACTGTAACAACGTAATTCTATGGTACAACCTATATCAGGCGTGACCAACCTTTTTGGCTTTTTTTCTACATAAATGTTTGGTGCGTTCGCAAGAATAGACCGATTCGAACAAAATTAGTCTCAAATGAAAGCTTGGTAGTATATTTGTCTAATCCATGCTAAAAATTTTAGATTTTCATCAACCTCTTTACTACCGATGCAATAAGTCCAAACTGTTTATTAAGTCCGGACTGATTTTTACCTTTGCTTGCATCGCTAGCGAAGAGTTTTATATAAATTTAAAATTTTTATCATGGATTAGACAGATATATTACCATGCTTTCATTTGATACTAATTTTGTTCATATCGGTCTATTCTTGCGAACGCACCAATAATTTATGTCGAAAAAGAGCCAAAAAGGTTGGGCAGGCCTGACCTGTATTCATAAGAAAGGAAAATATTTATTTAAAAACAAAATTAAAATATAAACACCACCAAGAAGTCATAATACCGGTGATCACGCAGCTGTTTAGCAAGACCATATTGATTATTATGGGTTCGAATACCTCCGGTGGCGGATCTTATACATAGAACATTTCCTTGGCGTCCATGGGCATAGAGGTACATATACCCCTTTCGGGACGGACCATATTTGAGTGATTATTTCAAAATTTACCTTATAAACTCATCATCTCGTAGAACAAAACATTCTTTATTTTGGCTATTCTATCACTCCATGAACTTTTTAGGGTCAAATTCAGACCAGCACAATTGTGCCCAAGGCGGTCGATGTGCGAAAAAAAAAATATTTTTTTTTATTTTTTTAGAAAGTTGTTTAAGTCATGCCTTTTTTAAAAATTTAATTTTTAAACCCGTATTTTTTTATTTCGTCATTAGGGTGCTCTTTCGTGAGATAGGGTGACCCAAAAATTCAGAAATAATTATGTTTTTTAATGCACATTGAAATTTAAAAAAATAATGTATTTTAATTAATGTGATTTTTTTTATAAATGGAACGAGAACAATGTACGAGAGATAAAAAATACTTCATATTCTCTCTAAGATTCAAAGCATCACGTGACGATGACGTTTATCGAGATTATTCAAGAACTAGTCTACGTCAGTGCCGGATTTTTGCTTCGGGGGCCCGGGTCAGATCTCATAAAGGGGGCCCCTTTATACAAAAATCAGCACGTTTTGGGATTCCACAATCGAATTTGAATTTGAGTTTTAAACGAGATGGTCGGTCCAAACACATGAGAAGCCCAAAATCAAAGTAGTGAAAGTGACATTGTCGTTTGTGAACTATATACATTTAAAAAATTGACTGTTTTTTACCTTTCCAAAATGTTTAAGGTGATTTTTGAGACAAAAGAGAAAAATATAATCATTCGTAGGAGATTCGCTTGTTTTTTAGCTTCAATATAATTTGTATAAGGTGAAGAATTGCTGAAAGTCTTCAAAGTCGTTTTCTCCAAAGCTCCTTTTGATTCTATTTTGTACAAGCTTCCAATTCTCTTAAGTTATTGTATTCTCTAAAAAATAAAGTATTTACAGTACTAGCAAATATAAAGTATACGAAGCTGATTAACCTGAAATTTGAACTACATGTTGAAAATAACTTCAATTAGATTAGATTTTGACAAAAATGTAAAAATTTTATTGCTTAAATATTTTGAAAACAGAAAACATGTCTTTTGCTAAATGCTCACATTTCAAAAATATTCATCTTTGAAAATTTTGTTACTTTTCTCAAAATAGTATTTTTAAATGCTTACAAAATCTTGAAAAGAAAATGATAAATTTCCTATGAATCAAATTCCAAGTTATTTATGAGATGTAGTTCAATTTTCAGATCAATCGATTCATTAGAAGCTGTTATACAGTTCCCTAAACTTGACCATTTTTGTATGAAAATCGGTCTTTTTGTACTTTATTGTTGGCAGTACTTATATTCTATTTATTATATCAAAATTTTACTCTAAGCCTTTACTGAATTCAAAGAAAACTTCATCAACAATGGAATATAAAATAGAAAAATATTTAAAAATAATGACTACCGCGTCACAAAATAATTAACTTCCTTAACTTCCCTAGTTTTTGTTAGAATTATAAACATGTTAAAATGTAAATGTTCTGATAGGAACCAGATAAACTCTTTGAATAAAGAGCAGTGCTTTACAGGTTTAGCCGTATTTTTAAGATCCTGCAAAAACGTTAAGCGCTTTTTAAAGTCAAATATTTTTTTAATACTAACTACAGAAGAATCAAATTTTGGCTTAATATTCATGATTTTTCCAATTGAGCAATCCATACTAGATTAGGTAAGGAAAAAATAAATAACTTTAGTATTGGAAAGTTGACTTTAGAATGAATGACTTTAGAAAGAACGTTAGAATTCTTTGTCCAAATGTCTAAAGAGAAAATATTGTAAAGTATTTCAAAATGTTTTTTGTTCTTAATTTTGACTCCTCGGGGGGCCCCCTTCATCGGGGGGCCCGGGGCATTTGCCCTCTTGGCACCCCTCCAAATCCGGGCCTGGTCTACGTCATATAAAAATGGGTAAAAATACATGTGTTAATAACTTGAAAACTAATTGGCTCAATCAAATCGTATTTGTTTTGCTATGTTTGTTTATATCCTCCTAAATTATGTGCGATTTTTCCTCAAAAATAATTATGCAATAAAAACTAAAATTAAAAATAATAATAAACCTTCGAATTGTTTAGTGGAACACCTATAAATAAATGAAAACCGAATTGAGAACTATATCATTTTATTCCACTACAGTTTGTATCCTTTGACAGTTACGCATAATTCGACCTCCACTATAAGGCCGTTGTCAGAGTCGTGTACTAGACTCGAAAATTAAATTAATTTTTTAGAGACTCCCTCCAACCTCTTTCACTCACTTTACCTAACATATACACTATCACTTTTTAAATCACATAGCCCTCCTTCAAATGATGCTTGAACGATGTTTCTGTTAAGGTTGGTAACATGGAACTAATTTATTTTAAATAACTGGAATCATTAATTTTATTCCTAGAGCTAAAAAGGAAACGTCAAAATATTCAGTCTGCGTAAGCAGCTTTCCTAAAAATTCATGTAAATTTACGTCATATGTGCCCGACAGCTTGGACGTTTTTAAGTGCAAATAATTACCATAAAATTTCTTCTTCTTCTTTCTGACGCTAAAGAAGCCTGCTTCTCAACTTCTCATGAGCACTTCCACAGGTATTAACTAACAGCTATCTTTGTCAATCGACCAATGTTGCATGTGTATATCGTGGTACGTTATACTCTACGCTCAGGGAAGTCGAGAAAATTCCCTTTACGAAAAGATGCTCGACCGGCTGGACTCTAACCTACGACCCTCAGCATGATCTTACTTAGTATCTGCGGGTATACCGTATGGCTATCTGGCTCCCAATATCAAATTTATTTTATTTTATGTTTTACATCGAGTCTATTTGCTTAAAATGGAATTTAAGTCATTGTAATACAGTAGAGACCCGATTTTGTCAGTCCCCCGATGAATTTTATGCTGACAAAATGGGGAACCTGACAAAATCGGGACATATATTTTGTTTCTGTTTTTTTCAAATTTTAACATGTTAATATTTGCTTATGAACTACGTTTACGACCTACATAGCTTTTAAAGGGGGCGAGGGACATGGGCGTAGTCAGGTTTTTTTTTGTTTATCAGGGGGAGAAAAGCGGCCCTCACAATTTCATTCTCAAATTTCACGCCAAAGGATCCCTTTGATCGGCAATTTTGCTCTGGCCTGTAATACAACCGGCATCAATCTGAATCTTAGTTCTACGTAACCGTTGAATTATCTAAGCATTTTTCTTACAGCTAGACAGCTGCAAACAGTAGACTTTTTGATTTTCCATGAGCTTTTAAAGTTTCGCAATCGGTGTGACCGTTAGATTACTAAGGAAAATGTAAAGCTCGACCATACTCGTAAGTTTTGTTTTTTCTTTCGTTTCGGTTGCATGTACATTTTTAGCTGTCAATCCTACCGTGGAAAGTTTCCTGGAAAGCATTATGTTCGATTATAGCCTTTAAAGGAAGCATCACACGAATCAACGGACTAGCATGCAACGCCAAATGGCACAATCGTAATACGTATCTGACGAAAAAAATACTGCAGCGGGAATTGAACCTATACTTCTTTGATCGATACTGCTAGTTACTTTGCAACACTATACGCACGGCAATAAAGTACAGATTTTTATTTTTAATATATCAGCTTATCTAAGTCTCAAAAATCCAGATTAAGACAATATATTTTTAAACGTAAAAGGAATGAAACGATATTTTTTATATGAGCGAATAATCTAGACTCCATAACTTCATACATTGTTTAATAGTGAAGTAGACTATTTCAAACGCATTTCATACATCATAAACAACATATTTGCGAGTAATACCAGCAGGGGCCTTCCTTAGCCGAGTGATTAGAGTCCACGACTAAAAAGCAAAGCCATGCTGAAGGTGTCTGGGTTCGATTCCCGGTCAGTCCAGGATCTTTTCGTAAAGGAAATTTTTTTGACTTCCCTGGGCATAGAGTTTCATTGTACTTGCCACATAATATACGAATGTGAAAATGGCAACTTTGGCAATGGAAGCTCTCAGGTAATAACTATGGAAGTGCTCATTGAACACTAAGCTGAGAAGCAGGCTCTGTCCCAGTGAGGAGGTAATGCCAAGAAGAAGAAGAAGAAGAAGAAGAAGACTAGCATCAATAGTATGCCATTTAAAGGACTCTGTGGTTTGGAAGCAAATAGTAAGTAAAGGTTTTCAGCTTCAGTTGTCAAATTTCATAAAAATTATGGCAGAAATTGAACCGGCATACATTGTAGAACACCAAAATGGATTATCGCGTCAACATGGTATTGATCGATTATCAAAGCAAGGGGAAATTAAAAAAATACTTCCATTGTTTTAAGTCAATCTAAATCCTCCCCATGTCCACTATCACGCTTTTGCCCACATGCACTGTCGCACTTTCATACACCTCTACTCCCCTAAATGAATGACGTAATTTTTGAACGTTCCCCTAAACTTTTACTTTGTCTTAAACTTTGCTAAAGGAGATTTAAAACATTAAATGTGATTCCCAATCTATTTCAAATATGGACGTATAAAAAATAAAAGTTTTTAAACCAAAGCTATGAGTTTCTGTTACATAGTTTTCGAACGGTACATCATCCTTATGATTCAAATGAAATAACTCATTCATGTTTTAATGCAATATTATGCACTATTGTGGACATTAGAACCAGATTCAGCCACTTAATTCGATCAAAATACTGAAAATGAAAATTGGTAGTCTACAACGAACATCGACCGGGTAAGTGCCGGCACCAGCACAATTGTGCTGGTCCCACTTTGTCCCTCCAGAAATATTTGCTGTGTGAACCAATTCTCATTTGGTCTTCACCATTTCAAAGAATGACTCTTTCACTCTCGATTCGTAATTGTGCATACCTAGAAATAACGAATAGTTGAAAAGTTGCGACAGATAAAACTTCTTCAATTCTTACGGTGTTTGTTTACTTTTTGTTTACCCTGAGCTGGTGTTTTCTAAACACGATGTAAACAAAAGCTGTTGTGCTTGATTACAAGTATCAATGATAATTCAATAATCGAAATCGAAAAAGTTTAGTAAAACAAGATTTATTGGCTGAAATAGTCATTCGATGTCAAGGGTGCCGAACAGCACAATTGTGCTGGTTCGTCCCGAAAGGGATACAAGAATAGTAAATTGACAAGGAAAGCTCCCAGTCAATAAAAGGCCTATTTTATTAGAAGCCCATTTACAAATTTCGTAGCGCTGAAGGGGGCAAAAAACGTTGTGGGTGGTTGTCCTCAAAATGTTACAGCCCATACACAATATGTCCATACAAAAAATAATACGAGGGCGTGGGTAATTGTCAAAATGGCAATTTTTGGCGTTATGAAATTTGTGTATGAACCCATGAACTGCGAATGTGCCCACTGAACTGATAAACAGGCACTGTCTCAGAAAGAACGAGAAGAAGAAAGTTGCCAACAAGACATTTTGAAAGAATAGCTAACAAATAAAAGATGGGAAAATATTTCACCGACGAATTTTACCTGTCATTAATTACCAATTTTCATTAGAGACGCATTTTTACCCGCAAAACCAGATACTGCACTGTATCTCGTACTATTCGGGGTAATGGCTCATTCGGGGTAGTGGCGTTTTGGGTAATAGCGTTCGGGGTAATGGGATGGAGCATCTATTTCCTATCAATCTAATTGTGAATTAGTTTGTAATTCAGATGGCCTTTATCACTATGTAATTGTCGAATTTCTGCAATTTTGAAGAAAGTATTATTTCAGTTTCCGTCTAAAAGTTATAGCCATAGCGCCATAATATTCTTAATTACATTCACACCGCTCACATGAAAATGAGACGGGGTATCTAATAAGGTTGATCCATCGATTTGGGACACTTTTCATGTTTTGATATATTTCTGTATGAAAGTGCGCACCTATAATCGGTTCGCCCCCCAATTCTGATGGCTATTTACGCCTATTAATGCGGGAATACTTCTACGAATACATCAATAAATTCGCTAAGAGAAAGCTTCACATATTCTGCAGAAATTCAATCTGGGATTCCTCTACATATTTTCTTTTAATTTTTAATGAAATTTCTTAAAAAATCAATAGAAAATATTTTTTGAGATTCCCCAAGCGAGTCGAGTACGTATAGGTATTTTTAGGAATGTGTAACTAACCTTTGTTACGAACGCTCAGTCACAAGGACTTCCAACCCACTTAGAGTCGGCACAATTTTCCAAGGATTCGCAAGAAAAGTAAAAGGTGAAGGTGCAATTACGGTTTGTAGTCATAGGTTCCCTAACATCTACAGCCCTATCTAGAACCTACTAAACGGTTTTACTTACGGCTCTATAGTATGTGGTGTTAGTGTAGGGCCCTGATGACGCTGCCTGATGCCAACCTGCCTGCTGGGGTTTCGTCCTAGCATACCGTCACCTTTACGCAGCCGGAACTGATTGTGCGGTTCAGCACGCTGCAGTGGTTTCAGTCATGGACGAAAAAAATCATGCTCACTATACCGTTTTGATTCATATTACGGACAGCTTCAAATTCCGGACACTCTACTTTGTATGGGAAACATTTCACGCGAAATGTTTCAATTTTTGCTGTTCAAAAGTTCTCAATTTCAAAGCTCGTTTTAGTAAACTTTTTCCATAAATATCTTTGAAAATTTATAATGTCCAACTACCTTAGATGTCTCTTTGGTGGTTTAACGATTTCGATTGATGATTTGACTGTTTCATTAATGATTATCATGAGCTGTCCGGAATTCGATTCAAAGTGTCCGGAATATGAGGCAAAAGTGAGGAAGCGTCCGGAATAAGAATCATGAAAAGACCACACATTTTGATTTATTTAAAATTATTGAAGTTGCTGAAGCGTATTCTTCACCCACCGTTCGAAAGTAAAGGGCTTCCGACGCTCGATAGCGCTAAGGAATCATACAGAATGATTTATTTTGTATGCTCTATGCTGGGTTATATTTCCCTGAGTCCTTAAGTGTCCGTAATATGAATCAAAACGGTACTCAATTAACTGAATTTAGGCCACCATCAAAGTAACCGCACCCCCACCAATATGATTGTACCAATGAAGATGGCACAAAAGTAGATGGGCAAAACAAACAACGATTCCCGTATGTCGTCGGTGTTTTTGATTATCAGAAGCAGAAGAGTGTCAGTTTTAGCAAATTGATTATCAATGAGGTTCAAATTAATTAAAAAATATTCTGCTATACGGGTAATAAAGCATCCGATGCACGGAATGGATTATATTGACGCGTTTTTAGTGTGTCTCGTGCAAAAATTACAACTTCCCGAAGCGGAATGTAAAAAAGTCAAGCTGGATAGAATGAATATCATTTTTTGTTTCCGATTATCAAAAAGCGGTTGAGTAGCAGCAGGTTAAAAGGAAACTGGCAATTTCGTCTCTGGTTTCTGTGACCAGTAGGCGAATTCCGGCGCGTATTTTTTTCGAAGAAAAGAAATTTTTCTTGCTGGTGGATTATGGAAGAAAATTTCTTGTCTTCGAAAAAAATGTGCGCCGGAATCCACCTGCAGGTTACCATCCGAAAATTGGAGCTTTTATTAGGTTTTCATCCGAAGTCACACCCGGAATGGGATCTATACGAGCCGGACAATATCTTGATCGGGTCCGCCTCACTATGACCTTGCCTAATGGCTGGGTTGAGGTTTGAAGTAGTTCAGCACCATCATGCGGTCACAAATCGCTCAATGTCGAAAAGAAGAGCTCCTGAGGAATTTGATCTTACTATTTTGGTTACTATTTTTGGATGAATTTCTAATCGTGGAGAAATTCTAATATGAATTTCTGTAGGAATTTTGATGATCTCAAACGAGTTTTCAGGTTCTTGGAGTAGTTGTTGGTGTTCATTATAAATGAATCCTGGCCAGTGTCACGAAGAACTTCTATCAGAAATGAAAAACAGAATTTAAAAACTCTTTTCAGAGATATCTCTGAATGGACTTTTGATAATATTCTTTTAAGTGTTTGGTTTGTTGATTGATACTTTTGATAAGAATTTGTATGTTTGTTTGTTCGTTAAAACGACAGGAAATGGTCGTAGTAGTTGTTTAGGTTTTTCGCCAGCAGCACTAGGCATACAACTAGGGCAAAAGTATGTCAGCTGACCATAACCATGAAGGCTACCACCCACCGAGCTCCCAAAACCCACCACCAGATATCTGGTAGGCTACCTGTGGTAGCATGGCATTCGGGCGGCCATGAGGGGTGGCGAAATGGGGCCATTGAAGAAATCCCGAATGGAAAAGGGAAATGACCGATTCACTTGCCCGGATACAGCTGAAGAAGCTAGTCGCTAAACTTAAGTTATAAATAAAAAAGTTAAGTTTTAGAGAGCAGTTCATAGCAAACAAAGATTTATGTGAGGAAAATGTTTGTGAAAGTGGACACCAGGTGACCAAAAAAAACACACAATTTCTATATTACCGTTGTTTGAAACCAAATTCGTGCACCCCATCTAGAGGAAAAAAATAGATGAAGAATTCCTTGAAAAAATCCTGAATTAATTCATAAAATATATTGCCAGTACCGTTTTGACTCGACATCCGGACACCTTAGCACAAAGGTAGGATGATTTACTACGGCTTCGGCACCATTCGACTATTATCGGCAACCAAATTTCAAACGCCAAATATACCGAATTTTTCTATCTAAACCAGGGGTTCTCAACCGGTGGTCCGCGGACCCCTAGGGGACGTAAAACAAAAAAGTTTGCATCGCAGCGCCACCTATGCGGCGAAATTTCCAACTAACTTTTATCGTCAAATTGAAGAACAAACAAATTCAAGATAAGTCTCCTTTGACACCAACCCAGAAAAATGCACTCCTAAAGCGCTAGAAGGTTTTGTCTGGCTAAATTCTGCTCCTGGCCCAGTGTGGAATGTTAGTTCAACGTCTACTTAAGAAGATACAGGGAACCCAAACTTTCTTCATAGCCGTCACTGGATGAGGAGATTGTGAGTAGGGTAGGGTATATAGGAGGATGAGCTCAATTCGACAATTTAGAGCATTATTGGTACCATATGATATAAAGTACATAAATATAAATTTTGAATTTACCTTATATATACGAACCATTAGCGAAAGAAAAGTTTTAATTAGTTAGATATTAAAGAACACATATGTAATTTCACTGCACTACGCGATCAATACACTATCACTATTCCAAAGCACTACGCGAAGGACGCAACTGACACGGTTAATCCTTCGCAGCAAGCGTCGCGGTTGAAGGATCACACACTACTTTAAGGAAACGATGTCTAATAATATGTTTATTTTTTTTGTTCTTTCCGGATTTATTGTGAAATTCTTTAAGGATACACGAGGATTTCTTAAATGTTTCTGTAAATCTATTTAGATGCTTGCCATGAAACCCTTCCACGAAGTTTTGCTGAATAAAATTTAAGTTACTATCAAACATATTGTGACTGAAAAAGCTTTAATAAAGCTTACTAATGTTACTTGGGATGGGAATAATACTGCCGAGATTTATTATTGGGATCTTGACCTACGTTTTTTTCAGGATTTTGACAAGATATTTTCTCAAAGTTTTTGGGTTATCTATTTATTTGGGCATGACTGTTAAGAATATCTATCGATTTCAATATCAACTATTTTTAGGGGTCCGTAGGGTGATTGTAGAACCTCAAAGGGGGTCGCAGCTACAAAAAGGTTGAGCATCACTGATCTAAACACACCAATGAAAATAATCAGATGATTCTTTGTTCCGTCAGACGAGATTTCCAAGACTGAACAAACAATAACACCAGAGATGTCATCAATTCAAATGAATACGCCTCGAAATGAAACTGGTTGGAGCTGCCGAACAGATTCGCCTGCAGTTTTTTTTGGAAAAACTGCCGAAGAGAATAAGGTTACCGACAATAGTCATACTGGTAAGAGGTGTTCGAAACGTTTCTAAAAAGCTTTTATCAAGACTGACCGTATGAATCTTTCGAGAATTGAGCAGCGCATAATATGTTTATAAATGTAAGCAGCCAAGCACGTAATTTGTCTACTTATATCCGAGAAAATTACAAAAAAGGGCGGCATAGACTTAGACTTCCGAGAATACGTAAATTTCCCTAACTTGAAAGTGACATTTTGATAACAAATAAATGGATGAAGGTGAAATAATTTCATGGAGCTTCAAGTTTGTCGTGACTCATTGACGATTTTTCACATAAAATAGAAATTTATAATATGAAAATCGTATAAGTAAGTTAAATTAGTCCATGTCTCTTGCTTCGACATTCGATCAAAAATTTGAGTTTTCTTCAAATTCCGGACACTTCAGTATTAATAAATTTAGCGATATTTTATACATAAACATGCCCAAAACTAACTATGACATTCTTTCCATTAAGAACTACATAAATTCTTCAAATTGACAATGCTCGCCCGCTCATCAAGCACTTTGTCAGATTACAGGTTGGTAATCGGACAAGATAAGTCCGTCACGCAATAACACAAGACATTACCGTTTTGATTCATATTACGGACACTTAAGGACTCAGGGAAATATAACCCAGCATAGAGTATGCAAAATAAATCATTCTGTATGATTCCTTAGCGCTATCGAGCGTCGGAAGCCCTTTACTTTCGAACGGTGGGTGAAGAATACGCTTCCGCAACTTCCATAATTTTAAATAAATCAAAATGTGTGGCTTTTTCATGATTATTATTCCGGACGCTTCCTCACTTTTGCCTCATATTCCGGACACTTTGAATCGAATTCCGGACAGCTCATGATACTCATTGATGGAACAGTCATATCATCATTCGAAATCGTTAAACCACCAAAGAGACATCTAAGGTAGTTGGGCATTATAAATTTTCAAAGATATTTATGGAAAAAGTTTTCTAAAACGAGCCTTGAAATTGAGAACTTTTGAACAGCAAAAATTGAAACATTTCGCGTGAAATGTTTCCCATACAAAGTAGAGTGTCCGGAATTTGAAGCTGTCCGTAATATGAATCAAAACGGTATTTGAATCATTCTCGCTCCCAATTTTTCTATCCAACACTGAAAATGATTAAATAGGTTGACCCGATGATTCTAAACCGTGGAATTATAAATTTCAGAACAACCGGGAGAGGTTGACGTCGGAACAATCATCACTTTTGCACTTTTGTCCGGCTTTTGATGCAAACATTTTGTACCGTTTGCCTCCGTTACTACATTATTTGGTTTAAGATTTCGTAAAGCAACTCAGCAAGATTTATTAAAATGCAAAGGACTATCGCTAGTACAGATAGATGTTTTAACACAGTATCTAAATTTTATTCTTCTATAGTATAGTACCGTAAAACGGGGTAACTTTGATAGTTTTTTCGAAGAAAACTTGAATATTTTTGCATGCTGTTTCAAAGATTTACAATTTATATTTTTAAAACAAGTACTGGCATCCTAGCTATCGATTACAGTCGATAAATTGGCAAAAGATTCATTTTGAATGGATATATAATTTTTCATATAATCGAAAGTTGGTTTTCTGTTTTGGGGTAACTTTGATAACGGAGTATGATTCGAACAAAATTGAATGAATACATAGTAGATCAAACTTCTCGGATGTCCAATGCTACTATGGACTGACACGTTCACACGATCAAACATAGTTGTAAAAACTATGTACATTTTTCTGCTAGACACAAAGTTTTTAATTTTTCAATTATGAACAAGCTTTTATAGACACACAGTTGTTCGAGGGTTTTGGAAAGATGTAATGTATCACTGATATCTTGTGGATTCTGAGCGGCGGTTAACGGCCGGGGAACAGATTCACGTGATTTTTGTTAAGACACAGCTTGAATATTCACCGTGTTCACTAATGTTGCCTTTCTTATATAATTGTTATCACACGTTCTATCATTGAGGAAATTGTAAAACATGTTTTCAACATGTCCGGCATTTGAAGCTTCGCGATTTAGTGCTTTGAAATCCGGACACGGAGAGTTTTCGATCAAAACAGCAGTTTTGAGAGTTTTTCTTCAATTTTCACTATATTCCGACATGAATGAAGGCTGAATCTTCCATTTGGATTAAAAAAATACACTTTAATACGCTTCATAAACCTTAAGTAGCAAACTAAACATGGTTAAAAAAAACTGTTGCTGTTGGCGTGTTTGTTTTTAGATTTTATTTTATTTATTTTTAATGCCTACTAAATGCATTTACATTTTACACGGAGCATTTGATTAATGTAATCATTACAAATATTTACATTCATGTTAAAATGCTTCCAAGTTATCAAAGCTTCTAATGTTCAAGCTGTCCGGCTTTCGAAGCGTCCGGGATTTTGTTGCAAAACGGTATTTCCCAAAATCCGGACATAGATATTTGTTCAATTAAAAAGATAGTTTTGCTCAAATTCCAGTCATTCTTTTTGAACACAAAACTCTATATTAAAAGCATAACAAATAGCACAAACACACTTAACTTATTAAAAACACAAATATTGCCTCAGCTGTTGGGCAAATGGGCTCTTGTAGCTAAGAATATTTGCACTGCAGGTGACACGAAATTTAATTTTATTGATTAGATTTTTAATTTCCAGGCTACTTTGATGGTGTTAACTTCTAAATGAGCCCAACAACTTATATTTTAATCTACGTAGAAAAGTTATGCTAAAACGCACATTAAATTTACTAAAATACAATAATTCCTCAAGGCTTTTGGAACGTCCTGCAATTCGAAGCTAAACGGTATCCCTGAATCAATTCCTTGGATGTATCATTAGTTGAAAATACTTAGTTGAATCCAAGAAAAACTGAAAATTTTGGGGTGGTTTAAGGAGGAATTTCAAAGCAATTAGTTTGATAGACTACATCGATGTGTTTTTGGAAGAATGCAAACTACGCGGAGGGGAAACTAAACATAAATACTGGAAAATCTCTACATGAATCGTTCTACATTTTCCTGGGGGATGTTCTGTCGATTATTTTGGAATCTTATAAGGTGTTAAATGGAACCGTGCTTTGTCTCTTTCCACCTTGCTTTCTATTTCTAAGGTAATCCTTCCGCTTCCAATTCCTTTGGTATTGTATAAACGAACCTGAGTCCCAGGACAAAGCCTGGGTGGGAGCAATAGTGGTTCCCAACCTAAGAAATTTTCCAACAACCAAAGCGCGTTACGAACTCCACTTTGCTCGCTATGAAAGAAAATAAAGTGGATGTCCTCCATCGTTTTATGTTTTTTGTGAAAAGGGTTCAGAGGTTGTGTATAATGAACGTTTTGTGTGAAATTCGTTACTTAATCTTTTAGGTCGCTTATGATAGACATCCGATTGTTTTTGCCGTTGTAGGTCATATCGAGGTGGCAGTTCTTTTATTTTTTTGTTTGAGCGCAGTTTAACTTCATCCGATATTGATCATAGTCGATATTACCTAATGTCAAAGAAGTGCCGTCCATCAATTATGTCGGTCGATTTGTGATTCTGTCTGGTGTGGTGATCTCCAAGTGTATCGGTACGGAAAGATATGCTGGTAGTAAACGCTACGAATGACCATTTTCTTTGAGCAGGTCAAAGAGTCAAACAGTAGGTGGTTCTCGTTTGCCAGCGAGTAAGAGCTGAACTTCGCAATAATCAGTCTTAACTCCCTTTTCTGGCTTTCTGAGCGTTTAAATCTCCTATGATGATTTTGATGTCGTGGCTTGGGCAGCTGTCGTACTCGCGTTTGAGCTGGGCGTAAAATCGTCTTTTTAATCATCAGCTTACAGAATATACTACACACGAAGATCCGACCTCTGATCCTCAACTCACACATTCTCTTGTAGATCAGCTATTAGCTGATCATACGTCTCTGCATATCGTCCATCACTATGAGAGCTGTGTGATGTGAAATCTGACTTCTCCATGAAAAGGTTAAAGCGGTCAGACGTACCGATGTGATTTTACCTCTTGACATGCTAGTCTTCAACTTTTCTAGCTACAGTTCATTTCCGAGTTGTTCAGCATAATTTTGGATAGCTAGGAGAGAAAGAGAAGTGTACGAGCACAAGATGTACGTGAACTCACACACAATGGAACAAGAAGTGCTGCTGGCAAGTACAATAGCCTTCCCTACGAAGTAATGCCAAGAGGCAGTTTGACTGAACCGACAGTAGGCTCAACAGGTGAATTTGAGACCCAGGAAAATTTTTTAAGACCCAATATATATTCGGCTTGGAGCCGGCCTTTTGAAACAGTATACCAATAAGAACTTGTTTAGTTACTTATTGAATAAATGGTAATTCTTGTAAATCTGAAGGAGCGGATACCCAGCAGTTCTTGGTAGTTCTGAAAGATGTATACACTGCAGTACATTCGTCCTATTCAACATGACTCATCTTCAACTGTTTTCGGTTATTTATTAGATCACTAATTGTTCATGCTTTTTACTTGCAGTTACCTGTTTGTATCAAGACCCCAAAGATTTGCGACATCACCGTAGATTGCGATGAGGAAGAAGACGAAACGCTCAATTGTGGTAAGTATCGAGCAACAACGGCTTTGTGACTGTACCAGATTCCTATAACTAATCATGTATTCCAGACAAAATTCCGTTCGGAGGACGTTGCGATTTCGAAAGCAACTGGTGCGGATGGCAAAACTACGGAAACGCAATTCTGTCGTGGGCGCGTCACTCAGGACCAACCCCAACCGAAAAGACCGGACCGGACTTCGATCACACATTCTGGCAATCCAATACCACAGGTAAAGACGATTCTGCAATGTTGGGTGTTCTTATGTCAATCTAATGATGTTGTTGAACTTTTTAGGATATTACATGTTCGTCAACATGAACCAACACGCTAATGACAGTGAGAAGAAGACACTGGTTGGACTGGCAAGTAATGCGATCATGAACAGTGTCATCTTCAATCCTCCTCCTCTGGTGCACACTAATGCCTCTTCACCGTTCCGCAACTCCTGTGTGGTAAGATGCTCTTGAATAGCTGAGTTTAACAGTGAAGACTAATTATGGTAAAATTTATTAACAGGTCCGCTTCTACGTTCACCAGTTCGGAATGAATCCGGGAAGCATAAATCTATCCAGTGTGGAAATCAAGGAGAAGGAAAACGTCACGACCACCCTTTGGTGGAGTTCCAAGAATCTTGGAGACGACTGGCAACGAGTTGACATTATTCTACCGAACATCACTACGAAGTACGAGTTAATTGATCATAACATAGCTAGAAGCATAACTATTGCCTTTATTCCTCTGCAGATACTATCTTCAATTCGAAGCACGCATGGGCATGCGGATCTACTCGGATGTTGCCATCGACGATTTCTCGTTGAGTCCGGAATGCTTCGGACTCAACATTCCGGCCGAACATCTGGATGGGTACAACTATTGGGACCCACGAATCGGTGGGATCAAACAGCCGCACAAAGACTTTGTCGGGAAGTCATGTAAGTTCTAACGCGTCATCGTATGGCTACAGTGATTACTAATGGATCTTTGATTGTAGATATCGAGCTCAACACGTGCGGTGCTAAAGGGCAGCAAGGGCCGACTCCAGCCGACTGTCTGGCATCGTACAATAATACCGAAGCGTTGAACGCTATTCACGTGATCGACAGCCTACCGTTCAAGGGAATCCAGGCATGGAAGGTCCCCAACGAGGGCTATTATACGTAAGTGTTTTCAGAGGGGCTTTGATGTTCGCATCGATGTTCACCATCGCTCTCATATTGCAGGATCATCGCGAAAGGTGCCGGCGGGGGTCTCGGTTCTGGAGGAGTCGGGTCTTCCAGGGGAGCGGTGGTGTTGAGCGTGCTGGAGCTTCACAAAGACGAGGAGATCTACATTTTGGTGGGACAGAGCGGCGAGCATGCATGCATCAAATCGATGGGACTGCGGGACGAGACTTGTGAGCCGAAGAATAAGCAATACCCTCACGATCTTTACTTCTCAAAGACGCACCAGGTGAAGAATACAGTGATCGAGGACGGTGCAGGCGGAGGTGGTGGAGGAACCTATGTATTTTTGGTGAGTTGACATACGTCACTTTCTGCGAGCTGAATCTAATTGACCTTATTTGAGCAGCTCAACTCTGCCAACACTGCTGTGCCGTTGTTGGTAGCAGGCGGAGGCGGTGGTCTCGGCGTAGGACGTTACTTGGACGAAGACATTCAGCATGGCAAAAAGTTTATTCCTGGGAAGAAAGATGTATCTGGAACGGCTCATTTGGAAGCGGAACGACATGCTGGACCAGGAGGAGGTTGGCGAGCACAGGCGGACATGGCTCTGGATCCAAAAAACGGGGCTTCTCTGTTGGAAGGAGGTCGCGGAGGAGTTCCCTGCTATCAACCACGTGGAACTCATGGGCAGGGTGGATTCGGTGGAGGCGGTGGTGGCTGTGATACTGGCGGTGGAGGTGGAGGCTTCTCTGGTGGAGACACGATGATCAACTCAACCAATGGACAGGGCGGAAGTTCTTTCCTGGCATCGAAGCGGAACGTGCCGGAGTTATCGATGGAATATTCTGGAGCGAACAGTGGCCATGGGTCGGTTCTTATTATTCCAGCTATCCAGGGCTGCGGCTGTGACTATCGCTGTGTGGCGCTCGATGAGTACCGTTCTACTGTGGGATGTATCTGTCCGGATGGATGGACGCTCAAACCTGATAACTATACTGCTTGTGAATGTAAGAACATCGACGAATTTGATCTGGACAATACAAAATGACTTATGGTTCTCTTTCTACCTTACAGTACAAACTGAAACCTTAGAAATGAAGTACCTAATCATGTTCTTTGTAATAGTTGTGATAATTTTATGTGCAGCACTGGCTAGTCTAATTCTCATCTTATGTGAGTAACTTAGTTGATTCTGTAAACTTGGAATAACCTTATCATAAACGTCCTTTTCGCAGATAATCGCTATCAACGTAAACGTCAAGCTGCTCTCCGGCACAAAATGTTGCTCGAGCAGGATCTACAACTAAGTCGATTGCGCAGCACCGCAGATGACACCGGACTGACCAACTTCAATCCTAACTACGGTTGTGATGGCATTCTGAATGGGAACGTCGACGTCAAGAGTTTGCCCCAGGTGGCACGTGAGAGTCTGCGGCTTGTCAAGTGAGTTACCAAGAAGGTTGCCAGCCGTATGTTCTTCTAACTTACAATTATTTCCGTTCTACAGAGCCCTCGGACAAGGAGCCTTTGGTGAGGTTTACCAAGGTCTGTATCGACATCGTGATGGAGATGCAGTCGAGATGCCTGTGGCGGTGAAAACTCTGCCGGAGATGTCTACCGGACAAGCCGAGTCGGACTTTCTCATGGAGGCTGCCATCATGGCTAAGTTTAACCATCCGAACATTGTGCACCTGATAGGTGTCTGCTTTGATCGTCACCCGAGGTTTGCGTCATGGTCCGTAGATAGATGTTTCTTCAAAACTGATTGCTTATTCTATTATAGATTCATCGTTCTTGAGCTACTCGCCGGTGGTGATCTGAAGAACTTCCTTCGGGAAGGTCGCAACAAACCTGTAAGACCCGAGTTCAAACAGCTCCGTGGTCAACCTTTACTAAACACCTCCTCTTCCCACAGGAACGTCCATCTCCACTCACGATGAAGGATCTCATCTTTTGCGCCCTGGATGTGGCCAAGGGTTGTCGTTACATGGAGAGCAAACGCTTCATCCATCGTGATATTGCCGCACGGAATTGTCTACTTAGCAGTAAGGGTCCCGGTAGGGTCGTCAAGATTGCCGACTTTGGGATGGCTCGCGACATCTACCGTTCCGATTACTACCGGAAAGGTGGCAAAGCGATGCTACCCATCAAGTGGATGCCACCGGAAGCCTTCCTGGATGGTATCTTCACCTCAAAGACTGATGTATGGTCGTTCGGTGTGCTGCTTTGGGAGGTATTCAGCTTGGGTCTGATGCCCTACACCGGACTTCCGAACCGTGATGTAATGCAACTGGTAACGGGCGGAGGTCGACTCGATGCTCCGCCTGGCTGTCCCAACGCCATCTATCGCATCATGGCCGACTGCTGGAATCCTACGCCCGAGGAACGGCCCACGTTCTCGAACTTGCTGGAACGACTGACGACCTGTACGCAGGATCCAGAGGTGATGAACGCTCCATTACCCAGCTTCTTCCGGCCGCCATCCAATGAGCGTGACACTACCATAATGCGACCACCCGGCAACGACGACTTCTGCCTGCAGGTTCCCAATTCGTCGGACTATCTCATACCACTTCCGGGACCGAGAAGCGTAGCTGAACGGTTGCTGAGCGAGGCCACCGGTGTGACCATTCCCGACACCATGGTAACCTGCAGTGCTCCGAAGAACTCTTCTCCACGGATGATGAACGGTCCCCAATCTCAACCTCAGGAGGGGAAATGCTGGGAGACTTCCTTCATCCGGGAACATCCAATCGCCGTAACTTCTGCCGGTTCCATTTCAACTCAAGAGCCAGGCATGTTGGTCATTGAGAATGGAACTTTGGAGGTTCCCTGTCCAGTGGTAAGTCGTGTTGTAGTCGCTCGATGTTCTCCATTAACATCTCTCGTATTCTAGGTGGAAAAGCTGATTTCCCTTGAAACGCCGCAGCAAACGCCGACCAGTATACAACCGCCCATCTCGTTCAGCACTCCGATGACCAACTCGATCGGAACGGGTGGACCGCTGAACGGCATGGTGCCGCACTGCAACGGACTGAGTGGGAACTCAAACGGAAACGGTGTGATGCCAACGCCGATGGATCAGATCGAAACGGCCAAGCTGCTCAACAGTATACCGCCGCCGATAACGCTGGACCCGTCGACGTTGAACAAACAGCAAACCGGAGGGGTGGGCGGAACCTCGTACGCCAACATTCGGATGATGAACGCGAATGCGCTGAACAATGGGGACATGGGTGAGAAGATAGTTGGTGGGCGGGGTAATGGCGGTGGAAGTGTTGGAGTCGGAGTTGGTGGTGGTAGTCACCATCACAGTAATAGCAGCGGGAGTGACAAGAGCGATAACCGACCAACGGCGTTCACTATCCAGACGTTCAGCGATCGGTACATAAATAATGAGAACCATTCGGAGATTAGTTGCTAAGGTGGGTTATAGTTCTGAGCGTAAGGGATACGGGTGGGTGAAGTGTTTTCTGGAAATCGGGATCGGAAAGGATTAGGGTGCTTGTCGTTTTATCTGTAGAGAGCTATCAAAGGAATTAGCGTCTTATGCAGGGCCATGCCCAAGTAGTCAACCTCGGTCTCTACCTGCAACCATTCACGACGTAATTGATGGTCAAATCCAAGCTGTCTTCCTCTTCATAGACACTAAGGCCAGCCCTAAGCCAGATATCATATGGAATCAAGTTGCATATGATTCTCTCTTCTTTTCTTCTTTTTGGCGTAACGTCCCATTTGGAACAGAGCCTGCTTTTCAGCTTAGTGTTCTTATGAGTATTTCCACAGTTATTAACTAAGAGCTTTCTTTGTCAATATACCATTTTTGCATTAGAATATAGTGTGGCAGATACGAATATACTATATGCCCTGGGAAGTCGAGAAAATTTTCAACTCAAAAATATTTTCGAGCGGTGGGATTTGAACCTACGACCCTCAGCTTAGTCTTGCTGAATTTCCTGGATCCCTTGGTCGTATCCTAAATATGTCTCCAGTTACAAACAAGGCAGATATCTCATTTGTACACCGAAAGCTCAATTTCGAAGCAGCCTTATTAGTTTCGCAGGAAAACCATGTTCAGACGTTATCTGGCCAAAGGTGCTCTCGCAACAGACAGATGTATAGTTCGCAAGCTAAACTCTGGGAATTCATCTAGGGGCATTCATAAGGAATATCCGATTCGTTGATGATTAACTCTCATCAAAATAGATCAGGATGAAGGAATTCATAGATGGCCTGAGTCTGTCAGAGAAAATACGTTTCATACAGATTCCTCAATTGTTTTTCAAAATCATCTTCCAATTTCAGACATCTTTTTAAGATTCTTTCATGTATTATTCCAGTGGTTTCATCGATAACTCATTCAAATTTTTCTACTGTCAAATTTTCAAGAGTTCACAGAATTTGTTTGATAGAATCTCTCTAGAAGTTTGAGAAATCCCTACAAAAATGCTCTAAGAACTTACTTCTTCAATTTGCAAGTTGGATTTGAAGCTGTTTAACCCTTGGAATTTCTTACAGGAGCCCCACCAAAAGTTTTGTATAAATTTCCCCAGAATCTCTCCAGGAATCTCTTCAAATGTTTTTTTCCCACAAAACTCTGCAGAAATTATTACTGATGCTCTGCTATGAGGCCTTTCAGGAATACATACGGAATGGCTGAATAAACCAACGATTTTATCAAGAAATATTTCAAGAATATCGTCAGTAACAGGGTCTTTATGTCCTGTCCCTATTTTAGTACCGAACGCTTATGTTTGTTAAAAAAAACATGTTTACTCAATTTTTAAATGTTTTCCGTCCAAAAAACATTTTTTTTTTCGTTTTTTTTTAGATTATGACACACCCGTTGATTAAAACTCAAATTTTGGGTGTATTTTGTTTTCCGTGTCCCTTCCAAAATGACCAGGCCCATGACACGGCACGACTTTTAGCGTCAGGCCCATGGCACGGGACGACTTTTAGCGTAGTCAACATCTCCATGTGTTCACTCATTTTCGGGTGATTTGAATCGAGAGTGCAATCAGAATGTGAAGTTTTGTTTAATGTTTATGATTCATAATCGAGCAAGTTTCGCAATCAAATCACTGATTGCTTGCTTGGAGGCTTGCAGGTCTTTATTTTCACAGTTCTTACAACTGACAGTGGGCGATATTCACTTATCGCCCAGGACATCCTGGCTACGAAGAACACTGTGTATCGATATATGGTTGTCATGGGCCTGAAAATGACAGGTAGGAACAATCCTACACGGAGAAATAAAAAAAAAAACATATTTGAGTATTTTTAAACTTATTTTTGAGTTATTTTTCTCTCCCTATTCTATTCGCCCCTTATATTGTTGTCGCGAAGAGCGAAGAGCAAAACAACCCTAAAACCGAACCTTAGTACGTTACCTCAAATTGGAGTAAGTGGCATAGTACTGGAAGTTGAGTTTTTTGATCTGTCGGTTGGGTGAAAAGAACTTAGTCAGTTGGTAGTTTTTAGCATGGCTGCAAATGAAAATAACTTCTGCCCCATCAACTCAAAACTCATGGCGTTTTTTTCGACTAACTGAACGTCGTTAAACATGATCAAAAGAGTCAAGGTTCAAAGTTGGATCCATTTTTGAATTAAAGTTTAAATATAATATAACCGTTATTTGAACGGGAAAATTTACCAAAGTAGTAAAAAGAACACGCTGTATCGTATGAAAAAAAAAAAATTATTACCCAATGCATCACTTCAGTTTTTCATAGAAATTCCGCTAAAATCTTCCCAACTTATTTCCAGGAAATTCCAGTGGTAATCTTTGAAACCATTCCTCTAAATATTTCTAAAGAAATCTTTTGAAAACTTCTACAGGAGCTCTTCTAAGAATCCCTTCAGGAATTTATCCCTAAATTTCTGTCAGGATATATCAAATAAAAAAAATCGTCTAATAAATCCTCTGTAAAACTCACCAGAAGTTCCAACAGTTATTTTTGCAAGATTGCCTCTAGTAATCTTTTCAGGAATGCTTCTTGTAATCTTTCCAAGATTCTCTCATAAAATACTTTCATGTATCTGAACAGGAATTCTTCCTAAAATAGCTTCAAGGTTTTTTTTTCAGATATGGATTATTTCAGTTTTTCCCCTAAGAATGATCCACAGTTTTTCTCTATTATAAGGGATTAATATATTTTTTCAGGATTTCAGGGATTTCTTCAGGGGTCTCACCATGGATTCATTTTAGGATTCCTTGAAGAATTCTTCCAGGTATTCAATAGATGATTCATTCAGGGATGACTTCTTCAGTGACACCTTTGAAAAATCCTCCAGTGATTATTTCAGAAATGTCTTCAAAGTTTCCTTCGAAGACTTCTTTAAAGATTTCTTCAGTAATATTGTTCAGGAGCTCCTTCATTGTACTGCATGCATTTCTCCAAGAATGTCTCCAGGATTCTTGCAGAATTCATTCAGATATTCGTCTTGATATTTTTAAGGGGTCCCTCCAGGGATTCACATTGCGATTCCTCAAAGATTTTTTCCAGGGATTCCAAAAATGATTCATTCAGAGATACTTTCAGTAATTCCTTTAAGGATTCTTCCAGAAATTCCTTCAGTAATTCCTTAAAACATCCTTCAGGGATTAATGAAAAGTTTCCTTCAGTAATATTTCTCATGAGATCTTCAAAGTTCTCCATGGATTCTTCCAGGCATTCATTCAGAGAATCAATCAATGATTCATCCTGGGATATCTCCAGGAATTCAATCAGAGATTCCTTCAGGGTTGCCTCTAGAGATTCCTTCAGGGACCCTTTCAAGGATTCACATTAGGATTCTTCTTCAGGATTTCCTTCAAAGTTTCCTCTAGAGATGCTCTTAGCGGTCTCTCCAGGCATTCACTTTAGGATTCCTCGAAGAATTCGTCCAGATATTCAATTCAGGGATGTTTCCAGGAACTCATTCAGAGATTCCTCCAGGATTTCGTTCAGAGTTTCCTGTAGAGATTCCTTTAGGGGCCTTTCCAGGCAATACCTTAGGATTCCTCGGAGAATTCTTCCAGGGATTCAAACAATGATTTATTCAGGGATGCCTTCAGTGACTCTTCCAGGGATTCTTTCAGGAATTTCCATCAGTAATTCCTTCAAAAAATCCGTCAGCGATTTCTTTAAATATTCCTTGAGCTATATTTCTCAGGAGCTCTTTTATAGTTCTCCTTCAGGGATTCATTCTGGGATGTCTCCAGGAATTCATTCAGCGATTCTTCCAGGGTTTCCTTCAGGATTTGCAATAGAGATTTCTTCAGGGGTCCCTCCAGGGATTCATTTTGCGATTCCTTGAAATTTTTTTTCCAGGGATTCAATAAATGATTCATTTAGGGATTCTTTGAGGAATTCCTTCAGTAATTCCTTACAAAAGTCCCTCAGGTATTTCTTCAGAGATACCTTCAGAGTTTCCTTGAACAATTGCTTTAATGATTCCCTAAGTAATATTTCTCAGGAATTCCTTCTTAGTTCTCCATGGATTCCTCCAGAGATTCATTCAGCGATTCAATCAATGGTTCATTCTAGGATGTCTCCAAGAATTCATTCAGAGATTTCTCCACGGTTTCCTTCAGGGTTTCCTAAAGAGATTCCTTCAGGGGTTCCTCAGAGATTCACTTTGGGATTCCTCGAAGAATTCCTAGCTATCTTCCTCTTCGTAGACATGGAGGCCTCCTCAAATACCTGACTTGACACATGCAATCGTGTTTCATATGTTCCTCTGCAGGACAGATCTCCTGAATAATCTGTCTCCAGTTACGAACGAAGCGGACACCTAATCTGCAAACGGAACGCTTGATTTCGAGTCATCTATCATGTTGCAGCCTCATTAGTTTCGTCGGAAAACTATGTTCAGATGTTTTCAGTCGCAGATCATTTCTCTTCACTGAATTCTACGCTGTCAATAAACTTATGGTTAGTCTGCAAGCTATGCTCTTGGAATTTATCTAGGCGCTCAGACAAGGAACATCCGGTTCGTTAGTGATTGGTCCTCATGAAGATCGACCAGGTATTAGGTGATAAAAGACTCTCCAGGTGGTCTCAGTCTTTTTTTATTATTATAGTAGAGTACAATGAAGCTTCAAAAGCCTGGCTTGTAGCTTGGAGCTCACGCGAAACATGTTAACCACTTAAAAACATCCCCTGCTCCTATGCCTCGATCTCCTCAGGAACTGCACCACACAACTTCTTTGGGAGAGAGCTGTGTTCATGCATTTCGTCAATCTCAGACTCTAGCTGTTCTACTATTTCGCTGTTGGAGCTTGATGTCGTCAACAATGCTGCTCACTACGACATTTCTAAGGCGTATTCTACTTTTGGGTAGGCTTCACGCCAGAACCCTGCACAATTTCTACTGGACGCTCGCTACTCTACGTTGACTTGCTCTACGATTAGGCCGATATCACGGCGATTGCTGCCTAAGCTTGGTTACTCTCCGCAAATGTATGTTCTTCGAGCTCTCCTGGTTGACCAATTGATACCGAGGTCGATACAGCGTTTCCGGTTGGTTACTGTGCCACTGCAGTATCTTCCTTTTCAAATTATGCCAAACGACCATTATACCAAACAACTACAGACTTTATGTCAAACGACTGTATGCCAAGCGGCATTATGCCCCAAACGGAGTGGACCCCGAAAATAACAGACGTTGGAAATTTCACGTCTCATTTTGCCGCGTTTTTTTTTTCTGATCCTGCCCCAGTGTGCGTAATTGACAGTTGCAAAAAACTTCCGCATATGGTTCTGGCCCATGCTTTCTTGTGCACCAGGTATCACACTTCCCTCGTTTATTGTGGTGGTTTCGCTTTTCTTCTGCTTTTGAAACTCTGTATCAAAGTCTGATAGACTGGTTTAATCGTGGCAGCATTTTTCATGTCTGTCACTCTCTGGCACTCTTCATCGAACCATCGAATCTTTCACATCCACGGCACGCTATTGTTGTCACAACTTTGTGCAAATCGCCTCAGAGTATCAAAACAGTTTTAAATGTTCCCGATCTCCAATCCATGTTATGTAAGATTTCCAGAAAACGCTTCACCAATTTATACAAGAAAGAACGAAAAACACACTGGGTTTCAATGAATTCAAACAGAACATCTGATTTGAAGAAAAAAGGAAAAACAAACACGACAAAATGAAAAAAAAAACACAATTCTTGGAGAGTGTTATATACACAAACACATACACACACGAAATGAATGAAACAAAACCTCCTCGTGGAGCTATAGGTACACATGAGAGTAGAGAGCATATTAGAAATTAACAATAATCATAACTATTGGTGGTATCACTAATTTAACAAGGTATTTCGTAACGAAAACTAGTGTACATATAGATGAAATTTTCGACAAACCAAACTATATATATATATATGAACACTAACATAATGTGCGCGCGCGTGCGTAGGTTGATCGATGTGAGCAGGGTAGGAAAGTGCAGGCAGGATTTGATGAAAAGTGACACGGTTCAAGACGAAATTTACACCCAATTCACCAGCGAAACCAGGAGGAAGAATTGCGACGACGACGAGGTGCTATTAAGGAACGGGTTGGTTTCTGGTTTTCATTCCGATTGTTTGAGAATATGAGAGATAGTGTGTGTGACGCATTTGCTTGAATGAGTCTGTGTATTTGTGCGAGTGAGTTTGGATCTATTGTTGAATAACTATTGTTTTGGAACAGTGCTCAATTTTTTAATTGGCGAAGAAATATTATAATGAGGAAACCCAGAGTTGAGCATACCGATGTCTGATTGGTTTGGATAGGGTACGAATTTGACGTTTATTGCAACACATTATACACACACGTTATTACGGAAGTAAGAAACTAAGATAGCTTTAACCTTAGTTAAGTGAGCCGGTCGTCGGTAATGATGGTGGTTGATAGTTTATTCCTAGAGCAAAGCGATAATAATTTGAGAAGTGATTGCTAGCGCAGTTCGTTTGATTAGGACAGTAACATTTGCTCAATATTTATTTAGATTCGTCATTTGAACAGAAATGGTTAGAACTTTTGTACAGCGGGTAAAAATATTCTTGGATTTTAACCAACCAAATTTCTGGGAAAACTCAAATTCTCGTATCTCATGCTTGAGATTTTCAATCGTGAGTTTTTTTTTTTTTTTTTTTCATTAGTATCATTCCAAACATTACATTTATTATTTCTTATATCTAGGTGTTCTGTGTTATTAGACAACACTATCATCCTAATTTGGTAAAACAAATCTAATAATCGTGAGTTATCTCTCACGTGACTCAACGACCAATAATCATGCAGTTGGCTAGTTCGTTTTCTCCTTGCCTTCTATTTTTACGGGTATATTTTATATAAAGCAAAATGCCCTTATTTGTCTGTCAGAATTCTAACATGTTCTAACAATCAGTTTTGACGGATTTTACTATTGAATAATTTTTGACGGCATGAGCGTGAATTATTGGTGGTGCATGATCATCTCACTCATGAACTTAATGATTGATATATGAGTCTACTACTAATATTGTTCATTGGGTTTACTTTTACTTTTACTACTGTACTAGTTGCATGGACGTGGTTATGTTAATATTTTATAGTTGAAAGTTGTCCAAAACCGGATTGAGTGGACAATATCCATTTGCGTATTCAGCAATACATCTTAATTAAATGGAATCATTTTTCAATCATCAAGTAGACAGCTATGGTAAGTTAGTCATGATTGAACGGTTTAAATTTGCGCCAAAAGTTGAACATTCCTGTAGCAAGTTCCAGTGTTAATGGCTGGTACGCAGATTATAAGTACTGTGCAAAAGGGTACACTCAGGCAAATGAACTATCGATAAACATAGGAACCCCTTATGAAAATTCGACACAAGAAATCGGGTTGAAATGCATAAATTTGCCTTATGAAACCAGAATTTGAAAACAAAAAACGTTTACGCGGCAACCTGGAATCGAACCAAGAACCTTGCGATCGATAGGCCCGAGCGTACACCACGCGCCTATCGACGCCTTGATGAGGAGTGATGCTAAAATGATACATAAAGCATTCGTATTGCAATAGTCGTTCCACCTTTCATAAGGCAAAAAGTATGTAATTCGATAGTTCAGTTCGCTGCGTGTAGGATAAGAAACGGTCATGGAATGATTCCGCTACCGAAATTACTTGAGCTGTACGCTGCTGAGAAGTAGATTGTTGTTTGATGAGGGGGACTTTAACCCGAAGGTCTTTCGTCCCTTAAACCTGAGGAGTAGAGCTGATTTCATAACATCGGTAACGCCTGCCGTACAAATCAAATGCAGCTGTCACTTTTCCGTACGAAAAAATGTGACGCTCAATTATTCTGCAAGTAAATGTGACACTTCGCTCATACTGGAACAGCGATTAGAATAACTCAAGCGTGTGCTAGAATAAGGGCGTAAGTCGCATGATCGATTTCTCTTCATCGATCCTCTCTTCCGTGAACAAAAGTGACATGATGTAGGTTTGTTCGCATTTTTTTGCTTCAGACCGCTTGGCAGCGATACAATCTTGCGTCTTGACGTGAAAAAATGCTAACAACCTTGCATCTTGTCACTTTTAATCACAGAAGAGAGAATCGACGAAGAGAAATCGATCATGTGACTTACGCCCTTATTCTAGCACACGCTTGAACTTTGGTAAACAATTGCATGGTGACGTCATCAGAAAATCTCTCTCTTTCCCTTCTGCGAGAAATCTGAAAACAATGGTGCCAGTACCTATCAAACTTGACAGGTGTTGGCACCATTGTTCTCAGGTTTTGTTGAAGAGCGAAAGACAGAGAATTTCGCTGTAAGATGCCTAATACTACGCATTAGAAAAAGACATTCCCTGCGGCGGAACGTCCCAGAAGCTTCCATGACAGCCAATATATTTTTCAAGAACACCTGATTCATACAACATTAGCCTACACTGAAACAAGCGTTGCAGTAATGAGGACCATGAACATGTTTTTAAATTTACTATTCGATAGCCGAGCACCTAGCGTTCGCACTTGGCAATCGCCAGATCCTCGGTTCGATTCTGTTTTTAACCATGATCACTGAGAGCACTCGAAAAAGTCAGTCTTTCCCATGGAGTCTATGCATCACTGAAGTAGTCACTGCACTCCAGGATCGCACGAGACAGGTAAGAAGTGCACAAGAGGCTGCAGTCGAAGGTGAATAGATTTACTGGATTGCTCGAAGAGTCAGAGCAGATTTTACTATTAATATGAAGATTGTTAAGTGAGACTCTTAGTAAGGATAGAAAAAACCTGAACCGTTTGCACTGATCGCCAAACCAATTCGTTGGTCCATGTCTTCCGACGAACCCAATAGTTTCTTCTGCTGAACATTGTCGTTCATTTCTACGTTAGCAATCTTCAAAAGACGTTTCCATCAGCTCATAGGTGTCAGTTAATATTACACGCTGTAGAACGGAACGCAGAATAAAAAAAAAAATAGCGAAAGAAGTAACCAGAAACACGGTTCTAGGGTGACTAGAAGTTCAAATTAAAAATGAACCCCGTTGGTTTGCATGAGGTACCGCTCAAATTAGCGGAGGTGCACGATACTACTTTCACAGTACTACACACTACTTTACTTTATTTTCTCTGTGCCTTCTACTTTACACTTCACTTCACTTTGGTACATTTTACAACTTGTTACATTTCACTTCTACTCACTTCAGTCAATTTATACTTCGCGGCGATAAGCCATTTTACGAGACGTTTCGGAACAGCTCATCGCCGCAACGGCGTCAATTGACAGGAATCCTGGGATTAAATCCAGCGTGATTTTTAACAACGCCTCATCTAACCAAGCGGGGAAATGGAGAAAATGACAAAAAAGAGATTCACAAATGTTCGTTACTGCAACATTACACCTAGTTGTTGTATAAGCTACCTCTTTGTTACCCATAATGCACATAAAAAGGCACTTTTGTGATCAGAACATTTTAATAATTTTTCTTCATTTAAGTTTTCACCTGTATGAAAAGCTACGCTAGAAATGCGCACAGTCATCAACCATCATCATCGCGAAAACTGACGACGATGATTGAATTCTCCCAGGTCTCCTGTCATTTGACCAGTCTCGTAAAATGGCTCATAGTTTCTTCTGCTGAACGTTGTCGTTCATTTCTACGTCAGCAATCTTCAAAAGACGGCTCCATCAGCTCATAGGTGTCAGTTATTATTACACGCTGTAGAACGGAACGCAGAATAAAAAAAAAATAGCGAAAGAAGTAACCAGAAACACGGTTCTAGGGTGACTAGAAGTTCAAATTAAAAATGAACCCCGTTGGTTTGCATGAGGTACCGTTCATATTAGCGGAGGTGCACGATACTACTTTCACAGTACTACACACTACTTTACTTTATTTTCTCTGCGCCTTCTACTTTACACTTCACTTCACTTTGGTACATTTTACAACAACTTGTTACATTTCACTTCTACTCACTTCAGTCAATTTATACTTCGCGGCGATAAGCCATTTTACGAGACGTTTCGGAACAGCTCATCGCCGCAACAGCGTCAATTGACAGGAGACCTCGGATTAAATCCAGCGTGATTTTTAACAACGCCTCATCTAACCAAGCGGGGAAATGGAGAAAATGACAAAAAAGAGATCCACAAATGTTCGTTACTGCAACATTACACCTAGTTGTTGTATAAGCTACCTGTTTGTTACCTACATTATACATAAAAAGGAACTTTTGTGATCAGAAATATTTTAATAATTTTTCTCCATTTAAGTTTTCGCCTGTATGAAAAGCTACGCTTGAAATGCGCACAGTCATCAACCATCATCATCGCGAAAACTGACGACGATGATTGAATTCTCCCAGGTCTCCTGTCATTTGACCAGCTTCGTAAAATGGCTCATAGTTTCTTCTGTTGAACATTGTCGTTCATTTTTACGTCAACAATCTTCAAAAGACGCTTCATTCAGCTCATAGATGTCAGGCAATATTGCACGCTGTAGAACGGAACGCAGAATAAAAAAAATAGCGAAAGAAGTAAGGGTTCATTCAAATATTACGTAACGCATAATTTGTCTATTTTAGACCCCCTCCCACCCCCACGTAACAGCTTTTGCATGGAAAATTTTAAATATCTGTGTGAACCGTAACACAATGTAAGACCCCCTCCCTCCCCCTGTTGCGTTACGTAATATTTGAACTACCCCTAACCAGTCAGTCTATCACACATGACTATCTAAAGCCACTACATTTCGAATTCAATAAGCTTATCAGTTGGTTTTCATGATTTAATATTTAGACATTCATGTTCGTTTCTCATGACAACCTAATGCTGATACACATGTTATTATACCGTGAAGTCAATGACGAAATCCATATGGCTACCACACTCAAGTCATGTGGTTTTCCTCATTGCGCAAATCTATAAGTAAAACACACGACCTTGGCGTGTAGATTTTTCTCAGTGCAGGTCTCCTGTCATTTGACCTGCCTCGTAAAATGGCTCATAAGCCATTTTACGAAGCCTGGTCAAATGACAGGAGACCTGGGATTTTTCAATCATCGGCGTCAGTTTTCGCGATGATGATGGTTGATGACTGTGCGCATTTCTAGCGTAGCTTTTCATCCAGGCGAAAACTTAAATGGAGAAAAATTATTAAAATATTTCTGATCACAAAAGTGCTTTTTTATGTACAATATGGGTAACAAAGAGGTAGCTGATAGAATAACTAGGTGTAATGTTGCAGTAACGAACATTTTTGGATCTCTTTTTTGTCATTTTCTCCATGTCCTCGTTTGGTAAGATGAGGCGTTATTGAAAATCACGCTGAATTTAATCCCAGGTCTCCTGTCAATTGACGCCGTTGCGGCGATCAGCTGTTCCGAAACGTCTCGTAAAATGGCTCATAGGCCTATTCACATGACGTTCCAAAACAGCTGATCGGGAAGCTCTTTGACAGTTCTTCTATGAAAATGACAGCCTCGTGTATGCACCGGTCCTCCACCGATGTAAACAAATGCATAGACGGACCTGTCACATGAAAAGGCCTATAGGCCAGGAGAAGTGGATGAACTAGTCATTCATTTTCCTGTCAAAATTCATACAAAATCAACTTTTTCTCTGCTATAAATTCACTTTAGGTGAACCACTTCTCCTGGCCTATGGACCGATGCACGAGTTCACTAATTTGACGTTTGAGCGGTGCCGAATTCATTCGTTTCCATGGTCACATAAATAACACGGCACTGTTAAAACGTCAAATAGTGAACCCGTGCAAAGGTCCATTACATACAAGCTGATCCGGTACGAGATAAGGCTATCCATGAGGACTTTCCGCGATAGGATTGACAGCTAAAAGTGTAAATGCAACCGAAACGAATGAGTAAACAAAGCATGCGAGTGTTGCCGGAGCTTTACATTTTCCTTTGTAATTCGGGACTACGAAGCTGCTGCTGTTTTACTCGGTTTTCTGTGAGAAACTGTTCCTTACGAGGTTTTCATAAGTGCGAGTGCTTTGTAAATCTCTTTTTGTTTCGTAGTCGCGAATCGAACGATCACTCCGATCGCGAAACATCAAAAGCTCTTGGTAAACAAAAAACCAGCTGATCGCAGCTGTCTCATGGATTGCCTTATTCCCTCCATGTATTTATACCGGATTTTTCTAGAACATTCTTGAGCTAGCGCAACACGTGCTCTTGATACGTGTGGAATATTCGAGACGCACACGCTGCCGCTGTGGTGAACACTCTAAGAGCAGCACTATGAGCACTCTAGGATGATGACGGCGGGAATTGCTCAGCGGCACTCACGGATGATACTCACTGTCGTGGATAGAACTCACACTCTCAGCGGCGTCGTTCTCCTCTTACTGATGCGGGTTGTGCTTCGTTGGATAATTATTTCTTCTCGTGTTTTTTTTTCAGCACCTTCCGTACGGAACATACCCCGGTTGTCACGAAGTTCAATAGCCTGTTCGTGATACTCAACGATGCTACTCTTCTATGAGTAATCGCTGGATCGGTTGTTCGGGTGTCGAAACCTTTAGGACGCATCCTTGGGTAAACGACGACTTGAATGGAGGGACATAAAATCCTTGTTTCCTTGGGTCCAATTGGTTCTTGGCGGCTTGACTACGGCTAGGTGACAATCACTCTTCTTCCGTGTGATGTTTCGGAGAGGTCATCGGTCGCTGTTGGTCGGCTCTCGGGTTGAGTTCACATGAACGTTGGGCTCTCCCTTGATGCGTGGAATTGTAGCCGAAATTCTCTTGGTTTTAGAAAAGCGTTGACTCGATCGGTTAGGACTGTCTACGGCGGTGAATGCTGTCTCGCCAGAGACAACCCATCCTAGTCGTGTCTCTCGTAGTTTGGGATAGTCCTCATCGAGCTTGATGTACCCTTGTCGCATAAGGTCGAAGGATTACTCGATTCTTAGGATTCGACGGAATGTAGCTTGCCACAGTAGCCGCAACTAAACACTCCACTCTAACTCGGTAGTCGGTTATTCGGTTACATAGCCTTCTCCTGAATATTAGTTCCGACGTTGCTGATACCCCGGATCGGAATGCTGACATGCTGCCTTTCCACTCCTAGACGGTTCGCAAAATAGGTCGAGATAGAGTGCACTTGCGAACCACTATCTAGCAAAACACGGCATGACAACAGTCGGCCGTTAGGGTCTATCACGTTGACGACTGCGGTTTGTAGGAACACGGTTGACTTGAGTGTTCACTCCGTGTTTTGGATCGGGGTTAGTTGGGTTTTCATCGATGGACATGTTGATTTACAGGCCTTGTATTACTTCATCGTTGTGGCACAGACAAACAGACGTCACACTCTCATCATTGTGCATCGACCACCTTTTTAACGGTCGATTCAAAAATATGATAGGTGGCCAATCCGCCACCTGCAGCGCTCGCATCGGTTTTGTTCGCGTTTGACGTTTACACACTATCGCCATCTGTTGGCCTGTCGGCCAAACAAACCGATTTTAGCATTGGGCGTTCATGTCCTCGTGACTATGATTTTGATCGAGATTTGGTCTAAGTGTTACGTCTTGTTGTCTGTGGTTGTGGAGTTATGTATGGTGCCGCTTCTGGCATTTCTTACACACCTTTGGAGAAGAGCACTCGCTGGAATTGAAGCAGGAATCAATTTCGATCATCTTAAAGATCGGCAGTTTTGCAAGCTATGAGGTCCTTGTTCTGGGTGGCTCGGGTGCTTCGGATTTTCTTGTTTTCGAATCTTTCGGTGAGGATGGCCCATGCTTGTTGAAAGTTCCCTTCGCAAATCACTTTGGTATCGATAACTTCAGCCGTTTCGCCAACAAGCGTCTTAATATAACTTAATGGCATCAAAGTCTCCAGGGTTTGCCATCAGGAACCTTCAATGGTTACAGACTAATATCTCAACCAGCAACTACTGCTCCCTTTATTTCATTCAGGTATCTACAATTCATTCTTTACTACTTTAAGCATATTGCATACCACTAAACACTACTACCGTCGATGCCCGTACACAACCTAAAGCCTCACAATTGCCACCGTGTGCCTCTGAACTCCTCCTAGCCTTGAGATGCTCCTGGTCAGCAGCACCATACTCGTCTTGTTCAATTTTTTCTTAATCCAAGCTGGCTATCGAGTTCCTCCAGCTCTTCCGAGCTCGTACTCCAATCAGCTAGCTTCCGCACCTCGACCACATCTTGGTGGTCAACTCTTGGTTCTGCTTCAGCCACCTCCCAGACTCTACCTCCCGTCCGGGCACAACCCTCTTATTGTGGTTCTGCCTCCTCGTCCAGGTGCTTCCTCGTGGTCTCTCATCAAAGTCGCCTCAGCGTCCTGCAGACGTTCATGGGCCCATAACTTGTTGGAAGGATACGAAGACAACTCCAACTTCAGGATAGCTTATTCTAACCACAAAGAAAACAAGCTTGTCCATTCTCTGCGGACAGCTACAGATTGATAACTCAACCTGCAACTGCTGCTCCTTTTATTTCATCCAGGTATCTACTTACAATGCTTTATTTGCTCCTACAGGTTTGAAAGTTTATCGTCCTACCAAATTTGCACGAATCAGACTAATCAGCTTCGTCGGACAACCATGTTCTATCATTATTTGTCACTTTTCTTTTCACTAAATTGTACGCCGCCTTGAAATCAATGAACAGATGATGAGTCTGCAAGTTGTACTCCCGGAATTTATCGAGGATCTGTCGCAGGGTACACATTTGATCCAACGTCGATCAGTTGAACAGAATATGTGACATTAATTTGTACGCTGAATTGAGGCAGCATGTTACCTTCACGGTCGTTGCACTTGACGGGAGATGGCGCTGTCTTTTCATCATACTCTTTTCTCTTCCTGCGATAGATTCGCTTTTCGGCTGTTTATTTGACGCAACCGTACTTAGTGACCAGCCTACTGATATCTCCCTTAATTGCAACAATTGCGAAAGGTTTGGATCTGAATCAGTTGTAGATCGTCCCCTTTCGAACAAAGTCCGTCTTATAGCTCAATTCATTATTTCGTCTCCATGAAGCCTGGTTTGCCACTGAAAAGTAATTTCTTGGCCTATCTTAATGGGATATTTCAGCAAGGTTTTGCTCAAGAAAGCGTTTTTTTTTTCTTATCGCAGTATGCAGTTAGAAAGAAGTATCAGTTCAAACCGGATTCGCAGTAGAACATTTCTGCAAGGAATAGACGAGAAATTTCTTGAGCAGCAAGTCAGGATTAATGGTAGAAAAACTCGAACATTGTTCACTAACACCGACATATAAGAAGTTTCACCTTTACTCGTGCAGTACGCTGCCAACATTGACTCCTGATTTTTACATAACTTTAATTCATTTTGTTATGATAATCTTCGCAAAGGGGTCATGCACAAATTACGTCACGCTCCGAGGGGGGGGGTCGAGCCAAGCGTGACAAGCCTTACAAATTTTTCGGAGGACTCATACAAAAAGTGTGACAAAGGGGGGGGGGAGGGGGTCGAAAAAGTTGAAATTTAGCGTGACATAATTTGTGTACCATTTTGTAAGGTTCAGTAATGTTTACACATAATCTCAGTTAGCAGCGCCTTTAAAACACATGTTTAACTAATATAATACTTAAATCCAGAAATAAACACATGTAGGGTTTCGTTCAACTTCGTCGTAAGCGCTATTATTCGTCGTATCAAACTTAAAATGTTCCACTACATTCCAACTTACCTGCAACATAGATTAATTTTTCAAGTGTATTTTTGTGAAAGCTGTCATGGTTTGTACACTTGTACACCAGAAATACAATAAAACTACTGTATTTCGTTAAATAAATAACTTCAGTTCAATTATCCACTTTGCACTTTTTCAGTGAAATCGCATGGACGAACACGATTTCAGAGAAATGCTTAGCGATCGACACCAGTCACACCACTTTATGATACAAGTTTCTTCCCGCTCTCCTGTGTGACTTACTTCACCGGGCACTTATTTTCACTGTGAAAAACCTTCGTACTTCTTCACTGAAGGATTTCATTCCAATCACACGCCGTTAATGTTCCATAATTCACGAAATTTTTTGAAATTTCCTCAACGACCTCGTAAAATTGAGAATGTAAAAAAATTTCAATCCGTCGTACTGAGAAAAAAAGGTTTGCGCATCAATGTGTGCGCGACGTAAAAATACGGTTCCTTTGATTGTGTTGTTTTCGCTGCACTGTGAGCAAATGCCATAATTGTTCGGTCAAAAGGAATTGTGCTTATATGATTGGGCTGATTAGTATATTCCATCATGCTGAAGGAATGAAGGGAGATGCCCGTAGATCTATATATTCTAGTAAAACATTTTATTACAGCGTTGATGTGTTGGTGGGCCAAGATAGCCGTAGCGGTAAACGCGCAGCTATTCAGCAAGACCAAGCTGAGGGTCGTGGGTTCAAATCCCACCGGTCGAGGATCTTTTCGAGTTGGAAATTTTCTCGACTTCCCAGGTCATAGAGTATCTTCGTACCTGCCACACGATATACACATGCAAAAATGGTCATTGGCCCAGTTAATAACTGTGGAAGTGCTCATAAGAACATCAAGCTGAGAAGCAGGTTCTGTCCCAGTGAGGACGTAACGCCAGAAAGAAGAAGAAGTGTTGTGTTTTGACCACTCACTATATCACACTGAGCCGTAAGTTGTGAGACGAATCTGGAAACTGATTGCGACAGAAATGAAAACGATACAATGGATTGAAAATACGGCAAGATATATTTTCTTTGCATTGTTTCCAAAAATAGATCAAGATTTATCAAATTCTAATTGTACAATGCTAGAGCCATTTTGAGAAAGAAATGTTTGGCATTGATTTGTATCAGCATCATTCACTGCAATACTGAGAAAATTGCAGTCCTCACTGATCAATGGTTAATACGATGGATACTAGCACACCACCTAAAGTAGCCACGGCATTTAAATTAATAATGCAGGCTCTTTACTTGTATAAACATCGAATTTGGTTGTAAACATGTGAATATTATTTTTTCAATATTTTCTTCCGACGCTAAGTGACCAGGCCGCTGGAGTCTGCCGTATTTTATGTGCCTGAAAAAAGGGCAATCTTCTTATGTTTGTTATGATCCAACATTTTGAATATTTATCAATGTTAATACATAATCTCAGTCAGCAGTTCAAACCATTTTTACCCGCTGTACAGTTGTTTAGCCATCGGATTTTTTCAAATTTGCTTCCAGTAATATACATTGCAACTAAGTTGCTCAAACAGCCGAACCCCGTCGATGGAGATCGACGAGTGGTTCTGGATTGTGTAGCTTTTGTGTACGTTAAGCAAGTGAATACCAATCAGCCTGGCGCTGAGGCAGACTTATTTAAAAATAAAATCCGGTTGTCCGAAAAGAAACCAATCCACGAAGAGACGAAGTATCATTTAGGACAAATGCAGAGATGGATGAAAATCGAGGAAACACATATATTCAGGTTAGTGAAAAGAATTTAAACCTAGCTGCTAATAAATAAAAGAAGAACTACGTGTAAAACGTTGTGGAAATAGTTTATTAAACCCAAACAAATAAATCGTAAGCAACGAACTAACTGTCAAGAACACATAAAACATTAAAAAAAAACGCTCATTTGAATGGATATTCCAGGTCGCAAGTTGACAAAGCAGGCGACGGAAGCATTCTGCATTGAAATAAACACTTTCTAATACTCTACTTGAATGTTAGGCTTAAAACCACACTGAACTAACAAATGTCGTCAAACCAAAGGAGGAAATACAAATAAACTACACATAAACAGGAAACAAAAACAAAACCGAATAGCCCTAAAACAAACAGTCAATGTGTCTTTGTGATTTAAGGATAACAGAAATAAACTCGCCGGTGAAATTTATGTACCACAACACCGATGTAATGTAATAAGTAACAAGACCATTACGCTCTCATTACACACAGAAAATAAAACATGTGCATTGTAAGATAAAAGCGAAAGCAACAAAAAAAATGTCAACAACGCCAGCCATCTGTTATTGTCAGTGTCATTCTCCAAGCAAAGCAACCCATGACAGTCACACACACGAAAACGCAAGAAAAAACAAGCCAACATGAAACCGGAAATGCTTACACATTTAATCTAATTCTAACCTTTACCGCGATAAGTATGAAAATAAAAACAAACAAAAGCAAACTTTGTACACAAAAAATGCTGATTAATTTTGATAGAATTGTACAGGATAATCAGTTTAATAAGGGAAGCGGTAGCAAAGGGAGCTTAACCTCTCTACCAAGCGGTGGGCGGAGGGAAGATGTAAGCACAGGCTTCCGACGGAGGACTTTGTTTCGAGAAAGGAATTTTTATATAGGATATAAACTATATGAGGAAAACACATTACACGACAGAGGATACCGATGTAAATGCCACATGTTACCACATATTTTGTACCAAATTAAGGAAACACACAAACAAGTATTGAAGTAATAAAAAGTAACACAATTTCCCGACACTGAACCGGGAGAGATATGCTTCAAAAGCATCTCCCAAGGGCGACGTGAAAAAGTTACTGTGTTCTCTTAAAATATGAGAAAACAAAAAACCTAACCCCTTAAACGGGTTTAAGTGCAAAATGGATATCAACATGTTTATGTATATCTGCTGGGAAAAAAAAACTAAGCGAAAACCCAACTGAGAACACGATCCACACCTAGTAGGCGTGAATGTAAAAATATTTTGATAATTTTAGCCAAATTTTCAATAAATTTATTTTTGTATTGAAAACCAAAAAAAAAATGAGAAAAACAAAAGCAGCAATTTAGGCGCCAACGCGCTCGGTGGCAAAAAGCAGGAACAAGAATTTCGTAGCAAATCGACACACCAGTTTTTAAGTTATTTCATGATTGAAATAAGATCCCCCACTTAGTAAAAAGAGCCAATGAAATGAAATAAAGAATACAATAGATAAATATGAAACGACACATTGAAACTAGTGTTGAAGTCAGGGGAGGGAAAAACATGAATGCTTTAATTGATATATGTATATACAAAAACAAACCTATAAAAGAACACACAAACACGATGTCATGACAAAAATTAACGTGGAAATAAACACGCAAAAACACAGTGTAAGTTATAAACAAGAAAAATATTAATGTTATTTATTTATTGATATTTATGTATAAAACAAAGGAAATTAAAACCAACATAAAATACCACTACAAAGTGACACAGAGAAACCCGATAGACATGCGATGCGATGCGAAGAAGGATGAATCCAAACCGGAAAACAGAAAACAAAACAAAGCAAGCAAACGTAATACAGGAGAGACTTTATCGGAGGAGAATCACACTGGTTGAGAGGAAATGCGCGAGTGAAAAACAGAAGAGTAGGCGAGAAGAATGAATCTGAAACTGAACTAGTGAGGGAATGTTTGCAGAGAAAAAAAAAACAAGTGATGGAAATGAAATCGTATCATACAGACTAATAAAAAAATAATGACGGAATGGTGTGGTATTGTTTGCTCAGTAGGATTGAAAGAACTATTGTCATGTGACTCGTAGGAAAAAAAAACCATAACATACCTGTATCAAATGTTCTACCAATAATATCCATGTCATCAACGAATCAAACAAACTGACTGGATCTGTTGAAAATCATTCCTCAGCAGTTGAACTTAGCTCTGCGCATAATATTATTTTACTTCTTGGCATTACATCCTCACTGGGAAGGAGATCTCTTTTCAGCTGTGAGTGTTCAATGAGCCTTTCCAAACATATTCACATTCGCATATCGTGTGGCAGGTACGATTATACTCTATGCCCAAAGTAGTCGAGGAATTTGGAATTCAGGAACACCTTCAGCATGACTATGCTTTGTACCCGCAGACGGCACCAATAGGAATTCACAAATTATAATAGTTCTCACTTTTTCCAAATCCGTCCTCCAAGAATCGTCTAAAATGTTCTTTTGATTGAGGATGATTTCAAAATTTTGAGTAGGTAACATGGTTTCCAACTAGTGAGATCTAAATTAAAATTGTACTTACTTTCAAACCGCTGACCAAATTTCTGGGCCTTTGTGTTCTTGGTTAATAATACTTAGTTATCCTCTCTCAAAGCCAGAATTGGTAAGTAATTGAGGCCAATTTTGAATGTTTTCCGATAGGGCTTAGAGCCAGGATACATGAATGTTGTTTTCTGCATTCATATTTATAAAAAATGTGTCATGATAAACAACGTGCATAATTTGTAGAGTAAAACTCAAACTCAGACTTCTGTTGATTTTTTTTTTCCAGAAATCTTTCGGAATATTTGGCATTGCCAAAGCAGATATAGCAGATGTATAAAATTCGCCATAGAAATCCATCTTGTGGGGATTTTTTTTATTTCCGTACAAAGTGGCCCGAAGGGTCTCAGATTTTCATGAAAATTTTTCCACAGGCAGGGCTCATCAATATATGAAAAAATTGAGAAAAATTCAGAGTAGCTTATTTTTCCGGAAAACTCAATTGGAATTTTTTTTTTGTTTTCCTCTGACACGACTTACTTTGAAAAATCATAACTCAAGAACGAAGCATCATAGAAACAAAGTTTTTTTTAATGAAAATGAAAGCAAATTCAGCAACCAAGCTGAGGGTCGTGGGTTCGAATCCCACCAGTCGAGGATCTTTTCGGGTTGGAAATTTTCTCGACTTCCCAGGGCATAGAGTATCTTCGTACCTGCCACACGAAATACGCATGCAAAAATGGTCATTGGCATAGTAAGCTCTCAGTTAATAACTGTGGAAGTGCTCATAAGAACACTAAGCTGAGAAGCAGGCTCTGTCCCAGTGGGGACGTAACGCCAGAAAGAAGAAGAAGAAGAAAGCAAATTTTCTCAGGAATAAAAAAAATATAAACTGGAAAAAGTTTTCCACAAAATTTTCCACCGTTGAGAAAAATCGTAAAGAAAAGCCGGAAAACTGTGCTCCAACTCGTGGAAAATTTTCAAACAAATATTTTTGAGAAGATAATTTCATAAACTTTAATCGCCGAAATTTTTGAAATGTAATTTTTTTCGTTTTTGAGTTATGGCCAATTTCGTAAAGAATGTGCAAATGTGCCATTTTGAGCCTTTTCTTTGAAAAATCATAACTCAAGAACGAAGCATCGTAGAAACAAAGTTTTTTTATGAAAATGAAAGCAAATATTCTCAGAAATAAAAAAAATAACTGGAAACATTTTTCCACAAAATTTTCCACCGTTGAGAAAATTCGTAAAGAAAAGCCGGAAAAACTATGTTCCAATTAGTGGAAAACTTTCAAAAATATATTTTTGAGAAGCTTTAATCGCTGAAATTTTTGAAATGTACTTTATTTTCGTTTTTGAGTTATGGCCAATTTTGTGGAAAATGACCATATAAGCCTTTTCTTTGAAAACCCATTCTTCAATCGATGCATCGGAAAACAAAGATTTTTTTATCAAAGCAATTGCAAATTTTCTAAAACATCTGAAAAAAAGATATGGGATTGGTTTTAATGAAATATAAGTCGGAATGGATGATATTTTTCATGAAAAATTACACCGCTAAGAAAAACTGAAAAAAACAGTTTCTGCCTCAATTTGTCATTGCACTGAAAAGGGATTCCTTCTTTTCTATGGAACAAATAAGATTATTATTATTATTTTTTTAATTTTATTTATTCAATTATTCAGTATATAATTTACATTTTCATCTTCTACTATCTATTTTTTCAACCGGGAAGATTGTCTTTGGTTGCTAACACCAGAAGATTTTCGCTTCTTTGTATTATTAAGAACAAAGCATGCTGTATTTTCTTGGTCTTCATGTGCATCTGAGAATTCACTAGCAAAAATGCTTCGTTCGTTCTTTGGTATAAATGAGTGATATTTTTTTGTTCCAGGAATTGGAACAAGGTTAGAAAATCTTTCCTGAAGAAATTTTTCAGCCTCTGAATAGTCATTTTCAGTTGCATAGATAAATTCCCAATCTTTTTTAAATTGGTCTTTCACCTTTTGCGACACAGCCCAGTCCAAAAATTGTTTGGCGTTATTAATTTCTGCTGACTTTCTAATACTAGCATCTCTAGCCATTTGCTTTGAAATCATTTTTTTTAAAGTTTTCCACTTATTGGTTTTTCCGGCTTTTCTTTACGAATTTTTTCAACGGTGGAAAATTTTGTAGAAAACTGTTTCCAGTTAATTTTTTTTTTGTTCCTTAGAAAATTTGCTTTCATTTTCATAAAAAAAACTTTGTTTTTACGATGTTTCTTTCTTGAGTTATGATTTTTCAAAGAAACGGCTCAAAATGGCACATTTGCACATTTTTTACAAAATTGGCCGTAACTCAAAAACGAAAAAAAGTACATTTCAAACATTTCAGCGATTAAAGCTTATGAAATTATCTTCTCAAAAATATTTGTTTGAAAATTTTCCACGAGTTGGAGCATAGTTTTCCGGCTTTTCTTTACGAGTTTTCTCAACGGTGGAAAATTTAGTGGTAAACTTTTTCCAGTTAATATTTTTTTTTATTCCTGAGAAAACTTGCTTTCATTTTCATAAAAAAAACTTTGTTTCTACGATGCTTCGTTCTTGAGTTATGATTTTTCAAAGTAAGTAGAAAAAATTCCAACTGAGTTTTCCGGGAAAATAAGCGACCCTGAATTTTTCTCAATTTTTTTTATTCATATATTGATGAGCCTTGCCTGTGGAAAAATTTTCATGAAAATCTGAGACCCTTCGGCCCACTTTGTACGGAAATAAAAAAAAATCCCCATATGCTAAATAATTCCTAAAGATATTTCCTCTTGAAAATTCTCTTGGGATACACGAAAAACTCTATAAATTCCTTCAAATATCTCTCCTAAAGTCCCTTTTTCTGAAATTTTCTCTACCATTCTTGATGAAATTAAACCTTAGACTAACACAAAACATTGTTCAGGGATATCTTTAAGAATTCCTCTAGGAATTCAGCCTGAAATTCCTCTATTTTTCATTCTGATTTCTTTTACAGAATTGACACCAAACTCAATTATGTATGATCATTCTGAGCAATGCCACTAGGTTCTGCTAAGATTATCGAGTTTTTCCAGGAATATTCTAAGAAAATGATCAGGAATTTCATTAGCAACATCTTCAAGCACTGTCTTAGACAGGGATTCCTCAAAAAAAATGCTCAAGGGGTGTTCAAAATAATTTGCCCTCAATAGTTTTTGGTTACGATTTTTTCCCAAAAATACCATTTGAACTTCTATAGAGTAGTTTGCAGAGTATCTTCGATAATTTAAATTTGTGTGTTCATATTTTTGAGCGTTCCTTCCCGGATTATTATGGTAATTATTCCAGGTAGGGGGAGATCCCCCAGTGCCGGACAGCACCCAATACCGGACAAAGTCGAAACATTAAGAAATCATGGTCCAATCAAGACGGTGTATTAGAAGAAAAGAAAGCTTTTATGGAGAGTAATATTTGCGTAGAATGACGCATTCTTGAATTATGCATGCCTATTTGAAAAAGTAGTGATGTTTGAAAATTGTTAAAAAGTTGACGTATCGCCTTAAGTTTGAGTCTTAATAGTATTTATTTTGAGTAAGGCAAAATAGTATGTATCACGGAAGCATGATCGAACATAATCATAATATAGAAGTATGACTGTATTTTGTACCATGTTTAAACTAAATGTGGACAAACAACATTTTTTGTCAAATACCTCATTTCCCCCAGTTTCGGACAGCTTGATCTTTTATATGATATGTTTGTAATTTTTGCATCGGTGTCTCAAAAAAGATTCATTTTTCATAGATTCCGTCGACCATGGTATCAAACACGCAATAAAAATAAGAAGAATGAACATTCAGAACATCATCGTAAAATGTGTTATTTTTCATCGTGTGTGAAAGAGGCTTTTGATGGACCTCTTACAGACCAAGTATAACTCAAATTATTCTTGCAAATGTTGCAAATGCATTAAATTAGCTATGAAATACTATTCATGGAGTAAAACATTCGATGATATACAAATATACAGAAATCGAGCCATTTTCAGATTGTGTCCGGTATAGGGTGCCACCTTTTAAGATTGGTCAATTTGGTACTAGAATATATCACCGAAATGTAATGTTTAAATTTATATTTTTACTATCAAATTTATTTTTGTACGATACAAAAATGGTAGTATTTTTCATAAATGGGTAACAGGATCACATAAAACCAATATTTTTCAAATTGTGAATTTAGTGGCATAAGTGTCCGGTACGGGGGGATGTCCCCCTAATACACAAAAATATTCTAGAACAAATCTTGCAAAATATCTCCAGGCTATTTTTTCGGATTCCATCATAGGATTTAAATCTCGGATTCCTCCCTTGAAATTCTTTTAGAAGTTCCCAGGTAATTCTTATAGAGATTTTGGAATGTTTTTTTACGTCTTGTTGTTTCTTGGATCTCACTAGTTTCTGCAACGGATAATCTTGGGACAATACTGAACAAATCTTTGGAGAATTTCTTGCAATAATTTGTGTAGTATTGTTGGAAAGGATTCCATGAGAAACTGCTAGATGAACTTTCGAAGTATTTTTGGGAAAATTTATCTAGCAATCTCTGGATGAAACGCATGTGTTTTTTTTTTTTCAAATTATACCTTAACAAGTTAGTAGAGCTTTTGACGAATTTAATGTTTCTATTCTGGAGGAATTTCTAAAGAAATATGGGGGAAATTGTTATTTAAAACTCTGTATGCCATGGAAAATTTTCGCAGAAATTAATTTTTTGACTTTTTTTTCCAGATATATCTTTGAAAAAATTTCGAATGCATATTCATATAAATTTCATTAACAATCTCTTCGGACAACATAAGGCGTATTCAGCAAAAGACCGGAACCACTTTCAAAAACTCAGGTGAGGAACATAAATTTGAAGCTTTACAAAAGGTGCTGTAAGCCCTTTTTAAAATATTATATAATTATTGTATAATGAAACATGCATATTTGCGCAACTAGGGTTGTCATGTATATTACGGCTATAATCAGCCGACGGTGTTTTGAAAACCCAGGTAACATTGATTGTTGAATTATAGTTTGTTCAGCTAAAAAGAGGCTGTTTAAACATAATTCAAGCTGAATAAGGTGTTAGTCAGCTACCGTAATTTCGGGTGAAATTGATCATTTTTCACGTTTCTTCTTGTCCGTTTTCTATAATGTTGACAATGCCAAACAATTGAATGCAGGAAAACAAGTACGAAGGTGAGTCTCATTGGCTCATGTACCGACATTTTCTTACAAATGTCATTTTAGTGCTAAGAAATATCTCTAAAATAAAAAATCGGGGAATCTCATTTCGGGGTGAAATTGATCACTTGTCAATGCGATTATTGTTAGTTTTCAAACCAACTCTAAATAATAAATTTGAGGTCCCTGAGTCTGAATATGCTTGCTAAATTCTTAACAATACAATAATTATAGAAATAATGAATAGTAAAATTTCAAGAATTACGCGAAAAACGCCTAAATGTATGCAATTTCCTAGGGAATTTCTCGATATCTAACAGAATTTCAATTATTTTCACCAAATGACCAAATTGGTACGAGTTTTGGTTATGAAATCTGGTTTGAGAATATATCTCAAGCATCCTCACAAACTTTCAGGTTTATACCATGGTCATATCATTGTTTAGAACTAGAAGTTTATGAATGTTTGTCAATATTGCACCGCACATGATTTTGGAATTTTATATTATTCTCATAGAAATAAACATTTTTTAACGCAAAAAACTTAACAACACACAATTTAACAATAGTTACAACAAACAACGTTCATTCACTGCAGGTAAAATTGATATTTGTGCTCCATTAGGAAGAAATAAAATCGAGTGACACGGTGATCAATTTCACCCTACTGATCAATTTCACCCGAATTTACGGTACCAATTACTTATTTATTTATTTATTTATTCCGTCAACCAATTTTAAACTACATGTTTGCTTAATACTCTGTTATATCTTAGGAAATCAACATATTATCTAAGCTTTATTCTCGACATGGCCAAATCAATTTCTGTATAATGTATAAAGAGACATCATTCGAATAATTGTGCCAAATTTTGCATAATTAGTTCGATGATTATTTGATGCAAACAAATTCCGATTTCTTAACTGTCAAGCGGGCGTGTAGAAATTCAAACTAAATATAAGATTGCTGGAGTCGATGCAATATCGTTTAAACTCATTTAAAGTTTGAATGTCAATAAGCATGCATTGAGCCTCATATGGCAATGGAAACGTTGTACAGTAGTGCGATTCAAATTTTTAAAATGTTTGAAAAACCAATCTCCCATATGCTCCTTACCATAAAAATAGTGTTCTGTGAAATTTTCAGCATTCTAGGTGGTGATATTTAAAGATGGCCCAAAGACAATGTAGGTTTATATGGAAATTACTATAGAGAAATTTTTAAAAATGTTCTAAACACGCTAGTACTGTAATATAAGTACAAACTTATTATCCCATATTTAGGTGAAACATCTCGGAATCCAAAGATGGCCGTCACAATGGCCGACTTGTGCCCCTACTCACGTACACAAAACTGGAGAAATAGCTGGCAAACGTTTCTGATCTTCTTATTTTAAGCTTTCTCCTAGTGCACAAAGCCAAAATAAAAAGTACACTGTTGTTGGATGCTTTTTTCGCGAGATTTGTGCCTTTGAAGTTTCAGTGCAATCTTAGAAGTTGATTCCAAACTGTGTCACCTTAAAAACTCATTCTTCAAACCTTAATGAAGGATGTTGCTGAAGAAATAAATCCTTTTTGAGCTGATTTTGTATATGTTTGCAGGGCTATAATCCCATATTAAGCTAAATACTAGCAAATAAAATCATGAATATCTCTTCTGCTATCCGTCGGATTGAATTCCTCTCATATCGGTGAAGAAAGATACACCCGCACCAAATGCACGATGTACAAAACGCTCAAAGAACCGGTAGTTTTCTATGGGCATGAGACGTAGACTATGCTCGAGGAGGACTTGGGGTTTTCGAACGCCGAGTGCTAAGGACGATCTTCGGCGGCGTGCAGGAGAACGGCGTGTGGCGGCGAAGGATGAACCACGAGCTCGCTCAACTCTACGGCGAACCCAGTATCGTGAAGGTGGCTAAAGCTGAAAGGGTACGCTGGGCAGGGCATGTTGCAAGAATGCCGGACAACAACCCTGTAAAGATGGTGTTCGCTACGAATCCAGTCGGAACAAGAAGGCGTGGGGCGCAGCGAGCTAGGTGGATTGACCTGGTGCACCAAGACCTGGAGAGCGTGGGTCGCAGTCGAGGATGCAGAGAAGCAGCCATGAACCAAGTGAATTGGCGAAATATTGTTGGTGAGGTTTTATCAAGATAATTGATGTAAAGCCAAAGAAATAAATAAATAATGGCTCTCTATTAGACTGGCCCAGCTCAGTATGGGAGAAAAATAAAGTTGTATAATTCCACGGGGCACCCCCTAAGATTATTTCTTAGGATTAGAGGAAGACTTCCTGAAAATTTCAGCTCATTTGGTCGTTCCATGAGCTGGCGCAATTGAATTGAAGTTAATATGAGATTTACAGCTCACACATATGGGAAACAGCACATCATCTCCTGTTTGGGTCAGGAAAATTGTTGATCGCGTTCAATTGAACCCAGAATGTCAAAAACACCACTTGATACCATAGCGAATAATATTGTAGAAGGCTGTATGATGTTTAAAATTGATAAAGTTGGTGTTTTAACTATCTGAAGTAGATTTGCAATTATGCTTGGTGTTTCTTCAACATAGCTGGGTGGTAGCCACTAAGCGCATCATAGCCACCTATGACGCTGGGCGAGTTGCGGTAGAAGGTGCATGCATATATGTGATTGTACGAGAGTGCTGATCTAAGCCTAACTTTCAACTACTGAAAGGGTAATTAAAATGAGCTTAAAACCAGATACAACCTTCTGCAACTATGTTCATTAGGGTATCAACTAGTGAATTTGTCATTCTGGGCTAAATTGAACGTGATTTACTAGTCTACGGAACGAAACAGTGGCAAAGGGTCAATTTTCAATTTATTTGAAACAAATATTCCATACAAACTTCGAATTGAATGCGCCAGCTGGGGAAGCAACCAAATGAGTTGAAATTTTGAGAGAGTTTTTTTCTTACCCTGAAGCTCATATCTGAGGGGTGCCCCGTAGAGTTTTTCAACTTTTTTGTTTAAGGGCCAGTCTATTCTCTATGAACCCAAACTTTTGCACGATGCACCATACTGAGGGGTGTACCCAAACTTTTGCATGTTGACTTGAATGATTGTTGCCTTGATTTTGAATACTTTTCAGATTTTTCCGCCAAAGTTGTGCAAGTGCTCTTTAAAGAAAATAATATTACGATTCTAATGACACATTGATTTTAAATTTTGGTCGTTCCAATGTTAAGGAAATATGCCATGTGTTTTCAGTATGTTTTTCGAAAAATGTCTCAACTTTAAGTAAAATTTAGTAAACAAAAAATGTTTTTGGAGAAATACGTACAAATCACTAATTGCCTTTCGAATGCGACATACAGAGTTTCAATTGGATGACATACATATACATTGTATAATAACAGATATATGGACAAAACACTTTTGTATGTTTTTTGGGGGTGAAAATAATCCAAAGCTATCTTTCAAATCGTACCATTCACGGCTAATAGACTCCAGGTAATAGTTGGTGTTCCAAAAGGCAGATTTTGGGACCAATATTATACAATATATTCAACTCCGACTTACCTGATTCACCTCAGGGATGTAAAAAATCTTTGTTTGCGAATGACACAGGCCTTTCTACCACAAGACGAGGCCTGCTTGTCATCTGTAGTAAATTGCAAAAAAGTTTTATATATTTGCAAAAATGGAAGATTTTTACTAATGCTTGCAAAACAAAACTTTATGATACTCCAATATAAACCAAAAAATACTCATACGCCAATCAATTATTGGTCAGATAAAAATGAGTAGGTTTAAGACTTATGCTAGATAAATATCAAAAATCACACTGAAGGTATTCAAGCCAAATGTAACACATATAAAATGTGTGTATCCACTTATTGATGGAAAATCGATAGTTTGATTTAAGAACAAACTTTTGATCTTCAAAGAAACTTCCAGGCCGGACATGTTGTATGCTGAGATGCTATACCAATATGGACTAGCGGTTGTAATACCTGAAAGAAAGCTCTGCAGAGGATTCAAAATAAAATTTTGAAAATGATTCTAAAGTTTCCTCCTATACCAGGGAGCCAGTAGCGCAACCAGGATTTTGCTCAAGGAGGGGTTTTGTGAACCTGAAGATTTGGAAAAGTAAAACAGATGTAAAAACAATAAAAACAAAATTAAAAAATATTGCTAGATTAACATTAAGATAAAGATGAATCGAAGCCAAAACTTGAATTTTTAAGAGCACAAATCTAGAGTACCGAACACCTGCTTAAGCTAAAAACTCAATCGATTGGTTACCTCCAGCTTGTGACCAGTTGATTAAGTTTCCGGCGCAAACGGATGATTGTTTCTCCAGATTTGTGATCTTCAAAAAAAAAAAAAAAAAATAGCTGATGACATTTTTATATCAATTTACAACGCTACTCAAAGGAAATCTGTTGTGCCTGGTGGAATTTTCCAGAAGTTTCCCGAAATATGTTTGATGGATATGGAAAAACCTTCGCGTTCCAATGAACATTTCGTTCTTTACAAACTACTACATTTTAAATATGAATGGCTAAACGGGATTGCAATTTTCTGATAGATATGTTTAAATCTACATATTTCGTAGTTTGCTCGAAAGGTTATTCAAGCTACATTTGATTGCACGCACATACATTGTCGTGATAGCGTTCAATCACTATTCGTCTGTTATGTTCCTTACATATGTTTCCAATTTTTCAGCGCCAGTCGCAATAACAAGCATTGCGATTATCATTAGCAATTTGTCGAAGGCAAATCAGCATCGCAGATATTGAAGCATTTTTAGATTGTAGACGAAAATTTGCGATTTTTCAGCTAAGCAACGGATCTACGATCTCCCTTTATCTGTCCTAGCTATTTTATATGTGATCATTAAAAAATAAAGAATTGCTTCTCCGGAAATTAACGTACTCTCTGGAGTTAATAAAATTCGGCTAAATGCTGAGGAAGCTTAAATATTGTTCATAACATCGAATTTTGCATCAATCAACTTTTACTTCGATATGCATACGTTTGTTTGACAAACTTTTCTTTAAAAAAACTGTAAAACCGAGAAAAGTAAGTGTTTTTGATTTGATGATCTTCGAATTAGAAAGCCACAACTTAGAACAACATTATTATTAATACAACTTACTGTCCACTGTTTGTGCATTTTAGTGTTGAATTTCAAAAATATATTTGATAATTCTTATACTTTTTTTGCTCTTCGGTTGACTCCCAAAACCCCCCCTTGGTTGCGCCACTGCAGGGAGCACTAATGAATTACATAGAATATCCAATGTTGAAACCTTGAAGCAAATCTCGAATGAAAGTATCAATCATTGCATACAAAAAATCATCGAAATCTTCAATTGCCACGAGAAATACGTAATAAATTTAGGTTAAGTTTGGTTAAGTTAATTGAAAGCCTCACCTGTAAATCATCTGAACTGCTACGGCAAATGAAATTAAATGTGTTGTTAACAAAATGATAATAAAATTTATTTAGCATTTAAGGTGAAGATAAATCGAAGCCAAAGTTCGAATTTTCAAGAGCACGGATCTGGAGAACCAAACATCCGTTTAAATTGCAAACTTAATCGATTGGTTACCAGCTGGTGGTGACCAATCGATTAGGTTTTCAGCTCAAACGGATGTTTGGTTCTCCAGACCCGTGCTCTTGAAAATTTGAAATTTGGCTTCATCTTCACCTTAATGCTTAATTTAGTTTTACCATATTGGGATGATAGTTTTGTCTAACACAGAACACCTATTGATGCAACTAGTGAATGTAATGTTTGAAATGATACTAATAAAGGAATTCAACGTAATGTTCGAAATTAAACTTATCAAGTAACATTAAAAAATAATAGTGCTAATGAGTGCTAATACTAATGAAGGCATTGATACCGCTATAGTGCATTATTCACCTGTATGCATATTAGGTGGATTGGGGTTTGATTTTATTTGGGTATTGTCGCTGTAAACGGGAATTACCAATTGTGGGTGTCAATACTGCGAAAGAGGCGAACATCGAATTTCAACGGCTCTTTATTCACCTGATGATTAACGTTTCACAATCAGTATTCACGTGGTTCCCCATCTACCTGCCTTTCTGATATTTCAACTCCCGAACCGACCAATACCAAAATATAATACCATATCGAATGCAACGTGTTGCACTCGCGGCCATAGACCTAGACGCACACCTCTTTCAATGGTCAAGAAACACCGTGAACGTACCCTCTTGCCGACGCGTCGCCAGGTTGAATTGTCAACGCTCGGAGCACGACGACGGCCCGAGCTTCAAATCGCGACCTTGAATATTTCGCATCGAGCTCAATCAGTTTAATCAGTCTTGCGTTTTCGGTCGTGAGATAAACATCTCCGAATCTCGTATGGTTTGTAACTATCGGAGTGAAAGTGATCAGTAATTGATCGATAAAAAAGGTGCCAAATCGTAAGATTATTTACTCAGATCAGACGCTGAACTCGATAAAACATCAGTGAAGTTTCGGTACAAACAAAGTATAAGGTAAACACATAAAAACTAGAGGTGCGGCGCAATGTTTCGCTCGTGAGTCAATGTGATTGTTTATTAATAGATCGCGAAGGAAAAGGATTACACTGATGTTTATGCGAATTTTGTGAGTGATTTTCGTGGAACAAATCGTGAACTTCTGTTTGCAGAATAGTGTGTCGCGGATCGTCTGTGAATTCGGACGTGTGGCGCGCTAGTTCGATATCGCCTTTCGTTTGCCTTGTAGTGGCCTCACCAGATGTTCTCTGTTTACAAGCTAGTGATAAGGGGTTTATAAGTGCCAATTTGAAAGCGTAGCTGATTCATTGTTTGAGTTCGATAAACGTCGGTATACCTTTGTAACTGTGCCAAGCGTCCTTGAGTGTGGACTTCGGTCAAAAAATTGCAGTTGTAATAAATTTACGCGTGAAGAAATCCAATAAGCATCCCGTGTTCAGTCGCGTGTTTCGTCTTGCGCCTCGGTCGTTTCGTCGCCGTCGGTATTCTCGTACCCGTCAAGAGCCAGTAGTCCTTCGCGCTACCTTGTACGGTCGTAAAGCATCAGAAGAATGTCGTTTTACAACGAAAACTACAGCTATCCTCGCAACTGGAATGCCAATGGGTTCGGTTGGGTCAATCCGGCGGCCTTCAATCAACCGTCCTACCCGACGCAAATGCCAATCCCGGAGTCGTCCGGTTATTCCAGTTTGAATCCTTCGATATCCGGGCACTCGTTGTCGTACGGATTCGCTCCGGGGGTTGTGCAACCGCCGTCTACTCCCGGAGGATACCCTCCAATGCCTGCGGCATCGAGTTTGCCCTATCCGACGATGGGATTCGGCGGGTATGGTGGGGGTTCAGGGGGAATGCCGATGCCAATGCCCGATAGTGGCTTCAATGCTCCTCAGATGCCACCGATGCCGATGCCAATGCCGGGTGGTTTCGAACCTTCTGCGGACGATCCGGCGACCGTGAAGGAGATGCCGTTCCAGTCGGTTGCAGTGCCAATTGCCGAGGGAATGTTCAGCAGCGTAAGTAATTGTTATGCATATTTTTGTATGTACTTTATTCAAAATTGTGGTCTTGTTCACATGCAACATCTAGTGAATATCACGTTAAAAACTATTTTTGTCTTCGAATGAATGGTTAAATGTTCTCGATTTGAATTTCTCTCTAATTTCAATAACCCACAAAAGCCATGGGCATAGCCAGAGATGGGCAGTGGGGTCCTTTGTCCCTCATAAGCGACTAAAATTAAATTCAAAATTAATTGGTTTGTTATGAACGTTTTGAATGAATACATTTTCACACAGTATACCGTATATACCACTGCGTCTACGCCAGCTCATGCGGGAAGGGTGTAGGGGCGGTAATTTTTATGGCAGAGAGGCTAGGGGCCTTCCTTAGCCGAGTGGTTATAGTCCGCGGCTACACAGCAAAGCCATGTTGAAGGTGTCTGGGTTCGATTCCCGGTCGGTCCAGGATCTTTTCGTAATGGAAATTTCCTTGACTTCCCTGGGCATAGAGTATAATCGTACCTGCCACACGATATACGAATGCAAAAAATGGCAATTTGGCAAAGAAAACTCTCAGTTAATAACTGTGGAAGTGATCATTGAACACATAGTTGAGAAGCAGGCTGTGTCCCAGTGAGGACGTAATGCCAAGAAGAAGAAGAAGGCTTGCTGTCTGTTTTCAGAATACAAAAAATGATAGAAGAAATAAACCTGATGGGACTACCACAACTCAACGTCACTTCAAAATCTCATAGATGCCTTTGATGAATTTAATTCAGCACACAACAACGTACTGATTCTCGTACCTAACGAAGCTGTTCCCAAACAAAATGAAGTTTTTGCTGCCTTTGAAGAGCTTTATAATTATTGTTCTACCGCCATAGAAGAACTAATTTTTCTCGACAAAGAAAATAGAAATTCATCTTGCAACCCATCGCTTCGAATAATCGTTCAACAACAACCTTTAGCAGTACCTATTCCAACCTTTGATGGTAAATATAAAAATTAGCCTGAATTTAAAGCAATTTAAAAGCCTGGAATATTCTAACGGAACGTTTTGAAAACCAACGAGTAATCGTCGAAACTCACATTACGCTGAAGAAAATATCATCAGAATCGTTTAAGGATCTTCGATTGTTGATTGAAAGTTTAAGATACCTCAAGCAAGAATTTACAAGAATATCCGAACACATAATCGTTGATCCAATCGTGAATGCCCTGGATAAAGCAACACGGGACAAGCAACATGGGGGTCAATTCAATAGAATGGTGTGCTACCAAAGTATGAACCAACACTAGAATTTCTCAAGTCCTGTTGTCAAGTTTTAGAGAATTGTGAAATATCATCCCATTCATCAATTGTTCAAATCAAGCAAAGCTTCAATCCATTGAAACCTCAAAAAAGATTTGCGGCAGCAAAACACTTTTCAAACCAATCACCTGTGATTTCTGCAATGGAAACCACGCAAACTATCAGTGTTCAAGCTTCCTTGCTTTATCTACTACGGAAAAATTGAGAATTAATTTTATTTGCAAATGAATGGTCTTGGAATCCAAAAATAACGCACTCATGTTCCAATCACTGGAATAAATGCACTTAAAAGTTTTGCACGTGATAAAGTTGAAGTGAAAATTCGTTCCCGTACTACAAACTATGAAGCAATTTTTGAATGCTTAGTATCATAATTCCAACATCAAAAATTTCAACAAAGAATTGAAAAATTCCCAATGGAATCCAACTAGCAGATCCTGAATATCATACACCTGATAAGGTCGACATGCTGATTGGAGCAGAATTGTTCTTCGATCTTCTGAAACCTGAGTTCATGAAGCTTTCCGAGAATCTTCCACAACTGCGCGATACCCATTTGGGATAGGTGGTACCTGGAGTATTGCATGAACTAACTATAAACGTTCCTCAGCTATGCAACTTTGCCTCTATCGAAAACGTAGTATAACTAATCAAACAATTTTAAGAAATGGAATAACTTCCAAATATTTCAAATCTCAGTCCAGAAGAACAATTCTGTGAAAAACATTTTCAATCTACTTCACAGCGAGATCAAACAGGACGTTTCACTGTTGAGTTACCATTCAAGACCAATGTGAAAGAACTTGACTAGCGTTGAATAGATTTCTTATGCTTGAAAAACGATGGGGATTAAAAAAAAACAATACATTGAACTCATGCAAGAATGTGAACGCCTTGGACCAAATGAAGGAAAATATTATTTACCCATCATGCAGTTCTACGTCCTTCCAATTCAACAACAAAGTGTCGGGTAATATTCGATGCCAGCGCAAAATCAAATACAGATCTTTCAACGACGAATTACAAATAGGACCAGTTGTGCAAAGCGCCATATACACCATCATTCTAAGATTTCGAAAATACAAATATATGTATATATACAGCCATTCCATGAAAAACCGATCTAGTGGGTCACCGAATTCCGTGACAATTTGCTATTTTGTTCCTTATCCGAAACAAAGATACACGTATTTTTGGATTTTTTGATTAGGGTGACCATTTCCGAAATAGAGTGACCAGAAAAAAAGCGATTTTGCAAAATTTGTATTTAAAAAAAAAATATAACTTTTGAACCGTTTGACCGATTTTCAATCTTTTTGGATGAAATGAAGGCTAAAGATTTTCGGAAAAAATATAAAATTTCACAAAAAATGTGTTTTTTACATGAAAAAACTCAATAGTTTCCGTTTTTTCGTGTTTTGAAGGCCTCGGGACCAAAGGGGCTATTGCTGCTCTCATTTTTTCTTAAAAGTTCAGAAAATTTTACGTAAACTGTCAAATTTTCAGCGATGTATGTTTTTTAGTTTTTGAGATATAATTTTTTGAAAATAAAAAATCAGTCATTTTTCATCGGCACACACTGTAGATCTCAGCGCATTAGATTTGTAATGTTTAAAAAAAATCATAACTTTTGAACAGCTCAACCGATTTCCAATCTTTTGTATGGAATGAAAGCTTAAGGTCTCAACTTTTCAGAAAAAATAGAAAAAATAGAAAACTTTGAAAAAAAAAAATTTACATTAAAATATATGAAAATTTCTAAAAAAAACTAGAAAATTTTATATTTTTTCACGTTTAAACATATTTTTATCAGATTTTTCAATTTTGTATGAATAGTTGAAATTTTAATCTTTCATTCCATACAAAAAGATTGGAAATCGGTGAGCCTTTCAAAAGTTATAATTTGTTTTAAACATTACAAATCTAATGCGCTGAGACCTACAGTGTGTGCCGATAAAAAAATGACTGATTTTTTATTTTCAAAAAAATATATCTCAAAAACTAAAAAACATGCATCGCTAACAATTTGACAGTATACGTAAAATTTTCTGAACTTTCAAAAAAAAAATCCAAAAATACGTGTATCCTTATTTCGGATAAGGAACAAAATAGCAAATTTTCACGGGATTCGGAGACCCACTAGATCGGTTTTTCATGGATTGGCTGTATATATATATATATATATATATGGATATTAAAAAAAATGAATCGACAAATACAATTGGATTTAACTCACACAAAATATTTGAGGATATTTTGGAGAGAACATCCTTCTCTTCCATTTAGGATCTCAAAAAAAAAAAACGCTTCCAGTTTGAGAATCCGTGTCGATATTAATAATTGGGGATCTACTTTTGAAGATATTCCGATGTTCCTTGGAAGACCGATATTCTCCATATAAAATGTCTTTAGCAGCCATTTTGTTTTTGGTCAATTCATCAAAAAATAAAATGTGTACTATACAATACCAGGTAGTAAGGAGTTACCCTTAAAAAATCATACAAATCAGTTCAGTATTCTTGGAGAAATCTGAAAATTACGATATGAGGTTTTTAAAAGTTTTCAAAATCTTAATTTGTCCAGTGTGGTACTAGAAAAATAAATGCTCATTACTCAAAGACGGTTGCACCAAATTGCTTCATTTTTTCACAACATACTCGCATTAATGTATCATCCTTACGATAAAAATTGTGTTCTGTAATTTTTTCAGCTTTTTCAGTGGTGATTTGAAGGTGGCCCAAAGACGATGTAGGTTTATTACTATGGATAAATTTTAAAATATGTTTTATACATGTTAGTATTATAATGAAGGTGCATATTCACATAATGAGTACATATGCTCATAGTGTAAATTCATCAAGAATAGAAAAATGAAAGTTGCTGAAGAATGGGAGAATTTGTTTGCCACTATTAAGCTCCATATCGTATTATAGCCCTGAAAACTTCTACAAAATTCTAAAACAAAATTAGCTTAAAAGAATTTGTTTCTTCAGCAATTTTTTTTTCATTAAAATTTTAAGATTGAGTCCACCTTCAAATCACCACCAGAAATGCTTAAAATTTCACATTTCACTTTTTTTATCATCTAAGGAAGATATGGAAGATTGAATGTTGGAACATTTTTGAACATTTTTGAACTTTGAACTGCCCTAACAGAAATCCTGACTACGCCCATTGCAAAAACTGTATATGGAAGAGGATGTACACTAGATGCTTGACTATATTTAAATACCATCTCTGTTTACTTATGGCTGAAAATCATGTCTGGCACAGTAGGATATCGAAATACAAAACCTATCCACACGGAGTGCACGTTTCAAGAGATTCGGTACGTTGGTTTTTCCTGCGTTTAATGAATGTGTCATCGCGGTGCGAATGTTGAACATCTGGCAATCATTTGGTGTGCCAAAATGGAGCGAAGTTCATGGTAGGACGCAAGATCTTCTGAGCGTAAAGCAGGGGAACTTTGGAATAGTGCTGTAGATTTTTACGATGTTTTTCAAACATAAACCAAAAATATATTTTTTTTTTGATTTTTTATGCAAGGGCGTTTCTAGGCCTGCCGTAAAGATGCTTTGAGGTGTATTACTTGGCCCACATTTAAGTTTGAATTTTAACTCAACTGGCTTAGATGCCTCTTTAGTGGTTTGACGAATTCAATTGATGATTTAACTTTAATATTTATGATTTTCATGAACTGCCCGGAATTCGAATCACAGAATATGAGGAAGCGTCCGGAATAAGAATCATGAGAAGTTCAAACATTTCCATTTATTTAAATTTGTTCATGGTGCGGAATAAAAATCTTCCCCACCATTCGAAAGCTAAGGGATTTGAGGGCTCAATAACACCAAGGAATAATACAGAATGATTTATTTTATATGCCTTTTGATGAGTTACTCTTCACTGAGGCCTAAAGTGTCCGTAATATGAATCAAAACGGTAGTCATTTTTTAATAACTCGATAAACTGTACCGAGTTATTAACTCCAATAATTTACTTTGACTTGTGTCACTCATGCCCCCATTGACATAGATGTTTTGTTTATGGATACTACTCACGACCACGCTGCAATCGCTACATGCGCATAAGCAGCGAATGATAAGGTATAGGGTAGGTGTACCATATTAACAACAGTCAGTGCACACTAGTTTGCGTAGAAAATAAAAAACCCACACCAGCTCATTATGATACCGTCTCATCGCAACCGCGAACGAACCCCTATTCATATCACATCTCACTGTGCGGCTTCTCACTAGGTTAGACGGATTTTTTCGACTTCACCCAACCTGGCTCAATGATTTCGTTCGCCAGCAAGAGTCAGTCAGTGGCAAGTGAGTGTTCGTGGTAAAGAGTAACCCGTTGGTGTCGGGTTTGGCGTAAGGTGAAATTTTGCCGTAAAACTCAATCCAAAGCAGAAGGAAAATCAATTTGTTAGGTAAATTTGGTGGTTGCGTTCGTGGAAAGGTACTTTTTCTGTAGAAGATTCCATCCGAAAAAAACAGGTCTCAGCAAAACACGAAGTTCAAGTTCTGGTGGTGCGTCGAAATTCCGTAACTACGAATAGTAGGGAGTGTCTGCGATTTTCATTTTTAGCATGTGCATAAAAATGTACGGTTTGAATATATTTATTTTGATGGTAGTGACGTCGCGAATCGGTGGATTTCTGTTAGAGGTGTATCACTTTCCGCTTAGTTTTTTCGCTGCCATCGTGGCTTGGTTCATGAGTGATGATGTCACTCTTTCGGCTCTGGCTGTTCCAGTCATGCTGCCATCAAGTCGGTAGATGATGTAGCTAAGCTTAGGTCGTTATAACGCTAATTGCGAGAATGATAGTTTTTTCGTTCTGAGCAGATAATTCCTCGTAAATTAGTTTGATCTTGTAGAAGTGAACGGACATTATCATCTACCGATGCATCGATGTTGCACAAATTCCACTTCAGAAGGATGTTTGTAAACAACATTCGAGCCCTCAGTCAAACAACAGCTGTTCTCAGTACGAGTGGGTTAACATGAGTACAAACTCATTTACAAACCTAGATTCGATAGGAAAGGGCCTCACCATGGCCGATATGATTCACGCATACCGCAGCAGATATAGCTAGGTAGCTGCGTACATTTCAATGGCAATCGATTTGAGTGTTTGGATATTATTGGATAGATGATCTAATAAGAAACTGAGACGCGGTTTCGATTTTTAATGGGTTTGTTCATTGCTTGGGAATAATACAGTCAAACCTTCCTGAGTCGATGTTCCATTACTCGATACCGATTCATCACTGTTCGTAGATGCGATGATATACAAATAATTATGACAATTTCCTAAAACCGGATTGCGGTTCCGCACTGTACACGCTCCACTCAGGAATGGAAAGATCGTTCAGAAAGCAACAATTCCCGACAGTCAGTGTGAGAACGCATTAAATTCATTGTGAAGGACGTGATCTATTTTTAGTGTTTGCTGCAATGGGTTATGTTGTTTAGGGGAGCAGAATGTTGATGTTTTGCGAATGAGTTGTGGAGCTGTTTAAATCGCGGTTTTTGCACAATATTTGAACAGTTTTCAAAATATTTCGCGTTTCAAGTGAAGTTTATCAAACAATATGATGAATCAAGGGTTGAATTGCATTTTCAAAATGATCAAAACACTAAAATTTCATTCATGATTCAATCACCACAATGACGGGTTGAAATCGTGACGAGTAAAGAAAATCCGAAAAGAAATTGTTACTATTACTAATATCGTTAAGTGCTGTTTATTATTTATCATAGATAAAACAGCCTGTACGAATTACTTATATGTTGGAATAACGACACGTTGGGCAGTACCAAATTATTTTATGAAAGTTCCATAGGAAGGATCTTCTTGTGTTTCGCCGAGAAAGGAATCAGTGTAAATCTTTACAGTATTGGGAAAAATCATATATGAATTCAAATTTTGATTTATGTATTTACAATTTCGAATTCTGTGAAGAAAAAGACGCCAATGCTTTTGTTGCTATCCATAGAGTGAATTATGTATTTTGGACAGGCTAAGGATGTGTCTGAAAAGGGCGATCGATTAACTGCATTAGATAATGTTCAGTGGCGCGGAAAGTGGGTAGGACAGGTAGGACATGTACTACGCGCAAAAACACCTGGGTAGTTTTATATCCTGGAAATAAAAAATAAAATAATATGTTAATCTGTACACAGTCCGGGCAGAGAATTTGTTTATAATAGAGAAGCGCGAATACTGAAACCAAAGGTTCCAATTAAACCGTCAAACGTGGTTCCAATCGAGCAAATTCAATGAGATTCAGAGGGTTGCCAGTACATTTTGGAAAATGTCTGGCGAGCTCAAAATAAAAAGTCTTGCAAAATCTGGCATCTGGCAGACACCTTTTTTTCAGAAATTCTAGTAGATCAAAAAATTCCCACGAAACAAAAATAATACGCCATTAACTGAAAATGAACTAAAAGTTACCCTAATTTCACTTCAATCAGAATTTCAGTGAAGAAAACACTGAAACTTGAGCTTGGCTTCTTTTAAATACATAAGGCTGTATTGGAAAACATTCTAGTATATTACCTTTGGTATTTATCAAATAAGTCCTTCATGTTTGATTTAGATACTGGTACTTAGATTCTCATGATTGTAAAATTTAGATCAAACGATGGAACCATCAAAAAGTTTCGCCATGCGTCTGTTTACAAAAATCTTAATCACTTCATAAATGAGAACTGCGCTCCAAAAATTATCTGAAAATAGTTCGAACTACTAACCGTCAAGTTGTAAATGAGCAGTAGTGTGTACAAAAAATGAGTTTTAAATGCCAGTATATCAACGTATAATAATGGAAAGCAGCTACGTTAAACAAAAATACAAATCTTATTGAATATTGCTGTTCGTTTACAATACGAGCATATTTATTTCCTGGTTTATACACCGCTGTTGTAAGTGTTTAGAGTGCCATATTTTTCAGGATATTCCTAAAAAAAATGTTTACTGCTTCAAAGTCTGGCTTCATTGGGAAAAGTCTGGCAAATTTAGCATTTTGTCTTTTTGTCTTTTCCTCGATGAAAAGTCTGGCAGTGCCAGATTAATCTGGCATAATGGCAACCCATGATAGATGTAACACATAAGATACAATGGATGTGCAAGGCTGGTAGCGAGTCACTTTTTATAAGCCAGTCACTTTAAAGTCTCTTTTTTGAAGCCGTTTCAACTAAAGTCACTTTTTTCGTCAAATGGTCACTTTTTTCAACTATTTTAATTTAGCTTCATGTCTGTATCACCACTTTGATTCATGGTTTTCTTGTAAAACAAGTTAATCTTTCATAGAGTTTCACTCAATTTGTGATAGTATATTAGTTATTGTCAGTACGGTGTAAGTTCATTGTTGTAAAACTAAAGGCTTAAATGCTTAGTATTCTGTTGAAAATCTCGTGCATTCTCATTTAATAGGAATTTTTATATCTTGTGGTGTATTATTAGATGTTTGTCATCTATTGTCGAACACTACATTTTAAAATATGCATCCTCATTATTCTATTTATCCTTTAAATTCGTTTTATTATCCAAACCAGCTCTTTAAAATTGTGCAAAATCTATAATATAGGTATTTAACACCAAAACGAAAAAAACTATTTGAGAATAAAAAATTATACTGCTTAGTCTACATTTGCAAACCAAACCTTGAAAAATGGTCGGATAGGCGTTGGGTAGAGTATACTTCCTTTTTTATCATACATGTATATAAGCATCTTCTAGCAACTGTTTCTAGTACCTAGTACCTAGTTTCTAGTAATAAATTTTGAAAGAACCTTTTTCAAAGTTTATTAAGAATGAATATATGCATGGATTAATACATAATACAGCAACGCTTCAGAGAATTTATCGTTTTCATTGAATTGCTAATGAAATCATGCATACTTTCTTCAAAGAAATGTGGGAGTTGGATCCTCTTCTTGGCACTTGGCAGGAGGTTTTTAAAAAGCCAAGGATTTCATATTTGACAAGAATGTGCGCGGTATTTAAATATTTTTAATTACATACTTTATGACAATTCGACCGACTATAACCCCCAATACCAATTGAATCATGAAAGTGTCCTAGTAATTTTGATTAAAATATTAGAAGCTAAGTGCTAATAATTACTTTAAAAGCATATCTCAGATGAACGGCCTATTATGCCTATCGTCTTTATGCTAAATGTCCATTCGGCCAAACGTAGCTTGATTCAACTATTTGTTCTCATTTAGTCCGCATACGTAGGACGTGTCTATGATACATTGGTCTTAAGAACCATATTCGATCTTCTATCATCATTTTTAATTTGAAATATTGATTGATGGTAAAATATTACATTTTCCGTAATCTTGATCTAGATACACAAAATAAAGCTAACAGAAAGTAGCCTCTTTTATATTAAGAAATAAAGAATAAAATAATATGTTAATCAGTCCACAGTTCGGGAAGTCTCCCTTCTAAGCCTACGGTAGCCAGTATTTATAGCTCAGAAATCCCGTAGGTACGAACAAGTAAAAGGTACCAGGAATATTACTTGAGATAGGTAGACATGACAGTCCTTTCCCCTTTAGAAACTTTCTAATAACTCTTTAAAAAGCCGCCTTCACGTTACAACAACTCATACAACGAACAATCGAAAATATACCCAAAAAATTCCACAACTGTAACTTCAAAGTAATTATTTCATGACTACTACAAGACCTTCAAATCATTGGATTCATACTGCTCTGCTCAGCATTAAATTTGACAACTTCGCCAACAATAAAGAACAATTTCGTTCATCTCGATATAGCAATCGCTTCACAAAAGAACAACTATGTTCACAATATACGACAATTTCGTCAGCTCTGAAGAACAATTTAGTTCAACTCAAATTGGTAATTTTACCAAACTCAAATAAATAAAATGGGCATACTCGCCACCTCAAAGAAAAGCGACAATCGCCAACACACGTTTCCATGATCCTCGTCGCCACTTTTATATCCTGCAAATAAAGAATAAAATAATATGTTAATCAGTCCACAGTTCGGGTAGTTTACCTCCTAAGCCTACGGTAGCCAGTATTTATAGCTCAGAAATCCCGTAGGTACGAACAAGTAAAAGGTACCAGGAATATTACTTGAGATAGGTAGACATGACAGCCTCCAGTGAATATTATATTTTATCCATCTTTATCTATACGCTAATAATTTTTCTAGACTAAATCTTGAATTCTTAGCGATTTGAAGTAATGGAAAAAATTTGGGATCTACATAGTTTATAATGAATTCTGTTTCCGAGGTTTTTAAGATGTCATTTTTGTGAGTTTAGATGGAAACGTAAATGACAAAAAAAAAATATCACAAATATGCCAAATTATTTTGAACATTTACATTACAAAATAAAATACTTTGATGATATAAAAGACACCACTTCTTCAACGCATCTTACTTAAATTTTGAAATGCTTGGAAATCTGCTAAAAAAGGATTATTTGCGTAAATGCTGACTTTCCTGTTAAAAAATATTGATGTTGAAATTTTGGAAGCACAATAAAAATTTCAAAATTTGGTACTCAACCTCAACTAGCCTACTACCTGCAGTAGATCATATTGGATATTCCATTCTTGGTCGTAAAACAGTGTAGTAGATAAACTGATACAAAATTAATTACGTTGAAAATCAACAAGTCACTTCTAGTCACTTTTTCGAGAATCGGAAGTCACTATTTAGTCACTTATTTCTAAAATCTGGTCACTAAAATAACTTTTTTTAGCACCACTTTTTGCTACCAGCCCTGTGGATGTGTGTTAGTGAAAAGCGGTAGGAAAGTGACGTCATTGATTAGCTTGATTCTTTATGGCGACTGACGGGATGATACGCGCACTGACAAACTTGAGATTTTGCTTTTCCTATATTAATCTCCATACAAACTCAATTTTTGGGAGTACAGAATGATCTAGAATCGAATAAGCGTTGTGGAGCAAAAACCAATTTTTTGAACCACCCCAATAAATACCTATCACTGCTGTACTGCCCATAATTGCAACAATACATGAATACCATGCCCACACAGTTACGGATCACCCACAGTGACGGATCACTTTGGCGTTCAACATCGGATAACTCGCTCAAAACATTAACGTTGACGTAAAACATATTTTTCCCATGTTATACTTTTTGTCTTCTACCATTTGTAATGTTAAACACAACATTCAACCGCTAAATAACGGTTTATTTGACAAATGTTTAGTTGGTAGCACACAGCTATCATTATATGGTCGTTTACTGTAAGAAGTGCCGTCAGCATTCATAAGCTCCCACAGGTGGTAAAATTCTAATGTTATAGCATGTTTTATGCTCGTTCGCTTCGATTTAGTATGAATTCATCTTTGGAAAACATTTTACTTGAATTTTTATTCTAAATACCGAATATTAGCACTTCTAACTAGTGATCCATAATATGGACCAGGAAATGATTGTTTACCACGGTTATGGATCACTTCCAAAGAATGTAGATTTCTGCTATTTTATGCATTGAATTCGACATTTTCAGACAATAGCACTAAGGATAAAACTAATAAAACATCAAGGTTTGTAAATTTCATTTTTTAGCAGACAAAAATGGGTGGAAAACTTGGTGTGGAGCGCAAACAGTTCATGTATCAGTTACTACAATGCAGTATCACAATAAAAAGGGCATTTTACCCTTGTTTCCAGCTCTAACACTGCTATTTTTGGCAGTAATACAGTATTGGACAAAACATTTGCAACTTTTTCGATTTTCCATACAAAATGACCAACTTTGGTAAGCTAGATCTCAGTTATTTATCGTCCGATTTGAATGAAATTTTCACAGCACTTCAGATATAACTTGAATTTTAACATATATTTTTGAGTGATTTTTCCAATCATTGGTTTATAAATTATAACGGTTTATCTAAAGTGTAATTTTCGACGAAAAATTCAAAACTATTTTTCTCAAAATCTGATAGCCCTACACAAAAACTATCTTCAGCTAACTTGTTCACCTCGTTAAAATCTACAACTTTGCTGAAGATACCATGAAGCTATTCCTTCAATATGTTTAGTTATGTCATTTATAAAAAATCGTCAAAAAATTGACTTTAGTCAAACCGTTACTGCTTTTGAACTTGTGATTGGAAAAATTACTCAAAAATATATGTTAAAATTCAAGTTATGTTTGATGTTCTGTCAAAATTTCATTCAAATCGGTCTATAAATAACTGAGATATAGCTTACCAAAGTTGGTCATTTTGTATGGAAAATCGAAAAAGTTGCAAATGTTTTGTTCAATACTGTATATTACACATTGTTAACATTCGCCATACCATGCAATACAGATGCATTGAGTTGAAAATCTCTTGATTTTGCGCACTGATCCGTAATATGTCACAATTTGATCCATAATATGAAAATTGATCCATAATATGGTTTTAAGGACCGATACATTTTTTAATTTTTATGCAATCCTATGTAAATATTACACTCAAAACAGTTTACTAACCGATGTTCCAATTTGAAACGATTCGATTCGTGCTTTTAAATTACAATTTTACGTTTTCCATGTCGTTTTATTGAATTTTATAGGTTGGACTCCACACTATTTGATCCATAACTGTGGGGTCATGGTACAATGATTTTTCCAGCCGCATCGTTCAGCAGATTGAAGAGCCTTCTTATAAGCCTTCCGGACGAACGACTCGAACGAGTTTGATCCATTGAACTGCATCTGTTTCAACTTCTGAATCTAGTCAGCTCGGAAATCTACCCTTTTGAAGTCTTTACAGACTGCAGAGGACAAGCTTTTTGAAATCGGGGCAGCAGTGACGATAGTCCAGGGGCTTAACGGAACCACCCCCCCCAGGACCCCAGCGAGTTGGATGTAGTGGATTTTACAGTTGGCTTTGATGAACCTTCATAAAAACCACAAAAATCCGAATGCAACTCTGTCAAAGCGGCCGGTGCCGCTCAAAGTACCAATGCACCCTAGCCCAAACTAACAGGAATGCCAATCGGCACGCACGACTAAGGCCAAGTAACGGTATATGTACTGGATAATATGCTTTGAGGCTGACTGCGGCGACATTCTACTCCCTTATTAGGGTCGGGTGACACTGGCCCGAAACGGCGAGTGGGCTAATAGCGCAGGCTGCCCTCGTCCCGTAAAACCGTGGCAGGCCTTAGAGTACGTCCCACAGCCGTCGCCTGGTTGCTCCAACTGGGCGCGAGCAGGCTCAGAAGCCATCACCTGACTTGCACCGATCTGGCTCTGAACATAGTACCCCATGAAGGACTATATCAACCATAGCATGTCCTTCCTGCCAGCATAGATAACCATGGGATCATAAAGGTGACAATTCCAGCGGAGATGTATAGCGGCACTTAGGGGGACCCATAAGAGATGGTCAACCAAAACAAACAACTAGCGGAAGGTGAAGGAGAGGCTTCTGGACCCATCAGCAACCGGCTAAGGTTCCCGCCAAGACAGGAGGTGACCAACATCAACTGTAGTGAAAACAGTGTGGGCAAAAGGCTAGATATTCTGACGATGGCAGGCACTGGCCGCTCTAGTGCAACATGTGAGGTGACCGATTGCCCGGGACTAATCGAGGGCCATGGATCGCAATAGAGAATACCTTCCTAAAATGCAGGTAGCTGTTGAGCAACTTGATGTCATCATCGAGTTTGTTAAGAGCAAAAGCAATATCAGCAAAGACTTGAAAACAAGTCTACTGAAATTGCGACAATCAATCCTAGCTGCAAAGCAGGACTACGAGAAAGCCAAGGAACAACTTGGCAAGGTAGAAGGCAAGAAAGACACGAATCGTAGGAATTTAGGCGAAGCCCTCGTTATCAAATCGGAGGAAGTGAAATACACCGAGGTTCTGAAGGCGATGCGAAGCACGGAGAAGCTATCGCCATTGGGCGCAGACGTGCGGAGCATAAGGCGAACAAGGATTGGTGCAATTATCCTAGTCTTAAAGAAGGACGCCAAGGAAAAGGATGCAGTCTATAAGTAACTGGTACAAGAAGTACTTGGCGACGAGGTTGATGTAAGATTCCTTACTGCTTAAGCGACTCTCCAGTGTAAAAATCTGGATGAGGTCACCGACGCAGCGGAGGTCTCGGCTGCTCTCAAAGAGCAGTGTGACATCGACAAAGCCAGTAAGGCCATCCACCTTAGAAAGGGCCCGCAGGGCACCCTGGTGGTGGCGATCAGGCTGCCGGTCGCAGAGGCCAACAAAGCGAAGAACTTGGGCATACTCAAGGTAGGCTGTTCGGTTTACCGGCTGAGCATACAATAGCCTCCTGAAGTTTGCTTCAAGTGTTTCGGGAAGGGCCATAAGTCGTGGAATTGCAATAGTCCCGACAGAAGTAAGATATGCAGAAAATGCGGCACCGATTGCCACAGGGCAAGCGATTGTAAACAAATCGCTTAGTGCCAAATGTGTGTCGACAGAGCAGACAACGGACACTTAACGGGTGGACCCAAATGTCCGGGCACAAGCGGAGTATCAAAGCAGCCAAAACGGAAGTTATACAGTGAAGTTAAGTAAAAGGAGCGGCATCCGTTACTGCGCGGTTGTCACTCTGGATGTGAAGAATGCGTTCAACAGCGCAAGCTGGGAAGCAATAGCACACGCGCTTCACCGCCTCAAGGTACCGGTGCAGTTGTGTAAGCTTCTAGAAAGCTATTTTGATGGTAGGATTCTACTGTATGACACAGAGGAGGGGCAGAAAAGCGTTCGAATTACCGCATGAGTACCTAAAGGTTCAATCCTGGGCCCGCTGTTATGGAATGCGATGGTCGGTGACGTACTGAGGCTGCCCCTTCCGAGGGGTGTTAAGATTGTTAGCTTCGCCAACGATATCACCCTAGTGATCTATGGTGAATCGATGGAGGACGTATTTCCATAGTTGAGGAATGGATGAAATCTAGGAAGTCCAAGCGATCCCTTAGGCATCTTGGGGTAATGATCGATGACAAGCTCAGCTTCGCTAGCCACGTTGAATATGCCTGTAAAAGGGCATCTACGGCTATAGCGGCGCTTTCGAGGATGATGTCTAACAGCTCTGCTGTAATTGCCAGCAAACGCAAGCTACTGGCGAGCGTGGCGCTATCCATACTAAGGTATGGAGGACCAATCTGGTCAAAAGCGCTTAGAACGAGCAGAAACCTAAAGTGGTTTGAAAGCACGTACAGGATAATGTGCTTAAGAGTTGCAAGTGCATACCGGACGTTATTCAAAGAGCAGGGATGACGCCCATCGGCCTCATCATCAAGGAAGATGTTCAATGCTTCAACCAAAGAGGTACCAGAGGAGTCCACGACACGTGTATAGAGGCAACGCTCAGAAGTTGGCAGCAGGAATGGGATAACTCCACCAAGGGTAGATGAACCCATCGACTAATACCAAATGTATCAGATTGTTATGAAAGAAACCATGGGGAAGTGAACTTCCACCTGACGCAGTTTCTGTCAGGACATGGTTGTTATAGACAGTACCTGCATATGTTCGGGCACTCAGAAACTCCTGCGTGCCCCAATTGTACTGGTGTGAAGAAAACAGCGGAGCATGTCGTGTTCGATTGCCCCCGTTTCATTATTGTGAGAGATCGCATGCTCGCTACATGCGGATGGATCACGTCCTCCGACAATATAATATGTAGGAGAATGTGTGAGGATGCCGAGTGCTGGAATGCAGTAACTACGGCTGTCACTCACATTATGTTAGAATTGCAGCGCCTATGGCACGCCGACCAAGAGTTAGTTGCAGAGGATTAGCCCTGCCAAGGCTGGTCCCTTGTAACATTGTTTAAGTCGGCTAGGAGAAGCCTAGGCTACTTCTGCTACACGTATTGTGCTATATGCACTGGTCCTCTCCCCAAGGGTCATGTCGATGCACTGTACACCACTTGAGGAATTCAAAAAGAATTGCAGTTCATGGGCTGGTTTTAGCGGGTCGTAGTTGGTGCGTTATCCCCGCATTCCCTGAGTTACCTTATCAGGTGATCGGTTTGCAAATTTCACCCTTGTAAAAAAAGCTTTTTGAAAGCTTCCATACTGTAGGATGTTGTAGTATCATCGAGTTTATCCGTAAAATTTAGACGCATTAAATTCAATTTAGAATTCTCAGTTTGTGTACCAGGGATTCCTTAAACGCAAATTCTGTGACTTGCTTAAACGCAAAGTTTGTGACTTTCAAATGTTCAAAGAAAATGTAGCGATGGTCAGATAAGGATTCTTCTTATCTAACACATGTCAATTCGTCAGCACGTGACACTGTCCGAGAAGAGAGTTCTATTTAATACTTTTTTCTATTTCACCTGGTACCTATTCTAAGAATTAAGAGTAAACTTCTGCTGAACAATTTTGTCTTCCATGTTATAAAATATGAAAAATCGCAAGAAAGCAACAACGATGCGCTTGTTGTCGCACACAATCCAGGTCTACTTTCTATTTTCATCTTCAATTTATCGTTCCGTTGGTTCTACTGACTCAGTTCAACACAGCGAACTCCAAAGAATAGAGTGCGAATTAAAAAACGATCACATCGCGAGGTGCGTCGTCTGAACGTAGTCGCGTTCTGCCTGGACCGGAACTAGGTCATTGATTTTCTTTGTCCGTTCCAAAAACGACGACAGTCGTCAGTAACTTGGAACTGTGCCATGTCCCTAAAGAAGCGTCGCCAGTACGCTTCCAGATTGAAATATAGTTCTGACCATGTCACACGACAAGAGAGAAATCGTTCAGACTTACTGGCTCAACAGCTCGTTCCTCAAGAAGATGCGACACCAAATGGGATGAGTTCTGGTCGTGAGACGCCCACGATGCGCTTTAAGAGCAAACATTTGTGGAATTTCCAAGCGAGGTTTTTGTCTTTTAGTGAGTCCCCGCTTGGGGATTTTGGCGACTGAAACTCGAAGTGCTTTTCATTTTGACATATTCAAAATGATTTCATCGAAAAATATGTTAAAAGTTCAGGTTATAATCTACAAGTACATGATACTCTTCAACATTTAACTTTACGTAGTAAAAATATGATAGTCCCATCATTGTATGTAACTATGAGTAATGGAATATTAATCAACGTATAAACGTAACGAACGTAAACTTTGAGGCAGTTGAAGGTAACACCACAGACAAACAGATCTACTTCTTCTTCTTTGCATTACGTCTCCTGGGACAGAGCATGCTTCTCAGCTGTTCAATGAGCACTGCCACAGTTATTAACTGAGAGCTTTCTTTTGCCAAAGATGCCATTTTTGCATTCGTATATCGTGTGGTAAATACGATGATACTTTATACCCAGGGAAGTCAAGGAAATTTCCATTACGAAAAGATCATGGACCGATCGAGAATCGAACCAAGACGCCTTCAGCATGGCTTTGCTTTGTAGCCGCAGACTCTTCCACTCGGCTCCAATGCTCCAGACATGTAGATGTAGAGTTTAAAACATAAAATTCGAAGTAAATTAATACTCACTCACATTGTATAATTTGGAGTAATCATTAAAAGTGTGGTCAATGGAAATTTGATCACTGATACATCAGTTTGTCTGTGGTACCACCTTCATCACGCAGATCTCCAACATCGTTGTAACATAGTGAACGAATGCAATCGTCATAAATCTTCGCTTCATTTCCCATGCCGCTTCGTGCATTATTAGTGAACCATTACAGTCAGACGAATACGTTATAACTGGTTTGCAGAATCCATCGCAAACAAACGCTCACTACCTAGTAGAACTGAGCGAATTATTCAAATAGATTTGTTTGTGCGCTATCTGATGACAAATCTGCAACACAATCACAGCATTCTTATTAGCGGTAGTCACGACGTAACGTATATCCAATAACAACCGGAAACCTGTTTATGCGAACGCCGAACTTGAACTTCGTGAGTCGGATGGAATCTCGGAAAATATTATCTCCCCATCCGAGCAACTAATTCAAGCGTGAGGTTCTTCACGCTCGCAGAGTTCAATTCTCACCTCTAACTCACGCTTACATTTGTAGACATCCACTTGAAGAGAAGTAGAGTTACTCTAACGGCTGGTGATTGCGGCCGACGACACTTCTAGCGTGCAAATATGGACGAGTTAAAGGTACACTTGTCACGACATTCTCGAGTGACACTCGAGGGCGGTCCTCATAGTGGCGCTTCATATCTTAATTCCATATTTGTTGTAGGGCCTCCTGGGAGGGGCCGGCAGGCAGCTGTTCGATGCGGCGGGGCAAGCGATTGCAGGGGCCGCTACCGAGTACCTGGGCAATGTCATCAACGAGATATTCGAGAAGAAGCAGAGCGACACCAAGCGGGTGCTGCCGTCGATCAGCAATATGAAAGTTGTAAGTAAATGGGATGATTGATGCTCATGATGGTAATCATGGGATAGTAAAGAAATGCACAAAGATATTAACAGGGCTGGTAGCAAGTCACTTTTTAGTGACTTGGTCACTTTTTTCGACCTGGTCACTAAAAAGTCACTATTTTCAACAAAAAGTCACTAAAGTCACTTTTTTCACGAAAATGGTCACTATAGTCACTTTTTTCGTGATCTGATGAGTATGAAATTAAAGGCAGGTTACCTTTCCAAACATCATCAAAACTCCTCCGGAGAATAAGCCAGAGATGGTTAGAAATAACAACCAAAAAATTCAAAGAGTTTGTCAGAAACTTGTACAGAACTTCTACTATTAATAATTTAAGAAATTGTATTTGAAATTCCAACAAATAAACTATGAAAATAAGTATGGAAAAAAGTGTTAAAAGTTGATTCATGGATAAATGTCCATGAATCAACTTTTGACACTTTTTTCATACGGCTTTGGTAAACTATTTCTATACATAAACACGTCTCTATAATGAATGCTTGAACGTTGTTGAACAATAATAATTAATTACTAGTGATATCAGTGGCTATTCCAAATAATCAAATCCACATGTTCATACAATAACAAATTAGCGTTTACTGTTTGTTTTATAATCTAAATATGCAAAATTAGTCATTTTCAGGGTCTTAGATCAGATAAAACGTGTAATTACGAGCCGCCACTGAGTGATATGATTGTTTTCAAAACCTAATTCATTTATTCAAACGATCAGTTAAAATATAGATATTTTAATATGAATGGAATAATTTTCTAATTCGGTTTATCTCGAATTCGTCAATAATCAGTTGCGTTTTGGAGTTAAGGCCCAAACGCATTGATAGCGGAATGGCAACGGAAAGCGTAACCGGTTCGCCAGCATGAACTATAACATGCTTGTCGACTCAGTGTCAGTTCACTTTCATTCGATGACAACTCAGTCGAGAAGGTGTGATCCATGCAGGCGAACCGGTTCCGCTTTCCGTTGCCGTTCCGCTATCATTGCGTTTGGGCCTTTACTGTTGTTTATTTGGAAGAAATGGTTTAATTTTACAGACATTCTGCCACGAATTTAGCTTATGAACTTTGAATTCTATCAGGATTTTTTTCAGACTTGTTTGAAATTCATTCACGATTGTCGCCAAAATTTTGTGTACAACTATTGTGTACTACCCCTCGAATTATTCCACAGATTTGCTTAAAATTGTATCCGGGGTTTGTTTACTCCATATTTGTAACATTCGACCAAAGTAGGCAGTGAGTAAATGGAAAACCATACATTTTATGACAGTATGAGAAGAAACTAAAATTTCTAAAAATTACCAGAGACTCAAAAGTGCATATTGGATGAAATTTTATACAGCACATACTCAATATTGGGTGAATATTCAGAAAATAATATTGATAGGAGTATCTTTTCTACTACATTACGAGGCTCATGTATATTATCAATGTGACGGTTATGCTGCTACATGTAGCATTATTATTATTATCTTTATTAACGAGATTTGCAGCCCGAGGCTGGCTCATCTCGGGCTACATGTAGCAATGTGACAAAACAACTTTTAAATTTTCTAGAACATACTCACAGATAACAGTAAGTTGACTGAAACTGTTTATTATTTGATGACTCTCCACTAGAGTGTTCATTTCCCGGCCATTTTGTTCGTCCCGGGATTCGGGACAAAAATCTTGGCTTGTCTCGGGAAGTGGGATCCCGGGATTTATAAAATGTTTAATAAACTAGTATTTTGATAGAAATGGAATTACAAATCCAACAATACAAAGTTTTAAATGAAATAAAAAGATAATGTAGCTTTTCAATAATTATAACAAATCATGTTTCATATATGGTTTTCGTATTCTGTTGATGTAACTTAATAAAACTCAAAACTTAGCTTGACTAATTATGGGTTTGCTAGTGATTTTTTCAAATTCTCTATACTGCCCATAAACACATGTCAGTATCATGTTTGCTTGGATTCGTATTCACATGGGACAATAGAAGTATGGTAAAAAATTAAGTCATAATATAAAAGCAATTTGCTTCGGACATTTCAAAACTCATCAAAACTTTAGAACAAAAGAAACAATTAAAGATAATTGAAGGTATTGTAGAATATCATGCTAAAAGTTAATAACTGAAAATTATTGATCGAAGTTTAGATGTACTATCAAATTAGCTTTCTCAGTATTTGTTTACAAAAATGGCTAATGATGAAGAGAAAAGCATTAAAGCTAGTAGCTCGTCATTCGTTGATTTTGCATGCCATGTTGATTTTGCAGCTCGCAATTTCAAAGTGATAAAACTCAGTCAACATAAGTAATATTGATTCGAAAAAGTATCACTACTTGCGTTTACATGCAGAAAGTATGCTGATACTTTTTGAATTATCTCAGTGCAAAACCAAGCGGTTTTCTTTGTTTCGCAATCGTGAGATGAATTAGCCACAATCATCGATGCCCAGTACAAATTTCAATGACGGTCTACTATGCCTTAAAACTTTAGAACTAGACAAATAAAAATATGTGTTTCTTACTTGGTTCATTGGTCTTATCTTGAAAATAATTACTCTTTTCAATGTGGTTTTCTATTTTATCAAATAAGAAAAATGTCATTGTTTTTTATTGAAGTTTAGTGGTTTTCAAATTCTACGTACATTTCGGGAATCCCGAGATTCTCGGGTTGTCAGAGCTACTATCCCAGGAAACGAAAAATCCCGAAGTTCGTTAAATCCCTGAATTTTTTGACCCGGTATGAACACTACTCTCCACGGTATTAACACGAAAGGGGTATCCAGTATTTAACATATTCTGAATCTACGTTAAAAATTGAGCAAGAATCCAAAGTTTCACAATTTCCTGTGGCCTGGAACGTCGACGGATTGAAATCTTTTTGAATCATTTATCATATACCTTTTAGAAGTGCAATAAATTGTGTCATACTTAGAAAAATGTGCTCTTTCGATCAAGCTACAAAAAAACTGTAATTTTTGTCTACCCAATTGTCAAAAATGACGAATGTGATAAATATGCAGTTATGGGCAGTAGATTGGTTTATATACAGATAGAACGTATTTTATTTCTAGCCATTTTTATGACCAATACTTGTAAATTGACGCTTATATTGAGCTGTTCGGTAATCCAATCCGCATGGTTATTAAATTAATTAACTCATTACGCGTGGTAAAGATGGACAAATTATGGGTGAAATTATGAAAAAAATCTACGTGCTCGGCTGGGATCCCATCTTTACCACGCGTAATGAGTTAATTAATTCAATAATTGTAGTTTTGAAGTCTCTTTTTGGTCACTATTTGGTCACTTTTTGGTCACTATTTTGATCATTTTGGTCACTAAAGTCACTATTATTTTGCTGTCTAACTGCTACCAGCCCTGTATTAATCACAAATGAAAGCTACCGTTCGACAAGGATCCTTGAATGTAACTAGGAAGTCGTTATTAAATTTGTGGGCTTCGTGGCCGAGCGGTTAGTGGTACCAAGCATTTAGCCACATCGAGTCATGGAGTGTGGGTTCGATTCCCGCTTTAGTTCGGAAAACTTTTCGTCAGGAACGTATTTCGACTGTGCCACCGGGCGTTGCATGCTAGCTCGTTGTCTAGTGTGGTGCTTCCTTCAAAGGGATCGTTCAAATATTACGTAATGCTTCATGGAGAGGGAGAGGGTCTTACAAAGTGTTACAGTCCATACAAAAATTTGAAATATTTCATACAAAAGCTGTTACATGGGAGAGGCAGGAGGTCTAAAATTGGCAAAATTTGCGTTACCTTATATTTGAATGAACCCAAAGGGCCAATTGAATGGTAAAGAGGACGAGCTGTTTAATTTTCTTACAGTTAATAACGTACATATAGCAGTTGTATTAGAAACCTGGATCTAAACTCAAAAGAGATCCTAACTTTTTTGTTTATCGTAATGATCGACTTGATGGGGCATGTTGGGGAGTTGCAATCATCATTCATAGGCGTATTAAACATCAGCTGTTTTCGTCATTTGAAACTAAAGTCTTTGAAACTTTAGGTGTTTCTGTTGAAACACAGTTTGGTAAATATACTTTCATAGCTGCCTATTTGCCTTTTCAATGCTCTGGACAGCAAGTTAATTTGCTCCAAACTGACTTGCGAAAATTGACTCGCAATAAGTCAAATTTTTTTGTCATTTGTGACTTTAATGTCAAACATCGGTCATGGCATGATTCTCAGAGTAATTCCAACGGCAGAATTTTATTTGATGAGTGCTCTTCAGGATATTTCTCAATTCAATACCCTGATAGCCCTACATGTTTTTCCTCTTCTAGAAATCCATCTACGATTGATTTGGTCTTAACCGACTCTAGTCATCTTTGTAGCCAATTAGTTACTTATGCTGATTTTGATTCTGATCATGTCCCTGTTACATTTCAAATATCCCATGAAGCGATTCTCAATCCTATCAGCTCTACTTTTAATTATTTACGAGCCGACTGGAATATATATGAAACGTATATTAACTCTAATCTTGATGTTAATTTTTCATTACAAACTAAACTAGATATTGACAATGCTCTTGAAACTTTAACAAATTCCATTGTTAAAGCCGGAGCATTGCAATTCCAAAATGTGAAGTAGAATTTGAATCCGTGATTATAGACGATGATCTTAAACTCTTGATCCGTCTTAAAAACGAGAGGAGAAGGCAATTTCAACGCACTTGCGATCCTGCTATGAAAATTATATGGCAGGATTTACAGAAAGATATCAAGAAACGTTTTGCACAATTAAGTAACAAAAATTTTGAAAATAAGATATCTCAATTGGACCCTGGCTCTAAGCCCTTTTGGAAATTATCTAAAATCTTGAAAAAACCTCAGAAGCCAATACCGGCATTGAAAGAGGAAAACAAATTATTACAAACTGCAAAAAAGCTCAAAAATTAGCTATGCAGCCTGAAAGCGCGCACAATTTTAATTTAGGACTTACTAGTCCAATTGAAAATCAAGTTACTTCAGGACTTCGAAAATATTCTCAATCAAGAGAACGTTTTCGAAAATGCCTGTGAGACTGATTTGGAAGAATTGAGAACTATTATTAAAAAAATCAAAAATATGAAAGCTCCTGGCGATGATGGAATTTTCTACATCCTCTTCAAGAAACTTCCAGAAAGAAATGTTTTCAAGTAGCATATTTTCCTGACAAATGGAAAAATGCTAAGGTTGTTCCAATTTTAAAACCAGACAAAAATCCTGCAGAAGCTTCTAGCTATCGTCCAATCAGTTTACTTTCCTCCATCAGTAAACTTTTTGAAAAGGTCATTTTGAACAGAATGATGGCCCCCATCAACGAGAATTCAATGTTTGCCAATGAACAGTTCGGTTTCCGCCATGGACATTCGACCACTCATCAACTTTTACGTGTAACAAATTTGATCCGTTCCAACAAATCTGAAGGCTACTCTACTGGTCTTGCTCTTGTAGACATAGAAAAAGCATTCGACAGTGTTTGGCATGAAGGTTTAATTGTAAAATTAAAAAACTTTAATTTTCCAACATACATTGTTAGAATAATTTAAAGTTATCTGTCAAATCGTACACTTCAGGTTAATTATCAGAACTCCAGGTCTGGAAGACTTCCTGTAAGAGCTGGTGTTCCTCAAGGCAGCATTTTGGGACCAATATTATACAATATTTTCACATCTCACTTACCTGAGTTACCTCAGGGATGTCAAAAATCCTTGTTTGCGGATGACACAGGCCTCTCCGCCAAGGACGAAGCCTGCGTGTCATCTGTAGTCGATTGCAAAAAAGTTTGGATATTTTTTCTTCATACTTGCAGAAATGGAAGATTTCTCCTAATGCTTCCAAAGCTCAACTAATAATATTCCCACATAAACCGAAAGCTCTTTCTTTGAAACCTTCAAGTAGACATGTTGTCACGATGAGAGGGGTTCCAAAAAATTGGTCAGATGAAGTTAAGTACCGTAATTTCGGGTGAAATTGATCATTTTTCACGGGTTTTCTGGTCTGTTTTCAATAATGTTAACAATGCCAAACAACAATGCAGGAAAACAAGTACGAAAGTGAGCCTCATCGACTCATGTAGCGAAATTTTCTAACAAATGTCATTTTAGTGTTAACAAATATCTCTAAAATAAAAAATCAGGGGATCTCATTTCGGGGTGAAATTGATCACTTGGCAATGCCATTATTGTTAGTTTTCAAAACAACTCTACATGATAAATTTGAGCTCTCTGAATCCGAATATGCTTGTCAAATTCTTAACAATGCAATATTTATATAAATAATGAATAGTTAAATTTCAAGAATTACGCGGAAACGCTTAAATGTATGCAATTTCCTAAGGAATTCAATTCAACATTCACGAGACGCGACGGAGACAAGACATAACACTTATCGTTCTTACAAATAATCAAAAAGTTTTAAAAATTACCTTTTCGTCGACCGGTTTCGGGCGCGATATAGCCCATCTTCGGGACAATGTCCGACTCAAGCTAATTGGTAAGAGTTGTGCTGATGAAATCTGGTTTGGGGATATATCTTAAGCATCCTCACAAACTTTCAGGTTTATACCATGTTCAAATCCTTGCTTATAAATAGAAGTTCATAGGTGTTTGTCAATACTGCACTGTGCATGATTTTGAAATTTTACATTATTTTCATAATAATAAACATTCTTTAACGCAAAAAAACTTCACAACACACAATTCGACAATAGTTACGACAAACAACGTTCATTTACTGCAGCTTACATTGATATTTGTGCTCCATTGTGAATAAATAAAATCGTGTGATACGATGATCAATTTCACCCTTCTGATCAATCACACCCGATTTTACCGTATCTAGGGCTCATGCTAGATAAGAATTTAACTTTCAAAAATCACATTGAGGGCATTCAAGCCAAATGTAATAAATATGTAAAATGTCTCTATCCCCTTATTAATAGAAAATCAAAACTTTATCTTAAGAACAAGCTTTTGATATTCAAACAAATTTTCAGGCCAGCCATGTTGTATGCTGTACCAATATGGACTAGCTGTTGTAATACCAGGAAGAAAGCTCTGCAGAGAATTCAAAATAAAATTTTGAAAATGATTCTGAGACTTCCTCCCTGGTATAGTACCAATGAGATACATAGAATATCCAATGTTGAAACATTGGAACAAATGTCAAATAACATAATCAATAATCTTCTATTGCCACGATTAATGCGTTATATGTTTAGGTTAAGTTAGGTTAAGTATATTCAAAGCGTTTTTTTTCTCTTATAGGCAGGTGAAATCAACTCACCTGTAAAAAATCTGAACTGCTACGGAAAATGAAATGTAATATGTTGTTAACAAAATGTTAATAAAATCTTAAATTTGTTTTACCAAATTAGGATGATAGTGTTGTCTAATAACACAGAACACCTAGATATAAGAAATGAATGTAATGCTTGGAATGATACTAATAAAGAAATTAAAAAAAAAAAAACGGAGGCGGACTATCTGCAAGGACCATAGCAAGATAATCTGGACAATTTATCCATTTGGGCTGCAAAGCTGGGTATCAAATTTTCCTCGGAGAAAACTGAGTTGGTTGTCTTTTCTAGGAAGCGTAATCCAGCAGAGATTGAGTTTTAAATTTTGTGTAAGGAAATCACTCAAGGCCTTTCACATATGTACTGGCCTGGTTCGACTCTAAATGCTCTTTATCAGATCGCTTCGTGGAATTGTCGTTAAGGCTCCTCATCCGCTGTGAAGTGTCAAATTCATTGGTGATTGAGAATTTTGAAAAGCTTATCGAACGTAATCCTCAAACAAAATTTATGACTCTGTACTACACGTACATGACTCTGGAGGTTGACCCTTCTTCGAATGTTTCCAATCGTATTTGTTTCCGAGTCTTCTCCAACAACACTGTAGTTTTTGATCTGTCCATGAGGCAAGACATCCGTGGAATTCCAGATCCGCTTCGCTCGGAGCACATACCAAAAATTTTTGCAAGTAAATTCGGCCATGTCAGTTGCGACAAAAAGTTTTACACCGACGGGTCAAAAACAAATGATTCCACTGATTTTGGTGTATTTAATGAGGTTCATAGCGCCGCCCATAAACTTCAAAGTCCTTGTTCCGTATATGTCGCAGAATTGGCGACTATACATTATGCATTAGAGCGAATTGCCTCTCTTCCCTCTGATCAATACTTCATTTTTACAGATAGCCTCAGTTCTATAGAGGCTATTCGTTCAATGAGGCCGGTAAAGCACTCTCCGTATTTCCTTAGTGAAATACGATCTACTCTGAGTGCTTTATCGAATCAACCATATACTATCACCTTGGTTTGGGTCCCTTCCCATTATTCGATTCCGGACAATGAGAAAGCGGACTCGCTCGCCAAGGTGGGCGCTATGGAAGGCAATATTTACGACCGCCAAATCGCCTTCAACGAATTTTTCACTTTTGCTCGTCAGCACGCCTTGATCAGTTGGTAACAAAAATGGGATGCAGGAGACATGGCCAGGTGGTTACATTCCATTCTCCCGCAGGTATCGAAGAAACCTTGGTTTAAGGGTTTGGACGTGAGTCGAGACTTTATTAAGGTAATGTGTCGCCTCATGTCCAACTACTATTCTTTAGGCTCGTATTTCTATAGAATAGAGATCTCAGACAGCAATCGCTGCAGCTGTGGTGAAAAATAGGGTAAAAACATTTAAACTTATTTTGATTTTCAACCAAGCATTAGCCCTTTTATTGGCCAACTTGATTTTTGTTAGCGTGTATTGGTCCAAGGCTTTGCCGTTTCTGTTTACTTCGAATGAACAAGAGGGAGTCATTGGCCTCTCACCATCCTAAGGCCAATGATAGATTGCGAAATTTTTTTGCTTGTGGATCCTCTTGATGTAGAGATGTAGTGTTTGGTCATTTGACCTTGACACTTGCTCCTGCGGGGGCGGGCGCCGAGGGCAGGATCAAACATGTTGCACGTCGTAGTGAAAATGTGCCGCGATTCGTTTGTAGTGTTTGATAGCGTTGCTTGCTCTTGCGTGGGCGAGCGATGAACCCTTGTTCGGCGTACAATGCGATTACTTATCGAATTATTTCGCGAATACGGTTAGGCGTGAATGTATCATGGATCGCATCACCAAACATTGGTGACTCTCAGATTTATACCTCATCTCACTAACCCAATATCCTTTCCATGACAACTGTGGAGATGCAGAGGTATACTCGGTCTTTGGTAACAACGGTTGTCTAACTAACATTCCTTACCTTCCCCGATGACCGTAAGGACGTGGCCGGCGCCTTTATTGACTTTCAGAATTAGAGCTCTCGATTTGTGCACAATCTATGCTCATGCTCATTTAGGCCCTCTTGATGGAGAGATGTTCATTATTTGGCCGTTTTGAGCAGGGCGTCTATAATTGATATGGAGAAAAGCGTTTATTGATCGTTTTGGAAAATCGCGTTTATTACAGTTAGATTTGTTATTATGTAGACAATGTTTGCATGGTTAGTGGGTGTTGGGAGATGCTATCGAATGATATCAAAACCTGATTTGTTTACAATTTGATCATTGTCCCTTTAGAAATGTAACGCGGGATTTCCACTTACCAACTTTGTATATCAAGCCAAGTTGAGAAAATTTTCATTACGAAAAAATATGATTAGGAACAGAATCATGATCATGCTTCGTAGCAACAAGTTCATCTGCGTACCGTAATTCGGGGTGTAGTTGGTCAGTTGGGATAAATTGATCATACATAATTCGATCACAATTATAAAACCTATTGTGATGTCGCATTATCAGACAGCTAATCTTGATTTTCCTAAATTTGATTTTACATACCATGGAAAACAGATTTTAGGAAATGTTTGATAAACTTTTAGAGGTTCTTCTCAAACAGTCAGTGGCCATACAACAATCAAGGTCTTATAAAGACACAATTTAAATAAACTTCCATACATACCAGATTTGTTTTCTGAACCCAATTTAAAATGTGAAAATTCAGAGAAAAAAAATCTTTTCGTCAACAGGATGCCGCTTTCACATAGAATTGCCTACTAGACGATTGATATCCCGAGGAGGGAAGAATAACTCGCAATAACTTATGCATACCATGTTTTTGTATCATACCACAATTAGTTATTGTTCAGTTATCAATACCTCATTTTGGTATTATAATGATATTTAAAAAAAAAATTAAGGACCGATTTCTTCACCTTCGCTTAAGCCGTAAACCACGTTTACCGAAACGATTAAACCAGGTTTAAGGCCTAAGCGGTGGTGAAGAAACCGCTTATAATACAATTAAAAATACTTCATTTTGGTATTTGATAGCTATTGAGGACTGCTGGAGGTATTGAACTATTATTGAAAAATTTCACTTTTATATGAAAATCCATCATGTATTATTTAGGTATTACAATACCTGATCTAATTATCAGTTGTCTGTCAGAATATGCATAAGGTATTATTTGAGGTAGTTTACCTCATATGCAGGGCTCATTCAAACCTCATTCAGGTTGTAAGTATTGAAAATTATCTGGTATGGAATACCTCAATTTGGTATTCAGTAGTTATTTTCTTCTGCTCGGGATAGTTTATTCTGCAATACACTAAATTCAATTCTAAAATTGACCGATTTATCAACAAATTGTAAAGCTTTTTGAGACTTGATTCAGAATCTGTGACCACAAATTTAGTGGATGACTATAATCTAAACTTGTTTTATTGATTGTTTCATCAGTATCAAAAGGTCAAATATAAGATTCCTTACCCTATTGAACATTCCCACACAGCTCAGAATGTGCAACAGGAGTTTCCTACATTTATAGCTCATCGACAACACTGCAATATGCCGTTGTTTATTCCGGTCCGGTAGTGTTTCCAGAGCGACCACCTTCAGACGATGCAGTTTTCACAGACAACGAGACCCAGATAGGTTTTTAAGCAAACTCTTACATGTGTATGATTGAACGAGAATGTCCAATTCTCGGTGAAGGCAAAACGTGGGAGGAAATTATTTTTAACGAAGGACTCCGCCGACGATTATTTTGGCACGCTCGCGCCCCATTAAAGGATAATCCACATCAATGTTATAATGTTCTGGTAGTTTGTTTTATTTGCTTCTTTTCAATACCCATTAGAAACGGTGTGTTTGTTGGGAAAGCAAAAGTTATGTGTTTCAAAGTCACTTCTGAAACATCGTCGAAGAAATGATAGGAAGAGCTGCAACCGGAACACGCGAATATTTCCATACCCGAGGCACACTATGATTATCACGTGCAATTTTTTTCCTCGCCAATTCAGTATCACTAGCAGAATCGTTCGAACCGGGTCGGTTTTTTTTTAGTTTTGTACGAGCGGTTTCGCGGGTGTGATGTAATAATTTTAAATTTGGAGCGGAAAATGATTGACGATTTGGAAATAACGGACTACGATGAGCTGGACAATTGTACAATTAGTTTTGTCAGTAAGCAGGAACGTGCTCCTGTAAGGATAATTGAGGCAGAATGCGAAAATGATGAACAGGAAGCTAGTTTGATAGTTGGTGATGATTTTAAGCAGCAGAAGACAGCAGGGAATGACCGCAAAGGACGAGAAACCGTATGCTTCAAATCTATTGCTGATATAGTTAGATTGCTACCGTACGTCAAAAAGTTCAAAAAGGTTGGTATAAATGAGTAATTCTTGCTGAAACAAGGTCATTACTTACGTTTCCATTAAGGTGAAGATACTTCGAAGCCAAACCTCGAATTTTCAAGAGCACATATCTACAGAACCAGACAACCGTTTTTGGTGAAAAATTTACCTCATTGGTCACTCGCTGACCAATCGATAGATCTTTCAGCGCGATCGGTTGTCAGGTTCTGTAGATTTGTGCTTTTGAAAATTCGTGGTTTGACTTCGAAGTATCTTCAGCTTAATGGAAACGTAAGCAAGCTGATTGGATGATAGCTGGAGACTTCTACAGGATTTTTGTCTGGTTTTATAATTGGTACAATCTCTGCATTTTTCTATTTGTCAGGAAAATGAACCAATTTTCCGGAATGACCCATTTTCCGGAAACACATTTCCCGGAAATCCATTTCCCGGAATGCATCAAATTAAACTTTCGTGGATTTTGTTTATTTTTGCGGTATGTTTAGAATTGAGTGACTTACAAGAGCCTTAATATTCTTAGCGATTAACACGCAATTATTCAGTTAAGTGTTGCGAGTTTGAATCCCGCCGGTCGAAGATCTTTACGGGTTGGAAAATTCTACCTTCGAGGGCATACAGTTTCTTTGTCAATAAGTGGCGAATAATATTCCCAGTTAATCACTGTGGGAGGACTAATATGAACATTGAGCCGAGATACAGGCTATGTCCCAGTTGGAACGTCACACAGTGCGTTGAATGTATGGAGCTGCGGGACAAATATCTATACTAGAAGATTAAGCCATTTGAGAACCTTGGTATGGAAGGGAAAGTTGTTTCTGGTCAAAAGAGCTACAATTTGTATAAATGACATATAATATACGCATAATCGCAAAACTGTCCAAGCGCCAATTCATATTTTTTCCAAGAAAAACCATGCCATTTGTACTTTTATTGCTCATAATGATGTAAGAAGTTATTTGCAAATATGTCTCTTATCACTCGTAGCTGCAAAAGTGGCTTATACGCCTTTATGCAAAAAATCGCATTTTTTTTTAATTTTCAGTTTCTTATATGAAATTTGATTAAAATCTTGGAAACTACATTTGAAATATATTATTTTAAGCATAAACTTGCTCTGGTGTAATGTCTGGTTGAGCCGAGACTACATAGTGTTGCAAGATTTTCGGATTTTCCATCACAAGCAACTCATTTTCATACTTGTGCTGGTTAAGGAATACCCCTAAAAATAGTCAAAAATTTCGAAGAGTTGCAGGGAGTTGCAGCTGTATCTTTCAGACCTTTTACATGACACTCTAAAAAACATGTCTGTGAGTGATTTAGGGTGGAACTCGGTGGAACTTTTTTTGAATCGATTATCAAAGTTGCATGTTAGTATTTCATAAGTTTGATTTCATAGCCAAATCGACGTGTCGATTTCTCATATTCAAAGTTAAAATTGGTGTTATTATCCCATCAAATATATTTTACCAACCTCCAGCCATGTTCTCTTTTGGATTTTGATTAAATACATTGGTTTCAAAACTCTCCGTACTAGTTGAAAGGAATGCTGAAAACATGCGACAAAATTTAGTTTTTCTGCTACTCCGACAATGGATGCTTTCGAAGCTTGTTGTAGTAGTTTTAGTGCTTAGTATGTCTTATAAATACTTGTTTCAATAGCGGATGCTATCTATAAACACTTGTGGATACTTATTATCGCAAAATAAAATAACTTGAAATTTGATTTTTGTCTATGGAGCAACGCACTGTGCGTCACGCCAGAATGAAAAAAAAAGAAGATGATACCAACAAAACACTGTTATAGCACAACGTCCATGCTAATGTCTAAATCTAAAGGTGGGGAAGGAGTTTAGGGGAAGCGTCACAAGCCTTACAAAATCGACAAAGGGAGAGTTGGTCAAATATGCTAAAATTTTGCGTAAAATAGTTTGTGTATAATCCAATGATTCAATACAATAACCTTAGTTTGAAAGTAGGGAAAATTTCTGATGTTCAGTATCAGCAGCCTCTTCGCCATATTTTTTCTGTCAGTATAATTCTGGAGAACTGCAAAGACAGTGTGGACAATAATAACTCTACTAGAATAATTTAAAAATGGACCGGCTGAAAAGTTCTTCACATACTGCACATAGATGGTTCAGAGGTGTAAATGTTTTGAGATTAAAATAGTCTGGAAGTAAGTCTACAGCTAGAAACCTTCCGAAGAAATATGAGATATAGAAAATTGGTCTACATGATATCTATCACGCTACTGTTAGAAAAAAAAAGCCGTAGACGACGGTAAACTCAAAACAGTGTTGAACGGATTCTTCAAAAAATCATAACTTTACAAACATTTGTCTAAATGCTGAAAGTTTTTCACTAATAAAAACAAAAACGCTTATAGAAAAATAACACACATAGTCGTAGAAAGATAGATCCCGGTCAACCAGTCAGTGATTTTCGATAGCGATCGATATAGATTCGTTTTGAACCGTTAGCGATCGCCATCGTTGCTCAAAGATCTATAAAGAATTATGAAGACTGGTTGGTCGGGATGGTCCGTAGGGGGCTGAGCAAAGATGGTCAACCTCAGAAGAAACAGCGTTACAATGGTTCAGAGCTCATATCTCAGCCATCAGACAAAAATATTATAATTTTATTGCACCGTTGGAACTGCCATAGATGTATCTTTAGTGGCTTGACGATTGCAATGGATGATTTGATTTCTCATGAGCAGTCCGAAATTAAAACCAAAGTGTCCGGAATATGAGGCAAAAGTAAGGAAGCGTCCGGAATCAAAATCATGAAAAGCTCACACATTTATGTTTATTTCAAATTATTTATGTTGCGGAACCAAAATCTTCACCCACCATTCGAAAGTTGAAGGCTCGATAACGCAAGGGATTCATACAGAATGAATGGTTTTATATGCTTTAGAATGAGTTATACGTCACTGTGGCCTTAAGTGCCCACAATATCAATCAAACCGGTATACGCTTGTAAATAAAAACTCATATCGATAGATCGGCATTACGTCTCCACCGGGACAGAGCCTGCTGCTCAGCTTAGTGTTCTTATAAGCACTTCCACAGTTATTAACTGAGAGCTTGCTGTGCCAATGACCATTTTGCATGCGTATTTCGTGTGGCAAGTACGAAGATACTCTATGCCCTGGGAAGAAAAATTCCAACCCGAAAAGATCCTCGACCGGTGGGATTCGAACCCACAACCCTTAGCTTGGTCTTGCTGAATAGCTGCGCGTTTACCGCTACGGCTATCTAGGCCCCAGCGGTAATATTTTATTTTTTTAACATCAAATTGATTGTAAAAGTTAAGTAATGTTTAAGAAATAATAGAAATTTAAAAAATAAAATTAAATAAAATTTACTTTTTTCATTATAAGTTTACTAATAAAAATTATATTAGCATATCTGGGTTTTTGAGTGATTGCACTCAAAATTTATTATAATCTAATCTAATCTAAGTGCTTGCACAGCCAATAATGAAAAGCATCCTGGAAACACCATAATTTCTTCTAGTGTTTTCTTGTCAGCATTAATATTTGCAGCATATCGAAAATATGATACAAGTATTAAAATGGCCAGGCCCACTGTGCAGACTTGGGTTTGAAGGTAATTGCGAAATTCACGGCGATCAAATTATCCACGAATGAATAACGTGATAGACGAAAATTTTTCAATTTAAGGAAAGAAGAAACGGGGACAACCGTACCAACCGTTTCATTCAGGGAGAGATAGATCGAATCGTTGGAAGTGGCGTTGCTAAGAAAGTTAATGCACACTCCATAGTTGAGATCGGTTTCCTGGGAAGGGACAAAGATATTTCTTTCTTATGTCCTGGTATTATAGCCTCGGCTAAAGCGCCGTTACTCGCTCTCTGAAACGAAAAAAACAAATTGTCCCTCTCCCATTATATAGAAATTTACTTTAGTAAGCCAAGACCATCGATCATCAACTTAAAACCATTATCACTAGTCTTCTACTAAATTGAAGGATGGTAAATGGAAAGCTCTCACCGAACACTTCGAAGTGTCTGAACAAGAATTGAATGTCCGCTAGGGGTACACTGCTCCATTCATCGAGACCTTAGTAGCTGTCCTACTGCTTTTTCTTGAAGTCACCAAGCTTGATACTTCCAACACACTGTTAACCCTTCAGCTGCGGTCTTGACTGTTGTACACATTTTTCATTCATTTTGAACACTATCCACATTTGATCACTTCAACTAAGTTGCTTTCATGAAACCTAATATGAAAATTGATCAGCCGAAACACCAAACTATTGTATTTACGCTAGTGAGAAAATCCGTGACAGGAAAAAAAAAATCGACTTGTCGCAAGCAGAGCTTACTACGATCCGTCTCTGATTGCACTCAAAATTTATTATACTTAAAAAACTATGAATATTCCCATGGAGGCATAAATATAAATCAAACTCTAAGGCGATATGTAGTTTTTTTCACTTTTTATTGATTGTAGAAGTCAAGTGAACATAATTGAGCAAAAATAGAAATTTTTGATTACACTCAAATTTTATATTATCTAAGAAACTATGAACAACAATATTTCATGAGACTGCTTGCCTGTTAATGGAAATTCAAAGCGATGACATTGAGTTTTTTCAAGATGAATTTATTTAAAGCAGTTAGTTGAACATGTTTAGGAATAAAACATTTTGATCACATTCAACCTAAAACTATCACAGGTTCTAATGAAATACATTTTGAGTGTTATCAAACATTTTATTTCTACTCAAACATGTTCACATGACTTCTACAGTCAATTGTCAAAAAACTGCATATTGCTTTAGATTTTAATTTCAGGTTGAGGCATAAAATTGTGATATTCATAGTATTTAAGTAAAATAATTTTAAATGTTATTAAAAAAATTTTTTTCCACAAACATGCTAACTGCTATAAAGAAATTTATGTCGAAAAAACTTAGGGATGACATTAAGTTTTTTCGACATAAATTTCTTTAAATTTTGCTTTATTGACAAACAGGCTCATGAAATAGGATTTTTCTAGGTTAAATAATTTTGAGTGTAATCAAAAAATTTTTATAACCTGTTTTATATGTAAACTCAACTTCTATAATCAATTGGATGTTGGAAAATTAGTAAATCATCGCCTTGAATTTTGATTTACAAACATAAATATTTATTTAACAGGGTTTTACATATTTTCTTGGGTTAATGAATTTAGAGTGTAATCAAAAATTTGTATTTCTTCTCAAACATATTTACTTAACTTCTATAAACAATTTAATGTTGAAAAAAATATCATTTTGACATTTGAATTAAAAAAATATATTCACAAGCATATAAGTTCATGAATAAGGAATTTGAATAAATTTACGTAGTTTCTTGTGTAAATTAATTTCGTGTGTAATCAAACATTTCTATTTCTTTTCAAACATGTTCACTTAACTTCTATAAGCAAAATCGGTCTGACAATATCTACTTGTCATTGCGTTGGATTTTGATTTACACAATAACTCTTGAACTAGGATTTTTAACAGTTTCTTAGGTAAAATAAGTTTTGAGTGTTATCATAAATTTCTATTTCTACTCAAATCAATCGAAGAATGGTTTCTAGAAGAGGAAAAAGATAGGGCTATTATGGTATTGAGTTGAGACATGTCCTGAAGAACTCTAATCATCCGTTGGAACTACTTTGCGAATGAGCGATGTTCGGCAATGACAAATGTGAGTCAATTTCCGCAAGACAGTTTGAAGCAAATTAACTTGCTAACCAGTGCATTGAAAAGGCAAATATGCAGCTATGGGAGTGTATTTACCAAACTGTGTGTCAACAGATATAATCAAAGTTTCAAAAACTTTGGTTTCCAATGACGAAAAAAGTTAATGTTTTATACGCCGATTGCAATTTCACCATATGTTCCATCCAGTCGACAAAAAAGTTTGGACTTCTTTTGAGTTTGGATCCACGTTTCAAATAAGTTTCAGTAATGACTGCAGTATTTGTGTTATTAATTGTCATGGGCGTAAATAGTGGTCAGACTTGAGGGGGGCCACGGCCCCTTCTCATGAGAGATAGAAGTCGTAAAGGATTTAGATAACTTTACAGTGCTTGTTTCGATAAAATTTGTGAACTGATTAAAGTGGCGCACTTTCATACAGAGGTAGATCAAAACCTGAAAATCGTCTAAAATTGATTGATCAACTTTCCATGTTACCTAATGTCACTTTTATGGAAAAATAGTAAACGTAAACGTATTTAAAAATCTTTTTGGTCGTTTTATATTGCCAAGATGACTTGTTCAAACCAATCTCAATCAAGGTTTAAGATCAATGTGGAATGCTACCCTCTTGAAGCCGAAAAGCCAAAACAACAAGCCTTTAAATAAAAAAAAAAACGCTTGCTAGTTTGAAAACATGGTTTTTTTTTAAGGCACTTTTGTGCTCGTGGCCACTACTGTGCCGGAATCAGTTGATCTGTAGTTTCTTCTTACTTCTTTACATCTTACTTTTACTCTTTCCTACTCTTTCCTACTCTTTTACTCTCACACCGAGCAGGTAGGAGAGAGCTCTGCTGTTAGTGAGGCTAGCTGCCTGCGAAGAGGGTCAGTTTGTCTCAGTCACCATCTGATACTGACGGAGGATGGATGTGCTTCCCAAAGCACGGTCCTCCGTGAGGCGTCTTCTGGTGGCTGGATGGTTTTTTTTTGTGGAGAGGCTGGGAATCGAACCCATGACCTTCCGCTTATGAAGCGAAAGCGTAACCTCAAGGCTTCAGACCCCCCTAATATGGATTATTGTTGCTCCCATATTTAGTTATAAAAGTTTCAAAATTGATTGTCTCAAACGAACTTTTGCCCCACCGGTGGGGCAAGAGTTAGAATCAAGTATGAGGCAAAAGGCCGCTGGCCGCATGATCACGCAAGTTTTGCTAAACATAAAGATAATATGTGGATTCGGAGTAATTTGTAAATTTCTCTGAGAGTTTATATGTGTGTCGAACTTTTGCTCAGCTGATTCGAACTTTAGCCCCGCTATGGGTAAAAAATTGATTCCATGCATTTATGTAATAACTTATACACCTCAGAGCATCCTGATGATAGGTCTAGAAAATAAAAAATAAGAGAAGATTTAATCCTTATTTGTTTCCATGCGAAGAAAGTTTGACCAAAATTTACAATTTTTACGTTAAAAACAACAAATAGCCATAATTTTTCCAAATCTCGAACCTTTGCCTCACTTTACTTTATTGTTCAATTCTGGACTACTGAAAATCGAAAAAGAAATCCGACGGGTTTCAAAATATAAAAATGTACGGCTGAGAAATACAGAAGCTCATTCTTGAAAAATAATCAGTTTCTATACAGGAGACTGACATAAATGTAAATAAAGGTCGCCTAACAAACAGCTGTTTCGTTGGACTTAGTAAAATAAGGAATCTGCGCCAAGAGAAATTAGAGAACATTTTGTGATTCTAATTCTAATGTTAGTGTAACTTACAGCAAACCGTTTGCAGTTAGGCTTTCTAGATTTGTTCAACTTGCAATGAAAAACATAAGGTACCGCGGGGCAAGTGGGTAAATGGGGTAAGTGAAAACAATTGATATATTTTACTGAATATGTGAATTAACGTTTTAAACTCATGCGTAAACCTTTGAGGTCATTGAGAACATTACGATAGGTAAGAGATTTCTGAGATTTTTCAGCCATTATTGCATAATAGAGTGAAAAATTGTTAACCTGTCAACTGTTACTCCGTAACAAGTTGGCGGCGTACAATCTTATTTTAATATTTTCAGTGGAAAAAAGTTGCGGAAAATAATTTCCTGTACCACTTCTTAGTTGTCCTCTGTGACAGTTTCAAACTGCAATAAAAAAAAGTTTTAGAGTTAATTCGACGTAGACCTAAAAATAACTAAATTTAAACACCGTCAATTTTCTTATTAGGTGGGGCAAGTGAAAAGTTTATCATTAGAGATTGAATTTGTGTTTTCTCTTTAAGTAGCCATAAGTGAACATGGTTCGCTATTATCTTAGAAAAACATAACGTGCTGATAATTCAAGAAACACTATACTCAAGCGTTAAAAGCTATTAGAAATCATGGAAATTCTCTAAAAGATGTTGCCAAACATTACAATATCAATATGTCTACTTCGGGCAGCCAATTAAAAGGAAGACGTTGACTGAAAAGTTGCAATATTAGAGAACACACGGAAATCTCGTGGAATGTCTATGTAAAGCTGAAGTGGGGCAAGTGAAAGGTAAGGAGACATTTTTCCAAAACTTTTTCTGTATTCTTTTCTTCAATTTTTCATAAAAATCAATTTCAGCATGCTGCTTATATATGGTTAGAGTCAAGCTAAAAAATATACACAACCTCATTTGTTTCAATTTAAAGCCTCTAGAATGGATCATTGAAGGTAGTTTTTGCAAGTGCTCACCACATCAAAACAAAGGCGCCACTGTATATGGAATTTAACATTGTGACAGCATTGCTGTTCTGTCAGACACACAAGGCTACGGTGGCTCTATCTATGCTTTCCATAGCGGCCGTTTTGGTTATTTTAATGATCCATTGGAAGAATCTCAACTATGGGAATTCCATTACCCGCTTGCCCCACGGTACCTTGTTAATCATAGTAACCCTTGAATTATGTTAGCTGTAATAAATCATTCTAGTTTGTCATACCGTTGCAACCACACGTGTTTTCCTTTAGGTTATGGGCCGCAAGTGTGGCACCATAGCAACGGGCAAACAATTGAAGAAAATTTTTTCACCCACGTCAAGAACCAAGAAGTGAAAACTGAAGAATTCCGAAGAATTTGATGTCGCTGCAGAGAACTCCAGTACGAAGCATGAACGGAAATCCAGAAGGAGGCAATCCAGGAGCCGGAGATCCGGTCGGAGTAGCGGTAGGAAATGGAATCCAGCAGCATGCAGATTTGGCCGGAGGAGCACCGGCGGCGACGAATTCAAGAATCCTTCCGGCGGGAGGAAACATTTCTCTGCCATTGGCGGAGCGGTTACGAGGGCAGGAAAACTACAGTTCCTGGGCCTTTGCGATCAAGATGGTGATGATCAGAGAAGGTACGTGGGCGGCCATCAGGATGGAGAACCCGACGGAGGAGCTGTCGGAGCGTGCCCTCGCAACCATTTGTTTGAGCATCGATCCGACGAACTACAGCCTTGTCCAGAATGCAACGACGGCTAAGGAAGCATGGGACAGCTTAAAGGCAGCATTCCAAGACAGTGGATACATCCGGGAGTTTGGACTACTTCGGCAGTTAACCGGAGTAAAGCTAGTTGATTGTGCCACGGTGGAAGATTATGTGAACCAGTTGATGTCCACCAGGCACAAACTAGCGCAGATTGGCTTCGAGGTGAACGATCGATGGATGTCAAGCATCTTGCTGATGGGTTTGCCGAAACAATACGAGCCCATGATTATGGGCCTGGAAGCATCAGGAATCCAGATGCGAGCGGACACGATCAGAGCGAAGATACTCCAGGACGTGAAATGGCCCGACGACTCTACAGGAAACGATTCGGGACGGGCGTTCTATGGGCAGCCAAAAGGAAAATCGAAGCCTTCCAAAACGGATAAATCCCATCTGAGGTGTTTCCGGTGCAACCAACCTGGTCATTATGCCTCCGAGTGCCAGCGAGAAGCCAAGTCAGAGCCGAAGGGGCAACGTAGAGGAAGCCAGCAGACGTCGAAGAAGTTCGATAGGCACACGGCATTCATGGTGCAGCACGGTCGCTGCAATGCGAACGAGTGGATCTTCGATTCTGGTACGTCATCACACATGTGCCGGGAAAAGGCGATCCTGAAAAAAGCAAAAGAGGTGAGTGATAGTGTCGTAGTAGCAAACAGCATGGAGACACCTGTAGTTGCCAAGGGCAACGTAACGATCAAAGCAGACGTAGGCGGAGCAACTGAAATACTTGACGTTTCGGAGGTACTGTGCATTCCCGACCTGGCCATGAATTTGCTGTCAGTGCACAAGATTTGCAGCCGTGGCCATCGTGTGGTATTCACCAACGACGTGTGTAAAGTCATCGACCGCAGCGGCCATGTGGTGGCTGTTGGAGAGCAACAAGGCGGACTTTATCGGCTTCGCCAGAGTGGAAGAAATGTTACATGCATGACCGCGCCGAAGGAAGACATCGGATTATGGCACCGTCGTATGGGGCACTTAAATGCGCACAGCTTGAAGCGGCTCCGTGGTATGGTCCATGGTGTGCAATTTGGCGATGGAGAATTACCGGCGTGCATTCCGTGCTTGGAAGGGAAACATCAACGTCAGCCTTTCAAGTTCAAAGGGGCCAGAGCAGCAAATGTGTTGGAAGTCGTCCACAGTGATTTGTGCGGTCCCATGGAAACGACATCCAAAGGTGGAAGCAAATACTTTCTCACCTTTATCGATGATGCCAGTAGGAAGTGCTTCATCTACTTCATTCAAGAGAAGACGGAAGTGCTAGAGTGTTTCAAGGATTTCTTGGCGTATGTGGAAACCCAAACTGGTAAGCGAGTCAAGCGTTTGAGAAGTGACAACGGGACGGAGTACATCAACAAAGAGATGAAGCGTTACTTGCGGCAATGTGGAATCCACCATGAAACCAGCGTGCCGTATAATCCCGAGCAAAATGGTCTGGCCGAACGCATGAACCGGACCATCGTGGAGCGTGCCCGGTGTCTTCTGTTTGATGCTGGATTGGATAAATCGTTCTGGGCGGAAGCGGTTGGAACAGCCTGCTACCTGATCAACCGGTCACCAACGAAGGGCCTGCAAGTGACACCAGAAGAGCGGTTTTTCGGAACGAAGCCGGACCTGTCCAATCTGCACGTGTTCGGTACCAGAGTGATGACGCACATACCAAAAGTGCGGCGGAAGAAATGGGACCAGAAATCCGAGGATGGTGTTTTCGTTGGGTATGCTGCAGGATCCAAAGGGTACCGAATCTACAATCCGAGGACCAAAAAGGTGTTCGTGAGCCGTGATGTTGTCTTCATAAATGAGAACAGCGACGAAGAGCGATCTGTAGTTCCCGAACCAGATATGCTGCAATTTCGGATGACAGCGGCAGAAGTCAATCTGGAATCCGAGCCAGGTAACGACGATGATGCGAACGAATCCGGTGACGAGGAGTTGCCAGAACCAGCCGGTGACACGGAGTTGCCAGAACCAACAGAATCTGCGCTCCCTCCACAACAAGAGGATCCACAATGTGTGGTCAGGCGCAGTGGCAGGGAGCGCCATATCCCAGGCAAGTACAACGATTTTCAATTGAGCTTCAGTGCCGTCCCTCAAATCAATTCCCCGTCTCAGGTATCTCACGGCGGCGAACCGCAAACGTACGCAGAGGCATTGCGATCAGACGACAGCATTCGTTGGCGAGAAGCGATGGAGGCGGAGATGAAATCCCTAAACGACAACCGGACGTGGGAGCTCAGCAATCTACCGGCGGGGCGAAAGGCTCTGAAATCGAAATGGGTCTACAAGCTGAAGACTAAGGCAGACGGATCCATCGAGCGGTACAAAGCACGGCTCGTTATTAAGGGATACTCCCAGATTAAAGGAGTCGATTACGGCGAGACGTACTCGCCTGTCGTTCGATATGCAACGGTCCGTTATCTGATGGCGGTGGCAGCGAGGCTAGGACTGAAGATACACCAACTCGATGCGGTGACGGCTTTTCTTCAAGGTGACTTAGCGGATGAAGAAATTTACATGGAGCAGCCAGAAGGTTTCGTCGCCCCCGGTGGCAAGGTGTGCCGTCTGAAGAAAGCACTGTACGGGCTGAAGCAAGCAAGCCGCGTATGGAACACTAAACTCGACACGGTGCTGCGCAACATTGGCCTGCAAAGGTCGAAGATGGACACGTGCGTCTACTACTTCATTCAAGGCGACAAGATTCTCATCGTGGCCGTGTACGTGGACGATTTATTGGTGTTCGCCAACGATGACGATATGGTGACAGAGTTGAAGGAGCAGCTGATGGCACAATTCCAGATGAAGGATCTGGGGTATGCGGAGCAGGTCCTAGGAATGCGCGTTACGCAAACCGATGGAAGGATTACCTTGGACCAGGAGAAGTACATCGAGCAGCTGTTAGAACGGTTTGGAATGGTCAACTGCAATCCCGTTTCAACGCCGTTCGATTCATGCCAGAAGTTGACGAAGGACATGTGCCCGAAATCGTCCGATGAAGCCGAAAGGATGTCAAAGGTACCGTTCCGGGAGCTTGTTGGTGGGCTACAATTCCTTGCACAATGCACACGACCAGACGTATCATTCGCGGTCAACGCAGTCAGCAGCTTCAATAACAACCCGGGAGAAGCCCATTGGACGGCAGCCAAACGCATACTCAGGTATCTGAAAGGAACAAAAGATATGAAACTCGTATATGATAGCGACAACGTAGAACAGTTCCACGGGTACTCGGATGCGGATTGGGGAAACGATTCGGAAACCAGGCGATCCGTAACAGGATACGTGTTTCTGCATGCGGGTGGAGCAGTTGCATGGACTTGCAGAAGGCAACCAACAGTGGCTCTATCCACAACAGAAGCGGAGTATATGGCTATCGCAGCGGCTGGACAGGAAGCTCTCTGGTGGCGCTCATTCCGAGCAGAGCTAAGCGGAGTCAACACATCTGTCCAAATGAATTGCGATAATAGGAGCGCAATTTGTTTAGCTGAAAAAGAAGTAGGATACTCAGCGCGGACCAAACACATTGATTTGCGTCATCATTTTATCAAGGAGCAGTTGGAGCAGAAAACTATTGTTCTTCAACATGTTTCTTCCGATCAACAATTGGCAGATGCCCTGACAAAATCAGTTCCATTTCCGAAACTTCAGGAAGCAAGGCGTTTACTTGGGGTTTATTGAATTCAGGGTTAAGAGGGGATGTTAATCATAGTAACCCTTGAATTATGTTAGCTGTAATAAATCATTCTAGTTTGTCATACCGTTGCAACCACACGTGTTTTCCTTTATACCTTATATAAAACAAAGCATTACATCGTCGATATCTCGTCATCAATATAGAAACAAGTTTAATCTAAGTAACGCAACGTCTTCGTATTACAGAAATTTTACATGAATGCAGATATACTTAAAACGAATAAACATCTCTGAACAGAATTGATGTGGGAACGGGCCTGGTGTAGTGGCTAGAACACACGCCGAGGATCTGGGATCGCATCCCATCCCCGAGATAAACGAATGAATTTGAATATAAAATATTAAAAAATTCGTGAAAATATAAACTTGGCTTGCTGCACCATTGTTTATTTGTGGGACATATTTTTTTTTTGTAAAACTTTACCATAACTCTCATATACAAATATTTCCCAGTAACAACTACCATCAGTGCACCAGTTTCCGCTCATGTTCCAGTAGCCCGCTCACACTGAAAAAAGATAAGTTTACACAACGTAAATTTGAAAACTTTAGCCGCTATACAATTCAAATCGACGAATAGAATCATACTGTGGACATTTTTTTGTGTATTTACTCAAATTACCTTACTTTTTGAAATGGTGAGCGGGCTACTGGAACATGAGCGGATACTGGTACGTTGACGGTATTCGTTCTAGATAATGAATCACAAAATGTAGCAGCTTGTTTTAAAATTTGAAGAGGCTTTGGTTTTCTAATTGACAATACAACTACAAATGAATCGAACCAGGTCTGCCAATTCTAAAACGAGCTACAATGAATTTCAATAACGGAAAAGGGCGGAAAGGTAACAGTATGGCAGTATGTGACGTTTTACAACTACATATTGCTTTTGCCTGTCAAACAGTGATCATCCACAAATTTATATTCAACATGCATTTAACGTGTTTAGTATCATAAGGGCATGTTTGATACTAAACACTATTTTTAGCTATATTGTAATTTCTTTTCCATATTTTTTTCAGGGGGGCCAAGCCAATGATTCAGGGGGGCCAGGCCCCCCCTGGCCCCTCCCTATTTACGCCAATGTTAATTGTTGGAAAATCAAATAGCTCGTTCTTTTTACAGTTTAAAAAACGAGCATTCTTTTTCTAATTATTTAGATCCATAAGCCCAAGACGATATAAGCATAGGTTATTTTCATTTAAATTGACACAATTCGAAAGGTTACCCGTTAGAATCAAATTTGAAGGGGATGAATTAAAATTTCCTGGCATTGGAATTAGGGAAAGTGTACCAGTTATGGTCATAGTGGTTCCCTATTTGGCCATATGTGAAATTTTGACAATTTTCACATTTTTAATCTTTTTGAATGTTTTAGCATCAAGATATATCTTAAATCTAACTTGTACAACACACAAATTTTTTTCAAAATTTAAAGACATTAAAGTTATCACGTATGGCGAAATAGGGAACCACTATGTCCATAACTGGTACACCTACCCTACCTTGGGTATTTCTATTCGAATTGATTAATTGAATTCAATTCTGCTTTAGAGACGAATGCCCCTTCTGGGTAAAGTCTCTCTAAACAAAAAAAAATCAATTCTGCTTAACTTCTTTGACCTAATTTGGTTTTGAATACCTTTCAACATTATTTTATCGAGTTGTTTTAAGTACTATACTTAGCAAGGACTCATAGAAGCAGTATTTTTATGAACGATTATTTAGACACCTTGCTCTCGTTTATAACTTTGCAAATACCATTATTGAAGGATGTGTCACAGAAAGCGTAATTACGATTTAATAGAACTTGTTCTGCTTCAAGAAGGGTATCTTCTCGTTCTTCTTCTTCCTGGCATTATGCCGCAAATGGGATAGAGCCTACTTCACAGTTAAGAAATTTTATAGCATGTTTGTAGTTTTCAACTGAGAGCTTTATTCGCCTAAATTATAAGTTTAGCATTCGTAAGAGGATTCTGTAACAATCTCGATTATACTTTATGATTGGAAAGCCCAGGAACTTTCCTTACTGTAGAGATCCTGAACCACACCGGACAGCGAACCCAGACACCTTCAGCAGGGCTCGCTTTATAGCAGCAATCATTGTCTCAAGTCTAAGGAAGATCCCCAAACAGCAAACCCACCTAAACATAACTCTCCGACATAGACAAAACCGTTGACAACTATAGCAACAGTGACATAGCATAGCTAAATTCGCCAACAAAACAGCTCCAAATGACGACGACCGTTGGATATTGCGGCTCGTAAATTGCTGCACACATAAAGAAGGCGCGTCTCCATGACAAGCTTCGCCCTGATTATTGCCAGTTTTGTCCTACCGGCACGCTGCCCCCAAATGGGAATCTTATTTTTACGCCACTTTCGCCATTATCAAACTCTGGTGATGATAACAACATGACCTACCCTTCTGTTGTCAGCTTGCCGCACATTTTCTGATACCGGCGTTCGTTTTGTATTAAGGACTGTATCAAAAAGTAATTAGGAACATTCAAAATGCATTTGAAACTGGCCAAGAGTAGACAGGATATACCCCTGCATTTATGCCAGTGCATGCGGGAAAGTATAGGGGTAAGGTAATTTTATAGCAGAGAGGCTTGCTAACTGTCTATGTATCCGGCGTATGGAAAGGCGTGCTATAATTATGGCAGAATAGAAGCGTAGGGAAACAGTTTTTGTTCGTCTCTGGTTCTAGCAATAGCTATGAACAAACAGATCAAGTGTGATAGGTTAAAAGTGGAATTTAGGAACAAGTGAAAGATACAACTACCAAAATACGAGAAAAAGGACGGGCCTGGGATTGATTCCATGCAGAGGCGTCGCGTGGCCTAATTATCAACCTGTGCACTTCTAATTTATGTCGAATAGGGCGATATTCAAAACTGAAAAGGCAATAGATGGCTCTTTTTCAATGGTAGTAAAAACGAAATCCTGAAGCAAAGAAAGCACCACGGAAGATGAACTAAACACAAAAAGTTATGTATTCACTTTACACTTGATTTCTAATCACTATTTTTTTGATCCAGTTTCCTAATTGTAAGCAATTTACGATTTTCATTATTTTTCACACGTTTTGACAGTTCTCCGACTACCATTCTTCCATGCGCTTGTGTTGAAAGTTTGAGAAATTTGAGAATCCAGCGTAGCGCGATCAGTGGGTGACATACAAACAACAATGTCGTCGCTCGGCGGCCGGTAAGAGAAACTGAATGTTCGAAAGGTTGTTGTCTGTAATTTTTGCAGCTGGCGCCAACTGTTAGCGTTGGAGAACAAAATAAACAGTCATTACCCTATTCGTTTTTTAACCTAGGTTGGAACTGGCGCAACCTGTTCTGAACCACAGTTTCAACCCCAACCCGATTCAAGTTCGGGCGAACTACAATTTGCTTGATGTTGGTTTATTTATGTGTTGATAACCGACCCAGTTCCTAAAAACGGAAACAACATTAGTGTCATTTTATATATGCCATTATTAGGTACACTTTGGATTCAAACCATTTTTTCTAAGGTAATAAAATGTATAGGGTAGGTGTACCAGTTATGGACATAATGGTTCCCTATTTCGCCATACGTGATAATTTAATTGTTTTAAAGTTTTTGATCATTTTGTGTGTTAAAATTGTTAGATATCAAATATATCTTGATATTAAAACATTGAAAAGTATTCAAAATGTGAAACTATTCGAAAATTCGCATATGGCCAAATAGAGAACCACCATAGCCATAACTGGTACACTTTCCCTAATCAATCTTTACTAACCTTCGTTTTCAAATATTTTTTTTTCTAGTCTTTCAGTTGATTAAAAACATTTATGATTGCAGATGCTAATCGGGTTGTTTAGTTTTACTTTTTCACTTTTTCAATTTTAACGATAAGTCATCATTATGGAGAAATTGTAAAATTGCATATGAAAATAATTCAAATCATGCGAGACATCAGTATCGATTTATAAAGCACTGGATTCTAACTAATATTGCAATATAGAGTTAGTGATCATAACCCACATATTTTTACATAGAATTAATACAAGATCGTTCACTTCGTGTACTTGGTGCACGCATCAAGAAAATTGCTCGCTTTTAAACCACACCACAAGCGTTATACTGACGATGACGGTACGGAGGGCACGATCGCTTTTGCTGTATGCTGGAAGCGAGGTTCTTAACCAGTATTGTACAAAAAAACGCGCGGGCCCTGAGTCTCAAACTTACAGAAACTTCTTACCGTCAGCCGTCTAAAAAATCACGCCAGTACTCCACACTAGCGTTGGGCAATTTTGAATCGATGTTCCGAAAATCGATGTTTCCTTTCCGATTAATCGATTTTTTGAATCGATGTTTGGAGCACATAAAATCGGGTGAATCGATTCTCTTCATTCGATTCTTTGATTCGATTCATTTTGTTGAAATCGTTGAATGTTTCTTAATGAGTTTGTCGAGCAGAAACCATATTTTGAACTAAGCTTGAAGTAGTAAATCTGTTCGATTGATTTTCGAAACTGATTTGATTGAAAGATGTTGAAATCGAATGCAAATGTGTTTGGTCTCATTTCAAGCTTTATAAATGTCAATTTTTATCCGATTCGAATCGATTCGAAAACATCGATTCAAAGGATTCGATTAAATCGGTGAATCGATTCAGCAGTTCAAATGTGAATCGATTCAGTAACATCGATGTTTTACACAAATTTGCCCAACGCTACTCCACACCACAAGCGTGGTGATGTTGAAAGCGCGAAGGAATAAAGAGAGCAAGCAAAATGGATCTCTCTCGTGGATTGATTTGTTTCTTGTCTCCCCACCGCACGCTCGCACAGATTGATGTGGAAAGACTGTGGACCGGCCAGAGTTGACGCTTTGGCTACTTACACACTGGCATTTGTAGTGCAAAAAACATTCTACCACATATACAGAATTGTGTGTACGACGAAAGGCAACGCGTCTCCCGATGAGAGTGCACACGTTGGGTTTCATCGTAACAGCAGCAACGTGTAGCATGGAACAAGGTGTTGCGTAGCATGCATCGCACTGAGCGCGTAGGGAAAATTAGGGCACAGATCTCGCGCCGCACCAAACAGCTTTTGCATTTAATTTGAATACCAAAAATATAACAACAAATATTCTGAAAGGGAAAACTGCGATGCTCAATAATAAAGATAATAGAAATAGGCTAAATTTTATTGAGAGAATTAAAGAATCGTACTTCAATAATAGTAGAAATTGTAGGTTGTTATGATGAACGATTTGCCACCTGTGCAGTGCACATGTTGCACATGTGGACGCGACGCCTCTGATTCCATGACCTTCTGCTTATGTAGCAGATGCGGTAGCCATTAGACCACCAACTCCGTCACAGAAGATTCGAAAAAAAAATTATTTGAAAAACTCAAACCAATGTTATCTACCATTCAGGTTCTAATGTAAACAACTTGAAAATTTCGTTTGTTTCATTCGATGCTTTTTATATAGGCATGTTCAAAATTAAACACATTTTTCTAAATTTCTTATTAATGAATAACGGTGATGCTAATTACTTTTCGATACAGTCCTAACTGTCCAGCAAACGAATCGCCAGCGAACGGGACGCCGACTTTCGGCATCCAGTCCCACAAATCCACAGTTAAAGCGGGGGCTTAAAGCTGGAATTGATTATCGCACAATCAAAGCCTCACACACGCACAATAATGCTATATCCTAGCGACTTCCGCCGTGAAAAGTTGCTCCAATGCATATCAGTCGGGTTGTGGAACGTGTCAAGGCGAGAGCATTCTTCTGTTCAAGTGCGAGCTGATCTGTGAAGGATTTCAGTGATCCATATGGACTTTTGGAGATGAACCTTCAGGAACAACCACTACTTGAGGAGGAGGAAGAAGTTCAGGAAACACTCGAAAGTGTGCAGGCGTTAGTGAGAAACATCTTGCCATCGATAAGGAAATTCAAACTTGTGAGTGTTGAATGCTTTGGAATTAAATTATAGTGGTTCTATATTCACAAAATTTATATATTATCTCGAAACTAAGTGCTCGTCAGTCGCTGTATTCAATTACATTAACCCTCTCGGGACGGACCATATTTGAGTGATTATTTCAAAATTTACCTTATAAACTCATCATCTCGTGGAGCAAAACATTCTTTATTTTGGCTATTCTATCACTCTATGAACTTTTTAGGGTCAAATTCAGACCAGCATAACTGTGCTGGTCCGTCCCTAAGGCGGTTGATGTTCGAAAAAAAAAAATATTTTTTAGAAAATTGTTCCAGTCATGCCTTTTCAAAAAATTTTGAACCCGTATTTTTTTTATTTCGTAATTAGGGTGCTCTTTCGTGAGGTAGGGTGACCCAAACAATCAGAAATAATTTTGTTTTTTTTTTTAATGCCCATTGAAACTAAAAAAAATATATATATACTTTATTTTATATGATTTAAAACAATGTACGAGAGATAAAAATACTTCATCTTCTCTCTAAGATTCAAAGCATCACGTGACGATGACGTTTATCGAGATTATTCAAGAACTAGTCTACGTCATATAAAAATGGGTAAACAAACATGTGTGAATTACTTGAAAACTAATTGTCTCAATCAAAACGTCTTGGTTTTGCTATGTTTGTTTATATCCTCCTAAATTATATGGGATTTTTTCTCAAAAATAATTATGAAATAAAAATTAAAATTAAAAATAATAATAAACCTTCGAATTGTTTAGTGGAATACCTATAAATAAATGAAAACCGAATTGAGAACTTAATCATTTTATTCCACTACAGTTTGTATCCTTTGACAGTTACGCATATTTCGAGCTCCACTATAAAGCCGTTGTTAGAGTCTTGTACTAGACTCGGAAATTAAGTTATTTTTTGAGAGACCCCCTCCAACCTCTTTCACTCACTTTACCTAACATATACACTATCACTTTTGAAATCACTTAGCCCTCCTTCAAATGATGCTTGAACGATGTTTTTGTAAAGGTTGGTAACATGGAACTGATTCATTTCAAATAACTGGAATCATTCATTTTATTCCTAGAGCTAAAATGGAAACGTCAAAATATTCAGTCTGCGTAAGCAGCTTCCCTAAAAAATCATGTAAATTAACGTCATATGTGCCCGACAGCTTGGACGTTAATTAACAAGAATGGCGCATTTTTAAGTGCAAATAACTGCCATCAAACTTCTTCTTATTCTTTCCAACGCTAAAAAAGCCTGCTTCTCAACTTCTCATTAGCACTTCCACAGATATTAATTAACAGCTTTCTTTGTCAATCGACCAATTTTGCATGTGTATATCGTGTGATAGGTACGATCACACTCTACGCTCAGGGAAGTCGAAAAAATTCCCTTTACGAAAAGATGCTCGACCGGCTGGACTCTAACCTACGACCCTCAGCATGATCTTGCTGAGTATCTACGCGTTTACCATTATGGCTATAAGGCTCCCAATATCAAATTTACTTTATTTTATTTTTTACATCGAGTCTATTTGCTTAAAATGGAATTTAAGTCATTGTCATATCAGTTTTTAGTAGTGTGTAGGATTGAAAGAACTATGACGGATAGCATACATACAACAGGGAATTTAAAAACCAATTTAAAAAGGGTTGACCACATCAGGGCATGAATTTGATTTTTGAAATTGTTGCATGCATATATTCCAGCTAATTGAAAAATTACATAGAACAATCAATTTTTTGAATGTATTTAAATATTTGGAAACTACCAGATTTGAAAATAAAGACACTGACAATGCTTCTAATAAGACAATACATAAGACAGCTGCAATCAGTAGACTTTTTAGTTTGCCATGAGCTTTTAATGTTTCGCAATCGGTGTGACCGTTAGATTACAAAGGAAAATGTAAAGCTCGACCATAGTCGTAAGTTTTGGTTTCCCTTTCGTTTCGGTTGCATGGACATTTTTAGCTGTCAATCCTACCGTGGAAAGTTTCCTGGAAAGCATTATGTACGATTATGGCCTTTAAAGGGAGCATCACACGAATCAACGGACTACCATGCAACGCCAAATGGCACATTCGTAATACGTATCTGACGAAAAAAAATACTGCAGCGGGAATTTAACCTAAACTTCTTTGATCTATACTGCTAGTTACTTCGCAAAACTATACGCACGGCAATAAAGTACAGATTTTTATTTTTAAAATATCAGCTTATCTAAGTCTCAAAATTCAAGATTTGGACAATATATGTTTTAAGATAAAAGGAACGATACTATAAACAACGATAAAGGAACGAAATCATAAACAACATATTTGCGAGTAATACCAGCAGGGGCCTTCCTTAGCCGAGTGTTCAGAGTCCACGACTACAAAGCAAAGCCATGCTGAAGGTGTCTGGGTACGATTCCCGGTCAGTCCAAGATCTTTTCGTAATGGGAATTTATTTGACTTCCCATAGAGGCATAGAGTTTCATCGTACTTATCACATAATATACGAATGTGAAAATGGCAACTTTGGCAATGCAAACTCTAAGGTAATAGCTATGGAAGTGCTCATTGAACACTAAGCTGAGAAGCAGGCTCTGTCCCAGTGAGGATGTAATGCCGAGAAGAAGAAGAAGGAGACCAGCATGGGCTGCATACATTAATAGTATGCTATTTAAAGGACTCTGTGGTTTGGAAGCAAATAGTAAGTAAAGGTTAGAAGGTTAAACCGGCAATGTTTGGTAGAACACCAAAATGGATTATCGTGTCAACATGGTATTGATACATTCTCAAAGCAAGGGGAAATTCAAAAATTACGTCCATTGTTTTTAAGTCAATCTTAATCCTCCCCATGTCCTCTATCACGCTTTTTCACACATGCACTGTCGCGCTTTCATACACATCCACTCCCCTAAATGATTGACGTAATTTTTGAACGTTCCCCTAAACTTTTACTTTGTCTTAAACTTTATTATAGGAGATTTAAAGCATTATATGCGATTCCCAATCTATTTCAAATATAGACTTATAAAAAATAAAAGTTTTTAAACCAAAGCTATGAGTTTATGTTATATAGTTTTCGAACGGTACATCATCCTTATTATTCGTATGAAATCACTCATTCATGTTTTAATGCAATATTATGCACTATTGTGGACATTAGAACCAGATTCAGCCACTTAATTTGATCAAAATACTGCAAATGAAAATTGGTAGTCCACAACGAACATCGACCGGGTAAGTGCCGGCACCAGCACAATTGTGCTGGTCCCACTTTGTCCCTCCAGAAATCTTTGCTGAGTGAATCAATTCTCATTTGGTCTTCACCATTTCAAAGAATGACTCTTTCACTCTCGATTCGTATTTGTACATACCTGGAAAAAACGAATAGTTGAAAAGTTGCGACAGATAAAACTTTTTCAATTCTTACGGTGTTTGTTTAAATTTTGTTTACCCTGAGCTGGTGTTTTCTAAACACGATGTAAACAAAAGCATTTGTGTTTAATAACAAGTATCAATGATAATTCAATAATCGAAATCAAAAAAGTTTAGTAAAACAATGATTTATTGGCTAAAAGAATCATTCAATGTCATGGGTGCCGAACAGCACAATTGTGCTGGTTCGTCCCGAAAGGGTTAAGTATTGTGAGTTTGTTTCGCTTGGATGCAATTGATAACGTAAAGATGAAGATCGGTGACATATGTTTGACGAAGCGTAAAAAAATCAGTGGCAAATAATGCACATAACGGGTGTGTAATATAACATGAATTGTCTAACGACCATTAAAACATTTCGAGTCGCTTAGGAATAGCACAATGATCTTCAACCAAATACTTCAGTCTAACGAAGTTTAGCTATATTATAGTTTTGAATCGCTCTGACTATATGCCCTTCCTTAGCCGAGTGGTTAGAGTCCACGGCTACAAAGCAAAGCCATGCTGACGGTGTCTAGGTTTGAATCCCGGTCGGTCCAGGATCTTTTCGCAATGTAAATTTCCTTGACTTCCCTGGGCATAGTGTATAATCGTACCTGCCACACGATATACGAATGCGAAAATGGCAACTTGGCAAAGAAAGCTCTCAGTTAATAAATGTGGAAGTGCTCATAAGTACACTAAGCTGAAAAGCATGCTCTGTCCCAGTGAGGACGTAAAGCCGTAAAGAAGAAAAAGACATGCCCTTGACCACTGCAAATACCGTGTTAAAAAACTTTACGGAATACCAAAAGACAACTAAATGTTCAAACAACTGGTTACTCATCTTTCAATTCTGAAATTCACTTCAAAGAAATATTAGAAACTACACCAGGCACAGAATCAACTTATCAATCACAATTCACTGTTTAAAAATCACAATCAATGGCAGCTTAATCTGCTATAGTCTGCTTCGAGGAACTCACATAATAAACAAAACCGGAATTGATTAGAATAATTATCAATTATTTTATCGTAGAGTTGATAAGATAATTGATATTCCCTCCAATCGACTTTCGGTCTATCTAAGTTGAACCCGTCAGGCTTTGGATATCGGTCTGCACTGCAAATTTTCTCTTTCAAATTAAACAATTTCGAACTCAATGGGTGTGCTATGAGCGAGCATATTACTGGTGTGTCACCAGACTTTGACCAGACACCCTATGGGAAAACTTGCTTTGTTAAATATGATTCTATCGTTGTGTGAGGGACACTAGGCTTCACTGCACAAAAGAATACGAATTAGATTGGTTTCTTCTTATCATTATTTTAAAAACTATCAATAAGAGCCAAAAAGGGGTTAAAATTTTTATTCGTGAGGAAAAAAATCACTATGTTACGTTTCTTAACGTTTCGTCCCTACTGAGATAAATCCTGCTTCTCAGCTTGGTGTTGTTATTACCAATACTACAGTTAACAACTGAAAGCTTTCTTTGCCAAATCGACGTAAAAAACCATAGTGTATTAGAAAATTTTGAACAGATTTAAACTTTTTTTATGTGTGGCCGTCATTTGGTTCTACAAAGATGATGTACCTACATCTTAATGATATTTTTGAGATAAAAAAATGGGTTCCGATTTTGGCACAGTTCCGCTTTTAGCAACTGAAAATTTCGATTTTGTTGCTAAAAACGGAATCCCACTGTACTAAAAACAATCTACACTGAAAAAAAACTTTATACATGTCAAGGTCGTGTGGTTTACTTACATATTTTTCGAGTGTTTTACTTACATCATATGACTCGAGTGTGGTAGCCATATGAATTTCGTCATTGACTTCATGGTATCAACATTAGATTGTGGTGTGGTGTTTTCATTATTTAAACTTTAGACATTCATATTTTGATTCACCCGACTGCTTTACTTATTGAATACGAATGTAGTGTCTTAAGATAGCCATGTGTAACAGAACATGAATATCGTGAGATTGAAAGAAGAAATTTTGTAGTAGAATCCTTGCTACCCAAAATATGGATTCGAGGCACCTCTGCTTGTTGTAAGCTCACTTGAATGTATTTTTTCACAAACAAGTGAGCCAGCAACAAGCGAAGCGCCGTTAATCCATAATTTGATTAGCATAATCGATTTTCTGTCAAGCTGAAAACTAGGAAAGTTTTTAGTGGAATCTGATATTTCTCCTAAACCATACATTATATTCAATGCTAGAAGTAATGCATTGGTTCGCTATGGGTTGATCACAGACAATTTGAGATTTTGAACACGGAAATCGACAGCACAGCTCATCCATATTTAAGTCAATATTGTCTCAACTGTTTACTTTAAATTATCGATATATCCAAATAAAAAATTTCTTATTTATGGCCTACACTAAAAAATATGGTTTTCAAAATATCCAGATTTTATTTGGATTAAAGTCACCAGTCACCGTGTGGCCTCCATTCACCGTGCACATACACAGATTACTACAGTATATTCATTCAATTTTCACAAATTATTGTTTTGTTTGCAAAATAAGGTAAAATTGATTAAATGCACGCAAAAAAATCCGTTCCCATATTCGTGAATAAAAAGTCATGGTAATCGGAACGCATTGCTTGTTCTATTTCATGATTCAGTTCCCAAAAGCGTGATTCGTTGCATCCCGTCTTCATGAAAGCAATCACTGATTCCAGAACAAATATCTTGCCTGTTCCACTGGCATGCTTGATTAGTAACGCTTTCAATACCATGAATCAGAATTCACGATATCTAGAATCAAGAAATCCATGTTCGCGATGTGATTCCTATTAAAGAGAATTAAGTTCACGCGCGTTGTCAAAAAGGATAACGCATGCGCAAAAACAAACATACGGTAGTCCACAAAGAAATCCTCAATTCGAGTGCAATTCTGTGTTCGCTTTCCAGTGAATCTTGAGTAATTCATTAATGGCATATGAGACCTTTTTTGGGTGCATTATACCAAATTTCTAATAAGTTCTGTTATTAGTTCAATAAAAATGGTGTCAATTATTTGAAAGCTGCCGGGTTTGCTGCTGGATATTAACTTTCCCCTATCTTCCAAGAGCATTGCTTTCAATAGCTTTCTACAGAATTTATTGTCTGCTGCCTTCGTCCTGCCGTCTTTTTGCGTATTGCGCTGTTAACATATCTACGATCTACTAGCTGATTATACTCAACTTAATGTGCTCGCTGCTGAAAATCTGTATGCTGGTCCAAACATCCATTTTAGCTCAGAAAATAAAATACTCATCTCCAGAAAGTGGGTTCTTTCAAGTTGTGATAAAAATCACGGCTTCCGAAACACAGTGGAACAGTGTTCCTGTTTCCAAGAATAATGTTCTCGATTAGCAGAACAAAAATCACGGATCCATGATCAGTAAGCTGTGAGTGATCAGAATCGCAGGCGTTACGAATGTTTTGTGGAACATAGTTCTCGATTCCATGAGTTTTATTCATGGTGTATATTCGTAAAGCGAAAAACCGCCTGTTCTGGAACTTGTGACTGGATGTTCGTATTTTCCGGAACGGTTTTATTTGCGTGTGAGGTAGTTCTTTTCACGGTGGTAGGTCATTTGGCATAAAATCGTTTGGCATAATTAGTCTGAAACTAAGGATTTCTTATGATGACTTCCTTTTTACGTTTCTTTTGAATCCCATTGACGACATCAAGATTATTTTGGAGTTAATTGATGCAAAAATGCCACTTTATTCAACAACCATATGCGGTTCAATAAACTTAAGCACATTACGAAAGTAATTGCCAGTAGTATTTTAATATTTAACCAGAAATTACTCTTCTTTCAAATATAAGTGAATCTTTTGAGATGCGCTATTATAATATTTTTTTGCACTGAAGATTTTGATATATTTAGCACAAATTTACCCTTCTTGCAAACATTGGATGTTCTTTCGGAATATGATGTAACAATAATTATAGGCATAACAAATGTTGATTTAAAAATGAAATGAATTTCACCTTCTTATATACATAGGCTGTTCTTTGAAGCTATATATGTATTTTAGATATGTATTGTTTCCAACTGATAAAACGCCGGCAATCGATAACATTGATCTGCTCAACTTATCAGCGAAAAGAAACTCCAGTGATTCTGAACGCAATGTTGATGTGCTTTCGTTTTATTATGTTGCAATCATTTTCTTCTATCGTTTTAATCAAAAATTTTACCTTCTTTTAAGCATATGCTGTTCTTTTTATTAGTACTGTTGATAACGATAATTAGTAACGCTAAATATTATATTTTGGAACCTACTGATTTTCACTTTGGAATCTACTAATATTCCAACATAAATATTTTTTTATCAACACATGTTCTCGTTTCGAGATATGCTGAAAAAATATGGTTTCAATCACAAATTTTCCCTTCATTCGATAATGTACGGTTCTTTTTATTCACACATCCAAACTTGAAATTAATAACTACCGAAAAGCTAAACATTACATATTTTCGCAAATCTTCACATCAATTTGTCCATTTAATCCAATTGCAAATTATATGTAATGTTTTGCTTTTCGGTAGTTGTTAAACTTCCACTCGGCTAGTTAGCCGTAAACCACGATTCATAATTAAAAACAAGTGTTAAAATTAATATTGAATAATTCAAAAAATTTCCAACAAATATTATCTTTTAAAACTTGTTAGTTCGAGTTATGATGTGAGAAGTTTTTTGTTTGCGTCAAAACCTTAAACATTGTTGGGAAACTCACTACGGCCGAAACGAAAGACGTGGTAGCGTAGGGTATAGATTTCCTTCGAAATTCTAGTTCACTTTCACTGCACTCGCGATCACACTGGCGGACTTTCTCGGACGCGAAAGAACGAAGACGAGGAAACTTGGTTTTATACGTTTTATATTTCTCGCGATGGCCAAACTCTAACTAACTAAATAAACTCAATCTTCTATCTATTCATATCGATCTCTTTACAACGTAAAATGAACGTGAGTGCAACCTATAGAACTCAGAGAATGACTGTTTAACTCTACTACATCTCAAAACAACACTTATAGACTAATACACTTTCAAATTTTGATATTGTTCTATTAAGGGTTTACGATATACTTGATATTAGACTCATAAGTTTCAACAAACATTTTGAACAAAAAATGATCTGCTCTCTTCTAAAGGCTTTTTTCCATTATGCTGCAATAGTAGATCTTTGATTAAAGTTTCCAATATTTTGTATATAATTTTTCTCTTCTTTTGCCATGTAATTCTCATCAAGTGTTACGTCCCAACTGGGACATAGCTTGATTTGCAGCGAAATGTTCTATGAGTGTTCCCTTAATTATAACCTGCGAATTTTCATTCCCACTTTAATATTTTAAAATATATATCTCAATAAACTCAATGATACTTTATGTTCTGAGATGTGAAGAAAATTATAATTCCGAAAAGATCTTCCACCAGGGCCGTCACGAGTTTGAATAAGTTATGCTCTCTAATGTAACAACTACTTTTGACATTCATGGCTTAGCAAATATTTGAATGAACACCACAACCAACACCATCAAACTTTTTTGCTATGAGCTCGTTGTTGCTGATCTCGGTAAAAAGATCCAAAATATGCCGTTAATCAAAAAGAAAAGTTTGTATATTTTAAAAGGTGAAGTATATTGATTTTAATTCTGCTCATATTAAATCACTCATTATGCCAAACGACCATTATTCCAAAATACTTTATGCCAAACGACTTTATGCCTAACGGGGTACAATCCTTGTCACAACGCATTTTGAAAAATTAAGTGTATACAGTCAACTTCACGTGGAAATTGTTATGAGTTTTTTCAACACTCAATGTAAAAACACCAAAAATTCACATGGTACATTTTAATGTTGGAGTATTGAATATTGCATAATTTCAACAAGTTTTCACTGCAGTTACAAACACACTTAAAATAAATCGCAGTATCCTGTGGAATAAATCACCGAATTTAAACTTAAAACAACAAAAATACAGATTTTCCTGTGAAATCTACGATTTTACTGACAAAATCCGCGAAAGCGGCTGTTTTACTGAGAAAATCCGTGAAATTTTACCGAAAAAAAAACCGTGAAACAAACAATTTTACTAGGGTTTCAATGCTAGTAATGGACCCCTTAGTAGCTGAAATTCATTCTAGACGCTTTTCCGCAATGATATCTCAGACGCATATACGTTTTGCGGAGTCTAACAACAAATTCAATGTCTTTACTTCATAGTACGTCTATGAAACATACAAAATCATTCGATTTTTCCAGCGAAATATGCATTTGAAAAACTGTTGTCCCAATGCCTATTATGGACCCTCCCGGGGTCCATAATAGGATTGTTTACAAATTTGACGTTGCGTATTATGGACCCTCCATTTGATTCCCATGTAATCCGGCTCGCTGCCGACGAGCCTATTATGGACCCACCTGGAAATACGTATTATGGACCCTCTTGTGTGGTTTCATTTACAAAGCTGTTCAAATATCTGTATTTATGCATCTCAAACCAAATATTTTGCCTGAAACTGCTGACTAACAATGTAATCGAAGTTCCCCCGATGGATTTTCATAGGAATAAAGTTGCTTTGAGTGTTTATTTTATGTTTTTCTGTAGGGGGTCCATAATACGCAAAGGGTCCATAACCGGCATCGACTCCCTCTAACCCTGTGAAATACCTAACGAACAGTTCGGTAGTAGCATAATTTTCACCGAACTTCTGTGAAATCGTGAGAAAGCCGCTCTGACAGGCATGAGCTTCCTTTTGTTTCAGTTTTTGCACATCCCTATCAAGCAGTGAAAGCTGGCTTAGTGGTAGCAAGCCTGGTTCCTGATCGGTAGGTCGGGAGTTCGATTTCCTGTCGAACCATTTTCTTGTTTTTCTTTATGATTTTGTTCAATTATTTTACAGATTGTTTGGTGATTTTTGATCAAACCTTTAGCTGTTAAGATAACGGTGAAATTTCACCGCAATCCGTATTCTTTTAAGTGTGAATAGTAAGATGTATTTCATCGTATGAGCCTTAAGATTTTGCGCTATATTGTATTGTGTTTCAGTTTAAATGTCAATGCCCATGATTGCTCCCGACTACAGTACATCGTAACAAATTAACTGTAGAGTAAGGTGAGGCAAAAGTTCGACCTTAGTAGTATAATCAAAGTTTTCAGGAAAACAATAGCAGTTGAAACAATACAAATACTATTCAATGAAAGTTCAACATATTGGCTATAATTTTGCTGAACAAACCTTTGTCAAAATGTTTACCCATTTTTAGTTATAACAGTTTAAAAATTGATTGTCTTAATCGAACTTTTGCCCAACCAGTAGGGCAAGAGTTCGAATCTAGTGTGGGGCAAAAGTTCGCTGGCTAAAACACAAAATATCGATAATTTTATGACAGGCATACTTTACACCAGCCGTAAACTTGAGTTTCCCAAAAACTACACCCTAAATTTTCATCAAAAAATTGCCCAAAACAGGGTTAATTGTGATATACTCAAAAATAGCAGTTTTTCGCAAAACTAAGTGGAATGGAAACTTTTGTTAACATTTTTCGCACGATCATACAAATTTTGCTAAATTTGAAGATAATATGTGGATTTAAGGCAATTTGCAATTTTTTCCGCGAGTTTATACATGGGTCGAACTTTTGCCCCGCTGATTCGAACTTTTGCCCCACTATGGGCTAAAAATTGTATCCAAGCATTTATGCAAAAACAAATATACTTAAAAGCATCCTTATGATAGGCCTAGAAACGCCCTTACATAAAATATTGAAAAAGATTTTATCTTCAATTGGTTCCATGCAACGAAAGTTTGACCAAAAATTACAATATTCACGTCAAAAAACAACAAATAGCCATAACTTTTCCAAAACTCAATAGATTTTTATGATATTTGGAGTGAAAGTCTCTTACTTGAATAGCATTTGAACCACAATGACATATATAAGATTTGTTTTGAATTGAGCTAGAAATCTGAAAAAGAAACTCTTACCCCACTCGAACTTTTGCCCCATTTTACTCTAAGTGTTCCTAAATGTATGGTGATGTCCTACTTCCGCACTATTAGGCCACTCATCCAAGGCTACGTCAGCGATGGTTCTGTTCTAAATAGAACGGATGAATTCAACGATTTGGGTGTGGTGATGGATCCTAAGTTGACATTTAACCTACATCGCTCGAATGTAATTGCCAGAGCAAATCGCCAGCTTGGATTTATATCTAAGATTTCCTGTGACTTCACAGACCCGTATTGCCTAAAAGCACCCTATTGCTCCTTAGTACGGCCAATTTTGGAATGCGCTGCTTTGGTGTGTGTGCTCCCCATCAGCTATTGTGGAGCCTTAGAATGGAAAGCGTCCAACGAAGATTCATTCGTGTGGCATTGAGGAACCTACCCTGGCGTGATCCACGGAACCTGCCACCATATGCCAATCGGTGTAAACTGCTTGATTTGGACTCTAGATCGGCGGCGCAAGACTCAACAAGCAAATTTTTCGCAAAACTACTGAACGGAGAAGTCGACTGTTCCAGACTTCTTGCTGTTTTGAATATTCGTGTAGCTCCAAGAATGTTACACGGCACTGCTTTACTCCAACCAAGGTTTCATCGAACAGCTTTCGGTTACCAATAGCCGATGACTGAAATGATCCGCATCTTCTTAAGTTAAGTTAAGTAAATTGAAAGCGTGTTTTTATTTTCTCTCATAAGCAGGTGAAATCAACTCACCTGTAAGAAAACTGAACTGCTACGGCAAATGAAATGTAATATGTTGCTAACAAATTATTAATAAAATCTTAAATTTGTTTTACCAAATTAGGATGATAGTGTTGTCTAATAACACAGAACACCTAGATATAAGAAATTCATGTAATATTTGGAATGATACTAATGAAGAAATTAAAAAAAAATCATACGAAAACAGCCATTATGCGAAACATCAAATAACACTCTTCCAGCAATAATTAAATTAATAAATTAATATTTTTAAGCATATATGAATTGGCATACAAATGTAGACTTGAAAGAAATTCTGATCACGAGAAAAAATAAAATTCACCTGTTTCGTGAAATTGGTTTAATTGAGCATTCTGGAAGGAAGGATGAGAATCCTAAAAAGTATCTGAAGAATCCTATCAGATTATACGTAGGATTCACATCGAATTCTTCTCAGGACTCTCATCAGAATAATGACTCTAACTAGAATTCTCGCCAGGTTCTCATCAGAATCATCGCAGGATTCACATACGATTCTGTGCAGGATTCATATCAGATTCCTCGCAGGATTCTTGCCAAAGTTATCTCAGGATTTTCAGAATCCTCTGAATTCTCATCAAATTCCATATAAGATTTACATTAGAACCCTCTCAGGATCTGATCAGAATCTTTACAGGAATCTCATATAAATCCTTTCAGGATTCTCATCAAAACTCTTCCGGATTTCTCTTCAGATTTCTCTCCAAATTCACTTCCGAATTATTCCAGGATTTTCAACATAATGTTTTCGGAATTCTAAACAGAGTCTTATAAGTCTTCTTATAAGAATTCATTAATGATTATCATAAGAATCCTCTGAATATTTGCGAAAGAATCCAAATCCTTCCAGGATTGGAATCATTCGAGGATTCTAATCGAAATCACTCTGCGATTCTCACCTCATCCTTTTAGGATGCTTATATTTTATGATTTGTATAAGAAACTAGGATTATATATTTTTCATTGTGAAAATGTCCTTCAAGCTTGCATTTTTGTGCACCAATATTTTTTCTCTAAAAATATCAGTTTGTGTTCCGGAACCAAATACCGGAGCTACTGTACGAAATTCAAAATGTCCCCTATACGTTCAGAATGCTTCAACTTCACATAGGGCAAATGTACCATGAGTGGTGCACCTAAGGGAAAAATGCTAAAACTGTTTTTTAGTTTTAGTGAAACATGGTGATAAAATCATGAAATATGTGATTTTAACATGTCAGTCGATAAATTTCAAATAGAGTAAGGTGGGGCAAAAGTTCGACCTTAGTGGTATAATCAAAGTTTCCAGGAAAACAACAGCTTTAAAACAAAACAAATATCATACAGTCAACCTTTAACATATTGGCTATAGTTTTACTGAACAAACTTGTGTCAAAATATTTACCCATTTTTAGTTATAACAGTTTCAAAATTGATTGTCATAATCGAACTTCTGCCCCACCGGTGGGGCAAGAGTTCGAATCTAGTGTGGGGCAAAAGTTCGCTGGATAAAAAACAAAATATCGATCCTTTAATGACAGGCATACTTTACACCAGCCGTAAACTTAAGTTTGCCGAAAAATACACACTAAATTTTCATCAAAAAATTGCCCACAACCGGGTTAATTGTAATATGCTCAAAAATAGCAGCTTTTCGCGCAACTAAATGGAAATGAAAAATTTTGGTGAAAGTTTTCACACGATCAGACAAATTTAATTAAATTTGAAGATAATGTGTGGATTTTAGGCAATTTGCAAATTTTTCCGTGATTTTATACATGGGTCGAACTTTTGCCCCGCTGATTCGAACTTTTGCCCACTATGGGCCAAAAATATGATAGGCCTAGAAACGCCCCGACATAAAATATTGAAAAAGATTTTATCTTCAATTGGTTCCATGCAACGAAAGTTTGACCAAAAATTACAATATTCACGTCGAAAAACAACAAATAGTCATAACTTTTCCAAATCTCAATCGATTTTTATGATATTTTGAGTAAAAGTCTCTTACTTGAATAGCATTCGAACCACCATGACATTTATAAGATTTGTTTTGAATTGAGCTAGAAATCTTAAAAAGAAACTCTTACCCCACTCGAACTTTTGCCCCACTTTACTCTAACTCTATCATGTCTATAGGTACAAACGAGCAAACATTTTGAGGTGAAGATGAATCGCAGCCAAACTTCACTAGCTGGTGGTGACCAATCGGTTAGGTTTTCAGCTCAAACGGGTGTTTGGTTCTCCAGATCCGTTCTCTTGAAAATTTGAAGTTTGGCTTCGATTCACCTTCACCTTAAGCGAAATAATTGAGTCCTTAAATGTTTAATGAATTCTTGTTTTTATTATACGAATAATAATAATACGAAAAAGCATGTTCTTCCAACTACTTTAGAAATTTGCCCAGCTCAAATAACAACTAAAACATATTTAAATTTAAATTTTAAAAATGGTTCCAAATATGAACCTTGACACTTTTGATCATGTTTGACGTTCACTTTGTCGACAAAAATACCACAGGGATTTTAGTTTTAACACTGCACGGAGAAATATTTTTACCTAATTTTTGAGTTTACTTTACCCAAAATTAAGTATATCGATTATAGTTTCAACTCAAAATCTCTCGGTTTTCTCCTTCTCCCACACGAATGTTGTCAAAAATAGAAAGAGCTGCATCTACCCAAGGGGGGTACTTTGGCCCAATAAGCCAAATTTGGGTAAATGCAACTTTTCTTATGTTTGGGTCGAAAGAACTCAATTTTGCATTAAATCAACCCAAAATTGAGTTTATTTTTCTAATGGAATTAAAGCCAAACTACCTAGTGGGGACCTTGGAAATTTAGCCAAAATTAGGTTACTGGGCTCAACTACGGAATTACGTAGAAACAACCCAAAATTGAGTTGAATTCCGTCTCCGTGTGGGGTTGTTCCTATCTGACATTTCGGAAGGGACACGGGAAACAAAATATACCCAAAATTTGAGTTCAAACCAAGGGGTGTGACAAATTCTCAGAAATCGTAAAAAAAATGTTTTTTGGACTTACAGTCGAAGCGCGTTACAACGTCATCGCAAGGGACAGTCGCAATAGAGAAAAATCGTTATAGAGAATAGATATAACATTGAAATATTTTTCAAGGGACCGAAAAACGTCGCTATAGAGAGATTTTGTCGTTATAAAAGTTGTCGCTATAACGAGCTTCGACTGCTATGAAAATCATTAAAAAAAAATGATTAAACATGTCCCAGTAAACATTTTGGCTGGTATATTTTTTGCTATACATCATTCTATATGAATCAAATCACTCGTATAAAATGCATGAAAACGCTATATACACACCAAAGTGGAGGCCATATACGCACTTCCCACGACTTTTTCAGACTTTCCATGGTCAGCAATACGATGCCACAAAATTCCGATAAAAATAAAAAAAAAGTTCCCAGCGAGACTCGAACACCAGACCTTTGGATCCCTTACCCAGTACCATACCACTACACCACAGACCGCTTCATGAATATGGAGTGATTATTTGCCAATATGAAAGGAAGTTTGCTCTACAACACACATGCTTTGTTGTTATTTGAAGCCCACCGCCAGAAGATACCAATCTCGGGTGGTAAATTTCGCTAAGTTATTGCGATTTCATTTGATGCTAGTCTGCATTGATAAATGATGTCAGTTTATACAACTTGACGCGATTCTAGATTATACTATTTACGGCATGGTTTGTTGTCAACAAAGTTTGTCGACAATGAATCGTAGTGGGGAATTATATACAATTTGTGTTAACATTTATTCGCTATGATTTGGCATATTGTGCGATTCTGATTTTTGACGTATAAATATGAGATTTTTGGCACACATTCTTATACGATACGTGGTTCACTGGGGTGTTTCTAGCCTTAACTTAAGCGTTTGGTATTAAAATTAGGACATGGACCTTATTGCCTTTAACAGTTTTACGATTAAATTTCATTAATATTATTCGATTGCTTGTATCATTTCCGCATCGTACATCATAGAAAAAAATCACATAGTCATTTATTTATGCGAAACATCTCAAAACACACTGCCTCTACTATTCTTAAGCTACCTCCACTAAGGGGACGTTTGCCCTATTCCAATTTGCTGAAGCAGTTTTGTTCGATGTTTCACATAATATGCGTTTTCGAATGATAAAAATCGGTCCTTGGATCAAAAATAGGGTTCTGAAACTGGACTCAAAATAGTCACCTGTTTTCAAAATGACCAGGGAGGTTTATGACTTGCACGATAGTACATTATGCTCAGGAAATTCACACAAAAGTGAAATTTAATCAGCCTTTTATCGCTTCATAGTTGGGCGCTAACTAATTGCACTGAGGAAGGCACCCGGTCGTACGAGAATACTATATAATATTTTAAAGCATGCATAGCGATGGAAAACCATTTGGAAATCTTATTTTAGGTGGAGTCCGCTGTTCGGCGGGCAACACTCCCTTAAGCGTTAATGGTCTGCATGCTAATTAAATTGACTAGAACTTACTCACAAGCATTTGAAATAGTTGAAATCATCAAACAGTTCATTTGTTAATCTCCACCAGAAACGTTCCATTCGAGGCAATGTCGCAAGAAGTCGATCCCTTAGTGAAGTGTTGCTTTAAGTTCAACAGGCAAGGCGAATCAAATACGCTGCACTCCAGCCGACTCAAGTTCAAGGAAGTGTCGGACCTGTACGCTCTGCCAGGGGTTATTGTCAAGGTACCGATTATTTTTCCTAAATCCGAAAGAAAGATTCTGCACGACCTTCTACTGTTCGCCTTCACCAATCTGGACCGGATGCTGGCTCCTAAGTGGGAATGTGCCACCTACTCATCTGACCTGTTCACCCAGCGGGGCTTCCTTGTTCCGCTCTAATGGAGTGTTCATGTCTCGATGAAGAAAGCTTTTACTCCTTCCCTCTTGATTGGAAATGCATCTGCGAGATGTGGTCAATCGATTCCATCATGCGGTAGTCCCCAATCTCGATTGGCTGTGGTCAGTCTGTAGCAGATAACGGTTCGGCTATGACGACGAACTCCTCGGTGGTGGAATCCTTGGTGCAACGAGTCGTTGAACGGAATCTGGTCTACGTCAGTCCACAAGTGTTCGATCGTGGAGGGCGAGAAAGCGTGGAGTTTTCCGGTGGTGGAGTGGTTTATCAATATGGGATGTACGATCGGAGCTATGGCCGGTACTGCCAGGAAAATCCCATGGAGAGCTACTACTACGACAGCTACGAGTATCAGTGTCCTGTTCACGCGAGATATCTGCCACAGATTCCACTGAAGAAGTACTACACACCGGACGGGGAGTACATCTATCGAGTATGGTTTGGTTCTTTTGTGACGTTGTTCTGAATAGTGAGAAAATGCATGTGCAGAACCGATTGTTAAACTTTTCGCCGATGTTCATTACTCCGCACATTAGTATCCCGAATGCTGTTTCCTCGAAAGACCCATTTCCCCGAAAGTGATGCAGTTTAAAAAAGTGCAAGTGCAGTGACAGATCAAAAAGCAATTAAAAAAGAAAATTACCGTGCAATGCGAATGTCGGATACCGGCCTTAATTGTTTTAAAATTAATATTTTGTCAACATTTGTAAATATAGAAAACGTCATAATTTTGGATTCCCGCGAAATTATGTACAAAAATACCGTTAACAATGCGAGTATCCGGCTTTCGAAGCGTCCTGAAATTCAATGCAACAAGGAATTTGGACAAATTTTCAAAGATTCAGTGGATGGTGAAAGTTGAAAGAATCGCCAATCATATTACGACGGGTCGATATCGAATGATAGGTTCTGTCGCCACTCTGGAATGTATGAAGTTATTACAATTATGAGTGCCAACAATTTTCGAGGTAACGAGCTATTCGGGGAAACGGGATGCTCGGGAACTAAAATTCGTGGAAAGTAGCACAACAGTCCGAAAGCGGACTGACAATCGATCCTCATTTTACCGAAGTCGGATAACACGACAATCGACCAACGGCAAGAAACAATGGACTGCTCTCTGGATTGAAAGAGGTATTTGATCTACTGGCGAGTACTAAAGAGAAACTTCGCATCAGATCCAACAAAAAATGCATGCCAAGATATTAGAATTTCAATTCTGAATTTTTCTAAGGCTATGCAGAACATGAAAGACAATATGTTTAAAAAACATAAATTTGATTGAAAATAACATAAAAATCATAACCATAACGAAATCATAATCATAACTAAAGGTTATATAAAGTTTGTTTAATTTATTGGTGAGAAATTGAGACATTTAACAACTTGTTTTTAAAGTCCTGAAAGAAATACTGAAGTTGTTCCCAGTATTCTCTTGTCAGCATCAATATTTGCAGCATATCGATGATTTGATACAAATATTAAAATGGCAGGGCCCACTGTGCAGACTTGGTGAGGGCGATCAGATTATTCACGAATGAATAACATGATAGACGATTTTTTTCCAAGTTTGCGAAGGAAGTAACGGAGACAACGTTCCACATAATGAAAAAGGCAAAATCGTTGGAAGTGGCGTTGTTAATGCTATCCTGTCGATGTATATCTGCTGTATTTATGTTAGACCAAATAGTGATCCGGAGATTTACCGACAACACTCTCGCAGCGTTCGGTGTTTGCTTGATCTCGCGAACGACACCGACATGGTCGTTGTTCTTGGTGACTATAACCTGCCAAACCTCTCTTAGAATTTCGACGATGATCTTAACGCTTATCTACCTGCCAACGCCTCTTCTGAGCATGAGATCACACTAACCCAATCGATTCTCGACACTGGACTCTCTCAGGTGAACGATATTACGAACTGCAATGGGCGTTTGTTGGATTTGTCATTTGTATCTGACACCCAAAAAATTGAACCTTTGGAACCGCCAAATTCATTACTCCCGATCGACGCGCATCACAGACCATTCGTTCTGAAATGCGACATTTCGTCTGTAACTGACACACAAGACAATATTTTCTGCTACGATTTTAAGAGATGTGATGTTGAAGTGCTTAACGATGCGTTGGCTCGAGTGGATTGGTCATCCCTTCTAACCGATTGCCATATTGACACTGCCGTTTCTCGTTTCTATGAAACCATAAATAACATCATAGCCGAACTAGTGCCCCTCAAAAAAATCTGGCGAACTCATCACAAATGCCCCTGGTGGAACCGGGAGTTGAGGACAATGCGAAACAGGCTTCGAAAATTCCGTAAAAAGTACTTCAAACACCGATCAGCAGATAATAAGCAGTCTCTCCAGAGAATGGAAAACCTGTATGATGAGCTGCGAACAACCGCATTTCGGAATTACATCAGACGACTGGAATCCGACTTCAAGCACGACCCCTTTTCGTTCTGGTCTTTCGTTAAAAGCAGGAAGCACGGCCAGGGAGCAGGGTTGGGAAAAAAATCTGAAATTCACTCTACAGTAGCCAAGCAAAGCCAATCACAGTCAGCTAATCCAGTGAAACTCACGCCTACCGCTGCTGTAGGCAAAGAGCCTTGAAAATCGCAAAACACCCGTTGCTAAGGGCAACCCAAAATTACAGTAGAAAAATGTTCTATTTCCCGCTGCATTTCCCGCATTTAGAGCCTTCAATGCACTATGGGCCAGGGACGCAATCTGGCGGGACAAAATTAATAACTTGGTAACGAAGCGTTTCCGGTATTTGGTGTCTTCGGCAAAGTTTTTTGTAATAACGAGGACCATCTATTCACATAAACGGATAGTTCGTAAATCGTCCGCATAGGTGGCGCCACAATCTAACTTTTTACTGTGACGTTCTAGAGACTTGGCATGTTCGGCAAAGTTGTTCATTTCTATAAAATAAACAACTCTCTCGAAGACGTCAAAATTCCACAGCCTACTGTTTTCGAGTTATTGGCAAAATTAGAGAAAATTTGTGAAAAAACGATTTTTTTCACCGAATTTGACATTTTTCCTAAGAACCATGTCATATAATATTTTTGCTGATAAATATATAACAAACGCAAGCTTTAGTGGAAAAAATTTAATAATACGACGCATAAAACTTAAGAAATCATGGAAAAACTTGAAAAATAGAGCAATTTTTGAACCTTAATATCTCCAAAAGCGCAAAAAACCGCAAGCTCAAATTTTCAGGCAACATAGAGCAATACTTGATGAAACGGATGTCAAAATTCCAGAGAGGTATATTTTGGTGTTTTTGAGATTTTTTTATTTTTTTTACGGTTTTCTTTTTATTACGCGATTAATATTTTCGTGGCAAATATTTAGGTGTAATTTAAAATTAGCGGAAAAATATATTTTATTATTTCATGAAATTATTATATCTCCTCACAGTACAAGCTGGCTTTGGATTTCATTTCGAATTCGTTGTTACAATTTTCCGGAAGCTCAAAATTTAAGCAAATCCGTTGATTAAACACATATTTAAAATTAAACAACCTAACAGTTCTCAAAATCGAAGGAATCTCCAAATTGATACCTTTGATCTGTATTCTCTGTTTCGAAACATCCAAGGATCAACGCTCTTTCCGCTTTGAAACAAATATACAAGCTCCGGACAAGAGATCGTGCGCTCTGAAATTTTAGTATTTAGAGATATCGACATGAATATGCTTCAAAATTTGATTTTCCGTGTTAAAAGTAACACATTCACAAAAATAAATTACTCACCTCGAACCATGATGGCAACAATTAACTGATACATGATCAAGTTTATCATGGCATACTATACCATTTGAATTATTGAAGAAAAAAAAAATATGTACCCAGTTTTAATCTACACTTTCATCTACATTACTCGATATCAACTCAAGGAACTGCTCTTAAACTGAATTTCATGGCTACTATGTAGGCTTTTTTAAACAGTTTTCCCAAAATTTTTGTTTCACGACTCGTTATTTCTTAAAGTCGATCGTCCCTTCAGATTCCTCATGGAAACTAACTGTATAGGAGTAATACAATCACTGTAAAAAATGAAATATCTCAAAAACACCAAAATATACCTCTCTGGAATTTTGACATCCGTTTCATCAAGTATTGCTCTATGTTGCCTGAAAATTTGAGCTTGCGATTTTTTGCGCTTTTGTAGATATTAAGGTTCAAAAATTGCTCTATTTTTGAAGTTTTTTCATAGTTTCTTAATTTTTGTTTGTCGTATTATTAAAATTTTTCCACCAGAGCTTGCGTCTGTTATATATTTATCAGCAAAAAATATTATATGACATGATTCTTAGGAAAAATGTCAAATTGAGTGAAAAAAATTGTTTTTTCACAAATTTTCTCTAATTTTGCCAATAACTCGAAAACAGTAGGCTGTGGAATTTTGACGTCTTCGAGAGAGTTGTTTATTTTATCAAAATGAACAACTTTGCCGAACATGCCAAGTCTCTAGAACGTCACGGTAAAAAGTTAGATTGTGGCGCCACCTATGCGGACGATTTACGAACTATCCGTTTATGTCAGTAGATGGTCCTCGTTATTACAAAAAACTTTGCCGAAGACACCAAATACCGGAAACGCTTCGTTACCAAGTTATTAATTTTGTCCCGCCAGATTGCGTCCCTGGCCCATAGTGCAATGACCTTCACGATTTAGAAAATTCATTCACCCAACATAGGCTACTTGATGAGATTCACGTTTTTTGAACTACTGTACTTGGAAAGCCACGTGATTTTCGCGAAATTCAAGCCTACTACTATTACCAATCCCAGCACTGCCAGGGAGTCCCGTCGGACATGGTTTACCGCAGCTGTAAAGCGTCCAGTTTCCGAGATACCGCAAATCTTTTTGCCGACTTTTTTTCAACCGTTTATAGCAACTAACAATTCAACGCCGTTCAAACTGCTTTTAACAGCTCCGTACATCTACATCGCCTGGAAGTATCAACAAACGATGTCCATACAGCGCTGTCAGATGTTGACCCGACGAAAGGTGCTGGGCCGGATCGCCTTCCTCCCGTTTTCTTCAAAAAGTGTGCGTCCTCGCTCTCGTTACCAGTATCGATTATTTTCAACAAGTCGTTATTGGACGGCATCTTTCCTGAAGCGTGGAAGATTGCATCTATTACGCCAATTCACAAAAGTGGCAGTATACACGATGTCGAGAATTATCGGCCGATCTCAATACTAAACTGCTTGGGTAAGGTACTTGAGAAAATGGTTCATGAAGTTCTTTACCGCTCCGTCCGTCATGTGATATCTGATAGTCAACATGGATTCATGAAAAACCGTTCGACGACTACAAATCTCATGACATTTGCAAACAAATTAACGAAGAGGATCGAAAAGAGGCAGCAGGTTGACGCAGTTTATATTGATTTCTCCAAAGCTTTCGATAAAGTGCCCCACACGTTAGCTGTGGAGAAAATGCGGCACATTGGTTTGCCCGACTGGATCATCAACTGGACGTCATCGTACTTAACTAATCGTAAGAGTTACGTAAAAATTAGCGACGCATTTTCCGATACCTTCTCCGTTCCCTCCGGAGTCCCACAAGGCAGCCACCTTGGCCCGTTAATTTTTATAATTTTCGTCAACGACATCTGTAGTCTTCTTCGCTGTGATTGTTTGATGTTCGCGGATGACTTAAAAATCTACCGCACCGTATTGTCACCGTTGGACTGCTGTGCTCTTCAGGAAGATCTGAACATTGTTTTGGACTGGTGCGGAAGGAATGGAATGCAAGTGAACATCTCGAAATGCAAGGTGATTTCCTACAGTCGTCAGCGCTCGCCATTCTTCTTCCCGTACAGACTCGACAGTGAACAATTGAAACGTGTTGACAAAATTCGGGATCTTGGCGTCGTTATTGATTCTAAAGTTAGGTTTAACGAGCATATCTCTACCGTCACAGCCAAATCGTATGCACTATTGGATTTCATCCGGCGCAACACAGCTGCCTTCGACGACGTGTATGCTTTAAAAACTCTTTTTTGCTCCTTAGTGCGTAGCACTTTGGAATATGCTGTCCAAGTCTGGGCACCGTATCATAACGAACAGTGCCATCGAATAGAGAGCGTCCAGAAATCGTTTCTTAGATACGCGTTACGTCGTCTACCGTGGTCCAATCCCATCGAATTACCGGCCTATGAAGACCGTTGCCAACTAATTGACATAGAAACGCTAGCGAACCGTAGAAAAAAATTGCGCAGATTATTCGTGTTTGACCTGATTATGAATCGTATTGACTGTAATTATTTGTTAGGTAATATTTGTTTTTATGCTCCTGTACGCACTCTTCGTAATCGTTCTATTTTGTGGATTCCTACTAGACGCACTCAATACGCTTTTTTTGACCCTTTTGACGATAGTTGTAGATTATTTAATGATGTTTCCGATAAATTGTACCTGAATATCTCTAAAAATGTTTTTGCTAGTAGGATAAGGAATCTAGATTAAGTCACAATTTGTGCAACCATAAGTGTTGAAGATGTAGAACCAAATAAATAAAAATAAATGCGCACTCCTGAGATCCTTTCCCTGGGATGGGACAAAGGTATTTCCCCCGTATGTTCTGGCTCTAGTGCCTAGGCTTAAGCGCCATTAATCGCTCTCTGAAACGGAAAGAAAATTGAAGAAGGCCATAAATATGTGAGAGTTTTATACAAAAACTAAGTTTAAGTATGAAATGATCTATGAAAGTGTATGTTTTGCTGACATTTCGGTGGGCTTCGTGGCCGTGCGGTTAGTGTCGCCAGGCAATGAGCGCATCGTGTCATGAGGTGTGGGTTCGATTCCCGCTGCAGCCATTGAAACTTTTCGTCAGGAATGTTTCTCGGCTGTACCAATGGAGCATGCTTGTCCGTTGTCTAGTGTTAAGTTACAGTCTGTGCAGCTAAATGGCTGAAGACGGTGTCCGTGTCTTTTTTTTTAATTTCAACAAATCATAGTTCTCAAAGCATCACTTTTAGAACATTGACATTTAAGTAATTTTAGCCACTCGTAAAATTGCACAGAATCATACGCGGCGACTATATTGCAATGAAACTGCGAAAAATGAATGTATTGATTGTCTATTATAATGATAATGTATCTTTGACCGGCTATGATCATATTGCTCGGTTCCTAAATGTTTCATATAAAATCTATTTTATAAAATACTAGAATCTTTGCAATTTCGTGCACAAAATGCCCATTGATAGTTTAAACATCTGTCTGTGCGGGGGTTGAAATTGACCCAACATTTCAAATCGTAATAACTTCATGGAATTTCAATCGATTTTTGATTTTCCTGTTGTTTTGAAATTTGGACGCCTATATCTCAGCTCCATGCTCCTCCATGCAAAGCAAATCACAGTCATCGAAGCCAGTGAAACTCAAAACTCGTAGCAAAACACCTGTTGCTACGGGCAACCCAAAATTAGTATTCCAAATGATTGCAACTAAATGCTTGTAAGTTTTTTTTTTTTGTATGACATGGAGAAGAATTTCTCTCAGGAACATTCCCTTTTCTAAACATTAAACATATTTTGATACATCCGAAAATTGTTTTTAGTTTTCATTGTAATTTGTTTTTACTGTGATTTCAAAGCAGGCACCCTTGTTAAATATGAATCTTCCAAAATTGTATCAAATACATCATGCATTAGGGCGGTTCAAATTTTAAAAAAGTTCAAAAATTCAATATCGCATATCTCTATGAATTGCATCTGAATTGCTCTCAACATTAACTTCCTATGAGATGACAAAATTATATTTATGTTACAGTAAACACCGAAAAAGCTAAAAATTCAACAGAAGACAATTTTTATCCTAATGATAGTAAGCAATATATGGCCGATTGGATTTTCAACCTTTTTTCAAATTGAAATGCGCCATGGACAGGGCCAACCCAGACTACAGCATATGAACACATATGAACAATTGACCCCGATTTCCCACCGCAAAATGTTCTTTATCCGATGATTAATTCACGATTTTCCCTCTCCTTTCAGCTCGGTGAAAAGGGCAGCGGGTTCCGAACGCGTACCGATGTCCAGGATTACTACGTCCTCCGCAGCCAGTGCCTTGAAAGTGGATCCCTGTTTGAGGACCCGGAGTTCCAGGCCGTTTCCTCATCGTTGATGTTCTCACGTCGTCCGGATCGGCACTACGAATGGCTCCGTCCGCACGAAATCTGCGAGAATCCGGAGTTCTTCGTTGAAGGATTCTCCCGGTTCGACGTGCAGCAGGGTGAACTGGGCGATTGTTGGCTGTTAGCCGCTTGTGCCAACTTGACTCAAGACCAGAAGATGTTCCTGAGGGTGGTCCCGGAAGACAATAGCTTCGAGGACGATTATGCCGGAATCTTCCACTTCCGCTTCTGGCAGTATGGAAGATGGGTCGATGTGGTCATAGATGATCGATTGCCCACCTACCGTGGGGAGCTGATCTACATGAGATCCTCGGAAAAGAATGAATTCTGGAGTGCTCTGTTGGAGAAGGCATACGCTAAGCTGCACGGATCGTACGAAGCGCTAAAGGGTGGCACCACTTGCGAAGCCATGGAGGACTTCACCGGGGGTGTGACTGAAATGTACGACCTCAAGGATCAAACGCCGCCGAATCTGTTTGCCATCATTGAGAAAGGGTTCCAGAGGAATTCGATGTTTGCCTGCAGTATTGAGGTAAGAGAATCATTTATTTAATTGTATGCATATATGGGAAAAACACATGTTTTGAAAGTCATGGTGCTCAACCCTGGAATGGTTTCAGATATCAGAAGGCCGGCTCCAGTGGAACGTTCCCCGCCAATTGGGATATTTGTGCCATCGCCATCTTCTTCTTTTTGGCGCTACGTCCCCACTGGGACAGAGCCTGCTTCTCAGCTTAGTGTTCTTATGAGCACTTCCACAGTTATTCACTATGCCAATGACCAGTTCTGCATGTGTATATCGTATGGCAGGTACGAAGATACTCTATGCCCAGGGAAGTCGAGAAAATTTCCAACCCGAAAAGATCCTCGACCGGTGGGATTCGAACCCACGACCCTCAGCTTGGTCATGCTGAATAGCTGCGCGTTTACCGCTACGGCTATCTGGGCCCCATCGCCATATATGAGCCTATTTCAACATCTACATTTTTTAGATAAATATAAACGGATTTATAGGCTCAGTGTAAATAAACATATCTTTCATTCTAGGGTTGAGCACCATAACTATACAACGTTGATTTTTTCTAGGACAATCTATTGAATATAAAACTTACTAACTAATCTCGCATCCTCCTACACAGCCTGATCCCCACGTGACGGAAGCGGAAACCCGTGAAGGTCTCATCCGAGGTCATGCCTACTCGATCACTAAAATCCAGCTGGTGGATATCGTAACGCCGGGCACGTCGGGCAAGATACCGCTGATCCGTCTGCGCAATCCATGGGGTAACGAAGCCGAATGGAACGGAGCGTGGAGCGACCAGTCGGCGGAATGGCGATACATTCCCGACGAGCAGAAGGAAGAACTTGGCCTCAACTTCGATTGCGATGGGGAATTTTGGATGTCATACCGAGACTTCACCCGGTACTTCGACCGCATTGAGATCTGTAACTTGAGTCCGGACTCGCTCAGTGAAGAACAGGTCAACCGGGGTAAGCTCCGATGGGAAATGTCCACCTTTGAGGGTGAATGGGCCATCGGCAGTACGGCTGGAGGTTGCCGTAACTATCTCCAAACGTTCTGGCATAACCCGCAGTACGTAGTCCACCTGGATGATCCCGATGAGGACGATGACGAAGGCAAATGTACGGTCATCATTGCGTTGATGCAGAAGAATCGTCGATCTCGCCGAAACATGGGCGTGGATTGTTTGACGATCGGATTTGCTGTGTATCGAGTGACTGAACGCGACTTGGCACAGAAACCGCTGAAGATGAACTTCTTCAAGTACAATGCTTCGGTGGCGCGTTCGCCGGCGTTTATCAATCTGCGTGAAGTGAGTTGTCGGTTCAAGTTGCCCCCGGGCGAGTATTTGATCGTGCCGTCCACGTTTGAGCCGAACGAGGAAGGTGAATTCCTAATCCGAGTGTTCTCCGAGTGCAAGAACAGTATGGAGGAGAACGACGAAGAAGTCGGAGTAGGGGAAATTGATGATCGGGTAAGTTACATTTTTTGTTTATATAGGCATTTTATTTATTTTTAAAATAGAACATGGTTTTATATAAAACATTCAGATATTTTTTTCCAGTAATTCTTCAAAGAATTAGGCATTCTTTTAGTAAGTCCTTCAAAGACTCTTCCAGTTACACAAGTAATTTGTTTGCGAAACTTTCCAGAGTTCCATTTAATTAAAAAAAAACCTGACTTAATCCACCGATGGTGAGACTGAACCCTTCTTACATTTCCATACAGGTTTCAGATAATTATTATTCATCATTTATTTGGAACCTTGTACCAGTATAACTAAACATTAGAATTTTGTGACCATGTTCTATCTGCTCTAATAGTTTAATGGTTTGCGAGGAAGTCCTGGTGGATATCAAACTTTATAACTTTTCATACGCTTTTAATCATAGTTTAAGAGAGTCTATAAACCCATGTTGCCATCCTGTTAAATAATATCTAAAAATGAAAAATTGATGTCATAAAATGATTTTGCCAGCGATTTTTTTAAGATTTATGTGCAGGTTTAAATTAAAAAAAGGGGTATTTTAGAGATTTTTGAAAAAAAATGATTTTTATCTCTATAAATTATAATTCGATTGCAGTATGATTGTGAATGATGTCAGAGCTTTCAATCGATGAAAAAAAGAGCTTAAATCGGATTAAAAATAGCTGAAAAATTGATCAAAATGTAAAAAGTTGAATACCTTACAAAAAAAAATTCCAGCACCTTAGAAAATTCTTCCATTGATATCTCTGTAACTGGTAATCCGATTTCAATGAAAATTTGAAGGCTTATGACTGAATGTCAGAGCTTTCATTAGCCGATAAAAGAACTTAAATCGGTTTAAAAATGGCTGAGAAATCGATCAAAATGCAGACAGTTGAAAATATTAGAATATGCTTTTTCTAGTACTTCACGATACTGTTTGAATCATAACTGAATATCGCAATGAAATTCAATAGCGTTCTATGGGAGAATGTTGTAGCTTTCTTTTAGAGCTAAAAGTGTTTAAATCGGTTGACAAACAGCTGAGATAATTGAGTGACATTTTTTGTAACACACACACACACACACGGACATGTGCTCAGTTCGTCGAGCTCTATCGATTGGTATATGAGACTTGGCCCCCCGGGCCTCGGATCAAAAGTCGGTTTTTCAAGCGATCTTTATACCCTTCTTATGGTTGTAAGAAGGGTAAAAAACCATTTATACTCCTGAATTTTCTTTATCCAAGCATTTATCAAGGATATTATTATTTGCGCTTTCATTTGCGATATACTTAAGCAAATCCCCCTGATCTGCAGGGATGTTGCACGAGCATCGACGTCAGTGTGGTAGCTATTGACGATCAAAAGTAAGGTTAGGTTGCGAAAGTTTTTCAAATTGAAATGAATATTTACGGTTTCCTGTGGCTTAAATTGCGAAAATCTTGTCAGATAAATGATTATGGTGATTTTTCTTCCAAAGTTATCACTCGAAATATTGAATAAGATGCACTAGTCCCTATTCTAGTAGAGCGCCATCTACGCATTTTAGCTTTGCGTTAGATCACCAATAGCTGGTATATCGAATTTTAATTGAAATATTGCTTATGTTTAGTTGAGCGTGCATGTTTTAAATCAGCGTGCCTTTTCATTTCAGTGCAACCAAATTGACAGTTTGAATGAGCGCGCAAACAGCTTGCAGTCTTGTCTCGGGATCGAGACTTCAGTTTAGTGAAATATTTTGTGATGAGCGGTTGTGCTGGTTTGTACCTACCACAGTCGCGTCCGGCCGATGGCGGAATCGGCAGAAAGTGGAGTGACTGGATTCACATACTTATCATCATCATCATCAAAAATCAATCCTCCAGCCTACTCCGCTGCCCTTCCGGCAATGAGCCTACTGGGGTCGCTTTTTCTTCCGTAAATTAATCGGGAAGTCGTTTCAAAATCAGTCCTTCAGCCTACTCCACTGCTCTTTTGTCAGGGAGCCTACTGGGGACACGTTTTCTTCCGTAAAATCATAAGGAAGTCGTTTCAAAATCAATCCTCCAGCCAACCCCACTGCGATTCCGGCAGGGAGCCTACTGAGGACGTTTTCTCTCCACTTCAATCATACTTACCACAACTTTCTTAACTATTCAATTTCAGAAACTAAAATAAAAAAAAAACGCATTTCAACTTGCTTGATTCTACCGACTTCGCCATTGTAGTATCAGAATCCAGTCACTCCACACTGTGCTAGGTACAAACCTGGGAGGGAGAAACCGATATGAAATTTATGTACGTCAAGGTGAGCCGAGATTCTGCTGTCACGAACTGTCACTGTGAGCCCAGATCTTAAACAATGGACAAACATGATAAAAGCGCGTAATTCATCAAAACATATTTTTGCATTTTATAAAATGTGACAAATAATCGATTGAAAAGCTATTCTTGCTGATTCAAAAGAATGTCACGATAGCACCTTTTATTCTGATTGAATATAAAGCCTTCAAATTCTCATAATTTTACTTTTTCCAATAAAAACGAAAAATAACTGCATAGAAAACTTTGACCCTTTTTCCATGTTTGTCCAGAAAGATCGAAGGTACACAACAAAAGAAAGCTAGTGATTTTCATCAAGTCTGCCTTGATTGTCGTTGACTAGTTGGAGTTTTCTTGCAGTTTGAAATAACTTTGTGTCATATTTCGTGTGTAGTATTGGTGCCTCCCTCCCAGGTACAAACCAGCACAACCGCTCGTCACAAAATCTTTCACTAAACTGAAGTCTCGATCCCGAGACAAGACTGCAAGCTGTTTGCGCGCCCATTCAAACTGTCAATTTTGTTACACTGAAATGAAAAGGCACGCTGATATAAAACATGCACGCTAATATCAATTCAAACATGCACGCTCAACTAAACATAAGCAATATTTCAATTAAATTTAATATACCAGCTCTAGCTACCACAGTCAGCATGTCAAGCTGAAGCTTCGACGTCCCATGAACTGCCGATGCAGATGGGTGGCAAATCAAAATGCGTGAATTTACACAGCTTCGACGCCATGGTGATTTAGCAAATATTCGCTCTTGAATTGTATCTAAATTTCCTACTAGCGTTTTTCCACAATCTTTAACCGATTTCTTTATCAAATCCACCAGATGTTCTACCTTTTATTCCATCAAAAGTTCAATTCATGAATTTCTTTAGGAATTCTTCATATGATTCCACCAGGTGTTCCTCCAGAAATTTAATCAAGATTTTGTCTAGTGGTATTACTAGGACTTCCTTTAGAATGCTGTTTCTGAAACTCCTTCATAAATTTAACGGGATTCCATCAGGAGTTCCTCTAAGGATTCCTTCTAAAGTTCTACCAGGGATTCCTCCAGGAGAGTTTCCATGAGAAGTTATTGGAAGGAGTACACCAGGAATTCCTTGAGAAATTTCCACCAAGAATTCCATCAGGAGTACTTCTAATGATTCATCATTCTATCAGGGTTTCCATCAAGGGTTTCTTTAGGGATTCCATCGGAAGTTCCTCTATGGATTCCATTGGAAGTTTCTCTAGGGATTCCATCAAGAGTTCTTCTGGGGATTTCATCAGATACTCTTCTAGGGATTCCATAAGGAGTTCTTCCAGGGATTCCATGTGAAACTCCTCTAGGAATTCCATCAGGAGTTCCTTTAGCAATTCCATAAGAAGTTTCTCCAAGGATTCTATCAGGAGTTCCTTCAGAGATTCCACATGGCATTCTTCCAGGGGTTCTATCAGGAGTTCCTCTAGGGATTCCATCAGGATTTCATCAGGAGTTCGTCCAATGATTCCATCAAGAGATTCTATCAGGAGTTCCGCTAGAGATTATATTAGGAGTTCGTCGAGGAATTCCATCAGGATTTCTTTAAGGGATATCATAAGGAGTTCCTCTAGGAATTCTATCAGGAGTTCCATTAGGAATCTTATTCGCAATTCCTCCAGGATTTTCATCAGGAATTCTCACAGGAATTCAATCACGAGTTCTTTTAGGGAATTAGAGTTCCTTCAATAACATCTTTAGGAATTCCTCCAAGGATTCCATCAGAAGTCCCTCCAGGGATTCCATCAGGAGTCTCTATAGGGATTCTATCAAGAGTATTTTTAGGGATTCCATCAAAGTTCTCCTGTAGATTTTATCAGAATTCATTCTCTAGGGATTCTATCAAGAGTTTATTCAGAAATTCCACCTGGAATTCATCCCGAGATTACATCAGGAGTTCCTCGAGGAATTCCATCAAGGTTATTTCTAAGCAGTGTTGATAGACTCACACTCAAATCTCAATCAATACGCTCTCCCGTGAGAGCAAACTCATTAGAGATCTGCTTCGCAAAACTCACGCTTGAGATTTTGATGTAAAATTACTCAATCAACTCAAACCGTAAACAATGATTCAGTCGCAAAACCCGTCAAAAACTCGTGAAACCCGAATGTTGTTCTTCACGTTAGAAAGGATTACTATAATTTTACCAGACAAACAACAAATTATTGCCGTGTGTGAGTTAATTGCGGAAATACGAGACAATGAGTCAAAAAAGTGAGCCAACTCAACCATGAGTTTTTGACTGCTGAGTTGCTTGATTGACAACTCACGCATGAAAAATCTCAAGCGTGAGTCTTGAGAAATTGAGTTTTTCACAACACTGTTTCTAGGGATATCACAAGGGGTCCTCTAGTGATTCTATCAGGAGTTCTATCAAGAATATTATCAGGAGTTCCTGTAGGGATTTCATCAGAGGTTCCGATGAGAATTTTATAAGTCGAGGTGAACTAGCCATGGGAGGCAAGCCTCGTTAATAAAAACAATAATAATAATTATTTCATCCATTCATTCCATCAGGAGTTCTCCCACGGATTCCATCAGGAGTTCTTTTAGAGATTTTATCAGGAGTTCTTCTAAAGATTTCATCAGGAGTCCCTCCAATGATTCCATCAAGAGTTCCTTAAAGAATATCCTTAGGAATTTCTCCAAGGATTCCATCAAATGTTCCTATAGGTATTCTATCAGGAGCACTTTTAGGGCTTCCATCAGATTTCTTCTGGGGATTTCATCAGGAGATTCTACAGAATCGTCAGAGTCCCTTTAGAGATTCCACCCATAATACTTCCAGATTATATCAGGAGTTCCTCGAGGAATTTCATCAAGATTTCTTCTCGGGATATCATAAGACGTTCTTCTAGGGATTCTATCGGGAGTTCCATCAAGAATCTTAAGTAATTTTCTAGGAATTTCATCAGGAGTTCCTATAGGGATTCCATCAGGAGATTCTCTAGAGATTCCATCAAAAGTTTCTTCAGAGATTCAACTTGGAATTCCTCCAGAGATAATTTCAGGAGTTCCTCGAGGAAATGCATCACGATTTTTTTAGGGATTGCACAAGGAGTTCCTCCAGAGATTCTATCAGGAGTCTTATCAGCATCAGCAGTTCTTCTGCAAATTACATCAGGAGATCTTTTAGGGATTTTCTTAAAAGTTTCTTTAGAAATTCCACTTCTCATTCGTTCAGGGATTCTACCAAAAGTTTCTGTAGGGATTCCATCAGGAGTTCCTTCAGATATTCCAAATGGAATTCCTACAGGGGTTCTTTCAGAAGTTTCTCTAGGGATTCCATCAGGAGTTTCTTCGGAGATTGCACCTGGCATTTTTCTAGAGATTAATCAGGGGTTCCTCAAGGAATTCCTTTAGATTTTTTTCTTGGGATTTCATTATCAGGAATCCTTCCAGAGATTTCTTCAGGAGTTCTTTCCGTCATGTGTTCCTTAAGAAATTCCATTAAGAATTCCTCCAGGGTTTACATTAGAAATTCCTCTAGAAATTACTGCAGGAGTTCCTCTTGGAATTCCATTAGGAGTCCTTCTAGGGATTTTATCAGGAGTTTCCATTAGGAGCTTTTTCAGAGATTCTATCTGGTATTCCTAGGGAAATTAGATTAAGAGTTTCACTAGGAACCCTGTCAGAAACTCCTGCAAGGATTACATCAGAAGTTCTTTCAAGGATTCCACAAATGTTTCTTTAGGGATTTCATCAGCAGTCTTCCTTTAGATTTCATTGAGAGTTTCTGTAGGAATTCCATCAGAAGTTCTTCCATGGATTTCTTTTGAAATACTTCTAAGATTTCATTATAATTTGATCAAAAGTTCTTTCAGGCATTCTATCAGGAATTCTTCTAAAGTTTCCTTCTGGGATTTCCCTTGGGTTATTCTGGCTATTCACTACGGTTTCCTCACAGATTTTATTAAGAAATTCTACCAGAGTTTTCTTCCAGAGGTTATTCTAATGAATCCTTCAAGAGATTTCTCCAGGATGTTTCCCGAAATGCACCAAAGAATTATACTCGTAATATCTCCAAGGATTCTCAAGGGTTATCAGGAATTCCTCCGGGATTTTTACCAGAAATTTTATCACCGGAATTACTCGAGAGATTTCTTCTGACATATCTCAAGGAATTCATCGCGGAATATCTCCAGAGAACCTTGGAGATTTTCACGAATTTCTTCAGCGATTTTACCATAAATTTCTTAAAAGTATTTCACAAGTTATTTTGGAATCCACCAGTATATCCTCCTGTGATTCTATCATGAGTTCCTACTGGGATTAAAAAAAAATCATTCAAAGATTCCTCTGAGAATTCCTTCAGTAATTCCACCAAGAATTCTTTCGAAAATATTGCTAGGATTACCTCTAGGGATTCCAACTAAAAACCTCCCACCTAAATTCTCCAGGGATTCCTATAAAGATTCACCCAAAGGTTTCTCCATGGATTGCATCTGGAATTCATCCAGATAATCCTCCATAATTTCCATCAAGAAAACCTTCAAGGATTTCAGCTGAAATTCTCATAGGGATTCCACTAAAAATTCTTTCAGATACTCTTCCAACTTCCACCAGAGATTCGCCAGAAGTTTTACCAGAAAATACTTCAATGGTTTTACCAGGTTTTCCTTCTAAGAAATTATTCAGGTTTATCAGAAAATTCCTACAGGGAACTTATTAAAAAAAATCATAAGTCCACAAGATTTCTTTTAAACCATCAATATTTTTGCAAGAGAATCGATTAGGAATTCCGTGAAGGATTGAACTAGAAATTTTTTCTTTTTCTACTTTAGTTGTTCCATCAGAAGGCATCTACAAAATTCTAAAATGTTATTCCTTCAAGGATTCCACTGATATTTACTCAGAGGATTAAACAAAACATTTTTTTAAGGCACTCTGTGCTTGTGGCCACTACTGTGCCGGAATCAGTTGATCTGTAGCTTCTTCTTTACCGATACAGATCTATTTTTAACTTATCTATATTTACATCTTACTTTCACACTCTCCTACTCTTTTTACTCTCACACCGAGCAGGTAGGAGAGAGCTCTGCTGTTATTGAGGCTAGCTGCCTGCGAAGAGGGTCAGTTTGTCTCAGTCACCATCTGATACTGACGGAGGATGGATGTGCTCCCTAAAGCACGGTCCTCCGTCAGGCGTCTTCTGGTGGCTGGACGGGTTTTTTGTGGAGGGGCTGGGAATCGAACCCATGACCTTCCGCTTATGAAGCGAAAGCGTAACCTCAAGGCTACAGACCCCCCTAAACAAAACATTTATCTGAATGTCTTAAGGTTGAATCCCTGAAGTAACACCTGGAAGGATTTTTTGGAATATATCTGGAAAAATCCATGGAGCAATTTCTTGAGAATTCTTTAGAGGAATCACCAAAGAAACCACTGAAGAAATTCCCATAAAAAATCCTGGAGAAATTCCTTAATATATCTGTGGAAGAAATTTTAAAGCAATCCCTGAAGGAGCTCCTACAGGTTTTTCTAAGGTAATTCCTGGTGGATTCGTTGGTATACTCAGAGAGGAGAAATGCTTTTCGAGCTGAAGAACGATCCGGTGATCAAGAGCTCGGCCTATCAGGTGTTCAGGATTGCTGAGTTGTTGGCAACCGAGGCAAGCGTAAAAGCTTTAACTCAGGAGGCAGTGGTTGAGTGCAGATGTCTGGACGAGATCGCATCCAACGATGATCTGCAACAGGAGTTGCGAAGTTGTACTTCAAGTATATGGACTTCGGACAACAGGCGGCAATCTGGAATGGACCGGACAAATCCGAGTTATGCAAGAAATGCGGAGCGAATGGGCACTTCGAGAAAGATTGCACGAAGCGACCAAACTGTTTACTCTGTAAACCGGAGGAAGGAAACGCCCATGTAATGAGCGGCTTTAAGTGTCCTGTGTATGAAAAGGCGATCGCATCATGACAATAGTGTAAGTAACGCAGATCAACTTGAATCATTGTGACACGCACAACAACTGTTGTCAACAACGGAAGCAAAGTGCGACGTTGAGATTATGAGCCGTATCGATTTCCGCTTGATAATATCAATTGGCAGCCGACAACACCCGACTAGCAGCGATACAGCTGATGGCTAGGTTCTGTAAATACTGCAAAATAATTCATCAAGGAAGTTGTTTCTAGCACCAAAGAAGAATTTGTGATCGCGTAAGTAAGCCACTACTAATTGAAGGAGACTTCAATGCATGGGCCACGAATGCTACTGTTGATAATTTTTGGTTGAGGTTTGGTGGTAATTTCGTTTGAAGTAATTCTATTCAATTTTTAAGATTCCTTGCACTTGTAAAAAGTTTAAAACTAATGGCCATTGTCAAAAATAAACATACAAATACGAACACATATATCATAAATCAGTTATAAAACTGCCTGAAAACCATGATTAGACCATTCATTTATCCATTAGGTACTGGGAGATCTTCAAGTAACTGGAATCAGTTTATATTAGATCATTTTTTTATCCGCGTATTTTCTCGTACAGGTCGATCCCGAAGATATCAATCGTGGTGGTGGTAGATATGTAAGTTTGGTTTGGTTTTACCCGCAAACTTTGTCAATGAATCCAAATCCTATTTCACCATGCAGAGTTCTCGCTTCAACTTGTTCCCTTTTTCGCATTTCCAAAGTTAATTATTAGTTATTCAATAGTCAACATTACTAATCCCAGATATTTCCGCTTCTTCTTTTCAGATTGCCCCAGACGTCCCAGTCCCGTCGCAACCGTCTCCCGCGCGCCAGGCCATGGAACGTCTCTTCCTGGACGTGGCCGGCGCCGATGGGGAGGTTGACTGGGTCGAACTGAAGCGCATCCTGGATCATTCGTTCCGTGATGGTAAGTGTCTTCACACGGTCAATTTGTGGGGTTCCAATTCGAACGGTTGTTTCTTTCAATTTTATGCACTCAAATTGCGGGTTCTTTTCCTAGAATTTTGCACTCAAACTTGGTTTTCTTAACGTTTAAATTGATTGCCAGTTCGAATCTTATTACTTTTACGTGATTAGCTGTTCTAGGATAGACCCCCACCTTAGCTCGATACTTGCATTAGTCCTAGACATCCAATTATAGACCAAACAGGTTTAGGAAGCAACCATTCGCCTAACAGCTTTCATTTTACACTAATCATTTCGTTTTCATTTCATTTGCCAATGAAAATTTGTTGTAATTTTGTATGGAAGTCCGATTAACTTAACTAATAATTAAACCAGTTTCGTCGTCTTATGAATGTCTTGTATGCGATTGGGCAAAAGGGGAATGTTGTTCGTAAGTCCAGTCTTCGTCCAAATATGCGTCCTTATTGTTTAGCTATTACACTGAAACCTCTATTTATGTAATGGGTCGGGGGTACGAAGATAGAATTTTTGCGTAAATTGAATAATTACGTGAATATAATTTGTATTGCGTAAATGGAATTTTCACTCGCAAAATTAAGTCTGTATGAAATTCCGAAGATTGATGTCAAATAGACTAAGAATAAGATTTTGTGTGACAAAGCTTGTAAAAACAATAACAGATGTATCATTTTGCCATGATGTTCTAGATCAGCCACGAGCTTAAACAGGTAATAGATCTTCGAGCTGTTTAGTCGAATACCTATAAGTAGATGGAAAACCGAATATAGTATTATACCATTTAATTCCACTAGAGTTTGTATTCTTTGACAGATACGCGTATTTCGACCTCAACAGTGTCGTGTACTAGACTCTAAAGTATAGTATAGTGTAAAGCGTAAAGTTCAACGGCTTTTTAACTTCAAATTTTCAAGTTCACAGATCTAGAGAAATTCGCGTTGAAAATTTGATCGATTGGTTGCATTCTGGCGATGATCAATCGATCAAATTTTAAGCTCAGAGAACTGTGTGGTTCCTTTTATAATCATCTAAAAGTTATCCAATAACTTCTTGGGATACAGGCCTTCAGATCTACAAGGTTTTAATTATGTTTAGGTAATATTGTGGTTTGGAGGCAAAAGGTTGAACGGACAAAATGCCGTTATTATTGGCTTGGTGGGAAATTTTTCCTTCTTTGGAAAAGAATTTTAGACCTTTTGTCCTTTGGACCGTTCATCATTTGACGTTTTTTCTTTCAACCTTCTGCCATTGGTTCTAATAAAACGTACATGAAATAACGTAAATAGAATTTACGTAAATAGAAGTTACGTGAATGGAGGTTTCAGTGTAGTTCTATTCCCAATCATAAATAGTTGAGCTAGATTCTCATTATGAATTTCCCACTGTCTTTCTCTTTCCCCACGTTGAAACAAATGTATAAATCTCATAATCACAACCGAACCGCATAATTTTCTATACTATTCTCCACCTCAAACACCTTAAACCCCTCACATCCCGTCCCTCGTCCACAAATTCCTGGTTCACATACGACCCATTCCATAAAAAAAAAACCCCGCCGGAATGATGTCCGGAAATGCACGTGAGTAGATCTGCCCAAGTCGTCGTCGGTGAATGGGTTGAACAAGTCGTACGCCAATCAGCAGAATGCGGCCAACTACGACGGTGGCGGCGGGGAGGACGCCGGCGGTGGACTTTTGGCCCAACTGTGTGGTCTCTTCTGCAAGGATACGCCGTTTGCGGAAGCCTTCGGGGTGACGTCCGGAGGGGGCGGTGGAGCGGACGGAAATGCCAGCGCCAACCTGCAGAATCAAATCGTTCCCATTCAGCACGGTGAGAGATTTTTAAAACGTGACACACATTTCTAATGAACTTTGGAAGGTTTGTTTTCAGTTTTCTTATTTTCAGGGCCTTGGAGGGTTAAGGCTTGTCGGCACGAAAAGATGCTTTTGCAGGTGCTTTGGATCTAACACTGCGTTGCTTCTATGCTTGAAAATTTCCCAGTTGATTTGTTTCTGTTCGTCCGTTGCTTTGCTGCTTATTTATCAAAAGCGAGTTGATGGTATTACAATAAGCGTTCAAGTTTTGTTTGTTTCTTGTTGCAGCTCTTTGCTCGATTTCTCCGTTATTGTTTTTCTACAATGTAGTCTTAGTGACTTGTTTTTATTATTGGTTTCGCATTTCGAGGCATTATTCAATAACGTTACTTAACTATCAGCTTTTGTTCGTAACACTGATTTGAAAAAAAGCTTACTCTTTTTAGTGCAATCTTTATGATTTTTTGCATCATACGGTTTGATGTATTTCAATTTTTTTCTGTTTTGAATCTGATCAGACACAAACCATTACTATACTGTTTTTTATCCAGTAGTCTTAATCTGAATCTGAACAATCATATGACAGTTCGATCATTAGCATAACCGCATTGACTGGAAAACTGTACAAATAGGGCTTTTAATAAGATCCTAAATAGACCAAAATTTAAACAATCATTCTACATTTCCTATAATATTGCTGAGTCAACAGAAACTATTTTGAAACCCTAGTGCTACCCTTATGCATTTGTAACAACTTATAACTGAGTAATTATCGCTGAGACCGGCCCATTATTAACACTTGTTTAAAATGTTTAAAATTATGCTCATTTGAAAGCTGCTGTTTAGTAACTAAAGGAACTGTTCACGATGGGTCAAATTGATGGACCCCTCGGTAGTTATGATCAAAACAGTTATTGAGGATACATCGATTTTTGTCCATTTTTGCCTCACTCAAACTGCCATATCGGAAATACTGAATTTTCATGGTGTTCGCAATCACCGATTTTGAAAGTTATTGCATCACTGGAAAGCTGAGGGTGTCAATATAGGAGGACCCCCCAGTATGAAAAGTTTTCTTTGGTATCGTATCGGGCACACATACCTTGCTGCAGTGGCGTAGCTAGGGTTTTTGGGGCCCGGTGCGGAGCCAGATTTCGGGGCCCCTCCCCGAAGGAGGTTTGCAAAATTGTTTTATTACCGAACTCACACGTACTTTCAACATTTTTTCGAAAACGTTCAATACACAAATTAACTAACTCATTACGCGTGGTAAAGATGGATGAATTATGAGTGACATCACGAAAAACTCAATTACAAATTAACTAACTCATTACGCGTGGTAAAGATGGATGAATTATGAGTGACATCACGAAAAACTCATGAGCTCAGGTGAGATTCAGACCCACGACTCTTGTATGCCAGACGAGTGCTTTACCAACTAAGCTACCGAGCCACTTGGCGATGCAACAACTCAGAAGGTTACAAGTTTTAAATTCACACCCAATATTTGTAAAAAAAAAATCGTGATTAAATGGTCAAAATAATCTCTGCCTGTGAGAAATCACCAATACCAGGGCGTAACTAAAGTTTCGTCCAGGAAATAGTTTTTATTGCTACGTCTTGTGAAATTAAACAAATATATATGTGAAACGATTGCCTCATAAGTGTGTATATGTTTCTGTTTAAAAAGATTTTTAGAGACATTCTTGGATAACTTTCTGTATATTGTACGGTATTAAGTAGTATGCTTACGGTTATCCATAGCTGAACTTCCTGAAGACTCGTGAAAAATTCTTGGACCATATTTACCGTTTTGTCTCAAATTCCGAACAGACTCATATTCCGAACACTCGGTTTTTGTATGGCGACAAGGTTGAAATGTTTCGCTGAAATATGTCATCAAATAATCAGGAAATGGTAGTCAATTGCAATTCAATTTTAACGTCTTCCAATATAATTTATACCTCTGGAGTAGTGATGATTCTCTAGTTCGAGACTAGTAGAACTAGCTCAGATGAATTTTTTTATGTAATTATTCAATTGAATACGATTTATTCGTGCTGTTCGGAATTTGAGTCAAGGTGTTCGGAATATGAGACAGAAAGAACGCAGTGTTCGGCATTTGAGTCAAAATGTTGTTCCATTCTTTTACGTAAAAACAATACTAAACAAGTTTAAATAAACATTTTTATCAGTACACTAAACAGCTAACGGTTAGACTTTGCGAAGAAATTAAAATTTCCACAAATATCAGCCAATTTATGCCCTTCAGATGCTTCTGAAGTCACTGGTGGCCTTAAGTGTTCGGAATATGAGTCAAAACGGTACTATATATCTGATGAAATCGCTGGACAAACTTCAGAAATTCTAGTATTGTGCAAATCACTGGTAAATTCTTTATTGGAGTTTTTTATGCAGATTTAATAGGCTATGATATGTTATTTTATGAGGAATTCCCAGCGAAACTTATAGGGAAAATTTTCAAATTCTATGAAAAATAAAACATGCACAGATTTTTCTGCAGTAAAAATCTGGAACTTCTTGAACTCTGTCGAAATTCCTTACATTCTTAAATTTTTCGAAACTTTTTGTAAACGAAGTCATAGAAGAAATTTTGCAAACATATTTGAAAGAATGCTTAAAAATCAGGTACAACCACTAAGGTGTTTCTGGGAAAATTTCTGCTTTAACCACTTGAAGAACTCCTTGTAATAATGAACGAATTCAAAAAGAGCTCAATGGAGAAAAATGAAGGACAAATCCCAAAAGATTTCCATTTATCTGAGGAATTCTCACAAATATGTAAGATAAATACCAGAAAAAAAATCGCAGTAAATAAATGAGGGGTATATTCGAAATAAGTAAAATAATTCGTAGAAGAATCCTTGGAGTTAATGGTTAAGAAATAATTGCGAAAACCACGGGCTTGGCCAAAGGTAGCCATGAAATCCATTCAGTGGATTTCAAGGGAAAATGTTCAAAAGTCACCTTTGTGAAATTCTTGGTTGAAATCTTGATGAATTCCTAGAATGATTCCTGTAGGGAGTCTTGAATAATCCTTTAAAAAGAAATAAAATAGACCTATTCGGAATCTCTGTGCAATTTGTTTAAATCCCGTAATGAATTGACGTCCATATGGGCACGCCAGATAGATTATTACTAGCTTTATCAAAGTGATTTTATACCCGAATTAATTCTTCAGAAATTAAAAAAAAAATCTTGATAGCATTGCTCAAAACATTCTCTAGAGTTTCTACAAGAAAGCACTGGAAAAAGTTTCCTAGATTTATGGTTAATCTTAATTCTGTAGAAATCATGTTAGGATTTCTGCAAACATTCCTGAAAGAATTCTAAGCGAACTATTGAACGAATTTACTCGTATTTTTAACGAAATCTCTCGAAACGTTTAACAAAAAATAAATGTTGGCATAATTCATGGCAAAATTTCGTATAAATTACCAGGAGAAATTTTTAAAGAAATATCCTTATGAATTATTTAAGGACAACCGACAACAAATTTTAATGATTTTTTATTGGTGTTCTAGAATGATTGAAAAAATAACACCTGAAGAAATTTTGATCAACAGTAAATTTTATGGAGCAGGAGGGGGATTGGGGATTGTTCAGTATAAGTGATTATTGTAAGAATAATCAAAATACTTCCGAAAATATTTTGAACAAGTCATTATTGTAAGAATAATCAAAATACTTCCGAAAATATTTTGAACAAGTCATTGGTATACTTTATAGCAGACACCACCCTGGAGAAATATCTGTAGTAATTTCCGAAGGATTGATTTTGAGATAAGGCTGATACTTTTTTCATTGCTCTGTTCAACCCTATCAGGGTATTGCCGTTTTAAATTCAAATAACCCCATAAAACAACGACCCCAAGGACAACCTTGAAACACGAAAAGCGTATTGTTCTGTCACATTTCAAGAAAAAAAAATGAAATTAAAATTTGTTAAAATTACCCTTTTAATGTATTGTATTTGTTTGCACCCCAGTTTGTACCCTGAATTTTTTTCCCAGCCTTGGGCCTCCCAAGTGGTCTTCAACATGAAAGAAAATTAGTATTTGCATCAGTCTAAATAGTTAAAAAAATCAAAATCTTTGGCTTACACATTTTACAAAATTCATTATTATGAAATCTAAAAAAACTGTACACTTTTAGGCCTTTACTCATTCATCATATTGAGAAGCATTTCTGAAATTAAAAACAATAATAATGGTTCAGATCGTAAGAAATGGGTACATTCTCAAAGCTCACCAATGCTCTAGATTTTTGGAAGCCTAAAAACTAAGATAGATTTGATTGGAAATAAGAATTCATGAAATAAATATTTATAAATTCAAAGACGTAATTAGACTCAACATTTTTAAAATAGGTATTTGAGCCTACTTAAGTATCTACAGGAGAGAAAGCCAAAAGCGGCCCTCATCGAAGGCTCTTCTTCTTTTTCTGGTCAACCGACACCTTTTGACATCAGTTGTAGTTTTACGTCAGCTTAGTTCTGGTTCTGAGCCTAAACACGGACGCTCAGGGAGGCCTTCACACACACCTGAGACCCTGCATATCGAACCCATCAAACCATGAGCCGGGATCAACGGCTTTACTTCCCTTGCGAAGGAAGACGTGATCAGAGAATTTATGCCCCAGAAATTCCAGACGGCGTCGACGGGAATTGATACCCGACCGACTAGGGTGAGAGGCAATCACGCTTACCACTACATCACCGACGTCGCTTATCGAAGTCTCAGTTTTCTCCAGAGTGGAATCGATTGAACAATATCAAGGAAAATAACTTACAAAACAAATATTTGTGTAGGCCCCTGAACTGTGAAGGCCCAAAGCCATGGTCCCTCGGGCCCCTAGACTCTCTAAACCTAGCTCTAAAGTATTAAAAAAAGGGATAATCAAGGCGCCCCTGTACATCGCTGATCCTAGCCTTCTCCAAAAATTATTATTGTCATGTTCATTATCTGTTTAGGATCTTACAAATTGTCAGTTTCTAACAAGCTATGTTGAACTTTTAATATTATGAGAACTCCGCCCTGCAATTTTGGGGCCCCCAAGAGCTCGGGGCCCGGTGCGGACCGCACCCACCGCACCCCCCTAGCTACGCTACTGCCTTGCTGTTCTCTGTCTAGATACATATTTCATAGGGGTCACACGCAAACAATGCCACCACGCTCCAAGGAGTGGTAGAGGTCAGGCAGAGCGTAACAAGCTTAATCAAATCTTCGGGGGTCTTAAAAAAACGTATCAAGGAGGTGTGGAGATATCCGAATTTAGGGTGACATAGTGGAGCCTCCTTAGGCCTAGTGGTAAAGTCCGCTATTGCAAAGCAAACCCATACTAAAGGTGTCTGGGTTCGAATCTCGGTCCGTTCCAAATCTTTTCGTAGTGGAAATTTCCGTGACTTGCTGGACCATAGATAAAGTATCATATAAGGATGCGGAAAATGGCAACAATGACAAAGAAAGCTATCAGTTAATAACTTTGGAAGTGCTCAAGGACTGTCCACGTAGCGTTTTAGGGGAGTGTGGGGAGTCTACTATTTTGGGAAGAACCATGTATTAGAAATGGAAAAAAGGCTCCGATGTGGGAGTGGGGTGTCAAAAATCTACCAAAAATGCTGCATCATTTATGGGCGTTCCCTTATGAGAAAACTAAGCTGAGAAGCAGGCTCTGTCCTTGTCGGGACGTAAATGAAGCAGCAGAAAAAGATTCGAAGATTTTTAACGCTTGCAACGCTCTGTCTGACCTTCACAACCCCTTGGTGCGTGGTGGCATGATTTGCGTGTGACCCCTAGTGAATCTAGACTGCGAACAACAAGGATATGTGCCCGATACCGAATGATTACAAGATAAAACTATATTTCCATACTAGGGGAGGTCTCCTATATTGATACTATCCCTCCTTTCCAGCACCAATGCATATAATATCACATGTTAAGCATTATAGAGTTAATCTTTCACATTTCAAATACATCACAGCAAGCATAAAACGCTACAGCCCCGTTATATGACCACAAATTACGCCAGAGTGATAAGAAATGGTCTACCAAATCGCACATAAAAACAAACATCTCTGTTTTTTTTTCATATTTTGTGTAAAACTAGCTCAGCTTTCCAGTGATGAAAAAAAATTTTAAAATCGGTGGTTGCGAACACCATGAAAATTCAGTTTTTCCCGATAAAATTCAATATGGCGGCCAAATTCAATATGGCCGTTAAATATTTCTATTTTTTCAAATGAAGCTCCTATGTTTTGACTTTCTAACACCATCTTATTGAAGAGATTTTTTAAGAAATTTCTGAGTAATAGCAGTTTGAGATTAATACAGTTAATACAGACAAGAATTGTCAAAAATCGAGGAGCCTCAATAACTGTTTTGATTATAACTACCGAAGGGTCCATCAATTTGACCCACCGAATGCAGTTCCTTTAGTTACTCGACAGGAGCTTTCGAATAAGCATAATTTTAAACATTTTGAAAGACCAAGGGTAAATAGTGGGCCGGTCTCAGCGAGGATTACTCAACTATAAAGTACACCGGAACATATTGAAACGTGTAGGGCAAAATGGAATGCTGAGTTTTGAACTTGAAATCCATAAATTTGAACATTTTTTTTCCACAAGTTTATTTCATTTGTTAACTTAGTGTTTCTGTAGTTATTTTTTTCATCATTATAAACTTTCACTACAAAACCTTTCCATTTCACCTTTCCTCTCCCTTTTCAACTTGACACTATAGATTTCATTGATTTGGAAAGAGTACGATAATTGTTCCAGTGGTTTCCATAAATGAGAACCTGCTATTTTCCCAGTTTTGCAGTGAATGATGCTGATACAAGCCAATTTCAAACAATTCTTTGGGATGGTACACAAACTATGTCACGATAAATTTCAACTTTTTCAACCCTCCGAAAATTCTGTAAGGTTTGTCACGCTTGGCTCATGGTTAGGCTGACCATAAGCCAACCAGATAAAAACGGGACAAATAAAAAACAAAAACAGGACAATTTTAAAAGACAGATTATGCGATTGTGCTACTTTTCCCCAAATGACCCGTTTCTCCGAAGCCATTTCCCCGAATGACCCGTTCCCTTGTAAAGCAATGCACCTCAAAAAAGTGCAATAATAGTCTTTACCCGAACAAACGAAAAAAAACTAAGTAATACCAAATTTTGATACGGACATACAAAAGTGATATTAACTAGAAAGATATAAGTTATAAAAGATCCGAAAATAATATCTAAAATATACTCCTGGAATACTATTAGCATATCATATTTAGCTTTTATAAGATCTTACCAATATCAGCGAGCTATTCCTTAGATCTTCCAACATCAAATTTAGCTATGGCTCAGAAGTTCCAGAAATAAAATTTTGATATTACTATCAGAACTTTTATCTCTTATGTCAATCAAATCAATATCTCGATTTAATGGTCAGAACTTTGCTTCTGCTCGGGTAGTGAGATAGTGTTGAGTTAGAAAGGTCGATAAGCTACCAAAGACGGAGATATTTGGTCATTCTCGACTAATACATATTGTCAAAAATACATATTGTTCACCACCTTGAAATGCGAAAGGTTATGACAATTATGAGTGTTAGAACTTTTCGGAGAACTGAGTTATTCGAGGAAACGGGGTTTTCGGTGAACTAGCATTCTGAGAACTGGCGTTGGGAGAACCATATTATGCAATCCCAAGCTACATGTCTGTATGATTCGATAAAAATCACTTTAGAACCTTGAAGCGCATTCTTTGATTTCCAAAAAGCAGCGTTTTTAAGAATTTCCCAAAAAAAATTGTTACACTTTTCAATTTTTCCAGTTCATACGTAAATTTTTCTAATGTTTTATTACTTTATTGAAATATCCACTTTTAAACAGTTAATCCAATCAATTGCGTATCAAAAGTAAACACATATTTGTTCATTTTTTTTTATTTTAGTCATTATAGAATAATTGTCTTATGAAGATCCGTATTTTGGAAATCCACCAAAATTTGGCATAAATATGAGTAAAGAAACGCGAAAAGTTAAGCAGAAGCATATACGGATCAAGTTTAACTTTGTTAAACCAAACTCAAGCGTTTGGTACTAAAATGGGGACATGGCTCTAGAACCCTATTATATGCAATCGTTGAGAAAATTTTTCGAAATTTCATGAATTCTAGGAGTTTTACAGCGTGTGATTGGAATTAAATCCTTCAGTGGAGATGTACGAATATTTTCCATAGTGTAAATAAGTGCCCGGCGAAGTAAGTCACACAGGGACAGGGAAGAAAATGAATCGTCATATGGGGTGGCTCAGTCGATCGCTATTCAGATTTCGCTCGGTACGTCTTCGTCCATTTCAGTGACAATTTCCAAAGTGGAACTGAAGTTATTGAGCAGAATACGGTAGTTTTATTGCATTGGGAGCCGGATCCTATTCTTGGGACTTTTGATTCTCTTCGGCAGTGGGTTTTTTTGAAAGCTATTGAGCTCATATTTGGCCTCAATATGCGTCGTATCGAAGTGCTTCTGGCTGCAAAATTTTAGATAATTCGGCCGAGGGAAACCCCCCATGCCAAAGTGAATCTTTGTAGTGCCCAAGTAGCTCTGCAACCTATCTGGTGTACAAATTGACGAACCCAATCAGCTATCACAAAATTACACTTGGAAAATGAATCTGCATAAGCTCGAACATCCGCCGGAATGGAACATTTTGCGCTTGTGACGAAGTAGATCGATACCCTATCAGATCAAGATGAGTGAAATGAAGCCTGTACCCGGGTATGACCTTATGTGAATTCTTGAAAACATTCACATTTCGAATATTCTTCCATGTTTCAACATCAAGATATATTTGACACCACAGTACCATGACCCCACAGTTATGGATCAAATAGTGTGGAATCCAACCTATAAAATTCAATAAAACAACATGGAAAACGTAAAATTGTAATTTAAAAGCACGAATCGAATCGTTTCAAATTGGAACTTTTGAGTATAATATTTACATAGGATTGCATAAAAATTAAAAATTGTATCGGTTTCTGAAAACCATATTATGGATCAACGTTCATATTATGGATCAAATTGTGACATATTACGGATCAGTGCGCAAAATCAAAAGATTTTCAACTCGATGCATATGTATTGCATGTTTTGACGAAAGTTAACAATGCGTCATATATTACTGCAAAAAATAGCAGTGTTCGAGCTGGAAACAAGGGTAAAATGCCTTTTGTTTGTGATGCTGTATTGTAATAACTGAGTCAGGAACTGTTTTCGCTCCACACCAAGTTTTTCACCCATTTTTGTCGGCTAAAAAATGAAATTTACAAACCTTGATGTTTTATTAGTTTTATCCTTAGTGCTATTGTCTGAAAATGTCGAATCCAATGCTTAAAATGGTAGAAATCTAGATTCTTTGGAAGTGATCCATAACCGTGTTAAACAATCATTTCCTGATCCATATTATGGATCACTAGTTAGAAGTGCTAATATTCGATATTTAGAATCAACAATCGAGAAAAGTGTTTTCCAAAGATGAATTCATACTCAATCAAAACGAATGAGTATGTTTTATGCTATAACATTTGAATTTTACCTCCTGTGCACAGCTGTGGGAGCTTATGAATGCTGACGGCACTTCTTACAGAAAACGAACATATAATGATAGCTGTGTGGTACCAACTAAACATTTGTCAAATACATCGCTATTTAGCGGTTGAACGTTGTGCTTAACACTACAAATGGTAGAAGAAAAATAGTATAACATGGGAAAAATATGTTTTACGTCAACTTTTATGTTTTGAGCGAGTTACCCGATGTTGAACGCCAAAGTGATCCGTCACTGTGGGTGATCCGTTACTGTGTGGGCATGGTACTTAACCTTTACGTTACCGACCTCTGCCAAGGCATTTTCAAGTAGCGCAATTTACATTAATTTTTTTTAAACCACCTTCAGTTTACTTTAAAAAGTTTTCAGTTATTTGTCATAAATGGACAATCCTGAATTCAGAACCATGCCGGAGATATTCCTGGTTTACTGTGATCACAAAGGTTCCAAATTAGGGAAATGTGATTATTTTTTTTTTCTTTCCATTAACAACATTGAAGTTTTTATGTAAAACGTGAGATTATGATCAATTGTCATCAATTCAACATAATTTGAATAATTTGTTCCGGCATCACTGGACTACGAGCAGGCAGTGAACTCGCCGATGAATGCGAACTGGCTGTCAAGCCACCACGACATAGCGTATAGGTAGCGAAGTATGAAACATGGTGAGATGATTTTCTGAAACACTGAATGTTAACGTTGAATTATTAATTTGAGAAAAAGATTAGTTTGCTGATCGAGAGAAGAAACTTTGTAAAAGTAAGTTCCGTGTTAATATCACTCATATGAATTTAATTAAATTGATTTATTTGCCCAGAAACTGTGAATTATACTGTGCAATTGTATTCGGGTTAGCTGTAGTCCTCTGAAATAATAGAGCTCGATAATAGGTAACATTAACCTATATCTTATTGAATTAGCCCTTAATTAACGTGCTTTTCTCAAAAAGGGACAATCAATCTTTGTACGGAATTGTTCAGTGTAGGCCGTAAATTGGAACAATGCGAGAAGACTATCGTAAGTTAATGACTATCAATCAACTATATTTAACTAATAAAGATTATCGTTTTAGCTTTAAGCCTCGTAAGATAAAAAGGCTGTCAAGGTTCTTCTACATCCGAACAAGACCGTTCCGGAACATCGTAGACGGTTCCGCCAGGGCCAGTTTGGGGACATTTCCGTTTCATGTCCAAAACATACCGTGCGTCGTCTTAATCTTCATGAAATCGAAAGAACATGTCAATAAAGCAAGAATACACTAAATATCAATAGATTTGGCCACTCCAGATCTCCAGGCACAGGTTCCACGAGGGCTTCTTGTGGAACATTTCCGTTTTATGTCCAAAAACATACCGTACGACATCTCAATCTTCATTAATTCTAAAGACATTGTCAATAAATGAAAAATAAACACAGTAATGAATCACTCCAAAGCTTCTGGCATAAGTTCCACGAGGGCTTCTTTGGGGACATTTCTGCTTTAGTCCATGATTAAGTCCATTCATTTCCTGCATTGAACTGATCTGTGTGAATTATTTTATGTGTGCATTTTAAATGTGGTTTCCTACAACCAAACACACAACGGTCAGCACCCGTGGAAAAGATGATGTTCAATTTGAACAACTTAAATCTTCGAGGCCGCACCCCTTAGGTTTTTAGTATGATTCCATGAGTCGATATGGTCGATATGGAGTAATGGAACATCGACTCATGGAGGGATGACTGTATAGTAGAGTGGTTCGTTTTTGCTCCACACCGCTTATTCGATTCTAGATCAAATTCTGAGTGTCCTTTCAAAATTTGAGCTCATTTGGATGAAAACTGATACTGCACAAAAAGTTTATATGGGAATTACTATGAGAAAAGCAACCGATTCATTCAATCGGTCATAGTGTTTGCCCATGTGCTATTGGGGATTGGAACTACGTTGATACTGTGAGATACATTCATCAGCTACAACTTTGCCGAAGACCGTTTTCAGATCGGACGCCTCAGTAATTAGTTATTGATTTATATCCAGTCACAAATTCTTCAGTGCTCGTTTACCTTCTGAACAGGCAACATTGCTGCACCTGGCGCGAAAGATAGCACGCACAAATCATGGCTACTATGTTTTACTGCATATATCCAGTGATGCCTGCAGAACAGCAGTTTTACAACTCATTCAAAAATCAATAACTAATTACTGGGGCGTCCGAGTTGAAAACGGTCTTCGGCAAAGCTGTAGCTGATGAATGTATCTCACAGTATCAACAAAGTTCTAATCCCCAAGATCACTTGGGCAAACACTATGGCCGATTGAATGAATCGGTTGCTTTTCCCATAGCAATTCCGATATAAACTTTAAAGGGCTTGTGCAGTCTCAGTTTTCATCCAAATAGTCTCAAATTTTGGGTCGACATTCAGGATTTGATCTAGAATCGAATGAGCCGCGTGGAGCAAAACCGATTTTTTGAACCACTCTACTTTATATGATATATATATATATATATATATATATATATATATATACATCGTAGACGGTTCTTTATTTTTGACCAGCAGTGTCATAAATTTTCTCACTGTGCGCTATAAATAGCCGACAGAATTCAGCTTGCATCAGTACTGAACAGCAGCAGAAGTAAAGCGCTTGTTCAGTTGTTGATTAGCATAGCACGTGTTGATTAGACATGGTTGAATAGAAGCTTAAGCATGATCAATATTCAGCTACAAGAGGTTTATATTGAGCACTGGAAGGCTGATATATAAATTCAAGGATGGCGCAGATGGCAAGGTATACCGCTGACGATGGGAAGGTCACGAGTTTGAATCCAGTATCCAGGTAATTATTAAAAGTGGTTATTAATTCATGGTAAAAGTATACACTGCATTTGAAGTACAGTGTTAAGCGATTTTTGGTCATTTATTTGTTTTCAATTAATGTTGTGTCAGTTGAATGAAAGCTGAGATAAATGCTTATAAAGCGATTTTGAAGCTGTAGAACAAAGTCAATATACAACGACACGTTTTATAACTTCTCCAAATTTGTGTGGTTTGGGCACGTCAGGAGTTAATCATCAATGTTAACTTCCTTTTCCCGATCAGCCTAGATAGCCGTGTAGTGTCGGTAGCGGTTGTTTCAACTGGCTAAGAATTAACACTACGGACTGCATGTTCCGGTGGTAAAAGTCCACCTCACAGGTGACCTCTAATTCATGCGGCTTTAAGCTTACCGTGCCTAAGAATGAATGGTTAGGGGGGCCTAAATAAAACCTAACCGCAAACGGAGCCTGTGGAGTACCAGGGCGCCCTCTACAGTATTATGCCCTTCCCTTGCTACCCGGAGCAATGGTGCAGGTGACCTTGTGTTTCTCCGAGATAATCGGCTGCCCTTCTTCAGTCTGAAGCCTGAGGCTAAATAAGGGTGGGATTATTAATACGTTGTAAGTTAGTTTAAAATTTTCACCTCTATGGTTTCGCATTATGCGTATTACACAGTATAGTCTGTGCTTTTCGCCTTTGGCGACTTTTAAGAGATACCGATCTGTTTTTTTCACTGCTGGTTTTTTTCGTTCTGAGATTGCGAAAAGCTTAATCCTGCCTAGTTTGGGTAGTGGCTACGGTTAGGATAGCTTAGTCAGACCAATCTTCAGCATAAAATATCAGCAACGGTTAATCTTTGTAGACTAATACAAATGGTACAGTTCAAATGGCGCAAAAACCTTACTTTTGTGAACTTTTGCCTAGGTAACCTTGTGGAGCCAGTTTTCGTTACTTTCATAAACATGAAATGGCAAACTCGCGTGCCATACCTCGTGCATGCGTGCTCGTAAATAGTGGTGACGTTGCTACACTCATTTCTGAGTTAACAACCAGAGATGTATGTGCTGTCACAATTGATATTTCTGTTGGTGACCTCAATAGGAAATACGTCTTTCGTTTTGTGGTGTATTTACCACATGATGAACCATCCCCAATGGATGATTTCAAACGAGTTGTCGTTCACTGCCTATGAAAAGGCCTTCTGCTGATTTGTGGGTAGTGATGCTGATACTCATCACATCATCTGGAGCAGCTCAGATATTAATTTGAGAAGCTCCAGTCTGATGGAATGCTCAAGTAGTTCAAATCTTGAATTACTTATGTTAGGGAATCGTCCAACCTTCATGGTATCTGCTAGAGAAGAAGTGTTAGACATAATGCTCTGCTTGAACAGAATCAGTCACGAGTTGACGAATTGGCATGTATCAGATGATGAATCATTATCTGATCATCGCTACATTTCTATATGAACATACGACTGTAAATTTGCAGACTTTGCATTTGTTATACTCCACAAACTGGGAATTGGTTGTGACCAAATTCTATGAATTCTCTCCGTCCATTGGAAGTCCTAGTGATTTGAATGTTTCCATTTCCGGTGAATTGGGACACAATTGTCCTTGCTTCGAGTATTAGTATCATTCCAAACATTACATTCATTTCTTATATCTAGGTGTTCTGTGTTATTTGACAACACTATCATCCTAATTTGGTAAAACAAATTTAAGATTTAATTAACATTTTGTTAACAACATATTACATTTCATTTGCCGTAGCAGTTCAGTTTTTTTTACAGGTGAGTTGATTTCACCTGCTTATAAGAGAAAAAAAAAACGTTTTTAATATACTTAACCTAACTTAACCTAAACATATAACGCATTAATCGTGGCAATAGAAGATTGTAACGATTTTTGCCTGAAATTATAAATGATTGTATTTGACATTTGTTCCAATGTTTCAACATTGGATATTCTATGTAACTCATTGGTACTATACCAGGGAGGAAGCCTCAGAATCATTTTCAAAATTTTATTTTGAATTCTCTGCAGAGCTTTCTTCCTGGTATTACAACAGCTAGTCCATATTGGTACAGCATACAACATGGCTGGCCTGAAAATTTGTTTGAATATCAACAGCTTGTTCTTAAGACAAAGTTTTGATTTTCTATTAATAAGGGGATAGAGACACTTTACATATTTATTACATTTGGCTTGAATGCCCTCAATGTGATTTTTGAAAGTTAAATTCTTATCTAGCATAAGCCCTAGATACTTAACTTCATCTGACCAATTTATTGGAACCCCTCTCATCGTGACAACATGTCTACTTGAAGGTTTCAAATAAAGAGCTTTTGGTTTATGTGGGAATATTATTAGTTGAGTTTTGGAAGCATTAGGAGAAATCTTCCATTTTTGCAAGTATGAAGAAAAAATATCCAAACTTTTTTGCAATCGACTACAGATAACACGCAGGCTTCGTCCTTTGGCGGAGAGGCCTGTGTCATCCGCAAACAAAGATTTTTGACATCCCTGAGGTAGCTCAGGTAAGTCAGATGTGAAAATATTGTATAATATTGGTCCCAAAATGCTGCCTTGAGGAACACCAGCTCTTACAGGAAGTCTTTCAGATCTGGAGTTCTGATAATTAACCTGAAGTGTACGATTTGACAGATAACTTTGAATTATTCTAACAATGTATGTTGGAAAATTAAAGTTTTTTAATTTTACAATCAAACCTTCATGCCAAACACTGTCGAATGCTTTTTCTATGTCTAGAAGAGCAAGACCAGTAGAATAGCCTTCAGATTTGTTGGAACGGATCAAATTTGTTACACGTAAAAGTTGATGAGTGGTCGAATGTCCATGGCGGAATCCGAACTGTTCATTGGCAAAAATTGAATTTTCGTTGATGTGGGTCATCATTCTGTTCAAAATAACCTTTTCAAAAAGTTTACTGATGGAGGAAAGCAAACTGATTGGGCGATAGCTAGAAGCTTCTGCAGGATTTTTGTCTGGTTTTAAAATTGGAACAACCTTAGCATTTTTCCATTTGTCAGGAAAATATGCTAATTGAAAACATTTGTTAAATATATCAACTAAAAATGATAAGCTACTTTCTGGAAGTTTTTTGATGAGGATGTAGAAAATTCCATCATCGTCAGGAGCTTTCATGTTTTTGAATTTTTTAATAATAGTTCTCACTTCTTCCAAATCAGTCTCCCAGGCATTTTCGAAAACGTTCTCTTGATTGAGAATATTTTCGAATTCCTGAGTAACTTCATTTTCAATTGGACTAGTAAGTCCTAAATTAAAATTGTGCGCACTTTCAAACTGCATAGCAAGTTTTTGAGCTTTTTTCGCAATTAGTTAGTAATAATTTATTTTCCTCTTTCAATGCCGGTATTGGCTTCTGAGGTTTTTTCAAGATTTTCGATAATTTCCAAAAGGGCTTAGAGCCAGGGTCCAATTGAGAAATTTTATTTTCAAAATTTTTGTTTCTTAATTGAGCAAAACGTTTCTTGATTTCTTTCTGCAAATCCTGCCATATAATTTTCATAGCAGGATCGCGAGTGCGTTGAAATTGCCTTCTCCTCACGTTTTTTAGACGGATCAAGAGTTTAAGATCATTGTCTATAATCACGGATTCACATTTTGGAATTGCAATGCTTCTGGCTTCAACAATGGCATTTGTTAAAGTTTCAAGAGCATTGTCAATATCAAGTTTAGTTTCTAAAGAAATGTTAACATCAAGATTGGAGTCAACATACGTTTTATATATATTCCAGTCGGCTCGTAAATAATTGAAAGTAGAGCTGATAGGATTGAGAATCGCTTCATAGGATATTTGAAATGTAACAGGGACATGATCAGAACAAAAATCAGCATGAGTAATCAGTTGGCAATAAAGATGACTAGAGTCGGTTAAGACCAAATCAATCGTAGATGGACTTCTAGAAGAGGAAAAACATGTGGGGCTATCAGGGTATTGAATTGAGAAATATCCTGAAGAGCACTCATCAAATAAAATTCTGCCGTTGGAATTACTTTGAGAATTATTCCATGACCGATGTTTGGCATTAAAGTCACCAATGACAAAAAATTTTGACTTATTGCGAGTCAATTTACGCAAGTCAGTTTGGAGCAAATTAACTTGCTGCCCAGAGCATTGAAAAGGCAAATAGGCAGCTATGAAAGTATATTTACCAAACTGTGTTTCAACAGAAACACCTAAAGTTTCAAAAACTTTAGTTTCAAATGATGAAAACAGTTGATGTTTTATACGCCTATGAATGATGATTGCAACTCCCCCACATGCCCCATCAAGTCGATCATTACGATAAACAAAAAAGTTAGGATCTCTTTTGAGTTTAGATCCAGGTTTTAAATACGTTTCGGTAATAACTGCTATATGCACGTTATTAACCGTAAGAAAATTAAACAGCTCGTCCTCTTTACCATTCAGAGAACGAGCATTCCAATTTAAAATATTTAAATTATTATTTGGATCCATTAGAAAAACGTAATCCAATAACAATTTGATTTGTAAATTTTACACCTACTTGGACTGCTTCAGTCATAGTGGTGGCTTTGAACATTGCATCAATCATTAGATTCAATTGTTCAGTTAGAAAATTAAAATCAGAGGCAGACATGTCATGTGATTTCCCATTGGAATTTCCGGTAGACGAAAAAGCGGAGTTACCTGTGGCGGTAGGGTTTTTTCCATTTGATTTGAAACAAGTAGAATGGGTACCCATGGATCGAACAGGGGAGGAGTTCGAATTTCCTGCTACGATATCGGCAAAGGATTTACCGTGGGTAGATACATTCGAAATAGAAAGATTCGAACGGCTACCCGTCGGATTAAAATTAGTTTGTGAATGAGCATGATTATGATCTTCCTGATGGGTATGATTCATGATCAAGCGATCGTTAACTGAAAAATGAGCATTGTTCGATACTCTACCAGGCAAATTCCGGAAACGACCGTTATCGTAACGGATATTATCTTTCATCTGCCTGGCACGAGCCTCAATGACCTTTTTGCGTGAAGGACAATTCCAAAAATTGGACTTATGGTTAGCCCCGCAATTACAACATATGAATTTGGTGGTATCTTCCTTCACTGGACAGACGTCTTTGGCGTGAGAAGAACCTCCGCAAATCATGCATTTAGCATCCATGCGACAATTTTTTGTACCATGACCCCACTTTTGGCACCGACGGCACTGAGTGGGGTTCTGGTAATTTCCTCCAGGTTTCTGGAAATGTTCCCATGTCACACGGACATCAAACAAAAGTTTTGCTTTTTCTAAAGCTTTAATATTATTTAGTTCTTTTTTGTTAAAGTGAACTAAATAAAATTCTTGAGAAAGCCCTTTCCGAACAATGCCAGATTGGGTTCTCTTTTTCATAATGATTACTTGGACTGGGGAAAATCCAAGTAAATCATTTATTCCATTTTTGATCTCTTCAGGTGACTTATAGTCACTTGAGAGACCTTTCAAGACGACTTTGAACAAACGTTCAGTTTTGTCGTCATAAGTAAAAAATTTGTGCTTCTTCTCTTCAAGATGTTTGAGAAGAAGCTCACGATCTTTAAGAGTTTCCGGCAAAACGCGACAGTCTCCTTTCTTTGCGATTTGGAAGGAAACCTTGATTCCCCTAATGGAGTTCAAGATCTCCTGCCTAAATCCCCCAAATTCGGAACAACTGATCACGATAGGCGGCACTCTTTGCTTCCTCACTTGAATCAAAGAGCCTGGGCTAGAGGCTGCTTCGATTTGGTGTTCGGAAAATTTGTCTAGAGCATCGAACTGATTGCTCATTTCGATACAATTATTCATTTCACCCTTGGAAGAAAGTTCGCATTCCGGGGAAGCGTCCTTTCTTCCATTCTTGCCACGTGTAGTGACAGTTTTAAAACCCACTTTTTTGGAAGGAAGTAGTGAATTCAGAGATTCACCCTTCCTTTTGTTAGTTGTTGATACCATGTTTAGTTAATAAACGAAAGAAGACGTGACCTTCGAGAGGTTTTTTCCCAAGACGGTGTCCAAGAAGGATTACCACCGCTAGCTTTCGCCAACGGGTCCAACGAAAAATCGAAGGCACGGGTCCAAACAAGGATCGTAAAGGGATCAATAGTAGAAAAAATAGTACTGAAAAGTACTGTTTTAGTAGCACTGAAAAGTACCGTTTTATTGCTTTAGGTAGTTTTTAAGAAAACTTCCAAGAGCAGAGAGAATTCGTGTACGCACAGCACGATGCGCACTGTCCTTGCTTCGAGTAAATCCCACAATTGCTTGTCACTTTGTTCCTCACAACTCCCTTCGCGGGACTAGTTGACGTCTGGCTATTTGTAAAGGAATATGTCAGATAGTCAGGCTGCTTTTAATGCTCTTGCTTAGGCCAACTCAAGGTCTAAGCTTGTTATCGCACGTCGAACTCAATTTGAGGAACTGAATTCAGTTTACTCTGTAAAACTTATATGGGTCCTTGCTATTCTTCCATTGCTGGGAATGAATTGGCTTATGAATTAGCTCGCAATGGAGCATCGCATGACTTCATTGGCCCTGAGCCGGCTATTCCAATTTCGAAGTGCTGGGTGAAGCTTCAGATAAACTCTTGGGCGGCAACTCAGCACAAGCAATATTGGAATAGTTTGGAGTCGTGTCGTCAAACAAAATTGTATATTACTGAGCCATCTCCAAAGGTGGCGAAGTATTTAACAAATCTGTCAAAGCAGAATTGCAGTCTCTTGGTCAGAGCGTTGACAGGCCACTGCCGACTCAACTATCACATGGCAAACATTCAGTGTGTTGATACATTTGTGTGTTATAGTTGTGACTCCGATTATGGAACTTCTTATCACCTGATATGTAACTATCCAATCTTCGCGTAATTGCGATTCCAATTACTTGGTTAACACTTATTAAGTGAAACTGATTTCAGAAACCTGAATCTTCAGGACATTCTGTTATTCTTAACCCGCTGTGGTAATGAGCTATAGGCTCTCATTACGCTCATGCGTTTTTGCAGTGTCCTTTTTAGGGCGCTGTTCGAACCCATTGTGGTATGGAGCTATATGCTCTCATTTCGCTGATGCGATTTTCCCTCTTCAAGGGACCCCACTCCTATTTCCTCCCATCTTTCCCTTCCCTTTCCTCTCCCTTCGGGTAGATGATGAAATAGGCTCAAATATGGCGATGGCACAAATCTCCCAAATGGCGGGGAACGTGCCACTGGAGCCGGCCTTCTGATACCTGATAGTATCCAGGTAATTATTAAAAGTGGTTATTAATTCATGGTAAAAGTATACACTGCATTTGAAGTACAGTGTTAAGCGATTTTTGGTCATTTATTTGTTTTCAATTAATTTTGTGTCAGTTGAATGAAAGTTGAGATAAATGCTTATAAAGCGATTTTGAAGCTGTAGAATAAAGTCAATATACAACGACACGCTTTATAACTTCTCCAAATTTGTGTGAACAACGCCTGAACAAAGGCTTCACATGAAAATAATTAAAATGTTATTAAACATGATGCTGAATTAAACTGCAATAATGTTGTTTATCAAATTAGCGTTGTTAAATCAACAGTCCTTATTAGGCTAAGTGGAACCTGAATAAACATCATTACAATACATGATTACAATCACTAAATGATAAGTAGCCTAATAACTTCGCCAGATTTGCTTGAACAATGTGTGCGTAGCAGCTGCAAAGTAATATAATAAAGCAACTATTCAGTATGTAGTTGTGAAAAATTGCTTAATAAATGATTATAAAATAGGCAAATGTTTCTTGGGAAGTGAAACTAATTATCAATTTATTTTTCGCTGTGGCTATACAGTGCTTGTAGTTTAATTCTTTTGATATAAATAATCTGAAAGTTGGCTACACAACTTTTCATGCCATAAGTACAAATAATATGAGTATATTCACGATACCAAAATGACAAGTTTCGAAAAATTCAATAGCTTTAAATTTTCCATAAATTTGCCGATCATTTGATATCAAGATTGAGAAAAATTACAAAAAATGATTCTGGGGAATAGTTTTCTGGCAAATGTCATACAATCCTTTATTTCTTTTGTGTTGTTTATTGCTTATTACTCAGAATGTATAACTGTTAACATAACTTTTTGTTGCTTCATGATAGGTATATGTACCGGTAATGTGCCGAGCGCCGTTGACCGTTGCGTCAAATCTCCGCATATCGTTCCGGTTCAAGCTGTCTTTGGCTCCAGTTATTACACTTTCTTCGTGCTGCCTTCTTTTTGCAGCTTTTCATCAACTCCTGCTGCTTTGTTCCACTTTCTGTTCAACCGTGCACCGGCCATTAACATTCGGATCATGGCGGCATTCTTCATGTCTGTCACTTTCTAGCACTCATCGAACCAGTCGTTTCGTCTTCTTCGAAACCAAATGAAATGCTTTGAATAAAAAAAATCCAAGAAATACAATAATTATGATCATACCAATTAAATAATTCAATAAAACTCTGCGCATCTGTAATATCTTCAGAATCATAAGCACACTCACGCTATCTGAAGGATATGTTCTAATAACCATTCTCATTCTTCTCTATTCCTCCACCCTCTAGTGGATCAAGGTAGCTCCGGGTTTTCGAAGGACGTCTGCCGCTCCATGGTTGCCATGCTGGACACCGATCAGTCCGGCAAGCTCGGCTTCGAGGAGTTCCAAAGCCTGCTGACCGACATCTCCAAGTGGAAGGCGGTCTTCAAGCTGTACGACCAGGACCAAACCGGACGGCTGAGTGCGTTTGAACTGCGGGAAGCCTTACATTCGGCCGGCTACCATCTGAACAATCGGATCCTGAACGGGCTGGTTCACCGGTACGGTTCCCGGGATGGATCGATTGCGTTCGATGATTTCATCATGTGTGCCGTCAAAATCAAAACCATGATCGGTGAGTGGGATAAGAGGACTGTTCATTTTGTAAAGCGGACACATTGTTCATGATATATCATTTTTATTGAGCATTAGCATAGATGACCGTACAATTCGTAGTTGCTACTCCGTGATTGACCAGAACAATCGAAGTTGCACAGGGAATTAATGAATGGGGCTTGGGAATAACTTCTGTTTAAGTCGTCAACCAGTTCGGACGCGTTTATTAATTGCTCCAGCCCACCTGTGCGCGTTTTCATTTGTCATTCAATTTTTATTACATCAGCTTTAAGTAGCTACAGGTGCCGTGCGCGATATTGTTTATAATCGAATCATTTTTTTTTTGTCACGCGTAATGAGTTGCGAAATTTGTGCTTGCGACACTTCTGTAGACTCGGTCTTGTGGTCATGCGTAGGCTGCCAGCGGAAGTTTCATGCAAACTGCATTGGTGTCACCGTGCAAAGGGGTTCACTGCGGAGAAGAGACAGGAAGGTAGTGGACTTTAACTCTTACGTACTTCCATGCTGTGAATCCTGTCAAGAGCTAATCCAGGCGAAGTTGGATTTTAACGGACTATTGGAGCAACAAAAAGTTTCTCGAAAAACAGCTGAATGCCAATACGGAAGTAATGCACAGACTCTCGCTTCATCAAGAAAAAACAAATGTTGTCCACGAAGCTATTGAAGGTATGGAGATTTTGCTTACTAGCGTGAGAAATGAACTGGCAGCAATAAATAAAAACAGTAGCTTGGCTGGGAGTGTCGTTGCCATCAAAAATCATATTACCGGCCTTCTTGATACCGCAATAACGGCAACTACTGAAAATATGTACTCCACGCTAAAAACGGTGACATCCGATATATCTACTGACCTGCGCAACATAAACGACGAAATTAGTCAATTAAATCAATTATCAATTGACACAGCGGCAAGTTGCGCGATGAATTCATATCCAATGCTGGGGCTGGACATTAGGCCGTCCCTTATTTTTCGAAAATGTGAAATGTTATAAGTTCGTCATTGTAAAGTGCTCGTTTAGGGAAGAAAAAAATCATGTAAAAATTTGAAGTCCCTACGTGGACGCTAAGTGGTCCCCCAACGGCCTTGAAGGTACAGGTCGGACTCGATTATCCGGAGTATCGATTTTTTTTTCACTCTGGATAATCGAATCCTCCGGATAATCGAATCACTAAGAAAAAAAAAATGTTATCGTTGATAAAAGAACTTAAATATTATCTTTTTTCGTTATTTTATTTATATGATGCGGTTGTGTAGCTAGAAGTTTTTTCTAGGAACAGTAGGGGTCATTACAAGAAAAAAAATTGTTTGACCAGCGTACACAAAAAAAAAACTTTTTCAAACCCTCCTTTTCTTAAATACGTTCTAAACTGCAAAACAATTCATATTGTATATTGCAATACCAAATAATCTCAGATTTATGCATAAAAATTGAAGAACAAGAACATCAAAAAATAAATTCCGGATAATCGAGTCTAAAATTCCGGATAATCGAATCCCGGATAATCGAGTCCCCGGATAATCGAGTCTCCGGATAATCGAGTCCGACCTGTATCAGGTGTAAATGACCCCCGTGCGCAAATCGAGCTCGCTGCTCTAGTGCACGCTACATGGGTATAAAAAGCCACTAGCTACACATTCTCCGGTGCGCGTCGATAGTCATCATTAAAATTTATTTCCTTTTTAATTATGAATGTTATATAAAATAGCTTTGTTCAATAGTTTTTCATTGTTTAAAACAAATTATTAGTTTGGCCAGTACCACGTAGTTGGGTAAATGTTGACAATAAAGTAAAAACAAGTTTATTACTACCCGATTTGACAAATTGACCGGAACTTATTAACTAAAATCGTATTTTATACTATGCACATCTTTGTAACAGTGCACGCTGACATAAAACTAACAACTACAAAGAAAACAAACTTCTATGATTACTATCAACGCGCGCAAGGTAACTTGTTACTAGTGGCTTTTCGTACTCATGAAGCGTGCACTGAAGCAGCGAGCTGAATTTGCGCACGGGGTCATGTACACCTGATACCTTTAAGGCCTTTGGGGGACCACTTAGCGTTCACGTAGGGACTTCAAAATTTTACCCGATTTTTTTCTTACCAAAATGAGCACTTTAGAATGACGAACTTATAACAATTCACATTTTCGAAAAATAAGGGACGGCCTACTGGACATCCTCGATGAATTGAAGTCTTTGTCCGCAAATATATTGACAAATAAAAATACGTCAGCTCCACCTTCAATAGAATATCCAAGTTTGGAAGCCGAATTGAATAACAAAATTGCTGAAGTGTCAGGATGGCGCCTACTTGGAAACAGAAAAGTTTGGAAAGCCGATTGGACGCAATATGACATGCGCAAAAGCTTTCACAAAAGGCAGCAAAATATGGCCGATAAAGCGAAAAAGCGTAGAAAGCGGAGAATCAGGAACGCTAACAAAAATTGTAATAAGAACAACATTAACAACAACGACGTGAACATTAATCACCATTGCCATAATAATGTCCCATCCAAAATTCATCACAAAGTAAGCAAACAACAGAATAAGAATCACGGAAATTTCGCCTTCAACAATAGCCAGGAAAGGAGTCATCAACTTCCTCCTGACAGAGAGCTTCTTGCAGCAGCGAAACATCATTTCTCAAGACCGCCAACAAATTATCGACCAACCATGCAGTTTAAAAGAGGAGAAATTTTAAACCCACATCCGGCAAGGGAGGCGCCCCGGCAGTCCGTTGCAGTACCACCCCCGAACTGGACGACGGAAGGATCTTCAACTGGTGGATCTTGCGAAGCATGTGGTGCATGCCGGCATTCGTGTTTTCTACGGAATTGACGGACCCCTCAGAGGCAGAAAATAATTCAATTCAACCCGGTGAAGCTAATCAGCACTTGGTAATAAATAATAATGACAATTCACCATAACGAATTACCAATAATTTCTTCTGAAACACAGCCAACTGAAATTTTAATCTATTGTCAGAACTTTAATCGCATGAAAAGTGCTTTTAAAATTAATGAAATTCATAAAAATATACTAAGTTCATCGTACTCAATTATTTTGGGAACAGAAACAAGTTGGAATGATGATGTGAAAAGTGAAGAAATTTTTGGTAGCAATTACAACGTATTTCGCAATGATCGTGACTTACTTTTGACACAAAGAAGATCGGGCGGAGGAGTCGTCGTTGCAATATCATCAAATTTCAGTTCTGAAATCATTGATTCACCTAAATTTAAAGAATTTGAGCATGTGTGGGTTATATCAAATATTGGTAATGAAACTCATATTTTTGTATCAGTTTACTTTCCCCAAGATCAGGCTTGTAAGTCAACATACGAGAGTTTTTTCCTGATAGCTGAAGAAATCATAACTCAACTTCCTCCCGAAAACAAGGTGCATATTTATGGCGATTTCAATCAACGTAATGCAGATTTCATTCCTGATTTTGAAAACGAGAGTATTCTACTCCCTGTTGTTGGCGATAACGAAACTTGGCAATTTATTTTTGACAAAACTGCATCCTTAGGCCTTAATCAAATAAATCACGTAAAAAATAAACAAAGAAGATTTCTGTGTAAGTGAGTCAATTTCACCATTATGGAAAAATGAAGCGTTTCACTCGGCAATAGAATATTCTATGTTTATGCATATTTATCATACTCCTCACGAATATGTGTATGAGAATATTTTCGATTATAGTAGAGCCAATTATACTAATATTAGATTAATATTAGATAACGCAAATTGGCAATCTGTTTTGAGAAATCAAAATAATATTGAATGTGCAATAGAGATCTTTTACAATTTATTGTGGGTAACCATTAGGGAGGAAGTACCTGTTAAGAAGAGACGAAGGAATCACAACTCAAAAAATCCAATTTGGTTCAACAAGCAAATCATAAATTTGAAAAATCGAAAACAAAAAGCTCACAAAGTTTACAGAAGATATAAAAAACCAGACGATTTAGAAAAATATTTGGTTATTTGCGACCAACTCAATTCAGCCATTTCTACAGCACTTACCGAGTACAACATAAAAACTGAAAATGAAATAAAGTCATGTCCAAAGAATTTTTTCAGTTACGTTAAAACTAAACTCAAATCGTGCAACTTTCCATCAACAATGACTTTGGATGAAAAAGTAGGAAATAATTCTGAAGATATATGCAATCTTTTCGCAAAATGTTTTCAAGAAAATTATACAACATTTTCGGAAAACGATCGAGATTATTCTTACTTTTCACATTTTGCTGACATTCCGAGTGATGTTGGCGTTAATTCTATAAATGTTCAAGACATTTTGTTTGGTCTTAAAAATTTGGACGCCACTAAAGGATCAGGGCCAGATGAAATTCCACCCGGATTCATAAAAAACTTAGCAACTGAACTCACAACTCCATTATTTTGGTTACTCAATATGTCTCTTCAAACTGACCAATTTCCAAAGGTATGGAAAAAATCATTCCTCATACCAATATATAAATCTGGTAAGAAATCGGACATTCGAAATTATCGCGGTATTGCTATTATGTCATGTATTCCAAAACTTTTCGAGTCAATTGTAAACAAAAATATGTTTGCCCAAATAAAAAATCGTATAACAAACGCTCAACACGGCTTTTTTAAAGGTCGTTCGACCACTACGAACCTTCTGGAATTTGTAAGTTACTCACTGAGTGCAATGGATAAAGGTTACTTCGTAGAAGCTCTTTACACTGACTTTAGTAAAGCATTTGATAAACTTGACATTCCAATGTTGACTTTCAAGCTTGAAAAAATGGGAATCGAAATGAGTCTCCTTAAGTGGATCAAGTCCTATTTAAACGACCGTCAGCAAATAGTAAAATTCAATGGGAAAAGATCAAATCCAATACATGTTACATCTGGAGTACCTTAGGCCCTCTTCTTTTTATTTTATATGTTAATGACGTTTCTTATATTCTAAACAAACTGAGGGTCCTTATATACGCTGACGACATGAAGCTATTTTTAGAAATAAAGAATGATGACGATCATAATGTTTTTAAGAATGAGATACAAATTTTCTACACGTGGTGCTGCAAAAGTTTATTGGAATTGAATATAAAGAAATGTAACCTTATAAGTTATAGCAGAAAACGAACCACACCAAATATGTCTATTGTTTTAGGAAACGAACATGTAAATAATTGTGATAAAATAAGAGACTTAGGAGTTATCTTAGACTCAAAACTATCATTTGTAGATCACTATAATGCAATAATTCATAGAGCAGGAAATATGCTCAATTTCATAAAACGATTTGGCCAACACTTTCGTGATCCTTAGACATTAAAAATACTTTATGTTGCATATGTAAGATCAATATTAGAATATTGTAGTATTGTTTGGTCACCTTACACAAAAAAACATGAAGAACGCATAGAATCGATACAAAAGCAGTTTTTATTATACGCACTACGAAATTTAGGCTGGTCAGTACTTCCTCTACCATCATATGAATCACGATGCATGCTTATCAATATGAAATCACTGAAAGTGCGTCGTGATTATGCTATGGTTTCTTTTATTAACGATATTGTTTCACAGCGCATTGATTCTGCTGATATACTTTCAAAACTGAATTTTTATACTCCAACTCGTCACTTGCGCAATCGTTATTTGTTTACAGTAGGTCATCATCGCACGAATTACGCTAAATTTAGTCCGTTGAATCAGATGATGACTATATATAATCAGCATTGTGAAATGATTGATGTTAACATGTCTCGTTCAAAACTGAAAAAATACTTTTTTGATATACAAAACAATATTAACTGAGGAATGTATTATGAATCGAGTATACTCAACAAATTTATAATATAAAAACACATAGATATTAAGAACACAATGTAATTTAGAATGGTCTACAAAATGCTTGACGTCAAAATAAATAAATGAATAAATAGCTTACCATTCTTCAATGTGCACAAATCGAGAGCTCAAATTTAAAAAGTCAATAACGGCTCCAGCCACGTCCTTACTGTCATTGGGAAGGGAAGGAATGTTAGTTAGACAACCGTTGTTACTAGAGACCGAGTATACCTCTGCATCTCCACAGTTGTCATGGACAGGATATAGGGTTAGTCATGATACATCATTTTTATTTATATAGATTAAATCGAAATCTTTCATCAGGATGTATTTTGAAGCTGAAAACACTGCTCATTGCAGAACATTTTCATCTTGAAATTTTTTTTTCAAAAAATAGATTCAAATAGTTTTTAACTTCCAAATTTTCTAGAAGGCTTCCTACTGATTATGCGATAGTACAAGCTCTTTATGAAAATAAAAAAAATAGATTATCGAGATTTTAAGCGATTCTCAAGTATTCATTTATTTTGATAACCTTTGAAAATTTACCATTCTATTCATTTTTGCTTATTCCTATAAAATTCAATTATTTCAGTAACTTTTTCACTTGCACAATATAGTAACATATTAGTCGAACAACGGTCAGAGAACCGATTGCGATTTCATTAACAAATTAAAAAGATACAGCATGCACAATGTGTTTACTTTATAAAATCAACAGTCCTTAGAGGCGTGGTAAAAGTAAGATCGATATAATCATATTTTCTCGTTTCAGACATCTTCCGCGAGAGGGATACCGAAGGCACCAACATGGCCACGTTCAGCATGGACGAATGGGTGGAGAAAACGCTCTATTCGTAAAATAAAATGGTCTTCAAATCACAAGCGCCACAAATAATCTCCCGTTTATTGACGTTATGCAATGACAAAATCTAATTGTTGGTTAAAAAACTTATCAATTATAATCGAACCGCCCCATGCTCGAATAGATTTACAGAAGAAGCAAAGGCAACTTGCATTTTAATTCGCCTACAAAAGTATGGAAACAAAACCACGAATGAACAAATTAAGAAGCATCTACAAACTTTTACCCCTACTTTTATGTTACGTTGTTATATTTATCACTTTTTACATCAAAACCAGTTTTAAACGTGTAATTTATGCATATTTAATTGTAAATAAGAAGCATATAGTGACTGGAACTCTCCATGGTTGCTTAACGAAACAAAAATGCGCAGAACTCGTAAACTTACGTCGATGTATAACATCGACTGCAACTTGCCCCATTAGCAATGGGCTGAAACGTCCAGATCTGACAATGCAATTGAAGCATCGAAAATTGAATGCCCGAAGTGGCTGTCATGTTGAAATTTTATCTCAAATTTAAATGTTTGAACGAATAAATCAGTAAATTGGTGCCTACATTCTCTTTCTGATTTATTCAGTGTGAAACGAATATCACGGCCGTTTTTTCATTCCCTCAGCAAATTTACTAAAGTGAAAACTCAAAACAGAATCATCAGAAAGCGCGTTTACATAAAAATTAACATCGAAACACGTGTCCACCGAATTCGCACATGAGGACGCCCACACTCGCCATTCCACATCAATAGTGAACATTGTGTCGCCAGCAAAACACAAACAGCAATCCGCTGGTGTCAGGAAGCAAAATATTTAAATTTAGCGCAAAACTGGCGTCCGCCAAGAGGCAGATGTTGGAGGTGTAAGCAACATATTATTGCTAAACAAAATTCTTGAGAATATAACATAGAGTCATGCATGATCGATGGTATTTTATGTCTGGCTGATTCACACTGGCTTAGAATCCGAAAACAGGGCTGGTAGCAGGTCTCTGTTTAGATACTTTGCCTTTAGTTTAATACAAGTTTCTAAAAAGTATATTTTCATGGAATGTCCGTTCTGTCCGGAATTCCCTGTTCGAACCATGGTCTCTAAAGACTTTTTCTTCCTCATTCTGCTTGCAGTAAATTCTGATGCAACATTTCACAGGCTCCAGTGAAACCTTTGGAGACTATAAGAGACTTTATTTTTACTTTTCTCATTAGGGGATTTTTTTTATTTCCGTACGGGTTTGGCCCGAAAGGTCTCAGATTTTCATGAAACTTTTTCCACAGTGCTCATCAATATATGACTAAAAAAAATGAGAAAAATTCAGAGTCGCCTATTTTCCCGGAAAACTCAGTTGGATTTTTTTTGTTTTCCTCTGACACTACTTACTTTGAAAAATCATAACTCAAGAACGAAGCATCATAGAAACAAAGTTAACTGGAAAAAGTTTTCCACAAAATTTTCCACCGTTGAGAAAATTCGTAAAGAAAAGCCGGAAAAACTATGCTCCAACTTATAAGCTTTAATCGCTGAAATTTTTGAAATCTCGCGAAACATTACTAAAGGACCTATGTACGAATGAGAGGCTCTCTTTGTTTACTTTCTCTTTGATCAATAACTGAGTCCCATTAACCTCTTCTGTTGCGTTTTTTGTATGAAACGCTAGTAATGGAATCTGCCTTTCGATCTGTAGTGAAAAACTTTTCAAAAGCTTTAGTATTCCACTGTTATAATCGAAAGAGAGCGAGAGAGGAGAGAATCTCTCATTTGTACATAGGTCCTTTAGTAATGTTTCGCGAGAAATGTACTTTTTTTTCGTTTTGTGCAAATGTGCCATTTTGAGCCTTTTCTTTGAAAAATCATAACTCAATGAAGAAGCATCGTAGAAACAAAGTTTTTTTTTTGAAAATGAAAGCAAATTTTCTCAAGAATAAAAAAAAATATTAACTGGAAACAGTTTTCCACAAAATTTTCCACCGTTGAGAAAATTCGTAAAGAAAAGCCGGAAAAACTATGTTCCAATTAGTGGAAAACTTTCAAAAATATATTTTTGAGAAGGTAATTTCATAAGCTTTAATCGCTGAAATTTTTGAAATGTACTTTTTTTCGTTTTTGAGTTATGGCCAATTTTGTGGAAAATGACAATATAAGCCTTTTCTTTGAAAACCCATATTTCACTCGAAGCATCGGAAAAACAAAGATTTTTTATCAAAGCAATTGCAATTCTAACCATAATAATGCAATTTGCTTAAGAGAGAAATTCAATCCGACGGATAAATATTCAATAGATTGTTGAAATTAGCTCAAAAGGGATTTGTTTCATAAGCAACCACCACCTTGTTCTAAGCTAAAACAACAAAACCAAAATCATGAATATTACTATTTCCGGCCACGTCCATCTTTACGTAACTTATGATTGGGAAAGGAAATGATAATTTGTTGCTAACTTAATGATATTGAAACAATCTTTTGAATCCCAGCTATCAAAGGAAGAAAGGCTTGTGTTTTAACTGCGTTTGTAGTAAGGTTAAACGATTCGCGTGTTTAGACTTGGTACTACGTCGAAAGCAAAAAAATATGCCTTATAAGTCCTTAAGACCGAATGAAGAACAAGAAATAAACATGTGTTATGGGAATTCGGGGCATAACGAACACATCAAGCAAATGCTTGTTTTAAGACTATACAATGACATTTTTTCAAATCACTCTCGGCTAGTTTTCAAGTTACATATGCGAATGCGTCCAGAAACCTTGATAATTGCCGTCGTAGGAGTGAAACCAAAAATTGACAAGGAAGCAGAAAATTACCGGCCATTTTAATTTAATCGTCTTCGGTACTCGTTTGGTGTGTTTCTATCTAACAGTGGAATAAAAACCCAGTTAGATCGACAGTGACTACCCCCAACCGTCCTTTTCAGGACGACCATTTTATTTTGAAAGAGTTCTGAGAATTTTGCACCGTGAAGAGTGACATTACTGATGATTGGCTGTGATTGATTCAGATTTTGGTCAGTCATTTGCATGCAATCACTCATCATGGCTAAATAATGTTTTTAGAGAATCACAGTGTCAAGAAATAAATTTTCTACCGTGCGCGTAATTTCGGACGGCATAAGGAAGAATGCATCCCGGTTTGCCTCGCATTTAGCGATGATTGAATAATGCCGTTGTCGTCGTCGCTTCCTACATGCATGCTAGAGCGATCAGTATCAACATGTCCAACAAAGAGCGAAAACTAAATAGCAACAACTTGACGTTTTGATTTGGTAAGAAATTGTCGATCGAATCGAAATACGCACACATAGAAGACTGCAAAAATGCTACCACCGCCCAACCCGAGCGACGGGAAGCTATGTAAAACGTTGTTTGCCATTTCTCTCCGTTGAAAACTAATCAACCGAAACTATAATTGATAGGGTCGGTGTTCCCTTAGTGGACGGTCCCCTATAGTCGCACTAGTGGCTTTTTACGGCCGTTTCGCTGGTAATCGTAGCAAAATAATTTTTGACATGAAGATCAGTAGCTATTTATCTAAGTACCATTGACACACAGCTCGATTTTGTTCAAAAAATGATCGAAATAAATAGTTTTGCTTAAAATTTTAGCTCCCTTGCACCTATAGTTAACCTATTGTTCCTATAGTAGCACTACTAAGAGAAACTATTTTGTTATTAAACAAAAAAGTTGATAAATTAGAAACTTTTTTACATCAATCGAACGCTTTTGATCCACACTTCAAAGGAAAAATATAAAAGTTTTGTAAAAATACGGTTTTGATTTGTGTTTTGCCTATTCCGTGAGGCTAGTGCTACTATAGGAACATAAATTAGGAATAGTGCTACTATAGGCACATGTGTTCCTATAGTGGCACAAGCGATAATAAATACAAAAACATGAGTTTTCTAATGTTTCATAATTTTTCCACAAAGCCAAGATAAAAAGCTTTCAGATGATCTAAAAATAATTCCGCAGGCTTTATTTTTCGATTTTATACGAATATTTGTTCTTAGCTATGCGGCTATTGGTACATCGACCCTAATAACATAAATAATTAATCAATTAGTAATAGATTAAATGTCTCTGGTTGTAACTCTTTTACGTCAAATGCATTCTTGTGGCCCTGAAAAGGGCCGTTTTGTTTGAAATTGTGCTTCAATTCAATTGAAGCGCGTTCATGTCATACAACGAGCCAGCTGGATGTCCTTCGGCATGATGGTGACACGCTTGGCGTGGATCGCTCACTTCCCGCAGGCCCAGGTTGGCGAGCTCTGGAATCGCAGATCGGTTTTGATGTCCTTAGCGATTTCACGGACCAGGCGCTGAAATGGCAACTTGCGAATCAGCAGCACATGAAGAGCGACCGTTCCCGGCCGATAGTGATACGGCTTCCTGGCACCTCCGGTTGTTCACCCGGAATATTTGTTTGGAGAACAAGAGTTGTCGCCCATGCTTCTTCTTTCATTGACCGATTCTATCCGATCCGGTGTGAAGTGTTAACCGAACCAACCAACAAAGAAACCAAACGGCCCTTTCAGGGCCACGAAACCAGTAGAAAAGAGTTATTTTGAATTAATTGCTTCAAATTAACAAGCATTTACAACAGGTCTGCCCAACCTTTTTGAACCGCGGGCCAAATCACTGAAACAATTGTGTGTCGCGGGCTACATTAATAAAAAGCTCAAATATTCGCATGAATTCTAATAAAAGTAAATAAATAAAGTTTATAAAATCTGACAAAAATCAGTGAATGAAGTAATTTTCATTTTAAAAAATCGAGAAACAGACAATTGCTGCTAATCATTTTGCTGGATATTGTGAGGTTTTTTTTTCTTCAAGATCTGAAAATATACTGCTTTGCGTTGAAAACTGGGTTAATCGACATGCGAAGTTCAATTTTTGACCAACTTCCCCGCGTCGCAACTCGATTCTCAATAGTGCGCATGATACACATGGCGGAGTGCTTAGATGCGCCCTATGGCAAAGCGAGTTGCGACGCGGCTAGGTTGGTCGAAAATCAAACTTCGCACGTCGATTAACCCATTTCTCAATGCGAAGCAGTATATTTTGAAGAATTTACCCCAACAATTTTGGATTGCGAATAGGGTAGATGTATTAGTCTTCGCTATACTTTAGTTTTTGCCCTCTTCATACAAATTTAGATTTTTTTATATGAAGGAGCAAAGATTAACGCAAATTTCTTGGGTGGCCGAAGACTAGATTTTTACCCTAATGGCCAGGATTAAAAAAAAAATGATACTCCCAATTTTGTCAGAATCTGACCCCGAATGTGCTAAAATCCTGATCAAGCTTTTACGAAACTCTCGGTCAGAATGTCCAGGATTTTACAAAAATAATGCCTAGGATTTCCTCAGAATCTCGCTTAAAAATCATTTCGAAATGCAACCTTGAAATCTTTGAGAGTGCTAAACAGTATTTCAAAATTTTATAATAAAGGTTTTAGCAAAATGTTATATAGTGGTATATTGTAATCTTGCCCAGGATTTTAGAAAATTATGTATTGAGTTCATTGAAAATCCTGGTGAAAATTCTGGGACAATCTTGCCAATGTTATCCGATAAAGTCATGTCCAGAATTCGCAAAAAGTTCTGCCCAAGATTTTGCAAAAATCCTTTTTTTAATCTTTCAATGCATCTGCGTGCATAACTGAATGAAATGAAAATTAACTTTAATCCAGATACAACCTTATGCAACTCTGTTCATTAGGGTATCAACTAGTGAATTTGTCATTCTGGGCTCAATTGAACGCGATTAATTAGTATACGGAACGAAACAGTGACATGTGGTCAATTTTCAATATACTTGAAACGAATATTCCATACAAACTTCGAATTGAATGCGCCAACTGGGGGTGCAATCAAATGAGTTGAAATTTTGAGAGAGCTTTTTTCTTGCCCTAAGGCACATATCTAAGGGGTTCCCCGTTGAGTTTTACAACTTTTTTGTTTGAGGGCCAGTCTACTATGTATGAACACATAGTCTCTTGTCCATAAGTTTTCTTCAGGCTGCATTTTTTGAATGTCGAAGGAAGTCATCGTAGAAACATTGTTGAAACACAGAAAATTTGAAATTTAGAATTTGAATCATTCATAAAATTAAGAATATAAGAAATTCAAATATTTAAAATATACATTTATATTAGGTTGAAACTAAATCGAAAATCAAATAGTTTCGGTATAGTTGGTAGGAAAATCGACGGGCCAAATATGAGAAGAATCTTCGAACCCTGCGCGGGCCGCACAGAATGAGGATGCGGCCCGCGGGCCGTACTTTGGGCAGCCCTGATTTACAATGTCCACAATAGGTCAGAATTGGCATGGAACAAATAGTGTTAAAAATTAATTGAATTTTTATCAGTAGAAATCATTCATAAGTTCGCGATGGTCTTAAGCCAGGAAATATAATATGCTAATGTTATCCAACGTCAACTTGGCGGTCGTATCTAGGAAACAACCTCTTACTTTTTTACCGTCAAACATTTCAAATGCAATACAGATTTCATGCAGTGTATGATCTTTTGATGAAGTATGCATATTCTCAGAGATTGATGGGGTGTCCATTTCGCCCCGGGTGTTCATTATGCCCCTAATCCCCCTAATTATTGAAAAATAAACATATTGTATAATTGAAGAAGCAACATATCCGCGGTACCAGTGATCTTTCAAAGCAAACCGTGCGACGCTCGGATTTACGGTCTGCATTAAGGCCAAAGTAAAAATGGAACAAATGTTAGAACTGAAAAAGCAGTTTTCTCCAATAAATCGAAGAAAATTAAAACACACTGTTTTATTTGGCAAATAAAAGAGCTGTGTGTTTTTATTTTTTCGAATTTATCTGTTAAAAAAAACTGGTTTGTCAGTACTTATTGAACATTAACACATCACTTTTTGCAAAAAAAAAACTAAAATTCTATAATCACTTTGCTTATCTTGACAGATAGGCCTATTTCGTCTGCGACTTACAGACTTCTTCAGTGTCGAGTGCTCGACATTAGTGCCTTAAACAAGAAGAGTTTTTTGAAAACTTGTGAATTGATTTTTTTTTGCGGTAGAAAATGAAGTTTCAGGTAATGGGGTACTTCTGCCATCGATGAATTATTGGAGATCTCTTATTTAGCAAACGGCTCTTATACACATCACACTTGACAGGGTAGGATCATAACGCAACTAATGGTTTGAAAGTCATCATAATACATTTCGCATTATTAGCCACCAGTCTTATCTGAACAGAATGGATATATACGATGAATAAACCACAACCAACAAAAACCTCATGAATGCAAGTATTCAAACCTCTATGTAAGCCTCTCGAGCATGGCTACGATAAATTCTTCATTATCATGCTGCCGTTATAGACATTTATTTAAAACAGTCTGCTACTGGTGGTAGTTTGAATTTTTTGGTCACATTCGAAGGGGATTTCCCTCCACCCACGATAACAACCCAGCACCGATGTGTCGATGAGTTTTGAAGATCGACGTTGTTTTTGGCAAAAATAGATAGAAACGAAACCAGATGCCGCCTCAAGGTTAGGCCGGGATCAGAATTTGCCGCGGGATTACATTGGCAAAAATAATAAGTCTGAGACATGTAATTACACCGCACCCGGTTTTACAACTCTTGCTTCCGGTACAGCCAGTTTTACTTCACTTTATGGGTAGGGTTGGTACAAACAAAATAATAAGAAACGGTATAGCGGTTATTTTTTACATCTGCAAAAATATTAACATGCGATCACGGTAATGCTATTTTTTTTTATTTTTTTTTTGTTTCTGTTCGGGATGAACCACTGCGACCAGTTTTCTTTGATCTTTTGTGGTATACCCGTGTCCTTTGTTTAGTGCATGTCGTTCTACACCATTACTATTGAGAAATAATGAAGAAGTCGTTTTTTATACAAATATCATTCTTTACCATTTTGCATAGAGCCTCTTTAGAAAAAGATACCGCTATTTATACCTTTTGGAGAAAACAGTTTGTCACCATTAAACTTTCAAAAGCGCGCCCCTTAATCAGATTCGGCCACTAAGCTGGTTGAATGATACTGATTTTGACCATGCATCGGTACTCTAGCGTATCAAATTATTGCTTCTACTTATAAGGTTCAAAGTCGTTTTTTGAAACTGCGAACAGGTTTTATCGCATTAGACATTTAGATTCCTTGAAACAAAAAGCTTATTTTAGAAGTTAAGAGGTCTGCTACTCCACTGATTCGGAATCGTTTCCCTCTTAGATATCGAAAGATAAACTCTTGAACTCGGAAATAAATTATCTCATGAGTTAAAACCAACCGCAGATGCTGATTGAGCCATTTTTCCACTTCGACCTCCTCATCATCTAGGACAAATAGGTGGGTCTTAGTGGCTTGTTACTCTCTTATACTCTTCCGACCCAAACTTATAAGTATTCACAAGAACAGATACAACAAGAGTACAATATGGTAGATCTTACCCCGTAACGCACCTCGAAAAGGTGATCTACCCGCGTTACGGGTGACGGTAATGCTATAGGCCTTTTCATGTGACAGATCCGCCTATGCATTTGTTTACATCGGTGGAGGACCGGTGCTAACACGGGCCTGTCATTTACATAGAAAAAATGCCAAAGTGCTTCCCGATCAGCTGATTTGAGACGTCATGTGAATAGGCCTATAGATAAACAAACGATTAAAGATCGATCCACATCGGCACATATCGTTAGAATTCCTATTTAATGTCATCACTGATCGCTAGAAATTTTCTAAAACTCGGTCGTTTCGGTTTACTCAAATTGATGGACTCCTCGTACGCCAGCTAGCTCAACCCATCCAATTTTTTTTTTTTTTTTTGATAAATCTTAGGTATTTGTTTACGTAATATGTCTTATATTTCCCTTAAAACCTATTGCAAACTTAGTGGCATCATATAACGGCTTAGCATTTTCGCCACTATCTTGATTTTCATAAAAAAAACCCTTTTTGCAATCAGCGCAACGCTAGTTTTGAGTTCTGAGGACACCATCAAACTAGGTGAGTAATTTTCTCAATCATGTTGTACGATTTTTGACAAAGTAATCAGTTTTCAACCGTATTATATCGTAGGGATATTATTTAGGATAGAAAAATCTGGCGACCATCTTTATTTTAAGTAGTAGAATGGGTTTTTCACCTTGTTAGCATAGAACACCTTGAATTTTAAGGCTACCGCTGAAACATGGAGCTCTCAAATTTTCTTTACCCCTTCGGACAAGAAATGTGTTTACTTTAAGTGAAACAGCATACTTAGTTAAAACCGTTGATTGAAATGAACAATTAAACATTATGCATTGGAGCTAAATCTATGGGGCATTAGTAAGTCTTGTGGTGATATCTGCAGCTCTAATGTAAAGCATTGCTAAAAGTGCATGTATTCACAGAGGAAATCTAAGTCTTTGAGTTAAGAATTTTCTCGATTTTCTGAGTAATCTTAACTGTCACCCGACAAACATGTAAACAATAGTAAAATAAAAGCTGAGAAGCAGTCTTTGTCTCAATGAGGCCTCTCAATTCACCATGATGAATGCTAGCTAGAGTGTCCGACCGTTTTGATTGTACTTCGGGATTTGGGACAAACATTGATGCTAGTCCCGAGATGTTTCAGTTTCTTCAATAAAATTTATAGTTTTGTTCAAATGAAAGTAACATTTTATCAAAACAATGTTTTTAAAATGAAATATGAAGAGAAAAAAAAATCCAAGGTAAGTAGTTGATTGCAACGTACTGCATTTTATATCTTACTTTTTTTCTGATGAAGTAATTAAGAACAAAAGTAAAAGCTAACATTGCCTAGTTACAGCTTTGTTGGTTATTTCTTTCAAGTCTCTGTAATATAAATGAACATATGGTGAACATTTGAGTCATAATTTCAACAATTGCGAAAACACAAAAAAGTCATCAAAGCTTTGTCATATATTGTACCGTCAAGCTACCATTCACCGTGCATTTAAGAAAAATTTGCACTTCGAAAAATTATATAACTTTTCCAAATAATTTGAAGTGTATTAGAATACCACTACGTAGCGGACAATTATATAATAATTCGGGGAAAAATCTAAAACTAGTGATGCATAACTGAAAATTACTCAAAAATTATATTTGAAAATCTCATGTTAAGGTCGCCTCGTACCGTTCTATGTCACCATTTACCGTGCACACTAGTGCACCATTCACCGTGCGTATAGATTTCGCCATGATTTAATTTTGTTTCTTGAAGAAACGTTGTTGATGGAGCAACTATGTTGCTAATAGTGAGCGCACTCATTTTTAAGACTGTTCAAATCTTAATTTACAATAAAATCCATAAAAAGTTTAAAAGTTGGCTAAATAATTATTTTTTCATTAAAATCGTTATAGGAGGTTTGACTGTATAGTCCAAATCATTTCATATTCACTCAAAAACTAAATATGAAGTAGTTTAATCACGATCTAACAATAAATCTAATATTACCGAATAGTTTCATGCCTTTTACACTAATGCACGGTAGTAGGAACCATACATACTGAGAGGGATCCATTCACCGTGCATTCGGGTTTCGACTGAAACACAATATAAAATTCTAATTTGCATAAAATCTCATTGCTCATACGATGAAATATATCTTACTAATAGTATCCACAATGAAAACTTGTTGAAATTTTGAAAAAAATCATACTCTATCGTTAAAATGAAAAATGTGAATTTTTGGTGTTTCTACTAAGAGTGTTGAAAAATCTTATTATCAAACAGAATTCACATGATTTTTACTACATAAACTAGGTTTTTCAAAATGCTTTGTGACAAAAACTACTTCATTTCATCAGTTTTATCTTATTTTGCTGACAAAAAAATAATTTGTGAAAATTGTATGAATATTCTGTAGGAATTTGTATATGTGCACGGTGAATGGAGGCCGCACGGTGACTGGTGACTTAACGGTAGTAGAGCATGCTAAAAAGAAATAACTGAATATTATTAGTAGATGTCAATGCGTAGTTTCAGATTTGCTTTTTTAGCCTACACTTGAAATTGATTTATTGGAAAAGAAAAAAAAACCTTTGCCACTAGACAAATAAAAATATTTTGGCCTTTTTTTGGTAGTTTGGTCTCATCAATATCATTCAATTTATTCACTTCCCTTTATGGTGCTTTTCTATTTTAAACTAAGTACCGTTTTGTCTCAAATTCCGAACAGACTCATATTCCGAACACTCGGTTTTTGTATTGCGATTTGGTTGAAATGTTTCGCTGAAATATGTCACCAAATAACAAGGAAATGATAGTCAATTGCAATTCAATTACAGTCGACTCTCCATAACTCGATATTCAAGGGACCATCGACTTATAGAATTATCGAGTTATAGAACATATCGATAACAAAAATTTTATTATAAAAGGCTCAAATTTCTATATTTCGTATACTTTTATGATCACTTCTGCAAGCAGACAATATCATTTTGTTGATAGCATTTTAAAAAATATCTCTGGACACTTGTTTCAAAATATTCGAAAAATCCCTTATTTTTACTAAAAAATGTTTTTTTATTTTTATGTTTTTAAACTTTTTTTTACAACTTGCAAGTCCTTTATTCACTGCCAAACCTGAAATGGCCCATGTCTCCCTGTATAAAAATGGGTTTTTAGATGGATATCGAGTTATGGAGGGAAATTTTCCTCCCACGTGGCATCGACTAGTGGAGACATAGAGTTATAGAAACATCGACTTATGGAGAGCATGATGTATGGGAATTTGAAGGGACCGCAAAATCCATCGAGTTATAGAATATATCGAGTTATAGAACATCGAGTTGTGGAGAGTCGACTGTATAACGTTTCCAATATAATTTATACCGTGGGAGTAGTGATGATTCTCTAGTTTGAGACCAGTAGAACAAGCTCAGATAAATTTATTTGCTAAATTATTCATTTGAATACGATTTATTCGTGTTGTTCGGAATTTGAATCAAGGTGTTCGGAATATGAGACAGAATGAACAAAGTGTTCGGCATTTGAATCTAAATGTTGATCCATACTTTTGCGTAAAAACAATACTAAAACGAATTATATCAACATTATTATCGGTACATCCAACAGCTAACAGTTAGACTTTGCGAAGAAATTCAAATTTACACAAATATCAGCCATTTTATGCCAGTCAGATGCATTTGAAGTCACTGTTGGCCTTAAGTGTTCGAAATATGAGTCAAAACGGTATGCTGTTTTGCTAAAAGCAGAGGCATTCCTTGACTGAATGGGCCGAGAAATTTTCTACACAGAGCTCCTTTTGAAATGACATTTCTTCTCGACTGCGTACTGCGATCAAAGAGATGTGATTTTCTTGGCCATTTCTGAGAAGAAATTTTCCACGCATCGAGATAGGCGATTACTTTTCTTGGTAACAGCAAACCAGAATTTATCGAATAAAGCTTGAACATGAAGCAGAATGCCATTGTTTTGCATTTCACTTAAGGTGAAGATCAATCGAAGCCAAACCTCAAATTTTCAAGAGCACAAATCTGGAGAACCAAACATCCGTTTAAGCTAAAAACTTAATCGATTGGTCACAAGCTGGTGGTGACCAGTCGGTAAAGTTTTCAACTCAAACGGGTGTTCGGTTCTCCAGATTTGTCCTCTTGAAAATTTGAGGTTTGGCTTCGATTCATCTTCACCTTAACCGGTTTTCATCAACAATTATATTCATTTCGGGAATGCCGGGTTTCCCGGGACGTCAAATTTTCTATCCTGGGAAACGGAAAATCCCAAAAATCATCCAATCCTGGATTAATTTTGTCCCGGGATGGAAACTCTACTGCTAACATTCCGAAAAACTCATTCAACTGCTCAAAACCAAGAAGGCGTTGAAATCCAAGATGGCTGTCAGATTTTTCTACACAAAATGATGCCTACTCTTATTCTCCACTTCACTCAAAAAATGAGCCCACGATTGAAAATTTGTTACTTTGTTTCACATAAAAAAACGCCATACGGTCTAGAGATAATTAATTCAAAAGTCTTCCAAAACCGTTTCAAAATGAATCTTTTTTATAACAAAAGTTTATATTATTTCCCATATAAAAATGATGAAAATATGACACACTGTTTAATTCCTTAAGTCTGTTTATTGAGTTAATTGCCTGCATTGAATTGATAATGCTTTGTGTGAAGCATTTCAAAAGTTCATTTTGAATATGATTTCCTGCGGAACAAGCAAGCAAACAACAGTTAGCACTCGTGAAAAAGGTGCTACGTTTTTTTTGGTACTACGTTTTTTTTGTACTACGCACAAAAACACCTGGGTAGGACAGTCGAAGTATAGGCCTTTTCACATGACGTTTCGAATAAACTAATTCGGAAGCTCTTTGACAGTTCTTCTATGAAAATGACAGGCCCGTGTTAGCACCGGTCCTTCACCGATGTAAACAAATGCATAGACGGATCTGTCACATGAAAAGGCCTATTGTTCTACCCATGATCAAACAAAAAAAAAAACAAAAACAAAGATCAGCAGAGAGATTAAAAACTCAGTTAAACTATTTATCATCTGCTCAATACACATACAAACTCTATTAAGGTCGAACTTCGTTCTATGAAGGATGGAAGTAACATTGACAAATTTTTTCTATAAAATTGATGAATCGAACCACATTTGAGCTGTCGAATCGATTTACCGATTTAATCGAATTAATTGAATGTATGTTTTGGAAGTTGATTCGAATTGAATTTGAATTCAAATTTATGATGTTTAAAATGAGACTGCATTAGATTGAGAGCGATTCCCATAGAACTCCCACAGCATACTCTCTATGATTCTTTTTATTCAATATCCAAGATTACAAAAGTTGAGCCAACCCGAGGAGGAAAAAATAACTCGCAATAACTTATGCATACCATATTTTAGTATCATACCATAATTAAGTATTGTTCAGTTACCTCATTTTGACGATCATTTGGTCGGCGTTAAGTCAGAGTGGACCAAGTGGCATTTTCCATATTTTGAGAAAAACGGACTTGAAGTTTATTACTTTGTCATTTTTAAACCCTTTAAAATTTTAATTCAATATTTCTACAGAACTATGGACTATATGCACTTGGTTCACTCTGACTGAACTAAAGACCACCGTTCAGTGAGTTGGTCCACTCTGACTGAACAATTTCTAGGAAAATAACAACCATATAATGCTTGTATGGTCGAACTGGGCGTATATCTCTTAGATAAGCAGATTATCAAGACTCTTTGACATCAGTATCTTATATAATCCATATCTTCAATCCCGAAATCAGTGGCATTACGATAGCTTGAAAATAAGGATTTTGCAGGGTCAGGGCATTGAAGACCAGAAATATTCAAATATGCGTTCAGTCAGAGTGGACCAAGTGAAAAATTTTAGTACCGAACAAAATATACTGATCCAATAAGCGGGTTCTAGAACATTCTATACATACACCATAGAACGACCATAATCTTCTATTGGACTCTGAAATCGACTCAAAATATGCAATAATCAATCGATTCATTGCTCTTTGGTACTTGGTCCGCTCTGTCTGCACAGAAATAGTTACAATTTCTGATCACCCATACGAATATTAGAAATGGTCAAAAATCAAAATGAAATGCATCGAATCAAATGATATATATGAATTTCTATTGATGAACGAGTAGAAGAATCCCTCGATGTCGAAAAATCTGACAAATCCCTTGAAAGGTCTTTCATTTCCTTGCATTCCTTCGCGCGCTGATCATTTTCGCTGTTATGGTAATAAGCACTTGGTCCACTCTGACTGCATACTTTTATCGATTTTTATTGATCATCCAAAGTAAATTTGTTACATATCTCTCGCAATTTACAAGATTGATCAAATCTGATCAAAGTGATATGGAGGAAAGGTAAATTTGCATCTAATGAAAGAATAAACCAATTTTCAAAAGTTTTGTACTTGGTCCACTCTGACTTAACGCCGACCATTTCAAATTCGCTATGTTACAAATCTCACAACCAGAGGCGCGCGCATCGTTTTTCTTGACGTTTGACGTTTCACATTACCGCCATCTGCCGGTCTTGTTGCACGAAACACCTTTTCGTACAACATGCTCACCAGATGGTGATGGTGTAACCTGGGTCGTCTGTGTTACGTCTGTTTGTCTGTGGTATGGTGATTTCAGGCAATCTGATTTTTCCATGATTTTGTACATGGGTTGCCTCGCTGATTCGAACTTTTGCCCTACTATGGGCGAAGGTGCCATCTTTGTAAGTGGCCAGGATCCTGAGATATCCGCCTCATGCTCACTAGCGCCGCCTGGTGGCAAAATTTTGAATCTCCTAGTTTTTATAATGATAGTCCTTGAGCTACTGAACAACTTTGTCGAAGACGCCATCTCTCTAAGTGGTCAGGATAGTGAGATATCCGCATAACAAAATGTCTATGCTCACTAACGCCACCTAGTGGCAGAATTCCGCAATTCAATGACCACCATATGTTAGCCCTTGAACTACTGAACAATTTTGCTGAACATCATGATTCTCTATTTTGAATACTTTTTAAGATAATGATGATTTATAAAAACGGTCGTTAATCTGAATTTCGGTCGTAAACAAGTGGTCGGAAAAAGAACCGTCGGTAAAAAAACGGTCGTTAGAATAGGTTGGAGTGTATTCAAAAACATCAGTTGAACCTTTACGAAATGTCGCGGAGCACCTGCATCTCCATGAGCTTCGGGGAGCGCGATCTGACTACCACCGCTGCTCTAGAAGTTCGGCTGCTATTTTCCATAATCTTCTTTGTGGAGCACTAGGAACCGAAAACCAAGTCCCCAAACTTGACTATTTTGAATACGAACAACAATCAATGCTTACTTTATTCTATGCTGCACTCTCTTTTTTTCATTTCAATGAGAAAGTAACAAATTTTCACAACAGGTAGACGATGTCACTTGGGAAACAATCAACCCGCTCGTGACAATGAAAACTTTTAGTTTCAATTTTATCCTTGAGACGGTTAACCCCATTCAATTTCCACCAAATGCCCAATTTTCCCAAGTCTTTGTCACCACAGTTCATCAGTTCACAACGTCAGAAGCAGCAAGCACCGTGCACAATTTCCCACGCCGACGACGATGCGCGACAGACAACAACGACGCCGGACGGCAATAACCGCATCATCCACAAGGGAATCCCATGAATATTTTTATTCTACAACGTGGATGGAGTGTCTATACGTTGTTGGGTTGGGACAAGTCGTCGCGCCAAAAACCCAGACGCGCGCGCGAGTGACCGACTACCAACGAGCAGCATATGGGTGACTAAATGCTATATTCTGGCTGTAATGAATGAAACGGCGTTGCATGTGGAGAGAGTGCTGTTCGTGTTCGGTTTTGGCACGACACACCAGATGATTGGTTACGGGTACGATTGCTTTCTTTGTAGTTTATCCTAGATTTGAATTACACAGTGCACAGTGGTCTAAAAAACAAACTTACGAGAAAAGTTGTAGGAGAAGATGCCCCAGTACCGGACATTGTTAATGTCGATCGTTTCAGGGGTCATTCAAAAATGACGTCCAATATTTTGGGACAGGAGGGGCGGGGTTGCTAAGAAAGTGCGACAGTGCATGTATATGGTATTGGAAAAAGCGTGACAGAAGGGGAAACTATAGACGTCATATTTGAATCTTCCTTAATGAAATTCCATGTTAACGATATTTGATTCTTAAGGGTCTTGATTTTTAAGGAACAAGTGTTTCAGTCCTAGGTACTAGTCGCTGATACAAAGATTACGATGTTTGTATCCGTAATATTTTTTTTCGTTTTCGGTTTCAACAAGTGTAGCAGTGTATAGACCGTGTTGGTTCACAAACAAGCGATATAATTTTGACATTGCACTTACTGTATTGTTGGTAAATCGGTGTAATCCTACACCTTAAAAACGGACACGACATAAGTTCCTCATTTCATTCATTTATATAGTTAACATCTAAACAGATAGCACTGAATCAACAATTTCACGCCACAATAATCGGTTTGTGGCCGCATCTCTCCATCCTCGGTTCTGCCCCACGCTCGCCAAATCGATACGCACTTGATCCGCCCACCTAGCTCGCTGCGCTCCACGCCTTCTTGTATCAACCGGAACCAACGCGAACACCATCTTTGCAAGGTTGATGTCCGGCATACTTGCAACATGCCCCGCCCATCGTATCTTTCTAGCTTAGGCCACCTTCTGGATACTGGGTTCACCGTAGAGTTGAGCGAGCTCGTGGTTCATCCTTCGCCGCCACACACCGTTTTCCTGCACACCGCCAAAGATCGTCCTAAGCACCCGACGTTCGAAGACTCCAAGTGCTTGCAGGTTCTCCTCGAGCATCGTCCACGTTTTATGCCCGTAAAGGACTACCGGCCTTATAAGCGTTTTGTACATGGTACATTTGGTGCGGGTGTGAATCTTTTTTGACCGCAGCTTCTTGTGGAGGCCATGGTGGGCCCGACTTCCACTGATGATGCGCCTCCTTATTTCACGGCTAACGTTATTGTCAGCCGTCAGCAAGGATCCAAGGTAGACGAACTCGTCGACCACCTCGAATGTATCCCCGTCTATCGTAACACTGCTACCTAGGCGAGCCCTGTCGCGCTCGGCCCCACCAGCTAGCATGTACTTTGTCTTGGCCGCATTCACCACCAGTCCGACCTTTGCTGCCTCGCGTTTTAGGCGGGTGTACAGGTCTGCCACCTTTTCAAATGTTCGGCTGAAAATGTCCATATCATCCGCGAAGCAAACAAATTGACTGGAACTCGTGAAAATTGTATCCCGGAAGTTTAGTCCGGCTCTCCGCATAACACCTTCTAGCGCAATATTGAACAACAGACACGAAAGTCCATTACCTTGTCGTAGTCCCCGCGGGATCCAAACGAACTGGAGTGTTCGCCTGAAACCTTCACACAATTTTGCACACCATCCATCGTCGCTCTTATCAGTCTAGTGAGCCTACCGGGAAAGCTGTTCTCGTCCATGATTTTCCATAGCTCTACGCGGACGATACTATCGTATGCTGCTTTGAAATCGATGAAAAGGTGATGCGTTGGGACCTGGTATTCACGACATTTGTGGAGGATTTGCCGTACAGTAATGATCTGGTCCGTTGTAGATCAACGAAGCCGGCTTGATAACTTCCCACGAACTCGTTTGCTACAGGTGACAGACGACGGAAGATGATCTGGGAAAGTACTTTGTAGGCCTCATTTAGTATGGTGATCGCTCAAAAGTTCTCACAATCTAAATTGTCGCCTTTCTTGTAGATGGGACATATTACCCCTTCCTTCCACTCCTGCGGTAGCTGTTATGTTTCCCAGATTGTGCCTATCAGCCGGTGCAGACAAATGGCCAGCCTCTCTGGGCCCATCTTTATGAGTTCGGCTCCGATACCAGCCTTACCAGCAGTTTTATTGTTCTTGAGCTGGTGAATGGCATCCTCAACCTCCCTTAAAGTGGGGGCTTGGTTTCCATCCTCCGCAGTACTGACGAAGGCATTTCCTCCGTTGTCCCTTCCTTCATTGCCTGTGTCCTCAGCGCCATTCAGGTGCTCGTCGAAGTGCTGTTTCCACCTTTCGATCACCACACGCTCGTCCGTTAAAATGCTCCCATCCTTATCCCTGTACATCTCGGCTCGCGGCACGCGATAGAACTTGCGTGTTTCTTGAGACCGGCACAGCTGTTGCATCTCCTCGCACTCCGTCAGGTGGCGTTTTTTCTCTCGAAAGAGGCGGGTCTGCTGTTGCCGTTTCCGTCTATAACACTCCACGTTCTGCCGGGTCCCTTGCTGCAGTATGACCACCCGCGCTGCATTCTTCTCCTCCAAAACCTCTTGGCACTCCTCGTCGAACCAATTGTTCCGTCGACTCCGTCCCACGTACCCGACGTTGCTCTCAGCTGCATCGTTGATGGCTGCTTTCACTGTTCTCCAGCAGTCCTCAAGAGGGGCTTCATCCAGCTCACCCTCTTCCGGTAATGCAGCCTCGAGGTGCTGCGACATCCGGTTGCTTGAGCCTAGGTCATACCATGGCGGCCTTCGGTACCGTACGTTGTTAACGACGGAGAGTTTTGGGCGCAGTTTGACCATCACCAGATAGTGGTCAGAGTCGATGTTAGCGCCACGATGGGTCCTGACATCGATAATGTCGGAGAAGTGCTGACCATCAATCAGAACGTGGTCGATTTGAGAATCTGTCTGCTGTGGTGATGTCCAGGTGTATCAGTATGAAAGGCTGTGCTGGAAGTAGGTACCTCGGATGGCCAATGGCCATATTCTTGATATCAATTAGTCGTTAGCCGTTTTCGTTCGTCAGCTGGTGGGCGCTAAACATTCCAATAGTCGGTCTGAACTCCTCCTCCTGGCCAACCTGAGCGTTTAAATCTCCTATGATGATTTTGACGTCATGGCTTGGGCAGCTGTCGTACTCGCGTTCGAGCTGCGCGTGAAAAGCGTCTTTATCATCATCAGTGCTTCCGGAGTGAGGGCTGTGCACGTTTATTATGCTGAAGTTGAAGAACCGGCCTTCGATCCGCAACTTGAACATTCTCTCATTGATCGGCCACCACCCGATCACGCGCCTCTGCATATCACCCATCACTATAAAAGCTGTTCCCAGCTCATGTGTATTGCCGCAGCTCTGGTAGATGGTATGGTTACCTCTAAACGTTCGCACCATTGATCCCTTCCAACACACTTCCTGCAACGCTACGATGCCGAATCCGCGGTCCTTCAGCACGTCGGCGAGTATGCGTGTACTCCCGATGAAGTTGAGAGATTTACAGTTACACGTACCGAGCTTCCAAACGCTAGTCCCTTTACGTCGCTGTGGTCTTCGCCGATTGTCCCGGTTCGTATTCTCTCGTTGATTATTCGTTGCTTGATTTTTTTACGGCTGGCTTGCAGGGCCTGACACCAACCCCCTAGATTTTCGGAGGACCTATTTTATTCCTTCAGGTACGCGTGGTACCAATGGTACGCCATGCCCAGCCATTTACCTGATCTACGACACTCAAAATGATCAATTTTGCATGCATAGAATATAAAGTAAACGGTAGAAATAGCATATTTATTGCTGAAATTCATGAACAGTTGGATTTGACGTTAGAAAATAGCCACTGATACTACTGATTGATTGATTATTATCGTCCTACGATGTTCTAGCATTCATTATAGAAACTTTTTTTTGTATAATTGACCAAAGTCGTGTAAAAAACAGTTTCTAGGGTTAATCAACAGAAATTTGTTTTGTTTATTTGTTGAAATTTCTAATGTATTTTCTGAAATGATTTCCAGCAAAATTAGTACTTGCTTTTGAAGTTCTGGACGTGTTCCTGACAAACTCTGTTTTTTGGTTGTTATTCCTAGCCGTCTCTGGCTTATCTTTCGGAGGAGTTTTGATGATGTTCTTTCAGAAAGCTGTTAAAAGATTACTTCTCTAGCCGTAGATTACAGATACAACGCGCGCGAAAGAGGTACGGAAATAAATCTAAGTGGTTTATTCCGCATCAGGAAAATGAAAGGTGACCGAAAAACCATCAAACTATCGAAATTTCCGAAACAATACCTCGTTCGGCATGCTATATGATCGCGTGATCTAAAAAGTGACAGTTTATTCCCTACGGGAACCCTCAACCATGAGATCTACGTCTAGGAGTGCCTCGAAAAGTGGCTACAACAATTTCAGAAGCAACATAATAGACCTGTGGTGCCCTGGCCAAATTTGGCGAGCTGCCACTATGGGGAAAAGGCAATCGAATGGTACGATGCGAAAAACATGGTTTTGGAACCCAAAGGTCAAGATCCTCACAAACAGCCCAGAACTCCGTCCTATATTGAATGGTATTGAGCCTTGTTCAGTTTTATTTTCAAAATAACTAATGAATCCATGGAAAACGAGCAGCAGTTTAAATCAAAATGGCGTTCGGCGGCGAATTAAGTCACATATTAAAAAGACATATTAAAAAGACCACTGTGCAAAATTTTACGGAAGGGGTTAACCTGAAGACACGGCAGTATATATTGACAAAGAATTTGAGGAAGTATTCGACTATAATTCAGCTAACTATGACAACATTAGAAATAAATTAAATAACATTAACTGGCAATCGAAGTTGAGAAGCAAATATGATGTAAATAATTTAACAGAAGTTTTCTACAGCTGTTTGTTCAAAACAATATTAGAAGAAGTACCAATCATTAAAAGAAGCTTCTTTTACACCTAGGTGTAATGGTTTTTCAATACATCCTGTTTGATTCAATAAAGAAATAATAAATTTGAAGAATCGTAAACAGAAACTACATAGAATTTACAAAAAGCATAAAAGTCAAGAGAATTTACAAGTATATTTGAACATGAGCGTACAGCTCAATTCAGCAATGCGATTGGCATATGAAAGCTACAACTCCAGAACTGAGCAAAAAATCAAAAACTGTCCAAAAAATTTCTTCAACTATGTTAAATCTAAACTAAAATCCAATAACTTTCCTTCTACAATGTATTTTAATGAAAAGGTTGGCCAAACCTCACAAGAAATATGCAACTTATTTTCAATTTTTTTTTCAAGAAGTATACACAACATACTCTGAAGCTGATCGTGATTATGAATATTTCGATTTCCATCCTGAATTTCCTAATGATGTTGGCATCAGTCATATAAATGTGCATGAAATATTGAATGGTTTGAAAAACTTGGATGCCACCAAAGGAAATGGACCGGATGGTGTTCCACCAATCTTCATGAAGACTTTAGCAATTGAATTAACTACTCCCTTATTTTGGCTTTTTAATATGTCACTGGAGTCTGGAGTCTTTCCAAAGATGTGGAAAAGCTCATACCTTGTTTCTGGCGAATTTATAAACTATTCGTTGAGTGCTATGGAAAATGGAAATCATGTATAAGCTTTGTATACCGATTTTAGTAAAGCATTTGACCGTGTTTATATACCCATGCTTATATTTAAACTGCAAAAATGGGTATGGAAGCCAAATTGCTGAAATGGATTGAATCATATTTAAATAATCGCGAGCTAATAGTGAAATTCAAAGGAAATAAGTCAGGCTTCCGAATTTTCACTCACTCTCACGATAATGGAATTATCCCTCGAAAATAGATAATTGCACATTTCCGCAGCTGTGAGAAGATTGTTTTCTCTTTCTCCGATCCATGGAAAATTTTCCTGTATCCATCGCTTCGAGCAGCTGTTGCTTTTAAATATTACTGCACAATCGACATGCATTTTGCGAAATACTATTTATACTATAAATAAGTTATTGTTTTCTCTTTTGATTGCCGGCATTCAAAAGATTAATTTGAAAACGCTTAAACAACAAATATTTATGGTCTATCGCCAGCTTTCTAGGCGAATCCTGACAATATACCTTCCCCAACCTCCAACTCCGTAGCACTTATGAGGGTGTCGCTGAGTCGGTGGCCTCTCATTAAGTAAGTGCTACATCAACATTTCCTTCCCCTATCCCAAGTTACGGTAAAGATGGGCGTGGCCGGGAATAGCGATATTCATGCTTTTAGCATTCTTGTTTATGATTTGAACAAGGTATACTCCACTGCCTTGTTCTTGAAAGTAGTCAGGATGAGATTATTAAAAAGAAACATGAATGTTGCTAGTATCCAATCTACGAAGTATACCGTAACTACGCTAACGCTAACGCTAACGCAGCTGTTGCTTTTATGCACCAAATTAACCACTCCTTTCGTCAAGTTGGTGTGGTAGCATGGTTAGCGTGCACGCATTACGGTTGTTTTTAGCAAAGTTCTAGGTTCGAATCCCGTTGCCGGCACTAGTTTTTGTTTATCCACTTATTAGTGATAATTCTCGGGAGCAGTTGGTGAGCGAAAATACGATGGAGTGAAAAAGAAATTATCCCCAGAGTGGAGTGATTTTCGGTTATCCTCCATCGTTGCTCCAGGGAAAATTAGTGTGAGCGATAAAAGATGTTCACGTGTGGAAGCGAAAAAAGCATTCTCCTTACGTGCGAAAAATCGTAGATTTCGCATCATCGATACGAAAATTCAGAACCCTGGAAATAAGTCAACTCCCATACATGCCACCGCTGACGCTATGACGGATCCCTGTAGTAACTTGTCCGTATGAACATGAAACTATTGAGAACCAGAGCTACCGGTCCAAAGCCCGGATAAAGTGTGGATGGTTGTGATGGTTGTTATCCATGGCCATCATTTAAAGAAAATGGATACAGTGGGGGACCGAAATCCGTTTTGTCTCGAAATCGTAGACGTACGAATCTCGGCCCCCACAATGAACCCCAACGCCAAGGTGTGATGCGACCCGTACCGATGGAAGAATGGTTGAGGGGGTTTCATAAATGCTCAATCACACACGGAGCCTGAAGAGCACCAGGGCGAACTCTTCAGTATGCAGCTCTTGCTGCATTATGGCAGGGTAATGATGCAGTTGACCTTTATTTCCCTAGCGACTCGTGGGACCAACAATATGAATACCAGTGTTAGCAAACCAATCAAAGGTGACGACTACCTCACACAGTCGGAAAAGATGGAAGTGGAAAACTCACTAAGCCAGCTTGGGCTTACAGAAGACCAGCTACTGTGCAGTTCACAAGAGGAGATGGAATCTACTCCGTCCCAGAAACCCAACGCACCGGGAAAGTCCAGCGCGGGACATTCAGAAGATCCTGGTATCCCCTCGTCGATTGAATCGGTGAACACGGACGACGACAAGGATGATGGAATCAAGGTCGTTATCAACACCCCTAAACCTGTACCATCCAAAAAAGGACCCAAAATGGACGATCCTATGGATGGTGAGGAAGCTGAAGGCAATGTAACTCCCAGAAAAAACCTAACGCGCTCACAAAGGAAGCAGCTCAAAGCTCTCCGGGAAAGCGGACTAAGCCGAAACGAGGCTTTATCCAAAATCCTGGCAAAAGAGGGTACTGTGCTTGCTTCTTCTAAGCGAACGAGAAACGACCTTGATAAATCTGCTACGGTTGAAGAGGATTCAAAGCCGAAGAAGATGAAACACCAGTTAGATCCCCGAGAGCGCGCTGAAAAATCCTCAAGCTCAGTGCCACAAAAAAGTGGGTCCAAACAACAAGCCACTGGTCAGAGCTACAGCGATATGACCAAGCGTGTGAAGGTCGGGATAATACCCAAAGACTTTCCAACCGCCCAGCTCACGACGGCTCAACTAGACGTTCTACAGGATGCTCTGTTGCTTAAAGTGGAACAACAGCGTGATGAGCCACTGAAACCCAAATTCTGTAACCTTGTCTACAAATCTGGCTACATGGTTCTAATTTGCAAGGATCAAGAGACAGCTGAGTGGGTGAAAGAAATAACACCTTCAGTAAATACCTGGGAAGGTGCTGAGTTGGTTGCACTGAACGAGGAAGACATTCCCCGCCAAGAGCTTCTTCGAGCATTCTTCCCTCAAAGCTCAACCTTCGCGGACGAACGCATTAAGGCTCTCATAGAGAGCCAGAACGGGTTGAAAACAACGAATTGGCGTATCGTGAAAAGGTCCATCCTCAATGACATCCATGTCGAATGGATCTTTACGGTAGATGGATCGTCAATGGATATGCTGTCGAAATCCAAGTTCATCCTCAACTACCGATTTGGAGAAATCCAGTTGAGGAAAATTAAGAGGACACCCTCCGTTTCCCACGACAAGCCGAATAAGGAGCTGGCCCAAGAAAATTCTGAGGAAGCCCCTGATTCAAACAGTGGTAAAAGGAACGCAATTTCTCGCCCAAAGACCACCATGAAGGCTAGCGTGTCCGCTCCTAAAGGAAAAGTTCCGAGCTCAGCTTCAATTCCCTGCTCAAGTGGTACCAACCCAAAGGTATCTAAAACTAGCAGTGGAAAAGAAATGAGTGAAGTCTTGACCACAGGGGCGAAACTCGCAGGCCTGGATGTGATGGGTGGGAAAAACAAAGTTCTGAAACCTAACCCAAAACAAAACCGTGATGATCCGCAACATCCAAAGAAGGGCGATGCTCGCCTGGATAAAAGCGGAAATCCTAAATATGGCGCTTAAGGCAGTTCAAGTGAATCTCCACCACGCACAGAGTGCAACAGATGTACTCTGTCGGAGATTCACAAAAGAAAAATTGACGGTGGCGCTTATTCAGGAGCCGTGGGTCAATAAAACCAGGATACTAGGTATTCAACTAAACTCATGTAAGTTGGTATATGATGATAGCCAGCTATCTCCAAGAGCGGCTATCTTAATACGCAATAACACTAAATGTTTTCCTATTACAGAATTCATTAAAAAGGACATCGTGGCAGTCAGGATGGAGGTGCCCACCGCTAGGGGAAAATCTGAGATCCTCATGGTTTCAGCGTATTTTCCTGGCGATGCGGAGAATATTCCTCCACCAGAGATAGCTGCGATTGTCCATTACAGCCGTATCCACAACATCCCGTTCGTCATTGGTTGCGACGCGAACGCGCATCACACCGTATGGGGAAGTACAGATATCAACACCAGAGGTGAGTATCTTTTACAGTTTCTTTCCTCCAAAAACATCAATATATGCAATGTTGGCGACAAGCCTACATTTTCAAACTCCATTCGACAGGAAGTGTTGGATTTGACTTTATGTAGTCCATCTATTTCTGACAAAATAAAAAATTCAATGTCAGACCATAAACACATAATATTCGACTGGGAAGGGGGTCTAACGATAGAAAGAACGTTTAAAGATCCTAAAAAAACTGATTGGGAAACCTATTCAGCAATTCTCCAATCTGAATCATACATAATTGAAAATAATATTAAATCCATAATGCAGTTGGAATCGGCGTCCACCTGCATTAAAAACAAAATTCTTAATGCTTATCAAGAGAGTTGTCCGACTAGAACAACTAGTTCGAGTAGAGATGTTCCATGGTGGAACAAAACTCTAGATAAGCTCAGAAAAACAGCGCGTAGAGAATTTAACCGCGCTAAGCGTACTTCCGATTGGAGCCTATACAAAAAAGCTCTAACAGACTATAATAAGGAGCTAAGGCGCTCAAAACGAAAATCATGGGTTAGTATGTGCGAGAACATAGAGATGACCCCCGTAATAGCCAGGCTTCAAAAAACACTCTCAAAAGAACACTTCAATGGTCTGGGTAGTATCCGTAGAGTCGACGGTTCATTCACTGTAGAGCCAAGCGATACATTGAGTGAAATGTTAAGAATTCACTTCCCTGACTCAATTCCTCAATCAAGAATAAGTGACGAAGGTACTGAGATTGCTGTTTCAGTTCCACAAGAGACCATATCTTTGGTTTCTGGGACAAAAAGAGACGCAATTAAGGTTGCCAAAAAAGCTTTTACTTGTGCCAGAGTTGAAAGGGCTGTGAGATTTTTTGAGCCATTCAAATCTGCTGGCATGGATGGGATTTTCCCAGCGTTAATCCAAAAAGCAGAGAAAACGCTAATCCCACACATGGTAGAGATTTTTAGGGCGAGCTTGATTTCAGGGCATATTCCAGATGATTGGCGTCAAGTTCGAGTTGTCTTCATTCCTAAAACAGGTAAAAAAGACAAAACAAATCCCAAAGCATTTAGACCGATCAGTTTGTCATCCGTGATGCTTAAAATCATGGAAAAGGTATTGTGCGAATACATAAATTCTAAATTTATGAAAGCAATGCCTCTTTCACAACACCAATTTGCGTATCAGAGTGGCAAATCCACGATCTCAGCACTACATTCGTTAGTCAATAAGATCGAAAAAACTCTACAAGCTAAAGAAATCGCTCTTGTAGCATTTCTTGACATTGAGGGTGCATTCGATAATTCGTCTATAGGATCGGCAATGTTGAGGAGGAATTTCGACCCATGCATTGCTACCTGGGTACATTTTATGCTAGCCAATCGACAGATCTCCTCTGAGCTAAGTGGTTCGTGCGTCACTGTAAAGGCTACAAGGGGGTGCCCACAAGGTGGGTTGCTTTGGTCACTGGTGGTGGACGAGCTTCTAGATAGCTTAGAAAGGAGAGGCTTCGAAGTGGTAGGATATGCAGATGACGTGGTCATTATTGTACGAGGCAAATTTGAAGACGTTATATTCGAAAGGATGCAGCTAGCTCTTGATCATACCTTTTCCTGGTATCAACGAGAGCAACTAGGAATAAATCCTTCCAAAACCACCATCGTACCTTTCACAAAACGTAGGAAGGTACAATTGAGAACCCTTCTCCTAAACGAAACATAACTGACTTGCTCAAAGGAAGCCAAATATCTTGGTGTCATACTTGACTCCAAGCTAAATTGGAATTCACATCTTCAAACAGTGGTGCAAAAAGGCCTCAATTCACTCTGGGTATGCTCCAGAGCACTTGGTAAGAAATGGGGCCTGAAACCAAGTATGATTATGTGGATCTATAAAACCATTGTTCGTCCTAGAACAACTTATGCTTCTCTTATCTGGTGGCCTAAAACAAAAGAGGCTACGGCAAGGGCAAAGTTAAATAAAATCCAACGTATTGCCTGTATAGCAATTACTGGTGCAGCACGCAGTACACCCACCTCTGCCTTAGACGCGATGCTTAATCTGCCCCGGCTGGATCAATTCATAAAGCTGGACGCTGAGAAAAGTGCGTTGAGGCTGAAACGAACAAAAACCCTACTATCAGACGATCTTACGGGTCACCTCAGTATATTAAATGAATTTTCTATAAATCCAATTGTAGAAAAGTGTAGGGACAGGATGGAAATGGTAGTCAACTATGACATACCCTATAAGGTGATCATGTCTTCTCGTCAAGAATGGGAAGAAGGTGGACCCAACTTCCCTCCAGGGTCTATTAAATTCTACACAGATGGTTCCAAAATGAATAATCTGGCAGATTCTGGAGTCTACGGACCCCGAACAAAAACCTCAATTCACTTAGGACAGTGGTCTACAGTATTTCAGGCAGAAATATATGCTATCTTAGAATGTGCGTTACTATGCCTGAAGAGGAAATACAGACACGCAAGTATATGTATTCTCTCCGACAGCCAAGCGGCTCTTCAGGCGCTTAACACTTACACGTAACTCAAAACTAGTGTGGGAAGCAATTCTAGCTTTGAAAAAACTAGCTCTCTGCAATCGAGTTAACCTATATTGGATCCCAGGGCATGCGGGTCTAGAGGGAAACGAAATTGCTGATGAGCTGGCCAGAAACGGATCTGCTAATAGGTTCACTGGCCCCGAGCCATTCTTCGGAATATCAGACAGTTTCTTAAAAATGGAACTGAACAACTGGCTGGTTAGCCAGACCTCATCAAACTGGGATGCATCTCCTAATACGAGTCAGTCAAAAAGGCTTGTAAATATAAACCCAAAGTAAACCCAACAACTATTAGGTCTCAGCAAAAGGGATCTCAGTTTATACACTGGTCTAGTAACAGGACACTGCCCCAGCAGATACCATTTACAAAAGATCGGTATTGTTCAAAACTCCAACTGTCGCTTCTGTGACGATGAGCGAGAAACATCAGAACACCTCATCTGCTATTGCAGTGCACAAATCCATCGTAGGTCCAGGATATTTGGTAAGCCCTTCTTAGAGCCTGCACTGGATGATGTATGTACTATACATACAGTAAAAGGGGATATCACAATAGTTCAAGCTAATTGGACGCAGTGATTCAACACCCGACAAAAAAAAAAAAAAAAAAAAAATAACATGCCACTTCAGGGGTTCCACAAGGCTCTCATTTAGGTCCGCTTTTGTTTATACTGTTTGTGAACGATTTGTCGTTTATTCTTGACAAAATAAAAGTATTAATCTATGCTGACGATATGAAACTTTATTTGGAAATAAAAACTGCACAGGACATACATACTTTTAAACACGAAGTACAAATCTTCCACACGTGGTGTCAGAAAAGCCTACTACAACTGAATGTAAAAAAGATGTAACCTGATATCTTTTAACAGGAAAAGAGACATTCCTAATGTAACAATAATTTTAGGCAATCAAAGTGTTGTAAAATGTAATAGAATCAGAGACTTAGGCATAATTTTAGACTCAAAACTTACTTTCATTGATCACTATACTGCCGTGAATCGCAAGTCAGTCCCATCTGCATTTTCGTCAAAATTGAGTTGAGTTCAGTTTTCAATATCTCTTCCAATGCTCTTTCAGCTGCATTAATAAAAAAATATGATTTGTTCGAAAAAATAGGAAAAAACAGCAAGTCAAATTGTCCCATCATGAAAAGTAATCGCATATCAGTCCCACTACAGACTATCGCACCGCGGAACACAAAAATGTAACTTGTTTTGATCATCTTTATATTTTTCTCGTAAAGATATCGTAGTAAAAAGCAAGTTGTGAAAGTTTCATTAAGATTGGAACATGTTCCAATCTCCTGGATTTTTTTTGAATATTCGTATGGAAAACGAGTTTGAAAACTTCACAGCCCATTTTCTCAATGCCTACTTTTTACAGATGGGACTGACTTGCGATTCACGGCAGTATAACACTATGATAAATAAAGCTAATAATATGTTAGGCTTCATCAAACGCTTCGCTTATAACTTCAATGATCCATACATTATAAAAACATTGTTTATTGCCTATGTTAGATCAATACTTGAATATTGTAGCATAATTTGGTCACCTTTCTCAACAGTACATGATGAAAGGATAGAGTCGGTGCAAAAACAATTTTTATTATATGCTCATCGCAAATTAGGTTGGACAGAATTTCCATTACCATCTTACAAAGCTAGGTGTATGTTGATTGATATTCAAACACTAAGAGAGCGTCGTGAATATGCAATGATTTCATTTATAAACGATATTGTATCCCATAAAGTCGATTCACTAGAATTATTATCTAAATTAAACTTTTATGTGCCATCCAGACGTTTACGCCATCGAGAACTATTTGCAATCAACTATCACCGTACTAATTATGCAAAATTTGGGCCAATGAACCAAATGATGACTACTTATAATAAACAATACAATTCAATCGACTTAACTTAGTCCAAAGCGAAGCTTAAACAATACTTCCGCACATTATCTTAAGATGGAAAATAAGGTAATTGAATGTAGTAGTGTAACTAGCGTTTAAGAAACTCTCTGTAACGGTCTACAAACATGATTGACGACAATAAAATAAATAAATAAATAAAAGTTCGGATTTGGCAAACCAAAATAATAAACGAACATTTATTTCATTTAAATATATGAATTAAGCTACCAAAATATAATAACAAGGTTTTTGTATTATTAATTTTGACTGAAATATACAAATTTTTCGGTCGACCAATTTTTGTGCACTCATTATTTTGGGTTTTGTGCAACGTAAGAACTATATCACAATCACACGACGCGACGCGAGACAGGACACAACACTTATGGTTCTTACAAACGTTAAAAAGACATATAAATTACCTTTTTTTAACGACCGGTTTCGGGCTTGATGCTGCCCATCATCAGGACGATGTCCAACCTTGGACATCGTCCTGATGATGGGCAGCATCAAGCCCGAAACCGGTCGTTAAAAAAAAAAAGGTAATTTATATGTCTTTTTAACGTTTGTAAGAACCATAAGTGTTGTGTCCTGTCTCGCGTCGCGTCGTGTGATTGCAATTTTTGTGCGTTCCAGTTTTTAATAATATAGAGTCAATAATACTATCCGGGAGTCCCTATTTTTCTTGAGTCAAGAAACTCGACCCTTTGATTTCAAAATCACATTATACTTGTCATTATAATAACAAATATCTATTTCTATCTGTGTTTAAAAAACTAACCCAGCCTTTAATTTCATAATCATTAGATCACAAAAATGTGACTTTAGTTACTTTTTGTTGAAAACAGTGACTTTTTAGCGGCCAGGTCGAAAAAAGTGACCAAGTCACTGAAAAGTGACATGCTACCTGCCATGCCTTGGCTACGATGAACTAACGCCGAATAGATAATTATCCTCCACAGGGTCGTATGTTTGGTCAAAGTTGTACTACGGGTTTTAGTGAACGCTTGCTTGTTAATAAGTTTTCACTCCCTTAATAGTAGAAGAGTTAAACTTTCTGGATGGGGCTGCAATATGGGTGTGGATATCCTGGAGGTAGATAGTTTATATCGTATACATAGCGCATTGCTGTTACAATAGAAAAAAAAGCAAATCTGATGCAATGTGGTATAATGAAATCAATCCATAAAACAAATTGAATTGGTATTTGATGAGTAACATATTCTTAGACACGCGCCTAACATTTCCCATTCGCTACCACTGTGAATGGAGCTCACAAGCTACCAACCGGTTCGCAGTCCACGCTGGGTATTTCCTTTGTCGAGCCCCCCTTGTTGCTTCCCATCTGCACTTATCATCGTCCATCGGAACCGATGCTTCCGTATGCTTACCGCCACAACAACAACAACGGAAAAACAGAACAACGCGATCTCAGAGTTCGGTGGCTGAGTTACCGTGACCATATTCTAACTACACACTGCCTGCCACTCGACTTGCGCTCACTTACGAACTGTGCGAATTTCAGAATCAGTTCAGTTCAGTTCAGAAAGCAACCGCGGTCAGCCGTCGTCGGTCGCGTGGTCGAGATCGTCGACGTTGGGACATCTTTGCGGGTTTATTTTGGCGCTACGCCGTCTAACAACGTTCATATTTGTTATCTACAAACCATCCGTTTCTTGTTGTGCCATTTGTCGAGATTTGCGAAGGAAATATAAGTGTAACAGTAGTGTTGATTATTGTGTTCTCTAGAAGACTACTGGAGGATGCCGGATCCAACGCGAATCGATTCCTTGGTGAAGGAATTCAACGATAGTCCTCATGGGCCGAAAAAGTTGCACCAGTCCAGGACCCGGTTTATGCCCATCGTTTTTGGCCGAGATGGGGTAAGAAAAATGAATGGTGAAATGCTCAATGGGTTTACGCCTAGGTCGCGAAATTGGGACTCTGTGTTGTGAAATTTAATTATAGAAAAGTCAACCGAAGTAAATTGGCATGTGAAGAGTGACTAGATAGACAGTATTATGAAAAGTAGGTTTTCGTCGGTGAAATGTCTGAAGATTTTGTGTGAGTGATGATGGTATAGATGACAATCGATTTTCAAGGGAAAGTCTGCCGTACAAAAGTTGAGAAACACCATCAGACGGAATTACAAGGAGAGAGACGAGGAATCTGCAGCAATAAACAACGAACCGAAGGCGCCTCACTGTCAAGGTTAAAACATCAGAAGAAGAGGCTGAGCTAGTTAGTGTTGGACTTTTGAAGGCGGAACTAAAACCTGTTGCATGCCCATAATGCCTCTCACAAAAGTTTTAATTATTAAAAGTGAGATTGAGATGATTTGCTTCGCTCAAAAGGCAATCATCTGTGACCAATTTACCAGTGAAGCGGAAAGCTGAGCTTTACCATTATCAGCTTCTGGAAATGCAGCGTATCGAAATGTTTGGCAATGTCAGTATGTCGAATATCGTGAACAATTTGATAAGCTAAAAGTGATGTTATGTACCTTTCTTATTTGTGCTATTTGAAAAGCTTCCATGCGATGTGACAAAGGCCCAACGATTCTAGGAGAAAAAGGTGGATTATCATTTACGTTTAATATTCGAAAAATTGCAACGATCGCCTTTCACTGTTTGTATCTGCTGATAACAAAATTCGGAAAGATAAGCAAACAAACATATGGCGAGTGCAGGCGGAATTGAATCATCGAGTAACATGTACGCGTTTGATTAGGATCGATCTTTCAATAATACAACCATCAATTTTCGATAAGAATACAGTGTTAGACATAAGAATACGAGCAATAGGAATATGCGAAAATTGCTTTCACTTGCTGCTAAAACACTTTAGCTGAGTTTTAAAACGTTACAATTGTAAGCGTAACTTGAGCTCACCACAAGGGAGGCTCGACGACCCAGTCGATCTCAAAATTCCTTTAGCAAAATGCAATAATATCTACCGTAATGCATCAATACCAGGACACATGAGACGAAACAAATGTTCAAAGTCAATTTTGAATGGGTTTCCTTCGAAATTAATCAAAGTCTTTTTTTCATACTAAACAGTTACATCTTTAATCATCGTAAAAAAAATTCGATGAAAATTGAGATATTACTATGAAAAAAATTGACTAAACAAAGCATTTCTTGTCTTCAAATCCGGACACCTGTACAAAGCATGTCGATAAATCCGGACACTTTTGAATCAAAGCCCGGACAGCTATGTTTTAACATGGAATTATCAAATCTAACTGTGTTTTTTTTTTTGTTTTTTACAAGGGGGAAATCTGCAAACAGATCCCCTGAGAAGATAACTCAGGGAATGCGGGGATGACGCACCAACGACGACCCGCTAAAACCAGCCTATGCACTGTGCTTGAGCAATTCATTTAGAATTGCTCAAGTGGTGAACAGTGCATCGACATGACCCTTGGACTCAGACCCTCATCTCCCCGGAACCACCTTACGGTATTTCTTCGGGAAGGGACCAGTGCATATAGCACAACACGTGTAGCAGAAGTAGCCTAGGCAAACTGCTTCTCCTAGCCGACTTAAACAATGTTACAAGGGACCAGCCTCGGCAGGGCTAATCCTCTGCAGCCAACTCTTGGTCGGCGCGCCATAGACGCTGCAATTCTAACATAATGTGAGTGACAGCCGTAGTTACTGCATTCCAGCACTCGGCATCCGCACACATTCTCTCTATAATATTGTCGGGGGACGTGTCCCCTCCGCATGTAGTGAGCATGCGACCTCTCACAACAATGAAACGGGGGCAATCGAACACGACATGCTCCGCTGTTTCCTCTACACCAGCACAATTTGGGCACGCAGGAGATTCTGAGTGCCCGAACCTATGCAGGTACTGTCTATAGCAACCATGTCCTGACAGAAACTGCGTCAGGTGGAAGTTCACTTCCCCATGGCTTCTACCATACCAATCTGACACATTTGGTATTAGCCGATGGGTCCATCTACCCTTAGTGGAGTTATCCCATTCCTGCTGCCAGCTTCTGAGCGTTTCCTCTTTACACGTGTCGCGGACTCCTCTGGTACCCCTTTGGTTGAAGCATTGAGCATCTTCCTTGATGATGAGCCCGATGGGCGTCATCCCGGCTATGATGCACACGGCCTCTTTAGATACCGTCCGGTATGCACTTGCTACTCTTAAGCACATTATCCTGTACGTGCTTTCCAACCGCTTTAGGTTTCTGTTCGTTCTAAGCGCTTTTGACCAGATTGGTCCTCCATACCTTAGTATGGATAGCGCCACGCTTGCCAGCAGCTTGCGTTTGCTGGCAATTACAGCAGAGCTGTTAGACATCATCCTCGAAAGCGCCGCTATAGCCGTAGATGCCCTTTTACAGGCATATTCAACGTGGCTAGCGAAGCTCAGCTTGTCATCAATCATTACCCCAAGATGCCTAAGGGATCGTTTGGACTCTATGGTGCAATCACCTACCGAGATAAGCGCCCGTTGCTCGGACTTGCGGTTGTTGACCACCACCACCTCAGTCTTGTGACGGGCCAGTCCTAGTTTCCTAGACTTCATCCATTCCTCAACCAGGGAAATAGAGTGCGCTGCTGTCAACTCTACTTCCTCCATCGATTCACCATAGACCACTAGGGTGATATCGTCGGCGAAGCCAACAATCTTAACACCCGTCGGAAGGGGCAGCCTCAGTACGTCATCGTACATCGCATTCCATAACAGCGGGCCCAGGATTGAACCTTGAGGTACTCCCGCGGTAATTCGAACGCTTTTCTGCCCCTCCTCTGTGTCATACAGTAGAATCCTACCATCAAAATAGCTTTCTAGAAGCTTACACAACTGCACCGGTACCTTGAGGCGGTGAAGCGCGTGTGCTATTGCTGTTGAACGCATTCTTCACATCCAGAGTGACAACCGCGCAGTAACGGATGCCGCTCCTTTTATGCTCGATTGCCACCTCAGCTGTTTGAACGACCGACTGGATGGCGTCCAGAGTAGATTTACCTTTTCTGAATCCAAACTGGTTGTTGGACAGGCCGTCTGCACTCTCCGTATACGGTACTAGTCTGTTGAGAATCAACCTCTCCAATAACTTGCCCGTCGTATCTAGTAGACAGATAGGTCTATACGCCGACGGGTCACCTGGTGGTTTCCCCGCCTTTGGTAGTAGCACCAATTTCTGTCGCTTCCATACATCCGGGAAGATTCCTTGATCAATGCAGCGTTGCATCGTGGTTCTGAACATGTCCGGATCCGTGTTCACTGCCGCTTTTAAGGCAACATTCGGGATACCATCGGGTCCCGGTGCCTTGTTTGACGCGAATGATTTCACGACTTCTGCCAGCTCTTCGTTCGTCACTCTCGCCACTTCTTCTTCTTCATCTGCCGCATACGGCGCTGGGGGCCATGGGCTTATGGGATGGTGCGGGAAAAGTACATCGATTATCGATCGCAGCAACTCGGGCGATTTCTCTTGGGGCGCTATGGCTCCTTTGGTCTTAGCCATTACCACTCTGTAGGCGTCACCCCATGGACTAGAATTGGCACTCTCGCATAGGCTTTCAAAGCATGCCCGTTTCCGACTCTTGATTTCCTTTTTGAGAGCCAACTTTGCCTCTCTGAATGCTGCACCGCGTTCCTCTCTTTGTGCTTCTGTGCGTGCGCGTTGCATTCTTCGTCTAGCCCGAAGGCAGATTGCTCGAAGATTTGCAATTGATTCGCACCACCAATACACCGGCGGCCTGTTCTCTCTAGGAGGGGCTTTTCTCGGCATGGAAGCATCACACGCTCGTGATATCACAGCAACTAGCTCTTCACCGTTTAGGTCCAGAGTGTTCCGTTCGCGCCTCAGGGCTTCAGTGAATACTTCGCCGTCGAAGCGCGCTGTTTTCCATCCTCGGGCTTGGGTCGAGTTACATCGCGCTGCCTTCCGCCCGCCTGGTATTATACTATAGCGAATCGATTGATGATCGCTATGAGTATAACCGTCATCAACGCGCCAGTTCATGGTACCTAAAAGGTTAGGACTACAAAACGTCACGTCGATGATCGATTCTGCACCATTTCTGCGGAAGGTACTCACTGTACCCACATTTGCCAGCTCTACATTTAAAGCGGCCAGGGATTCCAGCAATAGTTGGCCTCTTTGATTGGTCCAGCGGCTACCCCACTCCACTGCCCATGCATTAAAGTCGCCAGCTATCACTACTGGCTGCCGATTAGCTAGTTCGGCTATCATCCTGTCGACCATGTGGGAAAATTCCTCAATCGACCACCTTGGGGGCGCGTAACAACTGCAATAGAACACGCCGTTGATTTTTGCTATCGCAAAACCGTCATTTGAGCTAGAGACTACTTCTTGGATTGGGTATCGTCCTGTCGTCCCTATAGCTGCTAACTGTTGAGACCTATCCGCCACCCAGTTCCCGTTGTTGGCTGGTATGCGGTATGGGTCCGATAGTAACACCACGTCAGTCTTGGTTTCCGAGACTGACTGCCAAAGCAGCTGCTGGGCTGCATCACAGTGGTTTAAATTTAACTGTGTTACTTCCGTTTTGGCTGCTTTGATACTCCGCTTGTGCCCGGACATTTGGGTCCGCCCGTTAAGTGTCCGTTGTCTGCTCTGTCGACACATATTAGGCACTTAGCGATTTGCTTACAATCGCTTGCCCTATGGCCTTCAGCGCCGCATTTTCTGCACATCTTACTTCTGTCGGGACCATTGCAATTCCACGACTTATGGCCCTTCCCGAAACACTTGAAGCAAACTTCAGGAGGCTGTTGTATGCTCAGCCGGCAAACCGACCAGCCTACCTTGAGTATGCCCAAGTTCTTCGCTTTGTTGGCCTCTGCGACCGGCAGCCTGATCGCCGCCACCTGGGTGCCCTGCGGGCCCTTTCTAAGGTGGATGGCCTTACTGGCTACGTCGATGTCACACTGCTCTTTGAGGGCAGCCGAGACCTCCGCTGCATCGGTGACCTCATCCAGATTTTTACACTGGAGAGTCGCTTCAGCAGTAAGGGATCTTACATCAACCTCGTCACCAAGTACTTCTTGTGCCAGTTGCTTATAGACTGCACCCTTTTCCTTGGCGTCCTTCTTTAAGACTAGGATCATTTCACCAATCCTAGTTCGCCTTATGCTTCGCACGTCTGCGCCCAATGGCGATAGCTTCTCTGTGCTTCGCATCGCCTTCAGAACCTCGGCGTATTTTGCTTCCTCCGTTTTGATAACGAGGGCTTCGCCTAAATTCCTACGTTTCGCTGTTTTCGGTTTAGCGCTCTCCTTGGGCTCCGTTTTCGGTTTCCTCTGTTTTTTCTTATTTCCAACTCGTATCCACGGGTTGCTGTTGCCTTGCGCCCGTGGTTCCTGTGGATGCACTGCCTGGTTCCGGTTAACCCGTGGCTCCTTTTTCTTGGCTTTCTTGGCCTTAGGCTTGGTGTTGGCCTCTCCTTTGTTGCCATGTCCTCTTGATCGCGGTGCTTGGCTCGTGCCAGCTTTTCCGCTCTGGAGGACGGCCGCGTAGGTCACTTTTCCCTTAGCAACCATACGTCTTTTCGCCACGTATTCATCCCCGGAAGCTTCCCTCTTCCGCATCGCATATCGAATAATATCATCAGATATATTCGCGTTGCCTGTGAAGGAAAACACTTCGGTCTGACACGACCTAGTGTCTTTTTGGCCTTCTACCTTGCCAAGTTGTTCCTTGGCTTTCTCGTAGTCCTGCTTTGCAGCTAGGACTGATTGTCGCAATTTCAGTAGACATGTTTTCAAGTCTTTGCTGATATTTGTTTTGCTCTTAACATACTCGATGATGACATCAAGTTGCTCAGCAGCTACCTGCATTTTAGGGAGGTACTCCCTATTGCGATCCATGGCCTCGATTAGTCCCGGGCCATCGGTCACCACACATGTTGCACTGGAGCGGCCAGTGCCTGCCGTCGTCACAGTATCTAGGCTTTTGCCCACACTGTTTTCAATAAAGTTGGTCGCCTCCTTCCTTGGCGGGAACCTTAGCCGGTTACTGATAGGTCCAGAAGCCTCTCCTTCACATTCCGCTGGTTGTTTGTTTTGGTTGATCATCTCTTATGGGTCCCCCTAAGAGCCGCTATCCATCTCCGCTGGAATAGTCGCCTTTATGATCCCATGGTTATCTATGCAAGCAGGGAGGCCATGCTAGGGTTGACATAGTCCTTTATGAGGTACTATGTTCAGAGCCAGATCGGCGCAGGTCAGGTAATGGCATCTGAGCCTACTCCCGCCCAGTTGGAACAACCAGGCGACGGATTTGAAACGTACTCTAAGGCCTGCCACGGTTTTACGGGACGGGGGCAGCCTGCGCCATTAACCCACTCGCCGTTTCGGGCCAGTGTCACCCGACCCTACTAAGGGAGTAGAATGTCGCCGCTGTCAGCCTCAAAGCATATTATCCAGTACATATACCGTTACTTGTCCTTTATCGTGCGCTGCCAGTATACATTATTGGGGCCGTACTGGCGTTGGTCCCAATGTGCTCGAAGCACTCCTACTCGTAATTCCATGCCTTGTCCGTTTGTATCGCGACCAGTATGCCATAATCAGGATCTCACTGGCATCAATCCTGATGTGCCGGTTGGCACTCCTGTTAGTTTGGGCTAGGGTACTTTAAGCGGCACCGGTCGCTGTGACAGAGTTGCATTCGGATTTTTATGGTTTTTAAGAAGGTTCATCAGAGCCCACTGCGAACTTCACCACATCCTGGGCAACTCCCCAACTCGCAGAGGTCCTGGGGGGGGTCCGTTAAGCCCCTGGACTTTCGTCCCTGCTGCCCCAACAAAAAAAAACGCATAATCTAACTGTGTAAAACTATCCCAATGCACTCAGTTTATCATGCTTGCAATAACTTAACCTAAATGTGTAACGCATTAATCGTGGCAATAGAAGATTGAAACGATTTTTGCCAGAAATCATTAATAATTTTATTTGTCATTTGTTTCAATGTTTCAACATTGGATATGCTATGTAACTCATTAGTACTATACCAGGGAGGAAGCCACAGAATCATTTTCAAAATTTTATTTTGAATTCTCTGCAGAGCTTTCTTCCTGGTATTACAACAGCTAGTCCATATTGGTACAGCATACAACATGGCTGGCCTGAAAATTTGTTTGAATATCAAAAACTTGTTCTAAAGACAAAGTTTTGATTTTCTATTAATAAGGGGATACAGACATTTTACATATTTGTTAGATTTGGCTTGAATGCCCTCAATGTGATTTTTGAAAGTTAAATTCTTATCTAGCATGAGCCCTAGATACTTAACTTCATCTGACCAATTTATTGGAACCCCTCTCATCGTGACAACATGTCTACTTGAAGGTTTCAAATAAAGAGCTTTTGGTTTATGTGGGAATATTATCAGTTGAGTTTTGGAAGCATTAGGAATAAACTTCCATTTTTGCAAGTATGAAGAAAATATATCCAAACATTTTTGCAATCGACTACAGATGACACGTAGACTTCGTCCTTTGGCGGAGAGGCCTGTGTCATCCGCAAACAAGGATTTTTGACATCCCTGCGGTAACTCAGGTAAGTCAGATGTGAAAGTATTGTATTATAGTGGTCCCAAAATACTGCCTTGAAGAACACCAGCAGAACAGGAAGTCTTTCAGACCTGGAGTTCTGATAATTAACCTGAAGTGTACGATTTGACAGATAACTTTGAATAATTCTAACAATGTATGTGTGTGATGTGTGATGTGATATAAAGCCACCACCAGTGCAGGACTTGCCATGTCGTACGGTTCCTCTTAATAGCAAGATCAAGGTGCTGGACTATAAAATACTCTCACGGTGCCCCGACGGACCGTTATTATGCCAAAAAATTGTCCATCAAATCTGAGCACAGGGCTCGATTCCTGAGGTCATTCTGCATCTCTGAGCCAATTTTTAAAAAAATCCTTAGGAGGAATCTCGAGAAATCTCGATTTGAAGTGTTTGACTTAAAAATTCAATATAATCCATATTAATAATATTCAATAGCATTGAAAAAACCTACAAAAACGCTCAAAAAGTTAGCCAAACGGTTCTTACCTACTATATAACTGTTACCGTTGTTATAATTATAAATATTTACAACTGGCTTAACTTACCAGAGTGGCTTAAGTATGTTTTTACTTGGCGTAAACCAGTGAGCTTAGTTTAAAAGAATGAAATCAGAGAAATAAATTTCAATTATTGATGTTTCGTTTGATAAACGTGAAACATTCAATGCTGAATATTATTAATTAACAGCTTATTTTTCGACTTTCACACTAAGTGACCAGCCCACCAAAGTCTGCCGTATTTATTTTGCCTAATAAAATTTTCTAATTTGTTCATCTGGTACTACTCTTGATGATTACGTCTAGTTTTCCACCGAGTATTGCACTCAGCACTTTACGTAAAAAATATCCTGTTCAACATTCTCAGCCTCAACAAGATAATAACTACACGGGAAACATAATTGTCATATGTCACAAATGTTCGAAGATTAACCTTTCGGTCGTCGCGCGAATTTTTGTAACGCGAGTAGTCGCGCGTCGTACTTTGTACAACACCCTTGGTTTTGCGAATATCCCAGGAGTCTGACCACTTAGAAAAATGACGTCTTCGGCAAAGTTGTTCAGTACCTCAAGGGCTATCATTATTTTAGCCAAGAAATTTGGGATTTTGCCAGTAGGCGGCGCTAGTGAGCATGAAACTTTTATATCGCAGATCTCAGGATCCTGACCACTTAAAAAGATGGTGTCTTCGGCAAAGTTGCTCGGTAACTTATGAACTATCATTGGTAGAGCTAGTTGATTCAAAGTTTTGCCACCAGGCGGTGCTAGTGAGCATAAAACATTTGTTTCGCAAATATCTCAGGAGCATGATCACTTAGAAAGATGGCGTCTTCGACAGAATTGTTCTGTAGTTCAAATTATTTCTTTGTTTAATGCTTAAAGTTCGAGATTTTGTAAAATAATGATAGTTCCTGAGCTTCTGAACATCTTTGCTGAAGGTGCCTGTCTAAAAAGTCTAAAGATCCTGCAGTATCCGCAAAACAAAAATTTTATGCTCACTAGCCCCGCCTGGTGGCAAAATATCCTATTTCTTTCATCAAATAATGATAGTCCTTGAGCTACTGAACTACTTTGCCGAAGACACTATATTTCTAAGTGGTCAGTCTCCTGAGATATCTGCAAACAAAAGTTTCATACACACTAGCGCCACCTTGTGGCAAAATTCTGAATTAACTAGCTCGAACAATGATAGTCCTTAACTTACTAAACAACTTTGCCGAAGACGCCTTTCTTCTAAATGATTAGGATCCTGAAATATTTGCAAATCAAAAGTAAAATCCCCATGCCTACTAGTGCCACCTAGCGGTCAAATTCCGAATTAAATGCGGTACCATCAGATAGCGCTTCACCTCAAGAACAACTTTACTTAAGACCCCAAGTTTCTATATTATCTGGATTTTGAGATATACCGATTCAAAACTGTGGTTTACTCGAACCGTACATAGTGCGTTTTTATAAATTATTATAAATATTATGCGACTTCCATGTACATTTGTTGATTTTAGCGCATTATAAAAGGTCATACTGTAAATAAAAATTGTCGAGTATTGTTCTTAAGAAGATTCTTGAGGAATACACGTTTGTTTGGTTTCGATAGATATCTTTATTGCATAATTATAGCAAATAAATCACAACTGTTGTACAAAGTACAACAGCACGACAGCCCGAAGGTTAACAAAGTTATTAACAACTTCAAACAAATCCCCATTAAGTACTACTTAAGTATCAACTTCACCAAGGCTTCCAGTCTATATACCTGCAATCATTTACTACGTTTTATTTTTTTTGGATTCATCGTCAATCTGTTTATTGATTTCTATAGGTAACAAAAATCTAGTTGTTGCAGGTAATATCAGACTTTAAGCTGTTTAAACTGACAAATACAATCAAGTGTAAGTGTAAGTGTTTATTGTTCAATATTGCGTTTTGTCGTTTATACTCAGGGTAGACAATCGTCGACGTCAAATGGAAAAAGTCGGCGACGAAACTAAAAGAAGCATCGTCATCGTCACTAAACCAGCGTCGGATGACGATTTGCCGCTGAGATCCAGTCACATAGGCTCGGCGTCATGACGCCATTTACACTACCCAAACGTATATGGTCGCATATAGAGAAAAAAACAGGTTCAGATGTGTTGGTGCTGAGGCAGTTCTTGATGGAGATGTAATTAAAGTTATTGAAGAGCAATACAACATTTGTGACGTATGATAATAATGTTTCCCGCGTTGTCAAAACACGTGTTCTAGCTGCGAATATCTCCTTTCATGGATTACGTAACCAGCTTAGGGACCCGCAACTTGCAAATGGAGACGACATTTTTACACTGTTGCTTAATAAAGGCTTATTTGACTTCAAAGATTCATTTTTTCGTTAACAACTTCGCCAAAACATCTCGCGAACCTTTATCGTGCAACACTGAAAAGTGTTTCGTAAACTAAAGCAGTTTTCTAATAATAATGCAAATTGAGCAACGATTAACGCAAGCTAAATCAAACATCATTGTCAATTTGCCCTGTATAAAACGCTTATTCTTGGCTCTCTAAGCACATTTATTTGAGAACAGGAGCGTAAACTGTTGAGCGAATAAAATAGGCAAACTTCAGTGAGCTGGTCATTTAGTGTGAATGCCGGAAAAGCTGTAAATATTTCTAATTATAATAACTGTAACAATGTTATACTAGTTGGGAACAGTTTAGCAAACTTTTTGAGCGTTTTTGTAAGGTTTTTTTAGAGCTATTGCTAAATTTTAATATGGATAATATTGAAATTTTTAGTCAAAAACTTCAAATTGAGATTTCTCGAGATTCCTCCTAGGGATTTTTTTAAAAATTGGTCCAGAGGTGCAGAATGACCACAGGAATCGTGCCCTGTGCTCAGATTTGATGGACAATTTTTTTGCATAATAACGGTCTGTCGGGGCACCGTGACTCTCTAATCGGTTGTATGAAGGGCCAAAATGGAATGTGGACCCATAAGTACTTAGACCTATGCGCAATCCACTTCAGGGGTAGAGAATCTCCTTCCAACCGACTGATCATATTATATGATTCAGCAACTCGCAATACATATTAAGATTTCCGTCTGGTGGTTTGTAACAAGGTATTGCCTACAATGTATGTTGAAAAATTAAAGTTTTTTAATTTTACAATCAAGGCTTCATGCCAAACACAGTCGAATGCTTTTTCTATGCCTAGGAGAGCAAGACCAGTAGAATAGCCTTCAGATTTGTTGGATCGGATCAAATTTGTTACACGTAAAAGTTGATGAGTGGTCGAATGTCCATGGCGGAATCCGAACTGTTCATTGGCAAAAATTGAATTTTCGTTGATGTGGGCCATCATTCTGTTCAAAATAACCTTTTCAAAAAGTTTACTGATGGAGGAAAGCAAACTGATTGGACGATAGCTAGAAGCTTCTGCAGGATTTTTGTCTGGTTTTAAAATTGGAACAACCTTAGCATTTTTCCATTTGTCAGGAAAATATGCTAATTGAAAACATTTGTTAAATATATCAACTAAAAATGATAAGCTACTTTCTGGAAGTTTCTTGATGAGGATGTAGAAAATTCCATAAGCGCCAGGAGCTTTTATATTTTTGAATTTTTTAATAATAGTTTTCACTTCTTACATATCAGTCTCCCAGGAATTTTCGAAAACGTTCTCTTCACTCGGCTAAGGAAGGCGTATGAGTAGATATAGGGAATTAAAAAGGGTATAACGATCTACACAGGCAGTCGCGTAGCTGATGTTTTTTGGGCCCAATGTGGAGTCAATTTCGGGGACTTTTCAAAATAGGGGTGTCTGCCAATTGACCAGTCAATTAATCGCAATAATAATATGCTTTTTGTTAATATTAATATTTCGGATTGCAAATAATAGACCTTGTATCCATCTATTGTTGAAGGCGTTTTAAACTAACCTCGATTCATTAAGCATTACATCTAGTAATCGCACCAGACAACTCTCAAAGCGTCTTACTAAAAGATTCTGTGGGATTTAATGATTTTCTTCAGAATGTTCCTTTTCTTAAGGATTTCTTTAAAGGAATTCCTCTAGAAATTCTATTCAAGATACCTTGAAGAATTTAACCAGAACTTTTTTTCAAAGATACACTTAGATTTTTTTCCAATGATGCCCTAAGAAGTTGTCAAAGAATTGTTACAAGATTTCTTTAGGAATATGACTGATGAAACACATAAATTCTTACAAGACCGAAGTCTCTGAAAGGTCTCTATATCTCTTCTGAACTTTGGAGAAAGTCTTTGATAGATTTTCATAGAAAGTATTGAAATAATTATTTTAAAAATGACCAAACCAAAATTTTATATTTTTTTTTTTCACCGAAATCGCATGGACGAACACGATTTGAGAGAAATGCTTAACGATCGACACCAGTCACATCACTTTATGATACATGATTCTTCCCGACCCCCTGTGTGACTTACTTCGACGGGCACTTATTTTCACTATGGAAAACCTTCGTACATCTTCACTGAAGGATTTCATTCCAATCACACGCCGTAAAAGTTCTATAATTCACGAAATTTTATGAAATTTCCTGTGTGCGCGATACCGTGATGAATCAAAATCCGGACGGCACCAATATCCGGATACTCTATCAATATTCACTATTTTAACGATAGAGATCTACAATTATCTGGTAATATTTTTAAGTATTCATAGATTTAATCTAATTGCACTATCTAACAATAATTAGCAATCTAGTAAGCTTCGCCAAAACACATAAAAAATAAAAACAAATTCGCAGCTTCAGCTTGGCACTTTTCCAACGTCGTGCAAGTTTGAGTTGAGTAGTTTTGGACTTATTTTCCGGCATTGGTTCATTCGTGAAAGTGTGGATAAATGATAGTTTTTCTGCTAGAATTGTTCGGGATGCTGAATGTAATGATAGATTGTAAAGTTTTATAAGTGAAAGTGGTGGTTATATGTGTAATTTAAATATTTTAAGAACAAATATATGCTGTCCGGCTAAGTGAGCCAGTGGTTATATAGCCGGACATAATGAGATATCGTAATAAATCTGCAGTATAAAAGCATATTTGTGAAGCATATTCGTAGACAGATTAAAGTTAAAGTTAAAAATCAATATAATCAGTGAAGAGGCAAAAATCATGCAAATGAAAACTGATAAAAACATGATTGTTTTAGTAGCGCTGCAACATAGATGTCGCATCGAACCGCAGGTTGGGAATTCAGGTAAAAAAATCAAATTACTTCTAAAGTTGTGCTTTTCTAGTTTATGATATAGCAAGTGTTAGTACTGTGTACTCAGAAAAGTCATTTTCTATAGGTCACAAAGTTAATTCTAATGAGTTTCGTATAGAAATGGTCAATTTAATTGAAGCAGTCCGCATTTTGATTCATAAGTGTCCGGCTTATCGATTTATGTGTCCGGGTTTAAGAACACGACATGCTTCATCATATCCGCGATTTACATGCTATTTTTGCCATTTTTTCTAAATTTATCATCGTTTTCATGAAGATTAGAGCCTAAACTAGTTGTATGAAAATCACTCAATAATTAGATGAGACAATAAAATGTCGAAAATTAAGTTGCAACATTCGGTGCCTCTTAAGCGTTCGGCTATTGATGCAACACGGTACTCGTCGTAAAAATACGGTTCCTTTGATTGTGTTGTTTTCGCTACACTGTGAGCAGCTGTCATGATTGTTCGGTCAAAAGGAATTGTGTTTATCTGGGGGCTTTAGCTATTTCTAATGTCTGCTACGTTGCTTGCATGAAATTTCACTCTAAAGCCTATTTATGCTTCGGTGTGATGCAAATGCAATATATTTTTGCTGAGATGTCCATGTGCAAGTTTTAACGGATTGCGCATGATTGATGTAGAGTGGAATAAGAAAAAAATCAGCAATCACAGAAAAAGAAGACCGTCTTCGCGAGTCTCGTCTCAGGCCTCCAACAATGACTCGAAAAGATCGCTCAGACAAGAAGTTTTGAACAAATCGCAGAATGTAACCCGATAGTTTCCATTCAACTAGCTGACGTAGCACTAGCGGGGTCCATGTTCGATTGAAGGCCTTGGGCAGGTCCAATGAGACAATTTCGGTGTGTAAGCGTTCCGACTGCGCTGTGTGTAAGACGTCGCCAAGTTGGGCAAAGTAAGTGCTTGTACCATGACCAGCTCGGAAGGCGTGTTTCCGATGATCCAACAAGTCTTTGGACTCCAAAAATTGTTTCAGCCTCCGGTTAACCATCCGTTCCATCACCTTGCACATGCAGTAGGTTAGAGCAATCGGTCGGTATTTGGATGGGTCGTGGCCGTGGGTTTCTGCATTACTCTTTGGAATGGCAACCACGAGACTTTTCCGCCATTCCGGGGGGAAGGTGTCAGTGAGCCAATATTTGTGCATGAGTTCTAATAGCTGCAACTTACCCGAAGGAGGAAGGTTTTTTTATAAGTGGGTAACCGATGCCGTCTGGGCCGGCAGATTTTCCGGTACAACATTTGAGTGCAAAGTGAAGCTCACTAATTGAAAATGGTTGGTTCATCAACCAGTTTTCTGGATCATCAGGATCGGGAAAGGTAATGACTGAGCTGATGGTGGGTTGCATACGACGCTTGAAGCTATCATTATAGCTATTTATACTAGCATAGCTAGCGAAGTATTCGCCGAGGATTCTAGCTACCGTTGAGGAGTCAGAGATGTGCGATTTTTCAATACGGAGAGTCAGAGGCTTTGTCTTTCGTTTGCCACTGAGGGCAGAGGTCAGATGAAGTTTGTGAAGCGTTTATTGTTCGTTTTGTTGAGGAATAGATTCTCGTGCGCATTTTCAACTTGGAAAAATCAATACTCACATGTCAGTTTATATGGCACTTTAATAGAAGCACGCACCTTGCATTCAATGTACAATTCAACAGAATGCGTTACATGTGCGTTACTTGTTGGTTTTGTTAGCTACGACGCCATCCAATATATGGCAAACATGGTGGGAGAATATTTTGGTGTGACAAAATTATTTAGCTGTGAGTCTGTTAGAGGGCAAAATCCTCAATATGCAATCCAGAAAATTCTCCGAACTATTGCGTTTGGCGTCTGAAATGGTCTTTTTGCATTCATTGTGCCGGCTTCGGTATAAGTTCAAAGCATTCTCTCTGCTAGGATCGCCTATTGGACGGCGCTGCTTTCCTTCTGGCCTTTACCGCTATCCGAGTGTGATCGGTCCATCAATGTAGCGCTTTGCGACCCGGTTGGTTACTGCTGCGGGGTATGGAAGACTTGGCAGCTTTGTTAATAATGTCAGTGAGCTCTTGCAAATGAGCAGATTCGTGACACCTAGATGATTTCCGGAAAATTTGTTCGTATTTATCCCAATTGGCTTTTTCGTATAACCATCTTGGACGACGAGTGATCGCCAAGTGTAGCGACGTTGGGTGGCAATGTGAATAGGGCAATGATCACTATCATGAAGGTCGGAGTCAACATTCCAAAGGAACCGATTGATGCAGGACCGGCTAACCGCAGCCTGGTCAAGAGCCGATGCGGAGTTTCCTTTGAGAAAGGTATTTGATCCATTCTTGAGAACAATGAGATCGTGTTCTTCGAAGACATGCAGTAGTGAGGTTCCTCGATTATCACCCAAGTAACACCAAGCATTATAACATTGCACATCAACAATACTGATGCAACATTGCTTTTATTCTACAAATTACAAGAGCTGTCAAGCAAAAGAGCATTAACAAATGTATTCAACACATTCCAGCGTAACGCGACACCACGAGGAACCGACTTTCATTATTAAATGAGGCCTGTTCTCGGAAATATGCCTTGTGACCAAGTGATTAAAAAGGTTTTATATTTTGCATATTAAATGTACTTGATGTTGTGACATTCATTTTGAAACTTAACACTGTATATATGGTAACTTAAAGCAGTTACATTTCGTAACGCGACACCATCGCTGAAATGCACTTTTTCAAACATCACTCTATAATCGCCTATATCTGCTCTGCTATAAGTTTTAGAACCCGGGTTTGTTCTAGGCAATCCTTCTATGTATTGATTAAAACCAGAGTGTGACTTCAAACTGGAAGGAAATATTGAATAATTGTAGAATTTCATTTTATGAGCGTCGCGTTACGTTTATCTTCCAACAGGGTTCTGCAAATGGTGTTGCGTTACGCAAAAAGCATTTTTTATTTTCATTGACAAAATCGGTAATATTGCTTTCAGTTCTTGGAAAAAATGTATATCTAGTATTGTTATTTGTTTAATACATTTGACATTCTACCTCACAGTGGAGTAATTTGATCCGACACTGGTTAAAATTAATTCAATGTTTCTGTGAAACCTTTTGAGGATATCGTGTTTAGTAAACGCGTAGATGGCGCTTGGAGTCGCCATATAAATTTGGCAAAATTCTTTGCAACAATATTTAGATGTTTCTGTGATTTTTTACGAATGTTTCCGGTACAGTGCCTTCGGATGATGGAGCGACTAATCTTGAATCTTGACACATGGTAAAATAGTTGAATTTGATTGTAAAATAAAATTATGTAAACCATTCAACAATGTACTTTGAAAAGTATGCTTTCGGCAAAGTTGACAAGTAGACATGGTTGTCGGAACTAGCCGAAATTCAATAGCACAGTGGAGTTAATGGATCTGACCAATGGGTAAAATTATTAAAATGATTCAATAAAGTGTTTTAAGAATATTGTTTCAAAAATTTGTAGAAGACCATAATAGCTTCCTAGTGTTGGGCTGAAAAAGCTGCTGAACAGTGGGTGATTTCACTCATTTTTGGGTTAACATTTTTAACCGACCCTTTGATCTTTTTTGATGATGATGTAAAAATCCGATGTACATTCGATTTTTATAATCTGCTGGTTCAAACATAGCGTGTGTGGGTGTTTAGGATTTACCAATGGTGGTCTGAAAGATGCGGAATTTGGTCGCACAGGGGGGCCTGATATCGGGCCAAAAATATTTCAACGTATCCATACAGTATTTTGAGGATCATGTTTTAGCAAAATTGTTAAGGACGTATATGGTCTCAAAATAATGATCTGATTACTGAATATCATGGAATTCTGTCGCACAGAGGAGTTATTAGATCAGATTATTAGGCTAAACTATGAATACATTTCAACCCATTCACTAGTCAACGAGTTCATTCAAAAACCAGAGCTACTTGATCAGATTTTAGTGAAAAACAAGAAAAAACAGTCATACTCCCATCGGGGAGGGTTTAAGCGGGTTGGCACCAACGCTGAAAGCTAAGATAACTATTTCCTTGTACTAAAAGCCAAAAAAATTAAAAATCGGTTGTAGCATTGCTGAGAACCAGCATTTTGAAATTTGTAGTTTTATCCTAAAAATTTACGGTTCAAATTAACGTAACGCGACACCATAATTTTGCACCTAGTGTTACTTTTCGAAGAATAGTCCGATTTCAAATCATTTTATGGAAATACGTATCTTGACAAGTAGGAAGAGAATCCAAAATATAAGAGTTCCATAAGAAATATTTATTTACAATGTCAAAACTTAGGCAATTTTCGTAACGCGACACCATAATAATGTTACTTTTTGAAAAAAAAAATGTTTTCAAAGCATCAATAATTCGTTTGAAAAATTAAAACCCGCGCATAACAATGTCATCTAATACCCTTCAAGTTACCAGATAAGACAGTCATGTTACACTTGATAAACTATGATACAGGGTTTTTTATAAAAATGTTTTTAAATGTCTCAATTTCTCAGCAATAAATTATATAAGCTTCATATAACTTTTCAAGTATGTTTTTTAATGGTATTTTCAATCAAATTTATGTTTTTTATACAATTCACATATTGTCTTTCATGTTTTTCATACCTAGCTTTGGAAATATTTCAGAGTTTAGAATTTTGATATCTTGGCGTAGATGTCTAATAATACTTTATGAATTGCTTGGTTGCTTTATAAACATTCTTGCATTAGTTCGACTCTATCAGGGCCTTTTTCCACTTTTGAACTACTTCAATGGTAGGCTTACGGCAATGCAGCTGCTTTACATGGTTACTTGGGCAATGCGTTGCCCGCCCCATATTGGATGGTGGGCATTCATGTCACCAACTAGCAGGACTGGATCTGGTGTTGCTTCAAGGAGTCTATGGAGCTGTTCTTGAAGATTTGGTTGGGCACCACACGGAATATAAATGTTTACTACACTGATGTTGAAGGGTCCATGGAGTCGCACTCCAACGGCTGGAAGGTCGGTTTCGAGCCTAAGAACTTCAAAAGGAATTGAGGCCAAGACTCCGACTGCAACGGAATGTCTTAGGTTGATACCTCGAAAAAGTGCCCAACGGCATTGGCCACGTAGAGATCGACTGAGCTGTTCGGTTGTGACCCTGTTCACTTCTTGCAGAGCTAAGCACCACACGCTGTGTCTGAACCAGACGATTATGAATATCGAATGTACATCGGATTTTTTCAAACTACAGCTCAGTGTTTGGTCTATATTTTCATAATCGGAAGGTTTTAGAATATTCTGTCGGTGAAATTTTTCCATACATTTTGTATGGGCGGAAATGAGTCAAAAACTTGATTTTCAAGGGGTTTAGTATAAAAAATGGCTAAAAATTGAAAAAAATAAAAATTTCACCGATGGAATATTTTAAACCATCCAGATTATGAAAATATAACCCAAATACTAAACTCTAGCGAGAAAAAATCCGATGTACATTAGATTTTTAAAATCATTTGGTTCAGACATAGCGTGCACCATGGTGTAGTTGAACTTGTGAGAAGCTCTAGGTTCGCGAGGTTATTAAAAATCCATTTATATTCCACTGAAGTAAGAAGTTAGCTGGCTTCGGGAGTGCAGTCGTAGGATGAGGGGTTTTGGAAATCGATGAGTCACGGCTACGATTATAAGAAGTTTGTCTGTAGGGTCAGCTGCCATAACGGTGCCTGGACCGCTGTTGGAACGATTTGCAGATAAATTAATTGTAAGGGGGTTCGTTGCCAGAGCAGCGAAAGACAGAGATCCACCGATGGAAGAAGACGGCGAACTTTTCACTGGGAGAGGATTTGATCCAATGGGTTGGGGAATAGTGTTATGGGATTTATATTACTTCACGCGGGAAGATATAGGGGTAAGGTAATTTCATGGCAGGGAGGTTTACCTTTAGTTAGCAGACTGTCTATGTATCAGGCATAAGAAAAGGCATATGGAATAATGGATGTGGAAGGAAACGGTTGCTTGTCCGTCTCTGGGTCTAGCGATTGAACGAGTTTAAGGCTCTAGTAAGAATCGATCATTTGCCAAAAGAGAAAAAGCAGTTTTCTTCCGACTAATCAACAAATCAAGAAAAATATGAACGTCTATTTATGATAATTGACTAAATCAAGAAACGGAAATTTTTATTTTTCTAGAATGTTTGTCCTTTCGGAAGAAAACTGCTGTTTTAATTTTGAGAAAGACCGATTCTAAATAGAACCTTGGGTATGGTAGATTAAGAGTGGAAGATACAAAGTAAGATGAAAGGGGCGGGCCTGAGATTCAACCCGTGACCTCCTTCTTATGAAGCAACCCCGTCATCAGTTTGATAGATTTTTTTTCTTTCCAGAAGGCTCAACCAAAACCCGGACCTCGTAGTGCCGAAGCACAGGACTTCTATGCCTTGCGAAAGCGATGCCTCCGCAGCGGAACCCTATTCGAGGATCCAGAATTTCCAGCCAACAATTCATCGCTGACATTCAGCGGGGAATCCCGGCCAAACCTCAAATGGCTTCGGCCCAGTCAAATTTCGCCAGATCCGAGATTCTTCGAGGCAAGCTATTCGCGATTCGACGTCAACCAAGGAGAGCTCGGAGACTGCTGGTTGCTGGCTGCGGCCGCAAATCTAACCCAAGATCCGCAACTGTTCACCAGGGTTGTCCCAGAGGACAACAGCTTCAAACAGGACTATACAGGGATTTTTCACTTCAGGTTTTGGAGGTTCGGCCAGTGGTGCGATGTTGTGATCGACGATCGGTTACCGACGGTGAATGGAAAGTTGGTCTATATGCGATCAACGGAAGATAATGAGTTCTGGAGTGCTCTGCTGGAGAAGGCCTATGCGAAACTGTTTGGGTCGTACGAGGCTCTGCGGGGAGGATCGGCTAGTGAAGCGATGGTAGATTTCACCGGAGGTATAGCAGAATCATACGAAATGAAGGATGTTCCAAAGGACTTGTTCCAAATTATTGAAAAGGGGTTCAGGAGTCACGCAATGTTTGCGTGTAGTTTAGAACCCGATCCGTATAAGCCGGAGGCGGAAACTCCTCAAGGTTTGATCCGAGGCCATGCATACTCGTTGACGATGGCCAAGATGGTGGATATCCAAACGCCGAATGTTAAGGGAAAGATTCCCTTGTTGAGGCTCAGGAATCCCTGGGGAAATGCTAATGAGTGGAATGGAGCGTGGAGCGATAAATCTCCGGAGTGGAAATATATTCCCGAAGAAACGAAGCGAGAGATTGGTTTGATTTTTGAGCTGGATGGGGAGTTTTGGATGTCTTATCAGGACTTCGTGAAGTACTTCGATCGTATCGAAATGTGCAACATGAGTCCAGATTGCCCAATAATCCGACAAAATGGAAACTATCCCTGGAAGCAATCGTCTTTCGAAGGTGAATGGGTTATTGGAAGCACTGCTGGTGGATGCAGAAACTATCCAGACACATTCTGGCATAATCCACAGTATGTAGTGCATCTGAAAGAACCCGACAAAGATGATGCCGAAGGAAAAGCAACAGCCATAATAGCATTACTGCAGAAAAATCGAAGATCTAAACGCAACAAAGGCATGGATTGCCTAACCGTGGGTCTAATCATCTACCGAGTAACAGAACGTGATCTCATCCGAAAGCCTCTACCCAAAGAATTCTTCCTACGGAATGCTTCCGTAGCCCGATCGACCTTCGTGAACTTACGAGAAGTGACCTGTCGTTTCCGAATGGATCCCGGGACTTACGTGGTGGTCCCTTCCACCTTTGAGCCGAACGTTGAAGGCGAGTTCATGATTAGGGTGTTCTCCGAATGTCCGGACTGCATGACCGAGAACGAAGACTGCGTTGGTGAATGCGACTTGGATCCTCGGGTAAGTTCGATCATCTTTGACTATTTGCAATCCTCAAACAATCCTTACATGTTATAAAATCCCGAGGTGTCCTTGCTGTAGAGCTTTGTAAAAAAAATGCTTGTGGTAGTCGCTAATCACTCTGTAATGTATCCTTTGCTGTATGCTAATATTTAAAGGTGGTGCCAGATAGCAACAACAACGATGTGCCGGTAGCTCCCGTAAGTTTAAACCCATATCCCTGACAGGACTCGACTCGACTGACATGTAACATTATGACGTGGACAAGTATTCGTTAATCGTTAAATGTCCCCAGATGACTAAAGCTCAGTTATTCAATAAAGTTTATCCATTCCAGATTAAAATGAAAGCACCCGATCCCACGAAGCCTGATCCGCAGCGGCAGGCTATGGAGAAACTGTTCCTGGATGTCGCTGGAGTCGACGGCGAGGTTGACTGGATGGAGCTGAAGTTGGTACTGGATCACTGCTTCCGGGACGACATAGCGATTGCGGCCAAAGGAGTCTCCCGGAGTTACCACGTGGCCCCGGTGGAATCCAAGAAATCCCTGACACCTCAAGGTGAGGTCGTGTGTTGCGGCCTGTTGGCCATGCTGCAGGATTGGTACGTCAACATGGCCGGTGGGGACAATCGTCCAGAGCGCAGTACTTCCGGCGACTTCGTGGTCGCCAAGGAGAGGGCTCCTCTCATGACCGGTGAGACGTCTCGTATGTATTTAGTTACTAATCCACTAACCTATATTAGAATAAGACAAGAGTTCAAGTTTGAATTCGAGTTCAAATTCAAGTTGGAGTTTGAGTTAGCGTTAGAGTTAGAGCTCGAGTTCGATTTTGAGTTAATTTCCCAGTCGATTTTGAGTCGATTTCCCAGAATATACTAAAACACTAAAAATCAAATTCGTTTTCAACTAAAATTGTTTCTATTAAAATATATCTAAAACCCACTTTCCACCACTTTCAGCCGAAATCAGTGCCGTCGGGTTCTCCAAGGATGCCTGCCGTTCGATGGTGGCTATGCTCGATGAGGATCAATCCGGCAAGCTCGGGTTCTTGGAGTTCCAGAAGTTGCTGACCGAAATTGCCCGCTGGAAGGCAGTGTTCAAGCTGTACGACACGGACCGTTCCGGGCATTTGAACCCATTTGAGCTGCGGGCAGCTTTGCAGTCGGCCGGTTACCATCTGAACAGCAAGATCCTGAACAGTTTGATGCATCGGTACGGTTCACGCGAGGGGGAGATATGGTTCGATGATTTTATAACCTGTGCGGTGAAGATTAAAACCATGATTGGTAAGAGAATGGGGGGAGTAGGGTGGCCCATAATGAACATACTTGAGTTATACCCCCATTATTTTAGTTTTATACCTTTGTAGTTTCTCAACGAAAAGACTTTCGTGTTGTTACAGTGTCTTCTGCATTGATAAGAGAATCTTCAAATTAAAAATTAAAGAAATTCATCAACTACAGTGCCATCTATGGTCGAAAATGTAATTCGAACTGTTTTTTTTCGTTAAGTCCACCTTAAAGTAGACGGATTCCGCCCAAGTTTTTACAGTAACATCAGAGGGTATAATTGAACAAATTTGAGGATGTAACTAAGGATGTTTACAGTTTGATGTTCCTCATATAAAAATGGGCCACCTTAATGGGGTAGCTTTGTTTGAGCTTTGATCGCTGATCGAGGATTTCATTCCCATTTCAGATATCTTCCGCGCAAAGGACGTGAATGGAATCGCTTCGTTCAACATGGACGAATGGATACAGAAAACTATTTATTGTTAATGCCAGACGTGTGTTACTGTGACCTGTGCTCGACTAACGCTCCTCTAATGCAGTTTGCCTATTTCTATCTCCGAAGAGGCCGGTACTTTGAAACAAAGTTTATCTTTTATTGTTGATTGTGAAACTGAATAAAGTTGTTTGAATTTATCTGTCCATCTTTGTATTATTTTTTGCATTCAGTAATGCTTCTGCAAGAGCTTCTGACAGATTAAGAGTTGCTGAATTGCGATGGATTTTTAATCTTTCGAGATACGATAGAGTGACTCATCATCAGCAACAGCTTCTAGGCTGCGCGTTTTATAACTTTTTGAAACTACGCTCTTGTCTCGCATTATTTAAAATTATAAATTCCGAAACACCACCTTATCTGTTCGAAAAAATTCGACCGTTTCACGGAACGCGCCATAGAAACTTTGTTTTATCTCAATTTAGTACTTCGCATTATGGAGGAACTCTCTTTGTACGGGGCATTGTCAATTGGAATCAACTTCCTACTGAAATAAAATCTATAAGAAATTTACAACTTTTTCGTAGAGAGGTCACGGCATGGTTAGCAGCAAGGAACTGTTGTTGTTGTTCAGTCAGGCTAAGGCCTAGGTGGTCTCTGCTGTACGTAGAAGACGTCTCCATTCGACTCGGTCCATGGCTGCCCGTCGCCAGCCACGCATTCTGCGAAGGGTCCGCAGATCGTCCTCAACTTGATCGACCCATCTTGCCCGCTGCGCACCACGTCGTCTTGTGCCGGTCGGATTGTTTTCGAGAACCATTTTCACCGGGTTGGTATCCGACATTCTGGTGACATGCCCGGCCCACCGCAGCCTCCCAATTTTTGCGAGGTGGGCAACGGTTGGTTCTCCCAGCAGATGGTGCAATTCATGGTTCATCCGCCTTCTCCACGTTCCGTCTTCCATCTGCACTCCACCGTAGATGGTCCGCAACACCTTCCGTTCAAAAACACCAAGGGCGCGTTGATCCTCTGCACGTAGGGTTCATGTTTCGTGCCCATAGAGGAGTACCGGTCTAATCAGCGTCTTGTAAATGGTCAACTTCGTGCGATGGTGAACTTTGCTCGATCTGAGCGTTCTGTGGAGTCCAAAGTAGGCACGATTTCCAGCAACGATGTGTCTCTGAATTTCTCTGCTCGTGTCGTTGTCGGCGGTCACCAGTGAGCCCAAGTACACGAATTCTTCGACAACCTCGATTTCATCACCGTCAATATGAACTCGAGGTGGGGGGCGTGCCGTGTCTTCTCTTGAGCCCCTCGCTATCATGTACTTCGTCTTTGACACATTGATGTTCAGTCCGATTCGCCTAGCTTCAGCCCTTAGTCGGATGTACGTGTCCACCATCGTTTCAAAGTTGCGTGCAACAATATCAATGTCGTCGGCGAAACCAAGTAACTGAACGGACTTTCTGAAAATCGTGCCTCTCGTGTCTATCCCCGCTCTTCTTATCACACCCTCTAAAGCAATGTTGAACAGTAAACACGAAAGGCCATCACCTTGCCGTAACCCTCTGCGAGATTCAAAGGGACTCGAGAGTGTCCCTGATACTCGGACTACGCACATCACTCGCTCCATCGTCGCCTTGATCAATCTTATCAGTTTGTCCGGGAAACCGTATTCGTGCATAATCTGCCATAGCTGTTCTCGATCGATTGTATCATAGGCCGATTTAAAATCGATGAATAAATGATGTGTGGATACATTGTATTCGCGGCATTTCTGCAACACCTGGCGGATGGCAAATATCTGGTCCGTTGTTGCTCGTTCGCCCATAAATCCTGCCTGATATTGTCCAACGAATTCTCTAGCAATTGGTGATAGACGGCGGCATAGAATTTGGGAGAGTACCTTGTAGGCGGCGCTCAAAATTGTGATCGCACGATAATTGGCGCAATCCAACTTGTCGCCCTTTTTGTAGATGGGACACACGAAACCTTCCATCCACTCCTCCGGCAATACTTCCTCCTCTAAAATCTTGGAAATAACCCAGTGCAGCAACTCGCTTGGAAGTTGGTCCACTCCAGCGGCTTTGTTGTTTTTCAACCGTCTAATCCGTTTCTACCTCTTGGAGATCTGGAGGCGGAAGTCTTTCGTCGTCCGCGCGTGCTCCCAAAGTTATTTCCGTGCCACCTCCGCTACTGGCCACATCACCATTAAGGTGCTCGTCGTAGTGCTGCCGCCACCATTCGACCACCTCACGTTCGTTCGTGAGAAGATTTCCGTCACAGTCTCTGCACATTTCGGCTTGTGGCACAAAGCCTTTGCGCGAACGGTTAAGCTTCTCATAGAACTTCCGTGTGTCTTTAGCGCGGAACAGCTCTTCAATCGCTTCGCGATCTCGTTCTTCTTGATGGCGCTTTTTTCTTCGGAAGATCGAGTTTTGTCTGTTCCGCGCCTGTTTATACCGTGCCTCGTTCACTCTCGTGCGGTGTTGCAGCTTTCTCGCCCATGCTGCATTCTTCTCATTCTTCAACTGCTCGCATTCGCCGTCGTACCAGTCGTTTCTCTGATTCGGGGCCGCTGGACCTAGTGCTGCTGTTGCGGTGCTACCTATGGTGGATCTTATGTGCCTCCAGCAGACTCGGGAACTGTGACCACTATTTACAACAGTTCATCGATTCTGCCAGTCAACCAAAACACAAAGCAGCAGCAGCATCAATACCATCAGGCGTTGCGCTGCCAACGGTTCACACACTGCTTGACTGTTTTTGTCTCTCCACTGTGATCGTTTTTGGGCAGCTATATCGAGGTGTATGATTGAAAAACATGTTAAATAATTCAATCGCTAATATTTCGCTTGTGTTTTCAACTAATTGCAATCTATTATCGCTAATAGCAAGAGCACAATCATTCCATCGCGATACATATAAACAAGTTCAATTTCATGTTGCCTTTATCGAGCAAAAATGCAAAACCCCGAAAACCGGGAAAATCGTGTCACCACTGTGCTCGAGTCATTTCGCATTCGGGTTTGAAAAAACGTTAGGAAGAAGTAGATTACAGTTTTGAAGAGCCTTGACATTTTTTTTGTTTTGAACGGTCATATATTGCTTTGGATTTTGATGGTCGTGTAGAAAAATGTGAATGTCGAGGTGGTAAATGTTGGCTACAGTACATTTCCCATCCCTGGCCTTCCCATCCCAGGCGCCAAGCTGCTCTTCCGTTGGTAGGGCCACTTCCAACTGCTGCGCGTATTCTTGGGCTACTTCTGAGTCCCGTAGCCGCTCGATGTTAAGCCGCGGCGTTTGGCTTCGACGCGAGTTGTTCACCGTCGAAAGTTTTGAGCGCATACATACAGCAACTAGATAGTGATCCGAATCTATATTCGCACTGCGGTATGTGCGAACATTGGTAATATCAGAGAAGAATTGTCCGTCGATTAGAACGTGGTCGATTTGGTTCTCGGTTAGGTTATCGGGTGATCTCCAGGTGGATATCTATGGATCTATGGATCTATGGATATCTATGCGGGGGAAGAAGGTGCTTCGGACTACCATACCACGAGAGGCTGCAAAGTTGACGCATCGTTGGCCGTTGTCGTTAGATACGGCATGCAGACTGTTCCGCCCGATCACCGGTCTGTACATCTCATCTCGTCCTACCTGTGCGTTCATGTCGCCAATAACGAGTTCCACGTCACGCGGAGAGCATCCGTCATAAATCTGCTCCAGCTGCGCGTAATACGTCTCCTTCTCGTCGTCGGGTCTCCCTTCGTGTGGGCAGTGTACGTTGATGATGCTTTAGTTGAAGAAACGGCCTTTTATCCTCATCTTGCACATCCTTGCGTTGATCGGCTGCCACCCGATAACGCGTTGTCGCATCTTGCCCAACACTATGAAGCCAGTTCCTAGCTCATTTCTGGTGCCACAGCTTTGGTAGAAGGTAGCCGCTCGATGCCCGCTTTTCCACACCTTCTGTCCAGTCCAACAAAGTTCCTGCAGTGCTACGATATCGAAGTTACGGCGATGTAGTTCGTCATAGATTATCCTGTCGCAACCTGCGAAACCAAGTGACTTGCAGTTCCATGTTCCAAGTTTCCAATCGTAATCCTTATTTCGTCGCGTGGGTCTTTGCCGATTGTTCCGGGTCGTATTATCTCCTATGTTATTCGCAATAAGGTTTTTACGCCAACACTCCTGTCTCGCCGGAGCGCCATCGTGCCAGCTCTGTTTAACGTCCCAACTAACACTAGGACGAACGCGCTGATGGGGCTACCACCTTGGATTGAGCTGTGCGCGATTCAGCATTTCTTACTCAGCCGCTGGATACCAGAACAGACGCTGTTTGAGCCGCACCTCCTGGTGAACAGACGCTCGAGACGTACCTCCTCAATCTAGCTGATGTCAGAAGGACAACAGTGCCCAGGCTGCACTACCAGCCAGGGCCTTCCATTTTCACTTTCACGAATGGTTCGTCATGCTACATCTACTTCAACTCACTTCACTTTTTACTCTACTCACATATGTTGCTACTGCTACCGAAATCCTTTCGTTTTGACGAATTCATTCTTTCATTCTCTCCTTCATGTTTCTCACCGATGTTTCATTTCCAGCCGTTTCACATCTCTGATTGAAAATGTGTGTGTCAAACGTCATTTTCGTCTTGAAACAAAACTTCACCTATTCGAGCAGTTTTTTCATTGACGCATCTTTCATTGTTTTCTTTCAAAAACAGTTTCATTAGAGCCTGGTGAAAGAAATAATAAAAGTGTTTCAGTTGGATCGAGATTTTGTTTGCTAAACTGTTTATTAACAGCATTGGGCTACGTAACGTTTGCTCTGATGGAACGTAGGTAAGAAATAATATTCTATTTGATAGCGATGGAGGATCGAACGTATATTTTTTTTGTCAGGCGGAAAACCGTAAAATATGTCCCAACCTTTGTTGAAGCGGAATGCAGTTTGTTATACGCTAGCATGCAACGAATCCGTGAAGTGAATCGTAGTGGATTGGCAAACGGAATATGCTGACGGATCACAAGGAATGTAAAGAACATTTTTAAACTTTAATGCGAAGGATGCAGAACTTGCGGGAGGACGGAAAATGGCAGGCCCACGACCAGAGAAAAGTTCATTCCGTACTATGGTTCCAATATAATCACCAGGGAGCCTTCATTACCAATTTGTTAAACGTTCAAATAGTAGATCGTCATGATATACCGACAGTAAAACGCTCTTATTCAGTTCACCAAACGACAAACTAGTGTATGACAAGTAATTTGAATAAATACTGCAAAACTGGGTGTATATGAAAAACTGTGCCATTTCAGAGCCGTAGCTTTAATTTCATTACAAGAACATGCCAGCAATGAATGGTAGGGGAACATGGTACAATATGTTTTATACATGATGAACGGCATGAAGAGTTTATTCTTTCGCGAAAGCATGATTGGCTGCCCTTCATTTTCCTCTCAGAGTTTGCTATCTTCTACGAGGACATGGCTAGATACAATGAGAATTTCATTAAAACACGTAAGTGGAATTCAAATCTGATTCAAAATTGATTACAGTTAAATCTTTCTTACTCGATTTTGAAGTGAACATTCGCATCTCAAAAATTTTGTCAGTGTTGAAACCTAATTAGGGTGCCGGTACCAATGGTTGTAATGTACCAATAGATTGGACTATGGAATAAAACGTACATTTTTCGATAAAAACGACCTGCGCTATTATTGGTGGATAGATCGCCTCTAGTTTAGTCATTCATGCTTCATTCGAAAGATATTAGTTGCTGCTCCGAGGGAAAAATAGAAAACGTATGTAAAATTTAACTATTTTGTTTTAAATTCCTTGTAACATTCCCAAACGTTTACTGCTGGAGCACTAGCGCAACTACTGGAACGTGTGTACCAATAGTGGCTGAAGCGATTTTATGCCCAATAAATAATTTTATATTTTTCCCTTATAGTAGAGGTTGAAATCTTTCTGTTGACGCCAAAAGATTTTTGTTAAGGCTTTTCGCTATTATGTTATGATTTTTTATAGCTTAGGTAGTCCACTAATGACACTGGCACCCTATGTCTGTTGGCTTATGCTAAGCCAAATATTTGCACATTTGGTAAATCGTGTACTGATAGCTTGAAAGGGGTATCGAATTACAGTCAGGTTTTCTATGCGGCCACCCACTTTTCCCTCACCGTAATTTCTCAGCAGTCTGTAATGGGATGAAGCTTTTCGTTCGTGATTGAGACATAATATTGTTTGTAATTTATTCATACGAATAATATGCACTTAGGGGTTGTTCGTTAATTACGTAAAACAATTGTGGCGGTTCTTCAACCTCCCACCCACATGATAATATTGTTTGTATGAAAAATAAAAATAATTTGTATGGCGCGTGAGAAATCTAAAAAAAACCCTCCCCCCATATTACCTCACGTAACTTTTATAATTTTCTACAAAAGTCATAATTGGGTTAATGCATATTTTGTGATTTTCTTACTATCTGAGCACAAACATATCAAAACCATATGTTAAGCTGGAAGCTTAGACACTATTATAATATTACACAGATATATTAGTAAATAGTTGTCGCTAACAAAAACTAATAGACAATGCACTAAAGCAATCCAAAACAATAAGCGAATTCAAACAATAAATCCAATAAACTGTGGAACAGCTGAGCCAGGCGATGGGTCGATACACTCGATTTTTACAGTAGCTTTAATCTTGAGAAATGCTTGATGGGTTGAATTAGAATAGGGTCCGAATTGGACCAGGTTCCTCTAACGGGTTTCGTCTGAATATAGGTAAGAAGGGACAAGGTGAATCAAGGGACAAGATAGGTCAATATCATTTTGAAGGAAGATTGTAAAACATCATTAGATGTCAAGAGTTTAGCTAGTAGGGAGAAATGTTGATTATATTGTTTCTTACGTTTCTTACTTGTTAAAAATTGATAACGTAAAACTGAGCGATTTTCCTAGGATAATCTTTAATTAAACAGGAAAGTGTACCAGTTGTGGCAATAGTGGTTTCTTATTTGGCCACAGGAGTTTTCTCGAAAACTTTCACATTTTAAATATTTTGGAATGTTTTAACATCAAGATATATTTGATATCAAACTTTCCAAATACACAGAAGGATTAAACATTTGAATGTAATCAAATTATCACGTATGGCGAAATAGGGAACCATTATGTTCATAACTCGTACACTATAGAAAAGGAATTTTCAAGAGAATTTATGGCCATTTTTATATAAAGTTATATAAAGGTATAGTTTCCCAAATTTTGGATCATGAGCCGATGCTATTTTGTGCGACAAACAAAAATTGTATTCTTCGTCCAAGTTTTCGAACGCTTCATAGAACCTGTTTTGCAATAGTTATTGAGACATATAGGGTCGATGTACCAATAGCCGCATAGCTAAGAACAAAAATTCGTTTAAAATCGAAAAATAACGCTAGCTTCATTATTTTGACATCATCTCAAAGCTTTTTATCTTGGTTTTGTGGGAAAAATATGAAAACTACGAAAACTCAAATGTTTGTATTTATTATCGCGTGTGCCACTATAGGAATGCATGTGCCTATAATAGCACTATTTCTAATTTCTATTCCTATAGTAGCACTAGCATTACGCCGTTGGCAAAATACTAATAAAAACCGTATTTTTACAGAACTTTAATATTTTTCCTACAGAGTGGGGATCAAAAGCTTTCGTTTGAAGTACAAAAAAGTTCCTAATTCATCAATTATTTCGTTCAATAAAAAATTGTTTCACTCAGTAGTGCTACTATAGGAACAATATGTTTACTATAGGCGCAAGGGAGCTTAAATTTTAAGCAAAACTAATTATTTCGATCATTTTTTGAACAAAATCAAGCTTTGTATCAATGGTACTTAGATAAATAGCTCCTGATCTTCATGACAAAAAATGTTTTGAAAAGATTTATAGTAAAACGGCCGTAAAAAGCAACTAGTGCGACTATAGGGGACCGTCCACTAAGGGAACACCGACCCTAGTATTTTTCTAATCTTGCGCGAATGGTAAATGTAAAATTTCCAGCCTTTTAACAAACCAACCCTTTAACAGCAATCACAATAATTCAAATCTACTAGAATATATTACAGCTTTCTTCAAAAAGCTTTATTGATAATTTTAAATAAATGTTAGATTGACCTGAACCTTCCATCATTTGTTTAACTATTGATTCTTTTTTTTTCCTTTCAGAAAGAAATAAGTACCAATTATAACTACCAACACTTTTAAAATCTTTCCTAGCAATTTGTTGGGTGGGTCGCGATTATTACGCTTGACGGCTAGATGGGTTGCGCATCCCAAAAGTTTGAGTACCTATGATTCTTTTCTATGTGCTTGTCAGAGACACGTTACTCTTTGTAGGATTGATTTGTAGTTTTTATTTTATCAATATGTATGTAAAGGTTGGGTGAGTAGTGTAAAATATTGTTAGTATTGAATAATTATTGACTAAAAATCGAATTCAACATAGGCCGACCCATTTTGCCATTGGGTTTTAAAAATATAAGTTAAGCATACGTTCCTGAAACTGCTCGTCGAGAGGCGAGCATGAAACCTTATGAATTTTCATTTGCTTGTTACCAAAGCTTATTAGTGTGTGAAAGGTTCCAGGAGTCGAGTATTAATTCCCGTCGACGCTGTCAGGATTTTCCAAGATATAAAATCTCGTACCATGCCTTTCTTGGGAAGGAATGGTCCATGTGATAGGTTCGATTTATAGGATCCTAGGTGTATGTCTTCTTGAAGTCCGTGTTTAAAATGAATATGCATCGAAGGCAAATCTCAAATTTTCAAAAGCACAAATCTGGAGAACACCTTAAGCTTAGTACTAGAAATAGGCAGACATAACACTACAATTGACGTCGAAGAATGTCGGATGGCCAACAAGAAGAAAAAGTACAGTTATTTATTAGTTCAGTATGTATTCGTTATGTATTTCAGCAGGTACATTCTGTTCGCGGTATATGCTTGAATATCTCTATTGTTATATCAATAAGTCACTCATCAGCTTTCCATTGCGAGAGCTGGATCAGGATTTTCTCGAAAATTGTCTTATTCAGCTTTATCATTAGGATATTTGACATGGCTTCTTCACCAAGTGTCGATCGAGCATTGGTTAGAACCAAAGCTAAAGCGCTAAAGGCTCTTTCGACCGACACTTGGTTAGAAGGCGTGGCTAATACCACCGCAGCAACAGCGCTCAGTTCCGGATGTGTTGTCTTTCGGTCCACCCAGAACTTCCATACATCAAAATTAAAATTCTTTCTTGGTTCAACTTCCATGGATTTCAATTGCTGATTGAAATTTGAGTCGTTGGAGATAGACATATCCATACGTATACCACCGAAAAGTTCAGTAATCATCTGATCATTCTCGTCATCCTGTGGAATCGATACTTGGGCGGAGTCTGATTCCGATGACAATGTTGCTGGTTTACTTTGTAGACGCTGGATTCGCTTCCACGTTTCTACAATGTATCCCTGAAAAATATATGTGAAAATTTGATTAGAAGATACCTAAAAAGTGAAAAACTGTCGAGAAAAGAAGGGTGGTTTTTTAAATTTTGGTGTGGTATACAAAATGGTTTGTTAGTTATAGAAAATACCTTCGTATTTGTGTACCTGAATTTCTTCCTTTTCCTCGCTGTTGAATAGTGTAGAGCCTGCGAAATTAAGCCGGGGATCAAAATATAACGCCATCTTAAAAGCTCTTGAGCCACGTAGATTAGCCAGACGAGAAGTCAGTGTTTGCACCAGAGGTTCAGAGAATGGATTTGATTGTAGTTTTTTAACTTTCTGTATGGTGATCATCCACTCCAGGTAGAAGTCGCTTAGAGAAACATGAGCAGCCTCCATCTTCTTGGTGCAGATGAATAGTGGTTTGAATGCTTCTTCGTAATGTTCCGCAAAAGTCCAACTCAATGAAAGGTCTGAAATTGATCGATATTAAAAATGTTGGACAAACTGAATATCAATAACTAGTTACCCATTTCGGGAAACTGCTCCGCAAGTTTATCGAAGAAAGTCCGTTGCTCTAAGAAACTTGAGACCATCTCATAAATTCCACCCCAGCGGGTAGCTCCCCACACTGGTGGATATCGAGCTCCTTGAAGTTCGAAAGCGGATTTGAATTTGATCGTTTTACATTTTCTGGCCACCTCCGTTAGCATTTTTACATCTTCGTTAGATTTGTTGACTACGTCCAGTATCGCCAACTGAAGTGTGTGAACAGCGCAGCGAACTAAGTTGAGGTTTTCTTGTAATTCGCTATTCAAAGCAGCTGTTAGCTTGTGCTCTTCTAAGTCCTGTTCCATTTGCTCTGCATCCGTTTGATCTGATTGTTCGTGCAACGCCCAACTGAAATGCTCCATCTCATATTCTTGCTTGAGTTGTCGGACGGCTGCAAGCATGTTTGCTCCGTTGTCGCATGTTACCGAAAAAACTTGCTCAATACTTATTGCGTAAACTTTGATGATCTCCAAGATCTTTCCTTTGAGGAAAGCGGCTGTCTGTCGTTCTTTCACTTCAATAATACCTGGAACAAGTTAAGTAAATCCTAGCAATAAAAATCAATTGTGAAGCAGCAGGGCGATGAGCGAATTATTATCCTACATAAAAGCAAAGATTAATGGACTAGGGCTTCTTTCAATGGATTTAACCGGAGTTTTTCCAAGAATTCTCAAATGTTCCAGAGATTGCTCCGGAGAATCCAATAGGGAATCTTTAAAGAGTTTCTCCAAGAATTTCCCAGAAAGTCTTTAACAACTCCTCAGCAATTTTCGCGATAAACTCTACTTCGAGAATTCCTACCAGGAAATCGTGAAGGATTCCTGCAGGAATTCTCAAATGAGCTACTAGAGAAGTGCATAGTGGAACTTCTGGTGGAATTTATTGTATAAATTCTGGAGAAATTTCTGAGAGTTTTAGGGAAATTATTGAAGACTTCATGGAATTCATCTGAAGATCCTCCTGGAATTTCATGCAACAATTTCTTCAGAGTTTCTTCTAGAACTCATTCCACTGAGACAAAGCCTGTTTCTCACATTAGTGTTCTGAATGCATTCTCAGGCAATCCAAAGGAAGTTCTGGAGAAACTTTACAGATATTCGTTCCGAAATTCGCAGGAATTTCTGAAGAACCTTCGCAGGAATTCCTGGAGGAACTTCACAGGAATTACTGAAGTAACTCCGGAGGAACTCCTGGAGATAATTGCAGAGAAATTCCTGGGGGTGCTTCGTAGGAATTGATAGTCTTAGATGGAATTACTAATCCCTTGAGTAATGAGTAAACGAATCCTTGAAGGAATATTTAGAGAAAATCACGGTTAAATTTCTTAACCCTCTAATACCCACATTAATTATTTTTTGAATTATTTGTGAACAGCCCTATCCCTTTTCATTTTTTTGAAGCCTCTTCTTGTTACCGATTTTTCGTAATAAGAACATTTTTTTCTTGTAATTAACGCGAAAACAGGTTTGAATTATTTTAATACCTCCAGACTCTTCTGTTGTGATAGAGTGTTATGTTATGTGTTATGTCCCAAGGTTTAAGCCAAACATATCAATCATTTTGATTTCCGAGCTTCGAAAAAAATACACAAAATTCAAAAAAGAATACCCTGTTTTAAGGAGGGGTTAGGTATTAGAGGGTTTAGGGAATTCTAATGGAATTCTTGGAGAAGTTTTCGAGAGAGTTCTTGGGGAAAGTTTGGGTAAAATTCCTGGAATAGGTGTTAGAGGACGTCTTAGATAAATTTCTAGAAGAATCCTTTAAGTAGTTCCTGATGAAATCATGAAGAAAATTCTGAAAGTGTTCTCTGAAGAATGTTTAGAGGCATAACTCGCTGGATTCGTTCGTGGGTTTTCCTAGGATTTCACCAACAATATCTCGGAAAACACCTGATGTTTTTGATTTCATCCAAGAATGGGGCTCTGCACAAAAGTCCTCCTTTCTCTTTCACTCCTTCATGAAGTTTGTAAACAACAAGGCCAGTAAAAGGCAAAATCACATACAAAATCAAAACAGTGCAGAAACCTATTGTTCAAGAAGTCTAAGGATTCAATCAATGCACAATGGTCGGGCTCCGTGTAAAAGGGCTGTCAAAACTACCAAAAATGATTTTGAGTTTTTCATGTTTTTTATTATTTCAAAATATACCTTAACATTATATTATTATGATCTTTCATCGAAATCGATTATATACATCCCAACTTCTTTTTACGACCGTTATCGGAGGGTCGTACAAAGAATCGGTCGTAAAAAAATCAGTGTTATAGGGTAAGTGTACCAGTTATGGACATAGTGGTTCCCTATTTCGCCATACGTCATTACTTTAATGTCTTCAAATTTTGAATTTTTTTGTGTATTTTAGTTGTTAGATTTAAGATATATCTTGAAAGCATTCAAGAAGATTTAAAATGTTAAAATTATCAAAATGTCACATATGGCCAAATAGGGAACCACTATGGCCATAACTGGTACACATTCCCTAATTATGTTTTTGAAAAATGCAACGTCTAGATGCGGAAATACTGATTCGAGATATTCGGCAATGTTGAAGCATGGGTTGAGAACTATCCAAAATAGCCGTTCAAGTTTTTATATTTTGGTAATAGATGGCAACACTGCTCGATTGTTATCAAAAGAGCCAATTTTATGGGGGTGTGATATGCAAATACCAAAGAATCTAAATATAATGATACTGTATGTTCACCAAAGTTAAAGGAAGTGTTGCGTGCCATACAGTAAGTCGATTCACAAATGTTCATGCGGCTGGCAACATTATCATTATTCTAGCTAAGAGATTCGAGATTTTGCCACCAGGCGGCGCTAGTGAGCATAGAATTTTTGTTTTCCGGATATCTCAGGGTCCTGACCACTTAGAGAGATGGCGTCTTCGGCAAAGTTGTTCAGTAGCTCAAGGACTATCATTATTCTGGCCAAGAGATTCGTGATTTTGCCACCAGGGGCGCTAGTGAGCATAGAATTTTTGTTTTGCGAATAGCTCAGGATACTGACCATTTAGAAAGATGGCGCCTTCGGCAAAGTTGTTCAGTAGCTCAAGCGCTATCACATAATAGCTATGCGAATCAAAATTTTGCCACCTAGCGGCGCTAGTGAGCATGACTAAGTGGATCCTGACCACATAGACATGACGTCTTGGGCAAAGTTGAGCTACTCAACAAGTTTTCCGAAGGCGCCATCTTTCTAAGTGGCCAGGATCCTGAGATATTCGCAAAACAAAAGTTTCAGAATTTACCAAGCTATGAGAGCCGCTGTATGTTGATTAACTTGGAGCTTCTTCACGCAAGGCGAGATGTTTCAAAAGCTTGTTTCATCAGTGATCTACTTCAAAATCAAATAGATTGTCCTGCTTTACTCGGCAGGTTCGATATTAATATTCGAAGCCGTAACCTACGATCACACTCTTTTCTGCATTTAAATGCCGCAAGAACAAATTATGGATTAAATGAACCACTGCGTAATATGTGTCGTACTTTTAATAAATGTTTCGAAGGATTTGATTTTCATGTTTCCCGCAATGTGAACAAGAGTAGATTTAAGAGGATTCTTTGTTAGTTTTAAGGTGTATTTTATAGCCGTTAAGCATGTCATTGGGGTGTATAATTTTAACCTGTTGACAGTAATAATAATAAATAAATAAATAAATAAACTATTTTGTGTAGTTGAACCAATCATAACTAATAGTTAAACCAACCATAGCTATTGTTGAATCAATGTTAATGGATGGTTGACTGAAATTCAATGTGAAATATGATTGATCTACCAGCAATTTGATTGACTGGACAATTATTTTTTCTCCGTGTAGGCATAGAGTATCTTTGTACCTGCCACACGAAATACGAATGTGAAAATGGCATCTTTGGCAAAGAAAGCTCTCAGTTAATAACTGTGGAAGTGCTTATAAGAACACTAAGCTGAGAAGCAGGCTCTGTCCCAGTGTGGACGTAAATGCCAAGAAGCAGAACAATGTTAGCCCTTGAACTACTGAACAATTTTGCTGAACATCATGACCCTCTATTTTGAATACTTTTTAAGATATTGATCATTTATAAAAACGGTCGTTAATCTGAATTTCGGTCGTAAAAAGAACCGTCGTTAAATAAAATTTCACAAAAATTGTTTTTTACATGAAAAAAAGTCAGTTCAGAAAATTTTACGTTCACTGTCAAATTTTCAGCGATGTATGTTTTTCTAGTTTTTGAGATATATTTTTTGAAAATAAAAAATCAGTCATTTTTCATCGGCACACACTGCAGGTCTCAGCGAATTAGAATTTCTATTTCTAAAAAAATCATAACTTTTGAACAACTCAACCGATTTCCAATCTTTTTTATGGAATAAAAGCTTTTTTTCAAAAAAAAAAAAATTAACTCTTGAAAAAAAAAATTGTTTGACATGACAAAATATAAAAGTTTCCTAAAAACTATTTTCATGTAAAAAAATATATATAGGGAAAGTGTACCAGTTATGGCCATATTGGTTCCCTATTTGGTCATATGTGAAATTTCAATGACTTTCATATTTTTAATCTTTTTGAATGTTTCAACATCAAGATATATCGTATATCTTACTGCTAAAACAAACAAAACTTTTCAAAATGTGGAGACATTCAAGTTATAACATATTTTGTTTCAATTTTGTTTAATTTTCAGGTAAGGAGTCTAAGTGACATTTTGGTCGCTATTTAAGTGAAGTAGGGAAAGTGTACCAGTTATGGCTATAGTGGTTCCAAACTACTAAAACGCACAGAATGATTAAAACTTTGAAAATACTCAAATTGTCACGTATGGCGAAATAGGGAACCATAACTGGTACACCTACCCTATAGCACATTTGTTTTTGGATTTTTTTTCGTTCAATAGAAATATAATATAATTCATAGGAGATTTTCTTGTTTTTTCTCTTTGGATGGATTTGTATGGAATGAAAAACTGCAGAATAAAGTTTAAAATTGATTTTCCCAACACTTGGTTTTGTTATTTGCTTCTAATCCTCTCATATGTTTTGTTTTTTTAAGCTACAGTCAACTCTCACTAAATCGATACTTGAGGGACCATTGAGTTAGAAGGTATCGAGTTATAAAACACAAAAACCGGTGTAAATGTGATCCAAGGAACCATCGAGTTAGTCATGGAATACAACTTCTACTATGGTTCTCTAACTCGGAATTGAGATACCGAATATCGAATAAGGGAAAATTGACTGTATAAACCAGCCAAAATATATCATATGGTGCTAGAAAAAAATGTGCGAACTGAGTAACAGCATCTGTTACAATCCAGTTGTAATCCACTGGTCGGGATCCCATCCTATAAACCACATAGTCATTTAGGAGAAGGGGGAGAGGAGTGTTCTGCCCAAAGACCACATTGTACAAACATTTTGAATTTGTTGTGTGGACCAAAGACCACTGGGAAATGCTGGATGAAGTGGTTTATGTACAGCAGCTTTATAATTCCATCCCGAGATAAACTAGTCAAAGTTTATAAATCTCGTTAATAGAGAAAAAAAAATGGCATACCAGCCCCTCTTGGACACTGCTAACACCTTTTTACTCTAATAAGGAGGTGTAAGGGGGAATTCTTAACAGGATGAAAAATTATATGAGGTTGGAGGTGTTGGGTATGAACGAAGATGTTTTTTTTTTCTGAGGGGCGGTGTAATTATTTGAAGAGACTCGAAAGGAAATTTGAGTAAACCCAAAAGGAGTATGCAAATAGACTAAATCGAAGCATTTCCTATTTTGAACACACAAACAAAACATATAGATTCCTAAGATGTTTACTTACCCAAACTACGTGTGACAACATTTCCGTCCAGTGAATACTGGGCAAGCAACGCCAGAACATGCCGATTGTGACGGCTCGCGGAGTCAATTTTGAGGGATACCAACATGCCCTTTACTTCTTTACTGATTTCCTCCTTTATAAGTAGTGCCGATTGCGCCAACACGTTTCGGATGAATCGTTTATCGATTGAAAGTCCAACAGCAGCTTTCAGTGGGTTGAGTAGTAGTGTCATACCTTCCCATTCAATGAAAGACAATGGGAGGTTATGATACGCTACGAGCTTGACCAGTACTTCTATAAGTAGCTGTCGGTCAATGGCAATCGATCGTTTTGATATCATTCTCTGCTTTTTGGCTGGAGGCTCATCTGATATGAAGCCTCTGTCGATGGCCTTATCCGTATGTTTGGTTCGGAAATGCCTTATGAAATTATTTATATCAAGTTTCTGCTGCGTATAGCGGCAGTCACTCTCCACATCAATTTTGCACAATGCCTTTCCGTCACTTATTTCCACAAACTGAGACGCGATTTCGGCTAAGGATGAGTTTCTGAAGGCCCGCTTTCTGCCAATCTTGACGATAGAAGATCCCGGTTGTTCCATAATGGATTTGTTTTTCGTTTCGCGTGGATAAAAATCACGAACTTTTAGATTTGCGACGGCTCTACACCACAGAATGACACACTTCAACACAATCAGTGAAACACTTCAGCTATGAGAATGAAAGGATCTAATTTCGAGCAGTTTAATACGTCAATGAAAGAACTTTTGACTGAATGAAAAGGAAGACCGAATGACAGCGGAAATGAAACGAATAGCAAATCAATTCATTTACGTGAGTATGAATGCTCATTTCTCTCTCACAAAACAAACAAAAAATCGAGCTGATACAAGTGAGTGAAGTTGGAGTGAGATGAAAAAGAAAAATTATCATACTCATAGTTTCATTTCGACGATGTCCCGCCCTGCTACCAGCTAAGTACGCAATCCTTAGCTGGCGGTCTTTGTCTTCGTTTGACCCGTGGAAGCGTGAGGTAGGAGCTGTGTTGAACGCTCCTTCCTAGTTGTCGACTCACCGTTTTGCAGCCCAGCAAGGAACTAGTAAGGTTAAAAGAAGTTAAAAGTAGTTAAACGAGTAAAGATTAAAAATTAGTCAAGATATTAAAATGAATTCGAATTCCATCTGATTGTAGAAATAAATAAGGAGAAGTCCTTACTCTACATGTATTGAAGCAAATAAATAAATAAATAAATAAATAAATAAATATGTTGAAGCTGACGCCGGTCGATTTCTGGTCAGATTTCAGACGCCCACATGCATATGTCGTCCTTGAGTTTGAAATCAACAGCAAACTAGGCATTCAAAGATTTTGCCTCTGGTTTTGATTCTGCTAAAAACCCTTCTACAATTAATTCGGTCTTAACAGATTCTAGTCAGCTATGTAGCCAACTAACGCTGACTTTAAGTATACCTCCACAGATTTTCCTAAATCTTCTAACTATATTTTATGTTTTCCTTCTTAAATAACAAGGTAATGAAAATGACTTCACACGACACATCCACACAGATATTGTTCTAGATTAATTCCAAATATTTCTGGGATATTTAGATTATTTTCATGAGCTTAAAAGGTATTTTGTAGTATTTTTTTTTCTTTTTTCAGAATCTGTGTCGATATTGATCGAGAATTTAAGATCATCGTCGATAATCACGTATTCAAATTTTACTTCACATTTTGGTATTGCAATACCTCTTGCTTCAACGATGGAATTTGTTAAAGTTTCGAGAGCATTATCAATGTCAAGTTTTGGGGCGAGTGATGCGGGCAGGATCAATCGTGTTGCGCGTCGCTCGCGTGGCACGATAGTATATAAGAGTCGCGGATCCCGTGATTAGCGTTAGAACACACTTAGATTAAATTACTGGGGTCGGTAAAATTTTACTGGGTTTTTGAACTACCGAAAAAGTCAGTAAAATGTAAACTGTCGCTACGCGTAATCGAAAAGCAAATTCATGTTTCATTTTTTATCGATATATGATATAAAAAGGAAGCTCTCTGCAAAATTTCAGTGAAAAATCTCTGTTTTTCGATTTCTGATATTTATTTTTAGTTTACTGACTTTTTCGGTAGTTCCAAACCCCAGTTATTTTTACCGAACAGATTGAGTGTGTAGTATTTGATCCTTTTGTCGCTCTTGCGAGGGCGAACGATGAACACTTGTTCGGCATACAATTCATTTATCGAATAATATCGTGAATCCGGTCAGGCGTGAATATATCAAGGATCGCATCATCAACTAAAGATGACTCCCAGATCCTTACCTTATCCCACTAACCCAATATCTTTTCCATGACAACTATGGAGATGCAGAAGATTCTTCGGTCTCTAAAACCAATGGTTGTCTAACTAACATTCCTTCCCTGCTCCGATGACTGTAAGGACGTGGCCGGCGCCGTTATTGACTTCTAAAGTTTGAGCTCTCGATTTGTGCACATTGAAGAATGGTAAGCTAATCCCAAGCCCCATTCACTAAATCCCTGTGCAACTTCGAGTGCTCTGGTCAATCATGGAGTAGCAACTACGAATTGTACGGTCATTTATGCTCATGCTCATTATCAACGTGAAGTTTTGTTTGGAAAGAATTTGTAGAAAGGTTTCTAGCTGAGAGAGAGAGAAGACAGCTGGCTTAGATTGTGAGCTCCCAAAAGCCAATGGAACCTGTCATCAACTATGACTGGAAAACAAACACATTCGGACGGCAGAACGTGAAAAAGCATCAAAATTCAAGTAAACGTAATTAAAATTTCTAAGTGTTTGATTTCACATTTTAAAAAGTAGAGTATATATATATATACAGCCATTCCATGAAAAACCGATCTAGTGGGTCACCGAATTTCGTGAAAATTTTCTATTTTGTTCCTTATTCAAAATAAGGATACACGTGTTTTTGTTTTTTTTTGATTAGGGTGACCATTTCCGAAATAAGGTGACTAGAAAAATCGCGATTTTGATTAATTTTTATTTTTAAAGATATTATAACTTTTGAACCGTTCGACCGATTTTCAATCTTTTTGGACGAAATGAAAGCTAAAAATTTTGACTTTTCAGGAAAAATATGAAACTTCACAAAAATATTTTCCGTTTTTTCGTGTTGGACCAAAGGGGCTATTGCTGTTTTCATTTTTTCTTGAAAGTTCAGTTAATTTTACGTTTACTGTCAAATTTTCAGCGATGTATATTTTTTAGTTTTTGGGATATAGTTTTTGAAAATAAAAAATTAGCCATTTTTCATCGGCACACACTGTAGGTCGCAGTGCATTAGATTTTTTATTTAAAAAAAAAATCATAACTTTCGAACAGCTCAACCAATTTCCATTTTTTTTTAAAAAGCTTAAAATTTCAACTTTTTGAGATCGCAGTTAGCTGCGCGCGCGAACAGGTGTATTTAAAATTGATCTGTCACGTTTTTATCATCTCCGCAAATAATTAGATTCGGCTGGTGAAACGGCTGGTGCTGTTTTCGAAAAAAGTGTCTTCTTCTGAAATATTCGAGCATAGGTTGAGGTGCATCGAGCTTTTCTCGCTCCGAAAAAGGACGTGAAAATTTCTAACCAGTGTTTTTTTTTTGTCTCGTGTTGCTTATCTGCGGTTGGTGAAATTCGGCTGATGATGATGATGATGATGATGTATTCTACCATCTATTGTAGCAAGGCATCTGCCTATAGCACTGGAATAATCTGAAAAGCGATTTGATCAAGATTGTACTGTTGTTTGTGAGCAGGCAGTCTCCTGTATGAAGGGCCAAAATGGATGTGTGGACCCGCAAGCAGAGACACTTGCACGAAACCCGCGTCAGGGAAGAAGAATCTCCTTCCAGAAGAAAGTTTTCACGAACAACTGTACAATAGAGTGATGCAAATTTTGAAATGTTTGCTCCCCTATGCTTAAACGATTTTAATTACGGTAAATAGCATCCTCCCAGATAGCCGTAGCGGTAAACGCGCAGCTATTCAGCAAGACCAAGCTGAGGGTCGTGGGTTCGAATCCCACCGGTCGAGGATCTTTTCGGGATGGAAATTTTCTCGACTTCCCAGGGCATAGAGTATCTTCGTACCTGCCACACGATATACACATGCAAAAATGGTCATTGGCATAGTAAGCTCTCAGTTAATAGCTGTGGAAGTGCTCATAGGATCACTAAGCTGAGAAGCAGGCTCTGTCCCAGTGGGGACGTAACGCCAGAAAGAAGAAGTATCCTCCCAAAATTTGAAGTGATTCGGAAGAAATTTGACTGTGCACACGCCATTCGAAGTCTATATGGAGATTACTATAGAAAACGCCAATCTTTTGTGTTCAGCCCTCTATCTCTTCGCCATAATATTTTATGGAAAAGTGAACAAATTCTTCTAATGTAAATTCTTCCCAGCTACAACTTTGCCGAAGACCACTTTTTGATTGGACCTCAGCATAAATTGTTATTCATCATCATAAAGTTGGTTTGCATGTAGCATGTTTCACCAACTGTTCGGCAGACAACAGTGGTGCTTCTGGTGGGTAAAATAGATCAAAGTAATCCAGGCTACTATGTTCTACAGCAAAAAAAACAGTGTTGCTCTGAAAGTAATTGAATGATCATCTCAGCATGGTTTAGACTTTGTTATCAATAATAACAAATTATCCTTACGTCCCATCAAAATGTGGTCTTCGGCAAAGTTGTAGCTGGGAAGATTTCACATGAGTAGAGTTTGTTCACTTTTCCATAGATTTTAATTTCGAGTAGTTAGAGGACTGAACACAAAAGCTTTGTCTTTTTCATAGTAATTTCCATATAAACTTCAAATGGCGTGTGCACAATCAAATTTCTTCCAAATCACTTCAAATTTTGGGAGAATGATTTTTATCATAATTGACACCGATTAATCATAGGGGAGCAAAAATTTCAAAATTTGCATCAGTCTAGTGCACAGCCCTCACTCAGGAAGCACTAATGATGAAAAAGGCGCTTTTTACGTGCAGCTCGAACGCGAGTACGACAGCTGCCCAAGCCACGACGTCAAAATCATCATAGTAGATCTTAACGCTCAGGTTGGCCAGGAGGAGAAGTTCAGACCGACTATTGGAAAGTTCAGCGCCCACCAGCTGACGAACGAAAACGGCTAACGACTAATAGATTTCGCCGCCTCCAAGAATATGGCCATTCGTAGCACCTACTTCCAGCACAGCCTTCCATACCGATACACCTGGAGATCACCACAGCAAGCAGAATCACAAATCGACCACATTCTGATTGATGGTCGGCACTTCTCCGACATTATCGACGTCAGGACCTATCGTGGCGCTAACACCGACTCTGACCACTATCTGGTGATGGTTGAACTGCGCCCAAAACTCTCCGTCGTTAACAACGTACGGTACCGACGACCGCCCCGGTTCCGCCTAGAGCGGCTCAAGCAACCGGATATCGTAGCGGCATACGCGCGGCACCCTCAAGAGAGTGAGCTGGATGAAGCCCCTCTTGAGGACAGCTGGAGAACAGTAAAAGCAGCCATCAACGATGCAGCTGAGAGCAACGTCGGGTACGTGGGACGTAGTCGATGGAACGATTGGTTCGACGAGGAGTGCCAGTAGGTTTTGGAGGAAAAAAAATGCAGCGCGGGCGGTCATGTTGCAGCAAGGGACCCGGCAGAACGTGGAACGCTGTAGACGGAAACGGCAACAGCAGACCCGCCTCTTTCGGGAGAAAAAAAACGCCGCCTGGAGGAGACGGAGTGCGAGAAGATGTAACAGTTGTGCCGGTCTCAAGAAACGCGTAAATTCTATCAGAAACTCAACGCATCCCGCAACGGATTCGTGCCGCAAGCCGAGATGTGCAGGGATAAGGATGGGAGCATTTTGACGGACGAGCGTGAGGTGATCGATAGGTGGAAGCAGCACTTCGACGAGCACCTATTTATTTATTTAGTTGATGTTACATCAATTAATTTGATAAAACTTCGTTAACGATGTTACACCAATTTACCGGTAGTCCTCTACGGGCATGAAATGTGGCCGATGCTCGAGGAGGACTTGGTAGCATTTGGAGTCGGACAGCAACCCTGCGAAGATGGTGTTCGCTTCGGATCCGGTTGGTACAAGAAGCGTGAAGCGCAGCGAACTAGGTGGGCGGATAAAGTGAGTATCGATTTGGTGAGCGTGGGGCAGAACCGAGGATGGAGAGATGCGGCCACGAACCGAGTTTCGTGGCGTGAAATTGTTGATTCAATGTTATCTGTTTAGATGTTCACTAAATAAATAAAAATGAATATATAAAGAAAAATTGATAAATTTTACAAGTTATGAAGAGAAAACAAATTTAGTGATTCCTAAAAATATATTATTCCTTAAGCATTTTTTGTTGATACTTAATCGTACAAGAATAAAACACCTTAAAGTGATTCAGTTATTATCCGTTATTACACATCACAGAAAATAGTAATTTTTATTGGCGATATTAACGATTCCTTGAAGACAGGGAATATTTCCATAATTGAACATAATATACAAAAAAAATCAAAAGGGCACTGTCATCGCTTAGTTGATATCCTCTGATTAAGGTTTTATTTTAATTTATTCTTTCTTGCTTATACATGCTTGTTATAAATGTAACAGTTATGAAAACAATCAATAGTCCTTAACAGGTATCTAAAAAAGGCCTTGGTCGAATAAAAAAAAAGAAACCATCTGCCTACACTAGCGTTATCGAAACAACCTATTATAACAAAACTATCACAGCTAATACACGAGAATTCCCAATAGAAAATACTTGCATGTAACATATAATTGAGCACTTTATGCAGGAAAGGCCATATCAGCATTATGTTCTAGCACAGACAACGTAACAAATTTCAACAAAATCCATCGCCCGGTTTACGCTATCATCATCTGATGAGCAAATTGCACTAAATGCTGTTTGTGCAACAAGACCTGCAGATGGCGGTAGTGTGAAACGTCAAACTCGAAGAAAAACGATGCACGGGCCTCTGCTTGAGATGTTTGAAACGTAGCGGATTTGAAATGATCGTTAAATGAGTGAGCTATGGAAATTTCGTTAGTGTTGCCTGTGGCTCTAGTATTCTCAATACTTATGCATTTTTAAAATATCCTGCTAAAACCTTCGATATCACTAAAATTCTGACACCATTCTCTAACAGATGTAACAACAACTTAAAATTAACTATTTCACGGGGATGATTCAGAATCTTGTTTTATACGGAACCTGCACTTTCTCACCTTCCGCTGCATCCATTTGGATTTAGCTGTGTCCAGCAGTTGATTCCACAGTTCAGTATCCTGTGCTGCGTTCCGCCAGTTTGTGTACCGTTTCACATTCCTCAAATCTTGCTCTACACAATCGATCCACTGGGCGGGTGGATGTCCTCTAGGAAGTTTGACGTTTGGATTGCTTTCCAGCGCGATTCGTGCAGGGCAGTCCTCGGGCATGCGCAGGACATGTCCAGCCCATCGTAGCCGTCCTATATTGATCGTATGTTCAATGTCGAGCTCCGCGATTCGCTGAACCATGTCGGAATACATAGCTTCGTAGGATTTTCCATCACATGTCCGTAGTTTTCCGTAGATCGATCGAAGCACTTCACATTCAAAGTCTTTGAGTTTCTTCAAAGAAACGCTCGATTTGGTAAGGACCCATGACTCGTGGCCGTACAGCACTTGCGGTCTTATTTGAGTTTTATAAATGATTTCCTTGTCAAGAGTTTTAAGGGTTGAATCGAGCAGTTCCTGGAAAGTATTCCCAATTGTTATACGGCGATCGATTTCCTTCATTAGATCATTATCATAGGTTATTGTTGAATCTAAGAATTCACACTTCTTTTCCACCTCAAATTCATCGTGATCAAGTGTGACTTTAGTCATTTGCTTTGTTTTACTCTTAGGTTGTGCATACATATATTTTGAATCTTTGAAGGCCAGAATCAAACCAACCTTGATTGCTTCCCGCTTCAGTTTCGTGTATGCTCGTTCTAGATGAGAAAAATCTCTGGCAATCAAGTCAATGTCGTCAGCGTAACATATGAACTGTAAGTTGTCCATAAAAATCGTGCCACTACTATCGATCATCGCTTTCCGAATTACTACATCTAGCGCAATAGCCAAGAGCAATTGGGACAGTGGATTCCCATGTTGCACACCGATGTGAGAATTGGGGTTCATGAAATCAGATGTAGTTTTTAGCGATTCAATTACATCTGCAGGCCAACGATAACTCTGGTGCACCATTTTCCACAACTGTTCTCGATTGATGGTGGCGTAAGAATTTTTCAAGTTGATGAAAAGGTGATGTGTAGGAACCTTGTATGTATGACATTTGTGAAGAATTTGTCGCAATGTGAATATGGCTTCAGTTGGCAACAGTGCGCGGTACTTCGATAACGATGTTTTGAGAGTATCTATCAAATTCCCATGAACAGTATCGGAGTCTTTTTCTCTGTGCAGTTGTCCAGAATGGTTTTCCGATAAAGGCTGTAGCACGTTGAGGAAGCTAGAAATGATCAATTTTTGATTCTGGGGTAGCGTCATTGTTGTAAGCAGGTTAGCAAAAGTCGCTTCGCTTTGCTCTGGATCATGTCTTTTGCACTTCATTTTGGATAGGGTCATCTGATAGCCATTTTTGGTTAGAGTTTTTTTCTGCAATATATTATGAACTTGAAAAAGATTAAAAGTTTAAATTAAAACTGAACTTATTAAAGCTATGTGCAAATCTAGAAGCAGTATAGAGTAACAAGTAAGAAGAGCGGAATCGCTTTCGCAAACAAAAGCTTCTCCCGTCTACCCAAGGCACCTAAGGGTGGTCAATATTGCCGCGTTTATTGAAACCCGTAGCTTATCGAATTATAAGTGGTTGATTACAACATCTATCTTGATACATTGACGACGTATAAAAATAAAGCCTTCGAATTCAAGATGGAAGAGGAGAAAACAAAATGATGACTTAAAAATCGTTATATCAGACCTAGGCCCAGATGGGCTAGATCGAGCCCGAAACCGGTCGACTAAGAAGATAAATTTAAATCCTATTTTAATCGTTTGTAAGAACAATATGTGTTATGTCCGGTTTCGTGTCGCGTTCTGTGAGTTTACATGAAGTTCTTACGTTGCACAAACCCCCGAGAATAGTCAATCAAAATGTGCCGAAGAAGGACGGCAGAAGTTTTGTTATGCAAAGTTTGTTCCGCCTTTTCCCATGGTATTCTAAAATTAAACATCATTTTCACTGATCTTACCTTCAATTGCAATCGCATCTATAAAAGATGGAACAACAGTCTCAACTGCCTGCAATAGCACCTCCAAGGACTCTGCCGATTGCAAAAGTGACCTCAGGTGTGGCACAGAGTTTCTGCTCGTCTGCTCAACTCGAGGGATTTCCTTTTTCTGGTCATCAGCTCCACACGCGTTTGCACCAACATGGTAAACGACCGGATAATGATCGGAGCTCAACTTCTGGGTAACAGTAGGTTCGTTCATAGCAAAGTTTGCCAAGCATATGTCCACATACGATGCGTACGTACCACGCTTAAACGTTGGATGCTTCGGCATATAAACGGTAAGTTGATCACTTCGACTTTCCGATGACCGCAAAGTTTTCAAAACTAATTTCCCATTTGTATGATTCGCATCATCATGCCACTGTTTATGACGGGCGTTTAGGTCTCCACATGTGAGGAATTTATTCTGGGGCTCAGTCAACTTGAGCAAGTCCGATTTGAACTTCTGAGCATTTTGTTTGTGGCACTGCGACGGACAATAAACGGCGTAGATGTTTAGCTTTTCGTTCGATACCATCAATTCAATGCCCACGGATTCGATGACGGTAGTGCCGGTTGCGATTTCCCGGAATTGTATTCCTTCTCGAACGAGTATTGCCACACCACCCCATGTCTGGTCCTTGCGATCCTGTCGTACTGGTTCTTGAAAGCCAGGGATGGCAAAGTTCAAGCTTACATTGAGGTGGGTTTCCGTGATTACAGCAACATCGATGTCGTTCGTTGTGAGGAATTCTGTTAATTCATCTATTCTATTTGCAACAGAACAGGCGTTCCAGTTCATAACTTTCAAAGATTCTGGGGGCATTTCGCAAACAAATATTGTTGTGTAAACTTCAGTATAGGATAACGTCACACCTTGAACTTAGATCTGTAATTATCACGATTAGAATATATAAAAAGTAACTGCTCTATATGTTGTGTATACAAAAAAAATGCATTTTTTGATAGATCGAGTCTATAGTTGCCAATATATTGCAAAAAAGTTTCACGCATTGCACATGCTTCTTCACATCGTTAGACCTCTGATCGCCGCTACAGTAAAACTTTCGTTGCTGTGTGGAATCATTCAGCTGAATTTCGATAAGATTACCACAAATATTAGCTGTGTTTCATTCAAGATCATGGAGTAGTGATAATAGCAGAAAAGTGGTTACCAGTTCCAAAAGAGACCTGACTCAAGAAGATACAAGTAGGGAAAATTTGTGATTAAAATTAAGATAGGATTAACTGCAATGGAAACCTTAAGGATATCATGCTTTCAAAATAAAGCTGTCCCATTTGAAAACATTAGTGCCTAGCTCTTCCAACGATAACTTGAAAGAACACCCTATTTAAAAAATGGACAAATTTCCGATTAAATGCTATGGCGTAAATAATCACTGTAACAACTGTAGTATTAGAGACTGAGCCATACTGATAATGAGAAAAAAAAGCAACCAAAGCTTTTGTACGTATAAAAAACATCCACGTCATGCGACCACTCATTGGTCGATCGATTGAGCCAATCAACGGATGATTGTCAAGGATATAGGGGAAAAGCACATGTATAAAAGAGCACCGCAATGTGCGATCAAATTAATCATCGATTCTGAATCGAACTGCCGTTCTGAACGGAAGTGTTTTTGAGTTGTTAACACAAGTTCGAATTATTTCGTGTGCGAAGTGCACCTCTCCGCGATTTCCCGTTCCCGCGACTGCTCCCCGGCGCTAGCATACCAGGAAGGTTCCGGCATAGCCGTGATCACGGAGACGCACCTCAAGCCGGAAGTTAACGTCTTCATCCCCGACTTCCGGCTCGTGCGGCTTGACCGGTGCGGATCCGAAGGAGGAGGAGTTGCGATTGCTCTGCGGAGGAACGTAAACTACATCCTGCTGCCGAGCTTTCAGCTGCAAATCTCCGAGGCCAGACCCCGGACCAAGGTCCAGGAGTATGGGGTTGGGGATTATTTACTACATGCAAGCAGTAAACAGGACTACATCCCCGACCCACTAAACCATTCCCGTTGGCCGTGTAGTTCCGGCGTCCAGAATAGAACTACGGACAACCCGTTCCGGTGGTAAGAGTCCACCAAACGGGGTAACCCCAATTCAAGGTGTGATGCGAAAAACCGTGCTGAGGAATGAATGGTCGAAGGGGTGAAAAAGATGTTCGGCCATTAACGGAGCCTGTGGGGCACCTGGGCACCCCTCACAGTATTTGTCCCTTACCGCGTTAATGCAGGGCTCTGGCGTGGTTGACCTCTTTTCCCGTGCTACTCGTGGGATCCAAAATGAGTACAATATCAAATCAAAACAATAGTAGTAGTGCAGGTAGTAGCAGTAGTAGGGAAGCGAACCCCTTCGCAAGAAGTGGGCTAGCTAGATCTCCGTTGAGGAGAGTAGAAGCAGGAGGAGGCAGCAGTGCACGTAGTGCCAGTGCTGGAACCCATATTTCATCCCCGGCTAACGCATCGGGTGAAGTTATGGATGGAGCGTGGTTGATGAGGGCCATCAATAAAAGTTGAGATGGGCTCTCTGCGATGGAAGTGGCTGCACAGCAGCTCGACTCCATAATTGACTTTGCGTCCTCGAAGTCTAACATCAGCAAGGACCTCAAGCAGGCCTTGCTTAGACTTCGTAAGTCAATGTTGGCGGCCAAGCAGAACCATGCTGAACCCATGGTGACTGTGGCTGCGGCAGAACCCGTGGAACTGAAGGTGCCGAAGTCTACCCAGACGGAACCCTTCGTTTTCGCGGGCAGCCCCAAAAGCGTGGAAGCGAATGCTTACAGCAAGCAATCGCAGAAGCGCGCGAGGCAGCCGTCAGGGGAGGAGCTACCCGGCGGCGCTCGTAAGGCCAGGCGGATACTGACCCCGAAAACCGGCAGAAGTGCCGGAAAATCGGACCCCAGCCAGGCGTCCCGGAAAGCCGAGAAGGGTGGGCCCGAAAAGGCTGGCCCCTCACGGAGTGATGGGAACAGGGGGTTGCGACCTTTGAGAGGTCCTCCATCACCACAGGTCAGGGCGGAGCAGGGGGGGGACGCCCCCTGGACAACCGTAGTGAGGAAGAAGAAGAAGAAGGAACAAGAGAAACAGGAGCGCAGGGATACCAGACCTAAGAAAGGTAGGAGGGTAGGTGCCAAGCGCGAAAAGGGTGATGCGATCATCATCAAGACGGAAGAGTCCAAGTACTCGGAAGTCCTGAAGGCGATGCGCAGTGACGCGAAGCTTGCGGATCTAGGAGCCGACGTACGCAGTGTCAGACGCACTCGTACAGGCGAAATTATCCTCGAGCTTAAGCGCGACAAGGAGCGCAAGGGCGCCGCCTACAAAAGTTTGGCGGAAGAGGTCCTTGGCGCTGGTGTTGAAGTGAGGGCTCTGACGCAGTCAGTGACTCTGAAGGTGATGAACCTTGACGAGATCACTGACGCAGAAGAGCTCGTCACGGCACTGCGGCAACAGTGCGAAGTGCAGGTGCCCACCACCGCCGTTCAGCTACGGAAAGGTCCGGCAGGTACTCAGGTGGCCTTAGTACACCTACCTGTGGCAGACGCAAATAAGTCCGCTAAGGTAGGTAAGATCAAGGTTGGTTGGTCAGTATGTTCACTGAACATACATGAGCAACCAGTGATCTGCTTTAGGTGCAGGGAACCTGGACACAAGTCCTGGGGCTGTAAAGGCCCTGATAGGACTAAGTTGTGCAGGCGTTGTGGTGAGGAAGGTCATAAGGCACTAGGCTGCAAGAACCCTCCCAAGTGCTTGATTTGTTCCGGCAAGTCCGTGAACAACAATCACCCAACGGGAGGCTCAAGGTGCCCGACCTTCAAACGAGCCATCAACGAAAAATCACAGTGCAGGTAACGCAGCTGAACCTGAACCACTGTGACGCAGCTCAGCAACTGCTGTACCAGTCAGTTGCTGAGTGGGGGACGGACATCGCCATCATATCGGACCCATACCGAGTACCCGCCGGCAACGGCAACTGGGTCGTGGATGGATCCGGAAAAATGGCGGCGATATGGACAACGGGTAAATACCCTGTCCAGCAGTTGGTGTCTACTACCTACGAGGGCTTCGTGATCGCCAAAGTAAACGGAGTCCTCTTCTGTAGCTGCTATGCGCCTCCGAGTTGGTCGACCGAGCGGTTCACGCAGATGCTGGACTGTATGACGACCGCGCTGACAGGGCGAAGGCCAGTTGTAATAGCGGGTGACTTCAATGCCTGGGCCGTGGAATGGGGAAGCCGTAACACGAACCAGCGAGGTCAAATCCTGCTAGAGGCACTGGCCGTGCTAGATGTCGATCTGGCTAATGTTGGTGCCAAAAGTACCTTCAGCCGTAACGGAGCGGAGTCGATTATCGACGTTACTTTTTGTAGTCCTGGCCTAACGAGTAGTTCGAACTGGAGGGTAGACGATGCCTACACTCACAGCGACCACCTGGCGGTTCGCTACAGTATCGACTACAACAACAGCAGGCAGCGGGTTGAGGAAGCGGCTAGGTCAAGGCCAAGCCCTCGTAGGTGGAAGACATCGTACTTCAATGATGAAGTACTTAGGGAGGCGCTCCGCCGTGAGCGTAACCTACTCGGCCTAAGCGGGGACGAACTGATAGCGGTGCTTACGCGTGCATGCGATGCGACCATGCCTAGAAAAGTCCACCCTAGGAATGGGAGACCACCGACATACTGGTGGACTCAAGCTATTGCGAACCTGCGCCGTGCCTGCCTACGGGCCAGGAGACGGATGCAGCGAGCACGTACCGAGCAGGAGCGTGAAGAACGACGGGCGGTGTTCACCGCTGCCAAAGTCGCGCTGAAGTCTGAGATAAGGGCAAGCAAAAAGGCCTGCTTCGAGGGACTCTGTCAGAGTGCCAACGCGAACCCGTGGGGTGATGCCTACAGGATCGTAATGGCGAAGACAAGAGGTGCAATTGCTCCTACGGAGCAGTCTCCACAGATGCTGGAGGGGATCATCGAGGGGCTCTTCCCGCGCCACAACCCTAGCCCATGGCCTCCTTTTGTAGGACAGCCGGGGATTGGGGCTGGCGATGAGGATAGAGTAACTGATGAGGAACTTGTAGGGATTGCAAAATCCCTAAGCATGGGGAAGGCACCAGGTCCGGACGGAGTTCCAAACCTGGCCCTCAAAGTCGCAATCTTGGAGGCTCCCGGTATGTTCAGATCTGCTATGCAGATATGCCTGGACGAGGGAGTATTTCCAGATGCGTGGAAGAGGCAGAGCCTGGTACTATTGCCAAAGGCGGGGAAACCACCCGGTGACCCGTCGGCGTATAGACCAATATGCTTGATTGACACGGTGGGGAAAGTGCTCGAGAAGATCATCCTCAACAGACTGTCGAGGTACACCGAGGGTGTAAATGGTCTCTCAGGCAACCAGTTCGGCTTCCGGAAAGGGAGGTCCACTGTAGACGCTATTCTGGCGGTTAAGAAAACCGCTGAGATAGCACTCCAGCGTAAGAGGAGGGGTATTCGCTACTGCGCAGTAGTGACTCTGGATGTAAGGAATGCATTTAATAGTGCCAGTTGGGCGGCTATTGCCGATGCGCTCCTGCGTCTGGGGATACCCGAGTACCTGTACAAGATTCTCGGAAGTTACTTCCAGAATCGGGTATTAGTCTATGACACAGAGGTGGGTCGGAAGTGCTTTCACATAACCTCAGGAGTCCCGCAAGGTTCCATCCTGGGTCCGGTGTTATGGAATGTCATGTACGACGAGGTGTTGAGATTAAAATTCCCGGCGGGTGTGGTCATCGTTGGCTTTGCCGACGATATTACGCTGGAGGTCTACGGTGAATCGATCGAAGAAGTGGAATTGACTGCAGCCCACTCGATCGCAATTGTGGAGGAGTGGATGAGCTCCAGGAAACTGGAATTGGCTCACCACAAAACGGAGGCTGTTGTTGTCAACAACCGAAAGTCGGCGCAGCAAGCGGTGATCAGTGTAGGCGACTGCACAATCACTTCGAAGCGCTCCGTCAAACACTTGGGGGTGATGATCGACGACAAGCTTACCTTCGGTAGCCATGTCGATTATGCCTGCAAGAGAGCCTCCACAGCTATTGTGGCACTGTCCCGGATGATGTCCAATAGCTCTGCGGTGTACGCCAGCAAGCGTAAGCTTCTGGCCAGTGTCGCCTCGTCCATACTGAGGTATGGTGGCCCGGCTTGGGGCACGGCTTTGAGTACCGATAGCTACCGTAGCAAGCTAGAGAGTACTTATAGGCTAATGTGCCTGAGGGTTGCGAGCGCGTACCGTACCGTGTCACACGATGCACTTTGTGTCATCACCGGTATGATGCCTATTGGTATCCTTATCATGGAAGACATAGAGTGCTTCGAAATGCGCGGCACAAGAGGCATACGCAGGACTGCCAGACTGGCCTCCATGGTCAAATGGCAGCGTGCGTGGGACAGTTCCACCAAGGGAGTGTGGACTCACAGGTTGATTCCGAGGTTAGATATCTGGGTCAATAGGCGCCATGGGGAACTAACATTCCACCTAACACAGGTCCTTTCGGGTCATGGATGCTTTAGACAATATCTACACCGTTTCGGTCATGCGGGTTCTCCCGAATGTCCAGTTTGTGCAGGTTTAGAGGAAACGGCGGAACACGTTTTGTTCGTGTGCCCGCGTTTCCGCACAATGCGTGACCGCATGTTTGCCACATGCGGTCGGGACACGACTCCGGACAATTTGGTCCAGAGGATGTGTGCAGACGAGTTTGGCTGGAATGCCGTTTCATCGGCTATCACCCACATCGTCTCGGAACTCCAAAGGAGGTGGCGTGTGGACTCGAGGAGTGACTAGTGCAGACGCTAATCAACAGGTGGTCCAAGGGTTCGCAGTCGGCTACGTAGGTCATACCGGTGCCCTACGGTCGAAATCGACCCTTACAGCGATTAAGTGGCCGCGGGGAGAACATCCTGGTAGCGCTGCTGTCGTGGCGCCGGCCTACTGGGTGGGTACGAGCCTCTGGTTGTTCGGGGCAGGTGGAGGCCCCTTCGTCAGCAATCCCAGCTCGTGCTAGCTGATAGGGCCTGAGCCTTCAGTAGGTCAAATTGCGAAGCCCGCAGTATCAGTTCTTGATACCTGCGGTGCAGCTGGGCGCGGGTTTAGTGGTCGACCCTGCCCGCCTTCAGCGGACAACGGGAGGTGAGGACCACCCGGGAAGCTGGCAATGCGCCAGCATGCTACCTTGGTGGACCCCCATAAGCGTGTCATCGATGTTCGTTGCTGCATGGCTACGCAGCTAACCTGGAGGATGCGATGTGCAATAGCCCCTCTCCGAAGCAATGCCGTCTTGGTGGTCCCGGAGAGACGAAGGGTTTGGCGGCAATGGAAATGGTTTAGTGGGTCGGGGGTGTAGTCCTGTTTACTGCTTGTACGTAGTAAATGGTCCCCAACCCCACACTCCCGGACCTCGGTCCGGAGTCTGTTGAGCAGATTATCCCCCCATTGCTTAGAAGGAAAAAAAAAAAAAAAAAAACCATTCCCGTTGCCGCCAAACCCTTCGTCTCTCCGGGACCACCAACCCGAGTAGCACACATGTTATAATTGAGGCAGAATAACTCTTATATGACCAGATCTGGTCATATAAGAGTTATTCTGCCTCAATTATAACATGTGTGCTACTAGGGAAGAAGGCATTGCTTCGGAGAGGGGCTATTGCACATCGCAACCTCAAGGTTAGCTGCGTAGCCATGCAGCAACGAACATCGATGACACGCTTAGGGGGTCCACCAAGGTAGCATGCTGGCAACCATGACCCAAAAGGACCTGTGTCAGGTGGAATGGTAGTCCCCCATAGCGCCTATTGATCCAGATATCTAACCTCGGAATCAACCTGTGAGTCCACACTCCCTTGGTGGAACTGTCCCACGCACGCTGCCATATAACCATAGAGGCCAGTCTGGCAGTTCTGCGTATGCCTCTTGTGCCGCGCCTTTCGAAACACTCTATGTTTTCCATGATAAGGATACCAATAGGCACCATACCGGTGATGACGCAGAGTGCATCGTGTGACACGGTACGGTACGCGCTCGCAACCCTCAGGCACATTAGCGTATAAGTACTCTCTAGCTTGCTACGGTAGCTATCGGTACTTAAAGCCGTGCCCCAAGCCGGACCACCATACCTCAGTATGGACAAAGCGACACTGGCCAAAAGCTTACGCTTACTGGCGTACACCACAGAGCTATTGGACATCATCCGGGACAGTGCCACAATAGCTGTGGAGGCTCTGTCACAGGCACAATCAACGTGGCTACCGAAGGTAAGCTTATCGTCGATCATCACCCCCAAGTGTTTTACGGAGCTTGCTGCACCGACTTTCGATTGTTGACAACAACCGTCTCAGTTTTGTGGTGAGCCAATTCCAGTTTCCTGGAGCTCATCCACTCCTCCACAATTGCGATCGAGTGGGCTGCAGTCAATTCCACTTCTTCGATCGATTCACCGTAGACCTCCAGCGTAATATCGGCGACAAAGCCAACGATGACCACACCCGCCGGGAATTTTAATCTCAACACCTCGTCGTACATGACATTCCATAACACCGGACCCAGGATGGAACCTTGAGGAACTCCTGAGGTTATGTGAAAGCACTTCCGACCCACCTCTGCGTCATAGACTAATGCCCGATTCTGGAAGTAACTCCCGAGAATCTTGTATAGGTACTCGGGTATCCCCAGACGCAGGAGCGCATCAGCAATAGCCGCCCAACTGGCACTATTGAATGCGTGAGCTTCACAGTAGCGAATCCCCCTCCTCTTACGCACTGGTCTGCCTGCGTTCAAAAGCGAAGTCAATCGCATATCCAAAATAATCAAGGTCAGAATAGTGGACCTCAGGAACGATGATGTTTCCAACGAGATCCGCTCTCTCCCAGATTGTGCTAGGCCATTCTGGAAGATGACCAAACTTTTAAAAACTAAACCCAGACCAATTCCACCGTTGATTCCATTAGACAACACCGAATAAGGTTCGCTTGATAACCCCTGCGGAGAAAGCTGCTGAGATAGGTCAGCATTTCATCAGCTCCCACAATCTAGGGTTAGACATTCCTAGCCTACACGAAGCTGCTGTATTCGAACACGTAGCTAACCTACACCGATCTCCCATCGACTTCTCGGAGGAGTTGGAGATCACTGCTGATTAATTGCTGGCCTATCTCAAAACATCCAAAAACATGAAGACCCCAGGTTTCGACAACATCCTAAACATTCCCTCGTCGTGGAAGTCAGCAAAAAGTCATCCCTATCAGGAAACCTGGAAAGGATCCTTCCTCCCCCAAAAGCTATCGACCCATCAGCCTTCTCTCAGAGTTATCAAAGCTTTTCGAAAAAACGATCAACAGACGGCTGCTTTAGGCAGTCGATCAAAACAACATCTTACTCGAGGAACAGTTTGGCTTTCGACGCGGTCGTCCAACCGTGCACCAACTGACTCGAGTAACCAACCTTCTCAGGTGGAACAAGTCCTTCGCCAAATCCTCTGCCATGGCGTTGCTCGATGTTGAAAAAGCATTCGAAAACGTCTGGCATGACGGCCTGGTGTACTAGCTGCACCGATACAATCTTCCCACCTATTTGGTAAAAATCATCAAAATCTATCTGTTTGACAGGACGTTTAGGGTTTCCCTCAATGTAGTCAACTCAGACCCACTCAACATCCCCGCAGGTGTTCACAGGGTAGTATTTTATGTCCCCAACTATACAACTTGTTCATCTCGGACATGCTTCAGCTCCCTGAAGGCGGCTCTCTATCACTGTTCACTGATGACACCTCAGTCGTCTACAGCGGCAGATTCACGAGAGCGCTAACATCTCGACTCTAGAGAGGCCTGAATGTCTTGTCAGATTATTTGAACAGCTGGAAGATCTGTATCAACGCGGCGAAGACCCAGGTCATCCTCTTCCCATATTCCAAATCTCCCCGACTTGTTCCGGCTGAGGATTGTAAAATCACCCTCGGTGGAATGGTCTGATGTGGCCGACTACCTTGATTTAACGTTAGACAGGTAGCTTCTCTTCAGACAGCAGGTTGACAAGGCTTTAGGACATTTCGTCGAAAGACATTTGGTCGAATGACGTTTGGTCGAATGACATTTGGTCGAAAGTACATTTGGTCGAAGGGACATTTGGTCGAATTTGGTCGAAAAATTGTTTTATTCAACAGATAAAAAATCGAACCAGATTTTTTGCACCATGGATAATCTTTCGTTTATTTTGAGCAAACATACTCTTCATCAGAAGTCAATGACGAATCTGATTACATGATGATTGTCATCTACACTCTACAAGGTAATCAATATGTGTGCTAGTGTCTACAAAGGATAAATTTTTCATGTAAATGCACTTCTTCTTCTTCTTGGCATTAACGTCCCCATTGGGACAGAGCCGGCTACTCAGTATAGTGTTCTTATGAGCACTTCCACAGTTTTTAACTGAGAGCTTTCTTTGCCAAAGTTGCCATTTTCGCATTCGTATATCGTGTGGCAGGTACGATTATACTCTATGCCCAGGGAAGTCAAGGAAATTTCCATTACGAAAAGATCCTGGACCGACCGGGAATCGAACCCAGACACCTTCAGCATGGCTTTGCTTTGTAGCCGCGGACTCTAACCACTCGGCTAAGGAAGGCTCCATCATGTAAATGCACTTATTCATCAGTAATTTTTGAATTGGAAGACGAAAAGATGTTCAAAGGTAATTGTGTCCATTTTTTGCTTAAAGTTGGGAATATAATTTATGGAATTTATTATTCTTTCAAAATATCATCATTCTTTGAAAAACACAATTTAGCTCAGTTATTGGAATATTGAATATTGTTGAATTCATTATTCTTTCAAAATGACATTTTCTTTATAAATAACTGCTGATCTTCATCCAACGGCAACTTCCTGTTTGAGTGCTCGGAATTTTTATTAAGTATCAAGTTTTACAGCATACGACTGTGGGTAAGAATTTGAAGTGTGGAGACCAGACCTGATACAGTTGAACATAGAACAACTACGCATTGTCTACATGTAATGCACTTTAAAACGTAAAATAAAAGGGCCATTGTGAGTGGCTTTTAATAAAAGTTTTTGATGAAGTGCATCAAAACTTCCGCCTGTAGGATACGGTTTCCTACTCATGGCGAACTTTTTTTGTGAATGTGACTTCCAACTAAATTACATTTCTTGGGAAAATATTTAGCTTAGTAGGTAGTGTCAATGACTTCGATTCGTAATTGATTAAATCGAAACTAATCCAACTAGAGAATTATATTTATAATGTATCATGTGAGATCAAAAGAATCAACATGGCTGTTCAAAGTTGACTTGCTAACATTTGAGATCATTTTGTCACGATTCATCCGATCTGCAGAATAACCGTAATAAGAAATATGACATCAACGCAACAACGCAAGGGCTCAATCGATACTGTGGATGAGTCTGGGTGATTAACTAAATCCTGAAATATCGCTCGTCGCATATAGAAAGCTTGAAGTTTTTTTCAAGCAGTACTGCTATTATCAGTACCAATGCAGATTTCTTGCATATTATAATGATTTTCTAGCGTTTATAACCTCCAGTATCAATATCTGCCAACATGCTGTCCCCTTTTCAATGACAAAATGTCTGTGAATTTACGTCAATATGTCCCTCTTTAAAATAATCTGAAAAATCCCTATTCGACTAAATTTTCGACTAAATGTCCTTTCGACCAAATGTCATATATTTCTTAAAGCAATCAAATTCTTTTCGACCAAATGTCCATTCGACGAAATGTCTATTCGACCAAATGTACTTTCGACCAAACGTCATTCGACCAAACGTCATTCGACTAAATGTCATTCGACCAAATGTCATAGATTCTTGAAGCACATGCTTGCTGTTTACAAACGGGTCATTCTTCCGGTCATCAAATATGGCGTACCAATCTGGGAGAGCTGCGCCAAAACCCACCATCTGAGGCTCCAGAGGACCCAGAATTAGTTCCTCCGGATGATCATCAACAGTCCTCCGAGAATGAGGACAACTGAGGTTCACTGTCTGGCCGAAATAAAAACATTAGAGGAGCGCTTTGGTGACTCGATCGGTAGATTTAGGGCTCGTTGGCACTAATCCGGCCAGTAGGTCATCCGCAACCACTACTAAGTTTTTCTCAAATACTAAAATACCAGTAGGGTAAGTGTACCAGTTTTGGCCACCCTAAGGAAAAATATTGTTTATTTATGAATCAAAAGACCTTCGGTTACTGTCAATACATCAAACGAAAGCTTTCAATCCATGCTCAGCAGGAAAAATATAAAAACTAATCAGAAACTTTGTTTTTGTATTGAAAATGGTGGTGGCGAATACTGGACCACTTGCACCAGTATTCGCCACGATTTTAATTTCGGTTCCTGAATTCGCCACTTACGTTGATTTCTTATGGAGGGTGGCGAATCAGGAACAGGTGGCGAAAAATAGGTGCAAAGGAGCAAAAAATTTAGGGAAAATTATTTTTTCTTATTATTTTCTGAGAAAATTTTGCGGTTTCCAAGAATGTTTCCGTATCATCTTGAAGCAATTTAGCGAACACTAAACAATTGGCAACCATATATGTCGATAAAAGGTATAAAATCTGGGGTGGCGAATAACTGGCACATGGCGAATACCGGTATACCTTCCCTACCGTAAATTCGGGTGAAATTGATCAGTAGGGTGAAATTGTTCACCGCGTCATGCGATTTTAAATCTTACTAATAGTGCAAAAAATCAATGCAATCTACAGTAAATGAACGTTGTTTGTCTTAGATATTGTCAAAATGTGTGTAGTGAAGGGTTTTGCGTCAAATAATGCTTATTTCTATGAAAATAGTGTAAAATTCCAGAATCGTGTTTTGTGTGATATTGATAGACAACCATAAACTTCTAGTTCTAGTCGAGGATTTGAACATAGTGTCAGCCTGAAAGTTGGTGAGGATGCTTAACATATATCCATAAACCCAATTTTACCATCAAAATTCGTACCAATTTGCTAATTTTGTTGAAATAATTGAATTTCGGCTGCATGTTAGAAAATTCCTTTGGAAATTGCCTACATTTAGGTGTTTTCCGTGGTATTCTTGAAATTTAATTGACGATTATTTTCATGAATATTGTCTTGTTAAGAATTTGGCAGGCATATTCGTATTCAGGAGGCTCAAATTAAGTATGTAGAGTTTATTTCAAAACTAACAATAATCACATTGAAAAGTGATCAATTTCACCCCGAAATAGAAACTACCGTTTTTTTATTTTAGTGATTATTTTAAGCACTAAAATCACGTTTGTTAGAAAATTTCGGTACATGAGCCAATGAGGTTCATCGTCGTACTTGTTTTCCTGCATTTAGTTGTATGGCATTGATAACATTTCAGAAATCAGACCAGAAAAACCGTGGAAAATGATCAATTTCACCCGAAATTACGGTACTAAGTTTTTCTCAAATACTTATTGAAGTAATTCAAACATTTCAGAAACAATCAATTATCCTCTTATATTGGTTGTGTTGCAAGGTGTGCAGTTCACTTATTAGTAAAAACATCTTGCATGAATAATTGTCAACCTTCCTAGAATATGCTGGATATGTTTGCAAAACTTCTTGTTACGGGTTTTTTCGCATCACAGATTTTTACCAAGAATTTTATAGGTTAACGAAAAATGAAAAAGATTTTTTCAACAATTTTATATTTCCTAAATTAAAAATAAAACGAATTAGTTGTAAATTTCAGGAACCCTTTTTGAAGATTGCTGGTAATCCTTTCCCTTATTCCATAAAAAACAGCGTTGTTTCCTTTCAGATATTCAGTGAAAATGCTTACAAGGATTTCTTCAAAGTTTATTCCTCACAGGGATTTAAGGAGATGTTCTTCTAGTACTTCGTGCGATTCCTTTAAGGGGCTGATTTTTTGAGGAATGTCTCAACTGCTTTCCATGGAATTTCTTTGGATTTTATTTTTCATTGATTCCTACTGGAACTCCTCCAGAATTCTTTCAAACACTCGAAGAATATTTACTCTTTAGAAGTTCTTGGCTGTTTAAGAATTGCCGTCGAAATTTCTGGAAGTAGTTCTTAGTTAATTTATGATAAATGATTTGATCAAATTCCAGGACTTCTTTTTTAGAGAATGGGTCTATATTTTAATGCAAGTCTCTAAAACATCAATTTCAAGGTCTCTAAAGTATCTATTTTAACAAAAACGGTATTTAAAGTATCTTTTTCCTTATTCTGTTTGCATTGAATTCTGATGTAAAGTTGTACAGGCTCCAAAGAAACCTTCATAGACTATAACGTGTCCAACAAGCTCTTCAAGAATTTCGTCTGAGATTCCCCGAGAGCTTTCAGGAAATCTAAATAAACATTTAGAATACTTTCAGAGTCTCCTACATGAATCTCTCCAGACCATCTTCTAGAGATTTTTCTACTATTTTTTTCCAGATTTCTTAAAGGATGCTTAGAAGAGTTTTTCCAGAATTTGCTCCAGAAAATACTTGAGAACTTCAAAGCTAATAACTCCTGTAATTTCCTCAGGTATTGCTTTGATATTTTTTTTCAAAACTATCATAGAATCTCCTCCACCAATTTTTGAGTAATCCTTCAACTGAATTCTCCAGTTTTTGCTCAAGGCAATCTTCCAAATATTTCTACAGATTTTTTTCCGAGGAAATCCAGTAAGGTTCATTCCAACGTGTTTGAAATAAGAAACTTAAAGGAACTTAAGAAACTTAAGAAACCCTACAAGAATTCCTCCGTTTGTTCATATGGATTCCTTTAAGATTATTCCACTTTTCTTTCCAAAAATTCAAAATTCCTTTCATCAAAGATTTTTTCAAGCATTTCATCCTGCAGTTTTAGCAAATATTTCTTAAAAAGTTTCAAAAAAATCCCTATGTAATATTAAGAAGTTTAATTACACCAGTTTATACTACAGCAATAATACATATTTCAGTAATTCATCCAATCATTTCTACACAAATTTCAAAGAGAGATTCTGTCCAATGTTTTTCGAGAAATTTGTTTAGAAAATCCTGAGGAATACTTTCCCGAGATTTGATTTTTTTTCGATTATCTCAGCAAATCTATCAGCAAATTATCTAAAACTTTCTCAAGAGTCCAAAATATATTTCCGAGATCCTTGTTCACTATGGGTGACTTGAAAACATACCCAAGTGTTATCGTAGGTTACGCTAGGATTTTCTTTAAAAGTACATCAGGGATTCCTCTTCTTCTTCTTCTTCTTCCTGGCGTTACGTCCCAACTGGGACAGAGCCTGCTTCTCAACTTAACAGTTATTAACTGAGAGCTTTCTTTGCCAATTGACCATTTTTTGCATGTGTATATCGTGTGGCAGGTACGAAGATACTCTATGCCCTGGGAATCGAGAAAATTTCCTTTACGAAAAGATCCTCGACCGGTGGGATTCGAACCCACGACCCTCAGTACGGTCATGCCGAATAGCTGCGCGTTTACCACTACGGCTATCTGGGCCCCTACATCAGGGATTCATTTTTTGCAAAAAAAAATCCTTGGTTTTTCCCTGCAGACATTTCGGGAAAAAATCCCAAATAAAAAAATCAAGACTTACTGGAGGAATTTCTGTAAAAATATGAATAGGAATCTCTGGAGCAATTGCTGAAGGTATCTTTAGAGAAACCCCTAGCTTAAATCTCATATAAATCGTAATAGACAATTTCGAAGAAAAAGAAGAAGTTATAGATTAGCTTTTAGAAAGCGTTTTGTCCGGAGATCTTGGAGAATTTCCCAGGGAAATCGATGGATGAATCACTCGATAAAACCTTGGAGTTAGGACTTTCTTCAAAAAAATCTTAATATATATTTGGAGAAATTCAGATGATTTCTACAAAAATCATTGAAAAAATTCCATTTCTGTGGTACTCCTTGGAAAAATACAAATTGTGTTCTTGAGGTATCTCAAAAAAAATATTATAAGAATAATATAAAAAAAATCGTGGAGAAATTCCTTGGGAAATAATTATTAAATGAACTCTTTTAGACATTTCCGGAGTATTATCTGAACATTTGGGCAAATACCTGAATAAATTTCTCATAAAATTCCTAGAGAATATCATGAAAAAAAAAACACATGCAGTAATATCTGTCGTAATTTAACGAAGAATTCTCACGTAAATCGTAATTTGACAAAGAGTTTCGATTGCAAAAACCTAGTTTTAAAAAAATCTACTTTGAAGATTTTCCAGTAATTTTTCATTCTATACAAATTGCAAGGGAGTTAAAAACAAGCCACCCCTTAAAAACAAGTTACTATATCAATGGGACTTAAAGCATTTAAGCCCCTCAAATATATTAATTTTAAATTTCCAGTTCAGGATTAAAAATGTCCTTAGTTTCAATGTGCACAAATTATTTGCGCAGTTGTCGCAACAATTGTACTGCTAATTCTTAAAATAACCGCTGGAGGAATGTTGAGAAAAGTTCTTGGAAGAATTTGTTCGTTAATACTCATAAAAAATTATAGAAAAAAATTCCCAAATGACTCATAAAAATATTATTGAAAAAATCTTACCATAGATTTCAAAAAAAATGTTCAAAGGATTGTGAGAAAATCTTTCGGAGAATTCTAGAGTAAATATTGTTACAACTCAAACAATAACAACAACACAAACAAAAAGAATTTAATAAAGTTTGTTGGAAACAAATATTTCCATCAAACTTTATTGCTCATTTAACACACATCGAATCAAAAGCCAATGAAAAATCATTGTTTTGTTTATCAAAGTTTTTCTTCAGAATTCAACCAGGACATTACTCTGTATATTTCTCCAAAGATTCTTCCAAGAGTTCACGTAAAGTTTTTTATATATTACTTCATGGGGCAGGACACTAGATCCAGTATTAAAATATTAATATTTATTAATGATATTAATATTGATATTGAGAAGATTATCAAGTACCATGGTATGCATGGAGTTTTGCTGTTTGCCTGTTGCCGGAGTTGCCAAGGCAAATTGATTATTTATATGAAAAAAACAAGTGGTGTTTATTGTCAGTTTGTCTCAGATTCATATGAGTGAATGGATCAGAATTACCTTTTAGCCAAAATATGTTCAATATGTTATGGGAGTTTCATGTACCTACTTGCTAAATCTAGATACCGCCGTGAGAAGCCCGCATAGATTTTCTATGAACTTCATGAACAACTTTCCCTGGAGATATTTTGGGTCAAGTCGAGCAGAATATAATCATAATATCAACAAAAACTGAGGAAAGATTCTACGATAAATCTTTGCTACAATTTGCTACAATGTATATCCGGTTTGGAATTCTTGAAAGAATTTGAAAAATGTTAAAAGGAAATTCTGGAGAATCTTCTAGAGATGTTCTGGGAGTAATTCTTGAAGCAATCTGTTGAGCAATTTCTAAAATAAATAATTGGAGGAGTAACATTTTTTCGATGAATTGCTGGGATTAATCCCTAAACATTAGACATCATCTGTAAAAGAACTAAGTAATGAAATCCTGAAATAATTCTCAAAGAGTTTCTTGACAAACTTGCTCAAGTTCATTGAGATATTTGTTAAAAAATCGATATCGAGTTAGAGAGGCATAGTAAAAGTTGGTTTTCATCGATAACCATCGACGGTCCCTTGCAAAGTAAGTGCACTGATTTTGTGCTCTGTAACTCGATACCTCCCTAACTCAACATTGCACCACTACACTGATCAAATACTCCCGTCTTGAATTGAATGATTGGTACCTCACATGGCTGCAAATCTTCATATTCCTACTACTACAAATAAAATGTGATATGTTATTAACAAATTGTTGATAAAACCCTAATTCTGTTCTACCAAGTTAAGACGATAGTGTTGCCTAACACAGAACATCTAGATATAAAAATGAATGTAATTTTTTCAAATGACACTAATGAAGGAATTTCAAAAAATGTAGGGTTGAGAAATATCCTGAAGAAGACTTTACCAATGGCAAACAAACAGACTTATTACAAGTAAATTTCCACATGTTAGTTTTAAGCAGATGAACTTGCTTTCTAGTTCATCGAAAAAGCAAATAGGCAGCTATGAAATAACATATACTAAGCTGTATTTCAACAGAAATATAAGTTTTTCTGAAACTTTGGAGTCAAACGACGAAATTCATTAGAGAAATGTAATCCATTAACAACTTCGTTGACTACAGATTAAAAAAAAAGGAAAAACTCTCGTCTACTCAATTCAGTTAAGAAGTTAATTCCCAACGCAGTCAAGAACATTTTATGCTGTATAATCACCACGACGTATGACACCATGAACGGCATAGACTGCTTCAAACAGGACACAGTTTATTTCAAAATTAATGTAAAGATTAACAAAAATGCTTCAGATTTTGTAAAAGGGCTGATTCTTATCTCTTCTTTTAAATTCAACCTTATCACAAGTCTTGTCACCTACATGAGATAGTTTCACTATTCTTTGATGTTTATTCAAGATTTGTGGCAAATCGAAACGGCTAGTATAAGATGAAATGGCAAGGTATTAACCCGTATAGGCCTGAGTGAAAGAAAACTTACTAAAACTCTCACCGCTCAGCGAGTACTTAACGGATTCAAATTATTTTGTGTCAGTATACTGGGACACATATCTAGTTTCTAAAAGGGGCCAAAGGATTTCGGGAATGTTCATGTGTCCGGCTTTATTCAGGTAGGTTGCTGGGTCAGGTCGGCTGAAAAGGGTGCTGTACTTCTGTGCCCCTGGAGGTAGGCAAATTTTAAGCTACAGATAATTTCTAGAAAGATTCGCGAATCAGGCGAAACTGACAAAATGTACACAATTTAAGAAAATCTAGCGTTGGAATTGTAGCTCGATTGTCTATTCACTGCACTTGAACTTTTCCCCTATCGATAATTTAACTATTCAAAAAACGCAAATTTGTAGAAGACGAAACTTCACCTCATGCCAAACCACACACTTTATTGATTACGCCTGTGTTTTTGTTTATCAAAGTGATGGGCGCATCTGAAATCAAAATCAAAACACGGCGAGAGTAAACGGCGACACTGCAAACAAAAAATAAACAAGGCGTACATGGCGGGCTTAATTGAAACCAGAATGTAAACACGGCGCAAAAGTAATAGGCGACACTGAAAATAATATCGATTACAGGCTCATAACATTGGGCGATACTGGCATCCTTGAGTGCGTTTAAGGCGAAACCTTATATATTTTTTTTTAGTACGAAATAGCTAGGGAAATTGTAGGAGATGTGTGTGGTATTGATGAGGATTTTAAAACTAGGTTTATGAAATGTGTATTAAAGTGGAAAGGTTAAAGTTTGAGTATATTTTCTCCAATTGGGATTAAAAATTGCACATGAGAATTTCATTGGTTATTTTCTCATTGTTATTGATTTGTCAGATAGGCCCTTATCGCGAATCCCTCTCGATTTCCTGAATCGGTTATATAGTGGCCACTATATCAAGGAATTTTAAGAAAAACGCATCAGCGTAAACCTGTTGAGAAACGATTGAATTGGATAACCTTGTGTCCTGCATTTGTTTGACTCTAGAGCCAGTTCCTTAGGGCATTAAGCCCGAGTGACCACATCCAGTACATTCGAAGCGGAGCTCACCTCTTCATTTATAATGTTGAATATCAGATCCTTATGATTTATGCAAATTAAAATCATTGCCATTGCAAATAAATAAAGACAACTTGGCGTGTCCCTAAAAATAGTTCTTTTTTACTCGACCTGACCCAGTGACCCACCAGAATATCTCCGACCACAGTAACATTCCCGAGATCCCTTGGCCACTTTTAGGAACTAGATATGTGGGTCAGTATACTGACAAAACATAATTGGAATCCATTAAGTATTTGCTGAGCGGTGAGGGTTTTAGTATGTTTGCTTTCACTCAGGCCTATACGGGTTAAAGCAAAATTTTATAATGATTAGAAAGTTTTCTACACAAATATTCAGTTACCAAATGCAGTGAACTTTAAGGTGAAGATGCATCGAAACCAAACATCAAATTTTAAGAGCACACGTCTAGAGATCCAGACTGCGGTTCGAGCTGAAAACTTAATGGATTGGACACACGCTGGTGATGACCAATCGATCAAGTTTTCACCTTGAACGGCTGTTTAGTTCTCTAAATTTGTGCTCTTGAAAATTTGAGGTTTGGCTTCGATGCATCTTCACCTCCTTTAAGGTGATAACTGTTGAATATATTTTGGCATCATGTTTAAAATAATGCACTATATAATCAATAATATGTTTTAACACCATCACCAATATTATACTTGATAATTTAATTGAAATAAGAACTGCTATTGGCCATTGCCTTTGCCTTATCATTGACTTTTCCTTACACTATCTAGAACTGAATGAATTGCAATGAATCACTGATCAGCACCAACAATCACAATACATATGCCCAGAACAGCTCCCACACAATCCAGCTATCACGCCGAGAAACAAAATGCATACTAAGCGCAACTCGCACATGGGCCTTGCTCATATACGTATAGGAGAGATGCGTGACTCTGAAGAGAGAAATAAAAACAGGTTCGCGCATCGGGTGAGTAATTCGGACGGTTTTGGTCTTTTTTGCGAGAAAAAACCCATACAATAAGCATGATGCGCAAAAATTTTAGTGCATATTGGAAACGGTCTCAGGACAAATGGGCGAAAGTCTTTAAGTCGAATGAAAAAGTTAATTGTTGTTGATAACAATTATCAGTCTTTAAACCCAACATAATTAAAATCGCTAAACATACTGATTTTTGCGAGTTGTTTTAATTTTCGGGCTTTTGGCCATTAATAAAGATAATATAAAAAGTGATAGACTTTCCCCCGGTTCGCGGTGCGATAAATAGATAACCTTCCTTAGCCTAGTGGTATCGTTTTTTTTGCTTTGTTTTTTTTTTCTTTTGTTAGTATAATTTTAAAATTTCATTAAACCTAACATAACCTAAATATATTAATCGTGGAAATAGAATTATTTACCATTTGTTCAAATGTTTTAGCATTGAATATTCTATGTAACTCATTAGTCTAGAAGAGGAAAAACATGTAGGGCTATCAGGGTATTGAATTAAGAATTATCATGATGAAATTCTGCCATTGGAATTGCTTTGCGAATGATTCCATGAGTGATGTTTGGCATTAAAGTCTCTAATGATAATATTTTTTATCTTATTGTGAGTCAATTTCATTAATTATGCATTGAAAAAAGGCAAATAAGCAGCTATGAAAGTATATCTACCAAGCTGTGTTTCAATAGAAAAACCTAAAGTTTCAATTTTAGTTTCAAATGACGAAAACAGTTGATGTTTTATGCGCCTATGAATGATGATTGCAACTCCCCCACATGCCCCATCAAGTCGATCATGACGATAAACAGAAAAGTTAGGATCTAAAGTTTAGATTCAGGTTTCAAATACGTTTCAGTAAAAACTGCTTTATGCACGTTATTAGCTGTAAGAAAATTAAACAGCTCGTCCTCTTTACCATTCAAAGAACAAGCGTTCCAATTTAAAACATTCATACTATTATTTATTGGATTCATTGGAAAAACGTAATCCAATAACAATTTGATTAGTAAATTTTACACCAACTTGGACTGTTTCAGTCATAATGGTGGCTTTGAAAATTGCATCGATCATTAGATTCAAATTAAAATCAAAGGCAGGCATATCACTTGAAGTGAGTACATTATCTGATAATTTTCCGTTAAAATTTTCGGTAGACGAGGAGGCGGAGTAGGTGTTTCCTGTGGCGGCAGGGTTTTTTTTCCATTTGATATGAAACAATTAGAATGGGTACTCATAGTATGAATAGGGGAGGAGTACAAATTACCTGCTACGATATCAGCAAAGGATTTTCCTTGGGTAGGTACATTCGAAATTAAAAGACCCAACGGATTAAAACAAGTTTGTGAATCAGCATACTTATAATTCACCTGATGGGTATGATCCTTGATCAAGCGATCGTTAACTGAAAAATGAGTATAAATTGACGCTTATATTGAACTGTTCGGTAATCCAATCCGCATGGTTTCAAAATTAATTAACTCATTACGCGTGGTAAAGATGGACAAATTATGGGTGAAATTATGGAAAAATCCACGTGCTCGGCTGGGATTTGAACTCAGTACTCTTGTATGCTAGACGAGCGCTTTACCAACTAAGCTACCGAGCGACTTTTCATTTCATTTATTTAGTTAACATTTAGACAGATAACACTGAATCAACAATTTCACGCCACAATACTCGGTTCGTGGCCGCATATCTCCATCCTCGGTTCTGGCCCACGCTCGCCAAATCGATACGCACTTGATCCGCCCACCTAGCTCGCTGCGCTCCTCGCCTTCTTGTACCGACCGGATCCGAGGCGAACACCATCTTAGCAGGGTTGCTGTCCGGCATTCTTGCAACATGCCCTGCCCATCGTATCCTTCCAGCTTTGGCCACCTTCTGGATACTGGGTTCACCGTAGAGTTGAACGAGCTCGTGATTCATCCTTCGCCGCCACATACCGTTCTCCTGCACACCGCCGAAGATCGTCCCAAGCACACGACGTTCGAAGGCTCCAAGTGCTTGCAGGTCCTCCTCGAGCATCGTCCACGTTTCATGCCCGTAGAGGACTACCGGCCTTATGAGCGTTTTGTACATGGTACATTTGGTGCGGGCGTGAATCTTTTTTGACCGCAGCTTCTTCTGGAGGCCATTGTAGCCCGACTGATGATGCGCCTCCGTATTTCACGGCTAACGTTATTGTCAGCCGTCAGCAAGGATCCAAAGTAAACGAGCTCGTCGACCACCTCGAACGTATTCCCGTCTATCGTAACACTGCTTCCTTGGCGAGCCCTGTCGCGCTCGGCCCCACCATGTACTTTGTCTTGGTTGCATTCACGACCAGTCCAACTTTCGCTGCCTCGCGTTTAAGGCAGGTCTGCCTCATTTTCAAATGTTTGGCCGACAATGTCCATATCATCCGCGAAGCAAACAAATAGACTGGATTTCGTAAAAATCGTACCCCGGCCCTTAAGCCCGGCTCTCCGCATAACACCTTCAAGCGCAATATCGAACAACTGGCAGGAAAGTTCAGCACCTTGTCGTAGTCCCCGGCGGGATCCGAACGAACTGGAGTGTTCGCCTGAAACATTCACACAATTCTGCACACCTTCCATCGTCGCCCTTATCAGTCTCGTGAGCTTCCCGGGAAAGCTGTTCTCGTCCATGATTTTCCATAGCTCTACGCAGTCGATACTGTCGTATGCCGCCTTGAAATCGAGGAAAAGGTGATGCGTTGGGACCTGGTATTTACGACATTTTTGGAGGATTTGCCGTACAGTAAAGATCTGTCGATCAGCCGTCAACAAAACCGGCTTGATAACTTCGCACGAACTCGTTTACTACAGGTGACAGACGACGGAAGATGATCTGGGATAGTACTTTGTAGGCCGCATTTAGAATGGTGATCGCTCGAAAGTTCTCACAAACTAACTTGTCGCCTTTCTTGTAGATGGGGCATATTACCCCTTACTTCCATTCCTCCGGTAGCTGTTCTGTTTCCCAGATTGTGCCTATCATCCGGTGCAGACAAATGGCCAGCCACTCCGGGCCCATCTTAATGAGTTCTGCTCCGATACCATCCTTACCAGCAGCTTTATTGTTCTTGAATGGCATCCTTAACCTCCCTCAAGGTGGGGGCTGGTTGGTTTCTATCGCCCGCAGTGCTAACGAAGGCATTTCCTCCGTTGTCTCGTCCTTCATTGCCTGTGCTCTCTGCGCCATTCAGGTGTTCGTCGAAGTGCTTTCACCTTGCGATCACCTCACGCTCGTCCGTCAAAATGCTCCCATCCTTATCCCTGCACGTCTCGGCTCTCGGCACGAAGCCGTTGCGGGACGCGTTGAGCTTCTGATAGAACTTACGCGTTTCTTGAAACCGTTACAGCTGTTCCATCTCCTCGCACTCCGTCTCCTGCAGGCGGCGTTTTTTCTCCCACAAGAGACGTGTCTGCTGTTGCCGTTTCCGTCTATAACGTTCCACGTTCTGCCGAGTCCCTTGCTGCAGCATGACCGCCCGCGCTGCATTCTTCTCCTCCAGAATCTGCCTACATTCCTCGTCGAACCAATCGTTCCGTCGACTCTGTCCCACGTACCCGACGTTGCTCTCAGCTGCATCGTTGATGGCTGCTTTCACTGTTCTCCAGCAGTCCTCAAGAGGGGCTTCATCCAGCTCACCCTCTTCCGGTAATGCAGCCTCGAGGTGCTGCGCGTATGAAGCTGCGTCATCCGGTTGCTTAAGCCGCTCTAGGTCATATCGGGGCGGCCGTCGGTACCGTGTTGATAGTGGTCAGAGTCGATGTTAACGCCACGATAGATCCTGACGTCGATAATGTCGGAGAAGTGCCGTCCATTAATCAGAACGTTGCCGATTTGTGATTCTGTCTGCTGTGGTGATCTCCAGGTGTATCGGTATGGAAGGCTGTGCTGGAAGTAAGTGCTACGGATGGCCATATTCTTGGAGGCGGCGAAATAAATCAGTCGTAAGTCGTTTTCGTTCGTCAGAGGTGGGCGCTGAACTTTCCAATAGTCGGTCAGAACTCCTCCTCCTGGCCAACCTGAGCGTTAAAATCTCCCTTGATGATTTTGACGTCATGGCTTGGGCAGCTGTCGTACTGCGCGTAAAATGCGTCTTTATCATCATCAGTGCTTTCGGAGTAAGGGCTGTGCACGTTTATTATGCTGAAGTTGAAGAACCGGCCTTTGAGCCTCAACTTGCACAATCTTTCATTGATCGGCCACCACCCGATCACGCGCCTCTGCATATCACCCATCACTATAAAAGCTGTTCCCAGCTGGCGTGTGTTGCTGCAGCTCTGGTAGATGGTATGGTTACCTCTAAACGTTCGCACCATTAATCCCTCCCAACACACTTCCTGCAGCGCTACGATGCCGAATCCGCGGTCCTTGTAAGTCGGCGGGTATGCGTGTGCTCCCGATGGAGTTGAGAGATTTACAGTTCCACGTACCGAGCTTCCAATCGCTAGTCCCTTTACGTCGCTGTGGTCTTCGCCGATTGTTTCGGTTTGTATTCTCTCGTTGATTATTCGTTGCTTGATGTTTTACGGCTGGCTTGCAGGACCTGACACCAACCCCCTAGATTTCCGGAGGACCATTCCCCCTACATGTTCGGAGGGCCATTTTGCGCAGTTTAGCTTAGAGTCCTTCTCTGGCACTCGGACGATGATCAGCCGCACCTAACATGGGGAACAGACGCTGTTGTGAGCCGCTCCTAACATGGAGTACAGACGCTCCAGGTTTGCAGAAGCAAAAGCAAACCCCCCCTTCCCTGTCAGCATACGACCAAAGTTCCCACCGGGGGTTGGTTACCAGATCTTCTCCAAGCTTACTCGTACCTCGGCCAGTACCACGAAGAAGTAGGGATAGGAGCTGGTGGGAGGCTAAGGACCGCACAAAGGGGTCTATTTTATTCCTGCAGGTACGCGAGGTACCAATGATACGCCATGCCCAGCCATTTACCGTGCCGAATCAAAACGGTATTAGCCTTAGAAGAAAGAGCGCATTAAGGAGAAATGTTCTTTCTTCCTTTTTTTGCTACGTTTTGTGGCTTAAAACTGAAAACCCACATTTTATAAAGGAAGTTAAGAGTTTAGAGATTCACTCTTCCTTTTGTTTAAAGTTGTCACCAGGTTTAGTGAATAAACGCAAGAAGACGCGACCTTCTAAGAGGAGTTTTTCTCATGATGGTGTCCAATAAGGATTACCACCGTTAGCTTTGACTAACGGGTCCAACGATAAGTCGTAGGCACGGGTCCAAACAAGGGTCCACAAGAGATCACTAGGTATAAAAATGTAGCATAGAAAAGTACTATTTTTGTAGCACTGAGAATTACTGTTTTATTGCTTTAGATAGTTTCAAAAACTTCCGAGAGCAGATATCATTTGTGTAGCCTCGTCCTGTGCGGGTGCGATGCGCACCTAGTGATACCGTTCGCGACTACAAAGCAAAGCCATTCTGAAAGTGTCTGGGTTCGACTTTCGGTCGGTCTAGGATCTTTTCGTAATGGAAATTTTCTCGGCTTCCCTGGACATAAAGTATTATTCGTTCCTGACACACAATATACGAATGCGGAAACAGCAAACTAAGGCAAAGAAAGATGTCAAGTAATGATTGTGAAGAACTTGAGGAACAGGCTCTGTCCCATTCGAGTCGTAATGCCAAGAAGAAGAAGGTTATCTGTAAACAACAAAATAACACCCGCATCTGCTTCTTGGCTAGACTAGGCTTGGATAAAATCAATATTAAAACAAGTGTCCCACTGGTTGGACAACGAGCGCACTAAAACACACATCGCCCCTTTCCACCGGCGTTTCTCAACGGGTTATAGTGAGCCGGACATGTAAACTAAAACGCACATTTCGCACCCCATCCCTATCTACCTCTTGGATGGCCGATCCAAGCAAATCGCTAGTTGCACAGTCTGTTATCATTCTTCAGTTGACACCGTTGTGTCGCCGCTTTTACTGAGCTTCACAGCACTACCATTCACAGTTCGCTGATTCAACGGCAGTCGGCGAACTTGAACTCGTGGCGTTCGAAATTGAATTAGGTGAACCGAGTTGCGTTTCAACGGTTAGGTGAGTACATCGAAGGTTTGCATTGCCGGCAAGAATTCGCTGAAGTGAAAAGTGTAAGCTACGTGTGATTAATCCAGGAAATTCCTTCAGAACAAGTACTTAAAGCACGTTAAGGTTGTACCATATGTTAGCAATTGACAATGAAGTGAACGGTGCCACGGCTAGGACGTGACACGACGCCACATTAGTTCCAAAGCGGTATCGTCGATATCATCGAGACAAGATAACGGTTAGAGTGCGCTCCGGTGACCTCCACCTGTGAATAAGGAATAGTCGAGCGTCTGCTTTGCTTACTTCAATTCACGCTCAATTAAACGATGGCGCTTCGTTTGCAACACAGTAAACTCCTAGATTGCGCATTTGAAACGGGCCATACTACACGGTTCCAGGACAACAAGACGCGCTCTAAAATATGATGATAATATGGCTTCTTAAAGTCCACATCGTACCTTCGTGCTGTGCGTACACAAATTCCCTCTGCTCTTGGAAGCTTTTAAAACTACCTAATGCAATATAACAGTACTTTTCAGTGCTACTAAAACAGTAATTTTTCCACCAATTGATCCCTTTTCGACCCTTTTGAACCAGTGCCTTCGGTTTTTCATTAGACCCGTTAGCAAAAGTTAACGGCTATATTCCTTCTTGGATACCGTCTTGGGAAAAAACCTCTTAGAAGGTCACGTTTTCTTTCGTTTATTCACCAAACATGGTTGCAACTACAGACAAAAGTAATGGTGAATCTCTGAATTCACAATTTCCTTCCAAAAAGTGGGATTTAAAACTGTCACTAAACGTGGCAAGAATGGAAGAAAGGACGTTTCTCCGGAATGCGAACTTTCTGCCAACGGTGAAATGGAAAATGTAGATAATTGCATCGAAATGAGCAATCAGTTCGATGGTCTAGACAAATTTTCCGAATACCAAATCTAAGCAGTCTCTAGCCCAGGCTCTTTGATTCAAGTGAGGAAACAAAAAGTGCCGCCTATCGTGGTCAGTTGTTCCGAGTTTGGGGGATTTAGGCAGGAGATCTTGAACTCCATTAGGGGAATCAAGGTTTCCTTCCAAATCGCAAAGAAAGTAGACTGTCGCGTTTTGCCGGAAACTCTTAAAGATCGCGAACTTCTACTCTGACATCTTGAAGAGAAGAAGCACACTTTTTTCACTTATGACGACAAAACTGAACGTTTGTTCAAAGTCGTCTTGAAAGGTCTCTCAAGTGACTATAAGTCACCTGAAGAGATCAAAAATGGTATAAATGATTTACTTGGATTTTCCCCAGTCCAAACAATAATTATGAAGAAGAGATCCCAATCTGGCATTCTTCGGAAAGAGCTTTCTCAAGAATATTATTTAGTTCACTTAAAACAAAAATGGTCCAAATAATATTGAAGCTTTACAAAAAGCTAGACTTATGTTCGATGTCCGTGTGACATGGGAACATTTCCAAAAACCTGGAGGAAATTACCAGAACCCCACTCAGTGCCGACGGTGCCAAAAGTGGGGTCATGGCACAAAAAAATTGTCGCAGGGATGCTAAATGCATGATTTGCGGAGGTTCTTCTCGCGCTAAGGGCGTCTGTCCAGTGAAGAATAATACCACAAAATTCGTATGCTCGAATTGCGGGGTTCCTCATAAATCTATCTTTTGGGATTGCCCTTCGCGTAAGCGAGTCGTCAAGGCTCGTGCTAGACAGATTAAAGGTAATATCCGTTACGATAACTATCGTTTCCGGAATTTGCCTGGTTGAGTTTCGAACAATGCTTATTTTTCAGTTAACGATCGCTTCATTAAGAATTATACTCATCAGGCAGATTAAAGTCATGCTCATTCACAAAGTAATTTTATTTTGTCGGGTTGCCGTTCAAATCTTTTAATTTCGAATGAATCTACCCAACAAAAATCCTATGCCGATATCGTAGCAGGTAATTTGAACTCTTCCCCTTTTCATACTGCCGCCACAGGAAACTTCTACTCCGCCTCTTCGTCTACCGGAAATTCTAACGGAAAATCATCAGATAATGTACCCACTTCAAGTGATATTTCTCCCTCTGATTTTATTTTTCTAATTGAACAATTGAACCAAATGATTGATGCAATATTTATAACCACCACTATAACTGAAGCAGTCCAAGTTGGTGTAAAATTTACTAATCAAATTGTTATTGGATTACATTTTTGATAATAAATTGAATATTTTAAATTGGAATGCTCGTTCTCTGAATGGTAAAGAGGACGAGCTGTTTAATTTTCTTACAGCTAATAACGTGCATATAGCAGTTATTACCGAAACTTATTTAAAACCTGGATCCAAACTAAAAAAAGATCCTAACTTTTTTGTTTATCGTAATGATCGACTTGATGGGGCATGTAGGGGAGTTGCAATCATCATTCATAAGCGTATAAAACATCAACTGTTTACGTCATTTGAAACTAAAGTTTTTGAAACTTTAGGTGTTTCTGTTGAAACACAGCTTGGTAAATATACTTTCATAGCTGCCTATTTGCCTTTTCAATGCTCTGGACAGCAAGTTAATTTGCTCCAAACTGACTTGCGAAAATTGACTCGCAATAAGTCAAAATGTTTTGTCATTGGTGACTTTAATGCCAAACATCGGTCATGGAATAATTCTCAAAGTAATTCCAACGGCAGAATTTTATTTGATGAGTGCTCTTCAGGATATTTCTCAATTCAATACCCTGATAGCCCTACATGTTTTCTCTCTTCTAGAAACCCTACGATTGATTTGGTTTTAACCGACTCTAGTCATCTTTGCAGCCAACTGGTTACTCATGCTGATTTTGACTCTGATCATGTCCCTGTTACGTTTCAAATATCCCATGAAGCGATTCTCAATCCTATCAGCTCCACTTTCAATTATTTTCCAGCCGACTGGAATATATATGGAACATATATTGATTCTAATCTTGATGTTAACATTTCTTTACAAACAACACTTGATATAGACAATGCTCTTGAAACTTTACCAAATTCCATTGTTTTAGCCAGGAGCATCGCAATTCCAAAATGTGAAGTAAAATTTGAATCGGTGATTATAGACGACGATTGATCCGGCTTAAAAACGTGAGGAGAAGGCAATTTCAATGCACTAGCGATCCTGCTATGAAACTTATATGGCAGGATTTGCAGAAAGAAATCAAGACACGTTTTCCACAATAAGAAAACAAAAATTTTGAAAATAAAATTTCTCAATTGTACCCTGGCTCTAAGCCCTTTCGAAAATTATCTAAAATTTTGAAAAAACTTAAGAAGCCAATAGCGGCATTGAAAGAGGAAAACCAATTATTACTAACTAATTGCGAAAAAGTTCAAAAACTTGCTATGCAATTTGAAAGCGCGTACAATTTTAATTTAGGACTTACTAGTCCAATTGAAAATCAAGTTACTTAGGACTTCAAAAGTATTCTCAATCAAGAGAAACGTTTTCTACATCCTCATCAACTTCCAGAAAGTAGCATATCATTCTTAGTTGATATATTTAACAAATGTTTTTTCAGTTGGCAAATTTTCCTGACAAATGGAAAATGCTAATGTTGTACCAATTTTAAAACCAGACAAAAATCCTGAAGAAGCTTCTAGCTACCGACCAATCAGTTTGCTTTCCTCCATCAGTAAACTTTTTGACAGAGGTTATTTTGAACAGAATGATGGTCCACGAAAATTCAATGTTTGCCAATGAACAGTTCGGACTCCGCCATGGACATTCGACCACTCATCAACTTTTACGTGTAACAAATTTGATCCATTCCAGCAAATCTGAAGGCTATTCTACTGGTCTTGCTCTTCTAGACATAGAAAAAGCATTCGACAGTGTTTGGCATGAAGGTTTGATCGTAAAATCAAAAAACTTTAATTTTCCAACATACATTGTTAGAATAATTCAAAGTTATCTGTCAAATCGTACACTTCAGGTTAATTATCAGAACTCCAGATCTGAAAGACTTCCTGTAAGAGCTGGTGTTCCTCAAGGCAGTATTTTGGGACCAATATTATACAATATTTTCACATCTGACTTACCTGAGTTACCTCAGGGATGTCAAAAATCCTTGTTTGCGGATGACACAGGCCTCTCCGCCAAAGGACGAAGCCTGCGTGTCATCTGTAGTCGATTGCAAAAAAGTTTGGATATTTTTTCTTCATACTTGCAGAAATGGAAGATTTCTCCTAATGCTTTCAAAACTCAACTAATAATATTCCCACATAAACCAAAGACTCTTTATTAGAAACCTTCAAGTAGACATGTTGTCACGATGAGAGGGGTTCCAATGAATTGATCAGATGAAGTTAAGTATTTAGGGCTCATACTAGATAAGAATTTAATTTTCAGATATCACATATAAGGCATTTAAACCTAATATGTATTTAAAAAATCTAGAATGACTGTATCCACTTATTAACAGAAAATCAAAACTCAGTTTTAATATAAAAAATTTGACTTTCAAAGAAATTTTTAGGCCAGCCATGTTGTATGCTGTACCACTATGGGCTAACTGTTGTAATTGCGGAAAGAAGGCTCTGCAGAGGATTCAAAATAAAACTTTGAAAATTATTCTGAAGCTCCCTTTCTACTACAATGCAGTCGAATAAAATTATCAGAAATTTTAGACAAAAATCGTTGCAATCTTGTAGTGTCACGACAAGTGCTTTATACATTCATATTATTAATATTTTTTTCACTTATAAGCAAGTGAATTCAATTTACCTGTCAAAATTCTAAACTTCTTCAGCAAATGAAATATAATATAATGTTAACAACGAACACAAAACACCTAGATATATGAAATATATATATTAAACACTCAAACAGAATAATAAATGATTTAAAAAAGCAGTTACAATCTGAAATTTATAAAACCGCATTATTCGCGAAATTACTGTAATTATGACTTTGTGGCAACAAACGGATGACTAATGTGGAAAACTTGTTAAAATTTTGTAGATAAATACAATACGATTGTTTTGGCAATAAATACAAGTTGACTTTGTAAAAAATTAAATATGAGATAACTTATTGCATCACTGAAAGACAATAACAGCCATAAACACCAATTCCAATAAAGAAATGTAATAAACGGGTAAAGCCACAGCTCCTGATAACAGAAGTGCACCCGCACATATGAAGCGCCAAAGCGAGCGACGCGCAAAGCCGCAAAACAAACAGATAAAAAGCACGTGTTTTAAAGCCAGCGAATGGAGAACCACAACAAATACAAAGCGGTTGAATCGATCGATGCGACCAAGCGGCAACATAATCGGGTCGCGAACTTAGAACAAGATTGCCTTGATCGGGTAGTTTGTTGTTGTTCGCGCAGCCAGCGCTTCGTTCCGAGGAAGCACTCCGCGAAGCGGGCAACAGTAAGCACTTGACAGTGTTCGCGATCGCGGGCTTTATTACGAAATTGTAGTTGAACAAAAGCCACCGTTAATCGATCACTTCTGTCTGTTTTTTTTTTGCCCCAATTAGTTCGGAACTGGGCCAACTGAACGCGATATGGATTTGGGCTAAACCATGAAACAATTCATCAGAAGGAGCCTGGACGGATCGGACGATGGATCCTCGACGTCCAGCAGAAGATCATCCCGATTCTTGGCGGTGGATTTCACGCGCGATGAGGTAAGTTTTCTTGATAGATCATATAATTATTTGGAAGAATATCATATCACTTGTTAGTTCAATATTTGTGTTCTAATAACTATCACTTTTACCCTGATATGATCTTGCACCCAAAGATACGCCATACTCAGAACAGCTCTCAATCGCATAATATTTTGGAGCCTTGAAATTTAAAAGAATTGGTCTTATGTACATATTTAAGCGTTCAGCAAGCCAGTTTTGCTACTGCACCCCACAGACGCTCAGACGGTTTGACCAACATTGACTCCGCCCCAGGTTGATGCTCATGTTGGTGCTATGTTTGACCGTGTGTGATGCTGCTTGACGAACCAATTTGACAGTTTGTGAAACCAATTTGACGGTTGACGAATCGGTCGGCCAAAATCAAACGAGTGGGCGGAGCCAAATGTTTGACGAACCGATCGTACCGTCTGTAGGGATGTTGCGCGAACATCATGTCAGCTTGTAAAAATGTATCCACTGCAAGTCACAAGTGTACCCAAAAAATAAACAAAGTACTGGACATATTGGACTTGGAAGGTATTTCGATTCGAGATTAGGTGTCTACACTTCATTGAACCTAATCAATTCATCAATTAGTCACGGATCATTGACTCCAAATCCCTGTGCCCACGGTTTGGACTACAAGCAATTCGATAAAACAGCACCGTCGTTTTTGAGACATTCGGGGAAGATGGTGAACATATTCCGGATTAACAGTGGTATTACCCACAGAAACATCAGAATCAATCCGAATTGTCATCAGCTACAAGTGGAACAACCTGTATTGATCCGGATCAGTGATGTGAAACAATCAAGGCAACTAGTTGTCAGGGAAGAGCAGATACGGATGTGTTTTGTGTACGTTTCGGTTTAAAGTTGTGATTCGATATACCCAGCAATTGTGAAAAGTGTAGCGAAAGGATTTCTGCTGCAAAAAAAACTTTCTCGTCATCAATTGCAAGTGACCCAACCCTGTATAGACAAAGGAAGCATCTGTAATCCCTTGAAAACGACATCTCACACCACAGTAGTCGAAGTAACCTCCAGCACTAGCCCCATACATTTCCAGCGGAGGTGATCTCTCATTTAAAAAAAAAAGTGCCGAAGTTATGCAGCTTCAGAACTGGTATTGGCTGTAAATTTTGCTTCCTCATGAATTATGGATCTGCTGAAATCTAAGTGAAGCGGTAACGGAGAGACAGATATAATGAAGAGCTGCCGCTCACAGCTTCTTTAAATCGGAACCCTCACCTCCACCAAACGACTTCCTACAAGGATACCCTAACCAGACCTATGCAACTGGTTCAACAAGCGGCCGTTGAGTTATTTGACATATTTCTGATATTAAATGATTTTGTCAATCTCATGTCGGAAATCAAACCACGCTACGTACCGTTTTCTATTTCAAAATATTCTGGAATTCCATAAATCGAGTGTGGGGGTGGTTGTCTCCCAGGTTTTCACTCAATATGACTCAATGGTCATGTCACTTTGCGACTGTATTTGAACATAGACAGGTGAGTAACATTCATTGGCATGATTGTTAAAACAGATCCCCTAAAATTAGCTATATATACCGTAAAACGGGGTAACTTTGATAATGCGGGTAACTTTGATAGTGCGAGACCCACAACATATTAAACGAAATAACATAATTTCTGTTAATCAGTTAAGCAAAACGAATGCAAAAGTAAAGAGTTTTAGTATGACACTTCATGTCAAAGCTATTTTCATTGGAATCAAGTGCATTTGAGGCATTTTAAACGAATATCAAAAATTGACACAATTTTAGCATTTTCGAAACGCTTGCAAACAATCTGTTCTACGATCACTATTTGATGTAGTTTTGAATAGTTGGCCACTTATCTTTGACAGCCTAGTTATCATAGAACTTGAATACGGTCTCAAATCTCTTAGCGAATAGCATTTTCACAAACTGGGATCATTTTTGTAATCTAAGTCAGAAATTTCCATATAACGTTAAACGCCTAGAGGTATGCAATGCCCTACAAATGTTCGTTATTCATTAAATTTTGTTCGATTCCTACTCCATTATCAAAGTTACCCCAAAACAGAAAACCAACTTTCGATTATATGAAAAATTATATATCCATTCATAATATATCTTTTGGAAATCTATCGACTGCAATCGATAGCTACGATGCCAGTACTTGTTTTAAAAATATAAATTACTATTCTTTGAAACAGCATGCATAAATATTCAAGTTTTCTTCGAAAAAACTATCAAAGTTACCCCGTTTTACGGTACTATAAATTTAGATAATTTAATGACTAAATGTTAATCGTCCAACAACGTTGAAACCACAAACAATGAGAAAACGCTAGTGATCCAATTCCAATTCAGTCAATAGTCTTTTCAAGTTGAAATTTCCACAATTTCTCTAAGCATAGAACATTGTCGTCAAATAAATGGAAACTTTTGAAAAGAGGCTCTTTATTAATGATTCAAGTTTATCATTGCAACTTGACCAGTCGTCTTATTATTATCTCTTATTACATTTTGGGGATGGTACACCATTCCCACCTTATCACGCTTTTTGTGTGAGACCACCCTAAATTTTTAAATCTTGACACGCTTGGTTTCTGTGAATGTCATTCAAAATTTCTCAAGCATTTTTTTTTTGGGATTTTCCAGTAATTACCTTTAGAGCTTTTTCATTAGTGCGAACCTCTCCACCGCTTCCTTCTAGAAGTTTTCCCAAGAACTTTCCGTATTGTTTTTATTTCTCCAGAAATTCATTCAAATTCATTTAGTGATTCCTCCGCGAATCGCTCCATCAATTGCTCCAGGAAGTTATACACATAAATAATACTAGCAGACAAGCATGGGAAAATTCACTCACTCACCCGAACGCTACCGATAAAATATCTGCAAAGTATCTGCTGCCACCGAATGTTCAATGACTGCCGAACGCAACTAGGGTGAGCGCAATCCTGACGAATCGTAGACGATTGAGATAAACCAAAAATGAAAAGATATACGGAGCGGAGAGAGCACCTATCCTCTCTTAAATTGGAGACACGAAAGAACGCGTTCGCTATTCGATCACTGAAAGCTTCCTGCGAAATGTACAGATTTTGCGTTCACTGAAACATTTCGCCTTGTGTATTACCAGTCAGTGAACGCTCTTCAGCTCTCAAATACGAATGCCACTCGTGCGGAATCGGAATGTAAAGAATCATTCGCTACAGCAATCGGATGCCTTCGGTACAAGGAGTCGGTAGTGAATCATTCTGTTGCCGTTTTTGTCTAACTTGTCGCTCGGCGAACAAGAAGAAAGCGCATTGGAAATTGAAACACTCAGCTTGGTCGGAGAAACGGCAGTCTCGCTCTTGACCGCTTGTGGATGTGAGCGAGAGAAATGCAATAGAGCTTAGTGACATTTGAACACACGTAGACTAGCATAGGCTCGTCATACACAGTTTGTTTTTGTTTTCCTCAAAGAAACTTGCACACCCTTTCCAGACTCATCAAAATGCATATGGAAATATTACCCAATTTGAAAAATTTATACCCCGATTCTGGGTGTTTTCTGAGACAGAGTGCATATTGTTTTCCTCTAAGGTTCACAACTACTTCTACACTAGGGCACCCATACCATTGGGCGTGATAACCACTATATTCGAGTGACTGTTTCCCATGCTTGCTAGCAGGATTGTTAAAGGTTTATTTTAGAAATTTTCATACGGATTCCTTGAAAAATATATTAAAGAAATACCGTTTTGACTCATATTCCGAACACTTAAGGCCAAGAGTGACTTCAAATGCATCTAATAGGCATACATTAACTGATATTTGTGAACATTTTAATTTCTTCGTTTAGTCTAACCGTTAGCTGTTGGGTGTGCAGATAAAAATCTCCATTTAAACCTGTTTAGTATTGTTTTTTTTTTACACAAAAGTATGTAACAACTTTTTGATTCAAATGCCGAACACTGTGTTCATTCTGTGTCATAATCCGAACAGCTTGAATAAATCGTTTTCAAACGATTAATTTCGCAAATAAATTCATCTGAGCTAGTTTTAAGGGATTCCAGGAATTTTCGAAAAATTCCTCCAAAAGTGGCATCAGGAAATTTATCTACACTACTCTTACTCCAGGAAGAATTTCTGTATTTTCTGGGAATTCATCAGGATTTTCTTCCAGAGAGCTACTATATTCAGGAATTCACCTGTGGATTGTTTTCTTGAAGTCTTCTTCCAAAAATTCTATAAGTGCTTTTAAAGTTCTTGAACAATTTTTCAAAATTATTCCAATTATTCCTAAGCGGAATGTTTGGATGACTCCTTGAGATGGTACACAAATTATGTTACGCTAAATTTCAACTTTTTCGACCTTCTAACACCCCCCCAGAACACTTTTTGTATGAGTCCTCCGAAAACTCTGCAAGGATTGTCACGCTTGACTCGACCATCTTGGAGCGTGACGTAATTTGTGCATGACCCCATTACAGGAAGTATTTCTTCAGGATATACTGTAGTAATCCGAGGACTGATTTGTTAAGGAAACCAAGCAAAATCTCCACAGGAATCTCTATTAGAATTCTTCCTTCAGGAATTAACTCAAGAGTATCGTCCAGAGATCACTCTGAGGATTGATCCAAGTTTTTTCCAGGAACTTCTGGAATTTATCCAGGAATTTAATCTGCAATTACTTGAAGGATTCCTACAACAATCCCACAAGGGATTCGTTTGTAAGTCTTCAAGAGATGCCTCCAAAAATTCCTCAAGAGAATTACACCATGATTTAATGCAGAATTCTATGCTGAAAGTTTATCAGGGATTTCTCCAATATTTATTTCAAGAATTCCTTCAGAAATTAATCTACGTTTCTTTCAGATTTTATCCAGTGTTTCCCCGGAACTTGTTTATGGGATTCCTCCGATATCTTCCGGGGATTCTCTCATATTTTTCCAAGAGAAAATTATCACAAGGATTCCTTCTGCACCAATTTCAAAGATTCCAGGGACTTCTTTAGGAAGCCCTTCAAGGATTGCTCCTCCATTTCTTCAAGTGATGCCATCCCTCTAGTAATTCATCCAGGGTTTGTTCCAGTAATTCCTTAGGAATTTTACAGAGGCTCCTGCAATTCTTCCAATAAAAATCTCTAGGAATTTTACAAGATAATCTTCCAGAGATTTCTCCCGAAATTTATTACTACGAAGGTTTCCTATATGAATTTCTCCAATAAATTGCAGCGATTCCTTTAGGAATTCATAAAGGGATTCCTCCGAGAATAGTTTTATTTTTATTTTTTATTTTTTTTTCTCTTTTTATTTATTCATTTATTTATTATTTGTATATTTCATCCGACTGTTGTGTCTTAATGAATAAAGTCTTAGAACTAGTTAAACATATATCGCAAAAGCCTTGTCTTGAATTTCTTGGTCGTTATATTAACCCTCTAATACCCAAATTTTTATTTTCGATTTAAGTATTATTTTTCGTTATCTAAAATCGTTCTAAACATGTTTTGGGCATTTATTTATTTTTATTCGCAAATTTTTAAATTTTGGTTTTTGATTTTTATAATTTTTATTTTTGAACATCCCTAGCTTTTTTCATTTTTTCTTGAAGCCTTCTCTAGTTGTTGATTTTTGGCAATAATAAAAATTTAAATTGTTGCAGTATTTTTAAAAATTTTAAATTTTTAATTTTTTTTCGGAGCGTATTTTATTTTCCGTGTAACTAACGGAAAAACAGGTTTGAAATGATTTTAATACCACCAGGCTCTTCTTTTGTGATAGGTTAATCGTAGAAAAATATAAAAGGTACGATTTTTTATATTACACGTAAAATGAAGCCCAGGCATTGATAGGTTATATAAGAATACAATTTTTCAAACAATTTCCAAAAATACAAAAAAGTTTCAAAAGTCATAAAAAACTTTTCTTATATGCGTGTTATGAGTCAAGGTATAAGCCAAAAATAAAATCATTTTGATTTCCGAGCTACAAAAAAATACACAAAATTCCAAAGTGTACCCCGTCTAAAGGCGGGGTTGGGTATTAGAGGGTTAAAATCAAACAGACGGAAAACTTCGTTAAAACACTCCATCATTGATCGCACTGGTTCTTGGGAAGCGTAGTCACGTCGTCTGAATGGTAATCGAAGAAACTCGGGACGGCGAATGGCGTAGTTTGGAATATTGAAGTTAATCATTTGGAGCAAGTTGGGTGCATCGCTCTCCGCGGCTATTAGTTTAGCTACAAACAGAGCTTTAGCCCGTTTTCTTTTTTACTCCAATGTTTCAAGTCCTATCAGAAGACAGCGACTCTCGTACGGCGGCAGATTTAGTGGGTCACTCCATGGCAAGTTCCGTAGCGCACATCTAATGAACCGTCTTTGAATGGATTCTATACGGGAAGCTACAGTGCTGTGGTAAGGATCCCAAACAATTGAAGCGGTTTCAAGGATTGGTCGAACAAGACTTACGTACAACGATTTGAGTGTATACGGGTCTCTAAACTCTTTACTCAATTTGCACACAAACCCTAATTGGCGTCGTGCTTTGTCGATGATCTCTTCATAGTGATTCTTGAATGAAATAGCGGTATCCAGACTCACGCCAAGGTCTCGAATAGTTTGAGTTCTGTTCAACAGCTCTCCGTCGATAGTATAGTCAAAAGACGCGTGGTTAAATTTTCGATGGAAGCTAACAACGAAGCACTTTGAGATACTAATCTGCATCCTGTTGGCATGACACCACGCTGCAAACTTGTTAAGCAGATTTTGGAGCTTATGACAGTCTTCAATACTATTTACCAGAATGTAAAGCTTCAAATCATCTGCATATACCAGGCAGACATCGTCCCCAAGGTGTATGATAGCGTCGTTCATATACAGCGAAAACAAAAGCGGGCCCAAGTTGCTTCCTTGCGGCACCCTAGAACTACTTGCAAACCATCGTGAGATTGAATATCCAATTTTCACAGCCAACTTCCTTCCGCAGAGGTATGAACGAAGCCATTCAACAAAGCTGGGAGAACATCTTAACTTGCCCAACTTTTCCAGCAATATGTCGCTGCTTTCAGATCCGTGTAGACAGCATCTACCTGCCGGCCTTGCTCGATATTCCGTAGACAAAACGAAACGAATTCGCTCACATTTGTAGAGACACTTCTTCCTGGATAAAAACCATGTTGGCTCGTAGAGATATAGTGTTTCGTCTGGCAGAACATGTAATCCGACACAATAATCTCAAATAACTTCGAGCATGCATAAAGCGACGTAATACCACGATAACACCGTGCATCGTTTTTATGCACTGGGAACATAAACGATGCTTTCCAGCTTGTAGGGAAGGTACAGGTTCTCATTGAAAGATTGAAAAGGTAAACTAGAGGCTCCAGTATTTGTTGACTGCATTTTTTCAGGATAAACGAGGCAATTCCGTCAGATCCAGGGAGATAAGAAGATTTCAACTTCATCATCGCTTTCTGCATAGTTTCATTTGAAATTTCGAATGTAGCTACTTCTATACATCCAGCAGGCGTCAATTCGATAGCAGCATCAGTACTTCCAGAATTCAAATCAAACACGGAACTAAAAAAGAAGCGAACAGTTCACATTTGTCCAACGAGGTGTGGGCACATTGTTGATCCAGATACATTGACGAAGGAAATCCAGTCTCTTTGCGTTTGGATTGTACGAAGTTCCAGAAACATTTCGGATTTTGTTTTAAATTCTGTTCAGTAGAGGCAGTGTGTTGTTGGTACAATCTGCAATTCAAACTGCGGTATTGACGGCTCGCTAACTGAAATGCCAACTTGTTCGCTGCAGTGCGATTTTTGCGATATAATCGTTTAGCTGTGTTGCAACGCCTTTTCCAGCGACGCAGCTCAGCGTTCGACCAAGCTGGCTTTTTCGGAGTACGCCGATGTGGAACGAACGAACGGTTTAGTTCCAGAGGTTCCTCCAAAAATAGGGTCCTAAAGCCCGGTCCCGATTTTAGTGCCAAACGCTTAAGTTTAGGCCAAAAACACATGTTTACTAAATTTTCCAAAGTTTTCCGTTGGTTTAAGTCCGAAAAACATTTTTTTATTTCTTTTAGATTTTGTCACACCCCTTTGGCTTAAACTCAAATTTTGTGTGAATTTTGTTTTCCATGTCCCTTCCGAAATGTCAGATAGGAACAACCCTAGTGTTAAAACTAAAACCCCTGTGGTGTTTTTGTCGACTAAGCGAACGTCAAACATGATCTCAAGTGTCAAGGTTCATTTATGGACCCAATTTTAAAATTAATGTTTAAACATTATATAGCCGTTATTTGAGCGGGAAAATTGCTAAAGTAGTTGAAGTAACATGCTCTTTCGTGTTGTTGAAAAAAAAAACAAGATTTTATCCAACATTTTAGGACCCAATTCCGGGGATTCCCCTAAGAATTCATCCAGGAGTTTGACTATCGATTCATTCTTTAATTTATTTCAAAAATGTCATCAGAATTTTTTCAGGGATTCCTTCAGTAATTTCTTTGGGAATTCCCTTAAGGATTTTTTCAGGGATTTTATTTTTGAATTTCTCAATGGATACCTCCAAAATTTTTGCAAGAATTTCTCAAAGTAAACTTCAAGAATTCTATCAGGTTTTTCTTCAGGAAGTCTTTCAGGTATAACTCCAGAAACTGTTTCACGCATACATCTAAGTATTTCTCCTGGAATTTAACCAGGGGAGTAGCAAACCGTAGACTGAAACTGAACATCTCGCTTATTGTAGTAGTCACGCTGTTATCTTCCATGGGTCATGGTGAACTTGCAGATTCTCGACTGCTTCTACTTAGTAGCAATAGCTTCATACTCTTTGAAACCAACTCGAACCCAAAATTTTAAAATAAAAATAAAATACACGCAGCGAACTGGACTATCGAATTTCATACATTTTGCCTTATGAAAGGTGGAACGATTATTGCAATACGAACGCTTTATGTATCGTTTTAGCATCACTCCACATCAAGGCGTCGATAGGCGCGTGGTGTACGCTCTGGCATATCGATCGCAAGGTTCTTGGTTCGATTCCAGGTTGCCGCGAAAACGTTTTTTGTTTTCAAATTCTGGTTTCATAAGGCAAATTTATGAATTTCAATCCGATTTCTTGTGGCGAATTTTCATAAGGGGTTCCTATATTTATCGATAGTCCATTTGTCTGAGTGTACAACATTACCTAAACCTTATCAAACCTTCATTTGTAGGTTGCCCACAAGACCTTCAACACCCATCAAAACCCTCCAGCGCAGGACTTTTATCACCTGAAACAACGCTGCCTCGCGGAGGGAACCCTTTTCGAAGACTCGGACTTCAAACCGGTTCACGCCTCGCTAACGAAACGCCCATCCAATCCGGACCGATCGATAGAATGGCTGCGTCCACGGGAGATCTGTCGCAGGCCAAAGTTCTTCGTCGATGGAGCTTCCCGTTTTGACGTCCAGCAGGGCAACCTTAACGACTGCTGGCTCCTCACGGCCACTGCCAATCTCACCGCCAACGAACGACTTTTCCGGAAAACTGTCCCACAGGATAACTCTTTCCAAGACGAGGAGTATGCTGGCATATTCCACTTCCGATTTTGGCAGTTTGGCCAATGGGTTGATGTGGTGATCGATGATCGGCTGCCAACGAGGGATCGTGAACTGATCTACATGAAATCCAGCCAGAAGAACGAGTTTTGGAGTGCCTTGCTGGAGAAGGCCTACGCCAAGCTGCACGGGTGTTACGAGGCGTTGAATAGCGGGACGGCTCGGGAAGCGATGCAAGACTTCACCGGAGGAATAACCGAATCGTATAGGCTGAGAGGGAAGGAACCTCCACCAGATAATCTGTTCGAGATCATACACACAGGATTTCAAAGGGGATCCATGTTTGCATGCAATATATTGGTGAGGTATTTTTAATTTGGAATAAGTGGGCCACAAAACTACAAATGATTTCATTGCAGCCGGATCCCAAAATCCCAGAAGCTCACACTCCGCAAGGTCTCCTGAAGGGTCACTCGTACTCCGTGACGAAAACCTACACTATGGGAACGACGAAGCTCATCCGTCTGCGAAACCCTTGGGGCGACGGCATCGAATGGAATGGTGCCTGGAGTGATCGCTCGCAGGAGTGGCAAGCGATTCCGAAGGTCCAACGGAAACAGCTCGGTCTCACAATCGACAACGATGGGGAGTTCTGGATGGACTTTGAAGACTTCTTGCGGTACTTTGATCGAGTGGAAATATGTAACTTGTCTCCAGATCCGCTCGATGATACGGAAGCAAGTAAACGAGGTTGGCAGGTGTCCACCATCGACGGAGAATGGGTCAAAGGCTCAACATCGGGGGGTTGTATCGACTATATGGAATCCTTTTGGACGAATCCCCAATACGTTATTCATTTAGATAAACCTGACAGCGATGATCCATCTGGGATGTGCACCATAGTGGTGGCCCTGATGCAGAAGTTTCGTAGAGCTGAAGATCTGCCTAGTTTGACGATCGGATTCGTTATCTATAGAGTTACTGAAGAACATCTACGGAACAAGCCAGTTCCAATGAAATTTTTCAAGAAGAACGACTACCGAATCGTGGCTCGTTCTATTTACATCAACTCCAGAGAAGTCAGTTGCCGTTTGAGGCTGAACCCCGGAATCTACTTAGTTGTTCCAACCACATTACATCCGATCGAGGAAGGTGAATTTTTGATACGTATATTTTCCGAGTTGCGCAACTGTTTGGAGGAAAACGATTGCACCGTCTGTTTTGGAACGATGGATGATCGTGTTTCAGGGCCCCTCCAGGAAGACGAGGATTGGCCGAAGATGGTGCGACATTTCTACGAATTGGCTGATCGCAAGAAAACCATCGATCACATTGCACTGGGTGCCATCCTGACTCGATTCTTCTTCGCACCTCCCCCCAAAGTTAAGAAACGGTCGAACGTTTGGGTGCGAGTGTGCTTGCAGTTGCAAGAAATCCTTCTGTGTGGATGGATTCCATGCCATCAACCGCAAAAACGACACCAGCCAAAAGCGAAACCCGTTGATCGTGCGCTTGTTCAGCAAATATCCCAGCAGTTAATCTCTCGCGTCAGTGTCAACCAATCTAGTCAAATACAGTACGAACAGTTTCGGACCATAATTCGGGACGTCCAGCAGTGGCACGCGGTGTTCCAGCTGTACGATCTGGATCGAAGTGGTCATCTGGATAGGAAGGAGCTCAAGAAAGCTCTCAACTCTTCGGGATACAACGTCAACAATCGAGTTCTGCACGAACTGATGAAACGATCCAGGGAGTCCGGAGTGGAGGGAATGGAGCTGGTGGATTTTGTACTTTGTGCCGTTGAGAGTCGGAACGCTATCGGTGCGTATTACAATGTTTTTCAGTTCAATATGTTTCCAAAAACCTTTTTTTCTTTTAACTACTGATCATGTAAGTTTTTTGATTGAATATTTATCACTGATTTTTGTGTAATTCCAGAAAAGTTGCAGCAACATATAACGGATGAAGCTGTATGAATAACTTCCAAAACAAAAGTTGGTTGAGCTACTGGATTATGGGATAATGCAATAAACCTAGTGATTTCTTATAATTAAACATATATTTATCAACAGAATATTTTAGAAAAACAATTTGCTGCAAGCTTTAAAACTCTCTTACAAAAGATTTATATACAAAGTATATGTATCACAAAGTTATTTGTTTAGATGTGCTTTAAGTGTATGACAATCTTTATAAAACATACATGAAATATGTTTTTTGATTATTCGTATAAAAATAGAAGGTCAAATAGTTTTAAGAAATAAAATTTGGAAGTGAAGATTCGGATTGTATGTTTGCTACAGAAAGATGTCCGATTTTTATATAAAAAAACATGCTGTAAAAAAATCTGAATGTATACCCTCAAAACTTGTTCATTTGGATCACCAGAAGCTGTCGTGGAAGTTTTAGCAAATCCATCGATTCTAACATGGGCTCTAAACCACCGCCTTTCCGTCCTACGACTTTTATCAACAATTTCGTTTCGAAAAAACTGTTTTCTATTAAAACAAGTGCTTGAACGAACCATGTTGCAAACCGACTGAACTTTTTGAAATCAGTTGAAGTTCGGTAGTTGTTTTTCAATTGTGATTTGATTATTTATTTATCAATAGTTTTACTATTGAAACAGTTGAGTATTCGATAAAAGTAAGGAATCAACTCGTATTCTAGTAACCATTGCGTAGTCTACATTCATCTACATGGAGCAGAGAGTATTCTTCATCATGGCGGTCTTTGAAACTTTGTGGGGTTTTGCTTAGGAACTGCCTTCTTTTTCTCCTCCTTCTTCTCGGATGCCAGCCACAGTCACAGTTTAGGACTGCGATGGCGGCCACAACCATCTAATTCTCCTGCGGACTACTTCCACTTCTTATTCTTCTTGGCGGGGGCAGCGGTGATGGCTTTCGCTTCGGACGGCATCTTCACTCGGTCGGTCGACGGTCAGTTTGATTTGAGCGAAGCATGACAAATGGAGAGGGGAGGTTCTTCGCTATCGATGTCTGTGCCTGAGAAGCACGCCCGGTCAGAGCAAGCCGATCTGTTGAGATGCGATCCAAACGGAGAGTGAAAAGCAAATAACGTCAACTTTTCTCTAGCAGCCCTATTTACAGATTTGCTTGAAATCAACGTTCTCTTTTAAAACAGATATCAAACTATTTGGATAGGTATGTGGGATTCAGTAAATAAACGACATAACCCTTTTATGCCTTGTCTTTCGATTGAGGTGCTAATCAAGGAATTTCGTTAAGCCAGCAAAAAGTTATAAGAGTTTAAAATATGTCATGCCGTAACGCTCTTGGTTTTGAAATTCCAATTTCACATCTGTATAGAGAATTATTATTTTAGTATCATACTGAGCGGCATAATCAAATGCAAACGCATTCAGTTTCTGATAGTTAGCACAGGCACTTTTACTATTATTAAGTCGCAAGGTGGAACTTTCCTCGAGGTTGTGTACGACTATGACAAAAGCCAGAATCAACAATTGATATATGTTAATTTGTCGCGGGTTACTTCACTGCAAGGACTATTTTTGACAAACTCTACCAATTCTTTCAAATTACATCACGCCAAAGGCAGCAATTCTTTCAAGAGCTGCAGCAATTATCCCAAGAGCTGCAGCGCTTGGGCAATCATCGATTACGGAATCATCGATGACGGAGGCGAACTGCGTGAAATACTGGATCATAGCGGCCCTGCCTGCACATTGATGAGTATCAATGTACAGAGCCTAAATGCTCATGCAATAGATATTGCTACAGACCTAATTCTGACCAGTGTAGGATTCCTTGCACTGAGTGAGACTTGGCTAGACGATCACTCCTCCGTCTACATTGCTGTCTATAGCTGCATAACCAGTTCAAACGCCCAGGCGTGGGAGCTGGAGGTGTGGCGCTTTAGGCGGCCACAAATTACGTAACGCTCTAGGGGGAGAGGGGAGTAGGCTCAAGCGTTACGGCCCATACAAAAATTTGAAATTTTTCATACAAAAAGCGTTACGGAGGGGGGGGAGGGGGTCAAAAATTTCCAATTTTAGCGTTACGTAATAAATGGACGCCGCCTTACCAGAAGGATACGGCCTTCAACGTAGCTGTTCCTCACACAATTCAAAAGATTAGTGAGGAATATGATGCAATGCTTGGCAAAGCAGATCAGGTTGGAGACATTTGTGCGGCATCGATTATGGTTATTGACATTGAAGTACTGCTAATAACAGTGTACATCCCTCCAGGTACTACTGTGCAAGATACGAAAATGTTCATGACCCGTAATTTATTCAATTATGTAAAACAATATTCTCTTATATTAGTCACCGGTGACTTTAATATTGACGTTTCCAAACAAGGAAATATTAAATTTGTCGATTTAATGAATAAACATTTTAATTTATACTTGGCAAATCGTCCAAATGAAGCGACCACATTGGGTGGTTCTTGTATTGATTTAACGTATATTGAAAATATAAATGTAGAGTGCAGTCGATATTATTCATACTTCTCTTACCATAGACCGATTCCATTGATTCTCACGATCGAAGCATCCGAGCAATCAAATATGTAATCTTGTAGAGGAGTTTTGCGAACTATAGCTGGAACCAAAACTGAAACCAATCACCCAACCACACAACACAATGAAGCGACAACTAATCACAGGCACATCACTGGATTATTCCTGGAACACCAAACACTGGTTCTTGGAACCACAGAACGAAAAGTGGCCCTTTTCAGGACCACCAAAATGAGTCCAAAAATTTCTGAAAACTTCATCCGATCAATAACAACACAAAACTAGTACACTTACATATTCTCATACACATGACAAATTATTAATAATCTTTCACTACACTCATACTCAAACTTCTCTGTCATTCAAACATCATAATCAAATCAAATTCTTTTTAAAGTATTTTACTTTGAAATCATAAACTCTAAAAAAGCTTCCAAACCAAATGACAGATCTTCCTTAAACCATAACGTTATTGAATACCGTCGATGGGGGTGACAATGGGTCTAGGGGGTGAGATTGGGTCAAAACGGAAAAATATGTTTTGTGAAATATTTCAGCTAATAACGCTGATATTACTAAAATTAATAGTTCATATGTTAGGGAACATATTATTACACATAATTCATAACAATATACATTTTTAGAAATAGTGGTTTTTGTTTACTACATAAATAAACTTGCATGGTGAAACTAGACAAAATTTACAACATTAAATTTCTCCTGTACAAAGTATCACGCATGTACTCTAGCCTCTATTGTTGTATTAGTAGAATGTTGAAAGTCTTTTCATTACACATCACAGGTATTTTCCGGAATCTGTTTGATTTTCCCACAAAAAAATTATTTTTTTCGGTACGATGTCTAAAACATTGAAAATGGGGGTGAGATTGGGTCAAGCAAGAACGATCGTAAATGAAATTCCAAGTCCACTTTTTTGACATTTTATGGTGCCGGGTGTTCTTTTTTTTCATTATGATGTATTTATTCTTTCTATATACAGCATCTCTAAAACATCAAACAAGTCTACTTGAGTATTCCGTGCATTGAATAACAATATAACGCATTTTGACAACTTCTCAAACCAGCAACTGTGTTTCGTGCGCAGCAATCGTAAATTTTTATCAAAAGGGTGTTTTTTTCTAAATTTGATTATTTATCAGTGTTTTCATATAATAGAAACATCTCACGGAAGTACAAATGAGTTGGATCGCTGAAATACTGGGATTATGACGTCAACTTCTTCCTGAAATTTAGTGATCGTGGAATGTTGCACTGAAATTTAACTATTCGCGAAGGTTTAAAATAATCACTGTTTCAGTACACCTTTGGGGAAACTGAATGGGCTTTATAGCAATGGGGATGAGACTTTGAAGACAATTTGAGGGAAAAACCAAGAAAATTTATGTGAACTTGACGATACATGTTGGGTTTACATATTTTTTCTCATAGCTCTTCAATTTTCTGTATAATCTTTCTTTTAAGTGGGTTTATCATACTTGTGAAACATCTTCAGATATCTTTTTGTCTTGTTTGCATCGTTTCTTATCAATATTTTTCAGTTGTGAATGGTTTTGAAATCATATTCTCAAAAACAAGTTATTTTAATTACAGTGACCCAATGTCACCCCCTCTATGGGGTGAGATTGGGTCATTTTTCATTCACTTGTGGTGCCGCTGTGAATAAATATTTGTCTTTAATTTTTTGAACAGTTGTTAATGTACCATCAAAGTACATGCACACAAAATTTGAAGTTAATTGGAGTTAAATTGCGATAGTTATTCAAAAAATAAATCGCACATATCCCTTTTTGACCCATTGTCACCCCCAACGACGGTACTCACAATCACAGCACCTATCATCTATCATCAAACATCCTATCACCTGCAAACAGCTACCGCACTGTTGTAAGAGTCTGACCCAGAATGGATCATTGAAGGTAGTTTTTGTCAGTGCTCACCGCATCAAAACAAAGGCGCTACTGTATATGGGATTTAGCATTGTGACAGCATTGCTGTTCTGTCAAACACACAAGGCTACGGTAGCGCTATCTATGCTTTTCATAGCGGCCGTCTTGGCTATTTTAATGATCCATTGATCGAAGTTGTGTCCATAGCAGTCCTACGTCAACCTCGCGGTAATATAACAGACATTACCCACCCCAATTTTTTTTTTACTAGCGCTGCCTTCCCTGTACGTTAAACCTAATGTGGGAAGTAGTGCGCTGTATAGATCATCTGATGACAGCGCTAGTAAAAAAGCGGAAAGCGCTATTCGGTTTAGTGCTAGAAGGGGTATATAATGAACAATGAACAGGTTTCCAACTTTTGTTTTGTTGCGTATTTCACATTCTACAAATCTGTTTGAAAATTGTGAACAGTGCCCCTTTTCTTTTTCCCATGTTTTTTTTATTTAAGTTTAATATTGCTGTACCAAATCTCTTGTGAATACTGTAAAACGCAGGATTAAGAACTTCAGTAGTTATTAATTGAATTGTTAAAGTTATCGGTATGTTTGTAACTTAGACAAGGCGTTTTTAAATGTAAATCCAAAGGAATATAAAAAATATAAGGAAAAGCGGAAAGTCGAATTACTTGTATTCCACTGAGTTTTTTTTTTTCAATCGGAGCAGAGAGTCATAATTATTAAAGTCGTCGCAAGAATATAACTGGGAGGGCAACAATAAGACACAGCATAATCTGAAATATCTCAGCAAATATTGAAATATTAAACAAGAAGAAAGAGGTTCGACTGATGCGAGCTTTAGAGCAACGGAAAAAAACCTCGTTTTGATTCCTCCCAAGACTGCAGGGCCGAATCCAGTAGCTCTAAACATTAATATAACATTTTGATGAAGTATTACTTGCAATTATCAATGAAATAATCAATTTTCTTGAGCATGGCTTCGATTTTGAGCAAAAAAAACAGTTGTGCAGTAATTTTCGTCAGTCACTTTTGAGGTTATATAGAAAAAATCTTTCTTCTAAGTCATGTGAATTGTAATTGGATAGTTTTAGGAACTATGGACAAATTTTAATACGTATTCTATAGAATACTAGTGGCCCCGGCAAACTTCGTCTTGCCATCAAGTAGGCTTTTGAAAAACACTATGGACCGTCCCACATAAAATAACAGTTCCGTTCACTCTAGTTTTTCCTACTTTCCCGGTGAGTATCCTGGATTTTTTATACGCACAAACACGTCGGAACCCTTGACGAACAAAACGGAGAATGAATCATTCAAATCTGTTGATCCGTTCGTAAGTCATTTCGTGACATACAAACACCATTCCATTTTTATTTATATAATGTATTTTCCCATTGCGAATGTACCTCACACTTTGCTTGAGACAGATGAGCATAGAACTTCAACGAAGGGACAAGTAGACGTATTATGCCTTTTATAGAGTTCTAAAATATACAGTAAACTCTCCATAACTCAACATTGAAGTTTCCATCAAGTTAAAGAGTTATCGAGTTAAAAAACACAAAAAAAATGCATGGGACCAACAGAGTTATCACGAAAACCAACTTTTACTACGGCTCTCTAACTCGATACCTAAATATCAAGTAAGGGAGAGTTAACTGTACGTGCTGTATCTGCTTGTCTGTGCCATGACATGGCACAAAACATTCAAAGTCATATCACTTCAGTGGACATCAATTTATCAGTCCAATTATTCATAGCAGATAGCCAAACAATGTGTCCGAAAGAACACACAGATAAAAGTTCCAGTGTGTTTGCTGGATAAGGGAACGTGAGGCAAAATGCACTACCAAGATAAATTAATGTTTTATGTACCTAGTACCGGACACATAAGGCGCAACATTTATGTCTCTAAAATTATTGGTTTTGTCATCAACTTGTCATCGTCATATAAATACAAATTTTGGCATTCAATTTAAATCATGCATTAGTTACAAACTTACAAACTTACCGGACATAATGTTCAAGTTTCTCAAAGTTTTTATAAATTTCATAAAATTACTTTTTTTTTTAATTTCAGGAGTAAGTGATTTGCCGCGAATTGAAAGTATGTTGGAAAATGACATGTAAATTTTTGGTCTAACAAAACGCATCTAATTGTATGACAATAAAGATAATTTTTAACAATGTTCATTGGCGAAGGAACAGGGGTGGCCAGGGGGGCAGGAACCAGAGTCTTCCAGGCCCCCTCCAGAATTTTGAATGAATATATATATAAAAAAAATGTTTACATAATTCTAAAGTGAAGTAGAATCTTCTGAATCTATTGATAATTTTTTTCAATAGTTACGTACTTTTATTTTGTTCAATAATAGTGGGAAAACCTAGCTTGTCGTTCACATCATTAGTGTGACGGTTCTGAATTCTTTGAATTGTGCGACCATCGAAAAATTGATCGTCCTGCTGTCGCTCGACATCTCCGTTTCAAAATACTGTGATACTAAAAAGCGTCAGTATCCTAGAAAATCGGTTCCTTAAATTCGTATTTTCTGAGTAGGGCAAAGCATACTATTTCAAATGTTCTAGCATAATGTAGCCTTTTAACAGAATTACGATTTCCTGTGTCCTTGGAGGGTGCCCTGATCGAGGTGTCCGGTGATGATGATTGTCCCCATAAGATTTCTTTAAAGAAATTCATTGATAAAAAAGGTCTCGGCAAAGAAATAAATAGGCAAAATTACTAAAGGAACTTCTAAGACGTAAAATAGCTGCAATTTTTGGCGAAAAACAAGGCCTAATCCAAAACATCTTTAAAGTATTTCGAACTTACCTAAGGCTTCAAAAAAATAATAAGCCATAATTTTTGATTTCAGCAATATGTTCTTTCACTGTTTTCGCTTCATTTTTTTTAAATAATTTCATATGAATGAACTTTTTAATTTATCTCGAAACTACGTTTTACCAAGTAAGTTTTTTACGGTCTCAAGAATTTTAGTGATCAAATTCGTTAATGTATATCGACGAGTGGTTTATACCCTTTGCTTCAAATCTTTTGGGGAGTAGTCAAATAATATTGAGATTTGCTAAAAATTGCTAAACCTTGAAAAAGTTCAAACTTTGCCCTAACATTTTTTTTTTCTAAATAATCGTTGATTCTGTCAAATTTCTTCATATAGGGGAATTTACGTATTCTTGGCAATCTAAACCGATGTCGCGCTTCTTTTGCAAATTTCTTAAGTTATTAAAACCTTTTTCGCAAAGTTCATTATAAGTCCTTCAGAAATATTTTTAAAATACATTGTAAATTGCGTTACAAATCCTCCTTTGTTTTTTTTTGTAAATTCTACTTCAAATCCCCAGATTCTACAGGAATTATATACGAAAAGTATTTTTGGAATGTCTTTTGGCTTCGAATCTCCAGAAAAAAAATTATTGAAAAATCCCAGGAATAATTTTTACTTCCAAAATTAGCAATTTAGCTAAATAACTAGGCAAGGATTAATTAAGAAACTCATGAAGAAATTAGTGAAGATCTTTCTTAAAACAATGTTTCAGAAATTGTTTTATAAATTCTGCAAAAAATATATATTCTGGAATTGAATTCTTGTACATTTTCAAGGTGGAATTCCTAGAGGCTTTTTGGCTTAATTATGAAGATTCTGATGGAGCTCCTTGAGAAATTTGTTTTTTTTTTTTTTGATTTGAGCGATTACAATTATCCTGCAGTTTATTGTTTATTTGTCCAGCCCACTGATTCACCTCTAGAGGAAAAATATAGATAATCACTTATCTTTGAATGTTTCGATCTGGTTTAGCATTTTGTTGTTTCTCCTGCCTTCACATGATGTATTCTTAGGCACCTTCGTACAAAAATTCGTACTCCAAAAAGCAACATTTTAAAGAATCTAAAGGACAAAAGTGAATTCCAGTAGTTTTAAAATGTTTCAGAGTTCTTATACGTAAAATCCATCAGGAATTCCTCAACAAATTTATACCAAGTTTTATATTATGAATTTTGTTATAAAACATTTTTAGCAGAGTTCTTGATAAAAACCGCCAATAATTTCACCTTCAACTTTTACAGTTCTACCACAATAGTTAAAAGTTTTTAGATTAATCTACCATATTAAAGCTTCGGAGTTCATGCGAAACATTTTCTAAAATGTAAGATACATAATAATTCAAAAAAAAAAAGATTCATAAAAATTCCATCTGTTTTAACATAAACCATTGTCTATTATAAAGACGATAAAAAATAACAAGATTTTTTGTAGTGATTCCTACAAAAAACGCCAAAGATTTTTCTGTGAGTAACATCGTCAGGACGTCAGAAAGTTTCAAAAACTACGATTAATTCTTGAGTTTCCCGATAAGAGTTCAATCCAAATTCAATTTGAACTTTAATAATAAAAAAAGCGAAATCTCTGAACAAATTTCTCGAATTTTTTTTGAATATTTGCACGGAAGAGTTTATGAAAGAATTGCTGAACCCATTCCATTAAAAACTTTGAAATGATTGAATTGAAACAATATGGGTAAGGAATTCGGGGATTAATATCAAATTGATTTTTAAGATAAATCTAAAGAAACACTTAGACAATTTTCTTTGAAAAAATGCAGATAGATTTGTTGAAAACTTCTCTGAGAAATCACTAAGAACATTTTCCCAGTTAAATATTATATTATTATTTATAAAAACCCTGTGGAATATTAGGAGAAATCAAGAGAGAATCAATAATTTTTGCTGTGAATTTTTTAAGCAATCCTCTACAAGGTGTCGACTCAATTTGTAAAATAAACTTCCCTGACTTTCCCTGACCTTCCAGTAATTTTTCAGAAACATTTCAGAGTACTGAATTTGATTTAAAGACGAAATAAAAATATAGTTGTCGGGCTCCCCAAGTAGCACTGGTAACAAATGCAATATTTTAGAAAAATATAACAAATTACATTGCCGTTGCATTTCAGATAATTTGTAGCATATCTTATTGATGATATTCAATTTTGGTTACTAAACTATTACATTGTAACTTACGCTTTGTTTACATTACATAGGTGTTGCATTTTTACTTGCATGTAACTTAACCTAGAGCTGTCAAAATGAATAAGTTACATTGAAATTGAATCTGTGGTTGCAAAGAAACAAATAACACGCTAGGTTACATACAGATTGCTAAGCCACATGTGTGTAACAGCATGAAGTTTGTTTACCATTTGTCATAGGGGAAGGGGTGAAAAAATGAACAGGATGGTAAATGAACACCGAACTTGTTACGCATGAACAACAAATTTCAATAATTTTTATTACGCACGGATGATTTAGAGCATAAATAAGAGTGTTTTTGTTAATACGAAGATAAATTGAAGTCAGAATCACGTTCAGAAATTGAAACTGATGTAATTTTAGGCACGGAGATGTTGAGCTTTTTCAATAAGGTGAATCGTAATGATATGATGTCGAAGCCGAAACCTTTAGAACTGTTTTCGAAGGGATTATAATCATTCATAGGTGTTTTTTTAGGACTGTAATAAAAAGATTCAAAAATGTTTGTTTTGCTCGTGTGTTCTACCACCAACATAAAAAATTTAGCTGTCTTAGTCTTACTTCGTGTCGCTGCGTTAATTAACATCTCTGATGTTGTGCGATAGAACTAGTTATAATTAACAAACAAATTAATAAATGAAGGACAATTTCTGGGAGTAGACATATCACAAAACATTGAGTTACATTTGTAATGTTCTCTTTTCTACTTTTGTGGGGAACGCCAATCTTTGCGCCCATGACACGGAATGAATATATTCATGTGTTCACTGTTATTCTCCAACCGAAACACAGTGAACACATTTTCGACGAGCAAATTTCAGTTTTCAACAGAAAAATGGCTGTTGAAGTTTCGATGATTACGATGACGGATCCTTGAACGTTACAGTGTTTGGGTCCTCTAGGCAATTCGTAATCAAATGTCAACATTCCACCGCAAAATCGCTAGTGTTTGGAGGTGATGTTTACTTCAAAATTTCGAGATCAACATCTCCAATTTAGTTCTAATACCCTTCGTCCACGAATTATTGTGGCGCGTCGATAGTCACAAGTTTCTCGTTAATCAGTCAATCCCGTAAATGATTGTGTTTTGTTAAGCTTAATTACTTTTAGACGACAGCAGTCAGTGGCTGTCTTCTTTGTTGAAATTTGTTCTGGGATTCCAACTCCCACAGGGTCCACTTATGCACTGTCATAGTTTTTATTACGTGCAATAAATATGTTAAATTTGTCCTTGAAAAACTTATCGAAGGACCTCAACTTTAATAAACTCGTGGGGGCAAAACCCGCACCCCCCTATTTCATAACACCAAAACAGCTGCTGAATTCAAATTCTACCAAACGTAATGCCACGCTGAAGTAACGGGCATATTAGAACCTCACAAATGTTAATTTTTCGCATCAGCATGTATCTTTTATTGAACAATAACATTAGAACAAACGCCTGTAGGTATGCATTATGCAGAATCGATGAAGAGAAATAACTCATGTTAGTTAGGACCTATTGAAGTGACAGCACAGAAATGCACAAGGGGCTACCACTAAGGGTTCATTCAAATATTACGTAACGCAAAATTAGGCAATTTCAGACCCCCTCCCTCCCCCACGTAACAGCTTTTGTATGGAAAATTTTAAATTTTTGTATGGACCGTAACACTATGTGAGACCCCCTCCCTCCCCCTGTTGCGTTACGTAATATTTGAACGATCCCTAACAACGCGGTTATTTTTTTCCCAATTTTAGACCCACCTTCACCCTAGTAGTTATTTGTCCAGACACAAAATTTACAATTTGTATGGACCGTGGTCATTGTGCCAAATCTCTCCCCTCCCCCAATAAATGATTACGTGGTTGATGGATGACCCATAAGTATGAATTTTTAATTGATTTATTAACCCTAGAAATAGTAAAATGGATGAATGTTGTTTCTACTATTTGATAGAGAACATATTTGTATATCCGATTATAATTAAAAAAACATGTTCTCACATCTAAATCGCTATTTTCCTTATCATGGGCATATTACCCTCAGTCCCTAAAATATGCATAAATTGATCAATTTATAAATTCAATTCGTTGTTTCACCTTAGGACGCAAGATTGCATTACTTCCTAGCGTCTTGTCGTGAAAAATTGTTAACAAACCCGCATCTTGTCACCTTTATTCACAGAAGAGAGGATCGATGAAGAGAAATCGATCATGCGACTTGCGCCCTTATGATCAGCGCTACATTTTGTTTACCAAGTTTGGCATATCGCAGTACACTTTCTACGACATTCTAGATTTTTATATATAACTTCAAGTGCCGTCAAATTTTGAGCAACTACAAGGAAAATTAAGATATTTATTTGGACCGTAATATGTCGTATAAAGAAAAAGCTTTCGCTCAGTTTAGCAAAGGCTTTCACTTTACTCGAATACAACTGTAAGCTAAATTTCTAGAGCGGGTTTTTTAAAGCTAGTATGATTAAACTGATCACTTGAGTGTTTTCTTTCAAAGCTTAAAGATTCGTACGAAACGAAAAATAGTGAAACCTGAGTAGATACCCAGAAAATCCTGAGTCATCTACTTACTAATCATACTCAGTTGAAATCTTCATGATTTCAAATTCTCAATGTTTTTCTCTACACGTATTTGTTTAATATGAGAAGATGCTATTTCATAAACTATTACAGAAAATCTTACATTATTCCTCCATAAACTAATGCGAATATTTCTTCAAGAATACTTAGGAAGATTTTTTCAACAGTTTCAATTTTTTTTTTTCACTCAAAATGAATTAATTTATTTTTTCGAATAGATATTTCAAATAATTCTTCGCGAAAATTTGTTACAATTTATTTATTTTAATAAAAATTTCGATTCTCCTAAGAGTGTCTTCAAAAAATATCACAAAATTTCAATCTATCATAGCAGAAATTCTATTTAGAGAATTGCTGGATTCTTAAAAATCTTGGAGCAGGGCAAAAGCACTGAAATTCCGACTCACAAGAATTCAGTAAACGTTCGGTAAATTTTACAATGTTAATTTCACCGAAAAAGGCCGATGAAATTGTCAATAACATTAAATTTATGATAGCGGGGATGATCCAGACATAACAAATTGCAAAGAATCGCAGATTGAACACTTAAGGAGAATTTCAGAAGAATCTCCAGAATATCTGGGGTATTTTTTGTGTTCATTCTGCGATTCTAAACATCAGTATAGGAAAGCTCCTAATAAAAATCCTAAAGTAGCGCTTGGAACCTTATTCATCACATTTTCAAAATTCGAAATTCCGAGGATTTTTTTATAGATAGTAAAATATAGTTTACTTTACCATACATAACAGCGCTTTATCAATGGTTAATAGCTAAGATTGATTACCCATCTCGTCCAGCAAATTTATCGTATTCAATAATTTGCAGATAATTAACTCGTTTGATGTTGTAATATAGTATTGATAGATAATTTTCCCTGACCTGTAGTGAAATTCCCTGACTTTCCAGGTCAAAAATTGGATTCCCTGACATTCCCTGGCTTTCCAGGTTTTTCCAGGTAGTCGACACCCTAACTTTAAGAATTTCAGAGAGATTTTTGAACACAATTTAGGTAGTATTTATTGTAATATTTCTTGGAGAAATCCTAAGTATTTCCAGAAAATCCTTAATACATTATTAATGAACAACTTAATGATATTTTCAACAATTAAAATTTATGTGTGATAAGTACGTAGTTTAGCTTCATGGAGAAGTGTTTAAAATTCTGATGTCTTCTTTTGAGCAATTTGATACAGTTTCTTCGAAAAATTCCAGATTATAAAGCCTAAAGAAACTCCGGGAAAAATCTGTTAAATAATAACTACTTTATTCCGTGGGAGTCCCAGCAAAAACTGAGTGGCGTTCTTGCACTGGAATAGTACAGAAATATTTCATGAAGAGATCCCCGATACTTGAAAAGTTTGTGCAAGAACTTCAAAGGGATATTCTTCGTGAGTTCGTTGGAAAAATTCTTGAAGGATTTTTTTACTGGATTAGACAAAGAATTGATATTTTCCGTAATTATTATTATTATGATTATCAATATTTATTTAGGACACTTTACCATACGTGTGGCATTCGTGTCGAATTTTCCGTAATGAAAATTGTAATTTACAAGCATTACTAATATTCAGAGATTATAGCTGATATTAAGCAAAAACACAAACAGATAAAATCAACGCAAATTTTCGCATACTACGAAATTTGCGAAAATCATGATTATTACTTCGGTAAATCAAGAATTTTCTAGGCCCCCTCCAGGAAAAAATCCTAGCTACGCCAATGACAATGTTGTTCTAAATGTTCATTCTCTCCCCAGACATGCACAATGTACGTATAACTAATATGCTTCGTGGCCGTGGGGTTAGTATATTACCAAGCAATTATCGAGTCAAGGAGTGTGGGTTCGATTCCCGCTTCAGTCCGGAAAACTTTTCGTCGGGAATGTATTTTGACTGTGTCACTGGGCGTTGCATGCTAGTCCGTTGTCTAGTGTGGTGCTTCCTTCAAAGGGCAAATCGTCCACAGCATTAACGTTTGCTTTCGCATCATACTGAAAATCTCTGGTTCTCTAACTCGATATCAAGATACGGAATATCCAAGTAAGAGAGAGTTGACTGTATGTCATAAATTTATTTTGGAAATATTTTAAACACAATAATTTTACAGAAAAATGTTATTCTACGATTTTGTAGGTCTTTCCATTCCGGAGGAGCATATTGCTCCAAGTATTTCAGGGTGGGTGTACGGCTGTCAACTACAAACAAAGCTCGCCTAACAATCATCTCTCACGCGGGCCGACCCAAACAGCACAGGTCGAAACGCGGGCCATGCCAGACAGCAAATGCTGATGCATTTCAACACTCAAACAGCGGGATGCCTAGCAGCGTTGTGAGCCAAACGAATACACCCACAAAACATGAACGGTAGGCGAACCTTGTTGCGTATACCCCCCCTGAAGTATTTCCATCAGTGATAGAAGTGGCCGTAACACGAAGCACCTCACAGGCTTGGTGTGAGTAAGTTCGCACCAACAAGAGTGAAGTCATGTTCCAATTTTGACAGGTCTCCTGCTCAATTGGAACGCGGATTTGTATGGAATTGACAGTTCGCCGCTGTTCCAATTTTGACATTGACGCCACTCTTATCTAAATCCACTCTGGCACCAATCTAAATCCACTCTGGCACCAACATTGGCTCACCCCTCGACAGCAGCAACATCTCTGTGATCAATAGAGGTAATAAACCATAGATGAAGAATGTCGCTGGCGTCGCTATCGGAACATCTTTCGCTGGCGGAGATAGGCGGGGCTATAAATGTCAACGTGAAAATGTATATAGTTTGACACTTATGAACCCAACATGTTTCTGGGCGAGAACAAAGGCAACACCAGCGACATTATTCTTCTATGGTTTATTATTTCTATTCTGTGATCACGTACCTCGAGAAAGAATAACGGACAGTAGAAAGCAGGGATGCCAGGTTGAAAGACATGTCTTCCATTGGAAGACATTTGAGTTGTGTGGAAGACTTTTGGAAGACGGAAAATATTTGGAAAACATTTCAAAATCTGTGAAGACATTTGGAAGACAATTCAACATTTCCTAGATTGAAAAAAAAAAACAAATTAGTTGTAAATTGCAGGAACGCGTTCAGAAGATTCCTGGTAATCCTTCCCCTTATTCCACAAAAAACTCCGTTGTTTCTTTTCAGATATTTAGTGAACATTCTTACAATGATTTCTTCAAAGTTTAATTCATGAATTCTCACAGGGATATAAGGAGAAGTTCTAGTTCTAGTACTTCGAGGGATTTCTTTGACAACTTTCCATGGGATTTCTTTGGATTATATTTTTCATTGATTCCTCCAGAATCCCTTAAAATACTCAAATAATATTTTCAGGAATACACTTGAATGAGTAATACGGAATTCTTCCAAGTTCATTCAAGAATACTTTGACAAGATTCCCCGAAGAATCCTTTTAATATTTTAGATGCTTAAGAAGGAATCCATGCGCAATAATCACAGAAATTCTACTGCAAATTCTTCAAAGAATCGCTGGAGGAATGTTGAGAAAAGTTTTTGAAAGAATTGGTAAATTAATACTTATAAAAATTCATAGAAAAATTCTTCACAAAAAGCACATAAAAGTATACTTGAAAAAATTTCTACCATAGATTTCAGAAAAATGTTCGAAGAAATCTAGAGATAATTTTGTGAGAAATTCTTGCGGAGAACCCTAGAGTAGTACTCAAAAAATGAAATGGAATGAACTCTTTGACTTCAAAATTATTTCCATGAAACTTTATTGCTGATTTAAACACATATCGAATCATAAGCCAATGAAAAAACGGTTCATTGCTTTGTTTACCAAAAATGCTCTTCAGAATTTTAATTAAATAATTGCATCATGAGAAACTTCCTAAGGTCTATACTACCCATAAACGCATAATTGTCCCATGTGAATAGGAAATCCAGCAATCATGGGACTGACATGCGTTTATGGGCAGTATATCAAAAACCTCCTTTGCAGGATTCATCGAGAATCTTCATCAGATTTAGTTGAGAACGATTTCTATAGAAATAAAGCTTAAAAAATATTTCCAACCGTGAATAAATTATCTTTATTAGCTTCAAAAATTTTTTTTCGAACTATTGAAAGGCTTTTGCTCAGAGTTTTGCAAGATTTTTTCTTGTGAATGGTTCAGAAATACGACCAAGGATTTTTCTTGAAATACTCCAATAGATCATTGAAAAATAAATACCAAAATTCATTTGCAGTTTTATCTTGCATGGTATCAAAGATTTCTCAAGATGTTTTTTTTTTTTAAATCTTCCATATTAAATCTACTGCGAATTTTGTCATGAATTGAACAAAGAATTTCAACAGAAATCTATTTAGTTTTTTTTTTTATTCTTTCAATATTTTTAAAAGGTTTCCAGTGAAGTTTGGTGAGTTTTAGTGATAGCCTGGGAATATAAACTTTTGAAAACATTCATCAGAGACTTGACAATTTTCATCGTAATAGCATTCGAATCTTAAGATGTCAAATCCTATCAGAATTCTAAGCGGGTGGATTCCTAGCAATAAGCTACAGAGTCCTGTAAATTTCCGTAGGTTTATAACATATACAGGGTGTCTGAAAATTATCCGTACAAACTTTGAAGACATGGCATTATATTCTTAAGAAGTATGTTTGACACATTTACGATTTCAAATATTTGCAAAACCAACCCAAATGTATTGAGGTGCATATTATAAAGCTTAAACTGATTTTTAGCTTAATGAATGCTTACACAGTTTTGTAATATTCAGTTTTTTTTTATTCTTTCAAAGACGTAAAGAAATATAATGATAATAAATACATATCATTGTTTTTTGTTGTATGTTTTTTTTTCCAGTCACTTATGCGATTATTGATTTCGCATGACCCACAAATGTAAACAGTGTACATTAAACTTGTAAACAGTCATTGAAGACATTTAAGCAATTAAAAGTATGTAAAACGTATGTCACAAATAAAAACACGGGAATATAGATTCATATCGTAGTCCAATCCGAAAGGAATCTGCTTCGAAGTGGACTGTTCCGAAGTGTGGATGTCATATGGCTCCATAAGAATGCTATAATAACATTCTCATGATGTTTTTAAAATAACATAAAAAAGGTTCCCGATTTTGGCACGTTTCGTTTTTGGCAACTGAAAATTCCAATTTTGTTGCCAAAAACGGAATCTCACTGTACTTAAAAGGTGCGGTGAGTATTTCAAGCGAATAAAATGCCGAGATCCAAGCCTTCAAGCATTTTGTATGGAAAAACAACCATGTACAGAAGAAAATTATGTACAAACTTTTGTGATAAAGTAAGTAAAGACTAGGCTTAATCATCGTCTCCCACAAAATTTTCAAAATATTATTTGAACAAGTAGGTACAAATAATCGCACAACAAAAATGATCATGTGTATGTGAATCCCACCGTTTGAAGATCTTTTCGGATTGATTCTCTTTATATTTAAATGCAAAGCTTAATTTCAAAAGAGTTATGGAGATTGCAGTAAAGGGCGAACACGAAATTATTGCGACACATTCAACAGGGCATAACTTTTCTACCATTGGGTAAAAATCAACCAAATTTCGCTCACTTGCTCATTGATGTGTATTGTTTACATGCTGTCAAACTCGAAGTCGTGTTTTTCGATTCAACGAAAATGGAGGTGATCCAACGCGAATCGAGAGAACAATTTTTTTTCCATACACCTGGAATTTCCTGATCTGTCGCACCGGCAGTTGGGAAAAATGTTGAACATTCACCATTCAATCGTCTCCAGAGTGTTGAAGCGGTTCCAAGAGCGGTTGGCGTTGGACCATGGCAAGGAGCTGGAAGAAAATTAGGACCAGAGAACAAAAAGATGGAGGGAAAGGTGAAGCGGATGATTAAAGCAAATCCCAACGTCTCAAGCCGTGATTTGAATAAGAAGAACGACATGTCGCATAGCTACGTCCAGAATGCAATGAAAAGAGCTGGACTACAAACATACAAGGTACAGATCTTCCCAAACCGCGATGAGCGGCAACAATCGACGGCTGAAACTCGGGCACGGAAGCTCTACAAGAAGATGCTGACAAAATATGGCTGCTGTGTGATGGACGACGAAGTTCGCCTCCAAATATCTCATTTGGCAGGCCATCTGCTCTTGCGGACTGAGGAGCGAGCCTTTCGTGACAAATGGCAAGATCTACAAATCTGAGTGCCTCGAGATCTGAGGCGCCTTTTGCCGTTCTTGCAGCAGCACGACGAAACTCCACTATTTTGGCCAGATTTGGCATCATGCCACTATTCTAAAAGTATCCTGGAGTGGTATGAGGCCAATTCTGTCCATTTTATTCCAAAGGACATGAATCCGCCAAACTGCCCGGAGCTGCACCCGGTGGAGCAGTACTGGTCAATAATGAAGCGGGAACATTGGAAGAGCAAGAAGACAGTCAAAGACGAGAAGGACAACACTCCGTCATCGTTATCATCGTCATCATCGAACCTTCAAAAGCAGTTTTTCTGTTCATAACTAAAAAATATTCGATGAAAATGTGTTCACTGTGTTTCGGTTGGAGAATGGAATACAGTGAACACATTTTCCTGTAAATTTTCTTGATTTTGAACGCAAAAACTGGTTTTGAAAATTCAGAAAACAATGACGGATCCTGCCCCTTAAGAAAATGAAAAAAAAACAACTGAGAAACTGGTACCGGATGACACTGTAAAGACTTTGATGGAGGTCATCAAGCGAAAATGCCTTTGCGGCCTATAGAAACTACACTCCCGAGCATAAGTTTGGGATCACCCCTTAAAAAATATACAAAAGTTTTCAAGTCATATCTCTGTGACTACACGTCCAATTGAAACTGTCTAAGCCGCATTCGAAACACAAAGAGTTATTCTTACTTCGTATGTATTTTTCCAAGAACATTTTTCAAATTTTGTGTACGCAATTTTTACTTGAAATTGTGACATTTTTCAAAAAAAAAAAAACACTAGCTAAAACATAGCTGATTGGATTCCACCAAAATTTTTCAACAAAATGTCATTAGAATCGTAATCTTATATTCTTTGATAAGCACTCACGATTTTTTTGCGGAACTCAAAATCAATGAAACAGTAATTCAAGTCATCATGCAAAAGTTTGGGTTCACCTGAACATACTTGAAAAACGAAAATTCTATGAAATCTCAAATCAATAATGTACGCGCCATTATTTACGTTTGTAAAAGCTATGAATTATAAAAATCGGTAGAAAAATGGCAGAGATATTGACAAAAATGATTTGCGTGTGGCTCAGGTGAACCCAAACTTTTGCACGATGACTTGAATGACTGTTTCATTGATCTTGAGCAGTTTTTTAAATTTTTCCGCAAAAATTTTGTGAGTGCACTTCAAAGAATATAAGATTACGATTCTAATGACACCTTGTTTTAAAATTTTGGTCGATCCAATGGTGAGGAAATTAGCTATGTTTATCAGTGTTTTTTGAAAAATGTCACAACTTTAAGTAAAAATTTAGTACACAAAGTGCAAAAAAATGTTTTTAGGAAAATACATACGAAGTAAGAATAAATCTTTGCCTTTCGAGAGCGGCTTAGAGGGTTTCAATTGGACGTGTAATCACAGAGATATGGACAGATCACTTTTGTATGTTTTTGAGGGGGTGAACCCAAACTTTTGCACGGGAGTGTCTAGGAGTACCTAGTTGAACAAGAATATGACTAAATCTTGGAGATTTAATCGAAAACCGTGATGTCCCATAGTTTGAATCATAAGCATCCATTTTTGCATAGAGCTAAATGTGGCATTCTGCACCACTCTCCCCGTCATCTCACGTACCGTATCAGCATTAGCAAATGCGAATCTGGCCACAGCGTTTTCAACTCTGTTCAAAGATAGTGTTGCAGTGAACGACTCTCGATCACCATGTCCGACCACAGTCAAACTCCTGCGTGGCTAAACGATCATTTTTTCACAGAAATATTGAAACAATCTGAAAATGATCCTTCTCTTCAGCTGGTGGGTGAATGCATACTACGTCCGGCAACCCTTGGGGACCACTATGGTAGCGTAATGTTCCGCACTGCGATTCGCTATCAATCGGAAAGGTTACCCGAGGAGCAGGAAATAAGCCTGATCATCAAAACTCAACCGACAGCAGAAGGATACAAGAAGGAAGTGTCCAAGGATAGTAAGATATTTTCCAAGGAAATTCTAATGTACAGGGAAATTCTTCCTGCCATGGCGAAGGTGCTAAAAGAAGCCGGTGAAGAATTCGAAGTTGCTCGGTAAGGATTCAATATTGAAATTCGATTAGCCGTTGGTAATCTTTATATTCAGATTGATTTATGCATCGATCCAGCCGAATACCGTTATCGTGTTGGAAGATATGACTCCAAAGGATTGGTTGCCGAATCGTGTCTGCATCGGAAGTATCGAAGAAGTGATGCATACTTTGAGAAATATTGCAAATTTTCACGCAGCTTCGCTTTATCTCAATCAGCATAAGGTAATTTCTATCAATTGAAAAAGCGTCTGTTCTAAGAATTCATCATCTGGTCATCAACTTCTAGATCATGGATCTATCATCGAACAGCATAAAGGAGATTCTGTGCGAAGGCATGGTGCTCACTCAGTTCAGCACGAGATTCGAAGAGTTTTGTGACGCTGTTGGAAAGTGGGATGACTGCGAAACATTCACTGGAAAGTTGAGAACCCTACTCAAATCGGTGGGTCCGAAATACGCAAACGTGTACACTCCCAATCCGCAAACCGTAGGATACAATGTGCTTAACCATGGGGACATGAATTGGAAAAACATTTTGGTCAAGAAGAACTCCGACGGGCGAATCGTGGATTCCATGCTGATTGATTACCAGTGCTGTCATTGGGGAACGCCGGCAATTGATGTCCTGTACTTGTTGGACTTGATAGTCGATAATGATACCAAGAAGGCGCATAGGAATCGTATCGTGTACGAATATCATCATCATTTTGCAGCGGTTTTGGCTAAACTAGGGTACATGGAGAAGATTCCTAGTCTAGTGGACCTGCAAATGGAACTGCTTCGGATGGGATTCCTTGGTAAGAGTGTCTTCTGACAAGTTCAACGAATAGTGATTGATTGATAACTGTTATTGCAGAGGTCATGCACGTGGTTGTATTCGAAAAGTTCAAATTCGAAGAGCTTACCGACACAACATTCGACAACTTCGATCAGGGTAATCCGGATGATCCATGCTATGAAACCGAACCGTTCAGCAGTATCATTCGATCGGAACTGCCAGCGCTGATGTACAGGGGCTTGTTGGATCAGTGATGCGGTAGATGGAGCAAGTCAAACTAGTAATTCTGATTTATCGTTTTAAGAATTCGGATATTGTAGATTGTCCAAACTGTCCCAGTGTTCGAATCATTCAATGTATTGTATCATGTACAGAGTTCAGAGATGTTTTTTTGTACTGAAATATATCGGAGAAGATCCATCATGAGCCTAGTTTCGGTTGTTTCCTGATTTGTGGTGTTTGAATGGGTTTGGTTTTCTGTATTTAAAAGCATGGCATAATCGACAGCATCCGGATTTCAGGGCGACAATCCACATTTACGAAAACCGTTCACGAGGGTGTTTGCCATATTTGGAATATCATCAACAGCCTGTTTCAAAAGCGGTGCGAACTCATGTCGCTTTATGGGTTCGCCGGCATGGAAAGTGCGCCACTCTATTAGATGTTTATTCCATTGCAATTTTAATCCCCTGAAAACCCCTGAAAAACGCCACATCGCTGCAGCACATGTGTAGAATTTGGGAATAAACAAATCAGGACAATATTCTTAGACTTGTGACCGTCGACGAAGAGCAGAATGGGCTGAGGAATATTACTCTTGACAATCCATGGATAAAATACGTTCTTCAAGTAGTAATAGAATGTTTCTTGATTCATCCATCCTGACGCATTTTTACCTATAGCCCAGCCATTTGGTGCACTGTTAACGATATCTGCAGGGAGCCTCTGCTTGTACGGGAACAAAACTAAAGGCGGTGCCAACGTTCCGGCCGCATTTGCCGAAAATAGTACGGTGTAGCACTCTTTCTCTGAGTTTGCGTTGGCCGTGTGGACATATTTCTGCCCTGTTTCCGCCAATACTTTCTCTTTTGTGGGTACCAAACGTATAGATGATTCATCCATGTTGAAGATGCGTTGTTGGTTTTTGCCAAACATCCTGCAATCCCTCCTGATTAATAAAATTATCAATTTCACGAAACCATTCGCGAATTTTGTTCTCAGTGACACATGTTCGCTGTTTAGACAAGGCACTGAGAATTCTTTGAGAAATATTCGGATGTCGTCCCAGAAAATGTTTCAGCCACTTCTTCCCAGGAGCTTTGTCACGGAAAGGGTTGTTGGATTTTCGAGTTATATTAAGATAATGTCCCACTGATGTTTTTAAGCGCAGTGAATCTACTGGAAATCCAACTTTTCCGGAGTGAATTATCCATCGAACTATGCGGTCCTCCTCTTCCTTTGTTAGGACTGTCGGTTTGCCTTGTTTACAAGATGTAGAACCGCGGGCCAGCACAGCTCTCAGCGTACTTCCCGGAATATGCTGTAACTTCGATGCTCGTCGAATAGATACCTCTTCTTATCATTGAAAGAGCCGATTGAACTTGCTGCGGGGTATACATCTAGGTGCTGCGGTCTGACTCAATTTGCTTGTCAAGCGGGAGCCTGATTGTCGGAGCCAAACATTCCAGATTGTGGTTATGTTACTTGTGAGAGAATAATGTGATCCTGCAGGCCAAAATCATAGCCATCGATGGGGCCCTCATTACCGTCATGCTCAAGCACGAAGATCTAAAAAATCCTCTCATCTTCAAAGCCTCGGAATTGCGGGAATACTTCAAAACCGGAGACCACGCTAAGGTCCTCGTGGGAAGATACGAAGGCGAGATGGTCCGGGTGTATGTATTCCAGAAGTGGTAGCAGGGCAGAAGCACTTTGCTTATCTATTAGATCAGATTCGAGATGGCGCCCTAAAGCGAGATCAGTAGTTATCGATAAGCTATGAAATGTACACGTTACAGCGTTTCTAGATTAAGTCAACAAATTTTATAAATCTGGCGTCAATGTATAACATGTGTACTGGCAATAATTATACAATTTAAGTATGGATAAGTTTATTAGTGCGTTTGTAAAGTTATATAAAAAAGTATGAATATGATGCTGTGGTTCAAGTTTTAATTGAGAAAAGTTACAAACGTATTGTTAGAGATTACTTTTTTATCTAAAACAAAAATATTAATAAATTGAATAAGTAACATTTAAACAAGTTGATACATGCGGAAAGAATTACTTTCAATGTAAATAAATACAGTTAAGTCGTATTTGCGTAAACCATCAAAAAGAAAATAAAAATGAGTATAAGCTCTATGATTACTTACGTGAAGCTCTGTCATAGCTGTATAAATTGCTTTCGAAATTATTGTTTTCTAGATGTTTTAATTTGTTTTACTGTTACTTAATTGGTTCATGAATTGTTTTCATACTATAAAAATGTTCCTTGACAGTACGGTGTACAGTTGAAATACCGTAACGCACCATATATCAACAGATACACAAATTATAAAATTTTGTTTGGATTTTATAGTTACAATGTTCTTGAACTGTTTGGTTTACTATGAAATCAGTAAAAATAGATGGTATTTCGACCATTCAGCAAACTGTAATCAAAAAATTTTGTTTGAAAAAAATCGGCGTATTTTAATGGTTTCATAACTTATCCGCCTATTCCCCACATTGTGATTTGCCCAAATATAATTTACCAAACTGTTAAACCTGTTTATGGTAAGGTTGGTTTATTGTTAATTTGGGTGTTATACGGTATTCTTCCGATATTGTTGGAAATGGTTGAGGATAATACGGCAAACAGTACAAGTATGGTTCGTAATTATGCGGGTCGCGCAGAGTAAGGCGCCCTCACGGTATTTTGACAAAAATATTTTTGAATTTTATTTACTAAATTTTTACTTAAATTCGCGACATTAAAAAAACAGACTGAATATGACTGAAATGACTAATTTTCTCAGCATTGGATCGACCAAAATTGTATAGTAATTCAAGTCATCGTGCAAAATTTTGGGTTCATTTAGGGTAAAAGCACCGGTTTTGGCCAGCCTAAGAGAAAATATCAATAAAAAGGATATAGTTAAGTTTATATGGCTTTACATCAACAATCTTGAAAAAGCCTCGCCAACAATATTTCGCCAATTCACTCGGTTCATGGCCGCTTCTCTCCATCCTCGACTGCGACCCACGCTCTCCAGGTCCTGGTGCACCTGGTCAATCCACCTAGCTCGCTGCACCCCACGCCTTCTTGTTCCGACCGGATTCGTGGCGAACACCATCTTTACAGGGTTGTTGTCCGGCATTCTTGCAACATGCCCTGCCCAGCGTATCCTTCCAGCTTTAGCTACCTTCACGATACTTTGTTCGCCGTAGAGCTGAGCGAGCTAGCGGTTCATCCACCGCCACACGCCATTCTCCTGCACGCCGCCAAAGATCGTCCTTAGCACTCAGCGTTCGAAAACCCCAATAGCTTGCCAGGCCTTTTTCGAGCATAGTCCACGTCTCATGCCCATAGAGGACTACCGGTCTTATTAGCGTTTTGTACATCGTGCATTTGACCGCAGTTTCTTCTGGAACCCATAGTAGGCACGACTTCCGCTGATGATTCGCCTTCGTATTTCCCGACTAACATTATTGTCAGCCGTCAACAAGGATCCGAGGTAGACAAACTCGTCCACCACCTCGAAGATATCCCCGTCTATCGTAACACTGCTTCCTAGGCGGGCCCTGTCGTACTCAGTTCCGCCAACCAGCATGTACTTTGTTTTCGACGCATTCACCATAAGCCCGACTCTTGTTGTTTCGCGTTTAAGGCGAGTGAACAAATCTGCCACCGTTTCAAATTTTCTCTCAATAATATCCATGTCGTCCGCGAAGCAAACAAAACGAAAGTTCGTCTCCCTGTCGTAGTCCCCGCCGAGACTTGAACGAACTGGAGTGTTCGCCTGAGATCTTCACGCAGTTTTGCACTGATCAATCTTGTGAATTTTCCATAGTTCTACGCGTTCGATACAATTGTATACCGTCTTGAAATCGATGAACAAATGTTGCGTAGGGACCTGGTACTCACGCCATTTCTGGAGGATTTGCCGCACGGAAAAGATCTGGTCCGTTGTCGAGCGAACGTCGATGAAACCTGCTTGATAACTTCCCACGAACTCGTTTGCTGAAGGTGATAGACGACGGAAGAGAATCTGGGATAGCACTTTGTAGGCGGCGATTAGGATGGTGATTGCACGATAATTTTCACACTCCAGTTTGTCGCCCTTTTTGTAGATATGGCATATAACGCCTTGCTTCCACTCCTCCGATAGTTGTTCCGTTTCCCAGATTCGCCTTCACTGTCCTGACCTTCTGTGACTGTGTTCTCTGCGCCATTCAGGTGTTCGTCGTAGTGATGCTTCCACCTTTCGATCAACTCGCGTCCGTCCGTCAGGATGCTCCCATCCTTATCCCGGCACATTTCAGTTCGCGGCACGAAGCCTTTGCGGGATGTGTTGTGCTTCTGATAGAACTTCCGCGTTTCTTGAGAACGGTACAGCAACTCCATCTCTTGGCATTCCACCTCTTCCAGGCGCTTGCTTTTTGTCCCGGAATAGGCGGGTTTGCTGTTTTCGCTTCAGTCTGTGTCGTTCCACGTTTTGTCGTGTACCATGCTGCAGCATTGCAGCCCGCGCTGCATTCTTCTCCTCTAAAACCTCGTGGCACTCTTCGTCGAACCAATCGTTTCTTGAGCTCCGTTCCACATATCCGACAATGCTTTCGGCAGCGTCATTAATGGCTGCTTTGACTGTCCTCCAGCAGTCGGTCTGAACTCCTCCTCCTGGCCAACCTGAGCGTTCAAATCTCCTATGATGATCTTGACGTCTTGGCTTGGACAGCGGTCGTACTCGCGTTCGAGCTGCGCGTAAAATGCGTCCTTGTCATCATCAGTGCTTCCGGAGTGAGGGCTATGCGCGTTGATTATGCTGAAGTTAAAGAATCGGTCTTTGATTCTTAACTTGCACATTCTTTCGTTGATCGGCCACCACCCGATCACGCGCCTTTGCATATCACCCATCACTATAAAAGCTGTTCCCAGCTCATGTGTGTTGCCGCAGCTCTGGTAGATGGTATGATAACCTCTAAACGTTCGCACCATCGTACCTGTCCAGCACACCTCTTGCAGCGCTACGATGTCGAAACCGCGGATCTTCAGTACCGTAAAATCGGTTGTAATTGATCAGAAGGGTGAAATTGATCATCGTATCACACGATTTAATTTATTCGTAATGGAGCACAAATATCCATATCTATTTTCAAATTGTGTGCTGTGAAGTTTTTGAAGTTAAAGAATGTTTCTTACTAAAAAGACACCGACACGTTAATGCTTCCAGTGGGCATTTTGCCCTTTGAAGAAAGCACCACACTAGACAACGGACTAGCATGCAACGCCCAGTGGCACAGTCAGAAAACATTACTTACGAAAAGTTTTCCGCCCGGGGCGGGAATCGAACCCACACTCCATAGCACGATGTGGCTAAATGCCTGGTGACACTAACCACACGGTTACGAAGCCCACTATGAAAATAATGTAAAATTTCAAAATCATGCACGGTGCAGTATTGACAAACACCTATGAACTTCTATTTCTAAGCAAGGATTTGAACATGGTATAAACCTGAAAGTTTGTGAGGATGCTTGAGATACATCCCCAAACCAGATTTCATCTCCAAAACTCGTACCAATTAGCTCATATGGTTGAATTTCTGTTAGATATCATTGAATAACTTAGGAAATTGCTTACATTTAGGCGTTTTCAGCGTAATTCTTGAAATTTAACTATTCGCTATTTAGATAAATATTGCATTGTTAAGAATTTGACAAGCATATTCGGATTCAGGGAGCTCAAATTTATCATGTAGAGTTGTTTTGAAAACGAACAATAATGAGATTGACAAGTGATCAATTTCACCCCGAAATGAGATCCCCTGATTTCTTATTTTCGAGATAGGGGGAGATCCCCCAGTACCGGACACTTAAGCCACTAAATTCATAATTCGAAAAATATTGATTTTATTGGCTCGTGTTACCCATTTATGATAAATATTATCATTTTTATAATGTACAAAAAATAATTCGAAAATATAAATATGAATTTTGACATTGCATTTTGATGATGTATTTTAGTACCAAATTGGCCGATCTTGAAAGGTGGCACCCAATACCGGACACCATCTGGAAATGCCTCGATTTCTGTAAATTTGAACATCATCGAATATGTACACTATAGGAATAGTTTATAATTATCAATTAAATGCATTTGCAACATTCACAAGAATAATTTTGAGTTTTTCTTAGTTTGCAAGATGCCTATCAAAAACCTCTTTCTTATATGATGAAAAATAGCACATTTTACAATGTTGTTCTGAATGTTCATTCTTCTTAATTTTATTGCATGTTTGATACCATGATCGACGGAACCCATGAAAAATGAAAGTATTTTGAGACACTGATGCAATAATTACAAAGATATCATATAACAAATCAAGCTGTCCGAAACTGAGGGACAGGAGGTGCTTAACCAAAATTGTAATTTGGCCCTATTTAGTTCAATTATGGTATAAAATACATTCATACTATCAAATTAGGATTATGTTCGATCATGCATGCGGGATCCAAAGTATTTTTTCATATTGAAAATAATTACTAAATAGGCTCAAAATTAAGAAGATACGTCATTTTTTAAAGATTTTCAAACTTTTCTACTTTTTTAAAAAAAGCATGCATATTTCAAGGATGTGTTATTCTACGCAAACATTAGTCTACATAATAGCTTTCTTTTCTACTAATATACCATCTTGTTTGGACCATGATTTCTCAATGTTTCGACTTTGTCCGGTATTGGGTGCTGTCCGGCACTGGGGGATCTCCCCCTATTTGTTGACACTAAAATGACATTTATTAGAAAATTTCGACTCACCTTCGTACTTGTTTCCTGCATTTAGTTGTTTGGCATTGTTAATATTATAGAAAACAGGCTAGAAAAACCGTGAAAAATGATCAATTTCACCCGAAATTACGGTACATCGGAGAGTATGCGTGTGCTTCCGATGAAGTTGAGAGATTTGCAGTTCCATGTATCGCTAGTTTATTTCCGTCGCTGTGGTCTTTGCCGATTGTTCCGGTCCGTATTCTCTCGTACTTAAAGGTATTTCCATTAAAAAGTTCGTAGAAGAATAACTGGCGCAATTCCTAGAAAAATCTCAGGGCTCCTTGAAGGAATCCCTTCAGAACTTCCATGTAAAGCAGAGTTGCCCAACGTAAGGCCCGCACCTTCATTTTGAAGTATGAAGTATTTCATTAAGTGATCGCTGGAAAAATGTCGATAATTATTTCGAAAAAGTTCTGAAGGTATATAAAGAAAAAATTCTTTAAAAAAATCATAGTGTGGCTCTTTTGAAATTTCGGAAAAAAATATTAGAGTAATTTTAAAAGAATCACTCATTGCACTTTTTTCATATATTTTTGAAACAATTCATAGAAACATCAATAGAAACCCCCTAGAAAAAGCATTTAAGACCATTGGCGTAGGAGCAGGGGGGCAGGGGGCCCCCTCCAGAGTCATCCAGCCCCCCCCCCCCCCCAGAATTTTTGATAATAGTAAAAATAAAAATAAAATATCAATACGAAGCAAAATCTTTTGAATCAATGTACATGACTCTTGTTATCAACAAAAAATCACTTCAATAGTTACCTTATTTTAGAGAATACCTCGCTTATCTAACACAGCATCGCCACGCTGTTTTCAGTGAATCGCGCGACAACCGAAAGCTTAACCATTCAACCGTCGATTGACTGGTTACTGTTATAACTAGCTTTCTGTTGTATACCGAGGTACAAAAAAGCGTCAATATCCTGCATATTTAATTCACAAAATACGTTTTTTTTTAAATAATCGAAATAATGCTGTTTCAGAATAAAGCAGCATATTTACTTTCTTACAATTTTTCAAGTTTTTGAGGATACCCTGGTGTCCGGTAATGATGACCTCTCCAATGAGAATTTCACTAAAAAAAATCCACACATTTACTTAAACTTTTACATAACCGAAAAATATAGTTGAAAAAATAGACAAAATTACGAAACTAATTTCTCAGACAATAATTAGCGAGAATTCTTGTTGAAAAATAATGCCTAACTTTTAAAGGAGTTTCGGCATGGTCTAGTTTTCTTCAGATGAATGGTAAAAATTTAACCTGGTGTGAAAAATGTTACAAAATTCGGTAATACAACCATTCTTTTTTAAGTTTTTTCGCATAAATAAATTTATTAATTAATTACATTAATTTCCTACAGATTTGCATTTTTTTTAACTTTTCGATATTCTTTATAGAATTTTATATAATCAAATTCCTCAAGGAATATTGAAGAGTGACTTCAAAACTTTTGGAAATTAGTCAAATAACAATGTGGGACTTGTTCCTTCTTTCAAAGCAAATTCCTCTTGGTGGACATTCATTCCTTCTATGGCTACTTCGTAATTTGCTAAATGTTCCCGGATTTACCTACACAATTTTACTTTTGAAAGATTATGAAGAGTTCAGTTTTTCTTCGCAATTGCTCCTCAAACTTAAACCTCCTTCACTGAAAGTTCTATTAGAAATTCTTTTGGGGATTTCTGTAAAAAGTTTTCCCAAAAATGTTATTACAATTTCTTCCGCAAAGTTCATCGAAAGTCCTTAAGAAATATTTCCAAAATACTTCACAAATTGCGTCCAAAATTCTTCTGTCTTTTACTTCTAGAAATTTTGCTTCAATTCCACGAATTATTCCAAAATTGGGAAAAATGTTATTATTGAAATGTCTCTTGCCTTCGAATTTTCAGAGGAAATTTGTTGAAAACCCCCGGAAAAACTTTTGCTTCCGAAATTAGCATAGCGGTAAATGAATCTGTAGAGATGCATGTAGCAAAATAACTGATAAGGCGTAAAAGATTTATTAAGATATTCATTAATAAATTTGTATTAATCTTCATAAAACATTTCTATAGAAATAAGTTTACCTATTATTGGCTGAATCCAAATTCTTGGTTTGAATTTGATACGATACGAGGGCGGAATTTCTAGAGGTTTTCTGGTTGAATTCTTGAAAACCAGAATTCAAGGAAGGATATATTTCAAGGATAATTTCTAAAGAAGATTCTGATGACTATCTGGTGAAATTAATTTAAAAGGTCAATTCATTAGAGAGGTTATAACGATCCTGTAATTTACCTCTATCGAAAAGATTAAAAATTACCTTTCATTGTACTATTGCCCATCTATTGTTCTACCTGCTTCAACATTTGATTGCTTGTCTTTTCTTCGCATGTCGCTTCGAGAAACTTTGTACAAAAATCCTTCCATACTCCCAAAAGCAATATTTAAAAGAATCTAAAAATAGGTAAAATATAGGAGTTTTGAAAAATAGCAGAATTCTTTTACGTATGGTTCCAGATTCTCAAAAGTCCATCCGGAATTCCTCAAAAAAAAAATCAGTGTAATGCAAAAGTGTCAACTAAGATTTCAATTTATTACGAATTTTACCACAAAACATCTTCGGGAATGTTCTTAAAAATTGCAGGCGATATTTTCGCGTTAAACTTCTACAGTACTATAAAATAATCGATAATAGACCCTTCAAAAAAGTGTTTTTGGAATTTCTAAAGGTAGCAAAAATGAGTTCTACATCAATATGTTCACCATAGTATCATGAAACTTTGGAGTTGATACAAAACATTATCTAAGATTTTAGTTATAAAAACTAACAGTAAAAATTCCATCCATTTTAACACCAATCATTTTCTATTATAATAAACGAAGAAAAAAGAACAATAATTTATGAAGTAAATCTTACAAGAACACTTAAGCTTTTCTGTGAGGTACTTTGTCAACAAGTTTCACGAATTCTTTGATTTATTTCTTAAATTTTACAATAGGAATTTTGTAGATTTTTCCAAATTGTATTTAAGCCCCAATTATTCAAAAAAAAATCGAGCAAAGTTTGTTCAATCTTTCTTATTTTTTCTTTTGTATTTGTTTCTTTAAAAATCTGGTATGGAGTGATTCGTAGAAGAATTTGTAAAAAAAATATTGAGCTATTCCTGGAGTTGTTTTTCGAACCACAAAATGGATAGTTGATAAATTTTGTTATACCATTTTGTCTCAAATTCCGAACAGACACATATTCCGAACACTCGGTTTTTGTATGGCGATTTGGATGAATATTTCGCTGAAATATGTTATCAAATTGCCAGCAAATAGCAGTCAATTGCAATTCAATTTTAACGTCTACCAGTCTATTTTATACTTCGGGAGTAGTTATGATTCTCTATTTGGAGACCAGTAGACATAGCTCAGATGAATTTATTTGCGAAATTATTCATTTGAATATGATTTATTCGTGCTGTTCGGAATTTGAATCAAGGTGTTCGGAATATGAGACAGAATGAATACAGTGTTCGACATTTGAATCAAAATGTTTTTCCAAACTATTACGTAAAAACAATGCTAAATAAGTTTAAATAAACAATTTTATCAGCTAACCCAATAGTTAACAGTTAGACTTTGTGAAGGAATTAAAATGTTCACAAATATCACTCAATTTATTCTTATCAGATTCATTTATAGTCGCGGCTGGCCTTAAGTGTTCGGAATATGAATCAAAACGGTATATTATTTATGGAAGAATCCTGAGATTACCATTCGCAAAAAATTGGAGTTATTTTTAGAACCTCAAAGAATACTTGATAGAACTACTGAAGACAATCTCTGAGAGGTTCAGCAAGGAATTGCATAATCTTTCTTAATCTGGGGAAAAATTTCTTCAAAAATTTCCAAAATAGTCGTTAGTGCGGTTTAACGAAAAAAAAGTCTCTGAAAAATATTTAGACGAATTTCTGGTAAATTTTTCGGAAGAATCTTAGAGAAACAGAAATACAATTCTTTGAAAAATCTCTGAACAAATTTTCGAGTTTTTGAAAGAACAGTTGAACGTATTCCGCTAGGAATTTTATGTAAATGTTAAAATACTTTAATCATTTCTAAGTTAGACATTTTTGAGTTTTGAAAGTAGGCGATTTTGAAGGAATCTAAAAAAACAATGATCTGTGAAAAAAATATACAGATAAATCTGCGGAGAACTTTTCTGAGAAATCATGAATAACATTTTTTTCAAATGAATTGTTTTTAATTGCTTATGAAATTCTTGTGGACTATACGAGGAATCCTTACAGTCAGTCTAGAAGAGTCAATCAATTTTTTTTTTGCAGGAAGTCTGGATTAATTGTGCGGCGATTTTTTTAAACAATCCTGTAGAGAAACTTTAGGAAGAACTTCAAAAGCAATGTTGGAAAAACTGGCGAACTCTCTGAAGAATTTGTGAATGAATCCTTGCTTGGTGATCTTGAAGACATGATTGGTGAAACTCCTAGAATTGTTTATGCTACATTTTTTGAAGAAATCCTCATTCATTTCTGAAAATTTTAAACAAATTATTAATGAACAAAGGAAACTAACAATTGGAATTAATATGTGATAAGTACGTAGAGGACCTTCAATGAGAAATGATTCAAAGAATTGCAAATGCATTCTCTGGCGGGATTCTTCAAAATATTGTTCGAGAAATTCGATAGAGATTCTTTGAGAATTTTTCTGGTGAGATAGTTTGGGAATGATTTTCCGTGGAAATCTCAGGACGAATTCAGTTAAAACTTGTAAAGGAGTTCTTGGAGAGAGCTCTGAAAAGTACAAAAGAAAATCATGAAGGAATTCTCAGAGAAATCTCTTCAAAGAACATGGCTGAATATCTGAAAAGTTCATGGAAGAATCACAAAAGACTTTATGACATTCCTTGTGAGTTTTTTTTGCTGTAATGCATGAAGGATTTAGGACTGGATTACAAAAAGAATTAACCTTTTTCGTACCAAAAATTGAAAATTACAAATATTGCTGATGTGCCGCGAAATGAGAGAAAATAACCAATAAATAAAACAAACTTCCGTAAAACAAATATTTGCAAGGCCCCTCCTAGGCCCCCTCCAGGAAAAAATCCTAGCTACGCCAATGTTTAAAACAAACCCATAGGAAAGGTTTCTAGACAAAAAAATGAGTGCAATTATTTTTAAAATCCGTAGTGTACTTGCTGAAGAATCACCTGATTGCCCAGTAAACATTTTGGTTGGTATAACTTTTGTTATACATCATTCTATATGAATCAATCGTATAGAATGCACGAAAAGGCTATATACCTACCAAAGTGGAGGCTATATGCGTACTTGGCACGACTTTTTCGGACTTTCTGCGATCAGATATACGATGCCACAAAATATGGATGAAAATAAAAAAAAAGTTTCCAGCGAGTCTCAAACACGGAACCTCTGGATCAGAAATCGGGCACCCTACCACTGTACCACCAAGAGTTACTTATTTGACGGGTGATTATTTGTCAATAATAATACATGTTTCATGTACAGCGACACATACTTTGTTGTTCTTTGAGGCCCATCGTCAGCAGATAGACTAAGTTTGGGTGGCAATTTTTGCTAAGTTATTGCGATTTCATACGATGCTTACTGGATTGATATATGATCTGTCAGTTTATATAACATAACGTGATTCTATGTTGCACTATTTACGACATGTTTTATTGCCAACACAGATTGTCGTTTATGCATCGTATTGGGGATTTATATACAACTTGTATTGACATTTATAACGCTTAATATGAAATCTTGTGCTATTCTGATTTTGGACGCATGAATATGTGATTTTGGATGCACATTCTTATACGATACGTGGTTCACTGGGTGGATACTTAAACAATTTCATAAAGTAACTGCTGAAGAAAATCTTGAAAAAAATCTGAAAAAATATAAATTCCTTACAGATATCTAGGGATAAATCTAAGGAGAAATTATAGGATAAATCACTTTCCAGAAGCTTAAAGGAAGCTGTAAAGGGTTTCCAGGAGAAATTTTTAGAAATATAATTTAAATAACATCTATATGAGTCCCTGTGGGAAAAAATCCGTTTGGTGCATTTTTTTGTAAAAATAAATATTATCAATTTTTTTCTATATGGATAATTGCTCGGCATGAAAATCCACAATTGGCGGCGTGATGCCGATCGGCGTATTTTATATGAACATCGATATAAAATTTTGAGTCTTGATATAAATGTTGAAAAAATGACAATATTAACATACTAATGTTGTTGTTTTAATAAAACATCGCAAATCAAATTAGAGCCCAACATAGATTTTAAATAAAATAGGAATTTTGGAAAACTTTTGAGAAATTGGCGCTGAAATATTGTATAGTAGTGTTTTTTTTAATGTAGTAATATGGTGAAAACGTCGTTAACTAAGAAAAAAGTTAGTGGCAATAACTATAGAGAGCATCAAATTAAAAACAAAATAGGTTTGAGAAGTTTCTTAGTCTACAATAATAATAATGTTCTTTTGAACAGTTTTTTGATCCAGGATTATTAAAAGTGTCGTAGATGGTAATAAATTATTATTATTTGAGAATATGCTAACACTCTAATACTCATCAATGACGAAGCAAAATATGAATGTCGTCCGAGCAATTGTGGTGAAATTATATCATTCACAATACACCTAATACCACCCAGCCGCTGTATGCAAAATCACAGTGTTTGCCACCAGCATCACGCTCCTTATCTACCTATTTCGATAGATTACGAAACCACTCAAGTTAATTTGCTTCGCAACTTCAACGCGGGAACAATGCTCAGTCTTCCGAGTCACGTTCACCATGGCAGAACACAGCGCTGACGAATTGCAAGCTCCCGAGTGGTTGAATGATCAGTTCTTCACGGAGATTCTTCAAAAATCTGAGGATGATCCATCGCTTCGAATTGTGGGTGAATACAAGCTGCTTCCTGCTACCCAAGCCGGTGATCATTACGCCAGTATTATGTTCCGCACCAGTATTCGATATGAAACTAAACGCTTGGCGGGCGAACAAGAAATTGAACTGATTATCAAAGCGCAGCCGACGGCTGATGGATTCAAGAAGGAATTATCTAAAGATAATGCTCTGTTTGTTAAGGAAATCAAAATGTACAGTGAGATTCTGCCTGCCATGGTGAAAGTGCTGAAGGAAGCTGGCGAACATCTGGAAGTTGCGAGGTACGTAAGCTGCGGTGAATTTATTTTAATTTCTTTTCAAAATCCGATCTTTTTAGGTTAATCCATGCCGCTCTTGTGCCAAATGTTGTCATTGTAATGGAGAGCTTAACACCGAAGGGTTGGCTTCCTGGACGCGAATCTGTTGTCAGTTATGAAGAGGCTCTTCCAACGATACGTAATATTGCGAACTTCCACGCTGCGTCACTCTATTTGAATCAAGAGGTATTTAACGGTATCTACGCAGTGTAATTACAGTTGATTGACTATTGTATTTCTAGATTACGGACTTATCGACAAATAGTGTGAAAGAGATGCTATCTGAAGGAGTAGTTCTGACGCTTTTCACGAAAGGATTCGAAGAGTTCTGTGCCGTTTTAGAGAAATGGGAAGGATACGAAACCATTGCAAAGAAACTGAAAACCCTTCGCAGCACCTTTGAACAGCGACTACAAGATGTCTACACTCCAAATCCGAAAACCGTTGGCTACAACGTGCTCGCCCATGCGGACTTCAGTTGGAAAAATGTGATGCATAAGACGAACTCGGAAGGTCGTCCCGTGGATTCGATGTTGATCGATTATCAATGCTGCCATTGGGGATCACCGGCCATTGATGTGTTCAGCTTGCTGGATTTGATCATTGATAATCGCACCAAAACGGCTCACCGTGGGAAGATTCTGTACGAGTATCATAAGCAGTTTGCTACGGTTTTGGGCAAAATTGGATTTACGGGAAAGATTCCCACACTGATAGATTTGCAAATAGAGCTACTCCGTAAAGGATTCATGGGTGAGATTGGACAATTCCAAATATAATTTCAGATAATCTTATACAATATGATTTAATACATTGCAGAAGTGCTACACGAGACCGTATTTGAGAAGTACAAATATATGCAGATGAAGGATGAAACATTCGACAACTTAGAAGAAGGTAACCCGGACGATCCCACCTACAGAAACCAAGAGTTCTGTGATACAATCCGGCGTGAAATGTCTTCGCTGTTGTACAAAGGCTTGTTAGATTGAGAAGGGCAATTAAACGGTTTGGTGAAACTGGTGCAGTGTTTGTCACAACGGTCAAACGTAGCATCAAATTCTAATTTAATACTACTGACGTCAGAGTAGCAGTATGTATGGATATAAGCGTAAAGGCATTCCAACACCTGTATTTTATCTGTCGAATGGCTACAAATCTCCTCAATAAACGAAATATTCCCAATTAGTGACAAATTATGAACGTAAACTGATAGTGTTTTGTTTAATATGAAAGCCACTAAACATTAAACCGCCCATTTATAACTTGCACTGTGCCGACGCTTGTATCCCTAATAGACCTATGGAGCCTATTTCTCCATCTTTCCAAGAGGAAAAACAAGATAAAATAGATTCCCTTCTTATGCCGCCGCAGCTAACTTCTACACCGCCCCTTCAACAACGGGAAATCCCAACAGAAAATCATCAAAAGATGTACCTACTTCTAGTAACATGTCTCCTTCTGATTTTGATTTTTTAACTGAACAATAGAATCAAATGATTGATGTAATATTCAAAACTACCCAATGTACATTGGGCCAGACCGCAAAATTAGGAGGAAAAAATATTTTGGCTATAAAGATGATTTTTAGAGCAAAATTGTCTTCGGCAAAATTGTTACATATGATAAGGACTATATTTTGACATTAAGTGACATTAGGTTGGTCCAAAAAAATACGGAAATATTTTTGCCAACTTTTATGCTATTCAAGTTTGCGCTTTGGAGTGTTCTAGGAAGTTGTTCTTTGTTTAATTTTGAACAACTTTGCCGAAGACGCCAACCTTGTAAGTCTACTGTAGCCCTTGCTATCGCAATTTCAATGATTCAGGGTAGGGTGGTCCATGAAAAATTTATGTTTTGCCCATATTTCTTTTTAATTTCAAATTCTATCAAAATTACGTCTTCCACAAAGTTTTAGAACTAGTTGAAACGCGTATTTTGGTGAAAGAATTAAGTGATTCCATTCTTTCGTTTATGAGATATGACCATTTGAGTTCATAAACTAGTGGTCCCGGCAAACTTCGTCTTGCCATCAAGTAGGCTGTTGAAAAACGCTCTTGATCGTCCCCAGGCTTCTGGCACCACTACACTACCCCATGGGAAAAAAACGAGCCACCATCTTCGGTTCCCACTGGGAAGTGGATCCCCAAGACAGTTCAATGTTAGTAAACAAATACTCGTTTCGGGACAAACAATCTAAAATGGCGAAAAAACAATATATGGGGGAAATGTGTTTAAAACTACTGTATGCTGGTGTTTAGAGACACACAGTTGTAAACGCTTGAAACATTTGATTCTAGCATAGCATAGCATAGCATAGCATAGACTGACTGTACATGTCAATGGTTGCTACTCCGTGATTGATCGGAACTGGTAAGAATTGCACTACGATTCAAATGAATAAGGGATGGGAGTTTCCGCTTACTCTCGAAGTGCAATTTTAGCAGATCTAATAGTTTTGATCAATAACGGCACCGGCCAAGTCCTTACAGCCAGTTGGGATGGGGAAGGAATGTTAGGGTGTAATGATTGTTGCTTCTAGAGACCGAGAATACCTCTGCATCTCCACAATCACCACGGGAAGGGTGTTTATTAGTGAGGGAGGAAAAGATCTGGGAGTCACCTCTGGTCGATGATGCGATCCATGGACAAGGGGGAAATATACGACTTATATTTAAAGCTAGTTTTGTATTTTTGTCTCGAGAAGTTTTTGGTAGAAGCTTTAAAAAATACGTCAACATCTATAATGTCGAACAATTCAAAAGATGTTTTTATCAATGACGAAAACTGAAAATTACATGTATATATTTTAAATTATACGAAACAGGAATAATGCCGACACTTGTAGTGACGAACCATACATAGTTTGTTTGAAAATTACATATGAGTATTACTGTGCATTTTGTCTCGCTATGATAGAAGTTTAAAAAAAATACGTCAACATTCACAATGTCGAACAATTCAAAAGATAATTTTTAATAATGTCAAAAAGAGAAAAATATATGTATGTATAATGAAATTGAATAAGAAAAAAGCATAATGCCGACACATATAGTGACGAACCATACAAAGTTTGTTTTAATAATACTAAAAAGTTACGCTTTCAAGAAAAAATGTGTTATCACAAGCATGAAACGAACTCACCAGTTGGTAATCCATCCTCGACTGAACACAAAACTGACACTGACAGCAAAATTTCTTGGCATCCCGAAAACAAATCGTCTTGCTTGTGCCTTCCCAAATACCTACCCAGCAAGACGCTCAAAAACAGGAAAAAAAATCTCCAGCGACGCAAACACGCGCGAAACCGTGAGCAAAATCTATTGGAGGACGCAAAACCGAACTGTCCTGCTTGGGCTTCACGAAGCGCTACCCAGCAAGACGCCCCAAAACAGGAAAAAAAAAATCTCCAGCGACGAAAACACGCGCGAAACCGTGACCAAAATCTATCGGACGACGTAAAACCGAACTGTCCTGCTTGGGCTTCACGAACAGGGTGGCCAGTGAAAAGTCAATTTCGAATTCCCGGTTTTCTCCCGGTTTTTTCCCGGAATTTCAAAAACATTCCCGGTTTCATTATATGCACAAAAAAAAGTTAATTTCGAGAATTTGTACCATTCCAAACGACTTCAAGTACGAGTTTATTTGGCCATACACCAAAGCATTACAAAAACGGAAATCAGATTTGTTGCCGCGACTTTTAAATTTCTTTTCAGAAATGCCCAAATAGTTATTTATTCAACAAGTTGCAAAATGATGATTTTTTCAGCACGAGTTGTATATTTATCCAACGAGGCTCGCCGAGTTGGATAAATACAACGAGTGCTGAAAAAATCGAGTTTTGCAACGAGTTGCATACAACATTTTTTGCTATTTCGAAAAATGCCGTTTCAACTCGATGAACTCTAAAAGCACAAACAAACAATGCAAGAGAACCCACATGGGCATACAGCCATGCGTAGTTTCAATTCAGTATTTTTCAATCACGTAGGCTGTGACACAGTAGTACTCATGAATGTCACAATTCTTCTCGTTCCCATCGGTATCATGCAGATCTATATTCCCTATTAGAGGAATGAACAGGTAAGAAAGCACAGTGACTACACATACTGGACGATCCGACCCCTCATCAGTATCGCCAACCTGTGTCGGAGCCTGATCGCACAACGGATGTAGACTCTAGTGAAGTGACTCGCCGTGTAAACCAAATGGAAAGTCACTCCGCTCGAGTCGAGAATTGTCACCTCGCTATAGGACACCGACAATTCTCACCTCACGCCAGACATAGAACAAACTCAAGAATCAGATGCAATTGTGCTCTTTCTGTGCGGCATGTAAGGCAAGACGTGTCGGTGAGGTGTCGACTCGCTACCATTCGATTAACATTAGTCGCATCACGTCACCCGAGGTGAGAACGACTCGTCTCGACTCACACGCCGCGCACAATAAGCATGGTATGAAGAGACTAGGACACTGGGTTGTTTGATTGACGCCTACCAAAACAGTACTGAAAAGTGCTACTTTTCAGCACCGAAAAGAGTGCTGAAAAGTAGCACTTTTCAGCACTGTTTTATTTGGTAGGAAAAGTAGGCCGTTATGTTGATCAACTTCTCAATGAAAAGTTGATTGATTTGCAACGGAATTGCAAAAACAATTTTTTTTTCCATTGCAGGTGAAATTTTATTTCGAACTGAGCTTGCAGTAGAAAATTTCGTGGTCAACTCTGTCGCAGAAATTTTTACTTTTCTTGGTGGGAACGGCAAATTTAACTTAAGCGTGGAATTTATTATTTTTATGAAAATGTTTAGTTTCACCACAGACAAACAGACGTCACACTCTCATCATTGTGCATCGACCACCTTTTTAACGGTCGATTCAAAAATATGGTAGGTTTGACAAACCGATTTTAGCATTGGGCGTACATGTCCTCGTGACTATGATTTTGATCGAGATTTGTTCTAAGTGTTACGACTGTTTGTCTGTGGTTTCACTAAAAGTTTGACCACTGCTTACATGATATCTAGCCAACTGAAGAATAAATCATAGTTTTAGTTCAAAACAGCCACACAGCCTTGGTAGACTTCAAAAAGAGTTTATAAATTGTCGAAAATTTCGTTCATCATCATGGAAATTCGGTCAGAAATAAAGCATTCGAAACTAATTCAATATATTATATGCCCCAAAAACATAGAAAGTTTTTCTCAATACAATTATTTCTGACAAAATAACACAGATAGTTATAAATCTGGAATGGATTAAAGTTTTATAATATATTGTTTTGTTTTGTTATAAAACAAGAAGCGAATATCAAATCTTTTACCATGATCATAATATGATCGCTGGTCACCCTGCACGAAGCACTACCCAGCAAGACGCTCCGAAACAGGAAAAAAAAATCTCCGGTGACGAAAACACGCGCGAAACCGTGAGCAAAATCTATCGGACGACGCAAAACCGAACTGTCCTGCTTGGGCTTCACGAAGCACTACCCAGCAAGACGCCCCAAACCAGGAAAAAAAAATCCTCAGCGACGAAAACACGCGCGAAACCGTGAGCAAAATTTATCGGACGACGCAAAACCGAACTGTAGTAAGACTGCAGAGATATCTGCAAAACAAAAGTTACATGCTCACTATCACCATCCGGTGACAAAATCTTGAATCTTGTGATTCAAATAATGTTAGCCCTTGTCCTACTGAATAGCTTTGCCGAAGACCTAAACGCTTGAAACATTTGATTCTGAACAAAAACGTTTTTTTTATGGTGAGCTGGGAAATTATTATAGATTTGATTTGGCCAAAGTGAGCAATTACTCTTGATGCTCACTACAAAAACATGGCTACTTAGCAGTGGGCTGATCGTCCCATATAAAATGACAGTTTCTTTCGCGCTCGTTTAATTCAATTTTCCCGGTGAATATCCTGGGATTTTTATACACACAAACACGTCGGAACCCTTGACAAACAAAATGGAGAAAGAATCATCTAAATCCGATTTTGACGAACAAAATGGAGAAAGAATCATCTAAATTCGCTAACCCGTACGTAAGCCATTTCGTGACATACAAACACCATTCAATTTTTATTTATATAGAAGATATAATAATTTTCAAACGTCAATATCTCAAAGAGGGGGAAAAACGGGGATGCAATATGCGCAGGATCTGAAAGCTATAACTTATAGGTTCAAATGGTATATTCTATCTCTCGAGGATACAGGAGGATTTACAGTATTATTTTGATGTGAAAACGAGCATTTTTTTTACTGAAAATTCATGATTTTAGTTAAAATGTTGAACATTACGGTGAAGTTTTAAACATAATTTGTTTGAAAACTGTTCAACTGAATATTTTTTTAGCCTCTAAGGATATTTGAACCTCTAAGTTATATCATACAGATACTGCGCAAATCGCATCCCCGTTTTTCCCCCTTTTGGAGATATTGATATTTGGAAAATATGATTTTTTTAACAAAAATTGTCATATCTCATAAGCGAATGATTAGAATCACATAATTCTTTCACCAAAATGCGCGTTTCAACTACAGGTATGTTCCGTTTTTATCAACACGATCGGCAATTTTCAATTGACAAAAACGGAATAATTTTCTTAAACGAAAAAATCTATAAATTTTAAAATAAAATTGCGGTTTTGCCTGAATAATACACAATTTCATCATAATTATGGACAGTATTGATGTTTAGGAGCAATGATTAGCATTAAGATTGTTCATTTGTATAAGTTCGTAAATAAGGTGGATTGCAGACTCTAATCAATCAATAAGTTTTCTTGGTTATAATTAAAATGTATTAAATATGGAATAATAAAACGATAATCGCATAAATGTGGTGTAGTTCTAAAACTTTGTAGAAGACGTAATTTTTATAAAATTTGAAATTAAAAAACTATGGGCAATAAATAATTTTTTCATGGACTACGCTACCCTGCATCATTGAAAACGCCATAGCAAGGGCTACAGTAGACTTACAAGGTTGGCGTCTTCGGCAAAGTTGTTCAAAATTAAACAAAGAACAACTTCCTAGAACACTTCAAAGCGCAAACTTGAAAAGCATAAAAGTTGGCAAAAATATTTCCGTATTTTGTTGGACCACCCTAATGTCACTTAATTACAAAATATGGTCCTTATCATATGTAACAATTTTGCCGAAGACACTTTTGTTCTAAAATATCATCTTCGTGGTCAAAATATTTTTTTCCTCCTAATTTTGCGGTCTGGCCCAATGTTCATTGTGGTAGTTTTGAATATTACATCAATCATTTGATTCTATTACTACATAGAATGTTGAGTGAAAAGCGTATAATTTTAATCCTAATTTGAATGTTATTTATTGTAGTAAGTCACATAGCTTTATAGTCTTAGTTATACTTTCATCGCGCCATCTTTGTAAACATCTGACTGCTTAGCAGAGTCATCATTTCCAGTTGCATCATCTCCTGAGTAGGATTATTCTGCAGCGAGTAATATATAAACTCTTCCAAATGAACCTTATCATCCTGTTCCATTTCCAACCACTGCAGGAGGCTACTGGTGGTTTCCGCGGAATCTGAAGAAGATTTCAGCTGCACGATCAGTTTCTTCCTGTCAACGTAACCCTTCCGGTCTGGATCATAGAAATCGAACATCTCTTTCCAGTGCTGAACGTTCCGAATGATTCGTTTGAATTTATCGTAGTTCAATCGCTCTGGGATTGTATCGGTGGCTTGGCCCGCTGAAGCAAGCGTTTGAGCCAGATGCTGGAGGAACTCTTCACGTGATTCATCGATGGACTTGTTGGGATCATCGAGTTTAGAGCGTTTTCTCGTTAGGGCCTTCCAAAGGGAGCTCTTATGCTTGGATTTAGATTTGAAAGTGAAGAAGTGGGCGTCCAATATGGAAGCTAATGCTGCGTGATCAATAGTTCCTAAGGTGTCTGAAAAGCTGTAGAACATTCGTACGATCGACGACCAGTTTGTTCCCATTGTGCAGGGCATACTGGAAACTTGAACGTCTTTTCGATGCGGTTTAGAGTAAATTCTGAGGAAGAAGTCACCCTCCACGTTCCGTTTTTGTGTGCATGGGACTATGAGTAGAGTACTGGGAGATATTCGCACTCGACCCGTGACTTCGCGCGCGTTGGAAAACGTTGGATGCGCTATGATTTTCGGTAGTTTCTTCTTAGAGTACGACATCGGAATGGTTTTCGTGCGAAAGTCTTCGTCGGGTATTTGGAACACAACGAAGCTGATTGGGTGATAGCCAGTATCATGGAGTTTCTGCATCAGTAAGATGACTACGTGGCATGAACCAGAGTTGTCTATCTCATCTGGATGAGTCAGTTGTAACAAGTACTGTGGATTTGTCCAGAAAGATTTCAGGTCATCCTTAGAGCCTCCGGCTGTAGATCCAGACACCCATGATCCTTCTATGCACGACAATTGCCAGCTATAATCTTCGCTTAGTGGCTGACCCATCTGATTGGGAGATATGTTGCATATGTCCACGAAGTCATAGTTTTTGATGAACTCGTCAATACGCAACCAAGATTTCCTATAGCAATCTGCTGGTAGGGACATTGTGCCACTTCGCAGATAGTTCATTTCGATAAGCTCTTCCACCGGCGTTTGCAAACCAAACATTTTGCTCTCAATGGTAACTGCTTTCAGGATAGAGTATGAGTGTTGGGAATGCTTACTGGAGCCTCGGTTATCGTTCTGAAAATATGTTCAATACATCCATGAACAATGTTGTAAACCATAAGCTAGCATTCTTACCATTTTGATCGCCGCCATGAGAGATCCCTTCTCTAGCTTACAACTGATGGTTTCATAGCACGCATCCGCAACCGGTACCGCACTTCCCAAATAGTACCTCTCAGATATACCCCCAGTGAAGTCCTGCATAGTTTCGATGAGATTTCTCGATGCAATGGCACTGTACGATCCGCACAGCTTGGCGTAAGCCTTCTCCAGCAGGGCGCACCAGAACTCGTTCTGCGTGGTCGGTCGGATGAAAAGCAACTTCCCGTCCATGGTTGGCAATCGATCGTCGATCACCACATCCAGCCATCGACCGTATTGCCAGAATCGGAAGTGAAATAGTCCCCTGTAGAGCTTCCCCTCGAATGAGTTATCGGAAGGTACGGTTCTGAGCAGCGCTTCATGATTGGTCGAGAGGCAGGTAAGTGTTGTCGATAGGAAGCTATGCAATACGGATCGTTTTTCGATACTGTACTCTGGTGGAGCTTGGCAGAAGAACTTCGGTTTGGGATTAATTTCCGGCGGTCGAACCCATTGGATGTTCGACTGGGAATCGTGCCCCAGGACGGTATGATTGGAAGCGGGAAAATCGGGATCCTCAAAGAGTGATTTGTTTGCCTGGAGTTGTTGTTTCAGCTGATAAAAATCTTGTGCATTTGGATTCTGTGGAACGGTGTTTGAGTTGTAGAAAATCTGAAATCGAAGGAAGAACGTGATGAATACTTTGAAACGATACGTAGAATAAACAGAATACACCATGCATGATTTACGGAGGCTCTTCTCACGCTACGGCCGTCTGTCATGTGAAGGATGATACCACAAAGTGTGTATGCGCTAATTGCGGGGTCCATCAAAAGTCTAACTTTTGGGCTTGCCCTCCGCGTAGGCGAGTCGTTGAGGCTCGTACCAGGCAGATGAACGAGAACGTTTTTCGTTTCCGGAATTCCTCAGACAGAATCATAAATAATGCTCATTTTTCAATTATCGATCGCTTGTTCAACCTTCCTTAGTCCCTAACAAAAAGTTACAAATTGTGTCGTTTTCGACCCGAAAATTCAAACCGCTCAATGTGATGACCGAATTTAGTTTTGTTGGGCTTAAATGAAAGGCGCACATGTCTAGTTTCAGAACCCCTCCAGGAGATCCGGATTAAGCTTCCAGCTATTGTCCAATCAGTTTACTTTCCTTTATCAGTAAACTTTTTTAAGAGGTCATTTTGAACAGAATGATGGCCCACATCAACGAAAATTCATTTTTTGCTAATGAACAATTTGGATTCCGCCATGGACATTCCACTCATCAACTTTTACGTGTAACAAATTTGATCCGTTCCAACAAATCTGAAGGCTATTCTACTGGTATTGCTCTCCTAGACATATAAAAATCATTCGACAGTGTTTGGCATGAAAGTTTGACCGTAAAATAAAAAAAAATAATTTTCCAACATACATTGTTAGAACAATTCAAAGTTATCTGTCAAATCGTACACTTCAGGTAAGTTATCAGAACTCCTAGTCTGAGGCAGCATTTTGGGACCAATATTATATAATATATTTTAGTTACCTCAGGGATGTCAAAAATCTTTGTTTGGGGATGACACAGGCCTCTCCGCCAAAGTACGAAACCTGTGTGTCATCTGTAGTCGATTGCAAAAATGTTTGGATATTTTTTCTTCATACTTGCAAAAATGGAAGATTTCTCCTAATGCTTCCAAAACTCAACTAATAATATTCCCACATCAACCAAAAGCTTTTGATTTGAATTCTTCAAGTAGACAGGTTGTCACAATGAGAGGGGTTCCAATAAATTGGTCAGATGAAGTTAAGTATCTAGGGCTCATGCTAGATAAGAATTTAACTTTCAAATATCACATTGGGGCCATTCAAGCCAAATGTAACAAATATGTAAAATGTCTCTATCCACTTATTAATAGAAAATCAAAACTTTGTCTTAAGAACAAGCTTTTGATATTCAAACAAAATGTTGTAATACCAGGAAGAATGGTTTGCAGAGAATTCAAAATAAAATTTTAAAAATGATTCTGGAGCTTCCTCCCTGGTATAGTACCAATGAGTTACATAGAATATCCAATGTTGAAACATTGGAACAAATGTCAAATAAAATAATTAATAATTTCAGGCAAAAATCGTTACAATCTTCTATTGCCACGAATAATGCGTTATATATTTAGATTAAGTTAGGTTAATTAAATTGAAAGCGTGTTTTTTTTCTCTTATAAGCAGGTGAAATCAACTCACCTGTAAAAAATCTGAACTGCTACCGCAAATGAAATGTAATATGTTGTTAACAAAATGTTAATAAAAACTTAAATTTGTTTTACCAAATTAGGATGAACACTATCTAATAACACATAACACTTAGATATGAGAAATGGATGTAATGTTTGGAATAATACTAATAAAGAAATTAAAAAAAAGTTGAGTTGATTAATTCCATATATTATAAATATTGCAGAGTGGCAGAAATACTTTCACAAATGATTCACAAATAAGGTTTTTTTTGTAAAACAAGTGAAATTGTTGGACTGACGTTGACCGATACGTTTTCATTCTGAGGAAATCGACTTGTGTAAGATTGATCGTGCCTTGGTATTCGTGGCAGTTTGCTTGGAGACCTCTATATTTCAGAGGAAACATGTTACATGTTTGTTTAGCTTAGAAACACACAAATCTCTCGTAGTACAAGTATGAGGATTTATGACCGTACAATCCGTAGTTGCTACTCCGTGATTGACCAGAATAATCGAAGTCGTACAAGGAATCAAGAGGTAAAGCTTGGGAGTAGCTTTTCATCTTCAATGTACACTTTCGAGAACTCCAAACATTAAAAAGACAATAACGGCGCCGGCCACGTTCTTACGGTCATCGGGGAAGGGAAGGAATGTTAGAGTGCCATCCATTGTTACTAGAGACTGAGTTCACCTCTGCATCTCCATGGTTGTCATGGGATGGAGTTTTATTAGAGGGGGGGATCATAGCTGCATGTTCAGCATTCACCTTGGTAAGTGTTGCGATTCATGCAATCTCAGTTAAAAAAAATCACCTATCAGCACTCTAAAGACAACGTGAACATACGGTAAGCCGACACATTTAGCATCGGACAGTTTTGTCACCTTCAGTTTTTATTTTCAATTTTCAACACATCCGTTCAGAAGCACACTTAATTCTCGAACAATATAAACTGACGATTATTAATTTGCACCGTTCCTTCGAAACGCTTATAATATGCATATTTCGTGCTTATATTCACTGAAAACGAAACCACTGGCAGCCATATAAAAGACATCCTTGATAAGCTTATCATACCAACTCGTACGTGATCTCGCCATTTCTGGTGAAGCTCGAATGTGAGTCATCGAACAGCTCTGTTTCCCATGGAAGCTCCTAACGGAAATATTTGCTAGAATACATTTTGATTTCATTATCACATATTTTTTGTTAGGTTTACAGCTAAATTTATGATTTTTTTTAACAATTCAATATCTGCAATGATATACGCTTAATCAACACGAAATAGGGCACCTTCACTCCAAATCAATAAGCTCGAGAACGCATTCAAAAATTGTGTATAGTTTTTATGGTCTATACTCAGCAACACGGGTAGTCACAGAAATAATAAATTTTAGTAATTTAATGACAGTTAGTGCAAAAATTCACAGCAGAATGAAAGAGAGGCGGATGAAAATAGTCATTAATGCATAATGTTTAGTGATTCGGAGATTTTTTTTCCGATTGTATTCAGTGTGAATCATACTCAATTTGTGAAGCTTTGTTTTACCGTTTATATTTTTTGAAAGCACCGGTAGTTACTTACATTATCGTCTGTAAATTCCACAACCAAAAATTTGCTTAGCGGATTGTCATTTGGCCGCAGCCCATTCGATTGATCACAAGACACTTCCATAGTTAAAACTCACAAATATTCAAATGAAAATGAATACCGCCACTCGTCGATGACATTTATTCTCAAGTGACTTGATGTTCTAACCGGGTCGGTAAGCAATGTAACTATAGACACACCTGCTGATAGCTGTTCACTGACTGGCGAACGAACGATCGAGTCAAAACAAAACCAGAAATCAACAATTTGCTCATCAACAGAATGAGTGAGTCCACTGAGTCACCACCATCACGAAGCGCAAACCTTTTTGGGAGAATATTGCGCATTATTATTCGGACGGGTAGCTAACCTACCAAGCCATATTCGTGAGTGGGGCTTTCAGCCCTAAACTTTTAAATACCAACAACGTGTTGAAGGCTCGCAGTCGGAAGAGTTTTGCGCGCGCTCTCTTGCACTGACATACCGTTCTGATTAGAGCTCCGGACACACATTTAGTCAATTTACTAATGGTTTTTATTGATACCAAACCTAAAAACATGTTTTTTGTTTTTTGAGCTTATGATACATCTCTAGATTAAAACTGAGTGAATTATATTTTCCGTGTACCTTCCAAAATACCAGATAGGAACACTTCGTCGACGAAGTAAAAAAGTGTTAAAGCCGAAATTTTACGGGATTTTCTGAATTAAAGTTTAATTATGAATTAGCTGTTACGTTAACGAAACAATTTGCCAAAATAGTTAGTGTTATTTAATAAAAAAATGTACCAGTTTTTGGGACCCTATTAATAATATGATTTTTCTAATTATGGTTTTCAAGAACTGTCTGGGATTCAAATTATCCAGAATATGGGGCAAAAGTAAAGAAAAAAAAAGGACCACACATGTATATTTATGTAAAATTTTACCCTACCATTCGAATGTTAAGTGTTTTCAAAGCTTGATAACACAGAGGAAAGATACATACATAATGATTTATTTTAGATGTTAATTGATGAATTTCACTTCACTGAGGCTTATAGTGTCCGTAATATGAGTCAAAACGGTATTTGTTTTCCTATTCGGAAGGTGAAGCACCGCAACAGCAGTACCAACTTTGTACTACGGTCGTCACTCAACTATGATAGCTAAATAGTAAGTACGCTAGTTGGTGGATGCATTTTCGTTGATAGCAGAATGAAGGTAACGTGAGAACGTAGAACGTAGAAGGTAACGAGACTTTCAGTCTGAGGCTGGTTCATCTCGGTTGACGAATATTGCACGCTAGAGGTACCTTAAGGGGCGCGGTAAATGGCTGGGTATGGCGTACCATTGGTACCTCGCGTACCCGCAGGAATAAAATAGACCCCTTTGTGCATTCATTCATTCATTGATTGGTTTAACGAGACTTAAACCGCGACCCCTTCGTGCGGTCCTTAGCCTCTTGCCCAGCAACTCCTATCCCTACCTCCTCGTGGTACTGCCCGGGGTACGAGTAAATAAAAAAAGGGGGGGGGATCGGATAATCAACCCCCGGTGGGAACTTTGGTCTTATGCTGACAGGGAAAGGGGGGTTTGCTTTTGCTTTTGCTTTTGCAGCTTGGAGCGTCTGTACTCCATGTTAGGAGCGGCTCACAACATCGTTTGTGCATCGTCCGAGTGCCAGAGAAGGGCTCTAAGCTAAACTGCGCACTGTGGCCCTCCGAACATTTAGGGGGCATGGTCCTCCGGAAATCTAGAGGGTTGGTGTCAGGCCCTGCAAGCCAACCGTAAAACCACATCAGCACAGGAACGTCAACGAGAGAATACGGACCGGAACAATCGGCAAAGACCAAAGCGACGAAAAAGGACTAGCGATTGGAAACTCGGTACGTGGAACTGCAAATATCTCAACTTCATTGGAAGTACTCGCATACTCTCCGATGTACTGAAGACCCGCTGTTTCGACATCGTAGCGCTGCAGGAGGTGTGCTGGACAGGAGTATTGGTGCGAACGTTTAGAGGTAATCATACCATCTACCAGAGCTGCGGCAACACAGCTTTCATAGTATGCAAAGGCGCGTGATCGGATGATGGCCGATCAATGAACGAATGTGCAAGTTAAGAATCAAAGGCCGATTCTTTAACTTCAGCATAATCAATGTGCATAGCCCACACTCCGGAAGCACTGATGATGACAAGGACGCGAGTACGACAGCTGCCCAAGCCACGACGTCAAGATCATCATAGGAGATTTGAACGCTCAGGTTGGACAGGAGGAGAAGTTCAGACCGACGATTGGAAAGTTCAGCGCCCACCGGCTGACGAACGAGAACGGCTTACGACTGATAGATTTTGCCGCCTCCAAGAACATGGCCATCCGTAGCACTTACTTCCAGCACAGCCTCCCGTATCGGTACACCTGGAGATCACCTCAGCAGACAGAATCGCAAATCGACCACGATTCGATCGATGGACGGCACTTCTCCGACATAACCGACGTCAGAACCTATCGTGGCGCTAACATTGACTCCGACCACTACTTGGTGATGGTGAAACTGCGCCCAAAACTATCCGTCATCAATGATGTACGGTACCGACGCCCGCCCCGGTACAATCTCGAGCGGCTGAAACAACCGGATGTCGCCAATGCGTACGCGCAGCATCTTGAGGCAGCGTTGCCGGATGAAGGCGAGCTCGACAGGGCCCCTCTTGAGGACTGCTGGAGGACAGTCAAAGTAGCCATTAACGACGCTGCCGAAAGCATTGTCGGATATGTGGAACGGAGCTCAAGAAACGATTGGTTCGACGAGGAGTGCCAGGAGGTTTTAGAGGAGAAGAATGCAGCGCGGGCTGCAATGCTGCAGCATGGTACGCGGCAAAACGTGGAACGATACAGACTGAAGCGGAAACAGCAAACCCACCTATTCCGGGACAAAAAGCGCCGCCTGGAAGAGGTGGAATGCCAAGAGATGGAGTTGCTGTACCGTTCTCAAGAAACGCGGAAGTTCTATCAGAAGCTCAACACATCCCGCAAAGGCTTCGTGCCGCGAGCTGAGATGTGCTGGGATAAGGATGGGAGCATCTTGACGGACGGACGCGAGGTGATCGAAAGGTGGAAGCAGCACTACGATGAACACCTGAATGGCGCAGAAAACTCAGGTACAGAAGGTCAGGACAACGAAGGTGATGGCTACGTCAGCACACCGGATAGCGGAAACCAACCAGCTCCCACGATGGGGGAAGTTAAGGATGCCATTCAACAGCTCAAGAACAACAAGGCCGCTGGCAAGGATGGTATCGGAGCCGAACTCATCAAGATGGGCCCGGACAGATTGGCCACTTGTCTGCATCGGCTGGTAGTCAGAATCTGGGAAACGGAACAACTACCGGAGGAGTAGGAGCAAGGCGTTATATGCCCTATCTACAAAAAGGGCGACAAACTGGAGTGTGAAAATTATCGTACAATCACCATCCTAAACGCCGCCTACAAAGTGCTATCCCAGATTCTCTTCCGTCGTCTATCACCTATAGCAAACGAGTTCGTAGGAAGTTATCAAGCAGGTTGCATCGATTTGTTCATCGATTTCAAGGCGGCATACGATAGTATCGACCGCATAGAGCTATGGAAAATCATTGACGAGAACAGCTTTCCCGGGAAGCTCACAAGATTGATCAGAGTAACGATGGACGGTGTGCAAAACTGCGTGAAGATCTCGGGCGAACACTCCAGTTCGTTCGAGTCTCGGTGGTTCCCGCCAACAGGGCGATGGACTTTCGTGCCTGTTGTTCAATATTTCGCTTGAAGGTGTTATGCGGAGAGCCGGACTTAACAGTCGAGGCACGATTTTCACGAGATCCGGACAATTTGTTTGCTCCGCGGACGACATGGACATTATTGGGAGAAAATGTGAAACAACAATGTTAGTCGGGAAATACGAAGGCGCATCATCAGCGGAAGTCGTGCCTACTATGGGCTCCAGAAGAAACTGCGGTCAAGAAAGATTCATCCCCGCACCAAATGTACGATGTACAAAACGCTCATAAGACCGGTAGTCCTCTATGGGCATGAGGCGTGGACTATGCTCGAGGAAGACTTGCAAGCTCTTGGGGTTTTCGAACGCCGAGTGCTAAAGACGATCTTCGACGGCGTGCAGGAGAACGGCGTGTGGCGGCGAAGGATGAACCACGAGCTCGCTCAACTCTACGGCGAACCCAGTATCGTAAAGGTAGCTAAAGCTGGAAGGATACGCTGGGCAGGGCATGTTGCAAGAATGCCGGACAACAACCCTGTAAAGATGGTGTTCGCTACAAATCCGATCGGAACAGGAAGGCGTGAGGCGCAGCGAGCTAGGTGGATTGACCAGGTGCACCAGGACCTGGAGAGCGTGGGTCACAGTCGAGGATGGAGAGAAGAGGCCATGAACCGAGTGAATTGGCGAATTATTGTTGGCGAGGCTTTATCAAGATAATTGATGTAAAGCCAAATAAAAAGATAAGGTACCTTAAGGGTATTCACTAGTCTGGTACAGAGTTTAGTATTACACACAAAAATAACAGTGCTGGCATTCATATAGGATGAAAGGATATTGAGGTAGAAGATTTAGGAGAATAGGTTTGGTAGGGGTGTAATGAAGTTTGCATAGAATTTTAGGTCATAACCAGCTCCATAGCCTGTTTTCTGCCTGGGTCGATGATATGGTTTGACGAGGTTGGGGTTATAGTAGTTTTCCGTTTGATGATCCATTTTCATGCCAGGGCCGGTAACCGTTATGTAGTTGCTATTTTCGTCATTGCCTCACGAAGTGCATGTCCCAGCGGGGGACTGCACCCAGCGGGGTTAAGTATTTGATTGCTGTTTGGAAAATAAGGCGACTCAAATTAGTGCAAATAGACCTGCATCCTTTAGAAAACAAATAAGGTTGGTTTCACTTGCCTGGTCATTTTGGAGCATATTCCTGATGCTTCCCATCTGATAGAGGCTTCTAAGATGCTCGAGAACGGGGCACTCATATAGAATGTGCTTCACTGTATTACGAGTTCCGCATGTCTTCCGCATACTTCCTTTAATCTATCGGAGAAACAAGTTAGCACGCCATTCCTCTGCCCAGGCACTCTTAATTGGTTGATCCATACAGTGGCCCAATTTCATATTCGTACAGGATACTGTTTCCACATCAAGTTAGTAAAACGCTATTAAATGAAGTATTGAGCTACAAATATTTTATCCACATTGAAGGTAATAGGTGTCATCTATTGTTTGCCAATCACAAAATGTTTGCATTTACATTCATCTTTGGATAGTTATCGCTCAGCTTCTGAGACGCACAGGCGTGTTAACGATTGCGCTCCTCATTAGCGAAGCACTTTTTTCAGATCGTTCAATCGATATTTTTGTGTTGTGCCGCGTCGCGGGTATGGTCGCGATGAGGCGGGAAAACACTTTTCGAATAGACTATTCGTGCTTCCCAGTGAAGCCGTCTTTCGAAAAAGTGCACGGATTCTGCCGTTCAGTGCTTGGGCTGAAGAAAGAAGACGTCGAAAGACTACAGTGTCACAAGGGCGAACAATGTGCATTCGTCAAGGTCAGCGACCTGACGCTTGCACAAAAAATAGTGGACGAACATGATGCCCGTCATGAAGTGGAGTTAAACGGGAAGAAGCACAAGCTTCGTATCACCATGGAAGATGGTAGTGTGGAAGTGAAGATTCACGATCTGCCCGAAAACGTTCCCGAAGAAAAGATCGTCGAGTTCTTGTGCGCGTTCGGCGAAGTGATCGCCATCCGAGAGCTAACGTGGGGAGAGGGCTACGAGTTTGCTGGTATACCACTCGGCATATGGTCGGCCCGTATGTTGGTACAAAAAAATATTGACTCGTGGGTCACCATTGACGGGCAGCAGGCATTTATTGTCTACAAAGGGCAGCTGCAGTCGTGCAAATACTGCAAAGAGCAGGCACACACTGGCATTTCTTGTGTCCAAAACAAGAAACTGCTGGTGCAAAAGAGCTATGCAAACGTAGCGAAACAAACTGGATCAACACGACCACCGCCGAAAAAAACAGCTGGCACGAAACCAGCAAGCGCAAAACCGATCGGGCCGAAACCTCCCGTTCTCCCAACAGCAACGTCGGATGCCTTTCCCGAGCTTCCGAAATCTTCGAGCCAGCCCGAACAGCCTGCCTCGACTTCTAAATCCGATGCTAGGTTCGATTTGACAACGTCCCCCCGCCCGCAAACCCAACGCGTGCATGGATCGTCGTCGTCGCTCCGAGCACCTCATGTCGAAGAGTCACCAAAAGCCAGCATTGTTTTGGTTGACTGCTTCAAAAAGCCGACGAATGCGATGCGATCGCAGAGCAAGAGCGGCAATGGCAACGAAACCGACGATTCTTCCACTTCCACGAATAGCAGACGAAGCGCGCGAGGCCGACCACCCGGCAAAAAGCCCCGTCGGGAAGATGGTGACGACGAACAGGATGAAGACTATCATCCATAAATGGCTCTCTCATCCTATAACATCTCGTCCATCAACATCGGCACAATAACCAACCCCACGAAACTCAACGCGCTACGTAACTTCATCAGCAGCCAGAGCCTCGATATTGTGTGTCTGCAAGAGGTGGAAAACGACCAGCTCTCCTTGCCTGGCTTCGTCGTATACACCAATGTAGACCACGCGAGAAGAGGTACGGCCGTTGCGGTGAAGGAACACATCCAAGTCTCTCACGTCGAGAAGAGTTTGGATAGCCGATTACTTGCGCTGCGAGTGCAAGACACGACCATCTGTAACATCTACGCTCCCTCCGGTTCTGCGCAACGTGCTGCTCGGGAGGAGTTCTTTAATGGAACTCTCGCCTATTACCTCCGTCATCGTACCGCACACGTCATTCTCGTTGGCGATTTCAACTGCGTATTGCGCGCATGCGACTCGACTAGTCCTAACGCAAGCCCTGCTCTCAAGACAGCCGTGCAACAGCTACAGCTGCATGATGTGTGGGAAAAACTGCGCTCACGTGACCCTGGCTTCACCTACGTCTGCCGAAACGCGCAATCGCGGCTCGATCGCGTTTACGTCAGCAATGGACTACGAGAAAATTTGCGAACTGCTCACACTCACGTGTGTTCGTTTACGGACCACAAAGCGCTAACCGTTCGACTATGCCTCCCCCAGCTCGGCCATGAGCCTGGGCGCGGTTTCTGGTCTTTGCGACCTCATCTTCTGACGGACGAAAACGTTGCGGAGTTCCAGTATAAGTGGCAATATTGGACCCGGGAGCGACGAAATTATGCGTCATGGATTGAGTGGTGGATCACGTACGCAAAGCCGAAAATTATAAGTTTTTTTAGGTGGAAGTCTCGAGAATTTTTCGATGAATTCCACAATCAGCACCAACGACTTTATGCTGAGCTTCAGCTAGCGTACGATGGGTATTACCAGCATCCGGAAATGTTGCCCACGATAAACCGGCTAAAAGGGGAAATGTTGGCGTTGCAGAGAAAGTTTTCCCACATGTTTATGCGCATAAATGAAACGTACGTGGCGGGAGAACCGCTGTCGATCTTCCAGTTGGGGGAAAGGCGAAGAAAAAAGACCATCATCACCGAGCTCCACCGGGGTGAAAATGACATCATCAACGAGCCACAAGCGATCCAAGCAAATTTGTTTGACTTCTTCTCCCAGCTCTACTCGGAGGAAGCACCAAACAACAACGAGAACGGTTTTACCAGCGAGCGCGCAATCCCACCGAACGATCCGGTGAACGAAGCATGTATGGAGGAGATAACAACAGCAGAAATTTTGTCTGCTATCAAAACAAGCGCACCGAAGAAATCCCCGGGCAGCGATGGCATCCCACGAGAGTTTTATCTCCGAACGTTCGACGTCATCCATCGAGAACTGAACCTCTTGCTGAACGAAGCACTCACCGGCAATATTCCCCCCGCATTCGTGGAGGGAATCATCGTGTTGGTGAGGAAGAAAGGAGGCGACAACACAGCTCGGTCATACCGACCCATATCGCTGCTCAACAGTGACTATAAGTTGCTATCCCGCATACTCAAAAACAGGCTAGAGGGTGTGATGAGAGCGCACGGCGTTTTGAGCGACGGACAGGAATGTTCGAACTCAGAGCGCAACATCTTCCAAGCAACACTCGCCCTCAAAGATCGTATTGCCAGTCTCCGTCATCACCGACGCGCCGGTAAACTCATAAGCTTTGATTTGGAGAATGCGTTCGATCGAGTCCGGCACTCCTTTCTCTTTGAGACCATGCGATCTCTCGGGTTCAACCAAGAACTCATCGCTCTTCTTTCTCGCATCGCCAGCCGCTCTGCTTCTCGGCTATTCGTCAATGGGCATCTCTCTCGCCCGCTCGAAATCCAGCGCTCGGTCCGACAGGGGGACCCTCTCTCCATGCACCTCTTCGTGCTGTACCTTCACCCACTGGTGCGCAAACTGGAGGAAGCGTGTGGTAATGATCTTCTCGTTGCGTATGCGGACGACATCAGCGTCATCGTGACGTCAGAGGCGCAAATCGAGGCGCTCAATGAAATTTTCACCCGTTTCGGGATTGCCGCCGGTGCGAAATTAAATTTGCGGAAGACGGTTGCGATCAACGTTGGGGTTTGCGAAGGCAACGAAATCAATACCCATTGGCTGCAAACTGTCAACACAGTCAAAATTTTGGGTGTTGTCTTCGCAAATTCTATACGGCTCATGACGACTCTCAACTGGAATACGCTGGTGGGAAAATTCTCGCAGCAAATGTGGTTGCAGTCACTTCGCACCTTAACAGTGCACCAAAAGGTAATCATGCTTAACACCTTTGGCACGTCAAAGTTATGGTACCTTTCGTCAGTGCTGCCTCCTTTGGGTGTACACACGGCGAAAATCACCTCCACAATGGGCAAATTCCTATGGAGAGGAATCATCGCACGCGTGCCAATGATGCAGTTGGCCCGCGAAAAAGAGCACGGAGGCTTAAATCTTCATTTGCCAGCATTGAAGTGCAAGTCTTTGGCAATCAACAGGCACATGCAAGAGATCGATTCCCTTCCCTACTATAGATCCCTTCTACACCACGAGAATCCCCGTCCAGCAATTCCCATAGATCATCCTGATATCAAATTAATCCTATCACATTTATCCCAAATTCCCCACCAAATCCAACAACACCCCTCCGCCGATCATATCCACAAGTTCTTCGTGCAACAAACAGAGGTGCCCAAGGTGGAACGTAACAGTCCAGCGGCCGACTGGCCACGTGCGTGGCGAAATATCAACATGAAGCAGCTCTCGTCGCAGGAGCGAACGAAACTGTACCTGTTCGTGAACGAGAAACTTGAGCACCGAAAGCTACTGTATGCGATGCAGCGAGTGGCGGACGAAAATTGCGAACACTGTGGGAACCACATAGAAACGCTCCGGCACAAACTGTGTGACTGCACTCGCGTCGGCCCGGCCTGGACGGTCCTTCAGCGAAGATTAGCAGGGCTCATGAATGGTTGGAGAAGATTCACATTCGACGAACTTGCGAGACCTACACTGATAGGAATGAACAAAACGAAACGTATCGATATCTTGAAGCTTTTAGCGAAATACATCTGCCATGTTAATGAGAGTAACGATAGGATTGATGTTGATGCTTTGAACTTCTTGTTAGATTTGAACAATTAAAATGTATATAGGTGTAAACGAACTTGACAAATAAAACCTAATTTTTAAAACCCAAAAAAAAAAAAAAATCTTTGGATTAATAGAAAACTATTGAATTGATGTCTAAAATTCACCCAATTCCATATTCGTACACCTACCAAAATTCAAACGCACAACGTTCAAAACTAAATATAGAAGCTCTATTTGATTACTGAAGTGCTTCATTATGATGTTCAGATGTAGTGAAATACATTTGGACAATTTATTAGTGGACAGATATGAAATTTAGGTAAAATTATGAGAAATTCCAGTTTTCCAATGATTTTTGCTATAAATCTAATAATTCGAACAATAACGTTTGTTTTTGTCATTGGATCCAACCTATAGATTATACTCGTAAGCTCTGATAGAAATTTAGTTGATATATATACAGTTTACAGAAATCATAAACAGTTTTTATCCCTTTTCAGTTCCGAAAATTGTTGTGCCATAAGTTCAAAACTCTTCTAAAATGATATTTTTAATCAATGTAAACCAAATTTTCATAATAAACAACAGGTAAATGTTAATATTGAATTTGTCTGTATAAATTATTTGAACTACGAACTTCATTTTACAATAAAGTACCCTAAACTACGCTTTACATACCTCCACATAATTGATGTCATCGTAATATGCAATTATCTTTGAATTAATATTCAAATTATATTCAAAATTGCACCCTATTTGGCAATTTATTGATTTCATAAGAAAAATACAAAATAAGTTAAATGAGCAGAGAGCATTGATATACTATTTAGGGTAAGTGTTCCCTTAGTTGTGGGTGTTCCTATAGTTGCGGTAGTGCCGTTTTCACTGATTTTATTGCATTAGCCACAGAACCGACACTGCCAATTGACGTATTGGCTTGTTGATACACGGAATAGTTTAAAACAGCGTTCAAATTGCTATAAAACTGATGAAATATCACTAAATTTGCTAAAACTGTTTTTGCTTGTACCAATAGTTGCGGTAAAGTGTTCCTATAGTGGAGGGTCCCATAAGAAAACAACGGATACCGCAACTATAGGAACACAAATTAAAAATATACCGCAACTAAAGGAACAGTGTACCAATAGTGGAGGTATTATTTTTCACTGACATGCCGTGGATTACTACGATGAAATCATTTTTCTCATTAAGTCAATGGTCGTAACTTCCCGTTACAACATCAACATGTGCATTAATTGCGCTTCTTGAATTAAGGCGGTCAAATGAAATTCAATCGTGCTTAGTACCTCCACTATTGGTACATCTACCCTAATTGAATATATCCTGTTGTTTTCATCATTTTAAAAAACGTTTGTGTTGTGGTTATGGCAATAATATTTATTCTATAAATCTCTATAATCATGTTTGGTAGTAAAATGTAAATTAAAAATGATAATTACGCAATGTTTTGGTAGGAACATTAACTATGGATTATGTGTATACATTTGGGAGCCAAACATTAAGAAATTGACTAAAATTTTTGGTTTTGGATTTGTTATAAATGTTGTATTACCTAAAATTCAAAAGTATAAGTTGTCGATATCCACTCCTAGCTACTCTTAAACTGATTATAATTTTTTGAAACTTGTGAAATATTGTTATCATTCTTAAAGAAGTGATGTTGAAAAAAATGCAATGTATTGTTCGATTTACCGAATATTTTAGCAAAAAACATGGGAAAACTGGTATTTTTCTTAAATTTACTTAAGTTTCAAATATGTCCGCTTATAAATTTTCCAAATGTATTCTACTGCTTCTGAACAACACAACGAAGAGCTTAAGTAATCATCTAATCCATTAAAATTAGTTTTGAATGCTGTATATTTCTTTTTGTTAGGTGTACGAATATGGAATAGGGTCCTAAAATGTTTAATGAAATCTTGTTTTCATTTAATATTACGAAAGAGCATGTTACTGCAACTACTTTAGCATTTTTCCCGCTCAAATATCGGATAAATCATATTAAAACTTTAATTTAAAAATTGAATCCATTAATGAACCTTGACATTTGAGATCATGTTTGACGTTCGCTTAGTCGACAAAAATACCACAGTGGTTCAACTTTTTAACACCGGGGTTGTTCTTTTCTGACATTTCGGAAGGGACACGGAAAACAAAATATACCCAAAATTTGAGTTTAAACCAAGGGGTGTGACAAAATTTTAAAAAAACTTTAAAAATGTTTTTTGGGCTTAAACCATCGGAAAACATTAAAAAATTGAGTAAACATATGTTTTTGACCTAAACTTATGCGTTTGGCACTAAAATTCGGACAGGGCTTTAGGACCCTATTGGGTCAATTATAGACATAATCTCAATACTTTTCCATTATTCCAAAGATTTAAGCAAATGACGACAGTTTGTCATTGCCAAACAATAGATGACACCTATAACCTTCGTTATTGATAAAGTATATCGAAGTCCATGCACCATTTAATAGTTTTCTACCAACTTGATATGAACAGTGCCCCGTACGAAAATGAAATTGAGTCACTGTATTTTGGCATCTGCTGCAGGTACTCTCTGATATAGACGGCGACATGACCGACTAAGATTGGCCAGTACATGTATGTATGTTCGTTGCCGTGTATTCCATGGTGGCCCGGGACCCGAGTAAAAGTGATTCTTCTGTTATTGTCGTTTATGGTGCTCTGTACCGCTTGAATCCAGGGGTGCTTTGCCATCGATGATTCCAGAGCTGACAGGACACTGGCTGAATCCGTAGTGACTAAAATGGGCTTACCACTTGGTCTCGCAATAGGGTCCTAAAGCCTTGTCCTAATTTTAGTGCCAAACGCTTAAGCTTAGGCTAAAAACACATGTCTACTCAATTTTTTAATGTTTTTCGTTTGTTTAAGTACAAAAACATTTGTTTATGTTTTTTTTTTAGATTTTGTCACACCCCTTGGCTTAATCTTAAATTTTGGGTGAATTTTGTTTTCCGTGTCACTTCCGAAATGTCAGATACGAACAACCCCAGTGTTAAAACTAAAACCCCTGTGATGTTTTTGTCGACTAAGCGAACGTCAAACATGATCTCAAGTGTCAAGGTTCATTTACGGCTCCATTTTTTAAATTAAAGTTTTAATATGATATAGCCGTTATTTGAGCGGGAAAAATTGCTAAGGTAGTTGCAGTAACATGTTCTTTCGTGTTGTTAAATGAAAACATGATTTCATTAAACATTTTAGGACCCTATTGCTTTGAACAGTGCTGCTGCCTCAGCGGCAAATACGGAGCATTGATAAGGCAAACTGCATTGAGCTTTCCAGACAGGACTGAATATTCCTACTCCTACGGTACCTTTTGCCTTAGAGCCATCGGTGTATTGGATATCCGCGTTAGAGTAACGGTTTCTAATTCTTTCGATGAACAGCAGCTTTGCCTGCATCGGGTTTGGACCCTTACGAAATAGAGACTTCAAGACCATGTTGATTTCGGGTCCTCTGGCCTAGACCTGTCCGCCGTCGCGCCACGCCGCCGCCGGTCAATTTTACGTCACGCCGACGACAAATTGATGCATCGGCGATCAACGTCACGCCGCCGATTTTGTATTTTTACGCCGATAAACATTTCAGTTCAAAAAGTTCAATTATGCTACAAGGAATACCACAGGGAAAATTTTAATATTGCATTAGGAATACTGTGCACCAATGTTTCCACGGATTTCTTCAAAAAGTTGTCCAGGAAATTATCCAGTGGATCCCTCAGGAATTTTTCAACGGATCCCATCGAGAATTCAGTTAGATATTTTTTCGAGGATACCGTCTGGTGTGTAAATTTATTGAGAAATGATTCCTGGGATTACTCTAGGATTTTATTCCAACAAAATTTCCTTCAAGCAATGGTTGATCCTAGAATTTTTCAGAATTTATATTCAGAGTTTTTTTTTTCAAGAAATTCTTTTCAGGAATTCCTCAGAGCGTTTTATCAGTAATTCAAATAGTTTTACCAAGATTTTAAAGGATTGCACAATGAATTCTTTGAGGAATTCACATTTGTTTGCTTGAGATTTTTTTCGGGCTTCATGCTATATATTTTTCAGATTTCCTTCCATTAATTATTCTCTGTATTCTCTCATAAATGTGTTAAACAATTAATTTCGAACACAATCCAATAATTTTTCAGGGTGTCCATTCAAAATCAGTTTTTTTTTTTCCCGGACGCATACAAATTCAATAATAATATACAATACCATGATTCTTTGACTTGAAATTTTCCAGACGTTTAGCTTTGGGAGCAGTTAAACCTTAAAAATCTCAATGTTGTTTGATAACATGATAGATTGTCAAATATTGGAAATTGTTAGCAACACCATTGAAGTGACATGAATATGGGAATAAATAGAGCAGAGGATTCAACAGATGTTGGAATCCAATCACTAAAGGGGCATTATTCAGTGCGCATCGTACCTTCGTGCTGTGCGTACACGAATTCTCTCTGCAACATAGGTACTGGGGTACAATTTCGAAAAACGGAAATCGCTCGCGTCACGAAAAGTGGTTAGATTTTGACGCTTAATAACATACTAACACCGGGATAGATTTTCGAGATTCTTGCACCAATCGATTGGAAATCTTTCTACGATTCGACTCCAATAATGAAAACTATTGATTTTCATGACTAAACTATTGATAAATGGGTATATATCGAGTCTTATTCTCCATAGAAAAGCACATTTTTCTTGCTGTTATAAGGTTTTGACGTTTTAAAGTTTACATGTACCGTAATATCGGGTGAAATTGATCATTTTTCATAGTTTTTCTTAACTGTTTTCAATAATGTTGAAAAATCCAAACAACTGAATGCAGGAAAACAAGTACGACGGTCAACCTCTTTGGCTCAGGTGCCAAAATGTTCTAACAAATGTGTTTTAGTGCTGAAAATCGGGCATCCCATTTCGGGCTGAAATTGATCAGTTGTCAATGCGATTATTGTTATTTGTTTAAACGACTCTACAATATGAATATGAGCTCCCTGAATCCGAATATGCTTGCAAAATTCTTAATAATGCAATATTTAAAAAAATAATGAATAGTTAATTTTAAGAATTGCAATGCAAACGCTTAAATGTAGGCATTTCCTAAGAATCCCTGATATCTAACAGAAATTTAATTATTTCAACCGTAGATATGAGCTAATTGGTACGAGTTTAGAAGATGAATTCGGGCTTGGCGATATATTTTAAGGATCCTTACAAACTTTACTTACTTTGAATAATGCCGTTGTCGGCGTCGCTCATCCAAAATTATAATTGATAAAAAAATTAATTAATTAATCAATTAATAGTAATAGATGAAATGTCTCTGGTTGTAATTCTTTTACGTCGAAAGCATTGTTGTAACCCTAAAATGGGCCTTTTTTTAATTGTGCTGCAATGAAGCTGCTAATGAAGATGGGATTGACTTGCGATTCACGGCAGTATAGGACTACAGGACTGTGTTTATCAAAACAAATTCTCGCACCGATTATCTTGCAAAACGACAATTTGTTGTTAATGCACAGAGAATATAATTATGAATAACTGTGAGATCTATGAGCATATTCGTGATTTTATTATTTATTATCGTGCAATAAATTATCGTACACAACACAGTGTCTTACAGGAAAACATCACCGTAGTTTGAATTGGACATTTTTTTTAGCAAAAACCGACAAATAATCAACGTCAGTTAATCGATCTTCTCGATTATTGAGTGAGCCAAGTATCGATGAAAAAATAATCGATTAGTGAGTCGATTAATCGATTAATCGAAATAATCGATTAATTTCCGACAACCCTAGCCGCGAGCCGATATGTCCAGAGATAAAGATGAGAGCATCATGACGGGCGAGTGTGAGGTGATCGAAAGGTGGAAGCAGTACTTCGACGAACACGTGAATGGTGCTGAGAGCACAGGCAATAAAGGTCGAGACAACGAAGGTCAAGAACAATAAAGCTGCTGATAAGGATGGTATCGGAACTGAACTCATAAAGATGGGCCCAGAGAGGCTGGCCATTCGTCTGCACCGGCTGATAGGCACAATCTGGGAAACAGAACAGCATCCGGAGGAGTGGAAGGAAGGGATAAAATGCCCCATCTACAAGAAGGGCGACAAGTTAGACTGTGAGAACTTTCGAGCGATCACAAATCTAAATGTGGCCTACAAAGTTTTCGGGGAACTGGGTGTAAAATGCGCCGTTGGGGTAAAACGCGCCACCTTTGTTTTGAACGAATTACGTGCTTAGGGACGCTGTTTTTCATTCGAGGTAATAGAAAATGTATTAAAATGTTTCTCTATATTTTTAGGTGTTTTCCTGGCAAAATCGTGAAAAACTCGAAAAAAAAAGGTTTTCATTGTAATTTTGTGTTATTTTCTAGGGGTCGGTAAACAACCAAACTTTTGAAATTATCACCTAGAATCGACTTGTGCACTCCCATAGTTTGTATTCCATTTGTAAAAGTGTTGAATTTATCCTTAAAAAGCGTATTCAAGGACGTAAACTTTAATCAACTCGTGCAGTGTTGTGAAAAACTCAATTTCTCACAACTCACGTTTGAGATTTTTCATGCGTGAGTTGTAAATCATGCAACTCAGCAGTCAAAAAATCATGGATGAGTTGGCTCACCTTTTTAACTCATTGTCTCGTATTTCCACAGTTTACTCACACACGGCAATAATTTCTTGTTAGTCTGGCAAAATTATGTTAATCCTTTCTAACGTAAACAACAACATTCGGGTTTCACGAGTTTTTGTCGGGTTTTGCGACTGAATTATTTTTTATGGTTTGAGTTGATTGAGTTGATTTTGCGTCAAAATCTCAAGCGTGAGATTTGCGAAGCAGATCTCTAATGAGTTTGCTCTCACGGGAGAGCGTATTGATTGAGATTTTGAGTGTGAGTCTTTCAACACTGAACTCGTGTAGCAAAACGGCCACTCCTATCTCATAACACCAAAACAGCCGTTTGAATTAAAATTCCAGCAAACGTAATGCCAAGCTAGTTACGTGCCAATTTGAACCTTACAAATGCACATTTTTCGAATCAGCATGTATACTATAAATGAACAATAACATCTGATCAAACGCCCTTATGTATGGAACGAATATGCAAGCATGATTGCGCATGCGCACGCACGTACAGCTAACACCGACCTCCACAAAATAGAAATTGCATGGCTGTTTCTACTATTTTATAGTAAACATGTTTGTCTATAATATAATGATTAAAAAAAGCTTATAATAATGTTCTTTATAGCTAAAAACGCTTCCTTCCTTAGGAGGCGCGTTTTGCCCCCAGTTACCCTATCCGAGATCATCTTCCGTCGTCTGTCACCTGTAGTAAACGAGTTCATGGGCAGTTGGCTTCGGTGACAGCCAAACGACTGTGCTATAAAACATGTAAGCGTTAGCAAGTATTTTTGGTGAGGGGTATAAATCCCTTTGATGCCTAACTTTTATACAATTCAAATCTAATTTTAAATATTCTTTTGAGCTTATTTTAGGTGGATTAATCTACTAACAATTAACAGTTCCCTAAACCTATATGTTTTGGTTGTAACCACATTGCGACTGTGTATATTAACGGTAAAACTTTCCGAAAAAAATATAAAGATGATCAAAAAACGGTTCATTTTTATGTTACACGATGCGGAAATCTGTTGTGGGACTGATATGCGATTACTTTTCATTATGGGATAATTTGACTTGCTGTTTTGTGCAGCTGAAAGAGCATTGGAAGATATGTTGAAAACTGAACTCAACTCAATTTTGACGAAAATGCAGATGGGACTGACTTGCGATTCACGGCAGTATAAGATAAGTATTAGTTTATCAAACAGATTGAAAAAGGATTTTGCGGGAAAACCCGACAAATATGCAATCATCAACCCGGTCGAGAGCCGATATGACTGCCAACTTTGTTGCTAAAGTCGCACGTGTCAGATTGGATGCAACAAGAGAAACCGTTTGCGTACGAAAATAAGCCTCTTCGTGTTCAACTACTTCTCACGCTCCAATCGATCAATTGACTTATAAGAGAGAGAAGTATACGTAGCACTATATAACAAATTTATTTATCCGACAGCAGAAATTGAGGGGATTCACCATTGAGTTTCGACGACTGACCACCACTGGAATAACTCGGGCATGGCTCGGTAGAGCCGGTAGAGCAACATTCTGCATTCTATGTTTAACCGGCAACGCTAAAGGATTTATTAGTGCCTCTATGGATTGGCTGTGTGTAAAAAAGCATTTAAACTGTGCATTTTCCTGTCCCAAAAGTCCATTCATGGTGGTAGAATTCACCAAAGATGATGTAGGTATATCATTAAACGCAGGTTTTGTGGCGGAAATGTGACAATAGATTGCTTTGGTGAGGATAATTCTTTTCGAACGAAATAGGTGATACAATTTTTTATGAAGTAAAAGTTTTTGTACGAGAAATCTTCTGATTCCAATGTCAGCGCAACTTCATCTTTTCTAGTTATCTGTGAATTCATGGAAGCGTTCTTTCAAATCAAATAAGTAATTCTTCTTTATCCATAGATTGCTTACAACTGCCCGCGAGTTCGACAGAACCCTAATGCTCAAAGGTTTTACTATCTGAAAGAGCACTGTCTGGCGAACAACCTTCTCTTCGAAGATCCCGACTTCAAGGTGGAGAAGCAACCCCTTCTAGGATACCAACTATCTACGCAAACCAAACTGAAATGGTTACGTCCGCCAGAGTTCGTCGACGACCCGCAGTTCCTCGTCAACCAGCCATCCGGTTTTGATGTCCATCCGGGATACCTTCCCAGCAGAAGTCTAAGCACTGCCCTACTGAACCTCTACGCCAACAAACGAACATTTCGGCGAACCGTCCCGCACGATAATTCATTCTCCGGGTCGGAATACGCCGGGATATTCCACTTCCGCTTCTGGGACTACGGGCGCTGGCTAGACGTTGTTATTGACGATCGTCTGCCGACGATAGACGGAAGGCTTCTGTTCACCCGGTCCAGCCGTCCCAACGAACTGTGGTGCTCACTGTTGGAGAAAGCCTATGCCAAGTTTCTTGGGTCGTACAACGCCCTGAAGGATGTAACGATCAGCGAAACCATGCAAGACTTTTCCGGTGGCGTTACGCAGTGTTACTGGTTCAATGAGTGCAACTTGCCTCCGGAATATTTCTATGAATTGATCGAAAGAGGGCTGGATAAAGGGTCGATGATTGCTGGAATTCGTTTGGTGAGTTCTTTCGATGCACTTAATCAATTATATGAAGACTAATTGAACTTGCCATCTCCTGCAGCATAGAAACCAAAGTTTGGAAGACCGTTCTTGCCATGTTCATCCGATTACTCAAACGATGGCTTCAGGTTCCCGCCTTGTTTGCTTGGGTTACTTCTGTGACCAACAAACAAACCCAGAAGAGCCGAAGCCTAGCCAAGACCTTCCAAGGAGATTCTGGTTATGCATCGAAGAGTTCATGGACAGATTCGATGGAGTGGAAATTTGTAGCATAACGCCAGATCCGCTGGGTGACCCCGAAGGCAGCCAACGGATTTGGAACACCTCGTTCTACGAAGGCATTTGGGTGTCGGGACTGACGGCCGGAGGTTCCAAAGATCACAAAGTTTCCTACGGTATGAATCCAAGGATCAGAATTGAATTGTCCGATCCGGATAATGGAACCGCACTGTGTTCTCTAGTGATATCCCTCATGCAGAAGCAACGTACGGGCATGGTGCTCTGCTTGGTGATTGGATTCGAAGTATTGTCCAGTAACAACATAACTGTGGCCCGGACAATCTATTCCAACTCCCGAGAAGTAAGCTGCCGATTACAACTGCCTCCTGGGAGTTATACTATCATTCCTTCAACTAAACAACCAGACGAAAACGGTACGTTCCTTCTACGAATCTTTACCGGACCCCAAGTCCAACAAGAATCGGAAAATGGTTTCGAAGTAATCCACCCTGCCCAAACGTTGATAAAATCTGGCACCTGGGAGTCCATGATTCGTATGTTCTTCGATCTAGCAAACCACTTTGGATTAGTAAGCTCTGCCGATATGGCTCTGATAATAAACGCCTACTTCCTGGATTCTCCACCCAAACGCAAACGGAAACGCTGGCCTGTATTCGCCATTCCACTCAACAAACCGGTTATACTGCCGGTTAACAAGAATATAATCCGAACGATGTACAAGAACCACGCTTTCCAAACGGCATTAACGGAACATATCACTTGCATGCAAAGGGAACGCTCAAGAAGTTTAAATTTTGAACATTTTCTGGAAATCCTGGCCGAACACTGTCACAACTGGCAGCAGATGTACAATCTAGTTCAATAGGAAATTCCGTAGTTTGAAGAATCAATAAAAATAAACTCATTCTTAAGTATTTGCTCAATGGAAATCTTAATTTACATTTAGTCTCACAAAGGGCTTTGTTTGGGATGATTGTTAATCTGATGTTCACCAACGAGCTCTACCAGGTACGTGTTATAAGTGAAGATGCACTGTTGTTAGGAACAACATGGTATTGCACAAGCACCTGAACTTATTACGGAGAACCCCAATTGCTCTCACCGCTTCTAAACACTTTTTAATTTGAACCCCTCTTATCGTTCAAATTAAAAATGGTTCAAACTGATATCCCAAGTAACAATGATAGCTGAATAACAACTTATTCAGCTAAAATGCGGTTTGCAGAGCCTCTTTTCAGCTGAATAAACTATTATTCAGCTATCAATGTTACCGGAGATGTCCTTAAAAATCTTTGGATTCTTTCTAGAATGTATTTGCTATAAAATATAAATGATTGATGTGTACATGAGTTTCATAAATCGATTAATAGTAGAGTAAGGTGGGGCAAAAGTTCGACCTTAGTGGTATAATCAAAGTTTCCAGGAAAATAATAGCAGATGAAACAAAACAAATACCATACAGCGAACCTTCAACATATTGGCTATAACTTTGCTGAATAAACTTGTGTCAAAATATTTACCCATTTTTAGTTATAACAGTTTCAAAATTGATTGTCTTAAACGAACTTTTGCCCCACCGGTGGGGCAAAAGTTCATTGGCTAAAACACAAAATATCAATACTTTTATGCCAGGCATACTTTATATTAGCTGTAAACTTATGTTTGCCGAAAAATACACATTAAGTTTTCACCAAAAAATGCCCAAAACAGGGTTAATTGTAATACACCCAAAAAATAGCAGTTCTTCGCAAAACGAAGTGAAAATGTAAAATTTTTGTGACATTTTTCGCACGATCAGGCAAATTTCGCTAAATTTGAAAATTATATGTAGATTTCAGGAAATTTGAAAAAAATTCTGTGGGTTAATACATGGGTCGAACTTTTGCCCCGCTATGGGCCAAAAATTAATTCCAACTATTTATGGAAAATCTAATACACGTCAAAGCATCCTTATGATAGGCCTAGAAACGCTCTTACATACAATATTGAAAAATATTTTATCTTCATTTGGTTCCATGCATCGAAAGATTGACCAAATATTACAATATTTACGTCGAAAAACAATAAATAGCCATAACTTTTCCAAATCTCAATCGATTTTTATGATATTTGGAGTGAAAGTCTCTTACTTAAATAGCATTCGAACCACCATGACATTTCTAAGTTTTGATTTGATTTGAGCTAGAAATCTAAAAAAAAAACTCTTGCCCCACTCGAACTTTTGCCCCACTTTACTCTACATTTACTAAAAAGCAGAGGCGCGTCCACGTTCGGAACCATGGGTAGGACAAACGTTAGCAGTTTTTTTTTGTGTGTGCAGTGCAGCTAAGAAAAATTTTAACCCTGGGCCTGAAATTGAAAGTTAGTATATTTGAGAGGTTCAAAACCAAAACGGTGTAAGAGACATTTCGGTCGTTCTGCGTTAAGTTGAGTTGAGAAAATTCTTATGTTTCCAAGTGCTCTAACGCTAATTTTTAGGTTACTTTTCCGCTCAACTAAAAAATAGCATAATTCTTGGAAAACTGGTTTGTTTTTTTTTACTCCCATACAATTTTTATCAGGGTAACCATCAAAATTTCATTTTAAAATTCTCGCTTTTTTACTATTTTTTCCAGTAAAGTCTCCAGTATTTCCCCAGGTTTTAATTTAGCTAAATATACCTACTTAATTTTGCTCAATTTTAATCTTTCGATTTTTTCATGAACATAAATGGTCTTCTAAATAAAGTAAGTTTATGGTGTGTAGAAGCACATATCTTATTTATACTCTTTGTCGATTTGATACAGAATGACTCTAATACTTTTATAAATAAAACTTTGACAAATAAACGATTGTTTTCAAGATTACATATCCGACTTAATTGTGGTATAAATTTTCAGTAACTGAACGTCATTTTCCAATATATTTGTGTCCCAAAATCATCTAAAAGAATTTGTTGAACGTTGATTCAAAATATCGAGTCAAAACAGTTTGGGAAAAGAGAAGCGAGAATTAAAATATATTCAACCATAACGATTTTCCACAATTTCTGGTTCGTATATTTATAGCTTGAAAATGTTGCTTCAAAACTATTCTCCCGGTGAGCATCTCGATTTCCCGTTTTTTCTTGGTGGAATCAAAATCCTTTTTTTCCGCTTTTCCCGTTTTTTTTTTTCGATTCGGTAGAATAAAAAATTGCTGAAAAAACTTCAAAGTAGATTAACATAAAACTAGTTTTTTCACGGTGCTCCCCTGATCGTTATTATCAGAAAAAAATCTCCATCAAATATGTGCTCACCAGTCGATTTCTATAGCTAAGCTGCATGTCTGGACAAAATTTTAAAAATATCGTAGGGCCCGTTTTTAAGTTATGCCCTTTAGAATGTGTAAGTCCACTAATTCAAAGAAATCTGAAATATTTAAACCAGTTTTCATTAGCCGTGATCATCAGAATAGATATGATATAAAAATTTGAATCGAAGTTGGTTTAAATAGTTATTTGTAACTACTGGGAGGAGTTTTGAATGAGAAGATAGACGAAATTTGGAGTTACGTCCTTTTGTAAGCGTAACCATTGAAAACACTAATTTCCATGGCTTAATTAGGCATTCTTATACCTCTGGGCATATTCAAATGTTTTAATGACACTTTGCACTTATGTGCCACCAAAATATTTCACAATAAACTGATTTTACATCGGCTCAAGTGTTTTAAGGCATTACGGAGCCAATTTCACCATATACAGTCATCTCTCCCTTACTCGATATTGAAGGGATCATCGAGTTAGGGAGGTATCGAGTTACAGAACACAAAAGTAGTGCAACTGAGTTTCAAGGGACCATCGAGTTAGCCATGAAAACCAACTTTTACTTTGGTTCTCTAACTCGATATCGAGATACGGAATATCGAGTAAGGGAGAGTTAACTGTAACCAAATTAGTTCTTGTAGCACAATATTCTGGCTAGTTTGGTGAACCCATGTACTCACGATTCATATTATTTTGCATGCAATTGATTGTTACCTGTTCTACATCGAAGCGAAGTATACGTCAAGGAATACTTTACGAGTTAAGTTTTCGGTTATGGGTAGCAGTGTATGGAATAAAATAAAATGAATAACGTAGAAAGCAGCGATACAAATTGGAAAAAAACAATGCAAAGTTTAGAACATCCGTTGCTATTTTGTTTAATGAAGTTCAAAATTGTAGCATTTACAGAGCTTAATTTTTAGTGTTTGTCTTTTCAGTGTGGAAAACTTTGTGAAGCTCCTAAAGTATGATTTTTATTTCGTTTGTGATGAGTCATAGCAGCTGGTGAGTTTTTACTTCACAAGCACAGTCTGCGATCGAAAACAAATAAAAGTTTACATGGAAATCTTCAGTTTGTGTAGGATTGAAACCATATTCTGATAGGTAGACCAGCAGGTTTGTTAGCATCAAGTAATCCATGACGACCTTAGTAACCGAAGTTTGTTAGTTGTAATAATCAATAAAACTTTTCATTCGCTTTCCAACGTTAAACCCTATCAGACGTGTTTTACTTACGATAGGTTATGGGCCCAGGACATTGGCCGTAACGCAAATACGAATTTGGCCGTAACGTAGTCCTGAAGAAGTTTCAAGTTTATCAAACCGTAATTATGAAGATGTTATGATGGGTTTAGAAGCGTCTGGACAAGCTTTGAAGGCAGATACAGTGAAAGCGAAAATCCTGCAAGACGTTAAGGTTAACCTTTCGGTCGTCGCGCGAATTTTTGTAACGCGAGTAGTCGCGCGTTGTACTTTGTACAACACCCTTGGTTTTGCGAATATCTCAGGAGTCTGACCACTTAGATAGATGACGTCTTCGGCAAAATTGATCAGTAGCTTATGGGCTATCATTATTATAGACAAAAAATTCGGGATTTTGCCACTAGGCGGCGCTAGTGAGCATTAAGCTTTTGTTTCCCAGATCTCATGATCCTGACCACTTAGAAAGATGGCGTCTTCGGCAAAGTTGTTCGGTAACTCAAGGACTATCATTGTTTGAGCTAGTTGGTTCAAAATGTTGCCACTAGGTGGCGCTAGTGAGCATAAAACATTTGTTTCGCAAATATCTCAGGAGCCTGATCACTTAGAAAGATGGTGTCTTCGGCAGAGTTGTTCAGTAGCTCAAATTCTTTCTTTGTTTTATCCTTAAAGTTAGAGATTTATTAATATAATGATAGTCCCAGAGCTTCTGAACAACTTTGCCAAAGGTGCCTGTCTAAAAAGTCAAGATCCTGCAGTATCCGCAAAACAAAAATTTCATGATCACTAGCGCCGCCTGATGGCAAAATATCGTATTTCTTGGCTCAAATAATGATAGTCCTTGAGCTACCAAACTACTTTGCCGAAGACACCATCTTTCTAAGTGGTCAGGCTCTTGAGATATCTACAAACAAAAGTTTCATGCTCACTAGCGCCGCCTAGTGGCAAAATTTTGAATCAACTAGCTCGAAAAATGATAGTCCTTAACTTACTAAACAACTTTGCTGAAGACGACATCCTTCTAAATGGTCAGGATCCTGGAAAATCTGCAAAACAAAAGTAAAACTTCCATGCCCACTAGTGCCATCTAGCGGTTAAATTCCGAATTAAAAAAAGTACCATCAGATAGCGCTTCACCTTCAGAACAACTTTACTAAAGACCCCAAGTTTCTATATTATCTGGATTTCGATATATGACGATTTCAAACTGTGGTTTCCTCGAACCGTACATAGTGCGTTCATTATTATGCGACTTCCATGTACATTTGTTGATTTTACCGTATTATAAAGGGTCATACTGTAAATAAAAACTGTCGAGTATTGTTCTTAAGATGATTTTTGAGGAATACATTTTGGTTTGGTGTCGATAGATATCTTTGTTGCAAAATGATAGCATATAAATCACAACTGTTGTACAAAGTACAACAGCGCGACAGCCCGAAGGTTAAACATGGACCACGAAGCGCAAGAGATGTGGGAGCATTCTACAGCGGAGCGGAGCGAGAACACCAACCCCAGCGTCGTAAGAAGCAATCAACAAGAGTCAAAGAGGATCGAGCGTGCTGTAATTGTCAGAAGGTAGGACATTACGCGGCAAATTATCCCGAGAAGCCTAACCAGAAGACCAGTAAGGGACGAGCAATGTGCGCAGTTTTGGCAGTCGGTGACGTGGACCAAGGAGAATGGTATTTCGACTCTGGTGCCACCACACACATGGCAAAACCTGGATGGAATCTACACGGTAAGCAGGAGATTTCTTGTCAAGTTAGTACGGCGAACAAAACCAGTATGATGGCCAGAGTCAAAGGCGTCATTAGTCTGGATTGTGTTATAGGCCCTGTGGATGTACAAGAAGTCCTAGAAGTTCCGGATTTGGCAGCTAATCTTTTGTCAGTCAGCAAGATATGCAGCAAAGGTTTCACTGTAAAGTTCACAGCAAGTGGCTGTACAGTGCTGGATGAAAATGGACAAGTTTTTGCGTCGGGAACAGCCGAAGGAGGATTATATCGACTGAATCGGCAGGTACAGAATGCGTTTTTATCAAGTGAGTTGGAAGTATGGCATCGAAGGCTTGGTCATCTGAATGTGCAGAGTTTGAAACAACTGAAGCAGATGGTCACTGGCTTCGAATTGAACAAGATGGAGAATTTGAATTGCGTAGCATGTTTTCAAGGCAAACATTCCCGAGACCCATTTCCAAACAGTGAATCCAGAGCAAGCAAGCCGTTGGAGCTCGTACATACGGATTTATGCGGACCATTTGAAGTACCTTCGTTGGCCGGTAGTCGATATTTCGTTAGTTTTATTGATGATGCTACTAAGAAAGTTTTTGTGTATACCCTGCGGACCAAAGATCAAGTATATGAAGCTTACGAAGATTTTAAAGCAATGGTTGAACGACAAACTGGTTTCAAGTTGAAAATTTTAAGAAGCGACAATGGACGAGAATTTATCAACGATCGGTTTGAAGAAAGTTTGAGGCGTGATGGTATCCGGCATCAGAAATCTTGTCCGTATATACCAGAACAGAACGGAGTGGCGGAAAGAATGAATAAAACAATTCTGGAGAAAGCTCGAAGCATGTTGAATGACGCAAAAATGCAGAAGAAATTTTGGGCTGAAGCTGTGAATACTGCGGTATATTTGATCAATCGCAGCCCAACACGAACGTTACATGGTAAAACTCCAGAAGAAGCGTGGACGAATAAGAAGCCGTACATTGGACATTTGAAGATTTTTGGTTCTGTTGCCATGGTGCATGTTCCGAAACAGAAAAGGTTGAAGTTGGATCCGAAATCAACGAAATGTGTATTTGTCGGTTATGCAGATGATGTTAAAGGCTACCGACTGTACAACCCGGAGAATGGAGGGATTATTATTAGCAGAGATGTGAAGATACTCAATGAAGATCAATGCAATGGAGAAATAGCCAACAGAGATGATAAGGTAGATTTTTTGGAAATTGAATTTTCTGACGTGATTGACGAACTGCGAGTCCCAGAGATGATGGAAGGAGAACAGGTAAATGAAATTGAACCGATAGCAAATGAAGAAGAGATATCCAACGCAGCAAATGATGATGGGGAAGATTCTAGCGATACCAGCAGCAGTTCAGGGAACGATTTTGAAGATGCTAGCGACGAGATTGCGCTCCCACCGCAATCAGTTAGACCAGCTTTCCAAGAGCATGAGTTTAGGCGCAGCGGTCGGGAGCGCCGCCACCCAGGCAAATATACTGATTTTATAACTTATAGTACGTATACTGGCCAAATTGTATCTCAAAACCCACAGTCGACGGCCAGAATCACAAACGGTAACTCTACAATGGACAGTATCGAGTCAATAACGGATCCGACGAAGGTGTGCCGACTTCAAAGATCGCTTTACGGCCTCAAGCAATCTAGTAGAATATGGAATCAGCAGCTTGATAAAACGTTACGAGAATTTGGACTGGAACAATAAAAAACGGATCCTTGCTTGTACTATTCAATTGAAGGAGAGAATATGCTGTTCATTACAATTTACGTAGACGATTTTCTTATATTCACTAATGACACAAAAATGAAGAAACGCTTGAAGGAATTTTTGTGTGTTTCGCATGAAGGATTTAGGTCAAGCGAAGTATTGCTTAGGACTACAAATCACCAGGAATGAGGAACGAGGAGAATAGGGTCCTAAAATGTTTAATGAAATCTTGTTTTTATTTAATAACACGAAAGAACATGTTACTGCAACTACTTTAGCAATTTTCCCCGCTCAAATAACAGATATATCATATTAAAACTTTGATTAAAAAAATGGATCCATAAGTGAACCTTGACACTTGAGATCATGTTTGACGTTCGCTTAGTCGACACAAACACCACAGGGGTTTTTGTTTTAACATTGGGGTTGTTCCTAGCTGACATTTCGTAGGGGACACGGAAAACAAAATGTACCCAAATTTTGAGTTTAAGCTAAGGGGTGTGACAAAATCTAAAGAAACATGAAAACATGTTTTTTAGACTTAAACCAACGAAAAACATTATAAAATTGAGTAAACATGTGTTTTTGGCCTAAACTTAAGCGTTTGGCACTAAAATTGGGACAGGGCTTTAGGACCCTATTATTGTTAGACCAACGTAAATATATTGAAGACGTACTGGACAGATTCAATTTGGCAAATAGTCATCCCGTTTCAACACCATTCGAACCTAGCGAGCGTTTGAACAAATCAATGGCCCCGAAATCAGAGGAAGAAATTGAAGAAATGAAAAAGGTTTCATACAAAGAAGCTGTTGGATGTTTGCAATACATATCACAAGCCACGCGTCCGGATATTTGCTATGCAGTCAACGCAGTTAGTCAATTTAGTAGCAATCCAGGTCCAAAACATTGGGCGGCCGTCAAAAAGATTTTCCGTTATTTGAAGGGAACGATCAACAACAAGCTCTCGTTCAACAAGAAAGGCAACGATGAAATCATTGGCTTCACCGATGCAGATTGGTGAGGAGATATGGACACTCGACGATCAACTACGGGATACGTTTTCATGCTTCACGGTGGAGCGATTTCATGGAATGTTAAAAGACAACCAACGGTAGCTTTATCATCGTGCGAGGCAGAATATATGGCGTTATCACGAACGATTCAAGAAGCGTTTTGATGGAGAAATATGCTGAAGCAAATTTTTGGAGAAAGACAAATCAAGATTTTCTGTGATAATCAATCTGCTATCGCCATAGCCAAAAATGGAAGCTACAACCCTAGGACAAAGCATGTCGATATACGTTTTCACTTTGTTCACGATGCTATTGAAAATGGTTCAGTGGTAATCAATTACGTGAATACTAAGGACCAAGCCGCAGATGGATTTACCAAGCCTCTTGTACAATCCGGAGTCTCTACCATGAAAAGGATCATCGGAATCAAGGATTAGGGAGGATTGTTAGCATCAAGTAATCCATGACGACCTTAGTAACCGAAGTTTGTTAGTTGTAATAATCAATAAAACTTTTCATTCGCTTTCCAACGTTAAACCCTATCAGACGTGTTTTACTTACGATAAGGTTATTAACAGGGCCACAGAACAATTTACGATTTTCCGGAAATCAAAACTTAAGCTAAGTATGCTGTTCCGCTCAAGAAAAGTAAAAATTTCTTCTCAAGAAATGGCCAAGAAATTTCCTACAGTGAGCTCCATTTGAATTGACATTTCTTTTCAACTGCGTACTGCAATCAAAGAAAAATGCTTTTCTTGAGCATTTCTTGCAAGAAATTTCCCACGCATCGAGATAGGCGATTACTTTTCTGTTGAAGTGCATACTTCGCTTTACCTAAAATCCATGAACAACTCTGTTTCTAACCATATTTTATATATCTTTTCAAAATTGACTTTGAATTCCATCACCCCGAATACCCGAAGACCATCTCCACAAGTTCCAATTTCTTGAATGGCATTACTTCGAATTCCATTATCACGGGACAAAGTCATGCAAGGTAATTATATATACGAGAAAATAGCATTCAGTGTAATAGTGCGTTCAGGGATGACACTCGGGTTAATGAAATTCGGAGTTAAGGTATAGAATCTTCTCAAGAGAGTTTGATTTTCAAGAGAGACATGTAACATGAATGAATTGATTGATTTATACAATTTTTTCACTATTGTATTTATACAGAGCTCTAACGTTTTTGTGTAATCGAAAAAACCGAAAACCCAAAGGTAAAATTGTAGATTTTTGAAAAATATGAATGTAGTAATGTATGGTACAAATGATCACAAAAGTATTGACAGTGGTTCTATAGTTTGGCCAATTGTGCATTACTCAGCAATTGAAGTTTTTTTTCTGAGGCAGTACAAAATAAGCTGCAATAGCCAGTAGCTTCTGTTTCTTCTTATTGGTATTTCATTCCCACTGGGACAAAGCCTGCTTCTCTACTAATGTTCAATGAGCACTTCCACAATTATTAACTGAGAGCTTTCTTTGCCAAAGCTGCCTATTCCACATTCATATATCGTGTGGCAGGTACGAACATACTCTATGCCCAGGGAAGTCAAGGATATTCCCATTATGAAAAGATACTGGACCGACCGGGAATTGATCCCAGAAACCTTCAGCATGGCTTTGCTTTGTAGCCGCGGATTCTAACCACTCAGCTAAGGAAGGCCCAAGGTAGCTAGTTGGGCCATAACAATATTTTATGAATAATAATAATGACACGAAAATTGCTCCGTAATGCCTTACAGCGCTTGAGCCTTTGAAAAAATAATCAATTGTGAAAGACTTTGCCGACATGTAAGTGCAATGTGTCATAGAAAACATTTGAACATGCTTAACGGAATGCTTGCTTAAAAGAATGCCTAATTATCCTATTCGAAATTAGTGTTTTCAATGGTTACGCTTCCAAAAGGACGTAACTCCAAACTTCGTCTATCTTTTTATTCAAACCTCCTCCCAGAAATTACAAATAACTATATAAACCAACTTTGATTCAATTTTTTTATATTATATCTATTCTGATAATCACGGTCAATGAAAACTGGTTTAAATATCTCAGATTTCCTTTGAATTAGTGAACTTACACATTCAAAAGGACGTAACTTAAAAACGAGCCCTACGATTGTTTTTTTTTATTTTGTCCAGACATGCAGCTTAGCTATAGAAATCGACTTGTGAGCACAGATTTGATGGAGATTTTTTTCTGATAATAACGGTCAGGGGAGCACCGTGTTTTTGTCACTGACATTCCTTTGCCTCTAACCCAGTTTTGTTTGTTTGTGAAAGAATTTTTCAGAGAAATGGTAGAGAAATCTCTAGAAAACCTTATGAAGAAAATCCTGTGGAAGACTGAAGCTTTTTCTCTGGAAATCTAAGAGAGAAATTCTTGAAGAGCCTGTTGAACCCGTTATAACCCCTGAAAGTTTCTTTAGAGTCTGTACAATTCTGCATCAGGACTCAATGCAAGCAGAATAAGGAAAAATAGAGACTTTAGAAACCATTTTGGTTCAAATAGATACTCTAAAGACTTTCCTTTAAAAGTAGAGACTTCTTGCCTTTACTGCCATTGTGGTTGTTCTAATTTTCTAATTTATTTCTAGACAACAAATGGATAAACAGCAAAACATCTGTGAATTTGAGTAATTTTATTTTCTTTGCACCGAAGAGACCGGGCTATTCACGAAAGTTTTCAGGAGAAATTGAAGATGCTTGAAAAATGCTTTATCGCGCAGAAACTCCAAAAAATATGTCGCTGGAATTCCTTGAACAAATCTGCAATCAAAAACTGTCGAAAAATCTTCATATTCTGCTCTAACTATTTCTATGAATGATGCCACAAAATATCAGTGAGAATTTTATCAAATATTGTTTAAGGAATTAACTAAGAATTACTTCCAAAAATTTTTACGGCAATTCTGAATCAACTAAGAATTTCTATACGGTGTGCTGTGGGAGTCTAAAGAAATTGCTCTGAAAATCGTCAAGAGATTCAAATATGCTTTGATAGATTATATCAAGAGAGATCGCACTTTCAGAAATCATTACAATTAGTACAAGATTAAGCCATTACTGCATCCAAAGACTCTTCAATATTCTTCTGATAATTATCTATGGATGGTTCACAAACTTCACAAGAATGACTTCCAGGAATGCTCACGGCAATTTGTCCCAGAACATATACACTAGAGTGGTTCAAAATATCGTTTTTGCTCCACACCGCTCATTCGATTCTAAATCAAATTCTGAGTGTCCTCCCAAAATTTGAGCTCATTTGGATGAAAACTGAGACTGCACAAGCCCTTCAAAGTTTATATGGGAATTACTATGAGAAAAGCAACCAGTTCATTCAATCGGCCATAGTGTTTGCTCACGTGCTCTTGGGAATTAGAGCTACGTTGATACTGTGAGATTCGTTCATCAGCTTCAACTTTGCCGAAGACCGTTTTCAAATCGGACGCCTCAGTAATTAGTTATTGATTTATATCCAGTCACAAATTCTTCAGCAGTGCTCATTTAACTTCTGAACAGGCAACATTGCTGCACCTGGCGCGAAAGATAACACGCAAAAATCATGGCTACTATGTTTTACTGCATATAGCAAGTGATGCCGGAAGATCAGCCCAATAATTATAGCCAAAGTTTTACAACTCATTCAAAAATCAATAACTATTTACTGGGGCGTCCGATTTAAAAACGGTCTTCGGCAAAGTTGTAGCTGATTACTGTATCTCACAGTATCAACATAGTTCTAATCCTCAAGAGCACATCCCGACCAACCAGTCTTCATAATTCTTTATAGATCTTTGACCAACGATGGCGATCGCTAACGGCTCAAAACGAATCTATATCGATCGCTATCGAAAATCACTGACTGGTTGACCGGGATGGGCCAACACTATGACCGATTGAATGAATTGGTTACTTTTCCCATAGTAATTCCCATATAAACTTTAAAGGGATTGTGCAGTCTCAGTTTTCATCCAAATGAGCTAAAATTTTGGGAGGACACTCAGAATTTGATTTAGAATCGAATGAGCGGTGTGCAGCAAAAACGATTTTTTGAACCACTCTAATATACACGGTTGGCCATTTATTAAATAATTCAGAAATGCTATAGAGGACGGCTCCATTTGTTTTTCTAATAGTTAAAGAAGTTTTTTGTAGCAATTATTACAGTTAGTTTCCCATTCATTTCTTTACAGATATTCTCAATCGTTCTTCTCACGAGTCAGAACTTTTGGGGATCATGTACAAACCATGTCATACTTTAGTAGGCATGAGAATTCAATGAAAAACCTTACAAAGTTGATCAGCAGCAGAAACACTTGCTGATCTAATCCTTTGACTGTCCTACCCAGGTGTTTTCGTGCGTAGTACATGCACTGTAAGACCAAAGTACTCTTTAAAGGGTAAAAAAGTACTCTCTTTGAGAGAAACTAGTTTAACTCATAAAAAAAGTAAAGGGCCTTTACTCATTAAAGAGTAGACGGCTTGTACGTCAAATCAACGAGTGAATTTTACCCACTGCTAAAAAGGTTTTTATAGTGAATGTCTTCGAAATAAACAAGATCACAGCAAGCCGTGAACGCGGACGGCTGCGTTTTGAATTTTCTATCACGGTCACTTCCAGTGTTTGGATTTAAGCTAAGTATGCTGTTCCGCTCAAGAAGAGTAAGCAAAATTTGTGCGGAAAAAATGACCAATAATTTTTTTACAGTGACCTCCATTTGGATTGACATGAGTTTTCAACTGCGTACTGCGATCAGAGAAAAATGCTTTTCTTGACCATTTCTTGCAAGAAATTTCCCATGCATCGAGATAGGCGTTTAATTTTCTGTTGCAGTGCATACTTTCCATTATAGATGAACTCAATGTGCATCTGAAACCAGTATTACTCAAGAATTCTGCCCATATCCGTCAAAATCTTTGTTTCCGGTTCTTTGTCTTTGTTCATCAGTGACCATATTTTTTTTTCTTGGATTTCAGCCTATTTACACACAACAAAAAAAATGTTATTTGCATCGTCGTAATTCAGCTGATTAATCATCTATATTCAGATGCACTAGAGCATATTTTTGATGGTATATTACATCGCCCTGAAATTACACGGAAACAAGATTACCATTTCCCATTGCATGGTACTTGTTTTATATTCACATCTAAAATATAGAAACATTACAAATAAACTACTGCAACCAAGTCAATCCGACGAAGGTTGTCATATTACACAGATTCGAATGCTATTTTGCACCTCAAATTAAAATTAGCTAAGAAGGGAATCCAAAGTGCTTCCAGGTGGAACTTTGGAGGAACTTCTGAGAATATGCTGAATTAAATTCAGAAGAATTTCTGAAAGAACTCCTAAAGTATTTCTGGAGCAACTCAGGAGGAATAACCGGCGAAACACCGAAGGAATACCCTTTAAAAGAATTCCTGTAGGAACTCTGGACAAAATCTTAGAGAATCTCCAAAAGAAAATCCTGGAAAACCTATCGAGTAATTCATGGAGGAACTCCGGATGTGTTTCTGGAGGAACTCTGGAGGCGTTTCTACAGGAACTCCGAGGTAATTTCTTGACGAACTCTAGAGATATTCCTGGAGAAACTAGGAAGGAAATTCGAAGAAATTCCTGGTGGAGCTCCAAAAGAACCCCCGGAGGAATTCTTGGAAAATATCTCCAGAGGAAATAGCCGAAGGAAATCCTCGCCCCAGAGTAAATCCTCGTGAAAACCTTAACAGGAGTTCTTGGGAGAAATCCCCGGATTATTTCTTGGAGGAAATTCTCGGAAAAGTTCTTGGAAGAAATCCCCGGGGGCATTTCAGCAGGAAATCCCCTGAGGAATAATAGAATTGAGGAATTATTCCTGAAAAAATCCTGTTGCATATCTCCCAAGAACTACCTGGAGGAAATTTCTTGAAAAAAATCTCCAAAAGAATTTCTGGAGAAAATCCACGGAGAAATTTCTTAATGAATTTTTGGGACGAAATACCCAGAGGAAATTCTGGACGAGATCCCCGGAGGATTTGCTATTGGAAATCCCCTTGGTAATTCCTGGAGAAAATCACCAGAGGAGTCTCTGGAGGAAATTCGCGAAGCAATTCCTGGAGAAAGGCCCGGAAGAATTTATGGACGAAAACCCCGGAGGAATTGTTATTAGAAGTCCCTTCTGGAAAAAATCTGCGAAAGAATTTTTAACGAAAATCATAAACGAAATCCCCGGAGAAATAGGGTCCTAAGGCCCTGTCTCAATTTTAGTACCAACCGCCTAAGTATAGGCCAGAAAGACATGTTTGCTCAATGTTCGAATAATTTTCGTTGGTTTAGATCCAAAAAACTTTTTTTTTCGGTTTTTGAGATTTTGTCGCACCCCTTGGTTTTAACTCAAAGTTTTGGTTATATTTTGTTTTCCGTGTCCCTTCCAAAATGTCAGATAGAAATTTAGGCTTACCAGAAGAATATTTCAGAAAGGAGGACATTTTGCTTTACTGGTTTTGAAAAAGGAGGACATTTCTAAACTTTGCCAAACCTGAACAATATTCAAATTTTTGGAAAAATAAATTAGGATAATGAAAAAAACTGATAATTACATCATTTGTTCGAGAAACAAAATATATTCATTGAAAAAGGTATCAAGAAAACCTGGAAAGTGATTCTTACTGAAAAAAAGTTGTTGATTTGCCTATGGCGACAAAGCACTTTGATAAATATAACAATAATAATAACAAAACAAACCTGAATTTTCTACTTTTTTCAACATAAAACTTAAATTGAGGACAACCTGATTCCTTAAAACGTTTTTTGTACTCCAAATATTAGTTGAATGCATAAATAACTGCATTCGTGCTTCTCATTTCAAGTATCTATTTTTTTAAGATAAAATGAAGAGTGGTAATTTGGTAGACAAATGTGTTAAATTTTGATGGTTGGTGGTTAGATGGTAAATAATTTATCCACAGAATAATTGTATTGGAAATCCCAAGAGCATTCAAATCTACTAAGAGAGCCTCTTGTATTGTATTGTATTGTATTGTACAGCAACCGAGGCCTTGAAGATATCCTATTTAAGGCTCTTCCAACATTATCTAGAAATGAAATCGAAATCCTGTTCCATACTAAAATTTTAGAAAATGTACATTTAAAAAATTTGGAAGAGGAAATTTAAATTTCGCAAACGTGTGAATAAAATGGTGAAAATTCTAATAACTTAACATTGAGCTCAAAGTAAAAAAATCTTCATCCTTATTCAAGACTTATGAACAGTTAGAGATTCTATCAAATAAGTTATCACAGAACTGAAGGATATGAAATTTAATACTCGATTAATTTGAAACAGGAGGACATTTTCAGCCCAAAGGAGGACGGGAGGACACATGATCGAAAAGGAGGACATGTCCTCCCAAAGGATACCATCTGGTAAGCCTAGATAGAAACAACTTTTTTCTTCTTCTTCTTCTTTCTGGCATTACGTCCTCACTGAGACAGAGCCTGCTTCTCAGCTTAGTGTTCGTATGAGCACTTCCACAGTTATTAACTGAGAGCTTACTATGCCAATGACCATTTTTGCATTGTTACTATTAAGTTACTATTTGTTACTAATTCAGTTAATTCAAGAATAATAATAATAAGAAGAAACGGAAAACTACACTAGATAACTAAAGAAATTTACACTTAGAAAAAACTTCAATTCAAAATAAAAAAACTAATTAATAGGCAAATTTTCAAAAACTATTTACATTTCAGCCCTCTCAGGGTCTGTCCGGGAGAATCACTACTGGGGCGGACTCACTTCCCACACTTGCTTCGAGAATTCAATTTACACAACTAAGAGATAGTAGAAAAGGAAATGCTCGTTAAATAATGATACTCTAACACTAAAATTTAAATTCATTACACTGGTTAGGTTTATTTCATTTATATGGGGAATTCAAAGGATTAAGGAAAGGGTATAAGAAGCTTAACACCTGAAGGTGACATTCAGTCGGGATGGCGTATCGACTTTTCGGCTTTCGACCTTTTGCCTTGTAGCGAATTTCTGGCACGTCAATCCTGTCGATATTAGGGTTCTGGCCCAGGATGGTATCGAGCGGACGCTGATGAGGAGTACCTACACTCTGGTACCACGAGAGGGGCGTCTCTTGCGCAGGGCTGCGTCGATCCCCTCGTCCGGGTTAAGGTGACCGGGAACGCACTAATTTCTGGTTGGTAACGGGTCACTTTACGTAGCACACACACGGCGCGAACTAGAAATTTCTGTTCCTGAGGAATAGATTTTAATTTGCTAATCACGGAACACTATTACTTGTGAATTTCTGTTGGCTAAAGATCCTTTCCTTGGCTTGCATATCCTTTTTATATCCCTTAGGATGATGCAGCAAACCCCATCAGTGGAACATTTCCCGGGAGGGATTTGTCTTCGCACAGTTGGTAGTGGGCGCCATGATGCATCAGTGCATATATGGTTAAGAAGGATTTTGATGGTGGGATACCAGGGGTTTATTTTGGAAGATTTCAAATTCAAATTTATTTTTTTTTTTTACAAATTCATTACATTTTTCTATTTAATTCATTTAATTATGGGTAACTGGTATCGAAGGATAGAGGGAAAAGGATTATATTTACATATTAGATTATTTACATTTAAACTAGAGTTAAAGCATAATTATTTACAAATTTCCAGATATTTACAAAATTATGAAAATATTTACAAAGTATGAATATTTACAAAACAAAAATAAAAATGTATATATGTAAAACTAAACAAAGAAAAAATACAAAAAAGGCAAATGCATGATTGTGACCTATCACATAGGTAACAATTATCCCGGATCGGGTGTAAAAAAAAACATTATTTTTATTATGGGGTCCTTTACAATCGAGTAATCAGATTACGTAAAAAAAAGTTCAAGCAAAAGTTCTCTCTTCTTCCAGATTTAATTGATTTGGAGCAATGATTGATCCTATGCGGCAAGTGCTGTTGCTCGAAATCACCTAAATTTGGAAGAATGAACCTGCTTTTGCATGAATCCGGTTTTTGTTCTCTGCCTCCGACTATAGGATTCCCAGGCGTCCAACTATAAGTTTCGCTGCACAACTCTCTGCTCTGCCAATTTTAGTTGATTCTTCGCAATGATTGATCCTGGACGGCAAGTGCTGTTCCGAGGAAACATATAAAATTGGAAGAGTGAGCCTGGTTGGCGCGGAATTCGTCTTTGTCAAAACTTTCAATATCCGAATCTTTTCTTCGAGCTACCATGTGGATAGAACTGCCGTTTATTCTTTACATAACTCTCTTCTCCTCAAAATTCAGGTTGATTTGGAGCAATGATTGTTCCTATGAGGCAAGTGCTGTTCCTCGAAATCACTTGAATTTGGAAGAGTGAGCCTGCTATGAATAGAAATAAAGCAATCCTTTCCAGTCGCCCGAAAGAAAAGAGCGGGAGCTTCCAAAGTCTTTCCATTTGGTAGAGGGATCTGCGTGTCGAGATTTGGTCAACTATGAAGACCTATTCAATTAGTAGTTCTCTGCTATTCCAAATTCAATTTAATTGAGAGCAATGATTGTTCCTGAGCGTCAAGTGCTGTTGCTATTAATTACGTGAATTTGAAATAGTGAGGCTCACTATTTAATTGAATACGTGCTTCTATGTCGCCATGATCTGGACAGGTGATTTGTCCCGAGGATTAATTAGAATTATAAAATTGTGATCTGCAAACTGCAATTGATATGCTAGAAATTACAAAACCATATTTCGTCAGAAAAGCTCGCATTTTGCCACTCACAGAACCCACTGAACAAGACCTAAATTAATTATTTTCCTGTCAACATTGGTTGACAAAATAACTTAGAACTAATTTACTTAATTAGAGAGTACAACAATTATTACTCCCCTTTTTTTTTGTAGTGACGTCACAAGATTTCTCTTGGACCAGATTTAATTTTCACATACTCACATTCACACATCTCATTCAACAAACATTCATCAAGCCACTCAATCATTTCATTTCCACTCATTCCCATTCATAATTTTCCAGTTATTCCATTCATTCACACTTTCCCATTCAGTAATCACATTCATCCTACTACTAAAACATGATTCTAGGGCGCCCTTAACTTATGGTTGTTTCTTAGATCACTCTAGCGTCTCTTATTCTAAGAAAACTGGTGATCTTTCTGCGAAACTTAAATTTAATGAACCGATCTCAATGCTGCTTCTTTACTTTCTCGCATGCGAGAAAAAATTGCAAGCAACATGAGGGGCTTTTAATGACTACAGCGAATGTCGACCATACCAGGTTGAAAAAAACCGTTTTACTCAGCCCTGTGTATGTCGACTAAATAAAGAAGGCTCTTGTGTGGGTGTGAAATGTCAAAGCTTGTTTACATTTCGCCAGAAATATGTTGAAATTTTAGCACCGTGAATCGTGAAGAATTTCACTGTTTTCTCGGTTTTTTCAGCAGTTTGCGGATGATAGTTGGAGTCAGACACATCGATTTTAATTGAAGGTATGTGCCTATATAATTGTGCTTGATTGTTTTCATTTATTTTCAGATGCTACTATGGAAAATTAATTGGCTGCATAGTGTCGTAGTGAATGGAGACAATAATAAACAAAAATAAAAATGAACAGAAAAGGAAATTTGATTGATTTATTTATGTTTTTTTATTGCGAAAAGAAATATCTCGGACATTGGCCCAATGATCAGATAATTGATTGATCAACGAAAATATGTGTACTTTGTTGAACAGGTCCAAAAGCTGAATTTGCCAAAGATGTTGTATGATGTCATGTTCGTGTAAGTATTAGTTCGCTCTTATGGTAAGAGAAGATGGGATTTACGCCCTAATTGCGGATTGATGCCGTAGTGTGATTCGTAGAACCGCAATATGCGCATAAAATGTAGGATGAGCGCTCGCAATTTCCTACCGGGTGGCCAAAATTGCCACAACTAAAGCATCTGTTTTCAGGTGGGGGGTGGTACGAATCGAAACAGTACTCCTGGGCCGATGATATTTTCCTATGGCAATCAGGATTTGTTGGTTTCAAGGGTTGAAACTTTGAGTAGCATGAATGCAGTTTGGGTGATCGGGGATAATAGGAATATGTTGATTGCTGATTAGAAAATGGGTAGGATGACCGATGCAATAAATTGGACGGATAATCACTGTTCCATGATTTCGAAAAGCATTGTATATAAGGCATGTAAGTCCTGTATGTCGTTGGTGATTGTGAATTGTCACATTTCAACTGTGATGAAACGTATGGTAGATTCTGGTGTTCATTTGAGTTGATTGTTCCGCTCAAAGAATTAGAATCTATCGCCGTCGGTGGATTCATGTCGGCTTTTTGCAAGTCAATTACCGGTTCAGATTCAACAGAACTATATGTGGAATTGCTCGATACACTGCCGTCGGCAACTGAAATTTGCACAAATGATTCTTCTTCGCTCATTTCGGCAAGTTTACTTTCCAGTTCTTTGACTCGAAACAACAAAGACTCCACAACAGCCTTGTCATCAGCACTCAGATTCGGGTGTCTTGCAGATAACTGCATGTAATCAGACAAAAATGTTGAAAACGTAACCATTGCCATAAGACCAATTTGCAAAATAATAAAAAAAAAAAACAAAGTACAGAAAAAGTAATTCACAAAATAAAAATAATTCACAAAAGGTTTTCAATTCACAAAAGAGATTCAATTCACTACACAATTAATTCACCAAAGAAATTCTATTCAACACAATATCAATTCACACGTTATTTAAATGAAAATAATTGTATTCAGGACTGAAACAATGAGCTATAGAATAACACTAATTGTTCAATGAACGAAGCAAAAAAAAGCTATTATCATCATCCGAAATGGTTTTGTTCTAACACAATAGATTTTGCAATTTGAAAGCACAATTTAGTAATTCTAATTTGAAAGGAATTGGAACGAAATTGAAATTTTTCGATTTCGGATTCTCCCGGAGCACAATTCAAAATTACAATTTTTTTTTACAAATTCATTACATTTTTCTATTTAATTAATTTAATTATGGGTAACTGGTATCGAAGGATAGAGGGAAAAGGATTATATTTACATATTAGATTATTTACATTTAAACTAGAGTTAAAGCATAATTATTTACAAATTTCCAGATATTTACAAAATTATGAAAATATTTACAAAGTATGAATATTTACAAAAAAAAATAAAAATGTATATATGTAAAACTAAACAAAGAAAAAATACAAAAAAGGCAAATGCATGATTGTGACCTATCACATAGGTAACAGCATGTGTATATCGTGTGGCAGGTACGAAGATACTCTATGCCCTGGGAAGTTCAGCAAATTTCCAACCCGAAAAGATCCTCGACCGGTGGGACTCGAACCCACGACCCTCAGCTTGGTCTTGCTGAATAGCTGCGCGTTTACCGCTACGGGGCCCCAGTATTAGATACAACCCCAGTGTTGAAACTAAAAGCCCTGTGGCTATTTTGTCGACAATGTGGACATCAAACATGATCAAAAGTGTCAAGGATCATATTTGGAATATTTTTTAAATTAAACTTTTAATATGTTATAGCCGTTATTTGAGCTGGAAAAATTGCTCAAGTTGTTGCAAGAACATGATTTTTCGTGTTGTCAAATAAAAACAAGAATATATTAAACATTTTAGGACCCAATTGTCATTGGAAATCCCCTGAGGGATTCTTAGAGCAAATCGCGAAAGGAGTTTCTGGAGATGCTTCTGGTGGAAATTCTCGGAGCAATTCCTGGAGGAAATAATAATAATTTCTGGACGAAATCCCTAGAGGAATTGCTGTTATAAATCCCCTGAAGAATTCCTGGAAAAAATCCAAGGAGGTCTTGAAGTATACCCCCGGAGAAATCCTTGAAATTCTCGGAGAAATTCATGGAGTAAATCCCCGGAAGAATTTCTGGGGGACATCCCCGGAGGAATTTCTGGAGAAAATCGCCGTAGGAATGCCTGGACGAAATCTTCAGAGAATTCCTGGAGGAAATCCCAGGAGGAGTTTCGGGAGGAAATTCTTGGAGGTGTCTCTTGAGGAAATACCCTGAGCAATTCCTGGTGGGAATTCCCGAAAGAATTTCTAGACGAAATTCCCCGAGGAAGTTTTGGACGAAAACCACAGAGTACAGTGGTGATTCGCTCATTGGGGGTTCGCTACATGGAATGACTCGATGGTTGGATGATCGCTGGTTGGAAAATGTTTCAACTAAAAAACTTTCGGTCGTACATTTCCCGACTAGAAAGAAATATAAAGGATGACCCGAAGCAGTTTTGGACTTTAATTCGAAACCGTACATCTACGAAAGCAATTCCTCACACCGTTAACTATCTTGATGATACATCTTCAACGCCGTTGGAGTCTGCAAGTCTTTTTGCGTCGTTCTTTCAAAGTGTGCTAAGTAATAACTCACCACCTTTGGTTGAATCGTACCTAAATAGATTGCAGAGTTTCGACCTCAACTTGCCTGCAACTGCCTTCACTGAGCGCGACGTGTGCATCAAACTGAGAGAAGTTGACGGTTGTAAGGGGCCTGGATTGGATGGATTATTGCCGTATTTCATCAAACAGTGTTCTTCTTCGTTGGCTGTACCGGCTACACTACTCTTCAATCGTTCGCTCGAAGAAAGCACATTTCCATCGAGATGGAAGGAAGCGTCGATCACGCCAATTCACAAAACTGGAAATGTTCATGATGTTACGAACTACAGAGCAATTTCTATTCTGAACTGTCTGCCGAAAGTTTTTGAGAGTATGGTATTAGATTGTCTTTACCCGGCGGTGCGTAACATCATTGCAGTCGATCAGCACGGATTTATGAGAAAGCGCTCAACTACAACAAACCTCATGAGTTATGTGTCTTTACTGATCGATCTAATAGATAAACGACAACAAATCGACGCAGTATACATCGACTTCTCGAAGGCTTTCGACCGTGTCCCACACCAACTTGCGATCGAAAAACTTAAGCGGATTGGATTTCCTGATTGACTGACCAAATGTTTTTCTTCGTATCTCAGTAAACGCTCTGCTTCCGTAAAGCTTGGAACAGTTAAATCGGATCCGTTTTGCATTTCGTCGGGTGTTCCTCAGGGAAGCCATCTCGGTCCTCTTCTCTTCGTACTCTTCGTGAATGATCTTTGCAGCGAATTAGAATCCCTGAAAAGCATGTACGCTGACGACATGAAAATTTTTCGTGTGGTGTCCTCTCCAGTGGATTGCTGTGCACTACAGGCAGATGTTGACAAAGTTCTGATCTGGTGCGAGAGAAACGGAATGGAGGTTAACATACAAAAATGCAACATCATTACCTTTTCACGAATCCGCGCTCCAATTCTTTTTGAGTATTCGATGCAAAGCTGTACGTTGAAAAGAGTCTCAACCATTAAAGATCTAGGTATCACCCTGGACAACAAACTGCGTTTCAACGAGCACATATCGTCGGTGATAGCTAAGGCCTACGCAGTACTCGGTGTAATCATCAGGAACACTCGGGATTTCAATGATATTTACTGCCTGAAAACATTATACATCTCGTTGGTTCGCAGCCTTTTGGAATACGGCGTTGTGGTCTGGAGCCCGTATCACGCTGTGCAGATTGACCGCATCGAACGTGTTCAGAAATGCTTTGTCAGGTTTGCACTTCGTAGACTACCATGGCGTAATAGATTTCGACTCCCTGCTTATGAAAACCGATGCGCACTCATCAGTCTTCCGACGTTGGCAACTAGGAGAACATATCTTCAGAAGCTTTTCGTGTTCGACCTACTGGAGAACAACGTTGACTGTCCGGATATTTTGGAAAAGCTTCGTTTCAATGCTCCAGGTAGAACGATACGGCGTACTGACTTCTTTCGACGATCGGCACATCGCACACAGTATGGACAACACAACCCACTCGATGTTTGCTGCCAAGTTTTTAATGATGTGTATCACATGTATGATTTTAATTTGTGTAAATCTGCGTTCAAATCTAGAATAAGTAATTAAGTTTTAGTCTGTGCGATGTTAAAATATCGAAGACTGTAAATAAATAAATAAATAAATAAATAAAAAAATAAATAAAAAGCACTCGGATATCAAGAGCAGATATCAAACTGATTTTGAGATCTGAGCACCTTTGCATTGAAGTCTCCATATATAGAACAAATGAGCATGTACAGTATTGGACAAAACATTTGCAACTTTTTCGATTTTCCATACAAAATGACCAACTTTTGTAAGCTAGATCTCAGTTATTTATGGACCGATTCGAATGAAACTTTCACAGAACATCAGACATAACTTGAATTTTATCATATATTTTTGAGTGATTTTTCCAATCACAAGTTCAAAAGCAGTAACGGTTTGACTAAAGTGAATTTGTTGATGATTTTTTATAATTGACATAACTAAATATATTGAAGGAAAAGCTTCAGGGTATCTTTAGCAAAGCTGTAGATTTTGACGAGATAAACAATTTTTGTGCATGGCTATCAGATTTTGAGATAAATAGTTTTGAATGTTTTGTCGAAAATTACACTTCAGTTAAACCGTTATTGCTTTTGAACTTGTGATTGGAAAAATTATTCAAAAATAAATGTTAAAATTCAAGTTATATCTGATGTTCTGTGAGAGTTCCATTCGAATTGGTCCATAAATAACTGAGATCTAGCTTACCAAAGTTGGTCATTTTGTATGGAAAATCAAAAAAGTTGCAAATGTTTTGTCCAATACTGTATATGTGCGTTTTATGACGATTTGCTCTACAAATGCGGAAGTCAAGAGCATTTTCACCGGCTGTCAGTCGTTCCAACTAACGAGTCGGATTCGCTAGCTGAAAGGCAGTCGTGTTCCAACCAGCGAATCCCCGCTGTAATAGCTACTGCATATCACCTGAGAAATTTCTGGAGAAAACTCCCGGAGGAGTTCCTGGGGAAATCGCCTGACTATTTCTTGAAATTCTTGGAGGAATTCCTGAAGAAATTCTAGGAAAACATTCTGGAGAAAATTCTCGAATCAATTTCTAGTTTAAATCCCAAAAGAAATTCCTGGAGGAAAAAAATTGAAAAAATCCGCGGAAGAATTTTTCAAGAAAATCCTCAGAGAAATTTTTTAATGAATTTCTGGACGAAATCCCTAGAGAAAATCCTGGACCAAATCGCTCCGGTGAAAAATCTCGGAGGAATATCTGGAGAAAATCCCCGAAGGAGTTCCTGGACGAAACCCCCATAAAAAATTAAAAAAAAAAATCTCTAAGGATTCTCTAAAAATTTGCACCAGGAATTTTTCTGAAGATGTTTTCTAGGCATTCCCGGGGATATTCTCCAGGATTTTTTTTCGAGGAGTGCGTTCAGAAATTGCTTCGGGGATTTCCTCCTGGAATTATTTGTTCTGTTTGGTTTTATTTGTTTATTATCAACAGATCTTATGGTAAGCCCCGGGGATTTCTCCATGGAACTCCTCTAGAGTATTTTTTCCTCCTGCGATTTGCTATTCTACTTCCACCGGGAATTTCCACCGGAATTTTCTCCAGAAATTCCGCCGGAGATTTTTTTCCAAAAAATTCCTCAGGAGATTTTCAATAGTAATTCTTCCGGGCATTTCCTCAAGATTTTTCTGCTGAGGAATTCCTCCGAGTATCATCTCCAGGATTTCTTCCAGTGATTCCTCTGGAGATTTCAAGGATTCATGCGGGTACATCACCAAGAAATCCTTCGGGGATTTTCTAGAGGAACTACTCAGGGGAATTCCAATACCAATTCCTCCGGGGATGTCGTCCAGGACTTTCTCTGGGGATTTCATCCAGAAAATGTCTCTGGGGATTTCATTAAGAAATTCTTCCGGGTATTTTCTCTAGAAACTCTTTCGAGGTATCCGGAGATTTCCTCCAGGAATTCCTCTGGGGATTTGAACCATGAATTACTCCGAAAATGTCTTCAGAATTTCTTCGTAGTTCCTCCACGATTAGCTTCGTCGTTTCTCCAGGAATTCCTTCAGAGTTCCCCTATAAAGTCCTCCGGATTTCTCTCAGGAATTCTTTCAGAATACTTGCCGCGAATTCCTTCGGAGCTCCATCGGGAAGTTCTTCAAAGTTCGTCCGAGAATTCTATAGTAGTTACTACGGGAATTTCATCGGAGCTCTAGCGGTTTTTTTTTTTCATGGATTCTCAAGGGATTTTTCTAGTATTCCATCAGAAATACCTCGGATTTTCTCCATAAATATCTCGAAGCTCCCCCAGGAATTCCTTTGGAGATCCTTCAGAATATTCTCCAGAGTTCCTCCGGAATTTTCTACATATATTCTTTAGAAATTTCTTCAGAGTTTCTCTAAAAATTGTTTCAATTGGAGAAACAGCAATTGCTTCTGAGTCGCTGCAGGAATTCCTTTGAAGGCCCTTCAAAAATTACTTCAGAGCTCCTCATGTAAAGTGACAGACGTCCCGGATTTTTATCTTGCCAGTACAGTGTCGATACTTTTTATTTCAATTAACTTAGTATATAGTACATGTCTTAGATTGAATATGAATGTAAATTGCACATCAAATATAGGCAGCGCTTCATTGGAGATGAGATCTGTCAAGCGTCCCAGATTTTTTCCGGAACTCATCTGGTCACATTATCCTCATGGAATTGCTTCGGAGCTCTGAAGTTCTTCCAGGAGTTACTTTAGATTTCATCCGAGAATTCTTTCTGAGCCCGATCGGAAAATCCTTCGAATTTCCTCTATATTTCCTCCTGGATTTTTTTTAGGAATTTGTACAGGAATTCTTCAGAGTCCCTCTAGTGTAGTAGTTCTCCTCCGGAGGTCTACTACGACTCCTGAAGTTACTTCGCAACATGATATACATTTCATCCCGTAAATCCTCCAGGGTTTCGCAAAAACAAAATTCACGAGTTTTTTCGTGAATTCCTTTAGATGTACTCCAGTAATTCCTCCAGAATACCTAGTGTAATTCCTCCGGAGTTTCTCCAGTAATTATTTTAAGCTCTTCTCTGAGGATTTCATTATGAAAATGCACCAGTCCCACCAGGAATTCTACCGGAGTTCCCTCAGGAATCCCGCCAGGCGTTCCTCCAAGAATGCTCCTAGGAATTTTGCAGGATCCCCCCGGGAGTTACCCAGGAATTCCCCTCCCCCCCTTAATTCCTCTAGAAGATCCTCCAAGAATTTCTGAAGATTCCGTTCCAAGGAGATCCTCAAAAAATTGTATCGGGAATTCCATGAAGTAAGTCCGTCTAAGTCCGTCTCCTAGGTCGTAATTCCTCCGGAACTTATTCGACAAGTTCCACAACTACGCAGAGATAAATACGCAAAACGCCAAGAATTCCTAAGGTGTCGGCTAGGGTAGCGGCGTCACGCGAAGCGACGCGAAATTTGCACGGGAAGGAATAACAATTATTAATAATGAAATGTCAAACTCTAATGAACTCTGCCAGGAACTCCTTTGCGATATGTTTAAGGCGGCATCCATTTATTACGTAACGCTAAAATTAAAAATTGTTGACCCCCCCCCCCTCGGTAACGATTGAGCCTATCCCCCCCCCCCTTCTCCTAGAGCGTTACGTAATTTGTGGACGGCGCCTAATGCGCATTCCTCCGGTGTTTTTACGTGAATTTCTACACTGAAAATACTTAGGTTTTCCATATATCATGACTTATGAACCAGCCAAATAATGGTTTCATTGAACGCTTAACCATTTCGATATTAGGATCATAAGTTTCATATGTGAGAGCTTTGAATAATTTAAGAACCACTACTTGAAATAATTTTCATAACAATCGCTCCGCTTTCGATGTTGGGTACAAGTTAATCGTAAGCAGCTCACATGATATCAAAACATGTCAATTTTTGAGCATGCCTGTAATGAAAGGCAAACATTATAAACAATTGAATATTTTACTTAACCAATTATCATTGCGTTTATTGTCGATTTTCATTGATTGACTTTTAGTAATGAAATTCTTTACCAAAATCATAAGTGAAACTTAAAAATTTCAACAATAATCGTTGTGGCGCCAAATCATAATTATTCCTTAAGAAATTATTAAGTTTTTTTGCCTCAGTGTACTATATTGATGTTTTTTTTAATCACGTTCGAAATGGATTGGAGAAACAAAACAACCGGTGCATGCACGTGCAATTTGGTCTATTTTTACTGATCTAATTAATTTTGACAGGTCCATTTTTGGAATAAATCTGGACCGAAATAAATGACCACCGGTGAAGTTGCCCTTAGAATGGTTACGCGATTTAATAGATTTTGAATTCCGACGATTCTAGCTTTCAACTGGAGTCGTGAGAGCAACAATAAAGTAATAAGAAGTCTGCCCCAACTTACCCTAACTATTTTCAAACTGATAAGCAATGCCCACTGGGGTATCAAAGCCCAATGGTTTTCACTCAATACATTTGAAGCTCAAGCTTTTGACAGTGACATTCTCGCACTTCCCGCAGTTTCGCCCGGCGAACTCCCTTGTTTTCGCTCTTGTTTCTCTCTCGCTAATCCACAGCGATGTGTGCGTGAAACAATTTCTTGTACTTTTCCTCCGTGGTTTCGTCGATGGTCCTCCTCGCCAGCCAGAGCAAAAGAATAAACCCGTTTTCGTTTGGCAGAGTTTTCCGTGTGTTGTGTGTCGCGCGATCAGTTGGAAGGTATCCCCGCTTTTTGGTGAAAATTATCGGTGCAAAGTGCTTTCGCTGCGGCTTCCGAGGTTCGTTAAGTGTTATTTAGGTGGAAAGTGAACTTTTGGGGATGGAATTACGATCTTGTGCGAGGTGCGCCCATTTTTGGACGAATTTCCATCTCGGTTGGTCGCCGTGCTGAAAGTGAAGCAGAAAGAAGGAGCAGCAAAAGAAGCAACCATCGCGAAAGGCGTGTCGTTGTGTGCGTGTGCGGTGTTGGTGGCCTCAAAATTCGCCCTCTCCCGCTCTCTCGCGGTGTTGGTTGGACTCAAGGTACAGTTAGCTTTGCGCTCTCGCTCTCTCAATCCACTCAACAGGACGGCGACGGAGCGAATCGGCACACACTGGGGCATAATCGATAAAACATGGAAACCCCTCTAGCTCGCTAGAATGCCGAGATAGACATTTGGAGTTATGAGCTAAAATTCTTATTTTAAACTAGTGATCCCGGCAAACTTCGTCTTGCCATCAAGTAGGCTGTTGCAAAACGTCATGTAATCCCCCATACAAAATGACACTTGAGTCTTCTACCGTTTTCCCGATTATTCCGGAGATTTTTCCAAACTTTTTCCTTGCACGAACACGTCGCATCCCTTGTCGAGTGCAACAATGAAAAACTTACATCAATCCGTTGATCCGTTCCTAAGTTATTTCGTGACATACAAACATCACTCCATTTTTGTTTATATAAAAGATAGATAGAAGATTGAAGAAGAAGATAGATAGATAGAAGACCCAAGTAAAAATGGTTCAAAAGTCAAAACTAAAAAAAAAACAGTTTTCTCCTTTTAAATAGTCAAATCAAAGGAAATGAAAACATACAGCTCTTTTATTTTGTCAAATAAAACAGCTGTGTGTTTTTATTTATTTTGATTAGTTGGTTTAAAAACAGAAAACTGCTCTTTTTGTTTTGACTTCTGTGCCATTTTTACTTGAGCCTTTAAGGGGCAGGATCCGTTATTGATTTCGGAATTTTCAAAAGCAGTTTTTCCGTTCAAAATCAACAGAATTCACAGGAAAATGTGTTCACTGTATTCTATTCTGTAACCCAAAACACAGTGAACACATTTTCATCGAATAGTTATTAGTTTTGAACAGAAAAACTGCTTTTGAAGTTTCGATGATGACGATGATTACGATGACGGAGCGTTGAACGTTAAGGCTTCATGAAGGCTGTTAACCGTTTCACCAATTCGTTTAACCCTCAAATACGTTAAATTGAACTTTGTGGTCGACCCATTTGAGTTTTGACAGTCGAGTAGTTATTTCAGAACAAAGTTGGGTAGTTATACTCAAATTCCCGGGAGCAGAAAATAACTTTCGAACTGTCAAGTTTAACCATGGTCCAGAGCAGGGTTATGTTCAACCGGAAGGAAAATAACTATCGAGCTGTCAAATTTTAACTAAAAGTTAAACGAATCGGTGAAATGGTTCACACCCTAAATGATCCTTTATACAATGCATATCGGTTAAACATAATATCAGTAATATAGTTTCTTCGGCTAGGTTGTTTGTTTGGTTATGCTGAAGACCTGAAGACGTCAAATTTGCAAAGCTTACTACGAAATATGGACAAATGTTTATTTAAACAAATATAGAAAAAGTCTTTATTATCTTTGAACACAATAAGCCGGGCGCTTAAGGGCCTTCGTTAACCAAGTGGTTAGAGTCCGTGGCTACAAAGCAAAACCATGCTGAAGGTTCTTCTTCTTCTTCTTCTTCTTCTTGGCCTTAACGTCCTCACTGGGACAGAGCCTGCTTCTCAGCTTAGTGTTCTTGAGCACTTCCACAGTTATTAACTAAGAGCTTTCTTTGCCAAAGTTGCCATTTTCGCATTCATATATCGTGGGACCCAGATAGCCGTAGCGGTAAACGCGCAGCTAATCAGCAAGACCAAGCTGAGGGTCGTGGGTTCGAATCCCACCGGTCGAGAATCTTTTCGGGTTGGAAATTTTCTCGACTTCCCAGGGCATAGAGTATCTTCGTACTTGCCACACGATATACGCATGCAAAATTGGGACAGTAATAAACTCAGTTAATAACTGTGGAAGTGCTCATAAGAACACTAAGCTGAGAAGCAGGCTCTGTCCCAGTGGGGACGTAATGCCAGAAAGAAGAAGATATCGTGTGGCAGGTTCGATGATACACTATGTCCAGGGAAGTCATTACGAAAAGATCCTGGACCGGCCGGGATTCGAACCCAGACACCTTCAGCATGGCTTTGCTTTGTAGCCGCGGACTCTAACCACTCGGCTAAGGAAGGTCCCAAAAATTGCTGAAGGTGTTTGGGTTCGATTCCCGGTTGGTCCAGGATCTTTTCGTAATGGACATTTCCTTGCCTCTCCTGGGCATAGAGTGTCATCGTACCTGCCACACGATGTACGAATGCGAAAATGGCAACTTTGGCATAGAAATCTCTCAGTTAATAATTGTGAAAGCGCTCATAAGAACATAAGCAGGCTCTATCCCAGTGAGGAAGTAGTGCCAAAAAGAAGAAACTGTATGATGTTTATATACTACAGTTTGCCGGAAGAAATTTTTAATTATTCTTTCAAAGCAGCAGTTAGCCATTGAGAAAAAGCTGTTATCTTGGCTGTTATCCATACTATACTTCACTATCTAAAAAAAAAACAATAATTCAACATCTTGAAAATGAGATGAATTAGGGTCCAAGCGTTACTTCAGGATTTTTATCAGCGGTTGTCCATAAGCAACGTTGTCATTTCGTGGTCTTTTGTCCATACAAAAAAAATAAAATTTGAATTGACTGTGGCCGTTTGCCCTTCCCTATTTATGATCACGTGGTTTATGGACGGCTCAAACCGATGTTCACTTTACACAAGTTGGGATTTAGGTTCAGGTTCGAAAGTTTCGGTTTGCGCACGATAAAAAGAGTACAAGGAGAGTACAAAGCCGCCTGATCCAGACAGCCAATTGGTAGTCTTGGTAGTGTTATCCGAACAACACGCCAAGCCGTTCCCATAGGGGACGTTAGCCACAAAGGAGGACGTTTCAAGTAATACTGTTTCATATGTGTACCTGACTTGACTGACAACTTAAATAATAATGCACTCTATAAAAAGTATGGCCTGCTCAGCATACTGTCAACCTACCACATCTCCTTTTCTTCGCCGAAAGACGTGCAGACAACAGAAAAGTAATCGCCTATCTCGATGCGTGGGAAATTTCTTGCAAGAAATGCTCAAGAAAAGCATTTTTCTTTGATCGCAATACGCAGTTGAAAAGAAATGTCAATTCAAATGAAGCTCACTGTAGGAAATTTCTTGACCATTTCTTGGGCAGAAATTTTTACTTTTCTTGAGCGGAACAGCATACTCACGCTGAGGGGACAACTGTTATTTATTTAAACATCTGAGTTTAATATTTTCATGAAGTCTGCGGCCATTAAATCTTTCATCCAGAAATTGGCCTCAAATAATTTTATTTTATTTTACTCTATTTACAGATTGCTTTGTATTGATGGCTTGCAATTTGATTCTTCGTGACTTTTCGTCAGTATTTGAATTGCTGTTTCTTCAGAAATATTGTCCAGCTTGATTACTTTTGAAGCGCTTTCTAAATAATTATATATTTTCATTTTCCATTTATTTTCTACAATATTTTTTTTATTTTTTATACAATGGATCGTACCAGCGGTTTCGAATGTTTCCTGTTGAGATCACAATATAGAGAACATATGATTTTACCGCTGGTCACAAAGGATTGTAGTTTCAACTGTTTCCTTTACATAACCTTGCAGCTCAAAACTGTCATAACGACTTTTTCCTTTCCAAGGTGAGCATTTTTTTATAAATTGCTTTTCTTCATAGGTCTCTTTCCGTGAGTTCTTGCTCGTCGCCAATGTGGTACTTCTTGACTGACAACTTAAATAATAATGCACTCTATAAAAAGTATGGCCTGCTCAGCATACTGTCAACCTACCACAATATGGTATGCCCTCTTCAACTTCTAATCTAATTTCTCTCGCCGTTTCCTTACGGTACCTATCCATCTAGCCATCTAGTATTCATTGCTCTCTTCCCCATGCTTTCTCTTACTTAAAGCAAAATAGACCAATATTCTGATAGAACAAATTAAATATATCCTTGTACATATCGTACTGTTTAAGCCTGATTCGCTGTTGACAAGTAATTTTTTGGCCTATCTTGATGCATGGGAAATTCCTGCAAGGAATCGATCAAGGAAGCGCTTTTTTTCTGATAGCAGTATGCAGTTGAAAAGAGAAGTCAGTTCAAACGGGAGTCGCTGTAGAAAATTTCTGCAAGGAATCGGCGAGAAATTTCTTCAGCGATTCCTGTTCAGCAGAAAATTAGTCTTTACGGTTCAAATTAACGAATTCAGTGGTCTGATTTTTTTCTGGAAAACAACTGGAAGGTCAGAGAAACTCAGGGAATTTTATTTCCGAAATTGAGTCGAAATCCTGTTACTTTTCTTTAGCTTAACAACGGATTACATGCCACAATTTGCTACTCGCTACATAGAAACGCACATGCGCAATATATCTAACGAATTATGTCTCAAATTTGGGAACTAATTTAGAAAAAATATTTGGTACGGGTTGTGCGCAATGAGGATGGCTATCACGCCTACCAAATATTGTTTCGATTATAGCTTTCATTTACGCGAAATTTGAAGTTAGATGACTTTCCCCATACAAAATGAAATGAGAATACTTCTGCTGGACATGAGCAAAGTAGGTAATCCATTGGACAACTTTGTCGACGAATCCATATGGCCAAATAGGCTTGTTAAGGGATATCCAATTTTTAACATATTTTTCTAATTCTACGTCAAAATTGAGCAAGAATCCAATGTTGTATTATTTTTCCGTGGCCTAGAACTACAGTTGACTCCACAACTTGATATATTGTGTAAATCGGTGGATTTTTCAGTCCCTTTAAATTTTCATACACCGATGTCAGGTGAGGGGTAAATTTCTTTCCATAACTCGATATCCATTTAAAAGCCCTTCATGTTCAGCGAAACTTGACCATTTCTTGTTTAGAGGTGAAAAAATACTTGCAAGCTGTAATGAAAGTTGGAAAACAAAAATGAAAAAAATATATTCACATAATTTTTGAGCATTTTGAAAAAAACTTTCGAATTATTTTTTCAGAAATACTATCATTAAAATGTTTCATAGAGTTGTAATTCATAAAAATATTGGAAGTACTACATCTTTCCTTTGATTTTAGGACTTTTTGTGTCTGTATATTCTATGACTCGATATTTCTATAAATCGGGAACATCGAGTTAAGGAGAGTACACTGTATTTTCAAAACAAGTTAGAAGTTAGTATGCAAGTTAGTATGCAAATCGATTTCGAATTAACCCTCGGCAAACGAGCTTTCATTATGTAAATTGAAATGGTATTGATTCTACAAATTGCGTTGTTTAGCGATGAAAAGTTGCATTTTGTCGTAGCTTGATCGAAAGAGCATATTTTTCTAAATATAACAACATTTTATTGTGTTTGAATATCTTCATGTTGACATCATAAATGATTAATGAAGATTGTAGTCTCTAGACTCAATGACATTTAAATTTACATGATGACATCTCGTTAAATTTGTTGAGGGTGATCCGAAAGTGAAATCACTTTGAATCATTTTAACTTTGAATGTGTTTTAAAAATAGTTCCAGGCAACGAAAAATTATGGAACTTTGTGTTTTGGCTCAATTTTTAAGGTGAAACAGTTTGGAATCAAATATCTAAGATTGTACTAAAACTTCAAAGACAATAATCTCAAGCAGAAAGCTTAAAATAAGAAGATCAGAAACATTTGCCAACTATTTGTCTTTGAAAACGTGAGTAGGGGCACGAGTCAGCTATTGTGACGGACATCTTTGCATTCCGAGTTGTTTCACCTGAACTTAGAATCAGACTATGAAAAAGTCGGGATACCCCTAAACAAGTCAATAGTCCATTTTATGAAACGACAATACTGATGATATTGCTGTTACTTTCACACGTTACGACAATGCCTCCTGTCAAAAATTCATTCACAAAATGAGCGATCAGCTGTTCAAAAACGTCTCGTAAAATTTAAAAGCTATTTAAAGACTATTGAAATTTCGCAAAACTTTTCAAAAGGACTTATCTAACATTGAGAGGCTTAATAATTATTATCAATCTATCTAGCATTGAGAGATTTAATCTTTATTAACCTTTGAAAGGCGTGGACGACTTTTTTCACGTTTTCGATCACATCTTTTGACTCAAAAGACCAATTCTCCAAATTTTGACGGTTTTGTGAAGGGGATTAGTTGCACCTCTATATGCATCCACAAGTATTTGGAAACCGGTGGCCAATCCGTATACATGACCGGGAATCAGGGCTGCAAAACGGTGAAAAGAGTCTGTTCATGCACGACAGAAAAATGCTACCGCATCGGTGGTTCTTTTTGTGCGATTGCGTTCTTGCCTTCTTTGCTCACGATCGCCCCAACACATTTCCCTGTGATAACAATAATAACACCATATATCGGTCAATTTTCTCAATACTGTCGTACATTAGTTTGTAATCTATCTAATATAATCATAATCCTCCCAATTATTCACAAAAATAGCTATGAACGGAAAAAAGAATGGCTGTGAGCAGACTCTGCTCATCCAGCAATCACGCTCTTTTTACATTTGTTTTGTTCTGGTTCTCTGATGCAAGAATCTGTGAGAAAATCAGTCGCTGTTGGTTTGTGAGCGTGGGTCCTGCTTAATATTGGTTATTTTTTTTATAAACGGCATGATTCTTTCCACCACTGCCGGAAATGTAGCGTATAGCTCTTATTTCACGAGTGATTCTTGGTAAAACGTCACTATATTTCGAATGTTTTTATGGGATCGTGTATGAATATAGTATGTATGAAGTCTAGCGATCGCATCTGGACACTTTTTGAATCACAATAATCACTTGACCATTGACCTGTTCAAACATATAGGAAGCCGGAACTTTCATAATGCGATTTATTTAAAATTCCGAATTTCAATACTGGTGCTGCTGAACAAAATCTAAAATGGTATCTATACGTCCAGAATCATTGAATTTACCTACAACAGCTTTGATTTGCTGAAACAGTGGTTTCCTTAAATTTCGAATAATGATAAATTTGGCCTTCTGCAACAAAAAAATAGGGTCCTTAAACTAGACGTAAAATGGTAGTATTCATTATGACCAGATATGCTTCCAATAATCATCTTGTTTCGAGCAAATGTGGTTTCTATGGAAAACAAAATTAGATTTGGGTCGGTTCTACATAATCGCATAATGAGGGTTCTGGCCTCCTTTATCTAAACATGTCAAATGAACAAGCAGTAATTATTGTAATACAAAAATGGCCCACATGCGATTGCTAAACTTCATACATACTATGAACACAACGTGAAACAAAGTCGTCCACGCCACCAAGCTTATGTTATACTTTGAAAAATGTGGAAAATGAAAAATGAACAATGTTTTAAACGTCAAATTAGTTAACTCGTGCATCGATCCATGGACCGATGCACGTGTTCACTATTTGACATTTGAGGGGTTCCGTGATACAGCGGGAATTCGCTGGTTGGATCACGACTGCCTTCCATCTAGTGAATCCGACCCGTTAGCTGGAACGACTGACAGCTGGTGAAAATGCTCCACATTAACGCATCTGGAGAGCAAATCGTCACGAAACGCACATATACATACGCATTTGTTCTATATAGAGCTTAGTGACATTTGAACTCACGAACATTTGCATACGCTTGTCATACACAGTTTGTTTTTGTTTTCCTCAAAGAAACTTGCACACGCTTTCCAGACTCATCAAAATGCATATGGAAATATTACCCAATTTGAAAATTTACACCCGGATACTGGGTGTTTTTCGAGACAGAGTGCATATTGTTTTCCTCTAAGGTTCACAACTACATCTACACTAGGGCACCCATACCATTAGGCGTGATAACCACCATATGGAGACTTCAATGCGACGGTACTCAGACGTCAAAGTCAGTTTGACATTTTCTGTTGACATTACAGTATGGCCCATAAAAAAATGCGAAAATTGTCATATCATGTTTTATGGTAGTTTTAACGTAAAGAATGTGAATGCAACATAAATATTATTCATTACTTGTATTGTTTAATCTATTTAGACTCAGTTTTTAGCCTTGGACATGGTTCTTATCTGTTACTTTCACCTTACCAGAGAGGAATTGGAAGCATACCTTCAAATTTAATCATGCGGACGTCGAGTTCAATATCTGTGTGATGAAAGCTTCTAAATCATCAACGATGGCGTGAGCTTCTTCACAGGTCTTGTCTCCAGCATACGCCCATTTAAAATGATAGAATCGGTTAATATCTGGATAATTGGAGACTTAAACTTATTTTCGAAAAAACGGATTATTTTGAAGAGCTTTGATTGAACCTTCATATAAGTGTGATAAGCGGCTCCGTTTTGCTCAAAACCTATGAGCTAGTATTAACCTAGGTTGTCTCTAAACGAAGGCACAAATTTTATCCTCAAACATCTGTCATAGGCCTCCGTATTTATTTTTTATTCAACTTTAACAAAAAATAAGGGTATATCAAACCTATAAGACGTAAATGTCCTCAAAACTATGATCCTGGCAAAATAATTTATTGTGGTCATGAAGAACACGTTCTTTAAGAACTCCTACATCCTCTGAACCCAAACAAGCTTAAAATTTCAACAATAAAGTGTGATTTTTGAAGGTGGAAAGTTTATCACCAGAGTATACGACAATCAGACGCTGTTTCTAGCTTTGGGCGGAAAAACCCTTTGAACTTATTTGCTTTATTAAATTATTTAGGACAGTAAGAAAAAAATGACAAAAATTGTCCTGGATAGCGAAGTTGTGTCAGAATATACTACAATGATCAGAAATTACATTCACTATTAAAAACAATGAAAATAACTCCTATGGATGCTATATTCACGTTCAAACAATTTTCGCATTTTTTTATGGGCCATACTGTAGAATGCTTTTTTAGTTGGAATATTTTCCAACCATCGAGTCATTCCATGTAGCGGACCCCCAACTAGCGAATCCTTACTGTATTTATGTGGCCATGGTAACCCGTGAATTTGAGCGGTGCCGAATTCACTCGTTGCCATGGTCACGTAAATAACAAGGCACCGCCTAAACGTCAAAATAGTGAACTCGTGTATCGGTCCATTGGGGCTCAGATAGCCGTAGCGGTAAACGCGCAGCTAATCAGCAAGACCAAGCTGAGAGTCGTGGGTTCGAATTCCACCGGTCGAGGATCTTTTCGGGAAATTTTCTCGACTTCCCAGGGCATAGAGTATAATCGTACCTGCCACACGATATACACATGCAAAAATGGTCATTGGCATAGCTCTCAGTTAATAACTGTGGAAGTGTAGTAAGCTGAGAAGTAGGCTCTGTCCCAGTGGGGACGTAACGCCAGGAAGAATAAGAAGAAGCATTGGTAACATTTTTTCAAAATTCGCTGTAGATACCAGACGTGCAATTCGTCACTCCATCGAGCTAGATTTTTTCCACGTTTTTCCGATTCTGCCCCAGTGTGTAACAGCCAGGTTGAGCAGAGAGCGGAAGGCTTTTTCGCTCTCCCAGCTGGTCTCTCGAGTCGATTGCTGGGTTGCTGGCCGAAGCTCTCGAGTGGTGGCAAGTAGGGTTGTCGCAAAATCTCAATTAATCGATTAGTTCATAATCGATTACAGTCCAAGATTGCCGATTATGGATAACGATTAATCGACCAGCATTAATCGATTAATCGAAATAATCGACATTTTTTTTGTAGAAACGAGTACTTATTGATATATGCATTACTATAATCACTAATATATCCTCAACTTACTTCCATTTTACCGTAATTCAATTAAAACAGCTTTTAAAGTTGTTCCTAATAAATAAGTCTTTGTGAATACGGATGTACAAATACGTGAAATTTCTCTCATGATATTACTACAAAACCAATTTCCACACCATGAATATGAGGTAATGTGTAGTATATTGTTCCTTGATTCATTTTATTCAAACTGATCATCATCATCATCCATATACTATGGATAAATTGGTTGAAGCTATTGCCTACATTAAAACCGTTTAATTGAGCGGTAAGGATTCGGCAGCGATCTACTCTTTTATGTTTTATGATTTCAAGAATCAAATAATTCAAATTTATAAACGCTACTGAACTGCTACTAGAACTGATCAATTTATACAGAACATACATGATTCTGTAGGAAACCCCTGCTTGGCTTCATTAAATATTTCCAATAAAAGTAATAAATATTATTATTAATATACAGTCGCCTCTCCACATCTCGATATCGAAGGGACCATCGAGATAGGGAGAGATCGAGACATAGAACAATTTTTTAACGAATACTAGATTGAAAACCACTCCGTTGCCAGGAAAATGAAAAACATACAGATGTCATTTCATTTTCGCAAATTGTTTTGAATCTCTAAAATCTCGTCTAGTAACCTTTGATAATGGGCATATCGACATACGGAGAGAAAATTGGGAACGACAATCACATCGAGATAAGGAGATATCGAGATAAGGAGGATATCGAGATATGGAGATTGAAAATGTATGCAGAATGAAGGAACCGAAAAAATCATCGACATACAGGGTGTACAAACTTTGAAGATCAGTGTCTTCTGCAGACATTGTCATTCAGGATGTCTTTAAAAATGTAACCAGGATTTTTTTTTGACGTAAACTTTAGTAGTTCTTCAAGACATTGTTTAGGAAATTTTACAAGGAAGTTTCCAAAGAAATCACAGGCATTCATCCAGAGATGTCTCAAGAGAAATTTTTCAGAAATTTTTGGATAAACTTGCCGAATTTACTAAGGAATTCCTAGGAAAATTATTAATATTTTTTTCGAATTCATGACAAAAGTTCATGGGGTGAACACAAACTTTTGCACCATACTGAGGGGTGAATTCAGACTTTTACACGATGACTTGAATAACTGTTTCTTTGATTTTGAATCTTAAAATCTGAAAACTTTTCCCGCCAAAATTTCGTGAGTGCTATTCAAAGAATATAGAATTACGATTTAAAGCTTTTAAAATAAAAACTTCAGGGATGTTCCATTAAAAATGGAGACTTGCATTGAAGTAGTGACCAAGTTTGTAAAAAGAGATCTGCTACCAGCCTTGTATGATATACAAATATGATTCCATTTTTATTTATATAGATATGGAGAAAGCTTTAGATAAGTGAGAAAATGAAGTGAAGTCCTTTTCCAATAATCGGGTAGATTGTTACGGAATGTTTGCCAAATTATTTTGAAGTGCAAAATTGTGGCAAGAGTTCCCAAATGAATAAATTTTGGTTTGATTAAGGTGGCACGGGAGACCGTGTTATTTTCACTATCTTTTGTCTCACTCTAACAATTATCATCAAAATATTGTGGAAGCAAATCTCGAGTTTTAGTGAACAGATGAAGATGAAAATGTATTGAGTTGTGCACTACATATATAGAATCATAGTGATACAATTTGCGCATCGATATATGGAGTGGTTCTTGGGATTTGCTTCTTCAAATGGATAGAGTGATTATGATGACGTCCCGTGCGGCCTTAATGTATATCCTTAGTAAGTAATATTAGAAATTGCTCCGTATCGACAGAACTAGTAATTGAGCTTCTTAAGAAAATCCAACAACATTTTACCTCAGTTTAGTGATCTTATAATTTTTTACTAAATTGCCATTTACAATTTCTGTAGAAGATCTGCTTAAACTGAACAAGGATAATTGGAGCTGACCAAAAAGTTCGTTACATATTTGAAGTAACAGCCGGAGGTATATTCCCCATGATAGGATTTTTCTTAGTAGGTCTGGTGAATGCAACGAAGAAATATGGTAAGAAATTTATAGATAATTTTCTTCGAAGAAAACTAAACATTCAAGATTTCCAGCGAAAAAAAAATCTGGAAAGCATTCGGATAAATCTGCAGCAAAATTTCCTATGAAAATATCCTGATTTTATTGGATGTTCTAAAAGAAGTATCAGGAAGAATACTTAGGGAAATTTGTGGTGTAATCTGTTAGAGAATTGGACAAGAACCTGAATTTTTCGCTTTTTCATCAGCGTAATGGTGAACCACGCGACAACTTGAAGGTTCAAATATTCTTCTACTTTCAGAATCTGTGTCAATATTGGTGATGGTCAATCTGGTGATCTGGTTTTAAAGATATTTCGGTATTCTTTGGGGGCCGACACTTCCCGTACAAAATTTCTTTGGCTGCAATTTTGTATTTTAGCAATTTACCAAAAAATAAAGTAGGCTAGAAAAAAAAACAAGGCTAGAAAAAATAACAAGGAGCTCCTCTGGAAAACTCATACAAATCGGTTAAGTATTCTTAGAGAAACCTGAAACCAGTGTGGTGATTTTTTAAGTTTTCAAGATCTTTGTTTGGCAAGCGTGGTTCCAGAAAAATAAATGCTCATTACTTTATAACGGCTGCACCAAATTGCTTCATATGTTCACAACATATTATCATTAATGTATTATTCCGAAAAGAGGATATCCAAAAGCGATAAAAATTATGTAGCCTAAGATATTTACGTGAGTTATGGCTACACGTCGGTCCCCGAGGAATATCTCGGAATATCTCTAGATCCAATGATCAAAATCAACACATATACTTAAAAAGAATAGATTTTTGAGAACTTGTGAAAAAATTATGCAAAACTCATGACAAACAAAAAAGTTATTGCGATTTGAATATTTATTTGTTGTTAAAAAATGAAAAAAATGATAGCAGCAGTAAAAGGGTAAAACTAAAGTTTCATATTCTCAGTGAGGGTAACAAATTTTCAATGCCTCTAAAATGATCTAAAAAAAAAATTTAATTGGATTTCCAATACCACATCATACAATTCCTCAAGGAATTACACTACGACTGCCATCACGAATTTCATGAATTTCAAATTCAACTTAGTTCATGGTTCCAAAGGTTCCTACAAAACTGCTTTTTTGAGATTACTTAAAGAATGCTTTCAGAATCAGAAAACATCTTTTGAAAATTAGAATTCATCAAGGATTCCTTCAGGGAGTTCTCTACCAATTTTTCATTTATTAAAACACCATTCCTTCTGAAATACCTCCGGAGATGCCTGCATAAATTCTTCTCATTTTGGAAAAGTTCCAGAGATGCATCCAGAGTTCACCGCAGATTTTTTTTTCAGGTGATTCTCGAGAAATTTCTCAGAGGATTTTTTCAGTTATTCCTTCTGGAATTTACCATGAAGGCTTCCATAGATTCCTACAGGCATTTTTTTTGTAAGAGGGTTTTCAGGAAAACTGCTAGGAATCATTCAAGTTTTTTCTCCTTTGATTCCACAGATTTTTCATCTGAATTTTTTTTGAATTCCTTTTAGGATTCCTCCTAAAATTCCTTTGGGGATTTCTTAATAAATTCCTCCAGTAATACTTCTAGTTCATACTGATGACTTCCTTCTAAAATTTCTTTTGGAGAGGCTGTGGGTATTCTGCCCAAAATTCCTCTTCAGACTCCTTCAAGCTTGTTTCTAGAAATTTGTCCAAGGATACGACTTACTATTCCTACACATATAACATATGAGGTTTTGCAAGAATTTGTTCTAAAAATACCTTCAAATCTACTTCATGAAATTGACTAGCTCTCAACTGTTCTGTGGGATTTCTATAGAACTTAAACGGATATGATCCTGCTACTCACTTACACAAATTATTGATTTATTGTTCATTTTACAATCTGTTGTTACTCATTAAGGATGCTACTGATCCTGAGCAGGCTTGATAATACTCCTCAACATCATCAGAGTTCGGTGACATACTCTAGAGCAGCGTGCTACCTTTGCCTCTTTGCGAGGGAGCGAAAAAATGCTAAGCAGAGAAGTTACGAAAATTGAGCAAGGAAAACGCAGCACAAAACACACCAGAGTAAAATTCCATCAAAAAAGAATGCTCCCACAACTCCCCGAGGACTGCCTCGTTCTAACGGAACGCTCAAGAATTTTTTTGAAGCGTGAGTAAAGGTGAGCATCGCAACAAGAGAGAGGAAGTACCAGAAAAAAAAATCCTCGCATTTTTTTTTTGCACTTTTACTCGAATTGCTTGAGGATCTGTGTTGAAAATTTTGAGTTCAATTTTTTCTCCTCAGAAAAACGGCAAAATCGCCTCCTCCTGAACCCTTGTGCCATGTGTAAGTACCGCTGTTCTTGCAATAACGGAGTAGCAACTGCGGGCGGTCAATCATGACCATGCTCATGCTCATTTAACAATCTTTTCTTAGTAAAATCCGTGTTTTTACTCCACATAATAGTAACTAAAAATGTCCTTTAAACTTGCATTATTAACTTATTCGATTAAGAAGCTCGAGAGGCTCTAAATTTTCAATACCACGATCTATAACTTTATACTACCGGGTACCCCTTTGGTTTAACCATTATTTTAATTTACACCCCGCTAATCTACACATGATTCAAATTAAAAATAATTCAAATTTTACTCATAGAACGGAGTAAAGCGAAATGAAGCATCATGAAACGACACGCAGAATCTAAATAAAACAGCCAAAGAGGTAACAAGAAACATGGTTCTAGGGTGACTAGAAGTTCAAATTGAATTAATAAATTGCCTGTTGGATTGCATGAGGTATTGTTCAAATTAGCAGGGGTGCTAGTTTCGTTATTGTTAGAGGCATTTTATAATTCTTGTCGGCTGAATTTCATTTTTTTATGTTTCTCATAGTGATTTTTAACGCTTACGGCTAATTCAGCACAGCAATATTTTACTTTATAGTTTTACTTGATCTTTTTCTAAAAGTTTGATTTTTTAATGGCACACTTCATGATATCACAGAAAAAAAATCTTCAAGGGAGTTTATTAATGGAAGGTAAAATAAATAAATGAGTAGCAACCACGGAATGGAAGGTAAAATAAATATACTGGAGTAGCAACCACGGGCGGCCCATCAAGCTCAAGCAAGCTCAAGAAAGGTAAAATAAATAAATGAATAAATATACAGCCATTCCATGAAAAACCGATCTAGTGGGTCTCCGAATTCCGTGCAAATTTGCTATTTTGTTCCTTATCCGAAATAAGGATACACGTATTTTTGGATTTTTTGATTAGGGTGACCAGAAAAATCGCGATTTTGCAAAATTTTTATTTTTAAAAAATTATAACTTTTGAACCGTTTGACCGATTTTCAATCTTTTTGGACGAAATGAAGGCCGAAATGAAATTTCACAAAAATTGTGTTTTTTACATGAAAAAACTCAATAGTTTCCGTTTTTTCGTGTTTTGAAGGCCTCGGGACCAAAGAGACTATTGCTGCTCTCATTTTTTCTTAAAAGTTCAGAAAATTTTACGTAAACTGTCAAATTGTCAGCGATGTATGTTTTTTAGTTTTTGAGATATATTTTTATGAAAATAAAAAATCAGTCATTTTTCATCGGCACACACTGTAGATCTCAGCGCATTAGATTTGTAATGTTTAAAAAAAATCATAACTTTTGAACAGTTCAACCGATTTCCAATCTTTTTTTATGGAATTTAGCCTTCATTTCGTCCAAAAAGATTGAAAATCGGTCAAACGGTTCAAAAGTTATATTTTTTTTTAAATAAAAATTTTGCAAGATCACGATTTTTCTGGTCACCCTAATCAAAAAATCCAAAAATACGTGTATCCTTATTTCGGATAAGGAACAAAATAACCCTAATCAAAAAATCCAAAAATACGTTATCCTTAAGGAACAAAATAGCAAATTTTCACGGAATTCGGAGACCCACTAGATCGGTTTTTCATGGAATGGCTGTATATATAGATAAATAATTAGAACTGTTCCAGAAATTAGAGGATAAAAAATATACATTTAATTCACCAAGAATCGTTCAGATTTTATTCATGTTTTTTTCGGATTTCCTCCTTTTATATTTACAGGATTTTCATGAAGTCGATTATTAAACAAAAATCATCTTGAAATTTCTTCAAGGGTTTCTCTTGTAATATTAACAGGAATTATACCTAAGATTAATTGAGGAATGCCTGTAGAAATTCTTCCACAAATTGCTTCAGAAATGGGTATATAGATACACCTTGAAATATCTCCTGAGATTTTATCAGGAATTCTTCAGGGATTTGTCCGCAGATACCTCTAGAGATTTCTCCTGTAACTCTTTCAGAAAATAATTTTGGAATTTCTCAAAAGAACACTACAAAATTATTATGCACCCCGAAAACTACTAAAACAAAATTTAAAAAAAAAAATTAATCTCTGATGAATGACTAGAAGAATTCCTTAAGGAATTGTTGGAGCAATGAAGAAAAATCCATGCTGAATTTTTGGAGAATTTCTGGAGTATTTCTTGAAAGGATTCTTGAGGCAAATTTCGGGATTTCAAATGGAGAACTCCGCGGCGAAGCAAGACTATGCGATTAAGAATACACGAGGGTTTTCTTTTAGAACTTTTTGGGGGTTGTTACAGTGAAAACGTAGTACCAAGAAGAAGAATAAGAAATAGCATAAGTGTAATTTTTTATGTACCGCCGCTTCTTGAACTCACTGAAAGTTTCTTTTAGCACGGATATGATCTCCATCGCATATTAGCCCCAATGTCCAAAACAAGTAAAAAATAATGTTATGAGGTTATTTATAAACTAGTGGTCCCGGCAAACTTCGTCTTGCCATCAAGTAGGCAGCTCAAAAACGCTATGAATCATCCCAAACAAAATGACAGTTTCTTTCACGCTAGTTTTTCCGACTTTCCCGGTGAATATTCTGGGATTTTTATACACACAAACACGTCGGAACACTTGACGAACAAAACTGAAATATAATCATTCAAATCCGTTGACCCGTTCGGAAGCCATTTCGTGACATACAAACACCATTCCATTTTTATTTATATAGATATTTATTTTAAGCATATATTTCAAACATTCTTTTAAAAATGTAAAGAACCTCAGGAGAACCTTTAAGAATACACTGGAAATTGCATGTGTTCCTCACTGTTGAGCGTAAAACATAAGAACGGTAATACAAATATGTAGCGCAAGATAGAGAGCATTTCAAGGTTTAGCTGAAATTGCACATATAAAGGTTAGTGATTATAACAGGGTGGCCACCAAATTTCGATTTTGAAATTCCCGCTTTTTTCCCGGTTTTCCCGATATATTTTAGAAAAATTTTCCCGGTTTTTAAACTTTTCTCTCCCATGGCTTCCATTGTCTATTTCTATATTAAACATCGTTTCTATAAAAAGCATTTTTTTTTAAGAGATGAGCTAGCCTCGAGCTGCAAATCTCTTAAATAAAGATATCTATCTATCTAAAACTTTTTTTTATCAGTTTCAATTTTTTCATCTATTTTTTTAAATAGTAATTTAATTGTTTGTTCCACTATTGGAACAATAACTTGATTACTAGTTTTTTTCTAATCTATATAGAATCTTATTCTGAAAACTATGACATAGTATTCATCTCAATAGATTTGTCACGCGTTCGTCGAAAATCAATGGAGCTCTAGAGCTACCATGAAAAAAGGTAGTTAATTGTGCTAATAAAACGGATCCTATTCTTGGCACGACAAAGAATTGATTGAAATGCTACTAAAACCATATTTATCAACAAGATGTCCCTTAAAGTGATTTTAAAACGAAGACAAACTTCGAATTTTTAAGATAAAGTTCTAAGATCTAGAGAACCTGACAACCGTTCGCGTTGAAAATTCGATAGATTGGTTACATTCTGGTGATAATTAAACGATCAAAATTTCAGCTCAGAGCGCTGTTTGATTCTCTAGACTCGTGCTCTAGAGAATTCGAGGTTTGGCTTTGGTTTATAATCATCTTAAGTGCATCTTACTGCTGAGTTTCAGATAATTTGACAAACAAAAGCCCCAGATGCCTAAGTAAATCATCAAGATGCCCAAGTAGTTCTTTACCGTAATTTAAAGTATTTCATTTATTAATCCTTTGAATTTGTTTTACTAGAAAGGAAGAGTTCTCTAAAGCAAATAAGTTCAAGGCCACACATGTAGAAGCACTTACTTAGGGCTCATTCACAATTTTAATAACACCAAAAATTATCATTTTTGACACCTATCCACCCACATTCTCGTAAAAATTTTTGTATGGATATTCTACACATTTTATATGAGCTATAACAGCTGAGCGTTATGAAAATCGTAAATGAGCCCTTTTTCAAAACTTTGTTGATTTTGACAACTAGTGACAAATTGAAACCTTTTAAAAATAAGATTGTTTTCAAAATTTGTTGTGGTACATATATTTAACAACTACAGAAGAGTGCTAAATCAATCTGCGATAAGGAATTGGACATTAATGCAAAACTTCGAATAAAAAAGTTAGAGAAAAGATCAAAAATGTTATCCCTGACAAGGCGAGAAAAAAAATCAAAAACATATTTGGAAGCATTGCGAAGAATAGAGTGAAACATGTTTAAGAAATATGGTGCAGCATAGCAGGAATTAAGTTATTAATGTTTGAAACATATTTGTTCATAATTACGGATTCCTCATGACAATATCATTAAACATAACTACTTTCTGCAACTTATTTTATAGAGATAACTGCTGAATATGTTCGTTTAAAACGATTTTCCCGATGATCTTCTCAGATTCCCGGTTTTTCCCGTCTTTTTCCCGGTGGATTCAAATTCCCGCCTTTTTCCCGCTTTTCTCGTTTTTCCCGGTTCGGTAAACCCTGTATAAGGTTTAGTTTTATACATAGGAGTCCACATAGGGTATTGTCAGAATTCCATCAAAAACAAACTAGAGTTTTGTTAATGATAGTTAATTGCTTAGAATAGCATTACGGAACCACCGGTTGAGAAACACTGCTATAATTAAAACCATTTGAAACAAAAAATGTATAAATATTGCTGAAGGTTCCCAATGATTGTCGACAACAGAATATCAAAAGTATACAATCTCTACAATCCCGTGATTACGACAAAATTCGGGAAAACCGTGATTATAATGGTAATACGAATATAGCAATTTTTGAAATTATCTATGTATTTACAAAGATCTATTGATAGACAGTACAACAATGAATTGCGCAAAAAAAAAATCGCGGCGACGATCTTGAAAAATATTTTGGATAAACCCACAGAGAATATCAAATCAAGTGCAAAGATCAATAATCATATTTCGTGGTTTTACGATTTTTTTCTTTAGCACGAAATTTTTGTGCACAGAACACAATGTTTTGAAGGCATCACAGTAGCTTGAAATTGTTATTTTCTTGCTATAATCGACCAAAATTTTATTTCATAATCGATGTCAGTTAATCGATTATCTCGATTATTGAGCGATACATGTATCGATAAAAAAATAATCGATTAGTGAGTCGATTAATCGATTAATCGAAATAATCGATTAATTTACGACAACCCTAGTGGCAAGGAAAACGTCGTCGACGATCGACAAGAAAAGCAAGCGGGTTGTCCGTCGTCTCGGTTTCGTCTTTTTTCTCGGTCGGGAAGAAGAATACCAGTAAACCTTTTTTCTTCCCGTTTCAAAGTGGCGATATTTTCCCAGTTTTCCCGTTAGGCTTTCGTTCGGAGGTGAAGAAAAGTTCCGGGCAACCCCCAGGGCCGGGTTCCGGAGTGGCCACCAGCAGCACACAAGCGCGCGGATTGCTTCGGATTCCAGTGCGTGGAAAAACGGTGAAAAGTGGCAAATTTTTTCGGTAGTGGTGAAGAAAAATTTTCTTCTCTCGTAGGTCGAAAAAGTGGCTCCGAGCTTGTGACGGAAGGCAGGAAGATAAAAAAACGGGGTTTCTTTCTTTTGAGGTTGTGGAGTGTGTGGAAGAGCTCTCTTCGAGTTGCGAAGGCAGGAAAAAGAGGCGAAAAAGTGTGTGTTGAAAGTTGAAAAAGTTTTTTCCCCCGAAGGAAGAATAAGAAACCTCGAGTTAAAAAAGGAAAAAGTTGCTTTGCGGAGGAAAATTGCGAGTTTTGGTTGCAGGTGGAAAAAGTTTGCGGGAATGCTGTGAGTAGTGACACCCCGTGCGGTTGATTGTTGGATTTGGAAAGTGGCCAGCTGTCCGCTTAGAGAGAGAGAGAGAGAGAGATAGACGGAAGCAAGTGACCAGACCAGAGGGAAGAGGAATCAGTGAGGGGAAAGTATCTATGTGAAAATTCTCCTCTCCTGAAGGGAAAGATAGTGTCGAGTGGAAGAAGTGGCCGTGGGTCAAGTGCCAGTAAGGAAAATCTGAGAGGAAAACTCGCAGCGAAGGCGGAGGCGATTTGTGACCGACGACGGAATATGAAAAGTGTCTCCCCCAATGCGGAATAAGTAAAACCTGGTCAATGGAAGCAAACATCAAGAGTGTTACAGTTCCAAAGTTCCAGAATAAAGGACGGTGTTCCCGTGCGACTCATCCAAAAGGTAAATGAGAAAAAGCATTATTTCATTTCATTGGGCGCTCCGAACCGATTCAAACCCCCGGGGGGAGGAACAATGGATCCCAAAGTATCTTTGCTCCGCTATCGCTTCCCCGGTCCGTACGGATGCACAGTGTTTCCTGAGGCTTATTCTTGTGATCGGAATTGGTATGCTGCCCGAAAAGTTGGTTTTACTGGTATGATGTCTTCAGAGCCTTTTAAGGATATTGATATCCTTCTTACAGGATGAGAAATTGATTTCTGCGGAAGTTTCATTGGGAATTTCAGGGAGAGACTCCTACAGGGATTTCTCCAGAAATTTTTCTAGAGATTCCGCCAGAAAAACTTCCAGCTTCCAGCAAAGGATGCTGATAGGAATTTCTTCAGTATTTGCTACAGGGAATTCTTGAACACTCCAACGATTACATTGCATTTGCCACCGAAAAGATAATCTTGTAGGAGACTGTAATAGAAGCCTAAGGTAACTTTACTCGTCAATATTCACTATAAAAATGACTATGGAAAGTAAGACGCTGAGATCGATCATTAGGGTACACTTGCTAGTTTCGAAAAATTGTTGAACAGACAAGGAAAGCGACTTTTTTCTTTAAGGATATAAGGATATATGAACAAATAATGAAATTAACTAGAACTACTACTAAACAGCCTAATTTTGTTAAGACTTGACGACAATTGACATTAAAGACTCTAATCTTACGTAAAAGACAGGAGTAATCAGAATAGCACTTGAATGACAAATTAGGCTGATACAAATATTAATTTTCTTTTATGTCACCCCCCCCCCTTCGAAAATCCGAAAATTTTGAAGGGGAGAAAAAAAAGATTCATCAATTTTTTGGCATCAGTTGGGATTTTTTAATTTTCGAAGTAAAACACAGGTAAAATAAAGGTCCAGAGGACGATTGAAAACAGTTGAACAACTATCGTTCAAAATAAAAATTCGAAAAAATAATTTTTTTTCTATTTTTATTTTTTTGTTCCTTATTTATTTTTATCCCCCCCCCTCGTACCTTTCAAGTGGTCTCGGACATAAAAGAAAATTAATATTTGTATCAGCCTTATTCAAAACCATATCGACTAGACAGTATTAGTAGTGACACTACTATTTTAAACAATTTTATTTATTTATCTTTATTAGAGAGATTTTCAGCCAGAGGCTGGTTCATCTCTGATTTTAAACAAATTCTGATGGAGCTGCTGATTTTCACAATGCTTCCTTTTCTCAGAAGCAAGGGAATATGGGTACTTTTCAAAAACTCCCACGTCACAAGTTTTCGCGGCAATTTGTAAGTATTTACCATTTCATCCAAGGAGTACTCAGCCAGTTCAAAAATGTACAACTGAATTTCTCATTAAAATCCCTATGAAATCTGCAAAAGTTTATATAAGGTTGCACGCTTGTTAACACTATAGCAATTTTGTTAAAAAATTCTAATATTATCCATTCGATTATTTATTTTTTTAAACTATCTTAGCATGTTATCCAGATAATAAATATTCGAGCTGTTTATTGTAATATCTGTAAGTTTATTAAACCGAGAGATACCTAAGAAATCGTCTAAGGCTTCCTCAAGCATCCATGAATTCTTTCGGGAAATCTCATTAATCATGACTGACTTTTGACCTTCAACCAGTTTCATCATAGATTACTTGATTATTTTCTTTAAAAATACCTCACGGAATTGTTTTTCACAATATCTCGAATAATTTCTTGACACTTCTCTGGGACATGCCTGGAAAAATCTTTGACGGCTCCATTGGAAAATATTTGATAGAATTACTGGGTATATAAATATAAATTCCATGATAAATATCTGGAGCAATTCACTTGATATCTTAATGAAATCTTTGTCGTTGGGGTTTTGAAGATGTTCTAAGCGAATCTCTTGGATGATGTACTAGGGAAATCGATTTGTGAATCATCGGATAAAATCCTGGAGTACTTAGCACTTTCTTGAAATGTATCTAAAAGCATGTTTGCAGGAATTCCTGGTGAAATTTCTGAGGTAATCTTTGGGAAAATCTCGATTTTTTTCTTAAGGTTTCCGAAACAAAATTCCTCACTTAAAATCTTGGGGAATTATGTGGAAATTCCATGGGAAATAATCCCAAATGAACTCCCGAAGGAATCTTTGGAGTAATTTCTGAATATTTGGGCAAATACATAAATTAACTTCGAAAACAAAGATCATTGTGCCCTTTTTGCATACAAAATGGGCAAGTTTGGAAACTTGGATCTTGTCTCCTAGAGCTCCAATTGATCTGAAATTTGAACCGCCACGAAAAAAATACTTGAAATTTGAGCGAGAGCTTTTGAAAAGAAACGCAAGAAATTTTCTTAAAGGAATGTGTGTTTCTATGAGAAATCAAACTCTTACCTCCTAGTCCTTGCAAGGTTTCATTTATTTTTTATTCCTGGTTGGTCTCTCTTCGGTTTTATTTTGGTTATTGTTTAGTCTTTTTTCGATCTCTTTTTTTTTTCAGGCAAGAGGTATCTATAGTTCCTATTTCCAAGACTACCAGCGCTGTATTCAGGAATAATGAGCAAAGGCTGATAGCAGTTTTTTTTTGAGACTATCTCTACTTTTATGCATACCTCTTAATAGTAGGTCTCTTATGCCTTTTTTTAAACGCCAAAGTTGCTATTTTCTTTTTGCAATTTCTCATCGTAGTAGGCTGTTTTTCATCACGCCAATCTGTCATGAAACGGCGTACTTTCCTGCACTGAAGTATGCAGTGCAGGAATAGTCATTACCTAACTGAAACCAGTGCTGTAATGATTCATTACGCAACGCTTTCTCATAACGCAACTGTTTTGAGTTGCGTAATGAGTCATAACACATAAATTTTTCAGAAATTGTTAAATAATGATGAATGCATTCCGATATAATTTCTGATACCATCAAGTAGTCTTCTACGAAATTGCAAAAAATGTTGTACGTAATTCGTTGCAGAACTCGATTTTTACAGCACTCGTCACTCGGTAAGCCTCGTAGCATAAATTTACGACTCGTGCTGTAAAAATCATTATTCAGCAACTTGTTCCGTAAACTACTATTATCTTTGCAGTAATTTTGGGTGCAAAATTCTAAAGGCTTCAGGTAAACCATCAGAGACTCTTACGCAATTATTCACTAAGAATTGATTTTCTAATATCTCGAGGTAAAGGTCTAGGTAGTAATCCTAGTAATTTATCTAAAGATTTCTTCTGGAAATACCTTCAGGAGCTCCTTCAGACATCCCTCTAGGAATTTCCTGTTCAGAAAGTTCGCACAAACTCTTCTAGGAATTTGTTCAAAAACTACTCCGGAGATTTTAGGGAACAATTGAAGGTAGGGGAAAAGCACAAATTTTCGACCCATCACTAGGTTTTTACCCATTTATACGTTTTAGGCTTACGAAAATTCACACAGATTTCACAGATTTTTTTTTTAATAAATACCTATGTCATTCATCTAGAAAATCCACCATGACTTCCTCAGGAATTGGGGAGTTTTAGAGATCCTTTCAAGATTTCATCAGGTACCTCTATTGAAGTTCATTAGAGAAGATAGGACTTGTTTTAGAAACGCCTTTCGAATTTTTCAATGAATTATTTCTCCGATTTATAAACATTACATCCGTGTCAATTTGCTGGATAAATTCTATGAGTTCTTCCTCGGGGAATTTCTCAAAGAAAATCAATCAATAAATGAAGAAATTTTCGATGTAATATCCGAAGTAAGTTTTTTCCCAATACCTCGATTATGTTCTAAACCAATTGCAGGACAAAAAAAATTGAAAAATCCTTACAGCAATACTTGTGGCAATGTTACAAGTATAATTGTCGCTAAAAAAAAACATAAAAAATGTTTAACCAGATTTTTGAAAGAACCTGGAAAAAACCTGGCATTCTCAGGGAATTTCGATCACAATCAGGGAAATTATTTTGATTACTGCCTCATGATAGAATAAGTTCACGACAAAGGATTTTTGCGTCGTAACTCAGAGCTACTATTATTTGCCAGAAATCTCTTCATTCGATGTTGCTAATATATTTATAATTATTTAGGGAAAGTGTACCAGTTATGGCCATAGTGGTTCCCTATTTGGCCATATGTGAAATTTTGACAACTTTCACATTTTCAATCTTTTTGAATGTTTTAGCATCAAGAAATATCTTAAATCTAACTCTACAACACACGAAAAATTTTTAAAAATTTGAAAACGTTAAAGTTATTATGTATGGCGAAATAGGGAACCACTATGTCCATAACTGGTACACCTACCCTAGTAAAGGATTAACATATCTAGGGCTGGCAGAGGGTTTCTGTTTAGATACCATTTTTAAGCAAGTCTCTACAAAGTCTCTATTTTTGATAAAAGGCAAGGCGGGTTCAATTCTCTAAGGTGTCCTCAATTTGTGGAGAAAACCAGAAAGGGTAGGTGAGGAAGGGCTGACCGTTTTTCTTACAAACATCTGAGACAGGTAGTCGAGAGATTGACTCCTGATTTGTTGGAGAAACAGTGTTGTCAAGAATTATTCTAATCTGGTCGCCCCTGCTCCTTGTGTGCTCTACTCCTTTCTTTCTTTTTTTGACAATTTTGTCCGCACTGATGGCAGCACAGTAAGTTTCAGTTTCAGCATCATCCAGGCAAGGCAGTAATGTTTGTAAACAAAACGGCCAGCATGTTAAAGATGGCCTCCTAGCCGCTTTCGCCAAGTGATTACACCTTACTCTGGCTACAGAGTAAAATACACAAACCTTGATAAAAGGTGTCTGAAGTTTCTATTTTAACCAAAATAGCCTCTACCGTATCTTTTTTTCCTTGTCTTGCTTGCAGATAATTGAGTTTCAAAATTTCTTCTAATATATCTCTCGAGAACAGCTTCAGAAATTATCCTTGTGGTTTCTTCAGAGATTTTATCAGGAATTCTTCAAGAAATTCCTTCAGCAATTTTTTATAGGATGCTCAGGAATTCCTCCAGAATTTGCATCAGGAAATCCTTGAGCATTTCAACGTTACTACCTTCATTAATTTTCTCAGCGAGTACTTTGAACAAAGACTATCCGAGGACTTCTTCTAGATATTTTTTCACTAACTTTTCAACCGAATCCTGCAGTCGTTAATCTAAGAGGTATCCAAAGTATCCTACAAATCTTTTTCCAAGAAAATCCGACAAGAATTTCAACGCCATTTCATCTACGGTTATTCCAAAGAATAGCTCCAAAAGTTCCCCGAGAGGTTTTTCGAGTGAATCTATTAGGACATTCCAAATAATTCCTTAAATTCGACCTGTGTTTCATTATTAAGTGTTTAAGATTTTTTCTAGGTGTTGCGACGGCCGCTTGAACAGGTCTACTGCCTGAACAGTCCTAACGGCGCAGCATAAACACAACATGACAGCTCCCGTAAAGTGGTAGTGTAGACAGAGAGGGAAAAAGCAAAACAAAAAAACATATGTTTATGTAGTAGAAGTTGACCAGTCGGATATTGGAAAAAAGTAGTTTCGCCATCGCAATAAATCGTTGTGATTACAGTGAGCATTTAGTTTATTCCATAGGGCCTTATATTAAGTGATTATTAAGCAAGGAAGACTAGATTCTGCAACATCTGTGACACGATTCTATTGGTAAGGACCTGAAATGAAATAACGAAGTTAGTATATTAAAATGTAAATACTTACTAGCCCTACTCTGCAGCCGTGGTGATTGCAATCAATATCCGGTAAATTACCTGAAAAAGAGAAGGATTATCCCCATCAAGTTTAGAAGATTCGCTGATAAACTGTAAGTAGAAAAGTATAGAGAAGAATATTGTGTTAATAAGAATTTGTATGCATTAGAAAGGCATCCGCAGAGAAGAAGTTCAGTTAGGGTAGCGGTACCCAACATCATCACACAGTGGAAAAGGAAGTACAAGGAAACCACTTCTTGTGAGTAACATTTTAGTCTTATAAGATGAATAATTATAATAAAATGAAATAAATTTCAGTTTTAAGCGTTGCTGAAAACAAGTCAGCCGCTGTCGAAAAATTTGGTTTCCCTTCGGGAACACTAGGAATTTCTCCAGCATTTCATCCAAGAACCACTGGAGTTCATCCAAACATTTTTTTCATTCAATGCATTTAAAAAATTAACACCAGTTTATACCATGGCGTTAGCGTGGTTCAGCCATTTCCCTCCTTATCATCGGCTTTGGATTGACTTGCGCTCTTATTGCCCCACCAAACGGTGGAAAATAAAAAAAAAAAACAATTCTCCAGACATTCTTCCTGAGATTTTTCCAGGTTTCTCAAGAGATTTACTAGAAATTCCTCCGAGATAATCTACAGTAATCTGTACAGCGAGTTCTCCGGGGATTCCACTAGGGATATCACCAGTGATTCCTTATGGTATTTTTGGCAGGAATGCCTCCAAGGAATCTTCCACGAATTCGTCAAGCGATTTAACCCGATATTCTTTCAGAGATTCCTCCAGAAACTCCTTCATGTTTTAATCCTGTAAAAATACTATAGGTATCCAAGTAGAGATGTCTCCAAGTCTTTCTCTAGGGGTTGCACAGAAACAATCTCTTCAAGGATTACTCCAGATATTTTATCAGAAATTTCTCACTGGATTCCACCAAGAATACATGCAGGGACAACCACAAGTAGTCTTTTTCAGGACTCCCTGGATTCCAGGGATTCCATCACCAAATTCTTACTTTACAAATTTTTAGAGTAATTCCTTAAGAAATACCTCCTCTTAAATCGTTACGTGAATTACTCCAAGGAATTTTACAGATAATTTTCCATGGATTCACTCATAAATTTCTCCATAGATTCGTTCTGGCTTTCCAAAAAATTCTTCGGCGATTCACTCAAGTATTCCTTTAGAATATCCTCCTAAGATTAACCATGCAAACAACCTCCAGAAATAGTATCAGAAAATAATCTTGAAATTTATCCAGGGATTACAATAGGAGAATCTCTACCAAGATTCATTTAGGAAAATCCTTTTGTGGATTCCTCCAGATATTTCTCCAGAACTTTCCCGCATGAATTCCTCCAACGATTATACACGAATTTTTCCCGAAATATCTCTGCATGAATTCCTCCCGCATAATCTTCACAGTGATTCTTTCAAGGATTCCTTCAAGGATTCCTCCTGATATGCCTCCAACGATTCCTTCGGCAATTTACGCAGGTAATCCTTCAAAGATCCCTTCATCAATTAACCCATGGAACCTTACATTGATTCATTCAGTGTAATTTTTGATTAAATCCTTGGAGGAATTCATAAGTGAATCTCTAGAGAAATTTGTACAAGAATAACGAATTCCTAGAAACAATTCTCGAAAAATTCCTGGAGGATTACTTGGAAATTTTTTTGGAGTATTTCATTTAGTGATTTTCTTGGAGATATCTCAAAAAAATTTCTTGAAGGAAAATATTGTAGAACACCTGGAGGAAACTCTGAAAAAATCCCTGCAGAAATCACTGGAAAAATGAAAGAAGTAATTCTTTAAGAACCCTGGAAGAATTCCTGGATAAAGCCAAGAATTTTTGTAGAGATTTTCCTGGTGGAATCCAAGGAGTAGTCTCTGAAAAAAATCTGGGGAAAGCACTATAGTAATATAAGGAGAAAATTTTTGAAGGAATCCCTGGAGCTTGAAAAGTTCCCAGAGAAATCCATATAGGATCACCTGACAGAAATGCTGCAGGTATTTCTGGAACCCTGTCGAAACCGGTCTAAAAAATCTAGTAACGATCGAAAGTTCTCCCTGGAGGAATTCTCGGAGGAATCTCTGGCGAGTGTGGAATTCGTTGAGAAATCGCTGTAGGAATTACGGTAGAGATTATCTTCGAATGAATTTCTGGAAAAATCTCAGGAATATTTTGGATATTTCGGGAGGAATTTTTGATGGAATCTCTGGAGGTTTTCCTGGAGGAAATCTTGGAGCTATACTTGAACTGATTTCAAAATTGCGTTTGCGGTTAAAAGTTCTTATTCGTCAGCGATAAAACACATTTTTACTTAAAGACTCAAAACACTGGAAAATCATGAATTTTGAGCTGTCGCATGATGGGACTATATGATGGTCCGAAACTATCCACATCACACCCTACCAAACCCTTAGTGCTCTTGAAAATCGGAATGACAAATCATGAAATTTGAACCGTCGCATCATACATGCGTATAAACTTCTGGATATTATATGTATTAATTCCTTCTCAAACAGGTTTCAGGTGCATTTGTATCCAGAGTGGCCATACTTACAAAAAATGTCCAGGGTTCCGTTCTCCGGTTTCAACAAAAAAACAAAAATTGTTTAGAAAACGGAGTTTCGAGAGCATTTCAAAATCATGGGTCATTTTTGACTCTTAATGCTAAAGTGTAACTTTTTCTTAATGCATTAGGAAAATTAAGAAATCAGTGCATACATCACTTGAGAAATTACTAGATGAATTCATGAAGATGTCCTGAACGGGAATCTTGGACGCTGACGAAATTGATAGAAACATAACCTCATGAACTCCCGGAAGACTTAGGGTTTTCCCGATAAATTTGTGAAAAAGCCTTTGTAAGAATTATGGAAAAAAATGGATCTCTACAGTAATTTCTATAGTTAATCTTCAAAAGATTACTATTAATTCTCGCGTAACAATTCTAAAGGACCAATGATCCAATTGTACACAAATCGGGTTTTGATACCATTTGATAGCATCTTCCAACACCCACAAACTATGCAAACATTGTCAACATAATCATAAAACTTACCGTTATGAGCTCGATTTTCAAAAACGGCCAATAACCGCTTTTTTTCAATTCATTCATTGCCCCCCTACTTAACCCGTATAGGCCGGAGTGAAAGCAAAAATTCCAAAATCCTCACCGCTCAGCGAATTCTTAACGGATTCAAATGATTTTTTGTCAGTATACTGGCACACATATCTTGTTTCTAGAAGTGGACAGAGGAACGCGGAAATATTCCTATGGTCGGAGTTATTCCGGTGGATCACTGGGTCAGGTCGGGTGAGAAGGGTACTGTGCGTTTGTGCCCCTCGAGGTAGGCAAATTTCAAGACATAGATAATTTCCGGAATCGGTTATAATGTGGCCACTACATGACGGAATTTTAAGAAAATTGCATCAGTGTAAACCTTTTGAGAAACAATTGAATCGGATAACTATGAGTTTTGCATTTGATCAACCATACAAATGACCATTTTCGGGTCCCGGGACGCCTCAAACTCACGATAAAGTGGCTAATTTGTATCTGAACATCTGTGCCAAGCTTATGGGAATGCATTTGAGTGCACATTTACGTTTGCTTTCTACTTTTCGAGTATTGGAACGGTGTAGTATCCAACAAATCCATAGCCGTTTCTTCCGGGCATTACGTACAAATAACCACATCCGGTATATTTAGAACGGTGTAAAACTCTTCATTTATAATGTTGAATATCAGATCTTAATGATTTATGCAAATTAAAATGGTTGTTATTGCAAATAAATAAAGGTAACTTGGCATGTCCCAAAAAATATCGCTTTTTTACCCGACTTGACCCAGTGACCCACCGGAATAACTCAGGCCACAGGAATATTTCCGAGTTCCTCTGGCCACTTTTAGAAACTAGATATGTGGGCCAGTGAACTGACAAAAAATCATTTGAATCCGTTAAGAATTCTCTGAGCGGTGAAGGTTTCAGCATTTTTGCTTTCACTCAGGCCTATACGGGTTAAGAAGGCCAACGATCGGATCTCTCTCCATCAAAAGGGCCTACAATCGTAAAATTTCGCAAGTTGTCATTGGCCTTAGCATGGTGAGAGGCCTACGACCCTCTCTTGCTCATTCATTGAATACGAAAAGGGCCTAGCCTTGGGCCAAGCACGCTAATAAAATTCAATTTGACCAATAAAAAAAGGCCCATGCCTGGTTGAAAATCAAAAATGAGCATTTAAACTTATCATTTTTTTTCCACATTTTTGGCAGTTTTCAGAATAAAACCGATTATTAACGTGTAGTAATAGTAAATTCACAGACAAACAGACGTCACACTCTCATCATTGTCCATCGACCACCTTTTTAACGGTCGATTCAAAAATATTGTAGGTAGCTAATCCGCCACCTGCAGCGCTCGCGTCATTTTTGTTCGTGTTTGACGTTTACACACTACCGCCATCTGTTGGCTTGTCGGCCAAACACACCGATTTTAGCATTGGGCGTATATGTCTTCGTGACTATGATTTTGATCGAGATTTGTTCTAAGTGTTACGTCTGTTTGTCTGTGGTAAATTGTCACACAACGAGCAAGAAATCACATTGATTGATTTGAATACCGATAAATAGGAATTGAAAATGTGGTGGACAATATACAAATTGAATTTTCTCAGAATCATTGGCCAATCCTTAGGCCCTTTTGAATTGTTACGCGAGAACTCATTACGCGTGGTAATGATAGATGAATTATGGGTGAAATTATGAAAAAGATCCACGTGCTCAGGTGGGATTCGAACCCAATTGTAATTTTCTAAATTACAAAACAGAAGTAAAGATATGTGTCCTTCAATACGTGTTATTTAAAATTTAAATCACATTATGCCGACACTTGAAGGGTCGAACCAAACTTTGTTTTGGCAAATAATTACATAAACGCAACGTTCACACCGTTGTTACGACGAAGATTTGTGTTAACATATATTACTCATTTGAAACAGAAGCATAAAACGAGCTCATCAACTGGTAACTCTTCGTCGATAGAGCAGCTCTATCTATATCTAATCTTATTAGATTGTGTTTGAATGGGTCGTCCGAAAGAAGTGCGCTTTGCGAAAGAATCCTGGTGTAAATCCTAGAGACAACAGACATTCCTAATTGGCCTCTTTCACAAATTGATCTTCTGCCTGAAATACTACCAGCAATTCGTCCAACGATAATATTCCCTACAGGAAATTTTATACCAGTGCAATGCTGATTCCAGAAATTATCATAGTAATCCAGGGGTTTCAACAAAAGATTCTCAGACCATTCCAAAGATTCTGTAATACTTACACTGATTTCTCAGTTGGCATTCCAGGAGATCTTCTAAAGAAACTTTTCGAAAAAAACGCACCAGAGTTTATTTTTGGGTTTTGGAGAAAACAGAAAATCTTTTTAGAAATGTGATTTTTTCTCTATGCTATAAATATTTCATCAAAGATTCCATTCGAGGTTCTTCAAAAATCTCCTAAAATCCAGAGTTTCGTTCGAAGTCATTTCCCATAATTATTTTAAAAAATCGATCTACAGTCAACTCTCCGTAACTCGAACACAAAATCAGAGCAAATGCGATTCAAGGGACCATCGAGGTAGCCATGAAAACCAACTTTTACTATGGTTCTCTAACTAAATATCGAGATATGAAATATCGAGTAAGGGAGAGTTGACTGTATAATTATTCTGTCTAGGAGGATACTCAAGGTTCCACAAGCTCCTTTACAGTTCATAGGATATTTTTTCTAAGAGTTATCAAAGATTATTAGGATTTGTTTTAAATAACTTCAGATTTTTTCTTTCAAAAATTAAAAGAAAAATCTGTAAATTCTGTAAATATTTCTTGGCAATTTATCCATGAATTATTCATGGAGGAATTAAGAGACTTGTTTTTGGATAAATTCCTAGAGAAGTCAATTTTGAAAAAAAAAAATTTAATAGTTGAAAAGTAATGTAAAGTAATTATTAAAGGTATCCCTAGATATATTTTAACTAAAATCGTGACCAGACGTCTCGTATCTTCACTTTTTTATAACAAACTTTTCGGGCGCGAAACAATTTCTATCACGAATTCAGACCCCAGGAAGCACTGTGCCTCTATCGGAGGCCTACAATAGCTCTAAGAAGAGCCCCGTCCCGTAACGGAACGGTTGGAGCGTGCGGTAAGTGAAGCGTAACGCAGAAAATGAATCCATCGAGCGAAAACAGAAAATATACGCTGGCTGTAGATACCTAGGTAATGTAGAAGAGTCAGCCTCGATCCGTGCGAGAGGCAGATGGTTTGTGCTGCAAGAAGAAAATGGTCGGTGGGGGTCACCACTTCTCTCAAGGGTTTCTTCGCTCAATGTTACACCTTCCACATGTTCAACCCACGGCGCAAGGTGTTTTCCAACACATGAGCTCTATATTAGCGGAGCTGTTTGGCCAAAGTTTTGCTAGGCTTTGCTGTTCGACTTGTGTTGTGCAAACTGTGTTTCTGTTTTTTGCCAGAAGGTTACACTCCACTGTGCCGTATTTGAGACCACGTCTCGGAGCAGCCCAAATTAGGTTCAGGCCGTACAAGATGGACACGGCCAGCGTCGAGCCAAATTGCGTAAAACTGAACAAGATAGTTCTACAATCTTGGTTTCTAGTGCGGCATTTAAAAAAAAATTAACAGATCTAGGTGAACTTATTTTGTTTGATGGCATATCAAAGATTTGTTGAAGATTCTTTCTGTTTGACGGTCAATCTCTGGAGGATTTTTTACGATAATTATTGATTTTATCCTTGGATAAATTTTCGGAGATGTTCCCGAGAAGCAAACTAAAACCTAGCGCTTAGAAGTCCATTAAAAGTATTCCTTAAAAGTATATCTGGAGAAACCTCAGAATACAATCCTGGAAGAATTCCTGAAGAAATACATCGATCAATCCCAGAAGGAACAACAGAAGAATTCCTGAAGAAATTTCTTGGAAAATCATCCGTAAACCTTTGTAGCGATCCAAGGAGTAATTCGTGGCAGGATCATTATAGAACCCAATGAATTCTCATAGTATTTTCTGCGATAATATTTTTAGAATTTTCTGCAAGAATCCCTAACAGCCCTTGGAGAACTTTTTGTAGTAGGCTGTAAATGAATCTTTGGATCAATACCAAAAGTTTTTCTGAGAAATTGTTCAAAATATCAAAAGAGAAATTTTGTGAAATTTTGGACTTTTTTTTCAAAAGAATTTCATTAAAAAATCAAGTAAGCAAAGAAATCAAGATGAAATATCATAGAGAAATCATGTAAAGAACTTTTTGTAGGAATTATTGAAGAAATTCATGGAGGATTACTTACCTGAATTCCTGGAGTTTTCCATGGCTGAATGTACAGAAAATTTCTTTGCATGAATTTCTTGCGTAATTCATGACTGAATTTCTGCGGTAATCCCTGTAGCCCTCTAACCATGCCACTACATCCCCAAAATGCACTTTATGGACCATAATTTCTCATTTCAACCCGGTTTTTACACTTCAACATTCGAGTTAGAGTCAAATTTTCCGCTCAACTTTCGTACACCACTTGCATTTGCATGCCACACGCAAGGATACCACAGTTTTAGCCTTCAACCAACCAGAGAGAGCAACCCCAGAAGTGGACGACAGGGGCAGCCTCACACAAAAGAGCGTTTGCATAAATTTCGTTTCACCACACAAACAAAACCCCGCTTCGTGCCTCGATGGCGTCAGAGTTAGCATTTATCCGGGTTTCCTCGCGTTTTGTCCCATTAGAGGTAGTGCAGTGTCGTTTGACATAGTTTTCTTTTGCGCAAGATTTCACCATAATCACTTTTGATGGAGCAACAGGAGACATGGGGAGGGGGAAACTGCTCGTTTGACCTTAAGCCGAACTATTTCACTCGGCGTGATATTTGCTTTTGGTGGAGGAGAAAAGTTTTACACGCTTTTGCACTATATATTGGTCCAAAGCAAACATCGTCCACCACCGTGGTCATCCAACATTTCTCGAGGAAGTATTCAAACGGACTTATGTCTGTAAAGTAAACAAACTTAGATTTTCGATGCATCGACTTTCGCAGACAACATTCTACACATTCCACTCGGAACATATTCGGTTTTCACTTTTAAAACGTTAAATTTCCGGATTTATAAAACGACGTATTTTCAACTTTCGAATCCTAGCCCCTACTTACACCGATCCATTATATGGGAAAACAAAGCGACGTAAGCACGAGTTAAAACAAAAAACTACCCTCGTTTATCTTACACTGGTACAAAATCGTCGTAAGTAATTGAATAAAATGATGTATCATTTTGTCATCAAGCATTAATGGGTAAACAATAGAAAATCCCTAATGTTTGAATGTTAAAAAGGAGATTTTTCTCTAAAACAGTTTTAGGAAAAAGTTTGGATTCTGCTCAATTATTAAAACCGTCCGTATGAAACTTACTTATGTCGATTTGAAAAAGTAATCGAGATTTGGCGTTTCGGTCGTGACGACCGATGAAGTGATGATCGCACAATGGCCGTGGTTTCTTGTCACCTTTCCCGGCGGCTTGGCGATGTTTGTTTTCCATTTTTTTTTTGTTCGTCTTCTACTCGCCCAGTTCGTCACATCGTTCTTCCTTGACCCGGACGACACCCATGGGGTGCTGTAAAGATGAATCTCTCTGAACCATCTCATCGGGTTTGCACAATTTGTGCTCTTCCTAACGATGTTTTTTTTTATTTGGCGAATATTTGGTCATCGTTGTGTTTGTTTGAATGAGAAAATCATAATTTTAGAAAAGCGGTTTTTTCTTTTTTTTTTTATTTGTTTATTTGCACCGGCGAATGGGACAAACTATATGGTATTTGCTATTACAAGTCGTTAGGATATAATAGACGATTACAAACTGCGATAGAGCGACTTAAAAAATAGTGCCGCCAATGAGATGGTTTCTAAAATAATCACAATTATGACAAGGTCGTCCTACAATTCTATGACATAATAAATTACACATCGTAGCAAAATTGACATTTTTGGGGTTGCTGTATCTGAAGCCGTTTTCAGAAATGTTCCAGCACGTCATAATTTTGAGCTACTGGTCGTCAAAGAAACCATCAAAAAATAACGTTAGAGTTTCGAAAATATTATGAATTTTGTTGATAATAATTGTTATACACATGAAGTTAGAATTCTATGGCAAATTAAGCGAATAAATTGCCATACAAGTTGGCAAAATTGCATGCAAGCTGGCTGAAATAGTCAAATTTAGATTTTCAACAGTCAATATTTCAAAAACTAGCCGTGCTATGATATTTTTGAAAACCGTAGTGGATTCAGCAACCCTTAATTTAATAAATAACGGTTTTTTGGTGCTTGAAACACAAAGGTGTTCCGCAGTGTTATTCGTAAGTCAATTACTTTTTCCAAATTGATGTTATGGAACATAACCGACATAATATTTTGGAACTTTTTTGGTGTGAAAGTTTTGTCGGGATACTCATCCTCGTTGAAAAATATCTGAGGAACATGCAACTTCAATAATAATCAAAATAGTGAAACCATGATACAAAATTAAGAATATTTCACGAATTTTATAAACATTATTAATTATTCCAATTGAGATGGAAACTAGATCAAGTGATCAATCGATGAAGTTTTCAGTTTAAACAAATGTTGAAATCTTACTTCAAGATTTTCGTTGGAATTATAAGATTGATTGAAGCTTGCAGAAAGTCCAAATTTTAAACAGAGTGGTGATGAAGAACAGGTGTTCCGCGGAACAATTTTATTTAAAAAAGTGCTCCGCGTGTCAAAAAGGCTTGAAACCCCTGCAGTAGAGGTTAATGTAGCTCAGTTATTGATCGAAAAGAAAGTAAACAGAGAGAGCTTCTCAATGTTATTTAGGTCTTTTGAAAAGTTACGCGAGAATTCCTGGAGATGTTCAAAATGAGGAGCCGCAAGTCTTTGAAATAAAGAATAATCCTCAATTTGAGCGTTACGTAATAAATGGATGCCGCCAGAAGGAATTTCTAGTGAAATTCATAAAGCAATTTTGGGTTAAATTCGTGAAAACTATCTATATAATTTTTTTGGAGGAACTTCTGACAAAAATGTTAAGGACATTTTTGCTAAAAATTACCTTGATAGTAACTATTTGTGAAATTCAAACATTTCTGGAGGAATCTGAGGACTACTGCTGGCAAATAATCCGTAGACTATTTGTGTTAAGAAATTCTTCAGTGGCCAGGATACATCCCTGAAGAATTTTAAACGAAGTTCATGGAAATATTCCTTGACAAATTTCAAGTGCATTGGGTCCAGTTTGACGCAACGCCAACAATATAAAACAACAACTTTTCTGAACATTTGAATTTGTTACCTTGACGTAAAATCGAGATATTTAATTTTAGTTCGTTCGATTTTAACGGTGTTGTATGACTGATAGCAGATATTTTTTAAAGGACTTGGTCTCTAGTTTAAGGCATGTCTCTATAAAATATCTATTTCTAGTGGAAGGTCTCTAAAGTATGTTTTTTCACCAAAATGGTCTCTAATGTAAGATTTTCCCTTTCGTCTTGTGAATGGAATCTAGTGCAAAATTATAGAGGCTCCAGAAATACTTTCAGAGATTCTTACGCGACAACTGCACAGTACTTCAGGAATTCACGCACTTGTTCAGAAAAAAGCTTCAAAATTTCTTAAGAGGTGTCTTTTAGAAATTTTTCAGCAAAACCTCCTGAAATACTTTTAGAGATTTCTCCACCAATTCTCTATAGGTTTATCCAGATATTCCTCCAACTTCTTCTTAAGAGATACTCATATGATTTTCTTCAGAATGTTATATAACTAAATTTGCAAGAATCCCTCTAAGAGCTCCTAGGCCGATTTTTTCAGTTATTCTAGTCATTTTCATAGAATTTCAAGAATTCATCTACAGCTTCTTCCAGGAATTTTCCAACAGTATCATTCAAATTACTTCGAACATTTGTCTAAGAACTTGTCCACAGTATTTCAAGCATGAATTAATCCTGCAATCCTTCCAAATATATTTTGAGCAATTTTTTTAGTAAAGTCTGGCGCACTAGCAAATAATACAACAATTCCATTTATTCCTCCGATCATTCGTGGACAAATTTCCTCGGAGGTATACGACGTTTTCCAAGAAAACCATGCAGACTAATAATTATCTCAGCCACTAATTGATACATTTCAGGAGTTTTTACAGAAGTTAGATACTTTTAAAGAATTTGGTTTAGAAATGTTTTCTGTACTCTTTTAAAGAATATTCTCCAATTATTTTGGAAAAATTTCATTTACAATTCGCTGAATACTTTTCTGGAATAATTTCAGGAAAAATCCTTTGAAGATAAACTTGGGAATTCCTTGAGTAATTTCGGAAAGAAACTTTAGTGGATTTGCTGGAGAAATTCCTGGTGCAGTGTCAGCAATAATTAAAGGATGAATCATGGAAAAATTCTAGGATTCTTGAATGATTTTTTCAGATGAATTACTTGAAGGCTGTTAAAAATCCCTACATGAACTTCTAATGAAATCTCTTAAGTAATATCTGAAGGAAATTTTGGACAAATACTTGAATTAATTTCTGCGGAGAATCGAGAAAGAATGCATACAATAAAACGATCTGTAATTCCTGTGACATTCGGAAATAGGGGCCCAGATAGCCGTAGCGGTAAACGCGCAGCTATTCAGCATGACCATGCTGAGGGTCGTGGGTTTGAATCCCGCTGGTCGAGGATCTTTTCGTAAAGGAAATTTTCTCGATTCCCAGGGCATAGAGTATCTTCGTGGGGCCCAGATAGCCGTAGCGGAAACGCGCAGCTATTCAGCAAAACCAAGCTGAGGGTCGTGGGTTCGAATCCCACCGGTCGAGAATCTTTTCGGGTTGGAAATTTTCTCGACCTCCCAGGGCATAGAGTATAATCGTACCTGCCACACGCTATACACATGCAAAAATGGTCATTGGCATAGTAAGCTCTCAGTTAATAACTGTGGAAGTGCTCATAAGAACACCAAGCTGAGAAGCAGGCTCTGTCCCAGTGAGGACGTAACGTCAGAAAGAAGAAGAGTATCTTCGTACCTGCCACACGATATACACATGCAAAAATGGTCAATCGGCAAAGAAAGCTCTCAGTTAATACTGTGGAAGTGCTCATAAAGAACACTAATCTGAGAAGCAGGCTTTGTCCCAGTTTGGACGTAACGCTAGAAAGAAGAAGAAGAAGAAGACATTCGGAAATTCTCAAAAACTGTTAGAAATATCATTAGAGAAATTTTTGGTCGAATTATCCTCTGGTCGGAATCACATTTTGGCATGAGGCCTCTCAAGTTCCTATTTTCAAGACACTCAAACGTTCCTATTTTCAAGACACTCAAGACACTCGAGGTAAACCTGGTCTCCAAATGGCAATGGCACCTGACTGCAAGGGCGGGGCCGACGCCGTTATCGATCCTGTATAAATAAAGGCACTGAATTATGCACAGTGTGAACTTCTAGTTGATTCTTTATGCATCTTCGCCGACTTCGGCCAATCACGGAATAGCAACCATTGATATGTGTAGTCAGTCAAAGCTAAGCCAAGCTACCAGCAGATTCGAAATATGTAACGAATCAAACAAGGACAGTGTTGCCAGCTAACAATTATATTTTTTTCATGCTCAAGCTTCAAATTCACTATGTAGTCTATTGCAGCGGTTTTCATATCGTGCAAGTTCTTGTGTTCAGGATCAACAGTGCTCCGTGTTCAGACGAGGATGAATTACAAACTGGTGAGCTCGTTTCATGCTTATGATAACACATGTTTGTCGTGGCAACGTCACGTTTATATAATTTCCAAACAAACTATGGATAGTTCGTAACTACAAGTGTCGACTAAAACCATTGTTTCTGTTTTATATAATTTTAATATTTATATAAATATCTAGGATATATAGATTACCTTATGAATAGTTCGGAATTATGAATTTCGACATCGCATAACCGACCAATGGTGACTCTCATATCTTTTTCCTCGCTCACTAATAAACACCCTTCCCGTGATTATTGTGGAGATGCAGAGATATTCTCGGTCTCTAGAAGCAATAATCACACACTAACACATCCTCCCCATTCCAACCGACTATAAGGACTTGGCCGTCGCCGTTATTGATCAATAATATGAGACCTGCTAAAAAGTGCATTTCGAGAATGAGCGGAAAGTCCCATCCCTTATTCGTCTGGGTCGAAGTGTAATTCTTAACAGTTTCAATCCTTCACGGAGTATCAACCATTGACATGTACAGTCTGTCTATGCTATGCTGTCTATTGTATCTATCTACCCTACGTGATTTTTTCCTCTGCTCTGTCCTTGCATAAATAAAAGTTGACACTTGAGGTGAAGATGTATTGGAGCCATACCAAGAATTTTCAAGAGCACAAATCTGGGGAACAAGACATACGTTCACGCTGAAAACTTGATCGATTGATCAAATATTCTTCATCTCATTTCATTTTTTTTTCCTTTTATAAAACTTTTGAAATAGAACTATTGACTCTATGTGTATTACTCAGGGGCGACTCGTAACCTCACTATTTACCTGTTCTACGACACTAAACATTTATATTTTAGGAAATCTACAATCTAATGAAAAAGATAAATGACTGAAATCAACTACTTAAACCATTTCCTATTCAGTGTATGCGCATTTATTGTGACAATTTATGATCTTCTTTTTGTAAAACAGGTAGATTTGAGGTTAGGAAATCGCCACTGGAATACTAGATCCAAATCCATCAAACTCAAATAGCCATCAAACACTTAACGCATCAAATCGATGGTACAGTACAAGCGCTGGGCCAATATGTCGTTGAGTAGTGCTATATTAGCACTATATGCCCGATTGAGTGACATGTACGATATTGTGTGCTTATTAGCTAACTGAGAAGTGATGGTCCAATCTTCGAGATTAAATTGTAGCCTAGCTCAAAGTTCACCCAAAAATAATATAAATCTGTATTTTACCCGAAAGTAATCTCTTTAAATCCAAGCAACATCACCAGTTTAAAGGGAACGAACCCCGCCTTTTTTCCCTCGTTTCGTGATTCCCTATTTTCGTCAAAAACACGTTTTAAATCTGCCGCTGCTGGTCCTGACGTTTCCCGTACAAAACATCAACACCGCTGTTCCGCGTTTGTCCCGATTTATTTATATTCCGCCAAGCGCCACAACCTGATTTCGATTTCATCCCCTGCGTAGAATATAGATAGCTAGTATCTAGTCGAATCCCGTGTATATTTATCTTCAAAGGCCACGGGGATGATGCTCTTCTCGCAGATGATACGATGGTTGTGTGCGGATGATGACGTAAATGGATTTGGTGATTCGCTTCGTCTAAACTCCTCTCGCTTTCCTCATTGTCGTCGTCGTAGTCGTCAAGCTGCGCGATTTTTCTGTGGTGGTAGAAGATAGGGCTGGTCGATTGTTTTGCGGCGTACTTTTCGTACACGCATACAATCATTTTGGACGAAATTGCCTATCTTCCGACCGACCGCAGCAGCTGTCAGTCGGATTTTTGTTGAGCTGCACGTGAAGGGTTTTCTCCCGAGTGTCATGTCTTTGTCGGAAACATGCGCTCTTTCTCTGTCTCTCTGGGCTCCATTATACGTATAGGTATTTGTGTGGGGTCTTGGTCTTCACTATTCTGTTATCCGTGTTTGGGGCTGTAGCGCAAGTTCAAATCCAAGGAAAGAGGCGATATTTCGCTACGGTTCGGTGGTTTCTGGTTTTGACTCGCAAACGAATATCACTGGGAATGGCTCCTGGGTTGGAAGTTGGAACAGAGTTAGTGGTTAGAAACAACTCATTTCTCCAAATGATGTTAGTTCCACTCGCCACATCTTTCCGCGTTGATTGATTGTTGGACCGATTCTGTCTGTCAGGGATTAGCTTCAGTTACGAAGATGTGAATGATGTTCGAATCATGGGAACACTAGCATTTTCTGTGTTTCATTATATTCCCGATCATCAAGAAACTTCCAGAGGGTAGCTTATTATTCTTGGTTAATATATTTATCAAATGTTTTCAGTTGGCATATTTTCCTGACAAATGGAAGAATGCCAAGGTTATACTAATTTTTAAACCGGACAAAAATGCTGCAGAAGCTTCTATCTATCGTCTAGCTTTCCTCTGACAAAAAACTTTCCGAAAAGATCATTTTGAACAGTGATGAACCACATCAATGAAAATTGAATGTTTTCCAATCAACAGTTTGGATTCCGACATGAACATTCGATCACTCATCAACTTTTACGTGTAACAAATATGATTCGTTGCAACAAATCAGAAGGCTATTCTACTGGTCTTGCTCTTCTAGACATAGAAAAAGCATTTTCCAACATACATTGTTAAAATAATCCAAAGTTATCTGTCAAATCGTACACATCAGGTTAGTTATCAGAATTCCAGGTCTGAAAGACTTCCTATAAGAGCTAGTGTTCTTGAAGGCAGCATTTTGGGACCCAAACTATACAAGGTAATGCTTTTCACTAGCATGGTACTTATTAGAGTAGATTCGCAGCGCAGCAAATGTAGTAATTTGATATCGATTGATACATAGATGCCAAAATCAAAAAAGCACAGAACACACTGTGAGGAAGATCATGTGATCCGAAAACCTATGCTCAGCTTCAAGTGAATAACCAAAGAAAGGTAGTCGGTTGTCATGGAGAAAAATAAAGTTAATCTACAGCAAATTTGTGGAATACACAAACCCATTCCACTAGTACCTAGACATAGTCACTTTTTGCCTACAGAGGACCTAAACAAAAACTGTCACTCTTCAACTAACTGAATGTCGCAATGAAAAAGTAATCAAGAATCCTCCTGTTCATTGCTTGCACTGCCTACTACAGTGGTTGAGCAAGCCCAAGGGAACCTAGGCGAAAGCCCAAAGCGTGAGCGGTTGTTTTCATCTTCTCCGTACTTACAGTAAAAGTATATCATACCAACACACATTTCCTGTATGCACATTTCACCACTTCTACACTCAGGCAAACCATTTCTATCCCATTCTCCCTTCGTATCATTCGTACCTCCCTCCTACATAGCTGCAGTCTAGCCGGAGAAGTGGTCGAATGCATGCGCGTACAATGTGGCCCGGTTTGGCATAGTGCCCGATTCACAGACCGCCGCCGCCACCGCGACTCGCTCGTTCCCGTTATCAACAAATAACAAAATGCAATCCACGATAATTATACTGGTAAAAAGTGCCAAGACGATTAATAGTTCTCTTCCGAGGGAGCGGCGCTTTCAGTCGAGATCCATTAACTTTGTTTGTTGTTCATTTGTGTGGCACCTTTTTGAGCACACATATACTGCCACTGTCACACCATTTCTTCCACCATACACACATATGCACGTTACAAAAACAAATTGTACGAAAATAATCAAATTTGTTCCCCTTTTGGCAGCGCACAGTTGTTGCACTGCATACAATTGTTGGACAAAAGTTCAAATCTCACTCAAATTGTCCAACAACCCTTATTCATTTACAAAACATGATTGTTGAAAACAATCTTATGAAAATGACTGATGAAAAAAAACAGTATATTTTCGATACATTTGGTATAAATGGTTTTAAATAGCTTATTTTTTTCAATCTAAAGTCTGTTTATTTTATAAAATGAACACTTTGTTTTTGCTATATCTTTTTTATTTATTGATAAAATCGGTTTTCTGTGCTTCGTTCAACTATTATTCTACAATGTTATGAAAAATTAAAATCTTACAAAATTCTTTTGCTTGAAGAACTAAATCGTTTTTCCAGAAACTGCTAAGAAAAACTGTTCTTCAAAGTCAAGCATTATTTTTCGCATAACAAAAATCCACATTTTTATGAACAAATTGTATGTTGGTATACTTTTTCATTCTACTAAGGGTCACGCAATGAAAAAAAATATTCCACCGTTCTTTGACACTAGGTCATTCTAGTGAATAATACTTTATGGCCAAATTTGCTAAAACACCATCCTTTTACTCCCAGCAAAAAAGTAAAGAACAAATCGTGTCAAAAAATGGTTTAGAAATTATATTTGTATAAAAAAGAGCTAAATCGGGAGTCTTAACCGCATTTTTAAGTATAAATTTTTGCCTTATGATCGTTTTATTAAAACATCTTATACTTTTTAAAATCTTGTACGCATATTTATCGATCTACTGCAAATTTTAATCGTTTTTCTCTAAATATGTTGATAGGTAATCTCATAATAACACATTATGAAAACAATACATGAAAAATAAACTCGATTTTCATTACAGCAGTGTTCCCAACTTTGATTATTGTCATTGTGCTTTGGAAGGTCTTCTGGAAATGAAGCATTTGTTTTTCTATTGTGCTGTTGATGTGACGTGGGCACCAGATTAGCAACTCTATGAAGGCGTTCCACATTAAGAGCCAGTTCGCGAGAACCGCAACCCCCTTTCCAAGGCACACTGGGCCAGGAGCAGAATTTAGCCAGACAAAACCTCTAGCGCTTCAGGAGTGCATTTTTCCGGTTTGGTGTCAAAGGAGACTTATCTTGAATTTGTGTGTTCTTCAATTTGATGGTAAAAGTTAGTTGGAAATTTCGCCACATAGGTGGCGCTGCTATGCAAACTTTTTTGTTTTGCGTCCTAGAGCTTTCGCGTTTTCGGCAATGTTTTAGAACGTGTAAAAATACGACAAGTTGTCGAAGACATCAAAGTTCTAGGACTTCAAATAAAAAAGTTATGGTAAAAAATGTGTAAATCACTTAAATTGTACGTTTTTCTACTTTTTACATCAAAATCGTAATATGTTTCATTTTAAAAACCATGCGTCGCTTAATTACGATAAAATGCATGTACTGTATGAAAAAAATATCTTATTTTTATATAAATATTTGAATTTTTGAACAATTTATAGTAAAAATATCATAATTTTTAACATAACTTTCATCATAACATCAAAAAGTTGCAAGTTTTTGCAACAACTTATCAATATTCCAAAATATGCTATATTTCATCTACCGAATGTCAAAGTTTGCCAGTTGTATATTTTGACATATTTGAGATATCCAAATTCAAAATAACCATCTCTTTCATATAAATAGAATGGACTTATTATTAAATTTATCATTACCTGTAGTATGATTTTTGACACATTGCGTCAGTTAAGATTTGTTAATCCAATACTTTTATTTTGATACTTCTGATTTGTGAATAGTGATTTATGTCAGAGAGACACGGTCATAACAGGATGTAAAAAATAACTTATAGCAGGCCACAGCGAAGTTCTAATTAGACAGTTGCTGGAGATGACAAAAGAGCCACAAAACAATATGAAAATATCTAGACATTGAAACACCTGACTAACAAAAAGTATTTGATTAATAATTCTTGACTGACGCAATGTGTCAACAATATTGTAGTACAATGATAGAATTAATAATAAGTCTATTCTATTTATATGAAGAAGGTGGTTATTTTGAATTCAGATATCTCAAATATATCAAAATTTACATCCGGCAAACTTTGACATTTGGTAGATAAAATATAGCGTATTTGGGATCATTGAAAAAAATTATGATATTTTAAAATGAAACATTTTACGATTTTGACGTAAAAAGTAGAAAAACGTAAAATTTAAGTGATTTACACATTTTTTACCATTACTTTCTTATTTGAAGTCCTAGAATTTTGGTGTCTTCGACAACTTGTCGTATTTTTACACGATCTAAAACATTGCCGAAAACGCGAAAGCTCTAGGACGCAAAACAAAAAAGTTTGCATCGCAGCGCCACCTATGCGGCGAAATTTCCAACTAACTTTTACCATCAAATTGAAGAACGCACAAATTCAAGATAAGTCTTCTTTGACACCAAACCGCAAAAATGCACTCCTGAAGCGCTAGAGGTTTTGTCTGGCTAAATTCTGCTCCTGGCCCAGTGTGCAAGGGAAGTTGTATTGATGTTCTCCGATCAGGCTGAAATTTTCAGGGATTGTTCTTCTATATAAACGAAGATGTTTTGCAAAATTTTAGATTTTTATATTAGGAGAAAGTGTGACAAAATGACCCCCAATGATTTCATGTCACTAAACATGCAAAATCACAAAAACTGATATAACTATAGTAAAACTGCACGGATTGTGTTGAAATTTGGCATGATTACTCTACGTTATACAAACTTTTAGACTGGCATGGTATTTGGATTTTAAAAGTACTTCAAATCGAAAAAAATGAGTTTTTCATAAAAAATTTAGTGATTTTCAAATCGATTTTTTTTTACCAACCGAACTAGGTCAAAAATCTAAATATGACGTTTTGTAGGGCAACTCATGGGCTTTTATTTGAGGTGTAATCCAGATATGCCGTTCCAAAAATTTTCGAAAAAAAATTTTTTTTCGGGGTGGTGTTTGAACTTGAGCCATTTTGCGAGTACCGCAACCCCCTTGCCTAGAGAGGTTGTATTGATGTTCTTCGATCGAGCTGAAATTTACAGGAGTTGTTTTCCTATATAAGAGAAGTTATTTCGCAAAAAATCAGATTTTTATATTAGGGGGAAGTGGTACAAAATAACCACTAATGATTTAATATGAAAACAAATATACAAAATGAATTAAACTGCTAAAGCTATAGTAAAAATGCACGAACTTGTATGAAATTTGGCATGTTTACTATACCTTACATGAACTTCAAAATAAACATGATATTTGGATTGAAAAAATGTTTCAAATCGAAAAAAACTGTTTTAACGGTATGAGCAGCGTGTGAAGGCCTCCTATCATACCGTGTTGCCGTTGCCATATCTGAAAGAAATTTCATTTCCTTGCAAAAGTGATTATGTGGATAACAATAAGGCATTGCACTAATGTTTTCAGTCAGCAGTAAGCGTTGTTTCTTCTCACGCTGTTTGGTTGGGAATCAACTACCACATTTTATCAATTTGGGTAATGTTTTGATGGGTTCGATTGGCAGGCCCTTTTATGATGGTATGTTTGCTAGAGATCATTTTGCAAATAATTGAGTTGAGCTTAGTATAGACTAGAGGGTCTTGTTTCCCGGACTCGAAAAAATCTCGGGACTCGGGATTTTATTTTTTAAAATCCCGGGATTTCCCGGGATCCCGGGACAACAATCAAATGCTTCCAAAACGACAATAGAACAGTCAAAGCGGGTTTTGAAGCAATGTTTAGTTTTATAGGATTATTTCATAATAACCAAACCTGTTTTTCAAGGTTAAGTTGAATTTTTATAGTAAAAAACAATGATATCTTAGGTTTTATTCATCAATATTTCATCTATCTGCAGTCGAAGTAAATTGTCATTTATTAAAGTTAATTTAAATCGAAAATCAATCGTGTTGCATAAGGTATAGGTATAGGTGATACCAATCGCTCTCAAATTTTACAAAGAAATCTTTTAAAACCTATTATCATGGTTATGCCATTTATTTACAATGTTGTAGCATATTGAATCATCATGCTTCAAAATTATTGGCATATCAGCCACGTTAGACCAGGAAAAGTGTAAGGTACACCGGAAAAATTAAAACTATTACGGGAAGATAAAAAAAAACCAACCACCAAATCAAATGTTAACAAATGGAACAAATTGTAGGGAAACCTGTTATAGTTTGTTGAAAATTACATAACTAACATACCAGAGAAATTAAAAAAATAACCATGAGTGTCCTTAAATCTAAAAAAAAACTCTTATGCAATAATTAAATTACATGCCTACATCATCAGTCACCAATAAAACATGCCACTTGTTTTGCGCCATTATTTGAAAATAGTACAACAGCACTTTCTAGTTTAGGAAGCAAATTCGGAAAATCCCGGGATTTTCGAAAATATCCCGGAATTCGGGATTCCCGGGACAAGACCCTCTAGTATAGACTGACTGCACATATGGCTGTTATGAGACATTGTACAGTTTATATCTTGAATAGAATTTTAACTTTTACTGGCCTTGATGTTTACAAATTTTACGAAAGAGTGCAATTGCATTTTCTCAATAAAATTAGGTATTTTTACAAAAAAAAACCTTAAACGTTACAGTAATTCTTATGATTTTGTGTAATTTCCGACACTAATATATACGGGCTAATTGAGTAATTTTGATTCAATTTTAACTTATGAAAAGTGTAGTTCTGCCAAATGTGTTCTATTTTGAATAGTTATGAAAAACTATAGATTATTATGAGATAGTTGACAAGCTTTAAATTGTGCTTATTGTAACTTGGTTACCTGTTTAAGTTCAAACACTACAACGAAAAATGCAGCAAATCATAGCTATAAATCCGAACACTTTTAAATCAAAATCCGATCAACTTTGTTTCAACATAAAATTGTAAAAATGAACCATGTAAAGCTTTTCAATATCAACTAAATAACACGCCTTTAATAACTTGTAGAATGCATGTGTTCTGTATTCGTTTAAAAATACAAAAGAAAGCAATGTTTGTGATTTCGTTGTTTGGACAGACATGTTTGTGGTTTAAACTGCAATCATCACTGATTGGTTCAATGAATCCGCATTGAACGACGCACAGTATTGTTCTTATTACATATTACTCATGTGTTGATAATGATCAAAGTATTATTTCAGTTTTATTTGCAAATTTTGTACTTGCGGCATCTAAACAGACGATTCCAATACAATGTCTGAATTTCAAAAATATTTGGCTCCATTCTGGACAGCCTCTTTTTACTATTTTAAACTGTATTTACATAATATTTTTGCAAAGTGGTGTCACTAAACTTTTAAACTATAACTTTGTATATTATTATGTTACAATCACTATATAGAAAGCATATTTTTCATTCAATGTAGTTGTATAAACGTTGTGGGTGTATTCGTTGGCACTATCACTAATACAAGTTCACCACGGAAAATACACCACGTCTGGAGTAACTTTTTCATTTTTATTAATTGTTTATCAATGTTTACTGAATTATAAATGTGCGAAAAATAAGTAATCATGTTTATAACAAGTAAAGAATTAAAATAAACATATTAACCTTCAATTTAGCATTTTTTGGTAAATATTATCAGAATGTCCGAATATTGGTACCGTCCGGATTTTGATTCTACACGGTACACCGCCAATGAGCCCTTGACTTACCCTACAAAACTTTACATATTTAGTTTTTTGACCTAGTTTATTTTGTACCACTTCCCCCTAATATAAAAATCTGAAATTTTGCGAAATAACTTCTCTTATATAGGAAAACAACTCCTGTAAATTTCAGCTCGATCGAAGAACATCAATACAACCTCTCTAGGCAAGGGGGTTGCGGTACTCGCAAAATGGCTCACCACCCCGAAAAAAATTTTTTTTTTCAAAAATTTTTGGAACGGCATATCTGGATTACACCTCAAATAAAAGCCCATGAGTTGCCCTACAAAACGTCATATTTAGATTTCTGACCTAGTTCGATTGGTAAGAAAAAAATCGATTTGAAAATCACTAAAATTTTTATGAAAAACTCATTTTTTTCGATTTGAAGTACTTTTAAAATCCAAATACCATGCCAGTCTAAAAGTTTGTATAACGTAGAGTAATCATGCCAAATTTCAACACAATCCGTGCAGTTTTACTATAGTTATATCAGTTTTTGTGATTTTGCATGTTTAGTGACATGAAATCATTGGGGGTCATTTTGTCCCACTTCCCCCTAATATAAAAATCTAAAATTTTGCAAAACATCTTCTTTAATATAGAAGAACAATCCCTGAAAATTTCAGCCTGATCGGAGAACATCGATTCAAGAAAGGGTTGCGGCTCTCGCGAACTGGCTCTTAATACTATACTATAACTTCCATCAGGACGTAATTAAAACCTTAAGGTTCTACTCATATAAGTTCCATTGATATTAAAAATATTATTCTCTAAAAGAAATCAGTGAAAAATTATTTTATGATATCTGAAAAATTGTTGCTCCATATATAACATGATATTTTTCTGCAGGCTCCTGATTGATGATCCTTTCGAAAAACAAGCCTTTTTTGAAAATAAAAAAATATAGATTGTCGAATTTTCCAACCAATTTCTAATAATCATTGTTTTGATAACCTCCAAAAATCAACTGTTCTAAACGTTTTGCCTTATCAGTGTGAAATTCAATCATTTTTGTGAATTTTTCATTATCACAATGTTGTACAAAATTTGTCAATCGATTAAACCCGAGTACGTTTTCATTGATAAATTAAAAAGATATTGCACGGACAAGATGCCCACTTTATAAAATGAACAGTCCTTATATAAATAATAATCAAATGGTGTTTGTATGCCAAAAAATGGCTTGAGAACAGGCTCTCGGATTTTGTAAATTTTCCCATAGTTATGATCCTGAAGTGCTACAACGTGTTTGTGCGTATAAAATACTTCGGATGTTTACTTGGACAGTCGAAAAACGATAGTGAGCGAAAATGTCCATTTGAATAGGACGTTTCATGATGTTTTTTAACAGCCTACTTTATGGCAAGACGAAATTTGCCGTCACCACTAATTCAACAAAAAACAATATCAACATTAAAATTTATATGAATAAAATCATTTGTCTACCAATTTGAAGAAGAATATCATGGGGGAAATTTTTATAGTTTCTTCAATACAAATTTTCTTATCTAAGCGCAAAAAGTCTCGCTGAATTTTACTAAATAGTAATAATAATAACTACATAGTTCTAATAATGAGAGATTCTCTCCTCTCTCGTTCTCTTTCGATTACAACAGTGTAATACTAAAGCTTTTGTGAGGTTTTTTTACTTTCAACCATCGAAGAAGCCATGAAAATCAACTTTTACTATGGTTCTCTAACTCGACATCGAGATACTAAATATCGATTAATGTAGAGTTCACTGTACTGCTAAAAACCATCCTGGAAAAAATCTTCGAGATCTTCCTTGAGAAATTTCTGGACGAATTTGTGGAGGATTTTCTGAAGGAGTCTTATGAGAAATCTCTGGAGTAATTTTTACTCAAAGAAATTTCTAGTTGAGATCTTGTAGAAATCCTGAACAACAATTTTGGAGGAAATCCTAAAAAATCTTCAGCCTTAAAGAAATATTTAAGTTCTAGAAGATGCCCTAAACATTGGATAAAATCATAGTCAAGCTGAATAGCTATTGATTTCTCCAATCAAGAGTAATTTCTTTCCTTAAAAAATCCATGTTGAATTTTTGAAGCAGCAAAAAAAAAGATCATTTTATCGTCTGAATTAACAATAATCGGAAAATGTTTGATTTAACAAGAGAAACAAGTATGTAGAACAACATTTTTCTGTAAAATTCATACTTTTCAAAATATATCAAAACCAAAATTTTCTTTTAATATGGGACATTTGCAATAACTTCAAAGTGTGTGCTCAAAACGGTGTGAGTTTTTGACTGCACAAATTTCAAAGTTATTTCCTACTGGCGGTAGAAATTTCAGACCAATCGGAGCTCTAGGAGCCAAGATGCAAGTATCCAAACTTAGCCTACATAATGGCAAAAGGATTTTTTTTTCGCCGGTTACTGTACCTTTGAACGAAACTCACGAAGGAATTTCTTATGAAGCCTGTTGAAGAAATAAAAAAATGAATACCTGAATAAATCTGCTTGTACTAGAATAAAATCTTGAAAAGATGCGTGTAGTAATACAAACAGTGATATCTCTCGAAAAATTATTCAATAAGTCGTAAGTCAAAAGAGTAAATAAGCTTAGTTCATTGATCCTACGAGTTTCGCAGACGAAATGCTACACGTTCCACTTTGAACCAACTCCAGTTTCACTTTTAAAACGTTTAATTTTGGAATTACAAAAACGACGTAAGTAAGATTTTCAACTTTCGCCGCTCTGTTATATTGAGAGACAATAAAGTGGTTTCTTCTCCACCGCTTAAACCTTAAGCCTAGTTTAACCATATGGATAAACGTGGTCTACGGTTTAAACGAAGGCAAAGAAATCGGTCCTAAAAGACTTAACCACGAATCAAAACAAAACACTACTTGAGTCAATATTACACTGGTACAAAAACGTCGTAAGTAATTGAACAAAACGGTCATTATGTTTTTGAGGAGAAATGATATGAAATCAGATTATTTTTTTCTAAAAATCCTGTGTTACTTACGTTGATTTGAAATAGTATCGAGATTTGTCGTAATGTTACGAGTAATGTTTGACATATTGCATGAAAAACCCCAAAGGGCACAATTTATTACGATCCAATCATCTCTAAAACATAGAGTAAAACCCATCTTTTCGAATGAGACTGGCCGAGACGGGGTTGGTGGTCTAATGGCTACCGTTCCTGCTTCATAAGCAGAAGGTAATGAGTTCAATCCCAGGCCCGTCCCTTTCCTCGTACTTTGTAGTTGTATCTTTCACTTGCTTCTATATACCACTCTTAATATATCACAGTTGATGTACCTATCACAGTTCATAGCATTTGCTAGAACCCGAGACGGACAGAAATAAACCGTTTCCCTACGCTTCCATTCGTTTATCATTATAGCATGCCTTCCTTTACGCCTGATACAGGGGCAGTCTGCTAACTAAACCAACAAGCCTCTCTGCCATAAAATTATTCCACCCTTTCTCCCTTCCCACGTGAACTGGCGTTGACGCAGTGGTATATACGGTCAACCGTGGGACCCAGTTGAATGCATCATCAATTCCTTCCCCTTCCCCTCATTGGTCTGCATTCTGACGTGGCAGGCACCATTGTTGCCTAAAAATAGAAGATCATCAGCACTTATACATTGATGGTGCCTGCTAATCCCAAGCAGTCATCTGGTTGGTTCCTTGTGTAAGTGCAGCTGATCTGGCGATACTGGAGTAGCAACCACGGGCGGCCAATCAAGCTCAAGCTTTTTTCGAATGAGACTGGCCGAGCTAGATTTAGTTTAAAATTAGTTTAGAAACAGCGTTTTCGTTAGAACAATAACCAAGAAATTTTACAAATTCAATTTCGGCTGACAACTCAGTTCACATGATGTTTCACTATTCAATACTATATGAGCAAAGAAAATTCTCGCTGAACATTACTAAAGGACCTATGTACAAATGAGAGATTTTCTCCTGTCTCGCTCTCTTTCGATTATAACAGTGGAATACTAAATCTTTTACCAAGTTTTGTTTTACTATAGATCGAAAGGATATTTCCTTGACTAGCGTTTCATACTAAACCCGCAACAGAAGAGGTTAATGTGACTCAGTTATTGATTAAAGAGAAAGTAAACAAAGAGGGCCTCTCAATGTTAGATAGGTCTTTTTTGTAACGTTGCGCGAAAATTATCATATTTTTTAATCTTTTGGCCACTTTTGAACCACTGTGCGACGTCGGCTTCCGACGTCAACCTGGCCCTGCCAGAGTATTTGTGCATTTTTGCTGCCACACATTCATCCACCCATTTCTGACGGTGGTGGCATACTGTCTTTCCATTCCGCTTGATGTTTTCTTTCCGGATTTTTGCTGATAATGTCGTGTTGTGCTTATGTTGTTGTTGTTTGAAATATTTGAATGCCGCCGCCGTTGCTGCACGACGACGTCTTTATTGACTTGGGCTTATCAGAAACCAATTACGAATGTTTTGTTGACTGGAGGTGGTCGTTGTTCTATTGAGAAGGAATTGGGGTTTATGGCAAGGTTTGTTTTAAAGAAGCGGGTGATCGACTGAAATGAGTAGATAGATGCGATATGAATCTACTGAGTAAACATATTCGGTTACGCCCTTTTGAAAAACACCTCTGGATGAAAGTTGTTTACATTGATTATCTACGATGACTGTATCAAGCGGTGGGTGTTTTCTTCTGTTGACTATTGTATTGCCACCAGTGGCTTCGTGTTTCTATTACAAGATGCTAGAAGTAATTAGTCTGAATTTGAAGCTACATTTGATATTAATACCTTTTATCTCTTTATTTATTTTCAGGTAAACAACACTAACAGTACAGACTTGATAATACCGGACTAAGAAAAAGCACTTTAGGATACCATTAGCACCTTGCTAAGTCGACGTTCAATTGAATAAAACAACTGTACAATTCACGAAGTAAGTAATAAAAAAAACTTCGGATTATTAATTCCATACTCCGAAACACAAAAGTTTTTAGAAATGGTCTGAAGTCTGATTTTGCAGGTATCTTTATCATTGAAAAATATAAAACCTTATTGAACACCCTCACCCTGTGCTGTTCCCCTCAAAATCTAAAGGAGGAAGAACCGCTTCATCGGACACCTGTCTGCCGTCTAGAACTAATTAAATTGGTTCGGACCGGGTTTCGGTCCAATTGATATCGAACCCCCCATAATTGTGAAGTAGAAGTGTAGCCTTTCCGATCAACAAGTTGCTTTTTACTTTTCGATGAAAAGATTGCGTCTATGAAGGTGGTAGGCAATAATGCCCACTCACGTCACGGCAAAACCGAGCCGGTCCAGGTGGTGGGCAAATAAGCCAACTGAAATATCCTCCAAACAGTTGTTGAGCTGAACGGTAGACCGGCACCGGCAACAACCGTGAGCTGTTCTCGGTGAAGGTTGCAAAATAACGCGAAGGCCTTCGCAGTTCGATTCCATCGAAGATGACGGTTGAGAATTGTGTGGTTTGTTGCAATTGGTCTCGAAAGTTCAAAGATTTTCAAACACTTTTCGGTTTTCGATATAGTGTCGATTAATTCGAAGGACGCAATTCATTGTGAAGGGAATAGAAACAAAGCCATTATGTATTATTATTCTTATTATATAGGAAATTGTTGACCTGGTCGATTATTTTTTGTCGACAAACCTTCACTTACCTTTAGTTTAACATTCGAAATCATTTTAATTTTGCACTTGATAAATCATGCACAAAATTCGAAAGGTGAAATTTGATAAAAGTTTAGTTAGATAGATTAAAATAAAAATTCGTTGAAAAACGTTGATATTAGACTACCAAAAGACTATTTCATTTTGCCCTCAAACATGATTACATGTCAGAATAATTGGTTCTTCCTCCTTTTGATTTTATGAGAGGTATTGCAATTTTCTCATAATTCAACCCCTGATCCTATGTTTTTCTATGAATTTCTTGAGAACATCCTGCAGGACTTTCTCAAAAGTCCAGAATTTCTTTCAGTGATCCTTGTTTGAGTTCATCGGGAATTTATATAGAAGTTCCATCGAAGATTATATGAGGATTTCGCTTAGAGATAGCTCCCGGATTTTTTGAACGAATTTCTCTAATAATTGTTGAAAAATAAAATCGTCGAGGACATTTTCAAAAAATACCTCAAGATGTTTCTGGAGAAATCTTGAAAATTTCTGGAGGAACTACTTTTTAAATTTTTTAAGATGTCCTTAACGAAAATCTTGGTGGGAATCCTAGAAAAGCCAATTGAAGAAAACCTGGATGAATTTCTGAAGGTCGTATAGGGTGTGCGTAGGAACTTTATATTCACGACACTTTTGTAGGATCGTAAATATTTGGTCTATTGTCGATCGCCCGTCCAAGTCCAGCCTGATAACTTCCCACAAATCTGCTTGCCAGCTGCGATAGCCGGCGGAAGATGATCTCGGAAACCACTGTATAGGTTACGTTAAGATTAATTCTTAGTAGGTCTTACATTCTAACTTGTTACCCTTTTTGTGTATTGGGCGTATTACTCTCTCCTTCCACTCCGGTTCTGTATCCCAGGTTAATCAATCTATGGGTTTGTTGTTTCTGAGCTGTTTTGAAGCATCCTTAATATCGCACTACTTATGTAGCCATTTTTCCTGTTGCCTTGGTGTTCCGCCTGTGCGCCATTCAGGTGTTCATCAATATTGCTGCTTCCACCTTTCAATCGCCTCGCGTTTGCCCGTCAAGATACCTTCATCCTTGTCCCGGCACAATTCGACTCGTGGTACAAAACCTTTGCGAGATTGGCTTGGTAATGGCTGCTTTTACATTACCCCGGCATTCCATAAAGACTTCGATAAACTGTCCCTCATCCGGCAACGCTATTTCGTAGCTTTGTGCGTAATCATTTGCTGGCTACTTCGGGTAGCTTTAATCGTTCCGGATTGTATTGTTGCGGGCGTCGGTACCCAATATTGTTCAAAACGTAATATCATGGGCGAAATTTAACCATAACCAGCAAATGCTCCGAATCGATGATTACGCCGCGATAGATCCTGACGTCGATAATATCCGAGAAGTGTCTTTCATCAGATAAAACGTGCTCGATTTGTGATTAAGCCTATTGGGTGATTCCAGGTATACCGATATAGGAGGCTATGCGCTACATATGACCACGTATTGTCAACGATTCGAACAAATTTTCAAAATTTTGTGAGTAAATTTCAATGAAGACGTACGAGGCCTGAGAACTCCAAAAATTGGATCCCGTAGTTTATGAACATCCGCCTACAGAATTTCAACTCAAATCTCCAATGACTACCGGTTTAGGTCTGTAGTGCGCATTTGACCTTCCCATTTGAAGTACTCAAACTCGAAGCGCCATGTCCATAAAGATCCCCTGCACTTCCGAATCAAAAAAATGGCAGTCAATTGTTCCAAAGTGGCACACTCGTACGCCAGTCGTATAATTACTACTGAATTGCTCAGTGAACTTTGTATATGGCGTTGTTCGTCGGTGTCTTATGAAAGACAGGAAGTCTCACATAAGAAATATCGGTGTCTAACGAACGACGATAACCTATATTATGTACAGCTTCTACCCTAGACCTTTCATTGGATTGTGTCTGGTACTGTTTGAAAACTGCATAATTCCATGTTCGATGAGAAGCCTGCTTCCTCTATTGAGATTCAATTAATTAGAACTCTTGCTGGAAGCCTTCCATTTTCTTTTCTAAACCGTCGGTGTCTTATGAAAGACAGGAAGTCTCACATAAGAAATATCGGTGTCTAACGAACGACGATAACCTATATTATGTACAGCTTCTACCCTAGACCTTTCATTGGATTGTGTCTGGTACTGTTTGAAAACTACATAATTCCATGTTCGATGAGAAGCCTGCTTCCTCTATTGAGATTCAATTAATTAGAACTCTTGCTGGAAGCCTTCCATTTTCTTTTCTAAACCACTGTCTGTACGGGCGTGGGTAGTTTGTGGTCCTTCCATAGAAGTCTGAGACCGCGAGACCGGTTCGAAAGGAATACGCATGGGGACCTTGGCTTCCAACAAGCATTAGCCCACAGACTCGAGTCATTACGCCTCGCACTCGGCACGTAGGTGTTAGATTTCGTTCTATGGTCAACGGATGGAGAACATGACACAACACTAAAATAGATTTTCTCATCGTCTTCGCCGTCGGACGTAACGTTTTAACAGTTATGCTCCGTAGATTGAAATGTGAACAAGTTCATGTACCACTGTAGGAAATCGAACGGTAATGGTTAACCTCTAAGTATAACCTATATGGTTGCACCCTGTGCACAGGTTATAACTGGAATCTGAAGTTTCCAACAAAAGCGATTGCTCCGTGTATTCCGACTAAAAATTTCATTTTCCGGCTAATTTTCCACCTACGGTTCTCTCCTTTGTTTCAGCCATAAAGTTCAATTATAGCATCATTCCTCTTTCGTGAACAATGCAACTACTGTTGCTACCGGTACCTACTAGGTTCCTACGCACGCCACGTGCTACTGAGGTCTTCTTGAGTTGTCCGACATGCATGCAGAATAGGGTGCGGTTTAGTTTTCAAAACTTATCCCATCCAAAAGTTTGTGTGTTCTTATGAATTCGAATCGCATCGAAAATAAACCCCAAAGATTGAGCCAAAAATATTAAGTTTACACAACAGGGCAGGTCGCTTGTTTGGAGACTTAGTCACTATTTTAATGCAAGTCTGTCAAAAACATATTTTCAATAGATGGTCTCTAAAAAGCTTCTATGTTTAAACCAAAATGATTTCCAAAGTCACTTTTTATTCACTTTTCACTTACAATAAATCTTGGTGCAGAATTTTCCAGGGAAAAACACTTTGAGAAACTCTTACGCGACTACTCCACAGTTTTCCAGGATATCCGTCTCAGATTCTTCGAGAAAAACCTTCAGGAGTTATTCTAGATATTTCTTCAGGATTACTTTCATGGTGTCCTCCATGGATCTTTCTTGAAATACCTCCACCAATTTTCCCAGAAATTGCTATAGCTGAAAAATCTTTCAAGGAATGCTTAGAGCAATTTCCCCGGAAATTGTATCAGGAATTCCTTGAGCTCTCCGATGCTACTACCTCAAGAAAGTTTCCCAGAGATTGCACGAAACAAAATCCCAGCAGTTCCTCTAGCGATTTTCATACTAATTCTTCCAATTGTTACTGTAGAAGATCTTCTATAGATCCCTACAAAGGTGTGTATTAGAGGTTTTGAAGATATTCGTATCAAGATGTTTACAGAAAACACTACGAAAATTTCTATAAGAGTATCTACGTCGAATGTATACGTTTCCATATACATTCCTCAAGAATTTTTCTACGGCTTCTCCCAGGAATTTATTTACGAGTAGTGTGTGGTCTTTCGATTCAGTTGCATGCTGGGTAGGGTGAGTGACGAAATCAAGATAAATCGTGTCTAGTTCGAGTGGTGCGAGTGCGAAAAGATATTTATGTTCAGTCGAGGATGAATTGCCTACTAGTGAGCTCGTTTCATGCTTATGATAAAACATTTTATCGTGGTTTATGTAACTTTCAAACAAGCTATGGATGATTTGTCACTACAAGTGTCGACATGAACCCTTATTTATGTTTCACATAGTTTCAATACACACATACCTTTCTTTTTTCGTCATTACTTAAAAAACCCTTTGAATAGTTCGACGTACTTTTTTATCGTCTACCAGCTTTATAATTTCACCGTGAGATAAAAATACAAAGCTTGTTTTAAGTAAGAATTACACAGCGTAACAAAAATAACATTTTTGCGTGTCTCAAGGATCAAATTATGTGTTTCTAGTAGATTTGGGGTTGCTAAATTCGATGTCGATCTCAGAAATGTTCCAGCACGCCAAAATGTATAGCCACGGATTGCCAAATTTGTATAAAATACTGGTTTATGAATCCCCGAAAATATGCCACCGATCGATAGAACTGTAAAAATTTCACCGATAAAAGCCAATAATAGCTCATAATGAAACACTGGTTTTGTTGATATTTACATGAAATTCAAAGTATGATTTATCAAACTTTTTTGTAATCGAATCCAATAAGCATGCAAAATAGGACTTCAACTTTCATATAGGATGTATTTTGGTTTGAATTCCAAGATTAAATTTAGATTAAATCGATTTTTTTCAACATGCTTGAAGCATCCATAAAAAATTCTTCATTTCTCTTATATAACAAAATACAATACTTTTATCAATAAATTACTTCTGTAGTTTTTCCAAACATTTCTCGTAAATTTTTCAAGTAAGATCCTTATGGAACTTTTAAATAATAAATTCAAATACTTAGCCGAGATTTAGAATTCAAAATGAAGTGTGTAATCTTTCCAAAATGTTTTCGAGAAACTCTAGAATCACTGTTGGGGATTTTTTTTTATTATCGGACAATTTGGGCCGGAGGTTCTCCGATTTGCATGAAATTTTCATCAGAGGTAGAGCTCGTGGATACATGACCAAAAGTGAAATTCAAAAAAATTATAGTGGCCGATTTTCCCGGAAAACTCTAGATGAATTTTCACAATTTCTCTATATACCTCAAACTTTGAAAATTCATATCTCCTGAACTATGCATCGTAGAACAAAAGTTTTTTAGTGAAATCGAAAGGAAATTTTCTCAGCAATCTATTAAAAATATAAAAAGAAAAACATTTCTCGGAAAATTTTTCACCATGGAGAAAATTGTCGGAAAAATAGCAAAAAAACTATCGTCTGTATCATGAAAAATTTTCAAAAAAATATTTTTTGTTTCATCAATCCATACTCTAACTTTCGTCCATAGACGCCAAAGTGGTATCTTTTACCGTTTGGGCGACAGAACTGAAAAACCGATGACCACCCGCACGCTTCCCATAGAAAAATGTGTTCTATTGTGGGCCTCATAACCGTGCGCTAACGGCGGCAGTAATTTACACGCATTGTAAGTGTAACGCAGTAAACCATCCTTTCCTTTCCAGTCAGAAGAAGCTTTTTGTCAATCGGAGCACTCTCTTTTGGTCTGTTGGGTGTTTTGTATGTCCTTTATTCGTAAACTTTTCTATTGAGACCAACAGTCTTTAATTGAAAACGATCCTAACATTTAATAATATAGGTAATAGGAACTGACCCTCAGCAAGCATGGGAAAATTCACTCACTCACCCGAACGCCACTGATGAAAAATAGCAAAAAATCCTAGGCGGAGTGTAGCATGAAAGCGTCGAAACCGATTGTGTAAAAGCGACAATCGGAAGGAACGCGAAGAGAAGTGAATACCAATACATTGGATCTGCGAGGCACGAGTTAATGCACTTAGCATCCATTCGCCGAATGCATTGAACTGACTGAGAGGATTCCTACTCACTGAATCATTCCGTGGTGTGGACTGCCAGTCAGTGAACGCTCATTAGCACTCAAACCCGAATGCCATTCGAACGGAATCAGAATCTAAACAATCATTCCTGGACAAACATTTCAAAAGGGCACATCGACATTGGTAAACATTGGCTTTGCAAACCGCTGTTGAACCCAATTCAACTCGATCACGCTCACCAACACCACTATCAGGAAGAGCTAACACCAATAGCTGATAGTGGGGTTAGTTTTCGTGGGCGGGCAACGTTTCAGAAAAATGGCTCAAGACCTCTTGGGCCCTTTTCAAAAGTTTGTCCTTTATCCGAATTTTGGTATTGCATTCGACTGATCAGATTCCTTTTTTTGTTTCGCTTAGTGCTCGCCGAAGAAGCAGAATGGGCACTGGAAATTGAAACGTTCGGCTTGGTTAAAAAAACTGAGTGAGTGTTTCCCATGCTTGACCCTCAGTATCATATAGTTGCCAAGCAAAAAGGATATTTATGCATAAAGTGCTATTTGAAATTTTCTTGCTTTTTTCAAATTTTGTTCAATATATCTTATGATTAGATAATTAACTAAAAGCGCGCGAATAAAATTTCAGTTTTACAAAGTGATATATTTGATATAAATTCTGATTGTTCCTTGGAAGAATATAGTATAGTATTTGCATGTATATAATACCAATCAACTGTATAACACTCAGGGACGCTATCTATTGTTCCATTGATGACTGCTGTGGAATATTCCACTGCCAGTCAGCGTGCAGCCTCTACAGTTGGCGCCAACCCAACAGCGTGCCAAACTGTATTGAGAAGCGTACGCGCGTAATGAATAATTATTGTATGTTTTGTCTGGACGTATCGTGCGCGCCTTATACAGCGCACCCATTGAATTTGTAAGAATGTAGTTTCTTTCGTTTCTCCACCGAGTAGGCATGCTGCCTCTCAGTGGTAATAAATCTGTTAAAGTAAAACCGTTCGCTTGATTTGCTGTCCGTTGTATCGTGAAAGACACAACGTAGGAAAGACGTCCTGGCCGAAACAACATATTAACAATATATTCATAAGTTTTCAAAGAAAGTGGATCTTGAGATTTGATCCTTCAAACGTTACCATAATGATTGATTGTAACAAGAACTTCCCGTGCGGCTTTCATAGAGGCTGTTAGCTTTAATACTAAATAACGTTCCTAATGAAGGGCACACAAAACACCCAACTGACCAATGGAGAGTGGTTCGATTGACGAAAAGCTTCTTCTGACTGGAAAGGAAAGGATGGTTTACTGTGTTACACTTACAATGCGTGTAAATTACTGCCGCCGTTAGCGCACGGTTATGAGGCCCACAATAGAACACATTTTCCTATGGGAAGCGTGCGGGTGGTCATCGGTTTTTCAGTTCTGTCGCCTAAACGGTAAAAGATACCACTTTGGCGTCTATGGACGAAAGTTAGAGTATGGATTGATGAAACAAAAAACATTTTTTTGAAAATTTTTAATGATACAGACGATAGTTTTTTCGCTATTTTTCCGACAGTTTTCTCCATGGTGAAAAATTTTCCGAGAAATGTTTTTCTTTTTATATTTTTAATAGATTGCTGAGAAAATTTCCTTTCGATTTCACTAAAAAACTTTTGTTCTACGATGCATAGTTCAGGAGATATGAATTTTCAAAGTTTGAGGTATATAGAGAAATCGTGAAAATTCATCTAGAGTTTTCCGGGAAAATAGGCCACTATAATTTTTTTGAATTTCACTTTTGGTCATGTATCCACGAGCTCTACCTCTGGAGAAAATTTCATGAAAATCGGAGAACCTCCGGCCCAAACCTGTCCGATAATTTAAAAAAATGCCCTGTTTGAAGATATCTTTAACAAAATGCTGTGTGAAATTGGGAAACCTATAATTAAGAATTTTTAAGTCAGATGTTTGGACAATTATTTTCAAAGGTTCATAAAAAATGCACATAGTAATACGAGCAGTAATACTTGTAATGTAACGAGAAACGCGAAAAAAACTCGGAGTAGTATACTTAGAGAAGTGTAATGTCGAAATCTTTAAGGAATCCTTATGGAAGGTAAGAAACCCAGTTTTGTTTGTTTTCTTGGTTTCTGTTTTGTTCCGGTCTGGTCTCTCATTACTCTCTTTTTTTCAGGCCTCAGGTCTCTACAGTTTTTAAAACATTTAATTCGCTACTAGCTCTGACATAATATTGCTTTGTTTCAACTAATTTTGATTCTTCTTCAAAATTAAATTTATGATTTTTTTTACAAATCATAATTGTTTAAAATTATAACTAGTATTAGTTAAACTTTTGTTAAACACATTCCTCATTTTAAGATAAAAAATTAGATATCATATTTTTAATAAAGAGAATTAAAAAAGTAGATTTGAGCATTATATCTTCTATGTCCGCCCTAATTGTTAATCTCTTGGCAGATACGCGTTTTTTTGTATCTGTCAAAAGATAAGCAAAAAGGTACAATACTCAATTCTATTTTTTTATGAACTTTGTTTGCCCAAAATTTTTGGAATAATCTACTAATTCCAAATCTTTTTACTTGATTTTAAAGTGAATTTGATTGTTTTCATACAACGTATAACAAACCAGTATTTTTTTAGTAGATGAAAAAAACGAATTTAGTACTACACCATTTAATTTCACTAGAGTTTGTATCTTTTAACAGATACGCGTATTTCGACCTCAACTGTAAGTCGAAGTCGAGTCTTGTACACGACACCAGTATCCTGAAGACTGCCTTACATACAGTTGAAGACGGCCTTACAGTTGAGGTCGAAATACGCGTATTTGGCAAAGGATACAAACTCTAGTGGAAAGAATTGCTATAGTACTAAATTCGTTTTTTCGTCTATTTATAGGTATTCCACTAAACAGCTCGAAGACTTATTATCAATATATTTTTGTTTTATTCATTCAACAGACTTACCTAAAACATAATTTATTAAAAAACGTTCGATTTTATTTGGATTGTTTAGGTTTCAATTACGTTTTTAATTTTGAAATTAAGTTTGTCTTAATTTAAGTATATTTGTCAAACTACAACAATAAACAAGGCACACCCCAAAAAAATATTCCTTTAAAATGATACAAAAATCATTGCTAAAACCTTTTTATCTGTTTAACATAGTAAGATTACAGCTTCATCTGTAATATTAACGTTCATGGCTAAGTGGCCCGTCATTCGTCATTCATTGAAATGAGAAAAAATTGGATTAAATTACGTTTAACTAATACTATTTGATTTTGATATTCTAGTATTAAGGAGAGCAGTGAGAACTTTCAAAAAATAAGCCGCACCCTAATGGCAGATTTTCATTCTGACGGAATTTCGTCGGAAAAGTTTTTTTTTGCTATTACTTCTGTTTCGCTTTTTAATATCATTTCGATTCAAGCGGTACCACAGGTTGGCTGACCGGTGGTTCACGGATGGATCTGAATACCAACCGAACCTCTACTGGTCATGACGGTGGACGATCTACGACCGTCCGGACGGGAAATGGAAGCCATTTCGCCACTTGTTTTATTACCTCTCGCTGACTTCTTTGGTTGTTGGGCGCTGACAGGTTCCGTTGTTCGTTTTTGGTCACCGGTTGACGGAGTTGTGATGTGTGCGTGGGAAGGGTTGAGGGGTAAGGCTTTGAGATTTTGTGTTCATGTGGGCATACAATGTACAATCCACCCTGGTCAAGATATTCAACTAGAAGTTGTAGACTTCGGTTTCTGCGACTTGAAATTTGCTGTACGAATTTGGAATTTTGATTGTCCTCTGCAACTTGGTTAGAAAGGTGCTGTGCGCAGAGTTCAGATATGGTTATGATGCAAAACTAACCTGAAGATATCTGTGCTAAATTCCTAGTGCGGTCCAGAATATTTTAGGTTTGGAAAATTCCCCTTCTCTAGACATAAAGTATCATCTTACCTGCCAGACGGTATACAATTGCAAAAAATGAAACATTCTAAGTCAATATCTTTGGGAGGGCTTTCAGGACACTATCCCAGTCGGATTTAATAAGAGTAAGAGTAAGCATACGGACGTTTGGCATAATGGGAATTATATCCCTATTCGAAATGTTACCTGTTCGTGTATGAAATTATTTTATGCGCAACGTCCATTATAAAAAACGGTTTTATGCGGAACGTCTTTATACGAAATGGACCATCCCTTCCCTATTTAGAGCTTCTTCTTCACTACTGATACCTAAGTACACTTCTGTCCGCCAGCAATCTCAACCGCGCTGACTAGCTAGACTTGCGTAGTAGTACATCATCATCGTATCTCTTTTCTTCCTCTTGGAAATTCACCTCTCTCGGTCGCTGACTTTAGTAGGTAACAGTAGGAACCCTACTCTGCCACCTTTCCTCATTCATCTTTGCGCCGAACAATCGCGCATTGCAATGACCGGAATCGGAAGATTAGCAATAACTGTAACTCTCTCGTGTATCAATGGACGATGCCACGGCGGTTTTTGTTTTGTTGCCGTATTGTATGGCTTCTTGGCATTCTTTTTGTCCATTTCTTAATCGCTTGTCGGAAGACGACGGAAGAAGAGTGATATATAGCGTAACTTTTGAAAAAGGGCCTATCTGCAAAACGTAAACCCTGAGACAACCCTAATCGATGATTCAGTACCATTTTTATTTATCCTATTTTAAACTTATTCACTTTTTTACTAGTTTTATGCTTGTGGTTTCACTCATTATTACGCTGCCGTTATACGCATAATTGTCCCATGTTACTTTTTGTGCATTTTGACTTTTTGTCATTAAACAGTTTATTTTTACGTATAGTTTTAGAAAACACACACCAAAAATTAACTTTGTTCGGAAACTCAATGAAAAGCAAGCCAAGTCAATTTGTCCCATTGTTGAATTTCTACGCATAACTGTCCCACTACTGTATTTCTACGCATAACTGTCACACTATACAATTCGCTGCGCTGATCTCGAACAAAATAGTCAGTAGGCAGTTTTGAATTAGCTGGTGTTTGGGAAAATCGTTTTGAACACCTTCTTACGTTGGCTTTACATCCCATGTGGAACACAACCTGTTTTTTTTTTTTTTATTTTCGAGTCCATGGCTTGCGACAAATCAACTTCATGATTTAGCCAACCAAGTCTAAATAAAAATAGTTCGAAAGTTTTTGGATGACTTGGCCACAAGCTGGGTTGTTCCGAATACCGGTTAATTGGTGGAAGTGGCCATATTATATTGGCGAATCTGAAACCTGGCTTGCAACATATTAATTTTCATGAATTTGCAGATCATGTCTAAAGGTGGTTCAAATGTATTTGAATAACTTGACCACATGTCGGATTGTTCCGAATTCCCGGTTGGCGATTCTGAGACCTATCTTGCGACACATCAAACTTGATAAAGTCAAGAAGATGTCAAAGTCATGTCAAAAGAAGAATAGTTCAAGAGGTTTTGAGTGACCTGGCCACATACTGGGTTATTCTGGATAATTGGTTCTTCGATGAAAGTGGCAAATATGTTGATGGTTCTGAAGCTTTATTTGCGATGTATCAAAAATCATGATTTTGCAAACCAAGTCCAAAGAAATGTCAAATCGTGTAAAGATTTGTGTCGTTAATTTTGAGTTAAATATTTACTCCGCAAAATAACCTTGAATTTGCAGATGAGTTTCTGTCAAACCTGCAGCTGGAAGAGTCGATATATTAATTTATAACATCTTATAAACTCTATAACTTACTCATCCACTCTTTCTTTCACTAACTCATACATTGTCTCATTATCACACATACAGAAAACTTTGCTTCCCATCCCAAACTATAAAATTGTATTTCTTCACTTCCCCACACGTGGCTCCGTTTGGCACATGTCACTTGAGCCGTCATTAGGTGCCTTAAGATAGTCTTGAGGATATACGTCCGCTATATTCGGTACAATCTATACGTAAGAACGGTCATCTACAGCATTATGCTTAGCACATAATTGGTCACTAATATCAGTGGGACTGTTATGCGTAGAAATTTACCAAAAACCTCGTATTTCTAGGCATAACAGTCCCACTTTGAATTTCGTAGCTAAATCTACTTTATTCCCATAAGAAAAACTCTTGACTCTAATGAACACGCTATTTTTTATACTGTTGTGAAGATTTTAATTTAATTTACCACACACCTGGTCAATACGAGGCCTAAATGTGTTAAAATCTTTGAACGCGTTTTTCTCGATTGCATATTTTGGAACATGGGACAATTATGCCTATAACGGCAGTACGAGGCCCATAACATTTAAATGCTCAAATAACACAAAAACTCGCAAAAAGGGTTGATTTCATACATCATTGGCAGATGGGCCGTTTTACGAGTCTCATAACCAGTAAGGCCCTTTGATTGAACATGGTTTCAGTTTGGCCCTTTGGTTGACCATAATTCCAGTTTTGACCCTTTACAATTTGCTAAAATTATTGATTAGTGAAGTTATTTGCATTGTTTTTTTAACAAAATCAAACAAAATTGTATTGGATTAATGGCTAAATATTTAAAAAAGGCCAAATTGATTTTGATGGGAATTTTCTATTAGGCCTTTCCATGTCCAGTTAGGTCGTTGTAGGGGCCATCCTTAGCCGAGTGGTTAAAGTCCGCGGCTACAAAGCACAGCCATGCTGAAAAATTGGCAAAGAAAACTCTCAATTAGTAACTGTGGAAGTGCTCATAAATAACACTGCGCTGAGAAGCAGGCTTTGTCCCAGTGAGAACGTAATGCCAAGAAGAACAATAAGATGTCCAGTTAGGTCCTTTTGAGTGTCCCATTATCATAAAATTTGAATAAAATCCACTTCCTAAAATGCATTTTGCATGTTCGTGAGGTTATTTTCGTGGGGACATTTACGTAAAAATTAATACGAACAATGAAAAATGGAGTTGTTTATTTGCAGTTAATCCCATTTCAAATGTTTCGTCAGATACCTTGCATTTTCTCTAGCAGCACCAACGCAGCGGTACCAACTGTATCGGTGTGAGTTTAATACGCTTTCGCACTGTTTTACGGTCGCCGTTTGACGCGGCGGTACTCGTCGACCGGTCGGTGAAACTCTTGCTTTATGAAGTTATAAAACCCGAGAGTTACCTGCGTTGCATCAACAATCCACGGAGGAGGATATGACCCAAGAGCAATCAATGACATGTCTGTGGTCGGAACATTACATACAATTACTTTTTCTACGACCGCAGGGCAGGTGGCGGGTCTTATTTTGGAGAGTTGGTCATTATTTTAGAAATGTCACTTCCTTACCATTTCCTGCTTGTATTGAACCCTTGTGCAAAATTCTAGAGGGTCCAGTCCAGAAGCCTTCAGAGACTTTTACGTGAATACTTCACAAGTTCTTTCGGAATTTCTTCTCGGGTTCCTCGATGAAAAGCTTCATAAATTATGTGAGTGATATCTTCGAAGTTTTCTTCTTGAATATTCCAAAGTACTCCTCGAGGGATCACACCCAGAATACCTCTGGAGATTCTGTCATTAATTCTCCCAGGAATTCCTCCAATGATTTCCCAAAGGATTCTTAGAGGAATTTCTCAGGGATTATCTCAGGAGTCCTTTCAGTGATTTGTTACTCTAGTACCTAGATAATCCTAAGCTTTCCACAGCATTTTTTTTTTTCAAGCAAATCCACATAGATTCAAAGTTTTTAAAAAGTTCCCTTTAAGGATCTTTCCTGGAATCCATATACGAGTTACTCCAGTAGTTCCTACGCTGAGAATTCTAGCCATTTTTATATAGATTCCTATAAAATTCCTAGGGGAATTTTTAGAGACTTTTAAAAAATTCACCCAGAAAATCTGTAAAGCACTTTTTCAGGATGTCCTCATGAAGTGCTTCCAGAAATATCTCCAGGTATTTCACCCAAGGATTACTCTTGCAGATCTTCCAAACATTTCTCAAGTCAAACATTTATAGATGATCAGCAATCATTCCAGTATTTTGTCCGATCATTCCTCCACATATTTTTTCAGATATTCGTAGGACTGAAAGTGTCAAGAAATTCCTTCAAAAAATGATGCACAACCGAATGCTAAGATAAACTCGTTTTATTATTTTTTCAATAAATATTTTAGCAATTTATATAGAGTAATATCGATGACTTTCGCAAGAATCCAGAGACCCTTGAAAGAGTTCATCAAGAACATCTACAGAAGCTTCATAAGTCAAGTTTTTAAAAAGTTTATATTTTCAATGGAAAATCTTCAATGTCTCTAGTTTAACTAAAAGGGTCTCAAAAGTAACTTTATTCCATGTTATGCTTGCAGTGATCCCTCTTGCAAAATTTTAGAGGCTCCAGAGAAACATTAAGAGATTATTACGCATTCTACAGATTCTTGAAAATGTGTTATTAAATTTCTCAACGAAAAGCTTCAAAAATTATTCTAGACATTCCTGTTCTAGAATACTTTCAGGGACTACAAATACAGTATGGCCCATTTGTTATATATTTTTTACTAACCTAACTAATGTACTAAAGCAAAAAAGTAGATTTAAACTACGTTTATTTGGCTTTCTCAATCAAGGGAAAAAATCAAAACGGTGTGTTTTGCTTTGCCCTTGCAAAAAAGTAGGATGGTTTTGTTCTTTAAAATTCAGAAAAAGTGTTTGATGGTCGTATACTCTGTTGATGAACTTTCCACCTTCGAAAATAATACTTAATCGTTAAAAATATTCGTTTTCTTGGTACCGTAATCCGGGAGCAAATTGATCACTATTTCACAAATTTTTATCATGTTTTCCTTTGGAATTCAAAAATTGTCAAATTTATTTCGGTAAAATCAGTACTTCATTGATCTCTATCAGTTTATGTAATCAATTTTTTATGAAATAAAATTGAACATTTCATAAAATTAGTTTTAATATCAAAAATTGAAAATGACACATTCGGGCGAAATTGATCATTATATAATAAAGCATATTTTAGAATCCAAAATTTTCCTATCTACTAAATTTGGGTCTCCTGAAACTGAAAACGGTGTAAAAATTATTACAACTCGTGTGTATGCAATTTTCCTTGAAATAAGCACGTTAGTCAACAATAAACGGTTTTATGAGCAAAAAACTATTTTTGTAATGCTGTACGATTTCGAAAATGAGTTCAGCAGTTCACACTCAAGTTTACACAACATTTTTAACACTCAAAGTTTACATGCTGGCTTAGCACCAACGGATTGTTTGGTAGCGACATTTCCAACAGTATTGCTAACCAGCAATATGATGAGTTTCGTATTCCTCTCTAGTAAGGAGAAAGTAAAAGATAAAAATCATATTCAAAGTGAAACATAGGGTCTAAACAGAGTAACCAATACAAATAATAAATAACAATTTGGTTTAGTCTTCAATTTTTAATATAAAAACTGCCATTAAACATGATATGACGATTTTCGCATTTTTTTATGGGTCATACTGTACATTTCTTCTAGAATACTTTCAGGGATTATCCTCCTACAGGGATTGCTCTGATTTTTTCCAGGGACTATTCTTCTAGAATACTTGCAGGGACTATCCTCCTACAGGGATTGCTCTATTGCTCTGCTTTTTCCAAGGACTATTTTAGGATTTCGTCCAGATATTTTTCCACTAATTCTTCCATTGAATTTTCTAGTTATTTTTTTTTGTTCTTCCAAGAAAATCTACAAAGGTTCATAGGGTTTTAAACATATTTTTTTAGGATTTTCAATGGAATCTTTCGAAAATTCTTGCACGAATACTACTATTGAGGAATTGTCTCAAAACTTCAATGAGGAATTGCTCGGAAATCTGATGAGAACTTTTTCAAGAATTCCTTAATAAATTCGACCTGGAGTTCTTGATGGAATTCCTTTATAATTTTTATGTAAGATTTTACACCAGGTAAAACAAATTTCTTCGAGGTTTTCCATGCGATGTTTTTCAGGTAATTTCACAAAAAAATCCCGCTGGATAATATCCAGAGATGTAGTTGACTATTTTCAATTGATTGGTTTAGCAATTTATCTAAGATTTTTTCTAAAATTTTTCAGTAGTTGGTGATGGTAACTTTTAAACTTAAACAAGTTTTAGCATAAGCTGCTTTAGAATCTCCATTAATTTATAACAAAAATCCCGGAAAAAATGCTTGAAAACAAAAACAAGTCCTCTGACTTGTTTATCAAATAATTTAGGGGAGATGTCCAGAAGAAATCTCTGCGAAAATTCCTGATGATATCCTTAGATAATCCTTGGAGAAACTGAAAATTGAAACATAGAAATCTTAAAGAAAGACAAATCTAAGAAACCCTTGGAGGCATCTCTGGTTTAAATTCGAGGAGATTTTCTGAACGAGAATCTTAGACGAGGAAGTCCAAGGGAAATCTGTAGAAAAAAAACATTGGATAAATTTTTGAAAGACTTTATTCAAATTTTTGAAAAATATTTTTAAAATCTTTGAGTGATTAAATTCTTGAAGGTATCTGAAACAAAACTCTTGGAGTAAGTCATTATGGAAGTAAAGTGCCCAAAATAACTAAAAGCACTCCTAAAAATCTTTAGAGTTATATCTGAAGGAAACTGAGAGCAATTTCCTGAATTATTTTCCGATGATATTTCTAGAGAAAATCATGAAGAGACACGAGTAGTAATACTTGTCGCAATGTCACGAGGGATTCCCACAAATGTTTATTGAATATTCTTGGTTCTTGTGCCTATTAGGTCTTTTTTGTGTATTTTTCTTTTGTTTTGAGAGATTTCTCAAGTTTTATTTTTAAGACACTACTACCAGCCCGGAAATTATGATTTTTGAAAAATTTCCTCATAATGACTTTGAATTTTTGAAGAATTTCCGGGATAGTTTTTTGAAAACTTCCTTGAAAATTTTCTCATAAAACATCTTGAGAAGTTCTTAAAGAAATCTTAGGAGGAATATCCGGAGGAATTTTTTGAAGTTGTATCCTTAGAGAAATTCTTGGTTGAATTCTTAAAGAAATGCTGAACGAAAATAGGGAAGAAAACACTAAAAATAATCCATGGCATCATTGGTGATTTTTTTTTTCTGAGGATGTCTCTAACAAAAATCTTAGAGTGAATCCTAGGGAAATCAATGGATCAATCACAAGAATTGCTGGAAATATTAGGACCTTCTTAAAAAATTTAAAGACAAACTTTTAGAAATTTTTGGAGAAATTTCTGGTAAAATCTCTGGAGTAATTATGGTGGCAATCCCTAGAAGAAAAACAAAGGTACAACGAAATCCTTTGGGAAATTCCGAACATGTTGGTTCAGGCGGTTTCTTATTCTCGTTGTACTCTGTTTTCGTGTTCAAACCGAAACACTCGAACCTGAACCTAAACCCAAACGTGTGTAAAGTGAACATCGGTTCATTTGCACCTCGATTGCAACCTCGGTCTAAATTTTGATACAAATCCTCGATTGTTTTCGAGGTTGAGAACGATAGCACAAAACAGTTGAAATCCACGCTTATCAGTTTCTACTTATCTTGTCTTGTATGATATAGTTAAATTCTTCGTTTTTTCATAAAGTTTTAGCGCTTGTTACTTAACTTATTGATCTTAGTTTTTCTGCTTAAGTAAACACGTATTCAAGACTCAAGATTCTTGAAATTTTTACCAAGAAATTCCATATATGATCGTAGCAATTTATCAGCGTGGGCTTGAACAATTCTCAGTCTGTCTGCTTTGTGTCATTATTTGCACCGATGTTTGAACCGAAGTACACATGTACCGGGTTTGATGTGGTACACTGGTTTAGAGATGAAGCGCGTTCACGGTTCAACACAAGTTGCAAGGTTTAAACCAAAATTGACACCAGTTTTGTTTATAGGAAGACTGAAAAGAAGCACTAATAAAACTTTCGAAAACTTTAGACAAACACTTGGATTTATTTATGATTCTAATTTACTATATGCTTGTATGGCTTCTTCGATCAATCATTATGAAAACTCATGTCCTGGTTCCGTTCAGTTTCTTTTAGTTTTTTGCATCCTGTTTAGTCTTTTTTTAATGCCTGTTCCTTTTTTTCCTGTTTGATCTCTTTTTGATTCCTGTAAAGTTTCTTTTTTTTTCAAGCTCCTGTTTAGTCTGTTTTCGATACATATTTAGTTTTTTTTTTGTTTTCTTTATTTCTGTTTAGCCGCTTATAGATTCTTGCTTAGTTTATTTTCGTTTTTTTTGGTCTTTTTTATTCCTGTTTAGTCTCCTTTAAGTCACTTATTCCAAGCAAGAAATTTCTTAATTTCTTATTTCTATGACACCCAGTCGCTTCCATCCATGCGGCTCCTGTTTGGGCAAAGGTGCCAGTTGACAACAGATTGCGCTGTGTGATCTTGCATTACTAAAGCCTCGATTGGTGCTGCTGCTGCTGTTGCTGCTTCTGTTGCGTTGGGTTTGTGTTGCGGTTTTCCACGGGTGGCCCAGAGAACAGGTTTCAAATCGGCTCGTAAATTATGCCTCCCCGAGTGACATCGCGCCGCGCAAAACGTCGATCTGCGTTGGCTTCTGATGTAGTTTTTTAGCTGGCTTACCAACAGCGGAGTGTGGAGTCACGTTGCGTCGTGTTTGTTGTTTTGGGACGGAAATGATCTGGTTATAGGAGTTGATACCAATCGAACAGCAAATATGAATGACGGACGACGACTGGTCCCCGATGGGGACACGGTTGTTAAGTGTCTGTGTGAAATGAAAGGGGAGCATTTCGTAATCATTTCTACTTGGTTGATCGTTTATGACGTTCCTTTCTAACAGTTGGTTATGAGTTTTAGCACTAATTAATGAGTGCGTTAATGATCCAATATTAGTTGTTTAGTATCTGTGCATTTCACATAGGAGGTCTCGATCGGACAGGAAATATAAACTTTTTTAATTTATCATTCTAATGTTGCAACGATATCTAATTGACTGTTCTATCCGGTTAGTTCATTTTTTCCAAGTGTTTCAGATATTTAATTGTGACCAAACTTGAAACTAGACACCACTACTAGGCCTGCCTTTGTCTCTATCTGCAAACAGGTACAAAGGTTGTATAACGATTTGTGTTTTTTTCAAACTGCAATAAAAATGTTTAAAGCATTTGTCTGTCTATTTATCATGAACTCTACCTAGTACTATTCAATCTTATTACTAGCAAAAACTCAGGCTTTGGAATTATCATCCTTAAATTTACCCCCTCAAAAATAAAAAGACCGAAATTGTAAAAAAGAAGCACCATCTGATTCTTTCGGCGAACGATAAATAAAAGTTGAAAAGGTTCTGACTCTTGTCGATGATGCCTTTGCTTTACATGGATTTTTTTTTATTTTCGCTATTCATGTTGTTCATTTGCACTTTGTTACGCGAAAATAATGCCGATTACGAGGGCAAAAGCAGCGAGCTAATTAGGCCGTCGAAAATATAGCTGGCAATGAATGGGTAAATACTTGAAAATTGGAATAATTAGCAATGATTGCTTACTCATCGTCATTCTTTGCGAAAGAAATTTCATGAGCAATGTACTAATTTTGTTTTTTTTTTCTCTATTTACAGGTACAAAATTTGCTCGCATTTAATGATATGCGATAACAAATGACTGGATTGTAGAGAGGTAATCTATAGGTAATAGCATAGTTTAACTACTCATCCGCACTTTCATTTTCAATTTCTGTTGTGAGGTCCTTGGCTAGCAACTATAGCACAAAATCTGTAGGATCAAATATCAGGTGTTTTTCGGGCTCGACACTTTTTTTACTTCCCTTAAGGTCAGGTATTTTTCCACAGATCTCTCCAGAAATTCCTATAAAGCTGACGTCAGCGATTTTTCGAGGGCTGCTTAAGACGAAGTAGGCCGTCATTGAAAATTGTACGCGTCGTTGATGATTGTTGCTAATTCATCTCACGATTTCGAATCAAAGAAAATCAGTTGATTTTGCACTGACACAGCTGAAAAAGTATCAGCATGCTTCATGCATGTTAGCGTGTACAGTGATACTTTTTCAAGTCAATATAAACTATCAAGATTGAGTTTTATCACTTTGAAATGCAAGCTGAAAAGTCATCATTGTTGCCCAGGCATTGCAGAATTCGCTCTCATTTGAGTATGAAGCACGATCAAAGCAAGCAAAGAAAAACATCCCATCTTTGCGGTCCACGATCGTCATTGTATCGTAAGGTGTAACAAGTCTGATAGATGGAAGCAGCGAGCGAGAGCCCCAAAGAGAGAGCGATGATAAAATTCATTTTTCTCGCTTGTTAACCGTTGGGGATAGGTGTCTTTACTGGCTCGATAAACAATCCACGAGCTTCCAATAGCAATAGTGTCCCCCAGGTTTGGAGCATGTTTAGAGGGGTTTTATCATGCTCTACTATCCCCCAATCTGATCAAAGTTGTAGCAGTATACGATAAACAGTCTCTCATAATGTGCAGCATGTTATGATAGTTACAGGGAGCGATACGTGAGAGATTCTCTTAATTTTCTCAGGATTCAATCCTTGCGGGCTACTAAGCCTTAAATACTTTGGTCCAGAATCTTAGAATATTAGCCTATTCCTTCTTCCGTTGACACTTTCAGTAATTCCTACAGAGTTTGCTTCACAAATTGCTTCAGGCATTCTTTTAAAATTCCTTTCAGTAATTATCCTCTCTGTTGTTACCAAATTTGATCGCAACAAAAACACAAATTGGCTTGTCTGCCTAGGTTGAATAATAAATAGAGTATCTAATCTACTGAATCCAAACCTTGATTAATATGTTATAGACAACATTTCGACAAGTTTTTACTAAGCATTCGAGGCAACGTATGAAATGTATATGGCATGCTCAAATTTGGTCTGAAATAACACTCTCAAGATTGATGCCAGTAAACATACCTCACTTTAAAAAAAAAATGGTGAACCATTTACATAATGAATACCCCATGGGCAGTAGCCAAGCAGTAGCATTAAATCACTCTCCAAAAATGGGCAGCAGCATAATCCTGGCCATAACCAGCAACATGACACGTTACACTTCGCATCACCAATGAGCCGTGCATTTTCATATTCTTCAATTTTCAACATGACTAATCCCCATCGACCGGTTTCCAAATGATGGATAGCGGGTCCCGCCGAACGATCAGCAGCAGCAGCACTCTGACAACCAACAAACTTACTGACTGACTGACTGGCTGACTTTGTTATTGTTGACGCGCGATATGGTTGCCGCTGTTGTTGGTTGGCAATTCCCGAACACCGTGGTACAATAGAGTTATAACCGATTTTGTTACTAAGTTAGTACGATTTTTCCTTACAAAAAGGCGTATAAATTTGGCTGACTGAAAAATTTAACAAAATATTCTATACATTAAACGAAATTGTAACAAGATGTATTATAATTTTTGAAACAATTCTAATTCGTTATTCGAATATTTGTTCTTAGCTGTGCGGATATTGGTACACCGACCCTAATTGTTTTTTTTTTTGTTTTTGTTTAAACAAATTTAAAAAAGAATTTGTTATAACAAATTATGTCTCAATTGAATTATGATTCTCCAACTCAGAGTGCTTCCAACGAAAATTAAACAAAATTTGTCATTTGTAATATATTTTGGCTATGATTGAGAAACAATTCTGTTGTATTCCACAGCACGGGTTAATGGTTATGTAAAGAACTGAACAGAGACCGTCGTCTTCGTCATCGTCGACAGCGTAAACCCACTCAATCGAATCCGCGACATGGTTCAAGGTTTCGTAAAAGAACCAATATAATGTGCATGCGATGCTCTCTACTGTAGTAGTCTACGGGCTAGGATCCGAAAAACTGGCTGTACAGCACACGCAAGCGACGATGTTGTTCCAGTTGAAGCTGGTATCAGCTGCGGAGAAGCGGCATGGCAGTGGCCAACAACTCTCCGTTCGTGATACACATTAGTAACCAACAAACGAACCTAATGTGTATCGAAACTTGTGTATGATTAGTGGTGCTTCTTTATTGGTCTTTTGATTGAACACTAATTGTAATTGAGAAATCAATTGTTCAATTGATGTAGGTAAAACTCACAGTTGTAATGGTACAAGTATAAAACTGGTAGCTTTAGAACTATTTTTGTCAAAAGATCCTTTATCAATCAATCAAACTTGAACACTAGATAATTTTTTTGCAAAAGTTGTTCAAACGTCTAAAATTATTTTTTAATGACTAAAAAAATGCTTTCACTGTTGAATTTGATGGAAGTTTAATCGATAAATGCAATGTAAAACTTTTTCGACCAGTATTATTTTTCGACTCGCTTTTGAGCCAGTAAAACAAAAAGTTCGAACCGTTTTGTTTAGAATTGTCGGTCTCTATAATTATTTAAACATATTTTTATAATATGAGTTGAAATTTTCCTATAATATTTATGCACAACTAATTTATAACTTTAATTGTATGTTATAGATGTTGATTGGGGCCTTGCTTAGCCGAGTGGTTTGAGTCCGCGGCTACAAAGCAAAGCCATGCTGAAGGTGTCTGGGTTCGATTCCCGCTTGGTCCAGGATCTATTCGTAATGGAAATTTCCTTGATTTTCCTGGGCATAGAGTATCATCGTACCTGCCACTAGGATTTTATTTCAGATGCCGAGAGTTTTCCGCAGAAAATACAAAGACAGACATGGACCGCCATCCAAATGGTCGCAGCTAAACGTTCCATCGATTCCGGAATGTCTGTGAGATATGCATTGATCATGTACCAAATGCCGAGAAATATGCCGCAACCCGTTCAATTTGAATGGTGTTCATTTTACCCCCACTGCATGTTCATTTTACCCCCAGTATATGTTCATTTTACCCACGTGTTTAGAACATTGACTCTGTGGAAAGAAATTTTCAAAATTATAATAATGTTGATAAAATTCTATTTTGATCCTTCTTCAATTCTAAGCTATTTAAAAAGAATCTGACAGCTTCATAAGCAAGAAAACACGAAAATTGCTTAGGGTGTTCATTTTACCCCCAGTTCCCCTATCAAAAACTAAGAAACATACATCGCTGAAAATTTGAGAGTAAACGTAAAATTTTCTGAACTTTCAACATTCAAAACACGAAAAAACGGATTTGTTGTTATTTCTTTTTCATGTAAAAAACAATGTTTGTGAAATTTCATATTTTTCTTGAATATCATAATCAAAATCTTTAGCTATCATTTCGTCCAAGAAAATTGAAAATCATCCAAGCGGTTTAAAAGTTATGATATTTTTAAAAATTAAAATTTTGCTAAGTCTCGATTTTTCTGGTCACCCTATTTCGGAAATGGTCACCCTGATCACAAAATCCTTAAACACGTGTATCCTTATTACGGATAAGGAACAAAATAGCAAATTTTTACGGAACTCGGTGACCTACTGGATTGGTTTTCAAGGAATGGAATAAATCAGACTTTTATTTTACTCATGAAATGTGTAAACGTCAATGAAACCAGAGTTTTATACAACTTTGTCAACCTGTAGCCCAAAATTGTGACGTGCTGGAACATTTCTGAGAACGGCATCAGATTCAGCAACCCCACTACTGTCTACTAGAGACACATAATTTAACCCTTGAGACACGCAACGATATCATTTTTGTTACGCTATGTAATCTATGAAGCACGTAACTCGAGGAACTCACGAAAACATCCTGAACCGTCTGAGATTCGGATCCCAGGCAGAGGAAGGTTGGAAACACAAATAATGAAAATACAGAATTGATTTCGTTTCCTTGACTGATGAACGACGACGTTCCACTTCATAACTTCTGCTGACAAACAGTTCATGCATTCGGCGACAGCGTATAACTCCATAAAAGTGAAAGGAGAATAGCTGATGATTCACTTAATCATTCGAGAGTGTTTTCCGATGCGACGTTGTCTGGCCACAATTGCATTGGAAGCATTATTTATAGCTTATCCGGCCGACCGAGGACAGGTGAATTATCCGCCTTCTTGTCGCACACGCAAGCAAGGCGTTGGTGGGTGAAGCAATTTTGGTTAGCGTGGTGTCGAAAAAAAATATTGGACAGGAAGTAGGAGGATACACGACAGACATACAGTATTGCCAACGGAAGGCGACAAGACCAGACAGCAGTGTTGATAGACTCACATTCAAAATCTCAATCAATACGCTCTCCCGTGAGAGCAAACTCATTAGAGATCTGCTTCGCAAATCTCACGCTTGAGATTTTGATGCAAAATCAACTCAATCAACTCAAACCGTCAAAAATGATTCATTCACAAAAACCGGCAAAAACTCGTGAAACTCGAATGTTGTTGTTTACGTTAGAAAGGATTACTATAATTTTACCAGACTAACAAGAAATTATTGCCGTGTGTGAGTAAACTGTGGAAATACGAGACAATGAGTCAAAAAGGTGAGCCAACTCATCCATGATATTTTGACTGCTGAGTTGCATGATTGACAACTCACGCATGAAAAATCTCAAGCGTGAGTTGTGAGAAATTGAGTTATTCACAACACTGCCAGACAGGGACCGAATTTGAAAGCAAGTTGCCCGGATGCGATTGGTATGGGTGCTTCTTTTGCCATTCGGTTCTTGAAGATTTATGTTATTTTGTTTTTTTTTTTTTACCATGGTTAAGAATTGGATTTATAAGGAATGTCCTGATAGAGTCTGTTGACAAACGTTTCAGAAAAAAAAACATGAGGATACTGAAGGGAATCAATAAATCAAACATTGGATATGAGTCACGTATGATGTGTGGTTTGAATATTTAAAAGATAAGAGGAAACCTAATTTGTTGTTTAGCATTACGGGACAGATAATGTCTCACTCAAAACATGTCGTAATTACGAGTCGTAATGTTGAATTCTGGACAAGCTTGTAAAACTTATACGAATTTATGGAGGAATGTTATTAAGTATTTGGAGGAATTTTGAAAACAAAGAAGTTAGTACGGGAGGAATAATTATATAATCTCAGTTACAATGCAAGGTACAATTGGTGAAACACTATTTCAAGAGCTTGGATCATTAGGATTAGAATCATTACTTGGAAGCAGTTCAAATTGAGTCCAGGAGAAATTTCTGACGTGTATCCTAAGGTAATCGATTCCTTGGCTACTCGCAAAAACGACGTTTTAAGGTGTCTTTAGAAGCATTTCTGGTCAAGATATTCCTAATGGATTATTTAAAGATATTTCAAAAATATTGGGACAAACTGGTTATATTTGCACAGTCGACGTAAGTGCCACAATAAAAATCTTGGAATCAATTATGGTTGTATTTCGTAGGAACCAATAGATGGATTCCAACATAAAACTGGACTCATAGGAATCCATGGTCAAATAATTTGTTAACCAATTGTCGAAGAAATTCTTGTGGCATCCTCAGAAGACATTCTTAAGGAAATTACGACTAGATATTCCTAAACTGTTGTACCTAAAGAAATATTGTAGGATTTGATAGACATATCTTATGCAATTGTTGCATGTATTTTGGGAGGAAGCCTTGACGAATTGGCACATTTCCTATGAGTGGTACATAGGAAATCCGTTGTCATAAACCGTCCTGAAATGTAATTACCTTCGAAATTGCTCCAATACCCCAGCCACATAGAAACACGATGCCGCTCTCGAAAAGTGTACCGGAAGGCGAAACATCCGTACTCTTCACCTAATTGGAAGCTTTCGCAAACAAAAGCTCACTCTGGTCGCACAAGCAGTTCAGGCAGCCAGGCACCAAGGAGGGGGCTTATGAAATTATCATTCTTCGTGTTGACGCCCCTTCCGGCACCCGCCTAAATTATTAATCACTAGTTGGTAGTCGCTTTCCCAGGAACACTACGCGGCCATGGTGGGGTTTTTCCCTGCCAGTGCAGCAATATTCTCGGAAGAGTGGCTCCGAAATGACGAGAAAATATCCGGACCCAACCGGCTGGCTGCTGACTGACTGACGTCCGTTTCCAAAGCACGTCGATAGCCCGGCGACAACAGCCAGCAAAAGGAAAGGACCACTCAACCAAGCTTAGCTGCTACTTATGCCATGCAACCAGGGCTGGTAGCGGGTTTATTTTTGGAGGCTTGGTCTCTATTTTAATGCAAGTCTCTGAATAGTCTCTACTTGTAATTGAAGGTCTATTTTTTAACCAAATGTCAACATTTTCTTTTTCGTTGCAATAAATTATGATTCAAAATATCTAACCACAGGAAACCATCTGAAATTTTTGCAAAACACTTTTCCAAGATTGCCTCCAGATATTTTACAACAATTATTCCAGTAGTAGTTTTTCCAAAAATTTCTATTTTCGAGGCACCAGCCCTGTATACCCCATCTGTGAACGGTAAATGACGACAACAACGCCAACGACGAACGGTCGATGGAAATGAAAAATCAATATTTTCCAGTACCAATGAGCAGCAGCAAACCTAACCCATTTGACGGAGGATGGTAAAGCTAAAGGCAATCGCACCCTCCCAACCCGCTAAAAATATAATCGTGTTTGAAAATGTACGATTCCATATAGTTGTTTCTGGGAACGCTTTTAACACGGAAGAAGCTTTTCGATCTCGGTTGCTCGTCGTGTGTATATTGAGGGAACGTGCTTTCTCGACAGGATTTTTATCAACCGTATAACGTAACAATAAATGCGTGAGCTTGGCAACTACGACGCATTAGGTGAGTCTTGGAAGGATAACAGGAAATTGTGTTTGGCAGTATAAGGTGACCTTTTTTTGGCATGATTGAGTGCTTCTGTTCGCTTGATGTTTTGAAGAGTGGATTTTTTTTATAGAAAATGAAATTAAATTTATTCAGATCATTGAAGGCGATCATTGGACAGCGATGAAATGGATCTAGTAACTTTGAAAGTTCTAATTGTCATGATTGTCAAAATACCGTTTTGATTCATATTCCGATCACTTAAGGCCAACAGTGACTTCAAATGCATCTGGTGGGCACAAATTAGCTGATATTTGTGAAAATTTTAATTTCTTCGCGAAGTCTAACTTTTAGTTGTTGGGTGTATTGATAAAAATGTTTATTTACACTTGTTAGGTATTGTTTTAAGTACAAGTATGGAACAACTTTTCGATTCAAATGCCGAACACTGTGTTCACTCTGTCACATATTCCGAACACCTTGATTCAAATTCCGAACAGGATGAATGAATCGTATTCAAATAAATAATTTCGCTAACAAATGTATCTGAGGTAGTTTAACTGACCTCGAATTAGAGTATCATCACTGCTCCCAAGGTATAAAATAGATTTGAAGTTGGTTTGACTTTAAAATTCAATTCAAATTGACTGCCTTTTCCTGGTAATTTGATGACATATTTCAGCAAAACATTTCAGCCAAATCGCCATACAAAAACCGAGTGTTCAGAATATGAGTGTATTCGGAATTTGAGACGAAACGGTATTTTAATCTATTAAATCGATGCAGAATATAACGACTAATCGCTGGAAAACATAGTTTATGATCCAGTCATTTTGTTTGTTTCGCGGCAAGCTTGTCCGCTGCAATGTCAGAAACGGTCGAGCTCTTCATGATTTTTATTCCGGAATTTGAAACTGTCCGGGATTCGAATCAATACAGTATTCGTGCATCCAATCGTGTTGGTTCGTCGAGCTTGCGTTGCATAGCAACCATAGAAAGTTGAGTAGTACCAAAAAAAAAAAACAAATTATTCATGTGCCTTGCTCAGATTGTCAAATAAAAACATTGGTGTCGGGAAGGAATTTTGTCAGCGATTCTTCCAAAAAGAACTTTCAATCGCAACAAGTTTCTTTCAGACCGGCTCAGATAGGGCTCCAGGAGTACCTTTAGCAATTCAACTAGGAATTTCACAAGGAGTTCCTTTTGGATTACACCATGGATTGTTCCAAATATTTCTCCAGGAAAATCTCAACTGAGGAGAAGTTCCTGCAGGAATGCCTTTAGTGATTCCTCCATAGATTGCTCCGGCAATATTGTTAATGAAATTCCTCCAAGAATCCCTCCGGCAGCTGGTACAGAAAATCCTACATAGATTCATCCAGGGATTTTACAGATTTCTCCCAAAAATCTTCCGGAGACTGTTCGAAGGATTCCTCTAGAAAAATGTCTACAGGGATTCTTGCAGAGTTGCCACCAAGGATTTCACCAGAAATTGAATTCCCCCAAGCATACTTGCAGAGTTTTTTCCATGTAGTGCTCTCGAGGTTACTTCAGGAATAATTCCGAAAATTTCTTCAGGGATTACTCCATGCATTCTACCAGGAATTCCTGCAGGAGTTTCTCTTAGGATTATACAAGTAATTATTTCACGAATTCCTCAAGAGTCCTTCATGGATTCTCCCAGAAATACCTTCAGCAAAATCGCTACAGGATCTACTTCGAGGATTTTCAAGGTAATCCTCCAGGTATTCACACAGGATTGTTTTAGATAATTGTCCTGAATATGTAAATTTTTATTCCGAGGATTCCTCCAAGAATGCCTCTAGAAATTCCCCATGAATTCCTCCACTACTTATATCCGAAATAACCTCAAGAATTCATCCAGGGATTCCTCCAAGAATTTTTGTAGACATTCCTTTTCTGAAGATTATACCTGGAAAAGATCCTGAAGAAGATACCTGGAAAAATTCCTGATGAAATACCTAGATGGATTCCTATAAAAGTACCCGGATGGATTTCTGGGGTAATCCATGCCTAGAGGAACCTCTAGAAAATAGGAGAAATCTCTGTAGGATTTCATGGACGAATCCCTAGAAAAATCTTATATAGAATTCCTGAAAAAAAAATCTGGAACTATATTTGGAGGAACCCATAGTGTTTTCTGGATGGATTGCTCAAGAAATCTCAGGAGGAATCCTTGTAGAGATTTTTTTTAGATAAAAAATGTAGGGGTCTCTGAAGGATTGCCTGGGTAAATTGTTGAAAGAATCCTCGCAGGAATCAGTGAAGGCATCTTTGGAGGAATTTCAGGGGATTTTTTTCACTATTACTAGTCTCTATGCTGGAGGAGAAATCCCTGGAATAATCGTTGGAGAAATCGCCAAATTTTTGGAGATACAGCTGTAAAAATCTCTGGAAGAATCCTTATAGAAAGTATTCTGGAGGAATATCCGAAGGAGCCTCTGGATAAATCGTTGACGGAATCCCTAGGGGTGTCTCTAGAGAAATTCCTGGATTAATGGAATGGAGTTGTATCGGAACCGCTCTAAAAATACGGTTGTAATCAAAAGTGTTAAAGGAATCTGTGAATAAATCCCTTTAAAATCCCTGGAGACATTACTCGAGAAATCCCTGAGCAATTTTAGAATAAATCCTTGGAGGAATACTTGATGGAACCCCTGAAGTAATTTATGAAGGAATCTTTGGAGGTATTTTTGAAGGCATTTCAACTTTTTTGATGCGTTTGATTAAAGTTAAAGTGTTTGGTGAAATGGAATTCTTGAGAAAAACCCGGATGGTATTCTGAACGATTCTTTTTAATAATTTCAAAAAGAGTTTCCGTAATAATCGGAACTGAAATCCCTTGCGAAATTTTGGTATTTTCATTAGTCGCACTTGTTAAATATTGTTATTCATATATTTGCATTCGAACTAATACAAGAGAATTTTGATAACTTTTTGGTAAGAAACGAATTGAGTTTTTTTATATGAGAAAATGAAAATCTACATCTATACCGAACTCTAAATTTCTTGAAAGGTAATTGTTGTGAGCCAACATTTGAAATAATTTATGAAACAAATCGTTGTATATTAAAATCAAATTTTGTCGGGATTTCATAAAGGAATTCTCGGAGATCAGACGGGCGTCCACGTTAGAAACCATAGGTAGGACAAACGTTGGCAAATATTGTGTACACAGTGAAGCAAAGAAAAAATTTTACCCTTTGGATCCCTAAGCTGGAAATTGAAGGACTATATTTAAGAGGCTCAAACGCGAAGAGTGTCAGTCGTTACCACAAGACTAAGAAAGCATTCTGTCCTTACAGGGCTGGTAGCGACTAAGTACTTTGAGATAATAAAGACCTGTTGACAGAAATGAAGAGACCTAAATGGAATCAAACAGAGGCCGAAAAGAGACCAAACAGAAACTAAGAAAACAAAACGAAACCGAATAGGAGTTTGATCCTTTATACATTTAGATAAGATATTTCTCTAAGATTCATTTTTTTTAGAATTCTCGTGACATTACAAGTATTACTGCTAGTATTACTGTATGGGTTGGTTCATTATCTTCTCTAGGAATTTCATCAGAAGTTATTTCAGCTATGTTCACATATTGCTTCGGATATTTTTAGCTATTATTTTTCAAAGAATTTCTCCACGAATATTCCTAGGGAATTTCTACAAGAATTTTGCTTAGAATACCTTAAGAATTTAGCCTAGATTCTCTCAAAAAGTACCACACAGTAGTAACCCCTGATAAAACCTGTATAAGTTTTGCAGTCATCCTTCATGACCAAGGACCTCTGAAAGAACTCCTGGACTTTCGAGCAAGTTTTAGAAGATTTGATAGATAATTGGCTGAGATAATCGAATCTTGGGATAGTATTTCGCAGGATTTTCTAAAGGAATTTCTCGAAAAATATTAGACAGAATCTCGAAAGGAATTTGTGGATTGGAGGAGAAATTATTGGGAAAAGGGCTGTAGTACCCGACCAGAGAATAACAATAAAATTGCAGCACAATTATATCAAGATTTGTTAAAAATAACATTTTTTTTCATTTTTGTTAGAAGCACTTTGAGTTGATGGAGGAAATTACAATATAATTAAAACAAAATCAGTTATAATAAAAAAGGCTGTTTAAATTTTGTATTAATTTAAAACATAATTATAACACAATTTGTTATAAAAAACTTTAAGAGCAATTGACTATAACAAATTTTGTTAGAAAATAACAAAATTAGTTATGTTTTAGTTTAATTTGAAACATAACGAGTAATATTTTTATTTAAATTATAACATATTATGTTGAAATTTTGTTTAGTGTAGAGGAAATTGTGTTATATATTTTTGTTAACTACTAATCAGTCGAAATTATAACATATTTTGTTAAAAAACGCTTTCAACTGAGTAACAAAATCTGTTACAACTCTATTGTAATCCACTGATCGAGTATTAACTGGTGTAAAAACTTAAATAAACTTTTATAGATTGCATGGGAATGTTTTGAAGAACTTTTTATGAAATGTTTGGATAAACTGCAGGGGTAATATTTGGATTGAATGCTGGAGAATACTTGGGTGAAATGCTGGAAAAATTCCTTGAAAACAAAAATAGATTTGTTCGAAAAACACCTCAAGGACATCTGTACTCCATGGATGAATTCCTAAAGGAAGCTACATGAACAGGCGGAAGTATTCGTGCAGGTTTTCTTGAAAAAAAAAACCCTTAGGAATTTTTTTAAAAACTCTAGAATAAAGCTTTGTGGATTCCTTCGGGAGAAATTCTTAGGAAAATTTTGGAAGATCTCCTACACTGCCCATAACTGCATATTTGTAACATTCGACAAAAGTAGAAAAGTAGGCATTGAGTAAATGGAATACCAAGTGTGCATTTTATGGCAGTATGAGATGAGACTAAAATTTTTAAAAATCACCAGGAACTCAAAAGTGCTTTTTCGAGGCTGATATTTTGTACAACTCATATCACATACTTGGTGAATAGTCAGAAAATAATTCTGATAGAAATTCCATTGCCATTACATTACCAGGCTCATTTATAATCTCAATGTGACTGTTATGCGGTTATAATTGCCAATGTGACAAAACAACTTGGTATTTTTTTCGAATTTTCTAGAACAATCCCACAGATTTCAGTAAGTTGATCGAAAGTATTTATCATTTGATGACTCTCCCCGGTATTAACTCCAATTTGTCAAAAATGTCGAATGTGACTGTTATACAGTTATGGGCAGTACAGTAACAACTGGAGAATTCGACTGTAGAATTAGTGTATAAATATTTGGAGGAAATTCTAGGATATTTTGGAAAAAAAAGGAAATTACTGGAAGTAATAGCTATGGAGTTCTCATGGATATCTCGGAGGAAATTCTGGAGAAATTTTTCTAACCATGCTTGAAAAATTGCTGGAAGTATTTCTGGGAGAATTGTCAATTAAATCTCAAAATAAATTTCAGAAAAGAACCCTCTAGGACACCCTGAAAGTATTCTAAATAACATCACTATGATAACTTCTGAAGCTTTGCCTCGGGAATCTTAGACGAAATTCAATTCATTGTTGAAGCCGATATAATCTCTGAAGGTTTGTCTGGCTCCTGTACAATTTTGCATCAGGATTCAATGCAAGCAGAATAGGTAAAAAACAGACTTAAAAGACCATTGTGGTTAAAACGGAGACTTCCAGAGATCTTCCACTAAAGTAGAGACCTCTCAGAGAAAGTATCAGTGGGAATTTGATAAAATCATTTTTATGAAGAATTAGCTAAGAACTACTTCGACAAATTTCTTTGGCAATTCTGAATCAGCCAAGAATTTCTTGACACTCTGGTACTTTTATAGAAATCGATCAGAAAACCGTGTAGAAGCTACTGAAAAAAAATAAATTCTGGTTAAAAATTTGTGGCTATAATTTCGTAAAATAAAATACGGGTTATTAAAACTTATTAGTTATAGAAACACCATGTAATTGTGTAAATTAAAGGGTCTTTTTCTTCTTTATAAGTTGAGTTGACCAAAAAGACTCGACTGGAGTCACTGTCGACCGAAAAAATCGCTCGACACGACTCTGGCACTCGAGTTTTTCGACAGTTGTTGTCACTCTATCACGGTGCCCCGACAGACCGTTATTATGTAAAAAAAATGTCCATCAAATCTGAGTACAGGGCTCGATTCCTGAGGTCATTATGCACCTCTGGACCAATTTTTTAAAAAATCCCTAGGCGGAATCTCGAGAAATCCTGATTTGTAGTTTTTGACTTAAAATTTCAATATAATTTATATACAAATTACACAATAGCGCCGGGAAAACCTAAAAAATATCGCTCAAAAAGACGGCCAAACTGTTCTTAACTAATATATAATTGTTATAGTGGTTATATTTATAAATATGTTTAGCTAACTTAACTAACCAGATTGGTTTGAGTATGTTTTTATATGGCTTAAACCAGTAAGTTTAGTTCAATTGAATGAAATCTAAAAAACTAAATTTCAATATAATGTTGTTGTTTTGTTCGATAAAAGTAAAACTTTCAATGGGTAATATTATTTATTAACAGCCCATTTTTCGACTTTCACACTACGTGACCAGCCCACTGAAGTCTGCCGTATTTATTTTATTTGAAAATATTAGCTTCTTTATACATATGGTACTACTCTTGATGTATACGTCCAGGGACGAAAATACTCAATCTACCCTCGCCTACATTGATACTTGCTGGGTAGAATCTTCGTTGATTTTTATTTGTTTTTATCCTCACCTTGACAACACAACAAAGATTGGCAAAGCGCTTGCGCAAGATTGTCAGTTTCCTTTTGACCTGCTGCTACTCAACCGCTTTTCGATAATCGGAAACAAAAAATGATATTCATTCTAATCAGCCTGACTTTTTTACATTCCGCTTCGGGAAGTTGTAATTTTTGCAAGAGGCACACTAAAGACGCGTCAATATAATCCATTCCGTGCATAGGATCCGTCATTACTCGTATAGCAGCATATTTTTTAATTAATTTGAACCTCATTGATAATCAATTTTCTAAAACTGACACTCTTCTGCTTCTGATATTCAAAAACACCAACGACATACGGGCATCGTTGTTTCTTTTGCCCATCTACTTTTGTGCCATCTTCATTGGTACAATCACATTGGTGGTGGTGCGGTTACTTTGATGGTGGCATAAATTCAGTGAATTGAGTATAGTGAGCATGATTTTTTTCGTCCCTGTATACGTCTAGTTTTCCACCGAGCATTGTCCTCAGTACTTTACGTTACAATTAACGTATTCTGTATACTTAGCCACAACAGGGTTTTGACTACACGTAGAGCATCATTCCCACATGCCAAAAGTGTTCCAAGATTAACATAGTTTTCAACAACTTCATAAAAAAACCCCAATAAGTACTACTAAAGCTTCAACATCACTGGGAGTCCTAGTTCTTGTCTTACTTAGCTTGTTACCATGTAATTTCTTTTTTATACAATTCATTGTCATCTGTTTATTGATTTCAAGGTCGCGTTCGACTCAGTGACGCAAATCTATCTGTGGCAGGAAATACTTTAATATTAACTGGGAAAGCTGATTTAGCTGATATATACAATCAAGTGTATAGATTACATACGAGGTGTTAACTTCGTTTGTGATATTACATAAATTATAAAAAATGCCTTTCGAAGTTTACTAGTCACCATTACATTCTAATGTATATACTTTTGTAGGCTTTGTAGGCGATGACTTTATTGGAATCGATCGCAGCGCAGTTGAACGGGCTTTCACTATCTTGAAGACACACAACTAAGATAAGCTTGTGATGCCATACAACCTACCCAAATGTACATGGTTGCATGAAGAGAAAGAAGCAGGTTCAGTTGTGTTGTGGCTGAGGCAGTGCTTGAAGGGGATGAAGTTGAAATTGTCGAAGAGCCTTGGACGTGTGACAATTATGTCTCCCGTGCAGTAAAAACACTTGTTCTGGCTACGATTATCAACTTTTACGGATTACGTAATTAGCTTGAGAACCCGTTACTTGCAATGGCAAATTACATTTCTACACTGTTGCCTAATAAAAGCTTATCTAACTTCATCCATTCTCTGTTTCGTAAATAATTTCGCAATAATAAACACTACTGTAATGTTTCTATCTTACGATATCGCGATGCTTTATCATAGAAAGTGAACTGAATAGTGTTTCGAAAATAAAAATCAGTTTTCAATTATAATAATAAAAAAATGCATGATAGCAGGGCAAGAGAGTGAGAGTCCAAGTGATATTGAAACTTGGGTAGAACTAGGCATTGAAATTGTTGAAGACTTTGTAAATCTTAGAATACTTCCGACATGTGACAATGATGTTCTCCGAGTAGTCAAAATCATGTTGTGAATGAGAAAACAGAATACGTTAATTTTAACTTAACGTTAAAATTAACGTATAGTAACTTGACGTATACATCAAGAGTAGTACAAGACGTACAAAGAAGCAAATAATAATAAGAAAAATAAATACGGCAGACTTCAGTGGGCTGGTCACTTAGTGTGAAAGTCTAAAAACAAGCTGTAAATAAATAATATTAACCACTGAAAGCTTTACTTTTTTCGAACTAAAAAACTAAAAACTAAACCAGTAAATTGAAATTGAGATTTTTAGATTTCATTCCATTGAACTAAGCTTACTGGTTTAAGCTAGCTTAGCTTAGCTTAGCTTAGACTGACTACACATATCAATGGTTGCTATTCCGTGATTGACCGAAGTCAGTGAAAATGCACAAAGAATCAACTAGAAGTTCGGCTGGGATTGGCCATAATCTTCTTCAGTGTGCATAATTCAGTGCCTCTATTTATACATGGTCAGTAACGGCGCCGGCCACGTCCTTGCAGTCAGGTGGGATTGAGGGAAGGAATGTTAGTGTGTAATATTTGCTATTTGGAGACCGTGTTTGCCTCTGCATCTCCACAAAGGTTACTGGGAGGGATGTTTGTTAATGGGAAGGATCGTTGGGTCACAGGATTCACTTTGATAAGCGATTAGACCATGATAAATAATTATTTGTGAGATATAAACATGCTTATATGTAAATATAATATTTTCATTTGATATGAACAACATCTATGTAGAGAAAAAATATGCCGACACTTGATGTGACGAACGTTTCAAAGTTTGTTAAATAAAGTGAACCTTTTGGAAGTCTACACTTGAAGTGTCGAACCATTCAAAGTTTTTTTTTAATTACAAAAATAAAGGTAAAAAGAAGAAAGTGTTTTGAATAAAAAAAAAATTTAGACATAAATAATTTATGAATCAGAGTTTATGTCAACACTCACAGTGACGAACCATTCATATTTTTTGAAAAATCATATTTACGTCTCACCGTTGTAACGATTAAGGGTGCAATCATACATATTTTATAGATTAGAAACAGTAGCATAAAACGAGCTCACCAATTGATCCGTCATCCTTGAGCAGCAACAATCCTCTTTGAACTTCACTCGTTTAATAGGCTATATAAAAGCACTCAGAGAAAATAGGCGTGCAACCCGTGAGGGAAAACAACTGACGACTGCTCGGGCTTTCTTGACGCACTGCCCAGGAGCAAGCGTCAACGTCGGAAGATCAAAAAGAACTAATCGAAAGCGGCACTTTTTCACTTTACTCGATCGACGCGCGACATGTTTGATCCTGCCCTCATCGCCGACCCCCGCAAGAGCAAGCGTCAAGGTCGGAAGATCAAACACAACTCCATGCCATGGAATCGAAAGACCACACACTACAAACGCGAATCTCTTTTCCTGAACTAAGCTTACTGGTTTAAGCTATATAAAAACATACTAAATCACGCTGGTTAGTTAAGTTAGTTAAACATATTTATAAATATAACATCCATAACAATTATATACTAGTTAAAACGGCCAAACGTCTTTTTGGACAATTTTTTTAGGTTTTCCCGGCGTTATTGTGTAATTTGTATATAAATTATATTGAAATTTTAATTCAAAAACTTCAAATCATGATTTCTCAAGATTCCTCCTAGGGATTTTTTTAAAAATTGGCCCAGAGGTGCAGAATGACCTCAGGAATCAAGCCCTGTACTCAGATTTGATGGACAATTTTTTTACATAATAACGGTCTGTCGGGGCACCGTGTCTATGTGACTGGATTACTATGGGAGTCGACAAGTCACATCGGAAATATTTATGCTTACTTTGATCGACAGTCAGCCGAGTCACATGAATCTGCTCGATTTACAAAATAGATCCCTTAATTGTATCTACTACTTGTATTGCTACGACCATCAGTCGTCGCCCAAAGACGTCTTGGATCGAACCGTGTAATATATGGGCGAACAATTCGTCCTTGCAGTAGTCCACGTGAATATTTTTGAACGAACGTTCGTGCATTGCACGTGTAGTGTAATCAAGGCATTAGATCAAATGCTGCACATTTCTACGAAAAAGTCCACAATCGCTATTTATGAACTTTTGGAATATGCTCGATAATCATCAAGCACGTTTCAATAAACAAAAGACCGAAATTACCAGGTTCAGCAACTTTGTGGCACAGACTATACCACCATTTATAGCACAAAAAAAACATTGTTCGCGTGATCCACGGCGCTTACGTCGCCGTCGCTGACCAGGCCGCATAAAGCCAAGCCAAAAGGCCTGGAACTAATCTCCTTCTATACCATTAGCACACTGCCCTCCAAAGTTAAATCCACTTTAAACACGCACAATAAATGCCCGTTTTTGCCACCTCTTCAGCGCTCTTCATTTCCAATCCAATAAACTGATTCGCACGGGCCATAACAGTATCACATTGTAGCCCTGCACCAGCGCCTATAACGTGGTAGCATGCGGCATTCGTTCGGTAGAGTAGAAGCACCGGCTTTGGCCATAGTGCCAATTGTAGCCATAGCGTTTTACACAGCAAATTAGCGTGGAACATTTCGTGGTTCACATAATACTACATATATATATATATTCATCGGAATTGGTTCGAATAATTAAAGAAGAAGTTGTTCTCCTTATAATGTTAACTCCCTGACGTCTGATACTGGTTTAGTTGTCCTATAGTTACGAAGGCGGTTTTCAATACAAAAATAAGGTTTCTGTTCAGTTCATGTATTTTTTGTACATTTGCTTTCCTTTTCGTCCACCGATTGCGACAGGTTTAGAAAAAAATGGTTCTTCAAAATTCCCTCCCGTGGCAACCATTAAGATGCAGACGTATACTCGGCATTTAGTAACAATTGATGTCACACTAACATTCCTTCCCTTCCCTTTCTCGATGACCGTAAGTAAGTAGCCGGTTCCGTCATTAACTTCAAAATGTTTATAATTCTCGAAATTGTACACTAAAGATAACTAACTACTCCCAAGCTTCGCCTTTCTTTCTTTCTTTGCCAAAGTTGTCATTCATTATTCGTATTCGTGTGGCAATTACGATACTCCATGCCCAAAGAAGTCAAGGAAATTTTCATTATAAAAAGATCCTTGACTGACCGGGAATCGAACCCGGACACCTTCAGCATGCCTTTGCTCTGTATCCACGGACTCTAACACCTAAGGAAGGCCCCATGCTCATGTTCATAATATGCATTGTTTGAAAGCTTTCATTCGGCGTATTTGTATAACAAGTAGTGCTCGTCATATATATTTAAAAAAAAAACTTAGGCTGACCAAACCCGATGCTTCTACCCTAGTGATGTTGGGTGTCAATAAGAGCGAGCCGGCATTCACTCAACGGTAACTACTGGTTGGTGCTGGCTGCAACTATTGAACGGCCCAATTTGCTCACATTTGGAGCGCACCAATGATGATGATGATGACGATCGGCGAAAAAGGTTAAAAACGATGCGAAATTTTACGAGTTGATCTGGAGTACGGCGGCACCCTGACGTCTTGTTTAAGGCGCACATGGCATTATGAGTTCGCATTATCCGTGTATGTAGTTTGGTGGTGCTAAGCTTTTTGGGCTCGGTAACAAGTGGCGCAAAACCGTAGCACCACCACCACCAGTTTATCGATTGCTTGCAGTCGTAAACATGAATGGGTTTTCATTTTCAGGTTTATGAATAGGTACATTTTGAACAGGTGAGCAGGTGAGGTGGTTGTTATTGAGCTCATGAATAAATCGGCAAACCAAGTGAGACAAGAGTTCTATGTGTTCAATAACGAGTCTTTGAACCGTACACATTTTTAGCGTGCATTATTAGCCTACATTTATCATAGTTATTGTTATAGTTATAGTTATAGTTATTGTTATAGTTATTGTTAGACTTGTATCCAGTTTAATCATATTTGTGATCTCTAGCGCAGGTTCTTTGATTCATATGCGAAAACGAAGAGTGTCGCCTATCGTGGCCAGTTGTTCCGAATTTGGGGGATTTAGACAGGAGATCTTGAACTCCATTAGGGGAATCAAGGTTCCCTTCCAAATCGCAATAAAAGGAGACTGTCGCGTTTTGCCGGAAACTCTTAAAGATCGCGAACATCTTCTCAAACATCTGGAAGAGAAGAAGCACAATTTCGCGTAGATACGCGTATTTCGACATCAACTGTAAGGCCGTCTTCAGTGCCGTGTACTAGACTCGACTAGAATAAATAAGTTACTTGGATTTTCCGCAGTCCAAGTAATCATTATGAAAAAGAGAACCCAATCTGGCATTCTTTGGAAAGGGCTTTCACAAGAATATTATTTAGCTCACTTTAACAAAAGTGATCTAAATAATATTAAAGCTTTCGACATAACTAGATGTATGTTAGATGTTCGATGTGACATGAGAACAACTCCAGAAACCTGGAGGAAATTTCCAGAACCCCACTCAGTGCCGTCGGTGCCAAAAGTGGGGTCATAGTACAAAAAATTGCCGCATGGATGCTAAATGCATGATTTGCGTAGGTTCTTCTCACGCTAAGAACGTCTGTCCAGTGAAGGAAGATACCGATAAGTTCATATGCACCAATTGCGGGGCAATCATAAGTCAAATTTTTGGGCTAGCCCTTCGCGTGGGCGAGTCCTCGAGGGTCGCGCCAGGCAGATGAAGGATCATATCCGTTACGATAACGGTCGTTTCCGGAATTCGCCTGGTAGAGTTTCGACCAATGCTCATTTTACAGTTAACGATCGCTTGATTAGGAATCGTACCCATCAGGAAGATTATAATCACGCTCATTCACAAACTAATTTTAATCCGTCGGTTAGCCGTTCGAATCTTCTAATTTCTAATGTATCTACCGACCTACCGTTCCTTTGCTGATATCGTAGCAGGTAATTTGAACTCCTCCCCTTTTCATACTATGAGTGCATATTCTAATTGTTTCAAATCAAATGGAAAAAACCCTATCGCCACAGCAAACTTCTACTACGACTCTTCGTCTACCGAAAATTCTAACGGAAAACCATTAGATAATGTACCCACTTCAAGTGATATGTCTGCCTCTGATTTTTATTTTCTAACTGAACAATTGAATCTAATGATTGATGCAATGTTCAAAGCCACCACTATGACTGAAGCAGTCCAAGTTGGTGTAAAATTTACTAATCAAATTATTATTAGTTTACGTTATTGAAAAAAAAAAAAGACACGGACACCGACTTCAGCCATTTAGCTGCACAGACTGTAACTTAACACTAGACAACGGACAAGCATGCTCCAATGATACAGCCGAGAAACATTCCTGACGAAAAGTTTCAATGGTTGCAGCGGAAATCGAACCCACACCTCATGACACGACACGATGCACTCATTGCCTTGACGACACTAACCGCACGGCCACGAAGCCCCCATTTTCCAATGTTTTTCTAATGGATCCAATAAATAATAATTTAAATATTTTAAATTGGAATGCTCGTTCTTTGACTGGTAAAGAGGACGAACTGTTTAATTTTCTAACAGCTAGTAACATACATATAGCAGTTATTACTGAATTACTTGTTGGAAACTTGGATCCAAACTTATAAGTGATCCTAACTTTTTTGTTTATCGCAATGAATGACTGGATGGTGCATGTGGGGGAGTTGCAATCACCATTCGTAGGCGTATAAAACATAAACTTTTTTCGTAATTTGAAACCAAAGTTGTTGAAACTTTGGGTGTTTCTGTTGGAACACAGCTGGGTAAATATACTTCCATACCTGCCTATTTGTGACGAACGAGAACGGCCTACGACTGATAGATTTTGCCGCCTCCAAGAACATGGCCATTCGTAGCACCTATTTCCAGCACAGCCTCCCGTATCGGTACACCTGGAGATCATCTCAGCAGACAGAATCGCAAATCGACCACGTTTTGATCGATGGACGGCACTTCTCCGACATAACCGACGTCAGAACCTATCGTGGCGCTAACATTGACTCCGACCACTACCTGGTGATGGTGAAACTGCGCCCAAAACTATCCGTCATCAATGATGTACGGTACAGACGCCCGCCCCGGTACAATCTCGAGCGGCTGAAACAACCGGATGTCGCCAATGCGTTCGCGCAGCATCTTGAGGCAGCGTTGCCGGATGAGGGCGAGCTCGATAGGGCCCCTCTTGAGGACTGCTGGAGGACAGCCAAAGCAGCCATCAACGACGCTGCCGAAAGCATTGTCGGATATGTGGAACGGAGCTCAAGAAACGATTGGTTCGACGAGGAGTGCCAGGAGGTTTTAGAGGAGAATAATGCAGCACGGGCTGCAATGCTGCAGCATGGTACGCGGCAAAACGTGGAACGATACAGACTGAAGCGGAAGCAGCAAACCCGCCTATTCCGGGACAAAAAGCGCCGCTTGGAAGAGGTGGAATGCCAAGAGATGGAGTTGCTGTACCGTTCTCAAGAAACGCGGAAGTTCTATCAGAAGCTCAACACATCCCGCAAAGGCTTCGTGCCGCGAGCTGAGATGTGCCGGGATAAGGATGGGAGCATCTTAACGGACGGACGCGAGGTGATCGAAAGGTGGAAGCAGCACTACGATGAACACCTGAATGGCGCAGGGAACACAGGCACAGAAGGTCAGGACAGCGAAGGCGATGGCTACGTCAGCACAGCGGACAGCGGAAACCAACCAGCTCTCACGATGGGGGAAGTTAAGGATGCCATTCAACAGCTCAAGAACAACAAGGCCGCTGGCAAGGATGGTATCGGAGCCTAACTCATCAAGATGGGCCCGGACAGGTTGGCCGCTTGTCTGCATCGGCTGATAGTCAGAATCTGGGAAACGGAACAGCTACCGGAGGAGTGGAAGCAAGGCGTTATATGCCCTATCTATAAAAAGGGCGACAAACTGGAGTGTGAAAATTATCGTGCAATCACCATCCTAAACGCCGCCTACAAAGTGCTATCCCAGATTCTCTTCCGTCGTCTATCACCTATAGCAAACGAGTTTGTGGGAAGTTATCAAGCAGGTTTCATCGACGGCTGCTCGACAACGGACCAGATCTTTTCCGTGCGGCAAATCCTCCAGAAATGCCGTGAGTACCAGGTCCCTACGCACCATTTGTTCATCGATTTCAAGGCGGCATACGATAGATCGACCGCGTAGAGCTATGGAAAATCATGGACGAGAACAGCTTTCCCGGGAAGCTCACAAGATTGATCAGAGCAACGATGAACGGTGTGCAAAACTGCGTGAAGATCTCGGGCGAACACACCAGTTCGTTCGAGTCTCGGCGGGGACTACGACAGGGCGACGGACTTTCGTGCCTGTTGTTCAATATTGCGCTTGAAGGTGTCATGCGGAGAGCCGGACTTAACAGTCGAGGCACGATTTTCACGAGATCCGGACAATTTGTTTGCTTCGCGGACGACATGGATATTATTGGGAGAAAATTTGAAACGGTGGCAGATTTGTTCACCCGCCTAAAACACGAAGCAACAAGAGTCGGGCTAATGGTGAATGCGTCGAAAACAAAGTACATGCTGGTTGGTGGAACTGAGCGCGACAGGACCCGCCTAGGAAGCAGTGTTACGATAGACGGAGATACCTTCGAGGTGGTGGACGAGTTCGTCTACCTCGGATCCTGGTTGACGGCTGACAACAATGTTAGTCGGGAAATACGAAGGCGCATCATCAGCGGAAGTCGTGCCTACTATGGGCTCCAGAAGAAGCTGCGGTCAAGAAAGATTCACCCCCGCACCAAATGCACGATGTACAAAACGCTCATAAGACCGGTAGTCCTCTATGGGCATGAGGCGTGGACTATGCTCGAGGAGGACTTGCAAGCTCTTGGGGTTTTCGAACGCCGAGTGCTAAGGACGATCTTCGGCGGCGTGCAGGAGAACGGCGTGTGGCGGCGAAGGATGAACCACGAGCTCGCTCAACTCTACGGCGAACCCAGTATCGTGAAGGTAGCTAAAGCTGGAAGGATACGCTGGGCAGGGCATGTTGCAAGAATGCCGGACAACAACCCTGTAAAAATGGTGTTCGCTACGAATCCGGTCGGAACAAGAAGGCGTGGAGCGCAGCGAGCTAGGTGGATTGACCAGGTGCACCAGGACCTGGAGAGCGTGGGTCACAGTCGAGGATGGAGAGAAGCGGCCACGAACCGAGTGAATTGGCGAAATATTGTTGGCGAGGCTTCATCAAGATAATTGATGTAAAGCCAAATAAACAAACCTGCCTATTTGGGGGCCCAGATAGCCGTAGCGGTAAACGCGCAGCTATTCAGCATGACCATGCTGAGGGTCGTGGGTTCGAATCCCGCTGGTCGAGGATCTTTTCGTAATGGAAATTTTCGCGATTCCCAGGGCATAGAGTATCTTCGTACCTGCCACACAATGTACACATGCAAAAATGGTCAATCGGCAATGAAAGCTCTCAGTTAATAACTGTGGAAGTGCTCATAAGAACACTAATCTGAGAAGCAGGCTTTGTCCCAGTTGGGACGTAACGCCAGAAAGAAGAAGAAGCTGCCTATTTGCCTTTTCAATGGACTGGGCTGGGCAGAAAGTTAATTTCCTCCAAACTGACTTGCGAAAAATTACTCGCAATTGTTTTGTCATTGGTGACTTTAATCAGGGTGTCTACTACCTGGAAACCTGGAATTATCAGGGAATTTTATTCAACCTGGAAAAAGACTGGAATTTTCAGGGAATCTTGGCTATACTCAGGGAAAATATTTCGAACCAGTTATTCATAGTAGAATATGGCATTTTTGTAACACAAAATCTCTTCAATCAACAAAATTTTTGGCTGCGCCGCTATTATAACGCTATTTTAGATGTTCTGTCATTTAATTTATAGGTATTTCTATTTATTCTGAATAAAACCTATCTAAATAAGGAAGCGGGACTTTGGATTGCCAAAATGGTAAAGGCAAGTACGATTCCCAGTTCCAGTTGGATTTATTTCAAGAGAATATGAAAATAATAATATTGAAGGAAAAGATTGAAGATTACAACAGGTATGAAAATAGTATATTTTCAAGTTAGCAGGTCACTTTTTAAAGGCTTGGCTATTTTTGGTTACGGTCTCTAACGAAATTTTAATCAATATGGTCTTGAAAGTCACTTTTTTTCCAATGTTAGCTCCAGAGCTCCATTAATTTTAGATGAACTTGGAACAAACCGAACCAGATGAATACTAGAATATGATTCTTTACACATCAGATTAATCCAAAAGTCAAATGTTTGAATACTAATACTATTGATAAACAATCAATCAACTATTGTAAAACAACCAAAAAAAATAAACTGGTTTTGAGAAATAAATCATTTGAAACATTTTTTTGTTCAAATAGTCGATCAAAGTCGTAGGAGAGAGAGGGTTGCACTGCTTGCAGTTAATTCTGGTGCAACATTCTAGAGGCATTAGAAAAACCTTAAGAGACTATTACGTAACTATTTCTCCAGAGATTCCTTCTGGAATACTTTCAATAACTCCACCAGGGAAGCCGCCAGCAAATTTCAATGGACGCTCAGAGGAATTTCTTTAGAATTTGGTCCAGAAAATTCTAGAGCACTCCTACGTAATTTAAATAAATTTACGGAGAACTTGGGACTTCCTTGAAAAATGTCTGAAACGATAATGGAGCAATTCATGACGGAATCATCGAAGTAATTTCTTCGCCATGTTCTTTATCATGGCACAATAAATATGATGATCTTTAGAGCTAAAACCATGGCTCGTATAAAAAAACTGTAAAAAACTATTCGTAGTAGATGTAGGAGTATAGTTTTAATGAAATAGCCTGGTTCTTCGTAGAAATAAAAATCAAATTGAATTTTTGAAGGTATCTAAACGATTCTTCGAAGAATTACATAACAATTTCGTAAAAATCACAAAACAAACTCTTAAAAAGGTCTTCGGGGTAATATATGAAAGAAATTCACAGTGAAACGATCAGTACTTAATACTTGTCATAATTTCACGAGGAAGGCTTAGAAATATTCTTAATATTTGTTCAAATGAGGAATCAAATTCTCGTGGTTCATGTTAGGTTTATTTTTATATTCGTATTTTTTTTCGGCGAGAGTTCTCTAAAGTTCATATTTCTAAGGCTATCAGTCACTACTACCCTGTTTCCCCCATTATATCATCCAGGAAAAAATATAAAACGATCTCAAGAGAAATATTCTGGGTGTCCATAAATCTGAATTCCATTTTAAAGAGAAGTTTTTTTTTTCTTTAAGATCAAATAGAATATTTTTTCATATCTGATTTTGATAACCAAAGACAATTTCAAAACATTTTATAAACATTTTTGTTTTTCGTAGCAATTGAATAATAAACACCAGATTTCTCTAAATTTTCGGTATGCTGTTTACGCATTTAGAACAAACAGAAAAACAAATATTTTTTTTTTTTTGAAGTGAGTAGGGCAAATGTACCATTAGTGGTGCACCTAAGCGAAAACTGCTAAAACATGGTGATAAAATCAAAAATTATATGATTTTAGCGTATCAATCGCTAGATCTCAAATCCTTCTATCATTCAAATGTATAAAAATCACGATTCATTTGAAATTTCCCTGTAAAAAGCCTTGCACCAACAATAGGAACACTGTTCCTTTAGTGGAGGTATGTTTTAAGAATGGTTCCTTTAGTGGCGCAAACCATTGATTTCTTATGAGACCCTCCACTATGGGTACTGATGCACCACTATAGGTGCAAAGGAGCAAAAAATTTAAGCATAATAATTGTTTAAAATAGGTTTATGGTTAAATTTCATGAATATTTTTCGATAACTTGTATCATTTTCACATCGTACATCATAGAAAAATATCACATAGCCATAAAAAAGTGCGAAACATGTCAAAACACACTACCTCCACTATTGGAGCTACCTCCACTAAGTGAGCGTTTGCCCTACAACTCTAAAGTTTATCGTTAGATTTTTTTGTTAAAGCGTTTCGAAGCCAAACTACCAATCCTTGAAAATTAACTTTCAATCTCCTTAATTTGACCATTGTCAATCATTTATGTATTTTGGAGATTTTCTTAAACCTGGAATTATTTTTTGATATCTGGAAAAACCTGGAAATATCAGGGAATTTCATTTCTGTAAATGAATAGACACCCTGTTAATGCCAAACATCGGTCATGGAATAATTCTCAAAGTAATTTCAACGGCAGAATTTTATTTGATGAGTGCTCTTTAGGCGAAGTAGGCCGTCATTGAAATGTGTACGTGTCGTTGATGATTGTTGCTAATTCATCTCACGATTTCAAATCAAAGAAAATCAGTTGGTTTTGCACTGACACAGCTGAAAAAGTATCAGCATACTTTATGCATGTTATCGCGTACAGTGATACTTGTTCAAGTCAATATAAACTATCAATACTGAGTTTCATCACTTTGAAATGCAAGTTGAAAAGTCATCATTGTTGCCAAAACGAATGACGGGCTACTTAACCTTCAGGATATTTCTCAATTCAATACCCTGATAGTCCTACGTGTTTTTCTTCTTCTAGAAATCCATCTACGATTGGAGAGCTGTAGTAGGCCTTGACAAGGAAAGAAGCCATTTTTTTCTGCGTCTGACAGTTTATTCTCGTTTCAGAGAGAAAATTTAGGAGGATTACAAGAATCGTCGAATTCGGATCATTTAATGTTCGTTGGAAAGTGGCTACATGGACATGACAACCATGGAGATGAAGAGGTGATCTCGGTCTCTAGTAACAATGGATGTCACACAATCATTCCTTCCCTTCCCAGACGACCGTAAGGACGTGGCCGGCACCGTTATTGACATTACTAAGTTTGGAGTTCTCAAAATTGTACCTTGAAGATGGTATGCTACTCCCAAGCTACATTTGTTAGTTCCCTGTACAATTTTTATTATTCCGGTCAATCACGAAGTAGCAACTACGAATTGTACGGCCATCAATGCTTTATGCTTATGCTTAATCTAGAAATCCATCTACGATTGATTTGGTCTTAACCGACTCTAGTCATCTTTGTAGCCAATTAGTTACTGATGCTGATTTTGATTCTGATCATGTTCCTGTTACATTTCAAATGTCCCATGAAGCGATTCTCAATCCTATCAGCTTCACTTTCGATTATTTTCGAGCCGACTGCAATACTTAAGAAACGTATATTAACTCTAATCTTGATGTTAACATTTCTTTACAAACTAAACTTGATACTGACAATGCTTTTGGAATTTTAACAAATTCCATTGTTATAGCTAGGGGCATTGCAATTCCAAAATTTGAATCCGTGATTATAGACGATGATCTTAAACTCTTGATCCGTCTTAAAAACGTGAGGAGAAGGCAATTTACAGGCAGGATTTACAGAAAAAAAAAGTTTTTCACAATTAAGAAACAAAAATTTTGAAAAAAAAAAACCTCAGAAGCTAATACCAGCATTGAAAGAGGAAAACAAATTATTGCTAACTAATTGTGAAAAAGCTCTCAAACTTGCTACGTAGTTTGAAAGCGCGCACAATTTTAATTTAGGACTTACTACCAGTAGTCCAATTGAAATTCAAGTTACTCAGGACTTCGAAAATATTCTGGAAAATATAATGGTGAAAATATTCTCAATCCAGAGAACGTTTTCGAAAATTCCTGGGAGACTGATTTGAAAGAAGTGAGAACTATTACTAAAAAATTCAAAAATATGAAAGCTCCTGGTGATGATGGGATGTTTACATCCTAAATCAATGTAAAAAATCTTTGTTTGCGGATGACACAGGACTCTTCACCAAAGGACAATGCCTGCGTGTCATCTTTATTAGATTGCAAAAAAGTTTGGATATTTTTTCTTCATACTTTCAAAAATGGTAGTTTTCTCCTAATGCTTCCAAAACTCAACGAATAATATTCCCACATAAACCAAAAGCTCTTTATTTGAAACCTCCAAGTAGACATGTTGTCACGATGAGAGGGGTTCCAATGAATTGATCAGATGAAGTTAAGTATCTAGGGCTCATGCTAGATAAGAATTTAACATTCAAAAATCACATTGAGGGCATTCAAGCCAAATGTAACAAATATTTAAAATGTCTCTATCCCCTTATTAATAGAAAATCAAAACTTTGTGTTAAGAAAACGCTTTTGATCTTCAAAAAAAAATTAAAAAAATAATTACGTAATAAGTGTTTAAATTTTATCATAACCTAAAATATTAAATTGCGGCGAGAAAAAAAATCATTTTACTGAATTATGTAATCAGATATTTCCAATGAAACGCAACCTCACCTACCAAGCGGAAGCCGCACGGGATTATTAAACAACCGTACACATGTTTACTATAAAAGTATAGTAAACTGTTGATCTACGATCATCCTCTCGCAAAACTCTACCCCTTCCACCCACAAACAAGCGCTATCTTCACGGCCAAAGCACACGAGATTTCCACTCGCTTCATCGGGTCATCGAAAAATGCGAACGCGTGCTAATGTTTCCACCCGGGCTATTACTATGGGGCGGCGGAATCACCTTGCCGGCTACGGAATGGAAAGTGCCGTCGCCAATCCAAACGGAACGTTTGCGGCAAATTGTATACGGGTAAATCATGAATCACAGCTCCACCGTCATCGACATCCAGTTCATACAGTGCTGTTCGAAATAATAGCATTGCATGTCATGTTTTTATACAAAATGGGCAACTAGGATATACTCTAGTTCTTGAGCCTGAGCTTGATTGGCCGTCTACTCCAGTATCGCCAGATCAGCTACAAATGTTTGGGATTTACAGACACCTCCAATGTATAAGTATTGGTGATCTTCTATTTTTAGGCAACAATGGCGCCTGGCACGTCAGAATGCAGACCAATAAGGGGAAGGGGAAGGAATTGATGAGGCATTTAAAACTGGCCCACAGTAGACTGGACATATCCCGCATCTACCCCAGTTCATGCGGGAAGGTGTAGGGGTGGTAATTTTTATGGCAGATAGGCTTGCTTTTTGGTTAACAGACTGCCTATGTCGCAGGCGTAAGGAAAGGCGTTCTATAATAATGGGAGAATGGTAGCGCAGGGAAACGGTTTGTCCGTCTCTGGTTCTAGCAAATGCTATGAACGAATAGATCAAATGTGATAGATTAAGAGTGGAAGACCGAAACAAGTGAAAGATACAATTACAAAGTACGATGAAAAAGACGGGTCAGGGATTGAACCCATGGCCTTCTGCTTATGAATCAGAAGCGGTAGTTATAAGACCACCAACCTCATTAAGTTCTTACAGTTTTCAAAAATCTTAAAGTGAACCTTTTTTGTTATTTCTTGCTTTAATATACATTGCATAAAGTAGTAAAATTAACTTGTTATTATTATGTTTGTTCCTTATATGTTTTTATAACACTAGGGAAAACCAAATAAGACCATTTTGTATGAAAATTGGCATGCGCTGCTATTATTCCGAACAGCACTGTACTTTGTTGGAGTCAAGGCAACGAAAATCAAAAAATCAGTCCATTCCTGAGGGTCACGTAGCAACTCGGCAAAGGTCAGTCAAAATGTACCATCATCAATCCGGTGCATTTAGCGTAATGGAGGTAAATCTCCGAAAAAGAAGGAACGAAAAAAAAAAACCAAAAATACGTGACCAGAATTTCACGGTCGATGTGTGGTTTTTGTACGTTCACACCACCGTGATTGTTGCGTTGGAAATTATGGAGCACAAAGTCGATGTTCAGCGAACCAAGACTTCCCCGCGTGTGTTCAACGGACCATTTTGCTAGATTCGGGAAGCGGGCAGGTCAACTACCAGCGATCGTATTCCGATCATGGCAACCGGTCGCATTTGGTCCAATATACGTGTGGGTGTTAATGAGCCACGGCGACTAAGTCTTGGAGTCAATTGAGAAAAAAGCATCAACGGCGTTTGGGATAAAAGTGATGCTGAGCGGAGAGTCCGCCATTACTTCGTATGAAAATGAAAATTGGGGTTTGCTGTGCAAAGTGGCGATAATTGAAAGTATTTCCATCACAAAGAAAAAATGGCATTAGCAAATTATGTGGATAGCGCTAAATTTGTTATCGAAAGTTCAGTAGGACCATTAACACATTTGTGAGTATCAAGAGAGCAAACATCAGTGAAAAATAGGCAGCAAATATATTTGCCAAATTTTGCGATCAGTGCTGATAAATGACATGAATGACTGACAATTGAAGGTTTTTAACCCGTATAGGCCTGAGTGAAAGAAACCAAGCTAAAAAAATGCCATTCCGTCACCTCTGGTCCTATTCACTCTGGCTACGATTTGTCTCTGCTCCGTCAATTACATTTTGGGGCCGGCCACATGCCTGGGCCATGTGAGACTTTTTATGATAGATGCTCCTGTGCTGATTATCATGCTCTTCGGGCGGACCGGTTATATGCCGAGGTCGGCCTTGTGATTCCGGTTGAGAGGTGATTTCCGGTACGCAATCGCCCCGACGACCCAAAGTCGACGATTCATCGTGATCGATACTACTCGGCGTAGTTCCCCGACGGAGAAATATCTCCCGAAACCGGTAACGTCACGCGTTGTTCTTATTCTGTTGTTGGTCGGCAGAGTGACGAACTCGGCGGTGGATCTATCCTACTCCGACGAAGATTTCCCCGACGGTGGAAGATCTTCCGAACCGATGCTATCCGGACAGATGCCAAGGTCGGCCCTGCGATTCCTGTGGAGGGAAACTTCCGGTTCACAGGCGCCTTTACGACCATTTGCCAGTGCAACTACGCGACCTACTCAGTTAGTCTCCGACAGTCAGTGGACTTAGCCTACTCCGAAGCTGGCCGGGCAGATGCCTAGGTCGGTCCTGCGATGTCGGCGGAAGGAAACTTGCGGTTCAAAGAATCTAGCCTACTGCGACTCGATGGTGGTCGGAATGGTGCCGAGGTCAGTCCTACGATTCCGGTGAAGGAAGGCTTCCGGTTCGCAGGTGCTCAGATTACCCATCACCCGATGCTACGTGAAACTGCTCGGCCTAGTCCCGACAGAGGATCTAGCCTACTCCGATCGCGACACTACGCCCTCTGGTCTTTTCGCCATTTCTGTTGCAGCGACTACATGATCTGCGTTCATCGCTCTGTTTACCGCCTGCCACGTACTCACGTGTTTACACATTTTCTGCACGATGTTGTCGGGGTTTAAATCTCCGTCGCTGCTTCCGAGCAATTCATTCCGCACTTCCGCGTATCTTGTGCAGTCAAAAACTACATGTTGCGATCTCTCCTCGATGTTTGGGCAGTCCGGGCAGTGTGGCGACTCTGCGTGCTCGAATCTATGGAGATACTTCCTGAAACATCCATGACCTGATAGGAACTGTATCAGATAGAAGTTCACCTTCATGCTTCCTATTCATCCACGTCGTCTGGTTTGGGATGAACCGGTAGGCACTCGCGACTCGCACTGCCATCAGCCGAAATGGTCTGTTCAGCTTTTCGCGGTTCCGCTTTGTTTCTAATGTCTTGCCCCAAGCAGGAACTCCATACCCCAGTATCGATAACGAGACGTTAGCTAGCAGACACGTCGTACTGCTGCTTGGACCGCCTCTCCCTATTGCGTTCATTACCTACTCAGACTTATCACATGCGTAATCAACGTGGCTGTTGAAATTTAGCCGATGCGATCCTGCAGTTTGGCTCCGCTCATCCAGCTTCGATTGCGTCAATTTTTTCCATCACTGGTAACGCCACTTCTTCCAGCGACTCGCCCATCACCGTTAGTGACACATCATTCGCAAAACCAACAATCTTTACCTTCCTGGGTAACCTCAGTGTCAAGACTCCGTCGTACAACCCGTTCCAAAGAGTTGGACCGAGAACGGAACCTTGAAGGACGCCCGCTGTCACTTGCATTGACTTCTGCCCATCATTTGTTTCGTACACCACGATTCTGCTCTGGAAGTAGCTTTTCAGGATCACAGATAATAGGGAACCTGCATTCTATGCAATGCAGCGGCGATGACCTCCCAGCTGGCGCTGTTGAATGCGTTTTTCACATCTATCGTGATCACGGCGCAGTATCGATCTCCTCTTCGTTTATGCTTCGACTTTTTTGACGTCTGCTCGAATTGCGCCTACCGTCGATAAGCCTTTGCGGAATCCAAACTGCAGTTGCGACAACCCGAGCTCACTTTCCGTACACTTCGTCAACCTGTTAAGCCTAAGTAGCCAGTCATTCGTTTTGGTAACAATGATGACTTTTCAGCTTGCATTTTAAAGTAATAAAACTCAGTCTTGATAGTTTATATTGACTTGAGAAAGTATTACTGTACGCGCTAACTTAGCTTAGCTTAGACTGACTACACATATCAATGGTTGCTATTCCGTGATTGACCGAAGTCAGTGAAAATGCACAAAGAATCAACTAGAAGTTCGGCTGGGATTGGCCATAATCTTCTTCAGTGTGCATAATTCAGTGCCTCTATTTATACAGGGTCAATAACGGCGCCGGCCACGTCCTTGCAGTCAGGTGGGATTGGGGGAAGGAATGTTAGTGTGTAACCTTTGCTTTTTGGAGACCGTGTTTGCCTCTGCATCTCCACAAAGGTTATTGGGAGGGATGTTTGTTAATGAGGAGGATCGTTGGGTCGTAGGATTCACTTTGATAAGCGATTAGACCATGATAAACAATGATTTGTGAGATATATACATGCTTATACGTAAATATAATATTTTCATTTGATATGAACAATTTCTATGTAGAGGAAAATTATGCCGACACTTGAGGTGACGAACCATTCAAAGTTTGTTGAACAAATACCTAAATGTAACATTCCGACAGCTGTCAGGACGAAAGCATGTGTTATTATATTTTACTCATTTGAAAAGAAACAAAAAACTCGATTGGTTGGGACATCATAGAACACTCTTATTCTTATGCCGACACTTACAGTGGCGAACCATCCAAAGTTTGTTGAATAAAGTGAACCTTTCGCAAGTCTACACTTGTAGTGTCGAACCATTCAAAGTTTTTTTAATTACAAAAATAAAGGTATATAAGAGGTGTTCTGAAAAAAAAAAATGTTAAACATAAATAAATCATGAATCAGAGTTTGTGTCGACACTCACAGTGACGAACCATCCATAGTTTGTTGAAAAATCATATTTACATCCCACCATTGTAACGATCAAGGATGGAAATCTAGTGATCATGACAAAACACATGATGCTTCGCGGTTTTCTTTATCCTGCGATCAAAGCAACAACGATTAATCTTTTGTCGTCAAGCCATCACAACAAACTACGCTCCCCGAAAAATGAATCGTGTTGAGTGTGGGCTAGCGATTAATTGTTCGCGAATCAAAATTCTATTGTTTTGAAGATTTTTCTACTTTTACTTATTGATTTAAGTCCGGACATGCTGTTTGTAATTCCGAAATCGTTCGAAAATTGTTTGAGTGAAAAATAATAGCGCGATTGCGGCATGATTTAAGTTGATCGCGACTTGTAACAACATCCGATAAACTCTTTGTCCCACGACAAACAGTGCATCGGATGCTTCATATATCTGTTCTACGTGCGCGTAGTGAGCTGTTCAAATCATGCTGCTGTAAGAACGACGGCCCTCTTAGACCATTCAAATACTTTGTTTTTTGTCGCTAGAGACGATTTTTTTCCATTCTTGGTAACGATTGAATGTGCAGTCATACATATTTTATAGATTAAAAATAGTAGCATGAAACGAGCTCACCAATTGATCCGTTATCCTTGACTGAGCAGCCACAATCCACTTTCGGCTTCACTCGTTTGCTCGGCTATAAAAAAGCACTCAGGAAAAAAAAAATAAGCGCGCGACCCAAAAAGAATAAAAAAAAACTGTTCGGGCTTTCTTAACGCACTGCCCAGGAGCAAGCGTCAAGGTCGAAGGATCAAACAGAACTAACCGATCGCGGCACTTTTTCAGTTACTCCAACCGAACTCACCGATCACGCCACTTTTTCACTTACTAGACCAACGCGCGACATGTTTGATCCTGCCCTCGTCGCTCGCCCCGGGAAAAGCAAGTGTCAAGGTCGAAAGATCAAACAGAACTCAAAAGTATTACTGTACGCGCTAACATACATAAAGTATGCTGATACTTTATCAGCTGTGTCAGTGCAAAACCAACTGATTTTGTTTGATTCGAAATCGTGAATTAAGTTAGCAACAATCATTAACGACGCGTACAAATTTCAATGACGGCCTACTTCGTCCGGATATGCCAGAATGGCAGCTTTCAAAGGTATTCCATCTGGACCAATGGGTTTCTTCGATTTTAGTCGTTTCGCCGCTTCCACAAGCTCGTCGTTAGACACTTGCCGGTCCTCAGCGATTGCTTCTGCGTCTTCACCGTACGGCGTTGGTGACCAGGACGTTGGATCGTGCTGCGGATCGATCAACTTCAGCTTGTCTGCTCTGCGCACATCTCAGCTAGTGTCGAAGGGCCCTTGATCTTTGCCATAACGACTCGATACGCATTACCCCACGTGTTGGTGTCTGCATCCATCGCGCAAGCTCCTTGTAACAATTAGATTTACCAAGCTTGTCAGTGCAGTCCTAGCTTCTCTAAAAGCCGTCCTTCGCTCCTTGCTCTCCAATTCCGTCCCTGCTCCGTCTTCTGGCTCTGAGACAAGCAACGCGGAGCGTGTTGAGCGTGTTATTCCACCAGTTCCTCGACTCCAATGACCAATTCCACCGTTCGGGTTCCTTGGAGAACATTGTGATGAAAATGCTGACAAAATTTCGGAATTTTCTTTGAGGTTGAATCTTATGACAACTTGGCTGAAAGTGAAGTCACCATAACTTCGTTATTTTCTAACCAATTTTAAAACTCTGCACCATTATCTTCAAAATTAAATTAATGAATACTTTGTAGAACATCATATTTGTCCAAAATCAAAACTAGTCTTGATTAAAAAATTTTTTTTTCCTAATTTTACTCTAAAATGCATATTTGTTTAACCATAACTTCATAGATACTCAACTGATTCCAAATCTTTTTACATGTTTTTGAAGCAAATTTAGAAGTTTCAAAACTATTCATACCACACATTATTCTAAAACATGGATTTGACTTAGTTATTTAACAAAAACTACCCTTAATAATGATTTTTTATTGAAAAAATCTAATTTCTTTGGATTATTTAAGTTTTTTCGCCGGAAATTCCGTTTTTTCTATAAAACTTATGTAAGCATCTTATTTTAATTACGAGTTGAATAGTGCATATATTTTTGAACATGTGCGAAAATATCTTTGTTTCAAAATTATTTAAAAATTGTTGCAAAGTATGTTTCAAAGGTTCAACAAATAAGAAAAGCCAGTTTCAGATTTAGAGACATTGTTTAACTGCCAAAATTAAAAAAAAAACTTGCATTTTTCGTAAAAAAAAACTCTTGTTTTTGTGTAGTTTAAAAACTTGGTCATATTTTTTTTTATGAAATGTGTTGTATGAACAGTTTGAAAATAATTAAAGAGGCTTCAAAAGCAAAGATTTGGAATCGGTTGAATATTCATGACGTTATTGTCAAACAACGATAAAATTTTTAGTAAAATAAGGAAAAAATTGAAATAAACTGCTTTTAACTAAAACTAGTTTTGATTTTAGATAAATTCATTGTTTGACAAAGTTTTCATAATTTAACTTTGAAGATAATGGTGCTACAGGTTTCAAAATTGGTTAGAAAATAACGAAGTTATGGTGATTTCACTGAAGACTATATTTTATAACTTTTAAATTCATCTTCAAGACGTTTGCGCCACCTTTAAATCTAAATATTTTCTGCTCAAACTTTGAGGTTTCTCTTTTAATGTGATTGTATTCATAAGAGTACACGAATTTTTGGTTTTAAGAATTGGTTTTAAGAACTTTAAAAAAATAAGCCGCACCCTAATGGACCAATTAAATTGGCGTAACATCGTTAACGAGGTTTTATCAAACTAATTGATGTAACACCAAGTAAATAAAATAAATAATAATGGAACTCTAAAATGAAGACCCTGAATTTGTTTTGTTAGTATGGCCATTCTGACTGGGCACAAGGGAACCTGGAACCTGTTTCACAAGGAACTGGCGTATATCATATTCAGCAGTTCATACACATGTATATAACGACGGTTCGAATTTCATGGTTTTCCATTTCGATTTACAAGAGCACCAAGATGATCAACTTTTAGATTTGGCCGGATTTGGCCGGAGTATTCCGAAACCGGTTCCGCTAGGGTGTTTTGTGGACACTTTTAGACCATCATAAGTTCCATCATGCGATGGCTCAAAATACACGATTTTTCATCCAGATTTAAATAGACACCATACCAAACACCTGGCATTACGTCCCTACTGAAACAGAACCTGCTTCTCAGCTTTTTATGAGCACTTCCACAGCTATTAATGGATACCTTTGCCATTTGACCATTCATGTCTTTGTATATCGTGTGGCAAGCACGAAGATACTCTATACCTGGCAAGTCGAGAAAATTCACAGATTCAAACCCATGCCCCTCAGTTTGATCTTGCTGAAAAGCTACGCGTTTATCGCTAAGGCTATATGGGCATCTCAAACCTAAAGTTATCATATCCCAATTCCATTTACGTTATTACCAAATTAGGAAAACATCCAGTAAAATTTTTACTGGGATTCTTTCAGGAATTTCTCCCAGAAATCCTTCGATGTTTTCTGTTTCAGAAATTCTTTCAGGAAAGCTCCGGAATTTCTAACGACCTTATGATTCGTATGAAATCACTCATTCATGTTTTGATGCAATATTATGCACTATTGTGGATATTAGAACCAGATTCAGCCACTTAATTCGATCAAAATACTGAAAATGAAAATTGGTAGTCTACAACGAACATCGACCGGGTAAGTGCCGGCACCAGCACAATTGTGCTGGTCCCACTTTGTCCCTCCAGAAATATTTGCTGTGTGAATCAATTCTCATTTGGTCTTCACCATTTCAAAGAATGACTCTTTCACTCTCGATTCGTACCTGTGCATACCTAGAAAAAACGAATAGTTAAAAAGTTGCGACAAATAAAACTTTTTCAATTCTTACGGTGTTTGATTACATTTTGTTTACCCTAAGCTGGTGTTTTCTAAACTCGATGTAAACAAAATCTGTTGTGCTTAATTACAAGTAGCAATGATATTTCAATAATCGAAATCAAAAAAGTTTAGTAAAACAATGATTTATTGGCTAAAAGAATCATTCAATGTGATGGGTGCCGAACAGCACAATTAGAGGTTTTCATTTCTTCAAGATTTTCTTCAGGAATTTCTCCATGAGTTACACTAGGACAATTTCTTCAAGGATTACTCAAGATATTTCTCAAGTGATTTCTTCATAATTTCCTCCGATGATTTCTCCACGGAAGCATCCAAAGATATCCACAAGTAGTCCGCTCAAGATTATTCCAGGAATTATTCCAGAGATTTCCTTCCGAGATTCCTCCCCAGATCGCTCCAGGGATTCTACTAGAAAGTTCTGTTGAACAACTCACAAATTGCTCAAGAATTTCTTGCAGAAAATTCTCCAGAGGCTCGTTCTGGGCTTCCGATAAATCCTTCGGGGACTCCTACAAGAGCTTATCTTGGTATTCGTTCAGAGATTCTTCTGTGAATTCCTGCAGGAATTTCATCAGAAATTATCCTAAGAATTACTTCAGAGATTATTTTAGGGAAATCTCTACAAAAATTGCTCTAGTAAATGCTCTACATTAATTCCTCTTGGAAAATCTCTTCGTGAAAGCCTCCAGAGATTTCTCCTGAGATGCCTCCAAGATTTATTCCAGGGATTTCTCTACAAATTCCATCAGCAATATCTCTACAGTGATTCTTCGTGGTATACAGGAATTATCCCAGAAGCCCTTGAAAGATTCCTACAGAATTTCCTTCAGAGCCGCATCCAAGGATATCTCTAGTAAAATCTCTAAAGCGATTCCTGCAGAGATTTCTTCAACTTTTGCGTCAGGAATTTCACAAAGGATTGCTTCCGAAAAATCTCCTAATGGTTTTCTCTACAAATTGTTCCAGGGATGAGATTGTAGACAATCATCTGAACATTTTAATGCAATATGCTTTTTGTCTAAGCAGTCTTTATTATAAAAAGCCGTCGAAAAAATAAAGACTGCTTAGCCAAAAAGCATATATGATGTGTCAGGGATTTTTTCAGGAATTCCTCCCGAGATTTCGTCATGAATCCCTCGATAGGTTTCTGCAAGAATTTCTTCAGGGATTCAACCGGGGATTGTACAAGGGGTTACTCTAGATTTTTTCTAGGGTTACAAAGCATTTAGCCGCAGTGTTCGATTCACGCTTCAGTACGGAAAACTTTTCGTCAGGAACGTGTTTTGATTGTGCAATTTGGCGTTGAGAGATTTGAAGCGTTGTTATATACATGTGTATGAACTGCTGAATATGATATACGTCAGTTCCTTCTGAAACAGGTTCCAGGTTCCCTTGTGCCCTTGTGCCCAGAATGACCATACTCACAAAAAATCAGGGTTTCTATGCTATAGTTCCGTATCTTCCAAATCAAGCTCAATGAACGAAAATCGGTTCAAAAACGGATTTTTGAGAGCGTTTCAAAGTCAGGTGCCATTTTTTACCCTTAATGGATAATGTGTCACCTTTTTGTAGCGCTGCTCTTAGAGGTTGTTGAAAGCTTCTTTTTGCACGAAAATGTTTGTTTTAAGAAGTTAGGAAAAGTCAGAAAATTTCTGATTTCTTTCTCTTTTTTTACAAAGTTACAGCTCATTTACCGTGCCGGTTGTCCTAAATGCAAGAAGAAGGTTACTTTTTTGCTAGCGAACATTCCAGAGTAGTTATCGGTAGAACACCAAAAAGAGATGTTCTCTTAATGAATACCTTCTAGCAACTTCTCTGGGATTTGTTGAAGCTTTATCGAAGAATTTTTAAAACTTGTCCTCGAATTTGCTATAAATTATTCTATAGTTTCTATCCAAAATATGTCAGACTGCAACATGAATTCTGCTCAAAACTCCAAAGAATATACTCCAGGAAAATGATTTTCACCTCTAAGACATTTGAAAAGTCTTAAACTAATTTGTGTATTTTGGTCATTTCAACTTAAAGGTATTTTGCCACAAAATCATTCTTAAAATTATAGACTGTGTACTATGATGACCGTGGCCAGCAATGTAAGTTGTCATATCTTTAATTTCCTGTTAAACAGCTCATGTGTATGATTTTGAGAAGTTTCTGGACTCATTTTCGGCCACTGTATGCGTCATATTAAAGTGCTTCTTATTGCAAAGTTTAAGAAAATTCAGCCAAGAAAAACTTCCCATGCCAAAATGAATCTTAGAAGTGCCCAAGTAGTTATGAACCCTTTCCGAAAATAAAAAAAACTGAAACAATTCAGAATAGCTTTAATTATTATAAATTTTGAATCCATCCAGAAAATAGTTAGATATGATCCTTTAACGTTACTGCATTACTGTGTCAGCTGCAATCATTGTTGAAACTATTTCAAAATTATAACAGTTGCTGTATCAAGTCATTCATTCATTATTTTTCATAACTAAACCTGTATCCAATCATATTTCGCTCAGTCATCATCAGACATCGAACCGGTCTCATCGATTCATATCTTCGATCAACACGGTGCGGTGCCTTGTTTTTTATGACCAACCTATAAAAAAAGACCTCAAAGCTCGCAATCAAACGTAAAGTTTAACTTCAAGTACCAGTCGAATTATCGCTTCGATCGCAACGTACACATAAACTAGTGCAGCGTTTCGACCGGTTTTTCATTGATTTTCCAACCACCCCAAATCACGTCAATCAACCACAACTAACACTTGTTTCTATTCCTTTTTTTTCATTACAGACTCATAAACCATCAGGAGCCACCTGCTAGCCGTGTCACAGCCTCTCTCCTTCCCGATGCGAATGAGTTCTTCCGCTTGTTGCGTGAAAAACGGTCACCTTCACCGATTTCAACGGGCTCCGACAAGGTCAACCCAAAACCAACTCTAGACTGAACCGCAGGTTCCTGCTCCTCGCAGCGAAACGAAACTCCTCCAAGGAAAATACTCCCCCAGAAATGCAACCGCCAAGTAGAAGTGACTGCAAGCTGGTCGTTCGTTCGTCGAAACTTGAACACCCCGCCTCAAGTGTTTGCTAGATTCGGCTCTGAAGCTCCTCCTCCGTAGATCCTTACGGGGAAAGTGTGCCGTAGTGACCTCTACCAGTGAGTGCGAGAACTGAAGGCAGCTGCCAAGTGATTTCCGCGGGTGTCACTAGATGTGAGCTGTAAGTGTGTGCGTGTTTCTCCTGTGCCCAACCGGAAGCCAAAGCATTTCAGAAATTGCAGTTCGCGTGATTGTCGTTAGTGTTGTGATTTAGGGTAGGGGTTGTGTGCCGTTCTAGGAATTGTTTTACTTGGGAGAACCGGGACCGCAAAACGGGGTCAAAGTGACGGACGTCAAAATAGCGGCAATACCACCCATACCAGCCTCAGTAGCAGCAGTGGTCAACGGTAGTGGTATTAGCGGCGGTAATATTATCATCAACAACAGCTCTAGCAGCGGAAGTGCGATGTCGGCCACGATGAGAACCACCCTGCAGACGGTTCCGGAGTCGCTTCCGGCCGATCACGTCACGAATGCCGTCGCACCAGTGCAAGGCACCACGCAAACCGAGAGCAGCAGCAGCAGCAGCAAGTCGCACTCGCATGCCACCGCGGCCGCCGCCGTCAAGAACCGATCCTCGTCCAGCAAGGTAAGTGGAACCACTGTCAAGCAAGAACGCTGTTTTGTTTTGTTCAAACATTTTGTTTATCAGCTCATAGCTGCTGCTGCGTAATGTACACATTTAATTGTTCTGGTAAAGTTATCGTCGTATCGCTGCTCCGTGTTGCCGTTCGTTGCGTGAACGTATGCAAACGCTTCGAAGTTCTGTTTGATCTACATTTGTGGTAATGGTCAAGTTCATCATTTGGTATTGGCGTCAATAATGTCTCAAATTCATTAAATTTTCAATGTAACTACGAATATTTTATAGGTTATCAGTTACAACTACCTCTACTGTTTCGAACAAAAATGAATTTTGAGGGCTGCGTTTGAGCTGAATAATCTGTTATTTAAAAACCATTTTTTTTCCCACGACCGATAACTGGCTCCTAAAAAGCCCAATTGATTCCCAAAAAGCCAATAAGCAAGCCTATTAAAATATCCATATCTGCTTCGACACGTGATGCTTGGTAGATTCCTTACATAATAAATTCTTTGACAAGATCTCCGTGGATTTTTGATGATATCCTTCGAGTATACTTCCAAATCTAGTGAAATTTTGTGTGTAAGATTCTCAAGGGAATAATATACATCATTATTATTCCCTACACTTTTGACTAACTTCGGCAGGAGGTTCTCTGAAAGCTGCTACACTTATGTTTTACAGCATTTTTTTTTCTGTGAATCTTAAGGCAGACTATAACATAAGTTTACCAAAAAAAAACCCTTGTGGATAGTTCTTTCTCCATCTAGCTATGCATTACTGCTTGTAGAATTTAGCAGGATTTTTTCAAATAAGTTCTTAAAAGGTTTTTGGGAAAGATATTCTTGTATAAATTCTAACAAAAAACTTATCTAGAGAATTATAGCTTATTCTGTGCAATTCCTGTGGCAAGTATATCCACTGAAATAGGACTTCGGCAGATTGGCATAAACATTGATTTGAAAAATTGTTGGGGGTCCTCGGGATGTTTGTAAAACTTCATAGGGGGTCGCGGCTTCAAAAAGCTTGGGAACCACTGGAATATATGCACTATCTACTAGGGTTCCTTAAATTGGGCAGTAACTGAGTGTTTGTCATAATTTTGGATCGCTTCCAAATACGGTAGATTTCTGTCAATAACAGTATTGGATTTGACATCTTAGGCATTAGCACTTAGGATAAAACTCTTACTACATCAAGAGTTGTTAATCTCACTTTTAAACAAACACAAATGGGTAAAAAGCTTGATGTAGAGCGAAAACAGTTTTTGTCTCAATTACTACAGTGCACATTGGTACACGGAACGAAATTAAGTCGAATAAATTATTAACTTGAAAAATATATGAGATAGGGTTTTGGTGTCTTCTTAATACTTGTTTGTCTGGTCAAGGCGCGTTATATGCAAAAGTGTCCTAAGCGCCAAATTCCATAGCTTTCGAAATTCGTTCTCAAACTTTTTTAAAAGATAGTGCAACAAAATGTTCTACAATATTGAAGATTACGGAAAATATGAAAACTTTGTAGAACATATATTTTTTCTATATCTAATAGTTTTTGAGATATAGGTCACTTTAGAACTTTATGGTCGTTTTTTCCTCAATACTAACGAGAATATCAATTTTTCAGGCCTACTATGTTCTGAAGAGTTTAAGATATGAGCAAAATACACATTTTCTCTGAAGACGTCATACCTCTTAAATTTTCATATGAAAAAATATAAGCGTTTTTGTAGTTTTTTCATCCACTTTTCCAAGCGTAACATTTCAAAATGGCGCAAGTTAAATCAAAAACTTTTCCCGTTACTTGAATTAGCATATCTTCAAGTGTATTTTAAGAAGCTTTGGTGATAGTATTTTTTGATTTTCTCTAATAAATGCGTTTTGAATTATTCAACTCCTGGAAATTTATCAAAACCTAGTATTTACATTGGAAGGTTTGTTATATTTCTAGCAGGAAAATAAAGAAATAGTGCTTTGCGTGAAAATAGTGTGGAAAAACGGATGAGTAAACTAATGCATGATGATTATTGGGCTTTTGAGTTGTGTGATCTACAACTCATGCGTGAGAAAGTCAAGCATGAGTAATATGAATTTGAGATTTTCGCAATGCTGATCTTTTTCGAATGTGATAAAATCCTTGTTTCAGGAGTGAGCTTTATAGGGCGTCACCTGTCAAGATCTTTTTTAGCTCAAAATTTCCTCTTTTTAGATTCCAAGTTTCTTGTTCAATACGATTACCTCAATTAGCTTTCAAACTCCTCTTTGTGTTGTGTTTCCTCCAAATTAATAAAACATAATTAAATTACAACTTTTTTAATAATCTCCCAAAACACTCCCACATCCACCGAAACGTAATTAAAAGTAAACACCCGTATAAAACTTTGACCGCACAGCAAACCGTACCGGAAACAAGAAACGAATGAGACCGACCCAAATCCCCACCAAGTATCAATCGTTTATCGATAATGGGGACATTGGCGACGTAATTATTTTCCTTTCCCTTTACACTGGATGACTGATTCCGTTCTTCCGCCTCTTCTTCTCCGTCGTCATCAAAATTTAATCAAAGTTGTTTGCTAGCCATCGATTCGGATTTCTTTATTTAGAGTCGATTCAATCGATACCAGTATCGATTCATCTTCGGTGTACGACGAGCATGCCGGAAGCGAAAATAGAGTTTTCCAGGAAATAGAAATTCCAATTTGCTCCTTGTTAGTGGCGGCGATGGAAATTGCCTCCGTACTGGCTTGGGTGGAGAAATAGTTCGATATGCATCCTAGCGTTAGCGTTAGCGTTAGCGTAGTTACGGTATACTTCGTAGATTGAATACTAGCAACATTCATGTTTCTTTTTAATAATCTCATCCTGACTACTTTCAAGAACAAGGCAGGGGAGTATACCTTGTTCAAATCATAAACAAGAATACTAAATGCATGAATATCGCTATTCCCGGCCACGCCCATCTTTACCGTAACTTGGGATAGGGGAAGGAAATGTTGATGTAGCACTTACTTAATGAGAGGCCACCGACTCAGCGACACCCTCATAAGTGCTACGGAGTTGGAGGTTGGGGAAGGTATATTGTCAGGATTCGCCTAGAAAGCTGGCGATAGACCATAAATATTTGTTGTTTATTTATAGTATAAATAATATTTCGCGAAATGCTTGTCGATTGTGCAGTAATATTTTTGCTCAATAACCAGTAAAAAGCAAAACCGATCCCTCCAGGGTCATCGGATTGTATAAAATAACGATACGCGTAAAAAAAAAATCACGCCTATTGAAAAACTGTACTGTGCCCATTGAAAAACTGTACTGGGTGGTACTGTATTTTTAGATAATCGAAAAACGAAAGGAAGCGCGTTCGAACTAAACACCCTAGGATCCACAGTCGGTTTTTCTGCTCAAAATTATACGAAAAGCAGAATCGATCCCTCCAGGGTCATCGAACGGTTAAAAAGCATCCACAACCGATTGTTAGTTGCGTAACACCCGCCCGGACAGAATGCGCAATCTGAACATAATTATCAAACTCCGAAAATAACATTTTCCGTTCAAGAAACGATCAGAAGTTCCACGACGCGGACAAAAACGATCCGGAAGGCTCACAAAAGAAAAAGTATCATACTGGAACAAACTCACCGGATTGATTCTCTAAATTTATGTGCTGACTGTCACTTCCGGATGGTTCGATGGATCCGGATGGATCACTTTTTCATTTTTCACTTTTCACTATTCCATTTCTGAATGTAAAAACTGTCCTGCTTGGGCTTCACGAAGCACTACCCAGCAAGGCGCTACAAAACAGGAAAAAAAAAAAAATTCTCCGGCGACGAAAACATGCGCGAAACCGTGAGCTAATTCTATCGGACGACGCAAAACCCGAGAAATAGTTCGATATGCATCCTTAACAAAAAAGAAACTTTGTACGGAACAGGCATGTCTGTTCTGGTATGTACACTTGTGCAGGGCTACAAACGAAAATCAATATTGACATGATTGATTTCGGTTTCTCCACACTAGGAATCGCGAAAAGCGATCGATTTTATGGGAATATGAGCAACATAACATTCTTCTGCTTCCATTTTGAATAGGGAAATTTCTTGACATTTCAGAGTAAAGAGTATTTTCTTGCATGCCAAACGGTATACAAGTTCAAAAATCATCAATTAGTCAAGAAAGCTCTCATCTAATAACTATGAAAGTGTTCATAGAGCATTCAGATTAGAGAAAGTGTAACCACAGAAAGAATAAGAACTTTTGTATGAAAGTATATAATGAACTAATAGTTATTCACTCTGTTCAAATAAATAATGATAATCTACATATTCAAGACCTATTAAAGTTTGTCCAAAATTGGCATTACGAAAAGTTATAATATAATGTAAATTGAATGCAACTTCAAGATGAATTCTAAATTACTTATTAGGCAAGTTTTACCCTCCAAGATATTAGTTAATGCTGAAGTTCCAACTCTCTACCTACCTAAGGAGAGCGGCAACGTCTGCTTTGAGAGAGCATTTATCAAAAAAAAAAACGAGATGAAGCATCAACAACTTGGTGTAGGGTGCCTTGCGGCAAAAGCACTTTGTTGAAATTTTATGCCTCTTCTAAGATGGCATTTCTGCCATAAATTAGCAGATGCTCGTGTCGCTTATGTAGTCAGCAGCTTTTTTTCTTGCTTCAAGGATAATGAGTGCTTACCTTTCTAGAGCACTGAAGGGATGTGGTATTTAATGGAAATGGAAAGGTAGAAGAGCAAAATCACGATTTAGATACGATAGGTTCTAAATGCTGGACAAAAAGCAAAAATAAGCTCAACGTTAAGCTAAAAAAACGCAAAATTAGGCTCTTCCGCAATAATTTTCATACTAGAGTTTGAAATCATTGATAAAAAATGTGTATGTTTCTCTAGTTTAGTAAAATAGTAAAAGAATGCCCACTCAAATCACATCTCACGTGTAAAATATGATTGAAAAAAACGCATGCTCAATTGAGATTTGAACCCACGACTCTTGTATGTTAGCCGTGGGCTTTACCAACTAAGCTGCTGTGTCACTAAAATCGTAATTTGAAACTTGTTACTTTCTGAGGTATAAAGTCACCGGGTGGCTCAGTGGCTGAGTTGGTAAACTACTCATCTACCATATATGAGTTTTGAGTTTGAATCCCACCTGAGTACATGACTTAATGTTTATTACTTTACTTCTAGTTACCTTAATTGCCCCTGCGGACTGATCTATTGATCATCCATTATTTGAAAATCTATAGAAAAATTTCTCTTTTTCAGATTTTCTTCGTAGAATATTATGGATAGTTTTCGAAAGAAAATTCATATCGAATTCTAGTATGAACAGATCAATTTTGTGTTAATTTTTCTAAAACATACATAAAATCGCTAGGTAGTTTACTCAACATATTTTCCACTAAAAGCTTTCGCATTCTACGACTTGCCCTCGCAATACCCCATCAACTGTTGAATGAATATGCAACACATGAAGATGCTTCCCTGAATCCTTAAGTCACACACAATGTCGTCAGAGTGCATCTTTTTCACGTACCAGTGACGCAACACAACGTCTTCTAAACGAATACGAGTGAAATTCGCTACGACAGCTACGAAACCGGACTGATGCATTAGTAGAAGAAAAAAAAAATCTGGCGCCCCGCAGCCACTGAAAAACTCTCAAATGTGAAATGTGTGCAATGAAATGTGGAAAATGCATCGTGCAATGCTTGTTGATGGGGGTTTGGGTTGCGAAACTTCTCCTACTCGTCCGTCGACTGAAGGCGGCGACGGCGAAATGGGCTGGAGGCTGACAAAACGACGGAGAAAAGTCGGAGACCCGATTGTGATGTTGTCAGATTTCTGTTTGTTTGACAATGGCCTTAGGCGGGGGGTGGCGTAATGTCAATGCATATACCCTTGCCAGACTGATATGCCCTCGCTTCTGTGGACAGTGCATTTGAAAGGCGAAATAATGGTCAAAATTTATTTTAAACTCCGATTACGAACGTAAAAAGTTTTGTATGTATCATATAACAATATCAGGGTGGCCACCGAACCGGGAAAAACGGGAAAAGTGGGAAAAAGACGGGAATTCGATTCTACCGGGAAAAAGACGGGAATAACCGGGAATTTGAAATGGATCCCGGGAAAATCATGTTGAACGACGAACATTTTTGAGCTATAAATATACAAACCAGAAGTTGTGGAAAATCTTTACACTATGCGTCTTAAACATGTTTCACTTTGCTCACAAAATCGCTAACCAGGATTTGAAATATTTTTCAAATCTTCCACTACTGCCAGGAATAACATTTTTTGAACTTTTCTCAAACTTGTTTGACATGATGATTTGAATCAAGGTCAATCATTTTTTTTTCTTACAATCAATCAAAGTATCTAATTTATCATTCTTCAAAAAAAAAAAACAAGGAAATAATAAATAACATGCTTCTACATGTGTGGCCTTGTTTAATTTTCATCTTAAACTTCACACTAAGAATAAATCACAGATTTCTGTGCGATTTCACCGAAATCCCAACAGCAGAAATTTCGGTGAATTACTCCTTATTAAAAGCAGCCTTTCTGGCGCTTTTCTGACAAATGGTGATGAACTAGCCGTATGCGCTCAAAATCACCTTAATAAGGAACAAAAAAAAAATCGGTGAATCGTTCGGTGATATGTAACCGTTCGTGAAGCTAGAAAACGTTCAGCTGTCAAAAACACCGAAAAGCTGGGTGTTATTTTTACAATTTTTCTGTGGATTTTTTGTTCAATTTCGTAGATTTTACCATACGTTTCAGTAAGTTTTAAATTTCCGGTGATGACTTGTTTCCATTATTGGCATTTTATAGTTCTTCCGCCTAAATAGCGCGAACAAAATTGATGATTGAAATGAAAACATTCAACAACGGGAGCTATTTGAAATTTAAACTTTTTTCGCAGTTGTAAACATGGCCGCCTAATGAATTCACTGATTATCAGTGTGAATTTCGGTTTATGGTAAAAAGATGGACTTTCACCAAACTTCAAGTTAATTTTTCACAGACTTTTGTAAAACAGTCTTCTATGATCATCCTTCTGCTCTAAGATTTAAACAAGCATGCTTTGAATTCATCTCAATGATCGGGATCTTTTTGAATCCTGATTTTTCAATCCCAGCGTGCGTGATTCGTGCAAGGATTCAATCCCAGGATGGAATCTCTGTCATTGAGCATGAATAGCCAAGCAAACGAATGAATATAAAATGCTCCTCATCAAAAACATGATTGTTCGACGTTTTATAGAGGATTAGGACAAACCTGGGGCAAACGAGGATACCGAAGGGGAGGCGAAGTAGTATGAAAGGCAATAACATGTACATCGTAAAAAACTTCTAAAAATTATATCAAACTACTGCAAGTTAGTCCAAATGTCGATCTTTCGTGGTAAAGCGAATCACAGCACTATTTTTTGCTAAGTCAAGACATTCTTGCACTAAATTAGAATAGTTACACTGAACTCCCAAGTTTCACTCGGATTGTCAACGACCTGAAAGAAAGCTATCAAAAATTGTCGCAAGTCTTCCAATTCAGGAACCAACTGTGCATGCGGACATCATTCTGACTCATCCCAAGTGTCCTGTCAGACAGAAATTTTCAATAAATATCAATGCTTACTCGATTCATTTCTACTAGCTAACAATCGATCAAGGATTGAATCCTAGGATTCAATCCTTTCATACACGTGGCAGGATTCATTGCATGCCTGGATTTAAACAAAAGATGCGCGCGAAATAAATCTCGCTCCGGTGGTTTTGAATCTCAGTAGCTCTTGGAGTGGGATTTTTTAAAGACTGTTGTAAAATTTTAACTTTTACCGAATTTTCAGTGAATTTTTGACAATTTACCTATGTTGAAACCGCTGTTGTTCAACAGAAAAAAAGTTGAATCATATTTCACAGTACGAATTCTGTGGATTATTTAACAGATTTTTATGTTTCATTCTAAGTGTGTTCTTTGCTTTGTAGAACTCTTTATTTTCATGAAGAAGAAATAGAAAGATTAGAAATTGAGTTAAAATATCTTCGATTAGCTAAATTAAAAACCGGGAAAATTTTGGTGATTGTACCGGGAAAACCGGGAAAAAAGCGGGAATTTCAAAATGGAAACTTGGTGGCCACCCTGCAATATGAATCTATAACAAAATGTCGAAAGACAACAGTTCGAAAGGATAGAAGTTTGACAGATAGAAAATCGAAAGAAGTTGAAGAGTTGAAGAGCAAAAACTTGAAGGATGAAAAGTTGAAACCCAATTTTCGAAGAAGTACGAAATGTTAAAAGACAAAAAGACAGGAGTTCAAAAGAATTGAAAGTTAAAAGACAAAAGGTCGAAAGCATAAAACGTTGAAGAGGAAAAACATATAATAATTAAAAGTTGAAACACAATTTTCAAAGGAAAAAGAATTGTTAAAGGATAGAAGTTAAAAATAAGAGAGAGTCGAAAGACAAAAGGTCGAAAAGACTAAATGTTGAAGAGGAAAACTAGAGAAACGGAAGAAAAAAATCAGATTTTTTTAAAGAAGCAAGAATTTTCGAAGAAGTAAAACACTTTCGACATCCGGGCTTTCAAACCTTTGTTTTTCAAACTTTTATACCTAAACCAAACAATATTCATAGTTTATGAATAAGAGGTCGAAAGGGCAGAAGCTTTTTTTACACTTTTTTGTTCTTCCAAAATTGCGACGCCTGAATTTTTAAGCTTGAAGCTACAAGTGTGGAAAATACTAACAAATTTTGGACTTATTTCCTGTGCCATGCCCACACTGTGCAGAAGAAAACTCATCATAACCAGCAAAAAATGCGTGAAAAACTCACTCTACTTCCCGGCACTGTCGCTTGGAGTATTGCTTCAACGAAATTTTGAGTTTCGCTGCCTTATAGTTGCGTGTTTGACATCACTTTGAGCGAGTTACGACAACGACAGCGGTGGCACTGTCAGAGAGAAAGACTGCGATGACGCAACTTTACAACACTCAGTCGCCACTTTTATGGTTTCGAATTATAAATTCAAAGAGATTAAACTTTACTTGATTACTTCGGTGTCGTGCTGGGTTTATGGTAGATTTTGTTCTTAAACGTTATGCGAGGGTGTGTTTTACGGAGAAGGGAAATTGACCGTTAAATCTACTGAGAATCTTTTATCAAGCAAGGTCATAGCTTACCAAGCATAAAAAAGATGTTTGAAGGTGCCCAGATTTTGAACATCATTCTCTCTATTGTAAAATTCCTTCAAAATCAACAAATTTAAGGCATTACTGAACTGCTTTATTGAATGGCATTAGACACAATGACAAACTATACTATTCACACAATGTCATGTGAAGCAAGACGGATCCAAACGTTTCTGAAATTTCTGGAATTAAGAAAACCTATCAAAACTAGTTTTAACGAATTTAAAAAATATATATTATTATACTTAACCCTACTTTCCCAAAAAAAAATCCAGTATCAAAATAGTATTTTTAATAAAAGATTTTGAGCCATTTTATCTAATTAATAAAATCTATATAATAAAAATTAAAAGGTTTGAGTATGTCACGAAATGGCTTCTTAACGAGTTACGGATTGAGTGAACTTCGCTGTTGCGTTTCCCATTTCGTCCATGTATTCAATCAGGTTTCATTTTTGAATCTATCAAGCATATTTCTTTCGTTATTCCTTCATTGATTCGAAAGAGATGTCTCAAAAAGTTCATCTAGAGATTAATTTAGGATTACCTTTTACCCTTCCATGAATTTCGTTAACTTTTTACGGCCAGTGATTGCTATTAGAAATTATCCAACAATTTATCAAAATTTCTTTCAGTATTTTTTTCAAGGATGTCTCCAGGAGTTTCTGAAAGTCTAGGAAGAAATTTCTTGAAAAACTAGATAAAATTTGTGGAGGAATATCTGTATAATTCATGATAGTTAGTTGCATCTCTCAGATGTACTTCTCAACGGCATTTATTTAGGAGCGAGTAAAGGCGCTTAGCCCTAGTATTAACTTTCTGAGTCAAATCACTCCCAACGATTTTGCATATTCCTTGAACCTGAAACGGTTGTCCCCGTTTTTTAACTTCTAAACTCCAACTATACACAGTAGACGGAGCCGTTTTTTCCAGAAGTCTCTGAAAGAGCTTCCCTGAAGATTCTGGATAAATTTGTTAGATCTTCTGAAAGCGCTTACCAGAAGTTGTTGAAAGAGCTTCCTCGAAGCTGTTGAAAAACATCCCAGAAGCTGCTGAAAATGCTTCCCATAAGCTTCTGGAGAAGCTTCCCGAAAGCTTCGGAAGGAGCTTCCCAGATGAATCTGAAGGAGCTTTTCAAAACCCTTCGAAGGAGCTTCCCAGAACCCTTCGAAGGAGCTTCTCAGAAGCATCTCAACGAGCTTCCCAGAAACATCTGAAGGAGCTTCCCAGAAGCCTTGAAAGGAGAGTGCCAGAAGCCTCTAAAGAAGCACCTGAAAAAGCTTCCCAAATGCATCTGAAGGAACTTCCCAGAAGCATCGGAAGGAGCTTCCAAAAAGCTTCTGAAGGAGCTTCCCAGAAGCTTTTGAAGATGCTTCAGAGAAGCATCTGAAAAAGCTTCCAAGAAGCATTTGAAAAAACTTCCTAGAAGCATCTGAATGAGCATCCCAGAAGCATCTGAAGGAGTTCCCCTAGAAGCATCAGAAGGAGTTTCCCTGGAACATCTTAACGAGCTTCCCAGGAGCTTTTTAACGAGCTTCCCAGAAGCATCTAAAGGAGCTTCCCACAAGCATCTGAAGGAGCTTCTCACAAGCATCTGAAGGAGCTTCCCAGAAGCATTTTAACGAGCTTCTCAGAAACATCCGAAGGAGTTTCCTAGAAGTCTTGAAAGGAGCTTCTCAGAAGCCTTGAAAGGAGCTTCTCAGAAGCCTTGAAAGGAGCTTCCCAGAAGCTTCGAAAGGAGCTTCCCAGAAGCTTTCAAAGTAGTTTCTTAGAAGCTTCAAAGTAGCTTCCCAGAAGCTTCGAAAGAAAGTTCTCAAAAGCTTCGAAAGAAGGATCTCAGATGCTTCGAAAAAAGCTTCTCAGAAACTTCGAAAGGAGCTTCCCAGAAGATTCGGAAGGAGCTTCCCAGAACCCTCTGAAGGAGCTTCACAGAAGCACCTGAACGATCTTTTCAGAAGCTTCGAAAGGACCCTTCCAAAAGCTGCCAAAGGAGTTCCTTAAAAGATGCTAAAGGAGCTTCTTAGAAGCTGTCAAAGGAGCTTTCCAGAAGCTTCCAAAGGAGCTTTCCAGAAGGTTAGAAAGAAGTTTCCCAGAAGTTTCGAAAGGAGCTTCCCAAAAGCTTCGAAAGGAGCTTCTCAGAAGTTTCGAAAGCAGCATCCCAGAAGCTTTCAAATGAGCTTCTCAGAAGCTTCAAATGAGCTTCTCAGAAGCTTCGAAAGAAGGTTCTCAGAAGCTTCGAAAGGAGCTTCGAAGAAGCTTTGAAAAGAGCTTCCCAGAAGCTTCTACAGGAGCTTCCCAGAAGCTTCGAAGGAGCATCTGAAGAGGCTTCCCAGGAGCATCTGAACGAGCTTCCCAGAAGCTTTGATAGGAGCTTCGCAAGAGCTTCTGAAGGAGCTTGCCAGAAGCTTCTAAAGAAGCTTCACAGAGGCCTCTGATCCAGCTTCCCAGGAGCATCTGAGCGAGCTTCCCAGAAGCATCTGAAGGAGCTTCTCAGAAGCATCTGAAAGAGCCTCCCAGAAGCATCCGAAGGGGCTTCTCAAGATCATCTGAACAAGCTTCCTAGAAGCATCTAAACGTGCTTCTCAGAAGCTGCTGAAGGAGCTCCCCAGGAGCATCTGAAGAAGCTTCCCAGAAGCATCTGAAGAAGCTTCCCAGAAGCATCTGAAAGAGCCTCCCAGAAGCATCCGAAGGAGCTTCCCAGAAGTCTCAGAAGGGGCTTCTTAGGAGGATCTGGAGGAGCTTCCCAGAATCCTCTGAAGCAGCTTCCCAAAAGCTTCTACAGGAGCGTCCCAGAATATGTGGTGGAATTCCTATGATCAATGCTGACAAAGTTCTAAAATGCTGAAAGAGCTTCCCAGTAGCTTCTGAAGGAGCTTCCCAGTACCTTTCGAAGGAGCTTCCCAGAAGCTTCTGAAAGAGCTTCCCAAAACCTTCTGAAGGAGCTTCCTAGGACCATTCGAAGGAACTTCCCAAAAGCATCTGTAGGAGCTTTCCAGAAGCCTCTGAAGGAGCTTCTCAGGAGCGAACGAGCTTCCCAGAAGCATCTGAAGGAGCTTTCCAGAAGTATCTGAAGGTGCTTCCCAGAAGCCTCTGAAGGAGCTTCTCAGGAGCATCTGAACGAGCTTCCTAGAAGCAGCTGAAGGAGCTTCCTAGAAGCATCTAGAGGAGCATCACAGAAGTGGATTTTTGATGGAGTGTAGTCAAAATATGTGGTGGAATTCCTATAAGCAATGCTGACAAAGTTCTAAAATGATTCATAGCTCAATTCTTGTAGAAGTTCTATGAAGAAATTTCTCGAAAAACTAGATAAACTAATCAAATTTGTGGAGAGTTATCTGTAATTTCTGGCACATATTCTGAAGGAAATTTTGGAGGAACTGTTGAAGTACATATAGAGATTCATCCAAGAGCACCTACTAGAATTTATTCGGGAATTGCTTTGCAAAATCCTTTCTTTCCTCCAAAAATGTCTTCTACATTCGGCTCTGCTCCAGTGGAGACGTAATGCCAACAAGAAAAAGTGTTGCACAAACCAATAGAAGATTACTAAAACACGATATTTTGTTCGATGAACGAAAAGGCATGACTACTTCCATCAACGGCCACGTCCATCTTTCCTGTTTCAAGGAGAATGATGATATGGCAGCTAGAGGACTAAGAACTATTTGGAAAGCATCATTTGCAAGTTATAGGCGAAAAGGCATGGCAACTTCCATTGCCGGTCACTACCACTCCGTTCCGTAAAAGGTAAACTATTTGGAAGAAAATACTATCCAATTAATGATGATCGAGGTCATTCCATATTCCTCGTTACGAGAAAAGAAATTTGCTCAGCTATCACTGGAAAGATTTTCAGTTAATGTGGAAATGTTTTATGAACTCTAAGCTAAGGAAGCAGGTTGAATTAAAGTGATGATGTAGAATGCTGTTTTATCCCAAGTAAAAATATGTGTTTTTATTGTTTTGTAAGTGATTTAAAACTTCAAACTGATCTAGGGGGCTGCTTTTGAAGCCAAAATTTTTACTAGATATGTTATAGTCTGAACCGTCAAAACATCTTCACTAAAACCACAAGTCACGACACCAGCGTGACAATCAAAAACTGTAAAACTTGCTTTTCTGCATAGCCACACACCAACTTGCCGGTCACCGCAATCTCTAAGGCACACAGCATAAAAATAACAGCAACTTCGATATGCATTCGTTTCGTTTGGAATTTTCTATCTCCCATTCGATGGCGGTGATGGCCTTGCTCAACTGCCCGAACAAATTTGCGCGTACATCTCAACTCAAAAAACGACGACATCGACTGCTTGCTGGCGTCGATTCGGTAAAAATAATACTTGTTGTGGCCGAACTATTTTTAAACTGACAGCATCAAAACCATCATCGCGCGGCCGGCTCTCGAAAACACGTGAGTATTTTCGATATGACGTCATTCGATCGAAGAAGCCACCAGTCTGTTTTGCTGCGGTTTCTGGCAGAGCTGGATAGGCTACACAATTTGTGCAAATAAATCTTCCGGACTAAGCATGGATATCAAGAGCTAACTAGTGCCATGAACTTCCCTTCTCTGAAAAATTACGAACCGGGAAAGACCTTCACACTGGAAGCTGCGAACAGCAAAATTGTTTGGTGAAATATCGAGGAAGCGACGCAAATCCTAGCAATAAATCCACACCATTTCAACAAATCCGATGATTGGAATTCTCGGTGCCCGATGTTGATGTTTGAACGGGCTGGATTATCGAATGTCGCCATGCAAATTTGTCACAACTCAGTGTGAGGCTATTTTTGGGTTTGGTGCGTTACCTACTCTAATAACCCCGAAAAATTGAACGGAGGCAGTGGCAGCAGCGACCACCTTTCTGAAATCACTCACTCTCCGCTCATACATAATATCTTCGGGTCGGAGAGCAATGACAAACAGAGCACAATGGGCAAACAGGTGTGATGTTTGTGATATTTCATCAGATTTAGCGCAAATTTCTGACGAAAATATTGACAGTTTGAAGGTCATATACATGTGTGAACGCCCGGATGCAAATAACAGTGAATTCATTCATCGTGTTATAATATTACACAATCATGTCTGTAAAGCAAACTCATTGAAAGAGGTGCGATTTAATGTTCAATCCGTAACTGATATGTTGTCATTACTTAATTATCCTTTATCCTTCTCAAAAACGAAGGAGTTGGACGTGCCCGCCTATGGAAGTCGTCATGCCCTTTCGCCTTCGATCTTCGATTCGGCAGCTGTTCAGTTCCAAATAATTTTTCTCAAGTTATTGAAATATGAATGATGGAGTAAATAGTATGGCAGTAGCCTGTAACGCCGTTACAACACAGCGCAACGCATTATCAAATTTGAAAACAAAGTTCCTCCTTAGCACCTTTGTAGGGAGCCGAATCCTATTCTTGACACTTTGGATTCACCTGGGCAGTAGGGTTTGCCTTTTCTGCCTATCATTGAATAAAGGTTGAGGCTTGACAAAATTCTACTCATGACGAAATCGAGAAATGAAAATGTTGCATTTCATCGGGATGTTTATCGTTCAGAAACTTTCTCCTGGAAGAATTTCTTTCATTAATCTCCACTCAGCCATTTCCCATCCTATTGCCATCAAAGTATTATCCAAATAACAGCAGGCACCCAACCCCCCTCAGAAGAAGTAATGCATTGCATGATTACACCCTTCCAGGAAGCTCCAACTCGAGCCAGCAGCACTCAACCACTCGAATCCACCCCCCAACATTGCTTCCCACTTCCCACATTCACCTCTACTCACACAACACCGTTCGAACCACGCGGCGCGCATGCTCCAGTTGTTCGAATAATTACACATTACCAGCATCATCTTCAAACGAATTCGACGAATTTTCCCAAACAAAATTCACATGGCAACAGCGCTTTGGCCTACCATCGTCTTCGTCATCATCCATTTGGATAAATCAGATCAGCTGAATTCGGAATATCGCAATGCTGTCAGTTTTCCTCTTTGACATGTGAGACTTTCTTCGATCGGAACATCAAATCGACCGATAATGTCAATATTTACGAGCTGTTCCATCGGCTCGCGGCTCGCGCTTTTATCGTTTATTGCTCTATTTCGTCGCTTCACTTCGGCGACGATGATGGACGCTAAAGCAAACAAACGCACACACCCTCCTCTGGATTTGGAGAGAGGTTTGTTTATCCCCTGCTATGGGCTTTTACATGGGAAACGGAGCGGGCGTCGGAGAAAGGACAGACAGCATCGTTTGTTTCCATTTATGGCGCTCGAATGATAGTCATCGATTTGCAATTTGCTTTTGCGGTTTGAAAGGATGCTTCTTCTTCTTTCTGGCATTACGTCCCCACTGGGACAGAGCCTGCTGCTCAGCTTAGTGTTCTTATGAGCACTTCCACAGTTATTAACTGAGAGTTTTCTTTGCCGATTGACCATTTTTGCATGTGTATATCGTGTGGCAGGTACGAAGATACTCTATGCCCTGGGAATCGAGAAAATTTCCTTTACGAAAAGATCCTCGACCAGCGGGATTCAAACCCACGACCCTCAGCATGGTCATGCTGAATAGCTGCGCGTTTACCGCTACGGCTATCTAGGCCCCTCAAGGCCCCTGAAAGAATGCACATCAAGCAAATGCTGTCAGTTTTCAATTAGTGATGTGCATTTGTATCGGTTATTAAAGCAACTTACTAGAACCATCTGAAGGAGTTTTCCAGAAGCCTCTGGAAAACCTTCCCAGAAGCCTTTGAAGAAGCTTCTTAGAAGCCTCAGATGCCTCTGAAGGAGCTCCCCAGTAGCCTCTGAAGGAGCTTTCCAGATGCTTCTGCAGGAGCTTATCAAAAGCCTGAGAAGCAGCTTCTCAGGAAACTTTCAAGGAGCTTATCAGAAGCCTCTGAAGGAGATTTCCACAAGCCTCTGATAGAGCTTCCCAGGAGCCTCTGAAGAAGCTTCCCAAAAGCCTCTAGAAGAACTTTTTAGGGTCCTTTGAAGGAGCTTCCCAGAAGCTTCCTAGGTTCCTCTGAATAAGCTTCCCAGAAGCCTCTGAAGGAGCGTCCCAGAAGCCTTTCAAAGAACTTCCCAAAAGCATCTGGATGAACTTCCCAGATGCCTTTGAAGAAGCTTTCCAGAAGCCTCTGAAGGAGCTTCCCAGACGTCTTTGGAGAAGCTTCCCAGAAGCCTCTGGAGAAGCTTCCCATAAGCCTCTGGAGGAGCTTCCGAAAAGCCTGTTCAGGAGCTTCCCAGAAGCCTCTGAAGGAGCTTCCCAGAACCCTCTAAATTAGAGTCCCAGAAGCCTCTGAAGGACCTTCCCAGAAGCCCTTGAAGTAGGCTCCTAGAAGCCTTTGAAGAAGCTTCCCAGATTCCCCTGAAGGTGCTTCCCAGACGCTTCTGCAGGAGTTTCCCAGAAACCTCTGTAGGAGCTTCCCAGAAGCTTCTGAAGGAGCTTCTTAGAAGCCTCTGAAGGAGGTCCACAGAAGCCTTCTAAGAGCTTCTCAGAACCCTCTGAAAGAGCTTCACAGAAGCCTCTAAAAGAGCTTCCTAGGAGCCTCTGAAGGAGATTCCTAGATGCCTCTGGAGGAGCTTCCTAAAAGCCTCTGAATGAGCTTCCTATAATCCTCTGCAGGAGCTTCTCAGACGCCTCTGAAGGAGCTTCCCAGAAGCTTCTGTAGGGGCTTCCTAGAAGTCTCTGTAAGAGCTTTCCAGAAACCTCTGTAGGAGCTTTCCAGAAACCTCTGTAGGAGCTTTCCAGATGCCTCTGAAACTTCCAGGAACCTCTGAAGGAGCTATCCAGATACCTCTGAAAGAGTTTCCCTGATGCCTCTGAAAGAGTTTCCCAAAAGCCTATGTAGGAGCAACCCAGAAGCCTCTGAAAGAGCTCCGCAGAATCCTCCGAAGGAGCTCCCTAGAAGCCTCTGGAGAAGCTTCCCACATGCCTCTGAAGGAGGCTCCCAGAAGCCTCGGAAGAAGCTTCCCAGAATCAATCATCTGAAGGAGCTTCCCAGAAGCCTCTGAAGGAGCTTCCCAGAAGCCTCTGAAGAAGCTTCCCGAAAGCCCCTGAAGGTGCTTTCCAGAAGCCTCAGCAGGAGCTTCTCAGACGCCTCTAAAGGAGCTTCGCAGAAGCCTCTGAAAGAGCTTCCCATATGCCTCTAAAAGAGCTTTTCAGAAGCCTTTGAAGAAGCTTCCCAGAAGGAGTATCCCAGAAGCCTCTGAAGGCTCTGCTTCCCAGAAGCCTCTAAAGGAAAATCTCAGAAGCCTCTGAAGGAGCTTCCCATAAGCTTCTATGGCAGCTTTCCAGAAACCTCTGAAGGAGTTTCCCAGAAGCCTCTGAAGGAGCTTCTCAAAAGCCCCTGAAGGAGCTTCCCAGAAGCCTCTGGAGGATCTTCTCAGATGCCTCTAAAAAGCTTCCCTGAAGCCTCTAAAGAAGCTTCCTTGAAGCCTCTTTAGGAGCTTCACAAAAGCATCCTAGAATCCTCGGAAGGAGCTTCCTAGAAGCCTCAGAAAGACCTTCCCAGATGCCTCTGAATGAGCTTCCTATAAGCCTCTGAAGGAGCTTCCCAGAAGCGTCTGAATGAGCTTCCCAGAAGCCCCTGAAGAAACTTTTAGGAATCCTCTGAAGAAGTTTCCCTGAAGACTCTGCAGGAGCTTCCTAGACGTTTCTGCAGGAGTTGCCCCGAAGCTTCTGTAGGAGTTTTCCTCAAACCTCTGTAGGAGCGTAACAGAAGCCTCTGTAGGAGCTTTCGAGAAACCTCTGTAGGAGCTTCCCAAAAGCCTAGGAAGGAGCTTCCCTGAAGTCTTTAAAGAAGCTGCTAATTAGTGTCTAGTATTTCAATGGATAACGACCTGTCTATAGAACGTACAAGGTAAAGGACGATTGCATCATTCCAAAGATACGAACAGCCAGTGGTTGTTGTCACTGCTAACTACGGGAAACGCACTATCATCGATTGATGGTATCGTGGCTCTCCCAGTTCGCATCCATCACCGGAGAGTACAGCCCGGCGAAAGTTCGTCATCGTCGATTGCCGCGTGGTGGTGCATCTTGTCCAATCTAAGATTAGGTACAACACGTTTCAGACGACCCCATCGTACTCACACAAGCACACACCTATGCAGGCAGACACAGACAGCATTCGATTTGCACACCGAGTTGAGTGCATTGAAAGTGGTGCAGGCAGGCAGTGGAGACGACTATGATGACGCTTTCTAATGTGCGCTTGCAGAGTGTTTGTCGAGTAGCCTTGGCGGAAAGGGAGCGGACCTGGGTGAAGGCAGGCTTCGAATGCCAAGCGGTGAAAATCATGCCGGGCTGCTGTGAGAAATTGTTGCCTGAGTTGTGTGATGATTGATGGAAAAAATCGTGGGTTTTGAAATCACTTTCGATGCTGATTGGAGGCTATTTGTTGGATACCTTCCAGCTCGAAGCTTGTTGGATGATTAACGATGTTGGAGAAGAACTCGTTGTTGAATCGAAAAGTGACAGTCAATTGACAGTCATTGCGTGACATAACTTTTGATATCTCAATCAATGATGGTTTGAGTTCGACGGCGATAAAATGCTGTCAGTTTACAAAGCAGAAAAACGCTCCCATGAAACTGACAGCATCATCCTTCAATCCAATCCATGACCTATCTAAAATGCAACATTTTCTCAATCTAGCATAGCGATCTGCACCAAACTAGCCATTATGCCGCAGATTTCGACAATCCCCGTGGAACAGCCTCAAATGAGTCACCTCAACTCGAGCAGACAAGACATAAAAACCAGATTTTTAAAACCTCTACCACCATATGTATGCGATGCCATTCGGTGTGTGCTGTTAATGTGGTCTTGATTCTTCGTCGTACTGTTGCTGCCGTCGCTTTAATGGCTGCGCCTACTCAACCCGTTCTTCGAACCGCCCTGCCTCCGCCTTTTCAACCCCTTGCCTTGCAGCAACATTATGGCAATCCGGCCGTAAAAAAAACTTGTTTTCTTCAACCTTACCTGTACAAAATTGCTGCCATTCACAGTGCATACACACATGCTGTCCGTTCAATCAAACTCAGTGATTTCTCAATAGCTGTACGTGTATTGGTCGATTGGCGAGCAGCCAATTTTGCTGCCGAGAACTCACTCTCTCGGGTTCTCACTCTCTTCTCCCGTCTTCATACAGCCTTCTCTTTCCAACGCGCTTGACGTCACTGAGCCAATCAAAACACAAACACTAAACACACCCTCGGAGTGCGAATAGTATACCGTTAGGCGTTTGGCAGCGCTCACAGCTCCAAAATGCTGTCAGTTTTTTTGTTTTCTGCTATGGAATTGTGAGGAGGAGTACACCCCACAGTCATAATGTTTATTTGATGGGCATTCAGCGTCTCAACCAACCGCCCCTAAGGTTTGCGTCGGAAGCCGAGTTCTGCGTCAGACGCTGCTATAATATAATAACGGTAGCTATTTTCCGTTGATTGACTGATAATGGAACGGCAGACTGAGTGTGAGCCCCGTCGAGCACATCTTCGGAAGGCTAATCATTTGCCAAACAAACAAAAAATTGTGCAAAATCGGCGGGAAATCATGATTTTGACTGCTGAACCTTTGGCGTCATGCAGCTGTGAGGGAAACTGTCGTTTCGTAATTCGAAAACTTGCGTCGTCGTCCGAGTCGCTCGTGTTCCTAATTGATGCCTAACGGGTGCTTTGGATGGATAGGTTCCGGCTTGGTTCTTGAATTTTTGCGCGTGGCAGACGTGGGCTGTCTCAGAGGACAAGCTGTGAATTTTGATGAGGAGCAAGGGAACATTGTCTCGGTGGACAGCTTTTAGAATTTCGATGTAGGCAGCTAGCTAGTGGATCATGCTAATGATGAATCTTTGTATTCCACGATTTAAGACGGGAGCCATTAGAAAGCAACCATGCCAGATTTACTCTAAATTGTGATTGCTCAACTTTCTCAGTTGTAGTAACATTCTAGAATCTAGAGCTATTAGAAGGAATAATTCAGCTCTTACTGTTTGATTTCCATCATTCACTCCTAATCGTCCACTTCTGTGTTCTCCGTGTCATTCAGGTGTTCGTTATAGTCCTGCTTTCACTTTTCAATTGACTCACAACCATTCTATTTTTTTATTTTCATCATCTTAGCTTTCTCTGCCTGTGTCTTGCGTAGCATTCAGGTGTTCGTTATGATGCTGCTTTCATCTTTGAATAGCATCGCATCCCTTTTTTTTTTTTTTTTTTTTTTTTCTTTCTAAGCAATGGGGGGATAATCTGCTCAACAGACTCCGGACCGAGGTCCGGGAGTGTGGGGTTGGGGACCATTTACTACGTACAAGCAGTAAACAGGACTACACCCCCGACCCACTAAACCATTTCCATTGCCGCCAAACCCTTCGTCTCTCCGGGACCACCAAGAAGGCATTGCTTCGGAGAGGGGCTATTGCACATCGCATCCTCCAGGTTAGCTGCGTAGCCATGCAGCAACGAACATCGATGACACGCTTATGGGGGTCCACCAAGGTAGCATGCTGGCGCATTGCCAGCTTCCCGGGTGGTCCTCACCTCCCGTTGTCCGCTGAAGGCGGGCAGGGTCGACCACTAAGCCCGCGCCCAGCTGCACCGCAGGTATCAAGAACTGATACTGCGGGCTTCGCAATTTGACCTACTGAAGGCTCAGGCCCTATCAGCTAGCACGAGCTGGGATTGCTGACGAAGGGGCCTCCACCTGCCCCGAACAACCAGAGGCTCGTATCCACCCAGTAGGCCGACGCCACGACAGCAGCGCTACCAGGATGTTCTCCCCGCGGCCACTTAATCGCTGTAAGGGTCGATTTCGACCGTAGGGCACCGGTATGACCTACGTAGCCGACTGCGAACCCTTGGACCACCTGTTGATTAGCGTCTGCACTAGTCACTCCTCGAGTCCACACGCCACCTCCTTTGGAGTTCCGAGACGATGTGGGTGATAGCCGATGAAACGGCATTCCAGCCAAACTCGTCTGCACACATCCTCTGGACCAAATTGTCCGGAGTCGTGTCCCGACCGCATGTGGCAAACATGCGGTCACGCATTGTGCGGAAACGCGGGCACACGAACAAAACGTGTTCCGCCGTTTCCTCTAAACCTGCACAAACTGGACATTCGGGAGAACCCGCATGACCGAAACGGTGTAGATATTGTCTAAAGCATCCATGACCCGAAAGGACCTGTGTTAGGTGGAATGTTAGTTCCCCATGGCGCCTATTGACCCAGATATCTAACCTCGGAATCAACCTGTGAGTCCACACTCCCTTGGTGGAACTGTCCCACGCACGCTGCCATTTGACCATGGAGGCCAGTCTGGCAGTCCTGCGTATGCCTCTTGTGCCGCGCATTTCGAAGCACTCTATGTCTTCCATGATAAGGATACCAATAGGCATCATACCGGTGATGACACAAAGTGCATCGTGTGACACGGTACGGTACGCGCTCGCAACCCTCAGGCACATTAGCCTATAAGTACTCTCTAGCTTGCTACGGTAGCTATCGGTACTCAAAGCCGTGCCCCAAGCCGGGCCACCATACCTCAGTATGGACGAGGCGACACTGGCCAGAAGCTTACGCTTGCTGGCGTACACCGCAGAGCTATTGGACATCATCCGGGACAGTGCCACAATAGCTGTGGAGGCTCTCTTGCAGGCATAATCGACATGGCTACCGAAGGTAAGCTTGTCGTCGATCATCACCCCCAAGTGTTTGACGGAGCGCTTCGAAGTGATTGTGCAGTCGCCTACACTGATCACCGCTTGCTGCGCCGACTTTCGGTTGTTGACAACAACAGCCTCCGTTTTGTGGTGAGCCAATTCCAGTTTCCTGGAGCTCATCCACTCCTCCACAATTGCGATCGAGTGGGCTGCAGTCAATTCCACTTCTTCGATCGATTCACCGTAGACCTCCAGCGTAATATCGTCGGCAAAGCCAACGATGACCACACCCGCCGGGAATTTCAATCTCAACACCTCGTCGTACATGACATTCCATAACACCGGACCCAGGATGGAACCTTGCGGGACTCCTGAGGTTATGTGAAAGCACTTCCGACCCACCTCTGTGTCATAGACTAATACCCGATTCTGGAAGTAACTTCCGAGAATCTTGTACAGGTACTCGGGTATCCCCAGACGCAGGAGCGCATCAGCAATAGCCGCCCAACTGGCACTATTAAATGCATTCCTTACATCCAGAGTCACTACTGCGCAGTAGCGAATACCCCTCCTCTTACGCTGGAGTGCTATCTCAGCGGTTTTCTTAACCGCCAGAATAGCGTCTACAGTGGACCTCCCTTTCCGGAAGCCGAACTGGTTGCCTGAGAGACCATTTACACCCTCGGTGTACCTCGACAGTCTGTTGAGGATGATCTTCTCGAGCACTTTCCCCACCGTGTCAATCAAGCATATTGGTCTATACGCCGACGGGTCACCGGGTGGTTTCCCCGCCTTTGGCAATAGTACCAGGCTCTGCCTCTTCCACGCATCTGGAAATACTCCCTCGTCCAGGCATATCTGCATAGCAGATCTGAACATACCGGGAGCCTCCAAGATTGCGACTTTGAGGGCCAGGTTTGGAACTCCGTCCGGACCTGGTGCCTTCCCCATGCTTAGGGATTTTGCAATCCCTACAAGTTCCTCATCAGTTACTCTATCCTCATCACCAGCCCCAATCCCCGGCTGTCCTACAAAAGGAGGCCATGGGCTAGGGTTGTGGCGCGGGAAGAGCCCCTCGATGATCCCCTCCAGCATCTGTGGAGACTGCTCCGTAGGAGCAATTGCACCTCTTGTCTTCGCCATTACGATCCTGTAGGCATCACCCCACGGGTTCGCGTTGGCACTCTGACAGAGTCCCTCGAAGCAGGCCTTTTTGCTTGCCCTTATCTCAGACTTCAGCGCGACTTTGGCAGCGGTGAACACCGCCCGTCGTTCTTCACGCTCCTGCTCGGTACGTGCTCGCTGCATCCGTCTCCTGGCCCGTAGGCAGGCACGGCGCAGGTTCGCAATAGCTTGAGTCCACCAGTATGTCGGTGGTCTCCCATTCCTAGGGTGGACTTTTCTAGGCATGGTCGCATCGCATGCACGCGTAAGCACCGCTACCAGTTCGTCCCCGCTTAGGCCGAGTAGGTTACGCTCACGGCGGAGCGCCTCCCTAAGTACTTCATCATTGAAGTACGATGTCTTCCACCTACGAGGGCTTGGCCTTGACCTAGCCGCTTCCTCAACCCGCTGCCTGCTGTTGTTGTAGTCGATACTGTAGCGAACCGCCAGGTGGTCGCTGTGAGTGTAGCCATCGTCTACCCTCCAGTTCGAACTACTCGTTAGGCCAGGACTACAAAAAGTAACGTCGATAATCGACTCCGCTCCGTTACGGCTGAAGGTACTTTTGGCACCAACATTAGCCAGATCGACATCTAGCACGGCCAGTGCCTCTAGCAGGATTTGACCTCGCTGATTCGTGTTACGGCTTCCCCATTCCACGGCCCAGGCATTGAAGTCACCCGCTATTACAACTGGCCTTCGCCCTGTCAGCGCGGTCGTCATGCAGTCCAGCATCTGCGTGAACCGCTCGGTCGACCAACTCGGAGGCGCATAGCAGCTACAGAAGAGGACCCCGTTTACTTTGGCGATCACGAAGCCCTCGTAGGTAGTAGACACCAACTGCTGGACAGGGTATTTACCCGTTGTCCATATCGCCGCCATTTTTCCGGATCCATCCACGACCCAGTTGCCGTTGCCGGCGGGTACTCGGTATGGGTCCGATATGATGGCGATGTCCGTCCCCCACTCAGCAACTGACTGGTACAGCAGTTGCTGAGCTGCGTCACAGTGGTTCAGGTTCAGCTGCGTTACCTGCACTGTGATTTTTCGTTGATGGCTCGTTTGAAGGTCGGGCACCTTGAGCCTCCCGTTGGGTGATTGTTGTTCACGGACTTGCCGGAACAAATCAAGCACTTGGGAGGGTTCTTGCAGCCTAGTGCCTTATGACCTTCCTCACCACAACGCCTGCACAACTTAGTCCTATCAGGGCCTTTACAGCCCCAGGACTTGTGTCCAGGTTCCCTGCACCTAAAGCAGATCACTGGTTGCTCATGTATGTTCAGTGAACATACTGACCAACCAACCTTGATCTTACCTACCTTAGCGGACTTATTTGCGTCTGCCACAGGTAGGTGTACTAAGGCCACCTGAGTACCTGCCGGACCTTTCCGTAGCTGAACGGCGGTGGTGGGCACCTGCACTTCGCACTGTTGCCGCAGTGCCGTGACGAGCTCTTCTGCGTTAGTGATCTCGTCAAGGTTCATCACCTTCAGAGTCACTGACTGCGTCAGAGCCCTCACTTCAACACCAGCGCCAAGGACCTCTTCCGCCAAACTTTTGTAGGCGGCGCCCTTGCGCTCCTTGTCGCGCTTGAGCTCGAGGATCATTTCACCTGTACGAGTGCGTCTTACACTGCGTACGTCGGCTCCTAGATCCGCAAGCTTCGCGTCACTGCGCATCGCCTTCAGGACTTCCGAGTACTTGGACTCTTCCGTCTTGATGATGATCGCATCACCCTTTTCGCGCTTGGCACCTACCCTCCTACCTTTCTTAGGTCTGGTATCCCTGCGCTCCTGATTCTCCTGTTTCTTCTTCTTCTTCTTCCTCACTACGGTTGTCCAGGGGGCGTCCCCCCCCTGCTCCGCCCTGACCTGTGGTGATGGAGGACCTCTCAAAGGTCGCAACCCCCTGTTCCCATCACTCCGTGAGGGGCCAGCCTTTTCGGGCCCACCCTTCTCGGCTTTCCGGGACGCCTGGCTGGGGTCCGATTTTCCGGCACTTCTGCCGGTTTTCGGGGTCAGTATCCGCCTGGCCTTACGAGCGCCGCCGGGTAGCTCCTCCCCTGACGGCTGCCTCGCGCGCTTCTGCGATTGCTTGCTGTAAGCATTCGCTTCCACGCTTTTGGGGCTGCCCGCGAAAACGAAGGGTTCCGTCTGGGTAGACTTCGGCACCTTCAGTTCCACGGGTTCTGCCGCAGCCACAGTCACCATGGGTTCAACATGGTTCTGCTTGGCCGCCAACATTGACTTACGAAGTCTAAGCAAGGCCTGCTTGAGGTCCTTGCTGATGTTAGACTTCGAGGACGCAAAGTCAATTATGGAGTCGAGCTGCTGTGCAGCCACTTCCATCGCAGAGAGCCCATCTCTACTTTTATTGATGGCCCTCATCAACCACGCTCCATCCATAACTTCACCCGATGCGTTAGCCGGGGATGAAATATGGGTTCCAGCACTGGCACTACGTGCACTGCTGCCTCCTCCTGCTTCTACTCTCCTCAACGGAGATCTAGCTAGCCCACTTCTTGCGAAGGGGTTCGCTTCCCTACTACTGCAACTACCTGCACTACCACTACTAATCTGATTATTATTTGAATTTGTACTCATTTTGGATCCCACGAGTAGCACGGGAAAAGAGGTCAACCACGCCAGAGCCCTGCATTAACGCGGTAAGGGACAAATACTGTGAGGGGTGCCCAGGTGCCCCACAGGCTCCGTTAATGGCCGAACATCTTTTTCACCCCTTCGACCATTCATTCCTCAGCACGGTTTTTCGCATCACACCTTGAATTGGGGTTACCCCGTTTGGTGGACTCTTACCACCGGAACGGGTTGTCCGTAGTTCTATTCTGGACGCCGGAACTACACGGCCATCCCTTAACCACTACGATCCGAACTTGTGGCTTGTATTGAATTCAAACATCTGAAACATAGTTCTTAAACTGCTGGCTGAATTCAGTGATCACTGCAACATCCTCTACATCTACGAAACAAAAAGAAAGCTCATCGAAAACTACGAAGTTAGTGCAAAAGTTACCGAGAGATTCAAAGATTAAAAGTAGTGCTTTGCTGTATAAATCTTCAACAGAACTTCACATGAGCACGAAAAACTACTTTTATCAATCTTTTCCAAGCTCCTGAAGAATCTCTTGATAAAGATGAAACAGTTTGGATTCCAACCTCTAAGATTGCACTAAGATTTCAAAGGCGCTAATCTGGCGAAAGCACTAGCAGGAAGCTTAAAAGCAGATTAGGGTCGTTTGCCAACTGTTCCAGTTTAGTGCCTTTGAAAAAGAGAGTTGAGGCACAAGTCGGCCATTGTGACGGTCATTTTTGGGTTCCTTAAGAAGCTTTCAGAAGAGCTTCCCAGAAGCTTCTGAAAGAGCTTCCGAAGCTTCTGAGAGAGCTTTCCAAAAGCTTCTGAAAGAGCATTCCAAAAGCTTACGGAAGAGCTTTCCAGAAGCTTCCGAAAGAAGCTCCAAAAAGCTTCCGGAAGAGCTTCCCAGAATCCTGAAAGAGCTTCCAGGAAGCCTCTGAAAGAGCATCCCAAAAGCTACTGCAAGCAATTCCCAGAAGCCTCTGAAAGAGCTTCCCAGATAGCTTTGGGCGATTTTGAATCGATGTTTGCTTTCCTATTAATCGATTTTTTTAACCGATGTTGAGAGCACCTAAAATCGTGTGAATCGATTCTCTTCATACTTCTTTAATTCGATTAATTCTGTTGAGATCATTAAACATTTCTTAATGAGTTTGTGGAAAAGAACCATATTTTGAACGAATCGAGTTCGGTTTTGCGTCGTCCGATAGATTTAACTCACAGTTTCGCGCATGTTTTCGTCGCCGGAGATTTTTTTTTTTCCTGTTTCGGAGCGTCTTGCTGGGTAGTGCTTCGTGAAGCCCAAGTAGGACAGTTCGGTTTTGCGTCGTCCGATAGATTTAGCTCACGGTTTCGCGCGTGTTTTCGTCGCCGGAGATTTTTTTTTTTTTTTTTTTGTTTTTTCCTGTTTTGGAGCGTCTTGCTGGGTAGTGTTTCGTGAAGCCCAAGCAGGACAGTTCGGTTTTGCGTCGTCCGATAGATTTAACTCACAGTTTCGCGCATGTTTTCGTCGCCGGAGATTTTTTTCCTGTTTTGGAGCGTCTTGCTGGGTAGTGCTTCGTGAAGCCCAAGTAGGACAGTTCGGTTTTGCGTCGTCCAATAGATTTGGCTCACGGTTTCGCGCATGTTTTCGTCGCCGGAGATTTTTTTTTCCTGTTTTGGAGCGTCTTGCTGGGTAGTGCTTCGTGAAGCCCAAGCAGGACCGTTTTTACATTCAGAAATGGAATAGTGAAAAGTGAAAAATGAAAAAGTGATTTGTTTGATTTGTGTCCTCAGTACTGTTGGTTTTTGGCTGCCCTAAGTTCACCGAACCATCCGGAAGTGACATGCAGCACATAAATTTAGAGAATCAATCCGGTGAGTTTGTTCCAGTATGATACTTTTTCTTTTGTGAGCCTTCCGGATCGTTTTTGTTCGCGTCGTGGAACTTCTGAACGTTTCTTGAACGGAAAATGTTATTTTCGGAGTTTGATAATTATGTTCAGATTGCGCATTCTGTCCGGGCGGATGTTACGCAACTAACAATCGGTTGTGGATGCTTTTTAACCGTTCGATGACCCTGGAGGGATCGATCCTGCTTTTCGTATAATTTTGAGCTGAAAAACCGACTGTGTCCTAGGGTGTTTAGTTCGAACGCGCTTCCTTTCGTTTTTCGATTATCTAAAAATACAGTACCACCCAGTACAGTTTTTCAATGAGCACAGTACAGTTTTTCAATAGGCGTGATTTTTTTTTTTACGCGTATCGTTACACAATCCGATGACCCTGGAGGGATCGGTTTTGCTTTTTACTGGTTGTTGAGCAAAAATATTACTGCACAATCGACAAGCATTTCGCGAAATACTATTTATACTATAAATAAGCTATTGTTTTCTCTTTTGATTGCCGGCATTCAAAAGATCAATTTGAAAACGCTTAAACAACAAATATTTATGGTCTATCGCCAGCTTTCTAGGCGAATCCTGACAATATACCTTCCCCAACCTCCAACTCCGTACCACTTATGAGGGTGTCGCTGAGTCGGTGGCCTCTCATTAAGTAAGTGCTACATCAACATTTCCTTCCCCTATCCCAAGTTACGGTAAAGATGGGCGTGGCCGGGAATAGCGATATTCATGCTTTTAGTATTCTTGTTTATGATTTGAACAAGGTATACTCCCCTGCCTTGTTCTTGAAAGTAGTCAGGATGAGATTATTAAAAAGAAACATGAATGTTGCTAGTATCCAATCTACGAAGTATACCGTAACTACGCTAACGCTAACGCTAACGCTAACGCTAAGAACCATATTTTGAACGAATCTTGATTTAATTGAAAGATGTTGAAATCGAATGCAAATGCATTTGATCTCATTTCAAGCTTCATAAATGTCAACTTTCATCCGAATCGAATCGATTCAAAACATCGATTCAGAGGATTCGATTGAATCGGTGAATCGATTCGGCAGTTCAAATGTAAACCGATTTAGTAACATCGATGTTCTGGACAAATTTGCCTAACGATATTCTCAGAAGCTTCTGAAAGAGCTTCGCATAAACTTCTAAAAGAGATTCCCATTAGCTTTTGACAGCGAAAATTCTTAAAGAGCTTTCCATGAACTACTTAAGAGCTTACCAGTAGCTTCCCGAAGAGCTTCCCAGTTACTTCTGAAAGTACTTCCCATTAGCTTCTGGGAAGCCCCTTCAGAAGCTAATGGGAAGTTCTTTCAGAAGTAACTGGGAAGCTCTTCGGGAAGCTACTGGTAAGCTCTTAAGTAGTTCATGGAAGCCTCTGAAAGAGCTTCTCAGAAGCCTGCGACGGACCTTCCCACAAGTCCCTGAAAGAGCTTCCCATAAAGTTCTGAAAGAGCTTCCCAGAAGCTTCTTAAAAGGCTTTCATGAAGCATCTGAAATAAAAGTTTCCCTAAAGCATTTGATGGAGTTTCCCCAAAGCATCTGATCCCGAGGAGGAAACGATAACTCGCAATAACTTATGCATACCATATTTTGGTATCATACCACAATTAGGTATTGTTCAGTTATCAATACCTTACTATGGTATTATAATGGTATTTTAAAAAAGGTTAAAAATACTTCATGTTGGTATTCGTTAGCTATTGAGGACTGCTGGAAGTATTGAACTACTATTGAAAAATTTCACTTTTATATAAAAATCCATCAAGTATTATTTAGGTATTACAATACCTAATCTAATTATCAGCTTGGTGTTTGTAGAATATGCAGAAGGTATTATTTGAGGTATTTTACCTCTTATGCAGGGCTCATTCATACCTCATTCAGGTTGTAAGTATTGGAAATTATCTGGTATGGAATATTTCAATTTGGTATTCAGTAGTTATTTTCTTCTGCTCAGGATGGAGCTTCTCCGAAGCATCTAAAGAAGCTTCCCCGAAGCATCTGTAAGAGCTCCCCAGAAGCATCTGAACGAGCTTCCCGAAAGCCTCTGAAGGAGCTTCCCAGAAGCCGCTGTAGGAGCTTCCCAGAAGCCAGTGAAAGAGCTTGTCAGAATCCTCTGAAAGAGCTTCCCAGAAGCCTCTGAAGTAGCATCCTAGAAGCCTCTGAAGGAGTTTCCCAGAAGCATCTGAAGGAGCTTCCTAGAAGCTTTTGAAGGAGCTTCCCAGAAGCCTCTGAAGGAGCTTCCCAGAAGCCACTTAAGGAGCTTCCCAGAAGCCTCTGATGGAGTTTCCCAGAAGCCTCTGAAGGAGCTTCCTCAGAAGCCTCTAAAAGAGCTTCCCAGAAGCCTCTAAAGAAGCTTCCCAAAAGCCTCTGAAAGAGCTTCCCAGAAGCCTTTGAATGAGCTTCTCAGAAGCCTTTGAATGAGCTTCCCAGAAGCCTCTGAAGAAGCTTCCGAGAAGCCTCTGATGGAGCTTCCCAGAAGCCTCTGAAGGAGCATCACAGAAGCTTTTGAAGGAGCTTCCCAGAAGTCTCTGAAAAAGCTTCCCAGCTTTCTCTAAAATATTTTCCCAGAAGCCTCTGAAAAGCTTCCAAGAGGCCTCTGACAGAGCTTCCCAGAAGCATCTGATGGTGCTTCACAGGAGCATCTGAAGGAGCTTGCAAGAAGCTTCAGAAAGAGCTACCCAGAAGCCTTTGGATGAGCTTTCCAATAACCTCGGAAAGAGCTTTCCAGAAGCATCTGAACGAGCTTCCCATCATTCTCTAAAAGAGCTTCCCAGAAGCTTCTGAAAGAGCTTCACAGATGCCTCTGAAGGAGCTTCCTAAGAGTATCTAAAGGAGCTTCCCGGGAGCATCTGAACGTTCCTCCCAGAAGCATCTAAAGGACAGGGTGGCCACCGAACCGGGAAAAACGGGAAAAGCGGGAAAAAGGCGGGAATTTGAATCCACCGGGAAAAAGACGGGAAAAACCGGGAATCTGAGAAGATCATCGGGAAAATCGTTTTAAACGAACATATTCAGCTGTTATCTCTATAAAATAAGTTGCAGAAAGTAGTTATGTTTAATGATATTCACTCTTAAAAATAATGAAAATTACTCTAGACGTAATTCTGGTTATGACTGAATGACACATGATGTAAATGATAAACCGACACAAAAACGTGTCCTTGAAGATGTATTGAACAAAAAATGTAATTTTACATGTTAAAGGACACAAAAACGGTGCAACTATGATCGACAATTCCAGAATCTGACACTAACGTATTTGAAATTGGACACTAATTTACGTAATTCGGCTCGCTTCTTTTATGTGCATCCCAAAAGACGTAAATCACATTATTTTTTGGTACTGTGTTGTCATGAGGAATCCGTAATTATGAACAAATATGTTTCAAACATTAATAACTTAATTCCTGCTATGCTGCACCATATTTCTTAAACATGTTTCACTCTATTCTTCGCAATGCTTCCAAATATGTTTTTGATTTTTTTTCTCGCCTTGTCAGGGATAACATTTTTGATCTTTTCTCTAACTTTTTTATTCGAAGTTTTGCATTAATGTCCAATTCCTTATCGCAGATTGATTTAGCACTCTTCTGTAGTTGTTAAATATATGTACCACAACAAATTTTGAAAACAATCTTATTTTTAAAAGGTTTCAATTTGTCACTAGTTGTCAAAATCAACAAAGTTTTGAAAAAGGGCTCATTTACGATTTTCATAACGCTCAGCTGTTATAGCTCATATAAAATGTGTAGAATATCCATACAAACATTTTTACGAGAATGTGGGTGGATAGGTGGCAAAAATGATAATTTTTGGTGTTATTAAAATTGTGAATGAGCCCTAAGTAAGTGCTTCTACATGTGTGGCCTTGAACTTATTTACTTTAGAGAACTCTTCCTTTCTAGTAAAACAAATTCAAAGGATTAATAAATGAAATACTTTAAATTACGGTAAAGAACTACTTGGGCATCTTGATGATTTACTTAGGCATCTGGGGCTTTTGTTTGTCAAATTATCTGAAACTCAGCAGTAAGATGCACTTAAGATGATTATAAACCAAAGCCAAACCTCGAATTCTTTAGAGCACGAGTCTAGAGAATCAAACAGCGCTCTGAGCTGAAATTTTGATCGTTTAATTATCACCAGAATGTAACCAATCTATCGAATTTTCAACGCGAACGGTTGTCAGGTTCTCTAGATCTTAGAACTTTAACTTAAAAATTCGAAGTTTGTCTTCGTTTTAAAATCACTTTAAGGGACATCTTGTTGATAAATATGGTTTTAGTAGCATTTCAATCAATCCTTTGTCGTGCCAAGAATAGGATCCGTTTTATTAGCACAATTAACTACCTTTTTTTCATGGTAGCTCTAGAGCTCCATTGATTTTCGACGAACGCGTGACAAATCTATTGAGATGAATACTATGTCATAGTTTTCAGAATAAGATTCTATATAGATTAGAAAAAACTAGTAATCAAGTTATTGTTCCAATAGTGGAACAAACAATTAAATTACTATTTAAAAAAATAGATGAAAAAATTGAAACTGATAAAAAAAAGTTTTAGATAGATAGATATCTTTATTTAAGAGATTTGCAGCTCGAGGCTAGCTCATCTCTTAAAAAAAAAAAAAATAATGCTTTTTATAGAAACGATGTTTAATATAGAAATAGACAATGGAAGCCATGGGAGAGAAAAGTTTAAAAACCGGGAAAATTTTTCTAAAATATATCGGAAAAACCGGGAAAAAAGCGGGAATTTCAAAATCGAAATTTGGTGGCCACCCTGAAAGGAGCTTCCCAGAAACTTTTGAAGGAGCTTCCCTGAAGTATCTGAAGGAGCTTCCCAGATGCCACTAAAAGAGCTTCCCAGAAGCCTCTGAAGGAACTACCCAGAAGCCTCTAAAGGAGCGTCCCAGAAGCCTCTGAAGAAGCTTCCCAGAAACCTCTAAAGGAGCATCCCAGAAGCATTTGAAGGAGCTTCCCAGAAGCATCTAAAGGAATTTCCCAGGACAATCTGAAGGAGCTTCCCAGAAGCATCTGTAAGAGCCTACAAGAAGCATGTAAAGGAACTTCTCAGAAGCTTCTGAAGGAGCTTCCCAGAAGCTGCTGATAGAGCTTCCCAGAAGCTGCTGATGGAGTTTCCCAGAAGTTGCAGAAGGAGCTGTCCAGAAGCTGATGAAGGAGCTTCCCAGAAGCTGATGAAGGAGCTTCCCAGAAGCTGCTGAAGGAGCTTCCCAGAAGTTTCTAAAAGGAGCTTCCCAGAAGTTTCTAAAAGGAGCTTCCCAGAAGCTGCTGAAGGAGCTTCCCAGAAGCTAATGATGGAGCTTCCCAAAAGATGCTGAAGGAGCTTCCCAGAAGCTGCTGAAGAAGCTTCCCAGAAGCTGCTGAAGAAGCTTCCCAGAAGCTTCTGAGCGAGATTTCTAGAAGCTTCTAAGAAGATTCCCAGAAGTCTCTTAAAAAACTTCCAAGAATCTGCTGAAGGAGCTTTCCAGAAGCTTCTAAACAAGCTTCTCAGAAGCCTTTGAAGGTGCTTCCCAGAAGCTTCTGATGGAGCTTCCCAGATATTTCTGAAGGAGCTTCCCAGAAGCTTCTAAAGGAGTTTCGCTGAAGATTCTAAAAAAGCTTCTTTGAAGACTAGTGGAGTTTTCATGGGGATTCTAAAGAATATTCCCAAATGCTTCTGCAAGACCTTCCCAGAAGCTTCTGAAGGAGCTTTCCAAATGCTTCTGTAGGAGCTTACCAGATGTTTCTGTTGGAGATGTCCAGAAGCTTCTGAAAGAGCTTCTTACCAGCTACTGAAAAATCATTTCTTAAGCTTTAAAAAGAGCTTTCCAGAAACTCTTGAAAAAGCTTCCCAGAAGCTTCTGAAAGAGCTTCCCAGGGTTTGACAATTGTTCAGCACTTACTGCGACTCTCCCTTATAATACGACTGAAGGAGCTTCCCAGGAACTTCTGATGAAGTTTTTTGGAAGCTTCCTAAGGAGCTTCCCAGAATCTTCTGAAGGAGCTACCCAGAAGCTGTTGAAGGAGATTCCCAGAAGCTTCTGAAAAAGCTACTCAGAAGCTATCGAAGGAGCTTTCCAGATGCTTCTCTTAAGCCTAAGGTGTTTTCCGGAAGATCCTGAAGGAGCTTCCCAGAAACTTCTGAAGAAACTTCACAAAAGCTTCTGCAGGACCGTCCCAGATGCTTCTTAAGGAGCTTTCCAGATATTTCTGTAGGAGATTTCCAGAAGCTTCTGAAAGAGCTTCTTATAAGCTTCTGAAGAAGCATCCCAGAAGCTTCTGAAAGAGCTTCTTATAAACTTCTGAAGAAGCATCCCAGAAGCTTTAAAAAGAGACTCATTCGTGTGTCTTTAAAATCAAACCGAGACGCGCGATGCAGCAATTAATGCAGTTCGAAACGCCCACCAGTCAGAAAGCGTTGCACACAGTCAATCAGACAAAGAGAGACCTCTACTGGTTGGATGACGAGAAAAATCCGTCCATTTCCTCCGTCGATTGCATGACCTAATCCGATGACATTGCAGCAAAGCTTGACAGGTAGCACCGCTACTAATCATAAGTCGTAAATTTCATCATTGAAGTAGTTTCGCTCGAGGTCCGGTGGTCGATTGCGTGCCACCGTGCCTTGACTTCCTCTGCTAGCATTTGTATGTGCACTAGGGCGCGACTTTTTTTTATAAAACATAGCTAATTCAATGAAAAAATGTAACCATCAGTTTCATTTATTTTGTATAGTTACCACTAAATTATCTTGAAAAGTATGCAAAAACATATTTGGAATCGGTTTGGTTTGGAATTCATAAAGTTATGGTCAAACAAAGTTGAATTTTTCAGTAAAATGAGAAAAAAATTGAAGGAAACTAGAGACCTGGTTTAAACAAATTCAATTGTGTACATTTTTTGTTTTATAAAATTAATTTTTAGGGAAATGATGTCAACAGATTGAAAAACAACAAAATTGCGTAAACTTCACTAAAGCCATATTTTATAACATGAAAATTTGATTTGATCAAAAACCCCATTTTTTTGGTTTTAGTAACTTGAAAAATAAGCCGCACCCTAGTGTACACCTCGAGAGCCAACGTATATCATCAACAGTGGTCAAGACTTTTGCAATCACCTCTCGGACTTTTCCTGAACCACGCGAATCGGATAAACCCAACAAATGAGATACAATAACCCCACGCAGTTGAATCACCCACAATTTATGAATCAGCTGATTTATGAAGACAAAATTATTATCAAACTTATCACAAAACATCACATAATCATTTTTACTGATAAGCAACACATAGTATTCAGCCATTTCAAGGCTTTTTATCTCAGTAAAAAAGCTCTTGATCACGGTATGAACCAACAATATTACTAAATTATTTTTGTAGCTATTTGGGCTGTATTTTTGGCCAACTTTGTAAGCCGTGTGGCTATTAACGCTTAGCTAAAAACGACGTTTTAAAGTTTGTTTCAAAGATTTTTTGTGAGAGATTAAGCCCCAGACAATTTTTACAGATTCAATGAACATAGCTATGAGAGATAAATGCGTATTTATACGGATTTGGCTAAGATTTTTGAGTAAAATACTTGATCAATAAATTGTGGGAAACATACACACCAGTCACAGTTTATGAATCAACTTTCAAACTATCAGTGCTTAGTATTTAAAAGTAGTAGTAAAAAGATTCTTAGTTTCAAGTAATTTTCAATGTGAAATTTTGTTACGGGAGACCAAAGTGGTTTGGGACCGTTCATAAACTACGGATTTTTTTTATTTTGTGGAAAAGAAATTTGAACATACAAATGAATTCCCATGATTTTGGAAAAAAATATCTTATGAAAAATGTTATTTAGGGTGGCATACCATACCATTTGGCATTGATTTCATCAAAAAATATTGTTTATTTTGCTCTCTATATTTTTTCAAATTTAAGCTGAGCCTTAAATGATTCATAACTGTGGGACCAGTGTACAACATCAACTCCGAAAACAAAAAAAAAACTGAGGCTCGCGAAGATTGATTGATTTAGGTGAAGGGTTCCGTCTCCGATACGAGCAGCGAGCACAAATATCACTCGTCGAAGGAAACCCCTCTCGGGTCGCGGCGGGTCAGTTACGCATTTGCCTGTGTCCGGCGAGCTACGGCTCACAGTGGTTCGAAGGTGGTCAAAATCTCAGAAATAAAAATGGTTTTAGTTCAGAATTCCGTGTAACCCACATGTTGTAAATTTTTCCACAAAATTTTTGTTAATCGAATAACTTCTTGTAATAATCAAGAAACTAGCTTAAATTTGCTGATGAACATCTCAAAATCGGTTAAGGATTGGTAGGTTTTTCAAATCAAGCAGTTATCTTAAAATGCTTTGAAATTTCCTCAACTTTGAAAAAAATGATTCGTTTTGTTGAAAACGTCAAGTTTTTCTAAGATTTTCGGAAAACCTTTTTCCGAATATTTCGGAGACTTTCAAAAACCTTTTCTACGCACGAACACGACGCATCCCTTGAAGATTGCAAAAGTTAAATAATTACTGAAATCCGTTAATCCGTTCTCAAGCCATTTCGTGACATACAAACACCATTCGTTTTTAGAAGTTCAGCAAAAAAATCTTTACCATTTAAATGGCAGATTGAGGTTTCTTATAAATAGAACCACTGCGCCGCGCTGCGTGCGGATAATGGTAAATAATTTCCCGTTCATTCGCTCTCGGCCGGTTGCCGATTATCGTAATCATCGTCATCATCTGTTTACATTACGTGTTAGTTCGCTAGCAAGGTCTGTTCGTAATATGGCGATCATGGAGAAGAGCGACCGCCACTCCGATGTGTGGCTTCCTCCCTAATCCTCCCTATATCGTTGGGAACTCTGACCAGGCGCGCGTGTTTACGAACTCCTCGGCCTCCTCGGATCATACGGCCCCCAATTCTGGTTGATTTATTTTAATCTGCTTTCTACTTGAGAGACCGCGGGATGCAGAAGGGTGTAAGTGACATGTAGGGTTAAGTCAAGATTTGCTGAACACTTTCAGGATTACTTGCAAAAAATATACATATGTTTGAATATTTTTTATGAAACCGAATTGTATTTGAAACTGTATGGGTTCTAACCAACTTTCTCAGAAGATTTTTGACTTACACCTTTTAGCTTCTAACCCCTCTCAACTTCATAATGGCTCTTAGTAAATCAGATGACCTTGCGAGTTCGAGGGATACATGACCTCGCATCCATATTGACTTTTTTCTTATTTTTTTCAGAGGTAAATTGGTATATATAGTCAAATTAATACCAACGACCTCGTTCTGAGCAATATGGCTACGGACAAACCAGACCTAGGCTCAGCAATTTCCATAGCGGCCTGAGTTGGGTTGTCGTCCAGATAATGGAGATTATTTTTAGCAACAGTTGTTGATTCTTCACGAGTGATAAGAGTGGGATCATTTCCGCACTTGTTGGTTGTGAATTCGGATGAAATTGCTGACGTTGTAAACTTTTAAAGCAAGAAGTCATGTGTGTTTGGATGTAGCACGTGTATAGCTTTTATGGGGGTGGTCGCAGTTTGGGAAATTTTTTAAGAATTTGAGTATTCTAGTATTCTGAATATTATTTTATTCAGCCGACTGCCTTTACTCAAACTGGAAACTTTTGTTCCTGCCGGATCGATCAGCAGATCGAAGAGCCTTCTTGTAAGCCTTGCGAACCGACTTGCATGACTCTGATCAAGCTGAACGGCTGTTCCAAATCCTTCTACATTGTTTCCTGGGTCTAGTCAGATCTGAATTGCACCATGGGGTACCTTTTGTAGTCTTCACAGACCGCAGAGGACATGCTTCTTCAAAAGCTTGCATAATGTAGGATATTGTAGTATCAACGGCATCACCCAAATCACTTGGATTTTCAATGGTCGGAGAGTATCCATGAAAATTTGATCGCATCCAGATCGATACAGAGTTTCGCGTTTATTGACCGGGGATTCCTTAAACGCAAAGTTTGCGAAGTTACATTCGAATTCGATCTAGCGATGATCAGATAATGACTCCTCATCTGATACATGCCAATTCGTCAACTCGTGACTAATTCTGTTCGAGAAGAACGTCATTTCTAAAGCTTTGATTACACAGTGCACGAACATTTGTGCAAGTTGCACGAATGTTTGCTCGAACTGTGTAATATGTGCACGAACTACTAGCAAACATTTTATAGGAACATATTCGTGCATTCAAACATGTTGATTCGTTGAACTTGTCTTGCATAGCAACTGTAGGATGTTGTTTAGTACAAAAGGATAACAAATTACTAAGATTGATAATGAAAACATTGCTGCCGGAAAAAAAGAGGTTTCTCCAGGCATGTTAAAGAAATTCATCCAAGATTATCTCTACACTGATCCATACAGCGATTTTCCAGTGATTCCACTAGGAATTATGCCAGAGATTTCCCTAAGAAGAACATTTAATAACCTCCAATTTTTTTTAGACCGGCTCAGATAGGGCTCCAGAAGTACATTTAGCAATTTCTCTAGGAATTATACCAGAAGCTCGAAGCTCCTTCACGGATTTCACCATGGATTATTTCAAAGATTCCTTTAGAAATATATCTACAGGGATTCCTCTAGAGATTACACAAGGTTTCTTGAAGAGTTCCTTTGGAAATGCCTCCAGTGATTCCTCCATAGATTTAATATTTTTAATGAGATTCCTCCAGAAGTTTTTTTTTTTTCAAGAATTCCTCCAGCAGCTTGTACAGGGAATCCTCCAGGGATTTTTAAGCGATTTGTCATGATGTTTTTCCTAAGAGATTTCTTCCAGAGACCGCTCCGAAGATTCTTCCAGAAAAATCTTTCTGAGTTCCTTCAGGAATTCCTACAAGGATTACACCAGAACAAATTCTTCTAGGTTTACTCCAGAAATCCCTCCACGACTTCCTCCAAGGAAATTTGCAGGGTTTTTCCTAGGTAGTACTCTTAAAATTCCTCCAGGAATCATTCCGGAGATTTTGTTTTTTTTTTTTTGAATCACTAAAACAATTCTAGTAGGATAATAAATCTTACGAAGATTTATTATCCTACTAGAATTGTTTTCTTAATTCAAAAAAAAATCTCCTATAAACACATGGTGTAATACTAAACTCGGTTTTTCATTTATTTAATTGTAGGAGGAATTACTGTATGATTTGGCGAAAGATTCCATGAGGCAATTTCTAATAAAATATCTGAAAATTGTCTTGTAAAATTACTGAAGGTCTTCATGGAGATTTTCTTGTACAAATCTCAAGAGGGGTCGTCCATAAACCACGTTGACTTTTAAGGGGGGGAGTGATTGCGGCCCATACAAAATTTTAAAATTATTGTGAGGTAGGGGGGAGGGATTGGGTCTGAAAATACTCAAAAATGATCGCGTGATCAATTGACATCCCTAAAGGATTTCTTGCAGGGAACTCTGGAGTAATTTTTGCTGGAATTGAATCACTTGAAGAAATCTATGGTAGTATTCTTAATAAATTCCCGAAGGAATTTTTGAACAAAAACTGATAGGACTGCTGCGAGATATATGAATGTATTTGGAGGAACTCGAGAAGGAAAACCTGGAGTCATATTTGGAGGAGGTCTTTGCACTAAGAGGTTGGGTGGTCGGGAGGTCGAAAGAAAGCAACATCGCGTGAAAATTATTCATCATTATTCCATTAGTAATTATACCAGAAATTCTACCAGTATTCCTCCTGAAATTTTTTTCAGTATATGTTTTCTACAGTATATATTTTTAATTTATCGCAACCACGTAGAAATATTTCAAAGAATGCGCCAGACAATTGACTGGATCTTCGTTTGGATTTTGTTTAAACAAATGGAGTTTTGCTAAACATGTCACCAGTAATTCTTTTAGGGCCGCTCTACATGTTACAAGACGAAAACACTTTCAAACTGAATGCTTTAATAAGTTATACCTATCTATATCAAAGAAGAATTAATTAATCACATAAAATTCGAGAAATAAAAAAGGTTTTGTTTTTTTTTTAATTGCGATGAAAATTAAGTTAAAATTCTAGTGTATTTCGTTTATATAAAACCATTTTGATAGAAATTCCTTCAAGTAATCCCTGCAGCGATTGGAAATTCAACAGGGATTTCGTCAGAGATTCCTCCACGATTTCTTCCTAATATTCATCCAGGATAAACTTTAGATCGCAACCACATTACTTAAATTGGTTCCGATAGAGCTCCAGGAATACCTTCAGTAATTCATCCAGAAATTCTACCAGTAGTGCCTCCAGGGTTTCTACAAGAAGTTCCTCCAGGGTTTCTCTTACGCAAGACGGTTCCTAAAGAATGCTTATAGGAATGCTTCCAGTCATTCCTCCGGTAAAATCTTTGCTGGAATTCCTCCTGGAATTTATGCAATGAATCGTCCAAGGATTATTCCAGAGATTCTATCAGGAATTCTTGAACAGATTTTTCATGGTATTCTTCAGAAATTCTCCAAGAGACTCCTCCAAGGATTCTTCTAGGAAAACCTCTATAGATGTGCTTGCCGAGATGTCCCCAAGGATTTCTCCAAGAACTCCTTCAAGGATTAATCCAAATATTTCTCCAGAAATTCCTGTATGGATTCCTCCAAGGATACTTACAAGGATTTCCCGAAGTAGTGATCTCTAAATTCCTTCAAGAATTACTCCGGAGAGTTCTCCAGGGATTATAACTGGATTTGTTTTTGGAATTCCACCTCTAGCAGGGCTGGTAGCGGTCAGACAACAAAATAGTGACTAAAAAGCGACTTCACGGAATAAGACTTGATTGACATAAATGACCAATAACATATTAGCTTAGTATAGGGTGTTCCAATTTCGGATTTCAGTCGGAAAAATTCTCGTAGTTTACAAAATCCATGCTGGACTTCGAATAAACTCGTGCTAGAGTTCATAGTAAAATACCAAAATTAATTGAAGATTTTGAAGTACCGATACAAAACGAGCTACTTGAAGTTTTTTCTTTTACAAGTTTGTGGAATAATTTAAAGGAAATATATATTGTAGAAACGTGTAAAAACGTGTCTCTACAAAAGTATAGAAGTAGTTCATTAGAGTCAAAAAAAATATTAAGGGTTAATCAGTGGAAAAATGCATAAGTCATTTGCTGGAATTTCTAATATAAGTTCTGAAATAATTTCCAGCAAACTTAGTACTCGCTTTGGAAGTCCTGGACGAGTTACTGACAAACCCTTTGAATTTTAGGTTGTTATTCCTAACCGTCTCTTGCTTATCTCCCGGTGAAGTTGCGATGAGGTTCTTTCAGAAGGCAGATTTAAGGTTCCTTCTGTGGCCGCAACTTACTGCATCAAGTTTACTTGTAATTCATTCACCAGGCCTGTCAGATATTGGTCCTGGTTGTCGATCAAATTGATTCAAATATCTTTAGTAGAAAATTCAGCCCGAGCTTGTTATGTTTTGCCAAAATCTTTTCCAAAGCATTTCCGCATTTTGTTACATTTATGCGAAATATTAATCTTAATTTTTCCAGAAAGTTAGCAATTGGTATCTTTATATTTTGGCACTTTGATTTGTCAATCACAATATTTTAGTCTTTATAATAACAAATAACCGTTTCTTGTTGTTTGATTTTGAAATGCTGAACCAGCCATAAATACAGATCATGAAAAAAGTGACTTTAGTGACATCTTGTTGCAAATAGTTACGTTTTAGTGAACAGGTCGAAAAAGTGACCAAGTCACTAAATAGTGACTCACTCTAGGGATCCTACTAAAAATTACTTTACGAATTCATACAAGAATCCCCCAAGAATTTCCTCCAGGAATTATCCCAGAGAAACTTGTAGGAAACTCTGTATGTTTTCATTGAGGACGCCCGGTAGTACTTATTGCAGGAGTCTGGAGGGATACTCGGAGAAATCCCTGGAAAAAATCCTTTGAACAGTTTTTGGAGGATCCTATCTGAATTAATCAGAAGAAATCCATGAACAAATCTCCTGGGAAATTTGTTTAGTAATCATTTGAGGCAATACTCCTAGGAAGATCCGTGATAAATGCCTGGAAAATGTTTTAAATTCATATCTGAAAATAAAGAAGAATTAGTGGAGGGAAATCGGTTGTTAATAATATATGACCCAGATTATGTGATGAGCATTGCTCACAATCAGCGGAAGGCCTTTTGCTACACAATGTACGACAACTCGTTTGAAATCGTCCGTTGGTGATGGTTCATTATGTGGTAAATAAACCTAACAATAGACGGATTTCCTATTGTTAACTCTGAAATGTGTGTAACATCGATTGCTTCATAAACGAGCACGCATGCACGAGGCTTGACACGCGAGTTTGTCATTTCATGTTGACTGAAAGTAGCAAAAACTGGGTCCACAAGGTTACCTAGATAGAAGTCCCCCTTACGAAAGTATGGTTCTTGAACTAGCGCCGCTTGAGCAGTACCATTTTGCATGCATCTGCAAAGATTAATCGTTGCTGTTCTTTTATACTGAAGCTTTATCTGAGCTATCCTAACGGTAGCCACTACCCAAACTAGGCAGGATTAAGCTTTTTGCAATCTCTGTACAAAAAGACCACCAACGAAAAAACAGATCGGGATTTATTAAAAGTCGCCAAAGACAAAAAAGCTCAGAGTACACTGTGTACAACGTATAATGTGAATCCATATAGGTGATTTGAACAAAATAACAACATATTAATAAACGCAACAGGACAGTTTAATTTGGATCAGTTATTGATAGAAGATAAAGTAAACATAAATAGTTTCTAAATGCTAGATAGGTCCTTTTGAAAAGTCACGCGACATTTCTTGTTCAGACATGACTTATCTCTAAATCTAAAACCAACAACATCATGCCGTGATAAAACAAACTTAGCGTAAATAATCAAGTTCACGTGTTGTCAACAGGTGACGTACCTCGAATTCACTGTAAACTAGATTTGCAACCCTTAGATACAAAATTATCAGATTATACTAGTACATATTTGCACAAATTTGAAGATGTTATCAAACAGTTCCAAATTGCTGAATAGTGTGAACACAAACTGCCACAACCACATCCAACACCGAGTTAATCTGTAGCAGCAGTCGTGCTTGTTCTGAACATCTTGCGCCATTGTTGCACTAAAGTTAGAGCCAGCCAGCTAGTTAGCAGTAGTCATCGCTGAGCAGTAAATTATGCAGATCACAGACACAGCCCCGCACTCGTCGAGATAAGACAATAATGGTTCATCGCCGTCATCAACAGTCAGCAAAACTTGTGCAGTTTGCTTGTGCGAGTGGGTTCCGATTTCATTTAGATTTGCGAAATTGACATCCCTACCGTTGAGTTTCACGTTGAGAATGGTAATTTCCAGTCTGGAAATGAATTTCACCCACGCATCAATTAGGAGGTGACGGTGGTTTGCGGTGACGGTGGTTTGCGGTGACGGTGAAGAAACACGTGTCTGGTCCATATTTGCATAGCATCTGATATTGGCACTGAAAATGGTTTCCACGAATTTCAACGGTACACTATGGACTTTTTGCGTATAGTCCGGCGGTCAAAAATATTATTGCAGTCTGTTGTCATACACAGTGAAACCATATATTTATCGTCTACCAAAACGAATCTGATCCTATATCCAAACTTCCAGTGTATTCTTGTGGAAGTGCAGAGGTCTCCTCGGCTTTCATAGAGCAAGTAATAGCGGAATTTGGGGCAAGTGTGCCACCTTAAGCAAATTGTTCTCTTACTTTGCCTAAAGCTTATAAAATTCACCAATTTAACCTCATGAGGTTAGTTTCACATCTTTTCATAACCATAGTGCTGTTTAAAAAGAAAATAATTTCAAAAAGTATTAGTTTTGGAGCTTCTCAAATATCATCCAAAATAACCTATTTTTTGACACTATGGGGCAAGTGTGTCACCCATATGGGGCAAGACGGCCACCGAAAGAACTTCGCATGTAATTCTTCTTCTAATGAATTTTTCTTGTTTTTTTTTTATTAATATTATTTACAAAGCAGACGTTAATCTATAATTTAAAAAAAATATTTTAAGTTTACAGTAATAAGGGGATGCTTTATAACAAGGTTCAAAACATGGGTAACTCCCTATTACTCAATTCGAATAATTGAAATGGTTTTTTTTGTCTCCATTCAATACAGTATATGTAATACCCATATATGACGGCGAATATGTATAATATTAAACTAGATCAGCACTAAATATTGATGTAGATATGTAAAACGGTACTAATAATCCGAAAAACATGTTATTATTGAATGTTTTCAGAAAAAATCACAATGTCAGTTATTCCCCTACTATGCTTCAGAAACTACTACTGGTGCCTCATTTTAGTTTTTTATTATGATTTTGTTGATGATATTTACATTTTTATAAATTTCACTCCAATAATTTTTGTTTACCAAATAGGTGGCACACTTGCCCCAATAAGTATACATTCCAACCAAACTGGTTTTCGTATGTAAAATTAAATACTTTTTTCGTTCAAATGCCACAATAACTTACACATTTGAATAGTTTTACGATGTACGTACAGTACATTAGAAATATCTGTTAATAATTTACCGTTCACCATGCTATTTAGATACAACTAAATCTTATAAAAATCCACTCGAATTTGGTTGTCTTTGCATAAGGGAACATATTGTTAAGCTCAAAGAGAAAATGTATATTATAATTTTTATAAACAGCAGGGGTGGTGCCCCTATGGCACACTTGCCCCAAAGTCCGCTACGTCAACATTTTCCTCCCATTCTCAAATTAACCTGCATTCGAACGAAGCCGGCGCCGTTATTGTTTGTTATAATGATGAGAGCACCAGCACTTACACATTGAAGATGCTACTGATCCTGAGTAGCATCTGTTGGTTTCCTGTGTAAGTAGTGTAGCTGTTCTTGCAATAAAGGCGTAGTAACTGCGGGCGGTCTATTATGCTCATGTTAAGTTTTGTTTTTAATTTTGATCGCGTTTTTCAAATATTAGCTCTCTAAAATTCCTATTCCAGGACTACCTTTATATAATTATAGGCTATGGAATGGTAAACAAGAATATCCTATCAGAACAACTCAATTCCTTCATTTTTTTTGGACACCTGATCGCCCATAGTGCGGTCCAACCCTCGAATAAGGTCGGTTCAACAATTAGGTTCAACTCCCGTGCGCTGACACTTAAGTACTTACTGAACTCTGATGTCCACGGTGTCCAGTGAGACATCGAAAAACGGAAGCAAAACGCTCACTTCAAGAAACTGTTTGTGAGCCTACGTGTTTGGAATGTGGAAACATCCAGCAGTCAGAATCGGGGCGGCGCTATAGAACCGAATAAAGTTGTGGATGGAATCCATATTTGCAAGCATTCTTGTTCACTGCCATCACCGTTTCGGATTTCTTTGGATGTCTGTTCCAAGAAGATTGTTGGTAAATATTGATTGTGCCAATTGCTGGTGAAGGAACCCGGCGCCGGTGGTATTCCGTTGGGATTTGAGGTGGTGCTGATGCTTGGATTTCGATTCACGTCAGTGAGGAAAATCGTGACTGTCGGTTTCGGTTCGGTTCGGCTGGAGGAGTGTTTGGATGGGGTTCATGGAATGCTGATTGGATCTTGTGTAGACAGGCTATTAACTTGCGTTTTGGTTTTGGGATTCTATCGGATTCGCATATCTTATCGGATCGATAGAATGAATTAACATAGTCACATACGGGGAGACAGTTCGAACAAGTGAACTATATCTTTATAATGCAAGCAAACATGTATTTCCTGAAAGCAATTTAGGAATGATTTCTGAAGACATTGACTCTAATGTAATAATTAGGGAGGTCGCTCATCAAGAAAATGACGAAATAGAAGTATCAAGGCTTACGGATTCATCGCATAGTTGAATTTTCAAAATAAATTATAAGTCATTCACAAAAATAAAAAAATCAACAGATATTTTCCATGTAACTAAATTATAAAATTGAATAGGCTTGATGTTTTGTCCAAGGCTTCCATTAGTTTGTCCAAAAAAGTATAGCTAACGTCATAGTACGTGGAAAAAGTGAGGTCGTTTCGTATTGTTTTTCTGGTTTTACATATGAGTCATTTTATACCAAGTGTGCAGCAAGTATAATCTATCATCACTGATTTCAACCAAATTTGGGTTAAATGTTCATTATATATTGCTAACCGGACCACCTCTCAGTCCATCAGATTACCCCGTCACAAATACCTCTGATTTTGCTAACATTCTTCTACAGTATATTGCAAGTATTGCCAAATATAGTAATGTTCAATTTAAAAATTTAAATCGATTTTTCGTCAAATATTTCTTTTTATTTTCAAAATATTGATTTAATCGTGTTTATCAGACATTTACAGCTAAAAACGCTTTACACCCAAAAAAATTTAGGTCAATCGTGTGAAAAATTGCATTTTTAGGTTGAAAAATTGAATTTTTCATAAGAATTCATATAAATTCGACGAAAAAATGTATTGCTCAATTTCTATTCTGGGCTAATCAAAAACTAATCGAGTAATGGACAATAAAAAAATTCACAACAGTGTTGCCAGATCACCTGGTTCTAGTTGAATTGTTTAAAAAAATCAAACTAAGAGAGCATGAAACAAATTAATAGCTCTTGTAAATGAGTAATTCACGCTGAGACCGGCCCACTATTTACACTTGGTCATTCAAAATGTTCAAATTTATCCTCATTCAGAAGCTCCTACCAAGTAAGTAAATAAACTGCCTTCAGTTGGTCAAATTGTTGGACCCCTCGGTCGTTATAATTGGAACAGTTTTTAACAACCCTTCGAATTTCATGATATCTCATGTTAAACGTCGTAGGGATAACTTTTTGCAATTTAAATACATCACAGCGAGCGTAATGAGTAGCGAACCGGCCTTTACCTAATAAAGAAGACAAAACAAATCTATACATAAACGTCGTGCTCAAAGCTTACCATGAACTTAATTTATCAATTATTACCTCTTTCATGTTTGTGCAGAGTGCTTCGTGAGGCCCAAGCAGGACGGTTCGGTTTTACGTCGCCCGATCGATTTTGCTCACGATTTCGCGCGTTTTCGTCGCCGGAGAATTTTTTTTTTTTTTTTTTCCTGTTTTGGAGCGTTTTGCTGGGTAGTGCTTCGTGAGGCCCAAGCAGGACGGTTCGGTTTTACGTCGCCCGATCGATTTTGCTCACGATTTCGCGCGTTTTCGTCGCCGGAGAATTTTTTTTTCCTGTTTTGGAGCGTCTTGCTGGGTAGTGCTTCGTGAGGCCCAAGCAGGACAGTTCGGTTTTGCGTCGTCCGTTAGATTTTGCTCACAATTTCGCGCGTTTTCGTCGCCGGAGAATTATTTTTTTTCCTGTTTGGAGCGTCTTGCTGGGTAGTGCTTCGTGAAGCCCAAGCAGGACAGTTCGGTTTTGCGTCGTCCGATAGATTTTGCTCACGGTTTCGCGCGTGTTTTCGTCGGCGGAGAATTTTTATTTATTTTTTTTTTCCCTGTTCTGGAGCGTCTTGCTGGGTAGGTATTTGGGAAGGCCCAAGCAAGACGGTTTGTTTTCGGAACGCCAAGAAGTTTTGCTGTCAGTGTCAGTTTTGTGTTCAGGCGAGAATGGATTACCAACTGGTGAGTTCGTTTCATGCTTATGATAACACATTTTTTCTTGAAAGCGTAACTTTTATGTAATATTAAAACAAACTTTGTATGGTTCGTCACTATAAGTGTCGGCACAATGCTATTTTCTTATACAATTTCAATATACATATATTTTTCTCTTTTTGACATTATTAAAAATTATCTTTTGAATTGTTCGACATTGTGAATGTTGACGTATTTTTTAAAACTTCTACCATATCGAGACAAAATGCACAGTAATACTCATATGTCATTTTCAAACAAACTATGCATGGTTCGTCACTACAAGTGTCGGCATTATTTCTGTTTCATATAATTTAAAATATATACATGTAATTTTCAGTTTTCGTCATTAATAAAAACATCTTTTGAATTGTTCGACATTATAGATGTTGACCTATTTTTTAAAGCTTCTACCAAAAACTTCTCGAGACAAAAATACAAAACTAGCTTTAAATATAAGTCGTATATTTCCCCCTTGTCCATGGATCGCATCACCGACCAGAGGTGACTCCCAGATCTTTTCCTCCCTCACTAATAAACACCCTTCCCGTGGTGATTGTGGAGATGCAGAGGTATTCTCGGTCTCTAGAAGCAACAATCATTACACCCTAACATTCCTTCCCCATCCCAACTGACTGTAAGGACTTGGCCGGCGCCGTTATTGATCAATAATATTAGATCTGCTAAAATTGCACTTCGAGAGTAAGCGGAAACTCCCATCCCTTATTCATTTGGATCGTAGTGCAATTCTTACCAGTTCCGATCAATCACGGAGTAGCAACCATTGACATGTACAGTCAGTCTATGCTATGCTATGCTATGCTATGCTTTAAATACATCACAGCGAGCGTAAATCGCAATTGCACCAGCGCGATAAGAAATGTTTCACAAAATCGCACATAACTTTTGATCAAAAAAAAACATACACCTTCGTTTTTTTTATATTTTGTGTAAAACTAGCTCAGCTTTCCTATGATGCAAAAATTTTCGAAATCGGTGGGTGCGAACACCATAAAAAATCGGTTGTTTTCGATAAAATCCAATATGGCGGCCAAATTTAACATGGCCGCTAAATATTTTTATTTTTGCATATGAAACTCCTATGTTTTTTTCTTTCCAAAACCATGTTATTGTGAAAAAATTGTTGAAGAAACTTCTGAGTTATGGTTTGAGTGTTTGAGTTTGAGTGAGCGAAGAATTGTCAAAAATTGAGGGGTCCTAAAAAAAAACTATTTCAATTATAACTACCGAGGGGTCCATCAAATTGACCAACTGAACGCAGTTTCTTTACATACTCGACAGGAGCTTTCGAATGAGCATAAATTGGAACGTTTTAAAAAATCAAGTGTAAATAGTGGGCAGGTTTCAGCGAGAATTGCTCAATTTCAAAATATATTTAAATGTAAGTTGAGTATAAAGTTGCAGTGTTGCCAAATATGCGAAATATGTCTAAGAAATCGAAATTTTATCATGTGTTTAAAATATAATTCAATTTATCAAAAATATAAAATCAGAAAATCTGGCAACACCGACATCTCATGCTTGGTTAGATTGGATCTTTTGTCTAGTAATATAACAACAGGATTGAAAAAAAAAATACAATAATTATTCTAAAAAAAAATTAACCTGACTACACTGTTGTGAACTTTATTCTAGTGAAATTCGAGATTTTATACGGAAAATTCCGACTTTTTAACTTCGAAACGCATGTTCTCGAGATTTGCTCTTAGGCATAAAAATGATTTCGAAGATATAAATTATAGGGTTTTGTCAAATTGGCCTCGAGTGGTCCCATGGGCCGAGGGGTGATCCGATTGATATAAAAATGGGGCTTTTTGCATGTTTCAAGTTAATGAACATTTGACCAAAATTTAGTTGAAATCGGTGATGATCAATGATGAACGGTTACAAAAAAATTGGAGAGATTCTTATTATTTGTGAATTGTCTTTACAATAACTTTTACTCTTCGGGAATTGAATAAATTGAGATTGAATAAGACATTTATTCAGGAAATTCCATAGCAATTTTTCGGAAATTTTCGCGTGTAATGCTGTTTAGTTTTTGAGTCATTTTTCTCCTTAGATTCCCGGTGAACAAATCTCGCATTACTTTTCAAAAGGGCCTATCTAACATTGAGAAGCTCTCTTTGTTTACTACTTTGTTTTTAATCAATAACTGATCTACATTAACCCGTATAGGCCTGAGTGAAAGCAAAAATTCTAAAACCCTCACCGCTCAGCGAATTCTTAATGGATTCAAATGATTTTTTGTCTGTATACTGGCACACATATCTAGTTTCTAGAAGTGGACAGAGGAACGCGGAAATATTCATGTGGCCGGAGTTATTCCGGTGGATCACTGGGTCAGGTCGGGTGAGAAGGGTACTGTGCGTTTGTGCCCCTGAAGGTAGGTAAATTTCATGTCACAGATAATTTCCGGAATTAGCTATAATGAGGCCACTACATGGCGGAATTTTAAGAAAATTGCATCAGTGTAAACCTTTTGAGAAACGATTGAATTGGATAACTTTGAGTTTTGCATTAGATTAATCCTACAAATGACCATTTTAGGGTCCCGGGACGCCTCAAACATACGATAAAGTGGCCAATTTGTATCTGAACATCTGTGTAAAGCTTATGGGAAGGCATTTTTGTGCACAATTTTGTTTGATTTCTACTTTTCAAGAATTGAAACGGTTTAGTATCCAACAAATCTACATTCGGTTCTTCCGAGCATTACGTCCGAATGGCCACATCCGGTATATTTTAAACGCTGCAAAACTATTTATTTATAATGTTGAACATCAGATCTTAATGATTAATGCATATTAAAATGATTGGCATTGCATATAAATAAAGGTTACTTGGTATGTCCCAAAAAATAGCCCTTTTTTACCCTACTTGACCCAGTGACCCACCGGAATAACTACGGCCACAGGTATATTTCCGAGTTTCTCTGGCCACCTCTAGAAACTAGATATGTGGGCCAGTTAACTGACAAAAATACATTTGAATCCGTTAAGAATTCGCTGAGCTGTGAGGGTTTCAGTATTTTTGCTTTCACTCAGGCCTATACGGGTTAACCTCTTCAGCAGCATTTTTTTGTATGAAACGCTAGCCAAGAACATTACCTTTCGATTAATAGTGAAATACTTCCCAAAAGAATCTCTCATTGTTGCGGAGTTCAGCGAGAAATGTTTCTTCGGAACCAGAATTATACTAGACATTGGACGACATACGTTCATTGACCCAGTTAGAAAATGTTTCTCATGTCATATTCATGTCTTCATGAAAAAATATTCATTTAAAATTTCTCTTTAAAAATAACGCAATAAATAATTCTACTAGCCCTATTTTAACAACAGGGATTACTTAGGAAATTCCTCTGATTTCGCTAGAAAAACCCTTCAAGATTTTTTTTTCCAAAAAATTACCAGTAATTTCTTAACATATTCCTGACGCGACTTCTGGCGATTCTTCTAGGTTTCCTTTCAGAGATTCCTCCAATTATTTCTACAAAACGTCGAATCGTGATCAGGATTCCAAAACATGAATATAACTTTTCCTGAGTCAAAATGTTGATGGATATGTGAGATGCGCTACCACGCTCATGTTGTGTACGACCAGCGAAGTTGCGATCTTGCTTAACAACCGTAACCAAACTTCAGACAAGTTTTTTGCTGATTGCGGTCAAGCTATTCCAAGATACAACGACCATTAGCATGATCGTTTCTGGAAGAGCAACTAGTCATCATTTGATCGATTTTCGAACAAAATGTGACACGTATAAATTACCACCGGATACTTTCGCACTCCACACACGTCATATTTGTCACAGATGTGACCATCACCGAATATCCCCGACATCTTAATCATCGCTGCAAATATTGGCCGTGTTGTTTTCCGATATTTTCGTCTCGAACCTGAGTCATCTACCCAAACAACCACTCGCAACAGTGATCCTCCGAATCGGAGTGTCCGAGTAATATTGACACATTCAGCACTTTTCGATCGTTCCGCATTATTATTTTTCTGCTAGTGCTTGCTGATGTCATCCATCAACGACACCTTTCAGCTGAGTATACGCAACTAAGCCAAACGCACATCGAAACGCACATTGCCAAGCCCATTTCTGCCCATAAAAGCATAAACGTCGTATGTGACACAGTAAAGTTTTACATATAGCTAAATGTGTTATAATTGTGAATTAATCTGTTATATTTTTTTTTTATATTAACAGCTCATTTTGTGATACACTCTGTTGTAAAAAAAATTAAATAAATAATACAAGTATATGCTCTTCTGATAGGGTTTTAACTCTTTTTTGATGTATTATTTTCAATAGTGTTATTCTATCTTTAGAATATCACAATAGTTAATTAAAATACGAATTTTGAAAAACCTGACCAAGACGGGAATCGAACTCGGGTCTGGGACATGTCCGACACTGTCTCTATCATTGAGGCTTTCATCGCACATGTGTAAGGACTGAGGAGCTGATATGAATGTAGCGATTGAATTTATTTATCACATTCTGAGAAAATTGGAAGTATTTCTCACTTATCGCTCTCCACAATTATGATCCGCAACACATCATGAGAGTCTGTTTATTATCTACTGTTACAGTTCTGATTATATTGTTACAAATTACGAAACATTGCCGATCATGGACCAATACAGATGGGATGGTTTTCTTCGCATCTTGATACAAATATCAATAGTTGATATAATTGTGTTGCCTTCCTGATCTCGAGTATGAGAATGAAAACAAATGTTGGATCGGAAATCCATATGGGACGGTTATGCTCTTATGGGCAGATTAATCCACCCCGAAATTTTGACCCTCGTCCGGATTTGTGACAAAAAGTTGCTATCATCATAGTCGGATGTACATCATAACCATTTCCTTTATGCCAAAGTGTGCTACATTGGTATGAGAGCATGAATACCGTGATTATCACTCACGACTATCATTAGACTGCGAAATTGACTGTAAATTGGTCGTTTAAAGAGATTGTCCCAAATGGATGGACGGACACAACAAAACCCAAATTGCGCCAACCAGCTATGTATAGCAAGAGAAACACGCTGTTCTTCCCCTCAAAGCTGCTTCTTTTTTGTATTTCATTCTCGATAAATTGTTATTCAGCCAGAGCTACATTTGCATTTGGATACCAGTTCTATCATTGACATTCAATGCAAATAACTGCAATAAAGTTTCCCCTCGTGCACCATACTGCATTAGGCAGCCTACTCGGCCATTCATCAATTTCAATTGAAACCGGCATACATACCTACTCTCAACTCACATCGGCACGCTAAGATAGAAATACTCATTGTAGTGTTTGTTTGTTGAATAAAACAATTATTTTGATTAGTAAAGTTTCACAAAAATTGTTGGTTCTTGACAAAAAATATTGTTGATTTATCCCAATTGGTCATTCTCCATCAGATTTAGGATGTTTTACTTGTTTTATTTTACTGTTCAATGTTGCCAGCTTTGAAAATATTTTTTTTTTAAATTATGATTGGGGCCCACTCCAGTATCGCTGTAAAATTGCTATTTTAATATTTTGTCATGAATTAGACATATTTAGCTTATTCGTTCTGTTCGACGAGTGTTGCCAGCTTAAAAAAATAATGGGGCTTAGCTTTCTCGAATAAAAAACAACATTGGCATTACTGAAGATACGACCTATAATGGTCATAGTGTACTTCAATTACTGTTCTGCAGTTTCTATTGATCCTGAGAAAAACTTAGCAAAAATTGTTGATTTGTGACCAAATTATTTTGTTTAAATTTGTTGCTCGACGAAATACAGCAAAAGTTACTGATTAAAGTTAAAGCAATAACTTCTCACAAGTAATACAAAATCAATAAACATAAAAATTCTTAGTATTTACTGATCAATTGGCTGTAATCTTATAATTTTTGAACATTTTTTGCGTGTTCATTTTTGTTTTGTATGTCAGAATCTGCTAATAGGTACAATTCAAAACGAATCATAATTCCATTTTAGCGTTCATCACCGAGAGTGAGAATGACATTTTCCCTTCGTCATCTATCCAACCATTCATATTTATTCAGTCAATTTAAATCTTCGATCCGCGTGTATGTGTATGTTCGTGTGCTGCAGGTATTCACTGCCAGTTGTGAGTGAGTGATACCTACAGAACAAAAATCGCTCCAAAGAACAGCACTCTGCTACTATTCAGGGTGTTCTTTGTGAGTCAATTCCGATCAATTTATGCGGAATTCAGACTCGCTGCCTCTCGACGTTCCTATACACTACTGTGGCGCAGGTTCAAATTAGCATAGTTTATTATACGCCACCAACTACCGCGCGCCCTGTTTTCTGCCGCACCGCGTCGTCGCCGCTTTGCGTTTCCCGATACCTTTATTATGGTATAGTAATATAGCTTTTGATACTTCGCCGTGCGGGGGAGAGCAGAATTGCACCGAGAGCGAACGATTCACATTGGAGTGGGAGCGAGAAAACTCTGCACGGTAAAATTGAATCAAACAAAGGTATGAGAGACACATACCTACCTCATAATCTTTGCTGAACAGGTTGTTGGAATGTTTTTAAAAGATTCCGATTATCCAGTGTCTGATTTTGCATATTTCTCACTCATTGAATGTTCTCAATTGAGCATTTAGGATAATTTGCATATTACTCTCTTCGCTGAGGCGGACTTCGATGAGAATGAGAGAATGTAAGCGGAGAATAAAATAATTGAGCGAGAGCGAGAGATTGTGTGTCCTAGCCTGCTGTTGTTGCGCTAGTCAAGGTAGCATCGTAAAAACCAACTGGTTTAACTGGTTGTTCAGCGGTTGCAGGAAACACCTTGCAACCCACTGTCTCTCACTCTCCCTGAAACCTTGGGATGCAGCTCTCTACGCTCCCAGGCTAGCACTCTTTGAATTGTCAGACATTACACGCTAAAATTGACGAACACTATATTTTTACGAATATCGATCCCAGATGTATCGATTTGAAGACTTTTTTAGTTATTTTAGCTTCGAACCGTATAAAAGAAGAAAATTTTTTAGGGATGTTTATTCGACATTCAAGTTCACGATGGAAAACTAGTCTTGGCGTACATTTATGACACGATAATGAACTGGATTGTGTAGGATGAGTGCACAGTATAATGGAGAGACGGAGAGAGATACAATAATCAACAGAGAGAACCCAATGTATTACCAAATGTTGGGCGGTGCTTGTATTCGGGAAGATTTTGGATAAAAAGACCGTAAGTTTGTTAAGCTCCGGAAGGTCTCAACTTTTTTGCCTAAATGAATGGGTGATTTTTGAGAGTCTTTGGCTTTCATAATGTTTAGAAAAAAATCGCCTGTGTTACCTTATGCTAAATTGGAGATGAAGAATGTCTTCATGTCCTATCTTATCACGGGCTCGACCAAAAAGTATCCAACAATCATGCAGGGATCTAAGGTGAAATGATTGAACAATTTCGCTTAGTTTCCAAAATGATTTTAGAAGAAATTCATCTAGCACAAAAAACACTCGAAAGGAATACAGTAAACTCTCAGTAAATTTATAAAGGGTAGGTGCAACAGTTATGGACATAATGGTTCCCTATTTCGTCATACATGATAAAATGATTATTTTCAATTTTTTAATCATTTTGTGTGTTCCAGTAGTTTGACATCAAATAAATCTTGATGTTTAAACATTCAAAAGTATTCAAAATTTGAAAATTTTCCGAAATTCACGTATGGCCTAATAGGGAACTACTATAATAATCGTGGAATACAAAGATGAAAAGCAGGATCTGTTCCATCTGGGTTATAATGCCAGAACTAAAATAGAATAAGAAGTATATTTCAGAATTATCTCCAAGGATTTGTCTATAATTTCATCTTTTCTACACCTCTAACATTTCAGTGTTTCTTATAGAGATAGTCTGAAAACATCTTCAGGGATTTCTCTAGGCAGATATTCAATGTATTATAACGTAAATTGCTCTAGAAGTTGTTCTTTTAGGGTATTTCCCACAGGTTCTACTGCAGTACCTTTCTGGAAGAGGTTTATTCTTGAAAAAAAAGATCGTTTTGACATGTTTCCAAGAAACCTTGTTTTGTAAACTTTTCCAAGAATTCCTCAATAAATTCGACCTGATATTTCTTATTAAGGTGCAATTAAAAAAGAAGCAAATGTCAAAAATTAAAAAGCAGTTTTCGCCCTTGAAATCAACAAATCGGAAAAAAATAAAAACACACAGCCCTTTTATTTTGGAAATAAAACAGCTGTGTGTTTTTATTTTTTTCGATTTGTCGATTTTCACGATGAAAACTGCTTTTTCACTTTTGACATTTGCTCCATTTTTACTTGGGCCTTAAGTTCCTCCAGAAATTTCTCTCGGCATTACTCCAGCATTTCATCGAAATACTAGGATTTTCTTTAGAAATTCAATACAAAGGTTTTCAAATTATTATCCGTAAAACATCTGAAAATTTTCCTTGGTATTTCCCTGGAAGAATTGCTTGAAAAAATATTTAAAGACTTCCTTGAGGAATGTTTCGAAAAAAAAATGGAGCGATTCTTGAAAAAAAGAATGAATTCTTGAAGTACTTAGCAGACTTCCTACGGAAGTTTTTTAAAAAAAAGAGAGATTCTTGAAAAAAATAATTTTTAAGGCTCTTCCTTCGGATATGAATAAAATTGGAGCAATTCTTGAAAAAAAAAAAATGAATTTTTGAAGCTTCCTTCTAGGAAAATTTTTCAAAAACATTTGGAGCGCTTCTTGAAAAATCTTGAAGCAAAAAAATTAAGTAAATTCCTAGAAAAAATTTTCAAAAATATTTGAATAATAATTGAAAAACAAATTGAATTTTAAGCTCCTTGTAGATTTCCTTGAGAAATTTTTCGAAAAAAATGTGAAGCAATGCTTGTAAAAAATGAATTCTTTGTAGGCTTCTTTGGAAAAATTTTCAAAAAAAAATCGGATCAATTCTTGAAAAAAAAAATGAACTCTTGGATCACTTTGAAGACTTTCTTGGAAAATTTTATTTATTTAAAGAAAATGGAGCAGTTCTTGAAAAAAAGTTGAATTCTTTAAGCTCTTTGTAAAACCTCCTTGGAAAATGTTTTAAAAAAAAATGTGAAGCAATTCTTGAAAAAAAAAAAAATCTTGAAGCTCTTTGTAGACTTCCTTGCGATTTTTTTTTCAAAAAAAATCAGGGCAATTCTTGAAGATTCATGAAGCACTTTGAAGACCTTCTAGGGAAATCTTTAAAAAAAAATAGAGCAAATCTCAAAAAAAAATTGGAGCACCCCTTGAAAAAAATATGAATTCAATTAATTTCCATAAACAGTCTTCAACTAGAGAAATTAAAAAATAGAAAAAAATATTTGAAAAAAATGGAGCAATCCTTGAAAAAAGTTTTTCAAAAACAAATTGGAGCGATTCTTGAAAAAAAAAAATAATACTTGAAGTTCCTTCTTCCTCTCGGGAATGTTAGAAGAAGTTATGTAGAGAAATTGATGGATACAAGGAATTAAAAGGTACAAGGTACTCCATCTACTTTGAAGTTTCTCTATTGAGATTCTGCTCAGAGGATTCGAATACATTAATAAGAGAGATTCAAATGTTTTTTTATTAGTTTTTCATAAATTTATCAGAGGGTTAAGGGCCCAGGAGTTCTTCCAGAGATCCTCGTAAGAATTCATCAAACTCAGCACTCACCAGTTTCATCAGAGATAGAAAATTTGGAGCAATTCTTGACAAAAAATGAATTCTTTAAGCTCTTTGTAGTCTTCCTTGGGAAATAAAAAAAAATGTGAAGTAATTCTTGAAAAAAAACATGAATTCTTAAAGTTCTTTGTAGACTTGCTTGGAAAACTTTTCATATAATTTGTAGCAATTCTTGAATAAAAAATTCTTGAAGCTCTTTGCAGACTTCCTTGGGATTTTTTTCAAAAAATTCAGAGTAATTCTTGAAAAAAAAAACAAATTCATGAAACACTTAGAAGACTTTCTAGGAAAATCATTCAAAATAAAACACAATTCTTGAAAAAAATTGAGTTATTAAGGCTCTTTCTTGGAAAATTTTTCAAAAAATGAGAGCACTTCTTGAAGAAGAAAAAATTAATACAAATGCTTCAACTTTAAAGACTTCATAGAGAAAATTTTCAAATAAAAAAATAAATAAAAATTCTTGAAGCACTTTTGTAGTATTCCTTGGGAAATTTTTCAGAAAAAATTGGTACAATTCTGGAGAAAAAAATGATTGTAAAATGTTTTCAACTAGGAAATTTTTCAATTATAATTAGGGTAATTCCTGAAAAAAATACATGAATTCCTACGGCTCTTTCTTGGAATTTTTTTCAAAAAAAAAATTGGAGCAATTCTTAAAAAAAAAAGTTAAATTTTTGTAGCTTAAACTTCCTTGAGAAATTTTTCAAAAAAAAAAAAATGGAGCAATTCTTTAAAAAAGTTGAATACTCGAAGCTCTTTCTTCCTCTCGGGAATGTTGGATGAAGTTATATAGTTATATAGAGAATTGATGGATACATTTGGGACTCCCCAAACGATCTTCGGAGGGATTCCTGACGGAATCTTCGAAGCAATTTTTGCGGTTATTCATTGAAAAAAATCTAGAATAAATTCTTAAAGGTATCATAGGTGTCTGAAAGTATCTTGGAAGAATCACAGGTCGGACTCGATTATACGTAATATGTTTTTTGATATTCTTGTTTTTCATTTTTTATGCATAAATTTGAGATGCTTTAATATTGCAATATACAATATGAATGTTATAGCAGTTTTAGACGTAGGTAAGAAAAAAGGTGTTTGAAAAAGAGGTTTTTTGTGTATGCCGGTCACTTTTTTGTTTCTTCTCAAGAATACCAATGTTCCTGGAAATATTTTATCATATAAATAAAACAACGAAATAAGATAATATTTAAGTTATTTTATCGAATATATTCGAAAAGATATTCGGGGTAATAGGGTCGATGTACCAATAGCCGCATAGCTAAGAACAAATATTCATATAAAATCGAAAAATAACGCTAGCGTCATTATTATTTTTACATCATCTGAAAGCTTTTTATCTTGGTTTTGTGGGAAAAATATGAAAACTACGAAAATTCATATGTTTGTATTTATTATTGCTTGTGCCACTATAGGAACACATGTGCCTATAGTAGCACTATTTCTAATTTCTGTTCCTATAGTAGCACTAGCATCACGGCGTTGGCTAAATACTAATCAAAACCGTATTTTTACAAAGCTTATATATTTTTCCTTCAAAGTGTGGATCAAAAGCTTCCGTTTGATGTAAAAAAAGTTCTTAATTCATTAATTATTTCGTATAATAAAAAATAGTTTCTCTCAGTAGTGCTACTATAGGAACAATAGGTTTATTATAGGCGCAAGGGAGCTCAAATTTTAAGCAAAACTAATTATTTCGATCATTTTTTGAACAAAATCAAGCTATGTATCAATGGTACTTAGATAAATAGCTCCTAACCTTCATGTCAAAAAATATTTTGAAAAGATTTATAGCAAAACGGCCGTAAAAAGCCACTAGTACGACTATAGGGGACTGTCCACTAAGGGAACACTGACCCTATGTGGAAGAAATCTAACAAAAAACAAAAAGCTAACAAGTTGACATATATTTATATATTTCATCCAAGATGAGATATACGTTGTGATTTGACCGAGGTTAATCCATACTATGGAAAATATTTATTAATAATTTGTACTTATAATTCGCAGTACAGCAAGAAAACCTGTTTTTCATCTACTACTCTTGCTATCAGATTGCCCGGGGATTACTTGTCCAGCCACTTAAATAAAACACCTATCCTCAACGGCAATTGAACGAGAAAAAAGAGTTTTTATCATCGCTCTCTCTTTCGGGCTCTCGTTCGCAGCTGTTCTTTATCGAGCTTGTTACAACTTCCAAAATATTGCCGATCATGGACCGATACAGATGGGATGTTTTTCTTCGCTTGCTTTGATCGTGTTTCTATCAGATAATAGCGAATTCTGATATAGATTGAATGCAAGATGGCATACAATCTATCATCATAGGAATTCACCTTTTCTTGAATCAAAATTCGCTAACCAAAGCGAAACTGTGCCGTAAAAAACCTTTCGCTAGACAACTGGGGGAAAGGCACCCATTCATACGATTTTGGCCTACTTTGTATGAAAATGTTAAAATTGGCACAGAACTCTTGTAGGATGAAAGTTAGTGTTTTTCGCCTATGCACCCTAAATGAATTCGCAAAGCTATTTTCGTATCTATAAAACTTAGAGGATGAGTCAATGCAGTATTGAATTTTCCCCACATCGACCACCATTCAGAGCATCTTTGACATTGTGAGTTTGTCATCAAATTGATTGCAGTTCATGTTGAAATACTTAAAAATGAATGTTAATGTCATTTCTTTGGATGTTTATATTCTCGTCAAATCAAAATCTTCTAATCACCGCACCGTCTCTCTCAGTTTACCCACTCACAAATCGCATCTGCCTTGAACAGCAACAAAAACAACTGTCCATCAGTCTGCGAAGGGGAGCGAAAACACGATTCGACGACCGTTAGCGCATTGTGCTGAATGAAAGAGAAACCAAGAACTCACGAGTCTCACCTAACTGCTATCTGCCTTTCCTGAATGGGAGAATCTCCGCGTCTGAATGAGGGGCGGCTTTGTCTGAGTCCGACGACCAACGACTGCTGGCTGAACCCTCTCGGTGTCTCGTCTCGTCTGAAACAACAGAAACCAGCCGCCGTCCATGCAAGTAGAAACAACAAGCGGACAGAAATACCGAGAGCGAGAGTGAGAATCGGGCAACGCTGACTGACTCAACGGCAAAACACAACATACGGTCGGACAGTGCCTGATTATTCTGCCCTCGGAAGGCCTCCGGAGCGGGCGCACCTAGACCGAACGTACGACGTGCCACAGTTTCGCTGTACATACCAACGGAAAGAGAACCGAGCGTGTACGTGTGTTTGTGTGTATGCGTTGATCGGGAATTCTTCGGACGGTTGGACGGAGTTGTTGTGTCTACTGAGTTTCGGGAACAAGTCCGCGCGGTGTGACAGTTACGATAGTTGTCAAACGGACAACGGATCCGCGAAGTTCTGGACGCGACGACGCGACGTACAGCTGAGGACCTACGCTACAGTTGACAGGACTGAAGAAAACAGTAGTTCAGCAGAGGTTCACATCGCGACAGAGATTCCGGAGTTCGCACGGTGGCAGTATCCTTAGTTACATAACGGTGTCAATTCCAGTCCAAGTTTACCAAATTTTCCAATAGTTACAGGCAGTAGTGACCTGACGTCCACTTTTTTTACATCAGTCCAGAAGTAGTGCGTGTTAGTACCCGGTAGTAGTTGCGCGGCCGTCTCTATCTGTGATCAGAACTTCCTCCAAGGAAGCGCTTCATTCAACGCGTGTGTCTACGATCCAGCAATCGTGCGGCAGATCATAAATATATCAACAATTCTAATCAAGCGAAGTGTTGTGTATCATAAAAGGCCATAACGAGGCCATCAACGAGCTATTTTTACGAATGTGTGTATGCATTCAGCAGTGTTCCAAAGAGTATCACCTTGATCCGTAATCAACGGGCAAATTATAGAAACATCACATCATCCCGGACTGTGTCGTCCCACCTTGTAGCAGACGAGAAGAGTTTAGTGACAACTGTGCTGTATCATAGCGATCGCGATCGCGCGCTGTATCAGTGTGTGTGCACACACGATCAAGTGGGATTAATCTAATTTACAATCATTCCCGGGAGAGATATACGAATCCTCCTGCAAACCGACCGTGTGCACAATCAACGGGACAAACGAGAAGAGAAATTGCGCGCAGATCAAGTGCGAATGTACGCGAAAGTGTCCCCTTCCTTCCGCAGCCAGTAGCCAGTGGTGGGCGGCAGAGAGTGCAGTGAAGAACCCCTGTGTTCATTGTCTGTCTGTGTGCGTGTCCCGCACAATGTGCTAATTGAAACAAATGAAATATAAATCGGTGCAAATATTTACCTCAGTGTGTTATCGTTTCGTTGGAAAATAGGAGAACGAGTTGAAGCAACTACATAAGCAACAAAAAGGCCCAAGTGAATATCGTTTCCTTTCGGAGTTGAGGAGTCTCTGCGGAGGCTGAACAGTTTGGATCATCGGTTTCCGCGCAGAACATCGACGACAGCTGACGCGCATACGGCAATCTTTGCACGATCGGGGGAATTACAATGGTGCAATTTGAAGTTAGGTGTGAATCGCTGTGTGGGGTTCTGAGAAAGAATGATGAATGTTGAGTTGTATGATATTATCGGAGTTAATCCGAATCCAGACTAAAACTGACGAGTCAATCGACTCAATAAGAATCACTATTTCATCGACCATCCCTCATTGACGTTCTCCTTTCATTATCGTGGCTCTTTTGTAGATCGCTTTCGGTTTATCTTTGTAGAAGTGAAGTTCTGACAATCAAAAGATCTGATGATAATATCAAAAGTTTATTCATGGAACTTCTGAACCTAAGCAAAATTCGATATTTGCAGATCAAATGTTACAAAAGCTTAATATGATATGCCAAAATTAATCCGAGGGTAAATTTTAGATATCATTTTTCAGATCTTTTATTTCTTACTAGTGGTCCTGGAAAACTTTGTCTTGTCTAATTCTAATAATATCATAACAGAAATTGCTATAGACAATCTTCAATATTCCATGATTAAAATAGCTGCAAGATATCGTAAAAGACACTAATTCGTTATGAATTGCTTTGCAAAGTCCTGGATGAAGAGTTTCAGGAAGTCTTCAGATCTATTTCAAGAAATACATTCAAGGACTCCCCTAAAGATCCTTGTCGAAATTCCGCCGAAAATTGCTTCACGTAGTTTTCCAGGGATTTGACATGATATCCCTGCAGTGATTTGTTGCAAGATTCCGTAAAAGACACAGATTCTTCAGGAATTTCTTCAAAAATTCCTTCAGAAAGTCTTCCATTGATTCCTCCTGAGGTATTTCAAGAAATACATTCAAGGACTTCTCTAGAGATCCTTGTCGTAATTCCGCCGAAGATTGCTTCAATTAGTCTTTCAAAGATTAGTCAAGGTTTCTCTGCAGCGATTTCTCAAATAATGTCTAAAGAAATTTCTCCAGAATTTCGTCCAGGAAGTTTTACACCAATCCAACGACGAATTCTTCAATATTTTACACCATAATTGCTACGAAAATTGTCCCATGGGCCCAGGATTCCAGGGTTTCCTCTATAGGTTCTTCCATCGATTTCTACAGATGTTAGTTACTTCAGAAAATCTTCCAACCATTCCCAGAGAAAACTCACAAAGATTTGTTTCAGTAGTTTTGAGAGACTCGTTTGGGCTTTTTTTTTCGGTAAATCGCCCTAGTTTCTACTCCGATTGTCCAACAATTTTCGAAACTCCATGAACTCTTCCTGGAAAGCTTCTACCGCTTTCAAAGTAAATACTCAAGAAAACCTTCCATATAGAAATTTCTCCAGAAACGTTTTATGATATACTGAATAATTTAAACAAGGGAATACATCCATAATTTCTGAAAAAAATCTCTAATTTTTCCTTAGAGCAGTTCCAGGAGACAACCTTAGAAGAAATATAAAATAATATTCTTCATGAAGTTCAAGCTACGGAACGTAACGCCAGAGCGAAGAAACAAGTTCAACTCTCCTACAGAGATTTCTAAACATGCCTGGATGAATAACTGAGAAAAATTCTGAAATAATCTGTACGAAGTGTTGAAGTAATTTCTAAAGGAAGTGTTCAAGAAATTTCCGGTTGAAATCCTGAAATTTTAGATACCTTTGAATCTTGGATCAAATTTTGAAATCCTGAACTAGTTTGTGGAAAGTACTCGGGATGAGTTTGTAAAGAAATTCAAGGAAAAATGTCTGTAAAAATTCACCTGAAATGTCCAGGATGAATTTTTATAGAAATTACTGTAATAATTCACGATAAACATTTTTAGAGTAATTTCTGGAGATATCCTTAGAGAAACTCTTGATTGGGATCTTAAAGAAATCCTAATTGAAACCCTGAATAAATTTGTGGAGAAATTCCAAGAATAATGTCAGTAAAATTTCACCACGAACGTTTGAAGAAATCTTTGAAGTAATTTCTGGAGATGTCCGGCAAACTTAAAACATGCCCTGTCCAACATCATTCAAGCCGAATCGAAAAATTTCTTGTGCAATGTTTTCACCGATTCTTTAAGTTATTACCGCATGGGTCTTGTTATTCATACAGAAATTCAGCCAGATTTTATCTATAGATTCGTTCAGGGATTTGCCATGGAGTTTCTCCTTTGCACATCCCTTTAGGAATGTTCCTGACATTTCATCCAGACTCCACACAGTTATGCTTATTTGGGAATCCTTCAAAATTTCATGAAAATTTTACTTTACGAATTTTTAGAGCTTTTCCAGAAGAAATGCCTGATAGAATAACTTTGGAAACTCCTGTGGGAATCTATTGCAAATTGTGGAATTATTCTCAGAGGTACGCCTACATAAATTTATGGTTCAAGTCCTAAAAAAAATTCTAAACACAAATTTTTGAGGAGATCCCAAAAAAAATATCCGGATCGATATTGTAGCAGGAAAAAAAAAAGTTTTCTCTGTTTTCGTCTATTTTAAGATATATAATGTATGAAGTTGTTCATAATAGAGTTGTGCATCTTCATAGAAAAAAGTTGAATAGAGTGGCCCTTATATAGGATTTAATTTTAACTCATTTTTTTATTTTTGTTTGAGGTTTGTGGTTAAGTTCTTCTGCGAACTTTTAGAAAACGTTTTCATGAACAGCTTTGTCGAAGACACTTTTGATCTAACTCTTCATTTGAGCTAAGCAAATTGATTCTGAAAGTTTTAACTTAGGGTGGACCTGAAAAATCAGTTATTTTATCTAATTTTTTTGTTTTCAGTTTTACGTGAATTTGATCTTCAGACGAATTGGAAAGTAAACAATTCTACACATTTAGGCTGAACATTGCAAGTTTGTAATTCTTGTAATTTTTAAGTTATAAGCATATTTAATTTGTCAATAACTCATGGAGTTAGTTCGATATAATTTGCCTTTTAGTGGCATTCGAAAGGTCAAAAATCATTTTTTGCTGTCAGAACTGTGAGAACCATTTTTTTTATTGAAAAAATTCACTCCCAAAATACCCCCTAAACTTGAGCTTAAAAAATGGAAACAAAAAATGTTCGACGAAAAAACCCAATCCCAAGTTGCAACTAGTAGAATCAATTTCATGAACCTAATGGATCAAAAGTGTCTTCGACAAAGATGTTCAAAATAACATGTTCTAAAAGTTTGCAGAAGAGCGCGGCTACAAATATCCTCAAACAAAAAGTTTGATTCTAAATTGAATCTTGTATAGGGCCAGCTCATTCAACATTTTTCCTAGAAGCTGCATAACTCAATTGCGAATAACTTCTCTGGAGACATTATACATCTAAAATGGTTTAGGGACAAAAGATCGAAAGCCAAAACGTCGAATCCCAAAACGTCGAATGGGACAAAACGTCGAAAGGACAAAACGTCGAAAGTGACGAATTTTCAACATTGTTTGCCAAACTTCTTTTTTTCCCATCGGGGTCGATTAAATATGCTATGAATAAAGTTTGGCACATAATGAATTATTTATTCTTTCGGGAGAGAATCATTCTTACAAGACATTTCGTTGTTACATTTTTTTTGCTTTTTGACGTTTTGTTCTTTCGACGTTTTGTCCTTTCAACGTTTTGGCATTCGACGTTTTGTCACCCAACCATCTAAAATGGACGAGAACAGAGGAAATACTTTTTTCCTGCTGAATTGTTGGTTCGGACCGTTGTGCGTTGGATGAATTTGAAAACAAATTCCAAGAAAAATGCCAGTAAAAACTCACCAGGAATGTTTATGATGAATCTTTGAGGACATTCCTGAACATATCTGAAGGAGTTTGGTGACAAAACGTCGAAAGGACAAAACGTCGAAGGGACAAAACGTCGAAGAGACCAAACGTCGAAAGGACAAAATGTCGAAAGACAAAATGTCGAATACTGAAACGTCGAACGTTTTATTACATTTTGGCATTCGACATTTTGTCCTTTCGACGTTCGATCTCTTCGACGTTTTGTCCCTTCGACGTTTTGGGTTTCGACATTTTGTCCCTAAACCACCTGAAGGAACTTTGGAATAATGTCTGGAGATATCCTTAGACAACTGGCACCTGATTCAGATATTGATGAAATCCTAATGAAATCAATGGAAGATACAATGGATGAATTTGTGGAGAAAATCCATGAGAAAAATGTGAAGAAAATCATCAATAAAGTTCTGGGAGTATCTTTTGAGGTTTTTTTTTTATAAAACCATGAAGAAATCTCTAGGATGATTTCTTAAGGCTTCCTCGGAGATATTTCCGGTTGAATTTTTGAAGTTCTGAACACAACTTGCTGAATTTTGCTAGAAAGCTGAGAAGCAGGCTGGTATATTTCAGTTGTTCGAGCAGCTGCTCGAATTTTCAAAACAATTCAAGCTTCTAAGAAGGGAGGTGAATCATGAGGTGAATCAAATGAGCCTAATAAGTTGCAGTTGTAAATGTATGTGAATTATTCGAGTAGCTGCTCGAATTTTTCCAATGATGGTTTCAATGTGGTTTTAAAAACATTTATTTGTCATTTTTAAATTTTCATTTGAAATAGTGATCAAATTGCCTTCAAAGGGTTCACAAAACCTGCTCGAATGAAGCAGCACATCATTTTACAGTCCATTTAACCATTATAATCGCATTTTGGGTTCCCACTGACTGAACACATGCCAACCAGTTCGCAAACTGAAATCGATTACCCCGTTTTTTTCGCGATAAATAGTGGCAGGCAACAGCCAGGCGGATAAAGTTGGGGTGAGTTCGCCCTCTCTCACGTGTATCCGCTGAGGCAAGGCGAAGGTCAAACATGTGCCAATTTGTAGAAATACATGATCCGTTCCGCCCTCGCCTCTACTATGGTGGCAGAAAAAACATGGAACCATTCCAGTAGGTAGGCAGGCAGGCAGTCAGTCAGCTGGAAACTTGACACACAGGGCGATTGTTTTGTAATTCGAAAAAACTTCGCCCCTCCGTGGAGGACACAACACACATATCTCAAGTTGAACTCGTCTCGAGTGGCGTGCGCGCTCACATAACACACGAACTGTGCTTCCTGACGTCAAATCACTCACCGAAAAAACTATGCACTGGTTAGATACTGCGCCGGATTGAAGTTCGAGGTTTGCGAAATGAGGGGGATGTCCGTTTGCAATTGCATAATGAAGCTCGCATTTGGATTTTTCAATATCTCAAAGGGGGCTTCCCAAGCTTCATCATCATCCTCAGTCGTGTCCTTAAGATTGGGTACAGGTCGCGTGAATGTCGAACGCGTCAAGAGGGAGATGTGTTAATCGAATTCTCCTTGTTTGATGGAGTTGCGTCTTACTCGGGTACTAGTATCAGCGCTAGGGGTGTCTGTTTTTTACAATAACCCAACTAATCTCATAAGCCTAAAAATAATTAATTTTTAAAACGTTCTGAAAACTGTTCGACTAGTCGAAACGATTGTTCGATTATTAGTGTTCGGACTTGTCAAGTTAAAAATCATGAATACAGTTAGGGATGTCTCAATTTTCATGTAATCGATTGACTAAAAACAGTTGATAATCCTAAATCAGTTATAAGGATCATAGTTTTCGATTACAGCTTGAAAAGTGTTCCAACAATTCGTGTGTAATCTACAACCTTTTTTTATTGACCGCATCCCTAAACGCACTCGAGTGGGTGCTGCTGCCATGCCCCACACAGTTCAAGTAGTGGTGCATTGGGGTGTGTTTAGCACCGGGCAAAGATCTATGTCATAACGACACTAATAAATTGGATAAGAAAGACTCGATTGCGGTACGACGGCGGCGGTAGTTTGCTTCGTTCAGCTATTTAGGTATGGCTTTCAGCCCGTCAGCCAGCGTGTAGGTCGAATCTCCTTCTTTGCAATATCCAATGCTTCTTCGAGCTCAGCTATCGTCATATTTTTTTGTGTGCTATGTGCGTGCCACATCTCCACCACGAAAACGATGGGGCGGAGGTACCTATTACAAATGGTCACAATTTTTACGATGTGCAGCTCTGAAAGTGACCGTTCCGCTTGCTTCATGAAGTGTTTATTATTTTGGTTAACTGAAATTGCCTGGGGACTCTCCGGGGTCAAGGTCAGTTCATTAGCGGAACGTTGACTGGAAGTCCGATGCTCAATTGACTTGGGTTAATTTGGATAAATTTCCTGCTGGAATTGGATTTATTGTAAGGAATATGTCATTCGAGCAGCTTCTCGAATTTTGTCTGGTATATTTATGTTAATTGCAAATCCTTCGTAATAAGAGATGACCATTTTAGAAATATATTCCGGCAACAAAACCTGTTAAATTTCGAGTAGCTGCTCGATTTTCACATAATTTTCATCAAAACATATCTTTTGTGCTCAAATTTCACATAATTTCCATAGAATCACAATTTTCAATACCATAGACACCATCCTTCAGTCATATGTTATCCCACTCCTCACGCCTTTCCGTCGTAAAATTTGCAAATGCCGCATTCCACCGCTAGTTTGTTTTTTCTTGCTGCCTGGGCCTGTTTACCGAGAGCCGCACGCGAAAGTAATATTTCACAAATGCACCAAACGTGAACCATCTGTCCCTACCGTGTAACTCCACTCCACACCACATGGAAACGGTTTGTTTAGAAGGTGAATAAAACCATTTCTCCAGCGATTTGTATATTCAGTTCAGAGAAAAAAAAAAACTAAATTACCATTCGCCAATCCGGCTGTGTCTGTTCGGAAAATTCCCTCTACACCGTCAATTCCGATCAATCGCCGAAGGGTTGTGCCTTCCGTCAGTTTGGTTGAGCCACTTATCGACACGCACCCCCAAGCTTCGATTCCAGCATAGTTTATATTGAGTTGATTACGGTTGCTACTACTGCACCACATTCTCCCTAATGAGACATTTTGCGCAGTTATGCAACGAAGGCTGCAATTGGCGTAAATTAGAGCACTTGAAAGTTCAACTCAGCTAGATTAATGCGCCACGGACGTCGGACGGAAAGAATGTTGTCCCGATGGTACATTCTGTGAGATATCGCCGGCTAATGATTGTTGAAACTTGAAAGAGCAAACTTCAAGGACGTAGAGCAAGAATGTGAGTTCATTTACTCACCCGTTCGCAACGCAGACAAAACTGGAAGATTGCATCATTCCCGTCGTCCAGTTCTCTTTTTTTCATTGGGCTTTTTTTGGAAACTAGTTCTCTGTTTGCAAGACGATATTGGTCGATTTGCTGGTTTTTCCATTTCTTTGGCTGATGAATTCGGAAGGTCAAGCTACAAGTTGATTATGTTTAAAAGTGGATTTTGAAAAGTTGATAATGGTACTTGATTGATACTCTGGGCTTGAGATAACTCATTCAGGTTGTTTAATCGAAAAAGATCAATAGGCGACTTCGTTATACTGTAATAACTCGAGCTCAATGACCATTAATCAGCAACAAAATAATGAAACTTGACATACATTAAGCTGAGGTTTAATTGGATAAATTAAAGTGAAAATTACAAAAAAAAAGTTACACTTCAAATCAATGAGATTCGAACCCTCAACTTTCATTTCGCGAAACAGACGCAATGCCAACTGAACATATCATATCAGTTCCCAGGTGTTCGAAATGTTTAAGTATTTTAACATTCACAATCCTATTTTCAACAACGGATGTTCTTACGAATGTTTCAAACAATCCAAATGCATGGTGAATATATGTTCCATCCCAAAAAATACTGGTGAATTACAGTCAAAAGCAATCCACAAAAAGTCATGACTCAAAACATGTTTATGAACACTTCTGAAGGACTTCCAAACAAAATATCTCCATTTTCCAGTCGCCTTACTTTCAGGCATTCCGACAACTGCCCCATTCTTTCTAATGAATGTTTCACCTTTAGCTAAACGAATTCCTACCCTGCTAGTGCCTGCAGTGATGTCAACACCTTAGGTAATCCTATCCATGAACACAATCCTGAAACCAGTCAATGGCGAGGCAGACACAAATTGACTGACTCGATGAAGAGTGTCATAGAGTGACGGATGTATTAAATAACGTACAGCAAAGACCCCCTAGTAAAATCGTTGGGGAAAGCCTAAGCGGCATAAACCAAAATTTCTCATGTTCCATCCTTGGGAAATCCATGCCAAGTTTTCTTGCTGATTTTATCTTCATAACTAATCGAATTTATCTTGAATCGTTATTGTTCTAGTGATAAAATTCGTAGTATGTTCCTGCTTAGATTCTCGGTGGACTCCAAGAGTGATCTTTTGCAGATTCCTACGGAGGTTCTTGAGAGATCCTTTCCATGAAGCTGAGACTACGAGCGGTATAAGATCTGACAGGCATTAGCAAATGGCGAAGCAGACACGAAATGACTGGTTCGATGAAGAGTGCTAGAGAGTGACGGATGTGTTGAATAACGCCAGGAGCTGAGATCCTCTAGTTAGAGATCTCGTCCGGCTATCTGCCTAAGATAAGTCTAGAAATTCAGCAGGTCTATCAGAAATACGAGATTCTGTCAAACTTCAAACTACCTACAGAAAATTTAGCCCAAAATCTACTAAGTAAACGACTGGTAGTTTTGTCTTCTGTAAATTATAGTAGACGCTGAAGGGCTGTCTGGTAAACGCCATAGAACCATTTCGCGCCAAATCGTATTCGGAACTGACAGTGCCCTCACAGATTTCTATGAAACTTTCTGGTTAGGTAGACCTTTACTAAGTGAGCCAATTTGCGTACTTAGTTTTGCAAAAATTTATCTGATCTATTTTTTGGACAGGGCCAAACTATTTTACCTTTTTTCAAAATGATGTAATGGGAAAATGGCAACTCCTACAAAAAGGTCTTGAATAAAAATGGCAAATCCTAGAAAAAGGTGTTGAATAAAAATACTAAAAAAATATCTCATATGTAATCTACACTTAAAAAAATGATTTTCTAAATTTAAACATCGAATTCTTAGATAATTGTTGTGACTGTCACTTGTTTAGTTTTGTTTAAAAATGACACTCTAAAAATTTTAAGACAATAAAAATTGGTAGAAAAACTTATTTTCATTGCTATGTATGGAAGGTTGGTAGTAAACATAATTGCCTATCTTGGAACAAAATTTCAATAATTTAAAAAATGGACATTTTTTTAAAATTTTGAAAATCTTTTTTTTCCAGTGTCAGGCACAAATGAGATTATGTTCAGTATTCAAAAATTCATATAATTATCTACATGTCATCTACACAACACATTTTTGTAGGAGTAACCATTATCCGATTACATTATTTTGTAACAAAAGAGCCAACCCTTTCTAAGCGATAGTCCAGATAAATTTTGAAAAAAAAACTATTGCATATTTAGGCTTACTTAGTCAAGGTTTACATACCATACAGTTTCATTGAAATCTGAGAGGGTGCTGTCAGCTCGCGGAATACGATTTTGCGCGAAATGGGTCAAGAATTTTGAGAAATCAATACATTATTTCCGCTAATAATGTTCGACCAAAAATAAAAATTATGAAAACTAAAAAGAATGTATACAATTCTTGGAGATCATCCCGCAGTCTACTGCGCAATCACAAAAAGCGATCCATCTTTTCTTCTTGTATAAGCTCTGGTGCATTCTCTCAAACGCGTGTGTAGGTGTCCCTAATCGCGACCGACAGAGGCGGGCGATGGCTTGTTTCCAAATAAATCGAACCTGTTTCGACATCGACGGGGATTCCAATTTGAATCAAAATGACGTTTTTTGGCTTTGCTTTGGGGAGCAGTACAGTGGCGCACACGCGCTGCGGCAAATAACGTCGCCAAGAGTCAAGGTTGGGCTTCCTCTATGGAGGCTGTGCCAGAGCTTGAGTACCCGATCAGGAAGGCATAACAAAATTGAAATATAATTATATCAACTGTAGATAATTATATCAAGCTTTGTTTTTTTTTTCAAGAATTTCATGACGTTATAATTTATTTGCAATACCCTTAACAGTAGGGTTCCTTTGATTCATATTAATAATCGCCAATGACCCAACTACATTTTGATCACTGATACACTGATCCGAAGTTAATCCGATGTTAACCTGACATTGTTCCAACATCGGATACAATTTGATCCGACTTGGACCCGATAGACATATCAGGTTGAAATCAGCCCATACCTTCCCTTTGTGAACTAATCGGCCCACCACTCATCCAAAGTACCTTAATATACAGATAATACAGGATTCCCGAAAATGTCGCAAACACATAAAAAAATAATTGAGAGATACTCAAACTATTTTTTTACCAAAGTTTACGAACTAAATATGTTATTCTGTTATAATTTTGTTACAGTCTGTGTAAATTTTGTTATATTTATTGTTATTTTAACAACTTATCAGCTTATTTTATAGCACACTGTTACAAAAAAAACACCAGTTGTTATAATTCTGTTTTGCTGTTCTGATCGGGTAGGAGATGAGAAATACTCTGCTGGGTGGTGATGTAGTGGCTTTCCGCCGATGTCGCGTGCATGATGATTATGTGTGTAGAAAAAAAAAGTGGAAATAAAAGAAACGTGCACGGAGAAATGCACTTCGGTAATGATAGACTGTGCTATAAATTTCCACATTCTTCTGCCTTGGACAAGTGGCACACAAGGGGGTAATTTGTTATAAATATTAGAAATTGGCCGTACGTGTGTGTGTCGCGCACGATTCGGGGAGGAGGCTGTGTGTGCATTTTTTTTAAGTTTCGTTCGAGCTTTCAACCGGTTTCGAGTTTCTGGTATTTTGTTGGGCATTTGTCGCAAAAGATGGATTAAGAAATTCATCTGATTGAGTTAGAAATTCGAGGAATGTGGTCGCAACGGTTTGATTGTTGTGTCACACGTTGACAACACTGCACTTTTTTCCAAATGTTTTGGGTTTCGTTTTTTTACGCGAAAAATGGGCGATCAATTGGAAATCAGTATTGCAAGGAAAAATGCAGTAGTTTGAATATGAATGTAAAATAGCAATATTCATGTTTCTTCTTGATAACTTTATGCAGATTACTTCTAGGAACAAGTCCGGCAAGTCATTTTAATGCAATCATCTAAAAAGTCTCTATTTTGATTGAAGGGTCTCTAAAGTCTCTTTTTTTCCTTATTATGCTTGTTGTTAGTTCGGGTGAAAAATTCTAGAAGCTGCAAAAAAACCTTTAGAGACTATTACGTGATATTTTTACGAATTTCTTCTCAGATTTCAAAACGAAAAGTTTCAGGAATCCTTCTACTGATTTCTCTAGAAATTACTTCTGAAATACTTTCTGAGACTCGTCCAGGAATCCCTTCAGAAATGTTTGTAGAGGTTCATCTAAAAATTCTTCAAGCGATTTTCCAAAGAATGGTTCGAGTAGTTTCTCTAGAATTTGTAATAAGAAATCCTTAAGCACTCCAACGCTTACCTTCAGTAATTTTCAAAGAAGTTACTTTGAAAATTTTCGCTGGGACTGAAGATCTCCTAAAGATTCCTGCAGGAGGTCTCCAAAAAAAATCCACAAACTTCTAGAGATTTTTTAAAAAAATATGTTAAGGGAATTTTCTAAGAAACTGTGAAAGAATTCTTACACCGATTTGCATGATATTTGTTTTCGCATGGATTCCTACAAGAATTTATCTACGGCCACTTTCAGAAATCGCTCCAAGAATTCTTGAAATTCAACTATAAATACGATCAGGAATTTCTTGTGAAGTTCCTCCACAAATTTATATATGAATTCCTCCAGTATTTCATTCAAAATTACTCCAGCAGTTCTTCCAAACATTTCTTAAGTAATTTATCTAGTGTATCCTTCAAAGGATTCTTTATTAGTTCGTTCAAGGTTCCACAACAGTAAATACTACTGCAATTATACCAGTAATTTCTTTAAAAAAAACAGGCAGGATTTGATCGATCTTTTTACAATTATCTAATCGTCTAAGACTTCCCCAAGAGCCCAGGAGTTCTTTCAGAGATCCGTGTAGAAGTTCATCAAGGAATACATTCAAATTTCATCAGAGTTTACTTTAAGATTTGTTCTACAATGATTTTCGAAACAAAAATCCTTGAAATTTCCATGCTTATTTTACGAAAGCTCTCAAAGTCAAAAATCAAAGTGCTCTTCCATTCATGGCCCTTCTGAATTTAAATCACATAAAAAAGAACCCTCAGTTTAAGCCAAATATATTAAGATTTAGAGGTGGCGCAAGCGACTTCAAGGTGAGTTCTCAAGTCTCAAAATATGAGCTTCAGTGAAGTCTTCTTTGTTATTTTCTAACCAATTTTGAACTCTTAACACATTCTTATAAAAAAAAAACAAAATTTTGTAGACATCAAATTTGTCTAAGAACAACACTAGTCTTAGTTAAAAATAGTTTTCTTCAATCATTTCCCTGATTTACTAAAAAAAAAACATCTTTTTCTTTCACTACAACTTCATGAATACTCCACCGATTCAAATTTTTTTTACTTGCTATTAAAGCTAACTTAGTTGTTTTTAAACTGTTAATACAACACCTCTAATTAAAAAAAAAACTCAATTATTTAAACAAAACAACAAATTTTCAACGGAAAACATTTTTTTCAAATTGTTGCTTGTTTAACCTTCAAAATGGTCTTACAACAAGAGAGTTAGAGTTAGAGGGGTTAGAGGCGTGTGTTATAACCACTACACCAGGTCCGTCCCCCTCAAACAAGGTTGATTTTTAGTAAAAAAAAACAAATTTTAGAAAACAACTTTTAACTAAAATAGCTTTGATTTTAGTCAAATTAGATGTTTTACATTTTTTTTATTAATTTAATTTTGATGCGATTGATGCTGAATACTTCAAAATTGGTTAAGAATTGATAAAGGTAATGAATATTTCACTAAAAGTCACATTTTTTTTAAATCGCTTGCGTCCCCTCTGAATCCTAATATTTTTTGCTCAAATTTTGAGTTTTTTTTTATGTAATTTGAATTGAGAAGAGCAAACGAATTTTTGTTCTGACAACTTTCGTAAAATAAGCCCCACCCTACTAGACGATTTCTTTGGCGACTTCCTTGGAAACTTTTACATGAATCCTGAACCACAGTTTTGTAGGAAATTCTAAAAAAATCCCTGGAGCCATTTTTGTAGAAATTGGATTGCTCAGGAGTATCTAGATTTTTTTCATAATCAGAGTCTACGTCAAACAGTGAATCAAAATTCAAGATTTCAAAATATTCGGTGCCGGGGTACTATCTTTGAACGTGTCTGAAATTAATATAATAATAATTTTTGAATTACCCCTCGCTAAATTTTATTGTGGAATGAGCTTTCATCATGTGAACTGAAATGTCATTGTGCCTGTAGATTGAAATCTTAGAAAATCATTCATTAATGTTAAATTTATAGATATTGATATAGAAGATATTGAAGCGTATAAAAATTGTGCCAGGGAAAAAGTTTTCTAAATATTTTTAGAGAAATGTCAAAAAAGTCAAATGTTCAAAAGAAATAAAACTCCTATATCCTGATAATGGTTACGTTTCTTTTTATTGTCCTTGGTGTTTTTTCAAGCAAGGTCTCTAAAGCTCCGATTTTCAAGGCACTGGTAGTGACTGACCAGGCCTGAATCTTGAATAAGAAAAGCATGAATATTACTATTTCATGCCACGCCTTTCTGAGCTTATCAAAAGAAAGAAGACTAGAAAGCTTTCAACTGAATTTTCGATGATGTTCTTATTCTTAATAAGCTGCATCTTAGAAGGTATAATTCGAACCTAACAAGTGACAAATTGTTCCGATTTGGATGAGCTCAGCCGCCCAAAACAAAACGGAGCAGCTGGGCACTTCTTTTCCCGTTCCGTCACGCCGGGTTGACAAACTAATCACCATTTTTGCGGGGACTGTTACAGATTCCGTCGGTTTCCTGGTGAGTCGTTCGGCCTCGAATGCAAATGTGTCATTTCTACATGCACGCGCACGTCGCTGCGTTCGATGTTCGACTACATACTCTGCCTACAAAGTGGGCGTAGTTCGACGCTTGATAACTGAGCTGCTACACTTTGACTGACTGACATCAGCCGTCATCCGCGTTTGTGGGTGCTCTGCGCAAATAGAAAGCGAAACACAGCGAAACGACATGATTTATCGACAGGGCCGCGCTCTCAGACAAACAGGTTGCGAGTGACGGACACTTTGCCAGTGCATTCTCTAGCATGAGGCCAATCCGGGGTGCGGTTAGTAATTAGGGCGAGGTCTACGGAGGGGGGATCGCGGAACTAGCCAAAGGCTGAAAAAGAACGAAACCCGGTTGAAATTCTATTGCTGCACGCGCGATTGCGGAGCAGAAACTTGTTTCCCCGTATTAGCAGTCAGGTTGAAAGTTCCGGGACCAATGGCGGTGCTGATGGCGAACTGCTCGAATCTGAGTAGGTCATTTCCGGGTGCACCGTGAGCGCAGTTCCACTTTGATGCTGTTTTGGGGTGATTACCCACGAAATGAATGTGAAAACGCGGAGCGAAACGACACACAATGATCGTTAAAACACGGTAATTGGTTTGACTGCATGCTGTGCACTCATTTGGCAAAAATAAATGCTTAGTTCAAGTTCAATTTGGTCCTGTTTGAATAATGATCTCAAATTGTGGTCTTCAATTTAACTTACTCGGAAAATGTTAGAAGGAAGTGTCAATTTATGTATTTGACCATTTGATTGCTATTAATTTTCCCAACTTCGGATCATTAGCCGAACTAAATTATCCAATCAAAGTCGAACCGCAGCAAATGACTGTAAACAGCCTCAAATGGGGTTTTTCCAGCTTGGATCACCCATAACCGTTCAAGGCTCATTAGTGACTCAGTATTCTTGGCCACCTTCCATCCGTATCGATTGATTACGTCAGTCAACTAATCGCCCCAGCTGAGCTGCCTTTCCTCAATCCGGAAGGCAAAAGCAGTATTTGGGCAACATTGTTGTTGTTGCACCTTCGCCACTGGGACTCTATGATATTCGACCTTGGTTTTACCGTTCGCTCAAGTCTCGAATCGGGGCTCTAATCTAATTACAATATTTACCGATGCACTGCTATACAAAGTCCAAGGTGATGAAGCCGACTCGGTTGTAGAATCTGGGGGGAAGAGATACATTTGAATTTTCAGGATTTGCTCGGAAAAAGGAAACACAATAATGCAAAATCAGTCCCTTTTGGATTATCTTGAATTTCGTAAAATGTTTGATACTGGGATGCGGTGTAAAAGTGTATGTATATTTTATAGAGAAAATTATAGTATCAATCCCTTCAACAACTGCTAAAACATCCCCTTCAGCGCTATCTAAGCATCAACACCAATTGACCTGCCTCTGTTTCTATCTGAAATCGTATGCTTTGAAATGATGGTCTAGCCATGATCGCAGTCAACATTTTCGAGAGAACGAAAGCCTCACATTCTTTGTTCAGGGCTGGTAGCGAATCGCTCTTCAGAGCCTTGGCTACTTGTTTTTCTTCTATCTGGCGTTACATCCCAACTAGGACAAAGCCTGTATCTCAGCTAACCATTCTTATGAGTACTTCAAGAGTTATTATCTGAGAGCTCGTTTTGCCAATTGTTCTTTTTTTTGTATTCGTATATATTGTGGCAAGCACAAAGATATATGATCTTGGGAATCGAAAAAAACCAACCTGAAGAGATTCTGGACCAGTAAGTGTCGAATCCACGACAATTATCAAAAGCCTTACATTCGAGCTTATTTTGATGATTTGGTAAAAATAGACTAGGGGAAAAGCACCAATTTTCGACCCAGCACTAATTTTCGACCCATCCGTATGATTTTGGCCTACTTCGTATGGAAATCCGAAAATTGGCACAGAATTCTTGTAGGTCGAAAATTAGTGCTTTTTTATATCAATATTCCCAATATTTGTTGAAATATTTGAGATCATGCTTTGGCTCAATGTAACCTCCTACGACAGTACTCATCATGCGTTACCTAACGCTTCTTGAGATCTCGTATGAGCAACCCAGTAGTGGTACTAAGAACAGGCAAACACTCCAGCATCCGGAATGAGTCAAGAGTCAACGGATGGTTGATGGACGATCTAATTGACGTCTTTGGAAGTTGCATGGCGCTCATTTTGCGCTCGTGCCATTCCGTGAAGTAGCGTGTCTGCAAATTGCCTGAACTTGTCAGAGAAGACGCCGACACTCAATCCGTCCAGCTAATCACGTCTCTTGTTCTCCAATCTAACTAAGAACGTGAAGCTCAGCCACTAATTGAATCATCATCGCAAACACATGTTCCGACCGCAACGTTCCTGAACTGACCTTGTGCAAATGAGGCCTTCGACACGCAACTCCGACAACTCGTTCAATCAACCAATCTTCGTCGTCGTCGTCGTCGTCGCCGTAGTCGTCACCGTTATCGTCGTTAGTCCAATTGAGGTGGATTTAATTTTTAAGCGGTGTCAAATGGAATCAATTTGCATCCGTTCCATTCAGTGGAACTTTGCATGACGACGGCGACAACGACGACAACGAAGCCAGAATTAACGGAACGTCGTCAGTTGTGACGGTGTCGGAGTTGACACCGTTTGCCATTTTTGAGCCCGTCCGTTTCGCTCCATGGAATATTGCCGTTGCAATGTGCACAACGAATAGGCCGGTAAACGCGCCGCAGCAAATTCCATCAATTTAAAAGCCATACATTTGTCCCTGTTTTTCATTATTCAATTAGTGCTTATTTATATTGATTACGGGCAATTCTTTCCACTTTCTGTGCAAACACCGGAGAAAGGGCACTCGTGGCGGCCAGCAGCTGTCCAGCCGGGCACTTACGATCATCGTTATCTCTAGCCGTTCGCGGTATGCTAAACTCTCTAGGACCGGAGGTAGTTGTTCCGTATGAACTCCGACACGCAACAGTAAAGTGTTGTCCAATACATGAGCAACTTTTTCAATTGCCATACAAAATTATGAACTTTGGTAAGAGAAATCTCAGTAATTTATGGACCGATGTAATGAAATTTTCACAGAAATTGCTAAAAAAAATACACTTATCCTTCCTGAAATAGCTCCAATAATGCTATTTCAGGAAATCTTTTTCGAATTCTTCCAGGAATTCCTAAACAATTCGACCAGGTTCATAAGGTTTCATAGAATTTCTCCAGCAATTTATCCTAAAAATTACACCTACAGTTTTTCTCGACAATGCCAGAGTGATTTCCAAATGAAGGAGCTGATAGTCTAATAGCTATCGCTTCTGCTTCCCAAACAGGAGTTCGTGGGTTCAATCCCAGGCCCGTACCTTTCTCACATTTGTAACATTCTTTTTTATAGCTATCTTTCTATATCTTACTACGCCAGAAATAAAATTTCTGAAGGATTGCCCGGTAGAACCCTGGGAATCTCTGGAGTAGTTCCTGTAGGTATCCTTAGAGCAATTATTTTACAACAATTTTAGAATTTAAGAAATCTGTAGAGACACTACTGCCCGAATTCTTGACAATGTCATAATCGAACATCTTGGACGGAATTCTGAATAAATCGATGGAAGAATCACTGGATACATTCTTCGAGGACTTTGGATTTCCTTGAAACAATTGTGAAAGAATCTTTGGAGGAATTCCATAAGACATTGTTGGTCTTGGAATCTTTCTGGAGTTAGTTCCAGGTTGAATTCTTGAAAGAAATTTTTGGACTAATTACTCAGTCTGTGAAAGATGCACCAACTACTGAAGAAATTTTTGGTTGTAATGTGTGAAGGAAACCTTGGTCAAATACCTGAACCAGTTTCTGATGAAATTCCTGGAAGAAGTACATCCAGTAAAACGAACTATAACACAGTTAATGTCACGCATAATATTTGTCGTAAAAATGTGAAAATTCACCTCATATGAGTCCAAAAAACTCTGATCAAAAAATTTAAAGTTGACCATTTTATGTGGACATTTGAAAAAGTTGCAAATATATTGTGCAACACTGTAGATAGGGAAAAGTCGTGCCAATTTTGTGTCATCCAAGGGAAACGCGAATGATAAATAATTGGCCTATGAGTGAATTCCGTAACGAATGTGGGCCGGAGGATGTGTGTTTTTGGGTCGTTCCCCGATGAATTATTCAGCCGGTCGGTTGGTTGGAATTGGCTCTTGTATGTGTCACTCTTCAGGGACATTGAATGATTTTGGCAACGGGCGTGATTTTGTTTGTGGCCAAATTATGGGCAGTTCCGGTGGCAGCATTATGAGATGTTCGCAATGCGGTGGTGGCAAAGCGGAAATTTAGGCAGGAGAGCTATTCCAAAAATGTAGGTCGGACTGGAAACGTGCCGCAAAAGTTTCCGTATAATTGTGGGCGAGTTTTATGTTCGTTGTTAATTCGATTATGCTCTATTTGGGACTCTGATTTCCCCGTGGATTAGGGAGTTAATCGTAATTCGAATGGAGATGCTGCTCGTTTAGAGGGTATAAAGCGATTATTAATGCCATCAAGGTTAGCCTAATTGAATTCAATGAGTACTATGAATATTTTAGTCTATGCACTGGTGCCTTTGTCATGTGTCTGCTCAGTTTCGAGAAATACCCCGAAGAGCTCATGCAGAATCGTTATGAGTTTCATGAGTTCTGAACTCAAGTAATTACTGTATAGTTTTTTGAATAATTTGCGTACAAATTTGCAGCATAAAAAATGAGTTGTAGGAGGAACTCCGGCGTGTGATATCTTGATTCAGATTTTTGTAGATGAAGCCAAAAAATCGGAGAAACTTCTGCAAGAACTATTTAAAAAAGTTCTGCGGAATCGTTGTAAACCAAGAAGAGATAAAATGGCACAGGAACTTCCAAAGAAGTTTGTGTACAGAAATTTCTTGAAGTTTGAATTCATAGCTCTAGGTTCGCTGCAGAGTTTAGAGAGCTCTTGTTTCAAAGGAGGCAGAAAAACTGCATGCAAAACCATCACCTTGAAGGAATCCACTTCTATCGTAACGCTGGTCCCTACGCAAGTCCTGTCGGCTAGGATCTGCCCAGCTCTCGACGCATTCCTAGTGTACAAATCTGCCACCGTTTCATATGTTCTTCCGATTGTATTCAGGTCATCAGCGAAGCAAACAAACTGCCTGGACCTTTTGAAAATCGTGCCTCGTCTGTTAAACCCAATTTTTCGCATGACACCTTATAGCGCAATGTTGAGGCGGGATTCAAACGAACTGGAATGTATGACCGAGATCTTTACGCAATTCGTTGAGTGAGCTTTCCTGAAAAGCTGTTCTTGTCCATGATCTTTCATAACTCTATGCAGTGGATACTGTCATGTGCCGCTTCAAAAACGATGAACAAATAATATGCTTTGACCTGGCATTCCCGGCATGTTTGGAAGATTTTCCGTACTGTAAAGATCTTGTCCGTCATCGACCGGTCGTCCACGTAGTCGGCATGACAACTTGGTGACAGACGAAGGAAGATGATCTGGGATAACACTTTGTAGGCGGCATTTACAATAGTGATCGCTCCATAGTTCTCACATTCTAGCTTGTCGTCCTTTGAGATGTGGCACAGATGTGCCCTCAGCGCTATTCAGATATTCTCCGTCCCTTTCGATTTCTGTACGTCCGTCCGACAAAATGCTTCCATCTTTATTCCTGCACATTTTGGCTTTTTGCCAGATGTCGAGTACCTTTCTGCAGCATTGCTGCTCTCCTGCATTCGGAGAATCGAACTATTCGTTCCTTCTACTCCGTTCTAGCCAGAGACGTTGATTTTTGATTTCATTGTACTCCAGCAATCTTCGAGAGCGGCTTGGCTGCCAATCTTCGTCCAGCTACGTTTGTTCGAGATGCTGAGCGTAAACCGTAGTGACTTTCGGCAAGTTCAAGCGCTCGAAGTCATACGGAGGCAGGCGTCGGTACCGTACGTTGTTAATTATGGAGAGTTTTGAGCGCAGTTTAACCATTATCAGGTAAAACAACCTGTCAGTGGTAGTGGTACTACCAATGACCATATTCTTGGAGGCTTGAAGAAGATAACATAATTATAATAAAGGAATAAAATATGTCATAAGTATCATGAATCGGCTTGTCTTGAAGAAATGATCAGCTTTTCGAATCACAGTTGCATAGGAATTTCTCTTTTCAAACACGTGCCCAGTCTTCGCCTCAATTGACCATATCGCCGAGTCGCAATCTGTCAATCGGTGCGCAAATTTGTTCCTATTACCGGAACGATCGCTGTCGGCAACTGCTACCGCATTCTAGCTCCTCCAGCACGGTGAACAACTCTTGACAACCTCGACGAGTTTATCGTTGCAATTGTAGGTACCTACAGTTGCAGCAGCGAGATCAAATCAACAACAAACATCGCGCGCTCGCACACACATCTCCATATTAAACGTGTGACGACAATCGCGCAGAGATGCAAATAATTAGAGCAAACAGCGCAATAGTCTGTTGCTCCATACAAGAATGTTGGTGCGTGTGAACCCGACCAGTGGATTATAAGAACATTGTTACAGAGTTTTTTAAGGCCATCTTCAGCAGTGTTACAAATTGTATGACGAGTTACATATGTTGTGTGATTGCAACACGATTTGTATCCTACTGAATTTGAATAAAAGTATAACTCATTGTGTTATGTTGCATATCTGAAATATTTCAGAATTTCTTATTTGTGTAAACATGAAATAAGACTACCCGACCAGTGGATTACAACAGAGTTGCGACAGATTTTTTTACTCAGTTAACGCGTTTTTTTCTAACAAAATATGTTGTAATTTTAGCTGGTTAGTATTTAAAATAACAAAAATTGTAACACAATTTGTTCTACACTAAACAAAAATGCTACTCATTATGTTTAACTCATTTTGTTATTTATCATAACAAATTTAACTCATTTTGTTATTTATCATAACAAAATTTGTTATAAGCAATTGATCACAATTTTTCATAACATATTATGTTAGAATTATGTTTTAAATTGAAACAAAATTAAAACAGCTTTTGCTATTATAACTGATTTTGTTTTAATTATGTTCATATTTCTTCCATCAACTCAAAGTGCTTCTAATAAGAACGAAACCAAATTTGTTATTTATAACAAATCTTGATATAATTGTGCTACAATTCAGTTGTAATCCACTGGTCGGGTACATGATAAAGCAATTTATCTCAGATTATTCATAACAAATTTTGTTATGATTATGTTTTTAACTAAACAAAACAACCATTGTTACTAACTGATTTTGTTTTATTGTGCAAAAATTTCCTCTTCTCACTCAGAGTGCTTCTAAAAAATAAAACAATTTTTTTTATTTATAAATTTGTTGAATTTTGTTTGAATTTTGTTGAAATCCCCTAGTCGGGTATCAGTTCATTTTCGTGAGCGTGAATGTGATAATGCGGAACCACCGTCATCGTCACCGCCGTGAGCTAAGTTTGGAAAATCTCGCCGTTTATGGTCGTTGTTAGCGCGAGTTGTTCTCTATTTATGAGGATAACACTTGGGCAGATAAAAGCTGGATGGAGATCGAGCGCGACAAGTGAGCAAATAGTTACCAAACTCATTCGCGCGGAATTTATAGCTGCCTCACCTCAGAGATAACAATCAACGTTAGCGCTATGAACCACGAACGGGATGAACGATTCTATGCAAGAATGTTGCGGTTTTCGTTTTTCCTTTGGTTAAAACGGCCTACTTGTGGGTTACAAATCTTCGTTGCGTGAAATTCATGTTGAGAAACGGTTTGTAAACCGACACCCGAACGTCGCATGCACTAATCTTGTTACGGCAATGAAGCGTGCGATCGATTTCCTCACGAAAGAAGCGAATTCGAGCAGCTGCTCGAATTTTCGCACAACCAACATTCTTCGCTCGAACAAAATCTAAATCACACAAAGCAATCTTTCATTGGGCGATGGCCTTGCATGACCTCAGCGTTCAACCCAGGGAATGACGTTAATTGCTCGGGTAAGGCCAAAGTTTAAGCTCGCTCGTCCTTGTCACAGCGCTTAGGCGTTGTTGGTTGATATGAAGAAAATTTCTTCCATCGAACGGGGACCGGACGTCGAACGGAAGCGGGAAACGTAGCGTGTCTAAGAGCGTCTGAGTTAAACTAGTTTTTCTGGCCCCGACGGTAGTTATCCAGAACGGGACACGAAAGGATTAAAGTTTTCCGTTTCTTAGCTACTACCAAGACTTGGACTACGGTGGAGAAGGGGTTCAGGGAGATTTCCTTGAAGAAACATTCCTGCCGTTGTCGTCGTCACAGTGATGGTGGTCCCTGGAAAATTGAGTTCGTGCAAGGCGCTGTCTTATCGTCGGCTTCAATCGAATGCGCTAAATTTATACGTTCATTATTATTTATGTCGTTTCCTCGTGAGCGAACAGGGGGGCGAACTAACGCGCGGAATTTATGAACCTCGTAAAGTTTTTCCATGGGTGGGCGGCGTAATTGCCGGCGATGATGGCTTAAAGATTGCGCAATTTTCAGTGTCTTAATAGCGATTCAAAGGCTTGAATGTTTGAATTTATTATATCAATTACGAAATTTGGTCATTAATTTGAAATTCGAGCAGTTGCTCGAAACTGCTCGAAAACATATTAATATCGCGAAAACTTGTTATTTTCGATGCAAAATCGATCTGTCAGAAAACTTTCAATCAAACTGCAACCCCTTCCACGGAATTATGCAACCGATAGCCGCGAAGAACTCTCGCTTGAACCTGCTGACCCACTTTTTCGCAGTAGCGAGCAACAACACGGTTGGACACCCTCCGGTGGATCAAACTGACAGCTTCTTGAATGCGCAAAATTCTCGCTCGTCACAACAGACAACCACTTGTGTGCAGCGCTAGTAGTCATTGCAGCGTGCAGTAACACTGCATAGCGGAGCGTTGCAAGCTACCATCTGAAGCCGAAGGGGGGAGGGGCTAATTACCCACCTTCTAGGACGGCTTGATGGCGCTCTCGCGCTTAAAACTACAAAGTGCTTGTTCTTTTTTTCCCTTTCTAGGAATATGTTGATTAAAACTGCAGTGAAATCACCGAGGCCCGTCGCCTCTGACTCATACCGTCCATATACACACACAACTCACGAGCCTTCATAATGATAGTCATCATCAATAAAGACTGCTTTTTTCTGCTTCTACGACGTCGTTACATGTGGGGACGCCGTCGTCGTGTAATCTGAGCTCCGAATTCATTCGGACAAAGAAAACTTTCAACGAAAACCGTCCCCAACAGTAAGTGAGTGACATGCCCGGGATTTATGCTTTTATGCTGCACTGCCAATGCTCGCACATTGCAGCGCCGCCACCGTCAGTTTTGAATGATGATTGTACAGAATCTGCGCAAATTCCAACACCATGAATGGAAGGCCTTTATACGATTCGGCAGCTCTGGGTTAGTCTCTGCAATCGGAAAACTGTCAGTGAGATTATGTAAACATCACTAGGGTGAGGGCACATCTGTATAATCTGGGTGTGTTGCTATAGAGTGCATGAATCGGCACCCAGTCAGATAGTTTGTGTCAGAGTTTGTCAGGCCAGAGTCTTCAGTTCGACATCACCACCATTCGTCGGTCGGTTGGTTGGTCGGTGGGTGATTTAAGGCAAACAAGCAGACGGTTTGGCTTCAGCTCTAAGAGAGTGTGTAAAATGCAGCTGCTTAGCGATGTTTCACATACATCTTGAGGTGGTCGACGACGTGAGAAAGATATGCATGGAACGCGCCAGAGGAATCTCTGGCGATGGTGTGTTAGGCATGTTATGAAATGTTTTAGAGGGTTCGACAATGTGTAAAATGTTTTGAGATGTTTTAATTGACGTTTTTGAACAGCTAACACATTTTAACAGTTTAAAATCAAACATAGAATCTTCAGTTTTTTTGCGTATTTCTCTTAAATACGATAATTTGAGCAGATACTCGAACAAAGTAGCAAACTTCTAATCTTACAAATCAAACACTAGAGTATCTTAATTGATCGCAGTTACAGCATTGTGTTTACCACCACTGAAATGAAATACAAAGTTGAAACATTGATGAAACTCAGAGATATCGCTCTTCAAACTCTTTCGCGAAAAAAGCCATAACTTGTGCTACCACACTCGTGCTGTTTACGGACCAGCGAGGTTGCTATCTAACATAGCAATCAATGTTGCAATTTGAAACAAAATCAAATCAATTTTTATGATGCAAAGCACTGCATTTCAATTTTGCATTTTTACTTTTATGAAATGTACTTTTCAATTTCAAAAATATTGATTTCATCATGTTTATCATATACAGTCAACTCTCCCTTACTCGATATTGAATGCACCATCGAGTTAGGGAGGTATCGAGTTACAGAGCATAAAACCAATGCAACTGCGATCCAAGGGACCATCGAGTTAGCCATGAGAACCAACTTTTACTATGGTTTTCTAACTCGATATCGAGATACGGAATATCGAGTAAGGGAGAGCTAACTGTATTTTCCAATCGATAAAAGGGATCCTGACCCTGTATTAAAATTAAAATTTTATGAAACATTTGTAGTGTTTTGTACTTGTAATACTGGATTTTTATGGAAAAAATGTCCCTTTATGTTACTTTGAGGCATTCAGAGTTATTAAAATTACACAAAAATGATAACAATATAATGCCAGCAGTGCTGCCAGTTCATCGACTCTTCGTATGATAGGGTGCAGAACCACTTGGGCACTTCCATGATTCACTTTGGCATGGTGGGTTTTTGTCGGCCAAATTGTCTGAAATGTTGCTATAAGGAGCACTTCAGTATGACGCATGTTGTGGCCAAAAATTAGCTCTGTAGCTTTCAAAAAACCCCAGCTCATTTGTTCTAGTAAACTCTTCACAATATCGAAAGATTAGGAATTGAAATATTTTTAATTAGGGTAGTAAGATGCACAAAAGGGGCATATTTATATAATGAGAATGAAATGGTGTTTGTATGTCAAGAATTTGCTTGATAACGGGACGGCCGATTTGAACAATTGTTTTACTTTTATTTTTCTACCAATAATATTATTTTTCCTGTTGGACAGAAACTAGGGTGCCGGTGCTATTAGTGGACTACCTAAGTTATAAAAAATCATAACAAAATAACGAAAAGCCTTAACAGAGATCTTTTGGCGTCAATAGAAAGATTTCAACTTTTACTATATGGGTGATTTGGAGTGTAAAATTGTAACAAAATGATCTACTTCTGATTGACGACATGAAATAAATAAATAAATAAATAGATTAAGCAAAAAGTTAGATTTTGGTGCAACTTATGCGGACGATTTACAAACTATCTGTCTATGTCAGTAAGGGCTGTTAATTGTCAAAAGCTTGGAAAAATTGAAATGAGTATAGAAGCCTTCCATGCGAAATATATCATTGGCAAATATTACCAACCGATAGTCATTCTGAAAAAGTCACCGGGGAAAAATATTTTCTGATGACTTTTTCCACGGGGAAGGATGATATTAACAATATTCAAATGTCAATGTCACGTGATATTCATGACATTTAACAGCCCTGATGTCAGTAGATGGTCCTCGTTGTTACAAAGCATTGCCCAAGACATCAAATGCCGGAAATGCCTCGTTACAGTATTATTAATTTTGTCCCGTCAGATTGCGTCCGTGGCCCTTAGTGGCAACCAAGCTCCAGCTGATAATGAAATTCATTGGATTCTTGATAAACATTCTTAAGATTCAACCCGAGAGTTGAAGCTGTTTCTGGTGAGACTTATTTAGCGGATTGCTGGAAGTTCCTGTGCTTAGCCGGTTTTTTCGAGATAATTGCCTGTAATCTTCAGAATTTTTCCTGGAAGATGTTGATAATGTATTTTAACTCAAAATTAATTTTATTCATTCGTTCTGCATCTTCAACACTTTTGGTTGCACAGTTTGTGACTTAATCTAGGTTTCTTTTGCTATCAGCGAAAACATTTTTCGAGATATTCAGGTCAAATTTATCGGAAACTTCATAACATAATCTACAACTATCGTCAAAAGGGTCAAATGCAGCTGTGTTACGCCGGATGAATCCGAATAGCAATTTTGTTGGAAGATTCTAAGCGAATTCTTCCCACGGTTTTCAGCATAAGCTTTCAAAGGATCAAAACGGATTTTCACTATGAAATCTTCCATGTAACTGTTAGGTAATTTCCTTCTATCAGCTCAATGCGGGAAGGGAATCAATCAGTTATCAGCAAATCAATAAGATAAGTAAACAAGACTTTCTAAGCATGAGAAACTGAGAATTATTACTTTTCCTCTAAGTATTTCTTCTCTGAGAAGCTCTATATAAACAAGAAATTCAGAACTAATATTCTAAAGATTTTGGAAAAAAAATAATAATCGTTTTACTTTTGACGGGCATGCAAGGTTCTATTCCGTTAGGCCGAATGCCGTTAGGGCGAATATCGTTAGGCCGAAATCCATTCGGTCGAATGCCGTTAGGCCGAAAGGGTCATTATGCCGAAAATGGCCGATAGTTCTAATGAACCATAAGTTAGAATGGTAACTGACAGGGATATGTCAGGACAATTTGCATTACCCAGAGGCCCACAAAATTCGCTGTTAATTATAACTAGAAAGAACAGCCTTTGATTAAAAGAAGGAAAAATAACTAATGGATGTGTTAGCTTTTTGAAATAGTAGTAAATGATCATATGTTATTTCGGCCTAAAGACTATTTCGGCCTAACGTCCCTTTCGGCCTAACGATCTGCACCCAATCACCCCATGTTTTGTCAGGTATTTTCCAACAATTCGTATGAATCTTAAAATAAAATTAAGCAAAGAACTTTTCAGGAATTTTTAAGGACCTTAATATGACACCGGCAGCCATCTGTGGTAGGATTCGCCAAGGATTAAATCGAAAATATACTCATTGACCGCGATGTTTTGCTTTGTTGAGAATAACTTTCAATAAACATAATTGAACATGTTTATTTGGCAAGCTTATGAAGCCTGAATTTCAAACTTAATGGTAACTCTGTTCGACAGAAAAGTTTGTGTTAGGTTTACTATCCATTATGGGCAGTTTTCATATTGACTAGCGGCCAAACATATTTTTGATATGGGGCTTTCCATTAATTACGTAAGAAAATGGTGGCGTTTTTTTTTTTCTCCCCTTGGTAAGATTTTTTTTTTGTATGAAAATTTAAAATAATTTTTATGGTGCGTAAACGTTGCGAAAACAATTTTAAATATTAGATCATACATAGTTCTGATTATATGAATCATTTTTGTAATATTTAAACATCTCCTAAAAAAATGCAGCTTGTTTTTTTTTTTTTTTTTTTTTTTTGAAAAAAGCCAAATTAAAAAAAAATAAAATATGTGCAGCTAAATTTTTCAAGTTCCTTTCGAAAACAACTTCAAATACCTTTAGAAATAAGTTTTGGTCTGGGACAACTTGGGACAAAAATGTATGGGATGTCTAAAGTTATGATAAAAGATCGAATATATTGTTTTTCAATGCAGGCCTTATTTATACCAGAATTAAAGTACGAATTTTTATTTCACTTTTTTAAGATAGCTTTTGATTAGTGTATGAAGATCTGTATAAAATATTACGATTATGCAGTATATTTCATTCAACAAATGGGGATTTTTTTTATTTCCGTACAAAGTGGGCCGAAGGGTCTCAGATTTTCATGAAACTTTTTCCAGAGGCAGTTGGAATTTTTTTGTTTTCCTCTGACACTATTTACTTTGAAAAATCATAACTCAATGGGTTTTCAAAGAAAAGGCTTATTTGGTCATTTTTTACAAAATTGGCCGTAACTCAAAAACGAAAAAAATTACATTTCAAAAATTTCAGCGATTAAAGCTTATGAAATTATCTTCTCAAAAATTGTTTTTTTTTTTTTTGAAAATTTTCCCCGAGTTGGAGCATAGTTTTTTCGGCTTTTCTTTACGAATTTTCTCAACGGTAGAAAATTTTGTGGAAAACTTTTTCCAGTTAATATTTTTTTTTTATTCCTGAGAAAATTTGCTTTCATTTTCATAAAAAAAAATTGTTTCTATGATGCTTCGTTCTTGAGTTATGATTTTTCAAAGTAAGTAGTGTCAGGGGAAAACAAAAAAAATCCAACTGAGTATTCCTGGAAAATAGGCGACCCTGAATTTTTCTCAATTTTGTTTTATTCATATATTGATGAGCCCTGCCTGTGGAAAAAGTTTCATGAAAATCTGAGACCTTTCGGCCCAAACCCGTACGGAAATAAAAAAAAATCCCCATATACAGTACTGGACAGAATAAAGGCATTGGAAATTTTTTCATACAAAATGGTCAAGTTTGGACTCGTAGATCTTGGCTTCTAGTGCTCCGATTGACCTGAAATTTTCACCGCAGCTTGACAGGTGACAATTTCTCGCAAAATGTAAGATTTGAAAAAAAATCAAAAGTTTTGGTTTAAGATGTTGTTATTTTTGAGTTAGGTAAAATTCATGTTATTTCTGAATTGCGGTGCAAATTTCAGATCCATCGGACCAGTAGAAGCCGAGATTCAGACCTCCAAACTTGACCATTTTGTAGGAAAAACGGCCAATGCATACTGTATTCTGTCCAGTACTGTACTTTTTGTTAACACTGAATTCTTAATTTTTCATCTAATTTATATCTTTGACATACTGTATCATAAAACTGAAACAGAAGACATTGCCCTGATATTTCAGGAATATTTCGAAGTGTTTACTATAAAGTGGTGTACAACAAAAACCTATCAGAACAAGTTTTTTTTTCGATTATTGACCACCTGAACGCAAATTTTACGGTCTGAACTTCAGTTTGGATGACACTGTTTCCTTCTTACGACTGTATATCTAGAGTGTCCATCCCGGGATTCGACAAATTTCGGGATTTCCCGTTTCCCGGGATTTTATTTCTGATATCCCGGGAATCCCGGGATTCCCGAAATGTACGTAGAATTTGATGAAAACCACTAAATTTCAATGAAAACAATGTCATTTTTCCTCACTATCAACCTTATTTGATAAAGTAAAAAAGCATAGTGAAAAAGAGAATAAACGAGTAATTAGTTTCATGAACAGATCCATTTACCAAGTAAGAAACACATTTTTTTTATTTGTCTAGTTATAAAGTTTTTATGCTTTTCTTTTCAACATTAGTCATTTTTATAAGCCTATGCTGAGATAACAAATTTGAAAGTACACCTAAACTGCCGCAGATCTCAAATCGGTACCATCTGTAAAAAGTAGGCATTGAGAAAATTAACTGAGAAGTTTTCAATCCCGTTTTCCATGCAAATATTCAAAAAATTCCAGGAGATTGGAACATGTTTCAATTTCAATGAAACTTTCATAATTTGCTTTTCACCCCGTTACCTTTCCAAGAGAAATAAAAAGATGACCAAATAACGATTCATTTTTGTGTTACACGATGCGAAAATCTGCTGTGGAAGTGACATGCGTTAACTTTTCATTATGGGACAATTCGACTTGATGTTCTTTCCTAATTTTATTGAACAAAAAGTGATTTCTCGTTAGTGCAGCTGAAAGATCATTAGAAGATATAATGAAAACTGATATCAACTCAATTTTGACCAAACTATAGCCTTGCGATTCACGGCTGTAAACTTCAGCCATTAATTTTTAGTAATTAGCATGATCTTTGATCGTTTCTTTTGATCTTAAGGTTTTTATGGCTTCTCAAATGTTTGAAGCAAATTGCTTTAATATTAGGAGTTAAGTTTTTATCATACTTCCATTCATAAGTGTTATAGAGAATTTGAAAAAATAAAATCCATAACAAACCCGTAATTAGTCAAACTAGGTTTTGATTTTTGTTAGGTTTCTTCACCAGAATATCTTCTTCTTCTTCTTGGCATTTACGTCCGCACTGGGACAGAGCCTGCTTCTCAGCGTAGTGTTCTTATGAGCACTTCCACAGTTATTGACTGAGAGCTTTCTTTGCCAAATTTGCCATTTTCGCATTCGTATATCGTGTGGCAGGTACGATGATACTCAATGCCCAGGGAAGTCAAGGAAATTTTCTTTACGAAAAGATCCTGGACCGACCGGGAATCGAACCCAGACACCTTCAGCATGGCTTTGCTTTGTTGCCGTGGACTCTAACCACTCGGCTAAGGAAGGCCCATTTCACCAGAATATCTGAAATGTGATTTTCTATAATTAACATATTATTTTACATTATCTGTTTATTTCATTGAAAAAACTTTGTATTTTTAAACTTGAACTTACATTTGCAACCAACCAAACCAAACCATTCAACCAAAATGCTAGTTTTATTGAAAAATTGATAAATCCCGGGATCCCGGGATTTCCCGGGACAAGCATAGATTTTTGTCCCGAATCCCGGGACGAGCAAAATGCCCGGGAAATGGACACTCTATGTATATCCCACCCTCTGAACATCAGACTCAATGAACTTGGTCCTGGATCTGAACTCCAGGACAGTTCGGGTAACATAGAATATCCAGGAATATTCAATAATGTCTATGGCGCCGTCCACAAATTACGTAACGCTCTAGGGGGAGGGGGGAGTAGGCTCAAGCGTTACGGTCCTTAAAAAAAATAAAGTTTTCATACAAAAAGCGTTATGAGGGGGAGGGGTGGACCGGTTTGAAAATTTTCAATTTTAGCGTTACGTAATAAATGGATGCTGCCTATTGAAATTTCCGAAAATTCAATCAACGTGAGATCAGTTGGGATACATAGAAAGATTTTCTATTATTCAACTGATGAATCCCAAGATTATGAGATTATATCTGTTGAACTTTCCGAAGGCCCAGTCAATGTGATTCAACCTCATCGCTACATTGCTCTGAACTTCTAAACAGTTTGTATTACCCAGATCATCCTATCTCATATTCCATAATGACTACTACGGCTCGAACTACTTGAACTTTTGAAGGCTTATCGCACATGTGTATAGCAAAAACAGAAACTTTTACGACTGTAGATTCCATGTTCTGAAGTCCTGAACAGTTTGGATAACCTAGAAAACAAAGCAGACTGTCTCTAAACGGTTCTTGAACCTCCGATATAGTTAGCGTAACAGTGAAGCGAAAAAATTTGCTATTTCGATTGTAGGTCATATGTTCACAACTTTATATAGCCTAGATTGGATGGCCTAGAACATCTTCATACTATCGTGTTATGTCTATGAAGGTTCAAGTTGAACGTGAATTGTAACCTGGTATACCGAATATTGCTGGTTTATCTGTAGATCTCATGTTCTGTACTCCAGGACGTTTTGGACGACCTTCAACATACCAAAATGCTGTATATTGAATTTGCAAAAATTTTGACAAACTTAATTAGACTTGTTTTAACACACTTGTTACGGGTTTTCACCACAACCACTATACCTCTCATCCTGCAAATGTCGAGCAGCTGTTCGAATTTCACGCCATAGACGATTGCTTCTACAAACATCCACCCAACACCGACCAACAACATCCGTTTCGCGGGAAAACTCCCCGAAGTTCAACGCCTTGATCACTGAATCAGTCTCTTTGTTTCTATTCGCGCGCCATTGGCTACAAATACACACTACATTGGCCAACAATTTCCCGCGAACATCAAAATCAAACGGAACAGCTGTGTTCTTAAACGGTGAGGGGAGCTATGCGGAGTAAGAGGCGGGGATGCTAATCGTTTAGCTACCCTTTTTAACCCGGCTTCTCATCGATTCGCCGCGATCGCCGATCGTGATTTCGCTCGAACAACACGTCATTACCGATTGCACGTTGTTGATTCAGTTTTTTTTTTTCAGTTCTTTCAACGATTAAAACCACTGTAAGCACACAGATCGGGACACACAGTGTAATAATGATAGAGGTGCTAGAGCTACCGTATTTAGCCAAGCACTCTCTTTGAGGCAATATCGACATCAAAGGTGGTTCTCGGCGGACTCGAATCGGAGATCGAGCAGAGAGTGGGTGGAAAGTCGGAGGGGAATTAATGTACTTTTTATTGGTTCAAATCGTTCGGAAAACTGCAGAATCATTAATCACCTTGAGGAGAGCAACCGCATTCGCGATGCAGCTACTAGATGCAGCCAGCAATGTGAGCGAATGAGATTTGTGGGCACAAACCGAAACCGAATTATGTCAGGTGATTACAGGGCTGTAGATTTTCCGACTGCGATAGAAGCTGCTGTACCGGTTGAGAGTTTCATTGTAGATTTGACAATAGCTATTCCCAGCTGCTAGTCTCTAGAATGTGGGCTAATTGTGTATTGCGAATTGAATATTATTCATACACGTCGATGTTGTTGATGATGAGTGATGACGCATTGCCACCGAAGTTAACTAAACTCACACCAACTCCCAACTGGTTGGTTGCGTGTTGGTCGAACAGTTGTTCATACCTTCGTGCGTGATCGTTTTTGCTCCTGACAACGGCGTATGAAGCCGTACCAAGCTAATTAGCATTAACATTCATTGTTTGGTGCGATGCTTTGTGCGCTGAACTACTCGAGGCCTACTACTACTGCAGACCGAGCGAAATTTGTGCAAATTTTTGCTCGGATGATTCACAATGTTTTGAAAAGGTACGTCTGTGGTACCCATCCAAGCGTTTCTAAAGGCGTCATATTGTTTGATTTACTACGAAAAGCTACAGGTGAATGCATTTGAACGGTTTTCCTGTCAAAATGCGATTCTAATGGGTGATTTACGGAAATTCGAGCAGCTGCTCGAATTTTCTAAACTGGTGATTCAATCACAGAAAAATAATGGGAGTTGATTGGCTCATCAAACTCTACCACTACTAGTGATGCAACGCAAACAACGCTGCTGGAGAATGATTCATCGCAGCTTCCTTGCACCCAAAGCCTTACGAAGGTCATTCACCAGTATGTGAACAGGCACGGTTATTCAATTTGCAGTCGGTAAGTGCAGTACGTTTTAATTTCTGAATTTAATTATGCCTCGACGGAAGCAGTGCTGGTCATTGAAAGGCAAGTGTTTGTACTGAACCGGTGACACTGTCACCATTAAGTCTAGTCAGATACCGGAAGCCTTGCTCAAAGTGATAATGGCGATAATAGTCCGTTCGCTCTCTTAAGCCCTCATAGTTGCTCGAGAGTGAAGTTGAAACGCCGCTAGATCAAAGGCGTGAAAACACCGAGAGTTGAGTTATGTAAAATAATTACTCTTAACTTGTGCCTCTTAGGGCCTATAACTACTTCCAGTCGGTCTATCACACGTACATCAGCACTTCTTTGTTCGGGCAGGGCTATGCAGGAAATCGATAAAATACCACAGCAGAGCTGGATTAAAACAATCAGCCCGAAGAAGGGAGATTCAAATGATGTCACCCACAAGCGATCTCGCATGTCAGGGTCAATGCTTCAAAACTCCGAACTACGCCCACAAATGACAAAAGTTTACTGCTCCGTTGTCTATGGCACGATTCACAGTTTTAATTGTCTCTCGAGATAGGTTTCGGTATTCCAACGAACCGTACATTAATATGACAAGAGCTCGAATTTGCCTGCGGGTGTCATAAGTTGTCGCCTTTGCGGCAACATACTCATACATACTCGACATGATAATCGCTGCAGCTCACCAAAATAACGGAAAAGCCATTCTCAAATTAAATGTAAACAAAACGCAAGCCCGATTGGTGTAGCGATTTGTTCTATTTTTGTTTTCCACCATTCTTGCTGCAGCAGCAAGATTGAAAATAAACTTTCACCCCTTTCGCGTCGTCTATTTCGGATTCACCTACCTCATATCGGTTTACGATGAAGCAGACATTCGGAAGAGCACCATTCAAAACACACAGAGTGCTGTCAAATTAGTGTCGGATGACTTGTTTCCTTCGAAACCACGGAGCACAATCGATTCGAATGCCACCCACTTTCGGAGCGACAACGGGTGACAAACTTTCCCAAACTAGGCGCGCAGAGCTTTCTGCTGGATCGATGTGTCATGCATAAATTAAAAACTGTTTCGGTCACGCGACGACATCGCGAGAAGCAACTTTCCAACCCTGGTGGAAAAAAGAGGTAAATGGCACGCGAGCTGCGAGTCCTCTGGATGTACGCATTTCTCGACATTCCCATGTGTTTGTTGCAATGTGCACTCATCGTCAGTTCATGACACCCTCACCGCCTCCACGTTCGGGTGAAAAAATCAATAAAAACACACCAGATGCAAGTTTTTACCATGTGGGTAGCGGTTGCGGCAAGTCAATGTTGCGTTTGAAAACGAAAAACAAACATTCGAGCAGTTTCGAGCAGCTGCTCGAAAACGTTGATTTTGCTTCCGAAAAAATAAATAAAGCATGCCTTCGGCCTTCAAACTGATTTTACGAGCGATCCAGAGCTGCCAGGAGGTAAAAACCACCTGTTTAACCACCGAATTGCTCCGACGGAAGGTTAATTCGTATTCCGTGATGCTTCCCGCCGTATTCCCCAATGGTATGCATCTATGTTAATCGGTACGGCTTCTTCCCGGCCCCTCGGTGGCCTGTTCCTGACACGGGTTTGACATTTTGATTGAGCCATAAACCAGGGTGCTTTGGTGTGTGGCTTATTGAATCTGTTTGTGCCACTTGCCGCGTATACTAAGCGCTGGGTGGCGGCGCGTCGGTGTCGGTTGGATGGTGCTCACTACTAGGAGCGTAATGCTTTATTGCGATAATATATCTCTCTCTCGAAGTACAAGCCAACTTTCCACGTACCAACGAGTTTTTGTGGTGCTGCGTGCTTCTCACAGCATGTTATCGCTTTTTATTGCACCGATTATCCAATGATGTTTCGCATCGAGCAGTGGCTCGCACTTTTCTCCTTCTTTGGAGTTCGAGGGGTGCGGACCAGTTGGAGCCTGAAAACCAGATCATTGCATATCTGGAAAATTACACCTCTGACCGCGCTAAGTGCTCGTGCTTTATCCACCTAAATGTGATGTAAGACCTTAAAAAAGCTCCAATGGCTATTCTCAATCCACATTAGTGTGTTAAGTCACGTCCATCTTAGGGCAGAATCTCAACCGCTCGTCATCGTCATGTCGTCCAGTCCATGATTGACTAAAATATTCGACTGCACAATCGAGCTACAGATCTCCCGCTTTGAGAGAAAAAAAAGCAGTAATAACACGGTGCAACTTTTGCAGCAGCTGGAAACAACGGGTCGTTGCAAGGTCGCCCATTATTTACCCACTTGTGCGCGATTCTTGCAACTGCTAACCTCCTACCTTCGATGATTGTGTATGTACATATTATTAATCAGCGCGGTGAGACGGCGAGTTAGAGGCTGGTTTGCGCCTGCTGGAATTTATTGTCCAGGCAATCGGTCGGTGTGCGGAAACCTGTTTGGCAGGTTTTGCAGGGGCGGTTGTGCGCCTTCTACGAAGCATCGGGGAGCTGATTCACGTGCGGATGCAGTTGACTTTTCTTGTTTAGTTACAAGTTTTTTTTTCAAAAAGGAGGGAAAACTCAATTTTTTCCTACAAAATTAATACTGCGCTGGCTACAAATTCGAGGAGTTTTAAAAAAGAACAATATTGATTCCTTGATGCAGATAACGAACATCAAATATTGGAATTTTGTAAGGACCAAATTGAAATTAATATCGAGCAGTTTTGAATTAGCTCATAACTGCTCGAATAATGTAAGTTTTTGGATAATTGATCAACTCCGTTATGACGACTTAATATGTTAACCACACTGCCCTAGAACATGTTCAGCGAAGTGAAAAGACCCATCCGTTCTGGATGGCTTAAACGGCGAAGATTTATCAAATTCAGTTCGATTCATTCATTACTCTTACTCAGTTGAACTTAATGATAAATTCATCGTTTAGTCGAGCAGAATAACTCTCTGGAAGATTGCTTCTTAATAACAGAAGATATAACAATAATTTTCCAAACTTTTATCGGAAGAATGTTACCTGGAGTGGAATCTATAAACTGCTCGAATTCAAATCATTTGAACTTAAAACTTAGACCCCTCAGCAACCATACTTTTCTGCACCAGAAAGGTAACACCGTACATGTTTGATTGTGAACGCCAGCGTTATTAGTTGGAAAAAGAAGAGGTTTCGCATTCTAAAACGTGATCCGCGTTTTTATAGGCTTTGTGCTCATAAACACAACCCTCTGCGCGCTGATTCTCTGTTTTGTGTGATCAAACGTCTCCTCCAAGCCTGTCTACCTGTTGACGAAGGAAACGCAACGTCTTTCGGACGTTCTTTCCATTCATGTTTGGCGTGCGCGCGATGACTGACGGACGGAGAGACGATAAAATTGACAACCGAAAGAATAAGGAGAATAGTCGCTTCTTTGGTTTGGCATGTTTTTTTTCCTTCCTTCATAATAATATTTGGTGAGCGGGGAGGGAACCTATTTTTGAAACCAAAACGGCGACGGTCCCCTCCGGATGTTGTGGACAACAAGCGTATCGCCGCCGCCGTCGTCGTCTCCGATGAAGTGGAAAACGGAATATTAAGTAAATTTTGAGCTACGCTAGGGAATGAGACGATGGGTTCTCTGGGTTGTAATTTGTTTTTTATCTTGGTGTGGTCGAGTGGTTTTCTTTCGGATGATTCCTAGAAAAGGAATGTTGTCCAGAGAATAAAACAGAGGTCTTTTGGTTAATGAAATGTGACATTGGCTCTTGATTAGTAGGCAATTTCATTGAAATCATTCGAGTGTTCAATATTTAATTGAGGTATAGATTAGAAAAAAGTTTGCATTACAAAATATATTGCTGTCGATTTAATTCGAAGCATAAAATGTGTCTTACATAAGGTTAACTTATCAAAAGGTTTTGACCCAGGGATCAGATTTTCACTGTATGTAATATATTGTCGTGCAGTCTAGGGTTTAACATAAGAATTAAGCAAAAAAATTTGCTGCAGGCGATCAACAATGAAAGATCATCGTCGATTGCATACCCAAGCTCCAACTACAGCAAATGTAGTCAATTGACCATCATATTAACAAAAAAAGTATGCTATACATTTCCTAGGTTCATTTCTATCATTTTACGCCATTCAGATGTTCGAAAAAGTATAGCTTTCACCTTTCGATTAACTGACGTCCGTTCGTGAAGAGCTACTGGGATGCTAAGCTATACATTTTATAATCATCAATTTGTTTAGAAAATTCGACGAAATTCAGGTATTTGAAAAACTACCGCTTCCACCTTTCTGTCACGCCTCGTCCTTTTTCCAGCTTCTCCTCCTGAGACTCTTCTACAAATTTTTCGAAAAAAATCTCATTTTTCTAAAGATGTTGCCTTGGTATTAACACACCAGACATTTTTAAACAATTTCTTCGTGTATTCCATTTTGAATTGTCGCACAAATATTGTTTAAGATAGGCTATGAAATCTGGGATAAATCTCTAAGAAGTTACTTCAGTACTTCCAGGATAAGTTCTTAGATTGAGTTATGGGGCACATTTGATTCAATGTAATATAGGAAATTCTTTTAAATCCTGACTTAACGAGTTAAAATGAGCGTTTCTTCGATTTCTGTAGCTTTGAAAACGTTATTTCAATAGCTTATAATAAATTTCTCAAAGGATACAAAATCTAGTGAAATTCTTGTTCATGAAGCAGGACATAATGATTCTTTACCCTACAGCATGAAAACATGTTACAGAAAGTGAATCAGTTTTTTGCAATAATGTAAAGTAAGCAAAGATGAAAGATCATTTCTGATTACATACTGAAAACCTAGGCTCCAACGACCAGCCAGTGTAGATAAATGACCATCATATTAGCATAAAATGGTATGCTCAACATCTCTTTGGTTAATTCCCATAATTTGACGCCACTCAGATGTTCTAAAAAGTATAGCTTTCACCTTTCGATCACTTCACGTCAGTTCGCTACTGCGAATGCTAAGATATACATTTTATAAGCATCAGCACAGATCAGAGGTTCTTTAACACATTTTGACGTAATTCAGATGTTCGAAGAAGTACTGCTTCCACCTTTCGATCACGTCTCACTCTTTCGTCAAGAGCTACTGGGGTTCTCAGGCATTAACTGAGGGGCATTACTACAGATGTTTTAATTCAAAAATTGTTCCAGGTACTTCTCTTGGGATTCCTCTGGATTTTTTTCAATAAATTTCTTCTATGAATTTGACAGAGGTCACCTCCAGAAATCGTTTCAGGCATTCCTCCAAAAATGTTCACTTAGAATTTCTTCATTTTATATTATTTTCTTATCGAATCCATTGAGAACATTTTGGAAGTCATGCTTGAGAAATTTTTATAGAAATTTCTAATGAAATAATTGGAGGAGATTCTACCAAAAAATAATAATGATCTTAGATAAAGATAAAGATAAAGACAATTTACACCGTCTTCAGCCATAGGCTGCACAGACTGAACATAACTAACATTAGACAACGGACACACAGAACGACCAGTGGACCAGTGAAGAATTTTTCGTTTGACGAAAAGTTTTCTCTGACTGGGGCGGGAATCGAACCCACACTCCGTAGCACAATACGCCTAAACGACTGACGCCGCTAACCGCACGGCTACGAAGCCCACGTGAATTACGTGAATTCTAGGAGAAATCTCTTTAGGAAGTTTCTTAAATACATCTAAAATAAGTTCTTGACAAATTTCATCCCGAATGAGTCGAAAAAAATAAAATCGTGCTCGATAAATTGATTTGGATTAAATTTTGCACATGTTTTTGGTATGATAGAATAAGTATTTTCCATAGAAACATCAATCATTTTGACTCAAGAATAACTTTTGAAAATGGCCTATACATTTTTGCATGCAGCTTGTTTGAAAAATTCTATCTCCGAAACTGTTGATGTTAGAGAAAAAGGTTCTATTAAGAAGTTGTACTGAACCATTTGGACTATAAAAAAAATATACACTGAAAAATGTTTTATTTATTTTCATTAAAAATTCAAAAATAAAGTTTCATGATGGAGAAATTTTGAATAAAAAAGTTTTTCTAAGAACAACTTTTAGTCGATTTTCAAAATTTTGTCAAAATAAATACGTTCTGATGATACAATAAGAATCTTGAAATTATTCTGAACCATAATGATTATCTTGATCACTTCTCTAGAAGTAGCCATTTTCGAATTATCTTAAGTCCAATGAAAAAAAAATATAAATTAAATAATAAAATTGGCCATTTTCATTGATTGTTCGTGATTCTCTATCAAGGAAATTATAATTAATTTGAAAGAAATATGGTATTTACTCTGAAAAATGTATTGTTGTTGATGGATAATCCCGAATAACTAATAATAATGGCCTATTTTAATTTTTAAATAATATTTTTTAGCATTAAATTTGATATAATTCGAAAATGGCTGCTTCTAGAGAAGTAATACAGATAATCATTATGGCTTAGAATCATTTTAAGATTCTCACTGAATCATCAAAACGTATTCTGTTTAGTCGTAATTGGTAAGTTATTTATGTCATACCTTACGAAATATGACTAAACAGAATCCTCCCTCTGAAGAAGATTCGGAATAGAATCGAAACATCGGGAAAAACCTAAAACAGTCGTTTTAATGTCCCAAGACCGCAGCGCCGAATCTAGTAGCTCGAAAATAATTTAGATTTTTTTTCGCAAGGATGCAAATATTGCACAGTATAGCCGAATAAAAGCTCAAAAATTGAAGTACCCCAAACAAATCTCATCAACTACAGTTCAACCTTACTAGCATTCAAAAACTGTATCTCAACGAAATATCAACTGATTTCATCTCAACAGGCCTATTTGAAAAATACGTTTCAGTCATTCAATTTGACAATACCATACAGATTTTAACATATTTTATCTTTAATTGTAACAAAAAAGTAATTGTTTCATTAAAATGTTCGTATATTTTCAAGACTTTTCATTTACTGAAAAGAGGTTGAGCGAGCTACAATCCATACTTTCAGAAGAAAAAGAGTTTGTTTTGCCCTTTATAAATCAGCGGCTTTGTAAAAATTGTGATTTTTGTACCGTTTTTTTGCCCACTGTGCATTGTAATATAAACACTCTTTCCCCTGATGCGCTGGCCGTCTTCCATTGTTGTTTTCGGTCTGTTTCTCCCTTGAATAACGATTAAATGGACTCAACACATTCAGCGGACATAAATCTTCAAAATAGAAAGAAACGTAGCTTTGAAGCTGACCTCTTGATTCCCACATTTTCCGAACATTTCAATTGTTTGTGGTATAATGCCTCTTCCATCTTTCAATACCCTTAAGTCCATCGATCAAATTCCACTCTCCACACGTATGTCTATTATTTGAAGCATTAAGTTTAAATTATTCCATCACCATGATGCATAAGACTCACATTCTCCATGTAATCCAAATGTTCTGATAAATGCAGTTTCCACCTTTCAATATTCTCACGTCCAGCCATCATAAGTTGCCTTCTTATTCCTGCACTTCTCGATTACTGTCAAAGAGTTTCAAATAATCTTTTTTCGATGGCTTTTGAGCTCCCAAACATAAATAAATCTATGTTTTACCGCAAATCGTAAACAGTCTCTTAACTATTTCTTAGTGAAAATTTTATCAAGTTATAACAGTTGTAAGTTCCACAGTTTGCTTGGCGTTGTCTATATTATTTCTGTAACTCATAACAATTCATAGTTGATTTAATTGTAAAATACGTTAGCCTGTTTGTAAATCTAACTGTTTTGCCGATTTTGTCAACTTTGATTTTAGTTAAGCGACAATATTTTGAATATTTTTGCCTCTATTATGTTTGTACAATGAACGAAAAGGAAAAAAATCTGTCTGAAGCAAAACGGAATACTCATAAATGGTTTCCCTGCGTTTTTAACGTAATGAGTAAATTATACTATTTTAAGTCAGCGCCTTTCTGAAAGTTGTGGTTTTTAGGCCGTTTTTGCCCACTGTGCATCGTGATATGTAGGTAAAAAACTCTCTCCCCCCTGATGCGCTGCATATCTTCCTTTTTTGTGTCCCAAAAATAACGATAAAATAGATTTAACACATATAGCGGGCATAAATCTTCAAAATAGAAAGAAACGTAGCATTGAAGCCGATTTTTCGATATCCACGTTTTCCGTGCAATTCAATTGTTCGATAATTTACCTCTTCCACCTTTCAATGACCTTAAGTCTATACATCAAATATCACTATCCGCACGAATACCCACTACATGAAGCTTTAAAATATTCCATCACCATGATGTACAAGGCTCACATTCTCCATGTCCTCCAAATAATCGGAGAAGTGCTGTTACCACCTCAATATCCTCACGTTCAACCGTCATAAGTTGCCGCCTTATCCCTGCTCTTCTCTATTACCGTCACAGAGTTTCGAATAAACTTTTTTTTCGTTGTATCACTTTTGAGCTTCCAAACATTTAGAAAATATCAATATGGTTGTCCGCAAGTCGTAAACAGTCTCTTAACAATTTCTCAGTGAAAACGTTATCAAGTCGGTACAAACGACATGCGCTACTACAGCGTTCTCTAATGTATCCAAGCATTCACCGTTCCATCAACATCATACCTCCACAGATTCACATCCAACCATGCATAAAAATAACGACAAAAGACAACATGTTCTCTCTTTAATGCGCATTTCATGCCGCACTTTTATGCACTTTCAGCAAGTGTAAAATAAGTCTCCCCCCTTGTAGCAATTGTCCCCAACCGAACTTACATGTACATGTAGGGGAGGGGTAATAATCTGCAGTAGCGACTACCGTATATCGTAAAACAAAGCGACATAACAATCTAAACGTGCACGCTTTCGTGACCGACTTTCTTGTACGACTTACACGACACGAACATATGAATGAATGCACTGCCACCGTCGTAATTTTTGTGTGACCTTTTCCTCGATGAAGATTCGCCAGATTTGGAATGTGTGGGGAAAGATTGCCGTACGCGTCACGAGTGGAAACCGATGACCCAAAGAGCCATTTTTCCTGGCTTTTGGATCGAATCTAATTGTTGTTCCCATCCCATCGCAGCCCAGCCATCAAAGAAGATTGATTTAGTGAGAAGTGAGTGTGAATCCGCGCGTTACGTCGTCGACAGGAGTTTTTCGGGGTTTCGCGCGAAAGAGGCCGCCCGCGTCTCCCTCCCCGGGGAGGTGAAATATGTACGAAGTGGCCACGGTCGCGGGCAACAAACTAGACGCAGCGTACGCCATCAAGAGCCTGTCCAGCATCATGGGGCAAATCTCCAGCACGGCGTCCACCAACAACAACCACCACGGTGGCGCCACCGTAGGCCGAAATGGCAAGAAGATCTACCACCGACACTCATCTGTGCAGCCGGCCTTGGCCAACATCAAACTGCTGAAGAAGGAGAACTCCTTCAGCGGGAAGGAGCACCAGATCAAGGACACCCTGCACAAGGCCCGGACCGAGAGTAAAAACATCGACCAGCTATTGCACGTAGCTTCCAATGGGCAGAGTCCGGCAGCCCCACCGGTCAGCATAGCAACCACCGCAAGCAACGACCTGAATCTCAGCAAAGGCTCGAGCACCATGTTCAGCTCGACCAATAGTAAAGAGTTCTTCAAATCGGGCGATGCCTACCACAAGACTGATATCTGTTACTACAAAACCCTGGACAATGGTTACCACAAGCTACCATCCGACTCGTACCACAAGATGACCGAAGGGTGCTACGTCAAGCTGCCGGACGGCAGCTTCCGCAAACTAGACGATAAGGTACATTCCCTAGATGCCAACGCCGTCATCGGAACGGGTGACAAGCGGTCCGGTGCTACGCTGGGAACCGGTTCGAACGTCGACCAAACCACAACCGGTCGACACGACGACTCCGGTGTCCAGTACCGGGTCAAAAACCCGGTCATGAAGTTTCTCAAACGTTCCAAATCTCACACACCCTCCACCATTGCCCAACTCCAGAAGGAAAAGGAGAAGAATCGCCTCAGTACAATCCAGTCCCCGGATATGGACGCCGGTCGTCCTCCGGTATCGCACCAACAGCAGCAGCAGGTTCTGCACCACCATCACCATCATCACCACACCCAGCAACAGGATTCCACCTCCGTCAACAGCAGCACCAACAGCAAATCGCAACATTCCAGCAATCACCATCACCATTCTTCTTCGTCGCAGCAGCCGCAACCGAACCAGAACCGCCGGGTCATGGTCACCATGATTGACGGCGGCCTGCCGGTGGTGGCCAAGAGCAAACCCATCCACGATAAACCAAAAAGTGCCAAAGCTCGGGCCCAGGAAGCCAATAGGGATAAGGTAATTATGATGATTTTGACAGATTAATCGACAGTCAATGACAATACGGCCTTACGCTATTATGCTCCTGGAATTTCTTCTCAGATTCCTAGAGGAAAATCTCCAGAATATCTACTACATACTCCATACATCCAATAATTTCTTCTGGAATACTTTCGGGGGTTCTTGGGTCATTAGGCCGAACTATGTTAGGCCGTTCATGGTTCCTGTTAAGTTTTGAACGTTTCGGCCTTATGACCCATTCGGCCTAACGTACTTTGGCCTAATGCCCTAACACTCTTTCAAGGATTTCGCCAGAAATTCATATACAGATTTCGTCTAATTGTTCGAGGGATTCGTCTTGGAATTCCTCCAGACATTTTTCAAGGAAAGTTTCAATTTCTTCAGAATTTATTCATGAAAATCCAACGCAACTGTCTACTGTATAATTTGTTTTACTGTAATTACTATTCTAGGATATGTTCCAGTGATTTTTCTATTAGGGAAATCTTGGACGAAATCCTACCATAAACGATAAAAAAAAATCGCTGGGAAAACTTCTGGAGGACTTAAGGTTTTCTTGAGACATTTTTAAAAGAATCTTGGGATAAATTCCTGAAGCATGTCATGGTAGAATCTCTGGAGTAATTTCTAGGGTTATCCTCAGAAACAAGCCAGTTTGTGGTTGGTTTTTGATAGTATGTTGAACGAAATTCAAAGTGTAACAATTGCGAATCGAAATCGAATCGAAATCGAATCGAAATCGAATCGAAATCGAATCGAAATCGAATCGAAATCGAATCGAAATCGAAATCGAAATCGAATCGAAATCGAATCGAAATCGAATCGAAATCGAATCGAAATCGAATCGAAATCGAATCGAAATCGAATCGAAATCGAATCGAAATCGAATCGAAATCGAATCGAAATCGAATCGAAATCGAATCGAAATCGAATCGAAATCGAATCGAAATCGAATCGAAATCGAATCGAAATCGAATCGAAATCGAATCGAAATCGAATCGAAATCGAATCGAAATCGAATCGAAATCGAATCGAAATCGAATCGAAATCGAATCGAAATCGAATCGAAATCGAATCGAAATCGAATCGAAATCGAATCGAAATCGAATCGAAATCGAATCGAAATCGAATCGAAATCGAATCGAAATCGAATCGAAATCGAATCGAAATCGAATTGAAATCAAATCGAAATCAAATCGAAATCGAATCGAAATCGAATCGAAATCGAATCGAAATCGAAATCGAATCGAAATCGAATCGAATCGAATCGAAATTGAATCGAAATCGAATCAAAATCAATCGAAATCAAAATCGAAATCGAAATCAAAATCGAATCAAAATCGAATCGAAATCGAAATCGAAATCGAAATAGAATCGAATCGAAATCGAAATTGAATTGAAATCTAATTTAGTATCTTCATATATTAAAACGTTTAAAGATATTTATGCAGATGAGTAGGTTTCTTCTAACCAACACGAGACCCGTTCCTCGAAAGTAAGCCAAATAAACATTTTTATAAATGACCGTTCAAACCTGTTAGAGACGGGTCTCCATTCATTTGTTCGATCCCTCCGAGGACTGGTTTTGTGAAGATTTGCGTCTTCCAGCTATCATTTTCACCTCTCTCGATTCCAAAAAGCAACCCAGCTATCATTGTTCGTACATCTTGGACGACGACGATGTTTTTGGAAATTACCCCTGCGGGCAAATATCACACCGGACCGCGATCTGCCACGTCTCGGATTAAAAAGTCATAAAGGCCCACTTGCCCCGAAAGTTCACCCAAAATTTCAATTTCTCTTTCGCTGAGCGTTTTCGCGTTGCAAATTCGCGAGTGATAAATGGTTTCCCTTTTCGCTTCAAGTGGATTCAAGTGGCTCAGGTGTGCTTACTTTTCACTGTCCCCAGAAAAGGAGAGTGAAAAATCGATTCTTTCAAGAACTAATTGAGTCTCCCAGGTCGTTCGGTGTCAACTTTTTTGGGATACCACTCTTGGAAGCGAAGGAAAAAGATATTGGACTGTTTCAAGAATTTTTGATAGCAGGCCCTTTGGAGGTTTGTTCCATTTCAAACTTGGAGCAAGTTCGGATTTTAATTCCTCGCTCTCCGAGTTGCTCATGTAGGAGGGACCACACCCAGATGACTTCTTTTGTTGCTGTGATAGGGATGTCTGCTTTTAATTTAAATACATGGTTGTATTGTATCTCTCATAAGTAACATTTTAGGTTTTGTCATTATCTTATTATTGAAAATTGGTCCATAAAACCATAATTATTGAAAGATTTTACATAAACATTTATTCTGAATTTCTACGATTAAATGTACGGTAAGACGTATATTTCGTTAAATTATAAAAAAAAAATATTTACAAAGTCCTTTATCTAAAAGTTAATGTTGTCAAATCAAAATTTTGTTTCGTATCCATGAAAATTCATGTAACTGTTAATTGTTCAACGATGGTCGAAACAATTGAACACCTCCAGTAGATCAGTTAGCGCAATTTTTAGCACGTGAGATCCCATGGTTTGCGTGTCTCATCACAAATGCTTCTCAAGTGGGCGATTCGTCGAAAATGGCACACGCTAGCTCCAAATGGGAATGTGTCGTCGACGTCGTTGGCGACGGTCTCCAACGGGTGTATTTATTTATTTTTTTCCTTTGCGTTTTTTTACTATCTCCCCGAGTCGAAACGACGAAAATCCATCCGAAGGCATTTCTAGTGAAATTGGCTCGATTCCTACGGCCGGGACATTCTATCGGGTGTCGGAGTTTATTGAAGGCTTAGTCATGAAATTATCGCAATTTGGTGTGGCACGCGTAAAATAATATTCACATAAGACTCAAATTGTATCAGAAAAGAGTCAGATCTTGTTTACATTTTCAAATCGACGTATAAAAACCTTCATAAGATTTTGACAAACTTAATTGAGAAGAATCAAATTTTTTTTCTACAACTGATAAAAAATCCTTTTTCAACATTTATTGCTCATCGTAGATTTTCTATAATTTTCACACGAACACTTAATGACAAAATGATACACCTTTTTGTTCATTTACATACGACGATTTTGTTCCAATGTATCATCTACGCAAGTAGAATAGTTTGAACGATGTAATCCAAAAACTACGCTACTATAAACAAAAACCGGTGAAGTAGCGTTTTGTTTTGATCTGTGCTTACGTCGCTTTGTCTCTCCGTATATCGGAGTGGTATAAACAGCGGTTAGGTTTCGAAAGTTGAAAATCTTTACTTACGTCGTTATGTGAAATCGGAATTCAAACGTTTTCAAAGTGAACACCGAGTAGGTTCCGAATTGAATGTGTAGAATTTTATTTATGTGTCAATGAGTTGATAATATAAGTTTGTTAACTATTCAGAGATTAGCCTATTTGAAAACTTGTTCGAGAAATATCATTCGTTCCTTATTCATTTGAAACTTTAAATTGAACTACTTCAAGTGGGTGGAACATTTTGCCTAATAGACGATTAACATAACACAAATTACAAGCTGTCCTCATATGAAACTGTTTTTATGGAAAACATCCATTATGCCAAATGGTCCAGCTCTGTTGTGTGTATCAATTTTAGCGTGATCTCTTTGCTCTTTTGGGACTCTGCCTGCAGTTTATTGGTCTTTCACTTGCATGGACGGTAGGAGAATACCAAATATCGTAGGAAAACCGTGAATCAGCACGGTCCTTCGAGTTTTTCTGAGTAGGCAGCTGATAGAGAAAAAAAAGTGGCGTCAAATTGCGTTTGGTCGGTATAGTGGGTTTGCTGCTACTTCGCGGAAGGTAGAGTAAATTTTCGATTGCACATACCCACGAAGGTAATTGAGCATACCGATGGAAATCTTTTATTGGGATTCACGCTTGGTAGCGTATTGAAGGATTTTATAAGGAGAATTAACATCGAACTTCTTGAAATGATCTGAAGAACATATCGGCTGAGTGTTCACAGTAAGTCAGCCGTTTTTTAAATTTTTCGCGCAAGACTATTTTATTAGGAATATTTCGAAACGATGGCGTTAAAAATCATGTGAACTTACTGGACTAACTGGAATGAAGAGAATCTTGGAATCTATGACAAAAGGTCGAAAGACAGAAGGTCGAAAGGACAGAAGGTCGAAAGGACAAAAGGTCGAAGAACAAAAAATAAGGGACAAAAGGTCGAAAATCTTTTTTCAAAGAAGAAAAAATTACCCACCAAGTAAATAATTTTCGACCTTTTGTCCTTTCGACCTTTTGTCTTTCGACCTTTTGTCCTTTCGACCTTTTGTCTTTCGACCTTTTGTCCGTAAACCGCTCAATAAATATCAGTCATATTAGCTGATGTACTAAAACTAGCAATTTCGGTTGCGAGCTATCAATATCACTTTGATCTGACAACCAACAGAAGTGATGCGACATCGCACTTTAGATCATAATCACTGTAAAATGAGTGATCACGTGGTAATTATCCAAGCTGGTAATGTTTTCAGTGACCAACGTTTCAATCCTTCTGCAGCATTATCAAGAATATCCTACTGATAAATTTCCATTTTATTTACTTAATTTAAGGCTAAACTTAACCCATCAGTGATATCCATAGACTATCGCCATCAATGCACTGGTGATGGAGTGACAGCATGATGTTGATGCGTTATGTAATGATCTGAATTGTATCGCAGTCGGTCTTTAAAATTCAGTAAACTTTAAGTGTTGATAGGGACAGCAAGCAACTCTGATCTGTATAAATTTGTAGGACAATTTCTTGAAATTTTTCAGAATGAATTTTGGAGCAATTGCTTACGAATTATTGTATTCGATTGTAAATTTTGCTGGACGAAAATTAGAGAAGTGCACGAGAGTCCTACTCTTTGGCTTATTTTTCGAAAGTTTTTAAAACCAAAAAATCTGTGCTCTTCTGAGTTCAAATAAAAAAAATGGAACAAAAAATACAGTAATGATCGGATTTTGTCAGCCCCCGAAGTTGTCTACTTTTTTACCCGCTTTGTCAGCCTAAAATTGATATTTATTTTAATCAGACTAAGCACGTCTGTACTGGCAATATTGGGTGCTTAGATTAATTATGACCTTGGTCACGTCCATACAATCATCTAAAGACCGAAATTTTTAATAATTATCCAAGAAACTGATCAATGTTACGGTACATAGAAAATGGAAGTAAAAAAAACAATGTTTGTATTAACAAAATCATAAAACTAAGTGCTTAAGTTTAAATAAAACTTGAAACCAGTCGTTTTTCCCGATTTTAACTCTCAACCCTAATTGCAGCATGGGGCTGACAAAATCGGAACATTACTGCATTAAGATTTAGAGGTGGCGCAAGCAACATAAATATGAATTTTCAAGTTGTCTGGAATCGAAACTAGTCTAAGTAGATTTCTCATAATGTTTACTCATTTTACTAGAGTACTCAAGCGTTTTCAAATCTTTTTACATGCTTTTTGTAGCTAGCTAGTTGTTTTTAAACTTTGTATACAAAATATTCAATTAAAAAATATATTGATATATATATTCCTTATGTTTTTAACCTTTATAAAGGTCTTAGCAACAATTTTTAATGAATTTTAAGACAAATGTTCCGGTCATTTAAAAACTTGTGCATTTTTCAACTTGTTATTATAACAAGCTATTTTATAAATTTCAGTTAAACAGTAAAAATGTAATCATTGACAAAAAAAATTAAAAAGAAATTTTTGACATCCGAAAATTTGTTTTGGGTCGTTTTTGTTGAATAATTAAGTAATTTTTTTTAATGAAATGTTTTGTATACACAATTTTCAAACAACTAAATTGACTTTAAAATCATGTAAACATATTTGGAATTGGTAAATTTTTCATGAAGTTATAATCAAATAAAGATGATTTTTTTAGTAAACTGAGTAAACATTTGAAGTTAACTACTTTTAACTAAGACTAGTTTTGATTTGAGACAAATTAGATGTTCCTTCAACTTTTCATAAATTTAATTTTCATGAGAATGATACCAAAAGACACAAAATTGGTTAGAAAATAGCAAAGTTATATAGATTACACCATATTCTATAACTTGAAAATTCGCCTATTAGTCGCTTGCGTCACCACTAAATCTTAATATTTTAGCTCAAGGCTTCTCTTTTTATATTATTTGAATTCAGAAGAGCACACAAATATCCGAACTCCTCACCTGATTGTGTGGTAGATAATTCTTTCTTTGGAGTTTTCGGAATTAACTATGTTCGTGAATAATATCCATACGTCATCCTGGAAAATTCAATGAAAAATCGCTTGAAAAGTTGCTGGAATGAATTCCTCTAAGTTCTTTCATTATGCGTGTATGGAATCATACAAAAAACAATTGGAGGTGTACCGGGAAGGATTTTTATTTATTGAAGTAATCTCGCAACGCATCATAACTTGAAACAATCACTATATCTTTGGAGGAACTCATCGAGAAAGCCACTGAAAACTTCTAGAAAACATTTTGCTGAAATTCCAGGAGGCAATCCTGGAATAATTACTGTAAAGTTGATGAGATTTGTTGTAAGAACCTCATCTGCTACTTTTTTTCAGAATTTGGTCGAAATCCTTTTGGGATGTTCCTAAATAAGCTTTCGGAGAGAATTTAATTGATATCCCTTTGGGAAGTTGCTAGACGGTTTCTCAGAGAGATATTCCTGACCAGATTCACGGTGTTTTTCTAGAATGCATTCCGGACGTGATCTTTGGATGTGCCTGTCAATGATATCTGTTGCTCCATTCTATGGTCTTTGGCATGTTGTTCCTGATGATGTTAACAGGTTCCTTGACAGATTGTTGAGCTCATTGATAGATCTTTTGGAGATGCTTTTTGAATTGCTGGGTATAACTTTGCACGATATCTCTTACGACGATGTAGTAATTGCAGTGAATTTAATTTGATCCATAAATTAATTCTAAAAAAGGGACAAACCTTCTATTTGCCTAGACTAACTTGTGAAAAATATGGAAAAACCTTAACAAACCGCATATTCTCTCATCCACGCAAGGCTCATCCTGATAAATGAATGTTGATCTACCCAACAGGTAGAGAGAAAACAGCTCTAGCCAAAAGGCCATATTGACGAGTTACCTCTATAGCGTATCTGCTACGAAATTCCACAAATGTGGCAATAAGACTGGGGGCATTCGCAAACACTCAATTTCCAAATCGCAGCTTAACGAAATGTTGAGAAGAGATGTCGATTTTTGAGCATTTGTTAAATCCAATTGGTAATCAGTGTAGGCAGCCCATGGTTTCGAACGGTTGTAGGACCAAAGGTCGAAGGACAGAAGGTCGAATGACAAAAGGTCGAAGGACAAAAGGTCGAATGGACAAAAGGTCGAAGGGACAAAAGGTCGAATGGACAAAAGGTCGAATGGACAAAACGTCGAATGGACAAAAGGTCGAATGGAAAAAAGGTCGAATGGACAAAAGGTCGAATGGACAAAAGGTCGAATGGACGAAAGGTCCAAATTGTACCGTTGAAAGGATTATCGTACACTCAGTTGCTAACATTTTAATCACAAATTCATCCCTTCTCATCTGAAGTTTTTCCTTCTTTTAAACGAAAGCTGTTCTTCAGAACTATCGTTTGAAGTAATAATTTGTATTAATGCTATTATTTCCAAACAAAAGATTTATTTTCTGAATGTCAGTTGATATTATTTTGATACTTCAAAGCATAAAGTAATTATTATTAGCTTTTTATTTGATACATTTTCAATAGAGATTTGTCCTTCTTTGAAGCATTGGCTGTTCTTTTGGAGTTATACATTATAGTGATTTTTTACTGTTGTAGACACTTGTATCGACGATTATTCCTTCTTTTATACATCGACTGTTCTTCATAGATTTCACTTTTACATCTTGCCTGTTTTTTTTCAAATGAAATGTTGCCTTCTTATAAATATCGGCTGTTCTTCATGCTTAACAGTGTTTATGAGCATTTCAATTGCATTTCTAACAAAGGATTTTCCTTCTTTTGAAGTTTTGCTGTTTTAGGGCTATGCATTAGAGTTTTATCTGACTGTTGGTTTCGTCTGATTTAAATTAGCATCAGGGAAAAATAATCATCTTTTTTCTGGAATTAGGTCCCAACTAGGGTAGAGTTTGCTTCTCAGATACACTAGCATTTACTGAGAGCTTTGCTGATAATTTGATCATTTTTGTATTTGTGCATCATGCTTTTCATTAGAAGATGATCTGCAACCCGAACCGTTAGAAGATAGTTCAAGGAATGCAGGTGTGATGTCGCACCACCGACGATCTGAAATCTACCCATGCTCTGAATGGAGGTTTACAGAAACACACACACTACTCTTGGACTCTATTTCAGAGGGCACTTTACCATATGCAGCAGAAAAAGCCTAGGCAAACTACTTCTCCTAGCCGCCTTGAACAATGTTACAGGGAACCAGCCTCCGCAGAGCGAACCCTCTGCTCTGCAGTCAACTCATGGCGGCACGCCATAGATGCTATAATTCCAGTATAATCTGAATGACAGACGCAGTGCATTCCAGCACTCGGCATCCCAACACATAGCACATAGAATGGCATGCACCTCGATGCACTTAGAGTTACATAATTACCAGGAGAAAATAAATGAACTAACGAGACCAAACCGCTTTTCAACGCATCAGAATCGTAGTGTGCTGCGCTAGGTTCACAAAAATTCTGGAAGCGCGCGCTAGGGGAGATTCAACGCATGCGCTGCTCGGTGCTACGCTCGCCATCGGTATTCAAATTGTAAAACAACTGCACGGTAACAAAGAGTCTCTACAGCTATTTTCACCTTATTATGCAAGTGTCTAGATGGTCTACATGATACGGTCGAAGACGCGCGATCCGGAAGCTCCAATCTCGATTCTCGTTTCAAAATTTTGTCTTAACATCTATTATTGTACTGTTTTTGAACAACGCGAGTGACGATGCGCATGAGACGCATTGAGAAATTACCCTAAAAAAAGCGAGGAACACCAACATAGGTCTCAAAATGTACAGTGCACGGGTGAGCATGAAAAGAATGTGGCTCTTGCACATAAGGCTACAGCACGTACACAGTAACTCTGGATGCACTACGCCCTGAAAAGTCTAACACAATTTGACCCAGAAAAGATCGTTGTCCAGCTGAAATTGAACCTCCCTCAGTATGGTCTTTCTGAAAATATGCGAGTTTTCTTCGCGTCTGTTTTAGCTGTAGCGCTTGTGATAACTTGCTTTTTTATCTAAAGAGTATAGCTTTTGGTTCTTCCTAAATTGTTGTCCATTCGACCTTTTGTCCATTCGACCTTTTGTCCCTTCGACCTTTTGTCCATTCGACCTTCTGTCATTCGACCTTTTGTCATTCGACCTTTTGTCCTTCGACCTTTTGTCATAGATTCGTTTCGAACAGCTTCCATTATGACATCGAAAAACACGTTTTCAAAGGCACCCTCAATATCCAAGAAGACACCCAAGCAGGATTGCTTCTGAGCAAATGCTTTCTCGACGATATCGTGTACAACTTTGCGTAAAAGAGTCACTGTGGACTATCCAGCAGAGATTGGTGATCGATGATCGATCGAATGCGTTCCAGACATTTCAGAAGAAAAGAGGTCAGATTGATTGGTCTAAAACTCTTCGCTTCTTCATACGAAGCACATCCTTCTTTCGGGATTAACTGCACAGTAATATCATATACGCGGCAGCAAAACTGCTTACAAGTAGCTTTTTCGAAACATGTTTGATAAACTCAAATTCCTTCTGGAGCAGAGCAGGATAAATCCCATCTGCTCCTGGAGATTTGAAACGATCAAAACTGTTAAGTGCCCATTGAATTGACTCAGTAGTTAGGATACTGCGAGCCGAAGCCAGAGACTCGTAACTACATGAAAAGACCTTCGTTTCATCCATTGATGCTATGTCCAAACATCCAGGGAAGTGTGTATTGAATAAACATTCTAATTCAGTTGAACGGCCTCAGTTCCAACTTCTTCCACATTGTTACCTGAGTCTAGTCAGATCGGGATTCCACCGGGGATTCCTAAAACGCAAAGTCTGCGAATGTTCAAAGAAGGTGTAGTGATGATCAGATAATGATTCCTCATCTGATACATGTCAATTCGTCAACTCGTGACTAATTTTGTTCGAGCAGAGCATTATGTCTAATTGGGTGATTGCCTATATGAAGTAATCCAATATCTGTACCATTTAAGTACTCCATCAGACTGGAGCCTCTCAAATTGAAATCTGAGCTTCCCCAGATGATGTGACGATCATTGGCATCACTGATCACAATTAGCGGAAGGCCTTTTGCTACACAGTGTACGACAACTCTTTTGAAATCATTCGTTGGTGATGGTGTGGTAAATAAACCGAACAATAGACGTATTTCCTATTGACGTCACCAACAGAAACATCGATTGTAACAACGCATACATCTCTTGTTGTTAGCTCAGAAATGAGTGAAGCAACGATTGCTTTAATAACGAGCACGCATGCATGAGGCATGGAACGCGAGTTCTCCATTTTATGTTTACTGAAAGAAGCAATAACTGGGTCCACAAGTTTACCTAGATATAAGCAGGCTTGATAGAAACTCCTCTGTGGTGCAAAGAGGAGGAGGCGATTTTGTCGTTTTTCTGAGGAGGAAAAATTGAACTCAAAATTTACAACACAGATTCTCAATCGATTCGAGTGAGAGCGGAAAAAATGCGAGAGTTTTTTTCTGGTACTGTATCTCTCTTGTTGCGATGCTCACCTTTACTCACGCTTCAAAATAACTCTTGAGCTTCCCGCCCGAACAAGACAGTCCTCGGGGAGTTGTGATGGCAATCTTTTTTTATGGAATTTTACTCTGGTGTGTTTTGTGCTGCATCTCCCTCGCACAATTTTCGTTGCCTCTCTGCATAGCATTTTTTCGCTCCCTCGCAAAGAGGCAAAGGCACCAAGCTGCTCTAGAGTATGTCACCGAACTCTGATGATGTCGAGGAGAATTATCAAGCCTGGGTATAAGTTCCCCTTACGAAAGTAAGATGCTTGAACTAGCGCCACTTGGGCTGTACCATTTTGCATGAGTCTGCAAAGATTGATCGTCGCTGTTCTTTTATGCTGATCTATTAAAAGTCGCCAAGAGGAAAAAGCACGGAGTACACTGTGTTAAACGCATAATCCGAATCTATATTGGAGATAATTTAAATAAAATAACATCATATTCATAATCCCACCCTTATTCAGCTTCAGGCTTGAGCCTGGAGAAGGGCAGCCGAATATCTCGGAGAAACCCAAGATCATCTGTACTATTGCTCCCGGTAGCACAGGAAGGGCACAATACTGTGGAGGGCGTCCTGGTACTCCACAGACTCCATTAGAGGTTAGGTTTTATTTAGATCACCCTAACAATTCATTGCTAGGATCGGTAAGCATAAAGGCCCATTACACCATGAATTAGGGGTTACCTGTAAGGTAGACTTTTACCACCGGATCAGGCAGTCCGTAGTGCCAATTCTTAGCGAGTTGAAACAATCGCTACCGACACTACACGACTGTCAAGGCTGATTGGGGAAAGGAGGATAAAATAAATGATTAACTACCGACCAGTCAACAAGCCAATCATTTCCACTCCACTTATTTGTTGAGTTGCCTTGTAAAGGTTTTTTTAGTGTTCAAAACTATTTTGAAGATTATCATTTAGATCAAACCACGAACAAATACCCTACTTATCGATTGTGTTGTTGCACGCTCGGTTATAGCTCTGCATTAGTCACTCTTTGTTAGGAAAAAAACAAACAACATTTCAAAACCTACCAATCCTGAACTCCGTAGTCGTGGAAGAGTTGTTCGTCATCCGAATGATCAATGATCAAGTTATTGACCACGAAATAAAGAACAAGCTTCTTAATCAAACAACGCAGAAAACAGCTGAACCGCTTAACGCACCCACCATCAACATGGATCCCATATGTGACAAACAACAAACAAAAATCCAGTTTGTGACTTATTGTCGCCCCCAACATCTTCTATTCTACCGTCTTTGTCTATCATCCCTCCCAACTGACGAAAACGGCCTTTCCGAACCAATTTATCACGTCTTTGGTCGTCGTCGAGTTCCAAACACAAACAAACTAATCAGCCGCTGTGTTCAATGTTCACCAATCGGGTTCGAGAGATGAAGCTGTTTGTCGGGCAATTAATTACCAAAACGAACTGCTCCACCACTTGATGAATTTGACGAACTCTAGTTGAAGAAGCGCACAGGTCCCTCGATTTGTGTGTTGACGATTGCAACCTCGAGAAATGGCTCGATAATTTCCAATGCCCACAATTTTTGCTCCGATTCTGCGAGTTTCGAACACCCCTCGGATAGGGAAGGGTGGGGGGTACAGATAAGGTGTTAATTCGTGTTGTTTATCAATCGACTGCCTACCATGTAGAGTTACCATCCATACTTCTTTTAGAATTCATGTCTTGTTTTCTGCGGAACAGCATAAAAAGTACTGTTTTAATTATACTTTTTAAGATTTACGACGAAATTGAACAATTTATTAAATATTATTTTTTGCAACTTTTAGCTTTATTATAATCGATTTCCGTCCATGACGAGTTCATCGTATACCTATAAATAATTACGTACCTTCTAAAGCTGTTTAAATGTATCTTTCCGCGTAAATTTGCTGTTGGGACCATAGTGCTTCGGTTCAACGTACTCTTCTGTACTATTCTATGAAAATAAAAAAAAATGTAATCTTTCCGGCAATGGCAAACATGGTAACCTTGTCATCACACAATTACGTCGTGTAATGATCGCATTCATGTGTGTGTTCGTGCGTTGTTGACCGTAATATCTGTGTGATAGCGATCGATAGGCGCAATTTTTATTGGATGATAACACACAGAGAGCTCCGGGGTTGCTGGTTCCGGGGCATCCATGTACTTTCTGCCACCAGCAGTTTCGTACCGAGTTGCGACTTTGGCGAACGCGCGCGCTTGATCGTCTCTCTTCTGATACACGAAGCGTTAAAAGTAGATTTTCGTCGTCGTTGACGTCATACCCGTCGTTGGCCCCATTCATGGATGTGTTCATCAGCCAAGAACCTTAAAAGGGATCATGATTGTTCTGTGGTGACAAGAAGGTGCTAGAATCAGGTTACGTGAATAGCTACGCCTGGAGTGAATGGAAGATTCGGTTTCAAACGCACGCAGTCGTCCGTTCCGTAGTCGTCGGTCGTCGTCAAAGGCGGTGATTGCGTAGTGAGAGCAAGCAGTATAACATTGATAACACCGGGCAACACTGGTTCACACGCATTTTGACGATTTGCATTGGATTCAATACATTTTGGACCGCTGACTTTGAATCTGTTCTCAGAATGTTCGTGATACGTACAGTTTTTGAAAAAAAAGAGTTCTTTATTCACAAATTTTTACATCTTCTTCTTCTTGGCATCCTTTTTGGGGTAGAGCCTGCTTCTCAGCTTGGTGTTCAATGAGCACTTCCAAAGTTATTAACTGAGAGCTTTCTTTGTTAAAGTTGCCATTTTTGCATTCGTGTGTCGTGTGGCAGGTACGATGATACTCTATGTCCAGGGAAGTCGAGGAAATTTCCATTACGAAAAGATCCGACCGGGAATCGAACGCAGACACTTTCAGAATGCTTTGTAGCCGTGGACTCTAACTACTCGGCTAAGGCCTTCCCTCAATCTGATAAAACCTGTGTGAGTTTTAAAGTAATTCTTATTGAACAAGGATCTTTGAAAGAATTACTAGACTTTTTACAAAGTTTTAGTAGATTTCATAGGTAAAATCCTTCAATCTTTCATAGATGAAATCAATTAAATCTCGGGATGGACAGAAGAAATTTTTGCAGGAATGATTGAAGGAACTATTGGAAAAAAAATCTTTAAAAATAATATTAAAGATTTTTTTTTTTGGTGTAAAAACTTAAATAAACTTTTAAAGATTGCGCGGGATTTTTTTTTTGACTTTTTAAGAAGTTTTTGGAAAACTGCAGGAGTAATGGATGAAAAGCTGGAAATTTTCCTAGAAAAAATAGATTTCTTCGAAGAACTCCTCAAGGAATTTTGGATTTCTGGGAGGAAATGTGCATGAAAACTTGAAGGAATGCACATAAACATGCGGGGACATTCTTACAGAGTTTCTTGAGAAAATCCTTAAACTATGTTTTTTTTTTGTCTTTAAAAACTCTTGAATGAACATTTGTGGATTTCCTCTGAGGAAATTCTGTAGAAATCTTTGGAAGATCTCCTAGAGTAACAACAGAAGAATTTGGTTGAAGGAATAGTGAAAAATTATCTAGAGAAAATTCTAAGAAGTTTTGAAAAAAAAAATCAAAATAATACCTAAGGAAATTATTGGAAAATAGTGGCTTTGGAGTTCTCATGGATTTCCTAGAGCAAATTCTTCTAAGCATCCTTTGAAAAATCGCTGGAAGTATTTCTGGAAGAATTAGTAGATAAATCTCTAGAAGAATTTCTGAATGGATTCCTAACCACTCTAGAAGACCTTGAAAGTATTATAAATAAAAACACTATGATAATACCCGAAGCTTTTCATCGAAATTCTTGAAGAGAATGTTGAACCAGTTATAGTCTCTTGAGCCTGTACAATTTTGCATCAGGATTCAATGTAGGCGTAATAAGTAACAAATAAAAATTTCCTTTGTATTTAAACCCTATCTAATAAATTTATCAAACAAATTCGACAAAAGTAGACCAAACTTCTTGTATTTACAATCAGTGGAATTTTTCGAATTTCTTCATCTATTTCTGGATGAACAGCAAAAATTCTGTTAATTTGTGTAGCAATGCTTTGATAGATTATATCAAAGGTGATAGCCCGTTTAGAAATCGCTAGAACTATCACTCTCGTACTGTTTATGAAATGATGCACCTGGTTTGGAAATATTTTTCAAGAATCTTCTGATAATTCTCTATGGATGTTCCAGAAAGTTCTCAAAAATTACTTCTAGGAATGCTCACGGTAATTTTTCCCAGAACATATACAGAATTGGGTGTAGATTTTTTTTTAGGAAATTGATTATTTCAGAAATATTGAAGAGGATTGCTCCATTTATTTTTCTAATGGTTAAATAAATTTCTTGTAACAATTCCTACAGTTAGTTTCCCAAGATTTTCACTATAGATATTCTCAAACGTTCTTCACACGAGCCAGGGCTTTTTGGGGGTCATGCTAAACCATGCCGCGCTTCACTAAGCACGAGAAAGCAATGAAAAACCATATCGTGTCTTGCATTCTCTATAAGTATAATTACGATGTTGATATATAGAACAGATGGTAAATTATTTAATTCGTTTTTCAAACATTCCTAATCTTGTTTTTTTTTTGTTGAATTGTGGGTAGGACAATCCAGGTGTGTTTGTACGTAGTACATGTCCTACCATGCGCTGATTTTCTGAAGGTGGTCTTGTATTGATTCATACGAAAATTTAGAAAAACTCAGTAAAAAGTTTTCGAAACAATCTCGGGAAAAACGCGGGAGAAATTTTGTGTACAATCTGTTCATGAATTTTGGGAAAAATAGTTGCAACATTCAATTAACGATATTCTGTATGAATTTCTAAAAAATCGTGATGATCTTGAGTTTTGAGAATCCCCAAATAAACCTAATAAACGCCTGGGTAAGGTTTTAATTTAAGTAGTAAAGGGTTATTTGAAGCAAATCGTTTGTATATACAGCAGTCAAATAAAGTGGACAAACAGTTGGTTTTTGTGTTCTCTTCTCCAGTTAGTTTTTTCTGTGTTGTCCTTTTTGTGTGTGATTGAGGATCCTTGCCATCCGGCAGAAAAATACTGAAAAGAAATTGGTACCAACGCCATGACACGATAATTGAGCTACCACGATATACCTCCTGGATGAGCTACAGAGAACCCTAAACCCAATCCTTACCAAGTCCTTCCTTCCAAAATTGTGATTATTAACCTCGAGCTGCCACGAGTACCCTGGCTCCATCCCGTACTAACTTTGGTACTGGAAAAGTAAATAAATTGTAAATAGTACAAAAATGAATTTCGGCTCTGTAAAGCGTTAAACGCGATTGAGCCTCAAATAATCGAACTAGTTAAAAAAATAGTTCGTTTTTACGGAAGTTCGAGCAGTTCACACAAATATTGCTCGATTTTGTTTAACGAATGTTCGTGTATTACACGCGTAGTGTAATCAAAGTCTTCGCTATGTTTCTCCAACAAAATCAGGGAGCTGATAAAGTCTACAGCTGTAGAACAAAATAGTAGTATCCCTAAGAGACAGAACTTATGAATAAAACAACATTTTTTTCTTAAAAACTATAAAAAGAGTATGTACAAATTTGCAGGGCACAACAAAATCAATGAAATCAGTCCTAATATTTTGGAAGATTGAGTTACAATTTATAGAAGTAAAACGAAAACTTTTTTTTTAACCCGTATAGGCCTGACTGAAAGCAAAAATACTGAAACCACCACCGCTCAGCGAATTCTTAACGGATTCAAATGGTTTTTTATCGGTTCACTGGCCCACATATCTAGTTTCTAGAAGTGGCCAGAGGAACTCTGAAATATTCCTGTGGCCGTAGTTATTTCGGTGGGTCACTGGGTCAAGTCGGGTAAAAAAGGGCTGTTTTTTGGGGCATGCCAAGTTACCCTTATTTATTTGCATTGACAATCGTTTTAATTTGCATAAATCATTTAGATCTGATATTCAACATTATAAAGCACCGTTTGACATATACCGGATGTGGCCATTTGGACGTAATGCAGATACAAATTGGCCACTTTATCGTAAGTTTGAGACGTCCCGGGACCCGAAAATGGTCATTTGTAGGATTAATCAAATGCAAAACTCATAGTTATCCAATTCAATAGTTTCTCAAAAGGTTTACACTGATTTAATTTTCTTAAAATTCCACCATGTAGTGGCCACATTATAGCCGATTCCGGAAATTATCTGTGACATGAAATTTGCCTGCCTTCAGGGGCACAAACGACCAGTACCCTTCTTACCCGACCTGACCCAGTGACCCACCGGAATAACTCCGGCCACAGGAATATTTCCGCGTTCCTCTGTCCACTTCTAGAAACTGTGCCAGTATACTGAGAAAAAATCATTTGAATCCATCAAGAATTCGCTGAGCGGTGAGGGTTTTAGAATTTTTGCTTTCACTCAGGCCTATACGGGTTAATAAGGAACTTGGGGGAAATTTAGTTTTTTTCGTCAAATTTTCTTGATATAAAGATTTTGAAGGTGTAGATGAGCTAATCAAAGCTTACTAAACATATTCAAAGCATAAATTTCAGTAAGAAGATGTTATCAATAAATGATTGTGGAACAAACAAAGTTGAATTTCAAATTTGTGAATGACACCCCATTGTTTCTCAAAAAATGTTCGTGTTGCCATAATCTATTGAATGCATTGCAAATGGACAAATTTCGTGAAAAAAAACTTTTGATCTTGTCGCCTAGTGTAATTACTCATACTGTAAGAGCCCTGGATAGCAGCAAACGGGCAGCAGCAGTAGCAACTGGCTAGGGCTTAGAAGATAAGATCCTCGGCCACATCGTGTTTCAGTGTGTATGTTTGTTTGAGTAAGAGCGGCGGCTGTCGGCTGTCGGGCGCGCAGGTGGATGAGATCACACTCGCCGTGCAGATTCGCTGTGCGATGGAAGAGTGAGAAAAAAGTGCGCCGAGGCAACCTCCAATTACGATTTTCATTTGAATGGAAAACATTTAATTGTTCAAACATCGCGACGCGCGTTGAGTCACATGACGTGTACCGCATTCGACGGCCTTCTCCGTGAACGTGGGTAATTCGCGCCGGGAGTGAGTGTTCGCCAAATACAGCCTAAGCGTATTCAATCTGGTTCCGGCGTTGCCTATTGAGGTGTGAAAGTAATGAACGTTCGGTAGTGAAATCGATTTGCCTTCCTCACTGGAAGGTTCCAAGTGGCAACCGGGAGACCGTCCGGATTGTAAAAAAGTGCATTCAACGCTTACAAAACATCACCAGACTCAGGTTATCAAGAAACACCACACCAGAGAGTTATATCGTTCGTTCGTTCGCGTTGTAATCTTATCTGTTCGCTGTACGGGAGGAAGACCATGTTTCGTTACGTTGGCAAAAAGATAAGATATCGTCTCGGTCGTCCCTGTGTGCTCTTTGTGTGCCGCAATACTAGCGGTTGCTGCAAGAATTCATCATCTTAGGTGTTGTTTTCACTCGGGACAAAGATCTGGTGACCTGGCAAGGGATGAACGCCTGCCTCCTGAGGTCAAAGCTCGCTATTGTGTATTGTCCTTAATCATACCACTCATCCAACCGCTTAAGTGTTCAATGTTCTTTGTTAGTCTCCATCTGGGTTATCAGCGCTGAGAGATACATCGGTGATGGACATTCGGCTGGCAGGAACCACCGCTCGAAACGAATGTCGCAGCTGTTAACTCTAATCCATCTCTCGTTGATCCTACTTACAGCTGACGACGATGACCTTCGCTATCTAAGCGCTCTCCATACTGTGTGGACAATTCAGTGTACTCTACAAACAATTCCCAAAGTGACTGTGATCGCGTTTTGCGCAGCGTAGCCACGTGTACCAAAGTGTTTGCAATTACAAAGTGTTATCTCTACGCACAATGAGTTCCAAGGAGTTCGAACGCAACGAGCCCAACCGGCGCAGCATCCGGCTCAAACCGAACAAGCTGGAGGTCGTTACTCTCAAGGAACTTCCAACCGCCGCCAAACGCACCACTCTCCTCAGCTCTCCGCAGCCGGCCCGAGTTGCCCTGCGAAACTTCCGAAACGAACAAAACTCTCACGGACAAATCGAGATCCGTGACAACTACAGTCTGAAGCTCAGTGACATCACTGGCTCAACGCCGAAACATGCCGATTCAGCTCCCTTATCACCAGAGGTCGACTCTCTCTCGGTACTGCAAAACCTCGAACGCCAAATCAACACCATGGAGTTCGACACTCGCATGAAGGCGGAACATTCCGCCGACGTGCTCGATACCAAAAAAGACCGACCCGTACACTACGGAGAGCTGCCCAGCCTGCTGAACTCCGGCATCAGCGACGTGGCCGGCAATGGTTTCGGCTACATGGACAAAGCTGGCGACAGCGACAGCGACGATGATCTCGCTCCAAGTTCCTTCAAACGTGGCGAAGACTCCCGTAGCTCTACGGGAGGGGCCATTTCTTCGGCCACCACTCGCAAAATCAAAACCACTCGCGTCATCAATCGAACCGCGTCGGATTCGAAACAGGCAGAAACTACGGCCAAGCTTCTGCGCCAGAAGAAACCCGCGCCTCGTCCTCCGATGATTATTCCCACTATTTCGCCACCGCAGGTGACCAAGATGGTCCCGAAGGACCCCCCGGCGGCAGCGGTGCCGGCGGCCACCCTAGTCGGGGCATCATCCGGCAGTAACTCAACAACGGGTTCCTCAACGGGCAGTTCGTCGATAGCTCCAGCAGCCAGGGCGTCGCCCATGAGCAGCGTCAAGAATTCCACCGAGCGCAAGATCAGCTCCGAGATAATGAAGCACTTGGTCAGTCCGCAGAAATCTCAGGTAACGTAAACTGCTCCTCCGTGCAGCTCTTTCTCTACGCTCTACGGAATGAGGGGCGATAATCATAATGATGATGGGTGATTGATTGATTCTGTTTGGAAATTTCGGTCCCTGTTGTTGGTTGGTTGGCTGACTGATAAGCGATTGTTTGGTGACCTTCGCAATACACTCTCAATTTGCGTTGAGTCAGTTTTGTCGGATGACGGATATATTTTACCGAAATGTCAATCACCAGTTCAATACGTTTTTTTTTAGTTATCGGCGAAATTTACCTAACATGTTTGGTTGACTTCGCAGGCAAGTTTGTTTTCCTTCATTTTCTGCAATTTATTGACCAATGAGAATGACAGATTTCCCAGATATTTTATTAAATCCTTATCAAGACACTATCTATAGTGCAAACGATAAAATGCAACACAATTGCACAAAAAACGTACAGTCATACAAATTGACCATATCAATGCCGAACAGCTGCTGTTTTGATCAATTATCGTAAATCTACAGCTGCGATCTACAAGATTTTGTGACGAAAATATAAAATTCTTTTATTGGATTCTCACATAACATTCACGTGTTGAACTGGAAACAACTACTTAGCTACAAGTAAAATCTATTTGATAGATTTTGTCAGCATAAGAAAAGAACAAGATAATAAAATTTCGTCATTTAATGAGAAACACTAAGAATAAATGTGGTCCTCATTTGCCAGTTGGAAAAATAATCGTCTCAGAATCAAATGTGCAGATTATTCGTAACTCGTTCTAAGATAGGTATCAATTCAATCAGTTTATTTTCTCAATTTCACCACATCAAACTCTAGCTCGCTTCTTACAGTGTAGGCTTTTCCATATCGGTTAATCCTTACGCGGAGTCCACTGAAAATCGTTTACGTGAGTGTTGGAGAGAATGTTTGTTGTGGTTATTATCAGCTTTGCAATGATGATATGATGATAATGGTTGGATACCGTATTAGGTCACATGAAACGTTGGCCTGAAGCTTATTTTTCCTTCCAGTCTTGGTAAGCCTATCTGGGTCACTGACAGAATGAATCAACGTATTATAAATTTGATATATTTAGGATTGAAACTTTACCACCCTTGATGAATTTCATGAATTAAAATCTCGAATTTCAATTCCAAATTGTGATACTGTCAAGTAGCGGCTGTGTATGAGTAAATACACATTCTCACTACCTTGAGAGTATCCCAGTCTACTGTAAGTGTAATTTGCCGTACTTCAAAGACCTGGTCCGTCGTATATCGGACGTCAATGAAATCGGATTGATAAGTTTCCACAAACTCATTGCTATAGGTGACAGACGGCGGTAGATGATTCAGATCAGCATAACGACTTATAGGTAATGTATGCCATACCAACGTATCCAATGTCTTGAACTTGAGTCCAAGTCTGAGTCCTCAGCGCTGTTCAGACGTTTGACGAAGCATTATTTCCAACTTTCGATCACTTCACGCTCTAGGTATACCGTGACCTGCTCTAATTCCGTGTGTTGCCTAATACCGTGTATTTGGGAATTATGTGGATTTTTAACATATTATATTATTCATTTCTCCTGAATGCTTGTCACATACGTTACCACATTAAGTAGTCTTTGGAAAGTTATTAAAAATTTGAACTAAAGTTGCACACACAAACAAACAAAAATAATGTTAGAATACAATCACCTGGTGCCAACCCATGGTATTAGGGCACGGTTGCTTCTTAGCAAAATGGCTGAGTAAAATATATATTTCATTTCCTGAATCAATCATACAAATCTCAAGACGTTGTTTGATACAAAAGTTTTAATTATGATGCGCTTTGTTCAATCAATTGAGAGATGTTTTAAAATGTCATCCGGCAGTCGGCAGTATTTGTAACAATGGTATGTTCAACAACAGCAAAAACAACAACAACAACAACAACAACAACAGGTAAAAATTTTCAAAATAGTACAAGCAATATTTATTGAAAAAACATATATACTACGGTCAACTATATAAAACTTAAAAAAAAAACATAAAAATAATCTTACATTATTTTTTTCTGATTGATTGAATCTTGAATCTTGAAATATAACCTCACGGTAATAGGGCATGTCACGGTATATTTTAGAGTGAGACTGGTAGTTTTGAAGATTTTGTTTTAGTTAGACTACTTATTCTGCCGTTATATGCATAATTGTCCCATGTTACAAAATTTGAATTCGAGAAAAACGCGATTGAAGATTTTGGCACATTCATGCTCCATATGAATAAAAGTTGAAAAATTGAAACAATATAAGAAAATGGGTGTTCTTTAGAGTCAAGAGTTGGTTTTTGCTATGAAATTCGTAGTGGGATGGTTATGCCTAGAAATACCGAGATGACGCGGGCAGAATTTCCCCATATCAAAGAGTTATTTAAATAAATTAATACCGAGTTTTGGGGGAATTTATACACATAGGAGTCCCACTAATTAAAGCACGCCGATTTTGGCCAACCCCATTGCTCTTGATGGTAGCTCTGACATGAATTTTATATCGAAAGTGGAAAATGTGTATTGTAAAGCCTATGTTGAGGGTACAAACGAAGGCTCAAGTGGCATGTAGCAAAGTTGAGACGTATGTGGATATGTTAGTTTGTACGTTGATGATTGTTTTTGTGCTGCCTATTCTAAAAGTCGTATTTTAAGTATAATTTGGAAATCAGTATGAAAAAAATAAGTAAAATAGTCCCTCAAAGGAAATAATTAGTCATTGGTTGGGTCTTAAAGGGCTTAATCAAGTTGCCATTTTTTCGAATGTTTAGACCCCTGTTCCCCATTGTGGTCCCCTCAACCTTTCAGTCGTCGCGCGGTTCGCTACCGTCAAAACCACCATGCTGCTTGTTCCGTACGGAACGAGCCGTAAACATGTGCGACTCAAAGTGCATCCGAATGTGGCCCCTTCTCGACCCACCCTAACTACGCCACTGAGTGCAGAAGTATCAACAGTGAGCGTGAGTACCATGTGAGTTACCAACAGAAACTCAAATGCCGTGAGTTCCCTATGAGTGACTATATCCACAACGAGAGTTCCGTCAGTGAGTGCTGTTCCAGAAGCTTCGAGAATGAGTACCTCCGAGAATGAGAACCGTCGAAACTTCTAGAACAGGAATGCACTGATATAAATACGCGACCGCTCCACCATGTGAGTCAGTCTTGTTTCTACCGCCGCGAAGTTTATACCGATCCAAGTGAAGTAAAGTGAAAGTATAGTGAACAGTAGTGTAACTAGTGAACAGTGTAGTGTAGTGTAGTGCAATAAAGTGTACTGTGGACTAGCAGAATCAGTGGTGTTGTTACTTTCATTCCGAAAAATACAGTCCACCCCGACCCGACCGGAGTTGGCCACGGTTAACGCGCCAACACAGTGGTCCTTCGAACCGGATTCAGCGCCGCCGCCGTAGGAAAGGTATCGACACATCCGCCGCTCGTCGAGAGCTATTCCGGCACGCTTGCGTGGTGACCGAACCAGAGCGTGTATTCCAAAAAGGATTCCGTTAGTCATCGCCGCCGACACGTCTGCCTGGTGGTCTTACCAAGACGTGTACCACCGACCCAAGGAAGTGATCATCCGCCAACACCGCCACTCACCACGAGTAGGCACGTTTGCCTGGTTGTGGACCCAAACGTGCATTCCTAGAGGAGAAGATCACTATCGCCGCCCTATCCGACACGGTTCCTTGGTGCCTGTACCACACCGTGTTCCAGCTGTTCACTATCGTCGCCGCTTATCCGACACGTCTGCGCGGTACCTACACCGGGACGTGTTTCACCGAGAAGAATACTAGATTTGCCGCCCATTCCGACACGGTTCTGTGGTGCCTGTAGCACACCGTGTTCACTATCGTCGCCGCTCATCCGACACGTTTGCGCGGTACCCATACCGGGACGTGTTTCGCCGAGCAGAGTAGATTTGTCTCGCAGCCGCCAATAATCCGACACGTCTGCACGGTACCCATACCGAGACGTGTGTCGCCCAGGAGGGAGACATTCGTTCCGCTGCCCAATACGAATCACCGATACGTTTTGTGACACTTTCCCAAAGCGTGTAGCAATAGGAGGAACCGTAACCCGACCATTCGACACGTCTGCGTGGTGCTTGGACCAGGACGTGCATCCGTCACCGTGTTTGTTCGACGAATCCCTGCTCAGAGTGACTGTTTCGACCCGACACGAATCCCAAAGTCAGGGACTTCCGAATTCCATCAGGAGACGCTATGCAGCAGAATTGCATGCCAAAAATGAGATCCGCTACTGAACCGAACGATCAGGACGCCGCTATGATCGCCCGAAACACCGATTGGAAGACAACCGTTAATCCGACCATGTTGAACGAGCTTTCGTCGCTATCACGCCTCCAAACTCACGTGAGCCTGAAGCTAGAGCGAGTGCAAAGCGCACTTGCTGCCGCCAAAGATCCGGTGAGCCTACCGCGACTCAGGACGTATTTAAAAAACATTGAGGACGCCTACGCCGAGTTCTGCGCCGTACATAGCAAGGTGATAACGACCGTTCCAGACACCGCTCTACAACGTCAGGAGGAAGTATTCGCCGACTTCGATGACCGATACTTTTTTCTACGCTCGACGATTGAAGATTTGATAATCGCCCAAGAAAAGAGTCCCGCTGGATGTCTGACTCCACAACTACAACCGTCTAACGACCCGATCCCCACTGTCCAAGAATATCGCGCCGACTGGACGAAGCTTTACATCCTAGCGCCCATAGTACAGGAGAAGCCAAAGAAGATGAATTGTGAAAACCCGCAGGACAACCACGTACAACCGAGAAGCCATTTGATTGAGCACCCAATTCGAAAGTCATCCGATCCACACCCCAAGCACTTTCAAACAACAGCAGAGGATTGTAATCGATACCAGGTTCTAGATCCAAGTCCACCAATTAAGGAAAAGCACGAAACTCAATCCAACCCAACCAACCAACAGATACTGAAGCCAGCAAAAACACTGCAGTCATCGAGCAAGAGTCCAGAACAGCAGCAGTTCCAATCCGAGACTATCCAGCTAGACTTCTGCCAATACGACGGACAGGAAGATGCACCAACATCGAGCCATCAAGTTCCCGACACATCGCACTCCACCATAGATCCTCCGACCTCTCCAACGATTGAGCAGCATACCATAAGGAAAATACCGACCGACTCCAAGGAAACCATACCCAGTCGACAGGATGACAACCTCTCCGAACGAAAATTTTGCTCATCGAATCCCGTCCAATATTCTCCTAGTAAAAGTGATGCGAAAGAGTTCCGACTTATCCGACCCAGATTCCGCCCGCCGAAGAGAATTACCATGGAGAACCACAAACCCGAAATCATATTGTTGAAACTTCGTGTCAACCGGGGGGAGTATGTTCCGTACGGAACGAGCCGTAAACATGTGCGACTCAAAGTGCATCCGAATGTGGCCCCTTCTCGACCCACCCTAACTACGCCACTGAGTGCAGAAGTATCAACAGTGAGCGTGAGTACCATGTGAGTTACCAACAGAAACTCAAATGCCGTGAGTTCCCTATGAGTGACTATATCCACAACGAGAGTTCCGTCAGTGAGTGCTGTTCCAGAAGCTTCGAGAATGAGTACCTCCGAGAATGAGAACCGTCGAAACTTCTAGAACAGGAATGCACTGATATAAATACGCGACCGCTCCACCATGTGAGTCAGTCTTGTTTCTACCGCCGCGAAGTTTATACCGATCCAAGTGAAGTAAAGTGAAAGTATAGTGAACAGTAGTGTAACTAGTGAACAGTGTAGTGTAGTGTAGTGCAATAAAGTGTACTGTGGACTAGCAGAATCAGTGGTGTTGTTACTTTCATTCCGAAAAATACAGTCCACCCCGACCCGACCGGAGTTGGCCACGGTTAACGCGCCAACACTGCTGTTGTGAACAAAAAGCGAGGTTTTTTCAACAGTGTTGTACAAAATACAACAGCGTGAGGACTGAAGTGTTAAATGACCACGTGGCTTATGGACAGCCTCTTAGTTTTGTATTTCTATTATGTAATTCTTGTTAATATTCACATTGAACACAGTTGGATTATTTAAATTGAATTACTCATAACAGGGCAGGCAATCGTCAGATTCGTCACAGTGCGATGACGAAATAAAAAAAGACATCTTCATCCAGTATAATAACTCTGGCAGGTCGTCGTCTCGTCATCGACAAAAAATGCACGACGAACGTCAATCCAAAATCGTCAACGAACAACTTTGTCTTCATTCCGTTCGCTCCCCTTTCTCAAACGAAGGAGGCGTTTATTGTACATTCACTTGCTATGCACAAAACGGCGAATGCCATCCCAGAATTGCTTGTATTGGCGATTTAACCCGTACTCCTCACGCTTCAACAATAGCTCTGTTAGTGAACGCGTGACGTTGACGATTCAGAGATCGTTTGTTCAATTCCGGACGCGTTTTGTTTTTTTATTTTTTCAAAAAATTCTCATAATCTATCGACGCCACGGTTCATATTTTTAGTCGGCTCAGAGCTCCCGAACGAAGATTCGGCCATAACGAAGGAGGCTTATTTCAAGCGTGTGCTAGAATAAGGGCGTAAGTCGCATGATCGATTTCTCTTCATCGATTCTCTCTTCTGTTAATATTTTCTCACCTCAGGACGCAAGATAGCATCGCTGCCACTGCAGCAAATCGTCATCCAACGCTGGTTGAGTGACGATGACGATTCTTTTTTTAGTTTCGTCGACGACTTTTTCCATTTGACGGTGACGATTGCCTGCCCTGACTCATAATGTGGCTTCGTGTTTTTGACATGTTACAATAACATTTTCAGATGTTCGCACATCTTACTAGGTCGTCTCCCTAGGACTTCAGGAATCTAAAAGATTCATTTACCTGATCTTTGTTTGTAGTTAATTAACTTGATAAACTAAAATTTCAAAACACCATTAATTCTATTAAATTCTGGCGAAAACATAATCGATTTCATGAAATTCTAGAAAGAGTTTTTGAATTTCATATTAAACTAATGACTTCTAATGTTCTCTAGATTTCACTGTCCGACAACAACGGAATTATTTTCATCCATACTCCTTTTTTCTGACCATTGACTGGCTGGAACCTCCAGACGCTTCGACTATCTTTCTTGTTTCGGAATGACTGTCAGATTGCCTATAGTGGAACTAATGGTTCTGGACATAGTCCAGGCAACATTCTTTTGAAGTATAGAGTTCAGATGGATATAGTACCGAGTACTATACATAATTGAATTTGGAAACGCAAATCAGTAAGATCAATACAACTTTACACCGCACAAACATATAAACAACAGAAGAAATGTGAATGTTGAACTCGGAAAACCTAGAAAATCTATGGTTTCATGTTCCTAATATGTTTGGCCAATTCCGGGTGCATTCAATCCCATCTTTTTTTTTAAGTTAGAAGCATTTGAATTTAGACAAAATTTCGCCTGTTTCAATCATTTTGTCTATCCCTTGTTCAATAGTATCATAACACTATGGTGTGAAACAGATAATGTTCCAAATGGGATGTAAAGCCAAAGTAACAAGATGATATAAAAACGATTTTAGACGGCCTAGTAAAACCTATAAATCTAGCACTTTAATTGAAATTGGTGCTGAGAGAAATATAGTGGGACAGATATGCGTAAAAGTTCAATAGCGAGACAGTTATGCGTAGAAATTCAACAGTGGGACAAATTGAATTGGTATGTTTTTCATAGAGTCTTCGAACAAAGTATATTTATGAAATTGTTTTCTAATAATATAAGTAGGCGAAAAAAGACTATTTAGCAACAAAAACAAAAAAAAAATACAAAAAGTAACATGGGTCAATTGTGCGTATCTTCAACGTCTTTAGGTCACTTCTAAACCGCTACCAAAAATACTGATAATTTGACAAAACTCGATTTTTATCATAAAATTGGTTAAAGAGATATGAAAAATAATGTTTGCCTTTGTGGCTATTTTAATCGTGAGTCGATTTTGAAGAGACCATGAACACATTACAAATAGAATGTTAAATACGACATTTTACCCTAACAATGGAGCAATAGTTTTACATTGTTATTAGAATGAGCTTGAGCATGAGCATAGATGATCGTACAATTCGTAGTTGCTACTCCGTGATTGACCAGAACAATCGAAGTTGCACTGGGAATTGATGAATGGGGCTTGGGATTAGCTTACCATTCTTCAATGTGCACAAATCGAGAGCTCAAATTTGAAGAGTCAATAACGGCGCCGGCCACGTCCTTACGGTCATCAGGCAAGGGAAGGAATGTTAGTTAGACAACCGTTATTACTAGAGACCGAGTATACCTCTGCATCTCCACGATTGTCATGGAAAGGATATTGGGTTAGTGGGATAAGATCTGGGAGTCATCAATGGTTGGTGATGCGATCCATGATATAATCACGCCTAATCGGATTCGCGATATAATTCGATAATCGCATTGTATTCCGAACAAGTGTTCGTTACTCTCCCACGCAGGACCAGGCGACGCGATCAATAGATCAAACACTACCAACGATCCGTGGCGCTTTTTCATTTCACTACGTGAACAACGTGCGTCATGTTTGATCCTGCCCTCATCGCCTGCCCCCGCAGGAGCAAGCGTCAAGGTCGAAAGATCAAACACAACTAACTATCGCGACACTTTTTTCACTACTCAGTTTTACATTATTATGAGAATGTGACAAAGTTTCAATGGATGGAACTGAAGATCTATCTCTGATATGATACCTTCAAATCAGCCATAGGCCATAAAGTGATGTTTCCAGAAAAACATCAACCAAGCCCACACACTACACTTTGTTTCAAACTTTGAAAATATTTGTTGAATACTTCAGTGCAATAAACTTACTGAGCTTTGACGGTAATTTCCTAGAGATCAATCAATTCAATCTTACAGATTAGGTGAAAAATTTTAAGGAACACTTCCTTAGGCAAAATCTAAATGAAACAAAAAAAAAAAAAGAATCAAATGTTAAAGATTTCTGATGGAACACCATAATCCATAACCATAAGAATGTTTAAAGGTGATGTTGAATAAAACTTTGAACTGTTCATACTTTCTGCAGCAGAAGCTTTTGCCTGAGTTATTCGAACGGTACCGAGCTTCAGCACTTCTATTTGATATCAATGCTCTATACCATATTGAAGTTGCAATATAACTTCTTTTTCATAATGCAGCATTAGTCAATAAGCCGATAACACAGTATGCGTCATAGTTCCTCGAACGATTTCGATTCCCATGTTCCGGTTTCTGTTTTCCGTGCCTATCATCGATATTCTGAACCTAAAAGACAGCGCATAGCATAAAAGTGGGCCCCAAATAGCCTTAACGGTATACGCGCAGCTATTCAGTAAGATCAATCTGAGGGTCGTGGGTTCGAATCCCGCTGTTCGAAGATCTTTTCGTAAAGGAAATTTTCTCGACTTCCCTGGGCATATTGTCTTAGTACCTGCCACATGCAACACTGGTCAATCAGTAAAGAAAGTTCTCAATCAATAACTGTGGAACGCCTGGCTGAACAGCAGGCTCTGTCCCAGTTGGGATGTAATGCCAGAAGGAAGAAGAATATAGCGTAAAATTGTACATACCAAGAAAGAGCGTGAATAATGTTGGGATCGACTCGCACTCCGTCTACGATAGTTCAAAATTGCTCGATTTTTTCTTTACTATTTCAAAACACTCTCTATCCAATAAACCTGACGGAGAGATTACATTTAATTATAGGACCGCCACAAGCGTTCAGCAAGAAGGTACAAGCGGTGCGAAGGGATTACAATTGATAATGGCTTGTTTATCGCAAACGGTCGGATTGCTCGTCGGCGTGTGGTTGTTTGTTTGATAATGCATATTTTATGAGCCTCGAGTGTTGATTACAAACTATTTCCATGTGACTGCAGCCATAGGGAGGGACGAAGCAATGTAACAGAATCTACCGATGCCAAAGGTGTGTCCTCGTGCCTCTGTTGTTGTTGTCGTTGAAATTTTCCATGAATCACACAAACCGAGACAACCGACGACGACACCCGCGTGAAGGATGACAGTCGGTCAACAAGCCTCCTCCGTAGGGTTGTCCTTTGTAGCAACTCTCGCTTGGTGATTCGTGTGTCAATAGGCACGTCTCGTTGTTGGTACGGGATTCAGTTTTGGAGCGATAGACGATTCACTACGGCAGTGGTTCCCAACCCAAGTAATGAAACTTCGACCTAAAGTTACAATTTTCACATCTTAAACAACGATTTCAAAACATTTGATCATCATGATGATGATGATGATGATTTGAGCTGCCATTTATTATAGTAAGGTATGCTCCGATAGCAATGGCCTGTCCTAACAAAACCATTTGTTCAAGACTGTATGGCTCTTTATGTTCAAACATGCTTCTGTCTGAAGGGCCAAAAACGGATGTCGGATCCGTAAGCAAAGACACTTACGTGAAACCCGCAAGGGAAAAAGAGCCTCCTTCCAGAAGTGAGTTCACATATACAGTCGTAGAATCAAGCCCTTGCTTGCCAGGAAGACATAATGGTCTAATAGTCTAATCAGCCAATTTGCATGCAAGTTTTCCAGCCTGTATATCAATTTATTCGCTTAATTTGCCACAAAATTCAAAATTTATGTGTACAGTGATACCTCCATGAGTCGATGTTCCATGACTCGATATCGACTCATGGAAACATACTAAAAACAAAATTTCATGGTTACTATGATGGTCCCTAGAAGCAGCTTTCCAAAGGATTGCTGTTCCATGACTTGATATTTCCATGAGTCGATGGTCCCTTCAATATCGACTCATGGAGGTTTCACTGTATAACAAATATTACCAACAAAGTTCAGAATACTTTCGATGCCCAAAGGTTTTTTTATGGATTTGAAAAGTATAGTATTTTGCCATATGAGAGTAACGAAGAATTTTGTATAGAGACTGCAAGCATGTTGGAAAAATCTATTTAATCTAAATTCAATCGTGCAATTTCAACCAAATTATATCTGAAATGGAAGTTATAGTCATATGTTGCATGCTTGGCGGATTAGTTCACAAAAAAAATGGTAAATTATATTTTAAGTTTCATGTAAACATCAACAAAAACAGTGGTTTATACAACTTTTATGACTTGTAAAATAAAAATTGTAACGTGCTGAAACATTTCTCAGAACGGCATCATCAACACACCCTAAAAATCTGATTTACGTTACATGGAACAATATGTTAATTTAAACAAAAAAACTACAGCTTCCCGTATGTTTCAAAAAAGAAACATGGAACTGAAAATAAATTATCAGTCAAGAAACAAACTTATTTGTGGCGATCCCGAGGTTCCCTTGAGAAGTTGTCACACCTCTCTAAGGATCGGTGGATTAGCTGTTGGGAATCACTGCACTACAACAATGTGAGCAGAGCATAGTGACAAACAACACTACAAAGGCTATGTCCGGTCCTGTGGAACAAATTGACCAAATGGACCTTTACAGCCCCACCCCCAACTCCTTCCAACGGAATGGACTCGGTAAACAAATCTTATAAAGTTTCCTTGGCGCCAACGGTCTATCGTGCTCAACCAGGAAGGGGCAATTTCTCTTCCATTCGGCGCAGTTCATCATCTGCAGGCGTGGTAAGACGAACGCTTGAAATGTACAATAGCGAAATATGGAAGCAAAACATAACCAAAACAATCCGCTTTCAATGTCAAGAACGGATTACGTCGGTAGAAAAGCGAGCGCATCTTATTATCTTGAGAGCGATGAATCTGGTTCTTCCAGCGCTGCCTTATGTTTCCGGTTCGGGAATCCAATAATGCTTTGGTAAGGGGCGCCGTAATAACCGAGACTCCCCTCCTGATCCCTCTGTATCTAGCACCTCGGGTCGATTACGTGTGGTATGCTAATTTGCTGTAGAAAGGAAAGCAAGTCTATTGGGCCAAGTAAAAGTCGATGATTTACGATCGTTTCTTGTTGTGCGGACCGGGCGCGCGGGGGAAGCGTAGTGTTTTATGGTATTTCCAAATTGCTAATAATAGATCATCCCATGGAAAAGGTGGTCCCTGAAGGTATGAACCAATTTTTAGTTGGCTACGTGAGGTTATGAGAATATTGATTTCCGATTATGCGCAGACAACCAAAATTTACGTATAACCAAATCACCTTTTGCGTTGTGCAAAGAGAGTTTTGAACTCGAAACTATGTATGTTTATTACGTTTAGGATAAATGAGTAATACAGAGCCGGCAGACATTAGACGAAACTTAAATTATTCCGATAGGACACCATTGCTACCAATAGACAATAAATCATAGATGGAAAAATCCTTTAAAAAATGCGTCATTTTCCGATAGACCGTTACCATCCCAATGTAAGTTTTTTAAACAGTTAACGAAGTTGCAACATTTCATGCTTTCGTTTTCAAAGTGGTCCAAAAATTGTTGTCGTTATTTGAGCTACTCAGGAACAATTGCTAGAATTTCTCGGCATCTGTTAGTAACGAAAAATTTGCAGGAGACCCACTGACCCTTCCAAAAAAAATTATCTTGTTTTTTTCTGCTTGTTTACATATCTACACACATAAAAAAATCGCAGTATCCTGTGAAATAAATCACCGAATTTTAACTGTAAACAATAAAAATACAGATTTTTCTGTGAAATCTACTATTTTACCGGAAAAAAATCGTGAAACAAACAATTTTACTGTAACCCTGTGAAATACTAACGAACAGTGCGGTAAAAGCATTATTTCCACCGAAGTTCTGTGAAATCGTGTGACAGCCGCTCTGGCAGGCATAAGCTTCCTTCTGTTTCAGTTTTTGCACACCACTAATAAGCAGTGAAAACTGGCTTAGTGGTAGCAAGCCTGCTTCCTGATCGGTAGGCCGGTAGTTCGATCCTTGGTCGACCCGTTTTCTTGTTTTTATTTATGATTTTGTTCGACGATTTTACTGATTGTTCGGTGATTTTTCACCGAACCTGTTGAGATTACGGTGAAATTTCATCGGAACCCGTAATTTTTTTGAGTGTGTATGATTGTTTATCAGAGATAGACATAATGCACAAAGATGATCGGGTGGAAAGGGCTATAATCTTCTTCAATATGCATACAATGAGGGTTTTTTCACGTTGGCCGACGTACCCCGTAAAAAACCGCGATATGATGTTACAAAAGGTCTTCGTGATTTTCGACGTTTTATGACCATACACATCATAATCACCACCATTAGTTTTTTTTATGGAGAAATATCTATCTGTTTTATTTTCACCTTAAAGAATCCTTCTTTTTTCTTATAAATATGTACTAGACTGGCCCAGCTCAGTATGGGAGAAAAATAAAGCTTTAGAATTCCACGGGGCACCCCCCTGGATTATTCTTTAGGGTTAGGGGAAGACTTCCTGAATACTTCAGCTTATTTGGTCGCTCTATGAGCCGGCGCAATTGAATTTAAGTTAATATGAGATCTTCAGCTCAACCATATGGGAAACAGCATATTATCTCCTGTTTGGTTCAGGAAAATTGTAGATCGCGTTCAATTGAACTCAGAATGTCAAAAACACTACTTGATACCATAGCGAACAATATTGTAGAAGGTTGTATCATGATTAAAATTGAGAAATTAGCGGTTCTAACTATCTGAAGTTGATTTGCAATACTGCGTAGTATTTTTTGAACACAGCTGAGTGGGAGCCATTAAGCGCGTCATAGCCACCTATGACGCTGGGCGAGCTGCGGCACAAGACGCATGCATACAGTCAGTGACATAAGTTAGTAACCAAATGCTGTTTTTCCATACAAAATGCCCAAATTTGGGGTGCTGTATCTCAGCTTCTGGTAGTCCGATTTGGCTGAAATTTGGATGACGAACTACAAATAACTTGAAGTTTTGCCTGTAAAAGAATTATTACATTGCTGTCATTTTCCATAGAGTTTCAGAGGGTTGTTCAAAGACAAAAGTAAGTAACCGAGAGACTTTTTAATTTAATTCTAAAACGGTAAGTTGTGGGTTGTTGGTATGTTCCACAAAGTTGTTTAATTTCAGAAGTCACACAAATTTGCAGAACACGCCAACATTCCACGACTAACCGTTTTACGATTAAATTAAAAAGTCTCTCGGTTACTTACTTTTGTCTTTGAACAACCCTCTGAAACTCTATGCAAAATGACAGCAATGTAATAATTCCCCTGCAGGCAAAATTTCAAGTTATTTGTAGTTCGTCATCCAAATTTCAGCCAAATCGGACTACCAGAAGCTGAGATACAGCACCCCAAACATGGGCATTTTATATGGGAAAACAGCATTTGGTTACTAATTTATGTCACTGACTGTATATGTAATTGTACGGGAGTGCTGAGCTAAGCCCAACTTCCAACAACTGAAAGGTTAATGGAAATGAGCTTGAATCCAGATACAACCTTCTGCAACTATGTTCATTAGGGTATCAACTAGTGAATTTGTCATTCTGAGCTGAATTGAACGCTATTTACTAGTGTACGGAACGAAACAGTGACATAGGGTCAATTTTCAATATATTTGAGATAAATATCATCAAAAAAAAAAAAAACGATCAACTGATGAAACATACACTTCGTAGTTGCTACTCCGTGATCAATCAGGATAGTGGTATTTGCACAGAGAACCACACAGATGGGAGCTTGGGTTTTAGCTTTTTACCATCTTCAATGTGCAATTACACTATCCTTGATATTTCTAGATTGATAACGGCGCCGGCCACGTCCTTACGCCCATCGTTGTTACTAGAAAACCGGAGAATCTCCTGCATTTCCCACAGCTACCTTGGAAGTAGGAGTGTTTTGTTAGTGATGGATGGGGGTATTCGACCGTATGGATACCACTGTGGTAAGCGGTTAAGTCGATTTATTCAGTTCTAGCGATATATAGAACCGATAATGTTTGCTTCATAACGGCGCAGAGAGATAGAGAAAGATAGCTATTAGGTAGAACGTTACAAAGATGAGAAAGGGACGGGCCTGGGATTGAACCCACGACCTCCTGCTTGAGAAGCAGAAGCGATAGCCATTAGACTACCAACCCCGTCTCAATATATTTGAGATATATTTGAGATGAATATTCCATACAAACTTCAAATTGAATGTGCCAGCTGGTGGAGCAACCAATTGAGTTGAAATTTTGAGAGAGTTTTTTTCTTATCCTACGGCACATATCTAGGGGGTGCCCCGTTGAGTTATACAACTTTTTTGTTTAAGGACCAGTCTAATATGTCCCTTCAATTAGAGAAATATGTACCTCTAATTAGGGTTAATTACTACATGGGTACGTCGATAATACTTTGGCATGTGGGGTTTCATTCAGCCAAATTGTCGGAAACTTGGCAGTAAGATACACTTAAGTAAGAAGAATATTGTTACAAAATATGGTTTCAGTAGTTTAAAAAAAATCATCTCTCGAAATGAATAAAAAGTGCCGTCTCCTTTTACTACAATAAAAAACGGGAATATTCAGAAAACTTTACCGGGAAAAATCGGGAATTTCAAAATGCAAATTTGGTGGCCACAATAATACATATAACCTTTGTTGTTTGGAGACCGTGTTTATCTCTGCGTCTCCAGTAAGGTCACGGGAAGGAATGTTTGTTAGTGGGAAGGTTCGGTAGATGTGGAGATCTCTGCATCTTCTAGATATCCAAATAATCATTCTCCTTCTTTACTTATTCACTCCTCAGAACTGTACCCCTATCTATTTTAAAGTCGTTTAGTAATCTAAATATAAACAAAAATGGAGTGGTGTTTGTTTGTCACGAAATGGTTTGAGAACGGATGAACGGATTGACCTAATTTTTTCACAGTTGCACTCGATAAGAGATGCGACGTGATTAGTGCGAGGAAAAAGTTATGTAAAGTCTCCGGAATAATCGGGAAAACGAGTGAAGACTGATGTGCCATTTTGTATGAGGGATTATATGACGTTTTACAACAGCCTACTTGATAGCAAGACTAGTATGCCGGGACCACTAGTGTAGAATAATATCATTTGCCTACTCATAATAGTATTTTCCATGGAATTTTGTCTGTAATAGAAGAAGACCCAAACTCCCTTCGACTCAGAAACACTAACTTGTCCAAGTTGTTCCCGTTTCGCTCCCAATAGGTACACAAATATTAAAAAAACACTCATAAAATCGGCACCGGGACGCAACCATTTCCTGTTTTCCCTACTGGTTTTCACAGCTCGTATTCAGTTTAAGTACCCCCATCTCGGGAATCTCCGCTCTAATATCTCTGGCACGGCACAGCCCGTTATTTTTAGCACTGCCAAGTAATTCGCCGGCGTCTATTATTAAATCCGATACATACAACCGAGTTTTACTGTGCTCTTGTTGTGTTTGCGCTTTTCCCGGTTCTTGGATTTTCCTCCGCGCGCGCGTAAATATTCAGAACGGCGAAATTGCTATTCCTACTCATTCTTTCTTCCTCCTTGCAGCGTTTGATTATCGTGTGCGGAACACGTTCCGAACGAAAACATCCCATCAATTGCCGGTCCGAAATCCACCAGCGCACAGTGGTCTAATTCGTTCTACGAAATGGTCATAAATCAGTTGAGACTATCAAAATCACTCTGGAAATTGTTTTCATTGATATCACTGAAATTTTTATTATGGATGTTTTCACATAGGTTTAGTGAAAGCGACAAAAAAAAAATGAATTTGTGAAAAATTTTTTGGATAAATTCCTGAAGAAATTCATGGTTGTGTCGAAATTCAAAATTTCTGTTTCTACATTCTTGAAATCTTAACTGATCCATGAAAGGGTAAAAAAACAAGAAACCCAATTTTACGTATTTGGCCTATGGCCAATACCACTGTACGCCGTTAGTTAAATTTAGCTTCATTTTACTACAAACCTATGCGGCAAAAGTACACAGCTCACTTGGTGATGTTTCTTCCTCGAAAAAGTAAAATACGACCGATTTTCGAGACACTGTTATGTTTTGGTTTCGAAGGAACTGTGGCAAATCTTGACACACGATGACGCAACACGAGGCCGCCACACATCGTAGAGGGTAATCACCTCACGACGCGACAACGGCAACAGCAGCGGCAGCTATAGCGTCAATGTTTATTTATTTACTGCAGCTATAATCCACACCATCATTTGTGGTGTGGATAACATCTCATATGAAAAAAAAAAAACAAAATTTAGCAATGACTAATCGCAGCTTTCCTTTTTTGTGCTTGTCTTTTCCCCAGGGTTCACCAAATATGCAGATGCGCGGAACCGGTGCTCGATGGCGACCGGCCGAGGAACACATCGGCAAGTACAAACTGCTGAAAACCATCGGCAAGGGTAACTTCGCCAAGGTGAAACTGGCCAAGCACGTCCCGACGTCCAAGGAGGTGGCCATCAAAATCATCGACAAAACGCAGCTGAATGCGTCCTCGCTGCAGAAGCTGTACCGGGAGGTAGGTTTCGCTGGGATGGAGGGAACTTAGTTACTGGGTATTTTAAATTAGTCAGAATCAGAATCCTTCAAACGAATGTTGTCCATCGTTTGAAAACATGAGCCTTTGAGCCTACAGAAAAGGTACGGTCGTTTTCCATACAAAATAGCCAAGGCCTAGGGATCTGGTCTTTTGATCCTTGATTATCACCACAGCTTAGTAATAGCCTCAATTTACACAGCAACAGAAAATTCACTGTTTTCCAAAGACAAAATTCATTTGTCGTACATCTCCTATCTCTCATTTTTTTTTTGTATTTTTTCATTTTTGTAAGATAAGAGATGTACCTACGACATTTGAAATTTTTTAAATTTAACTGGGCAATGTTTTTCTACACACTTAAATTATTTTACCGACCTCAGCAAAACGATTCGCCGAGAACCCGAGTAATCGAGTAAATTTCAATACCGAATTTCGGTACTTGTTTTACTCAGATATCGACGAACAAAATTTTTACCGAGGTCTCGACAAACGCTAGTGAGATTTGGTAAACATTTATCGAGATCTCACTCGGTTTACCGAGATCAATTTCCGAATGTAAGTGTGTACAAACATACTAAATTGAACAATTTTTCCAAATGTTACATTACTCGAAATATTTATACTCAAAAGATATTTTTAAATTTTAGGAACCTTCCTTAGCCGAGTGGTTACCTTCAGTATGGCTTTTCTCTGTATTTGCGGACGTTACCACAAGGCTGAAAAGGCCCCAATCTAAACTCAAAGCCTCAAAATTTGACCATTTTGTGTAATAATCAAAACCAATGTGTAGTTTATTCTGTCCAGTACTGTATATTTCCGATTGACATGGCACCAGGCGATTGTTAGCAAAGATTATTATGCCGTAAAATGTTGGTATATATTACAGGATAATCCATCTATAAACCTATTACTCTCTTACTTACTTCACATTTGTCTAACTGGGCGTCACTGAAAACAGCATTTAGTATTATTTTTTCTGATATCTATTTCGCAAAACAAAATTTTGTACATAGGGTTTCGATCTACTTCGTCGCATGCGTTAACATTCGTCATATCGAATTTAAAATGTATTCACTATATTCAAACTTACCTGCAACCATGATTCTTTTGCCAAGTTTGTGAACGTTGTTATGATTCTTCTTCTTGTACACCAAAAATACAATAGAACTGCTGTATTTTAATAAATAACTTCAGTTCATTTATTCGCTTTGCACTTTTTCACCGAAACCGCATGGACGAAGACGTACCGAGCGAAATCTAGCGATCGACTGAACCACGCTACATTACGATTCATATTTCTTCCAGCCCCTCTGTGAGACTTACTTTACCGGGCACTTATTTACACTATGGAACACCTTTGTACATCTTCACTGAAGGATTTCATTCCAGTCACAAACCGTAAATCTCTGAAAATTTCAAGAAATTCCCTCAACGACCGCATACAATTGAGAACGTAAAGAAAGTTTTTCATCCGTCGATGGGGGCAATGAATTTTAAGGGAAATCCACATACACATTTCATCATGCTATGGGAAAGGAAAGGGATGCCAGGAGATCTTAATATTCTAGTTTAACCTTTTATTATAACGTTGAAATGGTGTATTTTGACAACTCACTATGCCACAATGAACCGTTAGCTGTGAGACGAATAGAAACTGATTGCGACCGAAATTAAAAAGGATGCGATGGATAGATGTAACGGAAACTGATAATTTCATAGCATTATTTCCAATAAACGATCAAGATTTTAAAAATCTTACTGCACAGTTCGAAAGTCGTCTTGGAAAATATTTTTTTAGCATCGGTTTGTATCAGAAAACGTTCAAGGGTTCACTGATCAAAGCGTATACGACGGAAATTAGCATATTACCCTATAACGCTATTTCCATTCAGCATACGAAATATCCGTACTTCACTCAATATCGCGATTCAGCAATTTTATGACATATTTGTAAGGTAATGTTACACCATTTGTAGCTGAGCGTTTTAGAAAATTATCGTTTGTTTTCCTCTAATGCTACTCGCACTCGATGCAATTGAAATCCGCAATTGTTTTAACGACATTGTTTTTCAATGTTCGTTTTAAATTCGAAATAAAATTTAAATCGTGGGGCCCAGATAGTCGTAGCGGTAAACGCGCAGCTATTCAGCAAGACCAAGCTGAGGGTCGTGGGTTCGAATCCCACCGGTCCAGAATCTTTTCGGGTTGGAAATTTTCTCGACTTCCCAGGGCATAGAGTATCTTCGTACCTGCCACACGATATACACATGCAAAAATGGTCATTGGCAAAGCAAGCTCTCAGTTAATAACTGTGGAAGTGCTCGTAAGAACAGTAAGCTGAGAAGCAGGCTCTGTCCCAGTGGGGACGTAACGCCAGAAAGAAGAAGAAGGCATTCCCTGTCAAAAAGTAAGCTCCGCATAATTAAACAGAGTAGTTTACAAAACATTTTTTATAAAATTTTGTTGTTTATTTTTTAGTTTTGAATGGATCATTGAATGTAGTTTTTGTCAGTGCTCACCGCATCAAAACAAAGGCGCCAGTGTATATGGGATTTAACATTGTGACAGCATTGCTGTTCTGTCAAACACACAAGGCTACGGTGGCGCTATCTATGCTTTTCATAGCGGCCGTTTTGGTTATTTTAATGATTTATTCAATTTGTTTTGAAATTTTATCTAGTCTTGTTAAAATTTCATCAAAATTAATTTAAGGGTGGCTCAGATTTGAACCTGTAGAGTTGGACATCTTGTGTGAAACGTCTAGAGAGTTTTAAATGTATAGTCGAATGTACTGCTAATGACTAATGAATATTACTGAAAAATGTAATAATTTTCATAATAACATAAATTTGTTAAACATATCAAATTATCTAAACAATCTTAAGTCTTTTTACCTCTAAGACTGGAAGTTTTATAAAAAATAAAACAGTTTCCATACAATGAATGGCATGCATTTGAAACTTATTGTTCAACTGTCTTCATCTCATAAATAAAACAATATTTTTTGCAACATTATTTTCTAAAATAATATGATGGTGTTTGCCTATCCATGTATTTCATGAAAAAATACAGTATTGGTGATCTTACCGTATTAATGGCAATGTTTTCGGTCTCGATAACATCACCAATTAAAATTGGTTAAAATATAAAATTAGATGAGATAAAAATTCAAAATTCAAATAGCAATTCAAGGTTTTCTATGCTTCTAATTGACAATGTAAAATTACTGTGTATGTTTTTCTTCTTAAGATATCATAAATAACTTCATTTTGCATCTCCTATTGTATGCAAAGATCATATCGAATCGTGTTAAGTATTGTTGCAAACTGGGCCTCCTCTCTGCTTGTAGTGACACATTTATGAATTTGCACGATTTTCTACAAAAAATATATTGAAATGTTGATGATAAATAAATTTCGAGTGATATTTTTGTATACGATTTTCTTCATGAAAAACTCGAATTATTGGATTTTTCCGCTTTTTACCTGCCTTATTTACTCCAGTTAAATTATATATATTTCATCATTTAACTCTACCCTTAGTGTTGACAGAAATGCGTATAAAAACTTGTCTTGCTCAAGAGTAGATACTTTAAGATAAGGCGAAAATAATCACTTAGTATCATTGAAAACTTGTTTTTAATCAAGCACGTTTAGGCATTTTTTTATAATGAGTAGTAAAGATGTCAATGAAACAGATTTTTTTAAAGGCGCGGATTGGTGTTTCTAAGCGCGGATCGAATATCTGAAGTCGCGATTTTCGCGGATAGGATTTTAAGATTTCTGTAACAGCCCTGAAAGTATATCAACATATACTGAAAGGATTTTAAATAACTATTATAGTTAATTTTATATGAGCATTTGAAATTTCGCTTCCTATACCTTGCCGGGTAAAATTGTCGACGCTTCACGCATCGAGCAAACTTTTCCCAGATGGCAGCACCGTACCTTCGTACACTCGAATTGATGCTGCTGCTGCTTTGTGACTTCCCTGAGCATAGAGTATCATCGTACCTGCCACACGATATACGAATGTGAAAATGGCAAAATTGGCAAAGAAAGCTCACAGTTAATACTGTGGAAGTGCTCATAAGAACAATAAGCTGAAAAGCAGGCTCTGTCCTAGTGAGGACGTTAATGCCAAGAAAAAAAATAAATATTTGTAAATGAAAATGTTGTTACTATTTCCAAAATGGTAGACGATACTCTATGCCCTGGGAAGTCAAGGAAATTCCCATTACGAAAAGATCCTGACCAAGAATCTATCCCAGATGGTGTCCGGCCATTTGGCCGAACGCCGTTTGGCCGAATGCCGTTTGGCCGAATGCCATTTGCCCGAACGGGTCATTTGGCGGAATGCCGTTTGGCCGAATCACGAAAAAAATGCGTCAACGCTGATAAGTAGGAGTCATTAGGGTGATTATAGAACGAAGCCACACCTTAAATTTTCAAGAGCACAAGACTTAAGAACCAAACAACTCTCCGCGTGGAAAATCTATCCCATTGTTCACCACCAGCAAGCAAGCAATTTGATTTGTATTCAACGCGAACTGTTGTCAGATTCTCTCGTCTTGTGCACTTGAAAATTCAAAGTTTGGCTTCCTTTTATAATCACCTTAGTGTGGCCCAATAACTAATCAGGTAATTCATTTGTTGATTTTGATAATGTGGCCGAACGTCATATTTGTCGCTATATAAGTGCTCCAAGAGTATAATTAAAACGATTCATTAATTCAGGACGAAGTTTTGAACTCGCGTCAAGACTCTAAGCTGATAATTGGTTCGTTTCTGGATTACCAACGGTGTGCTAGGTTTACTCCTGATTGATTTTCATCAGAATTTTTTTCTTCGTTTAAACATAGGCTATTCTTTCGATTTGTACTTATTCCATAAATATTGGCAATAATAAATCTTATATTATTATTGGGTATTTTACCTTCTTTAAATTATCGGCTGTTCTTTGTAGTTACTGATATAATAATTATTTGCATTACATTTGCTTTAATATTTATAAGAAATTATTCCTTCTTTTGATCATAGGCTGTTCTTTAATTTTTGAATATTTTTCATAGTTTATTGAAACTATGGCTTATAATACGCTCAGCAAGAGTCATAAAAAAAAACATATTTTTAGCACAAGGGTTAACATAGGTAAGATTTCATTCTCCTCCAATATTAAGTCTGCACCGTTGCTTTCGTATACCAATAATTCGAACGGTTCAGTGAACGTCAATAAGGCTCACTGTTTCTCCGTCGAGAAAAGAAGAAGCCAAAACTCGTGTTTGCTAGAACTTTAAATAAAATTGCTTAATACGATTCGAAGCATTGAAGCAAACCGATGCTACAGAAGGACGAATAAGTCTTAAACTGTCTTTTAGTTACTGTCAAAAGCTGACTACAAACGCAATGCGAAAACCTCTGCTGGCTACTATTACCGCTAGCAGAGAAGTTAACAATTGCTTTCATTTAGGATGCTCCTCTTTCAGCATTGACTATTTCTTGAACTAATACTAAAGAGCTGTACATAAATGATAATGTATCCTTCTTTAAAAAAAATTGTTCTTTAAAATTCAGCATTGAAATTCATTAAAAATTCATGCTAACTGTTATCTATTATCTATTGTTTTCATTTTCGGCCAAACGGCATTCGGCCAAATGACCCTTTCGGCCAAATGGCGTTCGGCCAAACGGCATTCGGCCAAATGGCGTTCGGCCAAATGACCCGGAACCCCTCCAAACTTGACCATTTTGTCTAATAATCAAATCCAATGTGTAGTTTACTCTGTCCAGTACTGTATGTTTCCGATTGACGGGTGTCTTGGCACCAGGCGATTGTTAGTAAAGATTATGATGCATTAAAATATTGGTATATATTACAGGATAATCCATCTATAAACCTATTACTCTCTTACTTACTTCACATTTGTCTAACTGGGCGTCACTGAAAACAGCATTTTGTATTATTTTTTTTCGCAAAACAAAATTTTGTGCATAGGGTTTCGATCTACTTCGTCGCAAGCGTTAACATTCGTCATATCGAATTTAAAATGTTTCACTATTGCGGATATTCAAACTTACCTGCAACCATGATTCTTTTGCCAAGTTTGTGAACGCTGTTATGATTCTTCCTCTTGTACACCAAAAATGCAATAGAACTGCTGTATTTTAATAAATAACTTCAGTGCAATTATTCGCTTTGCACTTTTTCACCGAAACCGCATGGACGAAGACGTACCGAGCGAAATCTAGCGATCGACTGAACCACGCTACATTACGATGCATATTTCTTCCAGCCCCTCTGTGAGACTTACTTTACCGGGCATTGATTTACACTATGGAAAATCTTTGTACATCTTCACTGAAGGATTTCATTCCAGTCACAAGTCGTAAATCTCTGAAAATTTCAAGAAATTCCCTCAACGACCGCATACAGTTGAGAACGTAAAGAAAGTTTTTCATCCGTCGATGGGGGCAATGAATTTTAAGGGAAATTCACATACACATTTCATCATGCTATGGGAAAGGAAAGGGATGCCAGGAGATCTTAATATTCTAGTTTATCCTTTTATTATAACGTTGAAGTGGTGTATTTTGACAACTCACTATGCCACAATGAACCGTTAACTGTGAGACGAATAGAAACTGATTGCGACACAGTTCGAAAGTCGTCATGGGAAATATTTTTAGCATCGGTTTGTATCAGAAAAAGTTCAAGGTCTCACTGATCAAAGCGTATACGATGGAAATTAGCATATCACCCCATAACGGTATTTCCATTCAGCATACGAAATATCAGGTACTTCATCGCGATTCAGCAATTTTATGACATACTAGTGGTCCCGGCAAACTTCGTATTGCCATCAAGTAGGCTGTTGGAAAACGTCAAAAAATCCCCCATACAAAATGAAACCTTAGTCTCCTCCCGTTTTCCCGATTATTCCGGAGGCTTTCCCGAACTTATTCCTCGTACGAACACGTCGCATCCCTTGTGGAGGGCAACAGTGAAAAACTTGCGTCAATCCGTTGACCCGTTCTCAAGCCATTTCGTGACATACGAACACCACTCCATTTTTATTTATATAGAAGATAGATAAGAAATAAATTTTGGTGAAAAAAGAACGAAAAAGTGCAAATCGAATCAAAATCCAATACTTCCTGAGGTCTGTACTAAACGAAAATATCGTAACTTTTTACCTGGAAATATGCATATGATACCGCTTAACCAATCAACGGCTTATGTATATGTTGCAGTTTTAAGCTCACATTTTCTCACGATGGCGTTGGTGGGACTGTCACCATAGATATAGCTGCGATTTCATACTCAGCATCGGTATGCCATAACAAATGCTGTTTAAGCCGCACTTTCTTCGATTGAAGATGTTTGACCTCAGCTAGTTCGATTCTGGTTATTGCCTGGGTGACTCCTAACGGACCCCTAAATGTTTAACGTTAAACGTCTAAAGGTATGCAATGTCCTATACACATTACGTAATTCGTTCGATTTTGTTCGAAACATAGGTACTAATTTAAATTAAAAAAAAAAACGATTTATTTATGTTGAATTCAATACCGAAACATGAAAATGAATGTTAATATATTCACAAACATAATTTTATACATATTCTCCTTGTTAGTTGAGATTTTTTTTTCGAAAGGATCCTCGAACGGCGGGACTCGAACCCACGACCTTCAGCTTGGGGGTGGGACATTTCGCATAGAGACGTTTCGCATAAGGACGTTTGGCATAACGGACATTTGGCATAATGGGAATTATATGCCTTCTTTAAAATGCTACCTGTTCTTGAATGAAACTACATTATGCGAAACATCCATTATGCCAAACGTGCGTATGCGAAACGTCTTTATGTGAAATATTTACCATGATGGTCGGCGTATTCAACGATGGTAACCATAATTTTTTTGAGCTGAGATCTTCGAACTCGCGAAACAGTAATCCTTTTGGCCATGTATCTGGAGTCTGGTCTCAAAGCGGCATCGCGGAGCTTTGGATCAATTCCGATCTTGTAGGAAATGAAGCTCAAGCGACTGGAATCAATCTCGGGTTTTACAAGTGGAATATGGTGCCATCGCTCTGCGAACAGTCTTTGACTAATTTTTCTATGGCTTCGGGTTTGACACTCGGATGAATACGGGAAAGAAACCCCAAAACAGCTGAATAGGTTCAGGGACGGTAATTATGGTGGCGTTTGACATTTCCTTAGTGCCCCCAAAAAGTTGTTTGGTGACAGCCGGATTGAGAACTAACTCATCATCACGGCGCCCTTTCGGCGGTGGTTGTCAAGAAGATGAAGCAGATTGTCGTAGAAAAGGGAAAGTTGGTGCCATTCGTCTGGACAATTGAGCGATTTGTTGTCCTTGTATCGCCAGTTACTTCCTAATCACGGCATGTACGATCTACTGTTTATCGGCTATACCCTTAAAGGCATCACCTAACGATGAAACGACCGATTTGAATTGTGAGGTTTTCATAAATTTCGTTCACTCGTCGCACATTCAAATCAAATTTGGGCTGTCATAAACGATTTTCACAAATGTTTTGTAGCTTTGTAGCCGACCATCTAAGGTGAATCATCCGTTCACAGAAAGCCATGCAAGTGATGCGTTCTTCATCGCTTTTTACCGGCTTCGCGCAGTGATCACAATCGTCGGACGTTTTGCTCTAACCGCGGTCGAGATGCTCTTAATTTTTGTACGGTAGCCCGGAAAATGCACAGTGGAGAAAAACAAAAGATCGATTTTAATTTTAGATATTATCACAATCAGGCTTGGGAACTGTGATCACAATTTCATTTCATTTCATCGATTCTGCCAGTTGACCAATACACAAAGCAGCAGCAGCATCAATACCATCAGACGTTGCGCTGCCAACGGTTCACACTCTGCTTGACAGCCTTCTCGAGGTGAATGAATGAAAAAAATGTTAAATAATTCAATCGCTAATATTTCGCTTGTGTTTTCAACTAATTGAAATCTATTGGCGCTAATAGCAAGAGCACAATCATTCCGTTGCGATACATATAAACAAGTTCAATTTCATGCTCCCTTTATCGAGCAAAAATGTTAAACCCCGAAAACCGGAAAAATCGTGTCACCACTGTGCTCAAATCATTTCACATTCGGGTTTGAAAAAACGTTGCGAAGAAAAAGATTACAGTTTTGAAAAGCCGTGACATTTTTTTTTTTGTTTTGAACGGTCATGGTTTGCTTTGGATTTTGATGGTCGTGTAGAAAAATGTGAATGTCGAGGTGGTAAATGTACAGTACAGTACATTTCCCATCCCTGATCACAATACACATACATTTTTTCCCGCCAAGTCCTCATTTTTGCATGAAACGTCGAGAAATGGTTTTACTTTTTTTGCACGGTTTTTGAAATTTTGAACTCGCATCTCCCGTGCAAAAGCAGAATCGGGTGTATTGAGCGATAATTGTCTAGTATACACTGGAACGTGAGAAGTTTACTCATCGGAAGATACGAGAAACTGCTAAAAACTACCGGTTTTATACGGGTAAAAACGAATTAAAACGGCGGGAATACACAAATACACAAATCAACAACCATTCTACTTTGCACTGTTTGCACTTTTGTGGAGATGCAGAGGTAAACACAGTCTTCGAACAGCGAAGGTTACGCACTAATATTCCTTAATCCCCAAAATCTCACCCGACTGCAAGGACGTGTCCAGCGCCGTTGATTCTTTGTGCATGTTTACTGATTTCAGTCAATCACGGAATAGATACAGGGGATAGGCAAAATGATTGAGATAGGCAAAATTTTGCCCAAATTCAAATGCTTATAACTTTATGAAAAATGAATGAAATTGGATGCATCTGGAAGCAGTCGACGGCAAATTTGGTCCAGTTTTAGGAACTTCCTTGGCCATGCATATTGGCCACTGGACACCGGAGGTGTTCCGGATTTTCTGAGGTCATGTCCAAATGTCATTTTTTTCTGTCGCTTGTATTTTTGTGTGGTGTAAAGTTAGATAGATGTTTGCAATTTTCCTAGAAACTAGAACTAATAGGAAGTTGAATGCCACCGGACGCATTAAGATTGGTTGGAAATCTTCAGAAATATGACCATTTCCGTAAAACTGGTTCCGGAAAGCATGGTCAGTCATGTTTGTATTTCCAATCATGTAAATATTATCCGGAGCTATATCCAAGTGGACATCAACCTTAAAAATGATGTTTCCTGCAGCGTATTCAGAACCATTAGATGCACAGACCACTCTATAGAAGGTTCCAGGTGCCCTGGGGGAAGTGGTCAATTAGGAACATATCTGGAACCATATCAATATGGGCATCAAACTTCATGATTTTCAAAGGTTATGCTTTCCGAAGCATTTCCAGCACCACCGGCTGCCATGACCACTTTATAGTAGATTCCAGGTGCCCCGGGGATGTGGCCAATTCAAAACATGCCCGAAAACACATCAATATGGGTAAAAACATCAAGATTTTTGAAGGTGATGCTAATAGAAGTTTTTACAGCGCAACTTATTTATATGACCACTGTATAGTAGGTTCCATGGGCCCTGGGGGATGAGGTCATGTTTCGAGTTGGCCACATCTCTAGGAGCCCCTGGAATATACTATAGAGTGATTATTATATCTTGTGGTTCTGAAAATGCTCGCCATTTTCCAAGTCACATGGATCTTACTGTTTATGGTAGAATGTGATTCTAAACAGATGAACGGACATGTTCCGAATTGGCCACATCCCCCGGGGCACCTGGAACCTACTATAAAGTGGTTATGGCAGCTGGTGATGCTGGAAATGCTTCGGAAAGCATAACCTTTGAAAATAATGAAGTTTGATGCCCATATTGATATGGTTCCGGATATGTTCCTAATTGACCACTTCCCCCAGGGCACCTGGAACGTTCTATAGAGTGGTCTGTGCATCTAATGGTTCTGAATACGCTGCAGGAAACATCATTTTTAAGGTTGGTGTCCGCTTGGATACAGCTCCGGATAATATTTACATGATTGGAAATACAAACATGACTGACCATGCTTTCCGGAACCAGTTTTATGGAAATGGTCATATTTCTGAAGATTTCCAACCAATCTTAATGCGTCCGGTGGCATTCAACTTCCTATTAGTTCTAGTTTCTAGGAAAATTGCAAACATCTATCTAACTTTTAGGGGAAAGGTATTCAATATCGGCAGTCGAAAGTCGAAAGTCGAAAATAAAAAAGAGAACATCTATCTAACTTTTTTTTTTTTTTTAAGGCACTCCGTGCTCGTGGCCACTACTGTGCCGGAATCAGTTTATCTGTATCTTCCTTACCGATACAGTTCTATTTTTAACTAATCTATATTTACATTTGCTTTCACTCTCTTCTGCTCTTTTGCTCTCACACCGAGCAGGTAGGAGAGTGCTCTGCTGTTGGTCCAATCGATTTCCATAAGCCATAGTCCATTGCTCTCGCGGTGGTTCGTTTTGCCGTGTTCCTGAGTCGTTTGAGGCTAGCTGCCTGCGAAGTGGGTCAGTTTGTCTCAGTCACCATCTGAAACTGACGGAGGATGGATGAGCTCCCCTCCTAAGCACGGTCCTCCGTGCGGCGTCTTCTGGTGGCTGGACGGGTTATTTTTTGGAGGGGCTGGGAATTGAATCCATGACCTTCCGCTTATGAAGCGAAAGCGTAACCTCAAGGCTACGGACCCCCCTATCTATCTAACTTTACACCACACAAAAATACAAGCGACAGAAAAAATGACATTTGGACATGACCTCAGAAAATCCGGAACATCTCCGGTGTCCAGTGGCCAATATGCATGGCCAAGGAAGTTCCTAAAACTGGACCAAATTTGCCGTCGACTGCTTCCAGATGCATCCAATTTCATCCATTTTTCATGAAGTTATAAGCATTTGAATTTGGGCAAAATTTTGCCTATCTCAATCATTTTGCCTATCCCCTGTATGTGTAGTCAGTCTAAGCTAAGCTAAGCTAAGTGAATTACTTACTAAATATCTTGAAGTATACAACAGATGGGCTGTACGCTAGTAAATGATGAATGTTATTCGATATTAAAGGCCACATTCTTGAGCTTTCATCTTCACTTTAGCAAATTGATCAACATTCTTAATCACAAACCACTGCATTTTGTGAGTTTCGTATACACTTCGTTTCGTTCGCAAACTTAATTTTATTAGAGCATAGCTAGTGAACCGTCTGTTAGCCGGACAAATTGGCGCCATCTTTCTAAATGGAAACATCACTCCTCATGAATGAAAATGTCACATTTTCTTGATTACATCTGACAACTTAAACGAACCACGTACGCTTCTCGCTCGGTTCACCTTCTCAGTGAACTTTCGCGTCCTTGTGCACTCTTAGGCCATCGCATCGCTTCGAGCGACTTATTACTCTCCCAAGGTCACCCAACTACTACTAACCCAGCCAGTGTGGGTCACTTGGTATCATAAAATATGCTAACGATGTGCACTTTTTCCCTCGAGCATTATTATGTTCAAGGAGCGAATCATTACTAATTGCTGTCGACGTCTTAATTAAATCCACTTTCGCTCAAACATCTCCGGCGGATGGATTATCCTTTTTGCCGACGACACCATGATAAGGGGTGAAGGCATTTTCCTCCAGAAGAGTATTACCCTTTAATTATTCATCCTCAGTAATTTTCTCCGCTTTCCCTTTTCCTCATCCACAGGTGCGAATAATGAAGCTGTTGGACCACCCGAACATAGTCAAGCTGTTTCAGGTGATCGAAACCGAAAAAACACTCTACCTGGTGATGGAGTACGCGTCCGGCGGCGAGGTGTTCGACTACCTGGTCCTGCACGGGCGGATGAAGGAGAAGGAAGCCCGCGCCAAGTTCCGACAGATCGTGTCCGCCGTCCAGTACTGCCACCAGAAGCGAATTATCCATAGGTGAGTTACCCTTTAAATCTGAATTTTGAACAACAAGTCCTAATGTGTGATTCTTGTTTTCCCCCCTTTTCAGAGATTTAAAGGCAGAGAACCTGCTGCTCGATAGTGAAATGAACATCAAAATTGCCGACTTTGGTTTCTCGAACCAATTCACGCCCGGCTCCAAACTAGATACCTTCTGCGGTTCGCCTCCGTACGCCGCACCGGAACTGTTCCAGGGCCGAAAGTACGACGGTCCCGAGGTGGACGTGTGGTCGCTCGGCGTCATCCTGTACACCTTGGTCAGTGGGTCGCTCCCGTTCGACGGGGCGACGCTACGAGAGCTGCGGGAACGAGTCCTCCGGGGAAAGTACAGGTAAGGGGTTGCAAAATCTTCTCATGTTGGGTTGCATCGATTACAATGCGGAACATTTTTTTGTCTCAAGCTCCAAAATTCTGTTATTTACTCGAATTAGGTTTGCTGAATCCATTGTCGTTTTCAAAGTCATCATAGAAAATCTAGTTGTTGAGACACTCAGCGCTGGTAGCAGGTCTTTTTTAAAGACATTATTTTGACGTAAGTCTCTATTTCAACCAAAATGGTATCCAAACTCACTTTTTTTTCCGTATTATGCTCGAAATTAATCCTGCTGCTAAATTCTAGAGGATCCAGAGCAACTTTCAGCGACTATAACGTCTCTATTTCACAGGTACCTTAGGAAAATCTTTTTAGATTCGTCGAGGAAAAGCTTCTCTAGTGATTTCTACAAAGGTTTCTTACGGCATGAAAGTATGCCTCATCCAGAGATCTCTTCAGAAATTCTTCTAGTGATTCCTCCACTGAGCCTCCCAGATTTTTTTTCAGCGGTTAACTTCAATGGATGATAGATGTTTTTTTTTCAAATTTTCTACCGATGAGTGAATGAATCGATGTTCGACGCTATTTTAAAATCCAATATGGCGACTTCCGGTTTGTTGAAATCACTCCAAACTCGTGCAAAATGAGTATTTTTGGAACGGAACCGACGAGTAGGTGACGGATATCGATATCCAACGCCATCTAGGAATCCAAGATGGCGACATCCGGTTTGTGACATCAAAGCCATGCAATATGGTATTTTTGGAATGGGTCCGATGAATAAATGACGGAAATCGATGTCCGGCGCCATTTTAGAATCCAAGATGACGACTTCCGGTTTGTGGAAATCACTTCAAACTTACGCAATATGCGTGTTGTTCGAGTAACACTAACAAGACAGCCTCTGACCAAACCGTTAGCCAAAAGGAAGGACGTTTCAAGTTATATTGTTTCGTATGGTATGCCCTCTTCAACATCAAATAAAATTTCTCTCGCCGTTCCCTTACGGTACCTATCTATCTAGTTTTCATTGCTTTTTCCTCCTTGCTCTCTATTACTTTGAGCAAAAACAGACCGATATGCCTGTAATAAAATCAAATATAAACATTACTAAAAATAACCTTTGAATCAGTGGCGATTCCCTAACCTCAAATCTACCTGTTCAACGAATAGAAATTCTTGAATTTCAGTAACAAATTTGCATCTTTTAAAAAGAGATCTGTTAGAAACGACGATTCCAATGATTTATCGTTTGCTTTATAATCTAATTATGTTGAATTAACCATTTTAAGATTCGTAGAACAGGTAAAAAGTGAGGTTACGAGTCGCCTCTGCTTTCAATAGTTCCACATCATGAATGTAGACGTACTTGTTTAATCTTCTACCAATATCTTACGAAATCTTTTCACCACGAGACAAAAATGCATAACTAATTTCAAGTAAGGACCGTATTTTCCTCCTTATCCATGGATCTCATCAACGACCAAAGGTAACTCCCAGATCTTGTTCCTCTCTCTCTAATTAACACCCTTCCCGTGGTGGTTGTGGAGATGCAGAGGTATTCTCGGTCTCTGAGAGCAACAATCATTACACACTAACATTCCTTTCCCATCCCAACTGACCTTCGAGAATAAGCGGAAAGTCCCATATTTTATTCATTTGAATCGAAGTGCAATTCTTACCAGTTCAGATCAATCACGGAGTAACAACCATTGACATGTACAGTCAGTCTATGCTATGCCATGCTATCCTGCATGCTTGCTGGTTTAGATCACTAGAAAGTTTCATAAATCATAGTTTATTCAAGTGAATAATTCTAAAAACAGTTTTTTATACAACTTTGGCTCTTGAGAGCGGCATCGGATTCAGCAACCCTAAATTTACTAGAGACACATGATTTGAGCCTTGATATACGCAAACATGTTATTCACGTTACGCTCTGTTATACTTATCACTGTTCTTTTTCCATTCCACAGAATCCCCTTCTACATGTCGACAGACTGCGAAAACCTGCTGAAGAAATTCCTCGTCCTCAACCCGGCCAAACGGGCCAGCCTCGAGTCCATCATGAAGGACAAGTGGATGAACATGGGATACGAGGACGACGAGCTGACACCCTACGTTGAACCTAAGCCCGATCTGAAAGATCAGAAACGGATAGGTAAGACGGGTACTGTATTCCCCACTAATAATATTCACTTGCTGGCGTAAATCCGTTTCGTGTTCGTTTTCTTCCGTTTTGTTCGTTCCGTTTTTTGTTTTCTGATAACCCGTGAAAGTCGTGTTCTCGCTCGTTTCCTCCCACGTTTTTTGCCCCTCATGTGTTCCATTTACCATACTTCAGAACAAATCGAGTTTTTCAGATGTCCTACTCTGAATCCTTGTTGGACGAAGTTTCAACATGTTTTTGTAAAATTGTTTTGTAATTTGTTTGTTTTTTTTTTTCTATCAAGTTTTTTATGTTTTCCTTCATTTGATATTACTTATGTTCTTTAAGTTCGTTCACTTTCTATTTTCAAAATTTATTTCATTCCTACTCTTTATCGTACTTCTCTTTACTCTTATCGAATACATTACTTACAAGAGACACAGCTGACATTTATTCAGTCATTTCAACTGCGTGCGAACGAAACACCTAAGAAACCTAGCCCATCTACAGTTCGCAAACATCCACCATATTCACAGTTTCCTAGTTTTCATTCGATCATTTCTCTTTCCCCTCCAACGACAAAGTCTTTCGTTTCGGTACTCCTGATTTACCCTGTCTCTGTGTCATAGAACTATCACGTTAACCTCATTTAACATAATAACTGCGAGATACCGCGGCAGCTGATGAAACCGCAGCTCCATCGCGAGGCCCAGTTTTATGGGCTCAAAGTTTTAGATTCATTACTTACAGCAAGCACGACTGCTGCCTCTTCTGTGCGGCAAACAGAAGGAAATTCGTCAGGAGGACATAGCAACCACTACTGACTGCCACCACAACAGATCACCTACTGATCACCTTAATCGTCGTCGCGTGATCCAATCAACCTGCTGCTGTAACACAATCTCTGTCTTTCTCTCTTTACTGTTTAACAAACTTACTTATCCGATACCCGTTCTAAATGTTTCATAGTTTTCGGTTCTGTTTCATTTGTTGGTTTTCTGTTTCGTTTTGATTGTGATCCCCGAACCCTTGTAGTGTCGTTTTTTTATTGGTTCTTATGTCTACGTGTATATTTTACGTTTCGTTCGAGGAATGCTTCCCCATATTCAGAACAGTTTTGAATGTGAATGCAGTTTTTGGATGGTTAATGGAATGTTTTATTGTTTTCTTTCAAAATCCATTGTTATTAATTGTTCCCCCGTAACAACATTGCTAGATTAAACATAGGCGCGTCGGAAGTGTCTTTTGGTTTTGGTCGCTAAATACCGTTAAGAAGGTTTAGGATTTGATCATGTGGTCTGATGATGTGAAAAACTGTGGTGCTTCTAAATTGTTTTCTGATGAAATGTACAAAATGTTTCAACAATTAGTTTTCAAAATATTTGGAAAGGATAAAATGTTGGCCTGGGGCCTTCCTTAGCCGAGTGGTTAGAGTCCGCGGCTACAAAGCAAAGCCATGCTGAAGGTGTCTGGGTTCAATTCCCGGTCGGTCCAGGATCTTTTCGTAATGGAAATTTCCTTGACTTCCCTGGGCATAGAGTATCATCGTACCTGCCACACGATATACGAATGCGGAAATGGCAACTTTGGCAAAGAAAGCTCTCAGTTAATAACTGTGGAAGTGCTCATAAGAACACTAAGCTGAGAAGCAGGCTCTGTCCCAGTGGGGACGTTGATGCCAAGAAGAAGGAGAAGAAGAAAATGTTGGCCTGATATTCGTAAACTTGTTCAGAACAAAATCATAGGTACTAAACAATAGTCACAATTTTTATATCAAAATATAAATTGTAAGAAATTTACTACATTTTACTGAAGTTCGTCATGTTTTTACCTATATTCGATAACTATTGTTCGATGATATGTCAATTGCATGAAAGATGGCAAGGTATCATAGTGAAATTTCATAATGATGAGAAATTCAATTACAGAAACATTTTAGTTAACAGATGGAACAAACTTTTGGGGAAAAGTATCTGCTAACATTTAATGGTATCCTTTTGAAAACTTTGCATTTTATCTTGCCCCACCCGTTTCAACTTGCCGCGGTGTACCTTACAAAAAATAGGCGCTTTTCATAATATTCAGTTTCATGCATGTTCATGTATAACTTTTTGTAATTTATTGTTTTATTACGTTACGTTAGCCTGTTAGTCATCCAATATATCAGGTCAATGCATTTATATCTCCCAATAATGGAATGATTCAAGAATATTCTGCTCAAACAAAATTTAAAATTTAAAGCTCGACGCAGAATATACTATGCGTATCAATGAGAACGTAACGCTAAGAAAAGGAAAGAAAGGCAAGGAAGGATCAATGAGAAATTATTGATAGTAAAAAAGTAAATTAAAGGAGTGCCTTTCTTGCCCGGAGGAGTGCTCAACTTGCCGCTCAGCGTAATGAGATTCAATTTTTTTTTTAACCTGCTGTGTTTATGGATGATAGAAAACACGTTATATAAACGGTTCCATGTCATTCAAATGAAAAATAATGGTCATATTCAGCAAAAAATTGGTATATCCTTAAGGTGCTCGTGTTGCCCCGTCCTACCCTACCACGTTTAGGCAATCAGTAAACAGCCAACCTTTTTTACCTTCCCCCTTTTTTCGCTCAGAAATTCCTACTTACGCTCCTGCATGATGGCGATGCACTAGAACCAATGTGTTATGGGTATTTCTGGAACGGCACCGATAAAGAGATGCTAGAAATCAATGTCTGACGCCATCTTGGAATCCAAGATGACGACTTCCGGTTTGTAAAAATCATTTGAAATCCATGCAAAATAGGTATTCACGATTCGTTTCCGTAATTTACTCATCGATCCGTCTCGTATTGTACGGGTTTCAAATGATTTTCACAAACCGGAAGTCGCCATCTTGGATTTCAAAATATTGTCAGAAATCGATTTCTGGCATTTACTCATCGGTTCCGTTCCAAAAATACTCAAACGGTAAAAAATCAGCACGTTTGATTGAATTAATTGATTTCCTGACACAATTCATAACACCAATCACCATGATTTGAAGAGTTCTAACTTTGGATAAGCTCTATTTTCTTTAGTGAAGAAACTGAAGTGAGAAGTCGTTGACTTTGAACATCATGCCTCTTGTATGGAAGGAAAGAAACCATTGACAGCTCGCTGTGGAAAGACATTACGATCAAATCAACCCTTTCTAATAGATGGAAGTTGGTGTCGATGTAAGATACAAGACATACAATCCGAATATTGAAGGTTCAAGTCTAGGTCGTTTGTTTTTCCTTTTTTAAACTTTGAGTGAAGAACTAGCCAAATTGAGTTAAAATTAACGATAATAAAGCTAAAATATGTTTTTTTATACTTCGGATCAAACATGCAAAGTTAAATCCAAGAGCTGTCACTTTGATATTGTCAAGATTAATCTGTAGTGCAAAACTAAAAGCAGAACTATTAATTCCATCATTACCGTGCATATTATTTTACCAAATATATGGCGTAGGTTACAAGTGTCGGCAGTCGCCACCTTGGATTTCAAAATTGCGCCAGACATCGGTTTTCGGCATTTACTCATCGATCATGTTCCAATTATAACCACATTGCGAGGGTCCCAAGTGGTTTTCACAAACCGGGAGTCGCCATCTTAGATTCTAAAATGACGTCAGACTTAGTTTTTCGTCATCCCTATTGACACCCTTGAGAAGAGCCACGGATAAACCTCACCTCTTCGCAAAACTCCTTGAGAACAACCGACAACTTTTTTACACCTTTCATTATTTTTACTACTTTTTACAAATTTTGAACTTACGCGCACTCTCTTTTTACGCTCCATTTCTCCAGTTAGGGCGTAAAAATAAATTTCTACTGCGGAATTCATACAGGAATGCGTCCAGAAGAAAGATTGGTCAAACATCTCATCTGATCCGATGCGACCTTCAGAAAACATCTATGAGATGATTAAGTGGATTTCCATTTCTCTTTCTACTATGAAAAATGTTTGGAGCTATTCCCTTCTTCATAATTTTTGAAGTGATTTCTAAGTTAAGCATATTTATAGAAACTCCTGTAGTATTTTTTGAATAATTGTTCTTTTGCTGGGAAAACTCTTGGATAAATTGAATAAGCTACACTGATTTTTGAAGAAACTGCGACAAGAATTTCAAAAATATTCTCTCTAACGTAGGTATATCTTTTGGAGGTTTCAGAGAAGGAGTAATTTGTTTCGGAATCCCTTAAGGCATTCTTTAAGGAGTCCTTGAGGTATCGAACTTTTTTAAAGAAATTTTTGTGGAATATCTGTAGTAACTCCTAAAAGAATCTGAAGGCGAATTTCTGGAGAAATCTCTGGTGTTGTAAGTAAAATTATAATTTGACGAAAATTTGATGAAAATTCTTAGAGAATTCAATTGACTTATCAAATTATCTGAAAGAATCACTGGATAAATGCCATGAGGAATGCTCAGATACATTAGGTGGCCTTTTAGGAATATCGAATCTCTATCGCAAATATAATAATCTTGAAGTAAACCAGGTGAAATTACTGAAGATTTCCTGGATAAACTATATTAATAGTAACTGCAGTAATGGCTTGAAATAATCCCTAGAATTAAATTACATCGAAAGAAAAATCATGAAAGTGAAATGAAGCCTGATATATTTTCAGTAGACTCTTTAAAGGTTTCGAAAACCTGCTTTTAAAATCATTCAAAATTTGGCCCCCTTTCTGTGGGCATCAGGCTCCCGGAGCATTCTATGAAGGAGTCAGTATTCTCAAATCTTGGAGTTAGAACATTCTCAAATATTTTCACAATATTTTTTTTTACGTGGAGGTCAGGAGCTTTTTATCTAAGTACCACATCTACCACATTCACAACTGAATTTTGTTCACGAGATGATCGAAATAAATAACTTCGCATAAAATTTAGGCTCCCTTGCACCAATAGTAGACCTAGTGTTCCTATAGTAGCACTACTAGGTGAAACTATTTTTTGTCAAAGAAAATAATTGAAAAAATAACATTTTTTCACATCAAACATATAAAAGTTTCGTAAAAAAACGCCGTGAAGCTTGTGCTACTACCTATAGGAACTAAAATTAGAAATAGTATTACTATAAACACATGTACAAAAATATGAGTTTTCGTAATTTTCATCATATTTTTTCCACAAAACTAAGATAAAACAACTACCGAAAAGCTAAACATTACATATAATTTGCAATTAGATTAGATGGACAAATTGATGTGAAGCTTTGCGAAAAAGTTACACGTCTTTTCAGTGAGAATCGAACTCACGACTCCCCGATCTTTAGTTGGGGCGCGTTACCACTACGCCATGAGAGGACTCATGAACGCAGAAGTTAACCTGAACTCGATTTCAGCTCAATAACGTGGTCCTTTTTCGCAAAGTGCACCTCTTTCGGAAGAATTAGATGCCCATCCCAACACAACGCTTTCTATATATATCCGATGCCTAGCCCGAGAGCGCATTGTTTTTAGGTATAGGAATAGCATACTACACAGGTTGAGTCGTGAGTTCGATTCTCACTGAGAAGACGTGTAACTTAACGTGTAACGTGTAACTTAACTTAGACGTGTAACGTGTGGGGGAGTCGTGAGTTCGATTCTCACTGAAAAGACGTGTAACTTTTTCGCAAATCTTCACATCAATTTGTCCATCTAATCCAATTGCAAATTATATGTAATGTTTAGCTTTTCGGTAGTTGTTAAACTTCCACTCGGTTGGTTAGCCGTAAACCACGATTCATAATTAAAAACAAGTATTTATCGAGCAACGGACTCATGTTCCGTAACCGGTCGTTTGAGAACGTCGCGACCCATTGGAAACCCACACAATAGATACCTCAGCCAGCGCAGTTGCTGGCATAGTGTCATTAATATTCTGCATAGGGAATTTTCTCATACATTTTGTATGGGACAGTTTTAGCTGCAAAATTGCGTTTTCTCGAAAAGGACGAATGGAAAAAAGGACGAATTGAAAAAAAAAAAACGGTTCATTCCGACAGAATATTTTGAAAGTTTCAAGGTGTTACAGTTCTGTCGGGATGCTTACCCATGTCTAAAAAATCTGAGGAAACATGTTTCAATAATAATCTAAATTTTGGTACCGTGATACAAATTAAAGAATATTTCACGAGTTTTATCAAAATTATGAAATTCCGTGAAGGCAGAACTCTTGGTTTATCCATTCAAACACATTAATGAAGGTTTAAAAGATAAATATTTCGCTACTCGCTCAGTTGTTGAAACTAAAAACGAAAGCTCGAAAATTGTGTTCCCAGGGCAATTTTGTCGTTTCCTAAGCCACGAGTTTTGAAATATTTGCCGAAACCCCAAATATAGTTTCATTTCAGATGCCTAATTGTCACAGTATAAGCATGAAAAAAGGTTGTTCAATCAAATAAAACAAATAGTTTAAGATTGGAATTGAAAGTTTAAAAGAAAATGATAAATTGAGGCGAAGACGAATGGAAGACAAACCTCAAATTTTCTCGAGCACAAATCTGGAGAACCGTACCTCTGTTGAAAATTTGAGGTTTGGCTTTGATTCATCTTCCCCTTAATGGAAGATTGACCAATGTAAATCTCACTTAACGATTTTCATAGGAATAAAAGTCCAGATTACAAACAGAGTGGCGATGAAAAACAGATGCTCCGCGCAGCAATTTTATTTCAAAAAGTGCTCCGAGAGCCTAAAAGGCTGAAAACCCCGGCTCTAGTAGAATTTGAAGAACCTAGAATATCCCATGTTCACCAAATAAAATATATAGGCTTCTTTTTCTTGCTGTTACTGGAACAGCAGCTGCATTTTAGCTCTTATTTTTTTAAATTATTATGTGAGATCTTTCTATGATAAAGTTGCATTTTTGAGCTTGTATATCATAAGACAGAAAAGATGACACTTCATGCCCTGGGAGGTCAATGGAATTTTGAGAACTAAGAGATCTTATTTCAAAGCTATTGAAAAACCCAAAATTTCAAATTGCCCGTAGATCATTTGACTCTGGACATTTAAATTGACATTTCTTTTAAACTGATATTCATGGCGGCTTTCTTCAGTTTCCCAACATTAATCAACTCAAATATTGATTCCATCTACTAATGGAGTAAATAACTCGCAAATCAATTCAGTTAATAACATTCGTCAGAGGCACACAGCGCCATCATTTCACTTTCCAGGAATTCCATAAAGAGGCACCACAATTTTCGCTACTGGTAAACAAGTTCTTCCCATCAACCGCGTCAGAACAGCTTCTCGTTGCTTCCATTGAGCCATCACAGCCCGCCACCGACTTTCCTAGAGGGTAAAGCTTTTCCTAACGAAATCTCAAATCAAACAGCAAGCGGACACGACACGATACGCCACACAGAGGACAGTTTCGTGTGTAGTCCTTTTCCGTTCCAGTTTATTTGATTACAAGAGCTTTTAGGCTCGCTGTGTCGTGGCGGCGGCGGCGTTTGTTGACTTTACTAGGAAGTGTACTGTGGCGTAGCCCGCAATCCATCATCTCAGTTAGTAAACAGCCCAGATAAGTCCCCCTTCATCTATCGCTGGGTGCTGTTGGGAAATGGATCCCCCCGGTCTTTCTCTGACTGTTGGGCCGAATACACATGTAAAGATTAGGAGGATTCGGGTTCTTAATAGAGTCAGATGGTTATCAACTAATGCCGGACACGTGCGGCACGTTTTCTTCTTGAAATCTACTGGTATCTTCATAGTTAACCTGTTATTTTTAGGGAGAAAGGAATTTCCCTAACTTGAATAGATTAGGAGATGAAATAGGATCATCAAATAGTCTGTCCGCTCTCAGGTCGTCCAAGTAGGATCATCGCTAGCAAATTCACATCGGCACTATACTAACCCTATAATATGTTAAAACTTAAATATATTCCAAAAAAGCATACGTTTACTACCAATGATATAATCAATGCTCGTTGAACGTTCCATTCGTTATAATCATGTTGAATGTTTGTTGTTGTTCAATGTTTATACCAAAAAAAAATCCGAATTGATAACTGAGAAAAAACGTTTCTAAAATGTTTCTATTTTCGTTCTTTTTTCTTTTTATCTTATTTTCGTCACAACCACCACCAACCACCACTACCACCAATCACCAAATCACCATATCTCGCCATGATCGACGCGTCCAAAATCGATAAAACCCAAAAAAAAAAACAAATCGAATTCGAATCATCATCGACCTAAACCAATATCGTGTGTGTCCCTGGATACGACGCTGCGCTGACGCCCCGTCCTCGTATGATGCTGCTGCTAATCTGGTTATTGGGCGAGTACAGAAGCGTTAGTCGCGATGGGCTATAATAGGCAAGACATAGAAGAATCATTGACATTCACACGATACGATGATGTTTTCGCCACTTACCTACTACTCGGAAGAAAGAGCACCGACGTAAGTTTTTTCCTCTTGAGCACCTCTCTCTCTCTCTAGTAACTTGCGTCTGCAAAAGTATCTTAAGAAGTAAAGTTTTTACGTGTGTGTAATTTGTGTATTTTTGATGATATTTTTTGTTGTACTGTTTTTGAGTTTTAATCTTTATTGGGTGTAATTTTGGTTTTACTTTTGTATTTTTCGAACAAAGTTTTAGTTCTAATTTCAAATTTTCTTTCGTAGGTAGTAAATTGAGAAATGTTCGGTCAGTAAAGTCTGATTATCGAATTCCTTCCTAAAAATAATCTTCCCGAACAATTCGAGTTTCATAACATGATCTAGGACGAACATAACGAAATTCAATCGTCATCCGCTCATTTTCATTGAATCGTATTCGTTTTAACAGAGAACATTCACATTATAGTGCTTTGAAACGCTGATAATCGCACCGATTTGTATGTAGTTGGTAGATAGAGTTTATTTGAAATTAGAACTATTAATTTTTGGGTTATATTTTAGCGCTGCTGTTGAACGTTGAATACTCCAATTGGATACTTATTCTATTTATATCTAGGGCTCTTACTACGCCTATTATGCTTAATACCGTAGAACAGGGCAATTTTGATAATGCGGTTCGCATAGCATACTCTATGTAATGATTTAATGCTCATTGGTCGTTTTTCATGCAAATTGATTATTTGGAGACCTGCATCTCGGCTTTTAGTATTCTAAAATATTGACTTGAAATTTTCACCGCTGCACACTGGTTCAGAGCCCGAAAAACGTGCGTTTTTTTAGTTTTCGATGTCTAAACGTGATTTAAAATGGGTAGTTTATTCTGAAGAGTTCAAAGATTTTGCTTAAGCTCCTAGCAGTGCAGTGTGAAAATATTTTTTTTTTCTATATTTGCTCAAATCGAGTAGCAGTCTTCAGCAAAGTTGTAGATAATAATATTTGATTCTATTTTCTTTCTTTGTACGAACATTTGTTCAAGAGTTACAGAGCATTTGGTATAAAATACTCCTAAAACCATTTTTTTTTTCAAATAACTCTTTCCTTAACAGTTTTAGCAAAAATGTATATTCTAGCAAGATGTCTACAATCGAAAAATCATTGTTTTTGTCTTGAGGGCACCAACTTTCTATCTCGTCTTATTTCCAAGTTATTATAAATTTTAGTTAAACAATAGTCATTTTTTGTTTCATTTTGTTCCGTCGTGTTCCAAGCTTTTTTTTTTGAATAACTTCACAGAACAAATATATTAACGCAAGTTTCTATGATATTTTGAGACAAAAGGTGACTATTTTTTAGCTAACATTGATAATAACTTGAAAATAAGATGAGATAGAAAGTTGGTGTCCTCGACAACTTTCTAGAATAAACATTTTTGCTAAAAAAAAATATGTGAAAAAATCTAGTTTTAGGCGTATTTTATACAAAATGCTCAGTGACTCTTGAACAAACGTTTGTACAAGGCTGGTGTCTTGGAAGAAGCATTTTCAGTTATCATTATCTACAACTTTGCTAAAAACTGCTACTCGATTTGAGCAAATATAGAACAAACAAATATTTTCACACTGCACTGCTAGGAGCATAGATCGCAATTATTTTAAGATCAAAAGAAAGCTTAAGAAATATCCTCCAACTCTTCAGAATACACCACCCTTGTTAAATCACGTTTAGACATCGAAAACTAAAAAAACGCACGGTTTTCGGCCTCTGAACCAGTGTGCGCTGCTCAGAAATAATCCAAATTTTACTCATATTTCAGAAACAAACTTTTCAGCTATCGCAAATCTCCCTTTTTGCACAAACCGGCATTACTTTAATTTTGAATTGATTCGTAAACAAAAAGTTTCAAAGAAACGTATTACTTCACTTTTGTTTTATCAAAATGATCAACTTTGCTTAAGGGTGTATTTGTCATTTTTGAAAGTTTTTATGCAATGTTGGTAAACTAACACTCAAATCTCAATCATTGAGTTCTCCCGCGCGAGCAAACTCATTTGCGATCTCTCACGCATAAGATTTTTATGCAAAATCACTCGCTCACACTCAAGCTGTCAAAAATTATTCAATCATAAAACTCATCGGAAATCTGTCAAACCCCAATGGAATTGTTTATATTAATAGGGTTTGTTATAACTCAATGAGTCAAACGAATGAGCCGACTCGTGCATGATGCTTTAGCCGTTGAGTTGCGTGAGCTACAACTCAAGTGTGAAAAAAGTCAAACATTAAAAATAAGCATTTGAGATTTTTGCAACGCTGTTTTGATATAGATTTTATACAGTTTACCGGTTTTTCCGTGAGATAATATAGGGCTCGAACTTTTACCCCGTAGATATGAACTTTTCACCCATGGGCCAAAAATGGTATACTTAGAAACATTTATGCAAATACAAATATACCTCAACACATCTTTATGATAAGTCGATATTTTTTATTTGATTCCATTCAACGAAAGCTCAACGGAATATTAAAACGTTCATATCTAAAACGAACAAATAGCATTCAAATTGAGCTAGACAGCCCAAAAAGCATAACTCTCGCGTAACAATTCAAAAGGGCCAATCCTCAGATCGTTGACTCTGAGAAAGTTCGATTTGAATATTATCTACCACATTTTCAATTTCTATTTCTCAGTATTTAAATCAATCAATGTGATTTCGTGCTAGTTGAGTGACGATTTACTATTACTACACGCTAATAATCTATTTTATTCTGAAAACTGACAAAAATGTGAAAAAATTATGTGTTTAAATGCTTGGCCCATTTTTGATTTTCAACAAGGCACGGGCCTTTTTATGGCCAAAAATGAATTTTATTAGCGTGCTTGGCCCAAGGCTGGGCCTTTTCTGTTTTCAATGAATGAGCAAGTGACAGTTTGCGAAATTTTCTGATTGTAGGCCCTCTTGATGGAGCGAGAACTAATCATTGACCGTTTCGAGCAGGGGTCAATGAATGATTTGAAAAAAAGAGGTTATTGGCCGTTTTGAAAATCGAGTTTATTATGGTAAGTCTTATGATTATGTTGAAATTGTTTGCATAGTTTGTGCTGCCGTTCTACGCATATTTGTCCCGCGGTTCAAAAGGTTTACATAGAACATGGGACAAGTAGGCGTAGAAGAGCAGTGTGGATGTTGGGAGATGCTATCGAATGATATCAAAACCCGATTTGTTTACAATTTGATCATTGGCCGTTTAGAATTGTTATGCGAGAACTATCCTATACGCGGGAAAATAACCTGGTAAAAACTACCATTTTAGCTGACTACGCCCATTCTTGAAACTACCATGGAATTTCAGAACAATTTACTTTGTTTATGGTATATCCCACCACCTTACTGGTACATTTGTCAGAAATAGTTTTCATCAATTTTATTTCGACTACACACATAGTAAAATCAAGCGCATTTCTGGTCTGCTGAAAATTGCCGATGCGAGCGAGCGCTCCCCTAAAATAGTAGTTTTCACCGCACAATTTTGTTGCGTGTATGAACTTGGGAAAACTTGGGGGCTCAACCTCTAAATGGTAGCTAAGGCTGTGCCAATCAAACTTTTGTAGGGAGGAAACTCTGAGAAATGAAAGGTTGCCCAATCCAGATTTTTGAAAAAAGTCTGATTTTCGTGAGTAATGTCAAACAAATATTTTTAAAACTACAAATTGAACTTTAACACTTCACTTTTTTTTTGCAAAAAAAAAAAATACTAAAATCACTAGTAAGGCGAGCAAATACCTTTAAACTCTAATATGTGTTGCTTATCTTGACAGATAGGCCTATTTCGTCTGCGACTTACAGACTTCTTCAGTGTCGAGCGCTCGACTTAATAAGCAACACATATTAGAGTTTAAAGGTATTTGCTCGCCTTACTAGTGATTTTAGTATTTTTTTTTTTTTGCAAAAAGTGAAGTGTCAAAGTTTAATTTGTAGTTTTAAACATACTCTAATAATCCCTTCCCTAAATTTAATATAAAAAGTGTAGTGAAATATTTATAGTTCAGCAAAATTTCGTCAAATCCATAGTTCATGCAGATCTAATGGGATCCAAGCTATCTGGGAAAAATCATTAACACAGAATTTTGGAAAAATCATTTTACACAAAATTTTGAAAACAGATTTTTTGAATGTACGAAAACCATGATTTTTTCAATACATTTTTATATTGTCGAAAGTGGTTATCAAACTTGACTTCTTATTATTTAGGGTGCAGAGCTACTTGGGCACTTCCATGATTCACTTTGGCATGGGGGGTTTTCCTCGACCAAATTGTCTGAAATTTTGCACTAAGAAGCACTTCAATAAGACACATATTGGGGCCAAATATGAGCTCAGTAGCTTTCGAAAAACCCCTATGCTGGTGTGAATCAAAAGTGTCAAGAATATGATCCGGCTCCCTATTTACGGAAAGATCGGAAGTTTTGTAAGGAACAACTTTGCTGAAGACATCATACCTCTAATTTTACGCATTTTAGAATTATTCAAGATTTTCTGAGGACAGAAACGTGTTTTTTTGTATTTTTGCAGAACACCCTACAAATATAATCCAATTTCTAACATATGTCTCCATAAACCAGAATATAATAGTGCACCGTGTTTCACATATAATTGTTTACAAATCTGGTTTTCTTGCGAAGTTAAACAAAAATTTAAATTGTTTTTGTTGTCCTATAATACTGTTATGAGGTTTTACAACACCATGGAAAAAAAATCGAGCATGTAGTGAGCGTAAAGAGGAAGAAAAAAATCAATGTAGGTAAAATCCTTCTACCAAATAATAAAACCAGCCTCAGCAACAAATATATGTGAAATATTATGCGCCAATGGATTTCGTACGGTTTATATTTTTGGAATTTGGATCACATTTATGATCATCTATAAAAAATACCAAAAATTTGCATTTCTTCCCGCAGTAAATCTAGAATAACTCCAAAACGCATACAGTTAGAAGTATGATGTCTTTGGCAAAGTTTTTCCTTATAAAATTTAAAATAATTCTAGCGTCAAGTTTAATACCCACTTTGTATGATATTAAACAAAAATGTACTGAAAAAATCATGGTTTTCAAATATTGGAAAAAAAAATACCAGATAGCTTGGATCCCAAGGGATCTGAAAAAAAAATATAAACTATGGGTTTTACGAAATTCTATTGAACTAATAATACATTACTAACAGAAATCGAACTTTTTTTCTAAAAATCTCTAAACGTCATTTCTCAGAGTTGTTTCCCCCCATACAAAAATATGATTAAAACATCCTTAGCTACCATTTTAAGGTTGAACCACCAAGTTTTCTGACAAAGTGAATTTTTTTGACACCCTACTACACATATTAGTCAACACACTTTGTTTGGAAAAGTTGTGGAAAAAATGAAGTAGGAATAGGTGCTGCTACAAGAATATGGCGTATGGAAATGTGTTAGGGAATTATTAACATTTGTATCAGAACCCAAACTTCAAACTTCAAGCGCTGTTTTCTCAATGCCTACTGTTTCCATATGGGACAGTTATGCTTTTATCGACAGTAAAGATCCTGAAAAGAAACTTTTGTCCCACCTTACTCAGTTAATAATTAAATTTCATAACGGCCTCTCATTATTGAATGAAAAACATTTGTACGGTTTAGGAATGAAAAATTAAAAAAAAAAAAATTGTACGGTTTCGAAATTGAATTCGAATTGGTTTTGTACAATGCATGTAATTTAATGTCAAAACTGAACAAAAAAAAAACAGTTTTTGGCGTTAAAATCACCAAATAAAAAAAAATAATAAAACACACGGCTGCTTTATATCCAAAAACCAAAAAGGATGTGTTTTTATTTTCTACGATTTAGCGATTTTTAAGCAGAAAACTGCTTTTTCTGTTTTGACATTTGCCCCATTTTTACTTGGGCCTTTATGTCTAGATCAGTAAACCTGAAACCAATTACAAAATTTAGTAATCAATTGATATGCTGATTTTCCAATTTTTTCATTTTTACATGTGACAAATAAATAAAAATGGGATGGTGCTTGTATGTCATGAAATGGCTTGAGAAAGAGTCAACGGATTTACCTGTTTCTTTCACAGTTAGATCAGGTCCGTCCCACTCGGGCTCAGATTGGGTAACACTTCTAGTATTGCATTTGGTCTCTCGGTAGTGCAAAGAGTACCCAAGTTTGACAAATCGCAGTACACTTTTCACGGCATTCTACATTACCTTATGAGCCAAAACATGTCGGGCAACTGCAAGGGACATGGAGGTCTTTAATGTGTCTTTGGTTAGATTCTTGAAGTGTTCCGACGTGATTGTGTGTATAAAAAAACAAGGGATATACACCGGGAAAGTTAGAAAAGCGAAAGTGAATATAACTGTAATTTTGTATGATACGATTCGTGGCATTTTTCAACAGCCTACTTGATTGCAAGACAAAATTTGCCGGGACCACTAGTATTCAATTATATTTCATAGAATCATCTGTTGAATGCACTTCAATAAAATTTCCCCCTTTTTGCCCTAAAATTCGATTTCAAACATTTGAGATTATTTACAATTGATTGTGGCTAAAAATTATTATAAAAAAAATCAAATGGACTTTTAGAAAAAAATGGACCGTTTAATCTAATTTTTCCCTAAAACAGGTTTTTTCTTCTATTAGTATTTTTATTGTAAAATTGCGATATATGTATTACGAAGTTTTTTTTTTTATTTTTTAGTGGTGAAATACGCTGGAGAACATTTGGTTTTGTAACTTTTCTGAAACACCCTTTTTCGATAAATAGATTGCGGATATTTACATTACTTTTTTCGACATAGAATCAACTAAGAAATATGGACTACATTTTACCTAGTTTCTAAGCCGAGAATACAAAAGTTGTGTTGCCGGTTGGAATATGTTTCATTGTATTCCCCAGTTTATTCTTCGTCAGAAAAAAAATATTATATTTGGTCTGCAACAATCTTTTGCAACTATGCAAAAATGTGAGGCAATAGTGGTCATTAGGCAAATCAAAGCAAACTGGCTTTTTTTCCAGTGACATACACTTTATGAAATACAACAATTCATTGCATTACCTGATCTTACTGTTCTCGATGAGAATGCTTCTTGTTGGCCCAAGCAATCAAATTTGTATTTTTTTTGGATCGTAAGAGTGATTTTATCCTCGTTTTGAACACGTCTCGCTTTGCTGAGCAGTGCTCCTTGATGGTCTAAGGAACCGGTCTAAGGAAAATTCTGGTTTTCGCGTTGCCAGAGTGATTCCATTTTGAGCATGTTGACGACGAATTTGAAAGTGGCTTGTGCCTGCTTTGTCAAAGATGGAGGATCAATTTGGTGAGCTCGTTCCATGGAAATATTTTGAATGTATTATATTTTTATCGTAACAACGCACAATGGTCCGAATGGACAATGTAGCAGCAGCAGGGGAAAAGAGTTTTCGCTGTTCTCGTCGATTTCAGACGTATGATGTCTTCAGAGAAGTTATTCGTTATTGAGTTTTGCATCTTCTAAGAAAACAGTTGAAACTTCTCTATACAGTTGTATATTACAAAGTTGTACAACTAGTTAAAACCTACAACTTTCTTGTGAGTTACAGAATTTCGACTTTTTTAAGCGAATTTTCTCAATTTGCAAAAATGACGTTCTCACAGTTTTTGCAGCAGAAGTTGCCTAATGTATGGCCTTTCAAAAGCCGCTAAAAATATATCGAATCAACTCCATGAGTTATGGGCATCCAGAGTTTTCATAGTTTTTCACATAAATTTGCTTAAAATTTCAAAATTGCAAAAATTACAAACTTGCAATGTTTATCACTACTTGCTCTACAATTCTTCTGAAGACCGCATTCACGTAAAATTGAAAACAATAAAGTTAGATAAAAAAATGATTTTTTGAGTCAAGTCTAGGTTGAAACTTTCAGAATCAATGTACTTAGCTCAAGTAAAGAGTTACACTCCCGTGCATAAGTTTGGGTTCACCCCCTAAAAAACATGCAAAAGTGTTCAGTCCATATCTCTGTGATTACACGTCCAATTGAAACTCTCTAAGCAGCATTCGAAAGGCAAAGAGTTATTCTTGCTTCGTATGTATTTTTCCAAAAATATTCTTTGAACTTTATATACTGAATTTTTGCTTAAAGTTGTGACATTTTTCAAAAAACTCACTGAAAAATCATATCTAATTTTCTCAGCATTGGTTGGACCAAACTTTTAAATCAAAGTGTCATTAGAATCGTAATCTTATATTCTTTGAAGAGACCCCACGAAATTTTGGCGGAAAAATCTGGAAAGTATTCAAAATTAATGAAATAGTCAGTCAAGGATTCTACTCCATTACCCCGAATGCCATTGCCCCGAATCCCATCACCCCGAATTTCATTACCCCGAATGTACCATTATCCCGAATTCCATCACCCCGAATGCTCTTTCCCCGAAATCACAATTATCTTGACATGATGATATTGAAGACATTTGCCTATGATTTTGGAATTCGGGGAAATGTCATTCGGGGTGATGGGTCGTTCGGGGTTTTGGAATTTGTGGTAATGGCGTTCGGGTTAATGGCATTCGGGGTAATGGGATTCGGGGTAACGGGGTAGAATCCAGTCAAGTCATCTTGCAAAAGTTTGGGTTCACCCCTCAGTATGGTGAATCGTGCAAAAGTTTGGGTTCACCTGAACTTACTTAAATCTGTGAAATCTCAAACCAATCATGTACGCGCCATTATTTGCGCTAAAAAAAGCTTTAAACTATTGAAATCGGCAGAGATATTGACAAAAATGGGCTCAGGTGAACCCAAACTTTTGCACGATTTGCATCATACTGAGGGGTGAACCCAAACTTTTGCACGATGACTTGACTGACTATTTCATTGATTTTGAATACTTTCCAGATTTTTTCGCCAAAATTTCGTGGGGTCTCTTCAATATACTCTTTGATTACGATTACGATTTTAATGACACTTTGATTTAAAAGTTTGGTCGACCCAATGCTGAGGAAATGAGATATGATTTTTCAGTGTGTTTTTTTGGAAAATGTAACAACTTTAAGTAAAAATTAAGTATGAAAAATTCGAAAAATGTTTTTGGAAAAATACATACGAAGCAATAATAACTCTTTGCCTTTCGAATGCGGCTTAGAGAGTTTCAATTGGACGTGTAATCACAGAGATATGGACTGAACACTTTTGTATGTTTTTGAGGAGGTGAACCCAAACTTTTGTACGGGAGTGTATATCAAAAGTGTCTTCGACAAAGTTGTTTAGCTACAAATTTCCCCAAACAAAAAACTTTGATTCAAAATTTAAACCTAAATTATGACCAACCTATTCAACTTTTTTCTTTGAAAATGCAAAACTCAACTACGAATAACTTCTCTGAAGACATCAAACCTCGCATAACTTCTGATCTCGCCCTAAAAGCCATTGGTAACCATGTGTGTAGCTCGTTGTTTCTGAGCATTTGAATGGATTTTCATGTTATTTAACAACGCTATGGGGTAGAAAGGATCAATATCTACCTGCCCGTGGTGTTGGTTTGGATGCTTATTCTTTCATTTGCTCAGAAACAACGAGGTACGCACGTGGTTACCAATGGCTTTTAGGGCGTTATCTCAGAGTATGCGAGAAACGTATTATCATACGTCATCATCGACGAGAACAATATTTTTTACAGCTAAAATGTCGATTGGAACCATTGTGCAACGGTAGACATGTTATCTTTATTGTTGAATCATTCGTCACTATAAGTGCCGGCATAAACTCTTGCTCAACATGGAACAAAACAGACTCTTTCTTGATGACTGATAAAAAATACTCCAGAGTATTCTCCAGTTGACTTTATGTTAGGAAAAAAATAATTTGGTAAGTCTAGTGGTAACTATTTTTTGTTTTTAAAATCCGTCCATAAACATAATTTAACCCTTTTAAAAGTGATTTTTTTATACTGCAAATCGAAAAAGTTGCAATGGATAAATCCAATACTTTATTTAGGTATCTCATAAAAAATATGAAGGTTGATTTTTTACATCTCGCTTCGAAGGTTTAATTTGAAGAAAGTGAGTAAAAATGAACTTTTATCAGGTCCCATTTGGTTTGAGATTGTTACATATTGGACCCAACCTAATGGAATATTTCATCTAAATTTGTGCAAATACCAAGCTAGTCGATTACACGTGCTCTGGCCACTTGATAGGGAATCACCCATACCAAACTCTATTTTGCTGCCATGCTATCCGCTGGAAAATTTATCGCAATCATCCATTTACACCTAACGGTATCATATTTCAAGGGGGACAGCTTTGCAGCTGCGCCTTCTCTGAAATGAAAGATGATAAAACGTGGCGACCTTTGACATCATCAAATGATTTGTAGCGTAAACAATTCAATTTCCCACGCGGCCGAAATGCCTAGGCGTTTCAATCGTTCAACAGCTTATTGAGTTCAGTTTTAGTCGCTTACAAATGGGCTTAATTTTGTTGGTTCAATTTTGTGTTCCTGCACCGGGATAAGCTGATCCAATCAAACTGAAAACTAATCCAATTTCTTTTCTCTCCATTTCCTTAACTCTGCGGAAAAAAACAGCCGGAGTCCGACGGCTCCCGGTCCGGATCGTCTCTGTCGCTACGTAATATCGCCGGCAATGAGGGTGCCGCCGCTGGCAACTCCCAAGTGCAAAGTCCCACTCACCGAGGCGTGCATCGAAGTATATCGGCATCGAGCACGAAGCCGAGCAGACGGGCCTCAAGTGGCGGTGAAACCTTACGTAAGTACATCCAGCAGAGTACGAAGCTTCCGATGCTACCGATTCCCACCCCAACATTTCCCCCGCGCGTTTGGATTACTTAGCTTTTTCAGTATTACACAAACGGGATGACGTAGCGGTAGAAGAGTACATTACACACTGTGGCTAACACTGAACCCTCTATTTACTAATCCCTAAATAAGATCGGCAACTAGCGAATCATTTAAGAATCTTTGCTGACAAATATACAAATGGGAAGTTTGAGATTGGTACCGTGGTCTGTGTGTCTCAACAGCGCCTCGTGCCGGTCGTCCAAAACTTCCCAGCTGTGTTGTATCAACGCTTTACGAGTTTTTATTCTATCTGCTCCTTGCTAACCGTTTCCCCATGCCCCCCATCCCTACCCCCATTGCCGAAGATGTGCAAAAGTGTCAAATTTGACCCCCGGTTACTAACCCCTTCTCCCAACCGCTGCTCCGGGCTTGATAGTATTATCGGGAAAAATTTAGAGATCTTCCAACGCTTCATTACAGGTGTCGGACCGACGACGGTAGTGGCTCCAGCAGCTGCCGGGGGTGGCGGTGGAAGCAATGCTACCGGGGCCAACTCGGCAGCGGCCGGTGCTTCGGCGGCCAGTGGAACCGGTGCCGCAGCGGTGAATAACACCACCGTCAGTAACAATCACAGCTCGGGGGCCAGCAGTGGCACCTCGGAACGGACATCAGTGTAAGTGTGTGGGCGATGGGTGTTCCGCGGGGTGACTTGTTGAAGTTTGATGACTTATATCTTTCTTTCCATTGGTTTCTACAGTAGCAGTAATTTCAAGCGACAGAACACCATAGACTCAGCCACCATTAAGGAGAACACGGCCAGATTAGCCGCACAAAATCAGAGGCCGGCGTCGAGCATAACCAAACCGATCACATCGGCGGATAACTGTAAGTATCTGCTCCAATTACTGTTTAGCTTATTTTTCAGTGGACTCAGCAATGTAATTGAAGGCTTTTTTTCGCATAATGTTAAGAACAATAATTTTACTATAATTTGAACACGAAAAATATCAAGCATAAGATACTGGGGACGCCTCATTTATTAGAAAGAGCATCCAAGACAGAGAATAATGAACAAATTATTGTTATTTGACCTTTTTTGAATGGTTATTAAGTTTCCGACCCTACTTGACATTACTTGACTTTCTTCTTGACTTGTAATTTTCTTAGCTTTCCAGAGCATAAAATAGTTTTCCATACAAATGCAAAAAATATCAAGTGGTAAACTGCCGTTAATCGCAAGTCATCTATAAAAAGTAGGCATTGAGAAAATGGCCTCTTTAAAAGAAGCCTGTGAGTTGTGTGTTGCTACTCTAAACAGGTCCTTGGAAATCCTTGGTAGTGGAGCTTTGAAAATATATTTGGCAAAATATTCCGCTAGTGTTTGCAAGATGTTGAGTCGAACCAGTACCAGATTTTTGGCAGACTCCAGGATGGTAGGGGCTCAGATAGCCTTAGCGGTAAACGCGCAGCTATTCAGCATGACCATGCTGAGGGTCGTGGGTTCGAATCCCACTGGTCGAGGATCTTTTCGGGTTGGAAATTTTCTCGATTCCCAGGGCATAGAGTATCTTCGTACCTGCCACACGATATACACATGCAAAAATGGTCAATCGGCAAAGAAAGCTCTCAGTTAATAACTGTGGAAGTGCTCATAAGATCTGAGAAGCAGGCTTTGTCCCAGTTGGGACGTAACGCCAGAAAGAAGAAGAAGAAGGATGCTAGAAAGAATCGGAACGATAATGGTCCAGTTAGTTGAACGTTCTTTGGAAAATCACCGGAAAGTTATTAAATGGTTGTTTAGTAATATTTTTAGTAGAATATGAAAGATCCTTGGTTTATTCAATTACATTTCTTAGCAATGTTATGAAAATTAAAGCTGAAAAGTTTGTTGACAAGTGTTTTAATATGTTTACTTCGGACAGCCGATTAAAAGGAAGACGTTGATTGAAAAGTTTCAATATAAGAGAGCGCTTGGATATCTCGTAGAATGTCTATGTAAAGCTAGTTCAAAACATAAAAAATAAGGTATAGGTGTATCCACATGAAAAAAGTTTCTAAATTCTTTATTGAAGGATTCCGTTTGATTTCTCTTGAAGAGTTATCTGACGTCATATCCGATTTTCTTAAAAACAAATAACGAACGGTGGATATTCTATGGAGCAGAAATGCAATTGCTGTCCCATGATATAAGAACTAACATTGGAAATGTTGCAGTTATAATGTTGTCGAATCATTTCAACAAACATAACTGAACAGAAGAAAATTCAAGTAACAAGAAAAAAATTTGTTTATTTATGTTATTATTCATTGGGACGCCTTAACATATGTGAAAGGTAATAGAAATCGTGAATGTAACTGTTAGTTTTTGGATGTATTGTTCAAAACGATAAACTTTTCACTTGCCCCACCAAATGAAATGAAAAGTAAGGAGACTTTTTTCAAAAACTTTTTCTGTCTTATTTTTTTCTTCAATTTTACATAAAAATCATTTTCAATATACTGCTTATATTTGGTGGGAGTCAAGCTAAAAAAATATGCATGACCTCATTTGTTTTAATTCAAGGTCTGTAGAATTTGAAGAATCCCAACTATGCGAAATCCATTTCCCACTTGCCCCACGGTACCTTACTAGTTTTACATGTATTTCTCTCGTCTAACACAAATATACTCGCATACTACTGCAATTGTTTGTATTCGCATCTTTTAAGTGCAGTAGTTCCCTCAATGTTATTTTTTTTTATCTATTTCGTTTATTTGAGAGGCTCAAGTGCGTTTAACGCTTTACGGAGCCGAAATTCATTTTTTGTATTTTTATTACATACAATTAATTGGCTTTTTCAGTTCAACATTAATATGGGATGGAGCCAGGGTACTCGTGGCAACTCGAGGTTAGTGGTCACAATTTTTTAAGGAAGGACATGGTAGGGATTAGGATCAGGGTTCTAAGCAGCTCATCCGGGAGGTATAACCCTCAATGTTATAAAATTGTATGTTTATGACAGTGATAGTGATGTAGAATTTCTTGGACAATCTTTGACTGTCCTGCTGTTTGTCCGAAAACCTTCACCGGCATTAAATGTCGCAAACACTCAGTTTTACCATGAAAACCTTGTTGAGAATAGGGTCGCGGGGTCATGTGGCATAGAACCATTTGGCATAAAGAAAATGTGACATAACGGTCATTTGGCATAACATTTTCTCATCAAGAACAGCCATCTGGTCATTATACCAAACGGTGTTATGCCAAGTGACCGATGAGGCGATGCAGTTCTGCTCTGGCCCAAAAAGCCTTTCCTTCCACTCTATCTACTGGAAATTTATATGAAGGACAGCAGTAGAACAGCGAAAGCATTGATTCAGGGCAGCGATTATCCTTATTACTGTAGAAAGGCTTCAAAAGGTTCTACCACTTTCCGCTACAGAAGGCATTCTGGGAAAACTTCCATGTCAAGTATTGAGTTTTTGTTGAATAACGATTTAGAAAATCACTGTAATTTGTATTATTTTTATATTGTATACAGAAATCATAAAAGAAATTTGTTCCCTTCAATTTTGTGGTAATCAACTGCTGGGACTGTTATGCGAGTACTTTTAATATAGGAAGCTAACTCAAACTCAAAAGTGATAAAAACTCAGATGGGATTGTCATGCTAGTATGGGCAAAACACCACTTTTAGAATTTGAGGGGATAGGAAGCTAGAAGGTTTTTGCGACAAAAACCTACTTATAAAAAGAACGGCTTTGATTTTTTTTGTATTTTTCCACTCTATACAATTTGTACGGGAGCCAGAAAAAAGAAACCAATCTGACATCAACTGAAATTTTTTAGACAACTTCCAAGACTTAAAAATTTCCAGTTTTTCGACGCTCGAAAATATTTTGAAACTTTTTAGAGCTCCAGCTTTTAAAGAACTCTAGTATGCATGGCTTGAACTTTCAGATACAAGAACTTATCATGGAAATGCATATGTTCTCCAAGTTTTATTCATTTTATTCATTACTTAACATTCAAACACAATTAAACATTCTACAAGTCTACCCTTTTTTTTCTCTGTTCGGATGCGCCACTGCGACCAGTATTTAGATCTATTGTGGCATTACCCGTATCCTTAGTGTATAGTGCATGTCGCATTACTCCATTTCCATTGATAGGTAATCAAGCATCGATTTCTGTACAGTTCTTGTTTTGATTCCTCAGATATTGGTACAAATCGACTATGATGAGAAGGTCCCGCTATTTACACCCTTCATAGAAATTTACATCTCAGCGAAGGCGCGCCCCTTAGCAAACATAATCGATTAAATTTCTGAGAAACCAAATCGGTACTACTCTGCCCATAAACGCATAATTGTCCCATGTGAATAGGAAATCCAGCAAACATGGGACTGGCATGCATTTATGGGCAGTACTGATATTTGACCATGCAACGGAACTCTAGTCCCATCCTTGTTTCGCTTTTAGTTTAGTCCCAGAAAAATACTAGAAAAAAGGGGCTTTATGCTAGCAGCAAAACCGAATTAAGCTAGAAAATTTGTTTAGTAATCAGAATTCACGTGAGTCTTTGAATTACCAGTACTTACAGTCCTTGTTGAGTTGATACTCATGATTGTTATCCTGGCTTCAAGTGTAGTCTGGGGACTGACCAACTCCGAGTCTTTAACCATCTGCTAGGTAAAATAGATTAATTTTCAGAAACTGTTGCCAGTAATAAGGACTTTGTACCGCGAATGCTTGAATTACCAGAACATATTACCCTAGCCCGACATACAAGATGAGACTAGGGTTCAAATTGGTAGATCTTACCCCGTAACGCACCACGAAAAGGTGATCTACCCGCGTTACGGGGTAATCTACCCTTAATATGAACATGAATCGAAGCCAAATCTTTCAAGAGCACAAATCTGAAGAATCGATCACCCGTTTGAGCTGAAAACTTACCTCCAGCAAGTTATCAGCTTAAACGGATATTTGATTCTCCAGATGTATGCTCTTGAAAATTTGAGGCTTGGCTTCAACTGATCTTCTAATTTAAAAAAAAAAACTATTTTACTAGATATTTGAGAAAAAAAATCATGTGCGAAACAAACAACTCGTGGATACTCACCAATGTGAAAAACTCTCGTATGAAGGCAATTTTTGCTTCATGCTGCAATAATGAAAACAAATTTTCCTTCTTTTACCAAGTAATTTTTATCAAGTGGTTAGAGTCCGCGGCTACAAAGCAAAGCAATGCTGAAGGTGTCTGGGTGCGATTCCCGGTCGGTCCAGGATCTTTTCGTAATGGAAATTTCCTTGACTTCCCTGGGCATAGAGTATCATCGTACCTGCCACACGATATACGAATGCGAAAAAGGCAATTCAGACAAAGAAAGCTCTCAGTTAATAACTGTGGAAGTGCTCCTAGAAAACTACGCTGAGTAGCCGGCTCTGTCCTAGTGAGGACGTTAATGCCAAGAAGAAGCTTGATCCGCAGCAAAATGTTCTATGAGCGTTCCCTTATGACTGCGAATTTTACCAATTTTCAAACATGTGTATTATAACAAACTCAAAGATACTGTATGTTCTGGGATGTAGAGAAAATTATTATTCTGAAAGATTTTCCACCAGACCTGTTACATGGTTTATTAAGTTATGCCCTCTATTGTAACAACAATTTTTGACATCCATAGCTTGGCATATCTCAGAATGAACACCACGCTTGTTGAGTATTGTCGTGTGGAGTGACATTGGCTCAAGATTTTTGCAGCAAACTATAACCAGAATAATTAAAACAATGTGGCTAGTTTCAAGAATACTGGACAGTCTAGGATTAGTTTTTGACTCCCGTACAAACTATGAGATGCATCGAAAAGGGCGATCAAAGTCACCTCCTAGGCCCAATGTCACCCATCACGGTGGTACCTACCAAACATTTTAGCTATGGGTTTGTTAAAAGCTTAAAAAAAAACGATTTTCAATTAAAAAAGTTTGTATATTTTCAAAGGTGTAATATATTTTTTGATTCTGCTCACTCATTAAGCCAAACGAATATTATGCCAAACAACTTTGCCAACGACCTTATGCCAAACGGGGTACAATCGAATAGGTCGCACTCTAGGTTTCAGAACTATCAATAAATTGATGACTTTTACGAGGAAGCAGATATCTAGAACGTACTGGTATGTGATCAAGTGTTCCTAAAACTCAACTCGTCCTTCTTTGGGGAGTTTTTAACCCCCCTCGCCCCATGATAAGATTATTTGTATGAAAATAAAAAAATGAATAGTGTAAGAAGTCTAACAAAATAATACAACCAAAATACAATACTATAAAACATATTACTGCATCCAAATGTTACTATTTCCGCTCAAAGTATACAGATTTCATGACGAACATACTAAACAAAGCATTGTTTCAAATTTTGTCCATATTGTCCATGTCTACAACAGCAATAAAGTATATTAAAATCGTTTTTTAAGATATTTTTCGAGTTTTTGCCTGAGTGGTAACTGGAACACACCAAAATACCTACTGATCCAATAGCCGCTCGCAAGGTCTTGTGGATTTAATATAAATAACTATTTGAACAAATTAAAATAATGTCAGACGGCTTCATACGAAAGTTGTTGATGTTGGTAGAAGATATTAGTGCGAAAAAGATTGTACTTTTACACGAAAAATCCGTTTTTACACTAGTGAGCGGTAATAGGGGCATGAGCGGCTACTGGTGCACTGATGATACCTCACTTTCTTCCACAAGATACTTCACGTCATTCTTACACGTATCGGCTTGAAGTTTGCATAGGATGCGTTGAACATAGCGTCTTAACTTCTCAATGTAGTTTATTTGATATTACAATTACGATAAAAGGTCCAGATAGCCGTAGCGGTAAACGTGCAGCTATTCAGCATGACCATGCTGAGGGTTGTGGGTTCGAATCCCGCTGGTCGAGGATCTTTTCGTAAAGGAAATTTTCTGGATTCCCAGGGCATAGAGTATCTTCGTACCTGCCACACGATATGGGGCGATCCATTAATTACGTAAGGGTTTATGGGGGGAGGGGGGGTCTGAGATTTCTTACTTGCCATACAATTTATTTTTCATTTTCATACAAAAAATCTTACCATGGGGGGAGGGGGGTTGAAAAACCCCGAAAATTGTCTTACGTAATTAATGGACAGCCCCTATACACATGCAAAAATGGTCAATCGGCAAACATAGCTCTCAGTTAATAACTGTGGAAGTGCTCATAAGAACACTAATCTGAGAAGCAGGCTTGTGTCCCAGTTGGGACGTAACGTCAGCAAGAAGAAGAATTACGATAAAATCCTTTGGAAAATTTGTAATGAACATTAAGAAGTTTTGATATACTTGGTTAAGATGTACCCGTAGAATGAATTTGAATATTCGTTCTAAAACCAAGACAATTAAGGCTTATATTATTCCTTCCTATTTCAATTCTTGTTGAGTCTGCGAGCAAACACATTTACTAAACCGATGATTGAAGTCTCAATATATTGTATATTCTACAACAGCTCTAACCTTCCCCTTCTCTCTTTTAATACAGCATCGATCTCCAGCCCGGCGAAACCGCGTACCACCAGTACGGCCACGGGCAAGTTCGACCCCAGCAATGGCAACCGGACGGTTGGCCCCAGCGCCGGCGGCATGATGCCGAGAAGGTCCACGACGTTGTACGAGAAGACGTCCTCAACGGAAAAGACAAACGCCACCACGGATTCCACGTACGTATTGCTTCTGCACTCTGGTGCCAAATTATTTTGCCATTGTTTTCTATCGATAATTTAGCTCTAGTTCATAGAATAGCGCACTTTTGCTCATATCAACCAGTCACAACATTACTCTAGCGATACCGATAACCAGTTACTAGTCATTGCCCTCATTTTCGCTATATAGGGACACTTCTCTTTTTTTAATTCAGAAGTTTGACAAGTTCGGGTCTCATAAGTTGGTTTTATGAATTCACAAAATAGTTTTGCGTTTTGTGTGATTTCTTTAGCTTTTCACTGTAGTTTGGATTTATCTTTGGAAATAGGATAGTTTTCAATTCGAATTAATTGAGGTTATGATTCGTAACATTATGGTCTGCTGATCGAGTGACAACCACAATCAGAGTGCCAACTTTTCAATCAGAATGTGTGTAATTTCTTTCATTAAATTCTTGTTACCAATATTGCGCTGTACAAAGAGTAGCTCTCCCATATTCGTGACTTATCAATTGTTGTTATCCACCCCATTGTTAAAGAAATTCAGACTAATGTATCGTAAAAATTACTTTTTATCTAATAATAATTTCGTTTGTCTTAACATTTGTCCTAAATGCCTAATGTAGCCCATTTTGAGTTGCCATTAGAGAAGAATTATTTGTTAACCATCAACGAACTACGATGTATACTAATGACGTCAACATTTTCTCCAACCGATTTCTCTTTTTTCTCTCCCCTTTTTTATCTCTTTTTCTCTTGAATCGAAATGTAAAATCTAACCCCCAAAAACCATCTCACCCGCGTAAAACCATCACCCCGTTCCGATTCGAACCGCCCCTCGAATGTCGACGTCACTCTGATACACGAACTTTGCCACGCTCAACAAAACCAAAATTCGACAAATCGTGCATGAAACAACAAAATTCTACAATCGACAACCACAACCAAACCAACAACACACTAACACCATTTAAAACCGAAACACTACATCACCAACACCACAGCTTCATTGGTCCTATTCCGGAATTCACCCGCGGCAGCTCGGCCGGAGCGGGCAGTGGCAAAGGTCACGTGAAGAGTGCGTCCGTCTCGAGCCCGGGACCGTCGGCCGACAGTAGTGCCAACAGCGCCGCCACAACCGATCCCCTCCGTCAAAGGTATATTGCTTGATCACGGCTAGTGGCTCCCCCTTTGGGTGGGGGCAGGCGCGTGCGCGTTCTAGGGACGCAAGTGCCCCCACTCTCTCTCTCTCTCGCTCACTCTATCTCTCTTTCTCGTTTATTGTTGCTCTTTTGGGTTTTCGTTTTGGTTTTTTGTTTGGTTTCTACAATTCATCATATCTCTGAAAAAACCTTTCCATATCAGTAAAGACCGTAGAATTTTTCATCCTTCATCTGTGTACACAATACATTTGTCATTGTCATCCGATTGTTTCGTATTTTTCGAGTTTTTCTTTTGATTTATCGTTATTTTTCAAATTTTTTGCGTTGTTTGGATTGGAAAGACGATTATTAGTTAATAATTTTATCATTCCAATGCGTGATGGTCTCGTAGTTACATTTGTAAATATTATTAATTTGAAATTGTTGGGTTAATTTATATCGGCCAAAAAGCAGTATTTAAACTGTTCATATGCAATTTTTTAGCTTATATAACGTTACGTTGTAGCCTTTATCATTTTGTCTTACTAATTATCTATCTCAAAGAAGGTCTTTGAATTGACCGAAACGTAATTAAGTTAAAAACATATAACTATTTTTCATCCAGTATTGTGAAATCTGCTTTTGCAAAGTTGTTTTTATTCTTCATATCTATAATTTTGCGTTTTCTCTCGTTTGTTTTATAGTCATATAGAATAATTTCATTGATATATCCAGTGGAAGACATATAGATATCTGCTTAGAAGTATATTACTTCGCCAATTAAGTAAACTTGAAGCGCTGATCTCACTCCACACACAAAACCAAAGAAATCCGTCTAAAATCGGTGCACGGTTTATCAACGGATTGAAACTGATGCAGTCTTAGTTCGCAGGAATACATACCACCACAAATACTCTGAAATTACATTCAAGCATTCAAAGTAGATGTAGCGGGGGTAGCTTAAGCTGGAGATGAATCGAAGCCAAACTTCAAATTTGCAAGAGCACGGATCTGGAGAACCAAACTTCCGTTTAAGCTGAAAACCTAATCGATTGGTCACTAGCTGGTGGTCCAAGATCCGTGGTCTTGAAAATTTGAAGTTTGGCTTCGATTCATATTTACCTTAAGAATTATTCATCTGACGAATGCCAAATTCGTTAACTCGTGGCTGCTGTAGTTCGAGTAGTGCGTAACGTCAAACACTTCTTCTCCAGCAGACACCTTATGGTGTGATTGCCCCCACAAAACAAAACAGCAGTTATAAAAACCCATATTGGTGTCGATTGAAAGACACCAATTAGTAAAGAGCACAGAATACACTGCGGATTATTTATTATTGAGCTTTTCCTTAGCTCCGCTGGTTTTTATCAACTTGTTTTTCATTTTCTCATTTTATCATATGAGTTATCAATTACACAATATAGTTTAAGCTAGGAACTGTATGCTCGTCTACTTCATTTCGCATCGTACTGCACATTAAGCCTAAAGCTTTCCATCATAGTTTTGCACAATCCAATAGGCAATAAATCATCCAGATAGTGCTGCACCTAGGTAAATTTCGATTGTTCCATCCACCTTACCTAGTTTCAGCCTTGATATTCATGATGATAACGATGATGATTATCCGATGGCGACTCAATAGTCGTTCGTCTCCAAAACAAAAAACGCTTCATCCGATCGAAAACACAAACAAACAAACCACTGAATGTTCTTCTGTTTTCTTTTCTCTTCTCCGAATCCCGAATTCGAATGTCTCTTCGTGTTTCGTGCTTTAACGGTTCAATCGCAAATCATTATGCGCACTGTCGTGTTTCGATCAAAAACCTTACCAAATTACGCGAAAATACCCTCCATAAACCATGATCGGTGAGTGCTAACTGTCATTGTACAAAAAAAAAACGAAAAAAATCCTCAAAACTGTGGAGTCTCAGAGTTTTCTTCGTTCGTTAGGCTCTCTTTCTTCCATGCTCTCTTTTTTTCGTGTTGTTCTTTTCGTTTCCATTTTCACTTTCTGATTTTTTTCTTTTTTTATGTTCTATGTATATGATACCTTTTGTAGATACATTTCTCGTTGTGTTCTTTGGACTGATCCTTTTTTTGAATGTGGCATGATGTTAATGCTATTGGTCGGTTTATTTGATGTTTCTATTTATCACCCCTTCTTTTTAAATAAGTCGATTCGCGATCATTTCGAGCAAAATTACTGTATATGACGATTATGGTTTCTCACATTGCATGGTTTATATCTTCGCATCATTTGCATCTTTCAAGATTTAACTCAAGATAAGAATAGAAATTCACAGTCAATCAGTTTTTTAAACAATTTTTATCCCATTATTTACTGAGTTAGACTGACATTGTTTATTGAAAAATGTGCATTCAGCGAAAACGTCTACCGATTTTTTTTTTGTCATCCATAAATTTGTTCAATAATCCATTATTTGAAATAGGATCTCTCGTGATCACCAATAAGTTTAGTAATGGCTTCCGACCCAGATTGATTTACAGAAGTTATCGCATAGCACATTACATTTTCTTACTATTTTGGGCTACCCCTACAGCTCTTGGGAAAAATTACACCTGTCCCACCTATCGCATTACTTGTGACATTTTTTCCATAATTTATCGGCTTGAAACACCGGGTTTTGGGATATTTTTAAATTTAATAGGCAGGTTGAACCGCGCAACTACAGCCGATTATCCTAACGACAGTCGTTAGCAATCATGTCTAATCACGTACCTGAAGGTTCCGTCATTCTCAAGGTCGTGAGCGCTCAGAGTTTTGTCGCGTCTCATGCATTATTAGTGAACAATCGGTAATGGAAGCTATAATATCGTTAAATTTTGAATTGTCTTTACTGGACTGCGCGAATACATAGTTATAAGTTAACTGTAAGTTCTACATATAAATTGAAGCTTTGAGCAATTATCAAGGCATTCGAGACATCGAAGTTTAAAATACGTGAGTTTTTTTCCTTATCATTTTCAATATGAACCAAAACTTCCTCATAGCATTATTTCAATAGGATTGTTCAGACCAATATCTCAGAACTCCAGAAGACGAGAAGTAAATTCATGATTAATAAACAGACTGTTATTAAAAAAAGTGGTAGATTTTTGGAATAACTATAACTGCAATCTAAAAAATGCAAGAATCTGCTTGAAAACTTCTAAGGATATGATTCGGAAATTTCAAATTTATCTCCAAAATATTCTAACAAAGTTTTGAGTGCTTAAACAGTTTGTCAAAAAAATATGGGACTTCATACAATTTAAGAAAAAATGAGATGAAACTTTTTGTAAAATTCACATACCCCATACCCAGAAATTGTTGTTAGTTCTGGATTGATTTCTAAAGGATCTCTTGGCCAAATACTCGAGCTGCTCTGGTAAAGTGTCTGTAAGAGTCCAGTGAGATGATTTTATTAGAAACACCATTAAAGATTGTTTAGTGCTATTCCCAGTATGCAAGTTGTGCTGACGATACTGTTACAATTATTTAACGGTTGCACTCTCTATTTCAAATTTATTTACAGTTCGCCTGATTTTTTTCTGTTTCTTTAGGATTTTCAAAAAAAAAAAATGTTAAGAATTTCATTTTTTCATTTCGAAAGTAGTTGCTTGCAGACAAGTTTTTGAGACAAACCATTAAAAAGGTCCTATAGTGATTTAATGGGTTTGGTTACTAAAGATACACATCAGTTAGTTGGAATTCCACGCATAATGGAACTATAATTTTAGAAATCTCTTTTCCAAGATATTTGGAAAAAATACATGTGCGAAACAAACAACTCAAGCACGAATGTTTATTTCATTTTATTTTTCTAAGATGGCATTTTAATAAGATTTCGACAAGAGTATACCTGTTTAAAATATTACGAATATGCAGTATATTTCGTTCAAAGTGTATCTTATGTTTGCATTGAGTTCTTTATTTAAAAAAAAAATATAAGCTTTGACATACTGTATCAATGAAACTATAAAAAAATCTTATATTCCAGGAATACCTTAACATTTACTATGTAATGAAGTAGAAGAAGAACAAGAAACAACCCTATGAGAAACAGTCAGTTCTTCGATTATTGGCCTCCTGATTGCCCATAGTGGACGGTCGAAATATTTCCATTTGATAACCTACGTCAAAATATACTAGATCAGAATGGGTTGCCTCTGGAAATTAGGGATATTTTGTTTGTTGAAGTAGTTTTAAAAATATTTTAATTTAGTTGGCTAGTTTTCAAGAACGAGCCATTTCAACCACTTTCCCGGAGTGTTTGATGGCTTAAAATGTCTTATTAAGATTCACAGAAGTTCTACATTCCAGAAATAATTGCAAATTTCTTGTTTGCTACTTCTTTGGTTCTTACTTGTGGGATTTTTGAAGGTTTGATGGATTCGTTGGGAATTTCTTGCAAGAATTTACTGGATATCAAATGGGGGAAATATGGGGAGAACCATGGTACAATTCTTGTTTGTTAGATTACTACTACAACAATCCTCCGAAAATTCGGTAAAAATCTTTCAGAAAGTCCTAATTCCTCCATGATTTTATCCAGTGATTCATTTCCCTGGGATATCGTCCAAGATTCCCGGTTATTTTCTAAAATACAATCAATAACTTTTCCATATTTTTTTAGGGATTTCTTTAAAATTGTTTTTCAGGATTTAAATAAGATTTCAACTAGGGATTTCTCTAAAGATACCTTCAACAATTGCTCCAGAGTCTCTTTCTAAGATTTCTACAGAAACCCCTTCAAAATTTTTTTAGGTTTTCTCAAGTAAATCTTGAAACATTTTTATAGAAATTCTTCCAGGAAAGTTTTCAAAGCAATGTCAAGGATTTTTTTTCTGAACAAATAATCCGGGATGTATTTCTAAAGAAAATTCTAAAGTAACCTCTGATTAAAAGGTTTAACTTTTTAAGTCACTTTCAATAAACAAGGATCTCTGAAATAACACCTGAACCATCGAGGAATTAAAAAAAAACAAGATAATTTGCTAAGGTAATCTAAAAAATCAATCGAATCTCAACATAGTATTCCGCAGGACTTTCTAAAGAAATTTTTCGAAACACTTTGGATGGAATCCCTAAAAAAAATTGTGTAGCAATTATCGGAGGAATTACTGGAAGAAATTTAGTATAAGCTGGTGTGGAAACTTAAATAAACTTTTAAAGATTGCATGGAATTCGTTGATAAACTTTCTACAAAATGTTTGGTAAAACTACAGGAGTATGAATGAAATGCTGGAAAAAAATTCGAAAAAAATATAGATTTGTTCGAAGTACCCGTCAAGGAATCTTGGATTTCTGGGAGGAAACGTAGAAGAATTCTTGAAGAAATCCACATGATCAGGCGGAAGAATGCAGGGTTTCTTGAAAAAACTCTTAAGCTATGTTTTCAAACACTTTGGAATAAACCTTTGTACATTTCTTCGAGAGAAATTCTCTAGGATCCTTTCCGTAACAGCTGTCGAATTTGGTTGAAGGATTAGTGAAAAAATATCTGGAGGAAATTCTGCGACAGTTTTAGAATAAAAAAAATCCGAGGAAATTACTGAAAATAGTAGCTTTGTAGTTCTCAAGAATTTCCTGGAGCAAATTCAGAGGAAATTTTTCTAAACATCCTTCAAATAATTGCTAGAAGTATTTCTGGGATAATTGGTAGATGAATCTCTAGAAGAATTTCTGGAGAGATCCCTGTAGGATACCTTCAAAGAATTCTAAATAAAATAACTATGATTTCTGAAGCTTTTCTTCGGGAATCCTGAGAAGGAATTCTTGAAGAGCACGTTGAAACCGTAATAGTCTCTGAAGGTTTCTTCAGAGCCTGTACAATTTTACATAGGGATTCAATGCAAGAACCATTTTGTATGAAATAGATACTTTAGAGTTCTTCCATTAAAAATAGAAAATTTTTAAATACTTGCATTAAAATAGAGACAAAGTCTCTAAAAAAGAAACCTTTTACCAGTCTTGTCTTTTGGACATTCTTTGGATCAACTTTTGTTGTCATTTCAATTTTATTAAACAAATGTGACAAAAATAGTCCAAATTGCTTGCATTTATAACCAGTGAGAATCAGGCATTGCAGAATTTGCTCTCATTTGATTTTGAAGCCGATCGAAGCAAGTGAAGAAAAACATCCCATATGTTGCGGTCCACGATCGTCATTGTATCGCAAGGTGTAACAAGTCTGATAAATAGAAGCAGCGAACGAGAGCCCCAAAGTGAGAGCGATGATAAAATCCATTTTTCTCGTTAGTTTACTGTTCGGGGTAGGTGTTTTACTTTACTGCAAATAAACAATCCGATAGCAATAGTGCCCCCCCAAGATTGGAGCTTATTTAGAGGGTTTTTTTCATCCACTGCTATCCCCCCCCCCCATAGCAATATACGATAAACAGTCTCTCATAATGTGCTGCATATTATGACAGTTACAGAGTTACGTGAGAGTCTCTCAATTTTCTCAGGATTCAATCCCTGGTAACATCCTCACCAGGGATAATTTCCTTATCTTTTCAAAGATACCAAACGGATGAATCGTGGGTAGGACAATCCTTTGACTGTCCTACCCAGGTTTTGTTGTGCATAGTACATGTCCTACCTGTCCTGTCCCGCGCCACTGAAGTGGTTTCAAGATAAGGGCTTTTAAGCGTTTGTAAGTTCATGGTGAAGTTTATGAAAGATTATCGACAAATTCTTTGACACATCTCTGGTGAGATCTTTGGTAGATTCCAGATGTGAAAAGAGATCTTTTTATCAGTAATAATCAACATTGATGACTGGTCTGAAATTATTCATAGAATTCAAGGTGGTACATTCTGAACCCATTGTCTTATACTTTATAACAATATAGATTACGAAAACCTTTATTGATCTGATAGATTGAATGGTCTTTACTCAAGATTAAACTCGAGAGCTTTGACTTATGGAGCTATTTGGGAAGATTTTGATACAAGGAATCACAAAACACGTGGGTAGGATCATCTGAACTGAAGAAAGATTTAACAACCCTTCAATATCTGACATAAACTGAAAGAGTAGTGCTTAGTCTTCCCGTTCGCACGGGAAAAGATAAAAAAAAACATATGCGTCTTTCAGTGTCATTTACCAGTTATTTCTCTTCGACTCTAAAGTTTACTTCTAGCAGGGATTATATGTTAATGTGGATTGCTGAAATATTTCATTCCTTGATTTTTTCTAGCATTCATAGTTGACAATATGCATTTTCCATTATCATTATTAAACCCTCCAAGCAGCAATCCAGGTATCAATTCACCGAAAAAGTATTATTTTAATCATGAATCATGAATGTGTATTGTTGCTAGAACAGACGCTTTATTCAGTGCTCGCCGTGTTTTGCTCGATTATTTCAATGTTGTTAAGCATGCCTCAGTGTACCTACTATCTTCTCGCTAATTTACTATGTATAGAACCCAGGTGGATATAAACCCTCGCCTTTACACCGTCCCACCAGCCACAAATCCCAGACATCGACTCTGGAATTGGTAGAACTTTGTTAGCCCTTATCCCTTGATTATTTGGTTTATTGAGTTTGTTATTCAGCGAAACCCGAACAATTTGTCTCTCCTACGATCGAATCGATAATGACTTTCATTAAGGAGGATAGGAGGGTCAGATTAGAGTACACTTTTCCTCATAATATGTTGGTTTTTGTTTTCTGATTGTTTTTCCCGTATGTGGTATTTCTCTCAGCTTATTTTTGAGGTGTTTAGTTTTAAGTGAGCAAGGGTACATGGCGAATAAAATTATATTGCTAAGCTAGTTTTCCAAAATCCTTTTTAATATTTCGTTTTTTTTTTGTATTCCATTTTTCTATTTTTCTTTTTCTTCCTTTCCCGTTTCATATTTTTTTATCGTATTCGTGAATACCAATCGTAATCTACCAACCTACCATCGTCACCACCGAACCTGCCAAACCACATCACCAATCACCACTGTCCCAATCTGTATGAAACATCCGGAAATCTGAACAACACCACCACCACCAACAAAACCCCCAATCAACCGCTAAATCACCAATCAAATAAAAAAAAAACCACCACCCAACTTCAGCATGGTGAATCGCAATAGTCTTACACCAGCCGTTAATTCTTCCAGACAACCGGTTGCATTTCCCAGGAATGTTCCATCGCGATCGACTTTCCACTCGGGTAAGTGTTGTCCTACGTGCTGCTCTATCTATAACTCCTCCTTCCGTTTCCGACACGATCGATTGTGCTTTTGCATTAAAACCTTATATATCAATGCCGAAAGGTTCTACATAGTTTTCCAAATGTTGTTGCATCCAATTTCTGTCGTTCGAACACAGTGTACAAATCTGTCAGTCCGTGTACAATCTCTTTAGCGTTGTGAAACTATTGGACATGATTGGAAGTGTTGTAAAAAACGAAGAAGTAATCTGAATGCAATCAACTGGAACAGAAAACGTTTGATTTTATATATTTTACGATATTCTAATACATTTTTTTTCGTTTTATGTAAAACCCCAAAATCGTAAAACCGAAAACAGGTCAAACCAGATCCCGCAACAGTACGACATATGCTGGCACCGGAGGCACCGTCGGCGACTCGCCACACACTGGCAAAACTTTCCTGCAAAGACTTACTACCAGATTCAGCAAACGGTAAGTGATCGCAATTTTCCTCTTAAATCTGCAGTATTATTACCCCCCGTTTTCCCAACTCCCCTGAAAACTCCGCCGATTATTGCGCCTGAAGCGGCATCATCCACTCGTCCAACCACAACCATGCAAATGTATACCTATTTATTGCTTTCCATATATCCTTCGAAATATTACTTTCCATATGCCCGCTGGTTGTCGTTTATTTCCCTTACTTTCTATTTTTCCATTATCTCCCTCATTTTCCACTTTAAACATCGAGTTTTACCTCTTTTCCATCTTGACCTATGCTCTGATTGCGTTTTTGGCTTTCTTCTATAAGTACTAAAACCAACCACCAGCTAACTAACATACCCACATACACACACAATCACATGATGCACCATATACGTACATACCTCGAAGATGTTTCGGTTTCAATTTCTCTAACTTTCAAACTAACACCCTCGCAGCATTGCATCGCAACTTTAATACATCTGATTCCGTTGTTTGTTCCTCTTTTTTTTCCGTTCTACTGAGTGTTTTTTGTGCTGTTTTTCGTCCGTGATTTGTGATTTGTTACGTGTTCAAAATTATTACTCTGGGGATGTCGGGTAAAGTTTAGTAGTAGGAGATTTATGAATTTGATAATGTCTTGCGTAGCCTACAAAAGAGTTGCTGTCGTTACAAGTGTTGGGTCGTATAATGCCACCAAAATAGTTCACTCTGTTTGATTGGTAGTTTTCACCAATGAAAGTTCTAGAAAACTGATTGCCAGATTTTAAAGGATAAACGAAACAAATTCACACTGGGCAACATAATGTGCATTTTCATCTCTTTTTTGATAGCAAAAAGGCTAGCGTTTTTTTTTTTTATCAAAAATAGAAAGAATTCTTTGGCTAGTATAGTTTCTACAAGTGGCCAGAGGAACTCGGTAATATATCTGTGGCCGGAGTTATTCCGGTGGATCACTGGGTTAGGTCGGGCAAAGAAGTACTATTTTTTGAGACATGCTAAGGTATCTCTTTTTGCTTGCGATGCCAATCATTTTAATTTGCAAAAATCATCGAGATTTGGTATTCAACATTATAAATAAAAAGTTTTGCACAGTTTAGAATGTACCAAATGTGGCCATTCGGACTTAATGCCCGGAAGAACCGGCTATAGATTTGTTGGATACCTAACCGTTTTAATTTTCGAAAAGTAGATATCAATCATAAAAGTTCACAAAAAAATGTGTTCCCATAAGCTTGGCACAGATGTTTAAATATAAATTGGCTGCATTTTAGTCAATAAGAGGATCCCGAGCACTCGAAAAAGCTCATTTGTAGGATCAATTAAATGCAGGAAACAAGGTCATCCTATTCAACCGTTCCTCAAAAGGTTCGTACTGATGCGTTTTTCTTGAAATGCTTTGATATAGTAGCCACATTATTGCCGATTGCAGAAACTATTCATGACTTGAAATTTGCCTTCCTCCATGGGCAAAAAAGCACAGCACTCATTTCACCTCTTAGAACCATGAGAGTCTAATCTGCCTTTGCACAATACCACAAAGCTCGTGGAGTCCGAGAATACAACAGCCTTATAGATGGGCTAAATCGACCACAGCGGCTCACAGCGCTGCCTGACTCTGCATTATCTAAATCTTCAAGAACTATTGGGCCATCTTTGAAGAGGAGACGTTATATATAGTGGGCTCTCACCTCTTGATATTTTTTAATAATCTGAATTGTTTGCTTCACTCTCCTTGCTACCCTGCCAATTAACGCATCTCAGAGCCTTTATCATAAACGAAGTCTTTTGCCAAAAGTGAGCTAGATATTTGATGCTGCCAAATATCAAAAACTGAACAGATCAATCTCAAATTTTGAGAAATTGTCACTCAATAGTATAGAAAGCTATTAAAAATATCAACAAGTGATTTTGAGAACATGATTTTTTGAGGTTTTGTCCGGCCATGCGTCACTGTGCGTTGGTATTCGATGGATTTGTAAACCTAAGGTACGATTTTGCTGGCATTGCTATTCGACGATACCTTGGCGAATTGTTCAGCAAAGACCACCTTACTTTGGAATTTCCACCACTCCTTTCCGTCGCCACAAGAAGCTACAGAATACATCTCAATCCCATTGCCGGCACAACGACTGTCTCGTCTCAGTAGACACGGTGGCCTGCAACTTGAAGGAGGAATAGTACCTCTCGTCGTCAAACATCTGACGGGAACATCAAAATCTAATGGGTCCTCCACATTTCTTAAGTGTGTTTAAGATAGGTTAATTTTACTACATATCTTACGTTGGGCCAATTTGAAGAAGACACCATCTACAGTCAGTGACATAAGTTAGTAACCAAATGCTGTTTTCCATACAAAATGCCCAAGTTTAGGGTGCTGCATCTCAGCTTCTGGAAGTCCGAATTGGCTGAAATTTGGATGACGAACTACAAATAACTTGAAGTTTTGCCTGTAAGGGAATTATTACATTGCAGTCATTTTACATAGAGTTTCAGAGGGTTTTCCAAAGACAAAAGTAAGTAACCGAGAGACTTTTTAATTCAATTGGAAAACGGTAAGTCGTGGAAAGTTGGAGTGTTCTGCAAATTTGTGTGACTTCTGAAATTGAACAACTTTGTGGAACAGACCAACAACCAACAACTTACCGTTTTAGAATTAAATTACAAAGTCTCTCGGTCACTTACTTTTGTCTTTGGACAACCCTCTGAAACTCTATGTAAAATGACTGCAATGTAATAATTCCCTTACAGGCACAACTTCAAGTTATTTGTAGTTCATCATCCAAATTTCAGCCAATTTGGACTTCCAGAAGCTGAGATACAGCACCCCAAGCTTGGGCATTTTGTATGGAAAAACAGCATTTGGTTACTAGCTTATGTCACTGACTGTATCTATGCCAATCTACCGGCGTTTAACAAGACAATAAACCTTTAAACTCTGAGAAGCGCATTTCTCACCAAAAGTTTAGCGAAACGCGTCGGGTTTCGATTACTTCGTAGACCTCGTTACAATACCAAGATATGATTCTAAACCATTTGCTGCCTTTGGGATTTGATGAGGGGATGAGGATAGCTCTTTGAGCGCTAAGCGTAATACTGGAAGAAAAATATTTTGTGATAGTTTGCAGTGGAAGCTCAAAAATTATGGCGGGATCGTTATCGAATATTATTTGAGGGTTATGGTATTCTTAATAACTTCTTGACGAGATACTTGTCTGATTCCTTCCCCAATTTTTGACAAATCTTTTAAAATGGTCTGCGTATTTTTCTGTCCAAAGAATTACTCAAATATCTAAGATTTCGCTCATCATGACCACAATAGAAACATAACTAAAAATAGAAAAAATGGACTTCAATAGTGTTTAAGGAATTTTTCATTATTTTCAATCCAAATGCGATATGAGGGCGGTTCAAAATTTAAGAATCCAATCTCCCATATCTTCCTTACCATCATAACCATAAAAAAGTGTTCTGTGAAACTTTCAGTCTCCTATGTAGTGATTTAAAGGTGGCCGAAAGACGATGTCGGTTTGTATGGAAATTACTATCTATCTATTACTTCTTCTTCTTGGCATTAACGTTCCCACTGGGACAGAGCCGGCTACTCAGCTTAGTGTTCTTATGAGCACTTCCACAGTTATTAACTGAGAACTTTCTTTGCCTCAGTTGCCATTTCCAAATTTTGAATCGCCCTAATACGATCTTACTACACCAAAAGCTCTTTTTTATTTCTAGAAAACTATTCGGGAAGGATTAGCTATTTAATAGAAAATGGTCAGATTATTATTCCTGCCATAAAGGTATATTCTTAAAATTCAAAACATGACAACTGTCAAAAAGTTAAATAATGAATTTTAACGAATTTATCAGAGAAAAAATATTATATACGATTTGTTTTAAAGAAACTTGTAGACTATGGAAGTTTATAGAATCATTTTATTTTGCATATTTTCATTAGTTTCAACCCAGATGCCTTTCCATACAAAAGAGTTTCAAATAAGTGGCATTATACGACTCGCGCAGATTTTCGACCCAGCACTAGTTTTCGACCCATTTGTACGATTTTGGCCTACTTTGTATGAAAATCCGAAAATTGGCACTGATTTCTTGTAGATCGAAAATTAGTGCTTTTCAATAATAATTCAAAGTGAATTTGTATGGCACGAGGAATTCTTGAAATAGACCACGAATCACCCAAACAAAATTGATGAGGCAACTTGAAGTTTGCAGATTGAAAATGGATTTCATGTTATTCGTCAGATCTAATAAAATAGCTGAAATCGATTGAACAGTTTTCGCAGAGAAGTCATGAAGTTTCAGACATTGGATAGCCATCGCCTTAATCAGAATTATAGCCCACATAATTTAGATAAAAAATAATGGTCAGGCATTTCAACTACTGTAAATAGGTGATTGGGCTTAGTTTTCTAGTATTTATTGATTTTGGTTATGGGACGCTCTATGCGGATCTGCGTTCAGTGGCCTAAATGCATGCTACGTAAGCTTTTGCACAAGAGGTTCAGGTTTACGATTGCGATTAGGAATTGAAGGTCGCGAGTTCAAAATCAAACCCCAATGCATTATGCTTTGTTCGTAGACTTTGTGTGTAAGTTTTTTTTTCAGTGTTTTGTGTTGTTTCTTCTCAATTTGTTTTGTTACTCTACAATTCTGTACATAGTTGCTACTTTCGCATAAGCAAACTAGAAGTCCGTTATGATTTGCATATCAGTTTTTGATTACTTTTCTGCGTATTTTTTTTCTTTTTCTCACACCATTTCTACAGGTTTAGGGTGTTTAGTAGTTCTAAGGATTCAAATAAAGAGTGATAGTGTGCAAAACAGCTCAAAGGATATGAGCATAACAAGAGATACACAGTCACAAATGGATGGAAAACATAATCAAATTTTGTTTCAATTTGTTGTTTTCTGTGCGCGAATTGTCGAATTCGGTTTCGGAAAGCGTGAAATACGAACCGCTGGCAGTTAGGTTCTCCGATTGAGGCAGAGATAGAGAAATGATCACCAGAATTGTATAGAGAAAACAACTATCTCGATTTTAGGAATAAAGTTAAACCAAATTGTTTTAAACTAAACTGCACGAGCTAGGAGGTTCCGTTCTGAGACCATGGAATATTGATGAATAATGTGAACAATCGGAAGTTGATGTACAAAGGCTAGAATGACTAGGGTCAGTAATGTAATCGAATAGAATTATTTATTTTCAATTGTAACAAGTAATATATAGAGTAGGTATCGTACCGTGTAATACCGAATATTACACGGTCGAGTTCGGAGCAAATCATACTGTAAATGTAACATGATAACAACGAATTATGCCAAAATAAGACGAAACCGGGAAAAATCAACACCAAAACCTTTTTTACCTATTTTCGACAATCCGATTCCGAATCATCCATCATCTGATAGGCGACAGTGTTGCCATCTAGAAGCATAAGTTTTCTTATTTTGTGTGCATATTACGTAACGCTTATCAATGTAATGTGCGTAATTTAGTCAACAGCCTTCAACGTTCCGTGCATGTACCATAAATAATTTTGTTTTCGATTATGAAAACAGTTCTTGTGTAACGCTTTTCATGGGTTCATTGTTCAAAACACTGAAAAAAAACTGATAACCATCCAATCACGCTCAAATGTTCTAATAATTCTCAAAGCCATCCGCCACCGCACATTTTCTCTTTTTCATCCTTACACATTTTCCCCCACGCTGTAATTACCCCTTTAAAACAAATGACCTGCCTCATTACAAACAAAACCGCAAAATCAACACAACAATTATAACGCCCTCGACGATGAGACGTACCCATTTCAGAAACTTCGCATCATCTTATCCAACATATGTTTCAAGATTGAAAGGGTTGCACAATGATATTCCTGTCGTTACTGTTTTATAGTTTGAGAATTACCACTACTACTATTGCTACTACTTACTACTACTGTTATCTACCTACTTACTACTAGCCACATTAGTTGTTATACCGTTTGTCATTAGTTACCTTCTTCCTACCCTTCTTTTCCCCTAGTTTAAGTTAATGTGATCGTTCCGTTTTTTGATTTGTTCTGTAGTGAATATTCGGTTAGTTTTTGTTTTCCGCGATGGTCCAAGTGCCCCACTAATTCAAGTGCACTAGTGGTATCTCATATTGGAACAATCGACAAGTAAATTTGTACGTGTTAGATTGAATAAGTTTTCGTGAAAGTATGTTTCGTCGTTCAGATTCGTCAGTAAAAAAGATAACTATTATGAATATTGTTACCGAACAATGTGTAAGGTTCTTGCAGATTTTTAACTATGTAGTTCAAACAGTCGAAAAATGCAAAAAATATAGAATATAGTTGATGTGAATGTATTTTACATGTTAATTTATAAATTATTTCACTCATGGCATGACATAGACCCAAAAATGACAAAACTAGGATGAATTCTAACATAGACCGAATCTCTGACAGTCTTCTAAACAAATTCGCACGCAAGCAACTAGAACGGTTCATCGATCTATATTTCCAAAATTATTATTTAAATTGACATCGGTTGAAAAATATGCATGAACAATAGGGTGGCCAATATAATACCACTCCATCACTAACGTACGTTGGAAGTCGTTGATTTGTTATTCCCACTGGTACTGTAACCGGTAACAGTAGGCAGGCATTAGCAGCATCCCTTTAAACTAAATATCATAAACCAACCTACTTGTTGTAGATTCACGGGTAGGCTGATCGTACTGTAAATCTGCGTCTCCGCCGAACTTTGGCGATACTTCTTCAGTTGTCCAGGTTGCAAAATCTATTTCAACTGTGTAAAGTCAGCGTATTCGTAACCTTCCATGCGATCCATTCGATGAGATAAGAATCTCTACCTAGAACTTCCGTACAGAATATTTTTTAGCCATTGTACTTCCTAATACGAATTCAAAATTGAACAAAATGTAACCGTGTTGTTGGATTTGCAAAATATTGACAGTTAAAAATTCTATAGAACAATTTGTTTGAACTATCGTTCGTTTAGGTCTCACTTGCCTCAGGGGAACCTTACTTCAACAATCTCAAACAATAGAGATAATAACCTATATAAGAGCAATGCGTCGCTGTCGGAACATGTTTGCTGGCGGAGGCTATGAGTGTCACCACGAAAATTTAGAAAATGCAGTTTGACAGTTATGACTTATGTTTCTGATCGAGAACGAGAGGAACACCAGTGGCATTAGTCCTCTATAGATTTTTTTCTCTATTCCTCAAACACATAATCGCCAAACAATACTTTTCATGAGGTCTGCGTTTGTCTCCACTTGCAACCACGTAGGGGGGCTGGGGGCAAGAAGGACACCTCAACATATATCAGTTCAAATCATGGCTGATTAGCACATATTTTAAAGATTATTCCAGTGTAAGGGTAAGCTCACCTCTTGTTTTGAATGATGTGATCGATGAAATTTTGAAAAATAAGAAATACATGAAAATACCCGAAGGTCGTAGACACAAAAGTCAATTTGGACAAATTGAGATGTAAAATTGTGAAAAATAATAGAATCGTTCTGGTGGGCTTCGATCCCACGACTCCCAATACGCTAGACTGGGCGCGTTTCCTGCACTAAATAGAGCAGTGTGATTATATTTATTACGCATTTAAAATCAGTTGCTACAATGAAATTGCAATGTTGTACGCAACTCGTTACGAAACTCGATTTTTACAGATCTCGTCGTTATTAAAATGTACGACTCGTGCTGTAAAAATCGTTTTTCTGCCACTTGTTACATAATAGTAGTTTACGGAACAAGTTGATAATTACGACGAGTGCTGTAAAAATCGAGTACTGCAACGAGTTGCGTACGACATTTTTTGTAATTTCGTAGAAGAGCACTTGAGGGTATCAGAAATTATATCGGAATGCATTCACCATCATTTTACAATTTCTGAAAAATTGTCGTGTAATGATTCATTACGCAACTCAAAACAGTTGCGTAATGAGAAATCGTTGCGTAATGAATCATTACAGCACTGGTTTCAGTTACGTAATGACTATTCCCGCACTGCATACTTCAGTAGAGTGGTTCAAAAAATCGTTTTTGCTCCACACCGCTCATTCGATTCTAGATCAAATTCTGGGTGTCCTCTCAAAGTTTGAGCTCATTTGGATGAAAACTGAGACTGCACAAGCCCTTTAAAGTTTATATGGAAATTACTATGGGAAACGCAAGCAATTCATTCAATCGGTCATAGTGTTTGCCAATGTGCTCTTGGGGATTAGAACTACGTTGATACTGTGAGATATAAAAAGCAGCTACAACTTTGCCGAAGACCGTTTTTGAATCGGACGCCCCAGTAATAAGTTATTGATTTTTGAATGAGTTGTAAAACTTTGGCTATAATTATTGGGCTGTTCTGCAGGCATCACTGGATATATGCAGTAAAACATAGTAGCCATGATTTGTGCGTGCTATCTTTCGCGCCAGATGCAGCAATGTTGCCTGTTCAGAAGTTAAATGAGCACTGCTGAAGAATTTGTGACTGGATATAAATCAATAACTAATTACTGAGGCGTCCGATTTGAAAACGGTCTTCGGCAAAGTTGTAGCTGCTTTTTATATCTCACAGTATCAACGTGGCTCTTATCCCCAAGAGCACATGGGCAAACACTATGACCGATTGAATGAATTGCTTGCGTTTCCCATAGTAATTCCCATATAAACTTTAAAGGGCTTGTGCAGTCTCAGTTTTCATCCAAATGAGCTCAAACTCTGGGAGGACACTCAGAATTCGATCTAGAATCGAATGAGCGATGTGGAGCAAAAACGATTTTTTGAACCACTCTATACTTCAGTGCAGGAAAGTAAGCCGTTTCATGACAGATTTGCGTGAATAAAAACCGTAATAGGCTGTTGAGAAATTATTACCGAAGTATTTATACAAATCTCAATTAGAGCTCAGTTTATACTTATCCCGGGTTGAACTTCAGAAAATTGATCTGAATTACGAATTACTTTAGCTTTGTTTATTCGCGAGCACAACAGATGCGAGAAAATCGGCACTCTGATGCTCGCGAGTATTTTTTTTTTTTTGGTTCAGCAGACATGTTCGCCACTTTTCTTCAATGTATTCTCGTAGTCTCTTTTTTCAGAGGAACGAAGTCTTACTGGAATGTGTGCAATCCTGTCATGATACGGTCGATCTTCTGCACTTCAGACTGCAATAACAGTAAGGTACCCCGGGGCAAGTGGGGCCTAAAAAAACGATAGTTCAAACAAATCGTCCAATAAAATTTTCAAATGTTAATATTTTTCAAATCCAACAATTTGGCAACATACTTGCTGATGTGTGCATAAAATTGATCGCATAATTTCGAAATTGTGAAAACTTTGGAAAACAGTTTTACAATGAGCCATTAGACGCAGTTACCTCGCAAAACGGGGCAAGTGGGACACATCCAGTTTCATGCGTCAATCCACATCAGTAAAGGTTGTAATGGTTGACTTATTACAATAATAGAATTGATAATTCATAGATTTTTTATTTTGGGTACATTTTTTATGTATTTATATACATCAACCATCACCATAAAATACATAACGCTTTAGGAAGAAAACGTTTATTTAATAGTATGTCACATCACACTCAATATTAACTGAAAATTCCTCAATAAAAGCGTAAAAAGAATGAAACATGTTCAAAATATATCACTTATAAGTTATTAATTAAAAATATGCACATCCAATAATCGTCAAAATTATAAATATTTTCTGTTACTTAATGGGATGGAATTGTTTTCCGTACTACTAAATTTGTTAAAAATAACAAATAAAGTTCAATTATAATAGAAAAGTATTCGTTCTCATGATGCATTTCAAATTCCGTCTATGACTTTGTTCAATTTCAAATTCGTATTTCGAAAATTGAAAAATATAGAAGAATTACACACTTTTTTTCTCTTTTTTATGCAATTACGTAATTTGAGATTGATTTTTTTAAAATAAAAATCATTTGTTTGAATGTTTTAGTGCTAATCTCTAGGAAAATGTTTAAAACGTGTAGAAAAAGTTTTGATTTTGGTTTTTGTTTTGACATGTCCCACTTACCCCGAGTATAAAGATATTTTGGGGTAAGTTAGACCGTCGAAAATTTCATATAAAATTTAAACAAAATACCGGTTTATCGTTAGCAACTTGTAATAATATTTAAAATTGTAGCTTACTAATGGAAATTCGATTTATAACACATTTATTTTTTTGCGAGTCAATGCAAGACGTGAAACGTATCACAATTTATCATGCAAGTTGAAAATGGCGCACAATTGACAACTGTTACATGGTAATAAAAATGACAATATTTTTTGTACTTAATACATTCCTTGTTATTATAGCTTCAACTTTCTAGAAGAATACCCCCATGAAAAACTTTGCCTAAGTGAGCTATGACGGAACGTCCCACTTACCCCGGATTCTCACTTGCCCTGGGGTACCTTACATTCGAAACTGACGTCTCTTTTCTTCAATTCTTTTAAGTTTCCACTCTATAAAATTACTCTTGAAATTAAAAAAATGGTGGATCTGCAAGATATATTTCCGTAATTTATCCAGGATTATCCGAAAAGTGAACATCAGGTCCGTTGTTGATGGGTTCTTATGAATTCCAGACTGGGCGCGTACCAGTTAACGAACTCCTCGAGCTGTCTCAGTCTGTTGAATGCGTAACAGAGTCTGGGTCACTTGGGTTAAAGCCATTTGAGGTAGTGCCATTTGTCATGACCGTTATCCCATAAATGTTAACATGTCAATTTTTACTCAAAACAGACTTCCTTTGAAAAAAGTATATAATTGTGGTTATCACCCTCATTCTTGTTTACGGCGTAGGGGAAGTGGTGGTAAAATGAACAGGGGTGGTAAAATGAACACCGTGCCTTTTACCGAGAAAAAACAAATTTCGATGAATTTTTATTATACACGGACGCTTTAGAGCATAAATCTGAGTGGTCCAGTTGATACGTAGGTCAATTGAAGTCAAAATGTCAACGCAAAACAAGATTTTAGAAAATCACGTTTGAAAATTAGAACTGACGTAACTTTTAGCTCGGAAGACTTGAGGTTTTTCAGTGAGGTGAATATCGTTATAATATGATGTCAAATCTGATACATTTAGAATTCTTTTTGAATGGGTTACAATCATTAATGGATGTATTTTCGGTGGGGCAATGACAATTTTTAGAAATATTTGTTTTGCTCACGTTTTTTGCATGGTGTTCGTTTTACCACCAATCGCTGTTCATTTTACCCACATAGTGCAGGTAAAATGAACATTTGCATCGCTTTTTGATAGCGATGAAAATATGTAAAAATTTAGCTATTTTAGTCTGAATCCATGTCGCTGCGATAGAGTACATCCTTATTTTTGAGTTTGTTCGATAGAACTATACAAATTTCTCGTTTTTCTATCAGGAACAAGATGATTTCCTTAAGGTGTTCATTTTACCACCCCTTCCCCTATCTAATTTTCGATCGAATCCTATTCGTTCGAATCCACGGCTCACTTGATTTTGCTGGCGTAAACGAGAATGCAAAACGGTTTCCGATCGAAAGAGCATTCGAACGTAAACAAGAATAGGGGTGTATAAACAGAGGCGCATTCACATTCGAAACCATGGGTAGGACGAACGCTCCAACAGTTTTCTAGTAATCAAGGATTTCTTATTAAAATTCATAAGAAATTCAGCCAAGAACAGAGTGTGCTTTGGAAGTTCTGTAGGAATTGCACAAAGAACCGTCGACAGATGCTTCCAAAGAATGCTTTGAAGGATCAAGAACATCCACACTCTTGCAGTGTATAATACGCGAGCTTTGTTCAAAATGCGTATATTCAGCAAACAATGCTACCGGTATTAATTATTCACTATACCAACGACCCAAACAACCAGAATGTACATATAACGAAATCACCTTTTGCGTTATGCGATGCTTATATGTGCAAAGTTTCATGTATAAGATGTCACGAAATGTCCTTATGCGTACAAAAGTGGAGGCGATATACGTGCGTATTTTATATGATGCAAAACGGCATACTTTGTACGAGTATACGAAACGCAATCAAATGTACATATGAGCTCATAAAACAGCGTTTTATGCGAGGAAACTCATCGGTCGAACGATTTCATCCACCATGCTGTGCGGATGTAATGCAGTTTGTACAAATAAACGACTTTTTCCGTAAACTGTTATGCGATTTCTGGTTGTCTGGGGACTCTTCAGGAATCACTTGATCGCTTTTTATGGGTATTTTAAAAAATGGGTTACATACATGCCCTGATTTGCTACTCGCCACATAGTAACGCACTTGCGCTAGTGTCTATGCACAAAAATCGCTAAAAGGTAACGCGAAAAATATTTGTATGGCGAAAAGCATTTAACAAATTATTACTCAAAATCGGGAACTATTTGCGAAAAAATATTTGGTACCGGTTGTACGTGATGATAATATCTATCACGCCTAGCAAATATTTTTTCGATTAATGTTTTCATTTACAAGGAATTCGAAGTTAGACGCCTTTCCCCATACAAAATGAATCGAGAAAACTTCTGCTGATGAACTGTGGACAAGAGCAAAGCAGGTAATCCATTGCAGAGAAATACTTCCGGGAATGCTCATGGCAATTTATCCAAGAGCATCTACAGAGTTGGCTATGGAAATTCTTCAGCAATTAGGTAACTTCTTGTTGATTTATGGGTAGAATAATCCTTTGACTGTCCTATTCAGGAATTTCTGTGCAAGTGTTTTTTTGTTATTCACAAAATTTTGTACCATTTTTGGCTAATGAGTCTTCCAACCTACCTTTTTTTATAAGTTCTTTCCCACACGCCATTGATAAATGCAATTGGAATCTTGTTCTTCTCAGCAGGGGTGTTTTGCTCTTTTAGTTTCTCTGCTTCTTTTTTGTTAAAAACATTGGCCATAATTCCACAATTTTATTTAGTAAACTTATTAGTGTCCTTATTTCAAGCTTTCAATTGATTTCGATTAATCACATCAAACGAAAGCTAAGAATAAGAATCAAGACTTTCATATGCTAACTAAGTAAACATGTGGAGTTTTGTTTATAGAAAGAGAAATAGATAAATTATAAGCGCAAAACATATCTGCTCCTCAGCAGCTGTACAATTTTAACCTTAAAAAAATAAATAATAAATATTGTCGATGATTCCATAGATTGGCGTACATCATCTATGGGCCCAAATAACCGTAGCGGTAAACGCGTAGCTATTTAGCAAGACCAAACTGAGGGTCGTGGGTTCGAACCTCACCGATCGAGGCTCTTTCGTAAAGGAAACTTTTTCGATTTCTTAGGGTTTAGAGTATCTTCTTACCTGCCACACGATATACACATGCAAAAATAGTCAATTGACAAAGAAAGCTGAGAAGCAGACTTTATCCCAGTTAGGACATAACGCCAGAAAGAAGAAAAAGGAGATGTATGTTTATCCTGTTTCTCAACATGATCGTATTTTCGCCGGTCCACGAATGCTTCTACCTGTGAGCCTAACGATGGCTATTTTACGATGGTTTGTTAGAATTGCAGAAAGCAGCCAAAGCCAAAAACACACGATTTTCCCTTTTTTAAAAGGTAACTATTGAAGTATTGCAAATATTGCACGATACATTTGCATTTTTTTGCCATATAGAATGGTTGTGTTACTTTCTCTCGAATGCCGTTTTCCCTGAACGCCAGTTCTCCGAATGCCAGTTTCCCGAATACAGGGTGGCCACCGAACCGGGAAAAACGAGAAAAGCGGGAAAAAGACGGGCATTTGAATCCATCGGGAAAAAGACGGGAAAAACCGGGAATTTGAGATGGTCACCGGGAAAATCTTTCATTTTGAACGAACATCTTCAAGCTCTAAATCTACAAACCACCAAAAATAAGTTGTAGAACGATGTTATGGTTGGTAATATTAATTAAGTAATTGTTATTTTGGAAAAATAATTTTCAAACGGTAATGATTCAATAAATTGTCTTTGTAACGCAATACTTCTTTTAAATATAACCCTTTTCTCCTTGGCTAGCAATGTTTTAGAAATATTTTATGAATTGTTTTCTCTCCATGGTTTTTTCTCTAAATTATCTGACTCGCAATTTCTAATCAGAGTTTCAAACTTCTTGCAGAAGGTTCAAGAACTCAAACATATTAGATTCGAAGTTTTCTTCATTCACTGAATAATAAATCAATAAATTGAAATATTCTTGTATGCAATCCTTTATTCATAAGAGCTTTTAATGTGTCATTAGTTATCTAATCAACTAAGAAGCGGTTTCTTCACCACCGCTTAGGCATTAAACCTAGTTTAACCATAGAGGTAAACGTGATTTATGTCTAGAGCAAAGGTGAAGAACTCGAATTGAATAAGTAAGGTGAGATATATCCTTAAATGTTTGGAACGGATTCTTTCGGAGGTCTAGCAACAGTACCCTCGTTTTAAGAGTAGGTTATGCTCAAAGTTTTTTGTCTCCGATTTATCTGTATCACAATCAATTGGCCACATATGATACTTTAAAAAATAATTTTCAATTCACAAATTGTTCGATTCGGGGACTGTTACGGCGAACACTTCCACACGTGTGGCTTTGTTTCATCCATCCTTTAAACTTTTTTTCTTTAGCGATCTCTTCAATTTTATGGAAAAAGATAAATGGAAAGATTAAGCATTGAAATACTTCCAATTCGGGTAGTAAGATGCACATATTATTGATGAATATGGGCTTGGTAGCTTTTAAAACAAACCTTGTCAGAATGAAACAAAATAATATAAACCGTCCTATTAGCACAATTGAGAAGCAAAGAGGTAAAAAAGCAGCAAGTAACAAAAACCTAGTTCTGAGAAAACCGACTTATAACAAGCGTGTGCTAGAATAAGGGCGTAAGTCGCATGATCGATTTCTCTTCATCGATCCTCTCTTCTGTGAATAAAGGCGACAAGATGCAAGTTTGTCAGCATTTTTTAACCTTAGGACGCAAGATTGCATCGCTGCCAAGCGTTTGCAGTGAAAAAATGCTAACAAACTTATTATGAGCTTATTTTTATTCCATGCAAATTTTATGGGAGTCAAAAAAAAAAACAAGCCTTCTATGAATTATATTTTTTTTATTGGATGGAAAAATCACCTTCCTTAACATATAGTTAAAAAGCTTGAAAACAGTATTTTTTTTTAGCATATTCAACTCAAAAACTGAATAAAATGTCATTTTTTTACGTTTGGGTACTCCCGTTAAAAACCGGGAATATTTTGAGAATTATATCGGGAAAAAGCGGGAATTTTAAAATGGATATTTGGTGGCCACCCTGTCGAATACCCCGTTTCCCCGAATAGCGCTCAGTTGTCCGAAAAATGTTGTAGCACCTATAATTGTCATAACTTTTTGCATTTCATGGTGGTGTACGAGCCGGTCATCGGATGTGCACCCTTCTTTATTTGAGTGACGGTTATTTCGAGTTTTACTGTCCTCAGCATTTTTGGCAATTATGTGTTTAGTCGAGAATGATCAAATATATCCTTCTTTTGATTGCTTACACTCAAACCGTCAAACCGTTACTGCTTTTGAACTTGTGATTGGAAAAACCACTCAAAAATATATGTTAAAATTCAAGTTATGTTCTGTGGAAATTTCATTCAAATCGGTCCATAAATAACTAAAAAGTTGCAAATGTTTTGTCCAATACTGTAGTTCTTTCTAGTTTAGCACCCTATCAATAAACACTATTCTTGCACAGCTTTCGGGGAACTGGCATTTGGGGAAATTACATTCGGGGAAAAGTAGCACAATTTCTAGTTCTCGTCAAAAATACGGCAAGAACCATGCCAGAAATCCATTCAAGATTCTGCAACTATGACAGTTAGAATTCGTCTCGAATCTCACCAACGATACATCAATTTATCCAGTAATGTTTTGTATCACTTTGTAATCAATCAAGGACACTACATTTCTTTCAAATCTCGTAGCATTCAGTATCATAAAGGCGTAACTGCACCTTATCTGCATCAATTTTCAAAATATTTTTGAATACTGTCAATATTTTGAACGAAAGTTCTCAGTCCATGTTTAGTAAGAAAAATATAAGAACTGGTCAGAAACTTGAATCTTCTGCGCCAATATTCGCGTTGTTGTGAATTTAGAATTCAGGAGCATCATGACGAAATAATGTGCAAAACAGCTGAAGATTTAAGGTAAATTATGTTATTTTTTCTAATATTTTGCCATCAAATTTTGAGATTTCTTAGAATGTTGCCGCATCGTTTTAAAGTTATTATGCGTCTTAAATCAAAATGGCCAAAATCGATCCCTCTACCCTACGTATTACCCGTGTAAAAAACTGACTGTAGTTAATAGATAAATTTTAATTTTTGGTCATTTCAAAAATAATAAAATATACAGTATCGGACATATAAAATGCACCAAAGCCGTTTTCCCATACAAAATGGTCAACTTCAGAGAGCAATATCTCCGCCGTTTGTCAACCGCTTTTTCTCATTTTTTCTGTGACGAACTACAAATTACTTCAATTTTTGATAACTATTGAAAAATTTGTGTGAAAACAATTGGTTCAAAAGTTACAGATAGGTTGAATTTTGACATAAAAAATGCACCAAGACGAAAAGTAATGTATCAGACAAACTATGCGTCGTATCCTTTCGGTGTCTTCAGCGCATTTTGTCTTTATCACACAATGAACAAGTGCACTGAAGACACCAAGATGCTACGACGCGTAGTTTTTCTGCTACATCACTTTGTGTCTTGGTGCATTTTCTATGTCAAAATTCAACCTATCTGTAACTTTTGAATCAATAGTTTTCACACAATTTTAACGATAGTTTTCGAAAATTGAGAAAATTTGTAGTTCTTCACAGAAAAAATGAAAAAAATCGGTTGAGAAACGGCGGAGATATAGCTTTCTGAAGTTGACCATTTTGTATGGGAAAATGGCTTTGGTGCATTTTATATGTCTGATACTGTAAAATGTTACTTAGAATATTACTACAAAAAGGTGATTGACTGAATTAAAAATACCGTTCTACCGTTCATACATATAGTGGGGGACCGAAAACCGTACAGGCTCAAAATCCAACTTCATACAAATAGTAGGCGTTCTGTATGAAGTGGACGGATTTAGATTCATTTCTTAGGTGTACGGATTTCGACTCTTACGGTATTTAAAAAAATGTTTGTGGGCAAAAATTTATGAGGCAGTAGGGGAAAATGGTTTAAAATTTCCTAGATTTGGTTCATATGATCTATGAACAGTTTTCTACTCAATTGTAACAATGACATTATTTACGCCAAAATGTGGAAATGATTCATCAAAACTCAATTATATCGATCAGGGTGTATTCTTTGAAACGGTTCTATTTTGCACCGTATGAATAGCTTAAATACTATCTTCTTTCAATACTACGAACAACAAAACAGTAAACCGATTGAAACCAAAATTAATAATTCTCGCGATAACAAACCACAGATTCAGCGAACAAACATTGTGCATCCTCTCACTCTTGACCAGATTGTAAAATATTTCGGCCATCCTCCTTTGATACAAAGCAAGTCCAAATTTTTCTCTCGCTTTCCATCCCGAAGTAGTGCGGCAGCGCCTATCTCGGCAACATTAATTCAGTAGTCTCATTCAAACCCGCTCGTGCACTACTCTAGTCTCCGCAGTCAAGTGCGCCCAACAAATAATCCGCAGAGCCCAAAAGCCACAACCAAAAAATTCTACACTCTTTTTCTCTACTTTTTTCTCCCTCTCATACCCGTAAGATTTGAATAAGATTATGCCGAACAACAAACAACATTGTGTCATGTTTTTTGTAAATTCTAAAAGCAAAATTTTCTCTTTTCTTTCTTCCCCACTTTTCTAGGCTGAATCATGAGACTAATAAATAGTAGTTAGTGTAGAAATCCCCAAAATGTGAAAGCGATCGTATGTGAGTCGTTCGCTTGCGATAACATAAGAAAATATGATGATGAATAACTATTGATGAGAGATTTCCAGTCGATTCTTGTAAAACAACACTGAAAAAAACTGTGTAAAACGACTCCATGGAGATTATTTTTAAGACTTGACCGTTCCTCATTGCTTGCTAATCCACTGACTGATTGATGTAGAGGCAAAAGGCAAAAAGACAATGGAGATTGCACATAACACACGCATGATAAATAGAGAGTGGTCTACATTTGAAAAGTCTCCAAAAGTTTAGATAGGAACAATGCAATTGTTAAGTGTCTATTTTTCTATTTGAATATAGAAGCACAACCGTTTTATGCTCTAAACTTTGGTCATAATGTGAGAGGATGCAATCATATGTATGTACTTAATTACTATGTATTACTAGATTATACACTGAAGAACGTGTAGAATTATGTGGAGATTATAAGCATTTACACCGATCGCAAGGTAATAGAATCGACGCGCACTGACACTGCACTGTCTTATGCTCCCGGATCGCAAGTTTTGTCAACAGAGTAGTAGTGACACCTTTGAACGGGGTCGACGTTTCGAATCTTCGCCAGGGTTCCCGTTTTACGACACTCAATAGTTTCCTAGTCCCGTCGCGCGAGGGGTAGAAAAGCACGTGAAATTTGTATTTTTCCCCTATTTTGTAAAATGTTCTTCATACCCATCTGTCATGCGACGACATTAGTATTAACAATAAAAAAAAATCATCCTGTCTAGTTTCACACGTTTCTTCAATTTCTATCTCTCTCGTTCTCCCGGTTCGATTCGATTCGACGTCTTCCATCCTGCCTCCTCTTCAATTTCCACTCTCACTCTCCCCGATTTGACTTTTATTTGTATTTTTCTTCGTTTTCTTTCTCTTTTTTCTCTTTTTTAGTTTCAAAATTAAAAACAATCGTGAGACAGGCGGCGAAATAGACGCGCGAGTGTGATAGCGAATCAAAATTGTTGAATGTTAGATTATACATTTATCTATTCGAATGTAAAGAAAATACTGAAAGTTTCTGGAAAATCGGGAAAGCATCATTTGTTGCGTTAAGGATAGAGAACACTGTTTATCATTTGACGATCAACCAATTACACTTAGTGCCCTTTTGTAGTAAGAAGAAGAATAGAAAGATAGCGCAACAGCAGGAGACTATCAAGTTTAAAGTATTTTTTTTAATTTTCAGCTTTTCCCTAGACTAGATTCCCACAAAGTTTTGTAAACTTTTAGCAAAATTCTTATCATTTACGAAATAAATTATTACTACCAATATTTTATCGAACAGAAACTTGTAGATTTTTAGCTGAAAAAAAAAACGAAACGTTAGTACATAGCGGTAATTCATCACTCCGACAGCTGTGGCGCTGTAAGCGGAAGAAAGAAAACACATGCAATCTAAGCTACTGATTTTAGCTAATCACTAGTTTCTTACGTTTGCTTCCACACAAATACACCGAACCTACTCGACGAGATCTTAGTATGCGCGTAGAAAAACTGAGTAGGCGCAACGCTGAAAACGAAAGACACGGCTCAAAGCGATCGATTTCTACCACGCAACACACCGAGAATGCTTTTCGGTCCTCTGTCCGTAGTTGTTAGGTTTTTACCAATCCAATTGTAACAACAAAAGAGAAACAAACATTCGATCTAACCAATACATACTGTGTAATTTTAAGATCAATAAAACAGCAAGTTCACTGTAAACAGTACAAACGCCAAACTGCGGTTTTCCTTTGCTATGCGGTTCACACGTATATGATGATACCCTTTGACCGAGCGCAGCGCTGCCTAGCGGACACACTTGCGACATACGTGAACCGGTGACGTTTCGATCCCGAAAACCATCTTTATCAGGCCGCCGTCAATGCTTGCACTAAATCACCTCTTTTTTTTTGTTTGTGTTTCGGTTTTGGCTTTTTTACACCTCTGCACTGAGTTTAGTTTTGTTTTACTAGAATGGCACAATCGCACACACACATACAATCATGTTAGCCTATATATAGGGGGAAAAAAGAGGGTTCCCAGCGAGTGATGACCTCTGCGGCTCGCATTCCGTATGTTGTTGAGTGTTTGCCGGATTCGATGGTTCATGTAAATAACTTTGCTTTTATCATTGTCTACTAAAAACCGTTTTAACCGAACCCAGGTCCGTGGCAGTCGTAGGAGGTCACGCATATCGAATGCGCATCGAATGTGGTGGGGGAAACAGACTACTAGACCGATTGACCCTTTCGAACTGTTGGATAAGATCATATTGAGTTATTTGGATACTACAGCGAAGTGGAATATCAAAATGCTTAAGCACAGATAAACAGACGTAATACAGAACCAATTGCGATTGAAATAATCGACGTTAAAACATGATTGGCTAATACTAAAACATCATTTTGGAATCAAGTGGTGATAACGTGTAAATAAAGACGATATATAGATATTCATGTCCCTACCAGCTGTCCAACATTTTATGACACATGAGATAATAGAGCAAAATCTAGAATGCTGTAGTACTAAATATGGTACTTGCTTTTGGTAATCTTCGAACCAAAGACGAAATGTCAAACACGAATAGAACGATGCGAAAAAAGACAAAATTGAGACGTTCATGTCCCTTACTGTTGCCTACATAAGACAAATGTGCAGAGATCTGTCAAACTTGGGTACCGAATATGATACCAAGGGTTGGATCGAATGTAGTACTAGTAACGGTACTCATCCTGAACCCGACTTTTTTTTATTTCGACCCGGTTTTTATTTCGTTTTACAAAAGATGTTTATGCGAGTTTACAAAAGATTCCCAAAGAGCCATGACCAAAGACGAAAAAAGACATATGTACTATGTGTACTATGTATAGACGAGCTCAGAAAAGAGTAGGACAGAAGCAACGATTGCTGGCACAACATTATTTTTTTTAAATAATAGTGGTCCCGGCAAACTTGATCTTGCCATCAAGCAGGTTGTTGAGTTCCCGTACAAAATTACAGTTCCGTTCACTTCTGTTTTTTTTTTTCGAAATTCTCATTCAATATACTGTGCTTTTTATATATGCATACACGTCGGAATATAACTATGGAAGAATTTTCAAAATCCGATACACCGTTCTCATGCCATTTCGTGACATACAAACAGCATTCCATTTTTATTTATATAAATAGATAGATGGAAGAAGAAGATATAGTATGCCCTATATGGACTACAAACACCGATAAAGCAACGTGTCACCCTGTTTCAGAAGTTGGCAAGCAGTTCTGAACAGTTTTTTTTTTTCGAAAAGTAGTAACTCGTTCTGTCATTCCCACCGGTGACACGAAAAACAGATGCCAAGAAACTGATTAGGGTGTGGCACCCTAATCAGCATGAATCATTTTAATAGACCACATTCTTATGATAAAGCCACAGTCATTTAATCGTCCGAATTCATTAAAAAATTGGATAATATATTCATTTTCCTTAAAAAAAAAAACAACTATTTTACACCTAAATTTACCAGGGTATTCCAAATCCAAACATCCTAATTAGAAATGTTTTCATCGTCACTTAAAGCAATGATATGAAACAATGCCACTCTGAGGTTGATTGCCTCAAAATATGCGTAAATTGAAATAGGTGTGTACATGATGTTTATATCGATCAGCTGGAGGTTTGTGTGAAGTTTCTTGGCATCTGTTTTTCGTGTCACCGGTGGGAATGACAGAACGAGTTACTATTTTTCTAAAGTTCTCGAAACCGAAAATTTGCGTGCTCTTATGAATTTAAGTCACATAAAAAGAGAAACCTCACAGTTTGAGCAAAACATACTTAGCTTTAGTGGTGTCGCAAGCGACTTGAAGGTGAATTTTCAAGTTATAAAATATGACGTTCAGTAAAGCCTTTATAACTGTGTTGGTTTCCAATTTCGAAGCTCATAGCATCATTCTCTTCAAAATTCAATTCATGAAGGGATTGTAGAACATCAAATTTGTCTAAAATTAAAACTAGTCTTAGTTAAAAGTAGTTTTTACCATTTTTTATTTTTACTACAAAATTTATCTTTGTTTGACCATTACTTTATGAATATTCATCCTATTCTAAATCTTTTTACATTCTGTTGAAGCTTACTAAGTTGTTTTTAAACTGTGTATAAGACAAATTTAATTTAAAAAAGCATTTTAATTATTTGAACATAGTTATTAAACAAAAACAAGGCTTTTTAATAAACAAAATCAAATTGCTTTTTTTTTCGCCGGAAATTACTTTTTTACTTTTTAAATGAAGTTTATGAAGCATCTTGATTGCAAGTTGAATAGTCCATATATTTTTATAAATTGCAAAAACATTTTTGTTATAGAATTTATGAAAAATTGTTGCGAATACCTTTTTCAAGGTTTCAAAAATGAGAAAACCAGTTTCGGCTAAATTACACAGCGTAACAAAAATGACATTTTTGCGTGTCTCAAGGATCAAATTATGTGTCTCGAGCAGTGCTGGGAATGGTAATAGTAGTAGGCTTGAATTTCGAGAATATCACGTGGCTCTCTCACTACAGAACCAAAAATGTGTGAATCTCATCAAGTAGCCTATTTTTGTGGTGCATGAATTTTCTAAATCGGTAGTGTCATCATAGGCTGTAAATGCGAGAAATGCAGCGGGAAATAGAACATTTTTCTACAGTAATTTTGGGTTGCCCTTAGCAACGGGTGTTTCGCAGTTTTCAAGGCTTTTGCCTACAGCAGCGATGAGCGTAAGTTTCATTGCCTTCACTGCCCATAACTGCATATTTGTAACATTCGACAAAAGTAGGCATTGAGTAAATGGGATACCAAGTTTGTATTTTACTGCAGTATGGAAGGAAACTAAAATTTAAAAAAATCAATAAGAATTCAAAAGAGCTTATTTGAGGCTGAAAATTTGTACAACTCATACCGCATATTGGGTGATTAGACAGAAAATAATTTTGATAGACATTTTGTTGCTACTACATTATGAGACTCATGTATAATCTCAATGTGACTGTTATGCGGTTACATTTGTCAGTGTGACAAAACAACTTGGTATTTTTTTCGAATTTTCTAGAACAAACTAACTGATTTTAGTAAGTTGATCGAAAGTAATTATCATTTGATGACTCTCCCCGGTATTAACTCCAATTTGTCAAAAATGTCAAATGTGACTATTATGCAGTTATGGGCAGTTCACTGACTGTTTTGCTTTGCTTGGCTACTGTAGAGTGAATTTCAAGATTTTTCCCAACCCTGGTCTCGAGTAGATTTGGGATTGCTGAATCTGATGCCATTTTCAGAAATGTTCCAGCACAGTCACAATTTTTAGCTACAGGTCGCCAAAGTTGTATAAAACACTGGTTTTATTGATGTTTACATAAATTTAAGGTATAATTTATCAAACTTTTTTGTGATATAATCCAATGCCAATAATGCCTTACAAGCTGGCAAACTTGCATGCAAGTTTAAAACAATCAATTTTTGCATTTTCAACAGTCAATATCTCAAAAACTAGACGTGCTATGATATTTTTGAAAACGGCAATGGATTCAGCAACCCTTAGTTGAGTGAATAGCGGCATTTTGGTGCTTGAGACAAAAACGTGTTCCGCAGTGTTATTAACGTTTAACTGGCAGAAATAAAAAAAAATGGTATCCTCCGTAAAAAAAATCATGTCTTTTTATTAAAAAACTAAGCCAAAACTATTTTTAGCAAAATGTGTTGTATACACATTTTAAAAACAATTGAACTAACTTCATAAGCAAATAAAAAGATTTAGAATCGGTTGAGTGTTCATGAAGTTATGGTCAAACAACGATGATTTTGTTTTAGTAAAAAGAGTAAAAATTTTGAGAAAACTATTTTCAATTTAAAACAAATATGATGCTCTACAAACTATTCATGAATTTATTTTTGAAGAAAATAATGCTAAGAGCTTTGAAACTGGTTAGAAAACAACAAAGTTATGAACTTTATTCATTATAACTTGAAAATTCACCTTCAAGTTGCTTGCGCCACCTCTAAATCTAAATATTTTTGGCTGAAACTGTCAGGTTTATCTTTTTATGTGATTTTATTTCAGAAGAGCACACAAATTTCGGTTTTGAGAACTTTCGGAAAGTAAGCCGCAACCTAATGCTGATTTACTTTAAAAACAGTGTAAAATCCACTATGGCTATGGTGCTATGTGCAAAATCGGTGCTAATATCCTACCACTTCTAGTGCTACATTTGATCCCTTCCTACTACACTTGGTATCAAAGTTTAACAGGTTGCAGTATACTTTTCACAGCATTCTAGATTTCGATATATTACCTCAGCTCAAGTGCCATAAAATGTTGGACAACTGCAAGGGACATGAATGACTTTATATCGTATTTGCTATAACGAGAGTTTAGCGTTTGTTTGTCTATTGTGCAAGTCAATTGGGGTCAAAACATAATTCGAAATATCTCAGCAAATTTAATTTCTTTCCAGATGTCCAACGATGCGAAAAAAAAACTAGTGGTGAATTCCAGTGAATAATTGAAAAAAAAGCTTTTTTAAATTTCTCATGTGTCATAGAAACTCAAACTTTTAGAAAGACCTATTTTATAATTTCAATGGGTCAATTTTCATAATTCCATAGATTAGGGGAAACCAAACATTTATTGGAACAAACATTTTGTCGGCGTTAATTCAGAGTGGACCAAGTACAACAAATCTTGAAAATCTTCTTATCTTAACCCTTTAATACCCAAATTTTTATTTTCGATCTAAATATCATTTTTTGTTATCTAAAATCGTTCTAAACACGTTTTGGGCAATAATTTATTTTTATTGGAACATTTGTAAATTTTGGTTTTTGATTTTTATAATTATTATTTTTGAACATCCCTATCCTTCTTTATTTTTTTCTAGGAGCCTCTTCTGATTACTGATTTTTGACAAAATTAAAAATTTAAGTTTTCACAGTACTTTTGAAAATATTAAATTTTCATTGTTTTGTGGAACATATTTTCTTTTCCGTGTAATTAACGGGAAAACAGGTTTAAAATTATTGTTAAACCTCCAGGTTCTTCTCCTATGATAGGTTGATTGAAAAAAAATATAAAAGGTGACATTTTTTGTATTAAATGGTAAATGAACCCCAGGCATTTGTAGGTTACAAAAGAATACAGTTTTTCAAGCATTTTTCATAAATACAAAAAAGTCTCAAAACTCATAAAAATGTTTTTTATATGCGTAATTTGAGCCAAGGTTTAAGCCACAAATAAAATCATTTTTTTCCGAGCTACGAAAAATTACACAAAATTCCAAAGTGCACCCCGTCTAAAGGCGGGGTTGGGTATTAGAGGGTTAAAGATATGAACCCAGTTTGACCATCATGAAGTGATTGTTATTTTTCAAGAAATTGTTCAGTCAGAGTGAACCAAGTGCACTTAATTCATCAAAAAATCATTCTTTTAGAGTTATGAATTATGTTTTTTCCATGATTATCACTTCACTTTATATTGTTTAAAACTAACACAAAGATGTGTAGAAATATTGAACCAAAATTTTCATGGGTTCGAAGTGTCTCTTTGAAACATTCAATCAGTTTTTCTCAAAACATGAAAAATGTCACTTGGTCCACTCTGATTTAACGCCGACCAAATTACGAAAGTTATCTTACAATCAACAGGGATATATGCGTTTTTGACCCATTATCACCCTCGAAGACGGTACCTAAAATGGAACTTGATTGTGTTTTTGATGTTTCACTTCGCAAGGTGTAAATTATCCAGTCTAATAATTTTGGTAAAAAAAACTCTTTTCCTCAAATATCTTCTTTTTCTTTTCTTACCTATTATAACTCCACACTAACATCGACTTCATTCAAATCTTTCAGTCCATCAAACCATTCGCAATTAAAGAGACTACCTAGAAGTAGAGTAAAAGTATTGGAATTTAGCGTCTTTTTTCTCTCAGTATAGAAATTTACAAATTGTTTGAATCCTCTTTGCACTTTCATTTGAAAATCTAAATAGCTTCAGCAATCACAGTCAACTCTTCCTTACTCAATATTCCATATCTCGATATCGAGTTAGAGAATCATAGTAAAATTTGGTTTCCATGGCTACCACGATGCTCCCTTAAATCGCATTTGCATTGCTTTTGTATTCTTTAACTCGATATCTCCCTAACTATATAATCCCTTCAATGTCGAGTTATGGAGAGTTGTCTGTATATCCGAACTCTAAACCGCTATGCCTTCCATAAATATTCCAGTGAATATCGAAAAACTTTTAAACTTCGCTGAAGTTCAATAAAATTCAACAGAATATCGATGAAAGCTGGTTCAGTTCCGTTAAAACATTACCAAAGCCGTCAACATTTTCTAAGTTCTAAATTCAGATAGAGTGTCGATCAACATTTATTGCAATAAGCCAATTAACAACTTTGTTTGAAGGTTGTTGCTTCAAATATTGACATAGGACTACATGATGGGATGAGTTATCCACGAAATCCAGAGTTTGAAAAGTTCTGAGAAACAGATTTCCGAAATCGTGCAGTGGCAACGTTGTCGAGTAGTCATATAAAAATATTTCATCTTTTTCAAAGGGCTTCCTGAAAGGTTACATTAAATCTAGGTTTGTACTGAAATCTCGTAATTTTTGCTAGAATTTCTTAGTTAGGTGTACTAGTTATGGCTATAGTGGTTTCCTATTTTGCCATACTTAATAACTTGAATACCTTGCCTTAACATTCTTTAGCTGCACAGACTGTAACTTAACACTAGATAACGGTCAAGCATGTTCCGGTGGCACAACCTTGAAACATTCCTGACGAAAAGTTTCAATGACTGAAGTGGGAATCGAACCCACACCCGACCTAAACCGCACGGCCACGAAGCCTACACATTTTGAAAGTTTCTGTGAGTTTTAGCAGTAAGAATAAGACATATTTGATGTTGAACCATTCAAAAAGATTTAAAATGTGATAGTTATCGAAATTCCACATACGGGCAAATATGGAACCGCTATGGCCGTAACTGGTACACTTTCTCTATCTATTCGAATATCGTCGAATTTGCGCCAGATCAGCTGATCGCTTGTTTGTGTACACGAGGGTAAAAAAACGTTAAAAATTATTTGAATACAAACCTCTATAAGCCCATTGACTTATGTTGACTTATGCTGTATGTTCCATTACTCGATGTCGACTCATGGAACTTGTATAAAAAGTAGAAATCGTATCCACGTATTGATGATAGTTCAAAAATTAGGTACGTCTTCAATATGTCGAATATGTTTGCCAAAGTATTGAAAACGTATGTACACGGTAAAAAATAAGCACCATGCTATCAATAGTTCTGCACTTGGATTTGCACTACTGTTGAATCTTGGCAAAATCAAGGCAACATCACTTGAATTCAACGTTGCATGTTTTGATTTGAAATAAAAAAAAAGTTAAAATAAACATTTCCGCCTGACCCAGATTTGAACTACCAATCTTCGGAGTGCAAGCCTAGTGTCTTACCTCGACACCAACTCGCATCTGTTGAAAGGGGTTGAATTGATCTCAATCACTTTCTACAACGAGCTGTCAATGATTGCTTTCATATAATAGACACGATGTTCAAAATCAACGACTTTTCACTTCAGAGTCTAGTTCTAGAGACAGTAGAGCAAATCCAAAGTTAGAACTCTTCAAATCATGGTGATTGGTGTTTTGAATTGAGTCAAGTGATCAATCTATTCAATCGAACGTGCTGATTTTTTACCGTGTAAACTTTAATGTTTCAATCACAATAGTTTGTTTAAATTCAGAGTTCTGCTGATAAAATTATGACTAGTTTTTTTTTTTTTTTTTCTATTTTCATTAACGAGATTTTTAGCCATGGGCTAGTTCGTCTCTGGTGGTAAGTTTTTTTTTTGATAATTTCAGTTGTAAAGTTGTATCTCAAGGCTGTAACAGTAATTCCACAAACATAAAATCACTTTTGTTGAAGATAATAATAGATAAATTGATTTACTAAAAATTATTTTTTTCTAAATGTTAAGAGGGATCAGTAAAAAGTTCGAACTCTATGTCAAGTATTTTATTTGAAAATAATTTCAGAAAAAGCGTGAAAATATCGCTTTTGAAATTGTGGCAAAGAACATCATACTTTATGAGAAATAGAACAACTTTAAAATTTCATATTAACGTTATTCGTCTCAACCTTGAGTAGACGACACGTTTTGTTACTTTGGTCCATGTGCGTACCACGTTCAGTTCCTACGATTCAGTATCACCCTATCGAAGTTATGAGGTTGTTTAAATCTCCATACATTTATGGAATCGCAAGAAGTTTTCAAAATTACCTCTGTACGTACTTTCACATTATACAGAACGTTCCAATTTATTAGATTTTTCTGAACTCTTTTAGGATATATTTCAATTTTCAAATTACTTCTAGGGCTCTGGAGTTCCCGAGTAGAAAAAATAGATATTAATGCCCTCTCCAGTTTAGAGAAGAATTTAAGCATCTCAAACATAAAACAACTCATTTTAGATGTACAAAATTGACTTGAAAATGAAAACCGTGGTCTTTCCGCATTGTAGTCTTACGACAACTATGTAGGTAACCGAGTCTTGTAGACAATCCTATAATTTCCTATTCCATTACAAATGTAAAAACTAATCTTCGAGTAAAGTATTCCATCCGATCAAAACTAATTTGACGCTAAATTCCAATAACAATTATTCCCATTTTTAGATAATGCCATGTCCATGTGTACCAGAAATTCAGTTCCACGTTCATTCGGTCTCGACTCTTTCTCTTCACCTCTTTTTCACATCCCATATCTTTTAACCAATCTAATCGCCTCGTTCCCACTCTTCTAACTTTCTTCCGCCGTTCTGTTGTTCTTACGTCGTTTTCGTTTCGTTGTTAACCGATATTTGCGTTTTTCTCTTTTATTTTTCCGTTCGTTTTAGGCCCAACGAAGGCCAAGCAAATACTTCATCAAATAGGTAAATATATCGATTGATCGAAAGCAAAACCAAAAAAAAAATACACATTTATGATGGTAGCCACGAACACCAACACAATCCCACACATAGATTCGAAAAAAAAAACACTGTTCACTGATTTTAGTTATTTTTAGAATTTAGTTTTTGAAACTTGCTTGGAATTAGAGTTTTCGGTTGATTTCTCCCAAGAGACACCCATTCCCCTCACACATACATAGATAGTACTCAATTGAACAAAGGATACATAACACACATAGAAATACTAGTACTTAGTACACTAGAAGTACAGACAAACATGTAACATGTTTCAATAGAGCTAAATCGCTCGTAGAGGGAGTTATCTGAAGAATAAATCAGTAAACAATAGAAAGCCAGCACTTTGATGAGCGCCATTTGTTGATAACCATTCTGCCAAACCCTGCGGAAGTTATTTACATGGATTCCAGTATAATTTGGTTGGTCGTTTTTCATGTTTTCTCACTATTCTTGTAGTTGGATGTAATTCGTCGTTTTACTTAGCTTCGTTAATCTGTACGATTTTGTGGTCGACTGTATGTATGTGTGTGACGATGTGCGCCTAAAAATCCACTATTTCCACGACATATTGCAATTGCATTCCTTTTCCCACGCACACACATATCCGCGATTCACGTTTTTCTGTGTTTGTGTTGCATGTAGCGTGTAAGTGTGATTTTGCTTGTATTTTGTCGTATATCGATGCAACCCTAAAAGCAGAAAAAATATATGAAACACACAAATAAAACAGAAGGCTGTGCCAAACATGGTCCATCCATAGCCTACTTCAATTTGTTTCGTTTCCGCAACTTTTGTTAAACTATCAATAGGTAAGCTAACTCCCTCTATTGAACCTTGCACACGTTTAAACAAATATCCAGAGAACATACAGTGAACAATATACACCACTCGTTGATCTACACAGACACCTAGTGAAATGCTCACCTCGTAAAGCAGATGGAAGTGTACAGTTTTGAATGCTAACCGCAACGAATCGTATTTTCTTCTTTTTTTCTCTCACTTCACTGCTCGCTTGCTTCGAAAATGAAAACCAATGAAAAAAAAAACCATAAAATGAAAATTAAAAAAATCGCAATCACGCTCACACTCGAATATGCGGGGTGTTAACAACACTGAACGAAACGTGCACATGAATTCCGAACGTCACCCCCAACCAAATTAAGTAGTGGCTCGACGGCGGAGGAACCGGTTAAGCCCCGGGTGCTACGCTTCACCTGGTCGATGAAGACGACTTCGCCGCGGTTGCCGGACGAGATCATGGCCGAGATTCGGTCCGTGCTGGACAAGAACAATTGTGATTACGAGCAACGGGAGAGGTAACTTCGGGTTTTATTCTTTTATGGAACAACTTTTGAACCAATCTCAATTTTAGGTTTGTTCTGCTGTGCGTACATGGTGACCCCAATACGGACTCGCTGGTGCAGTGGGAAATTGAGGTGTGCAAGCTGCCCCGGCTATCGCTCAACGGAGTGCGGTTCAAGAGAATATCAGGTAAGAACACCCTATACTATTTCACTACTAAAACTCGGGAATCCTAAGGTCATCCTTCGAAACGTACAGCTGACGTATTCGTGGTCTTCCAAAGGAAACAAGTTCAACGATTTCAAACACATTCGTGAAATATTAAATCAACATTAACACCACAAGTTTGTCCTCTCAACCGTGTACATTACACACATAAAGTTATTGCTTCACCAAGTATTGAAACACAACCGAAAAGTTCAAAATCGCCACAAGAGCAACATATGATCTCTAGTGATTCTAAACTTGGGTGTTGCCATATTCAAAAAAGGGTTGAAATAATGAATCGATTTCACACTAAGTGAGAAGTGTACTTCGTTTGGTCAAGCCTATGCTTGCATTCGCCTATTCATGAAAACAAAAGCGAACGTATGGATGTGATGATGATAATAACTTTTTAGTAGCTACTTTATTATTTATGAGCTGTTAAATGACAACATTTTTTTACAAGGGGGAAATCTGCAAATTCTAACATAATGTGAGTGACAGCCGTAGTTACTGCATTCCAGCACTCGGCATCCGCACACATTCTCTCTATAATATTGTCGGGGGACGTGTCCCCTCCGCATGTAGTGAGCATGCGACCTCTCACAACAAAGAAACGGGGGAAATCGAACACGACTTGCTCCGCTGTTTCCTCCACACCAGCACAATTGGGGCACGCAGGAGATTCTGAGTGCCCGAACCTATGCATACTGTATATAGCAACCATGTCCTGACAGAAACTGCGTCAGGTGGAAGTTCACTTCCCCATGGTTTCTTCCATACCAATCTGAAACATTTGGTATTAGCCGATGAGTCCGTACCCTTAGTGGAGTTATCCCATTCCTGCTGCCAGCTTCTGAGCGTTTCCTCTTTACATGTGTCGCGGACTCCTCTGGTACCCCTTTGGTATCTTCCTTGATGATGAGCCCGATGGGCGTGATCCCGGCTATGATGCACACGGTCTCTTTAGATACCGTTCGGTATGCACTTGCTACTCTTAATCACTTTAGGTTACTGCTCGATCTAGAAGCTTACACAAAGGCACCGGTACCTTGAGCCGGTGAAGTGCGTGTGATATTGCTTCTCAGCTTGGGCTGTTGAACGCATTCTTCACATCCAGAGTGACAACCGCGCAGTCACGTATGCCGCTCCTTTTATGCTCGATTTCTACCTCAACAGTCTGAACGACCGAGTGGATAGCGTCCAGAGTAGATTTACCTTTCCTGAATCCAAACTGGTTGTTGGACAGGCCGTCCGCACATTCCGTATACGGTACTAGCCTGTTGAGAATCAACCTCTCCAATAACTTGGCCGTCGTATCTAGTAGACAGATAGGTCTATACGCCGAAGGTTCACCTGGTGGTTTTCCCGCCTTTGGTAGTAGCACCAATTACTGTCGCTTCCATACATCCGGGAAGATTCCTTGATCAATGCAGCGTTGCATCGTGGTTCTGAACATGTCCGGATCCGCATTCACTGTCCCTTTTAAGGCAACATTAGGGATACCATCGGGTCCCGGTGCCTTGTTAGACGCGAATGATTTCACGACTTCTGCCAGTTCCTCGTTCGTCACTCTCGCCACTTCTTCTCCTTCGTATGCCGCATACGGCGCTGGGGGCCACGGGCTTGTGGGATGATGCGGGAAGAGTACATCGATTATCGATCGCAGCAACCCGGGCGACTTCTCTTGGGGCGCTATGACACCTTTGTTCTTAGCCATTACCACTCTGTAGGCGTCACCCTATGGACTCGAATTGGCACTCTCGCATAGACTATCAAAGCATGCCCGTTTTTGTCTCTTGATTTCCTTTTTGAGAGCCAACTTTGCTTCTTTTTATGCTGCACCGCGTTCTTCTTTTTGTGCTTCTGTGCGTGCGCGTTGCATTCTTCGTCTAGCCTGAAGGCCGATTGCTCGAAGATTTGCAATTGATTCGCACCACCAGTACACCGGCGCCCTGTTCTCTCTAGGAGGGGCTTTTCTCGGCATGGAAGTATCACACGCTGATTTCATAGAAACTAGCTCTTCACCGTTTAGGTCCAGAGTGTTTCTTTCACGCCTCATGGCTTCGGAGAATACTTGCGCTGTTTTCCGACCAACCTGGGGATTAGGTCGACTTACATCGTGTTGCCTTTCGCCTGCCTGGTATTATACTATAGCGAATAGATTGAAGATCGCTATGAGTATAACCATCATCAACGCGCCAGTTCATGGTACCTAAAAGGCTAGGACTACAAAACGTCGATAATCGATAATCGATTCTACACCATTTCTGCGGAAGGTACTCACTGTACCCACATTTGCCAGCTCTACATTTAATGCGACCAGGGATTTCAACAATAGTTGGCCTCTTTGGTTGGTGCAGCGGCTACCCCACTCCACGACCCATGCATTAAAGTCACCAGCTATTACTACTGGCTGCCGATTAGCTAGTTCGGCTATTATCCTGTCGACCATGTGGGAAAATTCCTCAATCGACCACCGCGTAACAACTGCAATAGAATACGCCGTTCATGTTTGCTATCGAAAAACCGTCATTTGAGATAGAGATTACTTCTTGGATTGGGTATAGTTCTGTCGTCCCTATAGCTGCTAGCTGTTGAGATCTATCCGCCACCCAGTTCCCGTTGTTGGCTGGTATGCGGTATAGGTCCGATAGTAACACCACGTCAGTCTTGGTTTCTGAGACTGAATGCCAAAGGAGCTGCTGGGCTGCGTCACAGTGGTTTAAATTTAACTGTGTTACTTTCGTTTTGGCTGCTTTGACACTTCGCTTGTGCCAGGCTTGTGCAGATACGCGTATTTCGACCTCAACTGTAAGGCCGTCTTCAGTGTCGTGTACTAGACTCGACTTGTCTCGTCGAGTCTAGTACACGACACTGAAGACGGCCTTACAGTTGAGGTCGAAATACGCGTATCTGTCAAAGGATACAAACTCTAGTGGAATTATAAATGGTATATGTAGTACTAAATTCGGTTTTTTTTCATCTACTTATAGGTATTCTACTAAACAGCACGAAGATTTATTATCAGGATAAATTGTTGATGTATCCTAGGCAAAATTCTTGGAGAAATTTCCGGAGTAATATTCGAATATTCGAACATTTGGATAATTATCTGATTTAATTTCAGATGAAAATCCTGAAAAAACACATACAGTAAAACCAGCACGAAGATTAAAAAAAGTACTTTGATCTTAGGGAAATGTCTGCTCTGATTCTAGAATCGAATTCTTATCTCCAGGATCCTATTAAATTATGTTTTGTTTTTTGATTCCTCTTTGGTCCCTTTTCGACCTCTTTTTGATTTTTTTAGGTCTCCTTTTTCAGGCAAGAGGACTTTTATTTTCTATTTTTAAGGCACTCGGTCTCAGCTACCAGCCCTGTAGAGACGAAAAGCTTTCTTAGTCGTGTGCTAACGACTGGTATGAAAATGAAGGAGTTAGATGCAAAATCATTAACAAAAACCTAGTTTAAAAAATACTTTGAGGTTTTTTTTCTTATTTTTTCACGTTAATGCTTCCAGTGCAGTGTTGATAGACTCACACTCAAAATCTCAATCAATACGCTCTCCCGTAAGAGAAAATTCATTAGAGATCTGCTTTGCAAATCTCACGCTTGAGATTTTGATGCAAAATCAACTCAATCAACTCAAACCGTAAAAGATGATTCAGTCGCAAAACCCGGCAAAAACTAGTGAGTCTTCTAGCCAGTCTTCTAAGACTTATGTTTTTTTTTCTGTTGAGCGGAAAAATCACCAGAGAATATCGTTAAAAAGCTTGGAAACAGTAGATCAAAATATCACTTACAACCCCTTGTGTTTGAATCCCTCAAATATATTAACTTACAATTTCCAGTCTAGGGTTCCATAAGGTTAAAGTTTTTCTTAGCTCCACTGTGCACACAATATTTTCCAACGTTTGTCCTACCCAATATTTAGAAAGTGGTTGAGCCTCTCATATAGTACAGAATATAATAAAGCGAACATTGATATGTAATTACAAAGAAGAAATGTCTTATTTGCTACTATTTCATCTTTATCAAAAACCGTGCAACTTTAGCTGCTCAAACGCTCTTTTAAGTTTAAGTTTCTCTTGCCTAAGTCTTCCTGAACATTATTATTTTAAGTTGCGAGCCTCAAAATGTATGAAAACAGCATTTTTGTTAAAATGTTGTTTTACGAATTGTTATGCCCAAAATACGATGTGCAACCCAAAAAAAAAACATGTTCAACAACACTTTCCATGAACAAAATTTTAATAATGAGAAAATGCGTAGTTTTTGGCACGATTCTTCAAATCTGGATCACTGTGCGACGAATCACCTGGTGGTTTCCCCGCCTTTGGTAATACAAGCAGCCTCTCCCATACATCCGGGAAGATTCCTTGGCTTATGCAGCGTTGTATCGTGATTCTGAACATCATTCTCGATGATTGCCGCTTTTAAGGCAATTGTGTCTTATTTGACGTTGACGATTCCGCGAATTCTCTTGGGCGCCATGACACCTTTGGTCTTAGCCATTACCACTCTGTAGGCGTCACCCCACGGACTCGAGCTGGCACTCTGATGTAGACTAACCAGCATGCCCTTTTCCAAGTCTCGATTTCCTTTTTGAGAGCTAGCTTTTCGTCTCTGAATGCTGCACCGCGTATTTCTGTGTGTGCGCGTTGCAATATTCGTCGAACTGTACCCACATTTGCCAGCTCTACATTGAATGCTGCCAGGGATTCCAACAATAGGGTTTCAGTGATAGTAACGGACCCCTGAGTAGCTGAGATTCGACGTTTCCTATAATCGATCCTCCATTTGATTCCCAATGTAATCCGGCTCGCTACCGATGTGCCTATTATGAACCCACCTGAAAATGCTAATTTATGGACCCTCATGTGTGGTTCCATTTACAAAACTGTTCAAATATCTGTATTTATGCACTTTAAATCAAATATTTTGCCTGAAACTGCTGACTAACAATGCAATCGAAGTTTCCCCGATGGATTTTTATTGGTATAAGGTTGCTTTGAGTGTTAATTTTATGTTTTTCTGTAGGGGGTCCATAATACGCAGAAGGTCTATAATCGACATCGACTCCCTAGTTGGCCTCTTTGGTTGGTGCAGCGGCTACTCTACGCCACTACTCATGCATTAAAGACGATCAGTTTTTGCTCGGGATATCGTTGCTAATCGTAGCAACCACTAAAAGTCCGATTGAATTCGGGGAAAAATTAGTGAAAAAACAGGATCCAAAAAAAATTCTCTCGCGCCGCTTCGGTGGTCAACCACAGACATTGTAGGTGTGTGTGGGTGGGTCAACCATCATTGCCTTGTATTGTTTGACCGTTGCTTCGCTGTTGTGTGCGATATAGTGACCCGAATAAAAATAGGTGCCTGAAAAGGAAACTAAAAAACTTTCCGGTGAAGGGTTGAGGCAGCAGCAGTCACTTTCTTCATCTCAGTATCGCAGTGTTTCCCAACTAGTTAGTGACGGTACAAAATAGTAGAGTGAATCGTCGAGCACTTTTTATTCGCTGGCCAGGCCAACCGGCACAATGCCGGCTAACGGCTGACCACTACATCCAGGGGACCCATGGGGCCCCGGTGGTAGTTACGGTAGTTTAGATAACCGGAAAAATGGTGACTATACCGGACAACTATTGCCTGATTTTATGGACCCGGAAGGTATCGCAGGGCAACTGCAATACCTAAAAATGGAATCAACCGCTGGTGTAATTCCACAGGACCCTTTTCTCCTACGTTTATCCGTCGAAAAAGCAATTGGAGGTCCCATATTCGGGGCTATTAAAGAGAACAAGGGCTCATCATACGTTCTGAAGGTTCGGAGCAAGGAGCAGTTCAACCGGCTACTACGTATGACACAACTCCAGGATAGGACTCCGATACGGATAACGGAACATCCGTTCCTGAGCCAAAAAAAATGTGTTGTGACAAATCATGACTCTATTGGACTGAGTGAGGGCTACCTATTGGAACAACTTTCAGACCAGGGGGTTAAAGAGGTGAAAGAATCACGCGACGTACACAGGATGGCAAACGAGAGAACACGGCCACCATAATTCTCACGATCAGGGGGACCGTCATTCCTGAACACGTGGATTTTGGATGGTCCCGCTGTAAAACCCGAAAGTATTACCCTTCTCCTATGCTGTGTTTCCGCTGTTGGGAATATGGTCACACGGGAAAGCGCTGCACGAGTCCTTATCGCGTATGTGGTCGTTGCTGCCAAATCCACCCTGAGGACCAGGAATCTGCCGGCGCTGAAGGCAATTCGGCCGATGCAACGCCGAAGCCGAGATACCACTGTACTGAAACACCCTCCTGCAAACATTGCAAAGCAGAACATCCCGTGTCGAGTCGAAAGTGTCCGGCTTACGATAAAGAGACAGCCATTCAGCAAATACGAGTGGATATGGACCTATCGTATCCTCAAACTCGCAGAGAGTACGAACTTCGGCAAGGAGCCAGTCGAAGCAGCGGCACGTTTTCAGGAGTCGTTAATGCCAGCAAAAATTCGGAAATTTTGGGACTCAAGGATACTATCAGAAAGCTGCAAACAGATGCCGATGCGCGAGAAAAGAGAATGGCTGATATGGAGCGAGCTTTACAGAACCACAATGTTGGCAATCGCATCGAAACCGCGAAAAAGCGCAAAGAAACGAACAACACGATGGCAACAGGGGCCATGGACAGCCGGGGCCCCGTTAGTGCATTTTGCATCGCTCCCGCTATGGCCCTCGAGCCTTGATAGTATCCGGATGCTCAACAAATCCTGGTGATAAGATGTTACAAAATCTCAACTCAACGAATTCTACACTTCTGTTAAAAAGACCTGCAAAGGCATCACACCGAAATCCCATCACCGCCGCAACCCTATAACTTCCACCAGTCGCGGGTCCAACGCCGGAACTTGCGCTCGATAGGGATCTGATAGGCCGTGTGTCACCGTCATCACAGACAACCAGTAAAAGGATTTTCGCTATACAGTGGAACATTAATGGGTTTTTCCATAATTTCCCTGGCCTGGAGATACTCGTTCACGATCTGAGACCTACGGTAATCGCCTTGCAAGAACTCTACCGAGCCACTTCAACGGTTATGAACAAGACACTAAGTAATGGCTACAAATGGTACACCAAAGGTGGAACCAACTTATACCGCTCTGTAGCTGTAGGAATATCCGCGGAAGTACCAGCTGACGAGATTCATGTAAGCACCGAATTGCCAATAGTAGCAGTTCGATTATCATGGTCCTTTCCTATATCGGTCGTGTCATTTTACCTGCCAAACGGTAAATTGTCGAACTTTAAAAAGCAGTTAGAGGAGATAATTAGAACAATCCCGGAGCCGATGCTACTGATAGGAGATGCCAATGGTCACCACCGAGCATGGGGTAGCGGTTAAAACTGTCCCCGCGGCTCAAATATCATAGTTAACATAGTTAACAAACATCAGCTTCTTCTTCTCAACGATGATTCTCCTACTTTCATGCGTGGGAACACAGAGTCTGCAATCGATATTTCACTGGTTTCTTCGCGCCACGGCCACAGTTTCTTCTTCTTTCTGGCGTTACGTCCCAACTGGGACAAAGCCTGTTTCTCAGCTTAGTGTTCTTATGAGCTTTTCCACAGTTATTAACTGAGAGCTTTCTATGCCAATTGACCATTTTTGCATGTGATATACACAGTGGCAGGTACGAAGATACTCTATGCCCTGGGATGTCGAGAAAATTTCCAACCCGAAAAGATCTTCGACCGGTGGGATTCGAACCCACGACCATCAGCTTGGTCTTGCTGAATAGCTGCGCGTTTACCGCTACGGCTATCTGGGGCACAGGTTCTCCTGGTCTGTTAACACAGATCTGCATGGAAGTGATCACTACCCTGTCTTACTGTCTCTAGCTGACAACATAGTGCCGGAAACGTCCAGGCGCCCCAGATGGAAATACGAAGCTGTCGAGTGGGCTAGCTTCCAAGAAACAGTAGAAAGTAAACTCAACGCACGCCCTCCAACGAACATCACGGATCTTTCCGCCATCATTAACAGTGCAGCAACTGATACGATACCTAGAACGAGTTCTAACCCTGTACGACGAGCCATACACTGGTGGTCGGATGAAACTAAAAAAGCAATCAAAGCACGACGAAAAGCGTTGAGAGCTTGCAAGCGACTTCCCGATGTGCACCCAGACAAAATTGAAACCATAAACCGATATCACGAGTTCCTCAACATCTGCCGTCAAGTTATACGAGAGGTCAAAAAAAAAATCATGGACAGCATTCCTCGATGGCATAAATTACAGTCCATCCGCGACCGAGCTATCGGCTACCTCGAACGTACCAGAGGAAACGGGTCTGTTGGCTTCCTTCCCGATCAAGCCAACCGTACCCTGCAAAGCGTGGCCAATTACCGGCTTCCCCCGGTGGCTGGGCTCCACCGCGTCGGGCCAAGAAGCTGGTTGGCAAAAGTTCCTACTATCGACAATCATATTATATCATATATTCAATGAGTTGATCTGAAGAAAGTATCAACATGCGGATGTCAGATTCACGGATGGATCCAAGAAAAGCAACTCTGTGGGCGCTGGCGTTTTTGGAAAGAACATTAGCGAATTCCACAAACTGCCGAAGATCTGTTTTGTCTTCTCGGCGGAAGCAGCAGCGATCCGCCGGGCGGTGACTCAACCGAGCACAATATCGATATTGGTAGTTTCTGACTCAAATCGGGGTCGACAAAGTCGTCAACTAACACCCAAAGCTCCGGCGGACGACGTAAGGCTTTGGGTTAAGAAAGTAATCTGGGACTCATGGTCTCTCCGTTGGCATCTATACCGAACAACTTTTGCTAGGAAAATCAAACCCAATGTTGAACGATGGGACGACCCAGCATCACGGAGAGACCAAATTGTCCTTTCCAGACTACGCACGGGACATACCAGACTCTCCCGTAATATGGGAGCCAAAAGGGACGAGTTCAGAATATCGTGCGAAACCTGCCACACCCACAACTCCGTCGAACATTTCATTGCCAGTTGTCCTAGTCTGGAGCTTTTACGAAGAGAACAGCACTCAGTCAAGATGAAGATAGCCAAACTAAGCTGCTTAAATTTTTGAAGGATGCTAAAATTTATGACGCAATATACCCCAAACACGCGAAACATAGAGCCCCGAGTGATATCCTCAACTGCAACAATGAATGCCGAAAAAGCAACACGGAGACAAGCAGATACAGAGCCCACAAGTACCCGGGTATGAGGTGGACATCGGTACACCGAAAACATTTGAAATTTTAACATTGAAGAACCAGAAGAGAAAATTAATAATGTATTTTCAAAAACTGTTAGCTTCCCATCCCCCTGGTTTTTAACCAGGTTTCCCTTTTCCTTAACAACCCCACTCTTTCTATCAATATGAGATGAACCAGTCTCAATAATAAAGAAAGAAAAAAAAAAATAAAGTCGATATATATTTCTACTGGCTGCTGATTCTAGGTTTACTTGTCCCAAATTCTATGTCAGATGCCCAGCTTTTTTAGCACCTTGTCACATTCGCATGAATTGTCCGATATTAGAAAAAATACCTCAAATGAAAGCATGGTATTATATCTGTCTAATCCATGCTGAAAAAATCGATCATGGAAATCGGAAATCGAAAATGGATCCAGACAGATACAATACCAAGCGTTCATCTGAAGTAAAATTTTCTCATATCGGATCATTCTTGCGAACGCACCGACTATTTATGTTGGAGAAAGGGCAAAAAGATTCGGCAAGCTTGTTCTATGTAAATTTTATGGACCGTGCGAGATTAGTTTGTGTAGACCGACAGTACCGTGCTATCACGTAGCCGTCTTAACGTGTATTGCCTGTGTTACAGTAAATATTATATCGTACCGTTCTATGTATATCTGCCTTGCGGTATAAAAGGTTTTCATAGATCATGGGACAATTGACTTCTAGAAGGACAGCCCAGAACTAGTAGTACTCACTATAAGCACAATTATGTGGCCATATGGTCTTTGTCATCGGGCCACAAACAGAAGCTGTCAGACGATAGCTTCGACCAGAGGGAAGAAGAAGAAGAAGCACAATTATGACATCTAAATTTTGTCTTTGATGCAACTGAACGCTTTTGTCTTTTTGGGGAACGTAAATTCATTTTATTGTATTCGTCGTACCCTCTTGGCAGAATATCAATAACGAGAATAAAAAAAAAGTAGATTTGAGTACTACCATGTATCTTTTAATTCCGCCCTAATTGCTTATCTTTGACAGATACGCGTATTTCGACTACCACTTGTTGCCTTCTTCAGTGTCAGCTACTCGTATTCAACCCTGGATACTGGATACGAGTAACTTTTTTTTTTTTTTTTCATTTTAAGGCACTCCGTGCTTGTGGCCACTACTGTGCCGGAATCAGTTTTATCTGTATCTTCCTTACCGATACAGTTCTATTTTTAGCTAATCTATATTTACATCTGCTTTCACTCTCTTCCGCTCTTTTGCTCTCACACCGAGCAGGTAGGAGAGTGCTCTGCTGTTGGTCCAATCGATTTCCATAAGCCATAGTCAATTGCTCTTGCGGTGGTTCGTTTTGCCGTGTTCCTGAGTCGTTTGAGGCTAGCTGCCTGCGAAGTGGGTCAGTTTGTCTCAGTCACCATCTGACACTGACGGAGGATGGATGTGTTCCCCTAAGCACGGTCCTCCGTGCGGCGTCTTCTGGTGGCTGGACGGGTTATTTTTTTGGAGGGGCTGGGAATTGAATCCATGACCTTCCGCTTATGAAGCGAAAGCGTTACCTCAAGGCTACGGACCCCCTCTATACGAGTAACTTACACTTAAATTAAATTATTTGAGCAAATATGTTGACAATCCACAGTGGGACGGATTGAGGTTTTAGGAGGAAAGATGGAACTCACGCCTTCAATTGTGATTTCACGTAAAAATAATGTTCTACATAGTTGTTTCTAATATAAAAACAATATTTTTGGTCGGAACGAAAATTAGGGTGGCCCTATGTTAAAAAAGATAACCATCAAAACATTTTAATTTACGGAATATTGATATAGTTTGTTCTACAAAGTGGAAGATCGAAAAATTTCAAGCTGATTTGATAAAAAAAGTTTTTTCCTAGCTCAAAAATTGACCGTTTTAGAGCATTTTCCGCTATTGCTGTAGGGTGGCCCATCAAAAATTGTTTTTTTTTTGTTTAATTTTTATTATTTCAAGTTTCTTAGTAAAATTGTCTTCCCATTACTTTCACGACTAATTGAAACGCAAACATAAAAGATATAGCTAATTTTTGAGCTAGGAAAAAACTTTTTTTATCAAATCAGCTTAAAATTTTCCGATCTTCAACTTTGTAGAACAAGCTATGTCAATATTCCTTAAAATAAAAAAGTTTTAATGGTTATCTTTTTTTACATAGGGCCACCCTAATTTTCGTTCCGACCAAAAAAAATGTTTTTATATTAGAAACAACTTTGTAGAACATCATTTTTACGTAAAATCGCAACTGAAGGCGTGAGTTCCATCTTTCCTCCTAAAACCCCTATCCGTCCCACTGTGAGCAATTCTCGCTGAAACCAGGCCGCCATCGGCACCCATCGTTAGAATTCCAATTTTATGTCACTGATCGCTAGTTTTCGATAAAACTTAATGGTGGTCCTTTCTCTTTTCTCAAATTGGTGGACCCCTCGTACGCCAGCTAGCTGAACAGTTTGCGAAAATGTCCATTTTTTGATAAATCTTGGGTATTTCTTCACGGGATATGTCTCATATTTCACTTGGAACACATAGCAAACTTAGTGGCATTGTATAGAGAAAGGATATAGCTTTCATTTAAACTTGAAAAAAAGTTGGCGGCCATTTTGAATTTGGCCGCCATCTTGAATTTTGTTAGAAAAATCGATTTTTCACCATTAGCGCACCGCTAGTTTTGAATTCTGAGATCATCATCAGAAAGCTGAGGAAAAATTGCGTAAGATACGCTACAGAAACTAGGTGAGCAATGGTATTTACCCTATCAAATGTACGATTTTCTAAATCATGTTATACGATTTTGACGTATATGGCGAGTGCAATCAATACAAACATCAATTTTTTGTACAACAAAGAAACAAGTTTTCAACCTTTGGTGTTTTATTCGAGTCGAGTAAAGAATATGAATATTATTTTTAGTGAAAAAATCTGGCGGCCATCTTGGATTTTGACGCCATATTGATTTTAAGTAGTAGAATTATTTTTTCACCTTGATAGCACTCAGCATGTCGAATTTAGAGGCTACCAATAAAAAAAGGTTACGTATACTCTTCTTCTTATTATTCTTCATTTTACTGACATTACGTCCCTACTGGAACCGAGCCTGATACTCAGCTATAAATAGTTATAAATCCAGGTTATTAAACAGGAATTTTCTTTTTTAATGCGATTTCTGACAACGGAATAATTCTTCGACATATCTTTGAATTCAGTAATAATGAATAAATAAATTCAATAAATGATAACCGTCAAAAAACATTGATTATATTAAACAAACATTTTTTTACCCTATGCATTGTTGTTCATTGTATGCAGTTTATAGATTGCGTGTCGGGACATTAGTAAGCCTTGTAGTAATATCTGTAGTTCTAACGTAAAACATTGACAAAAGTGCATTAATTTATAATGAAAGTCTTAAATTTTGAAGTAAAAAACATCCTTGATTTTCTAAGTCATAAAGTATCGTTTTTAGTACCGCCCAACATGCATGTGAAAAATAGCGAAATTGAATGATGAGAAGCAGGTTTTGTTCTAATGTGGACGTAATGCCGAAAGGCAGGTGTATAATTTCGAGGTTAGAAAAACTGGCGGCCATCTTGGTTTTTGACGCCATCTTGGTTTTTAGCAGTTTCATGATTTTTTACCATCTCAGTGCTCATCATGTTAAATTATAAGGCCTCCGTTAAAAAAATCAATCAGATTCTATCTTTCTTATCTTATCTCAGCTGTTCAACTGATTGTTCATTTGTATCAATGGTTTTAGACCAAATAAATGAAAGAAATAATGCTATTTTACAACTCGAAGATATACAGAAGAATCATTCAGGTAGCAAATAAGCGTTAAAAATCCTATTTGATAATTTGTTTTTAAAAAGAAGAAGAAGAATAAGTGTAACGGTAGCATTGAAATTCAACATGTTGAGTGCTAACAAGGTGAAAACCTATTCTACTACTTAAAACCAAGATGGCGTCAAAATCCAAGATGGCCGCCAGATTTTTTCACTCAAATTAATACTCCTATTCTTCATCTGTCTCAAATAATACACCAACGATTGAAAACTTGTTTCTTTGTTGTACAAAAAATTATGTTTGCATTGATTTCACTCGCCATATACGTCAAACTAGTAGAACATGATTTAGAAAATCGTTCATATCATAGGGTAAATACCTTTGCTCACCTAGTTTCTGTAGCCTACCTTATGCAATTTTTCCTCAGCTTTCTGATGGTGATCTCAGAATTCAAAACTAGCGGTGCGCTAATGGTGAAAAATCGATTTTTCTAACAAAATTCAAGATGGCGGCCAAATTCAAAATGGCCGCCAAAATTTTTTCAAGTTTAAATGAAAGCTATATCCTTTCTCTATACAATGCCACTAAGATTGCTATGTGTTCCAAGTGAAATATGAGACATATCACGTGAAGAAATACCCAAGATTTATCAAAAAATGGGCTTTTTCGCAAACTGTTCAGTTATCTGGCGTACGAGGGGTCCACCAATTTGAGAAAACAGAAAGGACTACCCTTAAGTTTTATCGAAAACTAGCGATCAGTGACATAAAATTGGAATTCTAATGATGGGTGCCGATGGCGGCCTGGTTTCAGCGAGAATTGCTCCTGTGCAATCATTGACATAAGAAAACCAGCAGTCTATCAACAGTTTCATTGAATGTTCATCTCGGATTTCTTCCCCAGGTACCAGCATTGGCTTCAAGAACATTGCCTCCAAGATCGCGTACGATCTACGTCTGTGACTCGATACAAAATCGGAGGAGTATCACTCGGTCGGTAGCGATGCCCCGGACGGTAGTGATAGAGGGGATGGCGATGGCAAAGGCGACGGCAATGGCGGAAGCGGAGGCGGTAGCGGCAATGGTGGTGACAGTGGCGGCAGCAGCAACGGCGGCAACAACGGAGACAATGGCCACAGTGGTGGAAACAACAACAGTAACAAAGACAGCGGTTGTGGAATCGAGCATGGTGATGATACAACAACTACTACTACTAGAACAAGTGGAGAGGTGGACGGCATTCGGAAAGGTTCGATTGGACATGCTAGTACTACGGTAGCGTATGGTTTCGTTGGTAATAGATATGGTGGTTCTAGTACTACGGGTACTACTTATATGACGACGACGAAGGCGGACGGTAAAGCTTACGGTGGTTATGGCGTTAATCACTACGACTATCCCAGCGATAAGTATAACCCGATACGGGACGATGACGGAATCGGAGCCGAGGCTAGGGATTCCGCCACCTCGAAAGGAGGTGGTGGCGACAAGGTGGTCGGATACAATAATATATTTGCATCGTTGCTGAGAACTACTACCCTCTAAGGATGAGCAATCAGCGGAGTTTACCGAGAATGTTGTCAAGTTTCTAGAGTGTTGACAGTTAATATATAAAACTAGTAACCGGAAAATTGTAATTACAAGGAAAGCCCATTTTATAAACACATACCTACACACAGTTGTTCAAGATGGTAGATGGTTAAACACACGCAAACCCCCTTTTACAGCATAGTATTCTCGTTGAAAGGATATCCATGAAGGAAATACATACACATACATACATATTTAGCTAATTGAGACATACAAATAAAACAAACTATTGAATAGTGTGCATGTTGGATAAAAACTCCAATACGAGCAGTGGTTGGACAAAATTCTGTCTTTCATTACTCGACATTTGCGAGATTGGCTTTCGTGAAGTACTAGATCGCCGCACCGCTGCTCAAATCGTGATGCATTAGTTAAACAGCTCAGTTTCGATATCTTGAACTAATTCATACTCTCTCACCTGATCATAGAAAACCACTAGGTACTCTAATCCAACGCGAATAACAAAAAGAAACATGCCTTTTAACAGCAAACAAGAACAACGTCGCCACCATCACCTCTAATTGTGTGAAACAGAACGGTAATCCATTCAGAGTTTCCCCTATTCAGCAGCCGAGGAACTTTACTGAGAAAAGACTTATATTCAAGTGGAAGACCTCCCGTTTCTAGGTAAAAACATATGAAAAAACGACTGATTTTATCCGTGGGATTTGTTCGGAACCCGGACCCACATAATCTCTTACTTACTCTTACTATTGCGCTACTACTGCACACACCTTTCGCGCGCGTAGTACAGCACCGTCAATCGTCAAACACATTTGTAGAACACACAAACACTCACACTCTCAAGCAAAAACACTGTATTATTGATGCATCATTGCCATCATCGTCATCATCACGCGTGTCTCCCACGTAGCTAGGTCGAATTTATCTCCGATTCTGTGGCAGCTCTGTCGTGCGGACAGCAAAGCGAATCGGTCCGTGTATGTTGTAATAATCAAAAACCAAAAAAAGAAACAAGTATATATCGCCACTAGATGTCACCCTGTTATCGCTTCCCGCACTTTCGTCCGCCAAAACGGGGTGTGGAATCCGACTCCGTGAGCGAAAGTGTGAGTTCGTGTTAGCGTATTGTAGTACTAGAATAACCGTGGCAGTAGAACCTGTTTTCTAGCAGTGGATGCGTGGATGCGGTTGGGCGCCAATGTGTGGTTGGGACGAATGCGAGAGTGTTCTTGTTTTCCCGAGCTAAGAAGTGTAACTAGAAATCAGAAAGCTCGATCTTACTAGATTAAGAGCGAGCTGAACCCCATCTCGTGAGAATTTCTCACGTTCAATGTAAATTTTATCGCGCAGATTCAAGACCCTTCCGTTCATCAGAAGCAACCCGTTTCCGAAATGACACCACGAAAACGCAGTCAAGCAATTTCAAGCTGAAGACAAATGTCAAGCAGAGTGCGCCGCGTTCAATTGCTCATTTGTAAGTATGTAGATTTTATTTTAGTTCTTTTCCGAGTTTGTATTGTTTTCAATGCTACGTTTCGTTCGTTACTGAAAGACGCTTGCTTACGTAAATAGCGCCCAGTTGCTATCGAATTTAGTGCAATTTTGTATCTCCTAGTTTAAAGATATATCTATGCTTCAAAAACTATGTCAGGTGGGACGCCATCTTGGGAACGGGCGACGACTGATGTGCTCTTGGTTTTCTCGCCTATCGTATAACGATCATCATCTTTCATTCAAACAATGAATTAAACACCATACGGCTATTCATGCAGATACTATATCATAAACTTTCATTAACGGTAAAACAAAGAAGAAAGCATGTAAATCTCATTAACTGTTAAAGTGATTAGAGTTTAGAATCCAACCGGAAAACAAAGAGCAAAGGAATGAATGATAAATTACGCAGAACTTCTATACTTTAAGATACAAAATGGACTTAGAGAAAATTTAAAAAATATTCAAATAGCACGAAGCAGAGAGAAGGAGGTAATATGAAATGACTATTTATTTTCTAAAAGAAGGAAAACACTGAATCAATTGACACACGAGATGAACGCAAATCAGATCTGTAAATTGGCCGAAAGCTGTTAATATCTAGAACAAGCATTAACATAATGTTCTATCCAGAAGTATAAATATTAATATAATCGTCATCGCTGGATGGGAGGAGTAAAAGGATAAAATTTTAAAAAAGGGAAAAGATCAAATTGATATCTTCTTCAACGTAAACAAGTGATAAGCTCCCCCATTCGATGAGAAATTATTGAAAAAAACCTTGAAACTTATGCATAAAAGAAACAAGCGAAACTAGAATATTAACATTATTATTATTATTATAAATACAACCTATATAAAACTAGTTATTGTTAGATTACAAAAAGTGCAACAACAGAGAAAGGATTCAAAAGTACGTATAAACAGACGCAAAACAGTTGAAATTTCACTCCCATTATTCACCACATGTTCACTCTCAATACAAACGAATTAAACTGAAAAACACAAACTGCTTCTCCAATCACACACACACAAACACCCCATCAAAATCACCAGACATGGCACCCAGGCGTCTTCTCGCGTTACTGCATTGCCGGAAGTCGTTCCTGAGTTGTGAAAGTTACCCACCCGTTCCGCGATTCAGTCACGCAAGTTAGGACACTGCCCCCAACGCCATCTGTTAGACCGTTTCCCCCATAAGAAGCGATTAGCCCTCAAAAGGCTAAAGATCAGCTAGCTGTTGATGCTGTAGTGTAAATATACTAAAACCCTTTAAAAACTAGAGGCCGAACAGAGCAAGCAGAAGCTGAAAACCGCGGAAGCAAACGATTGATGAATCCTTAGTTGTAATATGTTTTAAGTGTAAATCCCTCCCCGTTTTCTTTCTGCCTTGGAAGCCGATTGGTAGCAACCAGTTTGCCGCAAAAGGAAAGAAAATAATCGCAGTACGGTTAAGTTCATTCACAGTTCATCCCTATTTCCTTCGTTAGCAAATCTGTTATGCTTTAATTTTTGCGCCAAGCTTTCGTATTTTGCAATCCGTCTCCGGATTGTTTTTTTTTTCTTTCGATCCCTATACTTTTCCAAACTCCCCATAATAGTGGAACCATTAGAAAGACACACAATACGGAAAATAGTATTTGCTATGCTATGCTATCAAAAGCGATGAAAATCAACAAACACACAAACATCGGTAATAGCTGAACAACAACAAAAAGAAAACAGCAACAGGAAATATGAAGAAAAAGAAGAAAAGAGCATACAATTGTGGTGATGGCTAATCCTTTTTTACATAATTATACGATTATGATTTTCATTTTTCTCAGAACTAAAGTGAAGAAAATGTTTCAAATAAATGAAATGAAAAATATCTGTTTATAGGCGGTTTGTGTAGGTTTGTACGGTGGAACGATAAAAGAAAGCATTGCGGACAAATAGAATATCACACTGTACAGTTTACTTTCTATTATAATGATCCAAGCAAAGAATCAGTTTCTAAAAATAAATCATCTCAGGCATGATGCTTACCTGTAGCGATAAACGCGCAGCTATTCAGCAAGACCATGCTGATGGTCGTATCCTCGTAAATTCAAATTTCACAACTCGAGGATCTTTACGGCTTGCACATTTTCTCAATTTTCCAAAACGGGAGATAGTCTTCTGTGTTTGCCACATGATATAGGTACACAAGCAAAACTGATAGTTTTGCAATGAAAGATTTCGGTACATGTAGAAGTGTAAGAATTCTGAACCTCAGTCCCTTTTGTAACGTAACGTTAGATATAAAAAAGAAGTATTTTCAAGGAATTTCTCAGAAAAATTTGCTACAAATTCTCCTTGGATGCACATAAAAAGTATATCAGTAATTCCTACAGAAATGTTCCCAGTTAAATCTACAAGGATATCCCACCAAAACTGGTACATACGATTGGCATTTGTAGATATGAATAGATAGGGCCCATTCACAAATTGCATAACGCTGAGCTGTAGGGGGTGGGTGGATGTCCTCAAGATGTTACAGTTCTTACAAAATTAGAAAAATATTCATACAAAATGTGTTAGAGGGGATGGGTGGGTATCAAAAATGAACATTTTTGGCGTTATGAAATTTGTGAACAACTTTGAAAGAACATGGAATTTGCAAGGTTGAAAATTCACAGCTTAAACACAAACTTTTAAGTTATCACAAATTCACAATTTCACCCAAAATGCTAAAATTTTGTATTAGCTTTAAATTCTGAATGGAAATATACTCAACGAAATCAAAATAGCACTATCAGGTATCAGAAGGCCGGCTCTAAAGGCACGTTCCCCACCAGTTGTGAGATTTGTGCCATCGCCATATTTGAGCCTATTTCATCATCTACCCGATGGGAGAGGAAAGGGAAGGGAAAGATGGGAGGAAATAGGAATGGGGTCCCTTGAAGAGGGAAGATCGCATAAGCGAAATGAGAGCATGTAGCTCCATACCACAATGGGTTCGATCAGCGCCCTAAAAAGGGCACTGCAAAACGCATGAGCGTAAAGAGAGCCTATAGCTCATTACCACAGCGGGTTAAGAATAACAGAATGTCCTGAAGATTCAGGCTTCTGTATTCAGTTTCATTCAATAAGTGTTTACCAAGTAATTGGAATCGCATTTGCGCAAAAACTGGACAGTTACATATCAGGTGATACGAAGTTCCATAATCGGAGTCACAACTATCACACACAAATGAGTCAGCACGCTGAATATTTGCCATGTGATAGTTGAGTCGGCAGTGGCCTGTCAATGCTCTGACCAAGAGACTGCAATTCTGCTATGACAGATTTGTTAAATACTTCGCCACCATTGGAGATGGCTCAGTAATGTACAATTTTGTTTGACGACACGACTCCAAACTATTCCAATATTGCTTGTGCTGAGTTGCCGACCAAGAGTTTATCTGAAGCTTCACGCAGCACTTCGAAATTGGAATAGCCGGCTCAGGGCCAATGAAGTCATGCGATGCTGGAAGAATGGCCAGGTACCCATACAAGGTTTACAGAGTTGACTGAATTCATTTCCTCAATTTGAGTTCGACATGCGATAACAAGCTTCGACCTTGAGTTGGCCGAAGCGAGAGCTTTTATAGCAGCCTGACTATCTGAACAGAAGTATATGACTTTACCCATTACGCGCTGTTGAAGTGCTGATTGCATGTCGGTTTTTGAGCATTTGATAAATCCAATTGGTAATCATTGTAGGTACCCCATGGTTTCGTGCGACTTCCAATATGGCATCGAAAGACACGTTATCAAAGGCACCCTCAATATCTAAGAAAACACTCAATCAGGATTGCTTCACAGCGAATGCTTTCTCGATATTGTATAAAATTTTGTGTAAAAGAGTCACAGTGAACTTTCCAGATTGGTAAGCATGTTGATTCACATGCAGAGGCATGTTTGCCAAATAAACATCACGGATGCGATGATCGATAATGCGTTCCAGACATTTCAGAAGAAAAGAGGTCAGACTGATTGGTCTAAAACTCTTCACTTCTTCATACGACGCACGTCCTCCTTTCGGGATAAACTTTACAGTAATATCACGCCAGAATCTGGGAATGTACCCGGTAGCAAAACTGCTTACAAGTAGCTTTTTCAAAACATGTTTGATAAACTCAAATCCCTTTTGGAGCAGAACAGGATAAATCCCATCCGCTCCTGGAGATTTGAAAGGAGCAAAACTATTAAGTGCCCATTGAATCGATTCAGTAGTTACGATACTGCGAGCCGAGGCCAGAGACTCGTAACTACATGAAAAGACATTTGGTTCATCCGTAGATGCTATGTCCACACATCCGGGGAAGTGTGTATTGAATAAACATTCTAAAACTTCTTAATCGGAAGAAGTAAAATCATCAGTAGGTAAGCGAATTTCGTTCACTTTGAAATCCTTAGATTTTGCAAGGATTTTGTTCAACCGACTGACTTTACTCAAACTGGAAACATTTGTACAAAGGTTTTTCCAGCTGGATCGTTCAGCAGAACGAAGAGCCTTCTTGTAAGCCTTGCGAGCTGACTTGAACGACTCTGATCCAGCTGAACGGCGTCTGTTCCTACTCCTTCTACATTGCTTCCTAAGTCTAGTCAGATCGGAATTCCACCATGGGGTCCCTCTTGTAGTCTTTACAGACCGCAGAGGACATGCTTCTTCAAAAGCTTCCATAGTGTAGGATGTTGTAGTATCAACGGCATCATCCAGATCACTTGGATTTTCAATGGACGATGAATATCCATGAAATTTGGTCGCAACCAATTCAATATAGAGTTCCCAGTTTGTTGACCGGGGATTTCTAAAACGCAAAGTCTGCGCAGTTACATTTGAATGTTCAAAGAAGATGTAGCGATGATCAGATAATGTTTCCTCATCTGATACATGCCAATTCGTCAACTCGTGACTGATTCTATTCGAGCAAAGCGTTATGTCTAACATTTCTTCTCTATTAGAAACCATGATGGTTGGGCGATTGTCTATGTTAAGTAATCCAAGGTCTGTACTACTTAAGTATTCCATCAGACTGGAGCCTCTCAAATTGATATCTGAGCTGCCCCAGATGATGTGATGAGCATTGGCATCACTGCCCACAATCAGCGGAAGGCCTTTTGTTACGCAGTGTACGACAACTCTTTTGAAGTCATCCGTTGGGGATGGTTCATCATGTGGTAAATATACCGAACAATAGACGTATTCCCTGTTGAGGTCACCAACAGAAACATCGATTGTGACAGCACATACATCTCTGGTAGTTAACTCAGAAATGAATGTAGCAACGATTGCTTTATTAACGAGCACGCATGCGCGGGGCATGGAGCGCGAGTTTGCCATTTCAAGTTTGCTGAAAGTAGCAAAAACTGGCTCCACAAGGTTACCTAGATAGAAGTTTCCTCTACGAAAGTAGGGTTCTTGAACTAGCGCCACTTGGGCTGCACCATTTTGCATGAGTCTGCAAAGATTGATCGTTGCTGTTCTTTTATGCTGAAGATTGATCTGTAGCCACTACCCAAACTACGCAGGATCAGGCATTGCAGAATTCGCTCTCATTTGAGTATGAAGCACGATCAAAGCAAACAAAGAAAAACATCCCATCTGTTGCGATCGTCCACGATCGTCATTGTATCGCAAGGTGTAACAAGTCTGATAAATGGAATCAGCGAGCGAGAGCCCCAAAGAGAGAGCGATGATAAAGTCCATTTTTCTCGCTTGCTTACCGTTGGGGATAGGTGTTTTTCTTTACTGGCACGATAAACAATCCACGAACTTCCAATAGCAAAAGTGTCCCCAAGCTTGGAGCATGTTTAGAGGGGTTTTTATCATGCACTACTATCCCCCCAATCTGATCAAAGTTGTAGCAGTATACGATAAACAGTCTCTCATAATGTGCAGTATGTTATGATAGTTACAGAGAGCGATACGTGAGAGATTCTCTCAATTTTCTCAGGATTCAATCCTTGCGCAGGATAAAGCTTTTTGCAAACTCAGCACGAAAACGACCAGCAACGAAAAAACCAGATCGGTATCAATTTAAAGTCGCCAAAGGCGAAAGAGCACAGAATAGACTGTGTAAAACGCATAATGTGAATCCATATAGGTGATAATTTAAATTAAATGTCAACATATTCATAATCCCACCCTTATTAAGCCTCAGGATAGAGACTGAAGAAGGGCAGCCGATTATCTCGGAGAAACACAAGGTCACCTGCACCATTGCTCCGGGTAGCACAGGAAGGACTCAATACTGTGGAGGGCGCCCTGGTACCCCACAGGCTCCGTTTGTGGTTAGGTTTTATTTAGACCCCCCTAACCATTCATTCCTAGGCACGGTACGCATCACACCATAAATTAGGGGTCACCTGTGAGGTGGATTTTTACCACCGGAACAGGCAGTCCGTAGTGTTGATTCTTAGCCAGTTGAAACAACCGCTACCGACACTACGCGGCTGTCTAGGCTGCTCGGGAAAAGGAGGTTAATATTGATGATTAACTCCTGACGTGCCCAAGCAGCCGGCAAAATGTGTGTACGATATTGAACAAAACAATGTAATAATTGGATATTTTTCCATACAACTTTGAAAGAACATGGAATTTGCAAGGCTGAAAATTCACAGCTTAAACACAAACTTTTAAGTTATCACAAATTCACAATTCCACCCAAAATGCTAAAATTTTGTATTAGCTTTAAATTTTGAATGGAAATATACTCAACGAAATCAAAATAACACTAGCTTGTTTCTTTACTGTTTTACCAAAAGTTGAGTTTGGTAGTTACATAAGAAATCAACAGATGTAGCTTAGGAAGAGCTTTCTATCTTCAATGTACACTTTCTAGAACTCCAAACAAAAATAACATATAAAGTCGCGGGAAAGTCGTGGATTATGAGTGTGGCATCCATTGTTACTAGAGACCAAGATCACCTCTGCATCTCCATGGTTGTCATAGAAAGGAAATTGTAGGTAGGGAGTAAATGATGCGATCCATGCACCTCAGTTCAAAAAGTCACTAAAGACAACTTGAACCTATCTGTAAGTCGACACTTTGTTTCAAACCATTCAAAGATGTTTCTGGAATGACACTTGCTTGTGCCTTAAAAAATGCACTCTATTTTGAAGACCATGTATATTTCACAGGGTGTCTACTACCTGGAAAACCTGGAATTATCAGGGAATTTTATTCAACCTGGATAAAAAAAAAACTGGAATTCTCAGGGAATTTCGACCACAATCAGGGAAATAAGTTTGAAGTAGTAATACAACGTAGACTATGGCCTCTTGTGACATATTTTCAATCAAAAAATTGTCCAGCTACGCCGCCATCAAAACGCTATAACTATCAAATGCTATATTTTTTTGTCATTTATATTTATTAAACATAAATCTTTTCTAGACAATAAAGTAGAACTTAATATTGCCAAGTTTGTACAGTTCCCATGGTTGAGAAAATTCCATTTTATTACTAAAATGTTTTTTGCCAAATATAATAAACTTTGTAGGAAAAGAGCAAAAATCACAACAGGTACGAAAACTGCTAGAGACTTTTACGCGACTATTCTACAAGTTCTTAATGATATTTTTCTCAAATCCCGAGGAATGATTAAAGAGATCTAGTAAATGCAAATGCCTACGTCATTTTTTTCCTTTATGCCAGGCATATTCATGCATTGCAGAATTTCATTAAAATATTATTACTGCGGTTCAAACACTTCTCGAATAATTCATTTCTAATAAAATATCCAAATCTCCATAAATTCTTCCCAACTTCATTCAATGTGGGACCTTGCTAATACTACGTCAAATATTAAAATTATTGCTCCTACCATTCATTTATAAATTTCTTCTGGGATTATGTCCGAATTTCGTCAAGGATTTTCTTCAAAAAGTCTTGTAAGACATTATTCAGAGATATCAATGTTTTTTCTGATTTTTTGTAATTTATTAAGAAAATCCTAAAAATAATTTCAACAATAATCCAGGAGTTCTTTCAGAGATCATCGTAGGAATTTATTAAGGTATACTTAGAGATAAAACACAAGTTTCATCCGAGATTACGCTAGATGAAGGACTGGATAAAATTATTGAAAAATTTCTTGGGAAATTTAAAGAGAAATTTCTAAAGAAACTTTGAATTATTGAAGTTTCTCTAAACGGAAATGTTGAAGAAAGCCCTAGGGAGATCAATGGATAAATTTCAGTAGAATTTAGAATTTTCTTGAAAAATGAAATAATCCTTGGAGGGATTCCTGATCCTGATTCTTAGAGAAAAACCAGATTGAATTTATGAAGGTATCTAAAAAGAAATTCATGGAAGAATTACTTAGAAAGTTTTTGATATATCACAAATACTTGAGAGTAATATGTGAAAGAAATCTACAGCAAAATGAGCAGTTATACTTGTTATAAAGTCACGAGTTCTTGTCTAACACATATGCTTAAAGAATTGCCTGTTCAAATGCCCAGACAACCAGAAATCGCATGAAGGGTAACTCGTTTATTCATACTAATTACATCAAACTCGCAAAACACCGTTGATAAACTCGTCAGATTGATGAGCTTCTTCGCATAAAACACCTCTTTTCTGAGTTCATTTGTAAATTTTGTTTCGTCCCGTACACTCGTACAAAGTAAGTCGAATCAATCCGTAGCAGCTGTCAAATCTACATTTGTTATCATAAGTTAAGTCGCATAAGATCACAGGTTAGTTCGGTGGAATATTTATACACTCGCATTGTATGTTATTATTCATCACATAATATATGCACGCATATCGCCTCCACTTGTGTACGTAGAAGGCCTTTTCGCGACATCTTATAAGTGAAATGTTGCACATACAAAGCCTCCAGGTGATTTCGTTATACGTACATTTTGGTTGTCTGGGTGAGGAATCAAACTCTCATGTGGTGGTTCCTTTTTTTCAGCTAAGAGAACTCTAAAGTTGTTATTTCCAAGACGGACAGTTACATCAGAACCAAACACAGAAAACTTGACAAATTGGTCGCTCGCAATCGATTATATTTTCATTGTAGAATACTTTCTGGTTCTCTAAGTTTGTGCTCTTGAAAATTCTATGTGTGGTTTTGTTGTACCTTCACCTTACAGGCACTTTCAGATCATTTGATGAGCATTGTTGGTTTTAGGGCAATTTCAAAGAAAATCATATTTGTCTTTCTTTTGCTGTTTTTGTGCTCTTGAAGATTTGAGGTTTGGCTTCGATTCATCTTCTCCTTAAATTGTTTTCAAATTATGATCTTTGTTAGGAAGAAAAAAATAATATATTACTCTCGTGGCGTAGCGGTAACGCGCGCTGTCTGGTTAATTGAGAATCGTGAGTTCGATTCTCACTAGCGTGTAACTTCTTCTAAAAATTTCACTTCATTTTGTCCAATTTTCAAAGTATTCTACATGAACAATTTAAAGCAGTTTTCCAGTAATTTTCCAAGAATGTCACTAATTAGTTGTCTAGGACACCTTAAGTAACAAAATTGAAGTATGTTTCAGCCATTACCAGTGCCAGTGCAGAAAACTTGATCGATTAGTCACCACAAGCGAGCATGGTTAATCGAGCAAGATATCAGCATTAACGAATGTCTTCTTCTGTAGATTAGTGCTGTTGAAAATTTTTAATTCATCATCAAGTTTGGATTTAATTCATCTTCACCTTAAGGCAGAGGCGCGTCCACGTTCGAAACCATGGGTAGGACAAACGTTGGCAAATATTTTGTTCACAGTGAAGCTATGAAAAATTGGAACTTGAAAGTTACTATATTTGAGGAGCTTAAACGCAAAAGAGTGTGAGTAACAATTAGGTCGGTTTAAGTTGAGTTGAGTTCAGGAAATTCTACTGTTTCCAAACGTTCTAACCATATTTTCAAGAGATGTTTCCGCTGAACAGAAAAAAACATAATTCTTAAAAGACTGGCTTGTTTATTTGAATACAATACCCCCTCATTTTCATGCCAGTCGTTACCACAAGACTAAGAAATTTTTTAGTCTCTACAGGGCTAGTAGCGACTTGAAAGCCTCAACAATAGGAAAGACCGCTTCCCAAAGAAAAGAGACCAAAAAGGATTTGAAAGAGGCCAAACAGGAACCAAGAAAACAAAACGAAATCTAATAGGAGCTATGAGTTTGATTCTTCATAGCATTAGAGTAGAATTCTTCGTGACATTACGACAAGTATTACTGTATATGTTTTTTATGATTTTCTCTAGGAATTTCATCAGGAGTCTATTCAGGTATTTGCCTAAAGGAGTTCATTAAGTGTTTATTTCCCAAGAAATTTCTCCGAGAATTTTGTTCAGGATACTTCAGGAATTCAACCAGGATTTTCTCAAAAAGAACCGTAGAAATTGGATGTCTTCAAAGGTTATTTCAGAAACCGTCTAAATTTCTCCAAAAATTCAATGATTTTTTTTTGTAAAAAGTTTTAACTTGTCTAAGATTTTATCGAGTGATTCAGCAATCAATTTTCCTAGGACATCTTTAAAGATACTCAACCAAAATGTCTTCTCAAATTCAATTAATAATCAATAAAATAAATTTCTTGAGATTTCCTTTAAAATTATATTGCAAAATTTATGTAAGATTTCAACTAGGGATTTCTCTTGAGATATCTTCAGCAATTTTCTCCAGATAGTATTTTGTAATATTTTGAATTTTTTTCAAGTAAGTCTTGAAATTTTTTTTTACTCAGGAATTCTTCCAGGAATGTATCCAGAGAAATTCCAAGATTTTTTTCTGAAAAATAATTCCGTGAGGTATTTCTAAAGAAAATCCTAGAATAACCTCTGATAAAACTTGGGTAAGCTTTAAAGTCACTCTTAACGAATATGTATCACTGAAATAACACCTTAGCTTTTGAGCAAATTTTAGAAGATTTCCAAAAAAGTTTCCTGAGATAATCGAAAAAAAATATCAATCAAAGCTCGGGACAGTGTTCCGCAGGATTTTCTACAGAAATTTCAATATTGAAATTTGTGTAGGAATGATCGGAGGACACTCACAGCACAAAATCATAAAAAGGGATGGTCGGAGGAACTATTGAAAAAAAAATAGTCGTAGTAAAAACTAGTGTGAAAACTTAAAAAATCGTTTGAAGATAGCACGACGATTTTTTGAGAAACTTAATGTTTGGTAACATTGATCCAAGAATGACGTTCAATAGAAAAAATGTATTTCTTGGATTTGGATGAAATGCATAGAAAAAAATAGATTTGTTCGAAGGACCCCTCAAGAAATTTTAGATTACTGGGAGGAAAATTGGATGAATTCTTGAAGGCAATCACTTGGACAGATGGAGGAATTCTTGCAGGGTTTCCTAAAAAAAAAACCTTAATCCATTTTCTCAAGCATTCTTGAATGAACTTTTGTAGCTTTCTTCGAAAGAAAGAGTAACAACTGGAGAATTCGATTGAAGGATTAGCGACAAAATATCTAGAAGAAATTCTAGGATAGCTTTAAAACAAAAAAAAAACAAAGTTATACCTGAAGAAGTTATTGGAGGTAGTACTTTAGGGTTCTCACAGATTTCTTGGAGAAAATTCTGGAGAAATTTTTCTAAGCATCCTTCAAAAATCGTTAGTAGAATTTCTGGGAGATTTGATAGAGAAATCTCTAGCACCCGGCTAATTGCAGATGTTTCCAGGAGAAACTAAAGATGCTTGAAAAATGTTGCATCGCGCAGGAACTCCATATAATATTTTCCTGGAATTTCTTCAACAATTCTCAAACAAATCTTTCAAAAAATTGCCATAAACTGCTCTGAATATTTTTATGTAAAGCTTATCCTGGCTTTCATCTTCCATGAGAATGAAGGTGATTATGAAACGAAGCTAAACTTTGAATTTTCAACTGCACGAGCCTGTATCTGACAACAGTTCGCGTTGAAAATTGATCAAATTGCTTGCTTACTACACTGCCGTTATACGCATAATTGTCCCATATTACTTTTTGTGTATTTTGATTTTTTATCATCCAACAGTTTATTTTTACGTATAATTTTAGAAAACACTTACCAAAAATTAACTTTGTTCGGAAACTCAATGAAAATCAAGCCAAGTAAATTTGTCCCATTGTTGAATTTCCACTCATAACTGTCCCACTACTGTATTTATACGCATAACTGTCACACTATACAATTCGCAGCGCTGATCTCGAACAAAATATTCAGTACGCAGTTCTTAATTGGCTGCTGTTTTTTTTTTGGATAATCGTTTTGAGTATCTTCTTGCTTTGGATTTACATCCCATGTGAAACACAACCTGTTTTATGTATTTGTATTATTGGGGTGCACTCATCATTCAACCGTGCCCAACATCGAATTCGATTGAAATTTTCAATATTAAAATATTATTTCTCATCAGTTTTCCGACGAATTTCAGTTGAATTTTAAGGTCGATCACAAACTTATTCTAGTTTTTGGAACCGCGATCGGATTTCGGATTTATCACGGAGAGTACTGAGGCAAAGGTAACCCCACTTAAGGAATTAGTAACCACTTCAATTTCGAGTCCATGACTGGGTTGTATCGAAGACCAGTATACTGGTGGAAGTGATCAATATATTGGCGAATCTGAAACCTGGCTTGCGTCATATCAATCTTCATGAATTTGCAAATCAAGTCTAAAGCTGGTTCAAATGTATTTAAATGACTTAACCACATGCCAAATTGTTCCGGATACTCGGTTCCCTGGCCTGGGGAAAGATTATTAAATTGGCGGTTCTGAAACCTAGCTGGCGACATCAAACTTCATAAATTTCCAAATCAAAGGTAAAGAAGGGTAATTCAAACGTTTTTTTTTCACTTGTTTTGGATACCCTGTCCCCCAGAGGAAGTGGGCATTATATTGGGGGTTCTGAGACCTATCTTGCGACATATCAAACTCCATGAATTTGCAAATCAAGGCAAAAAAGAATAGTTCATGAGGTTTTGGCTGGCCTGGCCACATACTGGGTTATTACGGATAACTGATTCCTCAGTGTAAGTGGCAAATATGTTGGCGGATCTAAAACCTAATTTGCGATGTATTAAATAACATGATTGTGCAAATCAAGTCCTAAAAATTGTCAAATGGTGTGAAGATTTGTGTGGTGAATTAGTCCGCAGAATGACCATGAATTCGCAAATGAGTTTCTGTCAAGCCTGCAGCTGGAAAAGTCGATATAGGAATTATTTAAATCTTATAATTCTCTCAATTATCTCTTACTCATCCACTCTTTCTTTCATTAACTCATTAATTTTCTTATTATCACACATATAGAAAACTATGCTTTCCATTCCATACTATAAAATCGTATTTCTTCACTTCCCCACATGTGGCTCCTTTTGGCACATGTCACTTGAGCCTTCATTGAGTGCCTCAACATAGTCTTGAGGATATATATTCTCTACCTTTGGTACAAACAATGCGTAAGAATGGTCATCTACAGCAGTATGCTTAGCACATAATTGATCACTACTTTCAGTGCGTAGAAATTCACCAAAAACGAGGCCTAAAAGTGTTAAAATCTTTTAAACGCATTTTTCTCGATTGCATATTTTGGAACATGGGACAAGTATGCGTATAACGGCAGTACAAATCTGATAAATTTTCAACGCGGAGCGCTGTTTGGTACTCAAGACTTGTGCTCTTGAAAATTCGAGTTGTGGCTTTGTTCTATAATCATCTTAAGCATATTTCCATAAAATCCTAAAAAAAAACTTTCACAGGCAATTAAACATTCCAAACAATTCCTCAAAAATTTTTTCTGGAATTTCTTCTAGATTTATTTCCAGAAACACCTACAGCAATTTGTTCAATACTAGCCACGGATTGTGTGACATCACTTTGTATAAAAACAATAACCGTATTAATCATATTATTACTCATAATAAACGAACCTGTTTTTCGTGTATAGCGACAAAGCAGAGAGTGAAAATATCGTTTAGATTAGTTAAATTGCCGCAATCATTGTTTGGGTTTATTATTTCTATGATGATAAACTAAACATTTCCTTCTAGGGCGCCATGGCATCAAACTGCGGCGCTCTGGTCTAATTATTATCTAGAACAAAATTAGATTATACTCGATTCGTGTCGACCAATTTATACCTGTTCTAAACGTTGATAGTTGTTATACCGTAAACTCCCAGTAATATGATCACTTAAGACTTGTAAAGTTGAAATCTGCACGCCTGAAAATTGTACGTTCTGTTTTTAACTCTGTAAATGAACTGAAGTGAGATAGCATAACAAAATAATTAAGTAGGGAGCAGAATTTATAAAAAAAATGCTTATAGTCTATCAGAAACACTCTAGGGTACTAGAAGTTCAAAAAGTGAGCCCCTGAAATATTGAAACAATGTGCAGACTAGCGAGAGTCCACGGCAAAAAATTATTCCCAAATTACACTCATCAGTCTGGTTTCAGGAAAACAGTTCCCTCAACACGCTTACCCTGTTGACAGACACGCGATAGATGCGTAACAGGCGGCAAAAGGGTTCACCGACATTCGATCATTCCGGTCAAAGTCAAATACTTGAGAGTTGAGCTGACCAGCGTCGGATCAAACTAAATAAGCAACTGGCGAGCGCCTGCATTAATTGCAGCTTTTTGTTCCATGAGTATGATGCACAGCAGAACAGAACGTTCGTGCAGCTGTGGCGTCTAATGGTTCCACTTTTAACGCCACCGAGAGTAGCCATTGAGCCATTACAAACATGATGCGTGTTGCATCGCAGTGCTGATGAGAAAAGCATGGAGGATTGGGGTGTCCCAGAAAAAGAACGAAAAGTCAGGGTGACAGATATACTTATATATAGCATTTATGTTGCACAAATCTAATTTCTAAAAAATGTCAAAAAAAAAATAATTTATGAAAAATTGTCATTTTTGAACTAAAATTGGCATAAGGTGAAGACGAAACGAAGCCAAACTTACAAATTTTCAAGAGCACAAATCTGGAGAACCGAACGCCCAAGATGAATACTTAGTTGTGAACAGAATTGTGCTCTTGAAAAATTGAAATTTGCCTTCGTGTCATTTTCACCATAAGAACTGTTCATTTTATGAACACTGTATTTAATAAACACTGTTTATGATATATCTTTTTTTATTCATTAACTAGTGGTCCCGGCAAACTTCGTCTTGCCATCAAGTAGGCTGTTGAAAAACGCCATGGAACGCTCCGTGCAAAATGGAAGTTCCGGTCGTTCCTGTTTTTTCAACTTTCCCGTTAAATATCCCTTGCTTTCTATATACACAAACACGTCGGAACACTTCAGGAACATAACTATTGAAGAATCATTCTAATCCGTCGAGCCGTTCTAAAGCTATTTCGTGACATACAAACACCACTCCATTTTTATTTATATAGATGAAATCGTAATCGGTTTTCTGTGCATCGTTCAACTACTATTCTACGAGGGTACGAAAATATAAGACTTAACAAAACGCTTCTGATTGAAGAACTAATATTCTTTTCCAAAGACTAACAAAGATAGTTGTTTTTTTAAAGTTTTAAAGTTTTTCATAACTAAAATCTTCATTTTTATGAACAAATTGTATGTTGGTATCCTTCACTATTCTACTGAAGGTAGAGCCTTGAAGCCACCAATAATATATCACCAATCTCTGACACTAGCCATTTATAGCCAAATTTGCTTAAATACCATCCTACCTATATCGTGAGTTTTGACCGCATTCCAAAGTACAAATTTTACTCTTTATGGTCGTTTTATTGAAAAATCTTATACTTTTAAAAACATGCACGTATTTTTATCGACCTACAGCAATTACAGGAAATTGCAGAGTTGCGTATTATGAAAATAATACATGGAAAATAAATTCGATTTCATTGCAGCAGTGTTGTTTATTTTGATGATTTTTATTGTGCTTTTAAGGGGTCTATTTTGTAAATCGAGCAGATTCATGTGACTCATCTGTTGTCACTGTCGATCAAAGTAAGCATGCATATTTCAGATGTCACCCGTCGACTCCCATAGTAATCCAGTCACATAAAGTGACAACTGTCGAAAAACTCGAGTGATAGGGCCGTGTCGAGTGAAATTTTTGGTCGAAAGTGACTCCAGTCGAGTCATTTTGATCGACTCGACTTATAAAATAGACCCCTAAAGGTCTTAAAATAACGTATTTTTTCTTTAAATATGACGTAGGGACTAAATAAACAATTCTACACTCTGAGTAGTAATCATGTTCAAGTCATTACCAAAAAGATATACCGGGTACCCCCGTTGGTTTGACCACATTTAGGGCCCTATTTTATAAGTCGAGTCGACCAAAAACGACTCGACTGGAGTCACCGTCGACCAAAAATTTTGCTCGACTCGGCTCTGACACTCGAGTTTATCGGCAGTTGTCACTCTATGTGACTGGATTACTATGGGAGTCGACGGGTGACATCTGAAATATACATGCTTACTTTGATCGACAATGACTATAGGCGAGTCACATAAATCCACTCGATTTACAAAATAGACCCCTTAATCTGAACACTTTTTAATTTGTACCCCGCTAATTTGCACATATTTCAGATTAAAAATGGTTCAAACGTCATTTGGCTCATGGAACGGAGTAAAATGAAACGGAATGCTGTGGAACGGAACGCAGAATCAAAACGAAACTGTGAAAGAGGTAACCAGAAACACGTTTCTAGGGAGACTAGATGTTCAAATTAAAAATGAACCGATGGTTTGCATGGGGTACCGTTCAAATTAACGGGGGTGCACTGTAGCTTTTTTCCATAATGCATTTCACTCTTATTTAGAAATCGTATAGATAGAGTTCATTATGAAAATCACATACCTTTTAAGCACAAAGACGATGGATATGGAATCTAATGGAAGTTGGTATCGTAGGCAAAATCATATACATTTCATCCGAAACTAATATAGATAATAATTGATTCTTTAATAAAACTGAAATGGTTTTCAAATGACATTTACTACATGATTATTGAAAAAAAAAAACAAAAATAAAAATATGTCCCAGTAGTACATTTTAAAATTATTTATGTAACATAACATATTATAATCTACGAAAAAAAAATGTTCGTTGACATTTTTGAGAGGGACCAAGTACTTCGCCAGTCTTGAAACCTTTTATCATCCGGGAATCAGGATCCACTACCTGTAAATCCATCTCATAGTTACTACGGGAACTTGAACAAAAGGGATTTTTGTTGTAGCATGGTCGGTACAAAATCTAAAACAATAAAACCGGTTGTGCTACTTTTCCCCGAATGTCGGTTCCCCGAATGTCGTTTTCCCGAACGACAATTCCCCGAATACCCTGTTTTCCCGAATAGCCAATTCCCCAAAAAAATTTATGGCGCTCATAATTGTCATAACTTCATACATTTCATGGTGGGGGAATGGACCGGTCATCTGATATGCACCCTTCTTTATTTCATTGGCGATTCTTTCGAGCTTCACCGTCCTCGGCAGCCCTTTGCCAGTAAGTGTTCACTCCAGAATCACCAAATATCTCCCTTCTTTCAACTGCTTATTGTTCTTTCTATTTCACCACCCTATCACTGAAGTCTATTCCTGCACTTTTTTCATCTCCATCATTTTTCGGGGAAATGGCATTCGGGAAAAAGGGACATTCGGGGAACTGGCGTTCGGGGAAGTAATATTCGGGGAAACGACATTCTGGGAAAAGTAGCACAATCAATAAAACCATGTTAACGAATTTTTTTTTATGGTGTGCTCAGCTGGAGCTGCATTACAGCTTCTTTGTCTGTGCTGGACCCCGTAGTGCAAATTTTTACCTCTACTTTTTGCCAATATCTAGACGGAATAGGCTATGTTGCCCGCTTTAACACTATTTTGTTTGAATATTGTGCAGAAATATTTTTATTAAATTGTTTTTGCTTCAGTTTCCCTCCCGTAGTCATGTTTGTATAGTCATCCTTTAGTTCTGAGCAATCGGATTCTTGTTTACGCATGGAGAAGCTACATGAAAATATATGTTATTAATTAATGCACGTCTTGGAAATAACATACAGAGCTAGACCTGTGCGCCGAAATATTTTTAATCAGCGGCGGCGTGAGAGCATTTTTGTACCGGCGGCGGCGGCGTGATCGGCGTCACGCCGTTGACTACTTTCGGCGGCGGCGACGGCGGCGTACATCGGCGTGGAGTAAATTGGACAGCAAAATTTTTGAAAATTGTCTTTTTTTTCGGCGTTAAGTTCCTACTGGGACAGGGCCACTTCTTATTTCTCTAGAAGCACTTCCACAGTTGCTAACTGAGATGTTTTTTTTTTTGGTAAAATTGCCATTTTCGTATTCGTGTCTTGTGGGGATTGTACGATGATTCCTTATAACTAAGAAAGGCATAGGCAGTTTTTTTATTCGAAAAGATCCTGAATTGAACCCATACACCTTCAAGATATTCTTTGTTCTTAAACGTCGAGAAAATTACGAAACATACTCTCGAGCGGTGGGATTTGAACTCACAACCGATCAACCATGATCATGCTGAATATTTTTGTGTTTAGCTCTAGGGAATTTTAGGTGCATAAAGATAAACTGCAGTTAAAACAATGAAACAGCGATTGGAATCGTTGTCTCGTTTTTGCTTATCTGGAATAATCTTTGAATGGTCTTGAATACCTTGAAAAATCTCCTACGAACCCTGGAAAAAATGGAGGAATTTATAGTGAAATGGTTGCAAGAAAACTTATAGAAATATTTTTGGCAGCAAATTCCTGGATATTACCAGAATATATTTGAAAAATTTATTCATTATTTTTAATCTCCAGACAAAATCTGAGAATAGTTTCAGGGCGAATCCTTGGGTAAAATAATGAAGAATCAGGAAAAATACTCAAATAATCAAAAAGGAACTCGCAGGAATACTACCCCAGATAAAGGTGTATGATTTGTCGAAAAAATTGTGTAACAAAATCTTTGGATTTTTTTGTTTGACTTTTGGAAGAGCTCTTCGGAAAATTTTTGCACGAATAATTAAGGAAATTCTCAAAGTTATCCTAAAAAAAAAAACAAAATTTAGCAAGCAGTGCATGTGTATTATCCCCTTTGTTGTGGTCGCTTGTTGTTGATGATCTCCTCATTAAACTAGTAGAAAAAGGCTTCGAAGTTATTGGGTTTGCAGATGATGTGGTAATAATGGTTCGTGGAAAGTTTGATAATATAATCACTGACAGAATGCAATCAGCATTGAACTGTACTTGGCAGTGGTGTCAACATGAAGGGTTGAACATTAACCCATCAAAAACAGTTTTGGTGCCGTTTACTCGCAGAAGAAAGATTACTTTAAAAAATTTGACTATAAACGGATGTATTTTACAATATTCTTCCAATGTTAAATATCTAGGAGTAATACTAGATAGTACTCTCAATTGGAACTTACACTTAGAGCAGGTAATACTCAAAGCCACAAATGCTCTATGGGTGAGTAAAAAAACTTTTGGTAAAAAATGGGGACTGAAACCAAAAATGATTAATTGGATCTATACGGTTATAGTACGACCCAGAATAGTTTATGCTTCACTAGTTTGGTGGACAAAAACAAAACAACATATGGCCCAGAGAAAGCTTGGAAAGTTGCAACGCTTAGCCTGCATGGCCATAACAGGAGCAATGCACAGTACACCATCAAAAGCCTTGGAAGCAGCTCTTTATAAACTTCCGCTACATCAATATATACAGAAGGAAGCTGAAAAGAGTGCTCTAAGGCTGAAAAGAACTCATACATTTTTAGAAGGCAACCTTTTCGGGCATCTCAGTATACTGAAAGATTTTCCAATAAATCCATTGGTAGTAATGAACGAAGACTGGATGGAAAATAGGATGAACTTAGATATACCATATATTACGGTTATTAAGAAAATTTTCCGGTTTGCGGTAGCCGCCGAGTTCTACCGCAGCTGTCAAAGTTCTACCGCAGGCTTCGAAATCATTCTATCATTGAAGCAAACAATTCAATCATAGTATGCTTAAATGAGAAAACGGTATGGAAAATAGCAACAAACAACAATCATCAAGACGGTATCCAAGGTATCATTGAAGCCTACTGATGATGTACCAGTACAAATCAGTGATGTGACAGCTGCGGTAGCTTTTCGTTGGACCGTAAAACGGAAAGTTTTCTCTGAAATTGCAATAACGCACGGTGTACTAATATTAAGAAGGTGATATATTCCGAAAACTGACAGCTATTTGACGACGTCATTCCTATCCACCTCTAACAAATTTGCGAAAAAAATGATCTAGTGCTCCGGAAGGTATATGGTACGATAGGAGTGACGTCACATGTTTACAATCAAACTTGATGTTTACATCAGTGAAGAGCCTGCCTTCTTAATTTTTATGCCGTGGCAATAACGTGGTTGAAACAAACCGCCAAGTATGGGAATCAGGGGGTCCGAATATCTCACCAGGATCGATAATTTTCTACACTGATGGCTCAAAAATGAATGATAAAACCGGGGCTGGAATTACAGGACCAGGTATTGATATTTCAATACCAATGGGAAGATGGACCACTGTTTTCCTTGCAGAAATTTATGCCATTCTAGAATGTGCATCTTTGTGTCTGAGAAGGAAATACAGGTATGCACGGATTTGCATATTTTCAGATAGCCAAGCGGCGCTGAAAGCTTTTTAAAATCATTCACAAGCCAATCAAAACTGGTATGGGAATGCATAACACTGCTAAAGCAATTGTCCGTTAAGAACCAGGTTAATTTATACTGGGTACCAGGCCATTGTGGAATTGAAGGTAATGAAAAAGCGGATTTACTTGCAAGGAGAGGGTCAAGTGTCCAGTTCATAGGACCAGAACCCTTCTGCGGTGTATCCAAATGTTTAATACAAATGGAATTGAAACAATGGGAGGATCAAATGATACAGTCAAACTGGATTGCAACAGAAACCTTAAGGCAATCAAAACTGTTCATAACTCCAAATAAAAACGTTACGGAAAAACTTTTAAGTTTAAACAAAAAATCTTTAAGCATACTTATTGGACTTCTCACAGGACATTGTCCGACAAGATATCATTTGAATAAAATCAATCGATGTCAAACTGGTGTCTGTCGGTTTTGTGACTGTGAAATAGAGACCTCACAACATTTGCTCTGTGACTGTCCAGCGTTATATGTACGTAGAAGACAATATTTCAATAAGGGCATTTTAAGCCCTTTTGAAATTTGGTTAGAAAATCCCAATCTGGTTATTGGTTTCATTCTAAGAATCATACCGGATTGGAGTACTTCGCATCATCAGTCAACGGCATTTACCCCAAATGGTAATTCGTCGTCCTGAAAGAATGCAAATTAAATAGGGGTATACCACAATAGATCAAACTCATGGTCGCAGTGGTTTAAATCCCAACACCAAAAAAAAAAAAGCAGTGCATGTGCTTTATTATAGCATTTTGATTTGCTTGAAAGATGTCCTGTAAAAAACTCTGGAGGAATCACTTCAGAAATATAGGTATCATAGTAAGTATAACTGAAGAAGTTCTTGGATGAATCCTACGAGCATTTCTTGTTAGAAATCGTTGCGGAATCTTGTTGCATTGAGTATTTTCTGGAAAAACTCCTGGAGTATAGCCTAAAGAAGTGAATTGAAGTATCTCTAACAAATTGTTTGAGACAAGATTCTTAATAAATATCCCGTTGAAAAAAAAAAAATAAGGATACATGGATAAACTTTTAGAGAAAGACATAGAAGAAATTTTACTTTTTTTAAGAATTGATGTTTAGTAATTCATGAACTAGTGCATCATGATCATTTTTGAACAAATTTACATGCGGTATCATAAGATATCTTTGCTAAGGAATGCTGGAATCAGTTCTGAAAGAGCTCTAAGAGTAATATCTACAGTAGGCGGAACTCCTCATGGATTAAAAGTAAGGTTAGGTTACGAAAGTTTTTCCAATTGAAATGAATATTTAATAATATTTCCTGTGCATTTAATTGTAAAAATCTTGTCAGTGAATTGATTGTGGTGATTTTTCTTCGAAAAATATCACTAGAAATTTCAAATCAAAATGTGCATAGAGTAACTTTTGGGTATAAAATGAGATAAATTTTACTTGTTAAACCACTAAAAATTGTTACATTTTTCTGATGAAAAAACAAGCTGTGTGTTTAGTGAATTACTTCCCTTAGCAATGGTCACTTATTTAGTTTATAAATAGCATAGGAAATACTGGTGCGCTCAGAGAAATTTTAATAGTCACCAGAAAGGAATTAAAAGTGTTTTTTTTTTTTCAAAAATCTATTAAAATTACCAAAGGAATATTGAAAGTACAATATCGGAAATAGTGAAGAATTTATTAGAGAATCCTGAGCAAAATTTAAGATGTACAATGGACGGAAGTCCAAGGAGTATCTTTGGTGGTATACCGAGAGAAGTCGATGTTGGAGATCCATGCAATATTTTCAGGAGAATCTCCAGGAGATTGGTTTGAGAATCAGAGCATTCTAAATTTCAAGAGTAATCCTTAGCGGATAACTTACTCATAAACTCGTTGAAGAAATGTAGATATCCTATACCACGTAATCCTTTGAGAAATTCCAGAATAAAACCGGTTTCAGAATACTTCAAAGAATGAATCGATGAATCCCAATAACAAAATTCGGAGGAATTGCTGAAGAATATATTTAAGCGTTCCTTAGTTGAATGATTTAGGTTTATAGAAGAATTTCTTCAGGTTTATTTTGATGAAATCCCTGGCTTATTTTTTATAACACGATTTTTCTCAAAAGAGACTGCAGGGAATCTCTTAAATAATTTATGAGGGAATATTTTGAATAAATCCTACAAATTCCCTGAAAATACTAAAAGTATCCGAGAAGAAACGAAAAAAAAAATATTAAATGAGTTCCTTAAAAAACGCCAGAGCTAAAAAATTTGTGAAATTATTCATGAAGAAATTACCACAAGATTCCCTTATACAAACATATGAGATAAAACTGTGGAAAAACTCCTTTGGTAACAATTCCTGGGCATACACTTGCTACAATTCATCGAGAAATATATGATGGAACTCCTATAAATATTCCTTGGTAGTGTCTTGGAGGAACTCCTGGAGAAATTTCAATTTATTTTTATCGGGGAATATTTTGAAATCCGTAGAGTGGTTACTGAATGTCTGTAAGCATTACTACAGTAATTGCTGGTCTAATTGTCATTCTGAAGCAATATCTAAATGAATTCCTACAGGAAACATTGAAGGAGTTCAAGGAGATATCCGCGTAGGTATTCCAGGATAAATCCCTGAAAAATCTCTGGAATGTATCAAGATGGAGTTGATAGAGAAATTCTTGAAGTCCTAGAGCAATACATAGAGGAATTGTTTGATTAATTAATTGGTGAATTATTGTAAGAATCTCTAGAGGAATTTCTTAAGCAATACTGAACTGTTTTATAGAGTATTCAATTATTGTTATAAAAGTATCAAATTTTACGAGCCGAATTGGGTCCTAAAATTTTTAATGAAAACTTGTTTTTATTTAATAACATGAAAGAGCATGTTACTGTAACTACTTTAGCAATTTTTCCCGCTCAAATAATGGCTATATCATGTTTAAACTTTAATTTGAAAATTTGGTCCATAAATGAACCTTGACACTTTTGATCATGTTTGACGTTCGCTTAGTCGACAAAAACACCACAGGGGTTTTAGTTCGACCACTGGGGTTGTTCCTATCTGACATTTCGGAAGGGACACGGAAAACAAAATACACCCAAAATTTGAGTTTAAGCCGAAGGATGTGACAAAATCTAAAATAATGTTTTTTGGGCTTAAACCAACGAAAAACATTAGAAAATTGAGCAAACATGTGTTTTTAGCCTATACTTAAGCGTTTGGCACTAAAATTGGGACAGGGCTTTAGGACCCTATCCCAAAATCGGCGGCGTTGTGCTGATCGGCGTATGGCGCGCCGCCGGTAGCTCATTCGGCGTCGGCGTGACGTAAAATAGTTCGACAGCGGCGGCGTGGCGCGGCGACGTGGCGCGGCGGCGTACAGGTCTATACAGAGCTACATATGTTGTAGTGGTCTATGTTGACAAATTGTAGCACAGATGTCATCTCCAAGCCTCTTTTGACAATGTTTGACAGAAAATGTTAATTATACAGAATGCGGTCGTATATCAAACGATAGCGATATGGAGATCCTTTTTTCCCGAATGAAGGTTATTGAAGTGAAAAACATGAAATGTGCTTCCATCTACGCGAACAAGAACTATCTGAAGTGCCTCGTCATTGTACGTCATGTATTCTCTAGTATTTTAGTCGTTTTGCTACTAGTCTGAAACGTGATTGGAATAAATTTCAAAATATGAATCAAGTGTTTGGTTTTAAATAGTCTTATCTTCCGAAGGTCGTACTGGAATGCTAATTAATACAATACTTTTCTAGGATAGATGAATGTCCTTGTTGCCATCTTGTAGGGTCGATGTACCAATAGCCGCATAGCTAAGAACAAAAAATCGTAGAAAATCGAAAAATAACGCTAGCGTCATTATTTTTACATCATCTGAAAGCTTTTTATCTGGGTTTTGTGGGAAAAATATGAAAACTACGAAAGCTCAAATGTTTGTATTTATTATCGCGTGTGCCACTATAGGAATACATGTGCCTATAGTAGCACTATTTCTAATTCCTGTTCCTATAGTAGCACTAGCATCACGGCGTTGGAAAAATACTTATCAAAATCGTATTTTTACAAAACTTTTATATTTTTCCTACACAGTGTGGATCAAAAGCTTCCGTTAGATGTAAAAAAAGTTCTTATTTCATCAATAATTTTGTATAATAAAATAGTTTCTCTCAGTAGTGCTACTATAGGAACAATAGGTTAACTATAGGCGCAAGGGAGCTCAAATTTTAAGCAAAACTAATTATTTCGATCATTTTTTGAAAAAAATCAAGCTGTGTATAAATGGTACTTAGATTAATAGCTCCTGACCTTCATGTCAAAAAATATTTTGAAAAAATTTATAGCAAAACGGCCGTAAAAAACCACTAGTGCGACTATAGGGGACTGTCCACTAAGGGAACACCGACCCTAGTACCGAATCCAAGTTGTAGATAATCAATATGAGAAGAAGTATCAAATCTAAATGTACTGTAAAAGTATTTGGTTTGGTCATCGATGTGCTTTATGTTCGTCTTATTGTTATTGTTCTGATGTCTTCTCAAAATGAGAATTCAATCGAATAATGTCTCTAGTTAGTTTACAGATTGGATAGACAAACCCGGATAAAAACGTATCATTCAGTGAATGGAATAAACCATTAATGTACAATATAACGTATTGGATACAATACAGCGTATTGTAATTGAATGTCGAAGCAATATTATTCTTGTTTGGATAAACAATTCAAAAACAATATAATATATTGTAACAGAACATTGTATTGTTTTTAATAGGTTTTATACCTTACAATTTTGGTCAAATTCCTATTTTCGAGTAAAACAACTGTTGCTTTTTTCTATGTAGCTTTGCTGAAAGAAATAAACAAAACAAGTTCAGAAAGCAAGAAATGTTGGGTGAAAAATATTCAAAAAGTAAAATTAAGTAGTTTTTTAGAAGCCACTTGACATTAGCTGTAACGATGAATGCAATCATGATACAGTTCGTTGAATTGTTTTTGTATTGTACAACAATACACGAATTGCTAATCAAGACAATACATGAACAATATATCGTATTGTATTTTCAAAATGTTTGTATGAGAAAATATCTATATTTGTATTGTTACGATACTTAACCACCCATACATTATATTGCCAAAATCTCATATACAATACAGTGAACTGTTCAAAACAATATATTGTACTGTAATTGTATTGTCATTGTACAATATACTGTATTGTATTTCCAATATATTGAATGGTACTGTTGCAATACGCTATATTGTTTTTGTATTGTATTTTTTATCCGGGAAGTTATTGGTACGGTATTATCGGGCGGGTGAATATGTAGGGGGCTGAAATGGTATGCAATATGCGTTCGCTAAAATTTAACATGTTACTTACCCCTTTCTTAGTATACCTACAAACGAATATGGATCGTTTTTACCTCAGTTTGAAGTTAATTCGATCCGTGTCCGTGCTGATTTATGTGGTTCGGCTCCTAACACGACGTTTGATACATACGACAGACCACTTGCTCCCTCGTGATGGTGTTGTTAGTTGTTATACATGAAAAGAAAGAAAGAAAGAAAGAAAGAAAGCTATTAGTATTAGGAATAAACAGGATTTAGTGAGTTTTCATTGAATTACGTTTGACTACATCGCTGATTATAGTCAACGACATCAGAAACTTTATTGTGTTGACTGTTGTCTAGTTTTTCCTCAGTCCCGTTGGTCAGTATTGATAAAGGTCCATTTTTACATGTTTATTAGTACTTGGACAAGTTGAATATTTGAAGTTCACTACTTTTGTCATGTTGGTCAATAATGATTTTGATCAGTTTGTTTTATACATCTTTTCATATTCAAATCTGGTCTCGTCTGTTTTCATTTAGAATCGTCGTAAATACATTTCTTAGAAACTACACTAGAAATAATAAAGAAATAAAAAGTCATTTTTTATTGTCCGGATCCACTTTTCGGTGACAAAATAAAGCTTCATCGCGCCCAAGCACTATCTATTTATTATAATTTTGCGAGAATGAAGTTATTGTAGTTTTATGATACCAACATAATAAATGTGGTTTTTTATTATGATTCTAATGAGGGAAGCATAACAAATTAACATTTGTGTCACATTCTACTCGATGGATCCTTAGTCATTCTCCTCATTAGTCAATATTATAACCATTTATACAAAATTTAATCTATCTGCATCAAAGCGTGGCTACGGCTCCTGTTACCCCGATGCCTGGTAACAGGATAACCGTTGGATCACATCCGTAAGATTGATGCATCTATGCCAGATGGTTGATGACGCGGCAAATAAACAAATATTTCCTGATGTGATACCACCACGACTGGACATGTCTTTGGTTCCCATATAAGTGCTAATGAGGTAAGCCCACCCATCGCGGCAAGATTACACGTCCTAGGGGAGGGAATAAAACCATGTTAACGAAATGTAAGCTCAAAACAAACTGCCGAATAAAACAACTCACCTCAAGCAGAACTTCATAAAGTTCAAAGTTGTATGGAATCAGAAGCGATATTCTTCAACGAGCAGTAAATAATATACCTAGTAATTAATGGTTCCACATTCTAAAATATATACATGAAACTATATAATTATTGAAAAGCTGATCTTTGCCAGCTTACCTTTTAAAACTTTCAAGAACTCGCCATAAATCCATAATCTGCCAGCAAATTGTATGCAGTGGCGGCCATCATGTTACTAAACAGTTTTTTTTTTTTCACAGTACAAAATCGTATACCGTGTATCTGATTTTTCAATTACTTAATGGGTAAACGATGTCCAATAAGTTATATTGAAATTCAAACGACTTTCATATTGTTATTATTTAAACCTTATTGGACCTTTATATAGTCTTTATTGAGTGTTAATAAAACCTATCAAATATGAATTCTTATGCGTGTATATAATTTTCCAGATAAATATAATCGGATTAGTAGGCTCAGTGTATGCAGGCGTAGGTAATTTTCCATATAAAGACTATCACCCCTATTCTTGTTTACTTTCGAATGCTCTTTCGATCCAAATACCAATTTACATTCTCGTTCACGCCAGCAAAATCAGGTGAGCCGTGGATTCGTACGAATAGGATTCGATTGAAAGTTGCATCCGTCGTAAACAAGAATAGGGGTGTAGCTTAGTATTTCCGTTAGGCGGTGCTCTAAACCTTAACAATTTTAGTCATTTCAGTTCCCTTTAGAGTGTCCATCCCGGGACGAAAAAACCTGGGATTTTATAAATTTCAGGGTATTTCGTTTCCCGGGATACCTTCCCGGAAATCTCGAAGAGAAAGTGAAATTTGTTGAAAACCACTAGGTTTTAATGCAAAACAATGACATTTTTCATCAGACTCTAGCTATATTAAATAAAATAGGGAAACGTCATAAAAAAGAGAACACATAGGTTATTATTTTCATGGAAACCCAAATTACCAAATAAGTAAAAACATAATTTTATATGTGCAGATTAACAATTAGACGTTCCATAAGTCTAGGCTAAGAAAGCCAATCTGAAGTACACTTAAACATTTGTCGTTAATTTTAAAATCAAATTTTAGTATGATCTACTACACACCTTCAATGATTTTAAAATGTTAATTTTGTTCTTAAGACTTTTGATGACTTTCTCAATGTCTGAAGCACTTAGTTTTAATATTATGACTTCGATGTTTATCATACTTTATTAAATAAAATCCCCAGCAAACCCATAATTAGTCAAGATAAGCTCTGATTCTTGTTTAGTCACCTGATGGAGTAATATATGAATTTCAATATGTTGTAATTAACTTTTATCTTTAAAACGTATCTGCGACGCGAGATTTTCATTAAAAACGACCATTTTCCATAAACTTATCTGAAACCTCTCTGAACAATTTTTCAGAAAGTTGACTTGTTCTACGGAAACGCTATAAATCAGCATATCTTCCACTGTCATTGACATTTTGAACTGTTGACTTTGTTTGAGACACCCTAATGAAGGATGCAACGATGTTTCCTGAAAGGACGTTTGCTTGACCAATGAAAAATATATCATGAATTCTCACATGCACGAAAGAAAATCAAACATCTTTCAAGCACGTGTGATTGCTAAGGAAAAGTAAATACGGGGAGTATAAGTTCACGCTCCATGCCTTCAAAGCAGCATTCTCCATAGATGCATCAAAAATATAGCTTATTCTGTTGAAACAATTGGATCCCTAGGTGAATTGATCGTCGACTTTTGCGATATAATGAATGGCATTGAATGTGAATTTAATTATTTAATTGTCACATCATATCTCCCTTAGGATCGGCTTACCAATTGAGAGCTCATCTTTTAACTTGATTATTTTTTTGTGCATGAGAAAGAGAATTTCCTATTATGAAGTCAACCAACCATGCAGATAAAGACGCAGTTAAGCGTTAACAGTGGAATTACAAATGACCCATCTAACGTCCAACCATGAAGGTCAGGTCCATTGAGCATGTAGGATTCCGTAAGATCATCATCAAAAGCCGACAATTTATAAGTTCCCTGAAGGAAGTGTCTCACATGTCCCCATATCGCAAGTTGCAACCATGGAACATCTCATTGCAACTGCATTTTTTCTGCTACATAATAATTGGAGCGGCGCGGCACAGTCAGGAGTGACGATTTTCTTCTATTAAATCTAATTAGAAATATATAACGCCATCAACAGCAGCCATCGTCTGGATAGACCTACGACTGAAACGGCGACTAATTGATCAATTAATTAATTTACGATCCGATTGCTCGTCACTGCATCTATGGGAAAAGTTTTAGTGCAAAAACTGTAGCTATATGTGTCGACAGTCCCCCGTTGGATGCACAGAACAACTTAACTTTTGCGAGGGCTATATTTTTGGGCATTGAAAAGGGACACACTAATTATGCCATTGGACAACGAAATGACCCTCTGTGTTTCAATCGTTTGCTTCGCATGTGGGTTAAATTCTATATACGGGTACACACCATTAGCTTCTTCATTACCCTTTGTGACTTTTTTTTAATTAGCTAAAAAAAATTAGTCCAATACAAAGGACCAATTTTCGGACCAGCGTTGACGATGCGTTGATGGATTATTTTTATACATATCTACATTTGAATGAGAGATGAACACAAAGTATGATGTAATTTAGCCTTGAATGTTGGTTTAGCTAAAATATCACAGTACATTAGTTTTGTTTATCTAGTTTTTTTTTATTTTGATGTAAGTAGGTGAAAACCACTAATTTTCAACCTACAAGAATTCCGTGCCAATTTTCGGATTTCCATACAAAATATGCCTAAATTGTAAGGATGGGTCGAAAATTGATGCTTTTCCCCAAAACTTACAGTGGTTGAAACATTTTACCCTATTAGGTACAAAGCTGATAGCGAATAAGACCAATAGACCAAACAGGGACCAATAGAGGCCAAAATAAGATCAAATAGGTACCGATATTAACAGAAACTAAGATAAAGATCCTTATAAAACGTTACGGACATGTCTTTAATCCGTATAGGCCTGAGTAGAAGAAAAAAAAATCTCACCACTTAGCGATTATATTTTGTCAGTATACTTGTACATATATATAGTTTCTAAAAGTTGCCTATGAATCTCGGGAATGTTCCTTTAGTCGGAGTCATTACGGTGGGTCATTGGGTCAGGTCAAGTAAAAAGGTGTTGTGCTTTTGTGCTCCTGAAGATAAGCAAATTTCATGTTATAGATAGTTACCGGAATCGGTCATCATGTGGTCTTTTGTAGGATTGATCAAATGCAGGACTAAAAAATTAATCTAGGGTGAACCTTTTGAGAAACGTTTATTTTGGATAACCATGTTTCCTGCATTTGATTAATCCTACAAAGGACCATTTTCGGTTCTCCGGGACGTTTAAAATTTACTATAAAGTGGTCAATTTGTACTAAACATATATGTCAAGCTTAAGGGAACACATATTTGATCATTACTTTTCGAGAATTGAAACGGTTTAGTATCCATCAAAACTATAGCCGGTTCATAAAGGCATTAAGGTGAAGATGGATCGAAACCACATCTCCAATTTTCAAGAGCACAAATTTGGAAAACCGAACACCTGTTTGAATAGAAAACCGAATCGATTGATTACCACCAGCTAGTGACCAATCGATTAAGTTTTCAGCTCAAACGGATGTTTGGTTTACCAGATTTGTGCTCTTGAAAATTTGAGGTTTGACTTCGTTTTATCTTCACCTTAAGTCAGAGTGGCCACATCCGGTACATTCTAAACGATCCAAAACTGTTCATTTATAATGTTGAATATCAGTTCTTCTTGATTTATGCAAATAAAATGATTGTCGTTGTAATCAAACCAAGATAACTTGGCATGTCCCAAAAAAAAGACTTATTTTTACCCGACCTGACCCAGTGACCCACCGGAATAACTCCGGCCACATGAATATTTCCGAGTTCTTCTGTTCACTTTTTTGTATACGAGTATTATACTATAATAGTGACAACAAAATATTTGAATCCTTTTAGTATTCGCCGAGCGGTGAAGGCTTAAGTAATTTTCTTTCTTTCACTCAGGGTTATACGGGTTAAGGTCGTATGTATATTTTCCATTATTTCAAGTTTTATTTATGATTTTAATCAATAATTTCGCCAAGAATATCCTTATAAATTTCTCCTGAGGTTTCTTAAATAATTCCTCAAGGAAGTCTTTAAATATTTTTTTAGTCTTTTGTTCAGAAATGTCTCTAGAAACAATGTCAAAGATTATTGTCAGAAATTATTGAACATTATTACACTTCATAAACTCTTTGAAAGAAGTCCTGTATTCCCGAAAAGTCTTGAAGGATTACCTAAACAAATTGCTAAGGTAATTGAAAAAAATTAATCAAATCTCTGGATAGTACCCTGCAGGAATTTCTTGAAAAAAATAGATATGTATGATCGTAGGAATTACTGGAATGATTACTAAAGTCTATAGCTAATGTCAAATCTTGAATGAACTTTTCAAAAATCCATGAATATTTTACTTTAGAAACTACTAGAGCAATTGCTTGGAAGTACTGCAGGAGTAATCCTTGATTGAAATGTTGGAGAAATTCCTAGATGCATTTAAGAGGAACCCCAGGTCGAACATAATTCCTGGAGGAGCTATATAAATATAGCTCTGCTTAGCTCAGACTGACTACACATATCAATAGGGCGATATTCAAAACTACTATTGCCTTTATTGGCTCGTTTTCAGTGGTAGTAAAAACGAAGTCCTGAAGCAAAGAAAGCACCTAGAACAGGGCTGCCCAACGTACGACCCGCGACCTCATTTTATGCGGCCCGCGGAGGGTTCGAAGATTCGTCTCATATTTGGCCCGTTGAATATTTTACCGACCCGAATTTCGAACATTCTCAGCCTATTAAATTTTCAATTTAGTTCCAACCTAAAATTGTTGCCAAGTAATTATTTAAATTGTTTTGTTTTTTATCCTTCTTGAATACTTAATTTATTCAAATTCTTAAGCTCAAATTATAGGTGTTTCAACAATGTTTCTACCATGACTTTCTTCGAATGTCATTCATTCGACATTCATCCTTGACAGGATTATAAGAAAGGCAAGCTTTTTACAAAATCTTGAACACGATTTTTAAAGAATCCTGTACATGACTTTCGCGGATAACATTGACAAGATTCTAACAGAATTTTTACCAAGATTCCAGAGTCAGAATTTTCAACGAATTCAATACACAATTTTGTAAAATCCGGGGCAAGATTACAACATAATGTTTGTAACATTTTACCTGAAAGCTAAACGAATTTATAATAAAAATATAAGCAGGTTTGTTTTGAAATAATTTTTAGCATTTATTAATATTTCTAGGTGGCATTTCAAAACGATTATTGAGTGAGATTGTTTAGGAATCTTTGGCACGAAAGTTGCTAAATCTTGGACATACTGACTAAAATTTTCCAATAAAGCTTGAACAGGATTCTAGCACTTTCCGGCTTATGCCAATAATATTAGGTCGGATCCTGAAATAATGCGGAGGACAATTCTAAAAAATGCTGGATGTTATTCTCACCAAAATTTCTGGAGTAAATTATTCAAAATATTCTGGACTAGATCATTACATAATTTTGAAGGCGACTTTCACAATGTCCAGCAGAATGCTTAGCAGTAATTATCTTTTTTATCGATTTCTTCAAATGAAATTTACTCCATTCACTGATTTGCGTCAGATTTTATGAACTTTATTTACTGACTTTTATCAGACTTCATGGGAATATTTGTGCGTTTAAAAATGTGGCCCGCGACACAAAATTATTCCTGCGATGTGGCCCGCAATACAAAAAGGTTGGGCAGGCCTGACTAGAAGATGAACTAAAAACAAAAAGTATGTATTCACATTACGCTTGATTTCTAATCTCTACTTCTTCAATCCAGTTTCCAAATTGAGTCATCCACCAAGCGAAATCTGAACCGTTCAGATCTATAACTTACAGTCGGTGTAGATAAATTATCTACTGTGAAATTCTCAGTGAAATAACTATTATTATCATCTCCACTAAAGTCAAGATTATTTTCCAAAGAATTAGTTTTCAAAACTCCTAATTTATTTATATTAGACCATAATTGCTTACAAGGCAAACTTGCGTTAAATTTATTAGAATCATATCGTCGTTTGGCATCACGTATCAACAGATTTACTCTATCCCTTTGTCGTTTAAAATGGAGCTCATCAGAAGCATCCCTACTGCGTATCCAGTTAGAATAAGCAATACTTCTGTCTACAATAGCAAGCTCGATATCCCGGTTAAACCAAGGATTGGTTTTATTTTATTTGCTTCCGTAAAGGAATGAACTCATCATGTAAGAATTTTAAACGATTATTTAATACATTAATAACCCAGTAAACACATGATCGCATATGATAGGGTACAGGAGTACAAATGTGGAGGCGATATACGTACATTTAACATGCAGTCTAATGGCGCATGTATGTATATCGCCTCCACATTTGTACTCTTATGCGCTATCCTATACGAGTTTGTGTTTACTGGGAAGAATGTCACTATCCGTGATGCTATATAATTCATAATTCATATTATGAAATGCGTCATGCAAGTACCGTTCATTGTAATTTTTGTAATCTCTGTAAATATCTATCTTAACATGAGCCTTGGCGATGTTTAACGATTAGTTCTAAGATTTCTACAGAAGTGGCTCCAGATATGCTTTAAAATTTTCTTAAGTGGGTCCTGAAAATTTTTTTCAACGGTTTTTCCAGGATTGCCTCCATGGATATGCATGGAAATTTTTTGAAGAACTTTTTAAGAAATGTTTGGTAAAACTACATGAGTAATACTTATATGAAATGCTGGAAAAAAACTTTGAAAAAATATATATGTGTTCTGAAACTATGCGGGAAAACTTACAGTGCCAGGCCGGCTCAGGACACAAGAGACTCTCCGGCAATCCCAGGGTCGGCTAGCTACTGGGTAATCAAGGGCTTTTCGCGAATATAAAAACTAACTCACGGGAACTTTCACGTTACTTGCACATTCATTAAAATTCTTATTTGTGGCGTGTGCGTGTTGTTCTGTATTGTCAAATTATGTGTAAATTTGTTAAGTGTAACCTAATCTAATTGCTCGTACCGGTACATACCGCTGCCTTCTGCTCGTTGATGGACGAATGGCCGACACAGCGACACCAATCCTGCTGTGTGGCCGGAACTCTCGCCGGAATAGCGAAGTGGGCGGATAGACGGGCTGGTATTCCGGTCCGTTGACGGGCCAGCGGGCGTTGCTGGACGGTGGGATGCAGGCGTCTTCCCTCTTAGACGCAATCGGCCGGCCGTGGCATGGCCACCTTGGACGGCCGAGAGGGGGAACTCCTTGACGTTTAGGACCTCCGGCCCGAGATATTGGTCCTACTAGAGGACAGGATCCTTAACTTTTAGGCCCGGAAGCCTAATGACTTCACGAGCCGAGCCGTGTGCTGTACGGAAACAATGGCGAAACAAAACAAGAGGTCCTATTGGACAGGAACAATTACAATCTGTTTGCTCGTAATAGTGCAGGGTATTTTGTTACCTGAGCTCGGTTTGTTCCCTTACGCCCACTTAGCTCCTGCTAAGGGCTGGGGGGGATTATCGGTATTGATCCACTGCACTTTTTTTTAACTATATAAAACACATCTACAGCACACGGACGCCTGATAGTAAAAGAGGCCAATTCTTGGCAATGGCCGTTCTCTTCAAGAATTCCCGTATTCCGTCATTCTACATATTTTCTACCTTTAGCCATTTCTTCTGCCATTCTGCAGCATTGGTAGCAACGAAAAACATTCACAGCGGTACAGGACCCTTTCACTACTGTGGTATTTCTGCTGTATTTGCACAAGAAACGTGAAGGGTCCGATATTCAACATATATAACAAAAACAAAAATCAACAAGTTGTAACCAAACGGTTACAGTTCGAAGAACCCCTCAAGGAATAGGGAGGAAACGTGGATGAAATCTTGAAGGATCCACATGAACTGTAGGAGGAATTCTTCCATGGTTTCTTGGAAAAAGCCTTAAGCTATTTTTTTAAAAACCCTGGAATAAACCCGTGTGAATTTACTCGGAAGAAATTCTGTGGAAATCTTTGGAAGATCTCCCAGAATAACAAATGGAGAATTGAGTTTGAGGATTAATGAGAAAAATCTGGAGGAATTCTAGGATAATTTTGGAAGCAATAATCAAAGTAATGCCTGAAGGTTAATTTTGGAGTTCTCAATGATTTTCTGAAGCAAATTTTGGAGAAATTCTTATAATAATCCTTTGAATCAACGCTTGAAAGATTGGTAAAGATCTCTAGAATAATTTAGGGAAAGATCCCTGTAGAAGACCCTTAAAGTATTCTAAAAAAATCACTGTGATAATTCCTGTAGCTTTTCCGCGTGGAGTCTGAGACGAAATTCTTGAAGAGCCTGTTGAACCCGTTATAGTCTCTGAAAGTTTTTCTGGAGCCTGTACAATTTTGCATCAGGATTCAATGCAACCAGAATAAGGAAAAAAGGACATTTATATTATATACCATTTTGGTTAAAATAGATGCTTTAGAGAACTTCCATTAAATTATATTCGAAGCTTGTTAAAGCGACACATCGCAAAGAACCGTCGTTATACGAAGATGTCACAAGAAATGACGTCGCTATAAGGAATAGGGAGAAACATTTCAAAATATACCAAAAAACGATTCTAGTTGATTTGGTAACCCTCAGCGATATAAATTCCAAATCAACGACAATGCAAATGTTACTCATATGCAGTTATGGGTAATGCAGAAGTGATCCCTTCATGACATGCTGGAGTAATTTCTAGAGAAATGTCTGGAGGAACACCATGAAGTTCTTAACGAGTTCCCTAGGGTTTTTTTTTCATTTGAATTTATACATGCAAGAAGCAGTGGATGAATCCATTTGGGTCAATCACCTACCAAGTGTTTGGTCAAACGCAAGTTCATTAAAAATATGCTAAACGACCAAATTTCATGCTTTTCGGACCACTTCTCGGCCCATGACACTAACTCCCGTATTTGCAAATTTGATTGTCTCCTGAAATTTATATTTTCAAAACTATTTGGCATAGAGTAAAATAACTGATTGATGTTTTAAGGGTTTCAGCAAAAATTTAAAAAAATGGATACAAAGTGGTCAAATATATTTATTTTCAATTCAAAAACAAGTTTGGCAAAGAAAGCTCTCAGTTAATAACTGTGGAAGTGCTCATAAGAACACTAAGCTGAGAAGCAGGCTCTGTCCCAGTGAGGACGTTAATGCCAATAAGAAGAAGAAGAGCCGCATCTGCAGCGTAAGTCTGGGTTGAAAACCAATATATAGTTTTCAAACTAACTTATTTTGTGGTTTATTACATTTCAGTAACATTTGATGGAGGGAGATTACACTACCGTTACATTACATGTAACAAGAAAGGGGTTAATTCACAAATTAGAAGCACTAATTATTTCATTACATTATCGTATTAAACCACAGCATTAAAAAAATCGTCACGATAACTATTAGTTCAATAGATAGACTTAGTTTCAGTCTAAGCGTAACACTCCATTCATAGACTCTCGATAATATGTGCTTGGGACATTTGGCGTGGAATGACCCATATGAAAATGGCTGGAAAAATTGATGAAAAAATCGCCGCAGAAATTGGAGGAAATTCTGTTCAATTTCCTAAAAAAATCTCTAAACGAATTTCTTAAAAAAAAAACAACTCTCCCTCAATTTTTGGAGAATAAGTGGCATTTCTGGAGCGATATCCCATACGAGACTATATGTTTGACCCTCGAGGAGTTTCTGAAAGTAATCAAGAACAAACCTCTGAAGAAATCAAAAGAAAAACACATTGGAAAAAGATTCATTCACAACGAGAAATTACATTCAAAAAGGATTTTTTTTGAGAGACATGCACTAAAATAGTTGCCAAGTCTCTAAAAAGAGATTTGCTACCAGCCTTGAATAAATGTTTTAAAAACTGTTAAAAATATCATTAAAATACCGAACCTCATTGCGCCTAATGGCACAATAAAGTTAGAACACGATCACGGCTCATGAATTGTGCATCCACATGTGAACGCCATCAATAAATCCCATTCTCAGGTTTTCTCCATTATGGAGCAATTGCTCCGAATCAAATTCAAAAGAACTGTATTATCGTAGTTAGATGGTGTTGGACAGCGGATGATCGTCTGACCCAGGGCTCGGCTAGTGGTGCCCTCTCCGACCAGAATAGAACCACATTCATGTGACCAAGTTCAGAGGGTTGACGAAGATGAATGAAAGCCGTAGCCGGTCAGTATCCATCCGATGATCGTGCCGTCCACATGTGAGAGCGCCGGATTGTTTCAAAGTGTGCTTTTTATGTTGTTCTTGCTCGGTTAGAAAGAATAGACCCGTGTGATTTATGCTGCTGGTCTGACCAGAACAATTAGCAACAGAACCATCCAACTTCAGCCGCAACGGTCAAAGAGCAACTACATGCAGCCTGCATATTGCGCAACGCTTCAGGAGATGGTTCTGTAACTGATCTGGACGTGCCTTTTCTAAAAAGCGGGAAAACGTGAAAGGAGGGAATCTGTAACAAACAAAAAAGTGCATGTGACCAAGTTCAAATAAAAAAGAGAAAAAACAGGGATTAAACGGTTGCGTGATTTTGGTTAAGTGAACCCGTATAATTTCCAACGAGCAGGCAAAGCAGCAATTGAAGAATACCCAGTGAAAGAATGACAAAAATGTGACAAAAAGCGGCGTGTCGAAAGGGAATGATTATTGCATGTGAAACTGGCGGCTATGGTGATTAATTACAAAATTCGACTTCCTTCCGATGGTGGTGTGTGCTGAGAGAGAAGAGGATTGCAACCAGTGAAAAGAATTAGTAACAGTGTGGAAGTGTGATCATAGAAATCCAGAATTTTATTATACCAAATATACAAGACTGGCACAAGATATTAGAACAGGTGAGAACTTCAGAACTAAAATGTAGTCTAAGAACCGTATAATGTTATTGAATCAGTAGTTATGAGATGTACATGTTCCGTTGTTGAAGGTGAGAGTGGATTCAAACCGCTGACCAAGTTTATTGAAATTATGTTATGAGAATTACATTCATGGAAATTTAATTTTCAAATATTTGCAAATATTTGAAATTCGTTTATATTTCTTACTAGTGGTCCCTGCAAACTTCGTCTTGCCATCAAGTAGGCTGTTGAAAAACGCAAAGGATCGTCCCATACAAAATGACAGTTCCGTTCACGCTCGTTTTTCCGACTTTCCCGGTGAACATCCTGGGATATTTATACACACAAACACTTCGGAACCCTTGATGAATAAAACGGAGAAAGAATCATTCAAATTCGTTAACCCGTTCGCAAGCCATTTCGTGACATACAAACACCATTCCATTTTTATTTATATAGAAGATAGATTTCCATAAAAATATAGCCGATAGTCCAAAAACGAACATTCATAATGAAATAAAATGTCCTGCAGATAATATCTTTGCATCAATTCAAGGATTTCGGCAAAGGAAAAATATAAAAAGGATATTAAAATTATTTTTTGTACATTTAATTCCTTGAAGCACTATTGGTAGACGTGTTCCACTTGTTGCGCTAGTGCTCCAGTAGTAGATGCTCGGGAAAGATGAAAGGTATTTCAAACAAAATAGTTGATTTTCAGTCAAGTTTAACATTTTTTCCTCTGAGCAGCAATTAAAACCATGTGAGTGACTCATAAAAATCATTTATGGCTTTTTTATTTTGATTGCAACAAAAACATATATTCCCGGAAAATCCAGAGCAATCTTTTGCAAAATTTTCCACCAAATCCATCTATCACTCATGAAACGGAGAAAAATAAAACCTAAATTTTGAGTTGCTTTACCAAAAATTAAGCACCGTAACCCAGGGTAACATCAATAAGTTTTTTGGATAGTTTTTAAATCTTCGTTCGAAAAATGAAATGATTCAAGTTTTTTTTTATTTTTAAAACAAGTACCGTAATTTCGGGTGTAATTGATCATTTTTCACTGTTTTCTTGGTATGCTTTCTAAACTGTTATCAATACCATACAACTAAATGCAGGAAAACAAGTACGACGGTGAACCTCATTGGCTCATGTACCGGAATTTTTCAACAAATGTGATGTTAGTGCCAAAAATCTGGTCTAAAATTAAAAATCGGGGAATCCCTTTCGGGGTGAAATTGATCACTTGTCATTGTTATTATTGTTAGTTTCGAAATCAACTTTACATACTTAATTTGGGCCTCCTGAATCCAAATCTGCTTGCTAAATTCTTAACAAGACAATATTTATGGAAATAATCAATAATTAAATTTCAAGAATACCGCGAAAAACACCTAAATGTAGGCAATTTCCAAAGGATTCCCCTACTTTGGTGCAGAAAATTGAATTTTTCAACAAAACGAGCAAATTGGTAAGAGTTTTGATAGAAAAAACTGTTTTGGAGATACAGTGATACCTCCATGAGTCGATGTTCCATGACTCGATATCGACTCATGGAACCATACTAAAAACAAAATTTCATGGTTGCTATGATGGTCCCTAGAAGCAGCTTTCCAAAGGATTGCTGTTCCATGACTCGATATTTCCATGAGTCGATGGTCCCTTCAATATCGACTCATGGAGGTTTCACTGTATATTGTTAGCATCCTTACAAACTTTCAGGTTTACACCATGTCCAAATCCTTGTTTAGAACTAGAAGTTTATAGATGATGATCAATTTCACACTAAATTTGATTCTAGAATTTTACATTATTTTCATAGAAATAAACATTCAATTAGACAATTAGACTTTTATTTAAGACAAACAACGTTCATTTACTATAAGTTGTAATGAGCTTGGTGCACTATTAGTAAGAAATAAAATCGCGTGACACGGTGATCAATTTCACCCTACTGATCAATTACACCCGAATTTACGGTAATGACACCCACCGCTCGTGATTATATACTGTATTTTGTTTTTATTTTTGAAAAGAAAAATAAGCGTAACAAACGTTTTGGGCGTTTTTTTATTATTTTGCTGAAATTGGACAAACATTTCAAAAGGGCATATCGACATTGGTTAACATTAGCTTTGCAAGTCGCTGTTGAGCCCATTTCTCGCTTAATTTATGATCTCGCCCTAAAAGCCATTGGTAACCAAGTGTGTAGCTTGTTATTACTGAGTAAACGAGTGGATTTACACTTTATTTACCAATGCTGCGGTGAAGAGAAGATATTCCTCTATCTCGCAGTGGTGATAGTTTTTGTCTTGGTTAATTTATTTGCTTAAAAACTACGAGCTACACAATCGGTTAATAATGGCTTTTAGGGCGAGATCACAAATTATGCGAGATTTCAACTCGATCACGCTCACAAATACCACTATCTATCCGATTTGCTTCTGGAGCGTTCGCAACTAGCCCTACTGCAGCTAGCGTTGGGCAAATTTGACCAGAACATCGATGTTACTGAATCGATTCAAATTCGGTACGTCGAATCGATTCACCGATTTAATTAAATCATTTAAATCGATGTTTTTGAATCGATTCGGTTTTCTAGCTCATATTAAAAATTACGAAAACGAATATCAAAATCTGACCAAATGCAATTGCTTTTGATAAAAATATTCCTTCAATAAAATGACATTCGAAATTGTTTGAAATTTAGATTTGTGGTTCATCAAATCATCAAATCATTCAAATCAAATCATTCAAAATCTAACTTATTTCATCATTTTGAATCGAAACAAAAAATCGAATGAAGCAAATCGATTCACTCGATTTTTAGTGATCATAACATCGATTCAAAAAATCGATTAATCGGAACGAAAAAATCGATGTTCAGTACATCGATTTAAAATCGCCCATCGCTAACTGCAGCAACATGTTGTGAATCTCTTGATAAAATCGCACACAGCTTTAAGAATGCTGGAGCTTGGACGTACATCTGAAGACCTTGTATTGATACAAAGAGCCAAAACCTCTTATGAATCAATTACAGGACACGATTTTCCTAAAGTACTATTTCTTTGGGGTACTCAAAAATGAGATTTTCAGTTTCCAAAATCTGACTGGTCCATGAGCAACGTTGTGCTGCTACGACACAGGCATATTTTAATGAAATTATTGACAACAAATGTCGGTTAGACTACAATTTTTTAAGGATGGTTCAAAAGGAGGCGGTAAACAGGATACTTCAAAATGAATGTTCGGTTTTTCCGTCAGAAATAATGGCAATCAAATCGTCCATTTCAAGTGCTCGTAAAAACAGGAAAATTGTGATTTTTACCGACAGTGCTAGTTGCATCAAGGCATTAGAATGTGGACTTTCAAAATATCCTTGGATACAACAGTTTGAAGATACGATTAAAACTAAAAAATAAATGGCTTGACTTCCTGGACATGCAGGTATATTGGGGAACGAAATGGGAAACAAATTAGCCAAAGATGGAAGACCTTCCTGGGCCAGACGCTAAACTATTTATTAAAAAAAACGATCTGGAATGTTTGGCAACAAGAATGGAGTTCATCTAATCCTGGTACACAACTTAACACTATTATAGAAACATCTATCAATGGACTGATCGAACTAACCAATATGAACAAAAAATATTAACTAGGATCAGAATAGGTTATTTGGCATAACTCACGATTATCTGTTTACACCGTATTCTAGTTTTCCAATTTGTTCCACATGCAACTGCAAACTTACTATTAAACATACTACTGATAGACTGTAAAAAATATAATATATGTAAAAAAGCTGTAGGAAGTAATGTAACATTGAACAATTTGTAACAAAATGATTAACAACACGAAGATAAAGTAGGGGAACATGGTCCAATTCGGACCTAGTAACAGTTTTTTGGCCATATCTTTTCAGCACGATGAATGGCATGAAAAGTTTTATGTTTTCGAGAAAGCGCAATTCAGCGCGCACATTTTTCTCTCAGAGAGTTTTGTGATAGCTCCTACCAGGACATGGCTAGACATGTTTGAACCAACTTCTCCAAAAGGTCCGAATTGGACCAACCCTGTTCCAATTCGGACCCCCCATTTTCTAATTCGGACCACCCTATATTTCATCGTTATTTGCAATGTTAGTAACAAAATATTACTCAGATTTGTTTGGTATCAAAGCTTATTGAACTATTTCTGCAAGCGCAAGCATAAAAAATGAACTCAATGTATGAGAAATTTCAAACTAATTCGAGTCAGAACAAGCTCAAGTGAAATATGAATTTCATTAAAAAATATGTCGGAAACTTGTTCAAAATTGGGTACGGTCAACTATTCCTGACTCAATTTTGAACAGACTATCGTGTATGGGAGCTATCGAGATGAAGTACACATATTTTCAAATTTTAGAACTTTTTTTTATTTATTTTGACAAAATACATTCAAAAAAGTAATTTTGAAGTTGAATATTGTAAAATTTTCCACACATTGAAACTTTGCTATGAAATATCGGGTTGAAAAGGTGAACTTGTATGGGAAACTGAAACAGTCAACGAACAGACTCGAAGTCTCGGAAATTCAAGTTTGAGAAGTACCTACTTATATTTATGGATTGAAGTACACTATATTGAAGGGACTGCGTTTTCCTTCGAGCTTGTGAACAAAAACACAGTAAATCGGATAAGGGATAGTTGACTGTATTGTTCATATATACTACTCGTAAACGTTTTTTATAGCGTATTGCCAAACTATTTTGGATAAAGCTTGGCTGTGGTATTGATGAAGATGCTTTTCAAGTTGCTGATTTATTGATTCCTTTAGTTTTTGATAATCTACCTCATTTCTTAGATTTTTTGCGAAGCCATTTTCTTGACCGCAACAGAAACAAAGGCACTATTAATCAATATTACAACTTCTGTGATTTTCGATTGAGTCGGGAAGATTTTCACGGGGTGGAGCTCTTAGAATAGAATGAGTACACGTTGAAAAACAAGAGGTCCGTATTGAACCATATCAAAAGGTCCGGATTGGACCAACACACATTTTGAGATTTTCAAACTCGTTGAGCACAAATGGTGCATAGACATATCAAAACCATATGGTCAGATGAAAGCTTAGGCTAGGGTGATTCGATTATAAAATAACACAGAGAGATTGGATAATTATTGTCGCTTATAGAAGCTTGGAAATAACGCCAACCGACAGTACACCTGAGCACTTCAAAACAATGAACTAATATAAAAATCAAACGTAATAACTGAAAGGCGTCAAATTTATTGTGTTAGATCTAAGCCAAACGGTGAGCAGAAAAACGGTACCCACGATCTTTACAGTAGCGCCAGTATTGAGAAATGCTTGATGGTCCGAATTAGAACAGGGTCCGAATTGGACCAGGTTCCCCTAATAAATTTTATAAAAGCAATAGATTAGAACAAGTTATTGTAATCAACGTAATGTAATGTAATAATAATAATAATATTGCCAATAAAGATAGACGCAAATGACCAATCTATATGATTAAAGCGTCTATAATGTACCATTTTTTTTTTGGATAGTGGAGTTAGTTTGCGTGAGGGGCACTAAATAGGGCTCAACAGCAACGTTTCTGAAAAAAGGCTCAAGACCTCTTGAGCCCTTTTCAAATGTTTGTCCAGATATGGGGTAACATTGATCACCCATGTAAACAACGTTCGGTTGGATTGAACATGTTGTTACTTACATAAATCATAGCCTCTGAACTCAAACATGAAGGCCAAACTCTTACAAGTCATTTACTTTTCGAGTTATTTTAAAATTAGAAGAAAACTTGAACCGTGGAATACGCCTCATGGTAAGCAATTTCCCAAGGAAAGTCTATATAGTAATTCGTGAATGTTGCCTAATTGAACATACTGCAATCGTTTTCGGCGATGACAAATTTAGTAACAATCGCATTTTCCTTGTTTACATCGTTTGCAGATCTAATGTGACACATGAATCTTCGATTGTGTCATTCATAATGATAGAAACTTCATTAGCTTATGAATATAAGAAAGAGAAGCACCATGCATGCTTTGAAAATATTCCATAAATAAATGTTGATTCGAACTTATTACGAGAAGTGTCATTCCTATCAATGTTACCCCGGATTACGGTGTATCGATTATTCTTTCAACCCATAATATCTCGGTATTCTCTATTTTTCTCACTAATATTGTCAAAAATCTGCAGCTACCCAATTCATTGGCTCAATAAGCCAAATTAGGGTAAATGCAACTTATCTTATGTTTGAATCGGAAGAACGAAATTTTACGTAAAATCATCTCAAATTTAAATAGTTCACATTTTAGCAGCTCCCATATTTGTGAACAATAACGGCACCGGCCAAGTTGTCACAGTCACTTGGGATGGAGTAAGAACGTTAGTGTGTAGTGAGTGTTGCTTCTAGAGACCGAGAATACCTCTGCATCTCCACAATCATCACGGAAAGGGTGTTGATTAGTGAGTAAGGAAAAATATCTGGCAGCCACCTTGGGTATTTCCAATAATAAGGAGGAAAGATACGACTCTTACTTGAAACTAGTTGTGCATTTGTCTCGCGGTGAAAAGATATTGGTAGAAAATTGAAGTGTACGTCGACATTCATAATGTTGAACTATTTAAAGGTTATTTTTCGTAATGACAAAAAAAGAAAGGTATGTACAGTCAATATGATGACTAGGTCCGTCCCTGAGAGAGACTCGCGAAGAGGAAAAATATCAACGTCATATGCAGCCCAGATTCCCCTCTCACGAAACGTCAAATGCAGCCCACCGTTTTTATGGCTGAAAAAGTGAAAAGTATTGTGTTCAAAGTAAACTGTTATTAAAAATCTCAGTCGGCGGAGCAGTTTTTTCCAAAGTTGCAGATAAATCTAAGCAGAAGATTAATTATTTCTAATGTCTGCTACGTTTGCTGGCGTGAAATTTCACTCTAACGGCTATTTATGATTCGATGTGATGCAAACTCAATCATTTTTTGCTGAGAGGTACATGTGAGGTTTTGAACAGCATGTGCATAATTAGTATAAACACAAAGTGTAATAAGAAAAAAACTCAGCAATCACAGAAAAAGAAGACCGTCTTCGCGAGTCTCGTCTCAGGTCCGTCCCACTCGGGCTCAGATTGGGTACCACTTCTAGTACTGCATTTGGTCCCTCGGTAGTTTGACAGATCGCAGTACACTTTTCACGGCATTCTAGATTACCTTATGAGCCAGAAATTTTGGGCAACTGCAAGGGACATGGAGGTCTTTAATGTGTCTTTGTATTGACGTCAACTCTCCAATACTTGATCGAGTTAGGGAGGTATCGAGTTATGGAACATAAAATCAGTGCAAATACGATCCAAGCGATCATCGAGGTAGCCATGGCCCATGAAAACCAACTTTTACTATGGTTCTCTAACTCGCTATGGAGATACGGAATATCGAGTAAGGGAGAGTTGACAGTTTATACCGTGCTGCATCAATATCCGGACGCTTAAAAGGCATCAAATGTTGTAACTTAATTTTCGACACTTTATTGTCTCATCTAAAGCCTGTCCACGATAAATTTCGGACACGGATGGCGGGTGTACCACAGAAAGTTCGAGAATTTTACAGAAAGAAGGATTAACATCCTTGTCAACTGTTTATTTTGTAGATATAACTCTTTTATTCTGAAATAAACAATTGTTTTTGTTGAATTATGAGTAACTTTTTTTTGCTGCCATTATTTGGGTGTCCGAAATTTAACGTGGACAGGCTTTAATTGTAGTGTGGTTTTCATACAATTAGTTTAGGCTCTAATTTTCATGAAAACGATGAAAATTTTAACGAAAATAACTAAAATAGCATGTAAATCGTGGATATAATGAAGCATGACGTGTTCTTAAACCCGGACACATGAATCAATAAGCCGGACAGTTATGAATCAAAATCCGGACAGCTTCAATTAAATTGACCATTCCTATATGAAACTAATTTGAATAAATTTTGTAACCAATAGAAATTGACTTTTCTGCGAACACAGTACTTGCACTTGCTATATCATATACTATAAAAGCACAACTTTGGAAGCAATTTGATTTTTTTACCTGCATTTCCTACCTGTGGTTCGATGCGTCATCTATGTTGCAGCGCGACTGAAATACTCATGTTTTTATCAGTTTTTATGTGCATCATTATTGCCTTATCACTGATTATATTGGTTTTGAAATTAAACTTTATTTTTTATACGAATATGCTTCACAAATATTCGTTTATACGGCAGATTTATGACGATATCACCGTATGTCCGGCTATATAACCACTGGCTCATTAAGCCGGACAGCATATTTTTCTTCTTAAAATAATTAAATTACACATTCAATCACCACTTTCACTTATAAAACATTACACTCTATCATCACATTCAGCATCCCGAACACAACAAGTAGAAAAAACTATCATTTATCCACATTTTCATGAATGAACCAATGCCGGACAATTAGTCCAAAACTACGCAACTAAAACTTGCACGGCGTAGGAAAAGTGCCAAACTGAAGCTGCGAATTTGTTTTTATTTTTAATATATTTTGGCAAAGCTTACTAGATTGCAAATTATTGTTAGATGGTGCAATTACATTAAATTCTTGAATACGTGAAAATATTACCAGATAATTGTAGATTTTCATTGTTGAAATAATAAATATTGATAGAGTGTCCGGATATTGGTGCCGTCCGGATTTTGATTCATCACGGTATTAACACTTCAGTCGTCGCGCTGTTGTATTTTGGAAAAACTTCGCTAATCGTTCACAACAACAGCGCGATGGTTCTGACGGTGGCACGATAAAAACGTCTCACCAGTTAGTAATCCATCATCGACTGAACACGAATATCTTTTCGCACTCGAGCATGATTGATCTCGATACCGTCGCTCGCCTCAAAGGAACAAGCAAAGCAATCCAAAGACCACACACTACTCCGTATAAAATACAAAAATATTTGAGGAATCAATAGTGAAAGTTAGTTATTCGACTTTTCTTCACCCTGGCATCACTGTGCTGCGCACCAATAACAACTAACATGATGGATACAGCTTGAAAAATATTCTTTCATAGCTGCCTATTTGGATTTTCAATGCGCTTGGGAAAATTAACTGATAATAATTCAAAATAATAATCCTTAAAGACTTGAATGCCATCGCTCGTAAATAAATTCTCAAATAAATTTCAACGGACGGATATTTGTCTTTTCAACAGAAACGTTATCAAGAAGTAATTAGCAACACATTTAACTGTCCCAGAAAAGTTACATAGATCTTACCAATTTTTTATGGTAGTCAATGCTGGGTAAATGCTCTAGCAATGCGTAGCATTTTGAATAATTTTGGTAAAAAAAAGTAGCACTGACAAAACTGACAAACAGTTTTTTTCTATCAATCTTCTTTGCCTGACTTATCAGACTTGGGTTATGAAATGATGATTTAACTTCAAAACAGGTTGAAAACTAATCAGAAATTTCAAATTTTATCAAAATTGTCCTATCGTTCAGATTTATAAATCACTCGGTAATTCAATTCAATGAAAGAGCACTTTATTATACTACTTTGCGACTAAAAATAGATGACCCAACGTGCAAAGTTCGATTTTTGACCAACTTCGCTGCGTTGCGAGTCACTTCGCTATAGTGCGCATCTATGCCCTCCGCCGTGTGCATTACACACTTAAATTATTTCACCGACCTCAGTAAAATTTTTCGCCGAGAACCCAACAGCTGAGAGCTCGGTAAATTTTAACGCCGAATCTCGGTACTTATTTTACCGAGATTTCGGCAATCTGAATTTTTTGCCGAGATCACGGCGAACGTTACCGAGATTCGGTAAACGTTTACCGAGATCTCGGTAAAAGTTTTACCGAGAATCGTCAATTTATTACCGAGATATCAGCTGTTGGGTTCTCGGCGAAACCGTTTAAGTGTGTATGCGCACTATTGAGAATCGAGTTGCGACGCGGCGAAGTTTGGTCAAAAATCAAACTTCGCACCTTGGTTAACCCATTTTCTAACGCGTTGTTTCGTTATGAGTTGAGTAAGAATGTTTCAGTATGGGGAACGATGATGAATTTTAGCTGAACCATTAATAATGGTGGTTGTATGAAAATCGCTAATTTTTGAAACATGGCAAATATTACAATTGTTATTTTTTCTCTATCTGCCCACTGTTTCCTGAATTGATTTGAATTTAGAGAATAATGACGAAGATCTAATCCAAATTAAATTATTTTGTTGATCATGTTCACTGGAATCTATTTCTCAACCACGACCAATTTAAAAATGCCTATTATGTAACAAAATTTCTGTTCAATATATTATGGAAATTCATGAGCCATAACTGAGTGCTGTTAGCTTTTTCAAGATTTTCAGCTTTTTTTCTACATTTTCAGCTGTAAACTGTTTAAGTTTTAACAACAGCAAAAGTACCGTAATCCGGGGGCAAATTGATCACTTTTTCACAACTTTTGTCATACTATCCTTTACAATTCAAATCTGCCTAATACGTCTAAATGTATGCAATTTTCCTTGAAATAAGTACGTTATTCAACAATAAACGGTTTATGAGCATAAAAACTATTCTTGTAATGCAGTACGATTTCAAAAATGAGTTCAGCAGTTCACACTAAAGCTTACACGACATTTTTGATACTGAAAGTTTGCATGCATGCATGCTTAGCACCAGCGGATTGTTTAGTATCGACATTTCCAACATTATTATTAACACCTTCAAAAACTGTGAATATTTCTATGCAAAACTGACCCTAATAAAAATGAAATTTGTGACTTAATGCTACGAGGGGGAGAAGGGTGTAAAAAATAAGTGAAAAAATGCTACGTCATTTATGGACGGCCCCTTTACGCAATGCCAAATGCTTCTAATTTGACCATAACTGCATATATGTAACATTCGACAAAAGTACTGCCCATAACTGCATATTTGTAACATTCGACGAAAGTAGGCATTGAATAAATGGGAGGAAACTAATATTTCAAAAAATCATTAAGAATTCAAAAGAGCTTATTTGAGGCTGAAATTTTGTATAACTCATATCGCATATTGGGTGAATAGTCAGAAAATAATTCTGATAGAAATTTCGTTGCTACTACATTATGAGGCTCATGTATAATCTCAATGTGACTGTTATGCGGTTACAATTGCCAATGGGACAAAACAACTTGGTATTTTTTTCGAATTTTTTAGAACAATCTCACAGATTTCAGTAAGTTGATCGAAAGTATTTATCATTTGATGACTCTCCATGGTATTAACTCCAATTTGTAAAAAATGTCAAATGTGACTGTTATGCAGTTATGGGCAATAAAGCTAATATCAAAATACAAAAAACCTTAAAGTAAAAAAAGAAAATGTTATGACTAGTTCATTAGTTTGAGCTTATTATAAAACTATGATGCAAAGCAATGAAAAAATATCCGACACTTACAGCGATGATGTTTCATTGCATAAATTTGAAATCCAACTCCAGACCTTGAAGTAGCATATTGTTTAAATGAGTGCAATGCGCGAAGGCCAAACCGTCATCAACGATTAATATCAAATTTCAGTGCAACACGTGACGAGATATAAAAATACATTTCAATTCAATGTCTTTTTTTGTTTGTTTTTGCCCGTTCGCAGAATAATTCGCATCCCACTTGGAGTCACGATGAATTTGATGACCGTTAGCAGAATTAGCCGAAGCGCCAAACACGCGTCACTCAATTGGATCATCGCGCGACTAATGATGGTGACGACCATTCTCCGGCCAGAGTTTGCCCTCTGCGGTCAACAGTTCAGAAGCGTTCCAACCACGGTCAAAACGTACGAGAACGAAACCGTCCTGCTGCCGTGCTATCACAATTGTAAGGCAAATGAAATCCCAGATTTGTATTCATCTATCAATTTAACCATTTATGCACCAAAACTCCTCACTAACCAAATTCCCCGGCGACGACAAACTGACTGGAATGGAATCGTCAATTAGACGGCTCAAAGGCATGTTTGGTAGGTAGGACGTTCTACCAAGAAAGATGTTCGCATTCTTTGGAAAGCCCCACATACGCCTAAGTGTCAAGAGTCAATCTCTCGGTACACAAATTGTTCGCTCTGATGGATTTAATTAATACATAAAACAGATGCATTTGTCTTGTAGGTAAATGTATAGTCGCAAAAAGGTACTGTTCTATGTAGCTAGATCAATACATTTCTTAGCATACGATTTTACGACTAAGAGGGTGTTAATATGATTAATCAAAATTTGTCGTAACATTACGAAAAACACTATTTTTTGCACAATAGCTAATTTGGAGTTCTGAACGCAAAAAAAGTTCTAGTACTGAGGGCCAATAGCGACTGAGTGTCATTACAATAGGAACTTTAGAGACCTCATGTTTAAAAAATGAGACCAAAAATGAACCAAACAGGAACTAAAAAGACTGAACAGGAACCATGAAAATAAAACATTGGGATTGAAACCATAACCTTCTGCTTATAATTTAAATCTGCCGCAAGACGAATGAAACGCAGTTTTCTACGTTCAATTAACACACCTCTCTGGTACAATGTATTACTGATCTTTATCTTCAACGAAGCGGCAGTAGTACCATTTGAAAGAGACCAATTTAACACCACTCAGTCTATACAAAGCATTATATTCTAATGTATGAACCACATATTTGACAATGGTCAACAACATTGAACCGCTTGTTAGGCCGATGACAATTCAGATTTATGTTAAATGGACCCACTTCACCTCTATGCATGCATTTCTACGACAAAAAAGAAAAAAACTGTGTTCTCACCACAGTCCACAACTTTTTTCTCCCTCCGATGTCATCTAGCTCCGTACCGATATGTGCGATGGACGAGAGACGATATGCTGCTGGTAGACTCGAGGAACCCGGCGTTAACGCCACCCCCGCGGTTTCACCTTTGGAAAAACGGCAGCCTGGAGGTGGATCAGGTCCAGATGGATGACACGGGAGATTACAGATGTGAGATAATGACCGAAGCGGAAAAGGCAATCCAGAGGCATGCCATCGAGGTGCAGTGTGAGTGGGAATTAAGATCAATTCAAACAGGGATCTTTACTCAGAGATTTATTCCAGATCCTCCAAACATATTGATGCATCCATCGGATCGGGTCGAAGTGAAGGTTGGACAAATTTTGGAAATTGTTTGCGATGCAACCGGAGTTCCACAACCATACATCTCTTGGAGTTTTAAAGTGAGACCATTTTCATTATAATTTTTATACATTTAGCAAAATCAAAATAGCACTACCCTGTTTTTCTGCTGCTTCACAATAGTAAAGGGTGTACGGAATCAAATTGCACCACTTTGAAATGGCTGTAACTTTTAACCCGTTGAGTAATTTCTATGGAAATTTTGGGTACAATTTGTGCAATGTGTATTTGTTTACGCTGTGTAAGTTTCATTAGCAGATGGGGATTTTTTTTATTTCCGTGCAAAGTGGGCCGAAGGGTCTCAGATTTTCATGAAACTTTTTCCACAGGCAGGGCTCATCAATATATGAATGAAAAAATTGAGAAAAATTCAGGATCGCTTATTTTCCCGGAAAACTTAGTTGGATTTTTTTTTGTTTTCTTCTGCTACTACTTACTTTGAAAAATCATAACTCAAGAACGAAGCATCGTAGAAACAAGTTTTTTTTATGAAAATGAGAGCAAATTTTCTCAGAAATAAAAAAAAAATTGACTGGAAAAAGTTATCCAAAAAATTTTCCACCGTTGAGAAAATTTGTAAAGAAAAGCCGGAAAAACTATGCTCCAACTCGTGGAAAATTTTCAAAAAAATATTTTTGAGAAGATAATTTCATAAGCTTTAATCGCTGAAATTTTTGAAATGTACTTTTTTTCGTTTTTGAGTTATGGCCAATTTTGTAAAAAATGTGCAAATGTGCCATTTTGAGCCTTTTCTTCAAAAAATCATAACTCAAGAAAGAAGCATCGTAGAAACAAAGTTTTTTTTATGAAAATGAAAGCAAATTTTCTCAGGAATAAAAAAAAAATTAACTGGAAAAAGTTTTCCACAAAATTTTCCAACGGTGAAGAAAATTCGTAAAGAAAATCCGGAAAAACTATGCTCCAACTCGTGGAAAATTTTCAAAAAAAAATTTTTGAGAAGATAATTTTATAAGCTTTAATCGCTGAAATTTTTGAAATATACTTGTTTTTCGTTTTTGAGTTATGACCAATTTTGTGGAAAATGACCATATAAGCCTTTTCTTTGAAAATCCATATTTCAATCGAAGCATCGGAAAACTAAGATTTTTTATCAAAGCAATTGCAAATTTTCTAAAACATCTGAAAAAAAGATATGGGATTGGTTTTAATGAAATATAAGTCGGAATGGATGATATTTTTCATGAAAAATTACACCGCTAAGGAAAACTGAAAAAAAATGTTTCTGCCTCAATTTTTCATTACACTGAAAAGGGATTCTTTCTTTTCTATGGAACAAATAAGATTATTATTATTTTTTTAAAAATTATATTTATTTAATTATTCAGTATATAACTTACATTTTCATCTTAATACTATCTATTTTTTCAACCGGGAAGATTGTCTTTGGTTGCTAACACCAGAAGATTTTCGTTTCTTTGTATTATTAAGAACAAAGCATGCTGTATTTTCTTGGTTTTCATGTGCATCTGACAATTCACTAGCAAAAATGCTTCGTTCGTCTTTTGGTATAAATGAATGATATTCTTTTGTTCCAGGAATTGGAACAAGGTTAGAAAATCTTTCCTGGAGAAATTTTTCAGCCTCTGAACAGTCATTTTCAGTTGCATAGATAAATTCCCAATCTTTTTTTAAATTGGTCTTTCACCTTTTGCGACACAGCCCAGTCGAAAAATTATTTGGCGTTATTAATTTCTGCTGACTTTCTAATACTAGCATCTCTAGCCATTCGCCATTCGCCACTGAAAAGGGACAGTGTAATGAAAAATTGAGGCAGAAACAGTTTTTTTTCAGTTTTTCTTAGCGGTGTAATTTTTCATGAAAAATATCATCCATTCCGACTTATACTTCATTAAAACCAATCCCATATATTTTTTTTTCAAATGTTTTGAAAAATTTGCAATTGCTTTGATAAAAAATCTTTGTTTTTCCTATGCTTCGATTGAAATATGGGTTTTCAAAGAAAAGGCTTATATGGTCATTTTCCACAAAATTAGCCATAACTCAAAAACGAAAAAAAGTACACTTCGAAAATTTCAGCGATTAAAGCTTATGAAATTACCTTCTCAAAAATATATTTTTGAAAGTTTTCTACTAATTGGAACATAGTTTTTCCGGCTTTTCTTTACGAATTTTCTCAACGGTGAAAAATGTTGTGGAAAACTTTTTCCAGTTAATATTTTTTTTTATTCCTGAGAAAATTTGCTTTCATTTTCATTAAAAAAAAACTGTATCTCATTGTGCTATCCGCAGAAAGCTGGGAATGGTACATTCTACTGTGTCTCATGTTTTTAATCGGTACCACAAACGTTTGACCATCGATTGGGAAGAAAAAAAATGAATAGAATGGATCTCCGTATAGTGTTAAGGATAACAAACGGGTAGTTCAAACTTTCAAAAGGAATCCCAACAGTTCAGTTCGAGATGTGGCAAAAAAAACTGAATCTATCCAAAACTTTCGTGTAAGTCCAAAAGGCGCTTTATCGCGATGAACGGCAGAATACGGCAGGTAAAACATGTGCACGGAAGCTATAAGTACACGCAGATGCTGACGAAACCACATTGCCTCGTATGTAAAAGCAGACTTCCGGCGGCTTCCGGGGATCCAGTTTTTCACTGCTTATAAATTCGATGTCCCTGAGGACGTTAGAAAGCAGAAGATGTCAAAGTTCGCAAAAAAAAAATGGTTTGACAAGCAATTTGCTCGGTTGGAAAGCGGAGCACCTCATTCATGACAACTGGAACGGTCAATGGACAGATGTACCGTAAAACGGGGTAACTTTGAAAGTTTTTGGGAAGAAAACTTCAATATTTATGCATGCTGTTTCAAAGAATTACATTTTATATTTTTAAAACAAGTACTGACATCCTAGCTATCGATTGTACTTGATAGATTGCCAAAAGATTTATTCTGTCTGGATATATTATTTTTCATATAATCGAAAGTCGGTTTTCTGTTTTGGGGTAACTATGATAATCGAACAAAATTTATTGAACTATGGAACATTTATAGGGCGTTACATACCTCTAGGCGTTTAACGCTATATGTAAATTTCTTAGACTTAGATTACAAAAATGGTCCCAGTTTGTAAAAATGGATTTCGCTAAGAGATTTGAGACCGAATTCATGTTCTACTATAACTAGGCTGTCATGGATAAGTGACGAATTCATTATGACTTTATCAAATAGTGATCGTAGAACAGATTGTTTGTAAGCGGTGCAAAAACGCTAAGAACTTTTAAATTTTTAGAATTTGCATATAAATCCTCAAATGCACTTGATTCCAACGAAAATAGCTTTGACATGAAGTGTCATACTATTACTTTTTACTATTTTATTCGTTTTTCTTAACTGATTGACAGAAACTTCGTTTTTTTCGTTTAATATGTTGTGGGTCTCGCACTATCAAAGTTACCCGCATTATCAAAGTTACCCCGTTTTACGGTACCTAAAGGAATGCTTCCAAATGCGTCCATTTCCTATTCTGAGGGCACACGATGGTCCTACGATTTTCTGGCCGGATTTGGCCTCGTCTCGAAGAAGGTTTAGTAGTGGTACAAGACTAAGGAGGTCAATTTCTTGCCTAACCATCTCAACCCCCCGAACGCACCGGAACTACGGTCAATTGAAAAGTATTGGGCCATCATGAAGCAGTCACTTCGGAAGCATCGTAAGGAAGTGAAATTAGAGGAAGATATGAATAAAAAATGGACTGCCACGAAAAAAGTTAGTCCGAGTGTTGTACAGGACCTTATGAGTAGTGTGAAGAGAAAAGTTCGTGCATTTGGATATGGAATTGAATAAAACAAACAGGGGTAAATATTCATAACTTGTTTTATTTTCAGGGAAGTTTGAAGATGATTGATTGAACGTGTGAATTTTTCCAAATATTTGTGTGTCGCAATTTGATCCCGTACACCCTTTACTTTACGCTACAAGTTGCAGAATGATTTTTTTATAACACGAGTCATATATTTATGCAACGAGGCTTACCGTTTGCTCATTTTAGAGTGAATATAAAAAATATTTTCCAAACAGTTTTAAAGTAGCAGTAAAAAACCCGGGTCATGCTGTTTCAACTTCGCTGGATGTATAAAAAAAGGTACACATACATTTATTTGATTGATTTCAGAACGATAATGCCAGCGCAACTTTTGACAATAATCGAAAAATAAACCTGCTGGTCGAAAGCAAGGATTTTGCTGGTCCAATAGAATGTACCGCAACCAACGGAGTTGGTGAGCCTGTCAGTGAAACTCTAGATGTATTCGTCGACTGTTAGTACATTTTTGAACAAATTCAATCATCTCAAATATTCATCTGAGCTTTGATTTTTCAGTCATGCCAGAAGTGTCGGTCAGAACGACTCCCATCCACACAAAGATCGGCCAGAATGCTCATCTGGAATGCATAGTTACATCGGCCCCAACTGCATCCATCCATTGGTTTCACAACGGACTGCCCTTGCCCTCAGATCGACGATTCACGAAACAGGATGGCATCGTTAGAAAACCAGAATATCATACAGTCTACCGACACGTCCTGTTCATTCGGAACGTTAGGGATGCCGACCTGGGTAACTATGAGTGCAAAGCTGAAAATAAGATCGGCATCAAGGGAGCTCACCTAGAGCTCACGGGACGTCCGATGCAGGCTTCGTTCAAGCCTTCCACAGAAATGTCTTCACCAACGACGCACAACCTCATCTGGCAGGTGGAGAGTTTCTCGCCTATAATTGAGTACAAACTGAAATTCCGAAAGATTCCCTCGGGAAACATAACGCCCAGCAAGCGGTATCCGAATCTTCCTTGGAGTGAACTGATCATTCCATCGGATTTTTCCGACGGTCCATTGCACAGTACAGGGTACACTCTGCAGGGCCTTCAAGGTACCAGCGTGTACGAGGTCGTTGTTCTGGCCAGAAACCGTTACGGATGGAGCGATGCCAGTAATATATTGAGGTTTGCCACCGGAGGAGAAGGTATGTTACACACGTGGCAATACTTCAATAGATTCTTCAGTTTCATTTTATCTGATTCTAGTTGAACTGCAAGACTCAGGATATCAAACGACGGAGACTATCGAGTATCCCAGCGAAAGTGAATATCCTAGCATTACGGATAACGTGATCCCGGACGAGGTGTATGACGAATTTTATGGGAATATCAATAGTGGAATCGATTCCGTTCAGAATGTGGAGATGCTGAGTGTGCTGGCATGTTTGTTCAACGGTTTTCTGTATTTTGTACTAAATTAGAAGTTTATAATAAATTTTATTGTAAAATAATTATGAGACATTGACATGTATCAACTTTTTACTTCGAAGCACGCCCCGAATAGAACTGGTCTGCAAAATTCAATAATATAGTTGCTAGTTTCTGTCTTTTGACAAAAATGGCGTTGTTAGGATCTCGTTTCTTGGGGTTGATGGATTACAACACGGATAATCTAGCATGCGAAGTAGGTACTGCTAATAAATCTTCGAGCTGATTAGTGGAATACTTATAAGTAGATGAAAAACCCTAATTTAGTACTATACCATTTAATTCCATTAGAGTTTGTCTCCTTTGACAGATACGCGTATTTCAACCTCAACTGTAAAACCGTCTTCAGTGTCCATCGGCAGTGTGACGGCTGTCAGCTTAAGAGCCTTGGTGGTTGTTTCGGCTGCGTCCGTTCAATGTGATGGATTTTACTAAGGTGGCGCAGATCATTGAAGCGTGCCACTAGTTCTCTCTTTCATTCTCCCGCTGTTTTTATGCAGCGCAAATAGTGACGTCACTATTTGCGCTGCATAAGAACAGCGGGAGAATGAAAGAGAGAACTAGTGGCACGCATCAATGATCTGCGCTACCTTAGTGAAATCCATCACATTGGCGTCCGTTATTGGAATAGGGTTGTCCTCCCATCACTTCCCTTCATTCTCAACACACAGATTCGGTCGCTTACCGGTTTCCATCGAACAACTCACTTCATCTGCTTCCCAATCAACTCCACGTTCTGCTCTGTCGCCGTTGCTGTAGTAGATGTGATGCTTGAATGAAGTGTTGGCGATGGGATCCACCGCTCGGAATTCACGTTCTCCGGTTTTCGGCCAGCGTAGCATCTGAACATGGTTTTCCGGCGAAAATAAGAAGGCTGATACGTGCTAGGCTGGAAGGTTCATAATCACGTTTTCGGATTGCAGACGAGGTTTCTGACGTTGGTGACGTTAGACTGATTGAAGCAGGGCGACGAATTTAGTGTTCAACATTGCACTCCAGGGTGCTACTAGGAGATCTGGCGTACAGAGAAACAGTATCAATGCCCACACGTCCGCACATGCTCATTGGCTTTGCCGGCGATATTGACCTTATTTGATCGCAGATAAGTGGAGGAGGCATGCCTCCTATAGAGGGAGACAGCGGTGATAGGTCTGATCATTAATTCTACTAAAACATAGCTTATGGTTGCAAGTATAGATAGAGTCAGGCCTAGTGGTGTTGGTGCTGAGGTAGTGTTCGATGGGGATGTGTTTGAAGTGGCTGAAGATATTGTTTATCTTGGAACACTTTTATTGTCATAAGTGAAAAGTGACGTGTTGCGGCTGCGTTCGTGGCAACTGGAGAAATGTCGCCAAAGACGGAGCTCTACAATACGCCCAACAATGGCGTGATTCTTGCACGGTACGATGACGTTCTTAGGCTTCTCCTTCCGACGGGTGTTAATATTGAACACCAGAGGCAACTATTCTATTTTTATTTTAGATCCAGATATCTCAAATATACCATTTTGAATCATATTACGGACGCTTAAGGCCATAGGGGCGTATAACTCATCAAAAAGCATATAAAATAAATCATATTGTTTGATTCTTTCGCGTTATCGTGCCTTCAAAACACTTAACTTTCGAATGGTGGGTGAAGATTTTGATTCTGCAACATGAACAATTTTAAGTGAATAAAAATGTGTGGTCTCTCCATGATTTTTATTACGGACGTTTTTTTACTTTCGCATCATATTCCGGACACTTTGATTCGAGTTCCGGACAGCTCATGGAATCATAAGTAGAAAAGTCTAGTAATCAATTGGAATAGTCAAACCACTAAAGAGGCACCTTTCGTTTGAAATGTTTCCCTTACAAAGTAGAGTGTCCGGAATTTGAAGCTGTCCGTAATATGAATCAAAACGGTATCAAAATATACATCCGGCAATCTTTGACATTTGGTAGATGAAATTTAGCGTATTTTGGAACAAAGTTATGTTAAAAATTATGATATTTGTACAATGATTTGTTCTAAAATTTGAATATTTACATAAAAACAAGATTTTGTTATCATGTTATCGAATTTAAGCGACGCATGGTGTTTAAAATGAAACATTTTACGATTTGGACGTTAAAAGATAAAAACGTAAAATTTAAGTGATTTACACATTTTGTAGCATAACTTTGTAATTTGAAGTACAAGAACTTTGATGCCTTCAACAACTTGTCGTATTTTTACACGTTCTAAAGCTTTGCCGAAGACGCAAAAGCTCTAGGACGCGAAATAAAATAATTAGCATCGCAGCGCCACCTATGCAGCAAAATTTCCAACTAACTTTATCACCAAATTAAAGAACAAATAAATTCAAGATAAGTCTCCTTTGACACCAATCCGAAGAAATGCACTTCTAAAGCGCTAGAAGTTTGGCTGGTTGAATTCTGTTCCTGGCCCAGTGTGGATTGTTGACTTCGCCGACGACATTACCCTAGTGGTCTATGGCGAATCGATGGAGGAAGTAGAGGTGACAGCAGCGCACTCTATCTGCATAGTTGAGGAACGGATAAGTTCAAGCAAACTGCGACTGGCCCAGATGGTCGACAACCGCAAGTCTGGGCAAAGGGCGTTCTTCTTGGTAGGTGATTACAAGCGATCCCTTAGGCATCTTGGGGTAATGATATATAATAAGCTCAGCGTCACTAGCTACGATGAATATGCCTGTAAATGGGCATCTACGGCAATGAAAATTGATATTCTTGAAATCAATGTTTACACAAACCTGCCAATGGGCCTAGTTAGAGTCCGCGGCTACAAAGCAAAGCCATACTGAAGGTATCTGGGTTCGATTCACGGTACAGGATCTTTTCGTAATGGAAATTTCCTTGACTCCCCTGGGCAAAGAGTATCATCGTACCTGCCACACGATATACGAATGCGAAAATGGCAACTTTGGCAAAGAAAGTTCTCAGTTAATAACTGTGGAAGTGCTCATCACTAAGCTGAGAAGCAGGCTTTGTCTCAGTGAGGACGTTATGCTAATAAGAAGAAGAACAAACCTGCCAAAGATCTTAGGATGATTTAACAGATCATACTGCACTGGTACAGCTAAGAATCGCGTGATCACTTGGAGGAGTTGATTAGGAATTGAGCCAAGTACCAAGTGTCCTTCCAAGAGTTCGATGAGAAACGTGCATAAAATATACCAAACAGAAAAACAATTACAATAGTCCCGTAGTAATCATGTCGTACAACTGTACAATTACACCCAGCGACTGCTAAACATGGAGGTCTAGCAAGTGATAAAATCGGTTTGCGAAGTTAACAAAAAGTATGTAAATTTTTTATGTGATATAACGAAAGAGAGTCGCGTCCGATAGAAGGCCTGATACGCAACAGACAAGATAAACCAACCAAGTGCTGCAGGATTGTAATCAAAATGAGTTCTTTTTAGTTCTATTGACAGTTTGGCTGCCACTCTTGTTCAAATCAATTAACATATTTTATTTGCTTGTTTATGGTAGTTTTCTGTAATAATTACGGTAAGTTATCAATATAGCATACACAACTGTTTCCTGCTGTACATATTAGCTAACAGCCCCTTCCTTGTTTGAAGAATTTCTAAAGCTCTTTAAAAACAAACGACGTGAAAATTGCATTCCGTCTTTCTGTTGATTGTGTAGAAAAAACCTTCCTTTCCACACAAACACTTGATTCGTGGCATAGTTTAGTGGGGAAGAGCATTCTCCAACTCTTTGAAGTTTCTTCTAGCGACATGACTACAACCAAACTCAAGGTTTCCTCTTTCTACTATTTAATAGCTGTGTGTTTGTCTTGGTTTCCAGCAGGAAGAGGATTCCTTTGACTACCATGTTTCCATTTAAATATTTAGTACCTAAGGACACAAAAAACTAGTCGTAATAGCGCGGTGAAAATATGAACGAACTAAGAGACAATAAAGAAAACAAAATAAAATAACATACAAATGAACGGATACCTCTCCCAAAAGAATGAGAAATATTTGCGAAGAGAAAACTATCCTACTCTGACGGTCGTTTCCGTTGTTTTCGGTCTGTATATTTGGCAGCGCCATCGTTTCGTAATCGGAACAAGCAAAACTAAATAGTGGCCATGCTTAAAACCAGAATGACTCCCTATCATCTCACTCTTAGCCTTACTTCTTCAGTCGTTAATAAACCACCCGCGACCCTCTGACTGTCTTCATTGATTGAAGAATTGGTTCCTGCGCTTTCCTTAGCGAATTGGTATATTTCCATTTCAATATAAATAGTTTCCCTACAAAAATAGAGTGCTCCGAGTTGCTTACCTCTTTCTCTCCGGATGACCGCAGATACATAGCGGTTGTACCGTTTCTCGTTCCTTATAGTTTTGATGCGCGGCATGCGTAGGTTGTCTCTGTTGGGCGTCTCTAGTCCGAATCGGAGTTGGACTCCGACAGGCACAGATCTTCCGTCAGTAGATGCGTAGGAAGCGAACGATTGTTGAGCGAGTCCGACCGGGTTGGACCTATGTCGAAAATTGATTCTATCATGTCGTTTGCAGCACGGGATGCAGAGAATGACACCATTCCGTAGGGTGGAAACGTAACCATGGACCAACCGAACCATACCCGGGAGTTTCCAATTAGTACCAGGAAAGTTTGCCAATGGACCCCAGTGGTGAAGGAACAATACGTAATAGATGGCAATCAGGTGAAAGAAAACAGATAAAGAAATTGTGTCGTTAGGATTACGGTGCTTTTTACATTATACTACAGTGCGAATTATGTTTTATAGATATCTAACTACTCGATCTTTTTATTCTTAAATATAGACTATAGTTTCCGATAAAATATAAGTTGTTACATGTGCCACACTGGCAAGGGACGGTCAATGGCCTCACATAGACATGTAGAAAGAATATGCCTAAAAGCATTGCATGATTCTCTATTTTACTACTTCATACTTTATATAACCCCCAACTGGTCCTTAAACGCCTTGGTATCTGTAGAGCACCATCGCTTTTCGACGAATTTAACAGAAACGTATTCAGTTTGGCAATGTCACGTAGGGCGATCAAAGTATTTTGGACAGACCGTTACGCGTATATAATTTGGCCATTTACGGTAAAATCAAAATTACTTGCGAATTAGGAGTAATAAGCTTATAATGAACACCGTTTTAGTTTTTTTTAAACATAAAAGAAAGTTTGTCAAACCTTCAGATCTATTGAAATCTTTTTATTGGTGCAGCATCGGAAATCTGGTAGGCTCTGCGTTTTGCCTAATTTTGTGACCTTCAGAGCAAACAAATTTCCGAAGAAGCTATTCTTTGATTTCTAAAGATTATGGAGAAAAAATGTGCGAATGCTTTTGGAGTTTTTTTAGCCCCATTAGGAATTTAAATAATTTTGAGATTTTGCTAGTATGGATAATAAATTACATTCTATTTTCTGATTTACCTACACGTGGGAGTATATTCAAAAAATGTTAGAAAAGGTGACTCAAAATGATCAATCAGAAAAAAATAGCGACCCACTACAATAGTAAATCAATTCCTCCGAAATCAAGAAAAGTTCTCACAAAAATTCTAAATTATTCTAAATTTTTCCAGATAAGCGTTGTGACGAATGTATCCAGAAGATCCATCATAACTTTTTATAAGGATTCCTCCTATTTTTTTATGTAATAGCACTGAAAATCTTCCAAGCGACTAACAACTTAAATTGCATACAAGTTTACATGAAACATTGCCAGGTATATTATCAAGAAATACTTCTGATTTGATATTCCTCCAGCTTTACTAGGATTTTTAAATCATTTTCTAGGAAATTCGCTTGCATCTTTTTTCCGAAATATCTTCGAGGTTAATTCAACGCTTTCTCCGAGATTTATTTTAAGAGATTTCAATACATCTTTGAATAATATTTCCATGGTTTTCATAAAGATATATTATACTGACAAGACTTGCTGCACAAATTCGGTAATGCAGTTATTTGGTAATCTCTCGAGGACCCGTAGATAAATAACCCTGCTGGATTTAATAGAGAATCTTGAAAATAAATTTAATGGGTTTACTTTAAATAATTAATAATAAAATTCTATAATGAATTTCTCAAGTATTTCTCGAATATTCAATAAATCATTGCAGCTGTTGCAGAAAAAAAATGCATTTTTTTAACAAATACTTTGGGAACTTTTTAAAAAAATCCTGCATTGTTTTCAGCGATGCCTCAAAAACAAGAACGAGAATAATTATTTCATTGTTATTTGCCAAAATTTATTCTGAAACTCCTTCAGATATTTTTCCACGGATTCATTTGAATACATCTTTCCGTTAATTTATTTAGCAATTTGCAAAAAAAAAAACAATAGAATTCCGCTTAAGGGATTCTTTCATAAATTTTTCATTGCCATCGTCCAAAAATCAGCACTAAATTATTCTTATTCGCATTTTCTCTCCATAGATTCCACGTGAATTTCGATAAATATTCCCCAACAGAACATTTAAGAAACTTTTTGAATTTGTTTCGTGGATCCTTACAAAGATTACGTTATCATCTTAATTTCCAACAACCTCCAAAATAGTAAATAAAGAAACTCTTATAGATATGCCCCTAGAAATTCTCAATAAAAAAAGAATAATACACATAAAAATATAAAAACAGAAAACGTGGTAGAATTTGTACAGATTTTTTCAAAACAATCACTAGAGAAATCAGCCGAAGAAGTTCTGTAGACATTATTTTGAAAATCTCTGAAACAATTTCCGAATCAATGACGGATTCTGCCCCTTAAGAATCGATTTATCATACGATTTATCGGTTTACGATTTGTATGATGAATTTTTGAAGAATTGACTTAAAAAAATAAAAAAAAAAATAACAATTTCTCATGTTTATATGGAAGGCACTCAATTATACTGCCCATAAACGCATAACTGTCCCATGTGGATAGGAAATCCAGCAAACATGGGACTGACATGCATGTATGGGCAGTATAGTTCATCTGTAGCTTCTTTACCGATACAGATCTATTTTCAACTTATCTATATTTACATCTACTTTCACTCTTTTCTACTCTTTTACTCTCACACCGAGCAGGTAGGAGAGTGCTTTGCTATTAGTCCAATCAATTTCCATATAAGCCATAGTCCATTGCTCTTGCGGTGCACAGTGATTTATTTCATCGATTTCACGATCAAAATAGAATAACTTCAAAACTATTGGTTCTAGATGTTTGATGTCTTTGATGAAGTTTCTTGATATTAAAAGGCGCTTCTTTTGGTATTAGGGGTAAGATGATCAATTCACCCACAAGTGAGATAAAAAAAATATTGTTTCTAAAAATTGAGTTAGAGATTTCAAGTCTTCGGCAAAGTTGTAGAGTATGTAATTGCAAACAACTTTGCCGAAGACGCAAAATTTCTATATATTCGTGGTAATGAGATATGGAGCATTTTGTCTTCGACACCCCTTAAAACTTGTTTTTTGTACATAACTTTTTAATAGAATTTTTCACATTTTTCGAATCTTCTACAAAGTTGTTTGGATCGATAAAATACACATTTTTGCTGAACACGAAAACCTTGTATCTCTTATCGTTAAAAAGTTATAAACAAATTTATGTTAAATTTTAGTCCACTTTCACCTTAAAAATCTCCATTCTACGCAAAATGACGCAGCTAGTTTCATGGCAACTTAAAGTTCTAACTCTCTACTTTTGCATGCAGGTAATAACTTTTGGAAACAAAAGGTTTTTTGCAGTGTTTTTCACAGATGATACACTCCCGTGCAAATGTTTGGGATCACCCTCTAAAAACATGAACAATTGTTTGGTCCACATCTTTGTGATTACACGTCCAATTTAAACTCTCTATAGCGCATTTGAAAGCCAATGAGTTATTTTCACTTCGTAAGAATTTTCCCGGAAACAGTTTCCGAATTTTGTATACTAAATTTTTACTTAAAAAAAACACACTGGAAAAACATGGCCATTTTCCTCAGAATTGGATCGATAAAAATATAAAAAAACAATGTATGTTAAGAATCGTAATCTTATATTCTTTGAAGAGCGCTTGCAAAATTTAGGAGGGAAAATGTGAAAACTACTCAATATCAATGAAACAGTCATTCAAGTTATCGTGCGAAAGTTTGGGTTTACCCCTCAGTATGATGCTTATCGTGCAAAAGCTTGGGATCACCTGAGCCGCACGCAAATCATTTTTGTCAATATCTCTACCATTTTTCAACCAATTTCAATAGTTCATAACTTTTCCAAACGAAAATAATGGCGCGTTCATGATTGGCTTGAGATTTCACAGAACTATCGTGTTTTTAGTAAGTTCAGGTGAACCCAAACTTTTGCACGATGACTTGAATGATGCTTTCATTGAATTTGAATAGTTTTCAGAATTTTCCACCAAATTTTCGTAAGCGCCTTTCAAAGAATATAAGATTACGAATCTATTGACACATTGATTTGAAATAATTAATCTAATTCTGAGGAAATCAGCCATGTTTTTTTAAAAAAAGGTCACAACTTTAAGTATGAATTTAGTATACAAAATTAAGAAAATGTGTTGAATGGTTTACGGCTAACCAGCCGAGTGGAAGTTTAACAACTACCGAAAAGCTAAACATTACATATACTTTGCAATTGGATTAAATGGACAAATTAATGTGAAGTTTTGCGAAAAAGTTACACGTCTTCTCAGTGAATCGAACTCACGACTCCCTGATCTATAGTTAGGGCACGTTACCCCTACGCCACTAGAGGACTCATGGAAGCAGAAGTTAACCTGAATTCGATTTCAGCTCAATAATCACGTGGTCCTTTTAGGCAAAGTGCACCTCTTTCGGAAGAATTAGATGTCCAACCAAACACAACGCTTTCTATATATATCCAATACCTAGCCCGAGAGCCTTTCACTTTCTTGAAATTTAGGGAATGTTTATTGTTCTTCTTTTTGGAATCACTTCCTTACAAACTGTTACAAAGCCTATTTCTCAGCTTGTTCTTAGAGCACTTGCCACATTTCTTAACTAAGAGCTTGCTAAAGTGCTAAAGTTATTATTTTTTTGCTTTTGTATTAGGGAAACAATTGTTCATGTTTTTAGAGGGTGATCCCAAACATTTGCACGGGAGTGTATCATCTGTGAAAAACACTGCAAAAAACCTTTTGTTTCCAAAAGTTATTACCTGCATGCAAAAGTAGAGAGTTAGAACTTTAAGTTGCCATGAAACTAGCTGCGTCATTTTGCGTAGAATGGAGATTTTTAAGGTGAAAGTGGACTATAATTTAACATAAATTTGTTTATAACTTTTTAACGATAAGAGATACAAGGTTTTCGTGTTCAGCAAAAATGTGTATTTTATCGATCCAAACAACTTTGTAGAAGATTCGAAAAATGTGAAAAATTCTATTAAAAAGTTATGTACAAAAAACAAGTTTTAAGGGGTGTCGAAGACAAAATGCTCCATATCTCATTACCACGAATATATAGAAATTTTGCGTCTTCGGCAAAGTTGTTTGCAATTACATACTCTACAACTTTGCCGAAGACTTGAAATCTCTAACTTAATTTTTAGAAACAATATTTTTTTATCTCACTTGTGGGTGAATTGATCATCTTACCCCTAATACCAAAAGAAGCGCGTTTTAATATCAAGAAACTTCATCGAAGACACCAAACATCTAGAACCAATAGTTTTGAAGTTATTCTATTTTGATCGTGAAATCGATGAAATAAATCACTGTGCGGTGGTTCATTTTGTCGTGTTACCGAGTCGTTTGAGGCTATTCGGTTTGTCTCATGTCGTTTTCGTTTTTAGGAACTGGGTCGGTGATCAACACATAAATAAACCAATGTCAAACAAATTGTAGTTCGGTCGAACCTGAATCGGATTGGGGTTGAAACTGTGATTCAGAACTGGTTGCGCCAGTTCCAACCTAGGTTCAAAAACGAATTCGACATCAGTCACCATCTGCTACTGACGGAGGATGGATGTGCTCCCCAAAGCACGGTCCTCCGTGTGGCGTCTTCTGGTGGCTGGACGGTTTTTTTTTGTGGAGGGGCTGGGAATCGAACCCATGACCTTCCGCTTATGAAGCGAAAGCGTAACCTAAAGGCTACGGACCCCCCTACATCGAGAATATTTTTAAATATATGCGGTATCCTTAAATAAATTCTAAGATGAATCTCAAGAAAATTCCCGGGTATATAAGCTAGTCTCTGGAAAAAAAATTTGAACAGAATCGATGAAGGTGTGTTTTAAAGAAGCAAGGATATAAATCCAATAGGAATTCCAAGATAAATATCTCGAGTAATCCTTCTAATAGTAGTTAAACAAAATCTCTGGAAAGTTTCCTTTAAAAATCGCATGAAGAAGACTCTTAGCATGTCCTTTTGACATTGCTAGACAATCAATCCCTGGAGAAAATCTGGTCGTGTGCGTGACGACGAAAAATTGTCCAGATCATTCGAGTACGATTTTCACGAGAGCCGGTCTGTTTGTTTGCTTCGCGGATAACATGGATAAGGCCTATTAACAAGACGTTTCAAATCAGCTGATCGGGAAGCTCTTTGACAGTTCTTCTATGGAGATGACAGTCCCGTGTTAGCAACGGTCCTCCACCGATGTAAACAAATGCATAGACGGACCTGTCACATGGAAAGGCCTATTATTAGTTGAGAATTTGAAACGATGCACAGTGCGTTGAATGTATGGAAATGCGGGACAAAAATCAAAACTGAAAGATCAAGCCATTTGAGCACCTTGGTATGGAAGGGAAAGTTGTTTCTGGTTAAAAGAGCTACAATTTGCATATATGGCGCATAATCGCCAAACTGTCCTAAGCGCCAATTTAATTATTTTTCAAAAAAAAACCTTGCAATTAGTACTTTTATTGCTCATAATGATGTTATTTGCAAACATGTCTCTTCTCACTCCCAGCTGCAAAAGAGACTTATATGCCTTTATGTAAAAAATCGCAAATTTTTTAATTTTTCAGTTTTTAATTTAAATTTTTTATAAAATCTTGGAAACTACACTTAAAATATATTATTTTAAGCATAAACTTGCTAAGGTGTAATGCCAGGTTGAGCCGAGATCACATAACGTTGCAAGATTTTCGGTTTTTTTTTTTTATCACAAACAACAGATTTTCATGCTTATGCTGGTTAAGGAGTACCGTGCACCCCCGCTAATTTGAACGGTAGCTCATGCAAACCATCGGGGTTCATTTTTAATTTGAACATCTAGTCACCCTAGAAACGTGTTTCTGGTTACCTATTTCACTGTTTTGTTTTGATTCTGCGTTCTGTTCAGATTAAACGTGGTCGTACGTGGTCAGATTAAACGTGGGGGTACCCGGTATACCTCAAAATTGTCTAAAATCTCGAAGAGTTGCAGGGAGTTGCAGCTATATCTTTCAGACCTCTTAGAGTACACTCTAAGAAACATGTCTGTGCATGATTTGGGGTGGAACTCGGTGGAACCTTTTTTTGAATCGATAATCAAAGTTACATGTTAGTATTTCATAAGTTTGATTTCATAGCCAACCCAACGTGCCGATTTCTCACATTCAAAGTAAAAATTGGTGTTCTTATCACATCAGACATACTTTACCAACCTTCAGTCATGTTCTCTTTTAGATTTTGATTGAATATATAGGTTTCAACACTCTCAGTGCTAGTTGAAAGATTGCTTAAAACATGCGACAAATTCTAGTTTTTCTGCTACTCCGACAACCAGGGCCGTCCATTTTCAATTCATTGAAAGCATTTTCAGTCCCCAACTGACTGACTCAAGCTTCCCTATCGATTGAAACTCTACTGTTTCGTTTCAATCCGACAAACATTTCCTTTCATCGCAGCAAGCGTAGTCTTTCATTTCTTTCGTGCTGCCTGTGCGTCGCGCGTCATATATCAGAGCCTCACCGCAGCACGCTGGTCTTTCAATCGGTAGTCTCTAACTTTAGGAGCTGATCAATTCAAATGAACGACGTGGTGGCCCGCATATTTTCTCTATCTTAATTTATTACCTAACAAGTTATACGCATTACTATTGCAAAAAATAGGTAAAATCAAATTTGAAACATTCTGATAGATTTTAATGAAATCAAATGAAACGAAGTTCTTACTCTTTCATTTCCCCTTTCTTGTTTGCTACTTTCAATCAGGTAACGCAACGAATGAGTGGTGAAAGAAGAACGAAGCGACACAGTTGTTCGTCACCATCGAGACGACGCAACCAAGCCTTCGTGTTTCACAAAATGCTTTCGAAAATGCACAGCCCTGCCGACAACTGCCACTTTCGACGCTTGTTGTGGTAGTTTAAGTGCTTTGTATAGTTTATAAATACATGTTTCAATAACTGATGCTATCAATAAACACTTATGGATACTTATTATCGCCAGATAAAATAATTTGAAATTTTATTTTTGTCTATGGAGCAACGCACTGTGCGATGAAAGATATGTTAAACAGTCAAAAGTCAGACTGGTGAGGAACTCGTCCAAAACAAAATAAATGCTGGTACCAAAACAAAATAAATGCTGGTAGCAAATAATTAGGAACATTGTGTGCCTAATTTGACGCACAAGATTTTCATACAAAAATGTGTCTTAAACCTTAAAAATAGAAAAAAAAATCGACGTCAATTTATGAATAAAAGAATATTACTGATTGTTGTTGATGGTGGGGATTGCTCATCAAACCTTCCGGTCCGCCTCATAGTTACGTACTATTTGGTGCTGGGTGTAGTTCTTGTTTTTCCAGCTGTATTGAAAAGCATGAGCCATAGTCTTTGGCATATAATCGGATCTATCTTTAGCAGAAAAGAACCGAAATGTCTATCGACGACCGGTGATTGCTAGCAGATATAGTGGAGAGCTTGTCTTGAAACGTTCATCGCTTCAAGCTAGTTGAAAAACTGAATACACTGATTGCCTGTCGATCAGAGCCGAACTAGGCATAGATCGTATACATACATCTGAATCTACATGTCTCCGATGTATTACATCGTTCCAGGTGGGAGTTATCTGATATGTGAATATGGTATCATAACAGAATTTTCCATCTGAACGAAGTGATAAATCATAATATTCCGCAAACTGTATCACACATCTACAGAATGTATTGCGTGAAGTTAAGACACAGCAGAGTATTGGGTACATAGGACCAAGTCCCTGCCGGGTGGCGCGAAACTGATGAGCGATAGACAATAGAATCAACAACACTGCCATAAGGGATAGTAAGCATGTGACTATTGTCGAAACTATGATTAGGAGGCAAATCAACATCCCAAGATCAAATTTTTGTTACAACCCAATGTAGGTATTATTAAATTAGGCTGTAGAAAATGATAAATATCTGATCACTTAGGAACCTTGCAACAGGTAATAAATGCTCGTAGTCTGTTTTCTTGGAATACACATGAATAAATTGTTAAAATTGCCGAATCATACGCGGAATTTATTAAATTAGGATTGAAATCATAATGAAATCATAATGATGATAGATTATCAACTTTCCTTTCGTCTTGCTATTTGTTACCGTTAGAATCACCAAACTGATTGGTTTCCCACTACTTACACCAATACAACAGCACGAAAACTGAAGTATTATAATCGCGCGTTGGAACTTTCAATATCCATATATTACATCAATAGTGAATTCTTGTATGTAGCCAGTATAAATAACAGAATCATCAACTTCTTGAACATTCTTTAACTGAAAACAGGATGCTTGTTTTATCAAACATGCTCAATCTGCACCTAAAATCTCGGATCCAAATAGTTTTCTAAATAAAAATTGTGTCTAAATAAAACGTGTAGGCCAACAAAACATAATTGAGTAGGAGTTTACAAGTTACTTAGCACATGAAAAACAGTTTAAATTAATCTATTACTAGATCAACACTAATGCTCACATTTTTTATATTCTCATTTCATCATGGTCCTCATTGCTCGAGCGGAGACGAACACCCTGGAGATGGAAAAAATCGACAGCGCTACGATAAGGAAACGTAACAGATGAGAAACTATCGATACATTTATCAATTATAAAACCCCGTTTTAATGTTAACACTTTGTTTCTGTTTTTTCTGTTTTTTTCGTTTCAGCAATCAAATAACCGAACCAACTCTACTATCTTTTCATTTCTTCTTCGTTATACTTATAGTCCTTCTGGCACTGAACCGAGTGGTGCGCCTTCCGCTTTCTTACTGGTGCTGTTTTTCCTGTACATTTGGCATAGTGTCGGAGGTGGTGTACTGTATTTGCTATACAACGCGCTACTTTCGATATTGTGCTTGGCGTGTGGGGAAGCAGTACTAGTGGTGAAGCGGAGGGCGCCATTCGGTTTAGTGCCAGAAGGACTATATCTATTTAATGTATCTGAAGCTTGTGGGACCGCTTTAATTCCGGCGCCTGCTTGTGGAAGATCCCGGTGTGCTAAACGGTATAGGACATGTTAACGGGGGAGGCTTGGTAGGTCCTCACCCAGCCCGTGTCTAGATGGGCGGATAATTGTCTGCCAGGGTGTGGATTGAGCAATTACAATTACAATTACAAAAAGAATATTACTGATTGTTGTTGATGATATTGCTGTAAAACAGCACAATATTTTCATGAAAATTGATTAATAATATTTAGCACATTCACTAAGGAATGAAAAAAATTGACGCACTTGTCGGATGAATTTTCAAATAATTTTTATTTTTTGCCTATTATTAATCAAAAATAAACTTTTTTTGATTGAAATCTTACAATAACATGTAAATGAAGATTAAGGAATAAATTTTTGAATGCTATTCTGAACTAGAATTAATTTATAATAAAAATAATTAGAAAATGCGTCAAGTTTGGACCCGCGTCAAATATGGTACGTTCACGGTAGGCGTAGCTGACGCAGTGCCACGATAAACATGGATATTTTTGAGGTGATGAATGAGTTCATTTACGTCTGATCTTTAGTGACGGCTGACGACATTAATAGAGTAACACGAAGGCACACCATCTGTAGAAGATTGGTCTGGGTCATTTGGCATAAAGGACATTTGACATAACTGCCATTTGGTATAATGGTCTTTTGGCATCAACAAATTTCATCAAGAACAGGCATATTTTGAAAAAAGGGATATCATTCTAGTTATGCCAAACGGCGTTATGCTAAATGACCTTATACCAAAAGGATTTATGCCAAATTACCCGCTCCCGTAAAAGATGGGCCTAATATGGCCTCAAAAAAACTGCAGTCGAGAAATATTCACCCCCGCACGAAAGCAGATAAGACTGTACCCTTCAATTTTCTTCACTACATGTGGTAGGCTAATCATTATATCAATGTTTAAAATAAATCTTTATATACATTTATCACAGCGAAATTTTAAATATTGGACGATAGTCGTATAATATGAGTGTTCCTACAATACCAAGAAAAATCTAACTCTACTAAAAACCTATTCCTAAGAAAGCAAATGCAAAAGATCTTACCTTTAACCGGAGAGTCGTTATTGTCTTCGGTTGTGCTTTCCGAATCGGAACCACTATCACTGTCGCTAGAACCACTCGAGTCCGAGTCCGAAGAAGTTAGTAAACCCGTGGACTAAAACAAAATTATTCAGATATTTAACAACTTGCCACTTTCCATTCTAAATCCATGATTGACACTCACGAATCCCGTATCCCTAGGAGGCGAAGCTTGTGCCCTCGAGGGTAGGTTAATCTCCACATTGTTGTCACCACCACCACCACCGTGGTGGTTGTTGTACGGATTGAGATGACTATTGCTATTGCTCCCGAGGCCATGGACACCAGCACCGCTGCTGTTCGAATGGTTCTTATGGTTACTGCTACTGTTGATATTGTTACTGGTATGATGATTGTTGCTGTTGTTGAGCGAACTACTACTGCTGCTGCTGCCACCACTGGTGTTGTGAGCATTGTTGCCATGATGCATCGATTGTGACTGTTGCTGATGCTGCTGTTGTTGTTGATGCTGAACAACAGAGGGCAGCGAGGAAGAAGGCACCGTCATGAAATCATTGCCATCATCCAGCCCAATGATCGGGATGCTTGGCAAGGTCTGTTGAGTATTGTTGGCATTCCAACTGTAACGGAACATTGGGGGGTTATTGATGGGTCTTGTTATAATGAGGACAAGTAACTTACGCCGGTGCGGAGAGAGGACTCTTGTTCGGGTAGGAAGGCGAGTTCTGCAATGGCGAATGTTTTGGCACAAAGCTGATGGGAGTGTTCTTGCGGGAACCGGTAGTGATTTTGGTTTTGGAACTTTGCCGCGCCGTGGAGTTTTCGACCTTTATCTGAGGAGGCGGCTGAGGAGGTGGCACAGCCTTATTCTCCGTCCTAGAATAGAAGTGTGAAATAGTATCAGTATACCTACGATTGTTTATTCCTTGAAAATTAAGAAATACATTTACTGCAACAGTTACGCTGTCATGAGTCATCTATTATTATTGGTCAATTACATTTAAAGCACGTGCCAAATAGAGTTACGAATATTCGTGACTAGGAGAGCCAAAATAGTGTGAGCAGTACATGATGCATCATCTCTCTTTCAAATACCTAAGTAAATTGTAAATTCAGTCATATCTTGAAAATCCTGCAAAATTATGTTTCGTTCTTCTATATTTTATCTAACAAAAAATATTCCCATTTAGAGCAGACCCGATCCAAAGAAAATTTTGGTTTTCTATATTTTCTAGTGAAAATTCATAAAAAGTCAAAGCTAATTTTTCTTTACACGCCAAGGGTGAACGCAAAAAAGACGTAGTTTGTATCCTTTTTATATACTGCTTTGCGTTGAAAAATGGGTTAATCAACGTGCGAAGATCGATTTTTGACCAACTTTGTCGCGTTGCAACTCGATTTTCAATAGAGCACATAATGCAAACGGTGCAGTATATTTGGGTTTAGGTTTTGGAAAACTAAGTTAATTACATATTTTGCAAATCATATGATTATTTAGATTATTTTGAGAGTTACACTTAATGGCATTCAGTAACAGCAACTATCACGGATTGAATTATAGATAAAATTCACTTCACTTAGTAAACTTCTATGTTAAAGGCATACCATGCTCCACTGGGGACCTAGGCTGGTTCATCTCATATGCAAAATATGACATAAATTTAGAATTTGCAAATACAATGAAGCCTCAAAAATACATGACCTATGGCTTTCTTCATGCATTAAGGCGAAGTAGGCCGTCATTGAAATCTGTACGCGTAGTTGATGATTGCTGTCAAGTGACATCACGATTTCAAAGTAAAGAAAATCAGTTGGATTTGCACTGACTTAGCTGAAAAAGTATCAGTATACTTTCCTTATGTGGGCGCGTACAGTGATACTCTTTCCAACCAGCATTTATCCAGGTTTTTAAAAGCGCTAATGGCTGCCGCAAACGGCTTCGCTTTCTTGTAGCGATAAGTCGATTTGACGTTTGGCTTGGGTCGTTTTATTTGAACGGTCCCAAGCCAAACGTCATATCGACTAATCCATATCAGAAAGCGAGCCTATTTGCGGCAGCCATTAGCGCTCATAAAAAGCTGGATTATGCGGAATGAGTTATAACAATTTGAAATTGTGAGCTGCAATATTAACATGACTGCCAAAACAAATGACGGGCTACTTAGCCTTAAAATTTTGTCTAAAGGTTCTATACGGTACAGACCGTAGCTATACTTTAGCAATAGCCAACAAAGAGCTAGGAAATGCAGCCGTATTTAAACTGTAATAGCGCCCTTCTCCACTTTAACACTGCTTCAATGAGGCATGTAAGGCAGTATTACTTAATATTCCATTTTTAAAGTAGCATATAAAGTGACATTAATGTAACTCTATACAGCTGTACGGTAACTTGGGTCAGTATTAGTTTAAGATTGTTTCAAAGAATTTCATCCGATTACTTATTTAGGTATTACTCCGACGATTTCTTAGATGATTCTTACACGGACTTTTTTTTTAAGAATTTCGTTTAAATTGCTTTCAAGAAGTCAACTTTGATTAGAAAAAAAAAGAAAATTCCCAAACGTTTTTGTGACCTAGGGAAATTTTCAGAGTAATCCCGCATAGTCCGTGAGCCCGAGGATCACTGAACGTACAGCTTTGATGGTTCGAATAGCTCAATACATTGTCCCAAATTCGCGAATTACTTACCGAGTCTTTTTGACCTGCATGTTACTGTTAAGCTTTTCCAGCGTAATTTCCCCCGTCACTCGATCGATAATTAGCACACATTCCTTCTTGGTGTAGTCTCGTTGATTTCCTTTGAACACCGTGTTGGGTACTCCAGATCCATCTGTTTGAGGAAACCGAAAAAAAGAAATAAATCAAAATCGTGTCTAATTGCAGGCCTGGTAAAGCAACTGAGTGTCTTGAAGAGGAATTTTAGGGATCTATTGCCTTGCCTGAAAGAAAATGACTAAACAAGATAGAAAAGAGACCAAGCAGGAAAAAAGAAAACAAAAAAACTAACAGGGGCCAGTACAGCCATTTTTCTAAGAAGATTTTTGATAATTTCTTGTTCTATTACAATTTTTGCTGTATGGTACCGTAGGAAAAGTGGGTAATGGAAATCGTATCGTCGAAATTCTTTCAATTCTAAAGACCTTAAATTGAAAAAAAATAAAAATAGAGGTCGTGTATATTTTTTAGTTTGTTTCCCACCAAATTTAAGCGATATGCTGTGACGAGATTGGTTATCCAATGGCTACCGTTTCTACTTCATAAGCAGAAGAGTTCAATCCCAGGCCCGTCCTTTTTCTCGTACTTTGTAGTTGTATCTTTCACTTGCTTCGATCTTCCATTCTTAATATATCACAGTTGATCTGAGATGGACAAAAAAACCGTTCCCCTACGCTTTCACTCTTCCACCATTATAGCACGCCTTTCCTTACACATGATACATATGCAGTCTGCTAACCAAACAAGCAAGCATCTCTGCTATAAATATATCCACCTACACCTTCCCGCATCAACTGGCTTAGATGCAGGGATATATTCGATGTACTGTGGGAGCCAGTTTAATGCATCATCAAATCCTCTCCCTTCCTCTAATTGGTCAGCATTCTGACGTGGTAGGCGCCATTGTTGTCTAAAACTAGAAGAACACCGGCACTTATACACTGAGGGTGTCTGTTGCCCATTGCACGGTGACGTCATCAGATAATCGCTCTCTTTCCCTCCTTCGGGAAATCTGAAAACAACGGTGTCAAAGTTGACAGGTACTGGCACCATTGTTTTCAAGTTTTGTTGAAGAGCGAAAGAGAGAGAATTTTGCCGTGAAATGTCTAGTTAGTCCCAAGCAGTCATCTAATTGTTTCCTTGTGCTGATCTGGCGATAATAGAGTAGCAACCAACCACGGGCGGCCAATCAAGCTCAAGCTCAAGCATAAGCGATATGCTGAAATTAATGTTTATGTAAAATTGAAAAAAAAATACAATAGAAGTTAGAGTTTTCAAATTTCCCGGGATTTGATTTCCCGGGAAACGGGAAATAAATTTGCCATTTCCCGGGAAATCCCGGGATCCCGGGAAATTTTCAAAAACGTGAAGCTAATGCAAATTTGATGATTTTTTTTAATTATTCGTCTTTTTGTTATATTTTTATACCAGTAAACTTGTATGATACCTATATTTTTTTTTGTAAGTAATTTATTCATGTTTCTCAACAAATCTATTGATTTCGCTTCAGAACAACATAAATTATGATATTGAGTCCATGTGGAGATTATTCTTGTGAAAGAGGAAGATCTTTATTATGGATCAAATCGACTCATATTATGGATCAGAACACTATAACAGCAATTAATCTGCCGCTTCTGGGAATACGGTTGGCATTTTATTTCCCACAGACGAAAAAAATATGCTTAAGCATATTATTATTGATTGCGATGCTTCACAAATGTATGGTTCACTTAGGTAAAATATGTTCTGCGTAATTGCAACTCTATTAGATGAGATATTCCCGTTTTATTCCAACTCTGATCCATATCTGTGTGCTATCCATAACTGTGGGGTGAATGTAGGCAAAAAAAGGGATTAGAAAAAGAGGTTTTTTGTATGCCGGTCAAAATAATTTCTTCCCTAGATCCCTAATGTTCCTAGAAATAACTTCTGGCTACGCCACTGCATTATATAAATAAAACAACGAAAAAAGATAATATTTATGTTCTTTTAATGCAGATTTTAATTTTTCTTTTAGTAATTCAATTATCTGGAGGATTCGATTATCCGGAGTGAAAAAAAAAAATCGATGCAACGGATAATCGAGTCCGACCAGTACCAACATTAAATCAAACCTTTCAAACACTAGAATAAAAACCAACTAGAGTCTAACGATGGCAAATGTGACGGGTAAATCCATGAAAACTTTATGAGCATACTCAATTCATGGATGATCCCTCGAAAAATCCTGTATTTTGTGTAGCATATAATCTATTCTGAGAAAAAAAACATATCGTTAAAGAGCTATCCATTTTACAAAAAAGAACAACAAATCAATATCAAAGTATAACTAGTGAACTAGTAAGGTCATTGGTTAGAATGATATGAAAAGTAAATTATACGATAGTTTTGGTTTGAAAATGGATGGTTAATCCTTTTTTATTAGAATACCCGGGAAATACAGAAATCCCGGGAAATACGGGAATCCCGGGAAACATAAAATCATTTCCCGGGAAACGGGAATCCCGGGAAATGTTCCCGGGATTGAAAACTCTAATAGAAGTTTTTGATCCCTGCATTTCACGTGTAGGATAAGTGAAAAGTTTGTTGTTTTGAACAATGGATTGAAAAACTAACAGTTATACTCACGATTTCTATTAACTATAACATTTGTTAAGGAGCCCCAATGAACAATAACATAAGTAAAATGTAAACAAAGTAAATTTCATCCTTGTCAATTCAATTTTCTTCTGTTATGTTTGTTTAAATGATTCGACAATAGTTATATATTTTCAATGTTGGTTCTTACATCATGGGACAGCAATTGCATTTTTGTTCTGTAGAATTTCCACCCACCGCTCGTTATTTGTTTTTGAGAAAGTCAGATATGACGTCGCATAAATCTTCGGGATAAATCATTTCTTGGAACGGAATCCTTCACAATAAAGTATTTAACCCGTATAGGCCTGAGTGAAAGCAAAAATACTAAAACCCTTACCACTCAGCGAATACTTAACGGATTCAAATAATTTTTTGTCAGTATACTGGCCCACATATCTAGTTTCTAGAAGTGGCCAGAGGAACTCGGGAATACTCCTGTAGCTGGAATTATTGCGGTGGGTTACTGGGTCAAGTCGGGTAGAAAAAGGCGATTTTTTGGGACATGCAAAGTTATCTTTGTTTATTTCCAATGGCAATCATTTTAATTTGCAGAAATCAGTAAGATCGGATATTCTACATCATAAATAAATAGTTTTGCACCGTTTAGAGTGTACCAGATGCGGCCACTCGGATTTAATTCCCTGAAAAACCGGCTCTAGATTTGTTAGGTATTAAATCGTTTCAAATCACTATAAGTGTAGATCGAACATAATAGCTCAATAAAATGCGTTCCCATAAGTTGACACATATGTAAAGATACAAATTGTGCACTTTATCATAAATTTGAGGCATCTTGGGGACCCGAAAATGGTAATTTATGGGATCAATCAAATACAGCTGACATAATTGTTCAATTTAATCGATTATCAAAAAGTTCACGCTGATGCGTTTTTCTTAAAACTCCTTGATATAGTGGCCACATAATAGCCGGTTCTTGAAATTATCAGTTACTTGAAAATTGCCTACCTCCAGGGGTACAGGAGAACAGAACCCTTGTCACCCGACCTGACCCAGTGATCCACCGCAATAACTCCGGCCACATGAACATTTCCAAAATCCTTTGGCCACTTTTAGAAACTAGATATGTGTGCCAGTATACTGACAAAAAATAATTTAAATCCGTTGAGTACTCGCCCAGCGGTGAGATTTTTAGTATTCTTTCTTTCACTCAGGCCTATACGGGTTAATACCTTTTTTGTGTGGATAAACCTATACCCCATTTTTATGTTTTGAACTAGCTTTACATAGACATTCCACTTTTCAAACAACGTTTTCCTTTCAATCGGCTATTCGAAGTAGACACATTAATATTGTAATGTTTGGCAGTCTCTTTTAGAGAAGTTCCATAATTTCTAATAGCTTTCAATACCGTGAGTAAAATGTTTCTTGAATTATCGGCACGTTCTGGTTTTCCTATGATAATTGCGTACCTTGTTTACTTATAGCTACCTAAAGAGCAAACACAAATTCAATCTCTAATGAGAAAATTTTCACTTGCCTCACGTAATAAGAAAATGTGAGGTGTTTTAATTTAGTTAATTATAGGTCTACGTCTAATTAATTCTAACACTTTTTTATTTCAGTTTGAAACTATCAGAAAGGACAACTTAGCAATGGTACATAACATTATTTTCCGCAACTTTTTCCACTGAAAATACTGAAATAATATTGTACGCCACCAACTTGTTATGGAGCAATAGTTGAAACGTTAATCCACATATTCAGTAAAACAGTGGTTCTCAGCCTTTTTGAAGCTGCGACCTAAGCCCTTCTAAGTTTTACAAACTTTCCGCGGACCCCTAAAGTTGATGATCTCTAAGCAAAAGTTCATGCAAACTTTTCAAAGATGTTTCATGAATCAACAGATATTCTTGACAGACACACCTGATAATGTTCTCTGTAATGCACCATCAAATACGTAAGACGTTTGTATGAGAATTAAAAATAAATTGTACCGGGTACCCCCGTTGATTTGACCACATTTAATCTGAACACTTTTTAATCTGTACCCCGCTAATTTGCACATCGTTCAGATTAAAAATGGTTCAAACGTCATTTAGCTTATGGAACGGAGTGAAGTGAGAGGGAACGCTGTGGAACTGAACGCAGAATCATAACAAAACAGTGAAGGAGGTAACCAGAAACACGTTTCTAGGGTGACTAGATGTTCAAATTAAAAATGAACCCCGATGGTTTGCATGAGGTTCCGTTCAAATTAGCGGGGGTGCACGGCATAAGGCTTAAGAAACTCCAAGCCCCCGTCCCCCCATATATCCTTACGTAATTAATTGACGGTCCCTAATGGAATTTTTTTTCCAATATTCGGAGTCCACTAAAAATCTTGCCAGGAGTCTTTTAAACATCTTTCCATGAATTCGATAGAAAACTCCTAAAGGATCTTACAAAATCTTACAATCGAACAGTTAGCTGACAAGTTTTCAACAAAAGCTACCTCCTGGAATTTTACAAAAAATATGTACAAGTACCTAGAATAAAGTTTTATCCGAGAAACGTCGTAATTTTTGTTTTACAAGTGCACAATCCGAGAATTTCTCTATTTGAACTCTGCAAGCTTTTTTGAATATTTTTAAAAATGTTTTCTATTGAGCGTTTAAGAAAAAAAATACCATTATACATACAACGGTATCGACCGTGATAATTATATTTTGAATTTGTTTACCGGCATAACGGACTATTTTACTCGGAGTAAGAGGGAACATGGAGAAGAAAGCAAAGAATATTAGATGGATAGGTACCGTAAGAGAACGGCGAGAGAAATTGGATTAGATGTTGAAGAGGGCATACCATAGTATACTTGGAACGTCTTTCCTTGTGGCTAACGTCCCCTATGGGAACGGCTTGGTGTGTTTTTAGAATGACACTACCAAAACAGCCGGGTCTTAGATATTATTAGAAATTTTTGATTTATTTTTATTTTTTTTTATTAAGGCACTCCGTGCTCGTGGCCACTGCTGTGCCGGAATCAGTTTTATCTGTATCTTTTTTACCGATACAGTTCTATTTTTAACTAATCTATATTTACATCTGCTTTCATTCTCTTCTGCTCTTTTGCTCTCACACCGAGCAGGTAGGAGAGTGCTCTGCTGTTGGTCCAATCGATTTCCATAAGCCATAGTCCATTGCTCTTGCGGTGGTTCGTTTTGCCGTGTTCCTGAGTCGTTTGAGGCTAGCTGCCTGCGAAGTGGGTCAATTTGTCTCAGTCACCATCTGATACTGACGGAGGATGGATGTGCTCCCCTATGCACGGTCCTCCGTGTGGCGTCTTCTGGTGGCTGGACGGGTTATTTTTTGGAGGGGCTGGGAATTGAATCCATGACCTTCCGCTTATGAAGCGAAAGCGTAACCTCAAGGCTACGGACCCCCCTAGAAATTTTTGATATGGGTTTGATACATTTCCATACACAAATATGGAATATAGAAATATTCTACAAACTTGAAGTTATAACATATCGAGGTGATCAACTTAAATTTATAAATTCATATGTTTACTGTGTGCTCCCCCTTCACATTTTCTAAAAAATACTAATAGGTGAAATGAGTAAATTATGTCGTTTAGAGTACTGCTTTCCCATTATTATTTACTTTTATATTTGTTTTGTAATTCGTTTATACAGTTGACTCTCCACATATTGATGTTCTATATCTCGATACCTCTCCCTATGTCGATGATTTCATAGGTCCCTTCATGCTGCATAACATTTCTCTCTCCACATCTCGATATCCTCCTTATCTCGATATCTCCGTATCTCGATGTGTTCCTGTTAATTTTTCGTTCCCAATTTTCTCTCCGTATGTCGATATGACCAATATCAAAGGTTACTAGACCCAATTTTTGAGATTCAAAACAAATTAGGAACGTGCAATGACGTCTGATTGTTTATTATTTTCTTGGTAACGGAATGTTTTTTGATCTAGTATTCATTAAAAATTTGTTCTTTGTCTCGATCTCTCCCTATCTCGATGGTCCCTTCGATATCGAGATGGCGAGAGGCGACTGTAGAATTAAAAATTCATGTTCTATGACAAATATTGCAACAGATACAATAACTAACGAATAACGATAATTGTCAGTGTTTGCTAAGTCTGTTTGTAATTTAATTATATTTTTCAATTATGATTCGTGGTTTACGGCTAACCACCCGAGTGGAAGTTTTAACAACTACTCAATGTTCACTAGTGGGGTAACGCGCCCTATACTCCTACACCACGAGAGAACTCATGGACGCAAAAGAATCGTTCCGGTGGGCTTCGATCCCACGACTCCCAATACGCTGGACTGGATGCGTTAACCAACTACGCCACAGAAGGGGTTGCGATTCTGTAGCGCAATCGCTCAATGAGATGGTTAGTATGGGTCCGGCTTTCGACATGGTCGCATCTCGTCTAACCGACCCCTTTTGCGAAAGAGAGATTGCCGATCAATTTAACACAGCTAGGGTTGTCATGTCTATTACGGCTTTAACCGATGTTTGGAAAAAAAAACCTGAAGTTCGTGGGCACAAAAGTTAATTTGGACAAATTGAGATGTAAAATTGTGAAAAATAAAGGCTTTGACAATATTGTGCATTGTAAAAATACGAGATCTGCTCAGAATTTTTATAGAGGTCGATGGGCGAACTCTGGTGATTTTTCTTTGCAGTAAATTTCTTTAGTAAATTTCATACAAACTTTGGACAGTTGGCGCTAAAATACAGTTTCACCTATTGAGCTGAAATTTTGCAAGTTGTTATGGGACTCAAATGCAATCCAAAAATTGACTGGAGCGAAAATTTATCTTTTTCATATTTTTATATCCTGTAAATAAAGAATAAAATAGTATGTATTCGTACATAATCCGTGAAGTACCTCTTCTGCGCCCATAGCAGCCAGTATTTATAGTCCATAAATCATGTAGGTGATTATCCAACAGTCAACTAACTGTTGCAATAGTAACAGTGTTTGAATTTTGATCCGAATAAGCCGATCTAACCATATTCGGAGAATGTAACAGTTCGTGGCACATAGTAATCGGAGAGCCCTATGAATGTAAACATTCACTCTCTCGTTTGGTACGTGGCGCGAATGCAACATTATCGAGCCATTCGGGTGATTTATGTTTTGCATAAAATTGGTAATAACTTTCATATTTTATGGTAATAGAGCGTTTACCAACCTAATTATAATTGTTAACAATTAGATAAGTATGCAGAAACATTTGAATTAATATGAATTTAAAAACCTTAAATCAGATATTAATAACAGAGTATCAAAACTGAAAGCTAGGAATAAATAGGTTAAAAAAAATTAAACTGTTATACACATCACAGACACAAAACACTGAATTTCTGTCCCAGTAAACACACGATCATATATGATGGGATATAAGAGTACACATGTGGAGGCGATATACGTACATCTTGCATGCAGCCTTATGGCGCATGTACGTATATCGCCTCCACATTTGTACTCTTATGCGCTATCGTATACGAGTTTGTGTTTACTGGGGTATTACCACACATGCAATATTGATAACACAGATAACATTGATAGCACACAACACAGGTGTAGGAGCCGATGATTTATATACAAGACTGTATAGGGACAATAGCTTGCCGGCAAAACAAACGACAGTTATAGAGATGGTCGGGTCACGGGTTTTCAAACCCGAAACCCGACCCGAACCCGAACCCGACGGGTTCGGGTTTGAAAGTTTAAAATATTTCGGGTTCGGGTTCGGGTCGGGTTTGAAGGCTACAAAATAATCGGGTACGGGTCGGGTTCGGGCTTGAACAAAGTCGGGTTTAGTCGGGTTTAGTCGGGTTTGGATCAGGTTTGATGAGAATTGTGAACAGAGTAACAATCTAAATGCTTTCGTATGCATCAGAAACGATGATCGTTCCCAACTCGGGTTTTTCTTTGAAAAATTTTTCGGGTTTTGGTCGGGTTCGGGTATGAACAGCAATAATTTTTCGGGTTCGTGTCGGGTCCGGGTTTGATTTACAATTATTGCCTCGGGTTCGGGTCGGGTCCGGGTTTGAAGAAATAAAATTAGTCGCGTACGGGTCGGGTTCGGGTTTGAAAAATGTCAAACCCGACCATCTCTAGACAGTTAGTAGCCAATCGATCGTCAGGCAATGAAGAACATTTTTCCTTACCGCAACGTGTTCAAAATAAAATTATATGTTCTAGTTTCATTACTAAAATAAAAAAAGTAGTTTTTTGCCTAAATCAAAGTGCGTGAAATTAATTCTGAGGAAAACTTTCAACGGTGATTAAAGCAAAAAGGTGTCACGTGTCGCTATTCCCGTGCATGCTATTCGGGTTAAGGCGAGTGTACTCGATAGTGGTGAAGAAATTGCACTTAAAAAGAAAGCAAAAAACTGTTGTTCGGATCGTGAATTGCACGGAATCGTTCAGATTCTTATTTAGAGCTCCACCACAAAGCCTTCCCAACCCACGAACCGTGGAGAAGAAGAACAATAATCTTCCAGATCATCAAACACCTTCTTGGTTGTAAACATAGCAGAAAACATGGAAAATATTCGCCTCTGTTTCTTGATCAGAATGAGAGTGTGTCAGCGAATTTTACAACTGGTGACACTCAGCAATCTACACCAAACAGTGTGTGGTGTGTGTCTGTCTCGTTTTTGTTCGTGGCTCGTTATCTTCTACGAACGATAAATGTCATGCGTGTTGTATTAATGCAGGCGAATAAATATAATGAACTTATGGCTCGTGTGTCAATGATCGTTAAATTTTCCAAAGCTTGAGTAAAACTATTGATAAACAAACAGTTTACTATTGAAAAACAACTACAAAAAACTTAAACGCTTTCTCGTAAAGCAAAAGTTGATCAAAGTCGTGGGGAAGAAAAAATTAAAGATAACCCCAGAAATACAGAGACTACCATAAACATCTTAATGAATTCCTCTAGGATATTTTCACATTTCTCAAGAAAATTCTGGAGTTCATCCATCTTTCGATTTTGCTAAGATTTCATCCAAGATTTCCGTTTAGAACATTTTCACCACATTCTATTGGTCATTACATTTTTACAAGCTTTCGTATAAAATAATTAGTTGAATTTCTAGTTGAAGCACAGTTAATGAAGTAAAGTCGGCATTTTTTAATTTAAATATAGTGAATTTTCGAACTTTTATATTCAGAAAATAAACATTATTATCACCGAAAAAAAAAGCTCGACTAAGTTATTTTTCCAAGATTCAATTGGGTCCAAAAATGTTTAATGAAATCTTGTTTTTATTTAATGACACGAAAGAGCATGTTACTGCAACTATTTTAGCAATTTTTCCCGCTCAAATAACGGCTACATCATATTTAAACTTTACTTTAAAAATTGGGTCCATAAATGAACCTTGAAACTTTTGATCATGTTTGACGTTCGCTTAATCGACAAAAACACCACAGGGCTTTTAATTTTAATACTGGGGTTGTTCCTATCTGACATTTTGGAAGGGACACGGAAAGCAAAATACACCCAAAATTTGAGTTCAAGCCAAGGAGTGTGACAAAATCTAAAAAAATGTTTTTTGGACTTAAACAAAAGAAAAACATTAAAAAATTGAGTAAACATGTATTTTGGCCTAAACTTAAGCGTTTGGAACTAAAATTGGGACAGGCCTTTAGGACCCTATTGAGTTTTTATAATATTACTAGTGGTCCCGGTAAACTTCGTCTTGCCATCAAGTAGGCTGTTTAAAAACGCTATGGATCGTTCCATACAAAATGACAGTTCCGTTCACTCTCGTTTTTCCGACATTCCCGGTGAATATCTTGGGATTTTTATATACACAAACACGTCGAAAACCTTGACGAACAAAACGGAGAAGGAATCATTCAAATCCGTTGACCCGTTCGTAAGCCATTTCGTGACAAACACCATTCCATTTTTATTTATATAGATTTACACAAAACTATTGAGACCCTTTGAAGACCATCGAGGATCATTCAGTTCGTTCAAATGCAATATCTTGTTTGATTGTACACCACGCGCCTATCGACGTCTTGATGTGGAGTGATGCTAAAACGATACATAAAGCACAGACAAACAGACGTCACACTCTCATCATTGTCCATCGACCACCTTTTTAACGATCGCTTCAAAAATATGGTAGGTGGCCAATCCACCACCCGCAGCGCTCGCATCGTTTTTGTTCGCGTTTGACATTTACACACTACCGCCATCTGTTGGCCCGTCGGCCAAACACGGTGATTTTAGTATTGAGCGTACATGTCCTCGTGACTATGATTTTGACCGAGATTTGTTCTAAGTGTTACGTCTGTTTGTCTGTGCATAAAGCGTTCGTATTGCAATATTTGTTCCACCTTTCATAAGGCAAAATGTATGAAATTCGATGGTCCAGTTCGCTGCGTGTAATTGACGAGAGGCGTGAAGAGCATAACGTATAGATAAATAAGAAGTATGATTTTAAAACGGAAAATTGAAACGGATGAACATTGATGTTATTTTATTATCCTAGTTGCAGTCATCTTCCCAATGTATAACAGGTTATCCACCATAAAAAAATAAGTTTTTCTGTTCTATTCATATTTTTGAGTAAAATCTCACATCTTTGGTTCATTCTAACTTCTGAGGAAGTATTGGCAGCTTTTCATAATACGATAGGGTAGAAGCACCGATTTTGGCCAGCCTAAGAAAAAATACTTGAAAAATTATATGAGGAAGCCCAATTTATCTTGCAAAAACGTCAAATGCCAGCTTTATTTTATTTTATTTTATTTTATTGATGTACAAGGGGGTCAGGGGCCAAGTCTCCAGCATAAGTTTAAAAACTCACACCTTCCATAATACACCGGGGGTTTTGGAGTTTGGGAAATAGGCAACGCAACATCTTTGACCAGAAGGTTCTTTAAGTTTTGCTTTTACTCTAGACTTCCCCTACACGTATGAATGATGCAAGGTCGAAAGAACATGAATCAGTCATACATATAACGGTAGTGAAGTGTTTTGCCTAAGGATATGTGAAATGAGGGATTTTGTGTGGTGTTTTGTAAATCGCTCTGTGGAACAAATTTGTTATTAGTTAAATAATAAGTTCATTTGATTTACCATTCAATTAGTATTCAATGATTACAGAAACTTTATACTTAACAAAGGCGTGGAGTGCAGCAAGCTAGGTGGGCGGATCAAGTACGTATCGATTTGGCGAGCGTGGGGCAGAACCGAGGATGAAGAGATGCGACCGCAAACCGACGTTTTCTCGGCCATTACGCTGCCATGATAAGAGATGCCTTTCCTCTTCGATGAATTATTCCTCGATGCGGGTTAGATATGAAAACAAGGATAAAGAGAGAAGGAATGTTAGTGATTATTACATGCTTTATGGCAGTATTGGCGTACATTGAAGTCATACAAAATTCGCTCTTTGGATTCCCACGATAACAATCCCTGAAACTAATGATAAACAACAAACAATTAATCCAACAGAGCGAGAACCTTGATGTTTCAATGTATGACAATCCAGCTTTATTGCATGTGAGAAGTTCTTGGTGATATTCTCACAACGGCCATTCAGAATGGTTCGACGGATGTAGATAAAAGATCATTATGATAAAATTAACGCGACGACATGTTAGTAAACTCAAAACGGTTAATTTATTTGCAACTGTTAATTTAAATAGTTAAGCTAAGGGTCGGTTATTGCATATAACTTTATAGATAAGCAGCAGTAAAGCACGAACGCGAATCCATCCCATCTTCAAATGCACAACACTTCATTCTGGAATTTTAGAACGTCCATGTTGTAACTTGTTCACACAAGAAATCTGCCTCGACCGAGTTGGCAGAACGCGCCCATACCCCTTTCTGAACCAAAGGACAGGGAACTAATACCATGATACCTTAATTACAAATACAAAAGCTACTTCTATGTTATTTCCACTACTACGCTCACGATAATTATGTTATGATCGTTAGAATAAAAACGATAGAGGTTACTACTACATAACAGAAATACTACCCAAAGAACGCTATTGTCGCCAGTGTTGGTGTGATAAATGCAAAGTAGTGCAAAAATGCGTAGAGGATTAAATAAGTTATTAATTACAGCATTTTGTTCAACAATATTATATTATATTATGAAAGATATTTCAAAATGAAACATTTCAGTAACAGCAGTGCCATCAGTTTTCTAATTATTATACATATATCAGTAACATTACTAAACTATCTCTAACACCGCTACAACCTACCTTACTAAATAACGCAATACCGTAAAATGCCGTAATTCAGAACATTTTGGAATATTTCTCATGCATTACCAGCATGTACAAATAGCGGTATGGACAAATTTCAAAATTTTTCTTAAATTTCGATTAATTTTGGACCAAATATGCGGATTTAGGCGATGCGCTGAATTACGGCACCTTACGGTATTACTAAGGTAATAATTACTACATTGTTAGTAAACCTAACATAAATGTCTATTTTCAATGACCTGTGAGACGCAGAGACCACCCGCACCCACTCTTGCGCCTCGTGGTCTACTGAAAAAGATTTATGTATATTGCACTAATACTACTATTAGGAATAGTGCTACTGATGAAGGTGATCGTTGGTTTCCCAGTCTTGTTAGTGATTTGAGTGTTAGTAGAGACTGGTAGTGAGCCCTGCCGGTCCCTCCAGCATTACGCGTAGTTATCTGGTGTTAGATCATGCGACAGTAACTAGACTCATGCTGAAGGTGTGATAAATCAAGTGTAAAATATATTTAAGCATTGAAACACATTATTTAATTTAAAACTATTAGACTAGCTTACATTTTATAAGTTATAATTACGATTATTTTCGCGATCAATATATTAGTATTAGTAATTTTCACAATATCAACAATATGCAAAAACGTCAAATGCCAGCTTTCAATCCTTATTATGTATGAAAAATATCAGAACTGAGCTGAACATATTTTTCACATAAAAAATTTTGTAGGTTAATATAGGCTACCAGAACCAGTGTCAGCCAGATATTTTGCTTCGATTACTTAAATTGCCAATATATAAGCCTATATCGGGATTTCTTAGATTTTAATTTCAATCACTATTTTCGTTGGAATGGAAATTAATGTCAACTGTACAATGTTTTAGCAGTTTAATTTTGGAAGAAAATATTTTTCTAAGTCTTAATGCTGCAATAAAATAGTAATTATAACATATTATATGTTCTTAGTAACTGAAACTAAGGCTTATTTTGACTAATTATTAATTTACTACATTGCAGTGAAAATATTAGAACAGTTTGTTTTAGAAAATTTGAAGAGTCATCAAAACTTTGAAGAACAAAAGAAACGTTTCAAGATCATTTGAGATACTAAATGAATCATACTAAATTGTTGAAAATTATGGACTGAAATTTAGATGTATTTACTTGCAGACTAGCTTTCTCAGTATAGTACTATAAAAACGACTAATGTTTAAAAGAAACGCAATACATATCTTTTGGAAATAGATCAACAACATTTTGTTTACTTGTTTGATAATTTGGATTTTTCATGAAAATTATTAACTATTTATTCTATTTATTTATGATACTCTTTATTTAGAAAACATATCATTGTTTTGCATTTGAATTAAGTGGTTTTCACCAAACTTAACGTTTATCTCGGGAATCCCAGGATTCCCGGGACGTTAGAGTTTATATCCCGGGAAACGGGAGATCTCGAAATTCGAATCCCGGAATGGACACTCTAATGGCTAATCATATTTACTTTTTACGAGAGTGACACCCTGGCCAAATTAGGTGTATGAGAGTTAATATTACAAGGAATATTAACTATTTTTCTTTTTTTTTTATCAATTTGGACAAGTAAATGAATGTAGTTTTATCATGTAAATGTGCTCTATTGAACACAAAATGTTTCATGCTGATTGGCTATGTAAAACGATATATAATCTACTATAACTAAGTATGCTGTTCCGCTCAAGTAAAAATTCCTGCCCAAGAAATGGTCAAGAAATTTCCTACAGTGGGCTCCATTTGAATTGACATTTCTTTTCAACTGCATACTGCGATCAAAGGAAAATGCTTTTCTTGAGCATTTCTTGCAAGAAATTTCCCACGCATCGAGATAGGCGATTACTTTTCGGTGCTTTTACCCTAATTATTGCAGAACATATCCAACTCAGGGGGCCTTCCTTGGCCGAGTGGTTAGAGTCCGCGGCTACAAAGCAAAGCCATGCTGAAGGTGTCTGGGTTCGGTTCCCGGTCGGTCCAGGATCTTTTCGTAATGGAAATTTCCTTGACTTTCCTGGGCATAGAGTATCTTCGTATCTGCCACACGATATACGAATGTAAAAAATGACAATTTGGCAAAGAAAGCTCTCAGTTAATAACTGTGGAAGTGCTGATAAGAACACTAAGCTGAGAAGCAGGCTCTGTCCCAGTGAAGACGTTAATGCCAAGAAGAAGAAGATCCTACTCAATCTCTGGAGGAATTCCTGGAAAAATATTGAACAGAATTTCCAAAGAAACTTGTGTAGATGTTTAAGAATGACTAGAGAATTGTTCGAAAGAACTGCAGGTATAATTCGTAGATGAGATGTTGGAGAAATTTCTACACTTCTGGGGGAACTTAATGATGAATCTTTGGTCGAATTTATTGAGGAATTTCTGGAAGAGCCCTTGATAGATTTTCTGGAATATTCTTTCGAAGAATTTTGGAGCATTTTCTGTGTTAAATTCACAAAGGAATTCATATGAAAATGACTGGAGAAACAACTGAAAAGATTGGCACAGGTAACCCTTGAGAAAACTTTGTAGGGGAAGAGCACCAATACTCGACCCATCCATATGTTTTAGCCTAATTTATATGAAAATCCGAAAATTGACACAAAATTCATATAGGTCGAAAATAACTCATTTTCCCCTGGGGGTTTCTGGAAAATCTATAAACGATTTTCTTCAAAAACTTTGAAATAAACTCTTGGAAATGTTCTTGGAAGAACTTTTGTAGGAAGATCTGCAAGAGTAACTACTAAAAAATCGGTGGAAAACTAGAATTTAATTGGTGAAAAAACTACCAAAGAAAGTCCTGAAAATTTTAGAGTGATCCCTGTGTAAATTCCTGATTAGATGTTACGGATCAGATTTCACTGCAGGTAAAGTAAAATAGTAAATTTAAGAATCATTTTGTTTAAAAAAAGATCTTACATTAAAAATAGAGACTTGCATTACCAACTCGCTAAAGAGAAACCTGCTACAATCCCTGCAATTGCCGTTCGAATCTCACCTAAATGCGGCACCGTCACCGTGACCTGCTTATTGGTGCCCACTTCCAGCGAGGCAGGCTTGTTCACGTCCACGCTGGCCGGCTTGAAATCGTACTTTATCGTGTGGAAAACGGTCCTCGGCGAGGGGCTGGTAAAGGTCGATCCCAGCTTCAGTTCCCGAACCTCGGAATCCAGGTTCAGACGATTGTCCATCTTCCTCATGGGGAACGGGTATTGCGGGAATCTTCCAGCGGGGAAAACTGTGTCTCCTATCCACTATGATGTAAAACCCGAAACGAAAACCGCACTCAATAGCATTTTAATTGCGCGACAATTTCCGGAACCTGTTGCAACCGTTCTTCCAATTGACTTCTATTTGACGTATTCTATATGCCACAAAATCACAACACAACCAAGGACCTTGAAACAGGAGAACCCGGATCTCCGTGTCAGAGAGGGTCCAACTACACAAAATTTCCCTTCTCCTCTACGCTGGTCACTTCACGCAGATTCGGAGCAACAGGAGGGTGGGGAACAAAATCGAACGGGAACAACACAAACTTCTCTTCTGCCTGCTGTTGGCGAGGCGAAAAATATTACACGCGACACGCGACCACTTCCGGAACAGGGTCGATTCCGAGGGACCCTCCTAGCCAGGCGGGGGGCGAAAAGGATTGGCAAGGATTCGCACTTCTTGGCCAGCCAGGAACAGCTGCCATCTATTTACTTCACGATCACGACCACTGTATTTCTCCTCCAAGGGACGTCTCGTCTGCTACTTTGCTTCTTGTTCCTTGGGAACCTTTCGCACAGCAGAAAAGATTGCTGACATGACACATCGATACATTTCCAAATTGTTCAAACTGGGGCGTGACTTTTAGAATGTGGTGTTGGCGAAGAATGCAAAACACTATCGATCATGGTCGTTTTTGGTTGTGAAATATTGTTTGATCAGAAATATTTTTTGAATTTAATGTGGAAATTTCTGGTATTCTATTCACATAACTATAAACAACAAATTAAGAAGTTCAATGTGAAACATTATTGAACAAACAATTTTCAACGATTGCAACACTTTTCCAAGCATACTTCGAAGAATCATAACAACTTGTGATGGAGAGGAAAGAGAAAGGCATGAATTTTTGACATTTGTAAACGCGGCTGTGTGCAGCTGCCAAACGACATCGAAGCACACTCACACACTCATGACTGCCTGACTTTGAGCTTTCATTGATAAAAGCTTTGTGGGAAAAGCTTTCGCATTCCATAGGGTACCCAGATATGGATAATGTTGTGAAAAATTAAAAAAGTTTGTTAAAATCAAACCAAATCTTGTTGTTGACATTTATGTGATTATTGTTTTAATATTATACATTACATTTATTGAAATTCTCACCAAGAAAACTTAAATTATTAATTATTTATTGATAGGAGTCTGCAACCAACTTTCATAATGAACCAATAAGAATGAACAATCTAAATGCTCCTCATAGCTCTCAAACATCAGTACTGTGTATTTATATGATGAAAATGTGTATTATTCTGACAAATCTGAAATTTTCTTTTCAAATTTGTAAAATATTTTGTCTAAGAAAATTATACCGTTTTTGTCACGGTTCCGTTTTTGTCAACTGAAAATTGCCGATCGTGTAGATAGTTGTTTTGGTCAATAATTGTTCTTCTCAACAATCTTTTGAAATTCAGTTACACATAGAAAATAGTTATTTATGCAACAAGTTGCAAAATAAAGATTTTTCAGCCCGAGTTGTACTGCCCATAACTGCATATATGTAACATTCGACAAAGGTAGGCATTGAGTAAATGGGATAACAATTGTGCATTTTATGGCAGTATGAGAGGAAACTAAAATTTCTAAAAATTACCAGGAACTCAAAAGTGCTTATTTGTGGCTGATATTTTGTACAACTCATATTGCATACTAGGTGAATAGTCAGAAAATAATTCTAATATAAATCTCATTGCTATTACATTACGAGGTTCATTTATAATCTCAATGTGACTGTTATGCGGTTATAATTACCAATGTGACAAAACAAATTGGTATTTTTTTCGAATTTTCTAGAAAAATCTCACAGATTTCAGTAAGTAGATCGAAAGTATTTATCATTTGATGACTCTCCCCGGTATTAACTCCAATTTGTCAAAAATGTCGAATGTGACTGTTATGCAGTTATTGGCAGTGTACTTAAGTGCTACTTTTCAGCACCGTGCCACTACTGAAAAGTAGAACCTTTCAGCACTGTTTCAATTGGTAGGAAAAGTAGGCTAGTATATTGTTTATCTTTTAGATGAAAAGTAGGCTCATATGCAACAGAATTGCAAACATTTTTTTTTACCTTATGTACTGTATTAGAAACTTGATTGGAGACAATTACAAAAAAAAATGTTACACGGCTAATAATATTATTTGTTGAATACAATGGATTTTTTTTTGTTGTAAAAAATATTGTTGATTTTGAAAAGCAATTGTACTCGCAAATAACAAAACATGAAATTGTATTAAAATCAAAATTTGTTTAATTGAAACCGCAAATTATTTTTTGCAATTTCTCATCGTAATAGGCTGTTTTCCATCACGCCAATCTGTCATGAAACGGCCTACTTTCCTGCACTGGAGTACGCAGTGCGGGAATATTCCTTACCTAACTGAAACCAGTGCTGTAATGATTCATTACGCAACGCTTTCTCATTACGCAACTGTTTTGAGTTGCGTAATGAATCATAACACAACAATTCCTCAGAAATTGTAAAATAATGGTGAATGCATTCCGATATAATTTCTGATACCATCAAGTGGTCTTCTACGAAATTGCAAAAAACGTTGTACGTAACTCGTTGCAAAACTCGATTTTTACAGAACTCGTCGTAATTATCCTACTCGGCAAGCCTCGTAGGATAAATTTACGACTCGTGCTGTAAAAATCATCATTCTGCAACTTGTTCCGTAAACTACTATTTTGAATCAAAACTAGGTTGCGTTATGGTAGGACGACACCCCTCAATTTTTAGACTGATTGAATGAATTTTATTAAAATAGAATGTTGAATAGAGATTCATCCAACTAGGTGCTACCCATTAGAAAAATATAAGAAATCATAAGAATCATAAATAAATAATAAATTACTATAACTTGTGAAAACATTGAATTATAATACCAAATTGTGTTTGGATATGCATTAGAATTGGAATTGTATTAAATTGAATTTAGATGATATTTGAATTGAATTAGATTTTGATTGGATTTGGATTGTATTTAAATTGGATTCAGATTGGATTCGGGTTGGATTTGAATTGAATTTGGATTGGATTTGGGTTGGCGTTGGATTTGGATTAGATTAAGATTTGATTGGATTAGTTTTGAAATGGATTTTAATTGGATTGAATTTTGATTGCATTTGAATTAAAGTTGGATTGGATTTGTCTTGGAAATTGGATTGGACTTGTATTAAATTATGATTGTATTTGGATTGGATTTTGATCGTATTTGGATTAAATATGGATAAGGGAAGAACGAGTCATTCGTTGTTGAAATTCATATTAATAAAGTAAAAAATAGGTGTGGATCGAATTTGAACTGGATTTTGTTAGAATATGGATTGAATTTTGAAAAAGTTTTGCATTTGATTTGGATTGGAGTTGGATTTGAAATTTAGATTTGGATTCTTTCGGATTTAGATTGGATTTACATTTGCATTGAATTGGATTGGACTTGAATTGTATTTAGATTTGGATTGGATTGCAGCTAGATAAGATTTAAATTGGAATTATTTTAAACTTCAAATCGTATTTGAATATGGATTAGATTTGAAATGGACTGTATTTGGATACTCTAGGTCAAAATGGATTTTATTTTACTTAATTTGATTAACTTTAGATTGGTTGACTTTGATTTGATTTGGATTGGTTTAGAATTGAATTGAAGTTGGATTAGATTACGATTGGATTGGAATATGATTCGAATTGTATTATTTAAAATTGGATTTAGATAGGGGTTTAATTTAAAATGGCTTTGCTTGTATTTGTATTTAATTGAATTTTGATAATGTTTTAAGTGAAAATGAAAGTTCTGGCTCGTGAGAAGAATGATTGAGAATATCTATAGTAAAAATCCTGGAAAACTAATTGTAATAATTGTTACCAGAAATTTCTTGAACCGTTAGTAACACAAATTGAGCAATCTTCTATAGCATTTCTGAACGAATCAATGGATGGTTTCTTAAAAATATCTACAGCCAACCCTGTATATGTTTTTGGAAAAATTGTCGTGAGCATTCCTGGAAGTAATCCTTGAGAAGTATCTTAGGTATTCATAGGAAATTATCAGAATATTTGGAGGTGGTAATGAATGAATCTAATATCAGTGGTATAGTGCATATACAGAACGAAAGGGATGGTGCTAGCCGGTGATGATCAGATCATTGCTGAATGTCTTAACGATTTTCTGAGCAATTCCTACAGCACACTATCTAGAGCTTCTCGACTGTTCAGAATTGCCGAACAAATTTCTGGAAGTAGTTCTTAATTAATTTCATAAAAATGATTTGATGAACCTACTGGCATCATTTATAAAAATATTTAGAATCAAATAACACGATTTTCAATTTTTTTTCTGAATTGTATAAGAAATTCTTCGCAAGCATCTTCAAATTCTCATGAAAACTTTTGCGATTAGCTGGGTCACTTCAGTGCCGAGAAAAAAAAAAACAGGAATCTTTCCAGAAATTCTGTTTGTGATTTCTCTTCTAATTCTCCCAGAAATTCTTCCAGTGATTTTTCAAAGGATGCTTGTATAATTTCTCCAAAATTTGCTCTAGAAAATCCTCGAGAACTCCAAAGCTACTATGTCCAGTAATTTCCTCAAATATTACCTTGATTTTGTTCCAAAACTATCCTAGAATTGCCTTCAGATATTTTTTCACTAATGCTTCAACCATGTTCTCCTGTTGCTACTCTACGAGATCTTCCAAAGATTTCAACAGAACTATTTCCGAGCAAATCCTCATGGTTTTATTCCAGAGTGTTTGAAAAAAAAAATAGCCTTAGAACCCTGCAAAAATTCCTCCGCTTCAAGACTTTATTCACATTTTCTCATAGAAATCCAAAATGTCTTGAGGGTACTTCGAACGAATCCTTTTATTTTTAGGATTTTTTTTTCCAGAATCTGATCCAAATATTACTCCTGCCTTCCTTAGCCGAGTGATTAGAGTCCGCGGCTACAAGCAAAGCCATGCTAAAGGTGTCTGGGTTCGAATCCCGGTCGGTCCAGGATCTTTTCGTAATGGAAATTTCCTTGACTTCCCTGGGCATAGAGTATCATCGTACTTGCCACACGATATACGAATGCGAAAATGGCAACTAAGGCAAAGGAAGCTCTAAGTCAATAACTGTGGAAGTGATCTTAGAACACTACGCTGAGTAGCCGGCTCTGTCCCAGTGTGGACGTTAATGCCAAGAAGAAGAAGATTACTCCTGCAGTTTTTTCAAACATTTCTTCAAAAGTTTCTCATAAAATTCTCATGCAATCTTCAAAAGTTCATTTAATTTCTCTGGTGTCATCAATTTTTACAATAATTTCTCCGAGCACACACGAATTTATATAGAGATTCTATCTAATGTTTTTTTGAGAATTTTCCAAAGGAATACTACCTGAGTACCGTCAACGTACCAGTACTCGCTCATGTTCCAGTAGCCCGCTCACGAGTTCAAAAAGTAAGGTAATTTGAGTAAATACACAAAAAAATGTCCACAGTATGATTCTATTTGTCGATTAGAATTGTATAGCGGCTGAAGTTTTCAAACTTACTTTGTATAAACTTGTCTTTTTTCAGTGTGAGCGGGCTACTGGAACATGAGCGGAAACTGGTGCACTGATGGTACTATCCCGAGATTCGATTGATTTTTCAGAGTTCCTTGTTATTTAAGGGTGACTTTAAAACTTACACAAATTTTATCAGTGGTTACTCCAAGCTTCTCCTGAAAAAATAAATCCTTGTCATTTCCCTGGGAGAATACCTGAAAAAAAACATTCAAGACTTACTTGAGAAAATTTCAAAGAAATACTGCAGGAATTTCAGTAGAAATATTAGAAGAAATCTCTGGATCAATTGCTGAAGGTATCTTTGTTAGAGGAATCCTACACAAATCCTGCAATCCTAAATAAATCCTGAAACACAATTCTCAAGGAAATGCCTAGAAGTTTCTGGAGAACTTATTTATTGAATTTTAGGGGCCTATTTTATAAGTCGAGTCAAACAAAATGATTCGACTGGAGTCACAGTCGACCAAAAAATTAACTCGACACGGCTCTTTCACTCGAGTTTCTCGACAGTTGTCACTCTATGTGACTTTTGGGGGTAATAACCAGTCCTCTAGAAGATTTAGAGAATCCTTTACTGGAACGCTAGAGAAAAGAGCCGCTACGTGGAAAGAAACCATCATCTCGTCATCCTCGATATTTCATGACTCTTAATAGTTTCTGGGAGAACTCCTCGGTAATTTTAACTGACCATGTGGGGAAGGGATTCGGCATCCTACCCCCAGGATCCGTCGGCCAAAATAATTACTCGCATTTCTTTTCCTGGTTTGTGAATTTTCGGAAGTTATTTGATTCTTGGAAAAATGGGGTTTGCCTCTTTAACACGAGCCCCGCCAATGATCGCCTTGCAGTCCTTTAGAGTTTTATCGTTTTATCATAAGCTAGCTTGATGAGTATGATAGTGGATCCACTCTCAAATGTCGGTAAGGGCCTTCTTTTATCTTTTTCGCCATTTGTCCGTCGTAATCCGTCTTGGTTTAGAATAAAAAAGCAAAAGTTCCTTGATCAATAATAATATTTTTATTTACTGTTTTTTGTTCAGTAGTAAAAACTCAAGTTGGAGGAAAAATGGCATTGATTTGTTTTTTTTTTGTTCTTTCTGTCTGTTTGGGGTGATTTTAACTTGTATACAAAAACGTGTTGTCATTCTTTCGTGTGTCAACCTGTTTATCTTCTTTTAAATAATGTGTTATAGTCTTATCGAATACTATTGGATGTTATCATGCTGCATTTTTCTATATTTCTTAGCCTGTTCGGCTTGTTTTCAAACCAGTTGTGTCACGAAAATAATCACTGTGTTGGGGTTTATTTTATTAAAAGTAGATCATATATCACTGTTACGACAAAAATCGGGCAAGTAGGATAATGGAAACGCTATACAAAAAATCCTAATTTACAAAAAAAGGTGTATATGTAATCTAAAATCAACTTACTTATCGAAACAATTTTTGATCTTTCCCCTAAACATCTTACTTCCAAACAATCCACGCAATTTGACTACACTATAACCATAGCTATCGATCGATCAGAACGACCATACAAACTTAAACACTCGCGTCATATCTATCGGAAATAAATACTTGTGTGTTTTGCTTGGTGATATTGTTGGTACGTCCATTGTTCCCCCTACCAGTGGAGGATTCTGAGTTTTAACTTCGTTTTGTCGCCATTCATTGTCATCTTCGTCAAACTTCAACGTTGGATGGTCGAGCACCCTAAATAAATTCTCCTGTACTTATAGATCTTTGTTCAATTTAACATACACTAATGAGTTTTTTGTTCTTTTCGAATTGGTTAATTCCTTCTACTCTAGTGCATCTCAGTTTCCTTTGCTATGTTCAGTTAGATTCAATAGTATTAGTTGCCGTTCAAACAGTGTTTAAATCTTTTGGGTTTCAATCGATTTTTTACGATCACCTCAATATAGACTGTGTTCATCATGCTTCTCTTCGTTAATAGGCATTGTATTATTACATACTTCTTTTCGTCGCTTACAATCTATTCTTTATTTTTAAGTTCAATTTGAAACGAATACTTTTCTTCTCCATGACCATCTAGATTTAAGTTATATATTACATCTTTGTTTATTTTCATTGTTTTTTAGAAGTCCAGTTAGTGTAATATCATTTCATAGAAAATAATTTTGAAAAGCCAATATTTGTAAAATATTTTAAAATACTGTTTCTAAAAAAGAGTGGATTTTATGGAGAAGCGATTGTTTCAGAGAAATTTTTAAACACACGTACCTAACCTAACGGTCACAATTGGATGATGGCATTTAGCCCCAAAAGTTGATTTGGTTTATTGAAAAATACAATAAGAGGAAACCGACAAGTTAAAACAAAAAACAAATATCATAAATAACATCTTCAGATGGCGGGATACCAAAAAATGAGAGGTTGAGAACACTCATTCAGACCACACGTGCGTATATTGTGTCATCGCGAGTTTTGCCGACCGCTGGACCAGAAACAGTGTTGAAATCTTTATTCGTTATTTGTTGGTGCGAGCGTTGCTGCCTGTGTTCCTTCCTTGAGTGGCAAAACTCTGTGTAACCGCTTCCGAAATTCGGACACTATCTAGGAGCTATTCTCAAAATGGACTGGCATCCGAGTCACGATCCTGTATGGCTGTTATCGATTGTTGTAAGGCATTGGGAGTCAACCACTCTCTGAAGGAAGGGAATAATTTCGATAGCATATAAAATTTTACTTAATATCATATAATAAAACAACTCACTTCGGTAAACAACGTTGCAGGAAAGGTACACAGGAGCTAAAGTGGGCCAGTCGATTTACCCAACTTGGAATTTCCTGTCCGCAGAGAATCTGTACGAAAAAGAATCAATCTTATTAATCTACTTATGTATGTACAGTATTCGCGAAAACATCTGAATCCAGTTTCTCACATTGGTCAACTTAGGGTTCTCTAAACCGATATGCATAGAATTTTTAAACGTTTGGGATGATACACATATGTCACGCCAAATTTCAACTTATTCGAAAATACTGAACGGGTAAAGCGTTACAGCTATTTAAAAGTGGTGCAATTTGATTCCGTACATATTAAATTCTTTAAAATTGACCAATATGTATGAAGATTGAAAAACTCTATGAAGCAAATGTCATTACCAATAATCTGAAACCTAAATTATTCATTCTAAAAAAGTTTATTTTTCTATATTCACTCACCTGTGTGACGGCTCCGGAAAAATGGTTACAGTTGTTGTTCATCAAATGGTACCGATCGCCCCGAAATTGGTTACCTAGCTCTTCCACAATCCGACGGACTTCCTCTTCGGTGAAGTCTGTACAACCGATTTGAATACTCTGCCTGACAACGGAAGAACAAGCACACGTTTAAGATCCATTGCACCTAAATTACTACAGTTTCAATGCTATTTACCGGAATCGAAACTGCTCACCAAGTTCGTCGTGATCGCGAGGGGATATTTCGAACACGCCGGTGAATGGGAAAGGGTGCCCTCCGTAGGCGAACTCGGTTCCGAAAATTTCCACACCCGAGTGGAACACGCCTAGTCCGATTGAGGTTGTATACTCGTTGATCCAGTACTGGAGAAAATTAAAAAAAAAAAATGGTCATATAAGGATCCATTCCGAAGTAAAAGGACAGCTTTTTAAAATTTGATTGAGGTTTTAATAATTGCTTTCAAGTTTTATAATAGCTATCTCCAATGTTTCAATATCAAGCTTTTGAAAGTTATTTTATTAATCGCTTAGATGACTTCATTTGTCGAAAATTTCCTTCAGATTGTTACCAAGCTTTGCTTAGGAATCCATCCAGAATTTCTCTAGGAATTCCTTCAGGATTTTCATGTATGATACCTATAGATGTCTTCAGGAATAACTGCCTCCAAAACTCTTGCAGAAATTAATCAAAGAAGTTTCCTGTTTTCCTGGGATGTATGCAATGAATCTTTGGATGTAGATACATCTTTCATACAACACGACAGTTTATAAGCACGTATAAAATATCCTTTAAAAAAATGATTCATGTGGTTATCGTTATAAGGATTCTACTCACCATATCGTACACGTTGAGTATGACCGGTTCGCGGCTCCCCATCGCTGTCGGCAGCAGTTCGTCGCTTCCGCTATCCTTTGGCACCCCGAGACAGCTGGGAAAGGGCAGATTGCAGGGAAGCCCGTTCGAGAACATCACAACATCCAGCGGCAACGCGAAACGAAGCAGCAACAAAGTTTTAGCGGGTCGGGCCCAGAGTTAACAACAACAGTTGCTTCAGGTGTATGTGTGCTCAATGATTCGGGTGAATCGTATGGGGAGGTATGAATCGAAATGAGTCACACTTGATGATGGTGAGCTATGCGACGCGAATGAGCAAGTCTGAATCGATGATGGCGATCCTTGGGAAGTGTATGCTGACCAGAAGATGACCGATGAATGAGGGGGGGTACGTCCTAAGGGATGGAGTTGTATGTGGGGGACGGAACAATACGATCAACTGGATGATTGTTCTAGCTTGGTATATATGTGTTTAATGGAGGCTAGGCAGAAGAAGGTGGCAACTAAAAGAAAGAGGAAAAGTTGGAAAGAAGGGAAAATAAGTACGGTTTTTATGGTGAGATGGATTCATGGATTCTACATTATATCTAAATACATTCTACGCCAAACTATTCGCTAATGTTTTGTTCAAACTAAAAAAAGGGAATCCTTTTGGTTTTCATATCGTTATCATAGTTTTAACGAACTTCATCTCATTCAAAGTCGGTATTGACCCCGAGTTGGGGTCCCCAACTTTCGCGAAGCTGCGCTCAACGCGGTCACATGGCCGAAAGGAATATTGTTTCGCCAGTGCGCATCGTACCTTCGTGCTGTGCGAATTCTCTCTGCTCTTGGAAGTTTTCTTAAAAACTACCTAAAGCAATAAAACAGTACTTTTCAGTGCTGAAATTAAAAACGGTACTTTTCAGTGCTACTAAAACATTACTTTTCAGTACTATTTTTCACTATTGATCCCTTTACGATCCTTGTTAGGACCCGTGCCTTCGATTTTTCGTTGGACCCGTTGGCGAAAGCTAGCGGTGGTAATCCTTCTTGGACACCGTCTTGGAAAAAAACCTCTCGAAGGTCACGTCTCCTTTCGTTTATTCATCAAACATTGTATCAACAACAAACAAAAGGAAGGGTGAATCTCTGAATTCACTACTTCCTTCCAAAAAAGTGGGCTTTAAAACTGTCAAATGCGGAATGCGAACTTTCTTCCAAGGGTGAAATGAATATTTTTTTTTTTTTTTTTTTTTTGTCGGTAGCGATAGGGGTAGTACTGGGACTCTTAATCTGCCCTAAGCTCCTTCCCAGCATTTGCTTTTATAAGCTTCTATTGCGTTCATCACACAGACGTTCCTAAGCAATGTTGCTCAAATGGTCACTGTGTACCCTAGCAGCGATCAGCCCTTACCGTAGTTTTGCAGTCTAGTACTTTAGACTACTATCAAACTATGATAAGGCCTGAAATGCTACTAGAGTGGTTAAAGTGAAGAACGAAATAGTTTTATTAAAAGGTCCTCATTCCCCATTTCATTTCATCACTCACTATCGTCACTTTTATTTTCGACACTATCACGTATATCACCAATCAACTTTCGTAATACACTTCAGATATACTTTCCATTATATCACTTCTCACATCACACCGTTTTCATATAAATTCATTGTTATTAGCATTTACCATCTATTAGCATTACTAACTAATTAAAAGATATTCAATTATTTTTGTTGCTGTAGAGTCATTACTATTCAAACTACAATTTAGCACTATCAACAAAGTTACAGTAAAACAAAATCACTTCGATCCGTTTTTCGGCACTCGTTGTAATTATTAACACTGTTATCATGCATGTTTGAAGAGCTAGACAATAATGTTTATATTCAGAGAAATGATTGCAAAAGGCATTATGGCCTTTATTAAATTAGTAGAGTTCACTTCATTATACATCATCATTATTATATTTCTAACAAAACTATCAGAATCACTTCCAATTTCATTTTCAAATTTTCATCACCATAGGTTTTATTATAAACACACTATTAGCACCAACACAATCACTAAATTTAATAACAACAAGTGTTACGCGCAGCTCCACCAAACACCCATTCTTATGTTGCATTATAAAACGATTGATCACACGTTAGCTTCGAAACTTAACAACCATTACTGATTAGTACAAAGGATGTTATAGCTCGTGGTAAACGAACTGAACCATCAACAACCAGCACTGGTTTATAAGTAACTAATGAGCCCTGGCGGTCCCTCCGTTCGAAGAGGACCTGATAATATGCCGAAACATATTAACAGATCCTCCGCCTGAATGCAGCCGTTTCATGATAAATCATGAACCGTTAGAGGTGTGCCAAAGTATTGGGAAGGTGATATGTTTCACAGACGGGTATTATTATGGTGCACCTTCTACTTTGGCACCGTCAAACCCTGTGATCGTGGCCAGGGAAGGGTGAAATGAATAATTGTATCGAAATGAGCAATCAGTTCGATGCTCTAGACAAATTTTCCGAACACCAAATCGAAGCAGCCTCTAGCCCAGGCTCTTTGATTCAAGTGAGGAAGCAAAGAGTGCCGCCTATCGTGGTCAGTTGTTCCGAATTTGGGGGATTTAGGCAGGAGATCTTGAACTCCATTAGGGGAATCAAGGTTTCCTTCCAAATCGCAAAGAAAGGAGACTGTCGCGTTTTGCCGGAAACTATTAAAGATCGTGAACTTCTTCTCAAACATCTTGAAGAGAAGAAGCACAAATTTTTTACTTATGACGACAAAACTGAACGTTTGTTCAAAGTTGTCTTGAAAGGTCTCTCAAGTGACTATAAATCACCTGAAGAGATCAAAAATGGAATAAATGATTTACTTGGATTTTCCCCAGTCCAAGTAATAATTATGAAAAAGAGAACCTAATCTGGCATTGTTCGGAAAGGGCTTTCTCAAGAATTTTATTTAGTTCACTTTAACCAAAAAGAACTAAATAATATTAAAACTTTAGAAAAAGCAAAACTTTTGTTTGATGTCCGTGTGACATGGGAACATTTCCAGAAACCTGGAGGAAATTACCAGAATCCCATTCAGTGCCGTCGGTGCCAAAAGTGGGGTCATGGTACAAAAAATTGTCGCATGGATGCTAAATGCATGATTTGCGGAGGTTCTTCTCACGCCAAGGACGTCTGTCCAGTGAAGGAAGATACCACCAAGTTCATATGCTCTAATTGCGGGGCTAATCATAAGTCAAATTTTTGGAATTGCCCTTCACGCAAAAGAGCTCGTGCCAGGCAGATGAAAGATAATATCCGTTACGATAACGGTCGTTTCCGGAATTTGCCAGGTAGAGTTATCGAACAATGCTCATTTTTCAGTTAACGATCGCTTGATCATGAATCATACCCATCAGGAAGATCATAATCATGCTCATTCACAAACTAATTTTAAACCGTCGGGTAGCTGTTCGAATCTTTCAATTTCGAATGTATCTACCCACGGAAAATCCTTTGCCGATATCGTAGCAGAAAATTTGAACTCCCCCCCTGTTCGTACTATTAGTACCCATTCTACTTGTTTCAAATCAAATTGAAAAAAAACCCTACCGCCACAGGTAACTCCGCTTCTTCGTCTACCGTAATGGGAAATCAACAGATAATGTACCCACTTCAAGTGACATGTCTGCCTCTGATTTAAATTTTCTAACTGAACAATTGAATCAAATGATTATTGCATCAAAGCCACCACTATGACTGAAGCAGTCTAAGTAGGTGTAAAATTTACAAATCAAATTGTTATTGGATTACGTTTTTCTAATCGATCCAAATAATAATTTAAATATTTTAAATTGGAATGCTCGTTCTCTGAATGGTAATCGTTATTAACCGTAAGAAATGTTTAATTTTCTTACGGTTAATAACGTGCATATAGCAGTTATTATCGAAACGTATTTAAAACCTGGATCTAAACTCAAATGAGATCCTAACTTTTTTGTTTATCGTAATGATCGACTTGATGGGGCATGTGGGGGAGTTGCAATCATCATTCATAGGCGTATAAAACATCAACTGTTTTCATCATTTGAAACTAAAGTTTTCAAAACTTTAGGTGTTTCTGTTGAAACACAGTTTGGTAAATTTACTTTCATAGCTGCCTATTTGCCTTCTCAATGCACTGGACAGCAAGTCAATTTGCTCCAAACTGACTTGCGAAAATTGACTCGCAATAAGTCAATTTTTTTTTTTTCATTGGTGACTTCAATGCCAAACATCGGTCATGGAATAATTCTCAAAGTAATTCCAACGGCAGAATTTTATTTGATGAGTGCTCTTCAGGATATTTCTCAATTAAATACCCTGATAGCCCTACATGTTTTTTCTTTTCTAGAAATCCATCTACGATTGACTTGGTCTTAACCGACTCTAGTCATCTTTGTAGCCAACTGATTACTCATGCTGATTTTGATTCTGATCATGTCCCTGTTACATTTCAAATATCCCAAGAAGCGATTCTCAATCCTATCAGCTCCACTTTCAATTATTTTCGAGCCGACTGGAATATATATAAAACATTTATTGACTCTAATCTTGATGTTAACATTTCTATAGAAACTAAACTTGATATTGACAATGCTCTTGAAACTTTAACAAATTCCATTGTTGAAGCCAGGAGCGTTGCAATTCCAAAATGTGAAGTAAAATTTGAATCCGTTATTATCGACGATGATCTTAAACTCTTGATCCGTCTTAAAAACGTGAGAAGGCAATTTCAACGCACTCGCGATCCTGCTATGAAAATTATATGGCAGGATTTGCAGAAAGAAATCAAGAAACGTTTTGCTCAATTAAGAAACAAAAATTTTGAAAATAAAATGTCTCAATTGGACCCTGGCTCTAAGCCCTTTTGGAAATTATCAAAAATCTTGGAAAAACCTCAGAAGCCAATACCGGCATTGAAAGAGGAAAACAAATTATTACTAACTAATTGCGAAAAAGCTCAAAAACTTGCTATGCAATTTGAAAGTGCGCACAATTTAAATGTAGGACTTACTAGTCCTATTGAAAATCAAGTTACTCAGGAGTACGAAAATATTCTCAATCAAGAGAACATTTTCGAAAATGCCTGGGAAACTGATTTGGAAGAAGTGAGAACTATTATTAAAAATATGAAAGCTCCTGGCGATGATGGAATTTTCTACATCCTCATCAAGAAACTTCCAGAAAGTAGCTTATCATTTTTAGTTGATATATTTAACAAATGTTTTCAATTATGGACAAATGGAAAAATGCTAAGGTTGTTCCAATTTTAAAACCAGACAGAAATCCTGCAGAAGCTTCTAGCTATCGTCCAATCAGTTTCCTTCCTCCATCAGTAAACATTTCGAAAATGTTATTTTGAACAGAATGATGGCCCACATCAACGAAAATTGAATTTTTGCCAATGAACAGTTCGGATTCCGCCATGGACATTCGACCACTCATCAACTTTTACGTGTAACAAATTTGATCCGTTCCAACAAATCAGAAGGCTACTCTACTGGTCTTGCTCTTCTAGACATAGAAAAAGCATTTGACAGTGTTTGGCATGAAGGTTTGATTGTAAAATTAAAAAACTTTAATTTTCCAACATACATTGTTAGAATAATCCAAAGTTATCTGGCAAATCGTACATTTCAGGTTAATTATTAGAACTCTATAATTTGAAAGACTTCCTGCAAGAGCTGGTGTTCCTGGGACCAATATTATACAATATTTTCCAGAGGCGCGTCCACATTCAAAACCATGGGTAGGACAAACGTTGGCAAATGTTTTGTGCACAGTGAAGCTAAGAAAAAAATCAAACCCTATGGAAGCCTAGACCGGAAATTTGAAGGGCTCAAACGCAAAGGGGTGTAAGAGTCTTATTGGTCGGTTTTGAGTTAAGGATTCTTTTGTTTCCAAGCGTTCTGACTATGTTTTCAAGTGATTTTTAGGCTCAACAAAAGAAGTAACATAATTCTCAGAAGTCTGGCTTGTTTTTTTTTAACTCACATACAATTTGTATGCCTTCCGTAGCCGAGCGGTTAGAATCCATAGCTACAAAGCAAAGTCATGTTAAAGGTGTCTGGGTTCGAATCCCGGTCGGTCTAGGATCTTTAAATAATGGAAATTTCGTTAACTTCCCTGAGCATAGAGTATCATCGTACCTGCCATACGATATCCGAATGCGAAAATGGCAACTTAGGCTAAGAAAGCTTTCAGTTAATAACTGTGGAAGTGCTCATTCACTTAGCTGAGAAGCAGGCTCTGTCCCAGTGAGGACGTTCATGCCATGAAGAGCCATGCCAGTCGTTACCACAAGACTTAAAAAGCTTTCCGTTCTTACAGGGCTGGTAGCAACTGAGTGCCTTATAAAAAGAAAACTAGAGACCTCTCTCCTGAAAAAAGAAAACTGAAAGTAACCAGAAAGAGGCCGGAAAGAGTCTAAACAGGAACCATGAAAACAAAACGAAAGCTAATAGGAGCCTGGAATTAGGAGTTTTATTCTTCATTGCATCAGATCAGATCATATCTAGGAATTTCATCTGAAATTTATTCAGATAAAATGTTCAGACATTACTCGGAAAATTCCTAAAGGAGTTTGGAAAACTTTTCTACGGAATATCTTCAAAAATTGGGTTTCAGAAGCCTCACCTGGATACTCCAGGAGAATCACAGAAATTGGATTTCTCCAAAGATTGTTTCAGGTATTATCAGAATTCCACCAAATTCCACTTAGTGATATTTTTCAAAAAACTCATCTAAGATTTTATCCAGTAATTAATCCATCGATTTTCCTGGGACGTCCTCCAAGGTTTCCGGTTAGAACATCTTCTGAAATTCAATCAATAACTTCTCCAGAAATGCCGCAAAGAATTTCTGTGGATTTCCTAAAAAATGTCTTTCACAATTAATATAGAATTTCAACTAGGGATTTCTCTGAAAAAACCTTCAGCAGTTGTTCCAGAGTTTCCTTTTAAAATTCATGCAGAAATTCTTCCTGTAATTCTTTGAAATTTTCTCAAGTTAGTCTTAATTGTTTTATTTTCTAGGAATGTTTTCAAGGAAATGTCAAGGTAATTTTTCTGAAAAATAATCCGTGAGGCACTTCTTTTAAAATCCTGAAGTAACCTCATATAAAACTAGTGGAATCACTTTTAATGAACAATCGCTGAATCATTCTAGATAATCAAAAAAATTCAAATGAATCTCGGGATAGTATTTCGCAGGATTTTCTAAAGGAATTTCCCAAAAAAAAAACATAAAACAGAATCTCTGAAGAAGTTTGTGTAGGAATGATAGGGGGAATTATTGGGAAAATTGTTGTAGTATTAACTGGTGTGTAAACCTTAAAGAACCTTTATAGATTGCATGGGATTTTTTGAAATACTAAGACAAATGTTATGAAACACGGCAGGAGTAAAACTAAGGTGAAATAACGAAGAATTCCCTAGAAAAAAAATTTGAAGAATCTCTCAAGGAATTTTAGATTTCAAGGACGACTCGTAGATGAATTCTTGATGGAAAGAACAGGTGAAGGAATTCTTGCGTGGTTTGTTGAAAAACCCCTCAGTTATCTTATTTCAAAACTCTGAAATAAACCTTTGAGGATTTCCTCGGGAGAAATTCAGTAGAAATCTTGGGAAGATCTCCTAGAGTAACAACTGGACAATTCAGTTGAAGGATTAGTGAACAAATATCTGGTGGGAATCCTAGGATGACTTTGAAATAAACAGAGGAATATCTGAGGAAATTATTGGAAGTAGCTGCGCTTTGATTTTCTCAAGGATTTCCTGATTCTGGAGAAATTCTTCAAAGCATGTTTTGAAAAATTGGTAGAAAATCTCTAGAAGAATTTCTGGAGAGATCCCTTTAGGAGACCCTGAAAAAATCTAAATGAAATAACAATGATAATTCCTGAAGCTTTTCCTCAGGGAATCTAAGACGAAATCCTTGAATAGCCTGTTAGACCGTTAGACGTTTTAGTCTCTGGAGCGTGTGCAATTGTGCATCAAGATTCAATGCAAGCAGAATTAGGAAAAAAAGAGACTTTACAGACCATTTTGGTTAAGAATTTTTAGAGACTTGCATTAAAATAGAGACCACGTTGATTTGTGTAGTTGTTTTATTTTTTTACCGTAGTGACCCGGCTGCTAGCAACAGTTTTCAAAGGATACTGAAGATTATTTAGAAATGTTTCATCGTACAGAAACTAAATCAAATATTTTAAGGAAATTTCTTAACCAATACTGCTGAAAAAGCTTTCTGAAAATCGCCATAATCTACTCTAAATATGTTTATGAATGATGCCACAAATATCAGTGTGAATTTGATCAATCAATCGATCAATCGAACTAACTGTGGGAGTTCTATGTATAGGCCTTGAAAACCGCCAAGAGATTCAGCAAAACTTTGATAATTTACTATACAGAAAGTTCTCAAGAATAACTTTCAGGAACGCTCATGGCAATTGGTCCCAAAACATTTACAGGGTTGGCCGTAGATATATTTTTGAAATCATCAATAAATTGTTTTTTTTTTTCAGAAATACCAAAGATGATTACTCCATTTTGTTTTTCTAGTGTTTGAATAAGATTTTTGTACCAATTTTTACAGTTAGTTTCCCAGGATTTTCACCCTAGATATTCTCAATCGTTCTTCACACAAGCTTGTATTGTATTGAATAGATGATAAATAGTCCAACCCCCTGAAAAAAGCGCGAGTTCTTGAAGCCAACCACCATCTGTGTGGCGCTAGTGCTGGAGTAAACAAATTCGCCCACGCAAACTAACACAACTATCAGGAGGATTAGTGTTAGCTCTTCCTGATAGTGATATTAGTGGGCCTGATCAAGTTCAGTTGGGCTTAACAGCGTGTGAAATGTTTGTCCAGAATTTAGGTTTTGCCCTCATTAAACCCCGCGCGGAAGCGACAAATGTCGTATGAGGAAAACATTATACTATTGATAATCGTTTATAGTTGTGCCTAATAAAATGTGGCTAGATTATCTAGCAATTACAGAAAACTGGATAAAGTAATATGCACTTAACACCAGATTGATAGGTGAAATGTGAATGCCGCACTCGAAAACGAGTGTGTCTCGTGCCTAAAACGGTATTTTTGACGAGCTGTCAAATCAGCACCTTCTCCAGCACCAAATTTTTGGCTTCACTCTAGTTTTTTGTGGATGACAGCCGTTTCAGTCCTGTGAAATAATCAAGCTTTCTGCTGATCTTTGTTGAATCGTGGGTAGGACAATCCTTTGACTGTCCTACCCAGTTGTTTTTGTGGGTAGTACATGTCCTACCTGTCTACCCACTTCCCGCGCCACTGATATTTTCACATCTGACTTACCTGAGTTACCTCAGGGATGTCAAAAATCCTTGTTTGCGGATGACACAGGCCTCTCCGCCAAAGGACGAAGCCTGCGTGTCATCTGTAGTCGATTGCAAAAAAGTTTGGATATTTTTTCTTCATACTTGCAGAAATGGAAGATTTCTCCTAATGCTTCCAAAACTCAACTAATAATATTCCCACATAAACCAAAAGCTCTTTATTTGAAACCTTCAAGTGGACATGTTGTCACGATGAGAGGGGTTCCAATAAATTGATCAGATAAAGTTAAGTATCTAGGGCTCATGCTAGATAAGAATTTAACTTTCAAAAATCACATTGAGGGCATTCAAGCCAAATGTAATAAATATGTAAAATGTCCCTATCCCCTTATTAATAGAAAATCAAAACTTTGTCTTAAGAACAAGCTTTTAATATTCAAACAAATTTTCAGGCCAGCCATGTTGTATGCTGTACCAATATGGACTAGCTGTTGTAATACCAGGAAGAAAGCTCTGCAAAGAATTCATTTTCATTTTCATTTTGCAGCGTTTGGTGGGGCAATGAGAGCGCAAGTCAGTCCAAAGCCGGGGGAAGGGATAGGTAATGGCCGTAATAGTCTATGCGGACCACTTGAACACCATCGGAAAGGATAAGAAGGGTTGGGGTAGGGTATAGGGAATGGAGAAGACTTGACACAGTAATGCGATTAATGCTGCAAAATGTAAATGTGCTGAAAGCAATTTAATTTGAGTTTTGAAGTTAGATTTGACTTATTAAAATTCCAAATAGATCGGCCATTGTACAAGTAAGAAAGAATATGCTGATCGCTTTCTAGAAATTTTATAAACAACAAAATAATAACAATATGAGAGTGATGCTAAGGGCTGCTGATGGCACAATGCGACGCTTTAGGAGATTTTGATACTGATTGAAAATTACTATACAGAGCGCAGTTCAATCGATGGTGATAACTTTACAAACTTTATCTGTTTTTGCACTGATTGACGATGCTGATTTATATAAAAATATTTGATATTATTAGTTCATTTGTTTGTGTGATCTAAGTGTTAATAATGGAAAAAAATTACATACCCTTTATAATAATACTTCCCTGATCAGAAATATTATATTTTGAGCACCCTTTTCGAAGCTATTCTATCCAGGTATCCATGTACTGCTTTCAATCCTGAAATTATTCTTATTTTGCATGCTCATGCATTATATTAGTGATGATCATAATCATGCAACAGATAAGAAGGAGAGAAAAAGAGAATATAGGAACAGTGATTAGTAATGAGTTAATTATGTAGTTTTGTTAGAATTATAAACAATTAAACAGTAGTAATGAATAGCTTTTAAAATGACTTTGCAGCATAGCTGAGCCTTTCGGATCGTAAGACCGATGTATAAAAATAGTTTGTTTCGAAATTGTCCGCGTGGTCTTCTAGTGCCCCTATTAGATAAGAATCAGTCATAGACATACATACCGAATGCTCGCCATGACCCTATGACCAACATTTGTATATGTATAGCCTTAGCTGATGTGGCTTTTCTAATAGGTAGTTCTTTCACTCATTGATTGTCTTCAAAACCTTGTCAAGTATAGAAAATTGATTTTATTTCATTTATTACTACATTGAAGCTACATTGTTCTTATTATGTATTAGGTATTATTTTATGTTTTTATCACTATTGATATTATCAAGGCCAAAATTCCCAGTGAGTGAAGAATTTTATAGTACTAGAACACCATAGAAGATCGCTAAACATTACCTAATCATGGAACGGCTTTTTGCTCTATTATTTTAGGTAGATGCTATTGATCTCCCTTTGCTCCTATCCGCAACCCGGTGCACGCGCCCTGTTGGTTTTCGAAAACCTCGTAGAAGATTACAAACCGTCAATGGCATTCCTAATTACTACCCCACATTGCACATTCAAGGGTCTGATTGTGCTCCTAACCTACCCTCAGTTGGTAATCTTCTCGCCAGTTTGAAATTATATTTTCCCGAAGTAATTTTGATGAGTGATAGCCTAGTGCAGCCCAACTGCATAGTACAGTAGTTTAACCAGAATTTTTAGGTCAGAAGATAAAATCTAAATTTTGTAATAAAAAGGTTGCCATTGCTTTGAAATTCACCCAACATCTAATCAAAACTACTAACAACAGCGATCAATTATCAAAATTCATCGCTCCCTGGAAAATATAATCCCAAGCCCAGGGAAGAAAGCTCTGCAAAGAATTCAAAATAAAATTTTGAAAATGATTCTGAAGCTTCCTCCCTGGTACAGTACCAATGAGTTACATAGAATATCCAATGTTGAAACATTGGAACAAATGTCAAATAAAATAATTAATAATTTCAGGCAAAAATCGTTACAATCTTCTATTGCCACGATTAATGCGTTATATGTTTAGGTTAAGTTAGGTTAAGTGTATTCAAAGCGTTTTTTTTTTCTCTTATAAGCAGGTGAAATCAACTCACCTGTAAAAAATCTGAACTGCTACGGCAAATGAAATGTAATATGTTGTTAACAAAATGTTAATAAAATCTAAATTTGTTTTACCCAATTAGGATGATAGTGTTAACATGATAACACAGAACACCTAGATATTATAAATGAATGTAATGTTTGGAATAATACTAATAAAGAAATAAAAAAAAAATTGTTTCGCGAGTTTGAAGACAACACATCAAAAAACTTGTGGCTGCCACGCCAAAACACGCTTCTTCTAATTGGCATTACGTCCTCACTGGGGCAGAGCCTGCTTCTCAGCTTATGATTGTACTTATGAGCACTTCTACAGTTATTGATTGAGAGCTTTCTTTGCCTAAGTTGCCATTTTTACATTCGTATATCGTGTGGCAGGTACAATGATACTTTATGCCCAGGGAATTCAAGGGAATTTCCATTACGAGAAGATTCTGGACCGACCGGGATTCGAACCCAGGCACCTTCAACATGGCTTTGCTTAGTAGCCACGCCAAAACACGCCTTCTATCCTGATTTCACCAGATCCAGCCAGCTCGCCATTTTCAACTCCGCTGTTGTACACAACTGTTAACACCTGAATGCGGCAAGCCTGAACACATTGCCTGTCGCATTATGGGAGTCCTCGAACCTCACATTGATTTCAGAGTCAAAAAAAACTTTCATGGCCTTCGGTCAATGCCGGCGAACCTTTGGTAAAACTTGTGGCCTAAAACCCAAGTATTTCAAAAGGATTTACATAACAGTTGTTCGACCAATATTGGCATATGGATGTCTTGTGTCTTGGCAAAAGGGCGGAGTGAGAACAATCCAATCAAGATTGGGCCATCTCCAAAGAATGTGCTTTATTAGTACTGGATCCACTGGAGAAAAATCCAGTGAATCGTAGATCTACACACACTTCGTTGTTTCCACTTTCGGTGATTTTTTTTGTATGGTATTCAGTTGGATCTGCCTGACAGCTTAACTTGTCAAGGCTGAACCCTCGGTCTGGCTTTTGCCAAGTTTCCCCTCTACCAGGACCAATACACAGACGGACTAGGCAATGGCGCCCACATGAACACTGTTTTTTTATTAGTATTGTGACGTGAAATACCCATATTCCTTTGCTTCTGAGAAAAGGAAGCATTGTGAAAATCAGCAGCTCCATCAGAATTTGTTTGAAATAGTAGTGTAGTAGTGTCATTACTAATACTGTCTAGTCAAAATGGTTTTGAATAATTTGTCATTTAAGTGCTATTCTGATTACTCCTGTCTTTTACGTAAGATTAGAGGCTTAAATGTCAATTGTCGTGAAGTCTTAACAAAATTAGGCTGTGTAGTAGCAGTTCTAGTTAATTTAATTTTTTTATTATTTAAAGTATTTATTGGTCATTACGTTCATATAAAGAAAAAAGTCACTTTCCTTGTCTGTTCAACAATTTCTCGAACCTAGCAAGTGTACCCTAATGATCGATCTCAGCGTCTTACTTTCAATAGTCATTATTATAGTGAATATTTAAGAGTAAAGTTACCTTAGGCTTCTAAATTTTGCGAAAATGAAGCTGGAATTAAATTATTTATACCGTTGTTACAAGAGGTATTTCTTTTTATGGCAATGTAAAAACCATATTAAAATAAGATTGTCGCCACTTATTTCTACTTAGTGAATCTACTAGTCATTTTCCTCAGAGTAATATTCCCTACGTCGTACATGATAACGATGTATCTAGCTAGCTAATAGCAAGAGTGGCTACGGATCATTCAGGTTAGCAAAAGGCAAACTGATCGTCACCAATAGTATTAATGTCCACTTCGAATAGATTAATTATTTGAAGAGGAGAGCTAGGAGAGGTTGGTCGCGTACGGTTGTGTTTCTTCCACGCTCCCAAGTCCAATCAAGTTTTTGATTAATTTCGGTCGAGTTCGGTCGTGAAAAGTGCGTGAATTGTGAAAGTGCGTGCGGAATTACCGCAATTAATTGCCGGGTGGTTCGGAATCGCGGATTTGAGCCGGAAAAAGTGAATGTGAAAGTCAACCATTGTTTGCGATTCCCGCAGTGAGTGAAAAAAGCAGGAGGAAAAAAGATTGCCGGGGAGTGTATCCGGGACGTGGTCGGGGCCACCCCGGACCTTGCCTTTCCTTGCCTGAGGGTGGGGAAGGCCAAAAGTGCCCCACGGGGCCAGTGAAAACGGCGGAAAAGTGAAAAAGAGTGAAAGAAAACTAAGGGCAGTGTAAACCTACAAAAGTGCGGTTAGCGTGGGTACTCCGCAAGTGGGCCCACGAAGAAGAAAAATCTTCCGGACGATTCCGGAAGATTGTTTAGTGCTGTGGAAAGGGGCCCAAGCCCACAGATTATTTACCCTTTGGAGAGATTAGTGTGCGGCCAGTGAAGGGGCCATCCTCGGGGCCCTGTAAAGTGACCCTAACCCGGGAGCCTCAGCTACCCCCCCCCCCCCCTCAAACACCAACCCACCACCCCTTCCACCCCCTCACCCCCTCACCACCCCTCAACCCCCACATTACATCCAGGTATTTATTATTATTTATTCACCTATTACCATTTGAAACTAAATACGTGCCAGGGTCGAAAATTTAATTTTCGATTCGGGAAGTGTAAAAACATTTCATATATCCATTTGATATCTGGGTGTTTTTATGCGGGGCTTACTGTATATGAAAATGACCTCAGAATGTGTGTGTATTTACTGCCATTCTTGAAATGGGTCGTTGGAATTTCAGTAGAGCTATCACCTTTCATCTCCCGGGCTAAAATTGTCTGCAGATATAAAGATATCGAAGGGTATCAAAAATACATGCATACAATTTTCTTCCATAAAAGCACTGCCGGTCAGTGGGAGGTGGATTGTATACACACACACACACACACACACACTTCGAATAGATTAATTATTTGAAATGGGCATCAATTCTATCAATGACGCAGAATGTCCGTTGGATCACATCCGAGATATTATTGCATCTATGCCATATGAATTATGACGCGGCTTTAAGCAAAAAAATGCCAAAATGTGATACCACCACTACAGATTACGCCTTTGGTTTCCATCATATGGGCTGATGGATTATGCCCTCCCATCGCGGCAAGGTCGCATAACCAAGGGGAGGGAGACAGTGTAACTGATTTGCGTAATATTAAATTTAAATTCCATTTCTGTGAAGTTTTCGTGGAAATCAAATTCTCATGTTTGAAGACATTCTGGCCACAGCTGTTTTGCTCTTGTCTAGATTCGAGATATAACTTTGAATTTTTGATAATTATATTTTAGATCTTGAAAAACACAAAGGTCGCATATCAAATACAAAGAGTGATTATTATAGACAAAATCATAAAATACCTATCTATAAACAAAAGAATGATTCCGATTACTCACGAATGGCAGGGGTTGTGGTGGTGGATCGAATCTTTCCTCCTTGTTTTCCTCTCGCGCAATCACCAAGATTTTCAAAACAAAGCTTATTGCTCAACGCAGGAAGTGTTGTGGGTATCCAAATTGCCTACGGATCTCGCCTTCGGTGCCTACTAGGATTGTGGGGGAGGAGTCCTCTTCTGATCGTCGCAAATTGTGGTTGCTTGGATGGTATCCCCTGAGGGGTTTTTTTTTCTCGTCGTACGAAGAAAAAAAAACTAATGAAGACTGGATGATGTGTTCTCGCTAACTACTAGATATTGCTGATTTTTCGGAGTTTCTGCTGCTGGATCATTACTGCCTTTTGTTGCTTCACATGTAACGAACTTGTCTCTGGTCAAGGGCGAGATTCTTAGGTACTTGTGGACACGATTAAAATGCTTAAAAACTAAAAATCTGTCGACATTGGCTGGGTAAAAATTTTCGACACACAAAAATTTATCTCCTCCTTCGACTTCGTTTTCTTTTTCTTCGCACACTGCGATGCGAAAACGAGCGATTGTCAAAAAAGGTCCATTCGTCAGGGGTGGGACAGCAACACGGAAAACAATCAGCAGCATTTCTGGAATACTTTTCCATACAGGCGTAAGACACCTCGCAAACAATGGGTGATATGAATAAAAAACGTTGAACTTCACTTTAGAGTGGTTCAAAAAATCGTTTTTGCTCCACACTGCTCATTCGATTCTAGATCAAATTCTGAGTGTCCTCCCAAAATTTGAGCTCATTTGGATGAAAACTGAGACTGCACAAGCCCTTCAAAGTTTATATGGGAATTACTATGAGAAAAGCAACCAATTCATTCAATCGGTCATACTGTTTGCTCATGTGCTCTTGGGGATTAAAACTATGTTGATACTTGAGATACAATAATCAGCTACAACTTTGCCGAAGACCGTTTTTAAATCGAACGCCCCAGTAATTAGTTATTGATTTTTGAATGAGTTGTACAACTTTGGCTCTAATTATTGGGCTGTTCTGCAGGCATCACTGGATATATGCAGTAAAACATAGTAGCCATGATTTGTGCGTGCTATCTTTCGCGCCAAGTGCAGCAATGTTGCCTGTTTAGAAGTTAAATGAGGACTTCTCAAGAATTTGTGACTGGATATAAATTAATAACTAATTACTGAGGCGTCCGATTTAAAAACGGTCTTCGGCAAAGTTGTAGCTGATGAATGTATCTCACAGTATCAACGTAGCTCTAATCCCCAAGAGCACATGGGCAAACACTATGACCGATTGAATGATTTGCTTTTTTTTAATTCCCATATAAACTTTGAAGGGCTTGTGCAGTCTCAGTTTTCATCCAAATGAGCCCAAATTTTGGGAAGACATTCAGAATTTGATCTAGAATCGAATAAGTGGAGTGGAGCAAAAACGATTTTTTGAACCACTCTACTATACATGTAGCATCTACTCAAAAACAAAATCCACACTCAGAAATAATAATAGTCACAGAATTACTAAAATTTATGCATTAATGACTATTTTCTATCTGCCTCTCTTTTATTCTGCTGTGAATTTCTACACTAAATGTCATTTCGCCTGTGTTGAAGCTTAGCGATGCTTCAACCCAGGTGAATTGACAAATATGGGAAGTATGCACTTCAACAGAAAAGTAATCGCCTATCTCGATGCGTGGGAAATTTCTTGCAAGAAATACTCAAGAAAAGGGTTTATTCATATATTTCATAACGCTAAAAACGGCCATTTTCGACACCCACCCATCCCCTTGTAACGCTTTTTGTATGAATATTTTACAAGTTTTGTATGAGCCGTAACATCACGAGGACACCCACCCACCCCCTTCAGCGTTATGAAATTTGTGAATGGGCCCAAAGCGTTTTTCTTCGATCGCAGTACGCAGTTGAAAAGAAATGTCAATTCAAATGGGGCTCACTGTAGAAAATTTCATGACCATTTTTTTCCGCAGAAATTTTTACTTTTCTTGAGCTAAACAGCATACCTAGCTATAGGAATAAAAATCCCAGGAGAATGAAAGAGAGGCAGATAGAAAATAGTCATAAATTACTAAAAATTAGTAATTCTGTGACTACTCGTGTTTCTGAGTGTACACTTTTGGTATGAATAAAAAACTTTTCGAACATAGTACTTACTACTTTTGAACATGAGCAGTGACTGAAGCTGCACGTTAATAAATTTCCATTCAGAATGCAGAGTGATTCTGCACGTAAAGAACAATCTATTCAGAGTGACGCTTAAAATTAAAACAATCATGCATATAAAGGAAATGCATGGAATCTATTCGATTACATGACAATTTGCACAAAATCATGAAGGTGCTGTAATTTGACAAGATTTGTAGTGTAATTTTGCGATTAGTCTGGTATTCTCTTTATGTCTATGATTTTATGATGATGGTACATTAAAGTATTTTCTGGGTGGTTTTCGGTCATCGCCAACGACAGTGATTGATGTTTTTTTTTAATATTAGCTTAACACAGGGGGTGAGAAACTCGGCTCACTGTGCCCGGCACACTTTTCGGCACAGCACCGCACATCTGGGCACACTTCCTATCTTTTTTTTTCTGCAGGATTAGATTATGACAGCTGAAACTTTGTTGTTGTTCGCCCTGGCTCAACAAGCTTGTTTGAGCCGAAACAAATCGCAATGAACACTGCCATCGAGAACGAGATATTCAAAGCAAATAGCTTCCTAAACATTTCCAAAATCTTCTGTCTGAACAAAAAATCCAGGTTGACCAGCACTTTGTCAAGTAAGTTCTCCTTCCTTAAGGTCCATTCACAAATTTTATAACGCTGAAGGGGGTGTGTGGGTGTCCTCGTGATGTTACGGCTCATACAAAATTTGTAACAAAATCATACAAATAGCGTTACGAGGGGGTGGGTGGGTGTCGAAAGTGTCAATTTTTGGCGTTATGAAATTTGTGAATAAACCCTTAGAAACATGACGATCTATTAATATTCTTTCAATTCGCAGACTATGAAACTTCATAAATGCCCATCGGAGCTTTCCGAGTTGGTCAATCTCCTGCTATACCATCCAATGGAAGGGACCGTCGAGGGGACCATAATTGACGACCAACGATCGTGTTACTCCATAAGCATGCTACTTACTGAAGAGAATTTGTTGAAATCTTTGCATTTATTCATTTCTTCTCGAACTTCCTCGAATATTTACTATAGACCTCTCGATCCGTTAATGTAGAATACTAAAATCCTAGATATGTACATATATATTAATTTAAGATTTTCTTTTTTTAGATCGGTACGAAAAATGAACGGGCTCTGTTGAAGCTTCCCAGCCATTATGTTCCATCATTAGAATAACTGTTCAATGCAATAAAAATGTTATAAGTGATGCAATAAAATAATTGATGATTTAAATGACTCTGTACTGATATTTTTTGTTTGAAACATATCTAATCTTCATCCCATTCAACAACTTTTTTTGCTGTGTATAGAACAAAAATGTGTGTCCTTATTTCTGTCGGATCCATAATATAAGCCATTTTACGAGATAGTCGGTTGACGTTTTCTGGCGGGCCGCTCATTGTTATTGTTTTGAAAATTAGCATGATATGTGAATGGCGCTGGTAACGTTTTTGTTGGTGATCACATTTTCATCTCTTTCTGGCTATTTTTCTACGCGGTTACATGTCTGATGTTACCAGTAAATAGTAAAATTCTTCCCTGGCTGCTGATTTTTATTTTACAGGGGAAGATTGAAAAGCTCGTTGCATGCCATTATTGAATGAGCTCCTTCCAAATGTGGCGCTAGAAGAAACGTAAATAAATGGGCCCGCCAGCAAGCTTCAAAGCTGGTAAACAAACAAAAAAACATATGATTCGATACGTCTCATAAAATGGCTTCCCGCATAGAAATGTACCATTATTGAAACGATTTCAACATTAACGTGAAAATAAACGGTAAAGTTACCATAACCGAATATGGTACTCATATAGTCAATCGATTATGGTAAAACCACATCCCTACTTCACCTTAAACTGCTACCATTCTGAGTATTGAACACGTATAATTTCTTACAGTGCACGAATTTATGAACCATTATCAACAATATTCTAACCACAATGGTTACTGTTCTCGCGACCACATCAGAGAGGCGTGCACGCTAAGAAAATATTATGCTAGATGGCTTAACTACCATTCTAAAACCATATTCGGCCTATTCACTCATTGCTATGCATTTTAGCGTATTAATCTTGGCTAGTATAAAAGGGTTTTATATTGGTAAACGATTAATCAGATATTATGCATTTAATGCTTAAAATCCTAAAACCCTGTGCTACACTGAGATTAAATCTCCATTATTTTTTATGTGCGAATAACATATAAAATGGTTTCGAGGGCTTCAAATTGTATTTTATGTGCAGCATTTAAATGCTATTAAATTACAATAAAATTTAATGTTTTGTCATATATTGTTTACATGCTCCGCTCATTAATACAAATGAATTGCATTTAGAATTCAATTTCGTATTCATATCTTTCAACATGTGGGTTATGCGTAACTGCTAACAAAAAACATGTTTGCAACTGCTCGGTAGTAATCGATGATGGGCTGTTTTTCTGAACGAATGGTAAATACTGTCTAAAAGTTGTACCAATTAACGTGAAGATGCATCGAAGCCAAACCTCGAATTTTCAAGAGCACAAATCTAGAGGACCAGACAACCGTTTGTGCTGAAAATGCTACTCACTGGTCACTAGCTGGTGGTGACCAATCGATTAAGTTTTCAGCTCAAAAGGGTGTTTGGTTCTCCAGATTTGTGCTTTTGAAAATTCGAGGTTTGGCTTCGATGCATCTTCACCTTAAATCGGAAATATCCATTCATAAACAGGACGTGACCAAATGCTGTACTAGAAGTGGTGCCCAATCTGAAATCAAGTGGGACGGACCTGGTATGACTGGCGTAGAAACAACCTTAGGACAGCCGGAAACTGCAATCCTGGAGACAACGGTAGACAATTCGAAGACTCCGATCATTACCCGAATCGCTGTACCATCAGCAGCAGGAACGTGGATCAATCTTGACATAGCTAAACATGTACCTAATGACTATTATATAATTCAGTTTAAAGATAAATCTACTCTTTTGCTTTTTGTTTTTTTTTTTTTAATCATCGAAGAAAAGCAAACAAATAGAAAATAATGATAAAAGTAAGCCATTTGTTTATTACTTGTTACCGCACATAAATTATAAAAGTAGGTTTACATGGATACAATTGAATCCACCCTTATTTTGGGTGTGCGTCGCATGTAAAAATTAAGGGTTCCAGTTTCACTGGTTTTATCTGCATCGGTATTAGAATTTATGTGCAAAGCTTGATTGCAAAAATCTATGGGTGCCGCACATATAAATTAGATGCGGATTATTCTCAGTGTATGAATAAAATAAGCCATTTTTCTTTTATTAAAGTAAACAAAGACCAGAAAAATGTAAGAATGTGAATTTTTGTTTGTATTTATTTCTAGTTTTTTCTGTTTTGTTCCCTATGTCTGCTGCCAGTCTGATCCTGTTCTGCTTTGATCAGAATCCGTTTCCAGCATATTTGCCGCAAATCCGTCTTGCTCGCGATGACCGGAATGAATGGAGTCTCCCGGATAATGAACTGGAATAGTGACAAAATGATAGCAAAATTCCGAAATAAATATGATAAACGAACTTACCTCCATTCACCGCTTCATGAGGCAGATTTTTTGTGGAAAAATGTCCTTTAAAGATGCTGTTTCTGATGCGAGTCGAACCGGGAAAATCGCGGAAAGGCCGGCATTGTGGCGGCGAAGGATGATCTATTCCTGACACTTTTTATACACATTTCTGTTTTTCTTTCCAACGAGTTTCATTTGAGTCATAGCCAAATAAACTCGGATTAGCATGACACTTGGAGTAATGTTATTTAAATTGCGGTAAATGCTGAAGAACATTTTGTGATGTTGATACTGACCTAAACAAAATGGTATATTATTCTGAATAAGTCTCAAGAGTAGCGTGATTCACTACATAAGCATGGTGAAAAATAATTCGCGGATAAGCATGATGAGGTATAAAATATAATAACTCGGTGAATATTTTTTAAGATTCCCAAAGCATAAAAGAGCATTATATTGAACAAATATTATATCGTACACTAACTAGTATTTTCGTTCTTCTCCGTGTGGATGTTTTTTTTTTTTGTTTTCATGTTTGTGATTGTTTTGCTGCAGCAATTACGGGATTAATTTAGATAGTAATAGTTTTCTGAATTGTAAAGTAAGTATATTTCATCTCTAAACAACAGATACGAACCGTAGGTAAAGTCAATTTTGTTTTCCCCAGGAAAATGCTGTTTTCTGATCCAAGTGAAAAAAATCCCGCGGGTGCTGCTGCAAATCACGGCGGTGAGTTTGTGAATTGACCAAGATGCCACAACACAGTAGAAAAAGATTCATCTAATGTTTTTTTCTGACTAAATTTCCTCTGTGCAGAGCATGTGAACTACGGAACGGTCGGTGATGTATACCACGATATGTGCTGTACCTCTCACTTCTTCAGAATTGGCGATTCTGGATGGGAAGTAGTCAACCGAAACATCCAAAATCTGGTACCGGCATCTCAAAATGTATAATGTAGGAGAAAATAATAACGTGCAGTTTTCGGCAAGATGTCTGTGTATTTAGTTTGAATGCGATGTGGTAATAAACTAAATTGAAAATAAATTTGATTTTGTGCTCATTTCTAACAAAACAAACGTAAGTTCGAAATATTTCGGGAATATATTACGAACGGTTGCCTGTTGCCATTAAACAATACGTAAACCATACGTGATACACCACGACCAGGAATTCGGACCATTGCAACTATGTTCTCCATAATGTTCATCGACCAAAAATGTATGAGGAAAATCGCAATTCAATACGGTAAACATTCTTAACAACCCGTTGTTCATACGGTCGAATCTCGAAATACTATAATCACTGATGTTGAAACTTTACCCCGGTATTGTACGATTATGGTTGAACAAACCATTTAAACTATGGTTTACATTGGAACATAAACCGTTTCTGATATGTTTGAGATATGGTTCAGAATTATGCGGGTTATTGTCCAGATTTATGAGTTTCTCCGTGCACGTCGATAAAGTAGTGCGAAGCGCATCGATATGCAACCCTGCAGCAAAAAGACCTTTTTTGCTTGTGAATCACAGCGGAAAGTGGAACGTTTGTTCCGCGCGATCGCCTTTTTTGCAAGGGAACGAAATGAGATTGTTGTTGTCATTCTCGCTTCAGCCAGGAAGGGTCGCGAACGATTTTTTGGTGGAATTTTTCTACAATTTCCTCCGTTGGAAAAGTGCTCATTTGTGGTCGGAAAGCACACCGGAAGTGAACTGCATTCCGCTCGAATCGAATGGAAAAGTGTTTGTCGGGTAGATATTTGAAAATTTGTTGCTTTTAGATTTGTATCCGTCGACCCAAGCCTTCGAGAGTGTGGATAAGAGGTAAGTTACATACGGGAGGTGGTTTTTGCTGCTTCTGTTATGGGGGCTCTGAGAAGCTGACGTTTACTGCGCTGTTGGAATTTTTTTGCTTTTCGAACATTTTCCCGTTGGGTTTATTACGCAAAATTGCTAAATGTTTGATGGAAACGCAGCGAATGATGGTTTTACAATGTTTTCTTACGCAGGTTGCGAGGTACTTTCCAAACTTTGGAAACCGAAGAGATTAACGAGGCGACGACGGAGAATTTCGATCCAAAATGGTGAAGAGAAAAACTCAACCAATAATCGATTCAGAAAGCAGCAGCGATTCCGGATCCGGTTCGGATCTTGATTCGGTTTGTAGCCCATGAAGAATAATTATTATGGTTAGTTTTGGATTAATGTTTTGTTTTTGTTTCTATGCAGGAGCTGCTGTCATTGGCCAAGAAAAAGAAAACCGCCAGGCTGGCATCGAATTCTCCGGGAGGGAAGTCATCGGATTCCGATTCGGAGGATGATTCCGAGCCAGAAGCGGCAGTGCAGCGTAAGAAGCGAAATGCCAAGCCAGCCTCATCCTCGGAGTCGGAAGATGAGGAAGAGGAGGAGGATGAGGAAGAAGAGGACGAGCCGGAAGAGGAGGAGGTCAAACCCGCGGCCAAAAGTGGCGTAAAGCGTAAACAACCGGATGAGGAGGAGGAGGAAGAGAAAGGCGGATCGGAACCGGAGGAAGGCCAGGTTTCGTCGGAGGAGGAAGAGGAATCTGGTACCGGTTCGGGAGATGACAGTGATGATGAAAGTGGAAGCAGCAGTAGCAGCGATTCCGAGTTCAATGACGGGTATGATGATGAGATGATGGGAGATGAAGAAGATCGGGCCAGATTGAATGCCTTGTCGGAAAAGGAGCGTGAAACGGAAATCTTCAAGCGTATTGAGCGACGCGACGTTATGAAGACGAGGTGGGAGATTGAACGGAAACTGAAGCTGGCCAAGAAAGCAGAACGCGCGAAGGATAAGGAATCGCAACCTCCGAAAAAGAAAAAGAAGAAGGACAAAGCGAAGAAACTGGCTCAGCAGAAGGAGCAAGAGGAGAAGAAAAAGAAAGCCAAGGCTCCTTCTCCTGTGCCGAAGGAACCGTCTCCACCTCCACCAGTCGTTCAGCAGGCTGAGCCTTCCGAGGGAGAAGCTAGCGACAGTTCCCATTCCTCGCCGGACAAATCAAAAGACGCAGAATCGGCTTCTGGTGCTTCGGATTATTTCGATCCGAAAGAACGTTCAAAGGAACGAAAGAAGAACGTTGAAGCCAATCGAACAGATGACAAACGAAGCAATGCCATGGCCATGTTGAAAGCGAAACGAGAAGGTAAAGCCAAGCGTGAGGAAGAGGAAGCTAAAAAGGAAGCGCAGCGCAAGGCGGAAACCGAGGACAAGGATGATCTGGATGATGTTCCTGGTGGCAAATCGCAAAAGCTTAAAGCTTCAGACATCTATTCGGACGATTCGGGAAGCGATAGTGAAGATGATAAAAAGTCCGATCGTCGATCGAGATCCGGTTCCAGTAGCGGCAGCGGAAGCGACAGTCGTTCCTCCTCCGACGAGGAAACGTGGGACAAAGAAAAGGACTCCAAGGAAAAGAAACCCTCGTCTAGTTCGTCCAGTTCCAGTAAGAAACCTGCCGCTATCAGCAATAAAGAGGAGCTCAACAAGTTACGAATCTCGAGGCACAAGATCGAACGCTTCATTGCGCTTCCGATGTTCGATCAGATTGTGCTGAACTGTTTCGTGCGGATCAACATCGGGAACAACAACGGAAGACCGGTCTACCGCGTGGCGGAGATCGTGGGAGTCGTGGAGACGGCCAAAATCTACCAATTTGGAAAGTGTCGCACCAACAAAGGATTTCGACTGAAGCATGGCAGTCAGGAGCGGGTGTTCCGGCTGGAGTTCATTTCGAATCAGGACTTTACGGACAGCGAGTATCAGAAGTGGTTGAGCGTTTGCGAAGCCACTGGAACGGCGCTGCCCTATGTGGACGTCATTGAGAAGAAACAGCGCGAAATCAAGGAGGCGATACAGTACGAGTTCAAGGATGCGGACATCGACAAGCTGATCGAGGAGAAGAATCGATTCCGGGCACATCCGACCAACTATGCCATGAAGAAGACGCTGCTCATGAAGGTAAGTTTGAACCCGAGATCCGATCATCTTCAATAGAGACTTTTAATGCAAGTCTCTAATACAATTTCGAATTTCCACGGGAGGTCTCCTATTAAATCAAAATGGTCTCACTTCAAAATGAAATCAGTTTTCTTATTTTTCGATGCAATTTGTTTCTGATTTTTTCCCTCGCCTGTAGGGCCTTTTAACCACTACTCAATTATTTAGGAATATTGTGGTATTGGGCAGTTACCGGGAATCAGACCTGACAGGCTGTGAAAGCTTTACCTTTTTTCTTCTGGTAAAAGGCACGATCATTTTGAAGGGTTTATGTATAATCCCTTTTTTCTACACTTTTTGAGAGTAATTTTAACCGCAGTTTGCAACCGATCGTAAATCGTGTTATCAAACTGTTCACGAATCACGATGGCCACATCATCTGCGTATCAAATTACCTCAACAATTTTATCTTTCAGATTTCTTAGGAGTTGTCTACTCCGATAGACCACAGTAAGGACGATGGCACTCCTCCTTGAGGACATCCCTCAATAGATCTTATAGATATTTGCGCACAGATCAGCGGAAATTGTCCGAGTCATAACCCATTCGATTATACTTTTATCCAAGCCCCTTGGCTGAACTCATATAGCAATACTACAGTAGCGGTTCTCTACCTGCGGCCCCTGTTGAAGTGCTACAAACAACCCGCAGACCCCCAAAAATTAATGCTTTTGAAATCAATGTTCATGCAAACCTCCCACAAATCTCAGAATGCTTTGTCAGATATACCGTGTGGGACCGAAATGCGTACAGCTTAGAAATCCGTACACTTCGCTCGATGACATTGCAACACTTGATTGTTTCTTGCTAGACCACGATATGGTGTTTCCATAGACTTGAAAAATGTATCCGCTCACTGACTTGCGATCTTCTCGGTCACCAGCCCAGTCCGCATCAGCAAAACCAATAAACGGCTTCGCGTGGTCGTACCGTTTGAATTCCATCACTATATGTTGAATTCCTTTTAAATAACGTACGACACGTTTGAGTGCCATCCAGATCCAGTGCTGTTGATTTGGTTGTTGTTGAAATCTGCCAAGTTACCCAACAGAGAAGCAGATATCCGGCCTTGTCGACATCATCGTGTACATCAGACTTCCTAGAAGCTCTCGATATGGCTCTTGGGTTCGCTCACCTTGGGTTTTATTTAATTGTAGACCTTTCTCCATAGGACTGCGAGATGAATTGCATTTAGCAATACCGAATTTTTCAAGCATCTTCGCGATATTAGCTTTCTGCGATAATTCCATTCTTCCGTTTTGTTGATCGTATTGGATCTTGATCCCAAGAAAGTGCTTCACTACTCCATAGTCGGTCATATTGAACACACGGAACAGCTGCAGTTTCAGGGCCTGAATTTCGCTCAAATGGGCTCCAGCTATAAGTAGGTCATCCACGTAAAGTACCAAGAATATGGTTTCACCGGCTGTTTTTCCAAGTCGCACATAAAGACAATAATCATGTCTAGACCTCTTGAATCCGAGCTTCAAAATGACATTGTTGAATTTCTCGTTCCAACATCTTGGCGGCTGCTTAAGGCCATAAATGGACTTCTTCAGTTGGCACACTTCACCATGGTTCGCCTTCACTCCGTCTGTAATCGCCATGTAAATCTGCTCGTGTAATTCGCCATGCAGAAAGGCTGTTTTCACATCCATCTGGTGGAAGTAATACCCTTTTTGAACGCCAACTGCCAATACTGTCCGTATCGTCGTGAGTTTTGCCACTGGAGCATACGTCTCTTGATAGTCCAATCCAGGTTTCTGCAGGTAACCCTTGATTACAAGTCTTGCCTTGTGTCTGATGACAACGCCGTTTTCGTCTTGTTTAGTGCAGAAAACCCATTTCGATTGTAACGGTCTCACACCATCCGGGCATTGAACGATCTTCCAAACTTGATTGTCCTTCAAGGATTTTAGCTCGTCGTTCACAGCAGCATACCAGAGCGCCCTATCATCACGGTCTGTGATTTCCGCATAGTTCGTCGGTGAATCTACATGGTTGGGAATTTTAACAGCAGAGGTTGCTCTAAAACCGGTGAAAAAATCCAGGAACTTACCTGGGAGTCTGCGCTCCCGTTCGCTGCGCCTCGTGGTTGACTCTATGCAGTCTTCACGTCTTGAATGCGAAGGGAGCGCCTCAGGTTATGTATCGTTTCGGTCTTCAACTTGAGCTTCGTCCTCGCCTCGTCTGTACTCAGTTCATCGGGGAAATTTTCGGAAACTTGATCAGCATAATCATCATTATTATCTGTGACACTTTCACGGCCGGTTTCCACATCGTTCGCAGCATTATCAACTCTCTCTTGCTCGTAACGTATTGGAATCACCAGCGGACTATCATCAACCGGCTCCGAATTTGTTGCAAACGGCATACAGGTCTCATTGAAGCGTACATCTCTCGCAATGAAAACTTTTCTTGCTGACCTATCCCATAAACGGTAACCGTTCGGAGCATATCCGATCATGCTTTTTCCGTCCAGCTTCTTCCTCAGTTAGGTAGGTATCCATGCTTTGCATCCAAATATTCGTAGCTTCCCTAAATCCAGTTTAGTTCTGGTCCAACATTCAGCAGGGGTGATCTTTTCTTGAATTGCCATGGTCGGGCTTCTATTCAGCAGGTACGTTGCAGTAGACGCAGCTTCACACCACATATTTTTCGGCATTCTTGATTCGATTAGCATGTACAGTCAACTTTCGTTCGTTGCCCACTTAGTGAAAGACTTTCACTAATCGGGCTGAGTTTCGAGCTGTCAAATAACATAGAACAAAAGAAAAACAGAGCTACCAACATTGATAAATTGCTTCTTATGTCAGAAAATGACGTTTGTCTTCGTTTTAGGTGGGCTATAGCCCAACTAACGGGAGCCCAATTAAAACGTAGCCCATTTAAAGATAGTGCAACGAACGAAATTCGACTGTATCTTACCTTCTCAACCAACGTGCGATTGAATCGCTCCGCAACACAATTTTGCTGCGGTGAGTAAGCGACCGTTGGCTGGATCAGGATTCCCTTTTGCCTGTAAAACTTCCGTTGCTCATTCGAACAATATTCAGTGCCTTGGTCTACAGTCAACTTGCTGATCATGAGGTTCCAATGGGCTGACGCCATCGCCACATATTCTTTAAAGCAATCAAATACCTGTGATTTCCTTTTGATGGTGTAAATTACAGCAAAGTGGGTGAAGTCGTCTATGAATGAAACAAAATAGCGGGATCCATCCCACGCTGGAGGATCTATGGGTCCACAGACATCCGAGTGTATCCGCTCCAAAGCACGACTTGTTCGTTCACGGCAACCATTAAACGGATCTCTACACTGCTTTCTCTTGACACATGTTTCACAGAAATCGATTTTCTTCAGCTTTTCTTGGATTTCGGTAATTATTCAGTGCTTCATAAGATTATCCATGGAATTTTGGCTGGCATGACCCAGACGGCGATGCCATATTGAACTCACCTCAGCTTCACACAGGTTGGCCTTCGGTGTAACTTCGTCAACAACCAATTCAAGCTCGTACATATTTTTATTCAGGAACGCTTCTGCAATTACTTCACCGTCATGCTTCATTATAGCTGATTTTTTTCCAGTTTTACCGGTAAACGACAGCTCGATGCCAGCTTCGGATAGCTTCTTCACAGACAACAAATTCTCACGGAGGCCTGGCAGATAAACCACATTCTTCATCTCAAACCGGATCCCAGTTTTGGTGAAACCTCGTATCTCACCTTCGTACTCTCCGATCAACGTCACACCATCCTTAGCTACATCCACAACGAACGGTTTTTCCAACTTCCGCAGGGACTGAAGATAATTCTTGTTGTTGACCAGGTGGTCACTACATCCCGAGTCAACGCAGAACACAATTTGATTGGATTTCTTCAACGATGTGGTTCCCTGGCCACGATCACAGGGTTTGACGGTGCCAAAGTAGAAGGTGCACCATAATAATACCCGTCTGTGAAACATATCACCTTCCCAATACTTTGGCACACCTCCAACGGTTCATGATTTATCATGAAACGGCTGCATTCAGGCGGAGGATCTGTTAATATGTTTCGGCATATTAGCAGGTCCTCTTCGAACGGAGGGACCGCCAGGGCTCATTAGTTACTTATAAACCAGTGCTGGTTGTTTGATGTTTCAATTCGTTTACACGAGCTGTAGCATCCTTTGTACTAATCAGCAATGGTGGTTAAGTTTCGAAGCCAACGTGTGATCAATCGTTTTATAATGCAACATAAGAATGGGTGTTTGGTGGAACTGTACGTTACACTCGTCGTTATTAAATTTAGTGATTGTGAAGGTGCTAATAGTGATTTGATAATTAAATCTATAGTGATGAAAATTTGAAAATTAAGGTGAAGTGATTCTGATAGTTTTGTTAAAAATATAATAATAATGATGTGAACTCTACTAATTTAATGAAGGCCATAATACATTTTGCAATCATTTCTCTGAATATAAACATTATTGCCTAGTTCTTCAAACATGCATGATAAAAGTGTTAATAATGATAGCGAGTGCAGAAAAATGGCTTGAAGTGATATTGTTTTACTGTAACTTTGTTGCTAGTGCTAAATTGTAGTTTGAAGAGTAATGACTCTACAGCAACTTGGTAATGCTAACAGATGGTAAATGCTAATAACAATGAATTTATATGAAAATGGTGTGATGTGAAAAGTGATATTATGGAAAGTATATCTGAAGTGTATTACGAAAGTTGATGAGTGATATTCGGTGATAAACGTGATAGTGTCGGGAGTGTGACGATAGTGAGTGATGAAATGTTATGGGTAATGAGGACCTTTTAATAAAACTATTTCGTTCTTCACTTTAACCACTTTAGTAGCATTTCAGGCCTTATCATAGTTTGTACTAGACTGCAAAACTACGGTAAGGGCTGATTGCTGCTAGGGTACACAGTGACCATTTGAGCAACATTGCTTAGGAACGTCTGTCTGATGAACGCAATAGAGGCTTATAAAAGCAAATGCTGGGAAGGAGCTTAGGGCAGATTAAGAGTGCCAGTACTACCCCTATCGCTACCAACAAAAAAAAAAAAAAAAAAAAAGATTTCTTCAACGATGTGGTTCGGTTCACCATGAAGGAGACTGCCTTCGCTTCACATGCCGAGTTTGCTTCACCCTGATGTTTCTTCAGCCGGCAGTCCTTTTGCATAGGCCCGACTTTGCCACAGTGGTGACATTTTCCCGTAAACTTCTTGACTTTCTTATTCCGTCCTCCCACAAACGCTGCTTCCTTTTCTTGAATAGGGTCTTCATAACGATCCGTGCGCTTCATTTCCTCAGCCAATAATCTTTGCTTCACAACTTCCAGCGTAAGTTCAGCTTCATTCATGTTTTCTAACGCCGTAACAACAGGATCGTAGCTGTCCGGCAATGTCAGGAACAGCTGCGATACTAACTCGTTCTCTTCTAACTTAGCACCTGCTTTCTGAACATTATAATAACTGTTTGGGAGGATTATTGTGCTGTACGGATTTTGATTGATAATTCCAAATTGAAGCCGTACAGTGCAAAACTTTAACATATTTCATCACGTTTTAGTCAGTAAATATGATAGTATGGAGCTGAAATATAACGCTAATAAATTAAGAAAAAGTGTTGAAGCAGTGTACAATGGCCAATAATTCCCGAAAGCTGCGAATGCTTTAGGTATTTTGAAAATCACGTCAGAGATTCGGTATCACAGGGGATAGGCAAAACTTTGCCTAAACTCAAATGCTTATAACTTTACAAAACATGGATGAAATTGGATGCATCCAGAGGCAGTCGACGGCAAATTTGGTCTTGTTCCAGGAACTTGCTTGGCCATGCAAACTGGCCTTCGGACACCGGAGATGTTCCAAACATTCCGAGATCATGTCCAAATGTTTTTTTTTCTGTCGCTTGTATTTTTGTGCGATGTGAAGTTGTAAAGATGTTTACAATTTTTCTTGAAACTAGAACTTATTGGAAGTTGAATGCCGGTGGACGCATTATGATTCGTTAGAAATCTTCAAATATATGACCATTTCCGTTAAACTGATTCCGGAAAATATGGTCAGTCATGTTTGTATTTCCAATCATATAAATATTATCCGGAGGTATATCCAAGTGGGCATCAAACTTCAAAATTATGCTTTCGACAGCACTATTAGATGCACGAACCACTGTATAGCAGGTTCCAGGTACCCTGGGGGAAGTAGTCAATTAGGAGCATGTCTGAAACCATATCAATATTGGTGTTAAACTTCAAGATTTTTGAAGGTTAAACTCCCTGGAGCATTTGCAGAACCAGCGGCTGCTAGACCACTGTACAGCAGGTTACAAGTGCCCCGGGAGATGTGGTCATGTTCCGAATTGGCCACTTCTCTGGGGGCCCCAGTGATCTACTATAGAGTGGTTATTACATCTAGTGGTTCTGAAAATGCTCCACATCCTCCAAAGCACATGGAACCTACTGTCCATGATAGACGGTGATTCTAAAACTGCTTCTGGAAGTATGAATTTTATAAATATAAAACTTTGTTACCCAAATTGATATGAATCAGTATAGTGCAATTGGCCTTCCATCGGGGTACCTCGAACCTACTATACAGTGGTCATGGCAGCCGGTGGTTCTGGAAGGGCTTTCGGAAGCATCACCTTCGAAAATCTTAATATTTAATACCCATATTGAAGTAATTCCGAACATGTTTTGATTTGGCCACATCCTCCGGAGCACCTGAAATCTACTATAGAGTGGTCATGGCAGTCGGTGGTTCTGGAAATGTTTCCGGAATTATCACTTCCAAAAATCTTGAAGTTTGATGCCCATATTGATATGGTTCCAAAAAGATTCCTAACTGGCCACTTCCCCCAGGGCACCTGGAACCTTACTATAGAGAGGTCAGTGCATCTAATGCTTCTGAATATGCTGCTTGAAGCATCATTTTGAAGTTTGATGCTCACTTGGAATAAAAATACTAAGATGAAATTGACGTCTTTAGCATTTAAGTTTTGAATTTTGGGCAGCTGTACGGATTTCAAAGCATGTGTGTACGGACCTTAGTAGAGTGTACGGATTTCGATCCAAGACACGTGATTTTAATTCCTGTTTTTTAAGGTTTCTACGCAACTTCAGGCTCATTTTGAGAAATATGTGAAAGTCATAGAAAAAGGGTGATCAATTACAAATCCAAATATTTTTTCACAGAGGTTTTTATTTGGCTTAGTGCTTAGGTGTACGGATTTTGGTCCCACACGGTAAGTGCTTGTCATTTGGCAGACGTAGTCTAGTAATATTTTCACCACTAGACTACCAAACAACTTCTGACGTAGAATCGAATCGTAGAACAAAATTGAAGGATTTTTAACGTTAATAACGCAATCGATAGCAACTAGATAGTTTTTAGGCACCTCCATAATTCAAACTACAAACGATACATGTTGTTTTAAAATATGAGCCCTATAGCTTTCAAGAAATCTCCAAAAATCTGCCGGGAATAAGTAATAAGATATTTAAGGAAGTTCATTAATGCTTTATAGAGTTTCATATGATTGTCTGAAAAGTTTCACAATTTACTCAAGGATTTCAACAGAAGCTCAAGTAGATCTCGCAAAAATCAATCAAACCCTCGAATCCTATCCTTATCCACACAAAATTGTATTCCCTAACCTCCACCAAACCGCGAGTCTTATGGTTCCCCAAATCTAACATAGAGTGTTAAAAAGCAATACGAATTTGTAAATCAAATTAAAATGAATTCGGCTCCAAAAAAAGAAACGATTCCAGTTTCACTTTCACGCTCACACTGCAGAAACAATGAGTAACGTCTAAGGAATATGATTAGAACGACTGCATGCAGAACATTTAATTCTCGTGTGCAATCCCTTACATCAGGTTTACATCAAAAGTAGGTTATCAATATCTGCGTTGTTAAGTATCACAAATATTTGATACATCAAATGCTTTCTTTTAACCAACTTAGTACGAGATATATTACATTTATTCATCAATTAAGAAAAACGGCACTTATCCTTAATGGCTTCGTGGACCCCCTGAAAAGTCGTCACGACCCTCTAGGGGTCCGCAGACTATCGAAACCCTGAGTTATATGATGCATTATCGAATACCTACTTATTCAATATCGGGAGTAGCAATCACGGCTATTTCTTTGACTTAAAGTGATTTCTCGATTTTATTTACCAGCGACTGCAGCGCCGTAATGGTAGATTAACCTGATTGATACGCAAATTGAAATCTACAAAGAGGCATTTCAATTAAACTTGATTGATGAAGTAGTCAATTTTTTTCCATTGTCTTTAACATAACAGAGAAAAAGCTTTTAGGTCTAAGGGCTTTGGGAGTTGTTTTATCCTTTCTCCTGTCACCAAGGCACATCCCTGTTAGATGACCTTTGTTCAATATGATTGACAATAGCATGATAAGATAAAATCATTTGTTCAATGATCCCATTAGAGGCATTTTCCAGTTGTTGAACAGTCGTGAACTGTTCTACGTTATACAAATTTTTGAGATTTGAAATCGAACCGGATTTGTTTATGATGTGATAATGATTCTTCATCTGAAACATGCCACTAGCTTCTCCGATAGCATATCGTGAGATTAAAAACCACCTGTCGGATAACGTTTACAAAAGTAAGAGAATCCCTTCTATTACATATGTCTATGTTGTCAAACGACATGTAGTTTAAGAGAACTTCTCCTATTTTATTAATATCGGTGCTGCTCCAAATTGTATGATGGCCGTTTGCGCCGCACCCTTTCATAAATTGGGCATTATTTTCTTTCTGTAGTTGACAAAATAAATGACCGAATATGAAGGCACATCTTCAACATCTCCAGGAAAGTAAGTAGAAGCAACTCAGTTTATCCGCGGATAGTTGGCACATCTAATTTGATCGCAACAATGTCTCTTGGTTTGTTCCCTCCCCTTGGTTATGCGACCTTGCCGCGATGGGAGGGCATAATCCATTAGCCCATATGATGGAAACCAAAGGCGTAACCTGTAGTGGTGGTATCACATTTTGGCATTTTTTACTTAAAGCCGCGTCATAATTCATATGGCATAGACGCAATAATATCTCGGATGTGATCCAACGGACATTCTGCGTCATTGATAGAATTGATGCCCATTTCAAATAATTAATCTATTCGAAGTGTACATTAATACTATTGGTGACGTTCAGTTTGCCTTTTGCTAACCAGAATGATCCGTAGCCACTCTTACTATTAGCTAGCTAGATATATCGCTATCATATACGACGTAGGGAATACTTAGGAACTCTTAGGAAAATGACTAGTAGATTCACTGAGTAGAAATAAGTGGCGAAAATCTTATTTCAATATGGTTTTTACATTGCCATTATAAGAAATACCTCTTTTGTAACAGCGGTATAAATAATCTAATTCCAGCTTCATTTTCGCAAAATTTACAAGTAGAAAGTAGGCGTTGTGAAGCATTGCATTTGCCACCGAAAAGTGAATCTTGTAGGAGACTGTAATAGAAGCCTAAGGTAACTTTACTTTTCAATATTCACTATAAAAATGACTATGGAAAGTAAGACGCTGAGATCGATCATTAGGGTACACTTGCTAGTTTCGAAAAATTGTTGAACAGACAAGGAAAGCGATTTTTTTCTTTAAGGATATATGAACGTAATGACCAATAAATACTTTTAACAACAAAAAATGAAATTAACTAGAACTACTACTAAACAGCCTAATTTTGTTAAGACTTGACGACACTTGACATTTAAGACTCTAATCCTACGTAAAAGACAATAGTAATCAGAATAGCACTTGAATGACAAATTATTCAAAACCATTTCGACTAGACAGTATTAGTAATGCACTACTATTTCAAACAAATTCTACACTACTATTTCAAACAAATTCTAATGGAGCTGCTGATTTTCATAATGCTTCCTTTTCTCAGAAGCAAGGGAATATGGGTACTTTTCAAAAACTAGCACGTCACAATACTAATAAAAAACAGTGTTCATGTGGGCGCCATTGCCTAGTCCGTCTGAGTATTGGTCCTGGTAGAGGGGAAACTTGGCAATAGCCAGACCGAGGGTTCAGCCTTGACAAGTTAAGCTGTCAGGCAGCTCCAACTGAATACCATACAAAAAAAAAAAAAAAAGAAAAAAAAAAAAAAAACAATGTCTCTTGGTTTGCTTGTGGTTTGGACTGACTTTCGTCGTTTTTATTTGAATCGAGAACATTTGAGGCTTTATATACGAATATAAAAAAAAAATGATACGATTTTAGCACAGACAAACAGACGTAACACTTAGAACAAATCTCGATCAAAATCATAGTCACGAGGACATGTACGCCCAATGCTGATATCGGTGTGTTTGGCCGACACGCCAACAGATGGCGGTAATGTGTAAACGTCAAACGCGAACAAAACGATGCGAGCGCTGCGGGTGGTGGATTGGCCACCTACCATATTTTTGAATCGACCATTTAGAAGGTGATCGATGGATAGTGATGAGAGTGTGACGTCTGTTTGTCTGTGATTTTAGTATTTTCGAAACGCTAACATACAATCGGTTCTACGATCATTATATGATATAGTTTTGAATAGTTTGTCATTTATCTTTGACAGCCTAGTTATCATAGAACTTGAATATGGTCTCAAATCTCTTAGCGAAAAGCATTTTCACAAACTGGAACGATTTTTGTAATCTAAGCCAGAAATTTCCATATAACGTTAAACGCCTAGAGGTATGCAATGCCCTATAAATCTTCCGTTATTCATTCAATTTTGTTCGATTTACACTTCATTATCGAAGTAACCCCAAAACAGAAAACCGATTTTCAATTAGACGAAAAGTTATATATCCAATAAAAATAAATCTTGTGGCAATCTATCAACTGCAATTGATAGCTAGGATGCCAGTGCTTGTTTTAAGAATATAAACTATAATTCTTTGAAACAGCATGCATAATTATTCAAGTTTACTTCGAAAAAACTATCAAAGTTATCCCGTTTTACGGTACCTAAATACCATTATTTATTTAGGGATCTTGAATCAATCCCACATTGATATCTTCCTTGGTTAACCTTATGCTGCGCACTGCTGATGCGCCCTTTGCATGATGAGGGTTAACCTGGGTAATTTTTATACGATTCATATTACAATAACATGCTCCCACTCGTATTAATCTTCTTATTTGCGGCTAAATATGAGTAAAGAGAAATACAAGGTCAACTGTGCCTGTGGAGGGAACATCCTTCAAAGAACATCCTTCTACAGTAGCCTCTGAACAATTTCCATCTGACTTAGTTTTTAATAAAGTATAACACAAAATCTGCATAAGAGTAAACACGATTCCAGGGATTATTTCAATAGATATTGCCGGGATTTCTGCATAAATTAATTCAAGAATTGCTCATTAGGTTCCTCGAAGGATTTACTTAGAAATCTCTTAAAATTAAAAAAAATGGAAAAGTTGAAAATTAGCGTGACATAATTTGTGTACCATCCCTGAGAAGCTGTCTCTTTCCCAGTGAAAATGTCATGCCAAGAAGAAGAAGATGTTAAGCAGATATTGCGGAAATTTGTTTCCACTTTCAAACAAATGTTTTACAAAACAAAAATCATCTGAAAATCCTTTTGGGATACACGTTGATTGAAGGGCCATATTTGAATTAAAAGTACCTCTACAAAAAAAGTAATTTTCTGCTTTGTACATTTCTCTTTTTTGACTTGAGTTCAGTAAGGAATAAGTTAACTTTTTATTAAGAGTGATTCCGACAAATTCACAAGAAATGTCAAGAATTTAATCGTAACGTCAATTAAACGATCGTTTATTTAGATATTATGCATTATATGCAGATTATATTAAAAGATAAATTTTATCTAGGTAGAGTTCCTAACGCCTCACTGCTTTCACTTGTAGGAACGTGATGCAGCCCAACTGCGCGGAGAAGACGAACTGGCCCGCGACCTAAACACTCAAATCATGGAGCTCGAAGAGCGTGCCAGCACTCTGGACAAGAAGCGTAGCAGCAGTATTAGTTTAATTTCCTACATCAACGACCGCAACCGGAAGCGCAACGTGGAAGATGCCGAGAAGGCCATCAAGGAGGAAATTCGTGCCACTCGCGGTATGAAGATCGAAGATCCTTTCACGCGACGTCAGACTCAGCCACGGATGTCGTTCAAAGCATCTGAGAAAAATAATGAAGTCCCCACCATCCAAATGCCGGCGCCTCCACCGCCGGGACAGAAGAAGAAACCAGACGAGAAGAAAGCCGCATCCAGTGCGGACAACAACCTGTACTCGTTGCATGATTTTGAAATCGATCTGGACGTACCTCTTCCGGGTAAGTACCATGAATTTGAAGTGTCCATAATGATTTGAAGTCAATGCAATTTTTCCCTCATTACAGTCGGCTCTGTCAATGTACTTCCGAAACCGGTGGAGAAGCCGGTCAAAGAATCCGGTCCGAAGCGGTCACTCAACCTCGAAGACTACAAAAAGAAAAGGGGTCTTATCTAAAGCAACACACTATTCTTACCGAGAACGAGACAACTATCGGTATTACCTTACTATTACTCTATACTGTTTCCCACTAAGTAGCAACGGAATTAGTAGTTGCATCGGAATTTGAAAATGTTTCAAGCTTAAACATTGACAGACTCCACCCCCTCACCTAACACACAAGACACCACACCGAAGAGTTTGGTAATATCTATTCACCTGTTTTTGGATAAAAATTCAAACGAGCACTAGCGAAGATTCTCACGCTATATCCTCCCTTGTTGGCATGATTGATTCTTCGTTCGATTAGAGATCCTTAGAAGAATGCTTTATTTGAACCATGGAAATTAACCCGTTGCAACCACGATCCACGGTGGGTCGACAGACAGCAGAACAATAGCAAACTATTACGTTGATAAATTGTGTATCACTTAGACTGTCTTCTTCTTAGTTTTATTTATTTTCGTCATCCCCTCACGATATCACCGATGACGACGATGACGATGCTAATTGTGTAGGATAATCAAATTAATACTGCTGGAAAAGCAAATTTAAATACTATAAGTTCATTGTAAGCGCATTGCAAAAGGCAGGAAAATATTTCTGAGCAAGATAAGGAAGGAAAATATAACAAATGTATTGTTATAACTGAGATTGGGAGAGGACGTTTTTGTTGGAAAGAAAAAGGCCAATTTTTAAGTACAGTATCAGGGGGAGGGGGTCGAAAATTCCCTGGGCTTGGGATTATATTTTCCAGGGAGCGATGAGTTTTGATAATTGATCGCTGTTGTTAGTAGCTTTGATTAGATGTTGGGTGAATTTCAAAGCAATGGCAACCTTTTTATTACAAAATTTAGATTTTGTCTTCTGACCTAAAGATTCTGGTTAATCTACTGCATAGTACGGCTATCACTCATCAAAATTACTTTCACTTCGGGAAAATATAATTTCAAACTGGCGAGAAGATTACAAACTGAGGGTGGGTTAGGAGCACAGTCAGACCCTTGAATGTGCAATGTGGGGTAGTAATTGGGAATGCCATTGACGGTTTGTAATCTTCTACGAGGTTTTCGAAAACCAACATGGCGCGTGCACCGGGTTGCGGATAGGAGCAAAGGGAGATCAATAGCATCTACTTAAAATAATAGAGCAAAAAGCCGTTCCATGATTAGGTAATGTTTAGCGATCTTCTATGGTGTTCTAGTACTATAAAATTCTTCACTCACTGGGAATTCTGGCCTTGATAATATCAATAGTGATAAAAACATACAATAATACCTAACACTCAATGTAGCTTCAATGTAGTTATAAATGAAATAAAATCAATTTTCTATACTTGACAAGGTTTTGAAGACAATCAATGAGTGAAAGAACTACCTATTAGAAAAGCCACATCAGCTAAGGCTATACATATACAAATGTTGGTCATAGGGTCATGGCGAGCATTCGGTATGTATGTCTATGACTGATTCTGATCTAATAGGGGCACTAAAAGACCACGCGGACAATTTCGAAACAAATTATTTTTATACATCGGTCTTATGATCCGAAAGGCTCAGCTATGCTGTAATGTCATTTTTTAGGCTATTCATTAGTGCTGCTTAATTGTTTATTTTTCTAACAAACCTACATAATTACTCATTACTAATCACTGTTCCTATATTCTCTCTTTCTCACCTTCTTATCTGTTGCATGATTATGATCATTACTAATATAATGCATGAGCATGCACAATAAGAATAATTTCAGAATTGTAAGCAGTCAATGGATAACTGGATAGAATAGCTTCGAAAAGGATGCTCAAAACAGAATAATTCTGGTCAGGGAAGTATGAACCACATGAGTAAGTAACACATTTCATTTTAATAATATCAAATAATTTTATATAAATCAGCACCGCCAATCAGTGAACTGAATTATAATTTTATACCTGTACATAATAAAAACAGATAGTTTGTAAAGTTGTCACCATCGATTGGATTGCGTTTTTTTATAGTAATGTTCAATCATTATCAAAAGCTCCTAAAGCGTCGCATCGTGCCATCAGCAGTTCTTAGCATCACTCTCATATTGTTATTACTTTGTTGTTTATTAAATTTCTATAAAGCGATCAGCTCATTCTTTCTTACTTGTACAATTGTTTTAAGTTTTAATAAATCAAACCAAACTTCAAAACTCAAATTAAATTGCTCTCAGCACATTTACATTTTGCAGCATTAATCGCATTACTGTGTCAAGTCTTCTCCAATTTCCTATACCCTACCTATCATTTCCGATGGTGTTCAAGTGGTCCGCATAGACTATTACGGTCATTACCTATCCCTGCCCCCGGCTTAGGACTGACTTGCGCTCTCATTGCCCCACCAAACGCTGCAAAATGAAAATGAAAGTATCAGGGGGAGGGGGTCGAAAATTGTTCATACGTATCGCCTAATACGTAATAAATGGACACTGCCTAACTGTGGGGCATTGAAACCCATGCCATAGCTATGAATCGAAGATAAGACGATTCTGAAAGAAACGCCATAACGTATGATTTAAGTAACACACCATTCATTTACCGCTCAGGTAAATTGCTGTTATAGTGTTCTGATCAGGGATAGAATTCTGAGAAAATTGGGAAAATTTCTCACTGCGTCTTCTTCTTTTTCTTCTTCTTGGCATTACGTCCTCACTGGGACAGAGCCTGCTTCTCAGCTTAGTGATCAATGAGCACTTCCACAGTTATTAACTGAGAGAGCATTGCCGATCATGACTGATAAAGATTGGATGTTTTTCTTCGCTTGCTTTGATCGTGATTCAAAATCAAATAACGATTTCTGCAATGCCTTGTCCTGATCCATAATATAAGTCTGATTTGATCTATAAGGATCCACCTCTCCCGCAGATCCACACCTGAGGGATGGACAAGGCTTGGAATTTCTATGGAAATCGACAACTTGCAGAAAGAAATGCAAACTTTGAGGCGTGATCCCGAAAATAACTATATTCTGCAGTGCTATGGAGGTAATTTTGTTTTGTACAGCGTCATCATAATTTTTAAACACATTTTATTCTGAAAAATGACCCCTAGTACCTAGATCCATAACTGTGGGGTGACTGTTCGGCTAACATTCATCGAACTCATTTAACTCCAGGAAAATATAAACTCAATCTGGTGAGAAGATTACAAGCTGAGGGTGGATTATAAGCGCAATCAGACCCTTGCATGTGTAATTCTGGTTAGCACATTGGAAACGCCCGTAAAGGGACTAGCGATTGGAAGCTCGGTTCGTGGAATTGTAAATCTCTCAACTTCATCGGGAGCACACGCATACTCGCCGACGTAGTGAAAGACGGCTCGAACGCGAGTACGACAGCTGCCCAAGCCACGACGTCAAAATCATCATAGGAGATCTAAACGCTCAGGTTGGCCAGGAGCAGGAATTCAGACCGACTATTGGAAAGTTCAACGCCCACCCGTTGACAAACGAAAACGGCTCACGACTAATTGATTTCGTCGTTTCCAAGAATATGACCATTCGTAGCACCTACTTCCAGCACAGCCTGCCATACCGATAAACCTGGAGATTTCCACAGCAAACAAAATCACAAATCGACCATGTTCTGATTGATGGTCGGCACTTCTCCGACATTATCACCGTCAGGACCTATCGTGGCGCTAACATCTACTACACACTTAAATTATTTCACCGACCTCAGTAAAATTTTTCGCCGAGAACCCAACAGCTGAGAGCTCGGTAAATTTTAACGCCGAATCTCGGTACTTATTTTACCGAGATTTCGGCAATCCGAATTTTTTTGCCGAGATCTCGGCGAACGTTACCGAGATTCGGTAAACGTTTACCGAGATCTCGGTAAAAGTTTTACCGAGAATCGTCAAATTATTACCGAGATATCAGCTGTTGGGTTCTCGGCGAAACCGTTTAAGTGTGTATGACCACTATTTGGTGATGGTTAAACTGCGCCCAAAACTATCTGTCGTAAACATCGTACGGTACCGACGGCCGCCCCGGTATGACCTAGAGTGGCTTAAGCAACTGGATGTCGCAAATGCGTACGCGCAGCACCTCAAGACTGCATTATCGGAAGAGGGTAAGCTGGATGAAGCCCCTCTTGAGGACTGCTGGAGAACAGTGAAAGCATCCATCAACAATGCAGCTGAGAGCAACGTCAGGTACGTGGGACGGAGTCGACGGAACGATTGGTTCGACGAGGAGTGCCAGGAGGATTTGGAGGAGAAAAATGCAGCGCGGGCGGTAATGCTGCAGTATGGTACCCGACAGAACGTGGTACGCTATAAACAGAAACGGCAACAGCAGACCCGCCTCTTTCGGGAGAAAAAACGCCGCCTGGAGGAGACGAAGTGGAACAGCTGTGCCGGTCTCAAGAAACACGTAAGTTCTATCAGAAGCTCAACGCATCCCGCAACGGCTTCGTGCCGCGAGCCAAGATGTGCAGGGATAAGGATGGAAGCATTTTGACGGACGAGCGTGAGGTGATCGAAAGGTGGAAGGAGCACTTCGACGAACACCTGAATGGCGCTGAGAGCACAGGCAATGAAGGACGGGACAACGGAGGAAATGCCTTCGTCAGTACTGCGGGCGATGGAAACCAACCAGCCCACACTTTGAGGAGGTTAAGGCTGTCATTCACCAGCTCAAGAACAATAAAGCAACTGGTGGCTGGTAGGTAGGATAGTATCAGAGCTGAACTCATAAAGTTGGACTCGGGGAAGCTGGTCATTTGTCTGCACCGACTGATAGGCACAATTTGGAAAACCGAACAGCTACTGGAGGAGTGGAAGGAAGGGGTAATATGCCCCATCTAAAGGAAGGCGACAAATTAGATTGTGTGAACTTTCGAGCGATCTCCATTCTAAATGCGGCCTACAAAGTATTACCCCAGATCATCTTCCGTCGTCTGTCACCTGTAGTAAACGAGTTCGAGGGAAGTTATCAAGCCGGCTTTGTTGACAGCCGATCGACAACGGACCAGATCTTTACTGTACGGCAAATCCTCCAAAAATGTCGTGAATACCAGGTCCCAACGCATCACCATTTACATAGATTTCAAGGCGGCATATGATAGTATCGACCGCGTAGAGCTATGGAAAATCATGGACGAGAACAGCTCTCCCGAGAACCTCAGGAGACTGGTAAGAGCGACGATGGAAAGTGTACAAAATTATGTGAAGGTTTCAGGCGAACATTCCAGTTCGTTTGGATCACGCTGGGGACTACGACAAGGTAATGGACTTTTGTGCCTGTTGTTCAATATTGCGCTGGAAGGTGTTATGCGGAGAGCCGGGCTCAACATCCGGGGTACGATTTTTACGAACCCCAGCGAACCCAGTGTCCAGAAGGTGGCCGAAGTTGGAAGGATACGATGGGCAGGGACAGTTCAGTCGAGATATCAGCTATCAGTTATCAGAAGGCCGGCTCCAGAGGCACGTTCCCCGCCATTTGGGAGATTTGAGCCATCGCCATATTTGAGCCTATTTCATCATCTACCCGATGGGAGAGGTAAGGGAAGGGGAAGATGGGAGGACATAGGAGTGGGGTCCCTTGAAGAGGGAAAATCGCATAAGCGAGCATGTAGCACGTGCGACCGTATTAGAATAATTCTTGATAACACTGTTTCTCCAACCAATCAGAAGTCAATTGTCCGACTACCTGTCTCAGATGTTTGTAAACAAAACGGCCAGCCCTTCCTCACCTACCCTCTCTGGTTTTCTCCACAAAGTGAACATAATGCATCACCTTAGGAAGAGCTGAACCCGCCTTGGCCTGGAGTAAACGGAGTGCGAGGAGATGGAACAGCTGTGCCGGTCTCAAGAAACACGTAAGTTCTATCAGAAGCTCAACGCATCCCGCAACGGCTTCGTGCCGCGAGCCGAGATGTGCAGGGATAAGGATGGAAGCATTTTGACAGACGAGCGTGAGGTGATCGAAAGGTGGAAGGACCGCTTCGACGAACACCTGAATGGCGCTGAGAGCACAGGTAATGAAGGACGGAACAACGGAGGAAATGCCTTGGTCAGTACTGCGGGCGATGGAACCAACCAGCCCTCACTTTGAAGAGCTTAAGTATGCCATTCACCAGCTCAAGAACAATGAAGCTGCTGGTAAGGATGGTATCGGAGCTGAACTCATAAAGTTGGACTCGGGGAAGCTGGCCATTTGTCTGCACCGACTGATAGGCACAATTTGGAAAACAGAACAGCTACCGGAGGAGTGGAAGGAAGGGGTAATATGCCCCATCTAAAGGAAGGCGACAAATTAGATTGTGTGAACTTTCGAGCGATCTCCATTCTAAATGCGGCCTACAAAATATTATCCCAGATCATTTACCGTCGTCTGTCACCTGTAGTAAACGAGTTCGTGGGAAGTTATCAAGCCGGCTTCGTTGACGGCCGATCATAAACAGACCAGATCTTTACTGTACGGCTAATCCTCCAAAAATGTCGTGAATACCAGGTCCCAACGCATCACCTTTCCATCGATTTCAAAGCGGCATACGATAGTATCGACCGCGTAGAGCTATGGAAATCATGGACGAGAACAGCTCTCCCGAGAAGCTCACGAGACTGGTAAGAGCGACGATGGAAAGTGTACAAAATGGTGTGAAGATTTCATGCGAACGTTCCAGTTCTTTTGGATCACGCCGGGGACTACGATAAGGTATTGGACTTTTGTGCCTGTTGTTCAATATTGCGCTGGAAGGTGTTATGCGGAGAGCCGGGCTCAACATCCGGGGTACGATTTTTACGAACCCCAGCGAACCCAGTGTCCAGAAGGTGGCCGAAGTTGGAAGGATACGATGGGCAGGGACAGTTCAGTCGAGATATCAGCTATCAGTTATCAGAAGGCCGGCTCCAGAGGCACGTTCCCCGCCATTTGGGAGATTTGTGCCATCGCCATATTTGAGCCTATTTCATCATCTACCCGATGGGAGAGGTAAGGGAAGGGGAAGATGGGAGGACATAGGAGTGGGGTCCCTTGAAGAGGGAAAATCGCATAAGCGAGTTGAGAGCATGTAGCTACATATCACAATGGGTTCGAACAACGCCCTAAAAAGGGCACTGCAAAACGCATGAGCGTAAAGAGAGCCTACCCAAGTAACATTAGAAGCTGAACAAAAGATTATTAAACTGAAATAAGCTCAAGAGTGATTTGTTCAGCTCTTATTCAGCAAAAATGTTTGTTGGGTATAGCTCATTACCACAGCGGGTTAAGAATAACAGAATGTCCTGAAGTTTCAGGCTTCTGAATTCAGTTTCACTTAATAAGTGTTTACCAAGTAATTGTAAGTTACATATCAGGTGATACGAAGTTCCATAATCGGAATCACAACTATCAGCACGCTGAATATTTGGCAAGTAATTGTTGAGTCGGCAGTGGCCAGTCAAGGTTGTAACCAAGAGACTGCAATTCTGCTTGGACAGATTTTTTAAATACTTAGCCACCTTTGGGATGGCTCAGTAATGTACAATTTGGTTTGACGACATGACTCAAAATTATTCCACTATTGCTTGTGCTGAGTTGCCGCCCAAGAATTTCTGAAGCTTCACCCAGCACTTCGAAATTGGAATAGCTGCCTGAGGGCCAATGAAGTCATGCGATGTTCCATTGCGAGCTAATTCATAAGCCAATTCATTCCCAGCAATTGAAGAAAAGCAAGGACCCATACAAGGTTTACAGATTAATTCAGTTCCTCAAATTGAGTTCGACATCGTGTCTAGTACACGACACTGAAGACGGCCTTACAGTTGAGGTCGAAATACGCGTATCTGTCAAAGGATACAAACTCTAGTGGAATTAAATGGTATAGTACTAAATTCGGTTTTTCATCTACTTATCTGATACATGCCAATTCGTCAACTCGTGACTGATTCTGTTCGAGCAGAGCATTATGTCTAACACTTCTTCTCTAGCTGATACCATGAAGGTTGGGCGATTTCCTTTAATAAGTAATCCAAGATTTGAACTAATTAAGCATTCCATCGGACTGGAGCTTCTCAAATTGATATCTGGGCTGCTCCAGATCATGTGATGAGTATCAGCATCACTGCCCACAATCAGCAGAAGGCCTTTTCATAGGCAGTGAACGACAACTCGTTTGAAATCATCCATTGGGGATGGTTCATCATGTGGTAAATACACCACAAAACGAAAGACTTATTTCCTATTGAGGTCACCAACAGATATATCAATTGTGACAGCACATACATCTCTGGTAGTTAACTCAGAAATGAGTGTAGCAACGATTGCTTTATTAACGAGCACGCATGCTCGAGACATGGAACGCGAGTTTGTCATTTAATGTTTCTGAAAGTAGCAAAAATTGGGTCACAAGGTTACCTAGATGAAAGTTCACAAAAGTATGTTTTTCGAACTAGCGCCACTTGAACTGTACCATTTGCATGAGTCTTTTTTTTTTTTTTTGTTTTTTACAAGGGGGAAATCTGCAAACAGATCCCCTGAGAAGATAACTCAGGGAATGCGGGGATGACGCACCAACGACGACCCGCTAAAACCAGCCTATGCACTGTGCATGAGCAATTCATTTAGAATTGCTCAAGTGGTGAACAGTGCATCGACATGACCCTTGGACTCAGACCCTCATCTCCCCGGAACCACCTTACGGTATTTCTTCGGGAAGGGACCAGTGCATATAGCACAACACGTGTAGCAGAAGTAGCCTAGGCAAACTGCTTCTCCTAGCCGACTTAAACAATGTTACAAGGGACCAGCCTCGGCAGGGCTAATCCTCTGCAGCCAACTCTTGGTCGGCGCGCCATAGACGCTGCAATTCTAACATAATGTGAGTGACAGCCGTAGTTACTGCATTCCAGCACTCGGCATCCGCACACATTCTCTCTATAATATTGTCGGGGGACGTGTCCCCTCCGCATGTAGTGAGCATGCGACCTCTCACAACAATGAAACGGGGGCAATCGAACACGACATGCTCCGCTGTTTCCTCTACACCAGCACAATTGGGGCACGCAGGAGATTCTGAGTGCCCGAACCTATGCAGGTACTGTCTATAGCAACCATGTCCTGACAGAAACTGCGTCAGGTGGAAGTTCACTTCCCCATGGCTTCTACCATACCAATCTGACACATTTGGTATTAGTCGATGGGTCCATCTACCCTTAGTGGAGTTATCCCATTCCTGCTGCCAGCTTCTGAGCGTTTCCTCTTTACACGTGTCGCGGACTCCTCTGGTACCCCTTTGGTTGAAGCATTGAACATCTTCCTTGATGATGAGCCCGATGGGCGTCATCCCGGCTATGATGCACACGGCCTCTTTAGATACCGTCCGGTATGCACTTGCTACTCTTAAGCACATTATCCTGTACGTGCTTTCCAACCGCTTTAGGTTTCTGTTCGTTCTAAGCGCTTTTGACCAGATTGGTCCTCCATACCTTAGTATGGATAGCGCCACGCTTGCCAGCAGCTTGCGTTTGCTGGCAATTACAGCAGAGCTGTTAGACATCATCCTCGAAAGCGCCGCTATAGCCGTAGATGCCCTTTTACAGGCATATTCAACGTGGCTAGCGAAGCTCAGCTTGTCATCGATCATTACCCCAAGATGCCTAAGGGATCGCTTGGACTCTATGGTGCAATCACCTACCGAGATAAGCGCCCGTTGCTCGGACTTGCGGTTGTTGACCACCACCACCTCAGTCTTGTGACGGGCCAGTCCTAGTTTCCTAGACTTCATCCATTCCTCAACCAGGGAAATAGAGTGCGCTGCTGTCAACTCTACTTCCTCCATCGATTCACCATAGACCACTAGGGTGATATCGTCGGCGAAGCCAACAATCTTAACACCCGTCGGAAGGGGCAGCCTCAGTACGTCATCGTACATCGCATTCCATAACAGCGGGCCCAGGATTGAACCTTGAGGTACTCCCGCGGTAATTCGAACGCTTTTCTGCCCCTCCTCTGTGTCATACAGTAGAATCCTACCATCAAAATAGCTTTCTAGAAGCTTACACAACTGCACCGGTACCTTGAGGCGGTGAAGCGCGTGTGCTATTGCTTCCCAGCTTGCGCTGTTGAACGCATTCTTCACATCCAGAGTGACAACCGCGCAGTAACGGATGCCGCTCCTTTTATGCTCGATTGCCACCTCAGCTGTTTGAACGACCGACTGGATGGCGTCCAGAGTAGATTTACCTTTTCTGAATCCAAACTGGTTGTTGGACAGGCCGTCCGCACTCTCCGTATACGGTACTAGTCTGTTGAGAATCAACCTCTCCAATAACTTGCCCGTCGTATCTAGTAGACAGATAGGTCTATACGCCGACGGGTCACCTGGTGGTTTCCCCGCCTTTGGTAGTAGCACCAATTTCTGTCGCTTCCATACATCCGGGAAGATTCCTTGATCAATGCAGCGTTGCATCGTGGTTCTGAACATGTCCGGATCCGTGTTCACTGCCGCTTTTAAGGCAACATTCGGGATACCATCGGGTCCCGGTGCCTTGTTTGACGTGAATGATTTCACGACTTCTGCCAACTCTTCGTTCGTCACTCTCGCCACTTCTTCTCCTTCATCTGCCGCATACGGCGCTGGGGGCCATGGGCTTATGGGATGGTGCGGGAAGAGTACATCGATTATCGATCGCAGCAACTCGGGCGATTTCTCTTGGGGCGCTATGGCTCCTTTGGTCTTAGCCATTACCACTCTGTAGGCGTCACCCCATGGGCTAGAATTGGCACTCTCGCATAGACTTTCAAAGCATGCCCGTTTTCGACTCTTGATTTCCTTTTTGAGAGCCAACTTTGCCTCTCTGAATGCTGCACCGCGTTCCTCTCTTTCTGCTTCTGTGCGTGCGCGTTGCATTCTTCGTCTAGCCCGAAGGCAGATTGCTCGAAGATTTGCAATTGATTCGCACCACCAATACACTGGCGGCCTGTTCCCTCTAGGAGGGGCTTTTCTCGGCATGGAAGCATCACACGCTCGTGATATCATAGCAACTAGCTCTTCACCGTTTAGGTCCAGAGTGTTTCGTTCGCGCCTCAGGGCTTCAGTGAATACTTCGCCGTCGAAGCGCGCTGTTTTCCATCCTCGGGCTTGGGTCAAGTTACATCGCGCTGCCTTCTGCCCGCCTGAGTCTACAAAGATTGATCGTTGCTGATATTTTATGCTGAAGATTGGTCTAACTAAGCTATCCTAACCGTAGCCACTACTTAAACTAGGCAGGATTAAGCTTTTCGCAATCTCAGCACGAAAAAGACAAAATACCAGATCAGTATCTCTAAAAAGTCGCCAAAGGTGAAAAGCACAATATACACTTTGTAAAACTCATAATGCGATAGCATAAAGGTGAACATTTAAACTAAATTTACACCCTTATTAGCCTCAAGCTTGAGACTTAAGAAGGGCAGCCGATTATCTCGGAGAAACACAAGGTCACCTGCACCATTGCTCCGGGTAGCACAAGAAGGGCATAATACTGTAGAGGGCGCCCTGGTACTCCACAGGCTCCGTTTGCGGTTAGATTTTATTTAGACCCCCCCTAACCATTCATTCTTAGGCACGGTAAGCTTAAAGCCGCATGAATTAGGGGTCACCTGTGAGGTGGATTTTTACCACCGGAACAGGCAGTCCGTAGCGTTAACTCTTAGCCAATTGAAACAACCGCTACCGACACTACGCGGCTATCTAGGCTCACTGATATTAAAACTCCATTATAATTTATGTGCGAAAACCATATAGAAGTAGATTTTCTGCCTCCAACATTATTTTATGTGCCCCTTTTAAATTTTATTTGTGAACAATAAAATTCAAAGTCTATGCATGTAAATTCCACTAGCATTGCAATGCATTATAAAAGTTACATTAGTACAACCTATTTAGGCTGCTAATATTTTTGAAAGGCACAAACCTGTATGTCAACGGTTGCAAACATGTACCGCCATCTTATTTCTTTACTGCAACTGTACGAATTTTCCCCGAGTATTATCATTTTTATAACAGTAATACACATCGCATTTCAGCCGATTCAGTGAATGTTCAGTGAATTATATCTCGGATAGCAAGAATAAGTTGTAAGTATTATGAAATGGTTGAAACAATACAGGTTAATGAGCTATTCCAAAAAAATGCAATCGTGTCGGAACCATATTCTGAGACGATGAACTCCAATGAAAATGTATCCCGCTCGTGCAATGACTATTTGCCAAACCACGCGATGCGCTGGGTGGCGATGGAAGAACACAGTGGTTCCACATAGTAATCCTTTATAAGAGAGATTCGCGAAAGCTGACATTTCCGTCAAAGTGTGAGCCAATCGAGCAGCGAGAGCTGTCAAAGTGTGAGCCAAACGAACATGCATTATGTTTGTTTTGAACTTTTCTTGAAGAGTAATGTAATCCGCTTGAAATTATTTCGGTAAAAGTAGTTTTGCATGAAACAAAAAAAAAAAATGAAATTTTTTTCTTTTGTAATTTTTTGTCAATGCGATTATTAGTTGTTGATTTTTTCGGCTGTTTATTAGTTTGGAAAAGTAGCTCAAAGATCTATAACGAAACAAAATACACTATTTTGCAATGAGGAAGTCATGTCCGTGTTACAATATTATTCTCGACGCCGAGCAAAATCATCTCTCTCCGCTTATCTCTCTATAAAGGATCACTAGTTCCACATTCTCTCCAGCAGCACTCGTACAGACTCCCACGCTATTGTTGGTATGATCCCCGCAGCTGCTAACATCAAGATGACCAGATAATTTACTATTTCATGGATTTCTAATTGGGACTCGTTAGAATTTATTTAGTTCTAAGTTTTATTCTCGACAATAAATGTGTATTACTGTATGCGTATTTGATTTTCATCATCGTGTTTTTACAAAAAGAAAAATAGGAAATTTATTTGACTAGTTCATTTATTTACTACATGCGATCTGAGATAAAATATATTAGCGTGACCGTTTGAAATAAGTTGCACCTGCATTTGCTTTATATGTGCACTGCATTTTAAAATGAGCGTGACAAAACATTTGTTTTTATGTGCGTGACTAATTAATTGCAAATGCCAAGTTTGATTGCAAAAATCTATGGGCGCTGCACATAAATTCCAATGGGGCGATATTCAAAACTGAAAAGACAATAGATGACTCTTTTTCAGTGGTAGTAAAAACGAAATCCTGAAGCAAAGAAAGCACAATGGAAGATGAACTAAACACAAAAAGTTATGTATTCATATTACGCTTGATTTTTAATCACTACTTTTTCGATCCAGTTTCCTAATTGCAAGTAATTTACGTTTTTCATTATTTCCCATACGTTTTGACAGTTAACCGACTACCATTCTTCCATGCGCTTGTGTTTGAAGTTTGAGAAATTTGAGAATCCAGCGTAGCGCGATCAGTGAAAGGAATACACACAACAGTGTCGCCGCTAGGCGGCCAGCACAGATAAACTGAATGTTCGAAGGGTTGGTGTCTGTGATTTTTGCCAGTGGCGCCAACTGTTAGCGATTAAGATCAAAATAAACAGTCGTTACCCTGTTGGAGATTGAGATCAGTGCTGATTGGGAAAAGCAAGTTAACATTGATGATTAACTCCTGACGTGCCCAAACAGCCCGCTATCATTGCGTTTGGGCCTTAACAGTTGGCGCCAGCAAAAAAAGCACAGACAACAACCTTTCGAACATTGAATTTCTCTAACTGGCCGCCGAGCGGCGACACTGATGTTTGTATTCCACTCACTGGTCGCGCTACGCTTAATTCTCAATTTTCTCAATCTTTCAACACAAGCGCATGGACGAATGGTAGACGAGAGCTTTCAAAACGTATGGAAAATAATTAAAAACGTAAATTACTTGCAGTAAGGGAACTGAATTAAAAAAATTGTGATGAGAAATCAAGTGTAATGTGAATATATAACTCTTTGTGTTTAGCTCGTCTTCCGTGGTGCTTTCTTTCCTTTCGTTTTTACTAAGGTACCGCGGGGCAAGTGAAAAAAACGATAGTTCAAACTAATTTTTCAATACAATTTTAAAATGTCAATATATTTCAAATCCAAGAACACAATCACATTTTGGCAACATATTTGCTGCTATGTGCATGAAACTTATCGAATAATTTCGAAATTGTGAAAACCTTGGAAGAAAATTTTAGAAGAAGCCATTCGTAATTCGTAAGTCGTATTTCAAAAATAAAAAATAAATAAAGAAAAATGAAGAATAATTACACTTTTCTTCTCCCTCTTATGCAATTATGTAATTTGAGATTGATCTTTTTTTTAAAATCATTTATTTGAATGTTTTAGTGCTACTCTCTAGGAAAATGTATGAAGCTTATACGAAAAGTTTTGATTCTGGTTTTTGTTTTGATAGGTCCCACTTACCCCGGGTACAAACATATTTTAGGGTAAGATAGACCATCAAAAATTTCATATGAAATGAAAACAAAATACTGGTTTATCGTTAGCAGCTTGCAATAATACTTAAAATTGTAGCTTACAGATGGAAATTCGATTTATTACACATTTATTTTTTGCGAGTCAATGCAAGACGTGAAATAACAATATGTTTAGTACTAAATATATTCCTTGTCATTGTATCTTCAACTTTCTAGAGGAATACCCCCATGAAAAACTTTTCCTAAGTGAGCTATGACGAAACGCCCCACTTACCCCGTATTCTCACTTGCCCCGGGGTACCTTACCATTGAAAAAGAGCCTTCTGTTGCTTTTTCTGTTTTGAATATCACCCTATATTCCAGGAGAAGTGGATGAACTCGTCATTCATTTTCCTGTCAATTTTCATACAAAATCTACTTTTTCTCTGCTATAAATTCACTCTGGGTGAACCACTTCCCCTGGCCTATGGACCAGTGCACGAGTTCACTATCTGACGTTTGAGCGGTGCCGTGTGATTTACGTGACCATGGCAACGAGTGAATTCGACACCGCCCAAACGTCAAATTAGTGAACTCGTGCATTGGTCCATGGATCAGTGCACGAGTTCACTATTTGACGTTTGAGCGGTGCCGAGTTCACTCGTTGTTATGGTCACGTAAATTGGGTTTATGAACCCGTGCACGAGTTCACTAATTTGACATTTGAGCGGTACCGAATTCACTCGTTGCCATGGTCACGTAAATAACACGGCACCGCTCAAACGCCAGATAGTGAACTCGTGCACTGGTCCATTCTACGAGTAGCGTGAGGTGACAATTGTCGGTCTCGTATAGCGAGGTGACAATTCTCGACTCGAGTGAAGTGACTCTCCATTTGATTTGCACGGCGAGTCACTTCACTCGAGTCGAGAATTGTCACCTCGCTATACGACACCGACAATTGTCACCTCACGCCACTCGTAGAATTACCCCAAATAACACGGCACCACTCAAATGTCAAAAAGTGAACTTGTGCATTGGTTCATTCGCGTCTACGAAACTAAGGGCCTTATTTTCTAAGTCGAGTCGACCAAAAACGACTCGACTGGAGTCACTATCGACCGAAAATTTTGCTCGACTCGGCTCTGTCACTCGAGTTTATCGACAGTTGTCACTCTATGTGACTGGATTACTATGGGAGTCGACGGGTGACATCTGAAACACAGACAAACAGACGTAACACTTAGAACAAATCCCGATCAAAATCATAGTCACGATGACATGTACGCCCAATGCTAAAATCGGTGTGTTTGGCCGATGGTCCAACAGATGGCGGTAGTGTGTAAACGTCAAACGCGAACAAAAACGATGCGAGCGCTGCGGGTGGTGGATTGGCCACCTACCATATATTTGAATCGGCCGTTAAAAAGGTGGTCGATTGACATCGGTGAGAGTGTGACGTCTGTTTGTCTGTGTCTGAAATATGCATGCTTACTTTGATCGACAATGACTATTCGTGATCAAACGTCAACATCCCACCGCAAAATCGCTAGTGTTTGGAGGTGATGTTAACCTCCAAATTGCGAAATCATCACCTCCAAGTTAGTTCTAATACCCTCCGTTATATGAATTATGGTGGCGCGTCGATCGTCGCAAGTTTCTCGTTAAACAGTCAATAGACGAGTCACATGAATCCGTTCGATTTACAAAATAGACCCCTAAAAGAGATTTACAAAGCACTCGCACCTATGGAAAACCCCGTAAGGAACTGTCATCGTGTGCGTGAAAAAAAAAAGCAAAAAATATCTCCTTGTTTTTCTCACAGAAAACCGAAGAAAACATCAGCAGCTTCGTAGTCGCGAACTAGGACAGGACATGACAGCTCAACTAAGACTACCCCGTTGTTTTTCAGTCGATAACCTTGACGATGCAAAAGCCAGTGCTACCAGTATCCTTTTTAAGCAAATCTTCTGAACAAATTTAAATATCAAGGCTCATAATTTGTTAGTTTTTTGCACGCTTCATTCATTCATTACAATGGACCAATGCACGAGTTCACTAATTGACGTTTGAGCGGTGCCGTGTTATTTACGTGACCATGGCAACTAGTGAATTCGGCACCGCTCAAACGTCAAATTCATGAACTCGTGCATTGGTCCATAGAGGATGCTAGCTTTGAAAAAAATCAGGTTTATTATCAAAACCGGCGATATTTTTAGAGGTAATTGAAACAAATACCATTATTTCGCTTTCAATATTTTTTTTTATTTTTTTTTAGCATTGTAGGAGCATATGCGATAAACTGGACATCGATGTTTTAACGATTTGAAACAAAAAGATCTGATGCTAAATGTTCAAACTTTTGGTGGAAACCCTAATTTATGAACTAGCAACACGGCCTTGCTAGCAACAAAGTACCCTGTTGCAATATAACTCAACGATGTGGAAGTAGGCCTTTACCAAAACGACCAATGGACCAATGCACGAGTTTACTAATTTGACGTTTGAGCGGTGCCGAATTCACTCGTTGCCAAGGTCACATAAATAACACGGCACCGCTAAAACGTCAAATAGTGAACTCGTGCACTGGTCCATAGGCCTATTCAAATGACGTCTCAAATCAGCTGATCGGGAAGCACTTTGACATTTCTTCTATGAAAATGACAGGCCCGTGTTAGCACCGGTCCTCCACCGATGTAAACAAATGCATAGACGGATCTGTCACATGAAAAGGCCTATGAGGAGTGGTCATTTTTGACAGGCAATTGGTTTCATTTTTGCACTATTACCTGACACGTCTTGTCTTAGGTCGCGAATTGCGAATCGGTTTGATGTATCCTCCAATGAGTTTATGTATTTTCCGTGTCACATCACACGGCCCAAGCGGCCAAAGTACTCAAAGCACTCACATAAATTAGTCCGAGAGCTGGCTGCCCCAGAGTGAACTGAGTGATCGGGACTCAGATCAAAAAGCGCAACGAAACTTGCGCCCGTTCGACCCCGGTGTCAGTCCGCTTCAGTGTGTCGAAGGAGTAAGTTCAGGTTTTTTTCTCGGAGTAGTAAAATCACTATCGGAAGGGGCAGTGCAGTGCGCGTGAAAACTCGGTGTCTTGCTTCTCTGTCGCCCTGCTGTAAATGGTTATAGTACATCTCGCTCCTGCGCAACGTCCAAGAAGATCAAAACCCTATTCAAACTGAAAAGAAGAACATCCTCTCATCGCGGTTTGGAAAAGAAGGAAAGGAAAACGTACCGCGCACTCACACAAGCAAAGCCATAGCGCTATCTCTTTCGGGCTCGTTTATTATCCAAGGCAACGGCCACTCAGCACCAGTCGTCGTTTCATTCGCGTACGCGGCAGTAATTATTTAATTTTTCGTATTTTCCACAAGCGTTCCGATTGACTGTCGATAAAAGTTCAGTATTTCCTTTGCGGAACAGTCTCTCGTGTGTTTGCCGATAGATAAAAAGGTGCGGTGAGGATTTTTCTTTATCAATCGATTAGGTGTGACGAATACTTGGCGAGTGATAAAATTCTGCGGGGTGAATTTGGTTTCTTCTCTTTGAACTGGAATACCTAAATAGGGACAGTACTGTAGAAAAAAAAGCGACAGACAGCGCCCCTTCCGCGATTCGCGTGTGGATTAGTGAAGCAAAAAAGCTCCGAAATTATTTCCAGAAAAAGGTGAAGTGCAACGTTCTCTGATCGAAAATTCTGTTTCTCTATTGCAGTTTATTGTTTGAATTAGTGAGAATCAGAAACAGTTCGTGCAAAAATGGTAGGTGAAAGTTTAATTTATTACGTTTAAGTGTCTGTAAATTGGATGTCTTTGCTCCTCTTGATTGCGAGGAAGGTTTCTCTTCTTTCGCTTCAATAAACACATTTTTCCATCCCTCGAAAATGACTATCGAGCAGTGATGATGGCGTGAAGCTGTTAGGAAATGCCGGTTTTTCGTCGTTTTCATGCGACGAAAAAATGCGTTCATTCAAGGGTACCGAATGTGTGCCGGATGGAAAGATAAATTTAAACATGGCAAAAATTTTGTGCGGAAAACCGCATGCCGGTATCCGCCGAAAAAAAAAATCAACCCAAGAAAATGTGTAAAGAAAAAGAAACGGCAGGCACTCACTGGCAGCTCGGTTGAGTTGAGTGTTCCTCGCTTGCTGCCATCATTGCGCGGCTGGCCGACGTCTGCTTTCCGTTTACTTCCCAACACAGACGGCCGATATCGGATTTTGGGAGATGAGTTTGTGGAGAAACTGGGCGGGGGTTGGAGAGGTGTTTCTATCCACTCACCCACAGCTCGCGACGTGAGAGAAAAAAGTGGATGTGTGCGGTACTTGACTGGCTGGTCATTCACTAATACGTACTCAGGTGTGCACGTGTAGTGGTGTACGGAGATGCATGAATCATACGCAAGCATTGCATGTGTGTGTTCGAGGAAAATGATGCACGATTTTCGATACGGGGGGTGTATGAACAGTAGACTTGGACGACTTCGTTTTTTAATTGCAAAAATTTAATAATGTATTGCTGTTTGCATTTGAGATGCAAATCTTGGCCAAACGTCCTCCAGATGCGGTAACACAAACAAATCAAAGGACACCTAGTAACGATTCTATAAATCATCGCCGCCCTAGCAAGAAAAATCTATCTTTGACATCGCATTTCTTGTGAAAAATCTTACCGCGGTTGGTGTTCCCGCATTTTATATTTGCATTTCAAACGCACACAGCAATATCATGTCGAATTCGTTTTTAAACCTGACGGTCGTATTTTGGACCCCCTAAGGAAGTAATTTTAATGTTTAATCCCAATTAATTAATTTCACAGCGTAACCAAGTCAAAGAACATGCCAAAATGTAGAGAAAAACTTCCTCCACGAGATAAAAATGCCCATTCAATCATGTAGGATCATAAAAACGTCGAAAATAATTGAATTGTGAAGCACTGTTTCTCATTATTTTGGACACACCAATACATTTTGGACCCTCAAAGTATATATTTTGGACCCCCGGCATTTTTTATCGTCTGGCGACAAAGTCCACGACGCTGGTTGTATAATATGCTTGCCCATAGTCTAATCAATCGATTGACAATGGAAAATCAAAGAAATTCTACGTTTTTAGTTCAGAAATTTGAAAAATGTTTTTGTTGACATTTGAAAAATTTCTGACGGCTTCAATTATTGTGTGTAACGTGTTGTAACGGTTGCATGGATGAACCGATTAAATTAATTTCAGATAAAATAAACACATTTTCTATGTACAAAAGGTTGATGCAAGTGCGGAATAGTCCTATCTTTCCAAATGGCATGCAAATTGAGTTGGTCTTTCGATTTAAACTGGGAAATTTGCAGGAAAATGCCCCTGGGGGTCCAAAATATATTGGTTACCCTAGTATGGGAGAAAATTAAAGTTGTATAATTCCACGGGCACCCTCCAGAATTGGCTTGTTTAGGGCAGGGTGGGTGTACGGCTGTCAACTACAAACAAAGCTCGCCTAACAATCATCTCGGGCGGGCCGTCCCAAACAGCATCATCTTTCACGCGGGCCGACCCAAACAGCACAGGTCGAACGCGGGCCATGCCAGGCAGCAAATGGTGATGCATTTCAACACTCAAACAGCGGGATGCCTAGCAGCGTTGTGAGCCAAACGAACACACCCACAAAACATGAACGGTAGGCGCATCTCGTTGCGTATACCCCCCCTGGTTTAGGGGTATCCAGTTTCTTACATATCCTGAATAGGCCTTTTCACAAGACGTTTCAAATCAGCTGATTCGGAAACTGTTTGACAGTTCCTCTTCGGAAATGACAGGCCCGTGTATGCACTGCTCAGATGACAGATGTAAACAAATGCATACACGGAGCTGTCACATGAAAAAGCCTATCTACGTTAAAAACTGAACAAGAATACAAAGTTTCAACTTTTTTTAAAACACGTTTGAAATTAGTATGGAAATCGCTTTTGAATCACCCCTCGGTAAATTTTACTTCGGGACGAGCTGTCATTATGTAAATTGAAATGTCATTGAGTCTACGGATTGAAATCTTTTTCAATCATTTATAATATCAATATTAAGACCTGGAAGTGCAATAAAATCGTGAAATGCTTTTAAAAATGTGCTCATTCGATCAAGTTACAAAAAACTGTGATTTTTTCTTCACTAAACAACCCAATTATTCCTTAGAGTTAGAAGAAGACTTCCTGGAAGTTTCAGCTCATTTGAATTGAAGTTAATATGGGATTTTCAGCTCAAACATAGAGTCAAGGCCTTCCACCATGCTAAACAGGATTGCCATTATGCTAGATAAATCTGGCACATTCAAGCTGTTAATCGAGAAAAAGACAAACTGCTAATGTTACAAGACTCTTTAAAATCGAACCAGACTTCACAGCATTATTTAAAAAATATGGATGTCTAATAACTAACTAATAAACGTTATTACAATGCTTATAACTATCCGCAACTGCAAGGTTCATTACTTTTTTAAATTTGTATATAACTTGGCGATCGTAGCAAGCCGTGCGCGCGGGCGGCTGCGTTTTGAATTTTGTGTCACGTTTACATCGTTCCGCGTTCTTACAATTCGGCTGGTGAAAATTTGATTCGGCGGATGGTGCTATGCCACGTGCAAATGTTTTGTAGAAACATGTTTTTCAAAGTGATAAAAGTGATTTTTTTTTCTCTTTTCAAAAATTATAACTAAAGATATTTTCGGTATTTTTTTTTTTTTTTACTTTTTCTCAATTTGCTCGAGTCGAATTTGTTTCACGCGACTCGTTTTTTAAATCCCCTGTGTGTGTTAAGCGTGTTGATTTAAAAATTGATTGTGGTTTGTGGATGGTCGGTTGGAGATGGATTAAAAACTGGAGTTTTTTTTTTGTCGATTTTTCTGGTGCTGCGTGCATTTTGATGGGCAGTACTCAGTTACGGCTCAAACAAGCGTGTCCTTTTATGTTATGTAGTGTTCATTGTTAAAGAAGCCACGTATTGCAAAGGAGTTTCGAAAAAGGAATTTGATGAGTTTGTTCTGATTATCAGCGCATGACCACAATTCGTAAATAATTAACATTTTTGTCGGCCAGAACGTCTACTGAACTAACCTTTCCATCAACATTCCGAACACCTATGAGAGGTCGTAGACTGCCCATACTGCCCATGAATGCATGTCAGTCCCATGTTGGCTGGATTTCCTATTCACATGGGACAAGTATGCGTTTATGGGCAGTAGAGTTCTCTGCATCTTAAGTAGGGTGTTCAATCAATCATCCATTCCCATTCCAACTTTCTTGACAAAATCTTAGATGAACTCCTGAGAAGATGCTTGTTTGGAGTTATGTCATTGTTTTATGCAAGTAATCAATTTAATGTTTGTTTTTTATTTTTGCCAAATGTCTTTCTGTCCAAAAGATCTGTCCTTGGATCTCACGAGAGATGCACCAGGTTAAGAATTTCTCCAGGAACCAGCTATGAACAATGTCTAAACGATGGCATTCTTAGTAGTAGTTCGCCATTATAAACACTGTTTTGATTTGTCGAATAAAGATCTGAAATTAGACACAGATTATTTTTTTTAATATAACTTTCCGTGAATTCTAGTGGATTCCTCCGTATTTTGCCCTTTCGATTGCAAAAAAATAAAAGCAGTTATGGATTTGAAGATCCATAGTTAGAAAACGAATATTATGAAGGTAAAATCATATATCAAAGCTTTCAATTAAAAGTGTCAAACAATATAAAGTCGCAAAACCATGATGGCATATGGTTTTATAAATTTTAGGCATCCGGGAAAAATCCGGGAATCGGAAAACTGACTTTAAATGGACACCCTGTAATGAATAGCTCGCTGCTATTGGTTATATCTCACAAAAGCTAAATGTGTTATGCTTTTGGTATTCATACATTTTTCGTCACTCTTCACGTCAACCTTTTGCGATGAACCAACATAACCTTCTAATTGTCGCCGAGAGCACAATAGCAGATAAAAAAGTTTGAGCTACGAACTGCTGGCCAACGAGAAAGAAGACTAGGCTGATATGATTACTAATGTCGAATGCCTTTTTGGAACTTAGGTTGGAACTGGCGAAACACGTTATGATTCACAGTTTCAACCCCAACCCGATTCAGTTTCGACCGAACTACAATTTGCTCGACTCGACGTTGGTTTGTTTATGTGTTGTTTTATGTTTTATGTTTCACCGAACCTAAAAACGAAAACTACATAAGTCTAAAATATTGACGATTGGGCAATTCCACTCTCACTGTTACTAATAATCCAAAGGTTTTTTTTTTCAACTCCGGAATGTTTCGCAGATGTTCTTTTGTGAACTTATTTTTTGTCGGCCATTCATTTGACACCGATTAGTTAGTTACCTGCCTTTTTAGTCAAGTTCAACGTGTTCAACGAAAACGCCTGGAATACCAGGAAAGAAACGGCAAAGATTCTTCGTCGCGTCTAGGAGTTTGCTCGTTGAGCGCTGTTGGTCGCGCTGCGCTGAGGCAGTGAAGAAAAATTTTTATTGTTTGTCACTGATAGTCTGTTAAATCCTACGACTATAACAACTCTGATCTTGAAGGTCGTCACACGATATACAGACAAACAGAAGATTCCTTGCAGAGAATCCTGGTGTAAATCCTAAATGCTCTATAGGTTCCTATGAATATTCTTACGTGATTCTTTACATATCACTTTCATGATAAGCTGCAGAAATACATCTTGAGATTTTTTTCAGGATGGACTCCTCCATGGATTCCTCCAGATGTTCCTCTACACGCATATCAGCAGTTCTCCCAGAGATTCAGAAATTCCTTCAGCTTTTTTTCGAGGAATGTTTGAAGGAATTCTGTCAGGATTTTTTCATCGAATTCTCCTTTAATTATTTCTAGATATTCACGATATTGCAATCGCCAAGCTCGATAGGCTTGGAGTTAGAGGTAGCCTTTTGAGATGGTTCCGCTCTTACCTCACTGGTCGTCAATTAGTGGTAGCTTTAGGAGAATGTCGATCACCCTGCTTTTACGCGTCATATCGCAAGGCAATCATCTGGGTCCGTTGATTTTCCCTTTGTATTTTAACGACGTGCACTTTGTTGTGGAAGGGCGTCGACCCAGAAAATTTTCTGCGAATTTGCTCTATTGCCGATTGCCGTTATCTCCAGGACCAGATAAACGTCTTCGCTGGGTGGTGTGATCTCAACCGACTAGTCGTCAATCCAGCAAAGTGCTCCGTAATCACTTTTTCACGAAAGAAACAGCCGATAATCTTCGAGTATAGCATTTTTGATACGCCCATCGAACGAGTGCAATGCGTTAGGGATTTGGGTATTCTGTTGGACTCGCGACTGACATTCTCCCATCATATCGCTTATATTGTCGATAAAGCATCAAGAACGCTCGCTTCGTCTTTAGAACTGCAAAAAAAACTTTACCGATATCTATTGCCTGAAAGCGTTATGCTGTTCCCTCGTTCGAGCAACATTGGAAATACTAGCTTACCCAGCGTGGCTAGCCACGTTCCAATGGAATTTTAAGCGAAAAGCTATGAATAATCTTTCAAAGATTGATAATGTCCATTAGACTGGCCCTTAAACAAAAAAGTTGTAAAATTCAACGGGGCACCCCCTAGATATGTGCCTTAGGGTAAGAAAAAAGCTCTCTCAAAATTTCAACTCATTTGGTTGCTCCCCCAGCTGGCGCATTCAATTCAAAGTTTGTATGGAATATTCGTCTCAAATATATTGAGAATTGACCCTATGTCACTGTTTCGTCTCGTACACTAGTTAATCGCGTTCAATTGAGCCCAGAATGACAAATTCACTAGTTGATACGCTAATGAACATTGTTGCCGAAGGTTGTATCTGGATTTAAGCTCATTTTCATTAAGCTTTCAGTTGTTGAGAGTTAGGCTTAGATCAGCACTCCCGTACAATCACACATGTGCATGCACCTTGTGCCGCAGCTCGCCCAGCGTCATAGGTGGCTATGATGCGCTTGGTGGCTACCATCCAGCTAAGTTGAAGGAATACTATGCAATATTGCAAATCTACTTCAGATAGTTAAAACACAAACTTTATCAATTTTAATCATCATACAACCTTCTACAATATTGTTTGCTATAGTATCAAGTAGTGTTTTTGACATTCTGGGTTCAATTGAAATGAACAGTCTTCACGGGTGGCGAGAGACGGTTATCGTAGAGCTCTGAAATAATTCGGTATCAGAGAAGGAACGTCAAGTCAACGAAGACATTGAGAACCGGAGACAGACGGATGCGTGTGTAACAAGACAACGACAACGTCTAGGAGAAGTTACTCGCGCAGAGAATGGGAAGCATTCGCAATCCAATGCTATTTTGTTTCCTCCTTACCCGAATACACGGCCGCGAACCCACCCACTTGTAAAAGTCACACACCGAAGTCTCCTCGAAGAACACCACTGGAGGAATGGCTGGTTTTTATTTTTCTTGCCAACCCGGTTTTTCTCGCTGCCGTTCGTCTGTGACTCGACGAAACGTCGGAGAGATCATCAACATTGCCGAGCAAAAATAGAAAATCTATCTCCCACATGGTCGACGAATGATATTTTCTTCTCCGGAGTTGACCGACATAGAAGCTTCCAAAATGTACCGATAAACAAATCAAGCCGACCCATGCCCTCTAATGTTATCTACTGCCAGATATCGTTGGGGCGAATCAGCGCGAAATATGGCGTGTAAAACATTTAACGTAAAGTACCGTTCGATGCCGCCGCATGATAAAAGCTGACGGTACATTAACCAATTTGCCAACGTAAGCCATGGCGAGGTGTGTAATAAAGTCTTTGTTGTGGCCTTTGCCAATATCAATCACAATCGCGCTTGCTGTTGTTGTTGCTGCATCGTCTGAGATAACTCACCGGAGTGAGCGATCGGCAGGGAACATTCACTTTATAAGGAATTACCATATATGGTCAAAGTAGAAAAAGAGATACGTTTTCATGAATTGAATTACTCATAGCCAGCACACCACTCTGTGGCTCGGTTCGATACCATGTAGCGATGGAACCGGCACCAGACTGTTTCGGGATGTTTGTGCAATCGAGAGAGCTTTCCGGTGGATACTCACAAACACGTTTGCGGGCAACTGACAGCTAGACATGCCGGTATTGGTGGGCGAATCGTAAAGCCGGTACTCTTTCCACCAGAGTCTCTCAGTTCCAGACATCGGTCGGAATACCGAAAATGGAAACAAAATGAGGAAATTTTCAACAGAAATGATCTAATCGTGATTGGCAAGCTTTGCGATATCATGACGCGATTAACTAGCTTCATTGATAAGACGTTGAACCGTTTAGTCTGGCTCAAGCCGGCACCAGTGTACTGTACAGTTATCTCTGCGATATTTACATTTAAATGGGCGTGTGTGTGTGGGTGATAGTTTATTCTACCTATATATAGACACTGGAATACCGTCTACCACCAACGAATGTTGCAATATATTACTATGCTCAAAATATGCATTTTTGATTACCAAACATTGCAGAAATACTCTACTGGTTATTTCCATTTCAGAGTTTTATTTCTGTGTAAACTCGTTTAGGTAACATACATTTTTTATCTGACCCCAATTCCTTGAGGCAGAAATATAGCATTGCACTTGCTTCGAAAGTTAGCATTGTCTAAGAAGAAACGCTGTAGCTCATTAGCAAATTATCACTCACCGAGCATGTCAGGAAAAAAAGTACACTTCTGAGAAGATTTATTGAAACGAAACCATACTCTGAACCGACACCACCTCCAGGTGTCGATTTTTATGGCACCTGACTTACATACAATGACATAGAAGCAGGGCAAAAAATAAACGGGTCATATTCCACGACACACTCTCTGGGTACGTGCGTTATCCATATAAGGCCCCCTCAAGTCGAATCGAATCGGAAGAAAACCGTAGGATGACGCCAAGGGCAACAAGTGTGCTAGATTGAAACAACACCCCAATTTACACTAGGCCAGGCCATATAAAATACTGTCAAGATACTGGTTATGCACTAGTTGTCGGAAGTCGGAAAAATCATGGACAAGAATAAAACTCAAACTAACGCAATGCTAAAAATAAGAATTTTTACTATAAATTCGTTATCAAAAGTATATAACAAGCTCAAAACAAAACCAACTTAATAACAACATTATATCAATTTCTGTTATTTTCAACTTCATTGATGGAAATGTATCATATTTTTTATGTGATTCTGGTCTGGTACGCTCGGTCACTTTCTTCGGTCGATGAGTGACATCGAAATTTCAGAATAAAATTCGTTGTCGAGCTCGAACCTTTCAAACTGTTTACGTTTTATTAGCGGCGTGATATCGCGACAGCTGTTCTCGAGTTGGGGTCTCGAGGTAATAAAACGCTCCCAATTCTTCCCAAACGGCGGCGAATATGAATAGCTGCCGCTGTTGTATGTCACCATTCATTTTCTTCCATTTTGTGTGTAAAATGTTTGGCTTTGTTAGCCAGTCGCTGACGGCAACTAACTTCACCAAATCTCGCCCCGCTGCCATACCAGAAATGAAAGCGCGCACATTCTAGTGCTATTTCTGGGTTTCTTGCGCTTCTCCGAGTACACTACACGTGCTCTATATTTATAGAACCATCCAATACCAGGAGTTAGTGCCGAACGTGGCTTGACGTGGAATCGTTTCAATGCGATCAATCGGACACCCGCGACCGCGAGTCGTCCGAAATGCGGTATAAGGTTCTCCCGTAACGGAGACGGTAAACTTGTCGCAATTATCGGAGGGTTTTACGACGCGAGACACGCGTTTGCTCAAGCCATAGTTTACACCTTTCCGCACGGTTGATGCTGTGTAGACAAAACAGCATTCTAATGATTATGGTTGTAGTTGCCGGTTAAAGACCGAAGTAATTGGTCAAAAAAGGCAACTAACTTCTTGAAAATCTGCTTTTTTTTGTGGTGTTGCGTCACAACTGGAATAGAACCTGTTTCTAAAATTAATATTCTATAAACAGTCAGGATTATTTGGAATTCGTAATACATGGTAGAATAAGCAACCAAAAATATTGCCAAGTTAGTAAAGGCAATTACAGTTACCAGTTACAGCTAGGTGTCGTTCTTGAGCATATTTTTTTTATATAAAAATGTTGTTTCGTGTAATCGACAAAAATTAAAAACTTTGTAGGGAAAGAACAAACAATACAACAGATTCGAAAAATAGTACATATTTCAGGTAAGCAGGACTCTAAGCTACTTTTTTTGTCTTAATCTGCTTGCAGTGAATTCTCGCATAACTTATGATCTCGCCCTAAAAGCCATTGGTAAACCATGTGTTGTAGCTCGTTGTTTCTGAGCTTTTGAATGGATTTACATGTTATTTAACAACTCTATGATAAAGAAAGGTTCATTCTCTTCCTGCCAGTAGTGTTGGTTTGGATGCTTATTCATTAATTTGCTCAGAAACAACAAGTTATACACGTGGTTACCAATGGCTTTTAGGGCGTTATCTCAGATTATGCGCGAATTCTGGCGCAAAATTCTAGAGGCTCCACAAAAGCCTTCAGAGACTAAGTTCTTAATGATATTTTTTTTCAGATCTCGAGGAATGCTTCTGGAATTCTAGTGATTTCTCCAGATATTCCTTCTGATATTATTTCAGGTACCTCTTTAGGGATGCTACCAGCCATTTTTCAAGGACAGGCTCGATAATACTCCAAAAAATCTTAGAGCACTCCAACGCTACTACCTCCAATCATTTTCCCAGAGCTTACTCTGAAGAAATCTTAGCGAATATCCCAGGATTTCCGCCAGAAGTATTTTTTCGTTGGTTCTTTCAACGATTTTTCGAGTAATTACTTCTAAGAAATTTTCCAAAAGATCCTACAAGAGTCCTTCCGAAAAGGTTTATACAGGACTTCCTTCAAGGTTTGCTTTCAAAGATTGTTCTGAAAATTCTTCCATTGATTTCCCAGTCGTTACACCGGGAGATTTTTCTAAGATTCCTGCATGAACTATTCCAGGAAAACTCACAGAGGTTTATTCAAATGGCCTTGAAGAAATTCGTTTGGTGATTTTTCCAGTAAATCCTAAAATATTTCCTCCAGAAGTTAATGCACCATTTTCCTCTGTAACTATTCATGCCATTTCCACGAAGTTTCAATAAAAAATCCCCTCGGATAAATTTTCCCCATAAGTTTCCGGGCATTCAAAAAAAATGTTCAACCTATTATTTACGTAATTACTCATTGGTTCTCTCCCAAAGATCTCCCACTTTCATACAGAAACTGGTGCAATTCAATTTGAAACGAAATATTCTTTGTAGTTTATTTAGTGTTCAAAATGTTACCTCCATTAATCTTGTAGTCTCATTGTTCTTAAATTTCTTTAGAGATTCCGACGAGAGGTTTTCAGAGATTACCCAGAAAATCTAATCTAAATCTCTGAGAAAACCTCTGGGGGAACTTTTGGAGTAATTGTTTGAAGTATACTTATATAAATATAATAGAAGAAATGCTGTGGATCCATGGAGAATAGAAAAGTAATCTATAGGAATCTCTTGTTGAATCCTTAAAAAAGTCCTGAACAGAAATCCCTGAATAAATTCTAGAAAAACCCATGGAAAAATCATTGGATCAGGGCTGGTAGCTGTCAGACAGCAAAATAATAGTGACTTTAGTGACCAAAATGATCAAAATAGTGACCAAAAGTGACTTAAAAACTACAAGAAATGACTAGAAATGAAAGTTCGTTCTATGTGTATAATTACATATTGGGTGAATTTAACATTTAAAGGATTGCAGTAATTTCAAATCTTGCTTAATAGTTATGTGTCCGGAATAAGACTTGATTGTCATAAATGGTCAAAAGATATAAACCTTGGTAAACAAACTCGTTATGAATTTTATAGCAAGCCCCTGTTGATGAGGTACTGGCAAAAATTCATTGAAAATTTTGAAGTAGAGATGCAAAACGAATTACATGAAGCTTTTCTCAACAAATCTGTGGAATAAATCGAGGGAAAATGGTTGTAGACAGAACTGTGGCGAAAATCGTGAATAAATTTCAGAACATTCAGACAAACGAAAACTAAAATTCAGACTAAATCTGTGGCAGAATTTAAACAGAGGCAGAAACAATAACTCCAGAACAATTGATTATTAACGAACTCGGGACAAACCGAATTGGATGAATGTCGCGCATAAAGGATTAGAATACGATTCTTTGTGTGCTTAAAATATCTATATTTCAACTGAACGATTTAATAAAAGAATTATTGAGAACAATCGCGACTGATAACCTCACGATTAATCTTATCTACCACCCTGAAAATGACTTATTCTGCATACTTAGATTATATAGCAAACAGAATCGCATATTTGTTGCTGAAATTTATGAACAGGTGGATTTGACGATACCCACTGATGTCACTATTGATTAATTATTATCGTCCATCAATGTTCAAGGAATAATCAATGAAAAAATGTATCAGTGCACCAGATTCCGCTCATTTAAGGGAAGTTATGTTTTCAAATGTTTATTATAAAATAAATATTTTGAATTTGTTTATCGGCATATCAAATGAAAAGAATGTCAGACGATTTTATTTGAAAGTTATTAATGTTGCTAGAATATATCCGTGCGAAAAAAGTTGTTTTTTTTTTTACAAGACAAATCAATTTATACATTAGCGAGCGGTAATAGGGTCATGAGCGGCTACTGTACTTTTTTTATTTAAAATGGCTAGATATCAGCAAAATCAGTACTCGCTTTTGAACTCCTTGACGAGTTCCTGACAAACTTTTTGAATTTTTGGCTGTTATTCCCAATTGTCTCTGGCTTATCTTCCTGAGGATTTTTGATGATGATCTTTCAGAAGGCAGGTTTAGGATTCATTCTATAGCTCTATAGACTACTGCAGAAAGCTCACTGGTAATCTATTCAATTGGCCTGTCAGATATTGGTCTTGGTCCGGGAGTCCCTATTTTTCTTGCGTAATGAATCTTGTCACACTTTGATTTCAAAATTACCCTATAGTTGTCTTTTTATTAACAAATATCTATTTTTTTCTGTTTGTGTTTGAAAAGCTATCCCAGCTTTAAATTGCATTATCATCACATCACGAAAAAAGTGACTCTAGTGACCATTTTCCTGAAAAATGTGACTTTTTGTTGGAAATAGTTACTTTTTAGTGACCAAGTCGAAAAAGTGACATGCTACCAGCCCTTATTGATGAATCGCTGGTGAACATTCAAATCTTTTCAGAGGGAGTCTGGAGTGAATCGTATCGAGATATCGTTAGAGGAGTTCCTGGTTGAGTTCATGCTCAAACACACCAAGTTGGAACGCTTAACCTGTGAAAGTTGGGACCGAATGTCAAGAAGCAATTCATAGAGGTCTCGCTAAGAATCTATTCTGGATGGATCTACGAAAAGATACAATAAGAGATCTATAGAGTAATTTAACAAATAATTCAGAAATTTCTTCAAAAATCATCAAGAAATCTTCGGGTGTTCGAGAAGATATTCGGCAAGATCTTTCCAGAAATTCATAAACAATTACAGTAGAAATTTATTAAATATCTTGTATATCTCCCAAACCAAGGAATTCATCTAGAGTGGAATCTATTAAAAACCATACCAGGAATTTAAATTCATGAAATTTGTCAAAGATTTCAATATCTTACAAAGAAAGCAGAACATTTCACCAGAATCATTCATTAAGTATTTTGCAAGAAATTAGTTAAATAGGTATGTGAACCTTACGGATCACAAAACAGATGTGCGTGGAACAAAATTATTGCCTGTAGATATGGCAATGCTTTAAGGCCCAAGTAAAAATGGTGCAAAAGTCAAAAATGAAAAAGCAGTTTTCTCGTTTTAAATAGACAAATCGAAGAAAATAAAAACACACAGCTCTTTTATTTGCCAAATCAAAAGGCTGTGTGTTTTTATTTTTAACAATTTGTTGTTTTTAAAAAAGAAAACTGCTTTTTCAGTTCTGACTTTTGTGCCATTCACTCTTGCGCCTTAATCTTTTCTAATTTGTAGGTAATGTCCTTATAATATCAGTAAGTAACATTTTCTCACGAAATTTGTATCCTTCCTTTCGATGCTCGGTAGATTCTTCACCAACATTCTTGTACGCCCCATCGTGACTCACCCGACAGACAGACCGACGCAGGGCAAGGTCATTTCACCACACCCTCATCATCGCCTGGCTAGCGATTGTCTCTCCTGGCAGAGCACAAAGCTCATCCTTTGCATCATAAAATCCCATAAGGAGAGGAGGGTGTCGATATTCCACGTCTCTTGTTTCCTCTCGGTGAGGATCTGGTTGGGGTGGCTGGCTGATGATTGTAGTTGTCGCCGTGCCAAGTTCAACGAACTTTCTCCCGTTTCGTCTTTCACATTCTAATACTGGCACCAACGTCGTCAAACAATACTCTCGCTCTCGTTTGTCGGTTTTCGGTGAACCGCGATAATAGCGATGAGCTGGCGTTTGACATTCTTGCAGGCATCGAAATGGAAAGAAAGCACCATCCACCGCTCGACACTACTGGCTGAAAGTTGCTGAGTGACGTGCGCTATTCCCGTTCTAAGAAATCTGACGACGCGACGGAAACCGGCTAGACAGCTACCGGAAGAGCGGTTCCATATCGCAACGCGGCAATCGTGAATTATTGTCTTATTCCCAATACGCCTCCCGGTGTCGTGTCTTATAGTCATTGAAGCGCTCGTGAAGCAGAAAACATATCCAGCTTGTTTCGAAAGCAATGAGAGATGATTCATGCAATCAATTTGTCTCTGCTGCTGGCCACTCGTTCAGTCAGTTAATGCAGACTACAGCATCTTCGGTTTTGCACACAGAACTCACCAACACGGTACCACATGCGCACAAGTTCACCCACTAGTATGGAACTTCATGCCTACAGCACAGACAAACAGACGTAGCATTGATGAAATTTCCATCGACCACTTATTTAACGTTCGTTTTGAATTTACTATGTTACAAACCTCACAACCAGAGGCGTGTGCATAGTTTTCCTTCGTCTTTGGCGTTTCACACTAGCGCCTTCTTGTGGTTTCTGGTGTTCACCTGATGATAAAGAAATTGGTCACATATGTTTGTCTGTGCTTACAATGTCTACACGGCGAACGGTCAATAACAGACACCTATGAATGGATATGCCGACCGACAACTTCATTCATGAATGCACTCCGCAGAGTCTTATTTGAAACTAAATTATAAACTTGTTTCAACCAAGAAAATCTCCTTCTGAGACTGATCGACTCGCCTTATTTGTGGTATTTTGGCGGCGATAATACCCCCCTGAAGCCTCCAAAAGCCGCCCATCGCGTGTAGGTAAGTGTCGGTCGATCGCCATCCAGCGAGAGAAGTCTTCCAAATTTGGTAATGAACCTTGATGGAGCCAACCGAGCCGAAATGCTTTTGGTTACGCTGTTATTGTAATCATCGTGCAGCTACCTATAGCAAGGCAACGCTAACAAGGTGTTGGTAAATCTGTCGCTGTTTTCAGCTTGGCCAAGCTACTTTTACGGTAATGATTATATCGCTCGCGAGCGAACAGAGGGTGGTGAGTGAGCTAATGTTTTTGCACGTATGATGAGAGTGTCGAACTCACCTGCTATCGATAGGATTGTGAATCATGCCCACATCTATCATTAAACCAGGCAGCTCTGATTAAGAAGAGTGCTGCTTGTTTCAAATTTTATCCTGCTTCCCTTGCCGCCTGTTTGATGGCGCAACGAGTAAATTGACTCATTCTTATAGTGAGCAGTTATTTTTTTCGCATTGCTCCGTTACTCATCGCCGCTTTTGGAAAGGATTCACAAAAATCGCTCCGAAGCAAGTCACGCTTGGCTGAACAGGTTTACTGAAGTGTTCTCTGATATCAGCACACGGGCAGAATAACATATTAATACATATTGTAAGACTTGGTGGTGCGATGAGGAACCAGTTTGCTGAAACTCAACGATTTGGATGACTTTTATGGTATTGACCTTTGATTGTTTCGCGGATTCTTATATCAAAAGTCATGAAGTCGACATTGAGTACTACGTATCGTTGATCAGCCAAACTTGGGAGCCAATTTTGCCACTCAGAGCTCTCACTTAATAAGGGTGGATGTGCTCTCAGATCACTAAGCTGGCTCCATCCTAGTTTGAATGTTAGTTTGAAAATTCCAAGAAGAAAAAGCATCTGCCAATTCGTAAATTAAGGAAATTGAGAAACAATTTGTTCCAGTGGTGATGTCATGTAGAGAAGGCAAATTAGAAAAGGATGTTACAAAGACAGGATCAGTTCTAGTGGTGATGTAGAATCAGAACGAAGAAAAGGCTCCTGTAACGTTTTAGGTTTTGTTTCGGTTTTATAACTGATTTACTACAAAAATGCAAAAATAGGGATCAACCAGATCAACCTGTTCTTGCCACTTTTTTTTTGAAGCTACCGAGCTCATATTTGGCTACAATATGTGTCATATTGAAATGCTTCTTATTGCAAAGTTGTAGATAATTCGGTCGAGAAAAAACCCCCATGCCAAAGTGAATCATGGAAGTGCCCAAGTAGATCTGCATCCTACCAAAATGCCAAAGAAAGCGATAGTTTCTTTTCATCTTCTCAGAATATTGAACGAAATATTCTTGGTAAATATTCTTCGCACGTCTTTGATCGATTATCTCTTTGCGAAAAAAATGTGTTTTTTAATGAATATAAAAAAGTATTTGAACTGGACGGGGTTGGTGGTCTAATGACTACCGCTTCTGCTTCATATGCAGAAGGTCATGGGTTCAATCCCAGGCCCGTCCCTTTCCTCGTACTTTGTAGTTGTATCTTTCACTTGCTTCTGTCTACCACTCTTAATATATCATGATTGATCTATCACAGTTCATAGCATTTGCTAGAATCCGAGACGGACAGAAATAAACCGTTTCCCTGCGCTTCCAATCTTTCATTATATAGCTAGCCTTTCCTTACGCCTGATACATAGGCAGTACGCTAACCAAAGCAGCAAGCCTCTCTGCCACAAAAATTACCACACCCCTTCACCCTTTCCGCATGAGCTGGTGTAGACGCAGTGGTATATACGGTCTACCGTGGGAGCCAGTTGAAATGCATCATCAATTCCTTCCCCTTCCTCCCATTTGGTCTGCATTCTGACGTGGCAGGCACCATTGTTGCCTAAAAATAGAAGATCACCAGCACTTATACACTGAGGGTGTTTGTTTATCCCAAGCAGTCATCTGGTTGGTTCCTTGTGTAAGTGCAACTGATCTGGCGATACTGGAGTAGCAACCACGGGCGGCCAATCAAGCTCAAGCTCAATATAAAAAAGTACTTGAACAATGTTACAGATGGGTTACATTTACGGAAACAAGTTTTATTGTTTTAGTTGTTATTTTTTTCAATCGTACATTGATTCTTTAACAATAATTTTACTATTGCAACAGTTAGTAGTTGTCTATTGAATTAATCTGATATATATGGAATCATATTCTAGTAACTATTGCATAGTATGCATCTGGTTCGGTTTGTTTCAAGTTCGTCAAAAATATTGAGCTTTGAAGGAGCTCCAATGGGACAGAAATTGCGAAAGGATTCCTTTAAATTTCTAAAGTAATCTTATTCGAGAATATTCATATTATTTATCAAAATTGAATCCTTCTTCAAAATGTTTGCGCTTTAGTGAGAATTCAGATATTTGTATATTGAAATTGGTTTCAATCTAGATGCTAATTTTTACAACGTCAGGTAATTTGTTATTTATCATCTAAATTTTAGACATGTATGCTCAAGATCTATAACTTTAAGTATAAATGATACATTACAATTTAGTTTACAATACGTTTATCTTAGTACCGTAAACCGGGGTAACATTGATCATTTTTTTGAATATTTCTTGAATATTTTGTTTGAAAAAGCAAATGTTGCAAATTTTATATCATTAAAACAAGTACTGCCACCCATAGCTCGTGACTATATACTGCATTTTGTTTCTTAAAAGATTTATGCATGTTTAAAGAAATGAAAATGAAATTTTAAATGTTTTTTTGATTTAGCTGATATGGGGTAACATTGATCACCTACGTAAACACCGTTTGGTAATATTAAAAATATCGTTACTTACTTAAATCATGGCCCCCGAAGCCGAATATGAAGACCAAACGCTTACAAGTCATTTGCCTTTTGAGTTATTTTAAAATTAAAAACACCTCGAACCACGGAATACGCCTAAAGGTAGGCAATCTCTTAATAGAATTCTATATTCTTTACAGTAAATGTTGCCTAATTGAGCATACGTATGAAAGTTTTGATAACGGAATCGTTTTCGGCGATGCCATTTTTAGTAAGAACCGCATTTTCCTTGCTCATATCGTTTGCAGAAATAATGTGAGACATGAATCTTCGGTAGTGTCATCCTTACCCATTGAAATCATTGTTTCGAAAAGTTGACAAATTTACGCATAATGTAAATGCAATTTTCGCAAAAATCATCACTTACATTAGCTTATGAATATAAGAAAGAGAAGCACCATTCGTTATTTGGAAATGTTCCATCAATAAATGATGATACGAACTTTTTACGACATGAGTCATTCCGATCAATGTTACCCCGCTGATCAATGATACCCCGGATTACGGTACATTGAATTAAATGACTGTTATCCTTCATTTATCAGTAGAGTTTTCCAATAAAAAATCACCATTCTACAAAATTGTAGATTTTAGAAATGCACTGTGCTTCATATTTTGATCTTTATTCCAAAATTTATAAAAGATTTCGCCAGTGTATGTCATCCCTTTCTAGAAAAGCGGTTAACTACTTCCCGATGATGATGATGACGCAAAAAGTCCCGTGTTGGCGAATTTTCATTTACGGCATATTGCGTATGGTCATTGTGGAAAACAAATGAAATAGACCGCAGCCTGTCGGAGCGCAGAAATGGCTCACCATATGCACGCACACTGGGGTACGATAATTTACTCTAATTTTGAAATTTATTTTTGGAACCAGAACTCGCACAAACGACTAGCGTTAGAGAGACCGGCAACAGTTTTGCGTGGAATAGAGGAAGATTTGGCAATCGGGAACGCTCTCCTCCGGTACATGCCGTGCAATTGTTAGTTTATCCAGCTTCTCTTATTGATAAAATATGGATAACTGTTTATTTGCAAAAATAAACTTCGATGCTTATTACTGATTACTGATAGAATTTTTGAAAATGCTCCAAACGAAAATCTTGGAGAATAATCTTATAGAAATCGATGAAAGAATCACCGAATAAATTCCTGGAAAACTTTCTGAAAAACAAGCTTTGAAGGGATTCCAGGTGGAATTTGTAAAGTAATTTCTGAGCTTTCCTTATAAAAACTCTAGGTTTAATTCTTTAAGATATCTTGAGCAAAATGCTTGGAAGAATTTCTTAGTTCGTCAAATAAACTTCCGAAAAAAAAATCTCAGGCGTAAAATCTACTTTTGGCGAATAGCTTGAATAATTTCTGGTGAAATTCCTAGAGAAAATCATGATAAAATACATACCACAGTACGAGCTGTAAAAGGGAGGGAGCCGGATTCTATTCTAGGCACTTTTGATTCACTTCATCAGTAGGGTTTTTTGGAAGATACTGAGCTCATATTTGGTCACACCATGCGTCATCTTGAAGTGATTCTTATTGTATTTCAGACCATTTGGCCGAAAAAAAACAACCAAGGCCAAAATGAACCATGGAGGGGCCCAAGTAGCTCTGCACCCTACTTGTCGTAATATAACTACAAATTAAAAAATAAAAGAAAAATATTCTTTGCCTGATCGGATTTTTTGATAAATCTCCATTAAGAACCGTTCCGTTCTCTCCTGTGGGATCCTATATGATGCCTTTTGGCCTTTTGTAAGGCATGAAATCTCTAGAGTTTCTCCAAAAATACGTAGCAAAAATACTTAGAACCTAAGACTACATGTGACATCTGGTTTCTTTTTAGTTTTCATGATCTTTGTGTTAGTTTGTATGATACCGGGTACCCCCGTTGGTTTGACCACTTTTAATCTGAACACTTTTTAATTTGTACCTCGCTAATTTGCACTTCGGTCAGATTCAAAATGGTTCAAACGTCATTTAGCTCATGAAACGGAGTAAAGTGAAATGGAACACTTTGGAACGGCACGCAGAACCAAAACAAAACTGTTGAAGAGGTAAACAGAAACACGTTTCTAAGGTGACTAGATGTTTAAATGAAAAATGAACCCCGATGGTTCGCATGATGTACCGTTCAAATTAACGGGGGTGTAAGGTATTTGTATTGCCTGAAAACTGGCGCAGATCAATGAAAATTAAAAGGAGCAGCTGTTTGTGCTCAGTGTTGCAGCTACATACAATAATCATTGCTAATTATTAATCAATATCAATTTTCAATACGAAAACAATGTTTCTGAACAGTACTTATATTTTCGTGTTAAACTTAGATTGAAAGCTTTTATTTAACGTATAGGCCTTTTCACAAGACGTTTCAAACAGGGTTGCGATGGATCTTCTTCGTGAACAATGATCGACGCATCTTCGCGATCCAACATTCGCCAAAATTCATTTTTCATTTTTGCGTCACGAAGAGCATCGCAAAAAGCGAACGGATGCAACGCCGAAGAAGCAAAATGAACACACCGATAAGTGGTTCGCGAAGCCTTTCCACTCGTAGGATTCATTTATCCACGCGCTGTTCATTCTCGTGATTCATTGCAAGGTTGCTTCTTCTCGTAAAGTCAAGCAAACACTCCACGCTAAGCCAGCTCCACGCAGCGCATGTGTTAAAGCTACACATAATGAGGCAACCAATGCAGAACTGGCTGACTGAGTGAAAATTCTGAGTAGGTCGCACTCATTCTGTGAGTTGCCGACGTTTTGGCCTTCGGCTGTCCGGGATCGATGGAAACGGAACTGTCAATGATATCCCGCGTGGCAGCAAACAGTTGGCCGTTGGTAAGATGGGGAGTTATCTGAGATGTTTTCTAGCGAAAAGCCGGAAGATGATCGCAAATGCGAAAGTTTTTTCCCCATTTGCTTCCGCTTCGGTCATTCAAATGAAAAAAATTCTAAAAATCTTTAAAATTGGAATGTTTTTTTTATGTTTTCAGAAGCATAACAAAAATGGAAACGAATTCCGCATTCCAAGTGTTCCTCCTCTGTGCGCAATTCACTAATTCAGTTTTGTTTACCACCGTTTGCACAAAACTGTGAACAGCCCCTTTGCACAGAATCTGTGCTGCACGAAAAGAGGCCAATTTTGTGCGCTTGGCACTCATTTTTGAGCGGAGCAAGTTTAGCGTGATTGTTGCAAGCCCACATGAAGATGATCGAAATGAATATTTTCCTGTTCTTCGCGAAGAGTAGGCAGTGTGGATCGTACCGTTCACATTATCGAGCGATGGAAAATCACCCGATGATAGCGTCGGGAGAAACAGCGATCCGAAAATGAAACACGAACGAATGAAGCGCCCGAACGGTTGTTTGTGTTTATTCGCAGATTCTGTTTTGATGCCTACGAAAATTCATCGTGCCTCGCGTTTCCGATCGTTGTTCAGCAACATTGGTTTCAAATCAGCTGATTCGGAAGCTGTTTGACAGTTCTTCTTCGAAAATGACAGCCCCGTGCATGCACCGCTCTTTGGCAGATGTAAACAACTGCATACACGGAACTGTCAAATGAAAAGGACTATTGATAGTATCCAAAAGTTTTTTAATTGATTTATAAAAAAACATGTCCTTAGGGTGGCGAATACTTGTACACCTACCCTATAGATACACGTAACGCTCTAATCTTTACTATTGTTTTTTTTTTTTTTTTTATTTCAAATGAAACAAATAAAAACAACAAACAATTGTTATTATAACTCATTTTGTTTAATTGTGTTTTAGTTCCCATCACGAACTCTCAGGGCTTCTAACAGAAATGCAACAAAATCAGTTTTTCAAGGCAAAATACCGCTCCGATATTCATTTCGTTAATGAGCATACAAAAACAGCTAGACTCTAATTGAGCGTAAATCTAGACCTAATAACTTCCCAGTGCTTCAGTTACTCACAACCTAACTAAGGTACCTTGATGTTAACCAGAACTCCGAATCGTACCTACCCTATTTACAGACAACAAAGTCCGATTTTCAAGTTTGAGGTTAAACACATCGCCGGTGACGGTCGGACCGGGATGGGCGGAAACACGTGTTTCGCTCACCAAAGGGCACCATCACACCATCGGAGTACTAGCACTGGCAAGCATAGCCTGCTTCGGTTGTCAATGGAAAGTACGCAAGTGCAACGTGAGTGCATTCCTCTTCCGCACCCGGCGTCGCGTCTGATGATGGTTGGTCGATGAAAAGCGGCTCAACGCTCAAGCAAGACGCCCCCACTCGAGTCAACTAGTGTGTTGCATGTAGGCGCTTACACGCTTATATATTTTTTCATTAGCAGTTCTGTTAGATTTACTCCAAACCTGAGGACTAAACGAAGAAATGTGTGATTCATAGATACATATAGGCAAAAATGACAGCAACAGGGGCCCAGATTTTCTGATTAGTTTTTTTCAAACATTAAATTCTGGTACACTTAAACCTCTATAACTTGATATTCAGCATCTTATCAGCAAGTTATACAAATATCATACTGTCAAACCTCCATGAGTAGATTTTGAAGGGACCATCGATTAATACAACAGATTTTCTTGGGTAAGCTGTTTGAGCGGGTCATCATAATCATAATCAGTTAAATATTAAATTTTTGTAAAAACTTGAATGCAAATTGCACGTTCCCAACCTAAATATGATATCAGCGATATCAGCTTATAAGATTCACCGATAGTAAACCAGAGTATGTCATGGGAACATACATTTTCCAATGAAATTTTCCTCTGGGAAGAGAGATATTCGCATTCATTCGATATTCATGACATTCAACTACACTGAATTTTTGTTTTGAGTATGGTTCTATGAGTCGATATCGAGTAATGGAACATCGACTCATGCATGTTTCACTGTAGTTAAATATGATTTTCAAGGCTATTTCATTGGTCCCTTGAGCATCAGTTCTGCTCATTTTGTGTTCTATAACTCGATAATCCCTTCAATATCGAATTTTAGAGAGTTACCTTTATTTACAAAAAACCTAAATCGGTCGTTTTCGTCTGACAACTGTATAATGACGCAGCTTCATCATAATCTCTCTGCTAACCATACCAAAGAATTATCTGCTGAGTCTCGCAATCCATTGTTACCCTACGAAATTATCTTCACTGTTTGGGTTATGGTAATTATACCCATTCAATGTTTCGTTACCCTACACTGCAATTAACGACCATTAAATTGAATTCCCCATGGATAATTGATTTCCATCCTACAACATTCAACAGCGTAAAAATTGCACTTTCTCGGCTGTTCTAAAACTAGAGCAACGTTTTTTTTCCTCCCCACAAACGCTGACATTTATTTTCCGAGAGACACAGTTGACTGGTTGTGGAAAGCATATAGCAACGTAACGGCAGCCAACCGTCGTCGTCTTCCACGGAGATATTTTTAGCCCGGGGAAACGCACTTAGCGTGTTAGCAAAAAGAAAAATCAACAGGAGCAAAGACATCATCACCACCGGCTTTCATTCGTACTCGTAATCCTACGGGTTCACGTAATAGACAAGTTTTGCTAATCAGACTCGTTTCTTTCTCAGGCCTCAGGAGTGACCGTATCAGATGTGTGCAAAACGACATACGAGGAAATCAAAAAAGACAAAAAACACCGCTATGTCATATTCTACATCCGCGACGAGAAACAGATCGACGTGGAGGTGATCGGTGACCGCAACGCCGAGTACGATCAATTCCTCGAGGACATCCAGAAGGGTGGACCAGGCGAGTGCCGGTAGGTGTCGGGAAGGATATCATCTTCCTTGACATAATTTAAACACGTTTCTTTTTCTTCGGATTTTAGATATGGACTGTTCGATTTCGAGTACATGCACCAGTGCCAAGGCACTTCGGAAAGTTCCAAGAAGCAGAAGCTGTTCCTGATGTCCTGGTGTCCAGATACCGCTAAGGTAAGTTTGAACATTCTTGTGATGTTCAAGGCGAACACAATTTCATTAAACTCTCTGTTTGGAGAAAATGGGAAATAGTTAGAACTATTTCATGAGCGCTTCACGTTTTTATGCATCATATTTAGTTGGTGTTCAGACAGACCAGTCTGGATGATATTTTGGCGTGTTAAAAATTTCAACAATTCTTATATTTACGATGCTATTTTGATACAGATGCATCATCAAATAGATATGTTCCATTATTATAGCAAATAATGCCAATACAGTGGGATTCCGTTTTTGGCATCCCCGATTTTGGCAACAAAATGGTTCCGTTATTGGCATGGGTAAATACTAATTATATGTCGGCCAGAACGTCTACCGAACGTATCGTATGGCACTACCCTTTTCATCAACAATCCACACCATACCGTAACACCTATGAGGGGTCGTAGAGTTCTCTGCATCTTTTGTAAGTAGGTGTTCCCATACAAGGGTCTAGGACTGTACCACCTACGAATTTGTGCGAAATGCTTAATGCTAATGCTAATGCTAAAAATGGTTTCGTTGTTGGCAACATTTTTGAATATCACTAAAATATGTAGATATTTGATGTGTTATCGTGCCTGTTGCTTTAGTCATTTAAACAACAGGTCAGCTACATACCGACTACATTCCAGAGCTCCATCTTTTTAAAATATTATTCGCCCAAACCCCACCAAATACTACGGGCTCACGTACGCGCTTATTTACTTCGGGATGATCATTAGTCATGCATTCTCAACGTTTCATGGATTATTTAATCTCCCCCGGGTTTTCAACTAGATACCAAACTCTTTTTTCAGGCATTCATACTATCAGGTATCAGAAGGCCGGCTCCAAAGGCACGTTCCCCACCAGTTGGAAAATTAGGGCCATAGTCAAATTTGAGCCTATTTTGTCATCTACCCGATGGGAGAGGAAAGGGAAGGGAAAGATGGGAGGAAATAGGAGTGGGGTTCCTTGAATAGGGAAGATCGCATAAGGGGAATGAGAGCATGTAGCTCCATACAACAATGGGTTCGAACAACGCCCTAAAAAGGGCACTGCAAAACGCATGAGCGTAAAGAGAGCCTATAGCTCATTACCACAGCGGGTTAAGAATAACAGAATGTCCTGAAAATTCAGGTTTCTGAATTGAGTTTCACTTAATAAGTGTTTAACCAAGTAATTGAAATCGCAAAAACTGGACAGTTACATATCAGGTGATACGAAGTTCCATAATCGGAGTCACAACTATCACACACAAATGAGTCAGCACGCGGAATATTTGCCATGTGATTGCTGAGTCGGCAGTGGCCTGTCAACGCTCTGACCAAGAGACTGCAATTCTGCTTTGACAGATTTGTTAAATACTTCGCCACCCTTGGAGATGGATCAGTAATGTACAATTTTGTTTGACGACATGACTCCAAACTATTCCAATATTGCTTGTGCTGAGTTGCCGCCCAAGAGTGTATCTGAAGCTTCACTTCGAAATTGGAATAGCCGGCTCAGGGCCAATGAAGTCATGCGATGCTCCATCGCGAGCTAGCTCATCAGCCAATTCATTTCCAGCGATGGAAGAATGGCCAGGTACCCATACAAGGTTTACAGAGTTGACTGAATTCAATTCCTCAATTTGAGTTCGACATGCAATAACAAGCTTCGACCTTGAGTTGGCCGAAGCGAGAGCTTTTATAGCAGCCTGACTATCTGAACAGAAGTATATTACCCATTACGCGCTGTTGAAGTGCTGATTGCACTCCACACATAAGAGCAAATATTTCCGTCTCTGAAAAACGGTGCTATGTCTACCAAAGGAGTATAACTGATTCAGATTTATCTCACGAGAATATACACCAGCATCAGCTCTACCATCAAGAAGGGAGCCATCAGTGTAACATACTATATTTTTTGATATACTTTTTTCCAAATAGCCAGACGTCCACTCTTCCCGTGAAGGGAATTGTGTGGTAAATGTGGTCCTGTAAGGGAAGTGACAAGCAATTGTGAGATCACTTGGAGCAAGGACAGTTTTTTCTCAATTCACCAAAAGTGGAAACAACGAAGTGTGTGTAGATCTACGATTCGCTGGAATTTTCTCCCGTAGATCCAGACTAGACCAATTCATATTTGAAAAAATGTCTGGAAATCTACCGGTCAAGCAGTATCCTGAATTCTCCTACTAAGAACAATGTCTGGTCAAATTTTCAGCTAATTTGATACAGATTTCAGTATGCTTCAAGTTAAAAATGTATTTTAGGGCTAATTTCAAGGTTTGAAAAATCATAACTAGCATGTGGAAAATCAAAACCACTTGCTATTACCTCTATTTGAAAGCTAATTCTATTCTGTTCAAGTTTGTCGAACACGCAAATAAGATTAAATAAAGAAGCCCACACAATAGATACCTCAGCCAGCGCAGTTGCTGGCTAGTGTAGTGTGCTATTCCTATACCTAAAAAACAATGCGCTCTCGGGCTAGGCATTGGATATATATAGAAAGCGTTGTGTTTGGATGGGCATCTAATTCTTCCGAAAGAGGTGCACTTTGCGAAAAAGGACCACGTGATTATTGAGCTGAAATCGAATTCAGGTTAACTTCTGCGTTCATGAGTCCTCTCATGGCGTAGTGGTTAACGCGCCCCAACTAGAGATCGGGGAGTCGTCAGTTCGATTCTCACTGAGAAGACGTGTAACTTTTTCGCAAATCTTCACATCAATTTGTCCATCTAATCCAATTGCAAATTATATGTAATGTTTAGCTTTTCGGTAGTTATTAAATTGAGTATAAACATTGTTTGATCATGATTTGTTCTGCATAGTACCCAAAAATCACAGTTTTCTGAATATATACGGTAGAAAAAACACACATTGACATTAGTTTTTCAGTACCTGGTCAACAGGAATCGAACGAAATAAATCTACACACTTAAACGGTTTCGCCGAGAACCCAACAGCTGATATCTCGGTAATAATTTGACGATTCTCGGTAAAACTTTTACCGAGATCTCGGTAAACGTTTACCGAATCTCGGTAATGTTCGCCGAGATCTTGGCAAAAATTCGGATTGCCGAATTGTCGGTAAAATAAGTACCGAGATTCGGCGTTAAAATTTACCGAGCTCTCAGCTGTTGGGTTCTCGGCGAAAAATTTTACTGAGGTCGGTGAAATAATTTAAGTGTGTATGAATTCATCAACCATTAACAGCTTACATGTTGCTTTAGACAATAAATTACAAAAAATGCCCAAAGATCGAACACCGCATCGCAACCTGATGATAGTTAATTCACGCATGACACATGTACCGACCAATGAATGAATTGAACAAGTTAGCATTGCTTTTTCTTTCCGAGTGATGATTGTTTGGATCGCATTTCATTGACGATTCAGAACGATTTGAAAACAATCATCGTCATCGACTGAAAAAAAGCAGTGCTAACGTTTTCATTTTTTACACCCGCCAAAGCTCACGGTGGTGCTCTTGGCTCACCCACAGCGGATTTATAAAAGTGCTTCCTAATTTTCTATTTTTTATAATTTATTTCCGCAAGATAAATTGTAACTTAAATCGGGATTGAGTTTTAGATATGTAAAGTCATCATGTATTGCGGGGAAATTTAAAAATTTGGATTCCTTCGTGGAAATAACGCGCAGCGAACAATCTCCGCATAGAACATTTAAACATCAGTAGGCAGTGCCGTTATTTTTCAGATAGTAAACATAATGATGGGTGAATCACGACAGATTTTTCTTGTGAATTTCTGATTAACATTTCAATTTCAATTCCTAGCCTAGTCCAAGGATATGCAAGACTATTGAAACCTGATCAGAAGGTAGAATTCATTATGGGGATACTGACTTCTACCTTCCAACGTTAATGAATACGTCGAAAAAATGTAAGGAATACCTTGTGGGGGTACCCAGTAGTTCGTTTGAAGAAAAAGGTTGGGAAGACAATTTGTTCGAATTGGTTGTTGAGTCCAGCAATTGATTTTCTGATTCAATTTACTAAAATAGACTTGACCGGTTCGTTTTAAACATCTCTAATTATAATTATTTGTAGCATTCATTTCGGTACATGTGACAAGAGCTGCTCAGAGTTCGAAGTGTCAGCAAAGAAATATGCAAAATCAGGGGTCACTACGATGATTTCGATGGACAATTTTGGAATAAATCGTTCTGGATTTTCCAGGAATCAAAATTTTTCTTGCAACGCTTAATACTGGAAATTAAAAATCCGTAATTTTCAATCAGGTGTGTTTTTCAGAGAGAAAACTCCATAAAAATAGTGATTTTCAAGAACCTTGAAGCACAAATCTCAACCAAACTATGTTAAAACTTGCTCCAATCATAAAAGTGTGTTCGACAAAAGTTCGTAGAATTGAATCAACTAGGGTAGGTGTACCAATTATGGATGCAGTATGTCAACAATACGGATAAAAATCAAGTTTTAACCGCGTTCCTATAACGTAAGCATGACTTGTTGGTGTTAATTACTAGTTTGAAGCCTTGCGAAGCAGTTGAATTAAACAGTTTTAGTACTAAATTGACTTTAAGCTTCTAAAAAATTGTTTTAAAAGCGTTGTCTTTGTACCAATTATGGCAATAGCGTTCCTAGCATTCGACATAAAAATGTCCCAATTATGGACTATCGAATATTTGCACGAAATGAACTCAAACGTCATCCAGAGCGAATGATAATACAACGCTAATATGTAATGAAGTGATTGCTCATAGAATTTTCCAAAATTTTTGTGTTCAATACATGTTAAATCAATTTTTTGCAATGGGTTCATAAGAGCAAATTAATTTTCGAAAAGGAGTCGAAATGTAGGGAAAACGCAAATTATGATGCAAAACAGCATTAATAAACTCACATTACCTTTTCAGCGCCTAATTTAAAGGAAAAAAGAGGGAAAATTCAAAAATCGAGTGTCACTGAAAATCCCCCTCTACCATGAAATTAGCATCTTCCGCTTGCAAACATTTTCGAACGTGTGATTGAAAAATCTTAGCAATTGAGTACAAAATATGAAGATAATGCCTTACTGAACCTTCCCGTCGTGGAAGTCGCCAGTAAAACAGCTTTACTTCTTATATTTCACTGATCAAAAAATGTAAACAAACTGCCTCCAGAGTATCGCCATAATTGGGCTCTCATACACTCCTTGTACCAGTTATCGACATAGTGAACACGATTTTCAGCTTAAAACAGTAGATATGATAGCTCACCAGCTAAATTTATTCATTTGTTCTCACTAGGCAACATACATTATTCGGTTGAAGCAGTTTTTCCGGATGAAAACATACATTTCGTAAGTGGTGTCCTTTAGCAAACTGCTAAGAAGGTGACAAATGTGTGAGGCAAAATTTTCAAATGTTCATTTTTCGAAGCTTATTGCACGAATGTTCTTATCAAGGTTTAGTTACCATCAAAAACAAATAGGTTTATCATTCCTATGAATATAAGCCGTTATATTCTAGTGAAACAATAAGAAAAATCTCTTTTTGTCCCCACTATTGCCATAATTGGTGCTATAGCCATAATTGGTACTTCTACCCTACTATGTAGAGGTATTTTCGATCATTTTTTGGTGATCCGTTCGAAAGTTATGAATTTTTAAAGCTTGAAATTAGCTCAGAAACACATAATTGATTTGAAGCACACCTAAATTATTTCCAAAATGACTGAAATTTTGACCAGAAGTTCATTTTGTCATAAAACATCAAAATATTGGTTGACTGGAAAATTTCCAGACAAATGAATAGGTCTAATCCAGACCCGTGAATGGAAAGAGCGTGTAAGTGCTTCTTGTATAAGATGTATGTGTAGTGGCACACCGTCGAAAAGAGCCTTGAGCGCTGCCATGGGAGCCGTTGAGAACTCACCAGACATCGCCATCAAGCACATTCTTTGGAGATGTCCAATTTTGATTGGATTGTTCTCACTTCGCCCTTTTGCCACCACACAAGACATCCATATGCCAATATTGGTCGAACAACTGTTGTGTAAATCCATTTGATATACTTGGGTTTGAGGCCCCAAGTTTTACCAATGGTTCGCCGGCATTGACCGAACGCTATGCAACCTTTTTTGAATCCTGAATCAATGTGAGGTGTCCAAGAAAGTTTAGAATCTTGAACGACTCCGACATGCTTCACCTGATCAGTCACATTAATCCCAGTGCCAAAAAAGACGTAAAGGTAAAGGTCCATCGCTGTTTCGTCTTTCCGTAACTAAACAATAGATGTTTTATTCGGGTTAACCAACACCAACTCTCGACTACTTGAAGAGAACACGAATAGGATGCTTATGCACATACCAACTATCAAAGCTAGATAGTCGGAAAACCGCTATTATTGAGTTGCCTCAATAGCGTATCTGATACGAGATTCCACAAAAGTGGCGATAGGACTCCCTCTTGGGGGCATCCGCAAACACTCAATTTCCTGACCGCAGCTTGGTAAATCCAATTGGTATTCATTTGGGTTAATTCTACGAGTGGCGTGAGGTGAAGTGACTCTCCATTTGATTTACACGGCGAGTCATCTCACTCGAGTCGAGAATTGTCACCTCACGCCACTCGTAAAACAAACCCAAGTGTAGGCAGCCCAATGCTTCGTGCAGCTTCCAATATGGCACCGAAAGACACGTTATCAAAGGCAAAGATGCTTCTGAGCGAATGCTTTCTCGATATCGTAACTTTGTGTAAAAGGATCACTGAGGATCCAGATTGGTAAGCATGTTGATTCGCATGAAGAGGCATGTTTGCCAAATAAACATTACGAATGTGATTATCGATTATGCGTTTCAGACATTTCAGAAGAAACAAGGTAAGACTGATTAGTCTAAAACTCTTCGCTTCTTCATACGACGCACATCCAGAATAAATCCCATCTGCTCCCGGAGATTTGAAAGGAGCAAATCAATTGAGTGCTAATTGAATCGATTCAGTAATTACGATACTGCGACTCGTGCCGGAAACTCGTGACTACATGAAAAAAAAAACACATTTGGTTCACCTGTAGATGCTATATCCACACATCTGGGGAAGTGTATAGTAAACATTCTAAAACTTCTTAATCAGAAGAAGTAAAGTCACTATTCTTCTTCTTCTTTTTCTTCTTGGCATTAACGTCCTCACTGGGACAAAGCCTGCATCTCAACCTAGTGTTCTTCCCGGTCAACCAGTCAGTGATTTTCGATAGCGATCGATATAGATTCGTTTTGAACCGTTAGCGATCGCCATCGTTGGTCAAAGATCTATAAAGAATTATGAAAATTGGTTGGTCGGGTTATGAGCACTTCTACAGTTATTAACTGAGAGCTGCCATTGCCTAATTTGCCATTTTCGCATTCGTATGTCGTGTGGCAGACACGATTATATTCTATGCCCAGGGAAGTCAAGGAAATTTTCATTACGAAAAGATCCTGGACCGACCATGAATCGAACCCCGACACCTCCAGCATGGCTTTGCTTTGTAGCCGCGGACTCCACTTGGCTAAGGAAGGTCTAAAAAAAGTCATCATTAGGTAAGCGAATTTTGTTCACTTGGAAATCCTTAGATTTGCCAGGATTTTGCTCAGCCGACTGATTTCACTCAAACTACAAGTTTTGTACAAAGGTTTTTCGAGCCGGATTGTTCAGCAGAACGAAGAGCCTTCTTGTAAGTTTTGCGCGCCAACTTGAAAGACAGATACAGCTCAACGGCGTCTGTTCCAACTCCTTCTACATTGTTTCCTGAGTCTAGTCAGATCGGAATTCCACCATGGGGTCTCTCTTGTAGTCTTCACAGACTGCAGAGGACATGCTTCTTTAAAAGCTTCCATAATGTAGGATGTTGTAGTATCAACGGCTTCATCCAAATCACAAGAATTTAAAATTGACGAAGATCATTCATGAAATTTGTTCGCAAGCAATTCAATATAAAGTTCCCAGTTTGTTAACCGAGGATTCTTAAAACGCAAAATTTGCGAATTTACATTCAAAGAAGATGTAGCGATGGTCAGATAATGCTTTAACATATGATAAATACCAATTCGTCAACTCGTGACTGATTCTGTTCGAGCAGAGCGTTATGTCTAATACTTCTTCTCTAGCAGATTCCATGAATGTTGGGTGATTGCCTATATTAAGTACTCCAAGATCTGTACTACTTAAGTGTTCTATCAGACTGGAGCTTCTCAAATTAATATCTGAGCTGTTCCAGATGATGTAATGAGCATAAGCATCACTGCTCTCAATCAGCGTAAGGCCTATTGTTACGCAGTGTCGTTCGTTCAAAATTATCCGTTTAGGGATGGTTCATCGTGTGGTAAATACACCGTATTTCCTATTGAGGTCACCAACAGAAACATCAAATGTGACATTTCTGGTAGATACCTAGAAATGAGTGTAGTAATGATTGTGCTATTAATGAGCATGCATGCACGAGACATGACACACAAGTTTGCTAATTCATGATTGCTGAAAGTAGCAAAACCTGGGTCTACAAGGTTCCCCAGACGAAACTTGGACTGTAGAATTTTGCATCAAGAATGATATGAGCTACCCTAACCTAACTCAAACTTGCAGTGTATAAAGCTGATCAGTATCTATTAGAAGCAGGGTTGGGAATGGTAATAGTAGTAGGCTTGAATTTCGCGAAAATCACGTGGCTCTCTCACTACAGTAGTTTAAAATCGTGAATCTCATGAAGTAGCCTATGTTGGGTACATGAATTTCTCTAAATCACTAGTGTCATTGAAGGCTGTAAATGCGGGAAATGCCGCGGGAAATAGAACATTTTTCTACAGTAGTTTTGGGTTGCCCTTTGCAACGAGTATTTTGCTATTTTCAAGGCATTTTGCTGACTGTGATTTGTTACGCTTGCCTACTGTAGCGTGAATCTCATAACTTTTCCCAACCCTGATTAGAAGTTGTCAAAGACAACAAGCACAGATTACACTGTGTATTTAAACAAAATTACATCTCTATAATACCGCCCTTATTTAGCTTCAGGCTTGAGACTGTAGATGGGCTGCCGATTATCTCGGAGAAATACAAGGTCGCCTGCACCATTGCCCCGGGTAGCGCAGGAAGGGCTCAATACTGTGGAGGGCGCCCTGGTACTCCAAGGCTCCGTTCGCGGTTAGGTTTTGTTCAGACCCCCCTAACCAATCATTCCTTAGCACGGTAAGCATTAAGCCGCATCATACCATGTATTAGGGGTACCCTGTGAGGTGGACTTTTGCCGCCGGAAAAGGTAGTCCGTAGTGTTAATTCTTAGTCTATTGAAACAATCGCTACCGACACTACGCGGTTATCTAGGCTGATCGGGAAAAGGAAGTTTATATTAATGATTATCTCCTGATTCAGGAGTCCTGAAGTGCAAACACAGCCAATAAAAGAATAAATGATGAAAAATGATTATAATTGATCCCGATTCTATTGCTTTCCCCGCAGGAGCAAGTAACAAACACAATTAAAGGACCCGAAGTTCATAAATACATTTGGTGTGCTGAGCGCATTTTTCGGAATTACTTTGCTATTAGCTTTATCATTCATCCTTTTTTCCAATACTGTTCATATTCACGTTACATTATATTCAATGCCTAATCGATTCTATTCCTTTTCTTTCGTTTCCAGGTCAAGAAGAAGATGTTGTACTCTAGCTCCTTCGACGCTCTGAAGAAGTCGCTCGTTGGCGTCCAGAAGTATATTCAGGCTACCGATCTCTCTGAAGCATCCCGGGAAGCTGTCGAAGAGAAGCTGCGCGCTACTGATCGTCAATAAGCTTATCCATACTTAAGATTACGCACACAACTACAACAACAACAAGAAAGGAAGAGAAACCTACAGCAGATTAGCCGACAACATAACAGACGAAACCAACTCACACATACAGATTACACCCACACACACCCACACACTGAACTATCCAACAAACAACAGCAGGAACATGTAAGGAGTGAATGTCATTTGAAGAACAATGGAAACATATAATAAAGCCAACCAACTAACTAAACAGTAAACCACAAACACGTGAAACTGTTCTGAACATATCTGAATCCCGAGTGGTTTGGATTGTTCTAAAGCAAAACCCAGGAACATCCTTTTGCGCGATTGCTTTGTAGTCTCGGGACGGGCGAGAGAGCTCCGGTTATCGTCATTCAGAAGCAAAATTTCGGACTCAGTCGTATAGCCAACTAGCAGTCAGTCAGTCAGGATCAGGAGTGTGTAGTAGAAAGATTAAGTGGCAAGGGTTCAGGGAAAAAGAACGAATCATTGGAACATTAATATTGCATGCGAACCGTTTTTTTTTTTCTTTTGATTGGTATGGCAAGGGAGACGAAGGGGGAAGCGTTTCTTAGCAAGCATTTATTTCAGCGTGTGTTTAATCATTGACCTTTCGGGAGCTCCCTTGCACATTTCGCTGCTCCTTTTCCCTTGCGTGTGTGTGCGCGGTCATCATCAGGAATTACAAAAAATAAAATAAAATATTGACATACAGCAAAAATTCAGAAAAAAGTAACGAACAATCGTATTACAGTTATGATTAATTTAAATTAAAACAATAAAATACTAATAAAGATAAACCAAGATCGTACTATGGAATCAATAATTATCACAACCCATCTTACCGAACTCTTTTTCATGTGTTTAAAATATTTAAGTATAAAGTATGCTTGAGTTCGTATTTCGACGGACTTATAAAATGTTATCTTGTATCACTGACATACCGGAGCAGAGCGTTTTGTGGAGCTCTATATTAGTCGATCTTAGGTCACTAAACTACTGTGAATCGCAAGTCAGTCCCATCTGTGAAAAGAAGGAATTTGAGAAAATGGACTGTGAAGTTTTCACTCGTTTTCCATACGAATATTCAAAAAAATACAGAGTTTTAACATGTTGCCTGATGAAACTTTCACAATTTGCTTTTCACTACGATATCTTTCCAAGAAAAATATAAATTTGACCAAAAGTTGGTCCAAAACACGGTTCATTTTTGTGTTCCACGATGCGAAAATCTGTAGTGACTTGCTGTTTTTTCCTTATTTTTTAGAACAAATCATACCTCATTAGTGCAGCTGAAAGAGCATTGGAAGATACGACGAAAACTGAACTCAATTTTGATGAAAATGCAGATGGGATTCATGGTAGTAAGATAATGGGACCAGATGTGTCCCGGAAAAAATCCGGGACGCTTGTCAGATCTCATCCCCAATAAAGCGCTGTCAGTATTTGATTTGTAATTTACATTCATATTTAATCTGAGACATGTAATGTATACTAAGTTAATTGAAATAAACAGTATTGACACTGTACTGCCAAGTTAAAAATTGTTCTGTCCCGGATAATCCGGGACGTCTGGTCACTTTATAGTAAGACAAGTCCCCGAACGTTTATGCACAGACAAACAGACGTCACACTCTCATTTTTTTTTTTTTTATTAAGGCACTCCGTGCTCGTGGCCACTGCTGTGCCGGAATCAGTTTTATCTGTATCTTCCTTACCGATACAGTTTTATTTTTAACTAATCTATATTTACATCTGCTTTCACTCTCTTCTGCTCTTTTGCTCTCACAACGAGCAGGTAGGAGAGTGCTCTGCTGTTGGTATAATCGATTTCCATAAGCCATAGTCCATTGCTCTTGCGGTGGTTCGTTTTGCCGTGTTTCTGAGTCGTTTGAGGCTAGCTGCCTGCGAAGTGGGTCAATTTGTCTCAGTCACCATCTGATACTGACGGAGGATGGATGTGCTCCCCTATGCACGGTCCTCCGTGCGGCGTCTTCTGGTGGCTGGACGGGTTATTTTTTGGAGGGGCTGGGAATTGAATCCATGACCTTCCGCTTATGAAGCGAAAGCGTAACCTCAAGGCTACGGACCCCCCTATTTTGTTCGTGTTTGACGTTTACACATTACCATTTGGCCCGTCGGCCACACACCGATTTTAGCATTGGGCGTGTATGTCCTGGTGAATATGATTTTGATCGAGATTCGTTCTAAGTGTTACGTCTGTTTGTCTGTGGTTTATGGTTCCGCTGGTTACCATTGCAGGGCTGGTAGCAGGTCTCCTTTAAAAAACTTTATCTCTATTTTTAACAGAAGGTCTCTAGGCTGCATCCAAGTATTACTGACGCATAAATTGAAATATTTGAACTCCCCCCCCCCCTTCCAACGGTTTTTCAAGGGATGCTTAGAGGAATTTCTTCAGAATTTACTCCGCAAAAATCCTTCCCTGGGTTTATTTTCGACTTTTGCAGTCAGCTGTTTTTACTTTTTAGGGGAAATGTATTCAATATCGGCAGATAGAGATATGTTTGCCAAATTAAGTGTAATTGGGGTAACATTGTGCTAAAAGATTATGTAGCCGGCGGGACTTGAACCCACAATTTCCATTACCATTTATACTATAAGCAAATTTAATGCGCCACCATCATAGAGGTCGCTAGGGAAGAAGGAGAGAAATGTCATTGAAAATGTTTGTTTACGTCCAAAATTCAATTTTTTGACCCAAAAATTAGCTGATAATCAATTAATTATTAAACTATTTTCCATTGGCATAATCATTTCGACCCTTTATTCTTGCGATACGCGTGATTCCATAACAAATTTAACCACAAACAAAGAATCCGAAAGTTTATAACCTATGTAGCCAAACACCAATTTTCCAATTTTATCCCACTAATCGTACATGAGCACTGACCGGATCTGTACATTTTCGAAGGAAAAAAAGTTTATCATGTTTTTCAATGCTCTCTGATCGTCTACAACATAACTATTCCGAGAAAAAGTGTAATATATGTGCTCTTTCCTATGCTGCACACGGTGCGTTCTCAACCCAACCTCTTTTATGACGGTTCTCCTACTAGCCACCAGATGTCGAAGTGATCGTTCAGCTTTGAAAATATTAGCCTATAGCTATACTACGGTAAACTGAAGTATTTGGTTAATGACCTTTATAGCATCCCCAATCCCCAAAATCCTATTAGTCCAATATATCACACTTATCCCACACCATATCTCTATCTGCCGGCATTGAATACAGTCGGTGTGAGAAAACGCAACACTATTGTACCTACATCCTCATATGACCGCACGGGTTGTCGATTCGGCTGAGGAATAGGTATGTGGTATAACAATTGGTGTTTCATGCAACAAGACCGGCAGATGGCGGTAGTGCGAAACAACACACGCAAAGAAAAACGATGCGCGCGCCTCCGGTTGTGAGATTTGCAACATAGCGAATCTGGAATGATCGTTAAATGTGTGGTCGATGGAAATTTTTCAGTGTTACGTCTGTTTGTCTGTGGTATTAGTATTGCTACCCAGCAGTGGGCTGGAATTTGAGGTATCAGGTATCAGACGGCCGGCTCCAAAAGCACGATCCCCACCAGTTGGGAGATTTGTGCCATCGCCATATTAGAGCCTACAGTGACTCAATTTCATTTTCGTACGGGGCACTGCTTTCATATCAAGTTGGTAAAAAACTAACAAATGGTGCATGGACTTCGATAGGGGCAATGGGGGCAATATGAACATACGGGGCAATATGAGCCACCCCAGTTTTGACCTCAAAAACATTGTTTTAATGTCTAGTGTCATTATGATCCGCTAAAGGATGCCTCAAATAGCCACCACAATAAAAACCGTAAGAATATTCGTTTGAACACTCAAGATATTTACAGAAATGTACAAATTTGTCATTCGTCATGAAAAGCTTATAATTTTGCCAGTTTTTAATTAAGCCTATAAGACAATTATATTTATAATTCTGGTAAACTTTATCAATCCATTGAAACTTCTGATCATAATGAACAGTTCGTGAGCAAAATTAGATTTGTTCGTAAACAAAATTATTGAAAAACAATATATTTTTTTCAAGATGAAGGGGCGGGGCAAAATGAGCCACCTAGATTGAAGCAAAACAAACGATGTTTTGAACATAAAAATGCATTGCCTAAATATACCAGATTATTTTTTTACTGCATAGTCATCTTTATACACCATTCCAAGTGAAACACTTTGCTAGAAAATATGTTGAACCAAGTATCGCAATTTGGTACTAGTATAACACAGACAAACAGACGTAACACTGACGAAATTTCCATCGACCATTCATTTAACGATCATTTCAAATTCACTATGTTACATATCTGACAACCAGAGGCGCGCGCATCGTTTTTCTTCACGTTTGACGTTTCATACTACCGCTATCTGTCGGTCTTGTTGCATGAAACACCCTTTCGTGCAACATGCTCACCAGATGATGATATTGTAAACTGGGCGATGGATTTTGAAGAAATTTGTTCTAAGTGTTACGTCTGTTTGTCTGTGAGTATAACATGGTTTGTTTACTATGTATTATGTATCTTTCAAAAATAAGCCGCTAGAATCAATAATTTCAAGCAAAGCTAATTCAATTTCCTTTCCAATAATGTACTCTTCACCACTAACTCTTCTCTATACTGTTTTAAATAAAAATCATTCGATTCAATGAGGTGGCTCATACTGCCCTGTAGGGTGGCTCATAATGCCCCATATGGTTGGTGACCACGTAGAAAAACATGGTTTTCCAAAAAGTTCCTGAAATAATTTTCAAGTTGATGTTAACATTAATTATCGACGTAACATGGAAGATAACATTCTATAGTACAAGTCACTTGCATTTAAACCATATTTTTTACTGTTTTTCTATGCATTCCATGACGTTTTCCTTAGGCGGCCCATATTGCCCCGATCACCCCTATACCTTATCAATAACAAAGGTCGTAGGTGTCATCTATTATTTGGCAATGACAAACTGTATTTATTTGCTTAAATCTTTGAAATAATGGAAAAGTATTGAGTTTGTGTCTGTAACTGACCCAATTCCATATTCGTACACCTAACAAAAAATAAATATACAACATTCAAACTTATTTTTAATTGACTAGATGATTGCTTAACCTTCGTTGTGTTGTTATGGTGCAGTAGAATACATTTGGAAAATTTATAAGCGGATATATTTGAAACTTAAGTAAATTTAAGAAAAATACCACTATTCCCATGTTTTTTGCTAAAATATTCGGTAAGTCGAACAGTAATTTACATTTTTTTCATCATCACTTCCTTAAGAATGATTACTGCGAATATTGCACAAGTTTCAAAAAATTATAATCAGTTTTAGAGTAGCTAGGAGTGGATTTCGACAACTTATACTTTTGGATCTTAGGTAATATAACATTTATAACAAATCCAAAACCAAAAATTTTAGTCAATTTATCTCAGTTTTACTCCTAAATGGATACACATAATCCATAGTTAATGTTCCTATCAAAACATTGCGTAATTATTATTTTAAATTGACATTTTACTACCAATCATGATTATAAAGATTTATAGAATAAATATTATATTATCATGATTATAAAGATTTATAGAATAAATATTATTGCCGTTACCGCAACACAAACGTTTTTTTAAATGATGAAAACAACAGGATATATTCTAGTAAAAAGTATATCAATGCTCTCTCTTTATTCAAGTTATTTTTTATATTTCTTATGAAATCAATAAACTGCCAAATAGGGTGCTATTTTCAATATACACCCCTATTCTTGTTTACGTTCGAATGCTCTTTCGATCGAAAACCGTTTTGCATTCCCGTTTACGCCAGCAAAATCAAGTGGGCGTGGATTCGAACGAATAGGATTCGATCGAAAGTTAGATCCGCCGTAAACAAGAATGAGGGTGATAATTTGAATATTAATTCAAAGATAGTTTAACATTGCAATGACATCAATTATGTGGAGGTGTGTACAGCGTAGTTTAGGGTACCGTAATCCGGGGTAACATTGATCATTTTTTTGAATATTTCTTAAATATTTGGTTCGAAAATGCAATAGTTGCAAATTTTATATTTTTAAAACAAGTACTGCCACCCATAGCTCGTGACTATATACTTTATTTTATTTTTTGAAAGGTTTAAGCATGTTAAAAAAAATGTTTTAAGTGATTTTTTGATTTAGTTGATATGGGGTAACATTGATCACCTATGTAAACAACGTTCGGTAATAATGAAAATGTCGTTGCCTACTAAAATCACGGCCCCTGAAGCCGAATATGAAGGCCAAATGCTTACAAGTCATTTACTTTTTGAGTTATTTAAAAATTAAAAACATCTCGAACCACGGAATACGCCTAAAGGTAGGCAATTTCAAAGGGAATTCTTAACATTCGTTAATGTTGCATAATTGAACATACTTATGAAAGTTTTGACAACGAAATCGTTTTCGGTGATGCCGTTTTTAGTAAGAACCGCATTTTCCTTGCTCAAATCATTTACAGAACTTATGTGAGTCATGAATGTTTGATAGTGTCATCCTTAACCATTGAAATTATTGTTTCGAAAAGTTGCCATATTTAGGCATAAGGTAAACGCAATTTTCGCAAAAATCTTCACTTTTATCAGCTGATGAATATAAGAAAGAGAAGCACCATTCATGATTTAGAAATGTTATATCAATAAATGATAATGCAAACTTTTTGTGAGATGGGTCATTCCGATCAATGTTACCCCGCTGATCAATGATACCCCGGATTACGGTACTTTATTGTAAAACGAAGTTCGCAGTTCAAATTATTTTTACAGACAAGTTTAAAATTAACCTTTACCTGTTGCTTAGAATCAAAATTTGGTTTACATTGATTAGAAATATCATTTTAGAAGAGTTTTGAAGCTATGGCACAACAATTTTCTGATCTCAAAAGGGATGAAAACCGTTTATCATTTCTGTAAACTGTATACATTTCAACTAAATTTCTATCAGAGCTTACAAATATAATTTATAGATTGGCTCCAATGACAAAAATGAACGTTATTGTTCAAATTATTCGATTTTATAGCAAACATCATTGAAAAACTGGAATTTCTCATAATTTTACCTAAATTTCATATATGTCCGCTAATAAATTGTCCAAATGCAATTCATCTATTGAGCGGTTCCACGCCAAATCGGTAAACGATGAAACTCGACTACCTTGGATTCAAATGGAATTTTGCACATAGTTTCGATATAATAGAATAAGTTTTTTCCACTGGTGGAGAGACCATTTAAAATCAAGAGTAACTTCTGATAAGGGCGTAAGTATTTTTAGCATCATCATTTAAAAAAATGTACCTCGGAAACCGTTTGTTATAGAGAAAAAGTGTCTGAGGAGGGATGGTAGACAATCAAATAGGCTTTGTAAAAAAAATATACACTGAAAAAAAAAATATTTTCATGAAAAAATCGAAATTAAACCTTAAAACACAAATTGCAAAAAATAGGTATCTTCGATTTTTTTTTAATTTTTGTCTGTAAAATTTCAATGTAAAACCAGATGTTTTAAGCACAGTTTCAACATGGTGCATTTTAAATAAAAAAGTTTTTCTAAGAGCAACTTTTGGTGCATTTATGAAAATTCAATTTCTGGCCGTAGAAAATACGTTTTGATGCTGTAATATGATTCTTCACCCAAAAACAATTCAAAATGCTTATAACAATGATCTTCATAAAACTAGCCGTTTTCTAGATATTTAGGATTCAATTATATTAATATCATAAAACTTAAGAAAATACGCCCGTTTCTTGCATTACTCCAGATGCTCCACCAACAATGTTACGTTTATCTCTTTCCACATTAATATCCCATGTTTTAAGGGCAGTTTCAACATGGTGCATTTTAAATAAAAAAGTTTTTCTAAGAGCAACTTTTGGTGCATTTCTGAAAATACAATTTCTGGTTATTGAAAAGGCGTTTTGATGCTGCAATATGATTCTTTATCCAAAAACAATTCAAAATTCTAATATCAATGATCTTCCTATAAGTAACCGCTTCAAGATATTTGGGATTGAATTATATTAATATCATAAAACTTAAGAAAATACGCCCGTTTCTTGCATTATTCCAGATGCTCCATCAACAATGTTACGTTAATCTCTTCCCACATTGTTGGGTATTTCGTTTACCACTGGACTGCGCAGTCAGTTTTCATAAGTGCGAGAATGTAAATAAAAGTGCGATCCTGCATCAAATCTTGTTGGTGTCTTCAGCGCACTTATTCTACGATTTATAATGAATGAGTGCACTGAATCGCACTTTTATTTTCCTTCTCTCACTTATAAAAACTAACTGCGGAGTCCAGTGGTGAATGAAATGCGCAATAATATCCCATCAACTTTATCTTTGACACTTACACAAATAAACGAATTGTTGAGAAGTAACAATAACAATATTGTGCTCTGCAAGATAAATCCACGGAATGCGATTATCTGAAAATGACGATATACCGTCGCAGTGATAATGAAAATCACCAAATGTTTCAGATTTAGCAAATTCGAAACATTTGTGTCCTTGAAGGACGAAAAAATCCAAGCCTACTTGAATTTTGACGTTGCGTTTGAATTGCGCGCATATCTTCTGCGCGTTACCGCCGCCGCTGGATGTGGATTTAATATAAGCGCCGCAATATGTAACAATATTATTAGCCGCCACCAATCCCTCCAAAATGATCCGTCAAATAAACCAAGACAAATACGGAGGCAATGAAAACAATAGTTGATCAAGCTCTCGACTCGCTCGGGGCACAGAAGAACTAAGTAACATACATCAACAAGCAAAGCTAATTCCAGGAACACAAATTCCATTGCTTTGTACCCATTTCCGAAAACAAAATCGCAGCAAAACTGTATTCAAGTAATGAGGCAGTAAGCTATTATAATGTTTATAGAAAAGTAAAAACATAATCAAATAAGTTGACATTTAAAATCTGTTCTATACCAATATATATTAAAACAAATAAAAATATTCAAATTATGTACAATAATCGTTAGAATAAATAAATAAGGTTAAGAAGTTTAAAGGCGTTTTTCCTTCTTCCCCTCCTTAACATCATTCATATTATCATCTTCCATCGTAATACCACAGACAAACAGAAGTAACACCTATAACATTTTTCACAGAATTCTCTCGACCACAAATACTATCACCATCTAGTGAGCTTATTGAACGAAATAACTTTTTGTGCCACATGTCCAACAGGTGGCGGTAGTGTGAAATGTCAAACACGAAGGAAAGCGACGCGCGCGCCTCTGGTAGTTAACTTGACAACTGTTGTATTTTAAACTGATCGTTAAATTCGTGGGCGATTGAAATTTATCCAGTGTTACGTCTGTTTGTCTGTGGTAATACTTATATTAATTCTCAACAATATTCCAACAATCATTCTGTATCTTTCGAAGAGTTCATCCAACCGTCTAAATGTCAAAGAAAAAGTAGATGGGATATTAATGTGGGAAGAGATTAACGTAACATTGTTGATGGAGCATCTGGAATAATGTAAGAAACGGGCGTATTTTCTTAAGTTTTATGATATTAATATAATTCAATCCCAAATATCTTGAAGCGGTAACTTATAAGAAGATCATTGATATTAGAATTTTGAATTGTTTTTGGATAAAAATTCATATTGCAGCATCAAAACGCCTTTTATATAACCAGAAATTGAATTTTCAGAAATACACCACCAGTTGCCCTTAGAAAAAATGTTTCATTTTAAATTGCACCATGTTGAAACTGCCCTTAAAACATGGGATATTAATGTGGAAAGAGATAAAAGTAACATTGGGCCGTATGAATAAAATGTAGTAAAGTTGAGTTTACTACATTCTCGGTAGTAAACGCTATATGTGGAACACGAGTGGAACATGTTTGTGTCATTTTCCTTTCTACACCTTTCGAACTTACTACAAACAATGCATTGCTATGAATAAAGGTAGCATTTACTACAAAGCTACTGGTAGTTAGCTTCAGAGGTTGCTACACATGCTTTGAGATTGCGGAATTGAATGGAATAATTTACTTTTGAGTAAAAATCATGGGAAAACGATATGAGTTTTGATATTTCGGAAGGTATTTTGAGTTTTGCTTAGGAATTCTGAGGTTACGAAAATATTCACCCCGCCAATGCTGAGATTCCGGTAAGATTACCGGAAGTAGCAATTTGAAATATCCGTGTGAATTCTGGCATTACGAAAATTATGTTATTTTCTAGGAATTTTAGGATGTCGGTAGGAATTCAGATATTTATAATGTAATTTGGAATTTTACTTGTAAACTCTGACATCTCAGATTTCCTTTTGAATTCCGGAATTCCTGTAGGAACTTTGGGATTCCGATAGGGATGTCGGATTTTTTATGATAATTCTGGGAGTTTAAATGCCATTCTAGGAATATTGCGGAAATATTAGGAATCTGGTAAAAACTCTAGAATTGGGGTGGGAATGGGATTCCGAATATTAATCTCTTGGAATTCTGTGGGTATCTTTGAGACGGTATTTCTTACAGAATCTATGAGATTGCGGTGGGATTCCTGCGAATTATTGTGTGAATATTTGTAATTCTGAAAATCAATCTTCGTAATTATTGTAAAAAACCCTTAAGATTCCGTTGATCTCCAGTTCCGTTGGAATTTCAAAGCAAAGCTTTAATATAAACGATTTGAATGTCGGTAAATATTTTATAGATTTTAATGGGATTTTTTGTGAAATCGACAAGAATTTTGATAATTTCAAAGGAAACCCTGGTGTTTTAGGGGAGATCCTCATTGAGTTCTAACGACTACCAATAGAGTCACTACAATTCCCATAAAAATCTCGACATTCTAAGTTCTAGACATTCCAAGGATACTATCAGAAACCCCACCAAAATAACGAGAATATCGCAGAAACACTTAGAACTTCCGGAATTCAACATGCTGTTAAGAAAACACACGGGGAGCATCAAAATTCTACCGCAATTTCACCAGAATCTCAGTACTGGTGCTAGAAAATATGTGGTTCCAAATTTGATAGCTGTAATCTCAAGATCTCTTCATAGATGTTAAGCTAGTATTTAAAAAATTCAAGACTAACAATTCAAAAGGCCTCATCTCCAAAAAGTAAACAATGAGAAAAATGCAATCTTGTTTTGTCAAACAATAAATCAAATTTAAATTATGAATTTAAGCATTTTATGTTATTTTATCGTCCAGAAAGTCGATGGATAAACTGATTTATAGCTATGAATATTCATTACTATCATTTTAGCAAAAAATCCTGCTAAAAAAACGAGTCAAAGGAAATGAGGCTTTTATTTCACCAAAAGCTATGCAGCCCTTTTCATTTGTGCCCATAGACGCCGGCCGACGCTGATGAGGCCTGTGAGTTGACGCCTTTGTTTACTCTAAAATGTGTTGAGGCCTTCTAGTTGTGGCTTGTTTTTTCATCATCTTCAGATGTGGCCTTTTGAAAATCATTCAATATTCATTATAAAATACGATAATTGAAGTGTAGAAGAGTGTTACGTGGTAAAGCAAGGTACATGGGATCTCTGCAGCAAGAGGAGATTCGTGCGGTCGATTAAGTATGTGATTTATTCAATCATCGTCATCGATAAACATAATGGATGTGCTAAGCGAGAGTGTCGTCTAGCAATTATATGGAAATATTTGTTCAATTGAAGTAATATTTCAATTGAACGTTATGTTTCATGCAATTGTAACGAAATCGTGTTGTTATCAATAAGTCGTGAAGTACAGACATGCTGACACAGGTATTATTAGGTAGTATGATACAAAATACATCACTCCACAGGAACCCGACGAAAAATTTGATTGTGTTCGCTGTTGACACTATCGCTGTGTAAAATAATACATGGAGCGGAGCGGCTGAAGTATAACTTGTATCTGCTTAGTAAATTTGAAACATTTTTTCGTAATTTTAGTTGCAATTTTGATGTTTGTTTAATAGGCCTCAACTGGGTTTCAAGTAAATATAGAAATGGGGCCTTTTTGGGAAAAGGCCGCATTTGCGATTAATATCCTAATTATCGGGAAATGAGATGGGGCCTTTTAGAAAAATGATATTTTTTCAACTTTCATGCTTATTTTTGCATGACTATTGTATGTTACAGTAAGAATAGGCTCTTATACAATTAAATCAGCAGAAACCCGATTTGTTTACATTTTGGACTTGAGGCCTTTTCAATTGTTGGTCTTGAAATCATCAATCACTGGCGTTGGCGTAGGCCGAAAACCACCCAGAAAATTCTTTGATGTACCATCATCATAAAATCATAGACATAAAGAGAATACCAGACTAATCGCAAAATTACACTACAAATTTTGTCAAATAACAGCACCTTCATGATTTGTGCAAATTGTCGCGTAATCGATTAGATTCCATGCATTTTCTTCATATGCATGATTGTATTAATTTTAGGCGTCACTCTGAATAGATTGTTCTTTACGTGCAGAATCACTCTGCACTCTGAATGGAAATTTCTTAACGTGCAGCTTCAGTCATTGCTCATGTTCGAAAGTAGTAAGTACTACATGTTCGAAAAGTTTTTTATTCATACCAAAAGTGTAGTAAACTTTGTGGATTTTGTTTTTGAGTAGATGCTACATGTAGTAAAGTTCAATGTTTTTTATTCATATCACCCATTGTTGGTGGAGTATCTGGAGTAACTTATGAAACGGGCGTATTTTCTTAAGTTTTATGATATTAATATAATTGAATCCTAAATATCTAGAAAACGGCTAGTTTTAGGAAGATCATTGTTATAAGCATTTTGAATTGTTTTTGGATAAAGAATCATATTACAGCATCAAAACGTCTTTTCTACGGCCAGAAATTGAATTTTTAGAAATGCATTAAAAGTTGCTCTTAGAAAAACTTTTTTATTTTAGATTGCACCATGTTGAAACTGTGCTTAAAACATCTGGTCTTACATTAAAATTTTACAGAAAAAAATTGAAAAAAAATCGAAAATACCTATTTTTTGCAATTTGTGTTTTAAGGTTTAATTTCGATTTTTTCATGAAAATATTTTTTGTTTCAGTGTATATTTTTTTACAAAGCCTATTTGATTGTCTACCATCCCTCCTCAGACACTATTTCCACAGACAAACAGACGTAACACTACGAACAAATCGTGATTAAAATCATAGTCACAAGAACATGTACGCCCAATGCTAAATTCAGCGTGTTTGGCCGATCGACCAACAGATGGCGGTAGAGAGCAAACGTCAAACGCGAACAAAAACGATGCGAGCGCTGCGAGTAGTGGATTGACCACCTACAATATTTTTGAATCGGCCGTTAAAAAGGTGGTCGATGGACATCGATGAGAGTGTGACGTCTGTTTGTCTGTGCTATTTCTCTATAACAAACGGTTTCCGAGGTACAATTTTTTTTAAATGGTGGTGCCAAAAATACATACGCCCTTATCAGTAGTTACTCTCGATTCTAAACGATCCCCAATTATATGAGATAATTTTCGTCTCATATACTTAATACATCTGCGCAGTTTCATCCAAATCGGAATGGTACATGTCAGATTTCAGCATTTTATGGACGATTTCGCGTGGAACCGCTCTATACCTTCAATGTGGATAAAGTATTTTTAACTCAATACATCATTTAATAGTTTTTTACTAACTTGATGTAAAAACAGTATCCTGTACAAATATGAAATTGGGCCACTGTATTTCATCATCTACCCGATGGGAGAGGAAAGGGAAGGGAAAGATGGGAGAAAATAGGAGTGGGGTTCCTTGAAGAGGGAAGATTGCATAAGCGAAATGAGAGCATGTAGCCACAGACAAACAGACGTCACACTCTCACCATTGTCCATCGACCACCTTTTTAACGGTCGATACAAAAATATGGTAGGTGGCCAATCCGCCACCAGTAGCGCTCGCGTCGTTTTTGTTCGCGTTTGACGTTTACACACTACCGCCATCTGTTGGCCCGTCGGCCAAACACACCAATTTTAGCATTGGGCGTACATGTCCTCGTGACTATGATTTTGATCGAGATTTGTTCTAAGTGTTACGTCTGTTTGTCTGTGATGTAGCTCCATACCACAAGTGGCGACAAGACTCCCCCTTGGGGGCATCCGCAAACACTCAATTTTCGAATCGCTGTTTGACGCAATGTCGAGAAGAGATGTCGTTTTTTGAGCATTTGATTCAATTGGGAATCATTGTAAGTAGCCCATGGTTTCGTGCGGCTTTCAATATGGCATCGAAAGACAAGTTATCAAAGGCACCCTCAATATGTAAGAAAACACCCAAGCAGGATTGCTTCTGAGGGAATGCTTTCTCGATATCGTATACAACTTTGTGTAAAAGAGTCACAGTGGACTTTCCAGATTGCTAAGCATGTTGATTCACATGAAGAGGCATGTATGCCAAATAAACATCACGGATGTGATGATCGATAATGCGTTCCAAACATTTCAGAAGAAAAGAGGTCAGACTGATTGGTCTAAAACTCTTCGCTTCTTCATACGACGCACGTCCTCCTTTTGGGATAAACTTTACAGTAATATCACGCCAGGATTTGGGAATGTACCCGGTAGCAAAACTGCTTACAAGTAGCTTTTTCAAAACATGTTTGATAAACTCAAATGGAGCAGAACAGGATAAATCCCATCCGCTCCTGGAGATTTGAAAGGAGCAAAACTATTAAGTGCCCATTGAATCGATTCAGTAGTTGCGATACTGCGAGCCGAGGCCAGAGACTCGTAACTACATGAAAAGATATTTGGTTCATCCGTAGATGCTATGTCCACACATCCGGGGAAGTGTGTATTGAATAAACATTCTAAAACTTCTTCATCGGAAGAAGTAAAGTCACCATTAGGTAAGCGAATTTCGTTCACTTGGAAATCCTTAGACTTTGCAAGGATTTTGTTCAACCGACTGACTTCACTCAAACTGGAAACATTCGTACAAAGGTTTTTCCAGCCGGATCGTTCAGCAGAACGAAGAGCCTTCTTGTAAGCCTTGCGAACCGACTTGAACGACTCTGATCCAGCTGAACGGTGTCTGTTCCAACTCCTTCTACATCCCAAGTAACCAGTAAGCACGATAATGCGGCACGGTAACAGCATTATATGCGCATATAGGGTAATCATTTGATGCTTGTCAGTTTTATATACGCATATAATGCTATTATAATGCCAGAAAAGGCGAAATAGCGTGCCATTATAATGCGAAGATATAACCGTGCTTCTCGGCATCACTAGTGCTGATATAAGACCACGTGAGAAACGTCAGTTGTTTCGCCAGGTTTTTCGGGCGAATATTTTGTGCTTTCGCGTACGCAGCCAGAGAGCTTTCGCGTATGCGGCCAAGCAGCTGGTACACGAGGTAAATAAATAAATGAATGAAAATGGAAACCTCGAATAGTATGCAAAATGTAATAAAATGATTGAGATAGTACTTCTCCGTATCAGACTTATTCATTTTGGTGGTTTTAATCCTTTTGAGGACTTGAAATTGCCACATATTGATCCTTGTTTTATGATGATGAAATTCCTCATTTTGCGTATCGAACCTGCGACACCTGTATTGTTGAGTTGTTGAAGTTCTGCTCCTTTGCTCCTTCGCCCACATAAGATGAATAGTATTGGAAAGAAAAGTGACCAATTTAAACCACCACTTTTCCCCGTCATAAAAGCTGCAATTGTAGTAGTGAGAAGACTTATGTTTGACTCCCTCTCACCACTATATGTAAACACAAAGCACGTGGTATATCTGTCAAAACACTGGATGGCATTTAAACAGACCCTGTATGCGAATATAGAGCCAATATAGTGCTTATTTAATACCCGTATGCATCAGGCTTAGAAGCATTAATGATGCTGTAATAGGGTTTCTATGCAGCGAAAGTGCTGTTATAGGGTGTGTAAGCATTTGTGGTGCTATTATAATGCATGTACGCATTTATGATGCTGATTAAGGGCTTATTATTAGTGCTTATGGTTACTTGGGATTGTTTCTTGAGTCTAGTCAGATCGGAATTCCACCATGGGGTCCCTCTTGTAGTCTTTACAGACCGCAGAGGACATGCTTCTTCAAAAGCTTCCATAATGTAGGATGTTGTAGTATCAACAGCATCATCCAGATCACTTGGCTTTTCAATTGATGGAGAATATCCATGAAATTTGATCGCAACCAATTCAATATAGAGTTCCCAGTTTGTTGACCGGGGATTCCTAAAACGCAAAGTCTGCGCAGTTACATTTGAATGTTCAAAGAAGATGTAGCGATGATCAGATAATGATTCCTCATCTGATACATGCCAATTCGTCAACTCGTGACTGATTCTATTCGAGCAGAGCGTTATGTCTAACACTTCTTCTCTATTAGAAACCAGGAAGGTTGGCGATTGCCTATGTTAAGTAATCCAAAGTCTGTACTACTTAAGTATTCCATCAGACTGGAGCCTCTAAAATTGATATCTGAGCTGCCCCAGATGATGTGATGAGCATTGGCATCACTGCCCACAATCAGCGGAAGGCTTTTTGTTACGCAGTGTACGACAACTCGTTTGAAGTCATCCGTTGGGGATGGTTCATCATGTGGTAAATATACCGAACAATAGACGTATTTCCTGTTGAGGTCACCAACAGAAACATCGATTGTGACAGCACATACATCTCTGGTAGTTAACTCAGAAATGAGTGTAGCAACGATTGCTTTATTAACAAGCACGCATGCGCGGGGCATGGAGCGCGAGTTTGCCATTTCAAGTTTGCTGAAAGTAGCAAAAACTGGGTCCTCAAGGTTACCTAGAAGAAGGCCCAGATAGCCGTAGCGGTAAACGCGCAGCTATTCAGCAAGACCAAGCTGAGGGTCGTGGGTTCGAATCCCACTGGTCGAGGATCTTTTCGTAAAGTAAATTTTCTCGACTTCCCAGGGCATAGAGTATCTTCGTACCTGCCACACGATATACACATGCAAAAATGGTCATTGGCATAGTAAGCTCTCAGTTAATAACTGTGGAAGTGCTCACAAGAACACTAAGCTGAGAAGCAGGCTCTGTCCCAGTGGGGACGTAACGCCAGAAAAGAAGAAGAAGAAGTTCCCTCTACGAAAGTAGGGTTCTTGAACTAGCGCCACTTGGGCTGCCCCATTTTGCATAAGTCTGCAAAGATTGATCGTTGCTGTTCTTTTATGCTGAAGATTGATCTGAGCTAACCTAACCGTAGCCACTACCCAAACTAGGCAGGATTAAGCTTTTTGCAATACCCAACTAACAGTCCAGAGTAATAAATTAATTATTGTTGAACAATAGTGACAGCTGGAAAAAATGCCCTACAAAGAGCTGAGAGCAAAGAGCTATTTAGATCCAAATTGAAGTAAATGTTCAACATTTTTCATTGGAACGAATAATAGTAGAATCAACACTTTTTAAACTTTTCCAAAGAATCTCTGTCGACTTGTCAAGATTGTTTTACTGATAAGTTGAACAAGTCATTTTTCCTTCTATTAATGAGCCAATATTCCACCAAACAAATATATTTGTGTAAACAGATCTACAGGAGACGAACTAACGTTTTAGTTGCTCCGCACTTCAGCTGTTTCCATGCTTAACATGCACAGGATTAAAAGCTGAATGAGTATTTAATAAAATCCTAATTCAACATGTTATATCATCCGAGCAGTTAATTCAAAAAAGACCAAAATAACGATTAATAAACACATTGTTCAACAACAAATAGGCCTTACAAAAGAGGTCACATCATAGCCATATTTTAGAAAAATGGACAAAATATCTAAAAATTGCGTTGTATTCCTAATGTATTGCAATGTTCAATTTACTAATATTATTATTATTTATCTTACCTTACTTACTAGTATATAAAAACATATTGGATACAAATATAATATATGAAATAAATGAATTTTAGTATAGTAAGATACACAATTAAATTAAAGTTTTATCAAGTTAAAACTCATTATGAAATTCGAATAATCATTTCAGACTGTTTTTACTTTGTGTTTTATTTATTTAGTTGGTGTTACATCAATTAATTTGATAAAACGTCGTTAACGATGTTACGCCAATTTACTCGGTTCATGGTTGTGTCCCTCCAACTTCGATTTTGGCCCACGCTCTCCAGATCTTGTTCCACCTGATCGCTCGCTGCACGCAACAAATTTTGTTGTATTATCTACCGAATCCATGGTAGAATTAAGAACTGCACCAACGATTTTCAACCGACTACAAAAATCTGTTAAGTTTACTATAATCTGGTGAAAAGCACTGAGCGGTGCAGTAAATGTGACCATGTCCATAGTAGCATCCACTACAAAGCATTGTATTCCAATCCGTGACACCCACCGTACAACACTGTGTGGTCAGAAGTATAATACCGAACTTGTCAAATCAAGAATGTGTCTAGTCATTAACACTACAACTACTGGTTAAATAAACCGAACATATTTTCTTGTGTAGTGTTGTTGACTATGTTTTGGTAGAGTTAACAGATTAATGTAGTTGGTTGAAAATCGTTGGTGCAGTTCTTAATTTTACCATGGATTCAGTAGTTTCTACAATAAAATTAATTTCAGTGTGTGCTCCCCGCCTTCTTGTGCCAACCGCACTGAGCCAACTATTCATGTCGTAGTTATATGAGAGACATATACTTTTGCACTATTGAAAAATCCTATGAATCTTATCATAGGGTGGAAATGAATGTCTTAAACTATAAGCAATGCATATGTAACTTGCACTTCAGTCAAACATGGCATTATTATTTGAAATGCATGTTCTGTTTACAAGTGGGGTGCGCATATCTTCTTCATATGCCTGTAAAATAAAAATCAATGGACATAAGTAACTTATGTTATATGCGATCTAGATGCATTTCATTCTTATTTTCCATGGTGATTATTATTATTAAAATAAAATGTGGAAGCAAATAAACGTTTCATTAAAACTTTTTATTTTCATTTAGGTTAAAAATTTATGAAAAACAGATTGCTCTACCGGAAATAGGAGATCATCTTAAGTTGTTGGATTTTTCGGGATGGTCTGCTAAAAAAGAAGATGATTCTGCTGAAACAGAAAAAAACAGCTTGAATCACTTAATTATGATACGATACCTCATACTTACGCTGAAAATGTGGTTTAATCGTCCTTCCAATAGTTTTCCAATGAAGTCAAACCATATAGAAAGACTTCAGTGTGCTAGGCCACTGAAAACATATATTAAAAATATAATCATTCTATATTAGTTTTGGCAATATATGATTACTCATCACTTAAAGGATAAGGTTAACTCTGAAGAGTAAACATTATTGCTTTAAAAGCTACATTTTGAAATTCCGGGTTCAGCAACGCAACTTTGCTTCCATTTCTCACTCACTCTACTAAATAACAACAGTCGAAATGATTTATTCAATATGACACGCATGCATATAAAAGACACACAAACAAGCCGGTTCGTGAAATGTATATGCGAAGCTAGTATCGCTCATATTATGGGCATATCACTTAAGCGTGAGCTTACGCCTTTCATATTTATATGTGCGCTGTTGATTTCGAACTGGAATATGAATAACAAGTATCGGAATGCATTTGAGATATATGACCCAAACGAGGAGTTTGATTTATATGAAATTTCTGATAAAATATCTTCCCAGATTTATTTCAGTGCGGATTCGACGTGAACACCATCTTTGCAGGGTTGTTGTCCGGTAGTCTTGCAACATGTCCTGCTGCAGGTTCTTTTCCAGCATGGTCCACGCTTCATGTCCATAAAGGACCACCGGTCTTATTAGCGGTGCGAGGGTGAATCTGTCTCGTGAAACTTTGTGAAAACACTTTATTTTTGACCAGCATTGACATAAATTTTCCCACTGTGCGCTATAAATAGCCGACTGAATTCAGCTTGTATCAGTAAAAAGCTAAAAAGCAGGAGAAGTAATGCGCTTGTTCAGTTGTTGATCAGCATAGCACGTGTTGATTAGACATTGTTGAATAGAAGCTCAAGCATGATCAATATACAGCTACAAGAGGTTTATATTGGGCACTGGAAGGCTAATATGTGAATTCAAGGATGGCGCAGATGGCAAGGTATACCGCTGAGGCGCTGACGATAAGAAGGTCTCGAGTTTGAATCTACTATCCAGGTTCTATCTATTATTAAAAGCGATTGTTAAAGCGAAACAGCTTGAAATCAAATTTCAATAATGTACCAAAACTTTGAAGGCACAAATCTCGCGAAAGAAGCATCAAACTACAGTGCAATTTATATTTTAGCTTTGTGCACTAGCAGAAATCTGCTTAAAATAAGAAGATTGACTTTGTACGTTCATTATTTCAGCAGATTAGTGCCTTTGAAATCGTGAGTAGGGGCGCAAGCCGGCCATTGTGCCATATATGATTACAATCACTAAATGATAATTTAGCCAGGTTTACTTGAACAACGTGTGCGTAGCAGCTGCAAAGTAATATAATAAAGCAACTATTCGGTATGTAGTTGTGAAAAATTGCTTAATAAATGATTATAAAATAGGTTAATGTTTCTTGGGTATTTGTGCGTAAGTATAAGTAAATAACAGTATAGTAATCTCAACATAAAGCAATTCTTCTGCGTGTTGTTCCTGTATGTTGTCCGGAATGGCTGCTTTTCAATTTTTTAAGGCTAAGTAGTCCGTCATTCGTTTTGGCAACAATGATGACTTCTCAGCTTGCATTTCAGAATGATAAAACTCAGTCTTGATAGTTTATATTGACTTGAAAAATTATCACTGTACGCGCTAATGGCCCTAACATGCATTAAGTATGTTGATACTTTTTCAGCTGTGTCAGTGCAAAACCAACTGATTTTCTTTGATTCGAAATTGTGAAAGGAATTAGCAACAATCATCAACGACGCGTACAAATTTCAATGACGGCCTACTTCGAAGAATGTAAAAAATGCCGTTTTGAATCAGAATACTCAATTACTTCCAATGAAAAGCTGAAACATTCCTGTACTTGAAAAAAGAAAAAATCCAAGCCTATTTTAATTTTGACGTTGCGTTTGAATTGCGCGTATCTCCTGGAGATTTGAAGTCTGTAAATTCTATTTTATCTCAAAATCTGAGTAATGAAAATATATGAGTAATATTCCGAACAGCAATGATATCAAATTTTTATTTATAATGTAGAGGAAATGATCATCCTGTGGAGATATTTGAGATTTTTTTTTCAGAAATTACTACTCAAAGCTGATTTTTTTTAAAATTTTATTGTTTTAACATCTTGTTCTGTTGTATGACACAAATGAAAAAGTCATTTTTCCTTTTATTACAATAAATTATATTTTTATGATTAAATGCAATTCTCGCACTTGAAGTTATTTGTTGTGTATCTCAGAAGAACTCGAAAAACTTCTAATTAGCAGGTATGGGTGTAAAATGTTTAATACTTAAAATAAATTCTTTCGAATCATTGCATCATCATAGAATCTACTATAAATCTTATTAGGAATTTCACAAAGAAACTTTCGTCATGATTTCATTAAGATCATGTGAGCATTCGCCAGAAATCCATTAAGGGTTATAAAATCAAACAAAGTTTTTGGGAGAAATCTGGCAAAACTTCTTCTTCTTGGCATGACGTCCACACTGGGACAGAGCCTGCTTCTCAGCTTAGTGTTCTTAAGAGCACTTCCACAATTATTAGCTTAGCTTCTTTGCCTTAGTTGCCATTTACACATTCGTATATCGTGTGGCAGATACGACCCAAGAAACAATTTTTGCTTTAAGAAAAGTTTCTCAGAACTGTTTTATTAAGCTGTTAGTTGCCTAATGATTGACTTAGTTAATATTAAACTATTATTCAAGCCTTATTCGCCCAGAAATGGAGAATATATTCAACAACAACAATTTTATTAACGTATTTTAGTACATGTTTATTCAATGACCTTACCTCGGCTGTTAAATAGTAGTAACATTATAAGTAGACTTTATAATGTTTATTCAACATTTTATCCACCAGGTGTACAGCGAACATCCAGAGAAGCTTTTTAGGCGTTGGTTGGTTGGTTTGACTTTATTAACGAGATTTTTAGCCCTGGGCTAGTTCATCTCGGGACCAACGGCTTTACTTCCCTTCCGAAGGAAGTCGTCACTATAACTTTTTACGTCATAAGTGACTATGTCGGGGATGGGATTCGATCCCAGGTCCTCGGCGTGAGAGGCGAGTGTTATAACCACTACACCAGGTCCGTCTCCGATTTTTAGGCGTTTGTTTGACAGGATTTCGTAACGTGTTATTTCTAAATTGTCGAAGAAAAGTTGTAGATGCCATTATTACTCATGGTAACAAGTGTACAAAATAGTAGACTTTGTTCAGCATTAGTTCAACAACAACACATTCTGAACACAATCTGTTTAAGCGTTTTGTTCAACTGACTTGGAAATTATATTTATTTATAGAATTAATTGTATAAATTTACAAAAAGAGGTTTGTTCAATGTTTCTTCAACATTTATTTTATAATTGAAACAGCAAAAACATTGGTAGTTATTTGCGCACTTCATCAAATATTCATATCTGGATACCTAGGAATTTGGCACTTCATTATTAAATCAAACATTGTTGGGATGTCGAGACCTTCCGATTTACAGGCGCATGCTTCTCCACTGCTCTAACCAAGGTTACATAGAACAGCAGATAAATAGCAGTATTTAAAGATATACACTGTGTCCATTTAGCTTAAGACCACCTACATTTTAGAACAAATGAAACAAATTTTGTTGAACTTCAAAGTAGTTGTGAATGTTTTATTGAGTACTTCAGTTGTACAGTATTTTGTAATGATTAACTTACGACTAATGAATAAATCTAATTTTTTAGAGCAACTTTATTGATTTCTGCTGTTCATTTTATTTAGGACCATTTCATATATTGTTCGCTTTTACACAGTAAAAGCTATGTAAACAGTGAAATTAATGTGTCAATAATCGGTCACCTTACCATTCCTGTTAATAACCTGGAACATTCGGTTCGGCATACTGTTAACCAAGTTTTCCAGTACAGTCTTCTCAATATTTCCCCATGCCTCCAAAATAGCTGATTTGAGCTCATCAACAGTGGCGTACTGCTTACCTTCAGCATAAATCCTGCGTACAAGGATTCCCCAGAGGTTTTCCACAGGATTTAGGTCTGGGGAGCGCGCTGGCCAGTCCAGCAGATCGATTTTGTGGTCCTTTATCCACTGTTTGGTTTCCTTGCTTGTGTGGATAGCAGCATTGTCCTGCTGAAAAGTGAACTTTTTGCGTCGAAATCTGCGCAGGAATGGTAGAAGACGCGTTTCTAGCACCTGGATGTAGTCCTTGCTGTTCATTTTGAACGACGTGAACGCAAGGTCCAGCTTTCCAGATGCACAGAATCCTGCCCAAACCATGCATGAACCGCCACCAAAATTTCTTGTGGTGAAATATTGTTCTTTTTTCCGCAAATCTCTCCAGTATCCATTAAATCCGTCGGGACCATCCAGATTGAACTTCTTTTCATCACTGAAGATCATCTGGAAGTAAACAAAAAAGAAAACATACTTTTTAATAAACATTCCTTAATCACGCTGAAAATTGCTTTAAAATAATACGCCCTTTTCACAACTTACCATGGTCCACTGTCGATTCATGTTGGCTTTTGCAAAGTTCAAGCGTCTCTCGATGTGGGATGGAGTAAGGTTTGGAGCTTTTGCCTTTTTGGCCCTTTTTATGTACGGACTTTGGACCAAAACTTGACGAATAGTCTCCCGGCAAACGTTCAAATTCAGCTCCTGCTTAATCTGCTTCAGCGATTTTTGGGAGTTCGAAGCGGTTCTAACGATTTCACGTTTCTCTCGTCCGGAAAGCTTCGATTTGCGAGGTTTCTTCCGACTTTTGCCATATCCGGAAGGATTTTTCAGATAAGTTAGGACCACTTGATGTGACCGGCCAATCCGACGAGCAATTTCTCTGATTCCAACTTTATCCCGGTGAAATGCTTCTATTTTGCCTTTCTCCTTATCCGTCAGTGCTTTTCCCTTCGACATAATGAACTTTTTCTTCTTAAAAATTTCAAAACACACGTAAAACACTTGTGGTCTTAACTTAAATGGACACCGCAAAAGTATGCGAAGGACGAATAAACACTGATCCTTCATCATCATCCACCACTACTCGTACATTCGACTGCTTACACAAATACAAGCAAAGTGTCATAGGGGGGTGGGTCATAAATATAAACTGTTTTCCTATTGGATCTGAAAAAAATCAGGTGGTCTTAAGCTAGCTGGACAAAGTGTAATAAGATAATCGAACAAATTATCGTACATATGTTGTTTAAACATTGTCTAAGTATTTTGCTTGCCTACGGTGTACGTAAACATCTTTGTTGAACATTGCTTGTGAATGGTCTCAAACGTAAAACTTATTCAAGCTATCAGTTTTATTATAGTTTAATAACAGATGAATAATCACCTTATCAAAACATACTGTTGCATTAACACTGTACAAAGGCTATTTTTGGAATGACGGTGATCATAAGTAATAAGGACTTCTTCAACTATTTTTCCACGATTTAGTTATTACTCGTTATAAATCCCTGTTAAACAAACGCTGAACAAGCATTTCTGAATGATCGATGGATAACTGGTGGTTTACTTGTTGAATACACATTGTAGAGTCTATTTGTAATGTTATTAATGTTTAATAGCCAAGGTAAAGTCATTGAATAAGCAAGTAAAATATTGCGTTAGTCAAATGGTTTATTATTGAATAGATTCTCCATTTCTGGGCGAATAAAGCTTGAATAATAGTTTTAATTTCATCAAGACAATTATTAAACAACTTGTGATTGAGAATTTAAATCTTAGTCGGTAATAATGGTTACTACCACACTTCTACAAGGTTTGAACAAGGATGTACCTACAACTATGTTTAAGAGCTTTTATAGTACTGGTGGTTGAAAAGTTGAATTCAAAGCTTTTCAAAGCAAACATATTTTCACTGCCGTTTTGTCCCATTTAAGTATTTTTGAAAAGTATCGAAACAAGTGTTGCTAAAAATTGTAAAAGCTTGTTATTCCATTGTTTGTCGCATATGGAACAACAGAGTCTGGATCTTGAGAAACAGCACATCTTCAATTTGTTGGAGGCACCACACAGCGGACAACAACAGCGAACGAGAAAAAACAAACCACGGAGCAAACGGACCGGAGAAAGAACAAAACACCGGTGTACTTCTCAACAGTACTCGAACGAATGATATTTATTTACATTCAACTTAGCATAAACAATAACAACACTGACAACACGTTCATAGTGTACTCATACAATTAAGTTGTCTCGATACGAGGAGGGATGATTGAAACATACACTCAACACTCCCCCTCAAGTCATCATTCCGAGTATCACAGATAATCTATATCACAGTTCTGTTCATAATCATTACAAACTCTGGAAAACCTCATCTCTAAAGTTAAAAACCATTTATGCCATTTGACCACCGATTTTCACCTATATTCGGCTTTATCCTACAGATCTCCTAATCAGGACACTAACACAAGTTCGTCACACATTACAGCAGGATCACACTTGAAAACAAACAGCTCCCCCTATCCGAGCCAATCGGTCACTTCTGGTTTAAAACCTCGTCGTTTGCTCGGATTCGGAATCCAAACAGTCCGCATAACACACCTTCTTGCTGGGGGTTTTCTTTCGAGCTGTTGCCCCTGCCTGCTGTTCTTGAACTGGAACCCAACGAACATCTCTATTCCGCTTCATCAGTTCTGGAACTTTGATCTGCACTGTCGATGTCTTCTTCTCTCTTTCTGTTGATCCCATCAAAACATTTGCTTCAAATATCACTTCACGATTTTCATCTTTCTTCTCCATAGAATAACCGGAGCGTCGTTTCTCCATCGTAGTATTCGCTATTACCGTGTCGGCCATCATCACAGTTGTCACATCACGTCGTTTACACAAAACATTCAACTGATATTGTTTTCCTTTATAATGTCCGACGGCCATCACTGCTCCCTCTTTCTTAATTTCCGCTCTATCACCGGCAAAACTAACTTGCAAACCTGATCTTGCCACTCTACTCACTGAGAAAAGGTTGCAGCTGAGTTCGGGGAGGTACAACACATTCTTCGCCTCACACTTTTTCTTACTGCCGCTGACGATAGCATAAAACACCATATCACCACAGTATTCCGCCAGCAATCTCTGGCCGTTCGCCACCATCACCTCGACCGGTCGTTCCAAACGCCGCATCTCAGTGAAGAAACCCGAATCATTCACCATGTGGTCCGTGGCACCTGAATCCAGGAACCACTCTATCTTCACCAATTCATCCTTCGACGCCAGGAACACAACCTCCGCACGATCCGAGGAACTATCGTCTTCAACAACTTTGTCAGTTTTACGATTCTTCGAATTCACTTTTCCGTTGAAATTTGGTTTGGGAACCACTGACACACGACAATCGCTTTTTCGGTGTCCGATTTTCCCGCATCGAAAACACTTCACCTTATGCCAAACTTGCCTGCTCGTCATGGCAACACCCTCATTGTCACCATCAGGGGCCAACTGACTCTTCTTCAATTCCACATCAAGCAAGCGCTTCTTCACAAAATCCATTGTCACGCCGCCGGGAAGCGTCTCGATCGCGGTAACCACCGAATCGAACGAAGAAGGCAATGTCAATAGCAAATGACAAATTGCATCCGACTCTTCTACCGCCGCACCACTTTCTTTCAACTCGCGAATCATACAGTCGAACTTCAACAAGTGTTCCGACAAACTCATTCCAGCTCCCTCCACATATTTCAACGTGAGGAGCTGCTTCCGAATATACAGCTGTCCGGCAACACCACGTCGTTCGAACACCGCTCTCAGCGTGTCCCAAATTCGCTTCGGAGTAGCACAATCTTTCACTAATTCAAGCTGATTATCAGCAATGGCTGAAATAATCAAAGCTTTGCACTTCTTCTCCGCGGCTCTTCGTTCCACCATTTGTCTTTTCTTTTCCGTTTTCACTTCCGCGGAGTCGGCAGCCATCTCGCCCAACTCGTCGATCTCAGCAATCTCCCGGTGGAGGCAATCAAGTAGATCGAACGTATCCAGAATGGTTTCCATCCGGAACTTCCAGTTGTGGAAGCCGGAACCATCAAACGCGGCGACTTTAAATTTCTCGTCCATACCTGGGCCGATAACCTGTTGGAGGCACCACACAGCGGACAACAACAGCGAACGAGAAAAAAAACAAACCACGGAGCAAACGGACCGGAGAAAGAACAAAACACCGGTGTACTTCTCAACAGTACTCGAACGAATGATATTTATTTACATTCAACTTAGCATAAACAATAACAACACTGACAACACGTTCATAGTGTACTCATACAATTAAGTTGTCTCGATACGAGGAGGGATGATTGAAACATACACTCAACACAATTATTATAGAGAGGCTCTTATACAACCATACTAAATTATCAACCAACGTTGCTTCAACTTTGGTTCTACTTGCTATTAAAATGCCATGAAAGTGAGGAACAAGAGTGCTGCTAACAATATATGCAACATTTGATCATCACTTTTTACAACTTATACTTTTGTTCAACTACCACGACTGCTTTAAAGCTTAAGTTAAGCAGGCAAGTTTATTAATCGCCTACAATTGTTTCTTGGGGATGATACTCTTGCTCAGGGAAGTCAAGGAAATTTCCATTACGAAAAGACCATGGACCGACCGGGAATCGAACCAAGACACCTTCAGCATGGCTTTCGTTTGTAGCCGCGGACTCTAACCACTCGGCTAAGGAAGGCCCCGAAAAATCGTATAATTAAGAATCGCTTCAAAAACTCCGAAAACTTGCGTGGATTGCGAGATGTTAGGCGGTCGTGTATCCCCTGGTGAAGTCTAGTAGTCGGCCATGGTTTCTATCAATATTATCTTCATTGAAATTGCAAATTGTACTCTTTGAGAATATGACATTCAAATGAGGAGATTCCTTCTTGCGATGCATCAAAATATTGCACGAAAATAGGAAACATGGTAATGATCTCATGATTGCTACCATTTCATTCTGATAGTGATAGAATGATAGTTTGAACAGATTCAAATTCCATGGTAAATATTCGGCAAGCAGAAAAAAGCACAAAGGACAATGCTTGATACATGAAAAATAAATCAGGACACATAAAAAGAATCTCAAAATGCGCTGTTTGGTGGCTGCCCGCTGTTTATATCAAACGCCTGTACGCCAATCGACTTTATGCCAAACGGCCTAGCCCCTAAATTTGACAGCGTCAAGTTCTGTTATGACATTCAGCGCACAACGTCTGTCTTTGCTTATGCATAGGCCTATTCAAATGACGTCTCAAAACAGCTGATCGGGAAGCACTTTGACATTTCTTCTATGAAAATGACAGGCCCGTGTTAGCACCGGTCCTCCACCGATGTAAACAAATGCATAGACGGATCTGTCACATGAAAAGTCCTATTCTACTACTAAGTATATTGACAGCTATAGAAGGTATGCTATTCACGCCTGTGCATTGGTATTAGTAGATAGTTATGAACTTTTACCGGATTTGTATGGAATTTGTTATATATTAATGCAATTTAAGTAAATTTAGGTATTTAGGATAACAAAATATTGATAATTTAGCAGAATAATTTGTTACGTATCCGATTGGGAGGTCATTTAATGCATTTGTTCTATTTATGAGGAGTATTTTTCATGTTTCTCATCACAACCCATTGCCTCTCTCAGAAATAACTAGCAGTGCAAGTTGTTTTTTTTTTATTTTATATACAAGAATATATTTACTATATGTACATAGAAAGGCCTGATTGTACGGAATGCAGGAGTTGAATCTGATATAATTTGGGAAATTTGACCAAACGTCTTGGGGGTCATTCAAAAATGACGTCCATCATTGGGGGGAGAGGGGGAGTCTACAAAAGTGTGACACTGTATGTATAACGTATTGGAAAAAGCGTGACAGTGGGGAGAGGGGGGGTCTGGAAATTCCGAAAAACGATGGACGTCATATTTGAATCTTCCCTTGGTCACATGAGGGGCCCAAATACAAAGGAGTAAGAGTGACATTTAGGTCGGTTTTGAGTTACGTATACTGAACAGTTTCAAGCTTTACAACAGTGTTTTCGGAAGATTTTCGATAGACCTTTTCGATCTTTTAGATAGGTATAATAAAATAAATAACACAAGGTACATTTGCTTGTTGTTTATTGTTCAGTACAATTTAAATTTCGATAGTTGTTCAAAACTTACATTGGGATTTTTTTTTATTTTCTTCCGCTATAGTCCTGCTATCTGATTCTCGGAAGTGCTTGGAACATACGAAAAGATTCGTGGTATTTGTTTTCACGTTTTAGCCCAAAAATGTCAGTCATCGGTTTCTCTGCACATTGATCGTTGGAACTCTATGGAAAGTAACCGGTTTACATGGTTCTGTTTTATGATTTCTTGGAATATAATTTGCTCCTGCATGTCGGAACATGACAATTCGATAATTTGATGGTGAAATTTAAGCGCTTTTCTAGTATCAAACCGGTGAAAACTGGCTCTGCAAAAGTTTTCGTAGCTTGATCGAAAGAGTAGATTTGTCTAAGTATAATACAAATTGATAGCGCTTCAATATCATAATTTTGACGTCATAAATGATTAATGAAGATTTAAATCAGTAGACTCAATGAGATTTTAATTTACATAATAACAGCTTGTCCCGTAGTAACATTTGCCGAGCAATGATTTAAAAGCGATTTCCATACTAACTTCAAATTTATTTTAAAAATAGTTCCAGGGCACGGAAAATTATAACATTTTGGATTCTGGCTCTACTTTTTACGTAGAATCATGATATGTAAAAAAATGGACACTTCTAAACAAACCAATTGAATTAATTGAATTTATATTCCGATTTCAGTACAAATCTGACGGATTTTCATAACTATTTTATCTGTGTGAGTGTTTTCGTGTAAGATAGACAAAAATGCAGCGTACCTTTAGTAGCTGTCAAAATACGTTGATTCTACTAAACCGGAGAGTGATTCGAGCGATGCCTTTTTAACGCACACAGTCGCACGTTTCTTATCTCTCATTGATTGCCGACGACCGACAGACAGAACGCCAAACCGAACAGGTTCGTTACGCGACGCCGACGCAACTCTGAGCTTGCGCAAAACCATCCGCCGAGAGGAAGAGAGCGTGTGTGAACGAAACAAACGCACGTGGTCGCTATAATTGCTAGCGCCAAAGAAGTACGACTGTATTCACATGCTGACGACGCCGTGAGCAATTCTCCCGATAGAGACTTCGACGACATTCGTCGTAGAGCTGCACTTTCAGTTTCACCTAGGCCGCGGACTGTCTCAGTAGCTCAGATTCGATATCAGCAGCGTTTCATTCAGTGTTCGATTCTTCGAAAACCGAGTCAGAAGTGAAAATTTTCCTGAAGCGTCAGAAAAAAGCGCACAGTTCAAAGTGGTGTGTCCGTGCTTATTTTCCTCCGGAGTGGTAAAAACTAAAGTGAGTGAAAGGGGTGGAATCGACATTCTGATTGTGTGAAAAATTGGTCGGAAGAAAAATATCAATCCGTGCGAATCGCAATCACGCTATCAGAATCCTATCAAACAAAAGCTTACGCCAAAGAATAGATCGAGCTCGCAGGAAGAACAAGGACAGAAAGTTGCATTTTTCCGTTCCGTACGGGCAGAGCTAGGGAATTTTCAGACAGTGCACGGCGAAAAATTTCCACGAGACCTCGCAGAACAGCACAAAGTACAGGGCGAAAAGGGTACTACGCCCCCGCACCGAAAAATCAAACATAATTTTCCGGTTCTTTTTTCCACTCCAATCCGTCGGCGACTACTAGATCAGGTTCTTCGTCGTCGTCTTTCCTCTGCCTGGCAATCGTGGGGAAAGGTGTACTCCTGCTCAGGTGTCATAGCAACGCGTGCCTGGCCTTCTTGGGTTTCGTTTCTCCGCGGCAAGATTTTCCACCCAAGAAGGTGGAATCAAAAACAGAGTAGGCGACGACAAACGGAGAGCTGTCAAAGTGGCGCGCGTGTGTGAACAGTGAAAAGCAAAATCCCATTGTTTTGTGCGGTCTACATTGTGATAGTCGAGTCGAAAAGAAATTGTGAACTAAAAAGAAGCACAAACGCATTCTGCACGCGAAAACAATATCGCGTTCTGGTGGCTCGACTTTTACGATTTGCATGAACCTTTCTCCAGTGTTGTAAAACACTATTGAAAAGAATATCAACTTTTGGAAACATTCCATGTTTTGTTACATGTTGTCATGAATGGAGATATAGTATTGGACAAAACATTTAGGGGAAGAGCACCAATTTTCGACCTATTCATACGATTTTAGCCTACTTTGTATGGAAATCCGAATTGTATTGTTTTTGGTCGAAAATTAGTGCTTTTCCTTTACAACTTCTCTTGATTTTCCATACAAAACGACCAACTTTGGTAGGCTAGATCTCAGTCAAACTATCATTCAAATAGACAACTGAGTTCTGAGCCTTCAAAATTTACCATTTTGTATGAAAAATTGATAAATACTGTAATTTATTTTCAAGTTCGAATTTTCATAGCAACTACTACTAATTTTGAAAAAATGACATTTATGGTATTTCTACAGTAGTCAAACTCCACGATGACTTCAATGACTACCCAAAACTTGATAAAATTCATAATCAAATCTCGATCATTTTCTTAAATCAATGTAAGGTATTTTTACTCGGTTTTTAGAAAAGTAATTGAGACGAAAAAAATAATACATTCTAATTTCCTAATTATTTTAGAAATAAATCTACATTTAGATTTAATTTCTTCTCGTGTATCCTTAAAACTTTACATTAGTGACGAAATGATACACCTTTTTTTCAATTAGTTACGACGTTTTTGTACTAGATGTATAAGATTGACTCAAGTAGTGTTTTGTTTTATTTCGTAGTTAAGTCACTTTGTCTCTCTTTATAAAAGAACGGTGTAAGTAATGGTCAGGCTGCGAATGTTAATAAGCTTACTGAAGTCATTTTGTAATTTCGAAAATTAAACGTTATTCTAGTGAATATCTAGTTGGTTCAGAGTGAATGGTATAAAATTTAGTCTGCAAAACATCTATAATCTATATTTATTTACTGTTTTGATTTACGGCTGTTGTAATACGTTTAATAATTATCTCAAATAAGTATTCAGTCAGACTTATCTCTAAAAAGTAAATAACCTATTTGAGTGAAGAACTAGTTGGATGAGTTAAAATTCCCACAAATAAAGTCAGAACAGAATTTATTCTTAATCATTAAAAAACGGAATTTATTCTAAAACATATTAAGAAGAAAGGTTTTGATTCTTCTTAATACATTTTCTCAAAACCGCATAAAAGTTATTTTTGTCGATTTGAAAAAGAAATCTATATACTCTGAGAAAATCACAGTTTGTTTTCATTTGTGAAATGCGGTGTTTTTATTGTTAGTTTTATTGACTTTGTTCTTTTTCAATAAAATTTCTGTAAAACCAGCATTTGCACAAAAAAAAAAAAAAAAAAAAAAAAAAAAAAAAAAAAAAAAAAAAAAAAAAAAAAAAAAAAAAAAAAAAAAAGTACTGCTGTCAAATTAAAAAAAACAAATCTTTCCGGATTTAATATCTAATAATATTAGAAAACAATTGTTATGTTCAAAAAGTGAAAAAGTGATAGTGGAAAAATTGAAGAATGGAAGTGATTTCGTTGACTCGTGTTATAGGTACTGTGAATCAAATGGTTTTTGGCTGTTTCATGCTTTGCAACGAACCGTCCGGAGTTTACATGCAACACAGGATTTCAGAGAACCAATCCGGTGAGTTTGTTCCAGTTTGATACTTTTTTTTTTTGTAAGTTTTAGGGACCGTTTTTTTGTGCTTTGTGGAATTCCGGTCGTTTCTTGAACGAAAAAATATTTTTTCGGAGTTAGATATTTTTGTTCGGTTCGCGTATTCTGTTCGGGCGGGTGTTACGCAGCTTACAATGGATTGTGAGTGCTTTTTTAACCGTTCGATGACCCTGGAGGGATCGATTCTGCTTTTTGTATAATTCCGAGCAGAAAAACATAGTGTGTTGTCCTCATTGTTTAGTTCAAACGCGCTTCCTTTCTATTTTCGATTATCCTAGAAACTGTACCATCGGTCTTTTTTTATTGGTATTTTTTTTTTTACGGTGGGCTTTGTTTGTGTTTTACGCGCATTATTATCTTTTTTTTTACAGACGATGACCCTGGAGGGATCGGTTTTGTTCTTTACTGGCTATTGAGCAAAAAATAATATTACCGCACAATCAAAACTCATTACTCCAAATACTATTTATACAATAAATAAACTGTTGCTTTCTCTTTTGATTGTCGGAATTCAAAAGACTAAATAATTACCACCTAATCACAATTGCTCTGGGTCCATCGCTAGCTTTTCAGGCGAATCCTGACGTGACCTTATACCCCTCCCAACCCCCACCTCCGTAGCACTTATGAGGGCGTCGCTGAGTCGGTGGCCTCTCATTAAGTAAGTGCTACATCAACATATCCTTCCCCTATCCTAAGTTACGGTAAAGATGGGCGTGGCCGGGAATAGCAATATTCATGCTTTTAATATTCTTGTTTATGATTAGAGCAAGGTATACTCCCCTGCCTTGTTCCTGAAAGCAGTCAGGATGAGATTATTAAAAAGAAACATGAATGTTGCTAGTATCCAATCTACGAAGTATACCGTAACAACGCTAACGCTAACGCTAACCAGCATTTGCACAAAAAAAACTTATTTTGCACTATTTAATGATTTAAAAATTGCATGACAATGTATGGCAACAAACAAGGTTCATAAAATCGAAAAAGTCGCAAGAAATTAAGAAAAATATTTTGCTCGTTTCGTTAGAAAATCGTCATCCAAACATACATCAAAAAGGGAAAAGTCAGTGCGTCGCGGTGGCAAGGCGAAAAACTTAAAAGTAAAATATAGAAAATAACCACACAAAGGTACACGGCAAAGACGGCCCAGTAAGCTACCGGAGAAAAGTCGCGCGTGTGTTCATATAAAAGAAGCAGTGCAACAGCAGTGAAGATAGAGAAGCGAAGGCAACCGAAGATAATAAGTGAAAACCTTTTGCCGCAGATAGTGAAGTTTAACGAGGCTTATTTCCAACTCCTCCGTTTGCATCTCTTGTAATAGAGGGCCAGAAAAAAGCTCCAAGGCTTTCCGTCACTACCGCAATTTCGTCAGAGAGTGTGTAGCAAAAATAAAGAGGGCATTCCCCGGGTAACAAGTGAAGAAAAGTGTCGCGACTCTGGTTCCAGCTCCTCCTCCTCCTCGCGTGTGCCGCCAGTCGTAAACAAAAAGCTCAATTTCAATGATCATGGCGTTCAACGGAAACGGTGCCGGCGGTGGCCAGGACGGGCCCCACAACAAGCGTCTCTGCACCGGCCAGGAGATGATCGAAACGGTTCCACTCAACAGTCGGGTAAGTGCTTCCGATGGCCCCCCACAAATAGATGTTGTATCTATTAGCTGAGTGGGTGGCAGTGGGTGTGTGGGAAAAAGAAGATGGTGGAATCTGTCAAACATTGATGGAAAAAGGAAAAATCCTCTGAAGGAATTTCCACGCGAAACGCGGTTCATTCATTTTCCAACAAGGGGTCGTATTCAAAGGACGAAAGGGAAAATAGCTGCGTATAGGGAGAGTTTCCTTCTTCTGACATTTATCGCATCCATTACATCTTGCGTCGTGGTTGTGCCGTTTTTCGGTGGTGTTTGTGAAAGCTTTTTCGGGCTGATGTCTGAATCCGGGAAAATGTGTGTGGAAAACGTCAGTCAGTCAGGACGAAAGTGCGATGCAATGATGGGTGGTTTGTGAATGGTTTCTCTGGGTTCAGCGTTGCCAGGAATGGTGAGAGTTTTTCGAATTTGTGGATAGCAATCTATAACCAATTTGAAGCGAGTTTGAAACTGTAGAATTTTTCATTATTCATAACTTAAAATCGACTAGAATTTACGTCATTTAGCTTTTATCCCTCCCCTTCATTCATTTTTTGTGGTTCAATGTTCAAAAAGCTCTTGAGAAATTATAAACAATCTATTTCAAAATTTTGAAGTTCTTCTCAAAAAGACTTTCTCATCCCATCTCGCGCCCCAACATTTCCTAAAAAAAACCTTGGTTTATGCCAATGCTATGGAAACAAATCTGGATAATTTTGTGGAAGAATCTCCAGAGGAATTTCTGAAAGTATCGTGGTGCCAGCGCTAGGGTTATTTTCCAATGGAATCCTTAGAAAAACTCATGAATGAATCATGGGAAGAAACTCCGGAGTAATTCGTGCTTCTTAAAGTAGTTTTGAACGAAAATTCTAGAGGGAATCATAAGAAGTTCCTGAAAGAATATCTAGAGAAATTTCTGGAGATATTTTTTCAGTGAAATTACTGGTTGAATTCTTTAAAAAGTAATAAAAGAATATCTTGTGCGAAGTCCAATAAAGAATCACTGGATAAATTTTAGAAGGGCTGTGGACTTCCTTGAGAAATTTATAAAATTATAACTAGAGAAATTCCTCAACGAATCTGCGCTAGAGTAAGGTATCCTTTGAAATTTCCTGAATATTAAATAATATATTTACAGAATTTTCCGGAGAAAATATTGAAAAAATACATACGGTAATATTTAGAGTAATTTCACTAGAATTTCCAAAAGAAATCTAAGAGATCACTCCCTCTGAGAGACATCTGAATGAATTGTCTGAGGAATCCTTTTTCTTAAAACTTACGAGTGCTTATTTCCAGGTTTCTGTTTGGTCTCATATCGGTCTCTATTTTCAGGCATGACGTATTTATACTTCCTATATCTTAGACACTTACGCTACCACTAGCCCTGCATTGACCCAATATTTTGCTGTGCTCAATTAGAAATTCAGGATTAATCTTAATTGCTTATTGTACATGATGATGGGTTTTGCACGATTTATTCAAGAATTCGCTTATGTTTTGTTCTTCACAAAATTTTTTTCTTCATTTTTTTCTAAAAAATGTCTTTAGATACTCTCGAAATAATTTTTAAGACATCATTCCTGAAGAATGGGATTTTTCAATAATTTATTTCATAGAATCATTAAACAATTGTCCATGGATTCATTTTTTGAGAAATTTTGCTACATTCAATTCTGCATTTAAGGATTACAAAATCTTTCATCCATCCGTTTTGCTAATTTGACCAAATAAATTTGAGAGATTCCCAGAAATTATCTATGGGACTATGTATAGTGTCAACAAGGAACGGCGTAGCTGGTGCGATTAAGATAAATTATGTAGGAGAATATTTTGACTGCTCTTCTTATGACAGAAGCAACTTCGTTTCGTCATTTGTTGTATTGGTATGTAAAATCTAACGCCTAACAATCCAAAGTAGAAATCAATGAAGCAATATTACAAATATGTACTTCAAGCATAAGAATATTGGTTTGTTTCGATTTCAAGTACTATGAGCGAAACTAGACATTTTTTTAGGAGGTGTACTCGTTCTTTGCCACATGACTAGCTTTTAGTGAGTTGTTAGAAATATTGTTAACGATGAAGATCTTTGCTACGCTTCCCGAAAGATGCTTAGGAATCCTTGGCAAGGTTTTTGATGAAATGCTTGTTAGATTTCCATTTAAAATCACAGCAAATTTTTGATGAGATCTTTGTTGGAATCCTAAGAGGAATGGCAGCTAATTGACCAGTTTTTTGAAAGGTCTTTCTGAAAGATCACTGAAAAGGTTATTAGTACATTGCTACCAAGGTTTTTAGTGGATTCTAGAAAAGATACTGATATTGTTACTGATTTTGCTTGAAATTCTTAGTAAATTCTTGGGAGTTCTAGTAATATCCTGGACAGATTCGAAGAAGAACAATAAAATGTTTTTGGAGATATAGTGTCTCTCAACATGAGTTACACCAGATCAAGAATTTTTCCAGGAATAAGACATGGTCAATGTCTTACACATAATTCCGAAGGCATTCTTAGATGGTTTGAACTTTGGCATATTTTTGGAAATTTATTTTAAATTACACAGAGCAAATTTTTGTTCATATAAGTCCAAAACCTCTCTGAAATTGAAAGATGTTTCAACAATTAGTTTTGTTTAGTGTCCAATACTCATTTGAAATTCAAACCGTGTTCAGCTCACAAATTAAAAAAAAATCAAATAAGTTAGATCAAGTCCTCCAGATAACAGGTGAACCCGCCTAAGGCTGAAAGTCCCTGTAATAAAGAAATTCAAATCATCGATCAAATCCTCCAAATTTGACCATTTCTTATGAAAAAAAAAACTAAAATATTAAGTGACAAGATCATCCATCGGTTTTTTTATATTTTCTTGGACATCCGGGAAAAATCCTGGAATTGGAAAACTGATTTTGGATGGACTCTCTGTATAGAGTCTCTATTTTCGGTAAGAGCTTTTTAAAATATCCCTTTGTAGTCAATCTTGGTGTGAATTCTTGAAGCTATTGCTTCATCGATTCTTTGAGGAAAAGCTTCAGAAACTTTGCAGATATTTGTTTAGGAAAATGCGTTCAGGAACTACTCCAGAACTGCTTCCAGAAATTCCTCTGATGAATCCCATAGCAACACTTCCAGGACTTCCTCCAGTGATTTCTCATGGGAGCCTTCGAAAAATTCCTGCATAATTACAGAATTACAACGCTAATACTTCCAGTAATTTCCACATGAATTGCCCAAGGTATTCGTACGCCGATTAGCAGTTCTTCCTTCAAATTCTCCGATTATTCCTAAATACATTATTCCATGGATTTCGCTCAAGGTTTTTCAGGGATTATTGCCGAATTTCGTTTAGTAATTTATCCAATACTTTTTTGTATCAATTTTCCGAACAATCCGCCTTGAAAATTTCCTGTAGAACTTCATTGAAAATCCCCTGTAGAAATCCGTGGCAGATATCCTGTTTAAATTCTTTGGGAAATGTCTGGATGAATCAGTTGAAAGATTTCTGAAGGCATATCGGAAGGTATCTACGGAGTAACACCTGAAATATCCCTAGAGAAATTTCTGGTTGAAACATTAAAGAAATTTGGAACGAAAATTTAGAATTAGAAATTTTAAACAATCTCTGGAGGAATTCATCTGCGATGTTAATAGTATGTTGAATTCCGATGATGGATTTGGCCATATGGGATTATAAGTATTTCTGTGGTATTCTCGTTATTTCGGTAGGTCTCCTGGTAGTTTTTTTGTGCCGACCCTGGAAGGTATCTCTAGGAATTCCTCTTATGAGTCCAGTGAGATTGCTGAGTTTCTTTCATGTATTTCATTCGAATCTTTGTTAGAAATCAATGCGGATTCCCTCTGAAACATTATGATTCTCATCAAAATTAGAATTATTCTTACCGACATCACTAAAATTCCCATCGGAATTTATTATATATTTACAGAAATTATAAAGATTTATATTAGAATTCAAGATTTCCTGTGAAATCTCAACGGAATCTCAAAATTTTACAAGAATTCCAAAGATTCGGGCTAGAATTTGCAGGAATCCCACTGATTTCTGATATTCCCAGAAGAATCCTAAAATGGCTTCAAGAATCCCAGAATTGTTATAACAAATTCTGGATTTTGTTGCCTCTCGGAATCCCAGTATTCTTACAGGGATTCCCGAGTTCCAAAGGAAATCAGAGAGTCAGGGATGAACTCTCACGTAAAATGCAGAGTTACTTCATAAATAGTTGAATTCAATCCGACACTCGAGGATTCCTAAGAAACAACATTATTATTGTAATGCCAGAATTCAGAAAAAAAAAAATCTTAATTCGTACTGTATTCTCACTGAAATCTCAAAATTATTTTCAAAATATCAGAACTTCTACGGAAATCTCAAAATACTTTAAAAATTTGAAAGCTAAAGCGTTTTTCCATAATTTTTCAATTATTCCATTCAATTCAACCATCTCAAAGTATGAGTAGCAACCTCAGAATCTAACTTCCAGTAGCTTTGTAATAAATTCTACCTTTATTCATACCAACACGTTGTTTGTTGTATGTTTTTCAAGAAAGGAAAATGACATAAACATGTTCCACTCGTGTTCCCTACATTTACTGATGAGAATGTAGTACACTCAACTTTACTACAGTTAAACCTCCATGAGTTGATGTTCCATAACTCGATATCGACTCATGGAACCATACTAGAAACAAAATTTCATGGTTACTATGATGGTCCCTTGAAACAGCTTTCCATAGGATTGCTGTTCCCACGGCATAAAAATTAACAAGGCAGGCTCTTTACTGATGTAAATATTAAGTTTGATTGTAAACATGTGACGTCACTTCTATCGTACCATATACCTTCAGGACCACTAGATCATTTTTTTTTCGCAAATTTGTTCGAGGTGGATAGGAATGACGTCGTCAAGTAGCTGTCAGTTTTTGGAATATATCACCTTCTTAATATAGTACACCGTGGCTGTTCCATGACTCGATATTTCCATGAGTCGATGGTCCCTTCAATATCGACTCATGGAGGTTTCACTATACATTTTATTCATACCGCCTATTGTTTCTCAAATGTGGCAGATTTAAAAATCCTTGAAATACGTAGAATGTTTATTCTTCAAGAATCTCCTATTTTGGCAACACTATCCTTATCGTCCTCCCCGGGTGTGGAGAGCAAAATTGGAAACCTTCTCCATACTCTCTGTGGATGATACGCATTGAGTGAGGGATTCCGCACAAACTAAACGTGACACGTGTGTGAGTGAGTGTGCAAATGTTGTCCCCGTCCGTCTGTGTCTCGTCCCCAATATAGCCATTGTTGGCTAAAAACGCCGATTATGTAAATACAATACCGTCATCGACGACAACAAGAAGCCCTGAAGTGGGTACTCCCGGAGTCCTTCATTTAGCTAGAGACCGTACGGGACTAGCGTTGTTCTACTCGATGTTTGTGGATCGCAGTAATGGACGAAAGAGGGGGGGGGGGGGGAGGGCTAGTCGAAGTGAGGCGCATGCCATACGTGACGGTTGAGATGGATGAGAGGAAGAAAATGCTTTACTGGGTGACATTTGTCGGTCGATTCAATACCCTCCCACACAATCCTTTATCTGAGCGTTTTGCAGGCTTTCGGTAGACAGGATGGCGATGAAGTGCGTTGACAGATCTGTAAATGGTGTCTGTCGGGTAAAGATTGCTGTCTGGGTGTCGATAACAAATCGGAACACTTATGCGATAATGATTTGTCGGCCACTTTACCACTTTGTGTGAAGAATTTCATACAAAAACCTTTCATTGTTCGATGTTCCTGTAAAAAATGCAAAGTATACGAGGTTTGCAGAATAACAATGCCACGACAAATAAAGGAAGAATGACAAATTGGTTCCGAATGGATTCTTGAGAGGTTCCGAATAAATTTCAGGATGATTCCGCTAGTGGTATTGTACCAAAAACAACTTGAGGGAAGTACCAAAATGTGAAGTAAAATTTGAATCCGTGATTATAGACGATGATATTAAGGCGAAGTAGGCCGTCATTGAAATTTGTACGCGTCGTTGATGATTGTTGCTAATCCATCTCACGATTTTGAATCAAAGAAAATCATTTGGTTTTGCACTGACACAGCTGAAAAAGTATCAGCATACTTTATGCATGTTAGCGCATGCAGTGATACTTTTTCAAGTCAATATAAACTATCGAGACTGAGTTTTATCACTTTGAAATGCAAGCTGAAAAGTAATCATTGATGCCAAAACGAATGACGGGCTACTTAGCCTTAAACTCTTGATCCGTCTTAACCCGTATAGGCCTGAGTGAAAGAAAAATTACTAAACTTCTCACCGCTCAGCGAATACTTGACGGATTTCAATTATTTTTTGTCAGTATACTCGTACACATATCTAGTTGCTAAAAGTGGTCAGAGGATCTCGGGATTGTTCATGTAGCCAGAGTTATTGTGGTGGATCACTGGGTCAGGTCGGGTGACAAGGATTCTGTGCTTCTGTGCCCCTGTAGGTAGGCAAATTTCAAGTCACTGATAATTTCCAGAATCGTCTATAATGTGGCGACTATACCAAGGAGTTTGATGGAAAACGCATCAGCGTAAACCTTTTGATAATCGATTAAATTGAATAATTATGTCAACTGCATTTGATTGATCCTACAAATGACCATTTTTGGGTCCTCGAGATGCCTCAAATTTATGAAAAAGTGCGCAATTTGTATCTTAACATCTGTGTCAAGCTAATGGGAACGCATTTTAGTGAACTATTATGTTTGATCTATACTTTTAGAGATTTGAAACGGTTCAGTCCTAACAAATGTAGAGCCGGATCTTCAGGGCATTAAGTCCGAGTGTCCACATCGGGTACACTCTAAACGGTGAAAAACTATTTGTTTATATTGTTGATTATCAGATCTTAATGATTTATGCAAATTAAAATGATTGCCATTGAAAATAAACAAAGATAACTTGGCATGTCCCAAAAAATCGCCTTTTTCTACCCGACTTGACCCAGTAACCCACCGCAATAATATTCCCGAGTTCCTCTGGCCACTTCTAGAAACTAGATATATGGGCCAGTATACTGACAAACAATTATTTGAATCCGTTAAGTATGCGCTAAGTGGTAAAGGTTTTCGTATTTTTGCTTTCACTCAGGCCTATACGGGTTAAAAACGTGAGGAGAAGACAATTTCAACGCACTCGCGATTCAGCTATGAAAATTATATGACAGGATATGCAGAAAGAAATTAAAAAATGATTTTCACAATTGGGGAACAAAAAAATTGAAAATAAAATTTCTCAATTGAACCCTGACTCTGAGCCCTTTTGGAAATTATCTAAAATTTTGAAAAAAAAAACCTTAGAAGCCAATTGAAAGAGAAAAATAAATTTTTATCTAACTAATTCCGAAAAAGCTCAAAAACTTGCTATGTAGTTTGAAAGCGCGCACAATTTTAATTTAGGAGTTACTAGTCCAATAGAAAATCAAGTTACTCAGGACTTCGAAAACATTCCCAATAAAGAGAACGTTTTCGAAAATTCCTGGGAGACTGATTTGGAAGAAGTGACTATTATTGAAAAATTCAAACATATGAAAGCTCCTGGCGATTATGGAATTTTCTACATTCTCATCAAAAAACTTCCAGAAAGTAGCTTATCATTCTCAGTTGATATATTTAACAAATGTTTTCCATTGGCTTACTTTCCCGACAAATGGAAAAATGCTAAGATTGTTCCAATTTTAAAACCAGATAAAAATCCTGCAGAAGCTTCTAGCTGTCGTCCAATCAGTTTGCTTTCCTCCATCAGTAAACTTTTTGAAAAAGTCATTTTGAACAGAATGATGGTTCACATCAATGAAAATTCAATTTTTACCAATGAACAGTTCGGATTCCGCCATGGACATTCGACCACTCATCAACTTTTACGTGTAACAAATTTGATACGTTCCAACAAATCTGAAGGCTATTCTACTGGTCTTGCTCTTCTAGACATAGAAAAAGCATTCGACAGTGTTTGGCATAAAGGCTTGAATGTAAAATTAAAAAAAACTTTAATTTTCCAATACACATTGTTAGAATAATTCAAAGTTATCTGTCAAATCGTACACTTCAGGTTAATTATCAGAACTCCAGGTCTGAAAAACTTCCTGTAAAAGCTGGTGTTCCTCAAGGCAGCATTTTGGGACCAATATCATACAATATTTTCACATCTGACTTACCTGAGTTACCTCAGGTCCCTCATTCCCACATAAATCAAAAGCTCTTTATTTGAAACCTTCAAGTAGACATGTTGTTATGAGCGGTTTCAATAAATTGATCAGATGAAGTTAAGTATCTATGAGCTAGATAAGAATTTACCTTTCAAAAATTACACTGAGGGCATTCAAGCTAAATGCAACAAATATGTAAAATGTCTTTATCCCCTTATTAATAGAAAATCAAAATTTCGTCTTAAGAACAAGCTTTTACTATTCAAATAGATTTTCAGGCCAGCCATGTTGTATGCTGTACCAATATGGACTAGCTGTTGTAATACCAGGAAGAAAGCTGTGCAGAGCATTCAAAATAAAAATTTGAAAATGATTCTGAAGCTTCCTCCCTGGTATAGTACCAATGAGTTTGATGTTTAACGCAAGATAAGAATACATTGAGTACTAATTGCGGGTTGTGTAAATATTACAGTTAAAAATGTTTATTACAAAAAATTAGAAAAATTTCTTTAACTCACCAACGCGAAAAATGCGAAATATTATAAGAATGTAAGACTGGAAAACGAGGTTTGGCTCCCAATAAATACAAAACATATCGATTTTTCCGCACAGTATTGATGATTTACAATTGTTAATTATAGCTTTGAGGATTTTTTTTTTCGAAAAAGTTCTTTTGACATTAAGTTTTACATATATGAAAACAGTATGTCTTATGGGGCAAGAGGGACACCGCAATTTTCTCATATAAAATCAAATGAACTTTTATTTTTCTTGTTTAATATTGCATTAAATCAATGTTTCCTACTAAATAAAATCAAAACAAACCATCTTGTACATTCAAAATGGTTTCTGACAATTTTTACAATTATTGTTACAGTCAAATAAGATGAGAACTAAATTAATTTCGTAAAATTACTGTTTAACTATAAGTCAACTTTTATCCCTCAGTTTTTATCTTTACCTACTCTAGAATGTATCGTTTAGGCGGGGAAATAATAATATACAAAATTTGTGGCACTTTGCTCTAGTGGTCTTCTTGCCCCATACGAGTGGCACTCTTGCCCCGTGCCTCGTCGAAAAACCTCATAAGGGACATTTTCAAAAATCTAAAATCAACATGTGTTTCTTATATTTTTGAAATCTATCGATAACATCATTTAGAACAAGAGGTGAGCTTGCCCCTACACTGCAATAATTTTCAAAAATTGTGCTAATCAACAATGATTTGCACCTATATATCTTAAGGTGTCCTTCTTGCCCCCAGCCCCCCTACATAGAATATCCAATGTTGAAACATTTGAACAAATGTCAAATACAATAAATAATACTTTTAGACAGTTTAAACAAAGTTCTAAGATTTATTGGTGGCGTCAATGAGACACTGCCGATTTTGCCATAGCGAAACGAAGGTTTAACGAAGGTTCCTGCATAATAACTCACCCAGTTTCTTTAGAAAATTCTTTAAGATTTGCTCCAGAATACCTAACCGTAATTGTTGAATTTATTTTTATGGAATCCTAGAAAAAAATATTTCTAGGATTTTTTTTTCTGTGGGGCTATCCTTTAAGAAATTTATTGTTGAATTCTGAGTAAGATCCTGAATAAATATAACATAAATTCCTAGTAAAAACGCCAAACTATTTCCTGCAGGTAAAGGTTATAATTCTTTGAACAAACCCTATAGGAAATCATGACATGATACTTAGAAACTTCTGTTTGTTCAGATATTTTTTCAGAGGATATCTGGAAAGAATAAAACAGTGTAACATTTATGAAATCTCCGTTAGTATTTATGTTGGAACTTCGTATAAATTCGTTAGGCGATCCATGGGAAAAACATTACATGAAAATGCAAAGACTTTGGCAGAAAAATTGAGAATCCCCTGGAAGACATTCTGCAGAAACCGCTGTAGGAATATTATGATGTAATGCCTTAAGTAATTCTTGAAAGAACCTGAAGAGATACAGTAACACATATATTGAGCTTTTCGGTAATCCAATCTGCATTATTATTGAGTTAATTACTCATTACGCGTGGTAAAAATGGATAAATTATGGGTGAAATTTTATAAAAATCCACGTGCTCGGCTGGGATTTGAACCCAGGTCTCTTGTATGTTAGACGAGCGCTTTACCAACGAAGCTACCGAGCCACTTGGTGACCCAATAACTCTGTTGGTTACAAGTTTCGAATTCAAATCCCCACAGATCCCGCGGACCCTTTTCATAACCCACATTCATCCATCTCATGTACACTACACACGCGCGCAGAGCGAGTGCGATTTATTTTGTTTTGAAACTGTTTGCCTATCATACCCACATACGCCTAGACAATATGAAAAAAAAAAAAACCAAAAACTTCTCAAATTTAAGGATAGAATTATTCTTGAAGATAATTCTAGAGAAACATCTTAACATATTCTGGAAATATTCCTAGAAGAATCCTGTAATAACTTTTAAGGAATTCAAGACAAAATGATTGAACAAATTGTTAATAATATTTCTTGGGGTATTCCTGCCTAAAGAAATGCTTGCAGATAGGTGCCTCTTGTAAGTACCTGGTCAAATTCTCGACAGACTATTTAAGAAATCTGCGCTTACTTGTAAAATACCTCTTGTAAAGTAGACATTCATCCCTGAATTTTAAGTTTTAAATTGCCTTTCGTAATGCCATTAGTGTAATTCCTTGACGAACACTCGGAAGAATGGTTAAAAATTTCTCAGTCCTGTCCTGTTTTTGACAAATTGTTCACACCTTCCTTCAAAGCACACAGTACTGTAATTTAATACTGCCAACATTGAACCGAAAAATCTTAAGCCTGAAATCAATAACAGGTAATCTGATTTCCAAAACCAGCTGTCCAGAAATCTATTCGTTTCAATCACAAAAGCAAGCAACTTCTTGGTTTCATTTTCACCTTTCTCTCGTCAAACCCAAAACTCCCCTTCCCCAAATGCTCTTTGTTTGCTATTAACAAGGAAAAACAAACAATAGTATAATTCGGCCCACCTGGATGCCTCCTCCTGCTAACTTCGTCAATTTGCTACCAATATCCGTCTGTGGCCGTCCCCGATCATTAGTGTTTAACAAAATTATAACAGCCTGAGATATTTGTATCAAAGCTTTTTGTAACAGAATGTGTTACAAAATTAGCTGATAAAATGTTAAAATAATTTTTTTTATAGCAATTGTTACAGATTTAGATATCTTTATATCAAATCTATAACGAAATGAAATATACAATTTCACTGGGAACTTATAACATAATTTGTTATACACTAAATACAAAAAAAAAAAACAATTTACTTTTGATATAATATACTATATTAATTCTGAAAAGTATGACAGAATATGTTATAATTTTGATAATAAATATCGAACAGATACACTTTTTATAATCATACTGCTGCATACTACATCAACTGCTTTTTTAGATATGACGTTTTCAGACCACTCAAAAGAAAAGTGTTGATAAAAATTACAATTGGTGCTATAATTGTGTTAAGCATATCTGTTCGGGTCGTCGGTCAAACAGAATGCGTTCCAAAATCCCAAATCCATCCCCAAGTAATTGGAGCCGTCCCATCAAATAACGCCCGAACGACCGACCGACCATTTAGGATTCTCTGAGTCAATAGACTAGGTAGCTAAGAGAGACTGTGGGTCTGGAAGAAAAGCGAAGCAAGGCGTCGTCGGATGGAAGGAAAAGTAAGCAAGCAAAACAAAAATCAATAAACATGCACGACGCGACGCCGAGCCGCATTTGTGTTTGTGTCTTGGCCCATGCGGCCGGTTGCTTCTTCATTTAGATGTCTTCCCGAGCAAGCGTCTTGCTAGTGGAGACGTTTGTACGGTATTGTCATTGTCACTCTGGCAAGTATTTAAGTGTACGAATCCAATAAGTGGCGGAAAATGAGACAGTTCCAGTTTGACATGTGAAAATTTACTAGGACCAAGTGGTCGTGATGGTAAACGCACATATATTTAGCAAGACCATGCTAAAGATGGCGGGTTCGAATTCGCATCCAGTTGAAGTTTTTTTAATTAGCTTTTTTTCTATTTTATAAGTACAAAAATTGTCAGTTGGCAAACAAGTTTCTCAGGAAATTACTGTATAAGTGTTCATAGATAACATAGAGCTGAGTAGCAGGCAATGTCCCAGTTGGCGCGCAAACGCCATAAAGAATAAGAAGTCATGATGAAATAAATAATTATTAATAGTATTTCAGGTTTTGTCTTGGTGCCATAACTGAATCAGAACCAAAAATTGGTCTTCATAATACCTACATATTATAATGACATAAACATTATTGTAATTTGGGATATAGTTAAAAATGTTCTCGTAATGAAAAAAAAAAAAAAAAATATTGTCATCATGTAGCATCCAAGAAATGGGGGACTTCGATATATAGGAAATCATATTAAAAGCTTTTACAGACTAGATTTATCAAGTAACTATTGTTTTTGTTATGCAGCGAATTAAAATCTTACAACACTGATTTCCAAAGTAACATGCTTGTTCTTAGAACTATTGATTTATAATCTTACATACTTACTTCCATACATACAAGTAGGTTCTTTCTAAGACTGACATGAAATCGTGTGTTACTATTTTTGGACAGGGCAATCGCAGCTTATCCATTACACTCAGAAGGCTGTTTCGGCTTTCTTTTTTGCCTCTGTCAAATAGTTTGGATCACTGACGTCTGGCTTCGTTGATACGGTCGATAAAGTAAGTGAATGAATTTCGGAGTGGGAAACCATCGTTGCTGTTGTTATCGACATCTTCGGATTTTTTCTCCTCTGTCTGATAGCACGGGTGAAAGGAAACAACTGGACCAAAACTCGTTTTCCTTTGGGCAAACCGCGAACGCGACAGTCTCCTTCACACCGTGGTCAACATTTCGCCCGTCAAAAGAAGCATCAACTGCGCTTAACGGGCAAGCAGGCGGTTAGTGAACCACATATTTCGGGACTTGCGAAACCGGGTCAATTGGTAACTGCATTTCATCGCCCCCCGGAGAAGAAAGCAATTTACTAAACATCCCGTTGCTCCTGCTGATGATGAAGCTCCGTATCGCGTCTCGCATGCGAATTCTTGGCGAACGTCCTGCTGCAGCAGACCAGACAGAAGGGAAAAATAAGCAATTTGTTCTTGTAAGAATCCCGTCCAGATCAGATGGTACGACAGCGTGGATCATTTTTCGAGATTTTGTTCCACTTTGTTTGTGCTCTTCAAGGAGATATACGCTCGTTGCAGTCGGTTTATCTTTTTACTGTAATTTCTTGTGTTTCTGGGATGTTTAAAAAGAAGAAAGAATGTTATTTCAAACTATTTATTATCTTATTAGAAACTCTAGGAAAAGAAGTTCTTGGACGATTCTATGATTCACTTTGATGTGAAGGGGGTTTCTCGGTCAAATAGTCTGAAACTTTGCAAGACTTTGAAATAAGCAATTCAGAACGACGTATAAAGTGGCCAAATATGAGCACAGTGCTTTTGAAGAACCCTGTCGAATTCAAACAAAAGTGCCAAGAATACGATCAGTTTTCGCTACGGAAATATCTTGGACAATACTGGACATAAAACAGCATTGTTTCATTCTCACGCCGAGGACATGTGATTGAATCTCATCGCGATGATAGTCCCTTAAGACAATAAGGTTCTTTTGGATTCCTTTGGAAGACAAGTAAAACCGTTAGTCCCAAGATGAACCAACCCAGGTTTTAAAATCTCATTAATAAAAATGAAAAAGCATCAAGCCTGTTGTACGATATACAATGTAATAATGGCCAACTTGGGCAAAAAGCCCTAACTGTAGAAGTTATCATAAAACAAGAAGTTAAGGCTCAAGAATTCATCATTTTATCGTTAGCAATCATCTTCTATATAAATAAAAATGGAGTGGTGTTTGTTTGTCACGAAATGGCTTGCGAACGGGTCAACGGATTTGGATGATTCTTTCTCCGTTTTGTTCGTTAAGGGATCCGACATGTTTGTGTGTATGAAAATCCGGAGATATTCACCAGGAAAATTGAAAAAAAAACGAGGGTGAACGAAACTGTCATTGTGTATGGGACGATCCATTACGTTTTTCAACAGCCTATTTGATGGCAAGACGAAGTTTGCCGGGACCACTAGTTAAAAATAAAAAAAAACGCACCCTACGTTCAAATTCAAGGACATCCTCATAAAAATCTATCATCGCATTTTTTTGATTTTTTTTAAAAATATAGAGCTACAAATTGGTGGGGATTGCTCATCAAACCTTCCGGTCCGCCTCATAGTTACGTACTATTTGGTGCTGGGTGTAGTTCTTGTTTTTCCAGCTGTATTGAAAAGCATGAGCCATAGTCTTTGGCATACAATCGGATCTTTCTTTAGCAGAAAAGAACCGAAATGTCTATCGACGACCGGTGATTGCTAGCAGATATAGTGGAGAGCTTGTCTTGAAACGTTCATCGCTTCAAGCTAGTGGAAAAACTGAATACACTGATTGCCTGTCGATCAGAGCCGAACTAGGCATAGATCGTATACATACATCTGAATCTACATGTCTCCGATGTATTACATCGTTCCAGGTGGGAGTTATCTGATATGTGAATATGGTACCATAACAGAATTTTCCATCTGAACGAAGTGATAAATCATAATATTCCGCAAACTGTATCACACATCTACAGAATGTATTGCGTGAAGTTTAGACACAGCAGAGTATTGGGTACATAGGACCAAGTCCCTGCCGGGTGGCGCGAAACTGATGAGCGATAGACAATAGAATCAACAACACTGCCATAAGGGATAGTAAGCATGTGACTATTGTCGAAACTATGATTAGGAGGCAAATCAACATCCCAAGATCAAATTTTTGTTACAACCAATGTAGGTATTATTAAATTAGGCTGTAGAAAATGGTAAATATCTGATCACTTAGGAATGTGTTGCAAGGTAATAAATGCTCGTAGTCTGTTTTCTTCGAATACACATGTATAAATTGTTAAAATTGCCGAATCATACGCGGAATTTATTAAACGGATCATGAAATTAGGACTGAAATCATAATGATGATAGATTATCAACTTTCCTTTCGTCGTGCTATTTGTTACCGTTAGAATCACCAAACTGATTGGTTTCCCACTACATACACCAATACAACAGCACGAAAACTGAAGTATTATAATCGCGCGTTGAAACTTATTCAATATCCATATATTACATCAATAGTGAATTCTTGTATATAGCTAGTATAAATAACATTATCATTAACTTCTTAAACATTCTTTAACTGAAAACAGGATGCTTGTTTTATCAAACATGCTCAATCGGCACCTAAAATCTCGGATCCAAATAGTTTGCTGAATAAAAATTGTGTCTAAATAAAACGTGTAGGCCAAAAAAACATAATTGAGTAGGAGTTTAAAAGTTACTTAGCACATGAAAAGTATTTTAAATTAATCTATTAGTAGATCAACACTAATGCTCACATTTTTATATTCTCATTTCATCATGGTCCTCATTGCTCGAGCGGAGACGAACACCCTGGAGATGGAAAAATCGACAGCGCTACGATAAGGAAACGTAACAGATGAGAAACTATCGATACATTTATCAATTATAAAACCCCGTTTTAATGTTAACACTTTGTTTCTGTTTTTTTTTCTGTTTTTTCGTTTCAGCAATCAAAAACCGAACCAACTCTACTATCTTTTCATTTCTTCTTCGTTATACTTATAGTCCCTCTGGCACTGAACCGAGTGGTGCGCCTTCCGCTTTATTACTGGTGCTGTCTTTCCTGTACATTTGGCATAGTGTCGGAGGTGATGTACTGTATTTGCTATACAACGCGCTACTTTCGATATTGTGCTTGGCGTGTGGGGAGGCAGTACTAGTGGTGAAGCGGAGGGCGCCATTCGGTTTAGTGCCAGAGGGACTATATCTATTTAATGTATCTGAAGCTTGTGGGACCGCTTTAATTCCGGCGCCTGCTTGTGGAAGATCCCGGTGTGCTAAACGGTATAGGACATGTTAACGGGGGAGGCTTGGTAGGTCCTCACCCAGCCCGTGTCTAGATGGGCGGATAATTGTCTGCCAGGGTGTGGATTGAGCAATTACAATTACAAATATAGAGCTACAAATTACCTACTGGGGTAATCCCTGAAGAAATGTATTGAAATACCCGGCATAAGCGGAGTATCCCTATAAGAAATACCTACAAGAGTTACATGAAAAAACTTGTGAAGGAGCTTTATGAAGTATTCTAAAAAAAATCATGGTCAAACTTTTCATAAAATCTATTCAAAATATCTTGAAGGAAATTCAAAATAAATTCCCAAGAAATTCTGAAATGTGTATGACAATTGATGGAGAAATCACTAGAGAACTTCATTAAAAATGAGCTAAAACTATCTTGGAAGGATTTTCCATGAAGCAGTTCCTAAATGAATAGTTTGTAGAATTCCTGGCGGTGTTCCAGGAGAAGGCTCTAAATGAATACTTGGTCTGTTTTTGAAAGAACTCCTGGAGAATTTTTTGTAATATCAGAAGTTGGAGCAAATCGAGAAGAAATCTCTGTATGAGATCTTTAAGAAGCCATCGGAAATAGAGAACTTTCTGCAGAAATTCTTAGCGGAATCCTTGGAATACTTGCTTCCCCATAAAATCATTTAGGCAGGCTTTGAAAAATTAAACGATCATTGACACACGAGTCAAAATTTTAACTCATTTATCTGCCTGCATTTGGCGCCGATCACTACCTACAAGGGTTTTTGTTAATCCAATTTATCGTTTTCTGGTGAGTTGCAATCTTGGTTGCAATGATGATGTCGCGCTACCCGATAAGTGTTCATTTGCAACAACCAGACAGCTCACCAATCCTCCATAGGTGGATCGTGTAGAGTTGTTGAGATGAAGCAGAGCGCAAGAAGGAAGGGAAAAAAGTCTGTTTTGACAGCTCTGCAGAAAGCGCACGGAGAGAGCGCCAGTCGGTTCGATTTTAAATGATCGATTATTATTATTATTTTTCCGCTATTGGATGTTCTATGGTTTGGTTGATCAATGTAAAAGTTTGATTTAAAAGCAGCTCCACTTATTTTGCAACATGTTGTCGTGGACGACAGTAGACAACATGACTAATTTAATTAAAATGATTTGAAGTTATAATTAGTACATAAACAAAAGAGGGAGAACGTTTATGCTGGTTGTGCATTACGAAAAAATCTCATAACTTAAAACAATGCTCGTTGTTGGTTCATGTCGAAGGATCAACATGTTCGACTTCACGAATCTTATTTTAAATATCGAATAACAACACATGCAATCAAACAAGTGTGTGATTACAATAAACTTTTGATATTTTTAATTCGGAATCATCACATAAAAATATAGAGAATCAAAATCCTCCTGAGAGGGATGATTTGGTGAAGGCTCATTCTAATTAAAATTATCGTTAAATTATGGGGATACATTAAAATTGTTATTGTTCTATTTGAATGTGCTTAAATACACCTGGATAAAGATTTATAAATAAAATTTATTGTTGATGTTACGAACTGTGTCTACAGGGAAACTTAATGCTTTACGAGAAATACATTTGAATCGAATTATTTTTATATGTGTATCATATGAAAAAAAATATTGTTACTGAAATTACTCTAGAATTCTTTGGGAGTTTCCCCAGGGATTCTTCGTTGAATCACTCATGAATCCTTCAAATCCTTCCTGTTCTGGTAATTTTAAGATTATTTCTGATGTTTCTCTAAGGTCTTCTGGAAATCACAGAATCCCTCCAGAAATCCAGATATCGCTTAGGGACTCATCAAAAAAAAAAAAAAAAAAAAAATGTTACCTTTCCGGTATTACTTCTGAGCTTCTTTCGGATATCCTTTTGTGATTCTTCTGGACATCTTTTTGGAGTTTTTGTATAAATCTGTATGTGATTTTGCGTGTATCTCCTTAAGGATTAATTTTGAAATCCTGAAATTAAATTCTTCGAGATTCTTTCGGAACTACTATAGAAGATGCTACCAAAAATCCTGTTGCAATTCGTCTGTGTATTTTTAGAGAATTTTGCCAAAAAATGTATACTAGGACTTTACTAGAAATTCTTCGGAAATTCCTCCGAAAAACACTTTAGATTTTTTTTTTTCAGGAAATACTACTGGTATCCTTATGAGATTGCCTCTGGTATTCTTCCGGAAATCACCTGAGATGCTTTCGGAAATCCTTTTAGAATACTTTCGAGGATGCTACCGAAAACCTTTCTGAAATTTTTCTAGAAATGCCACTGAGATTTGTACGTCATTATCAGTGAAATACTTCTGGGACTCTTTCAAAAATTCTGTCGGAATTCTTCCGGCTATATCTCTAGGATACTTTCGGAAAACTTTCTGAGGATCCTTCAAATCCTTCCTACTAGATATTTTTTGAGGATTCATGGATGTGGATTAAAAACAATGAGCGTGTAGAAAATAAGTATGAACTGCGCAGAACACATCAGACCGATTTACCATTTTATTTTGATGAATAATATAGTAATAGCACAGAAAAACAGACGTAACACTTAGCACAAATCTCGATCAAAATCATAGTCAAGAGAACATATGGTCGGCGTTAAGTCAGAGTGGACTAAGTGACATTTTGAATATTTTGAGAAAAATGGGCTTAAAGTCTAACACTTTGTAATTTTTAAACTCGTTAAAATTTTGGTTCAATATTCCTTTACATCGTTGAGCCACTTTTAAACCATATAATTGATAATCATGAAAAAACATAATACAAACCTCTAATAGGACGATTTTTTGATAGACTATGGGCACTAAAGACCACCGTTCAGTGATTTGGTTCACTCTGACTGAACAGTTTCTATGAAAATAACAATCATTTAATGCTTGCATGGTCAACTCGGGTGCATATTTCTAAGATAAACAGATTATCAACTCCTTCGACATCAGTGCTGTAAATTCTTCAATAATCCATATCTTCAATCCCAAAATCAGTGGCATTACGATAGCTTGAAAATTAAAGTTTTACAGGGTCGAGGCATTGAAGACCAGCAATATTCAAATATGCGTTCAGCCAGAGTGGACCAAGTGAAAATCTAGAGTGCCGGCCAAAATATAGTGGTCCAATGAGCGGGTTCTAGGACATTCCATTCGGACATCATAGAAGTACCAACAGCTTCTATCGGTCTCTGAAATCGACTCAAAAAACGCAATAATCAAGCAGTTTATTACTTTTTGACACTTAGTCCGCTCTGTCTGCACAGGAAGTGTTGCAATTTCTGACCACCATCCAAATGTGGTAAATGGTCAAAAATCAAAATCAGATACATCAAATAAGTAATATTCATGAATTTCTATTGATGGATGAGAAGATGAATAATTAATAAAATCTGACAATTCACTTGATATGTCTTTCATTGCCTCGCATTCATCAGCGCGCTGATCATTTTCCCTGTTATAGTAATTAGCACTTGGTCCACTCTGACTGCATACTTTTGTGGATTTTTATTGATCATCCAAAGTAAATTTCTTACATATCTCTCGCAGTTTACAATATTCATCAAATCTGATCAAAGTGATATGGAGGTAAGCTAATCATTATTTGCATCGTTGACTTTCCCCTGTCGTTTTGGACTTAAACATAGTATCGATTCCGATACGACTAGCTTAGTTGGCCATCTAGTGTGTGATGAACACTAGCAGACGGTGCATATTTCTTCTCCATCCCTTCTCGTCGATATGGTCTTATCTTGCCAACAGCCTGCCCTGCTACTGCTTACTTTATCAGATTTTATGCTGAATCAAGCTCCAATCGGAGGGTGTGGCAGTTTGTACGTAAACTCTGCTCTGCCAATATGCTAACATCCCGGGACCGAATCGACACGAACGACGGATGTTTGCGTGGCTTCAACACTTTTGCGTGGATGTGTCCTTCCAGCAGCTAGCTAGTCTTGAGAGTGTAGCAAGCGTAGCACAGATTGGTTGGGTGTATTACAGCAGAATTAGCACACGCACAGATAGCACAATAATATGATCAGGGCCAAGTTGAATGTTCGTGAATCTCGTGTAACTTTTCAAAAGGACCTATTTTACATTGAGAGGTTGTCTTTGTTTACTTTCTCTTTAATCAATAACTGAGCCACATTAATTTTTTTCTGCGTCTTCTGTTGCGTATGAAACGCTACCCAAGGACATTGTCTTTAGATCTATAGTGCAAACTAACAAATAGCTTTTGTATTTCATTGTTATAATCTAAAAAGAGCGAGAGAGGAGAGCATCTCTCATTGTTACATAGGTTCATTAGTAAAGTTCAGCAAGAACTTTCTAAACGAGCTAAGTAGCAATGAGAGATTCTCTTCTCTTTCGCTCTCTTTTGATTATAACAATGCAATACATACTGAAGGTTTTTGATTTTTGTTACTACTGTTTTGATTTCAAAACAACAACCTGGGCTAACGATTCGTAGGGGAAAAGCGCTAATTTTCGATCTACAAGAATTCAAAATCGTATGAATGGGTCGAAAATTAGTGCACCTTCCCTACAAAAAGCTGATCGGATACGTCTTTTAGAAAATTATAGCAAGAATAGCACTAATCTGCGTTTGCTGTGACGAAGTTGGGGACACCGACACTGGCGCTAGATGCGTTGTTTGTAATGTATGCAACAACGAGTGACAATCAAGGCAACGCAGAAACGTCCCTCAATAAATCGCCACAAGTGATTGTTTCTTTCCTGCGCTGAGCGCTTCTCGAGAGCTTGGAATGAGGTTGACGTGTTTAAAGTTCTGGCGAGCGTCATAGAACTCGAGACCGAGTGGGAAACAAACGCAATGTCATTGATCCGGTTCTTGGTTGCTCTTCGATGCGTAGCATTTAAAAATGGCCGGTCAGCAGCTCTGCGCACAGTATCGCGTTGTTTGTTTTGTTGTCTTTATTCGAACTCGACTCGAACTGGATAGCTGTAAGGGGGGTTCGCTCCAATATCTTACGTATAGGTGTCCACATACATATACGAACGTAATCGTTTATGTTTCTTTTGTTTGGTCTGTTTTGCACTGGTTTCATCTCGGCTCGTCCATTAAGTGAGAGTTGTAGAACTTGTTGACCGGTTTTATAGCACTGCTTTCGGTCCCGCAGTCGTTGATGGGCACATTTCTTGAGCTTTTTTATTGCTTTCCAAATCAGTGTTGTTTATGTGGGTCACCAGGCTGGACACAAAAGGAGACCCTATTTTTAGATACGTTTGCATTGGACGATGAAAACAACGGGACAGAACCGCAACTGTTCTAAATTTGAATTTTTTATTCGATTTGCTTACCTTTTAAGGACGTACAATGTGTAACGAATCAATGCTTTGGCTTTGTAGCATTTCCAGGAGCTCAAATAGCCGTAGCGGTAAACACGCAGCTATTCAGCTGGACCATGTTGATGGTCGAGTGTTCGAATCCCATCGCTCAAGGATCTTTTTGGGTTGGACATTTTATCGATTTCCCAGGATAGAGTATCATCGAGCCTGTCTCACAATATACACATGCGAAAATAGCCAATAGACAATGAAAGCTCTCAGTTAATAATTGTGGAAGGGCTCCTAATAACTAAAAACTGAGAAGCATGCTTTGTCGTTTTGACATAACGTCAGGAAGAAGAAAAAGGATAACATTTTCAAATGTAGTTATCAAACAAATGTTCTCAACATCAAAATATGCAAATTATTTTTTTTGTGAATAACAAACTTTGAACTTCCTGGATGTTTTGCATGCAGACAGAAAGTCCAAAAAGCCTTTATAATATTTTGAATTATCCTGCTCAGTATCTTTTTGCAGTACTAGACATTTAAATAAGCTCAACCCGACTTTGAGTTCATTTATCCACTGCAATGAATTTCGCAAACAAACATTGTAAGCATAGGCAGGATTGTTAGTCAAATGCTATCGCTTCTGCTTTCCAAGCAGGAGATCGTGAGTTCAATCCCAGACTATCCTTTTCTCATATTTCTAATTCCAAATAATTATCGTTCTCTATCTTTCTGTCTCATCCTTCATTGTAATATGAAAACAAAAGTTATCAATATCACTAATAAATACAAATAATCGATAGAACAAGAGAAAACGGGTATTCCAGAGAGCTTCTTTCTGGCATTACGTCCCCACTGGGACAGAGCCTGCTTCTCAGCATAGTGTTCTAATAAACACTTCCACAGTTATTAACCGAGAGCTTACTGTGCCAATGACCATTTTTGCATGCGTATATCGTGTGGCAGGTACGAAGATACTCTATGCCCTGGGAAGTCGAGAACATTTCCAACCCGAAAAGATCCTCGACCGGTGGGATTCGAACCCACGACCCTCAGCTTGGTCTTGCTGAATAGCTGCGCGTTTACCGCTACGGCTATCTGGGCCCCAGAGAGCTATGGCAGATAATATATGAACATGGTTCTCTGGCAAAAACTTTTAAAGTAACAAGTACAAAGCTGGATGATTGAAAATCAAGTTTTTTGTTTGCAGACGAGGTGCTTATAATAGTGGTTATGGGTTTGGAGGGATTGAAGCAAAGAGAGACTGATTTGCTATCAGTTATTTGTGGATTTTTTCCTCGCTAGTGAAATAAAACTCTTATCCCCAACGTTTAAGCAACAAGAATATGTGGTTTCATCATTGTTCTTCTTTTGAGGTTCTTGCTCACTGCTGTTATTTATCAATTCATCAAATTACTTGTATCTGTGTTGCTTATATTAAATTTATTGCTCAAAGAAATTGTGTTGTTATTTCGAATTCAACAAATTTAAAACAGCTTTCGTAATTATAATGATTTTTGTTTTAATTGTTTTATATTTTCCTTTATCAGCTCAGAGTGCTTCTAACAAAAATTAAGCATTCAAATTCAATAATGCCGCCTGCTTTTAAAATTTGTTATTAATTAGTTTTATTAAGTTTAAATTGAACTGATGAACTTTGAAGATGAAAAACAATATTTTCTACCAAAACCTAAATAAAATACTCAGAACCTCTGAACCTCTGATCCTCTGAACCGATCACCGCAACTTTTGGGATGATCCGATGACGCAATCGAGTCGAACCTGGCAAATACATGCCCAAATGGAGTTCTGGTGCCTATTTTTAGAAAGTTCTTCAAAAACAAAACCCTATAAAAATCACTCTTAACGGTCCGGTGTTCCGCTTCGTTCTAACCAAATGGTGAAGTGAAACTACAAGAAAAGAACCTCAATGACCCTCGAGCAACAACTACGAATGTGAAGCAACGCGTTCAGTCAAAGTCCATAAAATTCAATAAAGCAACGCTAATTTATGTAACCACGGTGAGATATGTCCGCTTACACACTACTCGAAGAACGCTTCGCCAGCCGTCGTTTGTTTTTTCGCTTTCCATGTTTTCTTTCGTCGTGTTTCCCAAAAAAAAAATCCGTATAGAATCTGCCGTGGCTGTTTCGGATGTTAATCGACGATTCGCTCTGTCTCATTCCGAAAAAAAGACCAACATCGCGATCGCAACAAATCTCTCCAATATCTTAATGAGAAAGGTGCTGCCGCCAGGGCACAGTGTTTCCTGAGACCTAAATTCGTGATCGAAATTGTTTTGCGCGATAAAGGTTAGTTTTAGAGGAATGCCGGGTTGGTAAGCGGGTCTCTTTTTAGAGATTTGGTCTGTTTATAAGTCTCTATTTTTACCGGAAAGTCCCTAAGGTCTCTTTTTTAACCAAAATGGTCTCTAAAGTCTCTTTTTGCCTGCTTGCAATTAATTCTACTGTAATTTTATGCAATATGATAAAACTGCAGTGAAGTATAACTCATACAAAAGTATATAAATCGAATCATCAACCTTACACTTATCTTTTAAATCGTAGGTAAAGATTTTGATTTCGCAGCTTGCAAAACCTTGGATAAATATAAATGTATGGCCTTTTCTTGCTTACTCTGTTCTACTTCATATTTTGCACAGCTCATGAAAAGCATAATCAAACGATTCAAACCATTGTTTAGGCCCAGCCATTAGAGAGACATGTAAGCTAGTTGGGCATTCTAAATTTTAATGAATATCCATGGAAATTGTTTATAAAACACGCTTCTGAAGTGACTACTTTTGATCGGAAAATTTTGGAAGCTTTTGAATGAAACGTTTCCCATATAAAGTATAGTGTCCGGCATTTGAACCAAAAAGATAGTGCCTAAAGGTGTTCTTAGAGGAATTTTTGGTTTAAATTTGGATGTGCTGAATGGGAATTTTGGTGGAAGTCTGGAGAAAACAATAATCGAATCATTGGATAAATTCCTGGAGCTCTTCGGATTTTCTTGAAAATTTTTTCAAATAATTTTTAAAGGGATTCCTTATGGTGTCTACTACCTAAAAAAACTGGAAAAGCTGGAATTATCAGGGAATTTTATTCAAACTGGAAAAAAACTGAAATTCTCAGGGAATTTCAGCCACAATCAGGGAAATTATTTTGAATTAGTAATGCATGGGTAGAATATGTCCTTTATGCGACTCCAAAACGTTCCAATCAAAAAAATTTTTAGCTGCGCCGCTAAAACGCTACTTTTGATGCGCAGTCATTTAACTATTTTGTCATCTAGTCTTTAACATGCCTTAATATGCTTCAACATGCCTTAATATCCTTTGTCTTAATATCCTTGCTGTGAATCTTGATTCAAAATTATAGAGGCCCCAGAGAAGCCTTCATAGACTATTACGCGGCTAAAAATGTTCTTAATGATATTTTTATCAGATCCAGAGGAGTTCTTCTGGAGGATATTTCCAGAGACTTCTTCTGGAATACTTCCAGGTACTCTTTCAGGAATGCTACCAGCGAATTCTCAAGGGATGCTTAAAGACATTTCTTCAAAATTCAATCCAGAAAATCTTAGAGCACTCCAGCGCTAATAACTCCAATAATTTTCAATTAGATTACTCTGAAAGAATTAATTTATTTCAGGATTTCCTCCAGATGTTTTTTTTCTGGCTTTTCTAGCGATCTTTTCAGTTGTTAGTAACTTGTTACTCCTAGGAAACAAGATTTTCCACAGGAGTTCTTCCATAGAGGTTTTTTCAAGAGTTTTTGGAAAAAAAATCATTTCCTCATTTTTCTAAACTTACAATACTTCCTACGCTAATTATGTCATTAATTTCAGGCATTTAAAAAAAAATAATTTAAAACGAACATCCACGATTACTCTCAGTAACTGCTCCAGAAATCCTTCAGGCATTTTGCAATGAAATCTATTAAAACTTTTTTAAGAATTCCTTTGTAAATTCAACCTGGTATGTCTCATTAGGTTTGTCCACAAATTTCTCTCGGCATTTCATCAAAATATTATTGCTGCGGTTCAAACATTTCTCGAAAAAAAATGTCACAGAATGTTATAGAAAAAATAATGGAGGAATCAATAGATAAGTTTCTGCAGAACTTAGAACTTCCTTGAAAAAAGAAACAAAGGTATTTTTATTCCTTAGAAAAAATCTAGATTGATTTCATTAAGGTATCTAAAACGAAATCATTGGAAAAATTACTTAGAAATCGCAAATCAAACTCCAGAAAAGATCTTTGGAGTAATATGTGAAAGAAATATACAGCAAAATAAGCAGTTATATTTCTCGTAATGTTACAAATAATTAAAAAAAAAATATTCTTAAATAAATGTATGTTTAAATGAATGATTAAACTCTCAGATCGTGGTTTCCGTTAGATTTTTTTTAAGTTTGAGGTCTTTGAAGTTGTTATTTTTGGGGTCGGTCATAGTCACTACCAGCCTTGATTTCCCCAAGATATCATCTATGAAAATATTCAAAATGACCTCCAGAGAAATTTTCTGGGTACGTCGCTGATCCATAGATCTGAATCCCATTTTGAAGGAAAGGCTATTTTTTCTTCTTAGAGGTCCCTTTTTTACCAATTTTTAAGGCAAGAGGTCCCCAAAGTTCCTATTCCCAAGACACTTAATCGCTACCAGCCCTAGCACTTGTCAAGCACTGTCTCCCCCCGATATAATCAGAGCTGTACCAGTAGACGATAAACAGACTTTCATGATGTATTGTGGATCATGATTGTTACAGTGAGCGATAAGTGAGAGATACTCTCAATTTTCTCAGGATTAAACCCCTGTCAGGAAATCAGAAATTACTCCTCTTGTTTCAGTTTTTGATAATAAGTATTTCTTACCGTTTGCCTTTCGTCATATTTTACGATAATTCTGGAATTGCTTGTGTACTACAAAAAATTGGCGCTCCGTAAAATATTTAACTGAAATTCGACACGCGGTTAAAAAAAGATGGGCATGCCTGTTGTACTAAGTTTTTACAAATATTCTTTTTTTCAAAAGGCATCAGGAATGTAATATAATCATTTTCAAGAATTTCAGCATGAAAAATATAATATAAAATAATATTAAATAATATTGTGCTTTCAAGATTCTAAATATCAATAGTGCTGCTTCAAATTGCTTTTGAACAAATTAGAGCTAGAGATACGAACTTTCTAGGTGGCCAGGATGATGAGCTAGAGCGTTCTAAAATATGACCAAATTTACATGTACACTAGCTCCACATAGCAGCAGAATTGTTAATCATACAGAGCTGCCTCAAATTGCTTTCAAAGTTCTGAATAACTTTGCTGGAGACACGAACATTCCAGGTGGCCAGGATCATGAGCTAAAGTTTGCTATAAAATAACCTAATTACATGCACACTAGCGCCACATATCAGCAAAATTGCTAACCAAACAGTGCTGTCTCAAATTGCTTTCAAGCTTCTGAATAACTTCACTGAAGACAAGAACTTTTTAGGTGGCCAGGATCATGAGCAAGAGTCAACTGGAATATGACCAAATAACATGTACACTAGCGCCACGTAGCGGCACAATTGTAAACCAAACACTCGACATAAAATTTACATAAAATAACCTGTAGTCGCGGCGGGCAAACTTCGTCTTAGCATCAAGTAGGCGGTTGAAAATCTCGTTTTTCGGACTTTCCCGGTGGATATCCTGATCTTTTCATTCACACAAACTCGTCGGGGCACTTTAAGAAGATAACCATGAAAAAAAAATACAAAATCCGATAGCCCGTTGTTGACAAACAAACACCAATCCATTTTAATTTATATAGAAGATAGAAGATAGATATTTCTGAGTAGATATCGATTGATTCTTTTGTTTTGAGACATTGATTTGAACATTAATCAAGGACCACGTGATTAATGAGCTTAAATCGAATTCAGGTCTTCTGCGTCCATGAGTCCTCTCGTGGTGTAGGGGCAACGCACCCTATTTAGTGAACCCTGTTCGTGAGTTCGATTCTCACCGAGAAAATTTCAGATCAATTTCATTTAATCCAATTGCAAAATATATGTAATGTTTAGTTTTTCGGTAGTTGTTGATAAATCAATTGTTTCTAATATATAGGTAGGTATATGTCTAACAAATTTGAAAGAATTACGTTATGTGTATAGGGCGTTGCATACCTCTAGGCGTTTCACGTTATATGAAAATTTCTCGAGTACAAAAATTATCCCAATTTTGTTAAATGCTTTTCGCCAAGAGATTTAAGACCGAATTTAAGTTCTAATATAGTAGTGGTTTTCAACTTTTTTCATCGTATGCCCCCCTTTTGAAATTTTGACAAACCTTTGAGGAAAAAACTCAATGTTGTTCCTTTTATTGTACATGTATTTTTTGCCCATATAATCAATCTAGCAGTACATCATGATCATACTACCAGTAGTAAATTGTATACACAAAATACAAATATACACAAATCTCGAAGAGTTTAAATTAAATTAAATCTCAGACTCAAGTACAGAGGTATTTTAGATGAGGATGTCACTGTAAAATTTGGTGGGGACCTTTTCTTCTTCTTGGCATTACGCCCTCACTGGGGCAGAGCCTGCTTCTCAGCTTAGTGCTTTTATGAGCACTTCCACAGTTATTAACTGAGTGCTTTCTTTGCCAAAGTTGCCATTTACACATTCGTATATCGTATGGCTGGTACGATGATACTCTATGTCCTGGGAAGTCAAGGAAATTTCCATTACGAAAAGATCCTGGACCGACCGGGAATCGGACTCAGACACCTTCAGCATGGCTTTAAGCCGCGGACGTTACCACTCGACTAAGGAAGGCCCCAGTGGTGGGAAGATCTATATTTACAATTTGTACAACTTTTCAGGGGTAAAACAATTGCGATCATCAATCTAGGCCTCAGGAAGCACAGTGTGGAGACCCCGAACTCTGTGTGTGGTGATGAAAGAGACGAACATTCTTTTCCTTTGCATCTGGTTACAACAACGGCAGAGTTGGAAGTTTAATGCGTGTGCCGAGCCAACGAGTGTATCGACACTCCATTCTCAACGAACATTCAGGGTTGATGGAGTGGACTTGAATGATCATACCAGTTCAACAGGCTTTAAACATTATCCACCACTTTTCTACGGTCGGCCTGCTGCCTGCTGCCCCCTTCGCTGGCAAGGCATAGCTAAAGAATACATATATTGGAGCGTTTGCGAGGGAGCTCATCGAAGCGAGTTGAAACCAAAGCAACAGCCAACGTGCGCGCGCGATAATGAATGTGAAATATTTATAGCCGATATACTAATTGCAGCGGGCGAATCGTTTCTCTCGGGGTCGGAGGGACTGCCATGATGTACGTGATGGTAAAATCCTGCCATCGGTTCCGAACCTCAAGGGCTGACCGGGAATCGCTGAAACTGTATTTCCCGTCGTTTTCGTTTCAAGTGAGCAGCACGAGAGTCTCTCCCTTCTCCACTGTCCCACCGATGATTGCACATATTATCACCATTATCGCTGTCGACGCCGTCACACAGAGGAGTAATTAGCGGAAATTCGTGGCCATAACATTCACATTGAGGGGCCTAGATAGCCGTAGCGGTATGCGCGCAGCTATTCAGCAAGACCAAGCTAAGGATCGTGGGTTCTATAATCTAATTATATCGCGATTCATAGGGACGGACCTGGTGTAGTGGTTAGAACACACGCCTCTCACGCCGAGGACCTGGGATCGAATCCCATCCCCGAGATAGTCACTAAAAATTTCAGTGACGTCTTCCTTCGGAAAGGAAGTAAAGCCGTTGGTCCCGAGATGAACTAGCCCAGGGCTAAAAATCTCGTTAATAAAGTTTATAAAAAAATATCGCGATTCCGGTTATGCGAGAATATAGCATCTCCAACCAACGATGATTTCCAGAATTCTTACCTTGACAACTGTGGAGATGCAGAGGTATATATAGGTCTCTAGTGAAAATGGTTGTCTTACCTACATTTCTTCCTTTTGTCGATGATCGTAAGGACGTGGCCAGCGCCTTTATTGACCTGTTTTTGAGCTCTCAATTTGTGTACATTGAGAATGGTAAGCGATTGTACCATATACCGTAACTACGCTAACGCTATTGAGAATGGTAAGCGATTGTACCCCGTTTGGCATAAAGTCGTTTGGCATAAGGTCGTTTGGCATAAAGCCGTTTGGCATAAAGTCGTTTGGCATAATGGTCATTTGGCATAATGGCCGTTTGGCATAATGGTCATTTGGCATAATGGCCGTTTGGCATAATGATTGACTTGAAATAAATATCGGCATTTTTTAAGCTTTTACCGAGATCAACACCACCGAGCCCACAGCAAAAAAATTTGGTAGGTTCTAAACAAGCGTGGTGTTCGTTCAGAGATTATCCGAGCTAAGAATTTAAAAAAATGTTGTGACATTCGTGGCGGGCCTCTACATCTCAGAACATAGAGTACCCTTGGGCTTGTTGCGATATACATATTTGAAAATAGTAAATTGGCAAGGAAAGTTCGCAGTTATTCATCAAGGGAACGCTCATAGAATGTTTTGCAGCATATCAAGCTCTGTCCCGGTTTGGACGTAACACTCGCTGAAAATTACTTGATAAAAGAATGATTTTTTTTGCAAAACATCAAAAGCTCTAATCAAAAGATCTATTAATGCGACTTACTGCAAAAATAGCCTTTATACGAGAGCAGATTATTTTTCGTTTAAAATGTTTCAGACTCTAACGCAAAAAAAAATCATTTCACAGCACAGCTCAAATGAACAACACATCTTCAAAAGAAAATATTTGTGGCAAAACTTTTCAATGGTTCAATATAAATTCTAATTTTGGAAGTGTATATCAAAAACTCCGTCTATTATCGAGAAAAGGGAAAATTTGTGATTGAAATAATATATTTTCCAGCATATCTCGTAAGGAGATCACGCGTTTGCCCCAAAAAAAGTATATATTGAATATTGGCAGGTTCCGAAATAATTACTATTCTAACAACACATCTGGCAAGAGTTGATAATAAAAATGGTTCACAATTAGCTTTACTAAATAATAAAATTTATAACAGTATAAACATAAAGAACAGCCTATTTTTAAAAGAAGGCAAAATTTACAATTAAACCAATACAAGAATTGACGCCAAAAATTATTGCGACAATGACTGGTTCCCCCGAAAAGTGGTGACGAGAAAGAACGATAAACAGTCAAAAGAAGGAAGTATTCTGTCATTCTCGTCTATACACATGTTGGCAAAAATGCTGAAGACGGTAAAACTCGAAAGAACCGCCAATTAAATAAAGAAGGGTGCATATTAGATGGTCAGTTTGTTCACCCTCCTGAAATGTATATAGTAACGACAATTATGGGTGCTAAAAATTTTCCGGGGGAGTGGGCTAGTCGAGGAAACGGGATATTCGGGAAATGGCATTTGGGGAAACGACATTCGGGGAAAAGTAGCACAACCCATCAAAGTAACTGCAGTAATCGATTTCTCTTTTCGCTGATAATTTGAGCAGATCAATGTTATCGATTGCCGCCCTTTTGTCATTTCTTTACAAAAATACTTAAAAAATGTAGCTCCAAAGAACAGCCTATGCATAAAAGAAGGAGAAATTTATTGAAATTTAAAATCAACAGTTTTCATACCTACAATAATTGTTACATCATATTTAGGAAAAAAATAGAACAATTAATAGAAGGGTAAATTTGTGCTAAATATATAAAAATATTCAGTGCAAAAATTTGTTCCAATAGCGAAACTCAAAAGAAGAATTAATATATAAAAGAAGGGTAATTTCTGGATAAATAATAAAATACTATTGGCAATAACTTTCCTAATGTGCTTAAGGTGATTATAAAACGAAGCCACACGTCAAATTTTCAAGAGCACAAGACTTCAGATCCAAACAGCACTCCGCGTTGAAAATTTATCCCATTGGTCACCACCAGCAGGCAAGCAATTTTATTGATTTTCAACGCGAACTGTTGCAAGATTCTCCAGTCTTGTGCACCTAAAAAATCATAGTTTGGCTTCGTTTTATAATCACCTTAAATTTATTCAAGAGCGAATGATTGTTGAATAGAGTGCCATTTTGTATCAATTGACTCCAAAACAAGCCTTGTGTCATCAGAAAGATTGAATAGAAACGTAAAAACGAAAATTGAGAAATTCTTGGTTTCAGACTTATTATGCCAAACGACTATTATGCCAAACGACCATTATGCCAAACGACTTTATGCCAAACGGCTTTATGCCAAACGACTTTATGCCAAATGACCTACCACCATGGTAAGCTAATCCCAAACTCCATTCATTGAATCATGGAGTAGCAACTACGAATTGTACGGTCATCTATTGTAAGAATCTTCTAACGAATGCTCATCAAAATGAACTCATAAACTGAGTGTCTATAATGGCATATTTTTCAATACAACTACTCACTGAAAGATGAACAGGTGTCCTTCAACGACTCAAAACGAATCATAATAAAATTATAACTATTTTTAAAGCAATATTAGAACATAACATCGTTGAGTTTAAAAATAATTTTGGTTATGATTGACTCAAACTACCCTGTGTGCGTCGCCGATACACTCAGCTGATGGTGGGATTGCGAATATGAAACTAGCCAACATCGGTGAAATGGGATAGCTTTTACTATGGATATAGTACCAGCGAGGCCTCTGTGAGCTCAATATCAATAACTGGTACCGGGTGACCTCCCTTCAAGCGAATGTATGCGTGCAGTGTACTGAGAGTGGTCACGAGGGAAAAGAGTTCCAACCGGAGTTGGATTGGAATACTCGGGTGTCAGGATTTTGCAAACACACAGCAGCACAGGGAAATATCGATGCGTTACCAAGCGAGCGGGAGAGCCCGTATCAACGCAATTGATAACGTGAGATATGAATGGAATCACGTTAATAGCTGCGTCTGTTTGATAGGTCTTTTTATTGCGAATTTATACAAACACTTGAATCGACCGGGGGGAAAACATATAATTGTACAATATTTCTGTATGGATTACTGGCGGAATGATATCATATAAGGTACCGTGGGGTAAGTGGATACAGAAAAATCAATAGTCAACTTCATTATTATGTACAGCTTACGTAAATAATGCAATCAAAACTTTTTTCTGTGGATAGCAAATGAGGGACTAACATACTTCAAATCGTCATTTATTTAGATTTTTCTGATTTTTATTTATTGAGTATGAGGGACTTGAAAATTTGCGCCAAATAATCCACTTACTCCACTATGGTGGGGTAAGTGGATCACCACTAAAAAAAACCTATTCTCAGAACATATATGGTGTAATTATGTATACTAAGAATGATATTGCTCTTATTATTGTTATTAGTGCTAGTTATGTCATGCTTTGATACTTTAAAAATTAAAAAAGTCTTCATTTTATTATTGAAAATATTAATACATTAGTTCACACAAGTTCATACTTACTCGAACAAAAAAAACATTGTAGCTAGAATTATTTGGATAAAATTCTTCTATATATTTACAAAAGTTAAACTGAAGAATTGTAGAATTATTCCTAACGAAGTTTTTGAAAAACACTGGTAGTTTATACATATTAGTTACATCTATTTTTGTGTAACAAACTGAAATGTTCTTATTCTATTTATGAATGTATTTCTATCATCTGTCTAGAACAATTTAGATGGACAAATAAGGTAAGATAATATGTTTTCAATTGGAAAAGTTGTATATTTTGCTCTTTTGCAACTCTGCTTTAATAAACCACGAAATGTTTTGTTTTAGTTTTGTAATATTCGTTCTTTTATATTTTCTTGTACCAGAAATATTAAAATAAATTGTAGGTGTATTAATTCAAATTTTCTATAGTCAATTGGACAAATTTGAGCTAGTAATGAGCAAAAGTAAAAACAAAACAATATTTGCGAGTATTTAAACTTATTCAAATTATCGTAAGCAGTCTGCCAATAAATGATGATAATACTTGATCCACTTACCCCACCCCATTAAAAAGTGGGGGTAAGTGTACCATGTCCAAAATATCTGTATTTATATATAAAAATCACATATTTTTCATTGTGATTCATTCAATTAGAACTGAAATGCTCACCATGCGTTGAAAAAACTAGTAGAATTTGATTTAAGGCAAAGATACAATGAATTTTTGATTGACGGAAAACAATTTTGAAATTAATTCATTTTTGCAGCCAACAAGTTTGCTTGTGTTAGTGTACGTATAGTACCAGTTTTACATTAGTATCAGTGTGGACGTAAGAACATAGCCTAAAACGATGCAATGGTGCGAAAACATTCTATATATTCAAGTATTTATGCTCAATATGGACAAATGATCCACTTACCCCACTGATACACTTCCCCCACTGTACCTTATTTATTATTATTTTTTGTTTTCATTTTTAATATAGTTTTCAGTTTATGGCATAATTTATTATGACACCACCACTGTTCTCGTAATTATCAAAGTAAAAAAAGTTTAAATGTTTCGTGGTGTTCGTTGACGTTTTAATATTTTCAACATAGTTGGTATTTATTAATTCAACTGTTTCGTGATGCTCATTGACGTTATAGTTTGGTTAAAACGGGCTGATTGTGTATCAGATCCACATCAAATTTCTCCCAAAATTTTTCTCAGTGATCCCGGGTTAAATATGCACGAGTACGCAGTATTGAACTCCCGGTCAGAAGCTTTTCGCTGCTCTTATTAAACTCTGGTGATGTGAGGAGTATTATCAAGCCTGTTCCATGTTCTTGGTGTTTTGAATATCAGAATTACATCTTTGACATAGCTTTTGACGTACACTAATCAAAATAATTTTGGTTCAACTTTTGGCTCGCGCAGGTTCATTTTTTTAACTGCAGAACGTTCAAGACTACTTGATCGCTGCGTTCAACATATTAAACTGGAACGCATTCAAATGTGCTTCAAAGGTGTCATGTATTGTAAATTCTAAAAAAAGGAACGCCACTTAACAAAGCTCCTCTGGTCTATTTTTTTGTTTGGTTTTCAAATTATCACCAACAAATAATTTTCTAAATATCTTCTCCTTCTTAGCATATGTCTCCACTGGGACAGAGTCTGCTTTTTAGCTTAGTATTCAATGGACACTTCCGCAGTTTTTAACTAAAAGCTTTCTTTTCCAAACTTGCCATTTTCGGACAGGACTGATGGACTAATGGCTGTAGTTGTATCTTTCATTTTATTCTGTCTTCCACTCTTAATGCATTGCACTCGAACTATTTGTTCATGCCTCCTATACCTTTCCTCATGAACTGGCGTAGATGCAGGGGTATACGCAGTCTACTGTTTGCCAGTTTTAAATGAAGCTTCAATTTCCCCCTTCCCAAAAGACAAAAAGTCAAAAATACAAAGGTCGGAACACAAAATTGTCAAAAGGTCGAAAATGATTTGCTTGGTGGGAAATTATCCCTTCTTTGAAATGAAAAGATTTTCGACCTTTTGTCCCTTCTCTTTTTCTCTTCGGCTTTTTGTCCTTTGACCTTTTGTTTTTCGAACTTCTGTCCTTACGACATTTTGTCTTTCGACGTTTCGTCATAGAATATACCAAATTAAGCTGCCTGTTCTTCTTCTTCTTTCTGGCGTTACGTCATAACTGGGACAAAGCCTGCTTCTCAGACTAGTGTTCTTATGAGCACTTCCACAGTTATTAACTGAGAGCTTTCTTTGCCGATTGACCATTTTTGCATGTGTATATCGTGTGGCAGGTACGAAGATACTCTATGCCCTGGGAATCGAAAAAAATTCCTTTACGAAAAGATCCTCGACCAGCGGGACTCGAACCCACGACTTTTAGCATGGTCTTGCTGAATAGCTGCGCGTTTACCGCTACGACTATCTGGGCCCCTGTAAGTCTGTAAGCTGCATGGTATGTGCCCTAAATTTTGAATGTATATAATGGGTCAACCAAACTGGGAAACTGGGCCTGACTATTGGTACTGCTACTTCATAACTTGACTATTATGGTTAGCATTTAGATAATAAGAATCATTGAAGCAATCCTCTTGGATAAATCCCATAAGTAAAATTTCGGGAATGATGACAAATCCAAAGTTTGTCAGTCGCAAAATAACAAAGATCCAAACGAATCCAGTGGTTTCGGATTCTCTAAGTCGTTCCTCACTATGTAATCGCTTGCAAATTTGACATCGAATCCACAGGCGTCATTGGCGACAGCCAGCCATCATTTATCATGGCAATTCTTCGCGTCGTCGTCATTTGTCATCATTAGAAGGTAATTAATTGTCCAAAAACCGTATACTTTTACACTGCCCATCGGGTCCATTCCGGTTTCCGAAGACTACAACTAATCTCTCTATCTTCCGCCAGATTGATTGGCGTTGGTCGGCCACGTGCTGAAGCACCTCGCTCCTACTTCCGGTAGCTTAGGTAAAGTTCCCACAATGCGGCCCTATGGGTTGAGTTGCTTATCAGGGGAATAACTCTTTCGGGCTTTGACTGGTAACGTGTCTCTTACACCTCTGGTCCAAGTACAACATGCTTGTTTAACACAACCCATAGAACCACACGCCGGTGCGGTGTCGTCTGCTTGTCGTGTTTGTCGTAGCTAAACTCTTGCTCCGGGCCACCAGAGTCTATGAAGACAGAGTGTACCGAAACGATGTTGTACTGCTGTACTTCAAAAGGTTGTTTCGGTTTTATCAATTTGCTGCTGGCTTGTCCTACATTTCGGTGGCACCCAAGCCCCGGGGAAACGAAAGGTGTCGCTTATCGGGAATTCACGGAGCTACGAGCACCCAAGATAACGAGCTCAATTGATTGCTAAACGATGGCTACGACATAATACCTCTGATAGGTGGTTGTAAAAATACTCGAAACAGATAGATACACCAGGCAGAAGCTTTCGCTCGCGGTTGGTTTAATTTAGCTGCCAAGAAGTATCAGCTGAGTGCATGGGTGTAGTCGAAGGGGGGCAGAGGGAGGCCGCATAGTGCTGCGTCCCTTGGACAAAAGTGAAAAAATAACTATTTTATTGCATCAAATCAAGTATGCTGCTTTGTTTACATATATTTGATTTGTGTTAAATGAGTAGCAAAACATCTTGAACTCAAATATTTATGAGACCAGACCAACCCAAGTTGTTGAACAGTTTGATTGAATTACGTGGATTCTGTAAATTTGTGCGAATTACAATTTATCTTGTGTAGCGGTTTATGTTGTTCTGCGATATTTTCTTAAGTGATAATCGAAATAGTATTCATCAAACTAAACCAGTTCGATACATAGCACTAAAAGTAATTGTATTTTTTTTTCACGCAGGACTTTTGTTAGAGCTAAAGCTCCCATATAATTTCTTTCATACATAGAACAAAATAATTAGCAAAACATCAAACAGCTAAAATAAAAAATCACCTCAAAACACCTCCCTGATTTTTGCATCAGTTCTTATTTAGGATGCCTTTTAAACACTGAAAATGATTCCAGCTGCTCTCGTCTGCTCTTTCGATTGCAATCTGATATTTTGTGGATGATGGTCTTTTGATAAATAACCAGAATTTTTGAAAACATGTGCAATGCTGATCTATTGAAACAAAATGATTACCTGCTTAGCTTCCTATGCAGTTTTAACAAGGGCAAAGCAAGCACTTTCAATTATTGATTCAGTGAACGTCTTCTTTTTGTGTTACGTCCCAACTGGAATAGAGCCTGTTTTCCAATAAGTGATCTATTCAGCATTTCCAGTGTTATTAAGTGAGAGCTTTTGTGCCAATTGATCATTTCTACTTTAGAAGCACTTTTTGTTCCAAATACATCTGGACTTCTTCCGTTTAGCGTTACGTTCAAACTGGAACAGAGCCTGATTCTCAGCTTAGTGTTTTAATAACCATTTCCACTGTAATTTATTGAGAGATTTCACAGCGTAACAAAAATGACATTTTTGCGTGTTTCAAGTATCAAGTTATGTGTCTCTAGTAGTTTTTGGGTCGCTGAATTTTATGCCGTTCTCAGAAATGTTCCAGCACGTCACAATTTTTAGCTACAGGTCGCCAAAGTTGTATAAAGCACAAGTTTTATGGATGTTTACATGAAATTTAAGGTAGAATTTATGAAACTTTTTTTGTGATTTAATCCACCATTCATTCAAAATAGTACTTTAACTTTCATTTTAGATATAATTTGTTTGTAAATTTTACCATTAAATTCAGTTTAAATCGATTATTTCAACATGCTTGCAGTCTCCATATAAAATTCTTCGTTTCTCTTATATGGCATAAGACAACACTTTTCAGAACCACCAAAAAATAACATTTTACCAGCGGCAGAATTATGAACTTTGTTGAAAAGTATTGTTTAACACATGAAGTTTGAATTTTGTGACAAATTAAGCAAATAAATTCCCATACAAGTTGAAAAACTTGTATGCAAGTTGGTTGAAATCGTCAAATTTAGCATTTTCAACAGTCAATATCTCAAAAATTAGACGTGCTATGATGTTTTTGAAAAAAGGCAATGGATTCAGCAACCCTAATTGAATAGATAGTGGTATTTTGGTGCTTGAGACAAAAACGTGTTCCGCAGTGTTTTTTACCAACTGATAATTTTTGCATTTGCATTCATGCATTGTTGGAGGAAATTTTTAACTTAGATTGGTTCTCAACTGGTGAGACTAGAAACCACGGCCGTGAGCATGGTATTGCTGAATAGTTTCATTAAAAGGATATAGATTTTGATGTGTTTGCAATAGCCTGCATTGCTCTGCATAGAATTTCTGCGGTGAAAGTTTACTTTCCTGTCAATTGGGTTCATTCACATATTTTTTCAGGTATTTTTGAGACCCACGCACTTCATTGCTAGATCAACTGCTTTAATTATTTGATTAACATCGCTCACAGTTTGGAACCGTTTACATTTTGTTTTATATATACAGGTTGGACTTGATTACCCGAAGACCCGATTATACGGTGACTCGATTATCCGGAGTATGTTTTTTGAAATTCTTGTTATTATGTATAAATGTAGCACTGTGGGCCGGTGCTTCCAGCTGACCAACGGAAAAAATAACTACTATTCGAAGAATTACGTCATGCGACAACCCTTTGATAATTCTTGGTGTCCACCAAAAGTTTAGACTTCTGCCACAGATCTCCCTATAGATTGATTTGATTTCCACCATGGATCTCGCAAGAAATCCGCTAAAAATTTTCATGAATCAGGTCTATCAAGGATCTAGCAAGAAAAACTACTAGGGGATTAGGGACATGATGGACATATTAAGCGAAAGCTCTTTTTAAGATTTTAAAATGGCAATACTATTCAGTTACCGTCAGCTAGTTTACATGTTTGATATTAGTATAACGTGCTGCATTCATTCATGATAATGCAAATTATATCAAATGTCAAAAAAAAAAAAAACGAGATTGAAAATTGGTTCGAAAACAAAGCCGGGAAAAAGCTATATGAACACTTTTGTGAAGTTTAGTGAAAACAGTATTGTAACAGTAACAGTATGTGTGTCATTCATTCTGATAAATGAAAGCTCTAGGGCTCCCCAACAATCACACTAGCAAGAAAAACTTCTCTAAGTTCGTTAATTTGCTCAAAATTGCGATTCTTCCATCGATTCATCCAATTTGAAATTGAAAAAAAACAAACTTAAAATCAAATTTCAATGGACAATTGAAGCAAAAAATATACTTTGTTACCGTGATACAATTCATATGCATTACATGCGATGAAATATGAATATTTTTGAATAATTAGAGGGTGTCCTAATCCCCCCCTTTACGTCGAAATAAAACCTTTAGTGATAACGAACGACATTTATGGTACTTCTGATAAATTGTCTTAGGAAGTTTTTAGTTGATTCCTCGATGGATTTCACCGAATAATTCCCAGTGAATTCTTCATGAATGTTCTTATTAACCTTTCCAAAAATTTTAACAAATATTCATTAAGAGGTTTCTTTTTGTATTCATTTGAGATCTTCCAATATCTACACTCGGAATTCTTCCGGGGTTTATTTCAGGGATTTCTACAAAGTATTTCTACTAATATAACTTCTTGGGTCACCACCAGCAACTCATCGATTTATTTTTTGGATACTTCTCCTGGAAAGTTATTCGTGGTTATTTGTGAAACACCTTCAGGAATTATTTCAATGAAAATGACCTTCAGAATTTTTTTATGAATTCTCATAGAATTTGTATATTAGTATATACTTGTATATTTGCAGACATTCCCAATTATTTCAGAATTTATAAAGCAACTACATCAGGAAACTTCTTCTATCGTTTCACTTTTTGTTCAAACAATACGTTCAGAAATCTTTACAAGATTTTTTTTTCGAATTACCTCAGGTATTCTTCTAGCATTTGTTTTTTTATTATTGCATGTACAGTGTATGCTTGTTACTATTACGACATCGTAAGGGACCGTCGCAAGGAATGTCGTTATACTAAATAGTTGAATACAACATAAACATGTTTTTCGAGGGTCTGAAATATGTCGCTATAAAAGTTGTCTCATGATTTTAGATTGTGTTGCTCGTGTGATTTATCTGAGGTTTTCACGAATGCAATAGTTCTTAAGATAATTGGAAATTCTCTTTGGATACGCCCTTCATGTTTTTTGTCACTCCGTCTCAAATTCGTACAGAATTTACTCCAAGTATTACTGCAGTAATCCTTTCAAGAACTGTTTATGGATTGAACAAGTTTATTTTTTTTAATTCAGGAGTTCATGTACGGCAACTGCAACGAGTAGCGCTAGACAATATTTATTAATGGGTTTATTGAGGCGTGCTGCTCAACGTACGGCCGCATCCGGCTTCATTTTGTGCGACCTGCGAAGAATTCGGAGATTCCTCTCAAATCTGACACGTTGGGTGTTGTTTTAGCTTGAAGGTATGTGGGAAGAACAACAATTTTCGATCCATTCATGCGATTTTGGTCTACTTTGTATGAAATTCCTAAAATTGGTAAATAATTCTTGTTGTCAAAAATTACTGCTCTTACCCTAATGTACCCAGGATAATATTATTTCAACTTTCAATTCAATTTCAAGTATATTTTCCAGCTCAATGTATGTCATATTAGTAATGATTCGAAAACCTAACTTAATGTTTTGAAAACACATTATAAGCACTCTATTTCTGAGTTGGGATAATCGTTAGAAATATATTACATAACAGAATTATTACATTACAAGAACATATTACCCAGTTTGATTGAGTTTGAACAAAAGTTGTTGTCAAAATGTAAAATGGATCAACACTATTGCATTGAATTATGGAATTTTTCATAAAATCCTGAACATGCATTTTACACAATTTTGTGAGGGATTAATACAGAACTTCTGGATTCTAACATAAACTTGGTAAGCATTCTCACAGAATACTGAATATGATTTTTTATAAAAAAAACTAGAGCAGTTTTATCACTCAATATCGGGCCTTCCTTAGCCGAGTGGTTAGAGTCCGCGGCTACAAAGCAAAGCCATGCTGAAGATGTCTGGGTTTGATTCTTGGTCGGTCCAGGAATGGAAATTTCTTTAACTTCCCCGGGCATAGAGTATCATCGTACCTGCCACACGATATACGAATGCGAAAATGGCAATTTGGGCAAAGAAAGCTCTCAGTTAATAACTGTGAAAGTGCTCAATGAACACTAAGCTGAGAAACAGGCTCTGTCTCAGTGAGGACGTTATGCCAAGAAGAAGAAGAAAAAGTCGGGACTGAATACTTTCAAACATAAATTGATTGAAATCTTGGATATAATTCTTACATATTGCATCGTTGTATATTAACAAATTTAAATTGATCACAGGGCACAGTTTTGCACAGTATTTTTACTTAATTCTGGATATAAATCTTATACAAAATACTTTACCCAAGAATTTTACATAAATCTTGGAAAGATGTTTAAAGAATTCTAGATCAGAATCTATGAAAACTATGTGGACTTCTGACAGAACTCTGAGTACGATTCTCACCTAGTCCAGAAATTGAGTTCTATAAGAATTATTGGTTAGATTCAGATAGAATACAGATGAGAACTCACAGAAACCGGGAAAAGATTACCACATAATCATGAGAGAAGTACTTAGAGAATCTCATTTTATTCAATTTCTCTTAATACATTTTACAAAAGACTTATTTTTGCTGACACACTTTCGTTCGATCTCACAAAAAATATGAAATTGAGCCTGTCACACAATGTTTTCTCTGTGATTTGCCCGTGGATTGAAAAGGTTGGGCAGTACTGCTTTAGAATATTTAACCAATTCTTAGGTTCAACGATCCATCATCGTAATCATCGTCATCATTAGCACACTTCTTCTATGAATTAGTTCAGGTATTCTTCTTCAGTGCCTACTATAGAACTTACTATAGAAATGTATCTAAGAATACTTCTAAAGATCCATAAAAATGTGTGTGGAAACTTTTGAAGAAACAGCTCCATACATTTTTATTGAAGAAATAGAAGTTAATCAGAAAATTTCTGCAAGGTTAGGTACCTTTAATTTTTGTCAAATCATAAAACTCATTCAAATTTTCAATTTGAATTTTCAAAGAGTTTGCTAAGAATTTCTCCCAGATTTCAGGCAGCAGTTTCTTCAAGGACATGTCCAGGAATACTTCAGGATTTTTTACTGCAAGGATTACTGCAGATACCAGAGAAGAACAATAGAACTTTGCTTAGGATGTCATTCGAAATCCCCTAGAGTTTTATAATAGGAACTCCTTCAAAACTTTAACATTGAATTCTGTAGGAACTTTTTAATGCCTCCTGGGATTACTACAGAATTTCATTCATTAATGTTTTTTAGAATTACTCGAAAATGTCTACATTTGCTTCCGCAAGAATTTATTCTACATAAGGTTTCACCCAAATTTATCTTAAGGAGTTTTTGTATGGATTTGTCCAGTAATCCAGTAATCAACAATATCTAAAATAATTTGCCCAGAAATTGTGGTAGAATATTTCAGGAAGAATTGTTGCAAAAACTTTTGGAGGTCTTCATATAGAGATTGTATTACTTTTCTCCGAATGTCGTTTCCCCGAATGTCGTTTCCTCGAATGTCATTTCTTCGGACGCAAGTTCCATGAATAACCCTTTTCCCCGAATGACCCGTTTCTCCGAAAAGTGACTCAGTTCAAAAAAGGGTAAAAATAGTCTTCAGTGACAGCGAGGTGTACTATAAAGAACGATAAGCAGTCAAATGAAGGGTATATATGGTCATTCTCAACACATTGCCAAATATGAAGAGGTCGGTTCAACTCGATAGAACCGCCAAGAACAAACAAAGAAGGAACCCTGAAATGTATGAAGTAACAACATTTCTGAGATACCAAAAACATTTCGGGGAAACGGATTATTCTGGGAAACAGGTTATTCGGGCCACTGGCGTTCGTGGAAACAACATTCGAAGAAAAGTAGCACAACCTTGAATGCATTTTCTTAGAAATTTCTATAGTTTCTCGTAGGTTCAGAGCACAAATTGAGAAAATAATAAAAGGCGTTCCTGAAAAAATAAAAATAAAAAAAAACAGTTCTTGAAGAATACATAGAAGAATTGGTCGGCGTTAAGTCAGAGTGGACTAAGTGACATTTTTCATATTTTGAGAAAAATGGGTTTAAAGTCTACCGCTCTGTAATTTTTGAACTCAAAATTTGATGGTACAATATTTCTACACATCTTTGTGTTACTTTCAAACAATATAATGTGACGTGACAATGATGAAAAATCATAATCCAAACCTCCAACCTCCAAAGACGGTTTTTTGACGGATGATTGATGTGTACTTGGTTCACACTGACTGAACTAAAGACCACAATTCAGTGTGTTGGTTCACTGTGACTGATTAATTTCTAGGAAAATTAAATTCATTTAATGCTTGCATGGTCAAACTGGGTTCAAAGATCCTTTGACACCAGTATCGTAAATTCTTCAATAAACCATATCGTCAATACCGAAATAAGTTGCAATACGATAGCTTGAAAATTAAAGTTTTGCAGGGTCAGGACATTGAAGACCAGAAATAATCAAATATCCGTTCAGTCAGAGTGGACCAAATGAAAATCTTAAGTACCGACCAAAATATACTGGTCCAATAAGCGGGTTCTAGGAGATTCCAAACATACACCATAGAACTACCATAAAATTCTATCGAACTCTGAAATTGACTCAAAAAATGCAATAATCAATCAGTTTATTGCTTTTCAACACTTGGATCACTCTGTCTGCCCAGAAATTGTTGCAATTTCTGACCACCCATCCAAATATGGTAAATGGTCAAAAATCAAAATCAAAAGCATCGAATCAAGTAATAATTTCTATTGATGAATAAAATGAAGAATCATTCAAAAAACTGACAAATCTCTTGAAATATTTTTCATTTCCTCGCAATCCTCAGTGCGCTGATCAATTTATTACATATCTTTCGCAGTTTACAGCATTCATCAAATCTGATCAAAGTGACACGGAGGTAAGGTAATTTCGCATCTAATGAAAGAATAATCCAATATTCTCAAGTTTTGTACTTGATCTCCTCTGACTTAACGCCGACCAATTTATGAAAGAATTCCACAGTGAAGTAATGGAGTAATTCAAATTGGGGCTGTCCATAAACTACGTGGCCTTTTTTCAGACTTTTGCCCACCCCTGTTGGTCTTTTGCCATACAAATATTTTAATATTTGTGTGAACCTAATTAGTAAGACTATCACAGGTTCATAAAAAAAAAACTCAATTATAGTGGGTACAGAGGGTGCCAAAATTTGCATTTTTTTGCGTGAACGATCTTTAACGTTTGCTCTGCCTCTGACGAGAATCCTGGCTACGCACCCAAGGCTAAATATGAGTACTGGTAGATTTGTGGGAGGGACCGCTTGTAGAACGACAATCTGATTGCTTCGAGATAGACATCAATCCGTGTTAAATTCAAGTTAAATGCCTTTCACAGTTTCTGCACGGGCTGTCAAACCGGCTTTGCGGTTTAATCCCATCGTGTTGAGGCATTTTTCCAATCTTGCGGATCTTATAGTTCTGGAACGCAACATACTCCAGTAGTGGACCAAGAGCAAGTCATCGCTTGCGGCCTAGAAGAGTTAAACTAGGAATGCAAGCTATTCTTGCGTTGTCTCTCTGTGCCTGTATGTAGCGCTAATCGAAGGTTAACCACCGGACGTCGTCTTAGTCGTCGTCGTCTACACCACCGTGGCAAAAACCGGTCAACGATGACTAGTTTCTTTACATTATTTTCTTCATTGTTGCTCTCGCCCGCAATCCACTCATCCAGTTCTACATTACGCGCCCGAGCCCCAGTGAGCTTCAAGAAGTTATGAAGAGGTTTTTTGCTCCGCCGCCCGCCTTCCATGTTTATTGATTTCTGATACTCCCTCTCAATAATGGAAGACCACAGTTCGGTGTGTACGCGAAACGAATTCAATCAAATTGCTTCATTCAATTATGTGGCACATTCTTTCAAGCTAGAGCGTTTCGCCGTCAATGACTTTAAATTCTCCTAATTACAAACGGAAACCTAACCTAAAATTGCTCAATTGTCCGTTACCTTTGCGAAGTCCAACATAACCGCATATCGGGCTCACTTCTAAGTGGCTTTCCTATGCACACAGGACTGATACGCGATTACGGCCAGACCGACCAGCCACTCATTTGAAACATTCGTGCAATGTACGCAGGGCTGGGAGCAGGTCTCATTTTAGAGATTTCGACACTATGCTTAATGAAAATTATTATTGGTTTCTTTTGGTCTCCTAAAGCTCCGCCCTGAAAAAAGAGACCAATCATAACTGAGATATTTCGGGCAAGAGGTCTCAAAAGTTCCCATTTTCAAGACACTTACTCGCTACCAGCCCTGCGTACGAGGTGTCGACCGCGCTGGGAAGTTGGGATGGGGTTCGTCATATTTTCGCTGTTTATTCTTTATGACTAGAGCCAATCGTCCGAGACCTGATTCGTGTCGTCATGCAACAGCATATTCTGATGATTTATGGCCAATGGCCAAACAACAACAACCGCAGCAGCAATGCCCTCTGGTCGTGGTGGTTGTCGGGTGCAGAAAGTTTTATGTATCTCCTAGTTGGACGGGAAGCTATCATGGAACAGCTTTGTTATGCACGCATTCGATGAAATATTATTGCAATAGGAAATGCTTTGTTTAATTCGTGAAGAATAGAGGTATTCTTATCAAAATCAATCTAGTATTTAATAAGCAATATTTTCAGCAATAAATGATTTCATAGCTCAAGCATAGTGATCTTATTTAGAATACTGTCAGTGTCTCTTTCAGGGATCTCTCCAGAAATTCTTCTAGTGGTTTCTCTACCAATTCTTCCAACGATTGAAGAATGCTTAGAAAAATTTCTCCAGAATTCGCTCCAGGAAATCCTTGAGAACTCCGAAGCTGGTACCTTCAGCAATTTCCTCAGGTTCCACTTTGATTTTTTTTTTCCAAAACTATCCTAGAATTTCCTCAAGATATTTTTTTACTACTCCTTCAACTGAATCCTTCAGTTGTTACTCTTTCCGAGCAAATCGGCAAAGTTTTATTCCAGAGTTTTTGAATTAAAATAAATAGCTTAAGGTTTTTTTTCAAGAAACCCTGCATGAATTCCTTCGAATGTTCATGTGGATTTCTTCAAGAATTCATGATCGTTTCCTCTCAGAAATCCAAAAACCCTCAAGGGTTTCTTCAAACAAATCTACTTTTTTTTTAGGAAATTCTTCTTTATTTTATCTAAGTATTACACCTGCAGTTTTTCCAAACGATTATTTAAGAGCTTATCAACAAATTCTCAAGCAATCTTCAAAAGTTTTATTTGAGCTTTCACACCAAAATCGATTGATTTTTTTTTTCGATTATCTTAGAAAACTTCCTCAACAGTCCAAGAGTTATTTTAGAGATTCTTGTTTCTTAAATGTGACTTTAAAACTTACACTGCTTTTATTGCTTCAAATTTCCCTCACATTTCTTGGAAAAATTCCTGAAATTGAATATCTCAAAACTTACTTGAGAAACTCTCAAAAAAATACTGAAGAAATTTCTGCAGAAATCTAAGAAATTCCTGAAGAAATTGCTCAAGGTATCTTTAGAGAAATCCCTAATTGAAATCTTAAATTAAACCTGGAAGGCAATTTCATAGCAAATCACTGGAAATTTCCCGGGAAATTAAAGATTAAACTAAGAATACGATTTGACCGGGAATCTTGGAGGATGTGCCAGGGTAATCGATGGATGTATCACTGCATAACATCTTGGAGGAGTAAGAATTTTCAGAAATTTGTTAGTTTTCAGGAGGAATTCAGGAGGAGGAAAACCGTTATAGAAATTTCATGTCTGTGATTCTCGTTTCTGCAAGTTGAAGTTGAATTCTTAAGTTGTCCTAAACAAAATTCGAGGAGTAATTCCTTGAGAAGTAATTACTAAATCAAATCTTTGGATATTTTCGGAGTAATATCTGACCATTTGAGCAAATACCTGAATAAATTTCTGATGAAATTTTAATAGAAAATCATGAAAATCACTTAGGTAGTACTTGTGAAAATGTCATAAAAAATACTAAAAAAAGTCATAGATCTTAGAGAAGTGTCTGATCTGATGCCATGAAGAATCAAACTTTTATCTTTGAACTCCTTCTAGGCTTAATTTTGTTTTCTAAGTTCCTGTTTGGTCTCTTTTCGGTCTCTTGTCTTTCTTATTCTTAAGGCACTCAGTCGCCACCGACAAAAACCTTTTTTGGTTTTGTGGCAATGACAGCAAAATGGTATCAGTGACATAGACTATGTTTTGAAAAAATATACTTGGAAGTTTTTTCAGCAATTTTTCATTCTATACAAATAGCATTAAAAAAAAACATACGAGACTTCTTAAAACTATGTGATTTGTTCTGTTGAGCGGAAGAATCACCTGAAAATGTCGTTAAAACGCTTGGAAACAGTGGAATTTCTTCAGCTCAATTCATAATCAACCAAAATATCACTAACACCCCTTTGCATTTGAGCCCCTTAACTATAGTTATTTTCAGCCTATATTTGAGGGGTTGAATTTTTTCTTAGCTTGACTCTGCAAAAAAATTTTTGCCAACGTTTTTCCTAGCCATGATTTTAAACGTGGACGCGCCTCTGACACCAATCTATCCACTGCTTTCGACAAGTTGGACCACAACATCGCCATTGCCAAGCTCGACAGGTTCGGCGTCTGCGGTAACTTCCTGCGCTGGTTCAGATCGCATCTCACCGATCGTCAGTTAACCCGTATAGGCCTGAGTGAAAGCAAAAATTCTAAAACCCTCACCGCTCAGCGAATTCTTAATGGATTCAAATGATTTTTTGTCAGTATACTGGCACACATATCTAGTTTCTAGAAGTGGACAGAGGAACTCGGAAATATTCTTGTGGGGTTATTTCGGTGGATCACTGGGTCAAGTCGGGTAAGAAGGGTACTGTGCGTTTGTGCCCCTGAAGGTAGGCAAATTTCAAGTCACAGATAATTTCCGGAATCGGCTATAATGTGGCCACTACATGACGGAATTTTAAGAAAATTGCATCAGTGTAAACCTTTTGAGAAACGATTGAATTGGAAAACTATGAGTTTTACATTAGATTAGTCCTACAAATGACCATTTTCGGGTCCCGGGACGCCTCAAACTTAAGATAAAGTGGCCAATTTGTATCTGAACATCTGTGCCAAGCTTATGGGACCGCATTTTAGTGCACAGTTATATTTAATTTCTACTTTTCGAGAGTTGAAACGGTTAGTATCCAACAAATCTACAGCTGGTTCTTTCAGGCATTACGTCCGAATGGCCACATCAGGTATATTTTAATCGGTGCAAAACTCTTAATTTATAATGTTGAATATCAGATCTTATTGATTTATGCAAATTAAAATGATTGTCATTGCAAATAAATAAAGGTTATTTGGCATGTCCCAAAAATAGCCCTTTTTTACTCGACTTGACCCAGTGACCCACCGGAATAACTCTGGCCACAGGAATATTTCTGAGTTCCTCTGGCCACTTCAAGAAACTAAATATGTGGGTCAGTGAACTGACAAAAAATCATTTGAATCCGTTAAGAATTCGCTTAGCGGTGCGGTTTTCAGTATTTTTGCTTTCACTCAGGCCTATACGGGTTAAAAGTCCTGATAGGGAAATGCAGCTCCAACAGCTTTCTTGCTACTTCCAGTATACCACAAGGAAGTCATCTGGGTCCAGTGAATTTCAGTTATTGAAATGACGTTCGTTACGTATTAAAAGCCCCTCGGTTATTTTACGCGGACGATCTAAAATGGTTTTTACGAAAACGCTCAATTGTTGATTGTTTGAACTTGCAACAACAACTTGAATTGTTTGCCGGCTGGTCCTCTATGAATGGTATGGTGATGAATCCAACTAAGTGCTCCATCATAACGTTTTCCAAAAAAAAAATGCGATCAATAGCGTTCCCTTATCGTTTGCTCGGGACAAGTATCGAACGTGTGGATCACATCAAGAACCTAGGCGTACACAATCTGTAAAGCTCTTGTTTCATCTTCAGAATCGCCAAGAATTTCTCAGCTGTTTACAGCCTGAAATCGTTCTATTGCTCTCTTGTGCGCTCCATGCTGGAATATACCGCAGTGATTTGGAGCCCCGCATACAACAATGGAGCGGAAAGGATCGAATCTGTCCAACGACGCTTCCTTCGCTTCGCACTTCGCAAACTACCGTGGAGTCCCGAGATGAACTGGCCCAGGGCTAGAAATCGTTGAAAAAGATAGAAAAAAATATTGGGAGAACCTCTGGAGCAATTTCAGCAATTTCCTTGGAAGAATTTCATGAAATATGGGCGAACTTCGTAGAAGAATTCATACAGCAAACTTAGTAGAAGTTTTCGGATATATTTTAACGATACTTTTATTTTTTCACGGTTAAGAATATTTTGAAGAATCTATGAAGAGACTTGCTGTTCATCCATCAAGGATATTTTAAAGTTTGAATCGTATAGCAAGGGTTTTACAACGAAATTGTAAAATAATCCTTAGCAAAATTCGCAAAAATTTCGTGATCAATACCTCAACTCTGCAAATTATTGATAAAGGGTGCTATCTGGAATTTTGTCAGAAATTTCCAAAGATCCCTAGAGTAGTAATCCATCAATAATTTCACTAAGAACCCGTTAGGATTCCTTCAAATTATCAACAGAAATTTAAGGCTTTAAGTTTTGCTAGTATCCCCCAAAAACTTAGCAAGGAATAAGCTAAGCTAAGCTTAGCTAAGTACTCGCCCGGAGTCCTAGGTCTTGCCATAACAAAATTTTTGCAAGTGATCGCAATGTCAGTCCAAGACTGATTTTGTCATCAAGTAACTCTAAGAGATTCGCTACGAATTGAAGATGCATTACTCGTTTACTGCTGCGGACCGCAAATATAGCACGTGTGAGTGTCTTATGGCAGTTTGCCTACCGCCGTGCGGGGTGACATTGGGCCTAGGGGGTGACTTTGACCGCCTCTTTCGATGCATCTCATGGCTAGTAGGAACGTCAAAAAACTAATCTATGACCATTTACTGGCTATTTATAACGTATTCTTGAAGCTTGACACATTGTTTTCATTATTCTGGCATTAGCATGCTGTAAAAACCTTGGCCCAAAGTCACCCTTATGGCCCAATGTCACCCCGCCTTACGGTACTTTTCAGGCGGAATACACTTTTTATAATGGGGGCCCAAATAGCCGTAGCGGTAAACGCGCAGCTATTCAGCAAGACCAAGCTGAGGGTTGTGGGTTCGAATCCCACCGGTCGAGGATCTTTTCGGGTTGGAAATTTTCTCGACTTCCCAGGGCATAGAGTATCTTCGTACCTGCCACACGATATACGCATGCAAAAATGGTCATTGGCATAGTAAGCTCTCAGTTAATAACTGTGGAAGTGCTCATAAGAACACTAAGCTGAGATGCAGGCTCTGTCCCAGTGGGGACGTAACGCCAGAAAAGAAGAAGAAGAAGAACACTTTTTATAATAATAAGGGATTTATTGCAAGAGAAATAGCTTTTTGCCTAATCCTGGTTCTAGCGATTACTATTACATTCTTGAGTGTTCGTGACATAATCAATATTATTTTTGTACTGTAATGAAACTGCAAGGATGGATAAATTGACATGTCTTTGGAATCTTAAATATTGTTCTACGCAAATAAGTTCAGATAGAGAAGATTGCGAAAGAACATAAAATTTATCTTGATCAAATTCTCATTCAAAATGTTGAGTTTGAAATAATATTCCCCTAAGGGTAATTGTCGTCCTTGCCATTAAAACCAGTTATACAATTCTGACGTTTCTCGATAATGGTGACGAGTTAAGAACTGAAAGGTACATTTGACGAAAATTCCATCCAACCATCCAAGTGGGAAATCTGCCCAAAAGTTTTCTCATTACCGAAATATGGTTCTTGCGGTCCCACCGGAAGCTACCGCAAAGCTTGCTGCTGTTGCTGCTGCAGCAGGAGTTGATTAGAATTCGAAGTTTGTCCGCGGTGTTCACTAATGTCTGTGATTTCGGAAATGGAGCACGACGACTGGAATCTACCTTTAACCGCTTCTACGAGTCACAAATGATGTTTCGGTCATAATTTGTGCACCACCCCTCTTCCTGTTTGCAAAACACGTCGTCGTCGTCGTCGTCGTCTAGCTAGCGAGCGAGGTGAAGCAAACGAAACGGAAGAGCCGAATGGGCTTCGAAAACAAAAATTAATAATCATAATTAACTGTACCAGCCCACCTGTCAGCGGAGGAGGACGAAGGGAGCTTTGCTGGACGCCCGTTGATCACACGAAAAAAGTGCGAAGCAACAATGAATGGGTCGTGTGGATCAGTGTGCCTGTTTGGTAGGGTGGTCCATGATGATAAAACTACATAAATCTCAAGTTACATCACCCAAATTCGTTCATTTAGACATACAAAAGTTACTGTAGAAATTTGAGTAGAATCCGTAAATGTTAAGACAATTTTGTGGGTATAACTTGTGGTTTGTTGCAGTCTCTTCTCTATTAATTTGAGAATCTTTGAATTAATAATGAAATAAATTCATCGACTGCAGCGCCCCATATGGTCGAAAATGTGATTAGAACTGTTTGATTCATATACTTGGTCGATTTTCTCCATACAAACTTCAAACTCGTTGAGGAATTCCGCTCAAATTTTCACAGTAGTTTCGGGTGGAGTAATTTGAGAGAGTGTAACTTGAGATTTTTACAAGTTGATTCTTCCATATAAAAATGGGCCACCTTACCGTGCCCATATGTGCAATTTAAGACGGCGCAGTGGAACAAAAAGCGAAAAGAAGCGTAGTTACTCGAACTAGCAACGCGCCGATTAACCTGCGAAGGCAACAAACGAACGACGTGAAGTTACGTCAACCGTTTCGGAAACTGGCTGATGATTACGCCGAGGCGCTGGCTGACAAAACCGTTGACGAACAGGCGGGCGTACGTATGTCCCGGTTGACCTCGAAAAGTAACCGTAGCTTACCTCTCTCCTCTAGATTTGGATTTGAGTACCGCTAGAAGCTTTGAAGGAAATGTTATTATCATCGAACTGACACCGATTCGTATTGAAGTCCAAATGGGTGAAGGTGTTTTCGTTCGAACCATGAATCGGACGTTTGATTTTGTATTTGTATAGAATTGTATGTGGACTATAAGAACAACTTCTGTGGATTGCTTTAAACTTAACTTAATTAAACAAAATCAAATGCTTTTCTATGTCGAATACTGCTGAATGCCTTTTCTCTATTTAGAAGAGCAAGATAAGTAGAAAAGCCTTTAGATTTATTGGAACGAATCAAATTTGTTAGACGTAAAAGTTGATGAGTGGTCGAATGTCCATGTCGGAATCCGAACTGTTCATTGGCAAAAATTGAATTTTCGTTGATGTGGACCATCATTCTGTTCAAAATTACCTTTTCAAAATGTTTACTGATAGAGGAAAGCAAGCTGATTGGAAGATAGCTGGAAGCTTCTGCAGGGTTTTGTCTGGTTTTAAAATTAGAACAAGCTTAGCATTTTTCCATTTGTCCGGAAAATATGCCGATTGAAAACATTTGTTAAATATATCAACTAAGAATGATAAGCTGAAAGTTTCTTGATGTGGATGTTGAAAATTCCGTCAACGCCAGGGGCTTTCATATTTTTGAGTTTTTTAAAAATAGTTCTCACTTCTTCCAAATCAGTCTCCCAGGAATTTTCAAAAACGTTTTCTTGATTGAGAATATTTTCGAAGTCCTGAGTAACTTGATTTTCAATTGTGCGCGCTTTCAAAGTTCATAGCAAGTTTTTTCGCAATTAGTTAGTAATAATTTGTTTTCCTCTTTCAATGTCGGTATTGGCCTCTGGTTTTTTTTTTCAAAATCTTCGATAATTTCCAGAAGGGTTTAGAGCCAGGGTCGAATTGAGAAATTTTAAATTTTTGTTTCTTGATTGTGAGAAACGTTTCTTGATTTCTTTCTGCAAATCCTGCCATATATTTTTCATAGCAAGATCGCGAGTGCGTCGAAATTGCCTTCTCCTCACGTTTTTAAGACGGATCAAGAGTTTAAGACCATCGTCTATATTCACGGATTCAAATTTTACTTCACATTTTGGAATTACAATGCTCCTAGCTTCAACAATGGAATTTGTTAAAGTTTCAAGAGCATTGTCAATATCAAGTTTTGTTTGTAAAGAAATGTTAACATCAAGATTAGAGTCAATATATGTTTCATATATATTCCAGTAGGCTCTTAAATAATTGAAAGTGGAGCTGATAGGATAGATAATCGCTTCATGGGATATTTGAAATGTAACAGGGACATGATCAGAATCAAAATCAGCATGAGTAACTAATGGACTACGAAGATGACTAGAGTCGGTTAAGACCAAATCAGTCGTAGATGGGTTTCTAGAAGAGGAAAAACATGTAGGGCTATCAGGGTATTAGAGATATCCTGAAGAGCACTCATTAAATAAAATTCTGCCGTTGGAATTACTTTGTGAATTATTCCATGACCGATGTTTGGCATTAAAGTCACCAATGACAAATTTTTTGACTTATTGCGAGTCAATTTTCGCAAGTCAGTTTGGAGCAAATTAACTTCCTATCCAGAGCATTGAAAAGGCAAATATGAAAGTATATTTACCAAGCTGTGTTTGAACAGAAACACCCAAAGTTTCAAAAACTTTAGTTTCAAATGACGAAAACAGTTGATGTTTTATACGCCTATGAATGATGACTGCAACTCCCCCACATGCCCCATCAAGTCGATCATTACGATAAACAAAAAAGTTAGGATCTCTTTTGAGTTTGGATCCAGGTTTAAATAGGTTTCAGTAATAACTGCAATGGGAATGAGACTTTGAAGACAATTTGAGGGAAAAAACAAGAAAATTTATGTAAACTTGACGATAAATGTTGGATTTATATATTTATATATCTAAAGCATCGAACTGATTGCTCATTTCGATGCAATTATCAATATTATCCATTTCACCCTTGAAAGAAAGTTCGCATTCCGGAGAAACGTCCTTTCTTGCATTCTTGCCCACTTTTTTGGAAGGAAGTTGTGAATTCAGATATTCACCCTTCCTGTTGTTTGTAGTTGCAACCATGTTTAGTGAATAAACGAAAGAAGACGTGACTTTCTGAGACGTTTTTCTTCCCAAAGTAGTGTTCTAGAATGATTACAATCGCAAGCTTTCGCTAAAGGGTCCAACGAAAAATAGAAGGCATGGAAAAAGTAGAAAAAATAGCACTGAAAAGTACTGTTTTAGTAGCACTGAAAAGTACTGTTTTATTGCTTTAGGTAGTTTAAAAAAACTTCAAAGAGCAAAGAGAATTCGTGTACGCACAGCACTGAACCCACGACCTTTTGCTTACGAAGCATGATATCTTATAGATTCATAGTCAGTCGTTTTATCATACTTGGTAAACTCTTGAATCCAATCAAGGCATACGTAATCTCGAAGCATAGTCACAATCTGTATATTTTATCACTCTCAGCTCAACAATATGTTCATCGGACCTCTGCATGATTCAACGATTTCCGCCCAATCTCTTACCTGGGTAATTCAAATTGCATGAGCTCTCGTTAGGCGGACTGCTTCGTACCCTTTCAAATGAATATCCTCCAGAGAAGTCCACCTGGCTAAGCGATGACAGGTCGTTCTATCTCCAATGAGATAGGCATAGGAAGCTCCACTAGCTCGAAATCCGAATGCCGAAAAATTATTATTACCGGGGTGGACGAACACTTGGGGCACGGAACTGAGCCTGAAATCCGGTTTCTCTCGCTAGCAACATCCGGAATATTAGATTAGAGCATTTTTTCCGTCTTTCCTCGAAGGTAGGTCCAACCCATTCATTCGGGGTTGGCCCCATTTCTAGTTTTTATCACCGTCGTTGGTCGACATTTCGGTTCGTGTGTAGAGTAAGGTGGGGAAAAAGTTCGAAGTTGGAATAGAAAAAAAATTAACCATTTGAAACAAACTTGTGTCAAAATATTTCACCACTTTTAGTTTTAAAATTGATTGTCCTGAACGGATTTTTGTCCTCGACTTTGATAACATTTGTTTCGAAATTTTTGCCTTACTTTTCTTTATCCCCCTCGGAAGGCTTGCCGTGATGAAAACTTGATATGTGTGGCCTTAAGTGGTGCTACTGCTGCTAGTAGCGGGCGGCAGAGCAGCAGCTTGCTGCTCGGGAGCTAAATATGTTGGGTACATATAGGAAAATGAAATTAGCAAAAATTTGCCGGCCCCGCCCGGTACCTTTGACATGGCGTCGTTGGCCTGTTTCAAAGTCGGAACCAAGATGAAAGTTGCTCGGTTTGCCAGTAGCAGCATCCCCTAGTAGCAAAAGGGGAAATGAGATTTTTATATGTTTGAATGCTCCGCCGGAAGTTGAGTGCAATTTTAGTCCGTGGAGGGTTTCGGAAGGAGACGGTTTACGGAAAACTAAAAACAAGGTTAAGTTTTTTTTTGTGGAGAGTTCGTACTTAGAGAGCAAAGTGGCACAAAGTACACCAGGTTGGTGGTTTCTTTATTTTCTTCCTGGAATCCGAGATTTAAGTTTGATGCAACGATGTGCAAAAGTTGCACCAGGGCAATGCGATTTTCATGAGGCGTGGGAATTTTGTTTTTGCGGGTTAATTTATGCCCGTTGTGTTGCTAATGACATCTGGTAGAATTTTATTAATCTATTTTTTTCTCGTTTCTTTGCAGGTAAGCATTTCGTGCGGAAGAACTTTCGGTAGGGTTTGTAATTTACCCAGTATGCAGCTTCACAAGTTCATCAAGTTGGACCATAGAATCATACCAAAGTATACAAGAATCCTATTCAAAGATCATTCAGAAATATTTTTAGGAACGGTTCGATGACTGGAATCTTATTTACAACGACAAGTAATTTTTCATCACTTGTAATCATCGCAATTCGATTCTGTAAAAACAGGAAACTCTACAGAATGAATATTTTCGAGCTCAGAGTACTGCAGTGCTACAGTTGATCCGTCACAAAATTAAATGCTCTAGCAAAACCGATTGAGGTTGTGACGGATTTCTATGTAAGAAGCCAATGGAGTCCATCAAACAACATAAGCTTTCAATCATCGCAGATCACCAAATTGCAGACAAAAGAGTTTGAGCGACACACTGTTAGCCAACAAGACTCTTTTAAATACACAATGGCAGTCACATGCTCATAACAAAGCTAAGGGCCGTAATTTATAAGTCGAGTCGAACAAAAACGTCGACCAAAAATTTCGCTCGACTTGGCTTTGTCACTCGAGTTTATCGACAGTTGTCACTCTATGGGACTAGATTCACGGTGTACTATATTGAGAAGGTGATATATTCCGAAAACTGACAGCTACTTGACGACGTCATTCCTGTCCACCTCGAACCAATTTGCGATAAAAATGATCTAGTGGTCCGGAAGATATATGGTACGATAGGAGTGATGTCACATGTTTACAATCAAACTTGATGTTTACATCAGTAAAGAGCCTGCCTTGTTAATTTTTATGCCGTGACTAGATTTCTGCGATCCGAACACTTGATTTCGAACCATCTAGCGTAGCACGTCTTCTTCTTCTTTCTGGCGTTACATCCCAACTGGGACATAGCCTGCTTCTCAGATTAGTGTTCTTATGACCACTTCCACAGTTATTAACTGAGAGCTTTCTTTGCCGTTTGACCATTTTTGCATGTGTATATCGTGTGGCAGGTACGAAGATACTTGTATGCCCTGGGAATCGAGAAAATTTCCTTTATGAAAAGATCCTCGACCAGTGGGATTCGAACCCACGACCCTCAGCATGGTCATGCTGAATAGCTGCGCGTTTACCGCTACGGCTATCTGGGCCCGCGTAGCACGTATCAGCCTAATTAGTTTCGACGGAAAACCATGTTCAGACATTATCTGCCAAACCGTAACTACGCTAACGCTAACCATGTTCAGGCATTATCTGCCAAAGCTCATTTCTTTTCACTGAGTCGTACGCCGCCTTGAAATCAATAAACAGATGGTGAGTCTGCAAGTTATACTTCCGGAATTCATCTAGGATCATTCGCAAGTTAAACATCTGGTCCGTTGTCGAACGGCCCTCACAAAAACCAGCATGGTATTCGCCGACGAAGGACTCATCGAGCGGTTTCAGTCTGTTAAACAGGATGCGCGACAGAATTTTGTACGCCGAATTCAGCAGAGTAATTCCCCTGTAATTGGCACACTCCAGTCTGTAGTCTTGTAGATAGGGCGGATGAGGCCATCCAACCAGCCGAAGGGCAATTCTTCGTCCTCCCATACCTTCAGAAGTACTCGGTGGATCGACTGGTAAAGCTGCTCACTTCCGTGCTTGAGAAACTCGACCGGGATCTCGTCCTGCCCAGCAGCCTTACAGTTCTTCAGCTCGCTGATAGCTTTTTAACCTCTCCTATGGTCGGTGGGTCCACAGCTCGATCGTCGTCATCTATGTTCATCCTGTTCCTCGCTACATTTCCATTTTCACCGTTCAACAATTGCTGAAAGTGCTCCTTCCACCTGGCAGCCACCGCCGTTTTATCGGTCAGCAAATTCCCTTCTCGATAATTGCACATGGCGGGCACTAGTACGGTATTGTGCCGCGCACCATTGACCGTTGCATAGAATCTCCGCAGATCATTCCGGTTCATGCTTTCTTGAGCTTCAGCTACCACACTTTCTTCGTGCTGCCTTTTCTTTCCGCGGTAGATTCGCTTTTCTTCGGCTCTCACTGCCCTGTACCGCTCTCTGTTCTGTCGGGTACCGGCCACAAGCATACGGCTTTTGGCGACATTCTTCACGTCTGTCACTCTCTGGCACTCTTCATCGAACCGGCCGTTTCGTCTTCGTCGTTGACCAGTGCCAATCACTTACTTCGCCGTTGTTGTCACAGCTTCGTGGATAGGATCCCACAGGCTGTCGACGTCTCCAGCAACGTTGATTCTTCCCAACTGCTCGTCTAGTAGCTGACGGTACTTAACTGATTCCAAATAGCGGTTGGATCGCTGGTGCGCCTATGACCCAAAGCCGGTGGTTCGTAACGAACGATATTTCAGCATTTTTCATAAAGGCTTATCTGCATTTATCGATTTCTCTTCATCGTTGATCTCTTTGCGTTATTGCAGAAAACTGATTCTCTTTTCGTAGCATATTTTTGTACTGTAGGATTAAGAATCCTTATATCCTTAAAATATTACAGATTTATTTAATCTGGAGAAATCGCTCATGTCAGTTAGGCCCTATTGAAGTAACAGTGCCGAGGTTGGTCCTGCGATTCCGATGGACGTTAACTTCCAGTCCGTACATTACCAAGAATATGTCGAAACGCTTTCAAACCGACGTAGTTTACACAGACCAGACTTGACTGCAACGATAAACTGAATTACAACGTTGCTGTGGCTAAAGTTGATCGGCTTGGGATACATGGCCGTTTTCTCCAATGGCCTCAGTCATATCTTACTGTTCCCTAGCCATCGTCATAGGAGACTGCTATTACTCTTCGTTTGCTGCTACATCTGAAATCCCGCAAGGCAGTCATTTGGGACCATTGATCTTTCTAATATATTTCAATGATGTGAACCTGGTAATTGAAGGACCTCGATTATCGTACGCGGATGACCGTAAACTGCACCTCCGTATTCGTTCCAACGAAGACTGTTATCTTCTCCACCGACAGCCGAATGCCTTTGCGGATTGGTTTACTCTGAAGCGGATGGAAGTGAATCCGTCAAAATGCTCAGTTATTTCTTTTTCGCGAATAAAGCAGCTTAAATTGCACAAATATAAATTGTCAGAAAAAGAAATCAAACGTGTCAGCCAAGTCAAGGATTTAGGAGTGATTCCGGATGCACAGTTGTCGTTCAAACAACATGTGGACTACGTCGTCGATAAAGCCTCCAGAGTACTTGAGTTAAACAGCAGAACAGCCAAGGAGTGTACGGACATGTACTGTCCTATACTGTTCTGCTCGAGATAGACTGCATCCTAGAATACTGTTCGATTGTTTGGGCTCCCCATGACAACAACAACGGCCTCTTAAGATCGAGTCTGTTCAACGACTGGTTTTGAGGTATGCGCTGCGACGATTATCTAGGTTAGATGCTCTGCATCTGCCTAGATACGAAAGTCGTTGCCAATTGATCCATCTGGAGTCACTATCGGTTGGTCGAGATACAGCAAGAGCGTTACTGTGATTGAAGGTACTTCAGGGACCTATAGATTGTCCGTACTTTTTGGATAAAATCAACATACAGTATGACCCATAAAAAATGCGAAAATCGTCATATCATGTGTTATGGTAGTTTTTACATAGAATATGTGAATGAAACAAAAATATTATTCATTACTTGTATTGTTTAATCTATTTAGACTCAGTTTTTTGCTTTGGACAAGATTTTTATCTATTACTTTCACCTTACCAGAGAGGAATTGGAAGCATACCTTCAAATTGTATCATGCGGACGTCGAGTTCAATATCTGTGTGATGAAAGCTTCTAAAACATCAACGATGACGTGAGATTCTTCACAGGCCTTGTCTCCAGCATACGCCCATATCAAATAATAGAATTGGTTCATAACTGGGTACTTGGAGACTTAAACATATTTTCGAAAAAACGGCTCATTTTAGAGAGCTTTGATTGAATCTATAAGTGTGATAAGCGACTCCGTTTTGCTCGAAACCTATGAGCTAGTATTGATATAAGTTGTCTCTAATCGAAGGAACAATTTTCATCCTCAAAAATCTGTTATAGGCCTCTGTATTTATTTTTTAATCAACCTTAACAAAAAAATAAAAGCATATCAAACCTATAAAACGCAAATGCCCTCAAAACTACGACCCTGGCAAAATATTTTATTGTGATCATGAAAAACACGTTCTCTCAGAACTCCTCCATCCTCTGATACCAAACAAACTAAAATTTTCAACAATAAAGTGTGATTTTTGAAGGTGGAATGTTTATCTCCAGAGTATACGACAATCAGACGCTGTTTCTAGCTTTGAGCGGACAAAACCTTTGAATCTATTTGCTTAGTTGCATTATTAAGGACAGTGAGAAAAATATGACAAAAATTGTCCTGGATAGCAAAGTTGTGTCAGAACATACTACAATAATCAGAAATTCCATTCACTATCAAAAACAATGAAAATATTGCTTGTGGATGCTATACCCACGTTCAAACAATTTTCGCATTTTTTTATGGGCCATACTATAAATGTCCAACCTCGTGCTCTCAGGAACAGGCCTATGCTGCGACTGCCGCTACAGCGAACAAATTACAGCACTGACGACGGTGCTATCAATGGCATGCAGCGAGTTGTCAACAGAGTTTGTCATATCGTTTGACTTTAATTTGCCTCGCCATATGCTCCGTAGAAGATTTAGTTCGTTATTTTTCGAAAGCTGCCTAGTTTGTCCTTTCTTGTATGGTAATTTTTGTTTGTTTGTTTGTTTATTATCCAGTAGCGTAAGGTACATATCTTTTAAATTACTACCTCCGGTTTCGCACTCGTTATGTTATTGACTTTTCCATTTGTTGGATGTTTTCTGTGTGCTATCGAGTTATAGTTCTAATGCAAAATCATTGCAACTACCATCCAAGGGACCATCGAGGTACCCATAAAAACTAACTTTTACTAAGGTTCTCTAACTCAATATTATCGAGTAAGAGAGAGTTGACTGTACTTATGTTCTATTCAGCCTATTCCCAGACGGTGCGTCTAGCTTACTCCAATCTTGGTCTTCACGCCATCTTTTCTGCTTTATTCCATGATGAAATTCACATTCGTGTTCAGAATCCAACACTGAAAAATGTTTTCAATCTGTCAATGCCCAACCACGGCAGTAGATGTTAGTCATAAACTTATATGATATTGCGGACTTGTAACGGTGTCACTCATCCAGCTATTGATCCACTGCATGATTCTACATCGGTGCCACTGCGCTGTAATGTAATGTACTTTATCTGCTTAAACTTGTACACTCTCCTCTCCCATCCATCAGTCAAGAATGCATCGATATCACTTGTGCCGACATCAACGTTCCGCGAACAGCTGTTTCGCAACTACCCTGAGATGCATCTACCACCATTAGTGACGAACGCCAAACTTCTACGCCCCTTCGCCATTGCATCTCCTTCGGAACACACCGACCTTCACCAACTTATTGCTGTTCAAACCACTATGCATTAACGATTGACTGTTCTGAATAAAAATTGGTTTCGGAAATATTTCAATGAACTCTTATTTAGTTGAGGCAAAATTGTTGTGTCTTGATCCATATCAAAATCTAGTACCTAAATTTGAAAACAGATAAATCAAAATTTTAAACCTCTTCGGAACACAGTTAAGCGTTCGACTTCAGTGTCCAATTTTTGTCGAATACAGCCTTACATATTGAGCGCTATGCAAGGCCCGAATAGCAAGAAGCAATTCGATTGCCCGAAATCACATTTTACGTCCGCGTTTTGCATTTACTCTCAGGCGGTCCTCCTATGAGTAGCAAACTAGCGTACGTACATTCAAATTCACAAATTGCCCACCAGCCAGCAGCCGTCAACTACTGGCAGAGTGGTCTATGCATGTAGTGTTCAAGAAACATGACTCAAAGCAGCCGCGCACTTCGCGCACTGGAAACGGCGTTCTACATCGACATCGCTTCCCCAAACACACGTCGAGGCAAAATAAAATAATTTATAAATATTATCTAACCAATAAAAGTGAAATATATGTGCAACATTAAAATGATGAAGTGCGCTGTTCGGTTTCGGCGATGGCTCAGGGTTTGCGGAGGAGATGTGAGCGGCTGGTGGCGGTTTCTATCGAAAAGGAAATACAGTGCGCTTTCGCTCAAGTGATAGAATCTTCTAAACGTGCAGCTCCCGTCGTTTCGTTCGCTGGTTGGCCTCCTCCTAATGATGATGACGGCGGCGGCAAGACCGGCGGCCCCGACGAACAGTCAAGTCAAGTAGTCAATTAAACGGACCACTGGATGTTTGTTAGAAGACGCTTTTGATGGTGTATTCTATGGCATGATGGTAGACCCAAGTGCGGTATCGACTGGCAGCACCAGCCAGCCAGCCAGCAGTCAACTGATTGATCGGGCCAGATGTTAATGCGAGTTGATCGGTTCGATGACGACGGTGAAATCTGAAGGGAACTGATTGGAATTTGAGATATAACAATATGGAATTTCTCGGAAGAAAACTTTGTTATGGGGAAAACGGAAGGTTGGTAGCTTAGTGGCGTTCGCATCTGCTAATGAGGTTGTATGCCACGGGTACAGTGGTGACTAGCTCTTATTGTAAAAATGGATAGCATATCACAGAAACCAATGCCTACGAAAGAGCTTTAATTTGTTTTAATGAAACACTGTTTTAGCAGTTTATTTTTTTTCTCCAATGGAAATCTCGTATTTGGAATTAGGTTTTTTTTCCCTAGATACATTATTCGAGAACAGTGGTATCGTTTTAGCTAAGGCATTACTCTAACCTATGTTGAAGTAGCTCTGGGATGAATTCTAAGAGAATATCGTGGTGTGGTCCCAGGAGAAATTTTTGGAATTCATTGAGGAACGCATAAGGCAATATCAGAAAAAATGGAAGTAATTTCTAGAGACAAATATGAAAAATCCCTGGGAAAATCCTTGAGGAATTACATACTAGAGATGTAGAATTCCTGGATTGACTCTTGAACAAATTTTGACGAAAATTTCAGAACGAAACACTGGTAGAATATCTTTAGATATATCTCTTAGTAATACTAGAATGACCTAGAGAAGTTCTTTTAGGCATCTTAGGAAGAACTAATGTGGAGAAGAGAAGAATAGAAATAGAATAGAATAGAATTCATTAGAATGAGTTTGTCATTGGAAAGTTCTTAAATGAATAACTGATGGAAGTCTCCAGGGAAATTTCACTTGAGAACTTTACTACATTTAAATAATGCTTGGTGAAAAACTTTGAGAAATAAAAAAAAAACACTTGGAAAACTTTTAGCAGAAACACTGCAAAGATTATTGTAGTCATTTTGTAATGAATCGCTAAAGGAACGTATAGAGTAATCTTTGAATGATTTCTTGATGTCGTTTTTTCTATAAATGCTTGGGCTAATTCTTCCAGAAGATTCTGATGAAATCTGGGAAAAACTCTCGGGTTTTTTTTAAATAAAAATCATTGTAGAGATTCCAGGGATAATCACTGAATTGTTTTCTTTAAAAAACCACTGATAGTTTTCAAGGAAATATCCTTGGAGTGATTAATGACAAGATTTCTGTAAACATAATATAATTTTTTCAAAATCCTGGCAAAAACCATCGAAGGAATTTCTAAAAAAATGCCCAGAGGAATTTTTAGAACCATCTGTTAAGCAAATCATAAAGAAATTAATGAAGGAATTCAGTTATATCGATGAAATCTTCAAGGCATCTCTGATAGATCTCCTGGACAAATAGTTGAACAATTTATTGGAGAAACCTCTGAAGGCAATCGTGTTGAATCTCCAGGAAATATTTCTAATGATGTTCCACGAGGAGTTCCTGGCGGAATTGGTAGTAACAGGAAATTCCGGTAGTTCATGGAGGTGTCCCTGTATGTTTTTATGATGAATCTCTTTTTTTCTTCTTCTTTCTGATGTTAGGTCCCCACTAGAACACAGACTGCTACTTAGATTAGTGTTCTTATGAGCACTTCCACAGTTATTAAATGAGAGCTTTCGTTGCCAATCGGTCACAACATTTCAAAAGGGCGAAACTGCTTTTTCAAGTACACCCATGCTTTTCGGTTGTGGGATGGTATGGGGGTTGACAAATGCGAACTTCAGTTTCGTAGAAAGCTGTTGTTTATAAAAGCCGTAACACCCTATTAAAATGTTGTTGTTGAATTGATCATTTTTACATGTGTATATCATTGCCACAAGATACTCTATGCACTTGAAAGTCAAGAATATTTGCAGATTCTTGAACGGCGGGCTTCGAATCCATGACCCTCATCTTGGTCTTTTTTAGGCTCACCAAACATATACCGTATTTTTATTTTACTCCGAAAACTCTTCCACGCCTTTCTGAAAATTCTTGCATAAATTATCCGAGAAATAGCCAAACAAAATCAATCCGGGGATGTGTCCATTGAATTTCTAGTTTATTTCTCAGGAACTTTTGGACAATTTCACAATTATGAAATCCTGAAGTAATGTCTAACGAAACTACTCGAGTAATATTTGAAAAAAAAAAAAAAATCTTGCGGAAGAAAACTCTTTTTTAAGGACTTCAGACTTCTCAAAACTTTGTTCAGATGATGTTTCGTTTTTTATTCATCTTCATATTCTTCTCGGAAAGGTATCGGAGCTTGAATGAAATTGTGAAAGTTTCGTTAAGATTGAAAATTGTTCCAATCTTTTAGAATTTTTCGAATATTCGTATGCAAAACGAGTGCGGTAACTTCTAGACCTATTTTCTCCATGCCTTCTTTTTGAGATTCACGGCATAGTAACTCTTTTTTTTACTTACAGTCAGGTCTCCTATAAGACACTGAAACCCACTTCCTTATTTCTCAGCTAGTTTTAGAGGGTTGAAGCTGATTTTTTGTCTGTTACTGAAACATAGTATAAGCTTACTCCCTACAGAATTTCGCCTGAATCGACTGAAAGACAGCTGAGAAATTGCAGTGGGCGTAAAGAGGGTGGCAGCGTCTAATAGGAGACCTGACTGAATTCATTCATTTACAAGGCTGATGCGCCAGCAGGCATAACGGAGCCGAATTTATTTGAAATCTTTATAACATTTCGTTTTGATTCTTATTATTTAAAGTTAGCTTCGGGGAACCGTAAAACTCGCGGTTTGTTCGAGGTTGAGGTAATATTTCAAGAAATGATAGAATTGAGAGAGCATTCCGTTGACTTTCAGCAACGTGGTATTTTGGCGTCTTTGCTGCTTGTCAAACTACGAGTGTACAGAACGATAACCTGTAACGACACAACAAGCGAGTTTCCAGGGGGACAAGGTGGAGGAACGTAACGACAAGACGGAGGAATCAAACATGGATTTCGGCTTGTTTCAGGAAAGATGTACACAAGCTCGATATACTCAAGGACCAGTTTACCCAACACATTCTTCTCTGAGGGATCCACAAAAACAGATCTGGCAAAGTCTTATACGGGGCATTCTCACACCACGTGATTGATATCTTGATAGGCCGCATCAGTTACAGTGATTGCTATTGGTGAGCCCTATTCGATGGAAATCGACCCAAGAGCGTATTGATTGTCGACACATTACCTGGATCTCGACTGAGGTCAAATTCTTTAAACCATGGTTGCTTCGATACCTGTGGGTGAATGGAATGTTACCATCAGCCTAACTCTGCTGCATCCCAGTTTTGTTACCAACTCATCAAGGCTTGCTGACGAGCAATTGAAAAAAAAAATCGTTGAAATATCTCCTTCCATAGCGCCCACCTTAGCAAGAGAGTCCGCTTTCTCATTGCCCAGGATGGAGCAATGAGAAGGGACACAGACCAGGGTGATGATATACAATTGATTAGATATAGCAATCAGATTTCGTATTTCGCGGACTGCTTTACCGGCCTCATTGATCGAATAGCCTCTGAGGCTATCCGTAAAAATGAAGTATCAGAGACAATTCCCTCTAAAACATAATGTATAGCCCCTAGTTCTGCGACGTCCGTATACGCAAGACTGTTGGAGTTTATGGGCGGCGCTATAAAATTTATTAAATACACCAAATCCAGTGGATTCTTTTGTTTTTGACCCATCAGTGTAAAGCCTTGATCACACAGTGCGAGCAATGCACGAACATTTGTGAATGTCTGTGCGAACTGTGTAATACGTGCACGAACTACTAGCAAACATTTTTTAGGATCATATTCGTGCATTCAAACATGTTGGTTCGTCGAACTTGCATTGCATAGCAACCGTAAAAAGTTATGTAGTATGAAAGGAAAGCAAATTATTCATTCGTCTTGGTCAGATTGATGTTGGAAAAGAATTTCTCCAAAGGCTCTTCCAGAGATTTCTCCAGAGTTTTTTGAAGATTCCTCAATGGATTTTACCAAAAATTTATCCAAGATAATCTCTACAGTGATCCAACGAGTTCGCCATAGATTACTTCACGAAGAAGTTTTGATCGCATCCAGATTTTTTTTAGACTGGATGAAATAAGACTCCTTCAGCAATCCCAGCACCTTCAGCAATCCCTCCAAAAATTCTGCCTGGAGTTCCACCACGGATTTTTACAGGGATTTCTCCATGGGATATTCCAGGGTATCCTCAAGAAAAAACTCCACAGGAATTCATCTAGAGATTTCCCAACAACTTTCTTAAAGAGTTCCAAAAGGAATAGCTCCAGTGCTATCTCCATAGAATCCTTCGGTAATATTTTCAATAGGATTCCTCGTGGAATATCTTCAAGAATTCCTCCGCGAACTTTTTCAGGATTTTGTCCAGGGATTCCTGCAGAGATTTTTCCAGGTATTTGCAAGCGATTTATTATGATACTTCTTCAAAGATTCCTTCAGAAATTCTTCCAGAGAAATATCTTGATGGATTCTTGTAGAGATGTCTTCAAGGATTTCTCCAGGGATTCCTTCAGAAATTCCTGATTTCACCAGGAATTTATCTTGGGATTCTACAAGTAATTACTTCACGAATTCCTAAAGAGATTCCTTAAGAGTTTTCTCCAGCAATTGTCCTATAGGAAATACAGGAAGGAAATACTATAAGGATTCCGCAAAATACACAACTATTTTTACAAATCCTCCAAAGATTTACCTAGAAGCTTATCTAGAGAATTGTTCTGGGCATCAACAAATACTTTCGGAGATCTTTCCAAGAATTCCTTTAGGAACTTCATCAGGAATAATCCCAAAAATTCTTCCAGGGATGCCTTCAACAATTTTTCCAGAAACTCCTTCCATGAAGAAATTTTTGGAGAAATCCGTAGATAAATTCATAGAGAAATACTTGGAAGTATTCCAGGAGTAGTCCCAATAAGAACCTACAGAAAAAAATATTAAGAAATCCCTGAAGGATTTTATGGAGGAATCCCTAGAGGAAACTCTTGGAGGAATCTTTGGTTAAATCTCTGGAAAAATCCCTTGAGAAATTCTTGCCGGAGTTTTAGGAGGAATACCTGGGAAAATCTCTTGAGTAATTCCTTAAAAAATCCCTGGAACAAATTCTGGACGAACCATAAAAAGGTGTTTCTGGAGTAATCTCTGGAGAAATCCCCGAAGAATCTGCTGGAGAAATCGAAACTATTCTAAAAGTGGCCACTTTCCTGTGGACACCACATCCCGGGATTTGCCAGTAGGTAGCCAATATTGCCAAAAGTCATTGAAATGTTTTCTATTGAACTTATTTTGTGAAACCATGAAATTTGGTGTGTCGCAAGGAAGGATTAAGAATTATTCTCCCGAGACGAACCAGCCACGGGCTGAAAGTCTCGTAAATAAAGCTAATAATAATAATAAGAATAATTAATTATATTCTAAAAGTGGCTACTTCCCTAAGGGCACACCATCCCCGGAATAAATCATTGTATTGTTCTCTGGTACGCCCTATCTTGGAAAATGCATCCGTCGTTTGGCATCCGCACCAACTCACGTGATGTTTCAGAATTGAACGGATTCAAAAGAGGTTCGTTCGTTTGGCAACTAAGGAACTTGCCATGGAGGGACCCCGATAACCTGCCACCGTATCCGGATAGATGCCGACTCCTGGGATTAGAAACATTGGATCGACGAAGAAAGGTACAGCAATCGTTGCTTATAGCGAAGCTGCTAAGTGGTGAAGTCGATGCTCCAGAACTGCTTAGTTTGCTAGAATTTCGTGTTCCCAATCGAGTTCTCCGGAGTACAATACTGCTCCAATCAAGACAACGAACCCATCTCAGCGTGCATCCGAGCATTCTCAGCTGTCGAAGAGTTTTTCGAGTTCGATGAACCGACGAAGCATTTTGCTAATAGAATACAATCTGTAGAATACAATCAATTCATAAACTGTGACTAGTGTGTTCATTTTACACATTTTATGAATCGAGCATTCCACACAAACATCTCGAGCAATTCTTTAGAATTCTTCACTTTTTTGTGTAGCCATGTTTATAAAAGTAAACAGTAAATGTTGTCTGGGATACATTCTCTCTCAAAAAAGTTTGATACGATCTTTAAAATGTCGTTTTTCTAGCTAACCGTGCACAGGAACACGTCTTATGAAATTGACAAAGGATACAGCCCAATTCACATCAAAAAGAATTCAGTATCTTATATATTTGGTATACACTCAGATCAAGCATAAGCATGAGCATGATTGACCGCCTGCAGTTGCTACTCCGTTATTGCAAGAACAGCTGTACCTTCACTCGGGTTCAGTAGCATCTTCAATGTGTAAGTACTGGTGCTCTCATTATTAGGGTCAAATGGTCCAAAATGCCACTTTAAGGGGGCAGGATCCGTCATGAATCCTTGTAATGTCGATGATGATTTGCATTGGTGTTTGTGAGCACTGACTATTTTCCCTTTTTAGGTTTTTATTGTAGTTAATCACGACTTACCTGCGATTGATTATGTTCACAGGGTTATGGGAAAATCAGTAATTGCATTACAGTATAGTTTGTCGCATAGAACTGCTTTATATCACTGAAATCTGCTTATTTTCAGTCCACGCTATCATTGATAGTCTTCACTGACACCATGACTATACGTACTTGCTCCAACAGCTACATGCACAAAAACCGGCTAGTCTAATTCTTCAATCGGAATTTTTCACCTTTTTCAAACTTTTCACGTCTTGAAAAACTGTTCAGCTCCTGTAAGATATATATTTCTTCCAAACCACACTAAAATTTCTCACTTCTTAACTCTTTCAACTTCGTAAACTACTTTTTGAAACACGAAACTCTGGGGCGAACTTGATGTTGATATTGCTCAAGCAACAAATATCACAACTCACTACGAGACCTACGCATCAAGTAGAAATTGCCAGGAAAAACTATCGCATTCCAACTCCGAAATGCGTCGCAATATAACCCGCACAGTTGACTGTACACACACCATGGAGCAAACAAATCGGGGTAACATCATCAATCCATGGTTGCCAACATCATTTACTTATTTTTGCTAGAAAAGCCGAGATTCCAACTCACAAAGTTATAGAAAACTATAAAATTATAACATGGTTTAGTTTGCAAATCATTAGTGTATATATGATGATCTTTTCAATTAAATTGGCAGGAAGAAATCTTGCGTTTATTATGGTTTACTGCTAAGTTCATTAATTACAAATGTTCACCATCCTACCAGTTGGCATCCTTGCTCGTCAGCTGTTATCCTGATGCCTCCCCATTTTGTCCCACCGTTTGTAAACAAACTTTTTGTAAGATTGAGCATGACTTTTTCTAATGTTATGAAATAGGTGCTTCAGAATGTCACAGAATAAAAGTGAATAAATCCACGCGTAGTGTTTGAAATGATGTGGATGTGATCCTGTTTGAATCTATCGGGGAGGATTCTTAAATTAAGCCGAATAACTAAGCAAAAACGGAAGAGACAGGGGAATGAAATAACTGTACATCTTCCTTATCTGTAAAGTTCAATAATTATCAGCATATTAATTGAGTTGACCAAAAATAGACACTTGCAGAATATAGCATCCATTTTTTTTCTACTTCATTACGATTTTTTTTACCACTGCAAGAGATCGTCTAATCGATATCAATTTCATAAGTAAGGAAGGGTGGTTATGCTAGAGAATTATCGGCTTTGCCTATGTTCACAATTGATACTAAAATACTAAATATCATTTCATTTTGTATGGGGAAAGGCATCTAGCTTCAATTTTATCATGAGTGAGTTTTTTTTTCAATTGTTTAGTTAGTGAGATAGCATAATTAAAATGCACAATTTGTCAAATTTTCAACAAAATAAAATTTGCTGGTGCCATTGCAGAAATTTGGCGAAAGAAAAATCTGTCATTTGGAAAGCAGAGCCAGAAATATTTTTTAATTGCGAAAAACAAGTAACATATTGAATTTGAAATTTTAATACTTTGCAAGCGGTCCCCGTTCTGCGAAAAGTAAAGCACGTGATTTTAATACTCCTCTTTCACATACACACTTGCACTGATTTTCTTCAGACATACCAATACAACAACATATCAGTCACTGATTATCGAAACCAAATTACGGAGCGTTGAATGTTAAGGATTTGTGTCGTTTTTTCCTAATGAGATACACATTTTAACGCCATTCGAAGTTCAACAGTAACTTTACAATATTTGCTAGCTACCATTATGAAAATATTTCCCAAATTTGAGTTTTTTGAATGATTTATTGAGGTGGGCCATTTTACCCCATCAGTGTGTCTTGGACCATGTTCCCCTATAACAAACAATACCGGCGCCGGCTTCGTCCGAATGCAGGTCAATTTGGGGATAGATGGGAAATGTTGACAAGTTGCTTGCTTTATGGAAGCCGAGGAGTGTTCTGCACTTCCACAAGGAAAGGATTCGTTTTGGTAAACGGTAAAGATAAAATGAATACGTGAGCATATACACGGATGATCGATACCGATAGTGCGGTTACTACGCGAACTGGACACAATTGATCTGGATTCCATCGCTCGCCCACAAAGGAGCATGCAACAGATTCAACGGATCATACACAACTCTTTCAAGAGCGTTTTACTGAGATAAAAAAAGAAACATTGCAATGGTTAAACATATTGTTTAACTTATCAGTAAAAATGTTATGTGATATTTTGTAATAATTTTAATTAAAGTTTTGTCTTTTGAAATCAGATAATTCATAAGTTGTGGGTGATTCAACTGTGTGGGGTGCCTGTATCTGCAGAGATTATCGCAAAATTTCTTCCGAAAACATTTATTTAGGAAGTATTCCAAGAATATCTTCCATAAATTTCCGTTCGAAACTGTAAGGAGTTCATAGAGGATATTTAGCATCACAACCAGTAACAATCTTCCGTAAAACTGCATTAAAAAGAATAGAGTAATTCCAAAGTATCTAAAAAGCCCATTTACCAGCACTATGGTGTCGGCATCATTGAGTTTGTTTTCAACATGGCCGGTGCCTTGCGTCGCGATTTTTCTCCTCTGTGTTTATAAGAGAAAATAATTCCAAATTAAGTGGAATAAAAGTGATAGTGAAGTGTGTGTGATCTGCGAGCCAGTGCATTATTTGGATTTTTGTGAAGTAATCGATTAAGCGTAGTTGTATTTATTTCCTTTTTTTGTATTTCGTGAAATCGTTTTCGCACTGTATGTTGGGCGGTTGTTTTTGGAGGGGAAATGTTTGAAATTGTTATTCTCGTGTGGAGCTGGCGCAGTGGGCGCCTAGAATAGTGATCACTGGTTCCTCTATGTTGATGCCCGCCTGATTTAGTTTTATTTTTAAAAGCATCATGATGGTAAGAGCTTTGGAGTACCCGAATACGCGCATAGCAACTCAGTTCTCAGAGAATAACAGGATAGAAAAAAATTACACGCCAGGATGTAAAAGTCAGTTATAACGACTTTTACGTCCTGGCGTGTAATTTTTTTTTTGGTTTTTCACAGTCAAGTAATTTTAAGAACAGATGTATTTTTATGTCAAAAGGTTCGCTTCTTTTATGTGCATCTAAAAACACGTAAATTTAAATGACTTTTTGTTAGAGTGTAGATTTCACAGCATCTATTGGGCGGCATCCATTTATTACGTAACGCTAAGATTGGAAATTTGTGACCCCCTCCCCCCCCTCCGTAACGCTTTTTGTATGGAAATTTTCAAAATTTTGTATGGGTCGTAACGCTTGAGCCTACCCCTCCCCCCCCCCTTCGAGCGTTACGTAATTTGTGGATGCCGCCTTGGACTATAATATGCATCGCTATTGCATCACATCACCGCCGGCCCTGGTTCTGCAAACTGTGATTTGAAGAGCATCCATGTTTTCCGGCGAGTGCAGTTTTGCACATTTCTGTTTTGCTCGACATCAACATCTTCGTCATCGTCACCGTCGTCACCATTTTCCGCCATACCTTCCCCCATGAAACACCCATCGTCGTAATCACCCGACGAGAGACGAAGAAGAATGTTTTCCTTTTCCACAGTTGGCCGTCATCGTCTCAGCCCGGTCGAATCGGTGTAGCTCAGTTCTCTTCACTGCCCAAGTGGGCCTACAGACTGAGTAAGTGCAAAATAAATGGGGGCTGAAATTAGTAACTGTCAAAAACGAGAGTCGCATCGACATGCCACCGGGTGTCTCGCTTTAGCGGAGTTTGTGGCAAGTGTGCCTTTGGGCACAATCAAACCTTTTTGCAAAAAGTACATAAAAATGTTTTTTCCTTTGAGTAGTACAGAGTTTTATGGAAATTGCTCTATTTTTCATATAGTTTTTTCCGATTTTCTTTATGAAAAACCAGATATTAGTGGATTTCAAGAATATATGCATGGTATTAAGGTAAATTAAAAATATATTTTTGAAGGCATTGGTAGAGGGTTTTTGTAGTTTTTTTTATCGAAAATATATGTTTTATTTCATAGTCCAACTCAGGGAATCACGTATCGCATATCTTACCCCAAATTCCGCTAGCGCGAAGAACTCAAGAAGATGGTACGGTATCGTTCGCAAACTTTGGTAATTTTAAAGGGGGAATTCAGCGGGGGACGGTAGGTCAAAATAATTTAAATTGAATCTATTTGCGGTATTTATTTGTTCAGTGATGAGTAAATTTGCTCGAAGCGTACCGGAACGTCATGAATTATTGTCAGGTTAGAAAACCGAGGATAAGGCGGCAAGGTGGCAAGGTGTCGGAGGCCCGGTGGTGTCACTGTCACATTCGATTCGACATGGTTGATGGTGTTAAGCCGAGTCATGCCATGGAAAGCCGAATAGCTGGCGGTGATTTGTAGTCAAGCAGTATTGCTTTGAAAAGATTAATCAGTGAATCGGCCGAACAGTGCGCTTCGGGCAATTGATTGTACACAATTGGATTATAAAAGACGCTGATAAGGGTTGGCGTGAAACAGCGAGACAAGAAAGCGAAACAGATAAGATAATGTGAATGGGATATGATTGTCATCGACTTAGGGTCGGTATCCTTCCAATAAGGTTGCCAAGTGGGATCGATGGTTAGGGATGGGGGCGAGCGAGAGGTAACCAAAGCCTCTTTAATACCCTACTAGTAAAACTAGTGATAATTGAAAGAAAACATGTTGACACTGCTCCCTCGAGTACTAGTACGGCAATTAATGTCGAATGGTAAAGTATGATTTTCAAATATGGAATCAATATTTGTGTTAGTTAAAACGTTTAACTTGCACTGCACATTTCGGTTACTCATCTACAAGGAAAGGGGCCAAAATGGCCGCAGCAGGAAACGTACAGTTATTCAACAGGCTTATGCTTCGAATCCCAGCCTTGCTCGGTGATTAAAAAAAACTTATAAAACTATGCTTTGTCTAGGTACGTAACGCCAGAAAAAAAAAGAACATGTGCATGTTTCCATACATGGCATTCCTGCACTTTGAAATCTTCCATAAAATATATTCTTCGTACGCCAACGCCAACCATTCAAATATGTGTGGCTTTCATCCTAAAAGAAGAAGCACTTTGAAATTAATCTTGTCGTTTTAGGAGTTTGTCATTCTACCACTCTACTTATCCCAAAGCAGTACCTCATGATATGCGCAAATTTGGGGCCTTCCTTAGCCTAGCGGTAACGTCCGCGGCTACAAAGCTAAGCCATGTTGAAGCTGTTTGGGTTCAATTCCCGGTTGGTCCAGGATCTTTTCGTAATATGACATAGAGTATCATTTCATGTCTGTCACGCGATATACGAATGTGAAAATGGCAACTTTAGCCAAGAAAGCTCTCAGTTAATGATTGTGGAAGTGCTCTTCTAGCATTAAGCTGAGAAGTCGGCTCTGTCCCAGAGGAGACGTTATGCCAAGAAGAAGGAGCGGATGCACAGACATTTATCCGTCCATTGACGGAGGAGTGTACAACTGGATCGCAATTGCGCAAACCGGTTTCACGAAACAATCGAAACAAAACAGGAACAAGGTACCATAGGAAACTTATAACCGCTAAATCACGTTGGAATCGAACGGTCGTTATTTATTGCCGATCGAGTCAGTTTGGGGACATTCTTTTCCGGCATCGCTTCATCGCGGGAGGGGTTGCTGCACTCTAGATTAAAGTTACACTAAATTGAGTTAAATTTACATGCAATGAGACTCTTCAGGACTAATACGTAAATTTCATGAACTTTAACTCATACAAAAAAACTCCCTTGTAATGAACTCTTCTACTACACTTTTATGGTACCCTTCACAATTTCAATCAAATTTGCAACACATAAGTGCAGGACAGATTTTTCAGGAAGTGTAAAAACTACACAAATCATGCGTTGATTCAGAAGTGTCCTAACCTAATGTGAATCGCACTAAATTTCGTGTATTTTTGTTTTAGAGTGAAGTGCTAATCTGAACTCGGTACGTTAGTACTACCAACTTGGTGGTATCGCAATTTGGTCTGTAATTGTTCCGTTGAATAAGACGGCATCCATTGAATACGTCAGTATATAGCCACAGACAAAATACGTAACACTTATGACAAATTTCATTGAAATCCATCGCCCAGTTCACACCATCATCATCTGATGAGCATGCAACAAGACCTGCAGATGGCGGTTTGAAACGTAGTAAATTTAAAATTATCATTAAATGAGTGGTCGATGGATTTGTTTTCCAGTTTCACGTCTGTTTGTCCGTGCTATAACCGTAACAAACTTTATGGATGACCCCTTGAACGTAATTCAAGCGTTTTTCTTCATATGAGCAGAAGCGCGTCAAGTATGAGATGCATTTCTGCGATTCGATTGAATAGCACGGAAATGGCGCGAATCGTACTGTGTTGAAACGCGCGATCACCAATTTCGAATGCGCACGATTTGCAGGCAAGAAGGTAGGTGTGCAGAAGAGGGCCAGCAGTGTTAATGATGACGAAAAAAGTGGTATTTGCACTATATCGTTTTCAGTCGTTGTCGATGCGATCCGATATGTGTATTTGAAACCAACACATTCCTGAACTCGTTCGAATAATAAACATTCGAACTAATAGCCCTTGATTACGTACTTTCCTTAGTGCGGTAAGAAAAGCACAATAATAAACAAAGTGCAAGCGCGTTGCGCCGGCGTCTGCCTGTAAGCTTGCTCCAACCCACTTAGCAAAAGTGGTTTTACGCGGATTCGCAACATTCTCAATTTCTTCTGGAAGTCCCGCTACTAACGCTTGCAGTCAAAATGTAGTACTTTTCTCTTACAAGTCCACGAACCGTAGCTGAAACTGACGCGTTACCTTCAATATCGGCTATTGGTATCGGAGTCGAGCGAGACCATAACTATAAGCAAAGCACGCCCAGCTTATAACACACGACACACGGCTAAAGGAGTAGGCGCACAAATGCAGTTCAAGTCAACCAACAGTAAATATAAATGAGCTAAACAAACAATATGTAAACAAGGATTGTGTTTTGCCGGTCGGTCAGGCGGACGGACGGATGCACAGTGGCACAAAGGTGGCCGAAAGTAAAAAATAAAAATAATAAGGACTGTTCATTTTATAAAGTGGACACTTTGTTTATGCTATATCTTTTTTATTTATTGATAAAATCGTAATCGGTTTTCTGTGTATCGTTGACCTATTATTCTAAAATGCTATGAAAATATAAAATCTTTGAAAATGCTTTTGGTTGAAGAGCTAAATAGTTTTTCCAAAAACTCTTAAAAAAAGCTGTCCGTCAAAGTTTAACATTATTTTTCGCAAAACAAAAATCCTTATTTTTATGAACAAATTGTATGTTTGTATCCTTTACTATTCTACTAAAGGTAAAGCTTTAAAAATATCAATTATATTCCACCATTCTATGACATAAGGTAACTTTAGTGATTAACCCATTTATGGCCAAATTTGCTGATACACCATCCTTTCACTCCAAGCAAAAGAGAATAGTAAAAAGCGTGTTCAAAACTAGTTTGGATTACTAAAGAAACTATATTAGTATAAACGGAAGCTAAATCTTGAGATTAAACTACAGTCTTAAGTATAAATTTTACTGTTTATGGTAGTTTTACTAAAAAGTCTCATGCTTTTAAAATCATGTACGCATATTTATCGATCTACAGCAAATTGTAAACAGTTTCCTCCGAATTTTTCAATTGGTAATCTCAGAATAACATATTATGAAAATAATATGTGGAAAATAAAATCGATTTTATTACAGCAGTGTTGCCAATTTTGATGATTGTCAATGTACTTTGATAGGTCTTCTAAGAATAAAACAATTGTGTTTCTGTTGTGCTTTGAATGTGACGTGGGGACTTACTAAGTAACTCTATGAAGGCGTAAGTTATTTTTCATATTAATACTATATTAGGACTTCCGTCAGGACGTACTTTTACACAAAAAATTCTACTCATATCAATTCCCATCAAATTAAAAAAAAATCTTTAAAAATATACGGGAAAATTGATTTTATTATATCTGTAAAATTGTTGCTCCAAAAATAACTTGATTTTTTCCATCAGGCTTCTGATTGATGATGCTTTCGAAGAACAAGCCTTTTTTGAAAATAGAAAATATAAATTATCGAATTTTCCAGCCAATTTCTTACAATCATTGATTTTGATAACCTCAAAAAATCGACCGATCTAATCGTTGTTCCATATTCGTGTGAAATTAATTATTTTGAAGAATTTTTATTATCACAACATTGTACAATACTAGTCGAACGATGTGCAAAAAAACGATTGAAATTTCATTGATTAATAAGAAAGATACAGCATGCACAAGGTGTCCACTTTATAAAATGAACAGTCCTTAGTAATTTCGTGAAGTTTTAGATCGATTTATGATTTTTCACAACATGTGAATTGCATAGATGTCACCTAAAAATAACACTTGAAATTCTCAAATTTCGCGGATGTGGCTCCTCCAAAACTATTTTTCAGTGCTAAATGGTCGGTGCTCAGACAGACCGAACTAGATGAACTCTCTTTTTAACCAAAATGGTCTTTAAGTCACTTTGTTTTCCTTTTTCTGCCTGCAGTAAATAGTGGTGCAAAATTCTAGAGGTTTCAGAGAAATCTTCAGAGACTCTTTTTCGGCCATTCCACAGGTTTTTCCATTTTTTTTCTCAAATTCCTCGAGGAAAAGCTTCAGTAGATTTAGGTATTATTTGGAGATTTTTTCTGGAACACTTTCTGAAAATCCAGAGATCTCTCGTAAAAATCCTTTAAAAATTCACCGAGGAACTCTGCAATTGTTATAGGGATGCCCATTTGTTTTTTCTGGGCGTACTCCAGGAAATATTTACTCGATCCAACGATGTCACAGTGAATATTTCAAACATTTTCACTTGCATCCTAGGATTCCCGTACACCGTACAAGATTCCTCCAGGAGTTCCCACGCCGAATTTTCAGATTTTGTTATGGATCCACGGCTTTCAGGATTTTTTTTTTCAGAATTCTTCAAAAGCATTTATCAAGGAATTCTCATGAAGCTCTTTCAGAAACTTCTCCAGCATGGATTCTTCATACAAAAATTAAGGTTTCACACTGGCAAAGATTGCAGCAATTATTCCACTAATTTTCACGATTATTTATACACAAATTACTTCAAGGATTTCGTTTCAATTAATTTGTTCAAATAATCCTGCAGATTATTTCTACAAAAGTTCCATCATAGATTTAATGCAGTAATTATCCCAGTAATTCCTATGATTATTTATATACAAATTATTTCAAGGATACCGTCTGATTTTTTTTTAAAGAAATTCTTTCGTCGAATACTGCAGGATACTATACAGGGATTCCGATAATTATCTTTGCTCAAAACCTTCCAAGCATTTCTTAAAAAGTCCAGGATTTTTTTCAGAGATCCTTGCAAAAGTTCATCAGAAACTTTTATATAAGTTTCATCAGAGTGCAAGTGTTTTTTTTTCACTTTGATTTTTTTTTTGTACAATGTACTCCGTAAAGCCCCAGCAACAAGCGGGTTAGTTTATTTGGTATCGGCGGAGTGAAAGTTTTATCTCTTTTTCGCGTCTCGGTGGACAGCTTCTTGTTGAACTGTTGAGGATGGAATATAAACTGGTGAGCTCGTTTCATACTTTTGTTTCATATAAAAATATGATGATTCATATTATTATCCAGATAGTGAAGGAAATACATTTTTTTTGTATTTGTAAAAGTAAGTAGAATTTCAATGTCGCAATAAACGTTACCGTCGATGGGGGTGACAATGGGTCTAGGGGGTGAGATTGGGTCAAAACGGAAAAATATGTTTTGTGAAATATTTCAGCTAATAACGCTGATATTACTAAAATTAATAATTCATATGTTAGGGAACATATTATTACACATAATTCGTAACAACATACATTTTTAGAAATAGTAGTTTTTGTGTACTACATCAATAAACTTGCATGTTGAAACTAGATAAAATTTACAACATTAAATTTCTCCTGTACAAAGTATCACGCATGTACTCTAGCCTCTATCGTTGCATTAGTAGAATGTTGAAAGTCTTTTCATTACACATCACAGGTATTTTCCGGAATCTGTTTGATTTTCCCACAAAAAAATCATTTTTTTTCGGTACAGTGTCTAAAACATTGAAAATGGGGGTGAGATTGGGTCAAGCAAGAACGATATTAAATGAAATTCCAAGTCCACTTTTTTTAAATTTTACGGTGCCGGGTGTTCTCTTTTTTCATTAAAATGTGTTTATTCTTTCTAAATACAGCATCTCTGAAACATCAAACAAGTCTACTTGAGTATTCCGTGCATTGAATAACAATACAACGCATTTTGACAACTTCTCAAACCAGCAACTGTGTTTCGTGCGCAGCAACGTCGTAAATTTTTATCAAAAGGATGTTTTTTTTTCTAAATTTGATTATTTATCAGTGTTTTCATATTATAGAAACATCTCACGGAAGTACAGATGAGTTGGATCGCTGAAATACTGGGATTATGACGTCAACTTTTGCCTGAAATTTATTGATCGTGGAATGTCGCACCGAAATTTAACTATTTGCGAAGGTTAAAAATAATCACTGTTTCAGTACACCTTTGGGGAAACTAAATAGGCTTTATAGCAATGGGGATGAGACTTTGAAGACAATTTGAGGGAAAAACCAAGAAAATTTATGTAAACTTGAGGATAAATATTGGGTTTAAATATTTTTTCTCATAGCTCTTCAATTTTCAGTATAATCTTTCTTTTAAGTGGGTTTATCATACTTGTGAAACATCTTTGATATCTTGTTGTCTTGTTTGCATCGTTTTTTGTCAATATTTTTCAGTTGTGAATGGTTTTGAAATCATATTCTCAAAAACAAGTTATTTCAATTACAGTGACCCAATGTCACCCCCTCTATGGGGTGAGATTGGGTCATTTTTCATTCACTTGTGGTGCCGCTATGAATAAATATTTGTCTTTAATTTTTTGAACAGTTGTTAATGTACCATCAAAGTACATACACACCAAATTTGAAGTTTATTGGAGTTAAATTGCGATAGTTATTCAAAAAATAAATCGCACATATCCCTTTTTGACCCATTGTCACCCCCAACGACGGTATGTCAAATTTTGCATTATGTTTAAATCAGGGTGTCTACTACCTGGAAGAAACCTGGAAAACCTGGATTTATCAAGGAATTTTATTCAAGCTGGAAAAAACCAGGAATTGTCAGGAAAATTATTTTCAAGTAATAGTACATGGTAGAATATGTCGTTATGTGACACCATTTTTTTTCCAATCGAATTTTGTTGGCTGCCCCGCTATCTAATCGCTAGTTGACATGTTTAGTCCTCTTAACGATTTTGATTTATTCATCCTAAAACATGTTAAGATAAAGAAGCAGAACTTAAGATTTTCAAGTTGGTAAAGGCAAGTACAGTTCCAGTTGGGGTTGTTCATGAGCATAAGAAATATTGTCAATTCCTTTAACAACTTGTTTCGCTTTTTATACAAAAATAATAAACTTTGTAGGAAATGAGCAAAAGGTACAAAAACAAAATAATAGTCACTGTTTTAATGCAAGCCTACTTTTGTTTAAGGTCTCTAAAGTCTCTATTCTAATCAAAAAGGTTGTTAAAGTTACTTTTCTAATATTTCTTCTTCTTGGCAATAACGTCCTCACTGGGTCAGAGCCTGCTTCTCAGCTTAGTGTTCTTATGAGCACTTCCACAGTAATTAAATGAGAGATTTCTTTATCAAGTTGTCATTTTCGCATTCGTATATCGTGTGGCAGGTACGATTATACTCTATGCCTAGGGAAGTCAAGGAAATTTCCATTACGAAAAGATCCTGGATCGACTGGGAATCGAACCCAGACACCTTCAGCATGGCTTTGACTTGTAGCCGTGGACTCTAATCACACAGAAGGCCCCTTTTCTAATCTGCCTACAGTGAATCCTGGTGCTAAATCTAGACAGAGAAACCTTCAGAGACTTTTACGCGACTATTGCAGAAATTCTTCACAATATTTTGCCCAGATCCCGAAGAATTCTTATAGTAATTTCTCCAGCGATTTCTCCTGGAATATTTCCAGGAATGCTACCAGCGATTTTTATATGGATGCTTAGAAGAATTTCTTAAGAATTTGGTCCAGAAAATCCTAGAGTACTCCAATGCTTCCACAAAGATTTATTCCATATTTAAAAGCTGCAGTAATTTTCACAGAGATTACCCTGAAAATGACAAATGTTAATGATCATCTCAGGATTTCCTCTATATTCTTCCATCGATTTCTCCAGTTGTTCAAGAAGATTTCCCACAGATCCTACAGGAGCTCTTCCACAAAGGTTCATTACAGAGTTTTTGAAAAAAAAGTTGTTTCGACTTTTGTCAATAAATCTTATAATAATTCCTAAGTCGATTTTTTCAATTATTCTAGGTATTTCCTTAAGGATTCATTTTCAAAATTCATCTATGACTACTCTCAGAAATTTCTCTAAAAATCCTTCAGGTATTAGACCTAAGATTCCTAAGATTAAGTTCCTCAGAACTATCTCACGGCATTTCATCCGGATATTATTGCTGCCGAAGCATTTCTTTAAATTGTTTTCAAGAAAAATTCCAAATCTCAATGGATTCTTCAAAACTTTATTCAAGGTTCCAGAGTGTGGAATTCACACCAGTTATTACTACAGCAATTATTACAGTTATTGCTCCGATCATTCATACATATTTTTTCAGGGATTCTGTCCGAATTTCATCACATAAATTCTTCGAAACGTCTTGTAGGACATTATTCAAAGAATGTATGTTTTTCAGTTATCTTAGCAATTCACACAAGTTTAACGCTCAACGCTCCGTCATCGTAATCATCGTCATCATCGAATCTTCAAAAGCAGTTTTTCTGCTCAAAACCAAGAATTATTGGATGAAAATGTGTTCACTGTGTTTCGGTTGAAGAATAGAATACAGTGAACACATTTTCATGTACATTGTCTTGATTTTGAACAAAAAAACTGCTTTTGAAAATTCCGAAATCAATGACGGATCCTGCCCCCTTAATCAGAGGGTACTCTAGGATATTCTTTAAAAATTCCTCGCGAAAATGTTCAATCATTTTCTCCAATCTGAAAAACCCTTTTCGATGCATCTCTTGACTAGCACGGGAGGCAAAAAAGTAGCATTGTTCATAATTATCTGAGTCATTTTTCAAGCTCCCAGTGCAGCCGGCGCCGGTATTGCTCAGTAAAAAAATGATAACTCTGATACTTGTACACTGAGGGTGCAATTAATCCCAAGTAGCATCCATTGGTTCCTTGCGCAAGTAAAGTGGTTCTTGCAATATCGAAGTAGCAACTGCGGGCGTTGAATCATGCTCATGTTCAATTTTTACATAAGTTTCCTCAAAGATTACTTCACGTTTTTCTTTTTAAATATCAATAGGGGTTTTCAGGAACATGTCTACAAATTTCTGAAAGATTTATTTGTCAGTTCCCTGGAGACATCTCTGGAAAAAATCCTGGATAACTTTATTAGAAACATTCTTGAAAAATATCTTAATTCCTAAAGGATATACTACGTTAAGGTGGTGAAATTTCACCCTAATGTCAACGTACGGTGAAAAATCGCCGAACAATCTGTAAAATCATAAAGAAAAACTAGAAAACGGTCCGACCGGGAGTCCCGACCTACAGATCAGGAAACAGGCTCGTTTCCACTAAGCCAGCTTTCACTGCGTATAAGTGATATGCGAAAATTGAAACAAAATGAGCTCATACCTGTCAAATGATTTTACTGAAGTTCGGTGAAAATAGTCCTGTCACCGAACTGTTTGTTGGTATTTTACAGGGTATCAGAAAATATGCTTTTAGCAATAATTTCCATTAAATAACTTCAAAGTCCATGATATGTCGTAAATTGAAGTTTTAATCGTTTTAAGCAATATTTGTACATTTTGCCAACTGAGTAGTGTTTGATCATTCGACCTTGACGCTTGCTCCTGCGGGGGCGGGTAATGAGGGCAGGATCAAACTTGTCGCGCGTCGTTCGCTCAGAGAAATGAAAAAGCGTCGCGGATCGTTAGTAGTGTTTGATCTATTGATCACGTCGCTTGCTTTTGCGTGGGCGAGTGACGAACACTTATTCGGCGTACAATGCGATTATCAAATAATTTCGCGAATCTGGTTAGGCGTGATCTCTACCTTATCCCACTAACCCAATATCCTTTCCATGACAACCGTGGAGATGCAGAGATGATCTCGGTCTCTAGTAACAACGGTAGTCACACTAACATTCCTTCCCTTCCCCGATGACCGTAAGGACGTGGCCGGCGCCGTTATGGACTTTTAAATTTGAGCTCTCGATTTGTGCATATTGAAGAATGGTAAGCTAATCCCAAGCCCCATTCAATAATTCCCTGTGCAACTTCGATTGTTCTGGTCAATCACGGAGTAGCAACTACGATTTGTACGGTCATTTATGCTTATGCTTATGCTTAAGCAATATTTGTACATTTTGTCAACTTTTTATGCATCACGACCACTGTGCAACGGTTGGTGTACCCGTGGTGGCCCATCGATGCACTTTCTTGGAGCAACGCCTTGCAGCAGGACGGGGGGAACGGCTGGCGATTGTACTGGCGGTTGTGCACATATAGCTATGAGGTATTAACTATATTCGACATAGTTGAGCTAATTGAGAGGGCGCGAAAGTCTAATCACTTCTTGGCGGTGTGCGCGGCGATGAGACAGAGTGTGAAGTCCGCGTCCGGCTGCAACGGTGGTTGTGCATTTCAGTACGGACTCTCTGGGTAACTACGGCTTACGAATGTAAATGCGCTTTATTGGTTGTGGATGAAAAGTTTGCGATAGATTTACGAGCAGTGGCGATGTCGAGCGATTTAGATATCGATTTATTTTTTACGCCTTGAAAATCCAGGTTATTGATGGTTCGGGTGAAAAAATATGGCTGAGTCAAGTTATGGACCATTATCCTTTACAGGGTGTGAGCCAGTCTCTAAATGATGCAGCGAAATGGCCGTTGGACGGCTTTTTGTTGTAATGCTGTTCTGTTCTTAATGTTTAACGTTCGGAAAACGTTTAAGAAAAAAAAACACATAATTATAAATTGGTTGAGCTAACATGCCTCTAAAGTCGTTTGTAATGATACTTGATAATTTTATGAACAAAAACCAACATTCTGCTTTTACGCACAATGGAAAAAGATTAAGATTAATTTCTCAGCCGGATAACGGCTTATTAGTTTGTATCATTTCCCATTAGAGGGGAATCTGCCTAATCGACTATGACTTTACTCTGGACTGGTGGAAGATTAGTACAACCTAAGTTTCCTACGGTATGCAATTGTACAATTTGCAAATAGCTCGTTCATAAATGTTTTCAGAAATTTCTCTATGAATCATTCATATAATAAACTATACTAGAGAGACGTGTATGCATACGACAGGGATTTTTTTTTTCCAGAAATTCTTGCAATGAAAATCTAGACATACATCGAGCATCTCTTAGGTTTTCTAAAGAGATGCATCCACGAGTCACTGTTGAAACTCTTCTGGAAATTGTGCTTTCATGAAACTCACCAAGAATGCTTTCTGTAATTTATTTAAGGATTTCCGGTAAAACCCGAGTTGTTTATTTTTTCCAGTGGATTTTCTTTTGGATAAAAATACGAATCATGAAATTTATAATTTGGTTTGTTTATGATATCATGACGACAAATCATGATTCCTGTAGTCATAACCATAAATCTCCATAAACGTAACAACCAGAATGATAACACTGAGTGATGAGCTTTGCATCAACTCATTCGTATCGGACACCCATAACCCAACACAACTAAGTGACTCTCAATCAGAAAGTTCTTGGTGCGAATCCTGTTTGGGTATTTTTTGTGATTTATTTTATTGAATCAAAAATCAATTGTTACGTACAATCTGTTTTGAATTCCTGAAGAAACTCCTAACGAAATCTCTGAAGCATCGCAGAATATATTCGTTTAAAAATATATGTAGTCCACTCTCCCTTACTCGATATTTCGTATCTCGATATCGAGTTAGAAAACCATAGTAAAAGTTGGATCTCATAGCTACCTCGATGGTCCCTTAGATCGCATTTGCACTGGTTTTGAGTTCTATAACTCGATACCTCCCTATTTCGATGGTCCCTTCAATTTCGAGTCATGGAGAGTTGACTGAAGTTTGGGCAAACTCCTAAAAGTATCACAGGAATAATTTTAGAAACATCAGAAGGAATGCTCTAAAGAATTTTAGGAAGAATCTCTAAAAAAATAAATCTAAATCTTCTGGGATGAGATATTCCAAAGAAATTTTTGGAAAATACATAGAGGAAAAAAAGAAAATTCTCTAAACTAAACTAACTTACTTACATATGTAGAACATGTTGAACAAATGATACTCTTTAGCGTTGTAAAGCTACATTCAAGTGCACAAGTTATCCCTGTATTGCCTTCGGAGAGTTTTAAACTTGTCAAGAAGTAAATAGTCAGCTTTTTTTTCAATTCAAACAGTGATACACAATCGCGTGGTGGCAAATTCCTAAAGAATTTTAGGAAGAATCTCTAAAAAAATAAATCTAAATCTTCTGGGATGAGATATTCCAAAGAAATTTTTGGAAAATACATAGAGGAAAAAAAGAAAATTCTCTAAACTAAACTAACTTACTTACATATGTAGAACATGTTGAACAAATGATACTCTTTAGCGTTGTAAAGCTACATTCAAGTGTACAAGTTATCCCTGTATTGCCTTCGGAGAGTTTTAAACTTGTCAAGAAGTAAATAGTCAGCTTTTTTTTCAATTCAAACAGTGATACACAATCGCGTGGTGGCAAATTCTGCAATTTGCATTTCATTTGCATATCACTCGACGCACAACAAACCCCCGTTACCTATTTTGCAATAGATTGCCGTCCTCGTTGGTCCAGTTTTTTTCGTCTACTATTTTCTTAAGCTTTAGTTTTAATTAAAACCTGCAATTCTTTGGTCCCCACGCCGCCGAGCAGAGCGGAGCGTTGCCACTGACAGTTCCAGTTTTATTTCGCTATTTTTCAAATGACTTTCTTTATCTGTTGCACCAAGTGCAATGCAGCAAATGCCGGCAGCAATCAGTATGAGATATGCATAAAAAGCTCCAAACGCCTAGTGCGGACTACCCGAGCAAAGTATATAAAAAATTGATATCAGTTTATCTTTACTATATTCGATATCACATTTAGTTTTCGTTCTGATAATATTTTTCGTTTCTGTATCAAACAAAATACTTATATCTCAGTGAGTTCTTAATTTGCTATCCATGATAGTAGAAACAGTTTCCAATTTGCTTTCACTAATAGCTTAAATAGTTTTTTATTTTATTTTTTGGAAACATTTTCTGCATTCAGTTTTGAAAATTGTAGGCAGTAAAACGACTAAAATGGCAACACATATAAATATCAAATTCTGCGACATCACACATGCGACATGCTTCAACATCAGTTTTCAATATATCTCAAATTTTGCTCGGGTAGTGTCTAGGTGAGGGGCGGCTCCGAGTACGACGTTGGAGCGCTAATGGTACTTGAGCTTAACTTTGTTGTGTTATGGTAAAACTAATGTCCGATCTCCGGCCCCGGCGACACTGTGGTGAACCAGTATGGCAGGCAGTAAGTAGCATTGCGGTTGGTCGATTTGTATGAATGTAAATTTGTGTACGGTCACAGGTAGACACCACCAGGCCAAACTTAACCTACCGTAACAAACACGACTGACCGCACGATGAAGTTAGAAGTTATCGTCCTCTCCAGATAAGAGCGGGATACGTTTGTGCGGTTGCCACTGGGTCCCCTGCTGCAGCTAATGGAATGCTAGCTGGGAAACAGGCATCGGGAACTGCTCTCATAGTTCGTCCGCAAAAAAAGCCAAGCACTAATGAGACATTTCGAGGGGATTCTTTTGCGTCACTTCTCATAGTTGTCGAGAATCTGCTGTTTTGTTTAGGACAAGCAGAATGGGTACTCGATGGGCTTTCTTTTTTTGCAGTCCTCACCAGGACTGAACCTGTCGCTAAGCGTACTGTTCTTATGAGAAATTCACAATTTTTAACTGAAAGCTTCCTTTGCCGATTGTCGTTTTCGCATTCGCATTCGGGTGACTGTTATGATACTTTATACCCAGAAAAGTTCAGGAAATCTCCATTACGAAAAGTTTTTAAATCCAGGTTACCGTTGGGCAAATGTTTCCATAACATCGATGTTACTGAATCGAATCGCCAAGGATGCAAATGCTCCAGGCCCCCTGATTAGAGGGCCCCCTGAGGAACCAAAATTATGAACATTCTGAAATACTTTTCAATGTTTTCACTTTAGACATATAATTCTTACGTTAAGGTCAACATTTGAACATTTAAGTATTTGAGTATATTTTTTTCTTACCTTATATCTGTGTCTCACAGTATGGCTCGGTCAATTTTTTTTTTTTTCAATGTGTTACAAGAAATCATAAATGTTAAGCCAAAATCTTCAAAATTCTTCTCGAGTTTGTTTTCAAAAAAATTTTATAATTAAAAAGCCCCTCCTATTATTACAGGATCTTGAAAAATACGGCTAAACATTTACTAAAATACGGCAAAACAAGTACTACTCAATTCGGAGAGTTTATAGGTTTCAAAACTCTAAAATTTCAACATACAGTTAACTCTCCCTTACTCGATATTCCGTATCTCGATATCGAGTTAGAGAACCATAGCAAAAGTTGGTTTTCATGGCTTGGATCGCAGTTGCACTGATTTTGTGTTCTGTAACTCGATGGTCCTTTCAATATCGAGTAAGGGAGAGATGACTGTATTTGCAATGCTATCAGAAGCTTAAAGTATACGATGATTGTGGTAGTCTTTATTTGTAAGTACTTTTATTTTTTGTATGCCTTAGTTGAATAGTTTTTTTTTTTAATTCAATAAGGCTTAGAGATAACTTTCAACAAAAGCTATTTTTTTTTTCAAAATAATGACTGGAAATTTGCACTTAATAAAATCAATCGATTATGAGAGAAAATTTCATTTTTCTTTTTAGCTTTTGCTAACCAGCCAATGGTCAAAAACGTTTCTGTGAAAAGATTATAGACTAGAGAGAAGAGATAAATTTGATCAATTGGAAAAAATGGATGCCAATAATGTCGAGGGCAGAATAACTTTAAGAAACACTCTATCAATTCCGAAAGGATGATGATGAAATCCAGAAACCCAGTGCCCAGTGAAGAAAAAGGTTTTCAAATGGCACTCAAGGAAAATTAGCATTACACTACATGAGAAAAAATTGTTGAATTATTGATACAACTTTTGCTCTCATAGTTTAGAATTTCAATGAAAATATGATCATACCATATAAAACTTAGAAAAACCTGTTATGGACATAATGGTTCCCTATTTCGCCATACGTGATAATTAGATTAGTTTGAAATTTTTAATCATTCTGTGTGTTTAGTAGTTTGATATCAAATGAATCTTGATGTTGAAACAATCAAAAATATTCAAAATGTGAAAGTTTTCGAGAAAACACATATGGCCAAATAGGGAACCACTATGTATAGCCATAACTGGTACACTTTCCCTTTTTGTTCTTTTTTGAGAACAATTTGAAGAGTGAAAAAATGCTATTTTGTTTAAGGAACCTTTGAAGAAAAACATTTTTTTATTGCATACAAATTATATAAAAGTTAAAAAACGAGCCAATATTCTTAGAATTTTATTATTTTTCTCATTAGACGAAAAATCACCTAAAATTACTGTCGAAAAGCTTGAAAACAGTCGAATTTTTCTATGTATCTAGCCAACAACCGACTAAAATGTCACTTACGCCGCTTTGCATTTGGGTCTTTCGTATCTTTGAACCGAACTCTGATTCAGTATGCTTGTGGATCACAAAACGTGATGATTTTTTTTATTAAGAGGCCCCTTTATGATATCTGACCCGGGCCTCAAATCCGGCACTGCTTGGAACACATAGCAAACATAGATTTCCTCTCACATTCCTTGAGAAGAAGCTTCAGGAATCCTTCTAATGATTTCTCCAGAGATTTATTCTGGAATATTGTCATGATCATACAGTCTTCAATTCTTCCAATAATTCCTCCAATTTCTCAAGAGATGAGTCAAATATACCTTTTTATCTCCTGAAATTTTCCAGTACAATTTTTGAGCGCTCCAACGCCTCTAATTTCCAGCAACCTGAAAATTGTTCCGGGAATTATCTCAGGATTTCCATCACAGATTTTCCACCACTTCCTCCACCGATTTCTCCAATTTTTATTCTATAAGATTTTCCATATATTCCTACAAGAATTCTTCCAATAAAATCAACAAAGGCTTATCCCAATCTAATCAAGCTCAAAACTATTTCTAAAGAATGTTTAAGGATTGTTTATCATGCCAGTGAAGTAAAACACCTACTTCCAATGGTAAATAAACGAGAAAAATGGTTTTTGTCATCGCTCTCGCTTTGGGCCTCTCCTTTGCTGCTGCTATGTATCAAGCTTGTTACAACTTGCGAACCATTGCCGATCAAAACCGATGTTTCCTCCCTAGCAGAATAATATCGATTTTAGTGGGAATCTCATTTGTCGAGGAAAATTTTGATCAATTATCAAGCGTTAATCTAAGAAATATGTAAAACTAATGGACAAACTTGCTAATTCAGAGTATTCTTGAAATATCGACAGATAAAATAGACAATATTCCTGTGCTAGAATTTACAGGTAGAATTCCGCAAAAAAGTTAGAAAATTCAAGGGCAAAGCTGATGAATATTTTCTCCCTTAATGCTTAATAAAAAAACCTCAAAATGATGCGCTGGATTTCCTGGTGAAAATTCTGAGATACTTTCTGAGGTCATCCTTTGAAAGGTCGAGTGTTTAAAGGTATCGTAAACGAACTTCTTGGAGGAATTCCTTTTGATGTCCATACATGAATCATTAAATGAACTCTTGAAGAAATCTTCGGAGTATAATCTGAATAAAAAAATACCTGCAAAAGTTTCTGATAACATTCCAGGGGGAAGTTGTGAAATAATACATATACAGGTGTTTGAGCAGTGTGGTTCTATCCCGTTAGACCGAATGTCGTTAGGCCGAAATTAGCCGTATGTTGTGAATCTATGACAAAAGGTCGAAAGACAAAAGGCCGAAAGGACAGAAGGTCGAAAGACAAAAGGTCGAAAGGACAAAAGGTTGAAGAACAAAAAAGAAGGGACAAAAGGTCGAAAATCTTTTTTCAAAGAAGGAAAAATTTCCCACCAAGCAAATCATTTTCGACCTTTTGTCCTTTCGACTTTTTGTCTTTCGACCTTTTGTCCTTTCGACGTTTTGTCTTTCGACCTTTTGTCCATAAACCGTATGTTGTAATGAACCGTATGGTCGATTGGGTCGAATGGATTGTTAGTTGTTGTATGCAAACTTTGCATTACCTAGAATCTCACAATATCCGCTGTGAAATATAGCTAGAAAGAATCGCATTTGATTAAAAGAAGAAAAAAACACTGATGAATGTGTTAGCCATTTGAAATAAAAGTAAATTATCAAATGTCTAACGACCTTTTCGACCTAATAAACTTTTCGGCCTAACGACCTGCACCCGAGGACTGGAAATTTTCTCATTACGAAGCACCAAGCGAATCTAAGAGTAAGTTCACACCCACCTGCTCGAGAGAACACAATATTACCAGAAGTTCGGGAACATATCTTGTGTGCAACCGAACAAGGTGTGATTACGTTTTTTTTTCATACAAATCAATTGAATATCCATAAAATCGTCAGTAAACTAGCAGTTCGTAGTTGAAACCCCTTGAAAACAAGAAATCTCCGAGGGGAAATACCATTTTTTCCCCAAAAAGCGCAATTGATTCTGAAAAGCTCCGAAGACGGTCACGAATCACTTTAGCTTCGTTTACTCGCGAGCACGACCGATGTGAATAAATCAGCACTCTGCTCGCGAGAATTTTGTTTTGTTTGGGCTCCGCAGATGTGTTCGCCATTTCCCATCACTGCTTAGGGCCATTCAAAAATTACAAATTTTTTGATTACTGCATCTGTTTCGCAAAAAGGCGTTGAATACAGTTCTTGTGTCCGAAGTACTCTCTTCTTCTAGTTCAAATTGTTCGGTTCGTTCAGAAATAAATCTCAGCTTGGTTCTGTTCACGAATTAATTTAAATAAATCAATGAATTAGCTAGTTCATAACTAGGTTTTTATTAAAACAAAATAGGTTAAAATGCCAATTTTGGCACTTATTCTTCGGCAAGAAAACAACAGCGGTTTTATTTTTGACGCAAAATGTTCCTATCACATTGAAAACAAAATTCGCACAAAATTTGAGTTTATATCATTGAAAATATGTGTTTTGCACTAGAAGCTCAAGCTTAAGCGTTTGGTATTAAAATTTGGATATGACTGTAGGACAGTATTGATCTTAAATTGCCATGGTTTTTATAATTTCGAAATAATCTTTTTTTATAAAAAAAAACTATTTAAAATGATCAATTTCATTTTAATATTTATGTGTCACATTTAATTTAGCATTTCAATCAAACAGTTTTAAAGACTTGAAATCTAATTCCAGAAAGTGCCACCAAAGCACAGTAAAATAATTCTCATGAAGCGACGTTTGATGCTGTAATGGCAAGTCCCTTTTTGCTCGTATAAAAAGCTGTAGAACACGACCGCCAACCAGAATGGTTTAGCAAGGGAAACCAGAAAGAAAACCCGATGGTTGCTGCAACCCCCCTTCTCGTAAGATGCCATATGTGTCCCGATTGCCTTTTGCTCTGGTTTGAGCACACAGTAACTTTGATGGCAAATGTTCGGAACTTTTTACCATCGCCGCCGTCTTTGTGGCATAATGGGAATATCACATCACCAGCACCTACACTTTCCAACAGTTTTCTCCGTTTCTGTTCATAACAGTCGAATAAATATTTAATGAGCTTTTTTGCACACACTCACAGGAACCCACATAGTTTTAATCGAAAGCTCGGAGTCGTTCGTTCATCCTCAGCTGGAAAATCGTCGAGTGAACAGAAGCCGTAGAAGCGATAGCTAAGACCAGAAAAAACGAGACCTCAGCAATTCATACTTTTTTTGAAACTCAAACTTTAAACTGTGAACCATATTAGCACCATTAGTGTCAATCCTGACTTCTTTTTTTATGGTGAAGCTTAGGTCGTTAAGGAAAAATTTACGCCTCGCTTAAAAGTTTTCATCGCGCCTCGGTTGATTTCCTTCTCGAGAACTATTCAGCGATGTTTGCGCGGGATTCAACCACCGGTTAATCCGCGAGATGAGTAAATTAAGGTGAAAACGAAAGGGAGCCAGGCTTAAAATTTTCAAGAGCACAAATCTGGAGATGTCTACTGGAACGGTGACAGGAAAACTACAGGACAGATTCTTACGAGTGGTGCACACACATGGTTCGTAGGTTGTCAAGCAATATGTAACGTGTTGCAGTGGTTTCAGCGTGTTCGGTAGTTTGGACATGAGATTCGTTAGTTATCACAGCTTTCCACGTGAATTGTCGTAATGATGTGCTTTTTCGACGAATTAAGGGGTCTACTGGCATTGAACTAGGAGACTAAAATGTTCACGAAACGGAAAAATCCGAAGAGTACTATGACAATATTTTTAGTCATTAAAAATCCTTTTTTTTTAAAGAGTCCCATTTTTAAGCAAAATGGTCTTTAAAGTTAGTTGTTTAACAATTTCTAGTTAGAATTATCTTCTGATAAATGGTAGTCAAAAAAAAACATAAAATAAATTTTCAAAAGATTTCAACCAAACCGAATAAAATTGCTGAATTGATAGATAACACCTTCAGATATTTTCCGAGGAATTCTCAAAGAAAATATCTTGTTTTTCTAATAGATGTTTTGGAATGATTCCTACAAGAAATCTTCAGGAACTCATGTAGAAATTTCTACGAAAAATGGGATCTTGGAGAAATTCTCACAAAATTTCATGAAAAATGAGTGATCAGAGTGAATTTATGCAGCAAACTATTAAAGAAGAAGAATCCTAGCCAAAATCATGTAAAAACGGTTCAAAAGATCATCTTGTAATAAGTCGAATCTTTTGTCAAATCGAATAGTGAAAGAATAAAATCTATCCGTTGACCCGTTCTCGAGCCATCGTGTTGTACAAATACCATTTCATTTCTATTTGTATAAATTTTCTTTGGAAATACCTTCTCGCTTATTTCAGGATGTTTTTTCCAATGATATATAAAATTTTCCTTAGACAGTGTTCTGTAAAAACTCCTGGTTGAAGTCGTTGGATTTTTTAAAGAATCTTCGGAGCCCAGGAAAAATCTCTGGCACAACTCTTCTATGTTTCAAAAGAAAACTTCATGGTTAAACTCTTAGGTACATAAACCATGAACGATAGTTTTGATGGAAATTCCAAGAAACTCTTTGAATGAATTGTAAAAGAATTCAGGAGGAAATCCTAACCATAAGCAAAGAAGGATACATATTTTCAGATATTTTTTGAAAGGTGTTCAGGGGCTCAAAACATATTGAAAATTGAGTTTTAGAGTAAATTTTATTCAACGAACCTGAAAATTAATTAATCTCAATACCTCTCAAAACCCCAACTGGCATAATTGAAAACCGGGAAAATTCAACAAAATGTACCGGGAAAAAAGCGGGAATTTCAATATGAAAATTTGGTGGCCACCCTGAAATAAGCTTTGTCCCAGTGAGGACGTAAGAAGAAGAAGAAGCATTTTGTCTAATAGTTCTTTTCTAGCAGATACCATGAACATTGGGCGATTTTTTCATGAAGCAATCCAAGATCTGTACTTCTTGAGTATTTCGTTGTTGCGTTACATAGTAAACTATACTTGCGTAGCCCTGTCAAAATCTTCAAGATATTTCAACACCCCATCCGAAATTGTCAACGACTTCAGCATCGTCACACTGCCCAACTTTCCCACACCCAATACCCAAGGTCAAACCGTAGCGGTAGAATTTTCCTACAGTAAGTAGCTCACAGAAAAAGGGTCATCAACGTCGAACACATTTCCCATTGCAGCACGGCTCTCGATCGTCACAGTTCGGCCAGCAGCGGTCAATGCCACAAAGGCCAACCACAAAACTCGTCAAACGCCAATCATTCTGTCTACGCTACGAGTTTTCCTCGGCGAAACTGACCGTGTGCGCGCAGGGATAACAAACGCCCGAAATGTGCGCGCGAAAACTATTTAAACTCGATAATCATCTTTTTGCGCGCCGGCTTCTCTAAACCTGGCCTGCCTGGATACTACGCTCGTCGCGTCCCAAGGAAAGGGCGGTTCGCGACGCAGCATTCCCCGTGCAATCCACTGACAGCCAGAAACCGACTACGACGACTGACTGACTACTGATGGTGGGGTATGGTATGCGTGTGTGTTTTCAAGTCCCAAAGTGGAGTGATAATCTATTTTTACATGCCTCTCGAACCGCGTGTATTTCGGCATTCGGACAACAACCAAACTATGCCGCGACGCAGCCAGCCATCCACTAAACTCTACACCACCAGGCCTGCCCAAGTTTTTTGAGTCGCGGACCAAATCTCAGATACAATATTGTGTATTGTATCATATATTTTTAACTATTTTTTGTGTTTATATCAAATGAAAGTGATGAACATTTCTATTGAAGAGATTGAAATTAGATATCTGCTTCTCTGATGATCTTGCCGACGATTCTGTGAAAATTGTGCTTAGGATTTTGTCAGAATCCAGCCCAGGATTCATTTGAAATCATTGCCATAGCTTGAGCTTGATTGGCCGCCCGTGGATGCTACTCCAGTATCGCCAGATCAGCTGCACTTACACAAGGAACCAACCGAATGACTGCTTGGGACTAACAGACACCCTCAGTGTATAAGTGCTGGTGATCTTCTATTTTTAGGCTATAATGGCGCCTGCCACGTCAGAATGCAGACCAATGTGGGGAAGGGGGAGGAAATGATGTTGCACTTATACTAGCCCACTGTAGACCGTGGAGTCCGACTGCATCTAAGCCAGTTCATGCGGAGTGTATGGATTGGGGGAAAGGCATGGCAGAGAGGTTTGCTTTGCGCGTGGAAGAATGGAAGCGTTAGGGAAACGGTTTCTTGCCCGTCTCTGGTTCTAGCGTTTTTGCTATGAACGAATAGTTTGAGTGTGATAGATTTAGAATGGAAGACAGAAGCAAGTGAGAGATATACAACTACAAAGTACGAGGGAAGGGACGGGCCTGGGATTGAACCCATGACCTTCTGCTTATGAAGCAGAAGCGGTAGCGATCAGACCACCAATCCCGACATTTGAAATCATTGCCATAGTTCTGACAAAATGTTTATAGGATTTTGTCAAAAACTCATACATTTGAAAATTCTGTAAAGGATTTTATGAGAATAATGTCCCAGATTTCACGAGAATTTAGACAGGGTTCTGTAAAAAATGTTCTTAGGTTTCCATCAGAACACCGTCAAAACTTTTAAAATCTGTAGAACCCGAGCAGAAGAAAATAACTGCTGAATACCAAATTGAGGTATTCCATACCAGATAATTTCCAATACTTACAACCTGAATGAGGTATGAATGAGCCCTGCATAAGAGGTAAAATACCTCAAATAATACCTTCTGCATATTCTACAAATATCAAGCTGATAACTAGATCAGATATTATAATACCTAAATAATACTTGATGGATTTTCATATAAAAGTGAAATTTTTCAATACTAGTTCAATACCTCCAGCAGTCCTCAATACCAAAATGAAGTATTTTTAATTGTTTTAAACATTTTTTTCAAATACTCGTTCAGCAACCACCTGATATATTCCCACAACACTGTACACTGTCCATCGTTGCTTTGATCAGTCTAGTCAGTTTCCCGGGAAAACCGTCCACCCGGTGATGGTGAAACTGCTCTTAAAACTATCCGTTATTGACGATACACAGCACCGAAGCCCGCCTCAGTACAATGCACGACTGAAACAACCAGATGTCGGCAATGCGTACGCGCAACATCTTGAGGCAATGTTGCCAGATGAAGGCTTGCTCGTTGGGCCCTTCTTGATGAATGCTGAGTTCTGGAGGACTGTCAAAGCAGTCATTACCGACGCTGCCGAAAGCATTATCGGATAGCGCGGGCTGCAATGCTACAGCATGGTACGCGGCAAAACGTGAAACGATACAGATTGAAGCGGAAACAGCAAACCCGGCAAGTGCCGTCTGGAAGAGGTGGAATGCCTGATGATGAAGTTGCTGTACCGTTCTCAAGGAACGCGGAACTTCTAACACAAACTCAACCCATCCCGCAAAGGCTTCGTGCCGCTAGCCGAACTGGGCAGAGATAAGAATGGGAGCATTGTGACGGACGGACGCGAGTTGATCGAAAGGTGGAAGCAGCAATACGACGAACACCTGAATGGCGCAGTATTCAAGCTTCCAAGAACCTTAGCATTCATGCTTCCATGAACGAAATTGCTAAATAAATATTTTAATTTTGCAGTTCGAGGTTTTTGTGGAAGTTTATTGAATTGTTTTGAAAGCATATTATTTACGCGTTTCTTTGTGAATTTATCTCTGATCCATATCTGTTGAATTATTCATAATACCCTACAATTAATAATCACAGCTTCGCAGAATAGCGTCGAACAGAAAAATATGTACAATAGTCTAACCTAATTGATTGCAAAGCTGTATACTTAGATTACTGGAGCACAGTTCAAGAACAAGCATACAAGAAGCTACCAACTCATGTAAAATACAGGATGCTTAAATGTGCTCTTAAACTGTCGGCAACACACGAACTGGCTAGGTATTTTGACCAGGCATAACAATCTCATCTGATCAAAGAGATCAAGCATGGGAAAATTCACTCACTCACCCGAACGCTACCGATAAAATATCTGCAAAGTATCTGCTGCCACCGAATGTTCAATGACTGCCGAACGCTACTAGGGTGAGCGCAATCCAGACGAATCGTAAACGATTGAGATAAACCGAAAATGAAAAGATATACGGAGCGGAGAGAGCACCTATCCTCTCTTAAATTGGATACACGAAAGAACGCGTTCGCCATTCGATCACTGAAAGCTTCCTGCGAAATGTACAGATTTTGCGTTCACTGAAACATTTCGCCTTGTGTATTACCAGTCAGTGAACGCTCTTCAGCTCTCAAATACGAATGCCACTCGTGCGGAATCGGAATGTAAAGAATCATTCGCTACAGCAATCGGATGCCTTCGGCACAAGGAGTCGGTAGTGAATCATTCTGTTGCCGTTTTTGTCTAACTTGTCGCTCGGCGAACAAGAAGAAAGCGCATTGGAAATTGAAACACTCAGCTTGGTCGGAGAAACGTAAATCCCGTTCTTGACCGCTTGTGGATGTGAGCGAGAGAAATGCAATATTCGAGTGAATGTTTCCCATGCTTGAAAGAGATCATTTCCGTGTGGTTCAAAGATATTATCCCTAATCGAAGAGCGCATTGAAATGAGATCATCTTTCCATCTTGATTATCTTGACAACTTTCTGGTGTTATGATCAAATTTCTGCTACATAACTGGTTACTGGTGTTCGATAACGTAACTTAAGGTTAGTTATTCTTAACTGCTAAGTATTTTCCTGGAAATAATAATATTTTGTGATTCCGGAAAGAGTAGTTACTGTCTACTGATTGATAAACTATATACAAATCATTCAGCGTTCCGACGAATTTTAAGACCGAAAAATATTAAAAGGAACTATTGCATGGGTTGATTGCAGTCGGCCATTGAAATTATAAACTTAAAAGCGATTACTTCACCACCGTTCAGGCCTGAAACCTAATTTTACCCGCACAGACACTAGACCGTCTTCCATCAGAAAACACTCAAAGCACTCAGTGGACCAATGGAACAACACTTATATTTACCTAAATTATCGTACCTATCGTGTCCGACAAATGCCATGCCATGCCACATGAATTTGGAGGAAAATAGATTTCATTCTCTTTAGATATAAAATTTATTTCATTTTTTTCGTCAAATTAATTCAGAATCAGTGCTGCTAAGCTTAACCTTCTATAGATAACTATTTTGATTACAAGCGGATTCCAGCTAACATAAATTTGCCATCAATGAAAATCATTTTGTCGTTTGGAATATTCCGTCCTCGAGCGCTTGAGTTCTATGTTTGAAGAAAAAGCGGTAATTAAGATTCTCAATGAGTATCTATATAATATGCAGCTAGACTTACTGGTTCGATATGCACAAAACTCAATATACACTATGCAGTGAATGAACCTTCAATCCATATCAGTAAAGTGCTGCAAAACCTAAAAGTTGATTAAATTGAAAATTTATTTTATTCAAAATGTGTTTAGTCCGCTAACTTACGTTGAGTATGCGAATTGTTTTGTACTTCTTTCAAACGCTGTCACCGTATAAACCACGCGGATTGCTGAGTTGAAAAGATTTTATCGAGCATCAAAAGAGCCAAAGATTTTCACGAGAAAGATGATCAAAGAGCTCTAGATGATATCTGTTTATTCGATCCATATCTTACTCATGTGATCGAAAGATGAGATAAAATGCAATGCCTGATGTTGACAAAAAAATAGTGATAAAATTGTCATCAAAACGATGAAAAACAAACAACAAATCAAGTTCGCTCTCAACCGTTTGTCCCAACTGTTGCGGATTGGGATACAATCAAAAGCAAAATTGTCATGACAATCACAGGGCGAAATATTGTTGCGACCTTTTAAACTCGCGATTAATCAGTTATTCTAAATGCAAAACCAAATTTGTTTTATGGATACTGTTCAATAATGTGTCAATGCTTAGCTACACGAAGAAAATTGCAAAGTGAAGCCCAGAAAGTCGCTGCGCACGTGGCGATCGATCATTGTCATATTCTGTTCATGTAATGATAAACTGTTATTGCGGAATAAAATTGTTGCAACAAGAAAAGGTGATGAAAATGTCTTTGTTGCTGCGGGTTGGGTAACAATTGATTCACTGCAAACCATCATTTTACGAATTGAGCTCACTAAATTTTTACTTGAATACTTGACATTTTTCAAGAAGAGGAATCCTAGGTAGGATTCTTGAAAAAATCTCTTGATCTTATAGGCATCCCTGAAGAAATATTTGTTAGGATCCACTACGAAACTCCTGGAAGAATCTGAGGGCAATTTTCTTAAGATTCCTAGAGGTGTCTCATGAGAATTTCCTTGCCATTTCTTCGAAGAAATTCAAGTATAATGAACATAATCCATGAACAATTGTATTGAGATATTAAAAAACAAATTCCATAGAATACTCTTGATATAATTGCTGAAGAGATCTCTGGAGGCATCTCACAATGGATTCATTGAATATTATTTCTGGTATATTCTTCATGAATTCCTTGAGTCACGTATGGAATAATTTCTGTAGGAGTTTTTGGATAATTGCATGCAGAAAATCCTGGAGAAATTTGTGTAAAAATCCCTTGAGATACGTTTTTGTTAGAATTCCTGCAGAATTTGGATTTGAAAATCCAGCAAAAATAATTGGATGGTTTTCGAAATTAATTGTTTAACAAATTCATGAGGCAATACTGTAACAGTTCGGACTCGATTATCCGTAGTATTGCTGTTTTTTTTCACTCCGAATAAATGAACGAAAAATTAAAATCTGCGATATAAGAACTTAATCGGTCAAGCGGTTCAAAAGTTATGATATTTTTAAAAATAAAAATTTTGCAAAGTTGCGATTTTTCTGGTCATCCTATTTTGGAAATGGTCACTCTAATAAAAACTCCAAAAACACGTGTATCCTTATTTCTGATAAGGAACAAAATAGCAAATTTTTACGGAATTCGGTGACCCACTAGATCGGTTTTTCATGGAATGGCTGAATTACTGGAAAGAAATCTGAAAAAATAGCGTGAAGCCCGAACAAAACCTTAAGCAAACAAAAAAGGATTCCTCAAAGAATACATTGTGGAAACTCCTTGAATTTCTAAAAAAAAACGCCGTGAAGAATTCCTGAAAATATTTTTGAAGCACTAAAAAAATTACTGGAATAATCTATAAAAAAAAAAAACATTTCAAAGAAAAGAATTTCTTGAAAAAAAAATCCTGAATATAAACTCTGAAAAATTCTTAGAGCAAAAATTTCTTGAAGAAAAGGTCGAAAGACGTTTTGGTGCTTTCACTAGAAACACTTAACCTTGGACCTCGGGTCTTTTTCGACCCATTTCAAAATTCAAATCAATGTAACTTTTGATTGAAATAACCTAGCAATTTAAAGTTTTCTGACAATCATTTTTTTGTGGGAAATTTTATTTTTGCGGAAACAAAAATATTGAATGACCCCTAGGGGAGCTTCCATAAAAAAGTTACAAATTGTGACTTAGGGTCGTTTTCGATCCGAAAATTCAAACAGCTCGCAAAAATCAGTGTGTTTTGTTATGTTGGTCTTAAATGAAAGGCACTCATGTCTAGTTTCAGAAACCCTCCCGGAGATCCAAATTTGATCACTGTGGCCACCGGGATCCTACTACATCTGAAAAAAAGTCTCTTTAGAGACCCTTAATTTGACAACCTGTAGGTTCAAGTATTCTGAACCGTTCTGAATAGGTATTTACGTGGACTGTGAATATAGATTCTAAAATCATTTAGTTAGTCATCGCAGTTTTGTATATGTAATTCACATCGGTACTATTCGGTTGATAGTAATTTTGGCATAAAATTATTCTGTAATTAGGAACCAAATACCGGCGCACATCCCATGAAAAAAGCGGTCCAGTATGGTGCATGCGGAACCGGTTCCTAGAGTCCCGGAAGGTGGCCAATCTGGACAATTCGATGAAATTACTCGGATTTATGCCCCAAAACCAAATGAATTGTGTCCAATTCTTTACGATTTTTTATAATTGGATATATTTTGCCAAAAGGATGAATAAATGGCTTTTGGAGCACCGGAATGGCCACCGGGAAACCCGTAATACGGTACCACTAAGTTTTAGCACCAAAAGTAGCCATGCGACGGCTCAATCTTCATGCTTTTGAATCCCTGTGACTCTTCTAGTTCAATTATAGATGAATGACCACTCTGACTAATTGTTACCCTCGAAATAACTCAGGAATGACCACGGGAGATATCAGTATTGTGGAACATTTTAGTTTTGTACCAAAACTAGGCATGCGACGGCTTAGTCTTCGTGATTTTGAACACCTTATACCCTAAGCCACATTTTGTAACTTTTTGTTAGGGACTAAGGAAGGTTATATGAAATTCCACGACGAATATTAGAAGTATTAAATGTTTGAAAATAAAACCCTGAAGTGATTCCTGGGATTCAATCATTTCTCAATACATTCACACACTAGAAGATATCCTCAAAAGAATCTCTGAAACCAATTCTCGATAGAATCCGCAGCAGAATTCCTGGGGGATCCATTGGATAAAACTGCTGTCAAGAATGATTCACCCCCGCACCAAATACACGATGAACAAAACACTCATTAGACCGGTAGTCCTTTACAGGCATGAAACATGAACTTTACTCGGAAACCTGCAAGCTCTTGGGATTTGCGAACTCCGGGTACTTAGGACGATCTTCGGCGGCATGAAGGGGAGAACTGTGTGTGGCGGTGAAGGATGAATCACGAGCTCGCCCAGCCTTACGGCGAACCCAGTTTCCTGAAGGTGGCTTCAGTTGGAAGGATACGTTGGTCAGGGCATGTGGCAAGAATGCCGGACAAAAACCTTGTAAAAATGGTGTCGCTTCGAATCCGGTCGAAACAAGATGGCGTGGAGTGCAGTGAGCTAGGTGGATTGACCAGGTGCGCCAGGAGCTGGAGAGCGTGGGTCGCAGTCGAGGATGTAGAAAGGCGGCCATGAATCCAGTGAATTGGTGAAGTATTGTTGGCGAGGTTTCATCAAGTTAATTGATGTAGAACCAAATAAATAAATAAAATGACGTCACAATTTTGGAGCTACTGCTCGCCATAGTTATATATAATACTGATTTTTATTGATGTTTATATATTTTACAGAACTTTTTAGTAGTCTGATCTTCCTGGTATGCAACATAGGACTTAAAGTTTCATGTAAAATTTAGTTTGGATTAAATTGCATGATTAAGTTTTGAATAAATCGAATTTTTCAACTTGCTTCGTTTCTATTTTATGACGAGAAATACTTCTCTGAAGCATCAACAAATATTTTTTGAGTATGGAAAGTATTAAAGAAATTGTTGATAAGTATTATTTAACACTGTGGATTCTGTGACAAATTAAGCAACTAAAATTGTTATGTAATGAATTTAACATCTCTAAAACGGGGCGAAATATGTTGTTTTTCAGTATTCAACAATTCCAAACAAGTTATTGCAGGTATTTTGGTACTCGTGGGCCGTACGTTGGGCAGATCTGCTCTATGCTCCACCGAAGCTCTGTGATGAGTTGACGACTATCGGGATGTGGACTTTACGAGACGGTCGGGGAAGCGGTCGCACCAACCAACAACAACCAGGACGACTCTTCCGTTCCGTTTCGTTCCGCAAGCTGATCGAGATTGATGGCGATGCGTCATTCCTTGAGAAAATGAGCTCGGGCGGCCACCCGAAGTATGCGTGCACATCACACCGAAGAAGGAGGCCCCGATAAAGTGCGGTAACAGCGTAGAGGAGAATTACACATGTTTCATTAGCTGTGGTGGCGGCAGGCGGTTATCTTATTTCTGTGGGTTCGAATCCCGCTGGACGAGGATTTTTTCGTAAAGGAAATTTTCTCGATTTCCCAAGGCATAGAGTATATTAATGCTAATGGATTTTTTCGTAAAGGAAATTTTCTCGATTTCCCAAGGCATAGAGTATATTAATGCTTGCCTCACGATGTCGAAATGGTCAATTGACAAAAAAAGCTCCCAGTTAATAACTGTGGAAATGGTTATAAAAACTCATAAAAAGTTGTGAAGCAGGATCTGTCCCTGTAGGGACGTAACGCCACAAAAATATGGTAATCTGGGCTGCGAAGAGCTGTCTTTTTGGGATATTCTAATGGAAAGTAATAATTTCACACGTTGAACAGCTAATGATCTACTAACTAAGAAGTTTAGAAGCTATGTTCTGATCGGACCCGTTTCACTTAATTCCGTAATTATCAAATCTGTCTTGCGACATACAATTTGTAATAGTTTTTCATCTATTTGGTACTATTGTTTACCTCTATTAGAGCATTTCCAGCTCTAAACCGCTTGAATTGTTGTCTAGTTCTCTAGATTTGTGCTCTTGGAAATTTAAGGTTTGGCTTCGATGCATCTTTACCACAACATTCCTGAGCACCGGTAGCTCTAACTGAATGACTAAATCTGGCAGTGCTCCCGCTTGAGCTAATTTATGTCGGAACCATGATGATACGTTCCACACTCTGACTACGAATCACAACAAGGTTCTCGCGCCCTTTAGCTTCCCCAAGATCGACTTGTACCTGCGCCGTAGCATTCCACGACGGAATGTAGCAGGAGGAAGCGTTGATGAAGACATAAATTTTGGCAAATTACCACACCACCTAATGGCGTGTACGGCCGTCGATTCGTCTTTAAGATTTGGTTGATTTAGATCGTCGAGCTCCCAGCCGTCTTCTTCGCCCGGGGCAGTCAGAGGCAGTGGCACCTGAGAGAATATACAACACACATCTGGCCCCGCATGCGTAGGTGTCCACTACTAGATACGTATACTCTGTATTTGCTCAGCAGCTCAATCCAAGCCCGGCGTAGTCTACAGAAGAGTGTGTCATTCGGATATGGGAGGGTTCAAAAACGACGTTCATCGTTTTTCGGGTTTTGTAGACCTTCCCTTCCTCACTCTGTCATGCTTTTTCCTCCAATACATAATACATGTAGAATCCCTCCACCTCTCCAAAAAGGTTGGTCGTCATTTTTAAATGCTCCCCATGTGCGCTACCATTGCCAGCGCTTCGCTTCGTCACGGAGTCAATTAATTTTCTCACGAGGATTCACGTTTGTTTACACATACCGGGCAGCTTTCCCGTCCACGCGGAAAGTGGGGGCCAATAGTTTACGATTGACCACGCTGCGAACAGGTGAGCATTTTATTGTCAGCTGATTTAGCACCCATTTGGCACAGGGGAATATTTTGGAATTTCGTCTGCCATCTCGTCGATGCGAAAAAAATGGGGAGAATTTCGGACCACGCCGTTTACAGGAAGTGTTTGTTGACAAATCGGGGCGATTTGTTGGCTGAATTGGGCAATCAGCTGAGGGGAACACCTTTGTTTTCATTTGGGGTGGGATTTCGCCATAATTTTGTTGGAGGCAATGTGAACTTCGTAGCGTGAGGCACATGTTGCGCAATATTGGTCTACGATCGATGAAATTAAGCACACATTCAGAATGATTTGTACAATTATTGTTGAAGTCATTAGAGTAGTGTTGAAATCGATAATTATCATTTAGCGACTGAAGGGTGCAGCAGGCAATAAAAGCATTGAAGCCATTAGATAGGCCTCAATAGTTATGATGTCTGCTGATTGTTTATTGCGACTCCACCGGAGTTCAATTGATGTTTGATTTTCTTATCTCATTTTACAGCTCGAGTAAATTGATCCCTTACGTTTGGTTGTTGGTATAATTGTCGTATAATGCAAGGACCAGAGTGATCACAACCGGCCTCATTACATAACATGAACGGCATGGTACAACAATAAATAGACCCTAGAACGAATCTATCATTACTTTTACACATAGTGTTCAATGAGCACTTCCACTGTTATTAACTGAGAGCTTTTATTGCCAAAGTTGCTAATTTTCGCATTCGTACATCGTGTAGCAGGTACGATAATACTGTATGTCCAGGGAAGTCAAGGAAATTTCAATTACGAAAAAATTCTGGACTGACCGGGAATCTAACCCAGACACCTACAGCATGGCTTTGCTTTGTAGCCGCGGACTCTAACCACTCGGCTTAGGCAGCGCACACTTACTACGTAATTCTATGATTCAGCGGTTTTCAGATCGTGCTCCTTGGCACTTGGTGCTCCGCAGAGCATTGGCAGGTGCTCCGCGAGCGTTTTAAAATGTATTTATGCCTTGAAACATCTCTACTTTTTATTTTAAACGAAAAAAAAAAAGACAAAACAATCGATCCAGCTGAACATTTTTTTGATGAGTAACTTGTTGTTTCCAAGTGAATCAAATGATCGAATTTGTATATAAGAACGCTGTAGATTCTGCTCCGGAATATTTGTATGTAGTTTTTTTTATTCATTTTCACCTTATCAAGTTTATGATGTTATGGTGGATGACGAAACACAGTTTACACGGTGCCAAAATATTGACATTATCGAACTTTCATACACTTTGGATACTTTCAAAGAATATTTTGAAACTTTCAGGATGGGAAGGTATTGTCTGGATACCTATTCTCATCGACAAAAATCTTAGGTACAGTAAAACTGGGAGACATAAATCGGAATAACCTTCCTCGCCAAAATTTCGAATCAAAATGCTTCTTCGACAATTTTTCAATGTATGAATGAAGCTTCTCTTTTCTATATTAACCCCTCTACCGGCAGCTTCATTTTTTACCGCTAACAAAATATTCAAATCGCGATAACTTTTTTGTTTCTCGATATTCATGCACCATTTTTCACAACATCTCAAAAAACTCTTCTAGTTCAGTATTCTTGGAGAAATCTAAAAATTACGATATGGGGTTTTTTAGAGTTTTCAAGATCTTCATTTGTCCAGCGTGGTACCAGAAACATAAATGCTCATTACTCAAAGACGGCTGCACCAAATTGCTTCATTTTTTCACAACATACTCGCATTAATATATAATTCCGTGGAGTGAATATCCAAATACGATAAAAAATTTGTAGCCTGAGATATTTACGTGGGTTATTGCTACGCGTCGGTCCCCCAAGGAATTTTGGAATATCTCCGGATCCAGATGATCAATTATCAATATCGACACATATATTTAAACTAGAAGAGTTTTTGAGGGCTTGCGAAAAAATGGTGCAAAAATATCGAGAAACAAAAAAGTTATCGCGATTTGTATTTTTTTTAGCGATGAAAAATGAAGCTGACGGTAGAGTTAACCCCTCTACTTAATATGTGCATAAAAGTTAAAAGTTTTGGCTAAAAATAAGTCTCGTTCATGGTTGGTAAATGGCTGGGCATGGCGTACCATTGGTACCTCGCGTACCTGAAGGAATAAAATAGACCCCTTTGTGCGGTCCTTAGCCTCTTGCCCAGCAACTCCTATCCCTACCTCCTCGCGGTACTGGCCGGGGTACGAGTAACCTTAGGGAAGATCGGGTAACCAACCCCCGGTGGGAACTTTGGTCGTATGCTGACAGGGAAGGGGGGGGTTTGCTTTTGCTTTTGCTTCTGCAAACCTTGAGCGTCTGTACTCCATGTTAGGAGCGGCTCACAACAGCGTCTGTTCCCCATGTCAGGGGCGGCTGATCATCGTCCGAGTGCCAGAGAAGGACTCTAAGCTAAACTGCGCACTATGGTCCTCCGAACATTTAGGGGGAATGGTCCTCCGGAAATCTAGGGGGTTGGTGTCAGGTCCTGCAAGCCAGCCGTAAAAAAATCAAGCAACGAATAATCAACGAGAGAATACGAACCGGGACAATCGGCGAAGACCACAGCGACGTAAAGGGACTAGCGATTGGAAGCTCGGTACGTGGAACTGTAAATCTCTCAACTTCATCGGAAGCACACGCATACTCGCCGACGTGCTGAAGGACCGTGGATTCGGCATCGTAGCGTTGCAGGAAGTGTGTTGGAAGGGATCAATGGTGCGAACGTTTAGAGGTAACCATACCATCTACCAGAGCTGCGGCAGTACACATGAGCTGGGAACAGCTTTTATAGTGATGGGTGATATGCAGAGGCGTGTGATCGGGTGGTGGCCGATCAATGAGAGAATGTGCAAGTTGAGGATCAAAGGCCGGTTCTTCAACTTCAGCATAATAAACGTGCACAGCCCTCACTCCGGAAGCACTGATGATGATAAAGACGCTTTTTACGCGCAGCTTGAACGCGAGTACGACAGTTGCCCAAGCCACGACATGAAAATCATCATAGGAGATCTAAACGCTCAGGTTGGCCAGGAGGAGGAATTCAGACCGACGATTGGAAAGTTCAGCGCCCACCGGCTGACGAACGAAAACGGCCTACGACTAATTGATTTTGCCGCCTCCAAGAATATGGCCATTCGTAGCACCTACTTCCAGCACAGCCTTCCGTACCGATACACCTGGAGATCACCACAGCAGACAGAATCGCAAATCGACCACGTTCTGATTGATGGTCGGCACTTCTCCGACATAATCGACGTCAGGACCTATCGTGGCGCTAACATCGACTCTGACCACTATCTGGTGATGGTCAAACTGCGCCCAAAACTCTCCGTCGTTAACAACGTACGGTACCGACGGCCGCCCCGGTATGACCTAGAGCGGCTCAAGCAACCGGATGTCGCAGCGGCATACGCGCAGCAACTCGAGGCTGCATTACCGGAAGAGGGTGAGCTGGACGAAGCCCCTCTTGAGGACTGCTTGAGAACAGTGAAAGCAGCCATCAACGATGCAGCTGAGAGCAACGTCGGGTACGTGGGACGGAGTCGACGGAACGATTGGTTCGACGAGGAGTGCCAGGAGGTTTTGAAGGAGAAGAATGCAGCGCGGGCGGTCATGCTGCAGCAAGGGACCCGGCAGAACGTGGAACGCTATAAACAGAAACGGCAACAGCAGACCCGCCTCTTTCGGGAGAAAAAACGCCGCCTGGAGGAGACGGAGTGCGAGGAGATGGAACAGCTGTGCCGGTCTCAGGAAACGCGTAGGTTCTATCAGAAGCTCAACGCATCCCGCAACGGCTTCGTGCCGCGAGCCGAGATGTGCAGGGATAAGGATGGGAGCATTCTGACGGACGAGCGTGAGGTGATCGAAAGGTGGAAGCAGCACTTCGACGAGCACCTGAATGGTGCTGAGAGCACAGGCAATGAAGGACGGGACAACGGAGGAAATGCCTTCGTCAGTACTGCGGAAGATGGAAACCAACCAGCCCCCACTTTGAGGGAGGTTAAAGATGCCATTCACCAGCTCAAGAACAATAAAGCTGCTGGTAAGGATGGTATCGGAGCTGAACTCATAAAGATGGGTCCGGAAAGGCTGGCCATTTGTCTGCACCGGCTGATAGGCACAATCTGGGAAACAGAACAGCTACCGGAGGAGTGGAAGGAAGGGGTAATCTGCCCCATCTACAAGAAAGGCGACAAGTTAGACTGTGAGAACTTTCGAGCGATCACCATTCTAAATGTGGCCTACAAAGTATTATCCCAGATCATCTTCCGTCGTTTGTCACCCGTAGTAAACGAGTTCGTGGGAAGTTATCAAGCCGGCTTCGTTGACGGCCGATCGACAACGGACCAGATCTTTACTGTACGGCAAATCCTCCAAAAATGTCGTGAATACCAGGTCCCAACGCATCACCTTTTCATCGATCTCAAGGCGGCATACGACAGTATCGACCGCGTAGAGCTATGGAAAATCATGGACGAGAACAGCTTTCCCGGGAAGCTCACGAGACTGATAAGAGCGACGATGGAAGGTGTGCAAAATTGTGTGAAGGTTTCAGGCGAACACTCCAGTTCGTTTGGATCCCACCGGGGACTACGACAAGGTGATGGACTTTCGTGCCTGTTGTTCAATATTGCGCTAGAAGGTGTTATGCGGAGAGCCGGGCTTAACAGCCGGGGTACGATTTTTACGAGATCCAGTCAATTTGTTTGCTTCGCGGATGATATGGACATCGTCGGCCGAACATTTGAAAAGGTGGCAGACCTGTACACCCGCCTGAAACGCGAGGCAGCAAAAGTTGGACTGGTGGTGAATGCGGCCAAGACAAAGTACATGCTAGCTGGTGGGGCCGAGCGCGACAGGGCTCGCCTAGGTAGCAGTGTTACGATAGACGGGGATACGTTCGAGGTGGTCGACGAGTTCGTCTACCTTGGATCCTTGCTGACGGCTGACAATAACGTTAGCCGTGAAATACGGAGGCGCATCATCAGTGGAAGTCGGGCCTACTATGGCCTCCAGAAGAAGCTGCGGTCAAAAAAGATTCACGCCCGCACCAAATGTACCATGTACAAAACGCTCATAAGGCCGGTAGTCCTCTACGGGCATGAAACGTGGACGATGCTCGAGGAGGACCTGCAAGCACTGCAAGGAGTCTTCGAACGTCGGGTGCTTAGGACGATCTTCGGCGGTGTGCAGGAGAACGGTGTGTGGCGGCGAAGGATGAACCACGAGCTCGCCCAACTCTACGGCGAACCCAGTATCCAGAAGGTGGCCAAAGCTGGAAGGATACGATGGGCAGGGCATGTTGCAAGAATGCCGGACAGCAACCCTGCAAAGATGGTGTTCGCTTCGGATCCGGTTGGTACAAGAAGGCGTGGAGCGCAGCGAGCTAGGTGGGCGGATCAAGTGCGTATCGATTTGGCGAGCGTGGGGCAGAACCGAGGATGGAGAGATGCGGCCACGAATCGAGTATTGTGGCGTGAAATTGTTGATTCAGTGTTATCTGTGTAGATGTTAACTAAATAAATAATAATAATAAGTCTCGTTCATTTATAGTTTTTTCAACTTTCCGAAACAATTATTTCCTTGATTATGGATGAAACTGCCAAAAAATAATATTTCATTTGTGTTCTGCAAATGATTGATATAAGCGAGAAAGTGCTGTTTCACTCACACCCGTTTCGCTGAAGACGATTCAGTTGTCGTTATTTGCATAAGCATGTTCAATTCATAAAAAATTACGAATTATCATAAATAATTGCCTATCTTCTGAGCATTTTTACGAAATTTTGACACCGTAATACAAAATTAGGCAAATTTTGCGAGTTTTATCAAGATTATGAATGTTTCGGTAAGTGCTGAACTTGTGATTATTCAATTCAAACACATTAATAAAGGCTTGCCATATATTTTGCTGCAGGTTGTTTTAGTTCGAATATTAAAAACAAAAGTCGTAAAATTTTCTAATAAAAGCAATTCTTTCGTTTCCAGGTAACGAGCTTTGAAATTTTTTAAGAAAACCTAAATATAGTTTCAAACAGACTTAACATTTAGAATAAATTCAATTAAAATCCATCACCTAATTCACACACGCAACAAGCCCTGATGGCGCTAGTGTGAATCGTAAAAGACGAAAAACGATGCACACGCCTCTGGGGGTGAGGTTTGTTACAATGTGAATTTAAAATGATCATTCAACGATCATTGGAAATTTCGTCAGTGTTACGTCTGTTTGTCTGTGCTTCAATATTTTCATAGAAATTATATGGTCCATTTGAGCTTGTAAAAAAATCAGGATTTCAAACGAAGTGGCGATGAAGAACAGGTTCTCCACGCAATAATTTTATTTCATAAAGTGCTCCACGAGTCAAAAAGGCTGAAAGTTGTAAAACCATCACGTAAAAAGGTTGTAGGATTTATTGAAAAAAGGTTCGGTACGTTTGTAAATTGGATGAACTGATTTAAACCTTTCGGACGGATGAATTTCCATATTTATAATCAAATTTATCTTGCCAAGTACTAACGCTCCAGAACAATAAAGATGGGATTCGGAAAAACGGCAACTCTTTGTTTTGGGTGTAACTTTTTATCGCGTGGGTAAAAATTAATTAAATTTTAGGTAATACTACTTTAAAGAGTTTTTTTTATGTGTGCAACATTTTATCGCGATCTGTCAAGTAGTTTTCAAGGTGCATTTGAAACAGGCTCCATCCCATTACCCCGAACGCCATTACCCCGAATGCCACTAACCCGATTAGGTCACTACCCCGAAAGACATTACCCCGAATGAGCCATTACCTCGAATAGTTCAGAATTGTATTTTTTTGTGGGCAATAAAATTGGACTGAGCATGATTTGTATGTTTGCATCTCTAATGTAAGCTAGCAAGCAATGGTGTGGAAAATCGGACCTAAAATTTTTGTTAATTGTTTTTTTTTTTTCGAAATATTCTGTAGGTGGATATTACCCGACTATTATCTTTATCGGAGATTTTACTTTCTTTTGGCCGATCTATCAATTCTTTTGTCGTGCTTACTGTCATTATTGTTATTATCTTTATTAACGAGACTTCCTGCCTGAGATTAATTTATCTTGGTGCATATTGGCATCATAGCTGCAAGTATTTCATCAGAGATATTCCCTTCTTTCCAAAATAGGCTGTTCTTGTGAGTTACTGTTACAAAAGTTAGCCACTGATATTTTCTTATACTGTTAATTTTAATGGAAAAACAGACTACTTTTAATTAGTTATACTGTTATAAGGATTATTGATTAAGAGATAAAGCGGAACTTTTATCTCCAATGATACTTAAGGGGCTGTAATTACGATCAGAATATTTAATTTCTTTTGAATATAAAGTTTTTTTTTTCTCTGTTCGGATGCGCCACTGCGACCAGTATTTAGATCTATTGTGGCATTACCCGTATCCTTAGTGTATAGTACATGTCGCATTACTCCATTTCCATTGATAGGTAATGAAGCATCGATTTCTGTTTTTGTTTTGATTCCTCAGATATTGATACAAATCGACTATGATGAAAAGGTCCCGCTATTTACACCCTTCATAGAAATTTACATCTCAGCGAAGGCGCGCCCCTTAGCAAACATAATCGATTAAATTTCTGAGAAATCAAATTGGTACTACTGATATTTGACCATGCAACGGAACTCTAGTCCCATCCTTGTTTCGCTTTTAGTTTAGTCTCAGAAAAATACTAGAAAAAAAGGGGCTTTATGCTAGCAGCAAAACCGAATCAAGCTAGAAAATTTGTTTAGTAATCAGAATTCACGTGAGTCCTTGAATTACCAGTACTTACAGTCCTTGTTGAGTTAATACTCATGATTGTTATCCTGGCTTCAAGTGTAGTCTCGGGACTGATCAACTCCGAGTCGTTAATCATCTGATAGGGAAAATAGACTAATTTTCAGAAACTGTTACCAGTAACAAGGACTTTATACCGCGAATCCTTGAGTTACCAGAACATATTACCCTAGCCCGAAAACAAAATGAGACTAAGGTTCAAATTGGTAGAACTTACCCCGTAACGCACCACGAAAAGGTGATCTACCCGCGTTACGGGTGAAGTTATTTTCGTTATATATATTTTCAGATCTAATATACAGCTGCTCAACAGCTGTTATCGGAATTCAGCTAAAGGATTTAATTTCTTCTTCGAAATTCAGCAAATGAATTCAAAATACCAAAGCATTTTTTTTTGTCGTAACGGTGATGAAATTTTGTGATCATATTTTGGTGTCGATGCAGGCACAATTTACCCAGCCTTCTATACTACAGCCCAGAAATCTTGGTCAAATTGGTCATACAAACGGTCCAGATGGCGACCATTCATTGTCGTCGCTGCAAATAAAATATGAGCTAGTAAATAGTTGTGTAAAAAAATACTGTTTTTGGGAATTTCATAGTTTTTAATTTCATAAGAAATTTTCCCTTCTTTTCGATATATGCTGTTCTTTGAAACATATTCAAATCATAATGACATAATTTGTCGTGTAAATTTTTCAACATACGCTGAAGACTCGGATGATCTTACTGTGCATTTAGGGCTATGCCTAGTTGGGTTCCATTCGAATATTATCCTATTGATTGAAATTCCACATCACAATACTCCACAATTATTTGTCTTAAAACTATTTTCGGAGTAATGGCGTTCGGGGTTGTGGCGTTCGGGGTAATGACCCATTCGGGGTAATGGCGTTCGAGGTAGTGGCGTTCGGGTTAACGGCATTCGGGGTATTGGCGTTCTGGGTAGTGTCATAGAGTCTCAAAACAAGAAGAGCCATACCAGCAAATCCTGGGCGCGGTGATCGATCATGGTCAGTTGGATCGGCAGATGGATCGGCAAAAGGCTTGGAATCTACCAATCCACCGTGTCCCGCGTTGTGAAGATGTTCCAGGAGACGAAGACCATCGAGCGGCGCGCTGGAAGCGGCCGAAATTCGAAAACGGAATACCCAGAAATGGCGCTTAAGCATACTTTAAGAATAACCCGAACCTTTCCATTCGAGACGTGGCCAAAAAGGTCAATTAGTCGAAATGGTTCGTCCAGCGAACCATGAAGCGGGCTGGGCTACGTGTTTGTAAGGTCAGGAAGGCGCCAAATAACACTGACAAGCAAAACACGGTGGCCAAATTGCGTGCGTGGATGCTGTACCGTGAGTGGCTGGTCGAGCCAGGCCGGTACGTCCCGCATGGAGGTTCCAGAAAAGATCCGGAAGACAAAGATGGACAAATTCGCGAAGAGGTACCTGTTGTGGCAGGCGATCTGCGAGTGCGGACGGTACAGCAAGCCGTCCCACTTTCATGTTCTGAAGTATGTAGTGTTTTAGTCATAACACAACTGAATTCAGTTATGTAATAAGTATTACACTACGCTTTTTCGGGGGAGGGACGTTTCGCATAATTTTCTGGGTGAACGTTTCGCATAATGAACGTTTGGCATAAAGAGAATTATATGCCTTCTTTAAAATGCTACCTGTTCTTACATGAAACTGCTTTATGCGAAACGTCCATATGCGAAACGTCCTTATGCGAATCGTCCTTATGCGAAACGTCTTTATGCGAAATGGGTCACCCCCAGCTTTTTCATCACGCAACTTTTATGAGTCGCGTAATGAAACACACAACAATTTTCAAAATAATGGTGAATGCATTCCGATATGATTCATCATAATTAATTATGGTTGATTAGGAAACTCAAAACAATTGCGTAATAAAAAAGTGTTGCACAAAAGTCATTACGCAACTGATTGCAGTTGCGTAATGACTATTACGGTACTCGATAATTCGGTTCAGGAAAGTATGCCGCTTCAAGACAGATTTGCGATATGTACAACAGAATGTACAACAATATGTAAAACAGCTTATTACGATTAGAAACTGCAATAGTAGTTTACGGAACAAGTTACAGAATGATGATTTTTACAGCTTGCCGAGTAGGATAATTACGATGAGTGCTGAAAAAATCGAGTTCTGCAACGAGTTACGTACAACATTTTTTGCAATTTCGTAGAAGACCAGTTGAGGGTATCAGAAATTATATCGGAATGCATTCTCCATCATTTTAAAATTTCTGAAAAATTGTTGTGTAATGATTCATTACACAACTCTAAACAGTTGCGTTATGGGAAAGCGTTGCGTAATGAATCATTACAGCACTGGTTTCAGTAACGTAATGACTATTCCCGCATTGCATACTTCAGTGCAGGAAAGTATGCCGTTTCATGACAGATTGGCGTGATGAAAAACAGCCTATTACGATGAGAAATTTCAAAAAAATATTGTACACAACTTGTCGCAGAACAGAACTTTTACAGCACTCGTCGTTATTATTCCTGTACAATATGTGCTGTATGTAACGTGTTGCGTTAACTACTATTTGCCATTTTCATTGTAATATTCTGCTGTTATTTATTTTGATTTGTCACGAAACGACCTACTTTCCTGAATTATGTAAGAATTATTACGAAACGCTTGTTCATTACACAACAATGTTCAGAAATTGCAATAGTAGTTTACGGAACAAGTTGCATAATGATGATTTTTACAGCACAAGTCGTACATTTATCCTACGAGGCTTGCCGAGTAGGATAATTACGACGAGTGCTGTAAAGATCGAGTTCTGCAACGAGTTACGTACAACATTTTTTGCAATTTCGTAGAAGACCACTTGAAGGTATCAGAAATAATATCGGAATGCATTCACCATCATTTTACAATTTCTGAAAAATGGTTTTGTAATGATTCATAACGCAACTCAAAACAGTTGCGCAATGAGAAAGCGTTGCGTAATGCATCATTACAGCACTGGTTTCAGTTGCGTAATGACTATTCCCGCACTGCATACTTCAGTGCAGGAAAGTAGGCCGTTTCATGACAGATTGACGTGATGAAAAACAGCCTATTACGATGATAAATTGCAAAAAATAATGTTAAATGCATCTCGATATGATTTTACGAAATGTTCGACTCGTACTGTAAAAATAATCATTCTGCAACTTGTTGCGTAAACTATTATTATTAGCTACACCTACGTCAGAAATTTAGTTATGTGTGTTGGACATTTCCTCCATAAAATTACTTTCATATTTCAACCTTTCCAGAAGTGTACAAATGACAAGAACACCCCATCGGTTCGGCATTGTCAAACTGACAAACAACGCTTTTTATTCAACAGCGCTCTTAAGTGTCTGGGAGTTTGGGGAGCAGAACTGTGTTTGTCAACCGCCAACATCGTTCCATATATCTGACCTGGACGCTCTTGCCCGAGCGGGACTGTATAAATTTGCAGAAGGACAACACAAAACGTACAGCTTTGCAAATCGAGATCGAGGGTAACGTCAAAGAAATGTGCAAAATATGTTCGAATAATATCAAATCGAACTTTGGCCGGTCGGCCTTTTGGTTGCCGAAAAATTGATATCAAATATTATTCTGTGAAAGGTTGTTGACGAGGATCAATATTTATTTCTGTCTGCTTGACCTTTCTAAAGCTGTCCAAGCAATGCACCTCTCAGCACCCGAGCGACATGATATTGAACTCAACTCAATGTTTGATTAGTTTCTGCTACTTTAGTGCTTCTTGTATCTAATGCAACAATAACCTATAACATCCAAAATCTAAACCTAATCTTCCTTTTCTGTTTACTTTTCAGGTATGTATTGCTACGACATCGCATCAACCTCTTGCATTTATATATCATCAGCATCTCGCGGAACAGAACCTATTTAGTCGAGATGTAGTCATTCGGATGCACAACACGTAGTGGAATTAATCGAACACGTTGCCATCGAATCGCATACACATCCACAGCGTTGAAAACAAACTATGCAAACATCATAGCCCCATGCTGACAAAACGATAATGACGAAGCCGACGACGACGTCGACGACTACGACAGCAATGTCTACGCTGCTGCATCGATACGGCTATTTAAACACTGCCGTCACCTAAATGACGATGATCCCCGCCTGGTGGCATAGTGACTTGATGCACACACCCGTCGGTTTGTGAGTTTAGAGAACAACGAAAATCTCCGCGCACCATTTGTCCCGGGGACCGGACAGGAGTTTTGAATTTCATTTAATTTTATTTCACATCATCGCAATGTCAGTGGTGCACGGGAGCAGTGATTCTCAAATGACGTCACACGGTGCATCAGAACGGCTGCGTTAAATTTGATTGGTCGTTCTCAATTCAGAGAATTCCATTCAGCAAGACCAATCGGAGGGTCGTAGGTTCGAATCACGCTGGTCGAGGATTTTTTTGAGTTGGAGATTTTCTCGACTTCCTAACCCATAGAATATCTACGTGCTTGTCACATGATATAGAAATGCAAGAATGGTCAATTGCCATAGAAAGCTTCTGAGAAGTACTCATATGAAGAATGCAAAGCTCAGAAGCAGGCTCTGTCCCACTTGATACGTAACGCCATTAAATAATCAAATGTGAAACGGAACATTTCTACAGACGACATCATAATCATCGCTATTTGGCCATCTCTGCCCGCAGTAAAACCGAAATCAGTACGCTGAAAGACGAGACACTTCAATCGCACTTTTAGAATCCAATTAAAGCGTGCGACTTGCTCTCAACGATCTTGAGAGCATTTCCTCGCTGAAGAACACCAACCAATTCCTGATTTCAGTTCGTCACGCCAAGGCTCCTCGTCCTAGTTGGTTGGATGTTTTCATCAAATTGACACTACTCTCACTCTAGAGGTCGGGTTGGCCATCGCCGTCGGAAGAAGATTGGCCTTCACCCATCACACCGCATTACGGTTGTTTGGATGCCTTGGTGATGATGATGCGTCGTAAGTCCAAAACTGCTCGCATCGAGACAGACCCAGTCAGCTGCCATTTGGTACCACCATTTGCTCCGTGGAAGCGCGGTCGTAAATCAACGGCTGACGGTTTTTGATGCGTTGTGCGTCGTTCGCGTTTTGTAACACTACGGACGCCTGTGGCTGGCGATTGAGGAGCTATAATGTAAGTCTTCCCGAGAGTCCCATTGTGTCTGATGCGGTCGATCTAAGAGCGAAATGAGACGAAAAGCTTTCTTTAGGTGAAACCGGAATGGGTGGGATACAGAAAATAGAATGTGATCTGCACGATTAAATTTGTTTTTGATGGAGAGTGCCATGGGTTATCCAAACATGAGGAACATGAGGTCTTCCGCTCAACTATTTCAGCAAAGTTGTTTGTTAGATTATGCGCTGTATGTTTGGTTTGTTGGTATTCTACCATCAGGAGCATTGAACATTTCAAACTTCGGCATCTCAGCATATCAAAAATATCTTCATTCTACAAGATTGTCCATTCCGGGACAATAAACCCGGGATTCGATAAATCCTGGGATTCCTTGAATAAACTTAAGATTGAATAAAAACCACAAAAATTGCTCTTCGATTCAAGTGAAGAGACAAAGAGTGCCGCCAATCGTGGTCAGTTGTACCGAATTTGGAGTATTTAGGCAGGAGAGCTTGAACTCCATTAGGGGAATCAAGGTCTCCTTCCAAATCGCAAAGAAAGGAGACTGCCGCGTTTTGCCGGAAACTCTTAAAGATCGCGAACTTCTTTTCAAACATCTTGGAGAGACGAAGCACATTTTTTTTACTTATGACGACAAAACTGAACGTTTGTTCAAAGTCGTCTTGTAAGACCTCTCAAGTGACTAAAAGTGGCCTAAAGAGATCAAAAATAAAATAATTGATGTACTTGGATTTTAACCAGTCCAAGTAATCATTTAAAAAAAAATCCAATCTGGCAGTCGTCGAAAAAAGATTTTAAGAGAAAGGGTTCTAAATAATATTGAAGCTTTAGAAAAAGCATGTCTTATGTTCGATGTCAACATTTCCAGAAACCTAGAGGAAATATCCAGAACTCAACTTAGTGCAGTCGATACCAAAAATGGAGTCATATGATACCATATGGTACAAAACATTATCGCATGGATGCTAAATGCATGACTAGCGGAGGTTTTTCTCACGCTAAGGACGTCTGTCATGTGAATCTTCCCAAATCGTTTGTATGCGCAAATTGCGGAGGAAACCATAAGTCTTTTACAAATAAAAAAATGTAATTCAAAATTGAACTAACTCGGGCTACCAGAAGCTGAGATATTAAGTCCCTGTGCATTTTGTATGTTAAAAAAAATGATTACTATCCTTTCTCGCTGACTGTACCTATCTATTGATCGCAAAAAAAAAAAACTGTTGCTAACTCATAACTAATGAAAATTCATTTGGCACTGATATGTGGTTAGAGGCAGTACCTCTCAAGAAGTTGAACTTGCGGTAGACCTCAGGAAACATCTCATGCTTGAAGCAAGTTATTGAATTAATTTTACACGCCGAGTGGGTATGTGATATTAATATAAATCCAAACCTAGCCCCATTATCATCAGTACGTAATTTGTTGATACGTTCAACAATCAGAAACGGAATTTCGATCCGCAAACGCGCACGCACAGAGAAAACTTTTGCACCACGTGTTCTTCGTGAGCCTTTGCTCCGCGCGAATAGCCGTATTTTTTCCGTCCGCCACTACTTCACGGACTCGTTGTTTTTAATTAGATTGATTAAAGCCGGGAGTATTAAATTTAGCAGGCTCACACACAACAGTCAGTCAGTCGTCTCCCGTTTCGTCGTCGTCGTTACACGAATCGGGCCAAAGGGGGGGAGAGTGGGGCTAGGACACGCACGCACACGGGGCACGAAATTGTTAGGCCGGCTTTGCATTGGTGCACAGCCTTGCAAAAAAGGAAAGTGTATCAGCAATAGGGCGGTTCAAATTACGGTTATTAAGGCAACGGTATGGGGACTCTACTTCCCCTTCTTGAGTTCGATTGGGTTCCTCTCCCAATGGCTCTTGAAACAGTACATTGTACTTGAAAATTTTACTGGCAACACTTGCTTTCATTCGTTTAGTTCAGCGCATTTCCCTTTTTTAGATTATTGTCAGTCATGGTTTCTTGCTCAATTTCACCGTTGCTATTGGAAGATGAGACCGCATGAAATGATCCTTAATATATAAGTAAAACGAAGCGCGTCACCCCCACTCGGCGGTTCAGGCGGTTCTCGTTTTCGGAAATCACTTTGGGTTCGAGGTTTTTTCCCAGAAGCTATAGATTTGCCCATCACCGCTGCCACAACACTCAACCAGCATCGAGTAGGCTTCCAGGTCTCATGAAACTTTTTTTTCGTCTAATGCGATTAGTGGCGCGTGGGACTTGTTAAGAAATTCGGCAAATGTTTTGCCCATTTACTTCGCGTTCGGAGTAACGCTTAGGCGTAGAGTTCTTTTTGGTGAAAAATGTTTTCCTATTTTTAATTTCCTTTTAAAACTCGAGGATTAGTTTGTTTAAGGATCGTTTACAATGTGCTCGTGGCATTTTGAAACTCTAAACTTAAACGGTAACAGTGGTTTAGAACAATAGCAATGCACTATCCTTCAAACAAAGGTCATCATAACTAGCAATATCCATTCCATCCCACGCGAAAGCTTATCTGGGCGGCTATTGTGTTCCCACAGTGGCAGATTCAGTAATTCCAGGGCTGGTAGCGGGTTTCTTTAAAATACTTGATCACTTTTCAATGCAAGCCTCTAAAAAGTTTTTTTTTCAATTAAAGGTCTTTAAATCTTTTTTCTACTTATAATTATATTTAAAGTTCTGTAGTGAAATTCTATAGGTACTAGAAAAAAAACTTTCAGATATTTTAAGGTGACAATCTATGGATTCCTTAGGAATTTCTTCAAGATTGTTCGAGTATAAAACATCAGGAATTCTAATTTCTGGAATACTTTCAGGAACTTATCTAAGGATCCCTCCAGAAATACCTCTTGAGATTTATTCACCAATTGCCTCAAGAATTCGTTCATAAATTCCTCCAGCTATTTATCAAAGGATGCTTAGAGGGATATCTCTAGAATTTAATCTAGGAAAATCTTTAGCAGTGCGTGGTAGAACTTCAGTTACTTCCACAAAGGTTACTCTAAAATATTCCCAGGGGTTATTCCAGGATGATCGGCAGTTAATTTTCCACCCATTTTTCAGTTGATACTCTACAACAGGGGTTTTCAGACTTTTTGTCTCGCGGAGCACTATTTTGAAAGTACATGAACTACAAGCGACTCACAACTTCGTTGACACCGTAAGATGTTGTGTGAAGATTATCATAATCCTGTGAAGAATATTTTAATATTCAATTAGAAATTTCTTGACTTGAAAAAAAACTTTGAACGAAAACACATTCTGACTGGAAATTTAACGTTTGATTTATAGAAATAGCAACTACACGTTTGATTATTTAGTATTACTGTATTCATATTCGGTTTGTCGAATGCCTTAACTAGAATAGCTAGTTTATTGTAAATGACCAATTAGTTAAATGGAACGAGACATGAAATATTTATTCTACTTTCATGACAATTGTCCTACGATTTCAATGTTTTGCATCTGAATTTGACTGTATATCATTCAAGCAGTCATTTTCCGGTACTGAGAACATTGTTTTCACATACACGGTGTGCCAGAAACCGTTATTAACAGAAAAAAATGTCCATGAATTTGGCACCTACCATTCGAAAGATATAGTATTCAAGCATCTTCTCCGTGAATTTGAAAATATTCTAACGAGGGAATCGAAACTTATCGTGATTTGAAAGTTTTGAACTATTTTGGAAGGGAAATTCACATGCTTATAAATATTTCCCCAACGTTGCATCATTATTAGCTTGTAAACCAGCCAAGTTATCACCAGCTTTGCATTAAGCATTCAAAACATGTGATATTCAAGCACCTTCTCTGTAAATTTGAAATCATTTCGTCAAGAAAATCTGAAGTTACAGTGATTTGTATTTTTATGATTATTTCTGTGAAGTTTAAATTAGGGCTGATTTACATGCCTTTGTTATGGAAGTGTACGTAAGTTGCAATTTAAAATGTCTATAGGACTGACCATCGGCATTCAAAAAATATAGTAGTCAATTATCTTCGGAGTTAGTTTGAAATTATTTTATCAACAAACAACATAACTAGAGTACTTTGAATTTTTGGAGTCATTAAGATTTTTTTTTTCAATCGTCTAATCGTGCGAACACTATCGCAACACGCATTTAATAATTTCGACACATATTAACTTAACAGATTTGCATTCAACTTATATCTTACATTGAAGAAATGCAGTGTTTCGTTAAATCATAAGCAAATGGGTTCGTTTTTGTGAATTTTGTTTCATTTCTGCGCGTTTTGCGGAGCAGTGTTTCGTTATGGCCCAAATAAGCATATTGGCGAACCTGAACAATTTGAAAGTGGCACCATGTTGCTCAGTCGAGGTTGGATTATCAACTAGTGAGATCGTTTTATGCTAGTGTTTTAAATAAGTTAAATATGATGGTGCACATTTTGTTCATGACAGCGAAAGGGATATGTTTTTATATGTGTTTGTTCAATTAATAGTTAGTAGGAGTTTATTGTAGAAATTAACCTTGTTTCATGTTTTGCAAAATATGTAAATGCAACAAGCCTTATATTTTGTTTAGTTTCTAGAATTATTGGATACTATAAGCGTCGACTTTTCATTTAGATACTGATAGATTACTTTTTGGATTGATGCTACATGATTTGCATCATGCGAAATCTTTGAATAGTTCGTCATCATAGGTATCGATTATACATTGATTCAGTCATGTTTTGTGCATATAAAAGGATTACTATTTATGTTATTTTATTCATTATGTTGATGACTTCATTATGCTTTAAGAGAGGTATAACAGGGTATAACCAGTGAAAATGATGTGATGATCTCTAGGACTATTGTAATTAAGCGTTTTGTTTACCAAAACGAATCTGTAATATAACCACTTCCAATTTTTCCAAACTCTCATTGACTTCTCGTGGAAGTGCAGAGGATTCCAACGGCTTCCTCAAAGATAGTATCACGTAAATACTTATTCCATAACCCCAATTGACATGTATTCGGCGCAGCAGGACGCGGTATTGCTTAGTACAAGGAATGAGAATTCCATTACTTACACACTGAGAGTGCTGCGACTAATCCTAAGTAACATCCGTTGGTTCCTTGTGCATGTATAGTTGCTCTTGTAATAACGGAGAAGCAACAGTAGGCGGTCAATCACGCTATTAAATCACATTGATCAACATATTGATAAGAATTTGTTGCAATTAGTAGTGGTAAAAACATTGAACGTGGTAATTCAATACTCAAAATTTACTTTATTATAGGTCCAAAACTTCAAAGTACTTTAGCAGTGTTGTCTCTAGATAAAGTATTCTCAGACTAGCTGTGAAAAGGCTTGAATAATCATCTTTTGAATGCCGAGTGTCAGTCATGTGGACATTTTTATTTGTAAATTCTGTGCACTAATATAAAAAAGCCATAAAAATGCTCTAATTCAGACTTCATAGATACAATGGTAAATACACAAATCACTGTAACTTCAGATTTTCTCGACGTTATGATTTCAAATTTACAGGGAAGATGCTTGGATATCACATGTTTTGAATGCTTAATGCAAAGTTGGTGATAACTTGACTTGTTTACAAGTTGATAATGATGCACCGCTGAGGAATATTTATAAGCATGTGAATATCCCATGCATAATAGCTTAAAACCTTCAAATCACTATAACTTTCGATTCCCTCGTTAGAATATTTTCAAATTCACGGAGAAGATGCTTGAATACTATATCTTTCGAATGCTAGGTGCCGAAATCATGGACATTTTTTTCTGTTAATAACGGTTTCTGGCACACCGTGCACATATGTTTTAGTTCGAATTGTTATAAAGTATCGTTTTAACTGCCGCCTAACATACATGTGAAAAAATAGCGATATTGAACAGCTAAGAAGCAGGTTTTGTCCCAATGTGGACGTAATGCCAACACTCAGAAGTATCATTTTGAGATTCAAAAATTTGGCGGCATAAAGCAGTTTCTTACCATCTGAGCGCTCAACATGTTGAGTTATGAGGCATCCATTGAAAAAAAAAAAACAATCAGATTCTTCCATTCTCATCTTAACTCAGCTGTTCAACTGATTGTTTATTTCAATCAATGGTTTTGGACCAGATCAATGGAAGAATGAATGCTATGGCAGAACTTGAAGATATCCCGAGTAATCATTCTAGTATCAAATATGCATTATAAAAGAAAATTCCTATTTAATTATCTGTTCTTATAACGAACTGAGCTGTTCCAGTAAGGACGTAACGCCAGAAAAATAAGAACAAGAAAAGTAAGCGATACGCTAGCCTTAAAATTCAACAATTGCTTACAAGGTAAAAAACTCATTCTACTACTTAAAATCAAAATAGCGTCAAAATCCAATATGGTCGCCAGATTTTTTCACTTAAATTAATACTCTTATTCTTCATTCGACTCGGAGGAAACACCAACGATTGAAACTTGTTGTTTTCATAGATTGAACTCGCCATATAAGTACGTCAAAATTGTAGAACATGATTTAGAAAACCGTTCATTTAATAGAGTAAATACCATTGCTCATACTTTTTGTAGCCTATCTTACTCACTTTTTTTCTCAGCTTTCTGATGGTGACCACAGCATTCTAAACGAGCGGTGTGCTAATGGTGGAAAAACGATTTTAATAACAAAATTCAAGATGGCCGTCAACATTTTTTTTCAGATGAAAGTTTTATCCTTCTTCTATACGATGTATTCTTAGGGGAATATGGAACATATCACGTGAAGAAATACCTAATATTTACCAAAAAAAAAAGACTTTTTCGTAAACTGTTCAGCTAGCTGGCGTACGAGGGGTCCATCAATTTGAGAAAAACGAAAGGACCACCTTCTAGTTTTAGCATATACTAGGGATCAGCGACATAAAATTTGAATTCTAAAGATGGGTCACGCTATGTCTGAACCAGACGATTATGAAAATCGAATGTACATCGGATTTTTTCAAACCACAGCTCAGTATTTGGTCTATATTTTCATAATCGGAAGGTTTTAGAATATTCTGTCGGTGAATTTTTTTTCCATACATTTTGTATGGGCGGAAATGAGTAGAAAACTTGATTTTCATGGGATTTCGTATGAGAAATGGCTAAAAATTGGAAAATTCAAAATTTCATCGATGAAATATTTTAAACCTTCCAGATGACGAAAATATAACCGAAATACTAAACTCTAGCGAGAAAAAATCCGACGTACATTCGATTTTTAAAATCGTTTGGTACAAACATAGCGTGTGGTGGCCGATGGCCACCTGGTTTCAGCCAGAATTGCTCATATTTTAAATTTTTCGAAATTGTCCCGGAACATCAAGTGCTCCGGGGAGCACGATCTGAAAACCGCTGCTCTAGAATATATTTAAAAAAATCCGGCAAGAGTTTTTTCAAGTAAATCCGAAAAGGTGTATTCCAGATTCTGAAAAATTCGTTCAGGGAAACCCAAAAGAGTTCCAGTACTTTCTACGCCGATTTTTTTCAATTAAACTTCCAGAATATATTATGCCTTTTAAAATTCATACACAGTTACTTGCAAGAATTGCTTTACAAATCTTCCAGGGATTATTTCATCAAAACTATTAGAATCTCTTCCAGGAATTCCTCAATCAATTAGACCAATGACTTATAATGAAGTTCCTCCATATTCTGATCTTGGAATTCTTTCAGCATTTATGCAATAATCACTCCTGCAAATCTTCCAAACATTTCTCGAGTAATTTCACTATAAAAGTCTCCATGAAAAGTTGATATCAGATTTCACACAACAAACCAAATGATTCAGTTATTCCTTCGATCATTTTTCACAAATTTATTCTGGGATTTCGTCGAACGGTTTTCAGGGAATTCCTTCAACAAATCCTACAGAACATTATCCAAGAATTCTTTTGGAATCCTTACAGGAGTTCATCAGAAGTTTCACCAGAGCCAACTTTAAGATTTGATCTAGAAATATCTCTTGGATTTTATTGGGGAATTTTCCCAGTGATTTCTGAAAAGTTTCCTAAACATTTTTGAAGAAATCTTAGAAGGAGAAATTTTTGAAGGTATTCTTAGAAAAAATCGTGATGAAAATCTTAAAAAAGATCCTTATCAAAACATTGAAGAAAATTTTAAGAACTCCGTAGAGCCATCTTTGGAGAAATTTCTGGAAAAAAAAAATTGAATTATTCAAGAATCGCAAGGAAATAGTCAAATAAATTGTGAAAATCCCGAATGTATTTTTGGAGGTTTTCCTGAAAAAATAAATTGCTGGGCTTATTAGAATTTGAAAAAAGAGAAAATAGGTATTCTTAGGAAAAATCCGTGATGAAAATCTTGAAAAAATCCTTATTAAAACATTGGAGAAAATTTTAAAAACTCCCTAGAGACGTCATTGAAGAACATTCTTGAAAAAAATACTGATTGAGTTCTTGAAGAATCACAAGAAAATCCTTAAAAATAGGAAATTTCCAAAAGTATTTTTGGTGGTTTTCCGAAAAAAAATCTGATGACATCACCAGACCAACTGCTGGGGTTATTCTTAAATAAATGGAGTAATTTTCAAAGGTATTCTTAGGAGAAATTCGTGAAATCATAAAAAAATCACCATCAAAACATTGGAGAAAATTTGAAGAACTCCCTAAAGCCATCTCTGAAGAACTTTTTTAGGTATTCCTAGAAAAATTCGTGATTAAAATCTTAAAAAACAACATCCTTTTTTAAACATGAGAGAATTTCAACAACTTCGTAGAGCCATCTATTGAGAAATTTGTGGAACGGTTGATTTTTTTGGAAAATCCAATTAAATCTGTAAAAAAATTGAAAATTGAATTTGTTGAGGCTATTCTTAAAAAAATCTCTTGTGTCATCACTGGAATAACTGCTGGGATCTTTGAAAAATCCTTATCAAAACATTGGAGAAAATTTTAAGAACTCCGTAGAGACATCATTGAAGAAGATTCTTGAAAAAAATATTGGTTGAGATCTTGAAGAATCTCAAGAAAATCTTCTTAGAAAAATTCATGATGTAAATCTTTGAAAAATCCTTATCGAAACATTGTAGAAAATTTTAAGAACTCCTTAGAGCTATCTTCGGAGAAATTTCTGGATTAATATTGGTTGAATTATTGAAGAATCGCAAGGAAATTAGCACAAAAATTGGAAATTTCCCAAAGAATTTATGGAGGTTTTTTATGCAAAACAAATCTGGCACCACTGGAGTAATTGCTGGGGTTATTCCTAGAAAAAAGAAGAAATTTTAAGGTATTTTAAGAAAAAAATCGTGATTGAAATCTAAAAAAAATCATCAAAATATTGAGGAACATTTTTAGAAACCCTTAGACCTATCTTTGAAGAACTTATACTCTGGTTCCTGTTTGCTTAACTTTATTTTCATAGCTTCTTCTCCTAAGTTCCCATATTAAGACAGTCATTCGTTCCCTACCCTGTAATTCTGTTATTACGTACCAGAAGGTACTTTTTTAGTGTTTCTGAATTGTAATACAATCTGTTGTTGGGGGGTTGTTTACAACACGGTGTAGTTAAACTCTCTTTCTCTCGTTGTCGTTGCAATCGCGCACTCTGTGCTTGCCATCGGACTAGTTAAATAAACCCCCGGACAAACTCAAACAAGTTGTTCCTCTCTACAGACCGTAAATGTAGCACCAAAAGTCAGGAAATGTGAACCGCTTATGAGCCTCCCACCTCCTCACAGCACAGGCCTTTGCCCCGCTTTTGGGAAATTTCGAAGTTGTTTCCTGCTGCTACCGCTTCTGTGTTGCCATCACGGACGCTGCTCAACTAATAAGTACGGAACGTGGCCAACTGCTTCGAGAGAGCCAGTCAATGTTTGGAGTCGGTGAAAAAAGTCATGTTAATTGCTAAAATTAAAAACGAGAATGTACAAACAAGCCATATGATTACACGCTGGCAATTGGAGCTTGGTGGAGGTGCTACGGTACGGAGTTTTATTGGCTGCCATCAGCTGGTATTTATGTTTTGATGGCTGTTTATGTTGTTACCCGTACCCTCTCCGGTTAAGGAGGTGAGGTGGCACGCGTGCACTGGTTGTCAATTCCGGATCTCGTGATTGCATGTAAATAAACAGGTTGGATATGGTGGGATAAACGAAACATATGTAGCAGGGGAGATCTATATGGTTCATCAAGATATATCGGTAGTTGGTGCACTATACGACGTTCTTAAGGGTGGAACGTTTCGCTTGATGACAATTACAGGTCATATCCGATACTGAAAATAAATTTAGTTTCAATTTTTGTTTGAGAGCTCTAAGTTGGTGTATATAATTATTGAACGAAAATCAATTATACTCAGGGGTTGAATCCTGAGAGAATTGAGAAAATCTTTCATCCGCTGCATATCATGAAAGCATGTTTATCGTCTATTGATACAGGGGATATTGGGGATAAGAGTGCATGATAAAACCCATCTAAACAAGCAGCAAACCTGGGGGACACTATTTCTATCGGATGTTCGGGGATTGTTTATCATGTCAGTAGAGTAAAACACCTACCCCCAATGGTAAATAAGCGTGAAAAATCGCTCGCTCTCTTTAGGGCTATCCTTCGCTGCTGCTATTTATCAAGCTTGTTACAGCTTGCGAAACATTGCCGATCATGGACCGATACAGATGCCAATTTTCCAGTCATTCTTAAAGCCATGTCTGCTGAGATTCCTTTCAAAATTCGGTCTTCCTTCTCATTGATGTATTTTTCATAGTTTTCCTGGGGACTTCTCCAACATTCTATTCAATGATTAAGGCGAAGTAGGCCGTCATTGAAATTTGTACGCGTCATTGATGATTGTTGCTAATTCATCTCACGATTTCGCATTAAAGAAAATCAGTTGGTTTTGCACTGGCATAGCTGAAAAAGTATCAGCATACTTTATGCATGTTAGCGCGTACAGTGATACTTTTTCAAGTCCATATAAACTATCTAGACTGAGTTTTACCGTTAATAAATCTTCGAGCTGTTTAGTAGAATACCTATAAGTAGATGAAAAAACCGAATTTAGTACTATACCATTTAATTCCACTAGAGTTTGTATCCTTTGACAGATACGCGTATTTCGACCTCAACTGTAAGGCCGTCTTCAGTGTCGTGTACTAGACTCGACGAGTCGAGTCTAGTACACGACACTGAAGACGGCCTTACAGTTGAGGTCGAAATACGCGTATCTGTCAAAGGATACAAACTCTAGTGGAATTAAATGGTATAGTACTAAATTGAGTTTTACCGCTTTGAAAAGCAAGCTGAAAAGTCATCATTGTTGCAAAAACGAATGACGGGCTATTTAGCCTTAATTCAGTAGTCTTTATTTGAACAATTTCTTTAGTAAATTCTCTATGTGTTCTTCAGAAGTTCATTCCATCCAGCCGGAAATCTCAGAAACTTGAGATTTCAGAACCAGATTTTGGGATTCTTGAGATTGTTTTTTCATCTGCAAGGAATTGGAGAGATTTCGAGGAATTTTCGACAAATTTAAAGGTTGATTTTATGTGAAGAGATCTACCCAGAAATTTTTCAGGTAACTTTCAGGTATCTCCCTGCCAATCGCTTGAGTTGTGCCGAAATCTTAGTTATATTCCAAAAATGGTATACAAAATTGCATTTGAAAAACTAGCTAAGACCCACTAATCTAAGGAAAAAAATCGTCAAAATTCTCAACTGAAACCCTTCAAGGTTCTTGCATCTATTGGTTTGATTGAATCAGCTGAAAACCTCTTCCTGAAAGACTTTAAGAGGTTGTACTTGAAGGAATGTCTCGGCGAATGATAAAATAATACAGCGAATGATAAAACAAAATAATAAAAAAGGTATCTGGCGATATTTCATGAGAATTCCTCTAAATTTTGGAGAATATTCAATTGAATGATCAGAGAAATTCTTATAGAGAAAGGAAACCAGCAATTACTCCAATAATTTTACTGACCAACAAAACTCATTCAGAGTTTCATCTTTCAAAGAAGCTCAATTAAAATACCGTAAAACGGCAACTGTGAAATGTATGTTCCATCAGTTGATCTATTGATTTTTAAAACAAGTACTGGTACATCAGTTATCGATTGCTGTTGAAAGATTGCATTACGATTCATTTTGGATGCACCTACGATTTTTGATATTTTCGAAAGTCAATGCTCGATTTTTGGACTACTAAGTATTTATGTATTTTAGAATTGCTAAATTCATTACCCATTTCTGAAATATCATAGCACATCAAGTTTTTGAGATAGTGGCTGTTGAAAATGCAGAATTTGACGATTTCAGTCAACATGCATGCATGTTTACTAGCATGTATGGGGATTAACTTGTTACTTTGACACAGAATTCAAACTTCTTGCGTTAAAAAATACTTCTCATCAAAGTATGTAATATTTTAGATGCTTGAAAGTTACTTTTTCATGATTTAGGAAAGTACTGTATTACTATATAAGAGAAACGAAGAAATTTCTATGGAGTCTGCAAGCATGTTGAAAATTTTTAGTAAATCTTTATTTAATCGTGCAATTAAAAACCAAAATGTGTCTTAAATGAATCAGGGTGTCTACTATCCTTAAAAAAAACCTAGAAAACCTGTAATTATCAGGGAATTTTATTGAATCTGGAAAATACCTGGAATTTCGATAACAATCAGGGAACTTTCTTTGAGTTCGAGGCAGTAATTCATGGTAGAATATGTAGAACAAGGGATTTCTGCTTCAAAACACCCCAAAAAATTCGGCTGCGCCGCTATCAAAATACTCCTTGGGCTTATTTTATTGATTTTACAAGACGTGATTGAATTTTTTGAATATCTCTCAATTTATTCAGTATTGGATTTACATGTATCCATATACGCTATTTAAGATTACTCGACCTTTGATTACTGAACTGGATTACTATTTCTTTCAATTTGAAATGTCGAAACAATCAATTTATCAATTTCAACGCTGGTAGCAGGTCTCTTTTTAGAGACTTGGTCTCTATTCTAATGCAAGTCTACGTGGGCTTCGTAGCCGTGCGGTTAGTGTCACCAAGGCATTTAGCCGCATCGTGCTAAGAAGTGTGGGTTCGATTCCCGCCGCAGGCCGAAAAACTTTTCGTGAGGAATGTTTTCCGACTGTGCCACTGGGCGTTGCATGCTAGTCCGTTGTCTAGTGTGGTGCTTCCTTCAAAGGGCTTAATAGCCCACTGGAAGCATTAACGTGTAGTGTCTTTTAAGTCTGCAAAATGTCTCTACTTTTAGTTAAAGGTCTCTAAAGCCTTTATTTTTTAACCAATATGGACTCCGTAGTCTCTTTTTTCCTTACCTTGCTTGCAGTGAGTTCTGATGTATAATTCTGCAAGCACCAGACAAACCTCCAGAGACTCTTACGATTCTATTCAACTGATTATTTCTCGACGAAAAGCTTTAGGAATTATCCTAGTGGCTTCTCCGAAGATTTCATCTGGAATATTTTTAGGGACTCCTACAGCAATCTCTCCAGAAATTCTTCTAGAGAACTCCCAGATATTCTTGCAGAAATTTATTCAGAAGTTGCTTCTGGAAATACTCGATCAATTCAACGTTACTGTATTCAATCATTTGCTCAAGGACTACTTTGATTTTTTGTCTAAACGCTATACTAGGACTGCCTATTTATATTCTTCCACTAACCCTTCAATCTAATTTTCCAGTTGTTACTCTAATAGATCTTCCAAAGATTTTTACAGAATGTCTTCCAAGAAAACAAGAAAATCTGCAGTTTAAAAAAAAAAAATAAAATAAAATTTTAAAAACAAAATAAAATGTTCAGTTTTTTTTTTCAAAGAAATTTGACAAGAATTTTTAAGTCATTCCATCCACGGTAACTCCAAATAATTTCACCAAAAATCCTCAAGTAAACCAATTAGGAACATTTCCAAAAATTTACTCAAATTCGAAACTGTGTTTTATCATTGAGTTACTCTAGAATTTTTTTCTGGGAATAGCATTAACATTTACAATTTTTATAGAAACTCTTCTAAAATCTTCGCAAGGGTCTATGAGTTCTTCTAGTAGCTCTTATTCATCAAGGGTGATTCAGGGACTTACACAAGTTTCATCAGAGATTACTTTAAAATTTGCTTTAGAAACACCTCATGATGCTTTTTGAAAATTTTGCCTGGAAAAATTCGTGGAAGAATACTTGGACAAATCTTTAAAGACTGCCTTGAGAAATCTGAATGCATCTTTGGAGAAATTTCTGGTTGGATTTTTGAAGAAGTTCTAAACGGGAGTCTTGAAGGATGTCCAAAGGAAATCGATGGATCACCGGATAAAATTCTGAAGGGTTTTCTTGAAAATTATCTGCAAGAATCTTTAAAAGTATTCCTAGTGCTCTGTGAGTTAATTTGATGTGATTATATGGTGGTAGGTCATTTGGCATAAAGTCGTTTGGAATGAAGTCGTTTGGCATAATGGTCGTTTTGCATAATGGTTGTTTGGCATAATAGTCGTTTGGCGTAATGAAACCAAGAATTTCTGAATTTTCGTTTTTACGTTTCTATTGAATCTTTCTGATGACACCAGGCTTGTTTTGGAGTCAATTGATACAAAATGGCACTCTTTTCAACAATCATTCGCTCTTGAACATATTTAAGTATATTAGGAAAGTTATTGCCAATAGTATTTTATTATTTATCCAGAAATTACCCTTCTTTCAAATATTAATTAATATTATTAATATCAAAAAATTTTGCACTGAAATTTTTTATGTATTTAGCACAAATTTACCCTTCTTTTAATTTAATCCTTTTTTTTTCTTAATATGATGTAACCATAATTATAGGTATGAAAACTGTTGATTAGAAATTTCAATAAATTTCTCCCTCTTTTATGCATAGGCTGTTCTTTGGGGCTATATTTTTTTAACTATTTTTGTTTCCAACTCACAAAAGGGCGGCAATCGATAACATTGATCTGCTCAAATTATCAGCGAAAAAAGAAATCGATTACTGCAGTTACTTCGATGGGTTGTGCTACTTCCCCGAATGTCGGTACCCAAATGTCGTTTCCCCGAACGCCAGTTCCCCGAATATCCCGTTTCCTCGACTAGCCCACTTCCCCGAAAAGTTTTTAGCATCCATAATTGTCGTAACTTTATACATTTCAGGGTGGTGAACGAACTGATAACAGACGGTGTTTTTGATGCACACTTCCAAAATTAGAATTTATAGTGAACAGTTGAAAAATTTTGCCACAAATATTTTATTTTTAAGAAGTGTTGTTCATTTAATCTGAGCTGTGAAAAGATTTTTTTTGCGTTAGAGTCTGGAACATTTTAAACGCAAAATGATCTGCTCTCGTATCAAGGCTATTTTTGCATTAGGTCGCATTGATAGATCCTTGGATTAGAGCTTTTGATATTTTGCAAACAAATTTCATTCTTTTATCAAGTAATTTTCATCATTCACAACAATTTTTGAAATTCTTAGCTTGGATAATCTCTGAACGAACCCCACGCTTGTTTAGAACCTACCATTTTTTTTGCTATGGGCTCAGTGGTGTTGATCTCGGTAAGAACTTAAAAAAATTCCGATATTTATTTTAAGTCAATCATTATGCCAAACGGCCATTATACCAAATAACTATTATGCCAAACGGCCATTATGCCAAACGACTTTATCCCAAACGGCTTTATGCCAAACGACTTTATGCCAAACGATTATATTTGCCAAAGACCAGATTGTATTCTTGCGATATCCAAAACAAAATTCTTTGATAAGTTCTTTGGGAAAATTTTAGAAGGTATTCCATGGGAAAAAATGAACTCCTGAAGAAATTTAAGAGATGACCAAAAAAATTCTTCGGAGTTATATGAATTTGAATATTTGGGTAAATACCTGAAATAATGTCTGAGGGTCTGGAGAGCCGGGCATCCGTTTGGGCTGAGGACCTGATCGATTGTTCACCACCAGCTAGTGACCAATCGATAGGGTTTTCAGCTTGAACGGGTGCATGGTTCACCAGATCCGTGCTCTTGAGGATTTGAGGTTTGGCTTTGATTCATCTTCGCCTTAATTAAAGCAAATTTATTAGTAGCAGTAATTGCAGTGGTAAACTTCAATATAATCAATGTAGCCATGGAGGGTCATGTTCAGCTTAGTTAATGTCAGATAAATGTTACCCACAAACAAAAGTAATATGACTTACAAGTAAAACGATAAGAAAAAAATAATAATAATAATAAAACGGCCAAAATAACGTCGGTTTTACGCAAAAATATACTATTAATTGATAATCACGGCAACACGTCAATGAACTACAAAGGATAAATAGGGATTAAATGTATAGAGATACATTAATAGGAATAGCTACTGTAGAACACAATAAAGGGTGAATACTGATAAAAAAATCGTACTTAAATACAAACAAATAAAGGTAAGATGAATTGTAACCGATTGTATATTACATAAACATACTACTATAAATAACGGGGTACGGGAGGGACCAACAGGGCACCCGATTGAAGCGATCTGGACAGGGAGCCTGGGACTGCCTCCTCCCTGTTGTTAACATTTCGTGGATTGAGGGCGGGCTCTTCGACCCCATCTATTGGGAGTATTCTGTCAATCGAGGGCTTGATTTTACAGTTGTTCGTGAAAACTCTCTTCTGGAAGGAGATTCTTTTCCCCTGCCGCGGGTTTCGTGCAAGTGTCTATGCTTGTGGGTCCGCACATCCATTTTTGGCCCTTCATACAGAAGACTGACTGCTCACAAACAAAAGTACAATCTTGATCAAATCGCTTTTCAGATTATTCCAGTGCTATAGGCAGATGCCTTGCTACAATAGATGGTAGAACCATATCATCATCATCATCAAATACCTGAAATAATGTCTGATAAAATTCCTTGGGGAAATTGAAATATGCATGCAATAATACGAGCAGCATTATTTATCGCAATGTAACGAGGAATTAAAAAAAAAAAACTATTTTCAGAGAAATTTATGGTCTGACCTTATGAGAAATCAAACTCTTATCTCCGGGTTCATGTTAGGTTTCATTTTGTTTGTTTTTTATTCGTTTTTGGTCTCATTTCAGTTTCGGTTTAGTCTATATTTCGTCTCTTTTATCAGGAATAGTCTCTATTCAGTGCCTATTTTCAAGACACTAGCTACCTATTCTATACATTCCTATATATAGAATAGTTAAAATTGTGTTGTAAAAAAAATGGCACAAACAAAGGTATTTTTTTCCTTTTTTAGCTAATTGATATGTCTCAAGTATTCAAACGGCCCATGAATACCATTTGAGTTTTCTTCACAGAAAGCGGACCAAAAATTAATAGTACATGATCTGTTTTCGCAAGAGTACGCATGCAGTAGGATGTATACTGATGCACTTGAAAGATCCGTTCAGTTAACAATGATGATCATAACGGTTTAAAAATTATGAAGTCTCATTATCAAATACAATACAGTTGAAAAAAAACTCAAGCTTCAATTTTGTTCCAAACTGGAAGCTTGAAACACTATTGAATCTATATGATTTTGTCACTATTTTTTATCCATCTAAAATTAGAATATTTCTTGAACTTGGAATTATTTTGTAAAACCTGGAAAGATCAGGGAATATCATTTCTGTAAACGAGTGAATGTTTAAGTCCTATCAAGATTCTATGAAGAAAAGTTAAAAATTGATTAATTTGTGATAAAAATCAATTTTGTCTTTCTAAAACCGTTTTTGGGAGCATTGTGCAATTTTTTCTCAAGGGTAAGAGACACGTCAGCATAATCCACACCATTGACCATGATTTTATGTATTAATAACACTTTTCCATGCCCTTCATCCACTGCTGTGAAGGTAGTCGGTCCACTAGAGAGATTGCTATCCCATTCCTCTTGTTCCCTATTTATGATTGAGCCAAGGCATCCATTAACCTGAATAACAGAAGATAGAACAGATTTAGAAAATTGTTATTATTATAACAAGTTGAACGTAAATATAAACAAAACGAGTTGGCCATTCAATATACAACTATCGCCTACGGTAGTACGGACCGGCGGAACACATTCACAATAAGGGCACACATCTGTTGTCCGAGTCGCTAAATACACACGCAACGCAATAATTCGCCATGTAGCTGCCGCAAGTCCGTAGGGATTCCTCAAACCCTTCATCAGATTTTTCACTGCTTTTTTTATGACGCTCTGCGCGTGGGCGTGGGAACAAGTGGTTCTTCACACTTGCGGATTTAATTCAAATAAACCGCTCAAGTATGGTGTGAATTTTGGGGCCCGCGGGAGGAAGTGTTGTGTCAATTTGCAGAACTCTGTTTACAATAATCAATTAGCGTGAATCGTCACAAAAACGTTGATCTTTCTGTTCCAACCGAAGAGATAATCAAAATCCAATATAATAACAGTTATTAAGCGCAATTTGGATTCAATTCAGCGTCAGCCATTGAAGCTCCAATTCAATTACAATGTTCAGCATAAATCAGAATCAAACTTTGCCGTAACTACCCAGATGAGCCGCTCATTGAGTCATTTAGTTGACGACCGATTCCACCATTCAACTAATGCTATCCACGTTTGCCTCATTCGGAGAGCGCTCTTTTATGCGAGAGCAATTCCACGTCGTTTATTCCGGCCGATTAATGCAATGGAAAATAGAACCCACTTAAACAGGCATTTACCCTGTAATCCCACATAAGGCCGGCGCTCTTCTCGGTTGCGCGTATCAACTCGTGTTCGGTCTGGATCCGGAGTACGACGCACAATGGGATTATTTCAGGAATAAAGGTGAATAAAACCTCTAAAAGGTCTTACATGGCGTTTTAGCGCATTGATGTTCGTGGGATTTATGCCTTTTAAAGCTTCGATAAAAAATGGAAGTTGGATTCTAAGATTATTCATATTTTCTTTAAAAACTCCGATGCGCTAAACCGCCATTTTTGACCTCTTAGAAGAATTTTGATCGCATATTTTTGAAAAAGTCCCACTGTGCGACGGCTAGCGGCGAACATGGTTATCACACAAACGGCAAAGCAGGTAGCATGAACAGGACCGAGCAGGTTGTTTTCCATGTGCAAACCATTTCTCCGATTAGATTAGATTAAATTATGGAAAGATCTGCCCAGGTACCACCGGTCATGCATGATAATGGGCAAATTTACCTTATAATTGTCAGCTGGGGGATACCTTTTTTAATTGCGTGGAACTGCGCTAGTTCATGGCGAGCGGTTTATTGGTGCGGTAAGCTCGGGGCTGAGCGTGAAAGTGAAGGAGCCCAGGTGTGGTGTGTATTAGGGGCACGATATCCGTTTTGGGGGCTATCATTATTTGCAAGATTGTATGGGCTAGACGTGGCTGAAAATGGACTGCTCGCTGGATATGACATCTCTTTGAAGGGAAGAGCAGTCAGAGCCAAACCACGTGTTGTTGACCATTATGAAATACACTATAAAGTCTTCTACATATTCTTGGAATTACGTCCCCACCAGGACAGGGCCTGCTTCTCAACTCAATATTGTCGGAATACTTCCGCAGTTGTTGACTAAGAAATTTCTTTGCCATAGTTCCTCTCTATGCTTGCCTGCCACACAAAACGGTGAAAAAATCCTGAACCGTCTGGATATCGAAACCACACACCTTTAGCATAGCTTTGTTTATAGTCGCGGATGTTACCACAAGGCTAAGCAAGACCCTTTCATAACGTCTGTAAATTGATTTTACTAAGCTCGTTCTTAGGGTTGTTCGTCATCTTTTCGGCGTGAAGGGCTTTAAGGGGGCACGATCCGTCATTGATTTCGGAATTTTCAAAAGCAGTTTTTTCGTTCAAAATCAAGAACATTTAGAGGAAAATGTATTCACTGTATTCTATTCGCCAACCGAAACACAGTGAACATGTTTTTATCGAATAATTTTTAGTTTTGAACAGAAAAACTGCTTTTGAAGTTTTGATGATGACGATGATTACGATGACGAAGCGTTGAACGTTAAATTGCTTCGCGTAACTAATTTTCCTTTAAAACTAAAGAGCTTCACTCTCATCACTTGCCTAAGTCAGACAGTGTGACGTCTGGCTTAGGCAAGTGATGAGACTGGAGTTCCAAAACAAAATTAGTCATACGTTATGCTGCTTCTCCACATCGTGTCTTAATTGGATTAATCTCAGAAATAGCAGCTGCGACGTCTTCATAAAACTGCCATTTGATACCCCATGCACAAACCGAGCTCGGATGTCGTCGCATGAACTTGCCCACAATCGTACTACGCATCGTTTACTTCTCCGTCATACAGCAGCCACATCAAAGCTCACACACCAGAGTACCTGTGCACTAATTTCTTCTGGAAACCACAAACCCCGCCCGGTGCTCGAATCTCGAAAGAGAGTGTACTTCGCGTGGTTGCCTCGCTTCCTGCTCCATTGACCTGTTTCCGTGTAACTAAACAGCATGACCCTATCCACGTCAACCACCAACACCACACACCTGGCTCGAATCTACGTCCAACGACCGGATCTTCGCTCGCGGGAATGGCAATGCTAATTTGCTGCGTTCAACTCGATCCCCCTCGCAGTAATAAAGTGAGGGAGCCCACCTCACCGCGTTACAAGTTTTCTGTCCGTACGTCCGTTGTATGGATGAATTCGAATTGTAAACGATACGAGGTAGATTAATTATGACGTGATGTGTGAAATTGTCGCCGATTTAACGCCACCACCACCGGTAGCCAGAGGGCCATCTAGTCTCGTTTGGATACCTGACATCGGGTTTATTAATCTTGGCTTACTGAGTAGCCGAGGTACGTAAACTGGACGACTGCTTATGATGATGAATCGAGTTTAGTAGACGATATTTGCGCCAACTCCTGTGTGCAATGTCTCTACAAAGCATATTTTCATAGTATAGTAAATCTTGTGAATTTGGTCCGAGAAAAATACGAGCCTATGAATTTACTGGAAAAAAAGGGAAACCCTGAGAATTTCAGATCGTTACCGAGCAAATCGTTTGAAAAAGTCCGTATAAAAAAATGTTACTCTCAAAAATGAATTGTTAAAAATCATCAAAGTAATGTTCTTTCTTTCTGCGTATGTATTATATCCAGGGCTGGTAGCAGGACTCCTTTAAGAGCCTTAATCACTATTTAAATGCAGGTCACTAAAATGTCTCTAAAGTATCCCGACCAGACGGAAGAAACAAGATTATAACAGATTGTATTTCCCTGATATGATTTTTTTATATCACCAGTTGTTGTAAACCATGTACGTTAGTAGTTAAAATAACAAAAATTCTAACAAAATTTGCACTAAATAAAACTAAAATATAACAAACTCTTTTATAATTATTAGTTCTGGTCGGGATCTGTTTCAATCAAGATGTTCACTAAAGTTATTAGGCTGATACAAATATTAATTTTCTTTTATGTCCGAGGCCACTTGGATGGTACGAGGGGGGGGGTTAAAAATAAATAAGGAACAAAAAAATGAAAATGAAAAAAAAAGTTATATTTTTGAATTTTTATTTTTTGTAACGATAGTTGTTAAACTTTTTCCAATAGTTTACCTTAGTGGATCATTATTTTACCTGGTTTTCATTCTAAAAATTAAAAAAAAGCTAACTAATGTTAAAAAATGATGAATCTATTTTTTTCTCCCCTTCAAAATTTTCGGATTTTTGAAGGGGGATCAGCCTTATTTTCCTTTTCTACTTGCACTGAGTCTACAGAGAAACCTCTAGAGATTCTTACGCGACTATACCACAGGTTCCCTAGGAATGTCTTTTCAGATCCCGGGATCTATACGAGAATTTCATTTCCTACCGGGAAAATGATTCATTTTGGTATTGGCCATGTTTTTTTCAATTGGTAAAAGTGTGAAAAATAGTTTGCTTGTTACTATTTTTATGGAATTCAAATGTAATCAGCTAATATTATTATTGATTGAATTTTTATTGCTATTTTTGATGTTTTTTATGTGATGATTTTTCCAAGGTCGTTAGCGATAGTGTCTTAAAAATAGGAACTTGAGAGGCCTTATGCTTGAAAAAAGAGACTCTATTTGAATTAAATTGAAAATAAAGAGAAACTCAATACAAACCAAAAGAACAAAATTTTGAAATTTGACTGCACTGCACATAAATTACTCCCGAGATTCATCTCAAGGTTCCCTTAGGATGCCCTCCAATTTCCCAAAGAAAATAGTCAAAAAAAAAATTTTCAAAGAAAGTAGTCAAAAAATGTTTCAGGGATGTCTTCTAGGGCAGTTCCAATCTAATCTCCTATATCTTTCTTACCATCCTAGCCATAAAAATAGTGTTTTGTGAAATTTTTAGCTTTTTCGGATGTGATTTAAAGGTGGCCCAAATACAATGCAGGTTTCTATGGAAATTACTATTGAGAACTTTTGAGAAATGCTCCTAACACATCAGTACTGTAATGTAAGTAAAAACTTGCAATAAGAAGCACTTCAATATGACGCATATTATGGCCAAATATGAGCTCAGTAACTTTCACTGCCACTGCCCACTGTCGAAGTGAAACATAAGTGCCAAGAATAGGATCCGGCTCCGCATGCTGAATTTTCTGAAATTTTTTTTAGAAAAACATCGAACGCAATCACTCAATTTGCATAGGAATGATCAAAAAAATGTTGTAGTATTTGCTAGGGTGAAAGCTTAAAGTGAAATTTGAAAAATTACTTGAAACATGTTTGAAAAAACTGCAAGAGTAATTCGTGGATGAAATGTTAAAAATTTCCTGGAAACAAATCTGGAGGGACTTGATGAGGAATCCCTGGTGGAATTTATTTAGATAAGAGATTTAACAGATTTTCTTGAATAATCTCTGGAGGGAGAAATTTTGGAACAATTCCTGAGACAAACAGTTGAAGAATTCTTCGTGGAGGAATCCATACGAAAATAAAGGGAAGCACCACTGGGAAAATCGGCGTAGGAACTCCTTTAGGAGTTCTTCTAGGGTTTCCTGAGAATATTCCCTAACTAATTTCTTCAAAAACTCTAGAACGATTGAGGATTTTTTTTTTGCAAGGACTGTTCCAAAAAATCATCTAAAAACCTATCAATTTATTATGAATTCGACCAGACATGCTTCATGAGAGGCTTTCAGAAGTTTATCTGGGTAATTCTGCAGCATAATCTATTCACCTGCTGATTTTTCTTGTAGTTTTGGCTGGTGTGGAACCCTAAGTGAACTTTTGAAGAGTATATTGGCGATGAAATGTGAGGTTAGGTTTCGAAAATTTTGCAAAAATTATATGAATATTGATGGTTCCCTGTGCTTTGAATAGCCGAAATGTTATCAGTAAAATGATTGTGGTTATTTTTCTCCCAAAGTTATCACTAGTAACTTTGACTACGATATAGTAATCACCATTCTTTGCGTTAGATCATAAATAGAGATTTATCCAGAAAAAGCTTCTAGCTATCGTCCAATCAGTTTGCTCTCCTCCATCAGTAAACTTTTTGAAAAGGTCATTTTGAACAGAATGATGGCCCACATCAACGAAAATTCAATTTTTGCCAATGAACAGTTCGGATTCCGCCATGGACATTCGACCACTCATCAACTTTTACGTGTAACAAATTTGATCCGTTCCAACAAATCTGAAGGCTATTCTATTGGTCTTGCTCTTATAGACATAGAAAAAGCATTCGACAGTGTTTGGCATGAAGGTTTGATTGTAAAATTAAAAAACTTTTATTTTCCAACATACATTGTTAAAATAATTCAAAGTTATCTGTCAAATCGTACACTTCAGGTTAATTATCAGACCTCCAGATCTGAAAGACTTTCTGTAAGAGCTGGTGTTCCCCAAGACAGCATTTTGGGACCAATATTATATAATATTTTCACATCTGACTTACCTGAGTTACCTCAGGGATGTCAAAAATCCTTGTTTGCGGATGACACAGGCCTCTCCGCCAAAGGAAGAAGTCTGCGTGTCATCTGTAGTTGATTGCAAAAAAGTTGGGACATTTTTTCTTCATACTTACAAAAATGGAAGATTTCTCCTAATGCTTCCAAAACTCAACTAATAATATTCCAACATAAACCAAAAGCTCTTTATTTGAAACCTTCAAGTAGACATGTTGTCGAGATGAGAGGGGTTCCAATAAATTGGTCAGATTAAGTTAAGTATCTAGGGCTCATGCTAGATAAGAATTTATCTCTCAGAAATCACATTGAGGGCGTTCAAGCCAAATGTAATAAATATGTAAAATATCTTTATCCCCTTATAATAGAAAATCAAAACTTTGTCTTAAGAACAATCAAAAGCTTCAAACAAATTTTCAGGCTAGCCATGTTGTATGCTGTACCAATATGGACTAGCTGTTGTAATACCAAGAAGAAAGCTCTGCAGAGAATTTAAAATAAAATTTTGAAAATGATTCTGAAGCTTCCTCCCTGATATAGTACCAATGAGTTACAAAGAATATCCAATGTTGAAACATTGGAACTAATGTCAAATAAAATAATTGATAATTTCAGGCAAAAATCGTTACAATCTTCTATTGCCACGATTAATGCGTTATATATTTAGGTTAAGTAAATTAAAAACGTGTTTTTTTTTCTCTTATAAGCAAGTCACCTGTAAAAAATGTGAACTGCTACGGCAAATGAAATGTATGTAATATGTTGTTAATAAACAGGCAGAGTGAATTAAAGTGTCATTTAATTACTTGGGTGGTTTTAAATTTTGGTCGATGTAATGATAAGAAATTCAATATGATTTTTCAGTGTAACTTTTGAAAAATATCGCAACTTTATCATGAACAAAAAATTTCAGGGAAATGTCATGGTTTCTGTTAGGTTTCCTTTCGTTTTCTTGGTTGCTGTTTTGGAGCACATACATGCAAATTTATGGTTATTCCAATCACATCACATATGAAATCCCACTGTTTCGTAAAGGTAACACTATCAGAAAATAAAATGAAGTAATTCTGCTTTGTTCAATCAAGTTAAAACTAAGGTATTTTTTTTATCGTTTGTTCAATCAAGTTAAAACTCAGGTAATTGAATAAGTTCCACTTTTGGACTTTGGAAAATCAATGCTCGTTTTTGAAATTCCTGATATACTGAGAGGGTTTTTGTAAGAATCCTGGGAGGAAGCTTAATTGAATCCTAAAACCCTTCTGATGAAATGCCTGGAAGGTTTCTAAAGTGTTCCATGGACGGTTTCTAACGAGAACCCTAGAGACTTTCTGATAAGAATCCAAGAAGGTTTGATGAAAGTCGTGGAAGATTTCTTCTGAAAACACTGAATTTTCGATGGAAAATATTCTCTATGAAAAAAATGTATTCGATGAAAAAATATCCTATTTTCTGATTAGATCTCTGCAATGTTTCTGATGAAAATCCTGGAAAGTTAGGATGAAAATCGTTCAATGATTATCGTGAAAGGATTATGATTGAAATCCAGAAAGAATTCTGATTTGTTTTGATGAGAGTTTTGTGAAGATTTTGATGTAAGTCCCGGAAAGATTCTGATCAGAATCTCGGATCGATGCTGATGAGAGTCCTGTGAGGATTCAAATGAGAATCCAAAGAGAACTTTGTAAGATTTCGATAAAAATTTTCGCGAGATTTCAAACCGAATCCTGAGAAGATTCTGATAGGAATCCTGGAAGAATTCTGATGAGAATGCTTATTATTTTTTTCAAATCTATTACGAAGATTTTCAACTTCCAGGTGGTTCATTTTCTAATAGAATCCCTGATGGATTCTGATGAGAAACCTGTCATAACTCTTTTGAGAATACTGAAAATATTCTGATCAGAATCCTGAAACGATTAAGATGCGAATCCTAGAACGATTCTGATGAGAACTCTGCATCTATGCTGATGAGAGTCCTGGCAGGATAATGATAAGAATACTGATACTATTATGTGAAGTGAATTAACGACTGAATACTTTTTAACGAGTCAAGTGGATTGGCTCGACAGTCTTATGTTAAAAAATCAAGCGAACGAAATTTTACTCGCTCCTATACTATTATGATGAGAATACTGAGAGCACTTTGATGCGAATACAGAAGATTCTAATAAAAAATAACTGGAAGGATCCTGAGAATCCTGAGACAATCCTGAGACAATGCTGAGAATCCTACGAGGGATTCGGATGAGAATCCTGAGAGCATTCTGATGAGAATCCTGAGATGATTGTGATGAGAATCCTGAGCATTCTGATGAGAATCCTGACATGATTGTGATGAGAATCCTAAGAGAGTTCTGATAAGAATCCTAAGATAGATCTAATGAGAATCCTGAGAGGGGTTCTGATGAGAATCCTGAGAAGATTCTCATTGAAGAAACATTTTTTATGGTACTTCCTGTCCTGAAATATATGTAGTTCGATATCATGAATGTCGACGTAAGGTTTAAGCATTCTTAAAGATACCCTATATATACCCTATTTTTTAAAATTTTCATGACTATTTCACTAATTTAAGCCGGAATGCATTAACTTAAGAAGATTGATGAGGGTTTTAGACTTATTTTCCAAAATTCTATGATTATCGTTTTCGTATTTTTCAAACAAACTGTGGACGGTTCGTCACATCAAGTGTCGGCATAGACCCTTATTCTAATTAAATACAATTTTATTATACATTGCTTTCTTTTCTTTTCATAACTAAAAATAACCTTCGATTAGTTCGACATTTTGAATGTCGATGAATTTCCTTAATCTTGTGTATTAAAATATCGTTTCACCGCGAGACAAAATGCCAAAAAAGTTTTAGGTAAAGGTCGTATTATTCCTCCTTATCCATGGATCGCATCACCGACCAAAGGTGACTCCCAGATCTTTTTCCTTCCTCATTAATAAGCACCCTTCCCGTAGTGATTGTGGAGATGCAAAGGTATTCTCGGTCTCTATAAGCAGCAATCATTACACCCTAACATTCCTTCCCTATCTCAGCCGGCGCCGTTATTGATCAATAATATGAGATATGCTAAAATTACACTTCGAGAGTAAGCGGAAACTGCAGCTAATCCCTTGCACAAAACTGTTAAAATTTTGAGAATTTATCAATTGAGTCAAAAGATATGAGCAAAAGATTGTGAAAAAATCGTCCACGCATTTTAAGGTTTAATTTCATCAAGCTATTTCAGCAATAATGTAAGAAAGTATGATGAAGTATTTCTGATTTGACCGTCATTTATTAAACATATCTCATCTCTGAGCTCAAATAAATCGGGCATCATTTTCAGTCGATTTGCTCATATCCTATTACTACTACCAGAACAGTGACCATTTCCCAAAAGGACCCTCCGATCTTCCTGCATATTCACCAACCGCAATCCCATCAGAAACCAAAAATCTTGACCATCATCGTCTAAATAGTCTATAATTCATTTACTCCACTTACCGACCCATCAAATTTGACCGGTAAAAGCACCACATTTTACTTCTCCCGTTTCGTAAATGCAACATTCATCGGCATGAGGAAGGAAATATCCTTGGGAAATGAAATTGAAAATTTTCTTCGTCTTCTTGATCCCAACCGCAGAGCACTCTCCCATTCCCCACCCTCCGACTATTAACATGAATCATCATAATTCGATAATCCCCTCCAGTTTTGGGCCGGGTCATTTCGAAACATCAAAAAGTTCAGCGTCTGGTATATACAAATGGACGGACTTTACGCAAAACTTTTGGACGAGACATTTTACCTACGTTTAGAGCTGTTGCTATTTGGGTGCGGAAGGTGGAACGAAATGACGAAAGCATCCATTTTCTTGCGGTTGTTTGATGCTTTGGGTTCTCCTATAAAGCTTTGCCCAAATTTGCATAATTCAACGACGACGGGTCCTTTTGCTGGGTAATGTTAGTGCGTGTAAGAAGGAAGGGGCGTTATGATGTAGTTAGAAAAGTCATTGAACGAAGCTAAAGTCAGATCAAAGGGCAACTCCAAAAGGGTACGGATGCCTTCATAATATGAACTTCCACATTCGTTCGTGTTCATCGAGCGTAAAATGTTTGCAAGCTTATTTATTCTTGATCTCGTTAAAGTCAGTGATGTTGTCCTGTCAGTCCTGTTTTAACCACAATTAAGAATACCTTAAATTCAAACCTTTCGGGAAATATCATTTGAAGAAATTCCATTTAATACAACTCAATTAAAAATGGTAAACAGTTTCATGAAAATCTACAATTTCCAACAGCTGTGCTGGGAACTTGTCATTTTGCAGATTGATGTATTATGTGTCAAATCCGCCACGGCTAATTAGCAGAATCACACTCTATAAATCGCGTCCATTGAAAATTGATAAAACCCAGTTGTCAGTTAACTCGAGACACGCAACTCAATCGAACCTGGCGTAATTCATTCTACTTCAATTAGCTCTCGCGGCAGACAATCTGGACACATTCTATCTATAGAATGCATTATAAATTTGACGTTTAATTAAGCAACCTCACGACGAGTTAACGAGATGTGAAAAATGTGCTTACGACATTTCAATGTTCAAGCTCTAAATAAGTGCAATTGAATTGAATAAAAATCCTATGAAGTTGATTTCGACGATGACTCGAAAAGAACACGAACAGATTTAGTCTAGTGCTAAACTCAAGCTCGTCTATCAACGAAGTCTCGGTCACACCACCAACAACCCACGCACTTCAAATCGGATCAAAATTCAAGAATAATAAATCAAACTCGAATCAGATAAACATTGGTGTTACGTTTCCAATGAACGCCGTGCCAAACCGGAAAGCGTTTTTGCCTCGTTCGGGTTTTTTCCAATAGCAATCGCAAAAAAACGGTCTAGAAATATTTGGTGTAAACATTGATTCCTAGTTGCACTTGAACTTGTCACATGACTGGAAAAATACAACTCACCACGTTGCACTATTCTACCTTCACCATGGATGCATCGATGTTCGGTCTGCCACATGCAAGCGATGTTTCCTTTTCAATTTACCTAACCTACCATTATTAATTTCATATTCGGGTCACATAGAACACCGAACCGCTGGCTGCTTCGTATGGAATGACCTGCTTTCAACTCCAGCACGATGGGATTGAACTTGAAATATGTGACAGGCTAGCATGGAACCTTTTTTTCTCGTATGCTCGGTTGACCAGCTTTTTGGAAAACAATCTTTCATCATTGCAGTGTCAATTAGAAATGGTTTATAGGGGATGGGACAATACAATCACAAGATACAAAATAGTAATACAGCCATTCCATGAAAAACTTGTCTAGTGGATCACCGAATTCCGTGAAAATTTGCTATTTTATTCCTTATCCGAAATAAGGATACACGTGTTTTTGGATTTTTTGATTGGGGTGACCATTTCCGAAACAGTGAACAAAACAATCGCAATTTAAATCTTAACTTATGAACCGCTTGACCGATTTTCAATTTTCTTGGACGAAAAAAAGCTAAAAATATAAAATTTCACATTTTTTTTTTACATGAGAACAAAAATCCGTTTTTTCGTGTTTTCAAGGCCTTGGAATGAAAGCTTAAGATTATAACTCTTCAGAAAAAATATAAAACTCTGAAAAAAAATACATGAAAAAATAAACAAAAAAACTTGATTTTTTTTTATATTTTCACGTAATTTTTTTAAGAGTTTTATTTTTTTTTTTCTGAAAAGTTGAAATCTTAAGCTTTTATTCCATAAAAAAAAGATTGGAATTCGGTTGAGCTGTTCAAAAGTTATGATTTTTTTTCAAACTAAAATATCTAATGCGCTGAGACCTACAGTGTGTGCCGATAAAAAATGACTGATTTTTTTATTTTCAAAAAAATATATCCCAAAAACTTAAGAACGTACATCGCTTAAAATTTGACAGTAAACGCAAAATTTTATAGCCTCTTTGGTCCCGAGGTTTTCAAAACACCAAAAAACGGTTTTTTTTCTTGTAAAAAAAAACAATTTTTGTAAAATTTTATATTTTTCTTGTAAATTTAAAATCTTTAGTTTTGATTTCATTCAAAAAAATTGAAAATCGGCCAATCGGTTCAAAAGTTATAACTTTTGAAAAAATAAAAATTTTGCAAAGTCGCGATTTTTTTGGTCAACCTATTTCGAAAATGGTCACCCTAATCAAAAAATCCAAAAACACGTGTATCCTTATTTCGGATAAGGAACAAAATAGCAAATTTTCACGGAATTCGGTGACCCACTCAGAATTCTACCAAGAGATCCTTCAGGGAGTTCACCAATGATTATTCCAATGGTTTTTCTAGGCAAATCTTTAGAGAGGAGGAGTTCGTGCAGGACTGTCTCCAGAGATTTCTCCATAGATTACTCCGGCAATATTTTTTAATAAAAGAAATTCCTCCATCAGCTGGTACAGGAATTCCTCCATAGGTTCTTCCAAGGATTCCAAGGTGTCTCCTGAAATTCTTCCGGAGACCGCTCGAATGATTCCTCCAGAAAAAATCTCTACAAGAATTTTTGCAGAGTTGTCACCAAGGATTTCTCCAGGAATTCCTACAGGGGTCACACTCAAGGGTGGAGAGCGGCTGTCAAATGGGAATAAAATTGGAAAGCCGTCATCCTAAGTCCAGAACCAGTTTTAAGGATTAACGCGGAAAAGTGAAAATCTTTATTCGCAAAATTTGAGGTAATCAATGCGCTTAAAAGATATTGCTTGCAAGCAGTTATTTGCTATGTGCTACTGCAATGCGCTGTTAGCAATTTAAGCTGCAAATTCTGCTAAATTCCCAAAATGAATGTTTTCGATAAAATTTATTACGCCTCCTTCATTGTTTAATCGTTATTTTGTATGGTTGTTTACATTTTAGAACCAGCGACACGTTGGGGTAGCAATAAAGAGCCGCTAGTACCTCCCTTGGTCCCGCTAGGACAACTTATTCTAGGATTACAGAAGATACTTCTCCACAAGTAATTATTTCAAGAATTCCTCAAGAATTTCCTCCATGAATTCTCCCAGAGCTCCTTTAGTGAAATCGCCACCGGAATCACTTCAAGGATTATCCATCGGATTTACCCAGAATTTTTTCTAGAGAAATGTTCTGAGTATCCATTTTTATTTCAAGGATTCCTCTAAGAACTCCTCGAAGAATTCCTCTATAAATAATTATGGAGATTTCCCCATGAATTCCTCCAGTAATCACATCAGAAACAACCTCAAGAATTCATCCAGGGATTCCTCTAAGATTTTTTCCAGACTTTTCTCAAGATTTTTTTTGGAGAGATACTAGGAAAAATGACTAAAAAAGACAATTTCTGCTGAGAGAAAATTCTAGAAGTAAACATGGAGAAATCTCTGAAGGATTTCATAAAAAAAAACCTTAGAAGAATTTTTGGAAGAATCTCTGGTTAAATTTATGAAAAAGAACACTGAAAAAACGATGTCTTCGGCAGAATACCGCGGGATTTTTTTTCCAGGAAGTTCTGAAAAAAATCCTGGGTCTATTTTTGGAGGAATCCATGAAGAGATTTTTCTCTTCATCCCTGGGGAAATTCTTGAAGAAATTGCTGGAAAAATCTCAGGAGGAATCTTTGTAGAGATTTTCTCAAAGGGATCCCTAGAAGAGTCCTTGGAAAATTCTGTGGGAATCATTGAGGAATTCTTGAAGGCATCTGTGGAGAAATTCCTGAAAAGTTTCTTTACTGTAGAAACTGGAGAAATCCCTGGAATAACAGTTGGAGAAATTGTCCAATTTCTGGAGAAACATCTGTAAAAATCTTCAGAAGAAACCCTTTAGAAAGTATTCTGGTGGAATCTCCAAAGGAGCCTCTGGAAGAATTCCTGTAGAATTCTTCAGAGAAATTCTCGAGAGCTCCTTCAGAGGTATTTGGATAGCTTCTTCAGAGGCTTCTGGGAAGCTCCTTCTGAGGTTTCTGGGAAGCTCGTTCAGAGGCTTCTGGGAGGCTCCTACAGAGGCTTCTGGGAAGCTCCTTCAGAAGTTTCTAAGAAGCTCTTTCAGAGGCTTCTGGTAAGCTCCTACATAGGCTTCTAGGAAGCTCCTTCAGAGGCTTCTGGGAAGCTCCTTCAGAGGCTTCTGGGAGGCTCCTACAGAGGCTTCTGGGAAGCTCCTTCAGAAGTTTCTAAGAAGCTCTTTCAGAGGCTTCTGGTAAGCTCCTACATAGGCTTCTAGGAAGCTCCTTCAGAGGCTTCTGGGAGGCTCCTTCAGAGGCTTCTCTGAGGCTCTTTCAGAGGCTTCTGGGAAGCTCCTTCAGAACCTTATAGAAATGTCCTTTAGAGGCTTCTGGGAAGCACCTTCAGAGACTTCTGGGAAGCTCCTTTAAAGGCTTCTGGAAGGCTCCTTTCGAGGCTTATGGGAAGCTCCTTCAGAGGCTTCTAGGAAGCTTCTGCAGAGGCTTCTGAGAAGGTCCTTCAGAAGTTTCTGGGAAGCTCCTTCAGAGGCTGCTGGGAATCTCCTTCAGAGACTTCCGAGAACCTCCATCAGAAGCTTCTGGGAAATTCTTTCAGTGGCTTCTGGAAAGCTTCTTCAAAGGCTTCTGGTAAACTCCTGTAAAGGCTTCTGAGAAGCTCAGGAAAGCTCTTTCATTGGATTCAGCGAAGCTCCTTCCGAGGCTTCTGGGTAGCTTCTAGATAGGCTTCTTAGTAGCTGCTTCAGAGGCTTCTGGAAAACTGCTTCAGAGGCTTCTGGGAAGCTCCTTCAGAGGCTTCTGGGAAGCTCCTTCAGAAGCTCCTAGGAAGCTTCTTCAGAGGCTTCTGGGAATCTCATCCAGAGGCTTCTGGGAAGCTCCTCCAGAGGCATCTAAAAATCTCCTTCAGAGGCATCTGCGAAGCTCCTTCAGAGGCATCTGGGAAGTTCCATCAGAGGCTTCTGGGATGCTTTACCAGAGGCCTCTGGGAAGCTCCTCTAGAAGCTTCTGGGAAGCTCTTTCAGAGGCTTCTGGGAATCTCTTTCAAAGGCTTCTGGGTAGCTCCTCCATAGGCTTCTGGTAAGCTCCTTCAGAGGCTTCTGGTAAGCTCCTTCAGAGGCTTCTAAGAAACTCCTCCAAAGGCTTCTGGGAATCTCATCCATAGGCTTCTGGGAAGCTCCTCCAGAGGCATCTAGGAATCTCCTTCAGAGGCATCTGGAAAGCTCCTTCAGAGGCAACTGGGAAGCTCCATCAGAAGCCTCTGGGAAGCACCTCCAGAAGCTTCTGGGATGCTCTTTCAGAGGCCTCTGGGAACCTATTCCAAAAGCTTCTGGTAAGCTCTTTCAGATGCTTCTGGGAAGCTCCTTCAGAGGCTTTTGGAAAGCTCCTTCAGAAGCTTCTAGGAAGCTCCTACTGAGGGTTTCTGGGAAGTTCCTTCAGAGGCTTTTAGGAAGCTCCTTCAGAGGCCTCTGGGAATCTCCTTTAGAGACTTCCGAAAAACTCCATCAGAAGCTGCTGGGGAGCTCTTTCAGTGGCTTCTGGAAAGCTCCTTCAAAGGCTTCTGGGAAACTCCTGTTAAGGCTTCTGAGAAGCTCAGGAAAGCTCTTTTATGGGTTTCAACGAACCTCCTTCTGAGGCCTCTGGGATGCTCCTAGATGGGCTTCTAGGAAACTCCTTCAGAGGCTTCTGGAAAGCTCTTCTAGAGGCTTCTGGGAAGCTCTTTCAGAGGCTTCTTGGAAGCTCATTCATAAGCTCCTAGGAAGCTCTTTCAGAGGCTTTTGGGAATCCCATTCAGAGGCTTCTGGGAAGCTCCTCTAGATACATCTAGGAATCTCCTTCAGAGGCATCTGGGAAGCTCCTTTAGAGCCATCTGGGAAGCTCCATCAGAGGCTTCTGGGATGCTTTATCAGAGGCCTCTGGGAAGCTCCTCTAGAAGCTTCTGGGAAGCTCTTTCAGAGGCTTCTGGGAAGCTCTTTCAAAGGCTTCTGGGTAGCTCCTCCAAAGGCATCTAGGAATCTCCTTCAGAGGCATCTGGAAAGCTCTTTCAGAGGCAACTGGGAAGCTCCATCAGAAGCCTCTGGGAAGCTCTTTCAGAGGCCTTTAGGAAGCTCTTAGAGGCTTGTAGTCTAAAAGAATGCACTTGGAGATCAATCCTGTGGATTACTGTATCCAAAGGATTATTCTGAATACTATGAATACTATGAAATGTTTCTACAAGAAATCCTCAGAGTAATACTTGGTGTTATCTTTGGTGTCAAAGTCAAGAAAGATTGTCTGAAGAAATTTCGTTTGTTTGTAAAGAAATTTGTGAAGATGTTCCATAGGTGTTTTCAGGAATTCGATTTCATGGACAAATAAATGTTGTATTTTTTTTGTAAAGCAATATCTCTATCCAGTAGGATTTCCTGAAGATATGCTCAGAAGAATTGTTGAAGGAATCAGTGGAGTAACTACTGTACAAATTTTGGAGTACCAGTTGGAAGAACATCTGCAACTATCTCTGAATAAATGTCTGTAACAATCTGTCGTGGTATTTTTGAAATATTCCAACACATGATTAGTGGAAGAACAAAATGTAATATTTTAGTAGAAGTCTTAAAAATTCGTTAGTGATATGTTTAATGGAACTTCTGGAGGATATCTCATTAGCATTCTTAGAGGGAGCCATCTAGTAATTTTTGACATACATAGGATATCTGTATCCCCCAAAATAAATCGATGGAAGAAATATTATTTTTTGAAAGAAATCCGTAAAATTAATCTTCAAGAATTTTTTGAGAGAATTTCTAACGGAATCCTTGCTGTAATTCGTGATATAATTTCTGGAGAAGTTTCTCAAGATTTGCTACATGTATCTGAGGACTAGTTTTCAAAAATCAGCTGGCTTATCTCTTTAGTAGCTTTCAAGCAAATCTCTAAATAATTTCCTGAATATCTTAATACCCCAATGAGAGGAATTCCTGGTTGAATTCTTTATAGAGTACTGCTGTAGGAATATCAAAAAACATGACCGGATCTGGTTGGAAAAATGGGTTGAATTCCTGAAGAAAATGTAGGAAAAATTCTATGAATCATTGAAGGTGTTTAAAAAAAACAGAAGAATACTCCCGCCGAAATGCTTGGAGGAAAAAAAAAACATAGTAAAACCACTGTGAATATAATCACTGAATGTATCCGTGAAGAAAACATTGGGCATAAAGAACTTGAGCTTGATTGGCCGCCCGTGGTTGCAACTCCAGTTTCGCCAGATCAGCTGCACTTACATAATGAACTAACCAGATGACTGCTTGCAACTAACAGACACCCTCAGTGTATAAGTGCTGGTGATCTTCTATTTTTAGGCAACAATGGCGCCTGCCATCAAGCTTAAGGACATAATTTTTTTGATACCATAAATATTCCTGAAATCTTAGTGCAACGTTTTTCCAAGAAGATGCAAGAAACATTTCTGTAGGACTCCCAACCTATGAAAGATTTCTGGAGCTTGACTCTTATACACACTTCAGCAATTTTCCAGAGAGGCTTAAGCATAACGCAATTATTCTATTGAGCTGAGAATAGCTGAGAAGAAGAATAAAACACAGTTTAATCTCACTCAAAAAGAGAAATTTCAGAAAACATGCACATTTTGTAACCTGTCCAATTTATTCCTCAAAATTCTCATCCCATCTATCGCAAGTCCAAAGAAAACCAACCAGCAAGGGCTGCAAAGAAGAGTGCATCGATCGATATCGCAATTTCGTTCAATGGGTCGGGCTTTCAATTTTAATGATCAAACCGAATTTCGAAAAAGCAATTTCCCGTCCCCTCCCACACAACTCGACACCGAACATAATTTCTGCTTAATTTTGTACTCTTTGTTCATCGAGAGGGGGCGAACTCTACATCAGAATGTTTAACGCCTCCCGAAATTGCAGGTGTAGTAAATACTTAGAAATACGACTTTAATTTCAATACCCTCCGCGACGGTACATTCATTTCGAGTGTTTATGCTGAGGTGGAGTACTGAGAAAAAGTGGTCGTTTTCCCTTATTTCATGGGAGGAAAAATCCGTTACTGAAAGTTGAGTATTGTGCCAAGTTTTTCTCCGCTGCATGATTTACGGAGCCGAATTCACTTGCACAATAGTTGGAATCGAGAAAGAAAAGTGTTAATAAATCTTCGAGCTGTTTAGTAGAATACCTATAAGTAGATGAAAAAACCGAATTTAGTACTATACCATTTAATTCCACTAGAGTTTGTATCCTTTGACAGATACGCGTATTTCGACCTCAACTGTAAGGCCGTCTTCAGTGTCGTGTACTAGACTCGACTAGTCGAGTCTAGTACACGACACTGAAGACGGCCTTACAGTTGAGGTCGAAATACGCGTATCTGTCAAAGGATACAAACTCTAGTGGAATTAAATGGTATAGTACTAAATTCGGTTTTTTCATCTACTTAAGAAAAGTGTGTTTATCATTGAGAGACTCGCACAAAGCCTTCATTTCGTAAATTAGCAATTCCCGTACATTCTAAGGTAGAGTGCTCTGCTTATCGTTTCTGTGCATGTGGTTATGACTTGCCTATCTGCAGGATATGCACCGGGAAAGCATTTCCGGCTTTGTAGGATTAAGTATTCAGATGAAAGACGCTTTTATTGTTATGTGTTTTACGATTCAATAGATAAAAGAAAGATAAAACGTTTCAATAGATAAAAGAAACATTTTTATGCAAATGAAGGATTTGCATGATACGGTTGCAGTTTGTATGACGAGAATCACAACTCAGAAACAATTAAAAGCAGGATTATATTATTGGTTGGAAGCTTTCGTAAGTGACTTTATTTCCTTGCGACAAATGAAAAAAGAAGTTGTCTGATACAAAACTCTTTTCGACAGCAATACACATATTCAACAGACATTACAGCGCAAATGGGGTTTCTCATCTCAATATTCAACTAGCAGTACGTTCTCCAAAACCTCAAATTGTCATCCCAGCTGAACGGAATCACCCACAATTCGAAACAATTCGAGTCGTGTTGAACCATCAAATGAATGGTTATTGTATATACGCAAATTGGTATCGACACGGGTTGCATTGGTTGGTTTCCGTCGGAACCTAGAACGGAATTCAATCCCATATTTACCATCCCCAGAGAAACGTCTCAATCGTACTTTCATAGTCGTCGTCGTCCCAGAAACAGCTTGTTTTATTCAATTTCCTCGATGGACCGTTCTTTTTTTATTTCGGGAGGTTTCAATCCGTTTTTTGTTGGCTCCTCCGGCCGACGAACGGGATCAGTAATATACCCATCCGAGCCGTGGACGTGTACCGGAAGATGAAGTCTATTAGAAATTCTGTTCGTGTTTCTTCCCTTTTCACCGAACGCCATTTTCACACTTTTTGACGAGAACCTCAAACGAAAGGAACTGCCTGTTCTGTAAAGGCCTCCCTGCTTGGTGGAATCCAGTGAATGCACTGTTCTCTACACTAACTCAATAAAACCAATTCGCAGCCGAAAATGATACAGCTGTCTCGTGATGATGATGTAGCCATTGTGCAATTGAAGCATACGGTTTACGTCAGGCAGTGTTCCCAGCTTAACGAAGATGTTTGTAGAGAACGATCGAAATTTTCAGGTCTTCTTTAGTTTGTTTATGAGCATTACATTACATTTTTTCTTATCTCTTTTTAAATAAATTTATTTTACCTTTTTAATAAACTTAACCTAACATAACCTCAATATATAGAAAGCAATTATCGTGGCAATATAATATTGCGACAGTTTTTGCCTAAAATGACTAATTTTTCCGACATTTCAACATTAAATATTCTGTTCTAATGCTGAATCAGAGAAGCAGCTTCAGGGTCGTTTGCAAAATTTTATTTTGAATCCTTTGTAGAGCCTCTAGAACCTGTCCTCCACAAGACAGACGTCCTTAGCGTGAGAAGAACCTCCGCTAATCATGATTTTCGCATCCATGTGGCAGTGTTTGGTACCATGACCCCACTTTTGGCACCGACAGCACTGAGTTAGGTTTTGCCAATTTCCTCCAGTTTTCTGGAAATGTTCCCATGTCACATGGACATCGAACATAGGTCTTACTTTTTCTAAAGCTTTAATATTATTTAGATTACTTTCCTTAAAGTGAACTTAATCATATTCTTAAGAAAGTCCTTTCCGACGAATTCCAGATTGGGTTCTCTTTTTCATAATGATGACTTGGACTGGGGAAAATCCAAGATAATAATTTATTCCATTTTTGATCTCTTCAGCTAACTTATAGTCACTTGAGAGACCTTTCCAGACCACCTTGAACAAATTTTCAGTTTTGCCGTTATAATTAAAAAAATGTGCTTCTTCTCTTCCATATGTTTGAGAAGAAGTTCGAGATCTTTAAGAGTTTCCGGCAAAACGTGACAGTCTCCTTTCTTTGCGATTTGGAAAGAAACCTTGATTCCCCTAACGGAGTTCAAGATCTCCTGCCTAAATCCTCCAAATTCGAAACAATTGACCACGATAGGCGGCACTCTTTGTTTCCTCATTTGAATCAAAGAGCCTAGGCTAGAGGCTGCCTCGTAATTTTCGCACTAGGTCGATACATAATTGTTTTCACATTTTCATCAATTAACCTTTTTCTAAAAAAAATATTAATTATTTTATCGATTTTCATTCCGGCAACATTGTACTTCGGATTTATAGCCTTTTGCATTTAATTTTTAATCCCCCCTTGACGTTTCGTATTCTCGCCATATTCCACACGTATTTATGGATCACTAGTTGGAAAATAATAAACTGTACCGTAAGTACTCTCTTCTGACTGGAAACCATTTGGCGGAACGCAAACCCAACACCAAACCCGAACAATATTAGTTTTCCACGCTCGAGGCTCTGCCTTTATGCTTATAGTCCCAGTTTTATGCGTAACCAGCATTTTCAGTTTCTTCGTGGTTGTTGCGATTCGCTTTGTTTCCAACGGGAGGGGTGGGGGGATGGGGGGGTGGTCGTCGTCTTCGTCGTTGTCGATGAAAACTGTTAAACTCCAGATTTTATTGTATCTCTCTGTTTACTCTCGTGTCGGGGTTGTTTTTATTGCTGTTGGCGGGTCATTTGGCATACCGAACTTTGACTTCTACATTTGCACAGACCTTTCCGTTTCGAACGCTTACTTTTGGCACCAGAGAGGTATGTGTCAGTTTTCCCTTCCACATTTTACTGTCTTTCTCTTGGAGAAAGCACGGACTTTCGTTTATTTTTGTGAGCGGGAAAGGACTTTCCCAGCACCGAGGTCACACTCACGCACTTGCGGCATCAACCTGAAGAAATAAGCCCAAGGACAACTACAAGTACAGTCACGCGCCACTTTACGACTACGTTGTCGTGGGCTGTTTCTTTCCGGGAAGCGTGGGCGTTGAAGACGAGTTGCATCTTTTTCTTGCGTTGAGGATGTTTGATGGGGCACGCACGTGTCTTGTGCCACGTTTCAGACTTTCTTGGAGGGAAATTATTGGTAAATTGAAAAGTTTAATGATATCGGTTGTAAACAACTGTGGGTTGTGAATGAAACGGCCGAACTCGTTATGGGCGAAAAGCCGCTCCAATAAAGATAAATAATAATAATAATGATGGATTCATTTTAGTAGTTAACTACCATTCAAGTTTCAAATTCATCCGCCATCGGAAGTAACGATGGGGAAATTAGTCTAATTTCGGAAGTGGAAGAAGGTCTTCTTTCAGAGGCTTAGTCACTAGTTTTGTTCAATACAAATCTCTGAATTATCTCTCTATCGATCACGAAAATTAGAGATAAAGGGTGAACACAAAATTATTGCGACATCGGAAATGTCATGCCAATTTTCTTATAATGTTTAGAATCAAACCTAAATTTTAGGGTAGTTTTATACATATATTAACTTCAAAAATAAAAAAAAAATGCTAATCGATGGAGTCTTGAGTAAAATTGAAGCCATTTTCGCTTGATGCCCTCCATCAAAGTCTTTACAGTGTCATCCGGTACCAGTTTCTCAGTTTATTTTTTCCATTTTCTTAACATTTCCTTCTCGTCTTTGACTGTCTTCTTGCTCTTCCGAAGTTCCCGCTTCTTTATTGCCCAGTACTGCTCCACCGGGCGCAGCTCCGGACAGTTTGGCGGATTCATGTCCTTTGGAACAAAATGGACAGAATTGGCCTCATACCACTCCAGGACACTTTTAGAATAGTGTCATGATGCCAAATCTGGCCAAAATTGCGGAGCTTCGTCGTGCTGCTGCAAGAACGGCAAAAGGCGATTCTCTAGGCACTCAGATTTGTAGATCTCGCCATTTACTGTGCCCTTTGTCACGAAAGGCTCACTCCTCAGTCCGCAAGAGCAGATGGCCTGTCAAATGAGATATTTGGAGGCGAACTTCGTCATTTTCTTCTTCTTAAATTTGTCGTCCACATCGAACTTGCTCTTGCCGGTGAAAATCTCCAACCCCGGAATTCGCTTAAAATCGGCTATTATATGCGTTTCGTCGTCCATCACACAGCAGCCATATTTGGTCAGCATCTTCTCGTAGAGCTTCTGTGCCCGAGTTTTAGCCGTCGATTGTTGCCGCTCATCGCGGATTGGGAAGTTCTGTACCTTGTATGTATGTAGTCCAGCTCTCTTCTTTGCATTTTCGACGTAGCTCTGCGACATGCCGATCTTTTTAGCCAAATCATGGCTTGAGACGTTGGGATTTGCTTTTCATCCACTTAACCTTTTCCTCCGTCTTTTTGTTCTCCGGTCCCGGTTTTCTTCCAGCTTCTTTGCCGTGGTTCAACGTCAACCGCTCCTGGAACCGCTTCAACACTCTGGAGACGGTTGAATGGTGAATGTTCAACATTTTTCGCAACTGCCGGTGCGACAGGTCAGGAAATTCCAGATGTTTGGAAAGAATTTGTTCTCCCGACTCGCGTTGGTTCACCTTCATTTTCGTTGAATCGAAAAACACGACTTCGAGTTTGACAGCATGTAAACAATACACATCAATGAGAAAGTGTGCAAAATTTGGTTGATGTTTACCCAATGGTAGAAAAGTTATGTCCTGTTGAATGTGTCGCAATAATTTCGTGTTCGCCCTTATTATCTCCCTTTTCTTACAAACAGTGTTACTTTTTTACTAAAATGAGATTTAAAGTTCCTTTTTCCTATTTTTGTTGAATTTGATAGTGAAAAACAAATTTATTATGCTTCACTTCCCCCATGACACTCAAATAAAAATCTTTTCGGCGATCAAATTTACCCGCAACAATTGATACACAAAAAATACGTGCAAGATAATCGTATAAGAATACTGAACAGATTCTCAAATATCCATCAAAGTACTCTTTGAGAAATGGTGGGAAAAGTTCACCACATGATGAGGCAATGTGCAGCAATCAATACATTAGCAATTAGCAAATCAAAACTTTGACCATCTTTGTCTGGAAGATGACATAGAAGACTTTAGATTAAAAGAATAGTTCAACAATTATGCCATGGAAAAATAACAGAAGCTAGTCCCATAGGAATCCACTGCGATTTCTCTGGGAGGAACTCATTAGGATTGCTACAAGGTTTTTTTGGAAGCATGCTTACGATTGTTTATACACATGTCATGCTCAAATTGGCGTAGTTTGCTATGTTTTTGCGTTATAAGTGGATGGTCATGGATTCAATTCCAGGCTCCCAACAAAAACTTCTCAACAGTTCGCTTGAAAACGACACGAGCTATACCATGGTTGTTAAGTAAAAAGTGTTTATCTGAGAATCAGAAATAAATTATGTTTAAGTGGGAATTCCAGTAGGTATCTTGCAATGCACCGCTAGTGCATGACGGTTCACCATAGTTGGTAGCATGATCGACAGAACGATGTATGTAGCGCAACCCTGGTTAGGTGGCCTATCAAAGACTTTTCACCAACCAAAAAAGTAGAGCAAGCAGATTGATTTTACGGCAACAGACCCGGCAACGAATAAAGGACAACGATTGTAAAGTTGGATCTTGGAATGTGGGAACTTTGAATGAACCCGCGCGTGTTGGGCTCTTGGCTCGTGAACTACGGAATGTCGGCGTGAACGTGGCAGCTATCCAGGAAATAAGCTGGACGAAAACCGGAGAATTTGAATTCCGAGCGGTGGATCCCATCGCCAACACTTAATTCAAGTACCACATGACCGGTGTTAAGACAGACCGGACTAGAGGATATTTTGGCCTTGAAAAGATCTGTCAAAAACTCCATCAATTATGATTTGCAATTTTTACACAGATGTTTCATTAAATAGCTAGATTCCAACATTACGGCAAATAATGCATATTTTGATATTTCAGATGCTTGGCGAACGTTTTCCTGAAGTCATTAAAAAGCACTTGATCCAATCTGACTAAACACCGACTAGTACTGGAGCGGCGGTGACAGACCAGAACGTGGAGTTGGCTTTACAGTAATTGGGAAGCATATGAAGAGAGTTATTCGGTGGAAACCAGTAAGCAACCGAACCTGTGTGTTGAGAAAGCAGGGCAAGTCCTTCAACTACATTCTGATCAGCATATATGGGCCAACGAATAATTAGCCCGATGACATGGAGGATGAGCTCTATGGGAACCTATAGAGTACCCAAAACAAGAAGTCAAGATAGTCATCTGCGACGAAAATGGGCAGATCGGGCAAGAAGACTAGGAAAACCTCCATTCCGTAACCAATGATAATGCCCTGCGGTTTGTAGCCTTCGCTGCTGCTAGAGGGATGGCAATTAGCAGTACCTACTTCGCACGCAAGATTATCCGTAAACACACTTGGGAGACTCAAGTGACGCTACCTGCTCCCAAATAGACCACGTGCTGGTTGATGGGTGACATTTCTCATACGCGATGGATGTCAGAACATTTCGAGGCTCTAATATCGACTCGGATCATTGTCTCGTTGTAGGTAAAATTCGGGCGTGTTTATCTAGCGTCCCGAGTTCCAGATCTTATAGAACGCTGCGCATCAGTATCCAATGCTTGTCGAATGATAGGGTAGCTATTTGGGCACGTTAGGGGGGTATAAAAAACCTAACCGCAAACAGAACCTGTGGAGTACCAGGGCACCCTCTACAGTATTGTGCCCGCCCTGTGCTACCCGGAGCAATAGTGCAGGTGACCTTGTGTTTCTCCGAGATAATCGGCTGCCCTTCTTCAGTCTCAAACCTGAGGCTAAATAAGGCTGGGATTATAAGGATGTTGTGATGCAGTTTAAATTTTTACCCTTATGGTTTCGCATTATGCGTTTTACACAGTGTATTCTGTCGGGGCAGCAGGGACGAAAGTCCAGTGGCTTAACGGACCCCAGGACCTCTGCGAGTTGGAGAGTTGCCCAGGATGTGGTGGAGTTCACAGTGGGCTCTGATGAACCTTCATTTAAAACCACAAAAATCCGATTGCAACTCTGTCAAAGCGACCGGTGCCACTCAGAGTACCAAAGCACCCTAGCCCAAACTAACAGGAGTGCCAACCGGCACATCAGGATTGATGCCAGTAAAATCCTGGTCGCGATACAAACGGACAAGACATGGAACTACGAGTAGGAATGCTTCGAACACATTGGGACCAACGCCAGTACGGCCCCAATTATGTATACTGTACTGGATAATATGCTTTGAGGCTGACAGCGGCGATATTCTACTCCCTTAGTAGGTTCGAGTGACACTGGCCCGAAACGGCGAGTGGGTTAATGGCGCAGGCTTCCCCCGTCCCGTAAAACCGTGGCAGGCCTTAGAATACGTTCCAAATCCGTCGCCTGGTTGTTCAAACTGGGTGGGAGTAGGCTCAGGTGCCATTACCTGACCTGCACCGATCCGGCTCTGAACATAGTACCCCATAAAGGACTATGTCAACCCTAGCATGGCCTCCCTGCTTGCATAGATAACCATGGGATTATAAAGGCGACTATCCCAGCGGAGATGAATAGCGGTTCTTAGGGAGGGCCCATAAGAGATGATCAACCAAAACAAACAACTAGCGGAATGTGAAGGAGAGGCTTCTGGACCTATCAGTAATCGGCTAAGGTTCCCGCCAAGGAAGGAGGCAACCAATATCCACTTTAGTGAAAATAGTGTGGGCAAAAGTCTAGATACTGTGACGACGGCAGGCACTGGCCATTCCAGTGCAACATGTAAGGTAAACGATGGCCCGGGACTAATCGAGGTCATAGATCGCAACAGGGAGTACCTACCTAAAATGCAGGTAACTGCTGAGCAACTTGATGTCATCATCGAATTTGTTAAGAGCAAAAGCAATATCAGCAAAGACTTGAAAATAAGTCTACTGAAATTGCGACAATCAGTCCTAGCTGCAAAGCAGGACTACGAGAAAGCCAAGGAACAACTTGACAAGGTAGAAGGCAAAAAAGACACTAAGTCGTGTCTGACCGAAGTGTTTTCCTTCACAAGTAACGCGAATATATCTGATGATATTATTCGTTACGCTATGCGAAAGTGGGGGCCTTCCAAGGATGAATACGTGGCGAAAAGACGTATGGTTGCTAAGGGAAAAGCGACCTACGCGGCCGTCCTCCAGAGCGGAAAACCTGGCACGAGCCAAGCTCCGCGATCAAGAGGACATGGCAACAGCGGAGAGACCTACACCAAGCCTAAAGCCAAGAAAGCCAAGATAAAAAAACAACGGGATAGTCTGAACCAGGCAGTGCATCTACCGGAACCACGGGCGCAAGGCAACAAGAACCCGTGGATACGAGTTGGAATTAAGAAACAACAGAGGAAACCGTAAACGGAGCACAAGGAAAGCGCTAAACAAAAAAAAAGCGAAACGTAGGAATTTAGGCGAAGCCCTCGTTATCAAAACGGAGGAAGCGAAATACGCCGAGGTTCTGAAGGCGATGCGAAGCAAGGAGAATTGGGCGCAGATGTGCGGAGCATGAGGCGGACTAGGATTGGTGAATGGTCCTAGTCTTAAAGAAGGACGCCAAGTAAAAGGCAACTGGCACAAGATGTACTTGGCGACGAGGTTGATGTAAAATCCCCTAACTGCTGAAGCGACTCTCCAGTGTGAAAATCTGGCTGAGGTCACCGATGCAGCGGAGGTCTTGGCTACCCTCAAACAGCAGTGTGACATCGACATAGCCAGTAAGGCCATCGACCTTAGAAAGGGCCCGCAGGGCACCCAGGTGGCGGCGATCAGGCTGCCGGTCGCAGAGGCCAACAAAACGAAGAACTTGGGCATACTCAAGGTAGGCTGCAAGGTAGCCTGAAGTTGGCTTCAAGTGTTTCGGGAAGGGCCGAAGTCATGGAATTGCAATTGTCCCGACAGAAGTAAGATGTGCAGAAAATGCGGCACCAAAGGCCATAGGGCAAGCGATTGTAAGCAAATCGCTATGAGCCTAATATGTGTCGACAGAGCAGTTAACGGACACTTAACGGGCGGACCCAAATGTCCGGGCACAAACGGAGTATCAAAGCAGCCAAAACGGAAGTAACACAGTTAAATTTAAACCACTGTGATGCAGCCCAGCACCTGTTTGGCAGTCAGTTTCGGAAACCAAGACTGACGTGGTATTACTATCGGACCCATACCGTATACCAGCCAACAACGGAAACTGGGTAGCGGATAGGTCTCAACAGCTAGCAGCTGTAGAGACGAAAGGACGATACCCAATTCAAGAAGTATTCTCTAGCTCAAATGACGGTTTCGCGATAGCAAAAATCAACGGCGTATTCTATTGCAGTTGTTACGCGCCCCCAAGGTGGTCGGTTGAGGAATTTTCCCACATGGTCGACAGGATGATAGCCGAACTAGCTAATCTGCAGCCAGTAGCTATAGCTGGCGACTTTAATGCATGGGCAGTGGAGAGGGGTAGCCGCTGCACCAACCAAAGAGGCCAGCTATTGTTGGAATCCCATGTCGCATTAAATGCAGAGCTGGCGAATGTGGGTACATTACCTTACCTTCCGCAGAAATGGTGCAGAATTGATTATCGACGTGACGTTTTGTAATCCCAACCTTTCAGGTACTATGAACTGGCGCGTTGATGACGGTTATACTCATAGCAATCATCAATCGATTCGCTATAGTATAATACCAGGCAGGCGGAAGGCAGCGAGATGTAACTCGACCCAAGCCCGAGATTAGAAAACAGCGCGTTTCGACGGCGAAGTATACTCTGAAACCTTGAGTTGCGAACGGAACACTCTGGACCTAAACGGCGAAGCGCTAGTTGTTGTAATATCACGAGCGTGTGATGCTTCCATGCCGAGAAAGGCCCCTCCTAGAGAGAACAGGCCGCCGGTGTACTGGTGATGAGAATCAATGGCAAATTTTCGAGCAATCTGCCTTCGGGCTAGACGAAGAATGCAACGCACACGCACAGAAGCACAAAGAGAGGCTCTCAAAAAGGAAATCAAGAGTCGAAAACGGGCATGTTTTGATTGTCTATGCGAGAGTGCCAATTCTAGACCATGGGGTGACGCCTACAGAGTGGTAATGGCTAAAACCAAAGGCGCCCTAGCGCCCCAAGAGAAGTCGCCTGAGTTGCTGCGATCGATAATCGATGTACTCTTCTCGCAACATCCCACAAGCCCATGGCCCCCAGCGCCGTATGCGGCAGATGAAGGAGAAGAAGTGGCGAGAGTGATAAATGAAGAGCTGGCAGCAGTCGTGAAATCATTCGCGTCAAACAAGGCACCGGGACCCGATGGTATCCCGAATGTTGCCTTAAAAGCGGCAGTGAACGCGAATCCAGACATGTTCAGAACCATGATGCAACGTTGCGTAGATCGAGAAATCTTCCCGGATGTATGGAAGCGACAGAAATTGGTCGGCGTATAGACCTATCTGTCTACTAGATATTACGGTTGTTAAGAAAATTTTCTAGTTTGCGGTAGCCGCAGAGTTCTACCGCAGCTGTCAAAGTTCTACCGCAGGCTTTGAAATCATTCCATCATTGAAGCAAAAATTCTATCATAGTATGCTTGAAAGAGAAAACGCTATGAAAAACAGCAACAAACAACAATCATCAAGACGGTATCCAAGGTATCATTGAAGCCTACTGATGATTTACTAGTGCAAATCAGTGATGTGACAGCTGCGGTAGCTTTTCGTTGAACCGTAAAACGGAAAGTTTTCCCTAAAATTGCAATACGACGGGCAAGTTATTGTAGAGGTTGATCTTCAACAAGCAAGAATCGTATACGGAAGGTGCGGACGGCCTGTCCAACAACCAGTTTGGATTCATGAAAGGTAAATCTACTCTGGACGCTATCCAGTACAGCTGCAGTGGCAATCGAGCATAAAAGGAGCGGCATCCGTTACTGCGCGGTTGTCACTCTGGATGTGAAGAATGCGTTCAACAGCGCAAGCTGGGAAGCAATAGCACACGCGCTTCACCGCCTCAAGGTACCGGTGCAGTTGTGTAAGCTTCTAGAAAGGTGTTTTGATGGTAGGATTCCAAAGTATGACACAGAGGGGGGCAGAAAAGCGTTTGAATTATCGCGAGAGTACCTCAAGGTTCAATCCTGGGCCCGCTGTTATGGAATGCGATGTACGATGGCGTACTGAGGCTGCCACGTCTAACGGGTTTTAAGATTGTTGGCTTCGCCGACGACATCAACCTAAAGATCTATGGTGAATCGTTGGAGGAAGTAGAGTTGACAGCAGCGCACTCTATTTCCATAGTTGAGGAAGCGATCCATTAGGCATCTTGGGGTAATGATCGATGACAAGCTCAGCTTCGCTAGCCACGTTGAATATGCCTGTAAAAAGGCATCTATGGCTATAGCGGCGCTTTCGAGGATGATGTCTAACAGCTCTGCTGTAATTGCCAGCAAACGCAAGCGCTATCCATACTAAGGTATGGAGGACCAATCTGGTCAAAAGCGCTTAGAACGAGCAGAAACCTAAAGCGGTTGGAAAGTACGTACAGGATGATGTGCTTAAGAGTAGCAAGTGCATACCGGACGGTATCTAAAAAGGGCGTGTGCATTATAGTCGGGCCCATCATCAAGGAAGATGTTCAATGCTTCAACCAAAGGGAGTCCGCGACACATGTAAAGAGGAAACGCTTAGAAGCTGTCAGCAGGAATGAGATAACTGCAAGAGGGGTAGATGGACCCATCGGCTAATACCAAATGTGTCAGATTGGTTTGGAAGAAACCATGGGGAAGTGAACTTCCACCTGACGCAGTTTCTGTCAGGACATGGTTGCTATAGACAGTACCTGCATGGGTTTGGGCACTCAGAATCTCCTGCGTGCCCCAATTGTGCTGGGGTGGAGGAAACAGCGGAGCATGTCGTGTTCGATTGCCCCCGTTTCATTGCTGTGAGAGGTCGCATGCTCGCTACATGCGGAGGGGATACGTCCCCCGACAATATAATAGAGAGAATGTGTGCGGATGCCGAGTGCTGGAATGCAGTAACTACAGCTGTCACTCACATTATGTTAGAATTGCAGCGCCTATGGCGCGCCGACCAAGAGTTGGCTGTAGAGGATTAGCCCTACCGAGGCTGGTCCCTTGTAACAATGTTTAAGTCGGCTACGAGAAGCAGTTTGCCTAGGCTACTTCTGCTACATGTGTTGTGCCATATGCACAGGCCCCTTCCCGAAAAAATACCGTACACGGTGCTCCAATTACCGTTATTATCAAATAAAATATACCATTCAAACGGCAGTCAGCAGTTGATTCCTTACGTTGTTTTGCACCTCTGGGATGATTTTGAAAAAAATCCTTAGACAGAATTTTGAGTTACGCCCTTTTGAAGTTTATATGATAGAAATCACTTAAAATATGCCATTTTTACTTGTTTAAACAAAGAGATTATACAAAAAAATGTAGTTTTGATTTTTTATCTGGTTTTAGATATTGAAAAATATTTTCATAAAAAAAATTCTAGACCGACATTTGAAAAGGGCCAATGCTATGTTTAGTTATTACTTATCAACCAATACACGAACAATTATATCTAATAATCTAACGCCTGATAGTGATTTTAGGAAATTGTTCATAGCATTCATAAATGACTTAATAATTCTTGGACAGGATATGCAGATACGCCCTTTTGAAGTGTATGGAAAGAATATTGCATGGTGAATTCCGTTTCATCTATAATCAACAGTTAGGTGCATACATAATCAGTACACCTCTGCGGTTGTTCTTATTTCATTCAATTTAGCAAGTCGCACAAAATTTACACGTTCACATATTGTCTAGATTGACATTATAAAAGGGCCAAAGTATAACTGAAATATATACACATCAATATAGCTGAACATCAAAGTTGATCGCAACATTCGAACATAACATATCTGTATCTACATAATTCTATATTCAATATTCTGTTCAATTCTATATAATTCTTTTCTATTCTAATCTGTTCTATTCCATTCAATTCTACTCTACTTTAATTTATTCTATTCTGATCCACCCTACTTGTTCTTATACATATTTTTACAAATGCCAATGTTGTAATCAACAACTGTGCGCAAAAGAATTGAACGATACACTTTTGATGTTTGTTCGACTTTATAGGTCTGTGAAACAGCGCTATGCACAGACTACATAAAATACATAAAAACTATCATATATAAGTTGAAACCCTTATTTGGACTTACTGTGAAATAATAATTCAAATCTTCATTTTTATGGATCATATGAGAAGCATGCATTAGGAGTCAGAATCAGTGCATAGCAATTTTTTACAGAGCTGTGAGCGCTAAAAAGACGTACAAATATCGAAAGAGTACCGTTCCAATCTTTTGCGAGCAGTTGTTAATTTTTACAGTGTCCATTGTAAAAATATGTATAAGAACAAGTAGGGTTGATCAGAGTCGAATATATTTAAGTAGAGTATAATTGAATAGAATAGAACAGATTAGAATAGAAGTATGTATGTATGAATATATAATATAGATAAAGATAAGGGATGTTCGAGTGTTTCGGTCAACTTTGATACAGTCATTATTCAGCTATATTGAAATGTGTATATTTCAATTATACTTTGGTCCTTTTTCAATGTCAGTATAGACAACATGTGTACGTGTTAATTTGGAATCGTTCAAATATTACGTAACGAGGAGGTTCGGTAGTGTTATGGTTCAAACATTTTCCATACAAAAGCTGTAACGTGGGGGAAGAAAAGGGGTCTCAAATTGGAAAATTCTGCGTTACATTTGAATACAATTTGAATCATTACTTCTATGCAACTTGCTAAATTGAATGAAATAAGAACAACCGCAAAAGTGTAATGATTATGTATGCATCTAGCTAACCGTTGATTACAGATGGAGCAGAATCCACCATATCCCATATTCCATATTCTTTCCATACATTTCAAAAGGGCGTATCTGCATATCCTGTCCAAGAATTTTTCATACAAATTTGAATGCTTTGGACAATTTCCTAAAATCACTATCAGGCGTTAGATTGTTAGATACAATTGTTCGTGTATTGGTTGATAAGTAATAACTAAACATTGCATTGGCCCTTTTCAAATGTCGGTCTAGAATTTTTTTTATGAAAATATTTTTCAATATCTAAAACCAGATAAAAAATCAAAACTACATTTTTTTGTATAATCTCTTTGTTTAAACAAGTAAAAATGGCATATTTTAAGTGATTTCTATCATATAAACTTCAAAAGGGCGTAACTCAAAATTCTGTCTAAGGATTTTTTTCAAAATCGGCCCAGAGGTGCAAAACAACGTAAGGAATCAACTGCTGACTGCCGTTTGAATGGTATATTTTATTTGATAATAACGGTAATTGGAGCACCGTGCCGTAAGTTGGTTCCGGGGAGATAAGGGTCTGAGGCCAAGGGTCATGTCGATGCACTGTACACCAATTGAGCAATTTTAAAAGAATTACTCAAGTGCATTGCATGGGCTGGTCTTAGCGGGTCGTCGTTGGTGCGTTATCCTCGCATTCCCTGAGCTACCTTCTCAGGGGATCTGTTTGCAGATTTCCCCTTTGTAAATAAAAAAATACCGAATACGGCTATTTGCTAAAATCCCAAAGTCCTTAGTTATTAAGAGCCACATATTCTTATGATTAGTTTGTAATTCCGGTTCGGAACAGTCATTGTTTCGATCCCGTAGGGTAAGTGTTCCCTTAGTTGTGGGTGTTCCTATAGTTGCGGTAGTGCCGTTTACACTGATTTTATCACATTAGTTACAGAACCGACACTGCCAATCGACGTAATGGCTTGTTGATACACGGAACTCTTGAAAAGAGCGTTCGAATTGCCTTAAAACTGATGAAATACCACTAAAATCCTAGAACTTTTCTTACTTGTACCAATAGTTGCGGTAAAGTGTTCCTATAGTGGAGGTTCCCATAATGAAACAACGGATACCGCAACTATAGGACCACAAATTATAAATATACCGCAACTAAAGGAACAGAGTACCAATAGTGGAGGTATTATTTTTCACTGACATGCCGTGGATTACTGCGATGAAATCATTTTTCTCATTAAGTCAATGGTCGTTACTTCCCGTTACAACATTAACATGTACATTAATTTCACTTCTTGAGTTTAGCCGGTTAAATGAAGTTCAATCGTGCTTAGTACCTCCACTATTGGTACATCTACCCTACTTGTTTACCCAACAACTTGTATGTACCAAACATTTCATATTTTCTCACTTCTAATTGTGCTGACATCATTCTCTCCGCCAGCCATAGTTGTTCCAGTGCAGTGTCTGTTCAAACACACGTTTCTTCAAAGCAAAACCGTTTCCTTACCATCCATTGCGCTCAAAAAGAAACAAACCCATTTCCACTTTATTAATGAATTTTTCCTTATTTTCCTTTCCTCCCACAGGTACGTACCAACACATTCAACCGGAAATAGATTGTCATTGCGTTTGGATGGATTCCATTTTCGAATGAGCGCCGAGTCGGAGCTTTTGTGTTGTGCTATATTGCTAGTGCCTGGATTAGTGCAAACCCCACCGAAGGTGGATCGTATGATTCTGAAAGATTAGCAATGTGCAAGCAGAGGTATTGGGACCTTCTTGGACATAGTGGTAACATCCGCGGCATCAAAGTAAAGCCATACTGAAGGTTCCTGGGTTTGATTCCCGGTCGGTCTAGGAACTTTTCTTAATGGGCATTTCCTTGACTTCCCTGGGTATAAAGTATTATCGTGCCTGCCACACGACTTCCGAATGCGAAAATGAATAGCTTGGCAAAGAAAGCTCTCAGATAATAACTGTGAAGTTGGGAAGCAAGCTCTGTCCCAGTGAGAACGTAATGCCCAGAAGAAGACGCAAAAGATATAGGATGGTGTTTCACTTTTGCTTTGTGTTTTGTGTGTATGGAACCGCTCACACACAGAGACACGCAAACACATGGATTGCAATATGCGCTTCCGAGCTGAGCAGATAAATATGACGAGCGCTTCCTCATCCGGGGCGGACGGAACAGGAAGTAGAAGTGCGCGCGAGGTATTGGCTGGCTGATATAGAAACTGGCTCATTGTTCCTTTCATCTCTCGTCGCAAGGATGAAAGCGAGAAAGTGGGCCCAATGATGATGATGATGATGCTGATGGTGACGACGATAAAAGCGTGCGGAAAAACGGCTGCCCAAGGATGTTGTATTATAAACGCAACGCGATACACTTCAGCTTGGTTTGCTGTGAGCTTTTTTATATTGTCGTTTGCAGAAAGTGGTTCCCATTCAGGTACGGGAAGAAAGAAGACATATGCCTTTGAGTAGAGGCTATTGAATGGATGACGAAGTGATTAGGATCGTGATATCGTTTTCGTTCAACGGTAAATAATGACTCTCTAATTAATCTTCGTTCTACGTTGGAATCGAAAAGGTCGGAAAGGAGTGAAAGACTGCAGATTTAGCCGCTCTTCGCGTTGCACCTTGCATCTGGATGGATGGTGAAAATTTAATCCCAAAGAATGTTTGATAAGCGGAAAATCGTGCCGTGACCTGTGCGATATTTTACACGAAATCTCCAACCTAAAACCCGTGTAAAATAGCCTACGTTTCTATCCACAATTGCAGCCGGAGCGAGAGCTTCCGACAAAAGAGTAAACACTATGCATCATATATGTAGGCTGACCATAAGCCAACCAGATAAAAACGGGACAAATAAAAAACAAAAACGGGACAATTTTAAAAGACATAGATTATGCGATTGTGCTACTTTTCCCCGAATTCCAGTTCCCCGAATGGCCCGTTTCTCCGAAGCCATATCCCCGAATGACCCGTTCCTTTGTAAAGCAATGCAGCTCAAAAAAGTGTAATAATAGTCTTTACACGAGCAGGCGAGAGTAGCTAGGGAATAGCAAATTTTGATATGGACATACAAAAGTGATATTACTTTGGAAGATATAAGAGATAAAAGTTCCGAAAATAATATCTAAAATTTACTCCTAGAATACTTTCAGCATATCATATTTAGCTTTTATAAGATGACACCAATATCAGCGAGCTATTCCATACATCTTCCAACATCAAATTTAGCTATGGCTTAGAAGTTCCAGGAATAAAATTTTGATATTATCTTCAGATCTTTTATCTCTTATGTCAATCAAAACAATATCTCGATTTAATGGTCAGAAATTTGCTTCTGCTCGGGTAGTGAGATAGTGTTGAATGGAAAAGATCGATAATCTACCAAAGAAGGAGATATTTGATCATTCTCGACTAAGTACATATTGCCAAATATACATATTGTTCACCACCTTGAAATGTAAACGGTTGTAGCAATTATGAGTGTTAGAACTTTTCGGAGAAATGGGGTTTTCGAGAAACTAGCATTCTAAGAACTGGCGTTGTCAGAACGACATTCGGGAAACCGCCATTCGAGGGAAAGTAGCAGAACCAGATTATGCAATCCCAAGCTACATGTCTGTATGATTCAATAAAAATCACTTAAGAACCTTGAAGCTCATTCTTTGATTTCCTAGAAGCAGCGTTTTTTCAAGAATTTCCTTAAAAAATCGTTACTTTATTACTTTACTTTATTGAAATATCCACTTTTTAAACAGTTAATCCAATCAATTGCGTATCAGAAGTAAACACATAGTTCGTACACTTCAGGTTAATTATCAGAACTCCAGATCTGAAAGACTTCCTGTAAGAGCTGGTGTTCCTCAAGACAGCATTTTGGGACCAATATTATACAATATTTTCACATCTAACTTACCTGAGTTACCTCAGGAATGTCCAAAAACTTTATTTGCGGATGACACAGGCCTCTCCGCCAAAGGACGAAGCCTGCGTGTCATCTGTAGTCGATTGCAAAAAAGTTTGGATATTTTTTCTTCATAATTGCAAAAATGGAAGATTTCTCCTAATGCTTCCAAAACTCAACTAATAATATTCCCACATAAACCAAAAGCTCTTTATTTGAAACCTTCAAGTAGACATGTTGTCACGATGAGAGGGATTCCAATAAATTGGTCAGATGAAGTTAAGTATCTAGGGCTCATGCTTGATAAGAATTTAACTTTCAAAAATCACATTGAGGGCATTCAAGCCAAATGTAATAAATATGTAAAATGTCTCTATCCCCTTATTAATAGAAAATCAAAACTTTGTCTTAAGAACAAGCTTTTGATATTCAAACAAATTTTCAGGCCAGCCATGTTGTATGCTGTACCAATATGGACTAGCTGTTGTAATACCAGGAAGAAAGCTCTGCAGAGAATTCAAAATAAAATTTTGAAAATGATTCTGAGGCTTCCTCCCTGGTATAGTACCAATGAGTTACATAGAATATCCAATGTTGAAACATTGGAACAAATGTCAAATAAAATAATAAATAATTTCAGGCAAAAATCGTTACAATCTTCTATTGCCACGATTAATGCGTTATATGTTTAGGTTAAGTTAGGTTAAGTATATTTAAAGCGTTTTTTTATCTCTTATAAGCAGGTGAAATCAACTCACCTGTAAAAAATCTGAACTGCTACGGCAAATGAAATGTTATATAACAACAAAATGTTAATAAAATCTTAAATTTGTTTTACCAAATTAGGATGATAGTGTTGTCTAATAACACAGAACATCTAGATATAAGAAATGAATGTAATATTTGGAATGATACTAATAAAGAAATAAAAAAAAAAGTAAACACATAGTTGTTCTTTTTCATTTTAGGTATTATATGAATAATTATCTTATGAAGATCCGTATTTTGGAAATCCACCAAAATTTGGCATAAATATGAGTAAAGCAACGCAAAAAGTTAATCAGAAGCATGTACGGATCAAGGGATCAAGTTTAACTCTGTTTGAGAAACTAATGATTGCTTGAAAAATAGATGAGTAAGACATTAAACTCTGAAATATTTCTAAAAGCTGTTTGTCATGTTATTTTTTATTTTTATTTTTTTACTGGTGTTGAAAATTTTGCGCCAATTCTCCATTTTCTAAAATACGGGACAAATCGAGTATTTTCCATAAAACGACGGGACAGTCCGTCGAGGGGATGAAAACGGTACTGTCCCGTTAAATACGGTACGTATGGTCAGCCTACATATATGAGAATCCAAAGCATACGGAAATTACTACTCTATTCAAAAAATAAACAGCACTCATTAATGAACCTTGATCCCGGGTCTCTGGACGACCGTCCTGCAGTCAGCCCAATTCGCACTACCAGAAAGCTAAGCCAAGCGCACCGAGTTCATTCACAGGCGAATTCCGGAATAAGGGTGGTGCAGTACACTCACAGAGGGAAAAACAAGTACAGTGTTGGGTAATACATTGGCAGCATTTTCGATTTTCCATCAATTATTAACTTTGATAGGCTAGGTCTTTTCTGAACGGATTTGAATAAAATTTCCATGTCGACAGGGTGAGTAGCAGGTCTTTTTTCGGAGATTTGGCCACTATTTTGGTGCAAGTCTCCAAAAAGTATTTTATTTTAAGCAAAATGTACTCTGAAGTCACTCTTTTCCAATCTCTCTTTATGGTCAATCCTGGTGTAAGAGAGTCCTTAGAGACTCCTTACTTTAGTTATGAATTCCTTCACATATTTCTCGAAGAATAATCTCAGGAATACTCCCAAGATTTGTTTAGAGATAAATTCAGAGATTCTTCCAGGGATTCCTGTATTAATTCCACCAATGTTTCTTGCAAAAAAACCGTCCTAATTTTTTTTTGTAATCATTCAAAGGATGGTTACATGCATTTTTCCCAAATTTGCTCTAGGAAATCCTTCCGAATTCTCACGCTTCTAATAATATCTATTGCGATTGCTCCAAAAGCTTTTACATGGATAGTCCCATTTTTTTTTTCTAAGATTTAAGAAATTCTATTCAACAGGTTCTTTGGGAATTTCATCTCAGATTCCTCGAGAGAAAGCTCCAAAAATTATTCTAGTGATTTATCCTGAGATTTCATCTAGAAAACTATCCGGAACTCCTGCAAGGTACTTCCTTGAAATGATCGCAGAACTTTCTTTAGCGATTTTTCATTTTTTCCTCCTGAGGATAAAGGAATTTCTCCAGAATTTGCTCCACTGATTTCCTCAGGTATTGCTTAACTTGTTACTTTTTTTTATTCAGAAGCTTTCCAAGGGCTTCCTCCAAATATTTTTCTCCTATTTAACCTGATTCTCCAGTTGCTACTCTAGTAGATCTTCCTAAGATTCCTTCACTACTTCTCCCGTGAAAATCCCGTGGCAATGGTTTATTCCAGAGTTTAAAAAAATACAGTTTAGTGATTTTTTTTCTATTGAAAAACCCTGCAAGAACTCCTCCGCTTGTTCATTCACCTTTAGTCCCATTCATCCTAAATTCATTGAGGGTTTATTCGAAGAACTCTTTCAGGAACTCCGAAATATATTCAATTTGAGATTCATCAATAAGTTCTTGTAGTAATTTTTCAAAGATTTTTCAAGCATTTCTTCTAAGAATCACTCCTGCTGTTTTTTTCTAAACATTTTTTCAAAGAGTTTCTCAAAAAATCCCATGGAATCTTTAAAACATTATTCCAGGTTCCACACCAGCAATTTTTTCAGTTATTCCTTCGATCATTCCTACACAAATTCTTTTATGGATTATGTCCAATATTTTTCAAAGAATCCCTTTAGAAAATCCCGAAGCAATTATCCAGGATATTATCTACGACATCTTCTAAAACATTTCCAAGAGTCTATGAGTTCCTTCAGAGATCCTTGTTCATTAAGGGTGACAATATAATTTACACAAGTTTCATCAGGGGTACTCTAGGATTTATTTTAGAAAACTCAGAATAGCTCACAGTATTTTTATTAAAAAAAATTCTCCTATGATTTCTGAAAAAAAATCTTAACGTTTCACTTGAGACATTTATAGAAGCATGCCTAAACAATCTTTGAAGACTTCTCAAACAAAATTTCAAATAATTACTGGAAGATTTCCCGAAAACAATCTTAGGAGGTATCTTTGGAGAATTTCTGGAGATATACATAAATTCCTAGTTGAAATCTTAACTAAATCCGGAATGATAATTTTATAGAAAATCCTAAGATATCTTCTGAAATAATTTTTGGAAGATGATCTAAACGGAAATCTGAAAAAATGTCCAAGGGAAATGAATGGAAGAAACACTCGATAAAATCTTGGAGAACTTCGGACTTTCTTGGAAATAATTCTAAAAATATTTTGAAGGAGTTTCTGATTATCTTTAAGTTTATGATAATAAATCTTCGAGCTGTTTAGTAGAATACCTGTAAGTAGATGAAAAAAACGAATTTAGTACTATACCATTTAATTCCAGTAGAGTTTGTATCCTTTGAAAGATACGCGTATTTCGACCTCAACTGTAAGGCCGTCTTCAGTGTCGTGTAAGTCGAGTCTAGTACACGACACTGAAGACGGCCTTATAGTTGAGGTCGAAATACGCGTATATGTCAAAGGATACAAACTCTAGTGGAATCAAATGGTATAGTACTAAATTCGTTTTTTTTTTCATCTACTTTCAAGTTTATATTTGTGGCTATCAATGTAAAAATCCAGGCGGAATTCTTGAAGTATACAATACTAGAGTGGTTCAAAAAACCGTTTTTGCTCCACACCGCTCATTCGATTCTAGATCAAATTCTGAGTGTCCTTCCAAAATTTGAGCTCAATCGGATGAAAACTGAGACTGCACAAGCCATTTAAAGTTTATATGGGAATTACTATGAGAAAAGCAAGCAATTCATTCAATCGGTCGTAGTTTTTGCCCATGTACTCTTAGGGATTAGAGCTACGTTGATACTGTGACATACATTCATCTGCTACAACTTTGCCGAAGACCGTTTTCAAATCGGACGCCCCAGTAATTAGTTATTGATTTTTGAATGAGTTGTAAAGCTTTGGCTATAATTATTGGAGTGTTCTGCAGGCATCACTGGTTATATGCAGTAAAACATACCTGAATAATTTTCTGCTGAAATTTTTAAAGAACATAATGAAAAAACACATAACAGTTATACGAGTAGTAATACTTGTAATGCCACAAGGTATTCCCAAAAAATATCGTTAATCTTAGATAAATGTATGACTCCATCAAACTTTTATCACCTGGCTCCTATCGGCTTCCGTTTTGTTATCTTGATTCCTTTCTTGTTTTTTTTGTCCCTTTTTGGTTCCTATTAGATCTCTTTCTAGTCTTTTTTTTTGTAGGCAACAGGTCTCTATGTTTCTGTTTTTAACATGCTCAGTCGCAGGTGCAGCCCTGTCATAAAAAATCCTTTATAAATTTACCCTGGAATTGCTCCATGAATTGCTCTAGAAGTTATTTCATAATTGGTAATGGCAGTTTAGACTGGATCTTGAATACTACTTTCGGATGGCTTTTTCAGTCTGGAAGTCGAAAAACGATGTTTTTTACATTACCGCCGTTTCCGCCGATGGGTTTTGGCCTTTTTAAGGGGTATAAGGTCTATTGTCTCCCGTCTCCTGTCGCCAATTAGACGACAATCTATTTATAACAGGAGGCGATAGACCTTACACCCCTTGAAAAAGGCCGAAACGTCGGGAATGTCAAAAACATCGTTTTTCGACTTCCAGGCTGAGAAAGCCATCTGAAAAATTGTTATTTCACAATATTTTTATGATCTTTCCTTAACTTCCTTAATGTTTTCAACAACGGAATCAACATAGAGCTTTTACAGAATTTTACACCAGAGATTTCTCTAGGAATACTCCTATAGTATCAGTCGAAGATTTTTTGAATAATTTTTCAATTGAAGGATTTACATACTTTTGTCCAAGAATTCTGCCATAGAGATCCTTCCAATATATATTCTAAAGTTTTTTTTCTGTTAGACCCAACACTTTCTCAAAGATTTTGAAAATTTGTCGCAGACTTTCTGTGAATTTCTTCTTTTTTCTACATAAATTTCTCCACAGATTCTGCCAGAGATTTTAGGTATTCCTTCAGAGAATCTTGTCAATAATTATTCTACCATATATTTTTTCCGGAAGAACTCAAGATTTTCTCAAAGATGTAGAAGTTTTTTTTCAAAAATATCCTTGCAGGAGATCTGTGAGCTTAGCATTAGGAGTTTCACCAGTGGTCACTTAAGAATTTTCTTTAGAAGAAGCTCAGAACTGCATCAAAAATAATTTCTTTAAAAACATTGACAATTGCCTGGAAAAATTCATGAAAAAAACTTGTGGAATAATTCTGGGAAATTTCTGGAAGAATATGTTGAGGATTTGTTGATGGAATCTCTTGAGCAATTCTAAAAAGTGTTCTTGAAGAACTTTCTGGTTAAGATCGCAAATAATTCTGAACGGAAATGAAGAGAAATACCCGGAGAAATCTCATAAGAAATTCTTATAGATACGTTCGAGAAATTAATGGTTGTATTCTTGAGGAGGACGCAAACGAAAATATTTTAAGAAATCCTAAAATCAATTTCAGGAAGGTTGAGGGCTTCCCTCAAAATGTTTTGTAAGAATCTTTAAAAAAATCTCTTAAGGAGTTTCGGCAATAATTTCTGGAAGTATGATTGAAAATAATCTTGGTTGAATTTTCAAAGCATCTTGAACAAAAATCTTGGAGGAATTCCTTGCGCAGTCCGTTCAATAATCACTGGATCAGCTTTTGATAAAATCTTCGAATTTGTATCAAAGGAAATACCTGAATCACACCCAGATTATTTTTTTTTAGGAAAATCTTGAATAATACATGGAGTAATGCCACGTAAAACATCTCAGGAAATTTTTAGAAATATCAAAAAATTATGTTTCTGTTTAGTCTCTTTTTGGTCCCTTTTTAAACCATATGGTCTCTAAGTTTCCTATGTTTACATTTATTTGCTACCAGCCCTACATCTGAGATTATTTGAGTTCTACCATATATTTTTGAGTTATTTTTGCAATGATACATGTAAAAACAATAACGATTTGACTGAAGTGAAATTCTTGACTTTTGAACTCGTGATTGAAAAAATAACTCAATAACAAATGTTGAAATTCAAGTTATTTCTGAGAAACAGTAAAAATTTCATTCAAGTCGGTACATTAACAATTCTGGTTTAACCCTCTAAAGTTGACCATTTTGTACGGAAAAACGTTAAAAGTTGCAAACATATTGTCCACTACTGTCCTACGTTAAAGGGACGGAATCCTCTTGCGCCCACCGGAACACATATTCTCGGACTACTGAGCCTGAGCCTAGTCGGCTCAATGAATATGTAAAGGCCCTGTACACCGGAAAGAACTACACAGGAGTTGTAGTTTTGGAAGCGACTGCCTTTATGGCTTGAGGATGCGATTCTTGGAGGTGGAAGGGGTGCTTCTAAGCTGCATACAAACAGGTCGGTTGGTTGTCGAGCTGCGAGGCATAAAAAGTTATTTGTAAAAGTTTACTTGGCTTGTTCTTTCGTTTTTTTTTTCTCTCTCGGCACGCAATGTTACGGCAACGCCAGCAACGGGTTTTGTACAGATAAAAGAATTTCAAAGTCGGATGCTTTCGGTGTTTCCTGCGAATGGGGGTTCCATCCGCAAACCACGTTTGCAGTCGGAAAATGGTTTGTACGTTGGTTGATTAAAACTTCTGGTGAATTAGTTTGAAAGTGAAATTGATTACTTTTTAGGCAGTTGTTCATACTTTTGTGATCTCCGGCTCGACTTTTTATGGCGCGTTTATTATTTTTGTTGAGAGGGATCTAAATTTATTTTTTTTTAACTCATCTTGGCTTCAAGTTGGAAGAAACAGGAGAAGATATTTCGTCTTGGAACTAGATATTGCCTGGGATCTTCCTTAGCCGAGTGGTTAGAGTCCACGGCTACAAAGCAAAGACATGCTGAAGGTATCTGGGTTCGATTCCCGGTCGATCCAGGATCTTTTCGTAATGGAAATTTTCTTGACTTCCCTGGGCATATAATATCATCGTGCCTGCCACACGATATACGAATACGAAAAATGGAAACTTGGCAAAGAAAGCTCTCATTTAATAACAGTGGAAATGCTCATAAGAACACTATGCTGAGAATCAGGCTTTGTCCCAGTGAGGCCGTAATGCCAAGAAGAAGAAGATATTGCCTGGAACAGTACGTGCACAAGTTGATGCTCTAAAAGATCTCTCACAGATATCAACTGAGGAATATCATTTCGGAGTCGCTATTTTCAGTTTATTTAAATGTACAGAAGCAAGACGAGAAAATGATGTGAACGATTTGTGGAAGCAATACTTCGACGAACACTTGAATGGTATTGAGATCGCACGCATTGAAAGTTCAGACAATGGACGGAATATATACGTCAGTCAGTTTATTCAATAGATTTGTCTCTGATTTCCTCCACAGACTTCTGAAGAGATTTCTCCAGAATTTCATCCATGAATTACTACTGTGGTCTCTTTTAAAGATTTTTCAATTAAATTCTCCATTGATTATTCAGAAGTTAATTATTGTTTCCTCCGGGGAATGTCGGTGCAATCATTCCACTGATTCCTCCCAATTTCATTACAAATTTCGCCATGAATACTGCATGATGTTTTGCAGAATTTTTTCTAGAAAAGACTGTGTTTGGTATTTTTCCAATAAATATTTTACCAATTTATGCAGAGAAATCCTCCAAAACATTTAGGGTGCAAAAATCTGAGTGAGTTCATTGCGGAAGTTCATCAGGTATTTCCACAAGAGTTGCATCAGAGATTGAGGATTTTTTTTGTAATTTCTACTACTGTCGACTCTCCAAATATCGATATCGGTCTCTTCGAGATGGGGAGAGATCGAGACAAATAACACATTTTTAATGAGTACTAGATTGAAAACCACTCTGTTACCATGAAAATGATTAACAAACAGCTATCATGTCATGCTCATAAGTTGTTATGAATCACTAAAATCTGGTCTAGCAACCTTTGATTATGGCAATATCGAGATAGGGAGAAAAAAAATTGGAACGAAAACCAACATCGAGGTATGGAAATATGGTTGTGCTACTTTTCCCCGAATGTCGGTTCCCCGAATGTCGTTTCCCCGAACGCCAGTTCCCCGAATGCCTGTTCCCCGAATGTCCCGTTTCCCCGAATAACCCACTTCCCCGAACAGTTTTTGGTAATCATAATTGTCATAACTTTTTTCATTTCAGGTAAGTGAACGTACTGGTCATCTGATATGCACCCTTCTTTATTTGATTGGCGGTTCTTAGGAATTTAACCGTCCTCAGAATTTTTGGCAACATGTGTATAGTCGAGAAAGACCAAATACCTCCTTCTTTCGATTGCCTATCGTTCTTTCTAGTTCTCCATCTTGCTACTAAAAACTATTAGAGCTCCTATTCGAACAGTACCACTTTTCGGGGAACTGGGTCATTCGGGGAAATGGCATTCGGGGAAATGGCATTCGGGGAAAAGGGTCATTCGGGGAACTGGCGTTCGGGGAACCGACATTCGGGGAAACGACATTCGGGGAAAAGTAGCACAATCCTTCGAGGTATGGAAATATGGATATGGAGAGAGAAATTGTATGCAGAATGAAGGGACCGAAGAAACCATCGACATAGGGAGAGATATCGAGATGTAGAACATCGAGATGTGGAGAGTCGACTGTATCCAAGAAAATCCTGGGCAACTTCTGGAAAAAAAATGTGATTAGATTAAGGTTAAACATCTCGGAAACCGAAGATGATCGCCACAATGGTCGACTTGTGACCCTACTCACGATTTCAAAGGCACTAAACTAGAGAAATAGTTGGCAAACGTTTCTGATCTTCTTATTTTAAGCTTTCTGCCAAAACAAAAACTGCACTGTTGTTGGATGCTTTCTTCATGAGATTTGTGCCTTTGAAGTTTAGGGCAATCTTAGAAGTTGATCCCAAACTGTTTCACTTCAAGGTAAAACATATCGGAATCAAAAGATGGCCGTCTCAATGACCGACTTGATCCGCTTTTCACGATTTCCAAAGCATTGAACTGTAGAAATAATGAACTTGACCTTCTTGCAAATTTCGAAATTTGTATGGACCATGGTCATTGGCCAGACCCCTTCCCTCCCCCATAAATGACGTGGTTTCTGGACGACCCCTTAATGAAGACGGTCTTGTATAAAATCCTTAAGGTCTCCTTAAAAAATTCTGAAAGGATTGAATTTTTGAAAAAAAAAACTATGAAAGAATTCCTGAATGAAATTTCAGGAAAGTATTGGAGAAGTCATGGGAATAATCATCAGAAAAATTCTGAAAAAAATTTCAGTGAATTTCTGGAACATGCTCTGGAGTTATTTTTGAAGTTCTTCTTAGAGAAACAACTTATTCGCAGGACTTTGCAAAGTCCTAGACGAGCAAATCTTAGGACAATTCCTATGTATGATTTAATTCTGGAGAAATTCATTGAGGATTATCTTAAACCATTTCTGGACGAGAAATCCAATTTTTCGAAGAACATATTTAAAGTGTGCTTAGAGGGTTACCCTGAGCAATGCTATAGTGAATCCCCAATGAAATTATTTGAAGTTTTCCTGAAAAATCCTTATAAATATTCTTGGAGCACTTCCTATTACCCTGTTTGTTTTTTTCGGTCTTTTTCAGACATGCTTTGAGTAATCTTTTGGAAAGTCTCTGGATGTAGATATTTTCGGAGTTTCAGCTTTCAGTCTAATTAATTACGTTGACTAATTTCTAATCATCGCCGACGTTTCGGTCCGGCTATTGGACCATCTTCAGGGCTCGATATATAAATCAACAAATTAAAACTTTTTTGGACAAAAATAAACTGTCGGGTTTGAAAGGGTTGAGGAAATAATCCACCGGTAGATAATGTTTTCAGCACCAACCAGGGATTTCCCAAACCCACCAAGAACGGATGGCCCAAAATTGTAGCAGACGGCGTGACCCTTTCAAACCCGACAGCAAAGGAGCAAAAATTTTAAGGAAAATGTTTTTTTCATAATATTTTATGAGAAATTTTTGCGATTTCCAAGAGTGTTTCCGTATCATCTTATAGCAATTTAGCGGATACTAAACAATTGGCAACCATATATGTCGTAAAACGGTATACAAGCTTGGTGGCGAATACCGGTACACCTTCCCTAATATAAGCACGAAAAAGAACATCAGAAAAAAATAAGTCAATATCTATTGAAACACGCCAAAGGCGAACTAGCACAGAATTCACTGTGATAGAAACAAGGTCGCTCGCATAATTGCCCCAGGTAGCACAGGAAGCTCTCTAGGGCTCGGTTCCCAAACTACATCTCGTCAGCTGTTTTTTTATTAATTGAGACAGAACAAGGTGCTTAGAGGTCTGGACTCACAAAGGACAAGTTTTAGAAACGATGCCCTCTAGGACTGTGGTGGAGACCCTGGTACTTCACAGGCTCCGCTTGCAGGTTTTCATTAGATCCTCTAATTATTCGTTCCGAGGCTCCGATAAGCATAAATTGGCATAACAAACTAGGACTTTTACCATCGGAACAGACGGTCTTAAGTGTTATTCTTGGGCATTGAGAAAATCGTCACCGTGCTATACATGTAGCTATCTAGGCTGATTGAAATAGACGTTAACATTGGTGGTTGCATGAACAGCCAAAAATGCATTGGATCACCCTGCTGAGCTTATGAATCTAAGATGTTATCTGATAAAACTCTTACATTAAAATTGCAATTCAGCCGACACCAAGCTACAGTAATAACTTACTCCGTTCCTTGGCACCCCCACCGGCTTAACATCCTAGAAACATAGCCATAGCAGACACTTTATTCCCTCTACCACCGCCGGAGTTATTCCCACCGGTGCCATAATCACTCGACGACCTGCACAAGCAAGGGGCAGAAAACGAACACCAACAACCACCCGGCAGCCAAGCCGGTCGGTTCGGTAGTCCATCTGAGGCTACAACTTTTCACCTACCTCAAATACACCGTTTCTCTTCAACCCCCGCAGACATCAGGAGGGTATAGTAAAAATTGGAAAAAGGCTGAAGCCAAGCAAACAAACGCAACGCAGCGCACATTCCGTCATATGGATAGCTATGGTGCTTGTGCACAACTCCTGCACCGAGCTACGGAAGTTGATCCAACAGCTATTGCCACGAATGCTACTGACAGAAACTGCCGTAGGCCTTGGTTGACCACCGTTGGTATGAAAAAACAAGAGAAACACTGAATAGGAGAAAAAAAAACCTACGATGGAGATGTAAATGGGCGAATGGGCTTTTCCTACGGTTCCCTTTCAGTCTCTCAGAAAAGGACGAAAAGGATGATGTTTGTGTGCGAGTGTTTGTATGTGGTTTCGCTTCTGTAACAACTCGTTAGGAAGTTGTATCAGCCAGCAGCTACTGTGCGGATTGTGGAGACGACCAACGAAGATTCAGAGGCTGATTTTTTTCTCCATTCATCATTAAAAATAGAGCCGCTTCAGGGACTCGCTTTTGAATTAACCCTTTCAGGACGACTTTTTTCTGCTTTGGGGTTTTATGATCTAGTAAATTGATTGATTTGGGTTTCTACATCAAGTATGTAAGAATTTGGATTGGCAGTGCTGCACATAGACCCATAGAACATGGTTGGATAAGGATCTGTGTATTTTAACAGTAACATGAAGGATATCTCTTGATGTTAAAACATTTGAAAGATTAAGAAGTTATCGTAAGTGTACAATTGTGCATGGGGCTTTTCTTAGCCGAGTGGTTAGAGTCAGCGGCTACATAGCAAAGCCATGTTGAAGGTGTCTGGGTTCGATTCCCGGTTGGTCCAGGATCTTTTCGTAATGGAAATTTTCTTGACTTCCCTGGGCATAGAGTATCATCGTATCTGCCACACGATTTACGAATGCGAAAATGACTACATTGGCAAAGAAACCTCTCAGTTAATAACTGTGGAAGTGTTCATCAGAACACTAAGCTGAGAAGCAGGCTCTGTCCCAGTGAGGACGTAATACCAAGAAGGAGACCATATGGCCAAATATAGAAGCTTAGTCAATATAACCCATCCGTCCTGAAAGGGTAAACATTGCAATGCGTGAGTCTGGATGGCTCTGCTCGAGATCTGTGTCATGTGTCCCTATATTTGCATCGGTATGACACGAGGTGCAATGGCCAGAGCTTTGGGAATTGGAGCATTCCAGCGTTCTCGACGCCCGGTTATACCTAAGCCCTACGCATGCTGAATGGGATTACCGTTTTTTCTTCTGTCTCTCTCTGAAGCTGTGAATTGGGAATCCGCTGTCATAAAGCGGCATTAGGCAAGTGATAAATCCATTCTGATCGTAAATAACTTTGCAATCCCACGGAAGTGTGTCCTCCATTGGTGCACCATCGAAACCGAACGGTGTGTTTGTTAGTTCGTTTATGGGCTTCGAAATGAGTTATTGAGATTTTAAATCAGCGTGGATTCATGGAACATCTGGGTGTTCGGCTTTTGGGAACTGTTAATCTTGACAGATTTGAGTTTAAAATAATCAATTTGTATATTTTGAAGCTCTTGGCTGATTGGGAATCAACTGTGAATTTTTGCTATACATACAATCGCATAAACAAAACCGGGATATAGACTTGGTGGTGATTTTGAGAAAATATAATAAGTTTTCGATTTTTAAAATAGAAGATTAGAGATTGATCATTCTCTGATCACTGCGCTTTGAGTTTAACTTAAAAGGAAAGGATGAAATTATTTCATGAGTGGTTGCTGTAAAAATCGGTGACAGGAAGTTGCGGGAATTCAATCACAAGTTCCCCGTGGAAGAGTTTCAAGAACTCCTCCATTAATTTCTGTTTATATGTCTCCCCTAAATACATTCAGGGTTTGTTCCCGAAAGAACTGTCCAGTTTCCTACAGAAAATTCCCAAGAGTTCTTCAGTAATTTCTACAGGAATTGCTCCAAAATTTCCACGTTCTCGTAAATAATTTCTTAAGCTATGACTTCAGTGCAGGGCAGACAATCGTCAGATTCGTCACCGATTGGTGGCGCAATGAAAAAAAAAAAAAAAAAAACAGGACCTTTTTTAGCAATAGCATTTTGTCTAACGATTTCTTCAGCAGGTTATTCCAAATGTTTCTCGAAAATCAAAAAAAAAAAAAAAAATGCCATGGATTATTCATTATTACCATCTTTCCGATCATTTCTAGACAAAGTATAAGTAATTCCGCCTGATGTTTTTCAGCGATGCTTCTAAAAAATCCTGCAAAACACTATCCAGGGTTTTGTTTGGTATTTTTTCAACAATTATTTCAATAACTTATCTAGTGAACAAATTAAGAAAGCTTCTTCATAGTTTCTTTCGAGAGTTCTTTAAGTTTGTTAAGTATTCCTCAAGGAATTCAATAGTTTTTTTTAGAACCTTGCCGTTCTATATAAGCCGGCAGACATGGCTTATATTATTGGAATCCTTTTTTTTGTAAATGATTTCTTTGATCATTTTTAGGAAGTGTTCATTGATAAATATCAGAAGCAATTCTTGGTGATTACTTGAGTTTTTTCTAGGTAACTTTTTAAAGAATTTCAGAAGGAAGTATGATCTTTGATGTAATTCCTGAATGTATCCTCACGGTGCTACCTTGGCCATTTGTTGGCCAATTTCCATCAAGTATGAGCTCACCAGTCGTTTCCAACAGCAAAGATGCGTATCTGAACTTACGCCCTTTTGATTGTGTAAGTCAACAAATTCAAAGGAAATCTGAAATATTGAAACGGGTTTTCATTGGCCTTGATTATCAGAAGAAATATACCCTCAAAATTTTGTTCAAAGTTGGTTTGTTTAATTATTTGTATCCTCTGGGTGGAGTTTTGAATGAGAAGATAAAAAAAATGAAGTTAGGCCCTTATGGAGTGAAACCATTAAAACATTAATTTTAAGTAGATTTATTAGGCTTTGCACTTTAACCGTTAAAGATGTTCAAATGTTTTCAATGACGCACTGCATTCACACGTCACAAAAGTATTTCACAGTATTTTTCAAAAGATTTTCCAAAGGCTCAAGTGCTATAAGGCATTACGGAGCTAATTTTATCATGTAACCAAATTTGATTTTGTAGCACAATATTCTGGCTAGTTTGGTGAGTCAATGTACTCATAATTCAGAATATTTAACATGCATTCCGTAATCCCTAGAGAAATTGTTGGCTGAAGCTTCAAAAAATTCATAAATGAAACATTGGGAGGAAATCCTTAGAAATCTGTTTTGCAGGGCTGGTAGCAGGTCACTTTTTAGAGTATTGGTAACTATTTTAACCTGATCACTAAAAAGTCACTAATCGCAATAAAAAATCAATAAAGTCACTTATTTGTTTTTTACAAAAATGATCACTGAAGTCACTATTTTTTGGATCTAAGGATAACAAACTTTACTTTGGTTTAGCTTATTAAATTTTAAGAATAAATTGCCAAACTATGTTTTAATAGAATGTAATTATTCGTATGAAAAAAAATTCTGTTCTCAAAATCATACAATCAAAAACTGTCTGGATAATTAGGCAAAATGTCTTTATATGTGGAAAATTATCAGAATCCATTTTAGGGCTGTATTTTTTTTAGGTATTTTAACTAAGTTTAACTTGAACTCCGGGACGTATTTTTGAGAGCTTTGCTGAGCGAATTAAAAATATGGAACGACTGCTGGCCTATATTATTGGAATCTTCCAATTATTTGTAAATGATTAATTTGATAATTTTTAGGGAGAACTCATAGATTCTTGGATAATTACTTGACGGTTTTCTGGGTTATTTTTGTTAAAATTTCAGAAGGAAGCAATGCAGTGATTTTTTTTTAATTCCTTGAGATATCCTTAGCAATCTGTTTCACAGGGCTGGTAACGAGTCGCTTTTTAGTGGACTGGTCAAAATTTTTTTAACCTGATCACTAAAAAGTCACTAATCGCAATGAAAAAATACATTATAGTCAACTTTTTTCACAACGATGATCGCTATTTTTAGGATCTGAGGATAAAAAAAAAAAACATAACTATTTAGCTTTCCAAATTTAAACAGCCAAACACCAAACTAGTTCAATTGAACTTAATTATTCATATAAGAAACATTTTTTCTGATCTCAAAATCAAAGAATCAAAATTGGAGACAAATGTCTTAATATGCGGAAATTTATTAGAAACCATTTTCGGGCTGTATTTTTTGAGATATTTGAATCAAGTTTCGCTTGAAACCCGGGACGTATATTTGAAAATTTTGCTGAACGAATTGCTAGCAGATGTTGCAATCTTTTTGTTTTGTTTTTATTTAAGAGTATTAAATTGGCGCTAGTTTAACACTCAACTGAAATTCTAGATCAATCTACGGCAGAAAGTCAGAAGGAATCTCCGATCCATATTGAGAAATCTAAACACAACTGTGTGAAGCTGCTTTCCAATTCTAATCAAATAAATTCAAAAAAATTAAAATGCTTCAAATGTTTAGTCGCAAAGCTAGGTGACATATGTTTAGTTATTTCGTTAGAAATTACTTCAATAATTCAGAAATGCGTCAGACAGAAACTTAACCAGAATCTCCTGGTACGATCATTTTAGTTTTTCAATGTTGAATTGAATTCCGCTGGAATCTCTGCAATTCATCATCGAAATAGAAATGTCAAAAGTATTTATCTAAAAAAAAATATGTTTCGTACACCTCTACGACATCTAAGAAACTTTAAATGAATTCTTGCAAAAAAGTTCGTTATAAACACTTCATAAAATATTACCTGAAGATCTTCTTTCCGGGATTCATACATTTGGTATTTCCAAAAGATTTCTACCGCATGAGATTTACTTAGTTTTCTCTAAAAAATATACCCGCTTCCTGGCGCTTCCCACCATGATGCTTCATGCGTATTGTGTTTCGGTGATCTGATTTCTAAGAAAGATACATTCAAAACAGAAAAGTCATCACGACCAATGTAATTCAGTTCTAGGCATATTTTTTTTTAAAAACAAGTTTGTCTTTTGAAGTCATTTTTAGGTCACTATTTTTTAAAAAAATTCACCAAAGTCACTATTTTTAAATTTTTTCACTAAAGTCACTTTTTTTACTGTATGACCGCTACCAGCCCTGGTTTCAAAATATTACAATAAGGATTCCTATAAAAATCACCTAAAAAATTCTGGAATAATCTGGGAAAATATTACAAGAGAATTTCTAGGGATTTCCGAGGTTATCCTTAGAGAAACTACTGGTTGAATACTTTATGTAGTCCTGATAGATAATCTTGTAGGCGATCCGTCCGCCCATTGCGTTAACTCCTGAAATAATTATTTGAGCATCTCCATGGAAAATTTCTGGAAAAATTCTTGAAAAAATCTTTGTAGTATTCATTGGAGCTCCTCGTCGAAAAACTTCTGGTAACAACTCTGGCAGGTCGTCGTCTCATCATCGACGAAAGAATGCACGACGAACGGCAATCCAAAATCGTCAACGAGCAACTTTGTCTTCATTCCGTTCGCTCCCCTTTCTCAAACGAAGGAGGCGTTTATTGTATATTCGCTTGCTATGCACAAAACGGCGAATGCCATCCCATAATTGCTTGTATTGGCAATTTAACCCGTACTGCTCAAGCTTCAACAATAGCTCTGTTGGTAAGCGCGAGACGTAGACGATTCAGAGATCGTTTGTTCAATTTCGGACACGTTTTGTTTTTGTTTTATTTTTTCAAAAAAGGCTCATAATCTATCGACGCCACGGTTCATATTTTTAGTCGTATCAGAGCTCCCTAACGAAGATTCGAATTCTCAAAAAGACGCTTAGGCAACTATAATGCCTAGATTATGGAAGACACTTTCAGAAAATTTTTGAAGAAATGCCAAGGAAACTCTGTAGAGAGATTTCTATAAAGAATCTCAAGTTTTTGGCAGTATTTTCTAGTGTAACTCCGAGCGATTATTAGATGAATTTGCTTAGGAATCGTCGAAGTTATTCTTGGACGTGTCCTCTGGGACATTCTCAATCGACTTTGTGTGCGAATTGTGACAAAAAAGTGGAATTTCTAGAAGAATTCTCGGAAGAATCACTGGAGACATATTTGTAAATCTTGGAAAGGGTAATAAAGGGATAATTGATAATATTTGAGAATGAATCGAAGAATGATTGTATGCTAGTTTAAAAATCAATTTCCTGGAGCAGCCTCAGAAAAAAAATTCTGAAGAAATGTTGAGGGTCATATGAAAAAAAATGGACTCCTGGATGAATCCTTGTAAAATCTTCTCTGGGAATTTCTGAAATAATTATTTAAAGCGTACTTTGTGAAATTATTTCTAAAACCTTGAAAAATTTCTATGATTTTTTCATGAAACATTGGATAAATTCTGGAATCTCAGGAGGAATTTCTTGTGACAGTTTTTTTTTGCAGGGTAGTTCACCACTTTAAACTTGACGATGAATTCCTTCAAATATCATTGAAAAACCCCTGGCAATTCAAAGGAGATTTGTAAATGGAAGTTCTCCTGAAAGAAAAATATAAAGATATTTTTAGATAAGTTCCTCATCGATTTATTTTGAGATAACTTCTTTATTCGATTTCTGGGAGAAAGCTGGGGAGATTTATGACAGTTTTTTGACGGATTTTCTACATGAAAAATATAAAATTTCTACATTTTTATATTTTATGTTTTTTTTTGTATAAAAAAAAACAGTGTTCCATATGTTTTATGAAAAGTTGATATATTAAGCTTTTATTCCATAAAAACAGATTGGAAATCGATTGAGCTGTTCAAAAATAATGATTTTTTTAAAATAAAAAATCTAATGCGCTGAGACCTACAGTGTCTGCCGACAAAAAATGACTGACTTTTTTATTTTCAAAAAAATTTTGCTCAAAAACTAAAAAAAAAACATTGCTAAAAATTTAACAGTGAACGTAAAATTTTCTGAACTTTCAAGAAAAATGAGAACTGCAATAGCTCCTCTAGTCCCGAGGCCTTCAAAAAACGAAAGAACGGAAATTTTTGATTCTGTTTTTAATGTTAAAAAAAACAATTTTTGTGAAATTTCATATTTTTCTTGAAAAGTCAAACTCTTTAACTTCCATTTCGTCCAAGAAAATTGAAAATCGGTCAAAAGGTTCAAAAGCTACGATTTATTAAAAAAATAAAATTTTTGCAAAGTCGCGATTTTTCTGGTCACCCTATTTCGGAAATGGTCACCCTATTTAAAAAAATCCAAAAACACGTGTATCCTTATTTCGGATAAGGAAGAAAATAGCTTATTTTCACAGAATTCGGTGATCCACTAGATCGGTTTTTCATGGAATGGCTGATATTAAACTGCTGTTTGCAAAACGCTGAAATGGGAATCGTCTGTGTTCAAAATTGACCTTCTTATACTCATATGACCGCATAGGAATGTTCAAATTTTCGTAACCGTCAATCCAAATAAAACTTTCACCATTTCGCGCTCGCGCAGTATATTGCATCGCTACGACCACATTAATTCAAAGTGCATTAATAAGTCCAACCGAAAGCAAAACCCTTTCCATCCTTCATCATTACTTGTAACTTTCGGAGCGTGTGCCAACGACCATATCGGACGCTGCCGGTTTAAGCTTTCGGTTTCATTTTAGCGTTTTTTCCCTTTCTTTTATTAATGAGCATATTCAATGCACCATCGTCATAAAGCAGATCGCCAAATTTGCCTTATTTTTCACCACACCCTCCCCCGCATAATTTGGATTAGCATTGCACAATGGTCGGACAACAAATACATTTCTGTCAAAACTATTTTTATCGAAATTAATGAACTCATTGCGCGTGGTAAAAATGGATAAATTATGAAGGAAATTATTTAAAAAATCCACTCAGGTGGGATTCGAAACCACGACTCTTGTATGCTAGACGAGTGTTTTACCAACTAAGCTATCGTATCGGATACGAGTAACTGACACTGAAGAAGGCTACAAGTGGTAGTCATAACGCGTATCTGCCAAAGATCTCAAAATCATTTTCTGTGATTTTGGCCGCCTCTTTGTGTGGAGTCCGGCCATTGTACATACGGTCGAGGAGGGGGATCCCATGTTTAATTTGGTGTGAAAAAAGCGGCGGCACACGTAAACCCCCGGCGAATGGAGTTTTCCATTTCGCGAAGCCTTAGATCCGTGGCTCTGCGTGGATTAAAAAGCTCTGAAATATTCATCGTTTCATTTTTCGGTTCCATCTTGGCAGGAACCAGTCGGTGGTCGGTATGGCAGAACACGCGCATTTTACGACCTTCAAGGACCATCGTTGGAGTTTTTCAAGAGGGGTGGAAATTTTTTAAACGACCAAAAGTGGCATTATCCCTTGGATGGCTTGTTTGCATCGAACGCATTAAACTTTTCACGCAGTTCCGAATTTATGGTTTGGTGTGGAAAGTTTGTCGAAATTGGTCCAGTTCTAAAAATCGGATGGTTGCGTTGAATTTTGGAGTGGACAAGACAGTAGAACCTTTCGGAAATCAGCTAGGAAGAAAAATACTTTCTCTCACTTTTGACGAGCAGTGAAAAGCCTTCGTCAAAAGTAATCGGTGGATTTGATATTCTTCTTTATTTTCGCTCAGTGTCGATAAAGCTGGATTGAATTTGCATTCGGAATGAGAGTCCAACTTGAAGGACTACGATCCTGTGATGGTTTGATTTGATTTGAATACAGCAACCAGTTGCTTATGAAATTTATTTTTTCGCTTTTTTTTGTGAAGATAAATGATTTCTGTTGGGAAGACATAGATGTATTCATAGGAACTGTAAAATCAGTGAACTTTAAGAATCCTTAAATTTTCCGACATTTTCAACCTTGTATAGATAATTCTGAACGTTTGATTTGGATTTGGAATGTATTTGGATTGGATTTGGATTGGATTTGGATTGGGTTTGGATTGGATTTGGATTGGATTTGGATTGGATTTGGATTGGATTTGGATTGGATTTGGATTGGATTTGGATTGGATTTGGATTGGATTTGGATTGGATTTGGATTGGATTTGGATTGGATTTGGATTGGATTTGGATTGGATTTGGATTGGATTTGGATTGGATTTGGATTGGATTTGGATTGGATTTGGATTGGATTTGGATTGGATTTGGATTGGATTTGGATTGGATTTGGATTGGATTTGGATTGGATTTGGATTGGATTTGGATTGGATTTGGATTGGATTTGGATTGGATTTGGATTGGATTTGGATTGGATTTGGATTGGATTTGGATTGGATTTGGATTGGATTTGGATTGGATTTGGATTGGATTTGGATTGGATTTGGATTGGATTTGGTTGGATTTGGATTGGATTTGGATTGGATTTGGATTGGATTTGATTGGATTTGGATTGGATTTGGATTGGATTTGGATTGGATTTGGATTGGATTTGGATTGGATTGGATTGGATTTGATTGGATTTGGATTGGATTTGGATTGGATTTGGATTGGATTTGGATTGGATTTGGATTGGGATTTGGATTGGATTTGGATTGGATTTGGATTGGATTTGGATTGGATTTGGATTGGATTTGGATTGGATTGGATTGGATTTGGATTGGATTTGGATTGGATTTGGATTGGATTGGATGGATTTGGATTGGGTTTGGATTGGATTTGGATTGGATTTGGATTGGATTTGGATTGGATTTGGATTGGATTTGGATTGGATTGGATTTGGATTGGATTTGGATTGGATTTGGATTGGATTTGGATTGGATTTGGATTGGATTTGGATTGGATTTGGATTGGATTTGGATTGGATTTGGATTGGATTTGGATTGGATTGGATTGGATTTGGATTGGATTTGGATTGGATTTGGATTGGATTTGGATTGGATTTGGATTGGATTTGGATTGGATTTGGATTGGATTTGGATTGGATTTGGATTGGATTTGGATTGGATTTGGATTGGATTTGGATTGGATTTGGATTGGATTTGGATTGGATTTGGATTGGATTTGGATTGGATTTGGATTGGATTTGGATTGGATTTGGATTTGGATTGGATTTGGATTGGATTTGGATTGGATTTGGATTGGATTTGGATTGGATTTGGATTGGATTTGGATTGGATTTGGATTGGATTTGGATTGGATTTGGATTGGATTTGGATTGGATTTGGATTGGATTTGGATTGGATTTGGATTGGATTTGGATTGGATTTGGATTGGATTTGGATTGGATTTGGATTGGATTTGGATTGGATTTGGATTGGATTTGGATTGGATTTGGATTGGATTTGGATTGGATTTGGATTGGATTTGGATTGGATTTGGATTGGATTTGGATTGGATTTGGATTGGATTTGGATTGGATTTGGATTGGATTTGGATTGGATTTGGATTGGATTTGGATTGGATTTGGATTGGATTGGATTGGATTTGGATTGGATTTGGATTGGATTTGGATTGGATTTGGATTGGATTTGGATTGGATTTGGATTGGATTTGGATTGGATTTGGATTGGATTTGGATTGGATTTGGATTGGATTTGGATTGGATTTGGATTGGATTTGGATTGGATTTGGATTGGATTTGGATTGGATTTGGATTGGATTTGGATTGGATTTGGATTGGATTTGGATTGGATTTGGATTGGATTTGGATTGGATTTGGATTGGATTTGGATTGGATTTGGATTGGATTTGGATTGGATTTGGATTGGATTTGGATTGGATTTGGATTGGATTTGGATTGGATTTGGATTGGATTTGGATTGGATTTGGATTGGATTTGGATTGGATTTGGATTGGATTTGGATTGGATTTGGATTGGATTTGGATTGGATTTGGATTGGATTTGGATTGGATTTGGATTGGATTTGGATTGGATTTGGATTGGATTTGGATTGGATTTGGATTGGATTTGGATTGGATTTGGATTGGATTTGGATTGGATTTGGATTGGATTTGGATTGGATTTGGATTGGATTTGGATTGGATTTGGATTGGATTTGGATTGGATTTGGATTGGATTTGGATTGGATTTGGATTGGATTTGGATTGGATTTGGATTGGATTTGGATTGGATTTGGATTGGATTTGGATTGGATTTGGATTGGATTTGGATTGGATTTGGATTGGATTTGGATTGGATTTGGATTGGATTTGGATTGGATTTGGATTGGATTTGGATTGGATTTGGATTGGATTTGGATTGGATTTGGATTGGATTTGGATTGGATTTGGATTGGATTTGGATTGGATTTGGATTGGATTTGGATTGGATTTGGATTGGATTTGGATTGGATTTGGATTGGATTTGGATTGGATTTGGATTGGATTTGGATTGGATTTGGATTGGATTTGGATTGGATTTGGATTGGATTTGGATTGGATTGGATTTGGATTGGATTTGGATTGGATTTGGATTGGATTTGGATTGGATTTGGATTGGATTTGGATTGGATTTGGATTGGATTTGGATTGGATTTGGATTGGATTTGGATTGGATTTGGATTGGATTTGGATTGGATTTGGATTGGATTTGGATTGGATTTGGATTGGATTTGGATTTGGATTGGATTTGGATTGGATTTGGATTGGATTTGGATTGGATTTGGATTGGATTTGGATTGGATTTGGATTGGATTTGGATTGGATTTGGATTGGATTTGGATTGGATTTGGATTGGATTGGATTGGATTTGGATTGGATTTGGATTGGATTTGGATTGGATTTGGATTGGATTTGGATTGGATTTGGATTGGATTTGGATTGGATTTGGATTGGATTTGGATTGGATTTGGATTGGATTTGGATTGGATTTGGATTGGATTTGGTTTGGATTGGATTTGGATTGGATTTGGATTGGATTTGGATTGGATTTGGATTGGATTTGGATTGGATTTGGATTGGATTTGGATTGGATTTGGATTGGATTTGGATTGGATTGATTGGATTTGGATTGGATTTGGATTGGATTTGGATTGGATTTGGATTGGATTTGGATTGGATTTGGATTGGATTTGGATTGGATTTGGATTGGATTTGGATTGGATTTGGATTGGATTTGGATTGGATTTGGATTGGATTTGGATTGGATTTGGATTGGATTTGGATTGGATTTGGATTGGATTTGGATTGGATTTGGATTGGATTTGGATTGGATTTGGATTGGATTTGGATTGGATTTGGATTGGATTTGGATTGGATTTGGATTGGATTGGATTGGATTTGGATTGGATTTGGATTGGATTTGGATTGGATTTGGATTGGATTTGGATTGGATTTGGATTGGATTTGGATTGGATTTGGATTGGATTTGGATTGGATTTGGATTGGATTTGGATTGGATTTGGATTGGATTTGGATTGGATTTGGATTGGATTTGGATTGGATTTGGATTGGATTTGGATTGGATTTGGATTGGATTTGGATTGGATTTGGATTGGATTTGGATTGGATTTGGATTGGATTTGGATTGGATTTGGATTGGATTTGGATTGGATTTGGATTGGATTTGGATTGGATTTGGATTGGATTTGGATTGGATTTGGATTGGATTTGGATTGGATTTGGATTGGATTTGGATTGGATTTGGATTGGATTTGGATTGGATTTGGATTGGATTTGGATTGGATTTGGATTGGATTTGGATTGGATTTGGATTGGATTTGGATTGGATTTGGATTGGATTTGGATTGGATTTGGATTGGATTTGGATTGGATTTGGATTGGATTTGGATTGGATTTGGATTGGATTTGGATTGGATTTGGATTGGATTTGGATTGGATTTGGATTGGATTTGGATTGGATTTGGATTGGATTTGGATTGGATTTGGATTGGATTTGGATTGGATTTGGATTGGATTTGGATTGGATTTGGATTGGATTTGGATTGGATTTGGATTGGATTTGGATTGGATTTGGATTGGATTTGGATTGGATTTGGATTGGATTTGGATTGGATTTGGATTGGATTTGGATTGGATTTGGATTGGATTTGGATTGGATTTGGATTGGATTGGATTGGATTTGGATTGGATTTGGATTGGATTTGGATTGGATTTGGATTGGATTTGGATTGGATTTGGATTGGATTTGGATTGGATTTGGATTGGATTTGGATTGGATTTGGATTGGATTTGGATTGGATTGATTGGATAGGATTTGGATTGGATTTGGATTGGATTTTGGATTGGATTTGGATTGGATTTGGATTGGATTTGGATTGGATTTGGATTGGATTTGGATTGGATTTGGATTGGATTGGATTGGATTGGATTTGGATTGGATTTGGATTGGATTTGGATTGGATTTGGATTGGATTTGGATTGGATTTGGATTGGATTTGGATTGGATTTGGATTGGATTTGGATTGGATTTGGATTGGATTTGGATTGGATTTGGATTGGATTTGGATTGGATTTGGATTGGATTTGGATTGGATTTGGATTGGATTTGGATTGGATTTGGATTGGATTTGGATTGGATTTGGATTGGATTTGGATTGGATTTGGATTGGATTTGGATTGGATTGGATTTGGATTGGATTTGGATTGGATTTGGATTGGATTTATTTTATTTATTTTTTTTATTTTATTTATTTGCTACATTCATCTAACATCATTGTCTACATGAATAAAACTTAAACTAAACAAACGCATTGGAAACAAGTAGTCGATATCTAAAAGTATGAGTACTAATAGAGAAGTCAAACAGATTGTACACACGATTGAACAAAGAACACATTACACGAATTGGCTCATTTTGACCATAATCAGTACGTCTTAAATCTAATCTAAGAAAGTCAGTGTGTCTTAAGCTCCGAGAAACTACATTGATATTGATTTGCGAAAGAATATTAGGTGCATCAATACTACCTATTAGCAGTTTTTGCACAAACAATACCCTCTCAAGTTGTCGCCGCCTCTGTAATGTGTCCATTCCAAGGAGTCGACATCGGTTCTGATACGGCGGAAGAGTAGCGGGATCACGCCATGGAAGAAACCTCAACGCATAACGGATGAATCGAGATTGAACGGCTTCTATCCTAGATGTCCAAATACCGGTGTACGGGCTCCAAACCACAGAAGCGTACTCGAGCACAGAGCGCACTAGAGAATAATACAGTGCACGGAGACAGTGTGGGTCTCTGAATTCACTGGAGATTCTGAATATAAAACCCAGATTTCGGTTTGCCTTGGCAATTGTGATGGAGTAATGCTCTCTAAAAGACAGTTTCGTGTCCAAATGTACACCAAGGTCCTTGATAACAGCCACTCGATCTATTTGCTCTCCGCGAATATTGTAGTTCCAGATAATTGGATTTTTTCTGCGAGTGAAAGATATTATCGAACACTTATTCGTGCTAATTGTAAGTTCGTTGACTTCACACCAATCTGAAAAACTATCAACGTAATTTTGAAGCTCCTGGCAGTTTTCAGATGATCTAACGACGAGATATATCTTCAAATCATCGGCATACATGAGCCGGCATCCACGCGGTAGAACTGCACAAACGTCGTTGAAAAACATAGAAAATAGCAGTGGACCGAGGTTGCTCCCCTGGGGAACACCAGAACTGTTGGAAAAATAGCTGGATTGAGATGTTCCTATTTTAACAGACAGACGACGGTTCGTTAAATATGAATGCAGCCAGTTGACGAAGTTTGATGCGGCACCCATCCGTTGTATCTTTGCGAGCAGCAACGAGTGGTCTACACGGTCAAATGCAGCTTTCAAGTCTGTGTAGATGGTATCAAGCTGAGCTCCACTCTCCATGTTTTGTATGCAAAATGAAGTAAATTCAGTTAGGTTTGTGACCGTTGACCTGCCAGCATAAAATCCATGCTGATCACACGAGATGTGATTTTTAATTTCGTGGAATAGCATATCGCTCACAAGAATTTCTAGCAATTTAGAGCCTGTGCATAATGAAGTAATGCCACGGTAATTAGATACGTTTCCACGGTCCCCCTTTTTGTACACAGGAAACAGAGTCGATTCTTTCCATTCATCTGGGAAAGCTGATTGTGCCATTGATAAATTACAAATTGCTGTCAATGGACCAGCAAGTGCAGTTCCACACATTTTGAACACAATTGGCGGGATACCATCCGGGCCTGGCTGATACGAAGACTTAAGTTTATTAATGGCGCTACCGATATCTTCTTCAGAAAACGTAATATTTTGCATATTGAGTATACCCTCCGGAACATTCCGCAAAGCGGCAGTAATGTGTTGCGACGATGTCACGCCTGGTTTGAAAACGCTTGAAAAATGACATGCAAAGAGTCTGCATATCTCAGCCGGAGAAGCTCCTGAGTCAGTACCGTAGGACATAATGGCCGGAAGTCCACTCTCTTTACGTTTTTCATTTACGAACGACCAAAACTTTTTAGGATTATTTTTAAGTTCATTTTGCTTTCTCTGTACATACAGTGAATAAAGCAAGCGATTGTAATTCTTATATCTGTTGCTGGCCATCTGAAACTGTCGTTTGGTGGCTGGATTTCGATTTGCAGAGTAGAGACGCAGATACCTGGCCCGCTCTCTTTTCAGAATTCTTAGCCCAGAATTCGACCATGGAGGGCTACGAGCGGCTCGATGTGAAGGGACATACACACGGAACAACTCAGTGAGAGTATTAGTCAGAATTCGAACAGCTTCGTTGACATTGTCTGCAGCGTGCAGTGCTGTCCAATCGGTTTCCAAAAGAGCATGATTTAGCGCAGTAAAATCAGTTTTGCGAAAATTGAGCTGAGGTACTACAGCAGATTCTACGAAAGACACGATTCTCGGACATTTAAAGGAAACCAATAATGCCGGGTGGAATGCATCAATCTCAACCAGCGGCTCAACTGCTTCTGTAACATTGCATTGCCTAGCGGATTGTTCGTTACAGTAAACAAGGTCCAGTTTACGATTCATGTGATTCACAACTGGATTTAGTTGCTTCATATTGAGTAGTGACATACCATCAATGAGTGCCGAGCTAGATCTACTGAAAGTTGATTCACTTGGGTCGGGGTAAAAATAATCGTTGAAATCAGTTTTCCAAACCAGACCAGGCTGGTTAAAATCACCCAATAAGAGAATAGAGTCACGTGGCCCCGAACGATCGGTAACATGACTGACACATTCTATGTGTTTCTCAATGTTGCTGGAATCCATTGCTTGTTCAGGGGATATGTATATTACACCAATGTAAGCATTACTGCTAGCTGTAGTAACGCGAACCCATAGCTGTTCCAGTTCCATATGCATGGTGAGAGCTACAGAGCTAGACTTCAGATGGTTCGAAACGGCGATAAGAACACCACCACCACGTTTTTTGCCGGTTAGCTCAGCGTTTCGATCCTTTCGGTATACAGTGAATCTGTCGCCAAACAAAAGTTGTGAGATGAAGTCTTCGTTCAACCAGGTTTCGGTGATAACAATCACGTCGTGATCCGAATCCGTTGCAGCAAGAAAGAATTCATCCACCTTCGTGCGCAAACCTCTCACGTTCTGGTAGAAGATGTTGAGACTGCCGTGAGTACCCTCAACGTGGGACTCATTATCCGTCGTAAACTTTCCCTCTGTATCGTTTACAATCGGGCTCCTGGATTGCAACGCAGTTTTGTCTGTGGGTGGTTGAGTATCATCGAGCGTATAAGTTTGCACTGGCAGTGAAGTCTGTAAGATGGGGTTCTCGCTATGACACAGTGTAGCAGTCTTCCTCGCTTCGGCGAGACATATACCAGTCCTATAATTACCTGAGAGAACAGGAGAATCCACCGAAGACTGGTCGAAAACACGATCGTTGATTTGCTCAGGAGCACACAATGAGAGTGGCGATGGTTGATCAGTCGAAAGTTGAGCCACATCGGAAGATGACGTATTACTCTGCACTAGAGTCAAGTTCTGCAAGATCGATTTTTTCCTATGACAAAGTGTAGCGGTCGTCCCCACTTCGGCGGGACATATACCAATCTTATATTTACCTGAAAGAACAGGATCATCCACAGAAGATTGGTGAACACGGTCCGCAGTCCGCACTGCTAGCGGGGAAGGTAATGTTGATTGCTAGATGGAGTAGTCTATATTTTGACGTGCCTTGTTGAAACGCTTGATATAAATAGGGCATTTCTGACTCCAGGAGGAATGATGGATATCAGCCAGATGATCCGACTTCGCAGTTCGCAGGCTATTCATCTTGTCGCAGTTGACGCATTTCACAAAATCTGAGACACACTCGCTTATTTCATGACATTCCGCGCACCTTGGACAGCAGACAGGCTTTTCACACGAAGATGCCAAATGGCCATATTCAGAACAGTTGTAGCAGCGTTTAACGTTGATATTCTCAACTACACGACATCTTTCCCATCCGATATAGACACGTTGGAGTTTCATAATTGCATCGAAAGATGGAGCGTCAAGTTCAAGAACAACATTGAATTTATTTAAATTCTTATTTTGTGGTTCTGCAATGCGTATTAACCAAGCTTTGAACGTAGATGGAAGATTGTTCTGAGTTTTGATTTTCTGGATTAGAACACTTTCGTCGAATTTGCTAGTTAGACCAATCAGCTTCACTCTTGGGTTCAGTGGTTTCATAACTTCAACTGTGTATTTATCCGACAGTGCATCAGTGGCTGCAGAAACAAGTTTCGATGCATGTTCTTTCGAGTCACATTGAATGGTAACCTCACCGGAATCTCGGAAATGCACTTCCTTAACCGCAAAAGCAATGGGATCTAGTTTATCACACATGTCCGATTTAGTGACCTCATATTGCTGACTACACTTGGGACGCAACAGAACAGTTTTTTCAAATCTCTCAATGCGTTTTGTTTTAACCAGTGGTGATATTGGCTGATTTGAATGGCTTGTAGAGGCACAAGAAGCTGCATCACTTTGGACAACAATTCTTGGTACAGGCAACCTGCGTTTACCAGATCGCAGTGTTCCGCCAATCTCATGCTGAGTTTGAGCTGAGTTACTATCAGTAGGTTTCTCTGATGTGGACTTTTTCCTTTTCGTATTGATATTGTTACGACATACGGCAGCATAAGACTCTTTTTCTTGATCCTCATCGCTAATACAGTTAATATTAGCGGCGCTCAGAAAACTGTTGCTGTTTAGCAGCTGATGATGAATTGTTGACTCGATTCTGGATATGCTATTTTCAAATGCCTGAAGTTGCGTTTTGATTCCACTTTCAACATTCGACGTCAAATCGTTGAACTTACAATTCAGTGCGTCGAATTTTTCAACCAATTCCGAACATTTTTGCTGCAGTTTGTTGAGGCATATTTGTGCTTTCCTGCAGTCAAAGCACATGTACTTTAGACCTACGTTGTCTTTCAGTGCATTGGCACCAGCTCTAGTCAGATCAGAACATCGTACATGCAGAATTTTGTTGCATCCACCAAAGCAGTAAACACGATCGGTCTCGGCAACAATGCTCTGTACACACACATCACACAGCACCGACGTCATCTCGAACGGTCTTCGGTCGCCCTGTAGCGGGCTGGATGATGAATTCAATAGACTGTCTGTTGTTTGCTTTGCAATCTCCGTCGACAAGAAATTATATTTTTGGATAAAATCGTATCTTCTTAGGTTTATCGGTTTCGATTAATATCTCGATAGAGACAATGTCAAACACTGAATACACAGATATCACTTTACAGTTTATACGACAAAAATAACATGATTAAAAGTGCGTTCACATTCCGTAACTTTACGATACACACGAATCGCCGACGCTACCAAAGCAAGGATTTGGATTGGATTTGGATTGGATTTGGATTGGATTTGGATTGGATTTGGATTGGGTTTGGATTGGATTTGGATTGGAATTGGATTGGATTTGGATTGGATTTGGATTGGATTTGGATTGGATTTGGATTGGATTTGGATTGGATTTGGATTGGATTTGGATTGGATTTGGATTGGATTTGGATTGGATTTGGATTGGATTTGGATTGGATTTGGATTGGATTTGGATTGGATTTGGATTGGATTTGGATTGGATTTGGATTGGATTTGGATTGGATTTGGATTGGATTTGGATTGGATTTGGATTGGATTTGGATTGGATTTGGATTGGATTTGGATTGGATTTGGATTGGATTTGGATTGGATTTGGATAGGATTTGGATTGGATTTGGATTGGATTTGGATTGGATTTGGATTGGATATGGATTTGGATTGGATTTGGATTGGATTTGGATTGGATTTGGATTTGGATTAGATTTGGATTGAATTTGGATTGAATTGGATTTGGATTGAATTTGGATTTGGAAGAATTCCCTGCAATTTTCTGAAATTACAGAATGAACTTATATCAAAATTTTAGGAAGCGGGGTAATCGAAAAGTTTTTTTACAAAATCATTAAAGGATCGAATGTTTCTTTTTGTGTAAAATTCAGAAATTCAGTTACTGATTAATATATTAACAACTTTTCGGAAGCCAATATTTCAGGAAACGAATCTGGAATAAAACGTATCTTCTGCGTATTCATTTAAAAAACTGGTAGAAGTTTTGGTTGATTTCATCAGGCATAGCATGAAAAGGAAATGGATGATCCGTTAGGAGTTTAGTCCCCCAAATTTTCTGCTTGTGTCCCTGAGTACTGTCCTGTTACTCAACTGTCAATATATAATGAAGAAGTAACCTTCAATAGGCGTACACTGAAAACTCAACAAAAACATCGAATGCCGAGTTTTTTCAAGTCCGCTGTTCGATGGAATTTTATAGATTCGGATATCGAACCAGGTCATTGAACCTTCTTTATTTCCAAACGATTGTGAGACATAAACCAAAGATCTTTTCACCAGTTTAGCACATTCTTCTTCTTTTTTCTGGCGTTACGTCCCAACTGGGACAAAGCCTGCTTCTCAGCTTAGTGTTCTTATGAGCACTTCCACGAAGGTACTCTATGCCCTGGGAAGTCGAGAAAATTTCCAACCCGAAAAGATCCTCGACCGGTGGGATTCTAACCCACGACCCTCAGCTTGGTCTTGCTGAATAGCTGCGCGTTTACCGCTATGGCTATCTGGGCCCCGCCAGTTTAGCACATCTTAACTTTTAAATTGATTTCATCGGAGTTCTGCTACTCATTTTGCATAACAATGAAAATCTATTTGTAATAACGTTTTATGTCTTCCTAATTTGCCGTCTCAGCAGCAATCAAATTCCTCATAGTAAATTATGATTCTTGGTGATCCTTCTACAACCATGAGTCTTTGATGTCAACGATATTTATGGGTGTAAAAATTATGACGTTTTATATTCGTTTTTGCATATATCCCAGGCCATTAACAAAAAAAAAAAGTTTCTGTCACCGAAACGCGTCGCAATACCGGGCTTCCACCACCAAAACAGGTTCTTTTCTTCGCAAGGATGACCTTTCTCTCCCCGATGATTGCCCATTTTTCATTCACCACTAGGTCTTCCTCCAGCCACTCTGCAACAGGCTTTTCAACATAAAAAATGTTACGCAAGCTTTTTCCTTTTATTTTTTTTTTCGCAGGTGATTCTGCAACCAGAATTCGTTATCACTTGCGTTAGAAAGATTGTATAACTTTTTTGATGGTGAATTTAAATATTAATGTCAATTTCCCTTCTATACCATTGAACTGGCAGTTGACGTGGTTACGATGATGTTTCGTACCCGTCAGTTACAACCGGAAATTGGCTACGTGATGGTGGACCAACGTCAACAATATCCCACAAAGACCCAGGTGGAAATAACTATCGCGGAAAAAAATAACGAAGGCATGCTCTGTAATGAGTAGAACATTTATTTTTTATCCTGCTCGTAAAAAATAAACCAACCATGGTACGCAAGCACGAAAAGTTGAAGCCACGAAAAATGGACTTGGCCGGATGGGGTTTTGTCTGGGGACGTGGACATGGACATTTGGAGTTCATACATTTCGGGAGGAGATTGAGTCTGTTTTTTATGGCCGGTGGTAAAATAATAAGCCGCTGTTGGATGATGGATGAAAGAGCCTGCAATGATTTTGATAGTTCTGAACCGAAAGGTTATAGACGTTGCTCAATCGAAATTGATTCATTGTAATCGAATCCCCCCATTGTTGTGGAACCAATAAATCTACCCGGTTGCGTAGTTCGATTTGATTCCGCCTCCAATAAGCCTTCACTCCACCTTCTTCTACTTCCTGGCGTTACGCCCCAACTGAGACAGAGCCTGCTTATCAGCTTAGTTTTCTCTTGAGCCCTTCCACAGTTATTAACTGAGAGTTATCTATCGTGTGTCTAGAACAAAAAAAAAATGTATGCCAAGGAAGTTGAGAAAATTTCCAACCCGCGATTTGAACCCACGACCTTCAGCATGGTCTTTCTGAAATGCTGCACATCTACCGCTATGACTGTTGAGGTCCCACCCCATATCATGATGATATCCAAAATAGACGACGCGGATTGAAAGTTGTCACATGGATCGGAACCTTATTTCGAAAGCTAGGAATCGTAGCGCAGCGCAGCGAAAAGAAAAGAAAACCCTCTAACGAGCTCCTATTAATTTCACATCTAGCCACCTACGCCCCGCCGACTGACTCGGGTGCTTGTTGTAAAACTACTCACTTTAGTAGAGGCGGGTTCGACGACATGGTTTGAGCTTGCGCCCGCCGTCGTTTGATATCATACTTCGTTTCTTTATTGTGGATCTCCGCCGTTCGTTGCCGCCCTGGTTGTTTCTTGTGTATGCATATTTAGTCGGTTTATTACTACGATTATGATCTATCTGAAAGACGTTCTGTGCAGTCAGCCAGTTGTAAAACTGGGATTGTTTTAATGTGATTTAAATTACTGGAACCGAAGCGAATCGACGAATTTATCACGATGAATGCGCATCTTAGAGCACAGTATAAAGTCTATTTTTTTCAAATATGGATAATTTGAGTTTATACTAATACTAACAAACTTTTATTGTGTTCAGAGTTTGTTTTCTTAAATCTGTTTTAGGAGTTGTATTGATAACATGGATATTGTCAGTATACGTGTATTTCTTATGAGTTTCTGTTAATTTGACGCATAAAGCATGAGGGGGCTTTATGCGTCAAATTAACAGAAACTCATAACAAGGTAAATCATGAAAATGCCCAAGTAGTCGCTTACCATATACATATTTTACTAATCTGATTGAAATCTGTAGGTATTAGTTCGTAATTCGGCGATTGCATAAACGATTCGGAACGATTCAACAACTCACAATCTATAATGAAAATTCAATAATCAAAAATTAGTTTTACTGGATAACCAAAGTAGTCCCAGACGCAGTTAGTATATAGCTCAGTGGTCACCACCAATTAGGGGCTAAAGAAAGCGTAAGTGCACGCTACCTGTGTGGTGCTCCACTATGCAACTGTCATTAAATTTCACTTCAAAACTCGTTTCGCATGCGAGCTCGTCTCCAACACAAAACATGATGCTTCGCTGTCCCTTTCGTTTGCATAGAAAGAAAAAGCAAAACATAAAAAATGAAAAACAGGGGACACGCGGCGGTATTACCTTCTTCGGAATCCGTAAATGCAGAGAGATCTGTACCAGAGCAGTGTCACACACATATGCATGCGAGCACACCAAGTTGAGAACGATATAGCAAAACGAGTTTTATGCTTTCTTTAGCTGCTTGCTGAAGCCTTCGGTGGAGCTTTTTCCATCCAACGCAACGTCCTGCTTCTTCGCCTTCATTAGAGCAAGGTGTCGCACCGGCGGCAGAAAAAGTCATGTGAACGGAGCCGTGAAAACGACGTCAAATGTGTGTGACACGACGGTTGGCGTTCAGCTATCCCATTGAGTTCTTCTGCTCACGTGCAAGCATGCATACTGGTGCAAACAGCAGCAATGGCATCGACGTCGTCTTAAGAATGCTGCCTGGCATTTTCTGCTCCAGCTCACTCACCGCGCATCAACAAGCCAGCCGTCACCAGTATATCGATATGTGAGGAAATGCATTCCTTTTGGTGTGCACTTCCTCCAGCAGAGCACAGTGGTTGCGTTTGTCCTACGACAGTGGTCATAAATCATTTTATACAATATCTGATACCATCATAAATTGTTAAATCAATTATGTTTCAATGATCAAAAACCCTCTTGAAGTTATTGACATTGATGTTACTTCAAAAATTGATGAGGATTCACATATATTGATGACGATTTTTTCAAAACAGAATATGCTAAAAAAAGTAACTCGGTTTCACATTTTGCTGGCAGTGCTTTGCGAAGTCCCAAACGTCGTTTCCGCGCATTATCGGAGTGATGTTCTATTCCAGCTTTTGCGTGTTCAAGCTGAGATTGTGACTTCAGTCGAGAACCAGCTGGTGAGCTCGTTTCATACTTGTTTTATCACAAATTTGTATCGCGACAATGTTGCATGTATTTAATCGTTAAACTATGGATGCTTCGTCACTATAACTTTTGGCATGAGCCCTTATTCATGTATCATAAAAAAAACATTTGAGGTATATGTACCATTTATTTTATTTATTTGTCACAGTTACTCAAAATAAACTTTGAATAGTTCGATATTAAAAATATATGACGCACTGACAAATTATTTTTTAAATTGAGGCCACTTGTATCGCTTCACATACCAACGTGAATCCCGATTATGTTGACCCCTCCCACTAACAAAACTCCTTCCTGTGGAAACCATGGAGATGCAAAGGTGATCTCGGCTTTTAGTAACAATGGATGTAACACTAACATTCCTTTCCTTCCCCGATGATCGTAATGGTGTTGCCAGCGCCGTTATTGACATTACTGAGTTTGGAGTTCTCGCAATTGTACATTGAAAATGGCATGCTACTTCCTAACTGCATCTGTTTATTCCCTGTGCAATTTGGATTATTGCGGACAATCACGCAATATACCCTACGAATTGTACTGTCATCAATGTTTCAAGCGTGTGCTAGAATAAGGGCGTAAGTCGCATGATCGATTTCCCTTCATAGATCCTCTCTTCTGCGAATAAAGGTGACAAGATGCGAGTTTGTTAGCATTTTTTCACTTCTGACCGCTTGGCAGCGATGCAATCTTGCGTCCTGAGATGAAAAAATGCTGACAAACCCGCATCTTGTCATCTTTATTCACAGAAGAGAGGATCGTTGAAAAAAAATCGATCATGCGACTTACGCCCTTATTCTAGCACACGCTTGGCTTATGCCCATGGTTAATATGCTATAAAAAGTGATTGTACAAATTAACACTTCAGTCGTCGCGCTGTTATATTTTGTACAACAGTGGTGAAAAAAACCTCGCTAATCGTACACAGCTTCAGCGTGGTGCTTTTGACGAAGACAAACCGCGCGGCGACTGAAAGGTTAACAACCTGAATTGTTTTCGGTAATGATGAGTGAAATTTCAAACGAAATGGATAATTTTCACAAAGGTTTTACATTTTCCCCTCGGAGTGGCAACGGAAATCTTTTCAATGAAGCATAAAGATTATCTCTAGGACTTTTCTTTATGTTTATACTTCTGTTTCAAATACTGCTTCCATCAGTTCATCCAAAAGGTAGTAGCTGCCTTTGTTGAGAGTTGGTCTCTATTTTAATACAATTCTCTATTTTTAATTCCCTCCCCTTGGTTATGCGACCTTGCCGCGATGGGAGGGCATAATCCATTAGCCCATATGATGGAAACCAAAGGCGTAACCTGTAGTGGTGGTATTACATTTTGGCATTTTTTGCTTAAAGCCGCGACATAATGCATATGGCATAGACGCAATAATATCTCGGATGTGATCCAACGGACATTCTGCGTCATTGATAGAATTGATGCCCATTTCAAATAATTAATCTATTCGAAGTGGACATTAATACTATTGGTGACGTTCAGTTTGCCTTTTGTTAACCAGAATGATCCGTAGCCACTCTTACTATTAGCTAGCTAGACACATATACGACGTAGCGAATACTTAGGAATTCTTAGGAAAATGAGTAGTAGATTCACTGAGTAGCAAAAAGTGGCGACAATCTTATTTTAATATGGTTTTTACATTGCCATAAGAAATACCTCTTTTGTAACAACGGTATAAATAATCTAATTCCAGCTTCATTTTCGCAAAATTTACAAGCAGAAAGTAGGCGTTGTGAAGCATTGCATTTGCCACCGAAAAGTGAATCTTGTAGGAGACTGTAATAGAAGCCTAAGGTAACTTTACTCTTCAATATTCACTATAAAAATGACTATGGAAAGTAAGACGCAGAGATCGATCATTAGGGTACACTTGCTAGTTTCGAAAAATTGTTGAACAGACAAGGAAAGCGACTTTTTTCTTTAAGGATATATGAACGTAATGACCAATAAATACTTTTAACAACAAAAATGAAATTAACTAGAACTACTACTAAACAGCCTAATTTTGTTAAGACTTGACGACAATTGACATTTGAGACTCTAATCTTACGTAAAAAACAGGAGTAATCAGAATAGCACTTGAATGACAAATTATTCAAAACCATTTCGACTAGACAGTATTAGTAATGACACTACTACACTACTATTTCAAACAAATTCTGATAGAGCTGCTGATTTTCACAATGCTTCCTTTTCCCAGAAGCAAGGGAAAATGGGTACTTTTCAAAAACTACCACGTCACAATACTAATAAAAAACAGTGTTCATGTGGGCGCCATTGCCTAGTCCGTCTGAGTATTGGTCCTGGTAGAGGGGAAACTTGGCAAAAGCCAGACCGAGGGTTCAGCCTTGACAAGTTAAGCTGTCAGGCAGCTCCAACTGAATACCATACAAAAAAAAAATCTCTATTTTTAATTGAAGGTCTCTAAAGTCTCTTTTTCATCTAAGTGGCCTCTAAAGCCACTTATTTTTCCCTTTTTCTTCTTGTGAATGGATCATGGTGAAAAATTCTAGAGGATCCAAACAATACCTTAAGAGATTCTTATGCCACTACTCCACATTTCTTTCAGGACTTTCTTTACGGATTTTGTCGGACTTGACACGGATTTTTTTAATGATGTCTCCAAAGATTTTTTCTATAAAATTTCCGGTGATTCCTTCAAGGATCTTACCAGCAAAAATGCTAAGGATTTTTTCACCAATTATCCCGAAAATTCGGCTCAGACATTCATGGAGAGATTTTTTACGAATGCTCAAATGAATTGCTCCATAATTCTTAATCACTCCTTCACATTTTTAATTAGTTTTTGTTTAATTAATTTTCCTAATTTGTATGGGAGTTCTTCCAAGAAAACCAACAAAGGTTTTTTTTCAGATGTTTTGAAGAAAATTGTTGAAATATGTTTTCGGGAAACCCAACAAGAATCCCTCCAGCAGTTCCTACGCCGATTTTTTTTCAGTTACTCCTTCACACATTTTCATAGAAATTTCTTCAAGAACTGTTTTCTTCAGGAATTGCTTAACATATTCCGCCAGAGATTACAAGATTAATAGATACAAGAAAATGTATTAGGAAGTCGTCCAAGATATCCTCAATAAATTAAACCTTGGATACCGCATGAAGTTACTCCATGCATTTCATGCAAGAATTACTTCAAACATTTTCGAGTATTTTTTGTTAAGTATGATGAGGGTTTACACAAGCGAATACTAAAACAATTATTCCATCAATTCGTCAGGGCATTCCTATACAAATTTCTTAAGTCCGATATTTTTATTAGAAATTCCTTTCGATTATCATGCACAATGTTATTTAAGGATTTGATTCTTTTTTTTTTCCACTAATTGCCTCAGCAATAAATATGAATTCTTTTTCGGAGATCCTCCAGGAGTTCATAAAGAATTTCTACAAAAGTTTAATTTGAGATCACTTATTTTTACAATAATTCTTGAATAAATTCTTTGAAGGAATCATAAGATAAACCTCAGGGGTACTAGAACACCCAAAACAAATCTTAAAAGATTTCCTAGCTGAAATCTAAAAAAACATCCTGAGCGAAAATTTTGTAGGATACTATTCTAAAAAATCTGTTTTATCTGCAAGTAATTTTTGAAACAAAAATAATAATAGTTTTACTCTTGAAGAAGGATTGGTAATTGTTATTTTGGAGGAAAATCTATGAAAATCAGTGAAAAATAAATGTATCAATTCCTCGAGGACTTAAGAGGAGAAATTTTTGGATGAATAAATGAAGAATTCCTGATGTAATCTCTTGAGCAGGCAAAATTCGTTCTCAATTGATTTCTAAGCGCGATCAAAGCAAGCGAACAAAAAATCGGTCCATGATCGGCAATGTTTCGCAAGTTTTAAGGCGAAGTAGGCCGTCATTGAAATTTGTACTGGTCATCGATGATTGTGATCAATGATTGGTCTCACGATTGCGAATTAAAGAAAATCACTTGGTTTTGCACTGATATAAATGAAATAAATATCAGCAGACTTTCTGCATGTAAGCGCAAGTAGTGATTCTTTCTCGAATAATTATTACTTATGTTGACTGAGTTTTATCACTTTGAAATTGCGAGCTGCAAAATCAACATGGCTGCCAAAACGAATGACGGGCTACTTAGCCTTAACAAGCTTGATAAAAAGCAGCAGCGAAAGAGAGCTCCAATGAAAGGGAGAGGGAAAGCAATGATAAAACCCATTTTACTACTGGGGATAAGTGTTTTACTCGACTGGCATGATAACCAATCCCCGAACATCTGATAGCTATAGTGTTCCCAAGATTTGGAGCTTGTTTGGATTGGTTTCATCATGCACTGTTATCCCCCCGATATAATCAGAACTGTAACAGTAGACGACTAGCAGACTCATGATGCGTGGCGGATCATGATTGTTACAGAGAGCAAATAAGTGACAGATTTTCTCAATTTTCTCAGAATTCAAATTCAATTTGGACAGGTTTATGAATGAATTTCTGATTATATTCCTGAATAATATCATGAAAGAAAACATACACTAATACAGACAATTATTTTTGTCGTAATGTCACGAGTAATTTCCAAAAATTGTTAATATGCCAGTAGAAAAATATCTGGTCAGTTTACCGTGCTGCTTTGATTTGCCGGACGCTTCGACACTTGCCTCTTTTAACGGTATTTTTTGGGATAAATATCATTTGACCTCTTTCGCATTCAGCATTAATTTATGTTGACAAAACAATAATTTTTGGGCTCACTGAGGCCAGTGTCCGGGATTGGAATCAACTCTATATTTTGCAAACTCGTATCTCCTGGTTTCTGTTTAGTTTGTTTTTGTTTTCTAGCTTCCTGTTTTGTTTCTTTTCGTTTTTTTCTGGTCTCTTTTTTTTCTTTTATGATGTTCGTATATCTAAGATACTTAGTCATTACCAGCCCTGCTATTGGTGCAAAGGAACTAGATGTTTTCGAAAACTTAATTATTTGTATTTGTATTTGTAACTTTTTGTTCAGATAAAATGCTGAAATTTGGCAAATCGGCTAAACTCAGGGGCGACTCGTAACATCACTTTTTACCTGTTTATGATATATAAAGTAGTTTTTACTCTGTCGATGTGAATTTATTTGTCCTTCCTTAGCCGAGTGGCTAGAGTCCGCGGCTTCAAAGCCAAGCCATGCTGAAGATGTCTGGGTTCAATTCTCGCTCAGTCCAGTCTCGTAATGGAAAGTTTCTTGACTTTCCTGGGCATGAAGTATCATCGTACCTGCCACATGATATACGAATGAAAAAATGGTAAATTTAGCAAAGAAAGCTCTCAGTTAATAACTGTGGAAGTGCTCATAAGAACACTAAGCTGAGAAGCAGGCTCTGTCCCAGTGAGGACGTAATGCCAAGAAGAAGAGTGTGAATTTGTTGTGGAAATTCATTGATTTCTTTACGTAAAACAAGTAGATTTGAGGTTAGGGAAACGCCAATTATCAAACTATGGCCAATCTATCCGAAAAAAACATCCCGTTTTTATAAAAAAATATTCGTTTTATTCCAAACATTTTACAACCATTGGTTTGTTCTTTCCCCTTAGGCCGGATGTCGTTGAACCGAATGCCATTATGCCAAATGCCGTTAGGCCGAAAGGGTCATTAGGCCGAAAAGGTCGATAGGCCGAAAGGGTCATTAAGCCGAAATTGGCTGATAGTTCCAATGGATCGTAAAGCGCAGTAATTTTTAGATCAAATGAGTTGTTAGTGTTAGGTTAGGGTAATTTGCATACCTAAGAAGTTGACGAATTTTTTTTAAAGTCATATGGGTTTTTAGTTTAGGTATTAGGTCAGGACAATTGGTATTACTAGAAGCCTACAATATCCGCTGTGAAATATAACTAGAAAGAACAGCAATTGTTTAAAAGAAGGAAAACCATTGATGAATGTGATAGATGGTCAAATGTAATTTCGGCCTACCGGCATTCGGCCTAACGGCCTGCTTCCGCACTAAGTTCTATCAATATTACTATCATACATATTGGACTAAACCAATGGCGTATCGTCCTAAGATGCACTTGGTGTACTACACAGTCGAAAATTTCAAACTAATAAAATAAAAATATATATCATAATTCACAGTACTTGCAACATTCATAATATGCAGGTGCATCGCCCTCAGTGAACAAACCCAGTCTCCACCGTTTAATTCTTCCTCCCATTGGCTCGCTCAACCAGCAAGCGAAAACAGCAAAGCGAACAAGACAAACTGCCATGCGTCTCTCCATCCTATTGCAGAGAATATCCAGTCCAGCCGTGTACTCTCTCTTGTACACGAGAATAGCGTGTATGAATACCAGTGTCGTAAACATTCAGCCGAATGATTCCCGATCAGTGCGAAAACGAACCAGAACAAACTTCGCTAGCACGAAGTCAATCTGGCTTCGAGAGCGAATGCGACGATAAAGAGAGTGGGTGCAACACGCGCACGCATTCGGTTTCACCCATTGTTGGTGTCAATTCAAAATTCAATTTCACTTAGAGGCACTGAAACTGAGAATTGATTATAAAAATTAACAAATGAATTTTATATTACTGGTGTGTGAAAACGGCAATGTGATGCCTCCAGTTGATGAATCATGATTGTCTTTTGAGAAAAAAGTACAACTTCTGCAATTTGCGGGTGTTTATATGGGGTATTCCGATGGAAATGAATTTCTTCACAAGCGAAATTGAATTTGCTGCCACCGAATGTCAGTAGGTGGATGAGAATCAGTGTAGAATAAGTAATTGAAAAACTGAATGCACACTCTACCAGATTCGTGCATGTATTGTAAAAAACATTCACACAAAAAAGAAATCAACGACGACGGATCGTTCTGAGGCTCAGCGTTGTTGACTGTATATTGAAATATTCAGACACTGATGAATACAGCAGGGATGTCATTTGTATTGGCATTTATAGACCAACAGTGGCATTGTATAGGTAAAATCTGGTGCACCACACTTTGTGCACCAGAGAGAGAAATTGCCCATGGCGCGGTTTGCAAGAATCGAAAAAGCGCGCACAACTGGCGTCAAGACGTCTGCTGTTGGAAAAGAATATAGCTTTTCTTGCTGGACGTAGCGACAGGTGATAAATTGCGGTGGGCGTACACACTAAGCTCAATTTACCGGAAATCGGTGAATTTCACCGTAATCTCAACAACTGAACAGTTCTGCTAATCAGCATTAGCAAATGCGAATTTCCATTATCTCTAACGATTTTGTTCTAGAGATAATGGAATAAGTCGAAGTTTTATCAAAAATGTTCTAATCGTTAAGTTTCAAGTTGGACGTCTTTCTGGCTTGCATTATATCAACCAAAATGCTTAAAACTAACAACGAGTGATTAAAACGAAGGAATTAGAAATAAAAATGTACAATGAGTAACAAACATAATAACTTCGAGACACTTAAAGATTGCGTCCAGTATTGAAAATTATATTTTAAGGTAGAATCAGTGCACAGGTAATTAAATTCCTTTGGACTAAACATTTGCAACTCTTTTGCTTTTTCATACAAAATGATCAACTTTGGTAGGCTAGACCTTGGCTATTTATGGACCGATTTGATTGACATTTTTACACCAACAATTTATCTGGAACTAGAAAAGCCCCATGCCAAAACTGTCTTTGGAAATTTTGTTGTTCTTATAAGAATACACAACTTTGCTGAAGATATCATAAAACTATTTCTCATCATAAAACTTCATTTCTCAAACGAAAAAGTGGCAAATATTTTGTTTCATATTGTACCATTATATTATGCATGACCTTATTCTAAATAATCAACAGGGAGGTGTAAAAAAATATGTTTCTTCACTCTTGAGATCATAATTGTTCCATGAAATGGTGAACAAGTGAAAACCGAAACTTTTTTTCGAATTTTGGCCTTTTGGCGAAACCACTGTGTGCAGAGCTACAGCAGCAGCTTGTGAAACCGGGAGAAACCTCTATATGGATGTCAAGCTATTTTGCAATATCTATATGAGATTTTCCATTAAAACGATATCCTTCCGGTTGACAGCATGGGTGGATAAGAAATTTCGAAATCCTCGCCCAATAGTTATGCAAAGCTACTGAATGGAGCAAACGTCAGGGAGAAATTCAAATCAGAACTGGATTCATTCGCTATAGCGCAAAGCTAATTTGGAATCCAATAGAGCACGAGAAGACTGTTGATATTTGAGTGGTATTAAAATTCTGTCACCGAACGATGATGGATTCAATAATTTTGAGTGCATGGAAAATTCCACTTAGAGGCGGTTGTTGCATTTATTTGAATTTCACATGTCGCGCGACACTTGGAACCGAATTACAAGTTCAATCAAAAGCACTGACAGCACATTATCAATCAAGGAACCAATTCTAAACCCATTCATGCGCTATTGAATTTCTCGGATCTTGATTTCAAATCGGTTTCCCAACTCCCATCCATCAACCCTCGCCCCCATTATTGTCCCGTGTTCCGAAATGCTGCCCGAAACGAATGGCCACAGTTAACTGCAGATCAATCAGTCGCTACAAATTAAACAATCAAACTCCAATCGAACCACCCATTGGCTCGAGCGTCGCGGCGGGAAACCAATTGCGCAGCAGGAGAAGGCGTCCAAACAAATACTTCAACATTAAACAAACATCGGAACGGTTTACTCCCAATCAATCAGCGAACGAAACCATAAAAAAATCATGCACACGCTCACACCACACCCAACCATCCTAAAGAAGCGCAAGCCCACAAGTCTAGGAGAAGCACCGAGCTTGACAAGCAATTGAAGACGACAGCGGCGGTCGCGGTGGCGTAGCTTTGTTATTGTTATGGTTGATTTTATTTCGCTTTCGTCGCTACATCTTCCATTCATGCATTCATCCTTTGATTCATTCGAAGTCGATTCGTTGAGGCCCCTCAGTTCTCCATGGTTTCGGGCCGGGTTGCACCACGGTGCATTGATTTCTTTCAGTATATCAAATCTGGCTTATATTGATAGGCTTTAAGCTGCGGGATATCTAGTAGATATTACCTCTACGGTCTCCAGACAAATGTCCGAAAGATATTTGACCAAATGACTTATGACCGCATGGCAGAATGGACAGATGGTTGAATACATACATGGTTCGTAGGAACCATAAACTGACTCGTCGATGACGTTTATACTCATAGCGATCATCAAGCGTATCGCTATAGTAGAGTACCTGACGGGCAGAGGGCAGTGTGCCATAACTCGATCCAAGCCCGAGGTTAGTAAACAGCACGATTCAACGGCGAGTCTTGAAGTCCTGAAGATGGTTCTTAAAAAAAAACCTATGTTTGATGCGTGGAGACGGACCTAATGTAGTGGTTAGAACAAACGCCTCTCACACCGAGGACCTGGAATCGTGTCCCATGCCCGAGATAGTCACTTATGTAGTGACGACTTTCTTCGGAAGGAAAGTAAAGCCTCTTGGTCCCAAGATGAACTAGGCGCTATTGATGTGAGCAATGTGATGGGAAAGTTCAGTATAATCTTGAACAGTTGAATTACCCAATGCTTTTGTTTCGCAAAGCGTTATTGAAAGTCGACAAATACGTCAAAGCACAGAATACACTGTGTAAAACGTCTAACGTGCAAAACGTATTGGACAGAAAATATGCACCAAAACCACCAAAGACCGATTATAAATAACTATTGAGCTATTGAAAAATTGTGAAAAAACTATTGTTTCAATTAAGTAGAATTACGACAAAAAAAATGCATAAAGACAAAAAAAGACATTAAAGAAACACATTAAATCATCGTGGTGTTTTCGGTACGTTCAGTGGTAAGGAGTGCATGGCTTATTCTGTGTGTACGACATGTTGAGAACAAATCCGATAAAATATTCACGTACACACATATATCGCGAAAAAATATCAGCAAACGTATAAACGTAATTTCGTTATAAGTACCTACATTCTTGCGGTGGCGGGATAACGGTGATAAAATAATCAAAAATATGGCACTATACATTCCCTACTGTGTAGCTCATAGCTATTCTAAATTATGATGCACACAGTATAGCACATAAAATTTAACGCCATCTTGCGACGGTTTTGCCTTTGCCATAAACCAAGAAGCTAAATCCAAACCCCCTCCTCATGGTATCAGAGCAGATGACAAAGCGATTACCCCGTTTAATATCCCCACAGACCCAATTTAATTTTCTTTGTTTACAGCAGCACGCTAGCAACTTCCTAACAAATCAATGTTCTTGATTACCCGTTTTATTACTGGCTCTACAAAGCAAGCAGGTGGTGGCGGTGGTGTCACCCGGCAAGTAGAAAAATGAGACCTCGGAAAAAAAAAATGAAACAGTGAGGAATTCCCTCTTCATTACCGGAGGAGCACCACTCTTCTCGTTCAACAGTTCGGAAGCTCCCTGAGCTAGTAGGTTGTAAATCCGGTTACAATAAATTCCAATTCCCGGCTCACTCCCCGTGAAATCCACTTGAAATGGAGCTGCTCAGGGACAAACGCCATCGTCGTGGTCCAAACAATCAACATCAATCATTTAGTTTTGATTCCATGATGGGCTTCGGGACCGAATTCCATGCTTCCGCACTCCGTTCTGTCGACCGAAATCCATCGTCGCCACTGAACTAGTATAAGGTCATTTGGCCGAAGTGCGTTAGGCCGAATGTGTTATTAGGTCGAAACTTTCAAATTTGACAGGAACTATGCTCGCACTGTCGACGTAAGCGCCAATGTGATCAAAATGCTTTTTTTCAATGCTTTACATTCTTCACCTAAAGATGCACTCGTTGGACATTCATTTATTTGTTCGAACAAATTTGAATTACAGAAGGAAAACGGATTGACATGAGCACATACGCCAACTTATCCGAACCAATACGGGTTTTCTCCTTTCTACGGGTAGTTTAGCATATTCACCAGGTGAGGTCTATACGTCTATTCAAACTTAAACAAATGCACAGATTTTTTTAACTGACAGTGTTGGCAGATGTAAGAATACAGTCTGGTACACAAAAACGATAGATCTGGTGGTAATGTTAAACATGCAAACATGGGCAATATAGGCTATTTTTTCTACGTTTTTGACTTATTCGGCCTAATGACACACGTTCGACCCATTCGGCCTAACGAACATCGGCCTAACATATCAATGATCCAATACCCTAGTCACTATACCAGAAGCTATAAGTTCTACGGCGTGGATTCTCTTCCATTGGTTTCGGAACGACCAAGCTACGGTTGTTGTCGATTTCATGCTTGCGGTGGAATGTTACAGACAGGAATTAGATTTTTTTTATTTGAGAGACTATTTTTAGGGTTATTTTTTTTTTCGGTCGTTCGTTTCAATCACGCAAACGTACGCATTTGACATCCGTAGGATGCGTTTTATTCGTACGGAGTTTGTTATGGTTTGATAATGTATTCTGTTGTTCTTGAAGCTGAAAGTCTGAATTTTCTCCTAAAACCCAATAAAAGATCACAGAGAAACAATGTAACTGTTTAAATATACCCGCCTACTAGATTGGCACAGAATTGTTACAAATTTTGTTACTTGTAGGTTCTTTTTAAACAAATTATGTTATAATATTGACCCGTATGTAGTTAAACTATGGTATCCTCTACTTTGAATGAAATAGATGTTATAATTTAAACAAAAATAAAACTCATTATGTTTGTTTACATGATTGAGTTACTTACAGTTTGTTATTTTTTAAACATAAATTTAAGCTGCCCATTTATTAGCAATAGGGTCCTAAAGTCTTGTCCCAATTTTAGTACCAAACGTTTAAGTTTAGGCCTGATACACCTGTTTACTCAATTTTTAAATATTTTTCGTTCGCTTGAGCTTAATAAACTTTTATTTTTTTCCGATTTTTTGGATTTCGTCACACCCCTTGGTTTAAATTCATATTTTGGGTGTATTTTGTTTTCCGTGTCCCTTCCGAAATGTTAGATAGGGCCAACCCCAGTGTATAAAAGTTGAAACCGGTTGAATGTGGCGTTTTTGTCGATTAGATGAACGTCAAACATGATCAAAAGTGTCATGGTTCAAATTGTTTGAAATTGTTTGGCGTTGTTTGAGCTGGAAAATTTGCCAAGTAGTAGCAAGAACTCGCTCTATCGTGTTATTTAATAAAATCAAGATTTTATGAAAGTTTAAGGTCCCTATTGCTATTTGATTCTTGATTGTGTTATAATTGGGCATTGCAGAATTCGCTCTCATTTGATTTGAAGCACGATCAAAGTAAGCGAAGAAAGACATCCCATCTGTCCATGGTCGGCAATGTTTCGCAATATGTAAAAAGCTTGATAAATAGGAGCAGTGGACAAGAGCCCCAAAGAGAAAGTGATGATAAAACCCATCTTACTAACTTATTCACGTTTGGGGGTAGGTGTTTTATTCCACTCATGATTAACAATTTCCGAACATCCTTTAGAAATACAGGTCGGACTCGATTATCCGGAGTATCGATTTTTTTTCACTCCGGATAATCGAATCACTATGAAAAAAATTGTTATCTTTGATAAAAGAACTTAAATATTATCTTTTTTCGTTATTGTATCTATGTGATGCGGTATTGGTCAATACAAGAAAAAAAACATTGTTGACCAGCATACACAAAAAAACACTTTTTCAAACCCCCTTTTTCTTAAATACGTTCTAAACTGCAAAACCATTCAGATTGTATATTGCAATACCAAATTATCTCAGATTTATTCATAAAAAATGAAAAACAAGAACATCCAAAAAACTAATTACGGATAATCGAGTTTAAAATTCCAGATAATCGAATCCCGGATAATCGAGTCCGACCTGTACTGCCCATAACTGCATATTTGTAACATTCGACAAAAGTAGGCACTGAGTAAATGGAGTACCAAATGTGAATTTCAAAAAATTACCGAGAATTCAACAATGCATATATGAAGCTGAAACTTTGTACAACTCGTCTCACATATTGGGTGAATAGTCAGAAAATAATTCTGTTAGAAATTTCTTTGCCATAACATTACGAGGCCCACGTATGATCTCGATGTGACTGTTATGCGGTTATATTAAGCAGTGTGACAAAACAACTTGGTATTTTTTTGAACTTTCTAGAACAAACTCATAGATTTTATTAAGTTAGTCGAAGTTAGTCTAATGCAAACATTTTTTTTTTCATCAGTATATCAAAGTGTCTGAGAAGAAATTGTTTTTTTGCTATCTTTTTGGAAGAATTCCGGTGAATATTGCACATTTATAAAATTAATTAGTTGGATTTTATGATAAAAGTACTGGTAAAGTTCTGAATTTTAAATGTAGGCTTAATTCTGACAGACTCACCGATTTAATTTAGATGAATTTCCGGAGATATCAACGGAAGGGATCTTGAGGGGATCTTTAACCGCGTTTTTGGAGGAAGCTCAACAAGTCTTGCATGAAAGAAGCCTGGAATTTATACCAAAAATTATTCATAAAACTTGTTCAAGAATTATTTCTATAATAGTTTAACAAGAAACTAGTTCAACAATTTATTAAGAAATTAATTAAACAATTGTACAAGAAATTACAACAAATCCGCCAGATATCTCTTGCGGTTTAAGCGTACCTTTTTATCTCTATGATTTCGAACGACTAATAAGTGGTTTCTTCACTACCGCTTAGACATTAAACCTTATTTAACTATATAGATAAACGTGGATTAAGGCTTAAGTGAAGGTGAAGAAATCGGTCCTAAGTATTTCTATTTTAAATACGTGCTTTGGAATTCAAATAGTCGTTTCTAAATCACAATTCAATTGGGCTAATTGTTCAAAATCAGTTTAATTGAGTTATATCCAAATAATTGTAATAAGCCTAAATCAATCACTAATTACTGTAACCCAATCATCACCTGATTCAGTCACCTAAGAAATGCAAAAGGCTTTTTTCTTGGCATTCGTTGCGCAACTCTGTCGTATGAAACAGCTTCAATGAATTTTGACGATGAATTGGGCATTGAAGCTAAGGAATTTTACTATAAATTCTTTCTTCAGAGATAATGAATTTTGAATTCCCAGTAGATTTCCTCTACTGTCTTGAATTCAATATGTAAGGCTGCATATGCCGAGCTCTGTAATTTATTTTTTTTATTTTACATTGTTGTTCGCTTGTTAATTTTCTTGATTATTATAAAACATATGTTTTCGTTTCTGATCTTTTAAACGGGACTAATGTTTGTAGTTATGAAGCCACATTAGTCACCATTTTTGTCGCTTTTTTGTAATTTTAGCCACTAAAATCACTATTGTTTTGCTGTCTGAGCGCTACCAGCCCTGATTTAAGAGTTCTTACGTTTCGTTTAAGGATTTTCTCAAGAAATCCTGTAGCATAGATTTACAAAGATAAAAAATTTTTTGACCTTGGGCCCATCTTCGCTCCGATCAGGATGGTATAACAAAATTAAAACACAATTATAACAACTGCTGTTCATCTTTTGTTTTATTCAGATACGTTTATGAATCGTGAATCGTGTTTTGCATACATTTCATCATAATAACATGATAATAACAAAAGAAGTTATAATTTATATCATACCCAATACATTAAACAGTAGTGCTACTGTGATTTAAAGCTACAATCGACATATGATGGATTTAACCCAACATTGACTCGACATCGACCGAACTACATATTGATCAGTCACCCGACAATGACACGACTTTAACCCCTCTACCGGCAGCTTCATTTTGTCAACAAAACAAAATATTCAAATCGCGATACCTTTTTAATTTATCAATATTTTTGCACACTTATCAAAAAACTCTCAGGCTATCTCAGGCTACAGATTTTTTCTCATATTCGGTTATTCGCTGTTCAAAACTATGCTTTGATGAGAGTCTATTGTGAAAAAAAAATTAAACAAATCGGTGCACCGGTTTTGAGCAATGAGCTTTTATGTCTTTGGAACCACTCGGATCGTAACAAGATCTTGAAAACATAAAAAAAATGTAATTTTAAGATATCTCGGAGATAAATCATCCGATTTGTATGATTTTTCAGAGAAACTTCTTGTTACCTGATATTGCATAGCCCATATTTTATTATTAAAGTGTCGGTCCCCCAAGGAATATCGGAATATCTTTAAAACCAAATAACCAATGATAAATACCAATAATTGCTAAAATAGAACAGGTTTTTGAAAACCTGGTGCAAATATATTGAGAAACAAAAAACTTATCGCGACTCGAATATTTTTTGTGGTGAAACATGAAGCTGCCGGTAGAGGGGTTAGCCCCATGTCAAGCTGACATTGGTCCGACATCAGGTACAATTTAACCCGACTTGGACCCGACATCTGACAGCTGGTAGCTGGAATCAGCTCATTTGTTTCCTTAGAGAAGTAATCAACCCTCAACCCATAGCGCACTATCGTCTAAAGCAGGGTACAGACATGCTGAGGGTAGGAGGTAAGGATGACTGGGTCAGAAATAGTTGTAAAATGCAGAACTGCTTAGATAGCCTCAATCGAAGAAGTACTGTCGGACATGTCGTACACCCGAGTTTAACTCTTGCCTTGGTTAGGTTTTTTTAAGGTCGGATGATTTTTAACCATTCTCTAGAAGTTTTCTATTGCTTAACTAATTTAACTGTTTTTGGAAGTTAACATTTTTTAATCTAGTTTCCAAAAATACAATGACACTCTTAGCAGTAATACATAAAAAATGAGTTGAAATTTATCCAAATTAGTGATTATCCAAAGTTTTACGTACAACTAAATCTGTTATAATTTTGAAATAAACGTATCAATACCTGTTATAATTTTGTTTCAGTCAGTGTATATTCTGTTACATTTTTTTTCGCAACTTATCAGCTTATTTTATAACACGTTCTGCTACAAAAAAATGAAATAATAACATTAGTTGTTTTATTTATGTTTCCTTTGTTTCTTCAGCCCAAAAAAAAACGTCAAAAAATTTGCTGTTTTGGTTCCCAAAAAAATCTTGTTCTGTAACTCGATGTCTCAAATATCTTTCCAATATGAAGGTTTAACTAATAAGGTATAACGACACATGAAGGTATATCTAATTTAGTCATTGATTAACAGCTCCATTATATACGCAAATAGACTCCAAGATTCAAAATAGGTTTACAAAGTCCTAGAGCCTACAATTTGTTGATTGCACATTATTGGTTTGTTGATATGCAAATATTTGTTTTTCCAGACATGTTTGAAGCTTATCAAAGGTTACTTTGAAACTTACACAAATTTCATCTGATATTACTTCAGGATTCTAGACAACTTCGGATTCAGAACTTTATAATTTCAAAAGAAACATTTCTGTGGAAGCATGTCTGAATTAGGGGGAGATCCCCCAGTACCGGACAGCACCCAATACCGGACAAAGTCGTAACATTGAGAAATCATGGTCCAATCAAGTTGGTGTATTAGTAGAAAAGGAAGCTATTATGGAGACTAATGTTTGCGTAGAATAACACATCCTTGAAATATGCATGCCTCATTAAAAAAGTACAAAAGTTTGAAAATCTTAAAAATTGACGTATCGCCCTAATTTTAGGCCTATTTAGTAATTATTTTTAATATGAAAATATACTTTGGATCACGCAAGTATGTTCGAACATAATCCTAATTTGAAAGTATGAATGTATTTTGAACCATAATTGAACTAAATATGGACAAATTACAATTTTGGTTAAGCACCTTCTTTCCCCCAGTTTCGGACAGCTTGATTTGTTATATTATATCTTTGTAATTATTGCATCAGTGTCTCAAAATACGTCGTAAAATGTGCTATTATTTTATCATATAAGAAAGAGGTTTTTGATGGAGATCTTGCAAACTGATAATTATTCAAATTGTTCTTGCAAATGTTGCAAATGCATTGAATTTGCAATTATATACTATATTATATAGTAAACACATTCAATGATGTTCAAATTTTCAGAATTCGAGTCATTTTCAGATCGTGTCCGGTATTGGGTGCCACCTTTCAAGATCGATGAATTTGGTACTAAAATACATCATCAAAATGCAATGTCAAAACTCATATTTATATTTTCGGTTTTATTTTTGTACACTATAAAAATGATAATATTTATCATAAATGGGTAACAAGAGCACATAAAACCAATATATTTCGAACTATGTATTTAGTGGCTTAAGTGTCCGGTACTGGGGGATCTCCCCCTATTACCTGGAAAAATTTCTTATGGACTTCATTGGGAGATTACAAACAAAAATCGGCTCCGTAATGCCTCATAGTACCTGAGCCTGCACATTACCAGTTATCCACGGTATGCTTTTATAAACTTGAATGATTTTATATAACTTCAAACATTCGAAATCGTCTTTCGGTATTGAAATACATTGTTGTTTAATTAAAAGTCAACGATATTTTTCAATATACTCAGTGGTGTAGAATGTGTATATAAACCATTTGGCGTTTCAAGTTTTGATGGATAATATCGGTAAAAGAAGCACCGTGATTCTAGGAGTAATTCATGAGCTGGATCCTGTTCTTGGCACTTTAGATTAACTCTCGGAAGATTGATAGTTTTGGAAGTCTTCTCCTCTTTTTTTTTCTTCCTGGCATTACGTCCTCACTAGGACAGAGCCTGCTTCTTAGCTCAATATTCTTATGAGCACTTCCAGTTATTCACTGAGAACTTTCTTTTCCAAAGTTACCATTTTCGCATTCGTATATGTATTCGTGTGTGGCAGGTACGATGATACTCTATGCCCATTACGAAAAGGCCCTGGACCGACCGGGAATCGAACCCAGACACCTTCAGTATGGCTTTGCTTTGTAGCCGTGGACTCTAACCACTCGGCTAAAGAAGGCCCCATGAAAGTACTGAGCTCATATTAGACCACATTATGCGTCATGTTGAAGTGATTATTATTGTATACCTTCATCCAATTCGACTGAGAAAAGCATCTCATGGCCAAGTAGTAGTTTTGTAGGAAATCTTTAGAAATTCCAGGAGACATCTCGGGAGTAATTACTAGTTGAATTTTTTAAAATGTTCGTAGTGAGAAAGTCCTAGAGACATCGATAGAAGAATTACTGGAAGGTGTCTAGGCAGTGCTGTTCAATGTCAAAATTTTGGAAAAATTGGAATCCCTACAGTGTATTCCCATAAGGAATGTAGCATTAGCACATATGGTCAACCGATAGTAATTCAGAAATGGTCTCCAGGAAAAACATTTTCCGATCACTTTTTTCACGGGGATGGAAAATATTAGCAATACTCAATTGTCAAAGTCACGTGATATTCATGACATTTGATAACACTGTGTCTGGGTTCGATTCCCGGTCGGTCCAGAATCTTTTTGTAAAGTAAATTTTCTTAACTTTCCTGGGCACACAGTGTCATCGTACTTGTCTCACGATATATGAATGCAAATTTGGCAACTTTAGTGCAGAAAGTTCTCAGTTAATAACAGTGGAAGTGCTCATAAGAACACTGAGCTGAGAAGCAGGCTCTGCCCAGTGAGGACGTTATACCAAGAATAATTTCTACCCTAGATAAATTAAACTGTTCTTAATTACAGTATACGCCACCGTTCTTATTGATGTCTATATTTGACGAGGACAATTGCGACTGAATAATTTGATTCAAAAGTTTCTTATTAAATAAAGAAAATTTGCATTTCCCGCCATCATTCAAGATCTGATACCCAGCAAAGTTTGCCAGACAGCATTTAAAATCCTATCAGGAGGAACATCACACCTCCACACAATTAAATCAATCCACGCGACTTGTGAGTCTTCGTCGGTTGATGAATATTAATTGCCTTCTTTGGAAAAACGTCAGCCTCCAAAGGACTCCTCGCTTGCCGCTAGTTGAGAGGTATCCCCTGTGCTAATAGTCCATAGTTCTTAATAGTAGAATGCCTAGAAGCAAGAAATGGCAGATGCTGTGTTTTTCTGCCTAGGCTGGAAAAATTAAAGGAAAATGTCTCCTGTGAAATTTAATTCACTCCACGATTGACAGCTTGTCAGTTAGGCACGAGGAAAGAAATGACCAGTGGTGAAAGCTTCGTAATTAATTAAAATTAAATTGAAAGTTTGTGCTTTGACGCGATTGTTTCCAGCTTGAACGTTATTTCATGAATGTTGATCAAACAAATAGAACAAAAACTATGATGATTGATGTTAAGTGAAAATCTCAATTTGGTGTAGAAATCGTCCTTACGGCATCTTCGCCTCTGTCATACAAACCCGCAAACAAAGATTTTTGACACCAAAGTTTTTGAAACATGGTGTGTTTCTGTTAAAACACAGCTTGGTAAATATACTTTCATAGCTACCCATTTGCTTTTTCAATGCTCTGGACAGCATGTTAATTTGCTTCAAACTGAGTTGTGGAAATTGCGGAAAGCAATTTCAACGGCAGAATTTTATTTGATGAGTGTAGTACGTCTACAATAATTACATTTCAAAAGGGCCATAAGACTGGTAGTCCTCTATGGACATGAATTGTAAACTATGCTCGAAGAAAACCTGTAAGCTCTTGGAGTTTTCGAACTCCAGATGCTTAGGATGATCTTCGGCGGCGAAGAATGAACGCGAACTCAAAAGGTAACAAATGTTGGAAGAGTATCGTGGGCAGACTACGTCGCAAGAATGCCGGACAGCATCTCTGCAAAAAATGTAGCACAGTATGCTAGAGAGCAACCCCAAGTGCATAACGATTTGAGGAGCTTGGAAAAGTACCGAGGATCCGGTGTGGCGTGAAATTGTTGATTCAGTGCTGTCTGATCAGATGTTAGCCAAATATATGAAATGAGTTGTAGAATTTATTTATAATGTTAGTCACTAAGTCAATTCTACAAGCATGTTTCTCAGATGTTAACTTTTCTAGCGATATTTTCTGACATATTTTCTCCTTCAAACTTCAACCCAAATTCCCAATTCTGACTCAGCGTCAGTCCAATAACTCTCGACTAATGTGTCATTCTTCTCCCCATCTTTATAGGTAAGCAACGTTTTTCAGATTAATCTCGACGTGATTGATCCGGAAACAGACAGAAAAAATAAAGCTCAACATTCCTCCGCGTGCCGCCGTCCGAGTAAGTAACGCATATAATGTTTATTTTTACAGCGGTTAAGTCGTGTTTCGCCACTGTGTCCGACCGAATGATTTTCGCAACTTTGAAAGAGCGACCAGAAAAAAATCGCTTCAATCAGTCGCAGACCCCCTCTACTACTGTCGTGCCACCCCTCCGAAAACTGTCTGTAACGTCTAAGACTTTAGACAGATTTCAATTTGGCTTTCTCCGCCGGTCACTTCTAGGGGGAGAAAATTTTGCGTTTGTTTTGGTTCCTGCCACAAATCTTGATTTGAATTTCCTTCGTTGTAATCTTTCTTAACTGCTCTGCACACGTAAGCAAGTACGCACGTGCTAGCTTCATAACTTTTCCCAAATTTTTTGAGAGGGGAAATTTTCGGCTGTAATCCGGAATGACAAGTTGGGATGTATCAGCAAAATGAAATTTGTTGTTTCTTATTATCTCTCGTCTGTTAAGAAGGGGTTTTTGACTTATTTTTTGCTAAGTTAGGGAAATCAATTGCGGCGTGAGGTTCGTATGATCGATATCAAGATAATTTCAATTAATTTGTTGTATTGATTTGATTGACATTTGGAACAAAAAAAAAATTTCTCTAATTTTTAGAATCATATAGGGGAAAATGGACCAAAAAGTTACTTTAGGATTTGTGTCGTTTTCTCGTACACTTGAACCTCATTGTTTTACATTAAGATTTTTTTTTTCCTGTCAGGTTATTTGACAAAAAGACGTTAGGCCAAATGAATCATTAGGCCAAAGTACGTTAGGCCGAATGGGTCATTGTGCCGAAACTTTCAAAACTTAACAGGAATCAGAAATTTTTCTCTCCTTTACTAAATGCTATTATTTCTTCATTTTAACTAATTTGACCCATTCGGATTAATGATCCAACACCGTGGAAGATTGTTTTTTAGGCTATTTCCCACAAAACAAGGTTTTAGAAAATGGCACTTTTTGACAACTTTTTTCTTGTTTTTTAAGTTCACATTATCTTGTAGCTTAAAAAAAACTTAAAAAACCTTTGGCATGAAACTCAAAATGATGAAAGATGCAAAATTTTCCGTTTTATTTAAGTTAATGGTTTTGTACGGATTGAAAAAGTTTAAAAATCCGATAAGTGGTGAGAAGTTCCTCCAGCGTTTCATCCAGTAATAGCTGCAGAATTACTGAAAACACCCAACAAAAGTTTTGCGAAAGATTCCTGCAAGGAATCCATACTGAATTGCTCAAGATTTAATCTTGAGATTCTCCCGGGGAATTATTCAGGGATTCTTCCAGACATTCCTCCAGGAACTTGAGATTATTCCATATACAAAGGTATTGATGGAATTGCTACATGACTTTTTTCATGAATTATAGTGAATCATTTAATATATTTGGAATTGGAGGAATCATTAAATACATTATGGATTTCTCTTGGAACTTTCCAAGGATTTCAAAAAGTGTATCAACAGAGTATCTTTCAAAATTTATTCAACCCGCGTTTTGGAATATTCTAGGGATAGAACCTCCATGAACTGCTCATCGAATCCGTTTCCTGGAGAATTTCTCAAAAGATTTAAAAGATGAGGCACCCTAGAACAGTGGTTCCCAACCTTTTCGAAGCTGCGACCCCCTTTGAAGCTCTACTAACATCCCCCGGGACTCCCCAAAAATGGAAGTATTCGGAATCGAAGTTTATCGAAGCCTTCCAAAAATCTCATAATTCATCAACAGAAATTCTTGGTAGGCACACCCATATGTCACGTCTGTGATTCATTACAGATATTACAAGATTTCAAGTATGGCCCTTTGGAGTTCATTTAGCCCACTAAGATTTTAGCTAAGATCCTATCTATTATCTCTACAAGAGTCTGATACCGTTTAGTTTATTGGGAAGATTCCGACGAAACTCCCGCCAGCTTCTTGTTGAGGACATTTCCTTGATTTTGGTGAAGACTTTCTCGAGAATTATCCCAAGTTTTTGTTTACAATATTTGAAAGATTTACTCAGGTATCGTCAAGATTTTTTCTAGAATCCGTGAAATTTTCCAAGAAATGTATCAAAGGCCAGGTCAGGTATCAACTAAGCATCATCACTGGAAGCTGCATTGCTTATTTTGAGATTTTTTGGCACCTTAAGAGCTAATCTTGCCAGGACGTTGGATCAGGGTTGGATTGAAATTTTGCCACATTTTCTTATGGATATCTCTTGGAACTATAATGACTTCATTTTCTGGGGCTTCCAAGGTCTGAATTATTCAAGCAAAGCCGGTTCGGGAAATATATTATCAGTGTATGTGTACTAAAAAAACAATTCATATAAACTGACACTTATATTGAGCTGTTCGGTAATCCAATCCGCATGGTTATTAAATTAATTAACTCATTACGCGTGGTAAAGATGGACAAATTATGGGTGAAATTATGAAAAAAAATCCACGTGCTCGGCTGGGATTTGAACCAAGGACTCTTGTATGCTAGACGAGCGCTTTACCAACTAAGCTACCGAGCCACTTGGTGACCCGATAACTGAGTTGGTTACAAGTTTAGAATTCAAATCCCTACAGACCACGCGGACCCCTTTCATAACCAATTTCCATCCATCTCATGTTCCTACACACGCGGAGCGAGCGAGTGCGATTTATTTAGTGTTGAAAGTGTTTGCCTATCGTACCTACATCGCTTCCACAACAACTGTATTGTGGAAGAGTAAAGATGTGGGAAGGCTATCAACGTGTCGTTCTCACTCAAGTGACGACATGACTACTGCAGAGAGGCAGTACACTCTAATATAAACTGACACTTATATTGAGCTGTTCGGTAATCCAACCCGCATGGTTATTAAATTAATTAACTCATTACGCGTGGTAATTTGTCCATCTTTACCACGCGTAATGAGTTAAATAATTTAATTCATATAAGTTACATTTGAAAAGTATTTGTAGAATGAAATTTTTTAACCTCTTCTGTAATGGTCTCTTACTAAACAAACAAGTACAATCCTTCATCAATCAAGAAAATTGAAACTTAACAAAATGACTTCGCGTACCCCCTGGGAAGTCGTTTGGATGTCCGCGAACCACATGTTGGGAAACCCTGCCCTAGATGTATTCAAAAGTTAGTCCAGTGATACCTCTGAGAACAGTATGAAGAGTTCGTTTAGGATTATCTTCTAAAATTCTTTCAGAATAATCACCGGCAAGTACGCCAGTAATCTAGATACTTTTCTCAGATCACTAAAATTTTTCCTAAGATTCATTCAAGTTTAAAAATCCTTCAAAATACTAATAGTAACTTGAGAGAGATCGTAGTAACCCGCGCGTAGATACGGACGTCAAAAATTTTCGCTCGCGTTTTTTTTTCTGCTGATTTTGATGATTTAGTGAATTTAGGCCGATTGTGATTTATAGTGCGTTTTAATCATTTGCATTCCTAATTAGATTTACGTCCGGAAAAGAGTGCTTTTTAAAGACCAAAATAAACAAGTTCAGTGTTAGCGATGTCGAAGTGTGGATTTTTGTATGTGTTTCGCTTATGGCTGCTCAGTCACGGATTGATAATTAATTTGGTGAGACCGTTACATGCTTTTATCCTAAATTTTTAATTACTATGAGGCAAATGTGCTTGTTCTGCGTGGCGTGCGAGATGAGACGGGTCGAGTGAGGTGACAATTGTCGACTCGCTCCCATTGGATTAATATTAGTCGTCTCACGTCACTTGAGGTGAGAGCGACTAGTCACGACTCCCACGCCGCGCGGAATAAGCACGAAATTTGTATCATGACAACGATAAGAATGTCACTCTTTATGTATTTGAATAACAAAATATGAATGGTTCGTTACTAAAAGTGTCGACAAAAACTCTTGTTCGTGTTTAACATGACATAGGCTTTCCTTTTAACTTTTTTCCTTGTCATAACAGAAACAACTTTGAATGGTTCGACATTAAAAATGACGACTTAAAATAGGTTCATGTTGTCTTTAATGTCTTATGAGTGACTTTTTGATCTGAGGCTGCATGAATCGCATCACTTACCAAGGTGAATCCTGATTATGTAGCTTTTAAACCCTCCCCACTAACTCCTTCCTGTGACAACCATGGAGATGCAGAGGTGATCTCGGTCTCTAGTAACAATGGATGTCACACTCATTGTCCTTCCTTTCCCCGATGACCGTAGGGACGTGGCCGGCGCCGTTATTGACTTTATAATTTTTTGGGTTCTCGAAAGTGTACATCGAAGATGGAAAGCTATTCCCAAGCTACATCTGTTGGTTCCTTGTGCAACTTCGATTATTCTGGTCAATCACGGAGTAGCAACTACGAATTGTACGGTCATCAATGCTTATGCTTATGCTTATGCAAAATACTAATAGTAACTTGATCAAAAACTTTTATTGGGATTATTTTAAGCTTATTTCCAAAAAGTCCATCCATTCAGATATGTGCAAAAATGTTCCCAAGAACTCCAACCAAATTTAATAAGGAGCTTTTTCAGGAACAGCTTCTGTAAATGCTCTGAAATTTCTGTTGTTGTTAAGGTATCCAAGATAAATATTTCAATATATATTATTGGATATATTAGGTTCCTGATTGAAATCTTTCTGGCAGCGTAAAATGTTATATTTCATACCTAAGGAAATGACTTTATCCTGGAACTTCTTTATCCTGCGATTAGTTTTGGAAAAATGTTTTACAGCCTGGGGGATAGGGAGACAAAATTCTTGAAAAAATATATGAATATTACTGGATTGGTAAATATCTAAAAGATCTTTCAAAGAACAACATGTAAAATGAAGCAAACGAAATTTCTTAAATGCCTGCAATAACTTCTTGAGAATTCTTCAACATTACTTCAGGAAACACACTCAGAAGGGACTCTGGGAAAAAATTCTAGTATAATTGTTGAGAATACCTTATGAATATTTTTAGGTATTCTTTGACGCAATACAGTGGGATTCCGTTTATGGCACCAAAGTCGAAATTTTTAGTTGCCAAAAACGGAACCGTGCCAAAATTAAAACCCTTTTTCTGATTTTATTTTTTAATTTATACTTTTTAAAAATATAATTAGGCATCATCTCTACGGAATCATATGATGACCAGACTTCGGAACAGTCCACTTCAAAGCAGATTTCCGTAGGGTAGGAGTATGCTATGAATCTATAGACCCGTAATGTTAATTCTGACAGACGTTCCACATCGTTTGCAGGTTTTCAATGATTTTCATAAGCCATTATTATAAGTGACCTTTGTTCGAGAACTGTGTAGGAATACATAACTACATTTAATTAAAAACGTATTTACAAAAAAAAAGTTCTGAGCTGGATATTTTTGAACATCCTCAAGTTTCCACTGGCAATTCTCAACAGTCTATTAGGACTTTGCTGAGAGCTGTAGTAAATGATTTTATTCAAATAACACGTGGATAAAGGACAGTACTCCAATCGCTAACGAAGTCGTTCCTTGCTCAGGCTTCTCTTCTACCAACCTCAACTATTCAGAATCCTCAGGGTTTCACTATACAGCCATTCCATGAAAAACCGATCTAGTGGGTCTCCGAATTCCGTGAAAATTTGCTATTTTGTTCCTTATCCGAAATAAGTATTTTTGGATTTTTGATTAGGGTGACCATTTCCGAAATAGGGTGACCAGAAAAATCGCGATTTTGCAAAATTTTTATTTTTAAAAAATATATAACTTTTGAACCGTTTGACCGATTTTCAATCTTTTTGGACGAAATGAAGGCTAAAGATTTTGACTTTTCAGGAAAAATATAAAATTTCACAAAAATTGTGTTTTTTACATGAAAAACCTCAATAGTTTCCGTTTTTCGTGTTTTGAAGGCCTCGGGACCAAAGGGGCTATCGCTGTTCTCATTTTTTCTTGAAAGTTCAGAAAATTTTACGTATACTGTCAAATTTTCAGCGATGTATGTTTTTTAGTTTTTGAGATATATTTTTTTGAATATAAAAAATCAGTCATTTTTCATCGGCACACACTGTAGGTCTCAGCGCATTAGATTTGTAATGTTAAAAAAAAATCATAACTTTTGAACAGCTCCACCGATTTTCAATCTTTTTTTATGAAATGAAAGCTTAAGGTCTCAACTTTTCAGAAAAAATAGAAAAATAATAGAAAACTTTGAAAAAAATAAAAAAAATTTTACATAAAAATATATGAAAATTTCTAAAAAAAAACTTTAAATTTTTATATTTTTTCACGTTTAAACATATTTTTATCAGATTTTTCAATTTTGAGAAAATTACGAGAAAATTCAAAAATATTTTAAGGAATTACCCCAAGATGTCGTATAATTTTTTTAATGGAAATCTCAGATAGACTTCTCTGGAGATTTTTTGGAGTAATCACTTTTTAGTGGAAACATTTTTCAAGAAAGGGATCATTGAAGATGTATTAGTGGAAATTCAAAGAGTTGTTCAAGGCAGAATACAAAAATACTATGAGCAATTTCAAAAACATATTAAGAAGTTACCTCAAAATGATGACAAAAATATGTTTTTTTTTCTAGAAATCATTGAAAAAAAAGATAGTTATTGTTAAGGAAGTTCCAGTTTTAATTCCAAATGAATGTTATTTTATTTGCGTTTTTGCTGGAAATGCTGACAAAATGATACAATGTGTTGGGCTATTCCGCCCCCTTGGTGTCTTTGTACCCCAAACATTCCAAAACCTGTGTCTTGTTTGCGACCAGCATCATCCCTCTGAGTGAAATGTTTGACGAATTCATTTGCTCTTCACCCCATTGCTGGGGCCGCAGCCGCGGAAAGAAAATCAACCGAACCAACGCGCAAACGGAGGCCAAACATCATAACTTCACATTTTCTTCTCGTCTCGAAGAACCACTGACTGACTGACAATCGGCGCAGCACTACAGCGAGTCTACACTATGGGCGATCAGGTGCCCAAAAGTCGACGAAAGTGGCTTGTTTCAATAGGTTCTTCTTGCTCTTTATTCCAAAGTGAATACTTCTGTTACAATTTACAAACTTTTAATTAAAAAAAAGCATCCAATTTGTACCACTAAACTCATAAATAATACATAGAACAACAAACATATTTTTGGTCGCCCAACTAAAAGCCCATAGTGGGCCTACACAAGTGGAGACGAATGGTTATTTACGGCCAAGTCATCTGTTCTTCTGCCGTTCGTCGTCGTCAGCGTCGTTGGTCGATGATGATGTGCACGGCCCACGGATTTTCAAGTGTTGGTTTAAAAATAGAGGATCTTCATTTCTTCTTCTCCCGGTTTCTTGCCACCCTCGAATTTCTCGAAAACACACCACCGATGGATACCACATTTTTGTCCGCAATTCGTCAACGTTGGAAACGTGCGCTCTTAGCCAACCAGCCAGTACAAACACCCGTCAGGAATGTGTGTAATTAAGTGAGCCAAAAAAGATGCTGCTGGGCTGACCTTTCGTTCATTCATCGGAACGGGAAACATAACCCCCGGCTCATCATCATCATCCAGCGCTGTCTCTGAGCTGTCATTCTTTATCCGGGGAGGTTCGGAACGGTAAATGGGTAAATTCCATGCCGGTGGTCAACTCTCGTATGCCAGCTGTTGGATCACTGGGACAGTTTTGAAGCGACTCTAGATAGTCAGGTTCGAGAAATGTTTTGATGTAGGATTTGTACTCATTCAGAAAAGGATCAGTTATCATTTTTTTTATCAATTAGTCAATAACTCGATTTAATTCCGTACACATGGAGTTCTCTCTCTTCTGTGCAATATAGGCGCGTAAAAAAGCTTTTTTTTTGTAGAGAAACTTTAAAATAGATGGAGTACCGTGTACCTTTTAATTCCTCCATGGATACGAGTAACTGACACTGAAGAAGACTGCAAGTGGTAGTCGAAATACGCGTATCTGTCAAAGATAAGCATTTAGGAGCGGAATTAAAAGGTACACGGTACTCCATCTACTTTAAAGTTTCTCTATTTGAGATTCTGCTCAGAGGATTCGAACATTCATTAAAGAGTTTTTTTTTGTGTAAAATGCTTGATTGATGGTGAAAGCCTAAAATTACGTAAATTTAAGTTACAAATGACGTAATTTTCCGTTACATTGAAATGCATATTGTCCGGATTACAAAAAATCAGTCACATTGGGCGTAATTTTTCACGAATGATTTATTTTTAAGATTATATACCTTAATTTACGGTATTTCATTTTTACATCGAATAGAATAGATTTGTTATAAAAAACTCGAGTATTCCAGAATTTTCAAATTAATATCTTTCCTAGAACACCCTTATTGTTATCTCAGATGCTTCGTTCAATCTCTTCTGCCTCCCTAAAGCCCCATTGTCCGTAACAGCAACAACAACCGTCAACACCAAGCACCAAAGCATCAAAAGTTTTCCTCGTCAAATGTGACGAATCATAACGATAAAAGCCTTCCGAAAAGATGAAACGCCTCTTGTCCCGGAGATTTTCCCATATGCGTTGGTTAGTATACTCTCTCATGGGTCTCCGTAAAACAATGCCATGGAACGAAACATCACCACTAATACCACCTCTTCCTCCATTGTGGGAGGTGGTTGCTCCCGAACCACCAAACCGAGGAAAACTGTAGCAAAATAAGAAAGCAGAAATTTTATAAATTTGCTCTTTTGCTGCTCGAGCAGCTTTGCTAAAATATGCACGCTTAAGTGAACAACAACAAAAATATCGCCATCATCCTCTTAGCTGTTGTTGTCGTGTCGTCCTCGTCGGCATCTTCGTGTGTCTGTGGCTCTAAATTGTCAACCCCGAAGGAATACCTTTACATGTGTGCATACGCTATGGCGGTTAGAGGAATGTCAGGTGGTGTCGAATAAAAGCATGTACATACAGTATTGGCCAATACATTTGCCATTTTTTGGATTTTTCATACGAAACGGCTGACTTTGGAAGGCTGAGCCGATTTGAATGAAATTTTCATAGACATAACTTGAATTTTAACACATATATTTTTAATGATTTTCTAAACACGAAATCAATAGTTTTAACGATTTGACCAAACTAAAATTTCAACGTTGAGTTGAGGCCTTCCTCAGCCGAGTGGTGAGAGTCCGAGACTTTGTAAAGCCACGTGGTCTGGGTTCGATTCCCGGAACTGTGGAAGTGCTCATAAGAACACTAAGCTGAGAAACAGGAGAGGACGTATTAGCAAGAAAGAAAAACGAAGAATCATAAAATATATATCATAAAACTTGATCATATTGTCTAAATCTACAACTTTGTTGAAGATGTTATGGAGATATGTTCTTGAATTATGTCAATTATTATAATTTGGCAACAAATTCACTTTAGTTAATACGTTATTGTTTTTAAACTCGTGATTGGGGAATAACCTAAAAATGTATGATGATATTCAAATTATGTCTAACGTGTTGTGAAAATTTGCTTCAAATCGGTTTTTAAATAATTCAGATTGAACCCTCTGAATTGATCATTTTGTATGGAAAATCGAAAACGTCGCAAATGTATAGTTCGTCACTGTATGATGTAGCACTAGACCACGGATGGCAAAGTTTTGAGCGAGAGGCAACGCCACTACTGTCTATCAAACATTCATCATCATTTGCATGGTAGAGTTTGTATGGTGCTGTCCTCCCGCTGTTGCGATGTATGTGTGCATGCAGTCTGAGTGGGAGGCTGTTGAATCATTGTCTGGTGCTTTAAATATGCAATGAATTGATGGAATGTTTTTCCTTCGAAGTGCTTGTTGTTGGTATTTCAAGCCACCGTTGAATCGATGGAGACGCATGGTTGGGCATGGATTAAAAACGTCCTCAATAATCCAAAACATGTTTTCTTAGACCATTTGTCATTGCTTCACAGACTTTGCAGACTGCCATGATAAATCGTGATACATTTTTGGCAGCGCTCCATCATATCGTGGTGCTTATGATATTTGATCTGGATCATGTTTCTAACGCCTTTAGGAAATGTAATTTAAGACGCGCATAGACTCAATCCATCTCTTACAAGACCCAAATTCTTGATCGAAATTACTTTACCATGGACAAATTTAGTTGAATCACTGACATGAACATTGGGGTAATTCTAATCGATTGATAAATAGCGCAGACTGTTAGTTATGCCATATAAAATAAGAATATGTGTCGATATATAACGTACATATTATGTCGAGTCAGCTTCATGTTAATTTAAATGGTAGCGTCCATTTTATTACGTTTTGTTTCGCAATATTTTTGCACCATTTTTTCACAGGACCTGCACCATTTGCACCATAGTTTGAGAATCCGTGTCGATAATAGTCATTGGTGATCTAGTTTTCAAGATGTTCCGATGTTCCTTGGGGGACCGACATTTTCCATATAAAATGTCTTTGGCGGTCATTTTGGTTTTGATCATTTAAAAAAATAAAAAAATAAAAAATAAGATATGTTCTATACAATGCAAGGTAATAAGAAGCTTTTTTGGAATATTTCCGGATCCTGATGACAAATTATCAATATTGACACATATTCTTAAACTAGAGGACATTTTTGAGGGCTTGTGAAAAAATGGTGCAAAAAGTTTTCGCGGTTTGAATATTTTAGCGATAAAAAATGCTGCTGGTATAGGGGTTGAAGAAGTGTACAGCTTTAGATTGTATGCATCAAAACTACTGACATTTTGATTGATAACAAATCATTATGAGTGTCTTATTACCAGAGGCGTCGCGTGGCCTAATTCTCAACCTGTGCACTTCTAATTTATGTCGAATTCGTTTTTGAACCTAGGTTGGAACTGGCGCAACCTGTTCTGAACCACAGTTTCAACCCCAACCCGATTCAAGTTCGACCGAACTACAATTTGCTTGACGTTGGTTTATTTATGTGTTGATAACCGACCAAGTTCCTAAAAACGGAAACAACATTAGTGTCATTTTATACATGTCATTAGGCTGATACAAATATTAATTTTCATTTATGTCCGAGACCACTTGGAAGGTACGAGGGGGGGGGATAAAAATAAATAAGGAACAAAAAAATTAGTATGAAAAAAAAGTTTTTTATTCAATTTTTATTTTTAATGATAGTTATTAAACTCTTTTGGATCGTTCTCTTGATAATTATTTTTCCTGTTTTTTACTTTCAAAATTAAAAAAAAACTAACTGATGTCAAAAAAATTACGAATCTTTTTTTTCTCCCCTTCAAAGTTTTAGGATTTTTGAAGGGGGTGGTGACATAAAAGAAAATAAAAATTTGTATCAGTCTTATAAGGTACTCCTTGGATTCAAACCATTTTTTTCTAAGGTAATAAAATGAACAATCAATCTTTACTAACCTTCGTTTTCAAATATTTTTTTTCTAGTCTTTCAGTTGATTAAAAACATTTATGATTGCAGATGCAAATCGGGTTGTTTAGTTTTATTTTTTCACTTTTTCAATTTTAACGATTAGTCATCATTATGGGGAAATTGTAAAATTACATATGAATATAATTCAAATTATGCGGGTCATCAGTTTCAATTTATAAAGCACTGGATTCTAACAAATATGGCAATATAGAGTTAGTGATCATAACCCACATATTTTTACATAGAATTAATACAAGATCGTTCGCTTCGTATACTTGGTGCACGCATCAAGAAAATTGCTCGCTTTTAAACCACACCACAAGCGTTATACTGACGATGACGGTACGGAGGGCACGACCACTTTTGAATTCATTTTATGATTGTCTTCTGATTTACCTTCACAAGTACCACCGCGCTAATACTGTATGCTGGAAGCGAGGTTCTTAACCAGTATTGTACAAAAAAAAACGCGCGGGCCCTGAGTCTCAAACTTACAGAAACTTCTTACCGTCAGCCGTCTAAAAAATCACGCCAGTACTTCACACCACGAGCGTGGTGATGTTGAAAGCGCGAAGGAAAAAAGAGAGCAAGCAAAATGGATCTCTCTCGTGGATTGATTTGTCTCTTGGCTCCCCACCGCACGCTCGCACAGATTGATGTGGCAAGACTGTGCACCGGCCAGAGTTGACGCTTTGGCTAGTTACACACTGGCATTTGTAGTGCAAAAACATTCTACCACATATACAGAATTGTGTGTACGATGAAAGGCAACGCGTCTCCCGATGAGAGTGCACACGTTGGGTTTCATCGTCACAGCAGCAACGTATAGCGTGGAACAAAGTGTTGCGTAGCATGCATCGCACAGAGCGCGTAGGGAAAATTAGGGCACAGATCTCGCGCCGCACCAATCAGCTTTTGCATTTAATTTGAATAGCAAAAATATAACAACAAATATTTTGAAAGGTGAAAATTGCGATGATCAATGATAAAGATAATTGAAATAGACTAAATTTTATTGAGAGAATTAAAGAAGCGTACTTCAATAATAGTAGAAATTGTAGGTTGTTATGATGAACGATTTGCCACCTGTGCAGTGCACATGTTGCACATGTGGACGCGACGCCTCTGCTTATTACTATAAAACTTAAAGCAAAGTAGGCCTCATTGTTACTTTTCCAAATAAATGTTATAAATCAGAGCTGAGTTTTATTACTTTGAAGTTGCGAGCTGTAAAGTCAACATTGCTACCAAGAAGAATGACGAGCTACGTAACGAAAATTGAATTACTTAACCAGTTAACGCCCAAGGTATCCCACCATTGCACAATGGTCCAGATAGCAAGTTTAGGCGGACATGAACTTTTCGATGTCATTTTGTGGTTTTACAGTATAGGTTGCTTCCCACAAGTGTCTCGAAATTGGTTGTACTACAATTCGTACGAAAGGGATTTTTTTTCTGCACTAATCGCAATAGTGTCCTATATGCCAACTTTTTTATGTTAATAGATAGCAAGTTGGTATGTTCAGCAAAGTTGTAGCATATTTTAATACAAACAACTTTGTAGAACAAACTTTTTCTCTATCTCTTATTTTTTCTGAGATAATTGACTTTATATATGAAAAAAATAAAGAAAATCATTTTTTCACTCATAAGTCATTTATTTACAAATTTTTGCAGCCTACTATATTCTACAAAGTTTTTGGTACTGCTATATTCTACAACTTTGGTGAATATACCACAGTTGTATTTCTTCTCGTTTTCTTATTGTCTTCTTCTTCTTCTTCCTGATATAACGTCCCAAAGATTTTAATTTAAAATCATGCCGTATTAAAAGTCATAAATGGTAATATGTTGCAAGAGTTGAGAGGCATTCAATTTATTTATCTTGAGTCTTTGATTTATGTATAGCAGTAATTATTACAGTAGTTAAAGTCGTATTGAAATCAGTTATAGTAACCATGTCAAAAAAATACAATTGCGATTGCTACTCACATCAGATCCAGTGATCTCACTGACAAATCGTCGAATCGCACAGAAGCATTCGGAATTGCACGAAGAAGCGCAAGAATTATTGAAAAAGTTTTGAAAATTATACTTTTTAACAAATATAGTACACCCTGCAAAATCTAAACAGGAGTTCATTATTTCATGCTGAATCGCAGTGGCCATGACTTTTGTGTGTTTTATAAAAAAGATGACTAATTAATGTGTTTTAATTGCAAATCACCCGTCATACATTCACCAAATTTCACTCAAGTACTCTTTGAGGGGTGTAGAGCCACGGTGTGACAGGTAGGTTCATTTTCAAGTGCATCTTTGCGAGTTATTTGGCCTGTAATACGGTATGATTTTAAATTAATATCTCCTACAATAAGAAAACTAGAAGAAACACAACTATGGTATATTCATCAAAGTTGTAGAATATAATAGTACCAAAAACTTTGTAGAACATAGTAGGCTGCTAAAATTTGTAAATAAATGACTTATGAGTGAAAAAATGATATTCTTCATTTTTTCATATAAAAAGTCAATTATCTCAGAAAGTATAAGAGATAGAGAAAAAGTTTGTTCTACAAAGTTGTTTGTATTGAAATATGCTACAACTTTGCTGAATATACCAACTTGCTATTTATTAACATAAAAAAGTTGGCGTATAGGACACTATTGAGATTAGTGCAGAAAAAAATCCCTTTCGTACGAATTGTAGTACAACTAATTTAGAGACACTTTTGGGAAGCAACCTATACTGTAAAACCACAAAATGACGTCGAAAAGTTCATGTCCGCGTAAACTTGCTATCTGGACCACTGTGCATTGTGCTGAAGTCCCAAAATGGTTATCGATAGTTACGTTCCCATACAATGAATACAGTTTCAGAAACTAAAATTAAAGTCTATGGTAGGGATCCAAACAAAATCTTAAAAGTGTGTCGTCGATATCGGATTGCTCCATAGAATTAATTTTGCACTTTATTAAGACAACAATCATGCTTGTTGATCCTTTAGAACAGTAAGTGTTGTAAAAAATATGTTTGGTTGGAAAAGTTCAACTCTTTTACTACCACGGAGGAGGAAACTTACGCTTACAACAACGGGTCCAGAAGAAGTTAAAAGTTCAACTTTGTCAATGCATGTCTCCGACGTTTTCTAAGTGATTATCTTTTTTTTTTTTTTGCAGCAATGGAATCATACACTTATTTAGATCAATATCCATTTAAAATTTATTTAATTTTTTTTTCCAAAAACTGCTTTTTAGTATTATTTGGTACGGATTTGTGGCACAAATTAAATAATGTAACAATATTTAACATTTCAATTTAAGGTTTTCTTGGTAAAAAATGAATTCCGGAACCACAATTCACATGTTTGGGTTGAAATATAAATTTTTGATTACACTCAAATTTTTTTGTACTCAAGAATCCTGGAAGAACTCTATTTTTAAATCTTTTTTTCCTATAAATTAAAATTCGATCTGGTGACATGTAGTTTTTTTTTACATAAATTTGATTTTAGAAGCCCAGCAAACATTTTTGGGCAGAAATAGATTTTTTTTAACACTGTCTGCCTATGGAGAAAAACTCAAAGCAATAACTCTCAAGTGAAACATGACGGCTGAAGTATTTTGAATTTATTTGTGCAGAAATATGATTTTTTGATTATACTCTGAATCGATTTCAATTTTGAGAACTTAATTTTTTTAAACTTTTGACTGCAAATCAAAAATTGAAAACAATGGTTTTGACTTCCACGCTCCTCAACTAATGATCTAAAGTTTAAAGCTGTTTTCTTTCATTTCTTGACGAATAATGATTTTTTTTTTATATTTTTGTCAGAAAACATTTAAAAAAGTTTTAAATTAAAAGAAATTTTGAGTGTTTTTAAGAATGTTTATCTCTGCACAAACATAGTTTTAGACTAAAATTTATGTTGAAAAAATTTAATGTCATCGCTTCAAGTTTGGATTTACTAGTAAATAATTTAAAAGAGGCTTTTCTCAATTTCTAGCATGTTAACCAAACGACTGTAAGCAAATAAATACCAAACAAAAATATAAGTAATCGCATTGAATTTCAATTTATAGGCTAACAATTTCGAAATTTTTAAGCAGAAGAAATTTTGTGTGTAATCAAAAAATTTCCCTTTCTGTTCAAGTATAATCACTGTTTTTGTACAATAAAATTTATAACTAAGAACTACATGTCATTGCTTTGCAACTCGATTCATGGGCATAAGTTACACAAAATAAGTTTTTTCAATGTTTATTGTTGGCAATATAAAAAATAATAATTATAAATGAAATTTTGAGTGCTTTCATATTTTTTTTTCCAAAGAACTTCTATAAGTGAGTTCATGCCAAAAAATATATATATGATATGCTTTATGTATTGATTTTAAGACAAAGAGTTTGTAAATTTCGGGTTTCTTGTAAGTTTTTGCTAAAAACTGTTTTAATCCAAAATAACTATGTCTGCTCAAATATGTATACTGGACTTGTACAAGCTACATATGTATTGAAAAAGCTAGGTATCATCGCTATGATTTTTGATTCTCATTCAAACAGATTGGAAACCTAAAGTGTCTCGTAGTTTTTGAGTATAATAAATTTTGAGTGTAATGAATAATTTATATATCTTCCCATAAAAGTTAACTGGGCATCTTCAGTCAAATTGATGCCAATGATACTACATGTCAACACTTTGAATTTTGTTTTATAAGCAAACAGTTTCAAATGAAGAGTATTTATTATTAGTTTTTAGTAAAATAAATTTTGAGTGTAATTAAAAAACTCTATTGCTGCCAAAGCGATTTCACTGCACTTGTACTATAACTTTCATTTCGAAAAACTATCTGTCATCGCTTTGAATTTTATTGAATGTATTTTACAAAATGCTTGGAAGTGTCTATTGCTAAATAACATTTGGAATGCGCATTTATTTCGAGACAATTAAAATGGACGATGATCTTGAATGATGCTTGGTTCCATTGCTGGAAGAATTTTCTAAATCGCTTCGAAAACAACAGAGATATGCATTGTCAAAGTTGGACTTCCGACTTTTTCAGGGGGATGGATGTACCTGTATATTTGATCATGCTGTAGCGCCACCTGGTAAGTGAATATAATGTCAACTGAGTGGAAGATATCAGGTCTATGACCAAGTTCTCCAAACATGATATCATAATATTTTGTTTCGTTTTCAAGTTATTTGCGCAAATCACTGTCCTCAATTGAGGAGACGCTGGACGTATATGGGTTAAAATCAATTGGTTTTGCCATTAGTTGAAAAGGTATCAGCATACTTCTTGTATGTAAGCGCGCATGGTGTTACTTTTCCAAATAAATGCAAAGAATGCTGAGTTTTATTAGTTTGAGTGCAAAGTCACCATGGCTACTAAAATGAATGACAAGCTACTTAACGTTTAAAGGTTCAGTATAAAAACTCTATTACTTAAACAAGAAAACTGCGTTCAATATTCACCAATTTACAACACAAAATTTAATAGGAAAAATAAACTACGTTTGCTCGTTAACTGAAAAGCAAAGCAGACGTGAAATTCAAAGTTCAACTAGAGTACTGTCAAAAACTATCGATTGTAGGTGAGGGTCTTGTCACGGTCGCCATATAGAATTCAATTAAAATGGTTCTCCGACATTACCCGGAATGCAATTTACCGGAAAACCATTACCCGGAAGGACCATTTACCGGAAAATTATATCTCCATTACTCAACATTTTTCATTAACGTCCTTTTTACCGTTTTACGGTCATTCATGTCAGTATATTTAAAATGACCACCAACGATAATGGACAGGGAGGTTCTTCCTTCAAAATACATAAGCATCGAAGAGGAGTCTAAGATATCTTCATACTTGATCATGTCAATATGCACCATCTTCATATATTTGCATTTAATAGATGATTCACCCTTCTTTTAAAAATAAGCTGTTCTTTCATCTTATGTTTTCAGCTTGTCATGGCTGAACTGGCTAAATTTGGTTACAACTATTTAACTTTACATTTCACATTCGACCGTCGGTTCTCCATCCAAATAATAATAAATAAGCAATGATTAGAATTTTAATACGATTGGTTACGCTTCTTTTCACGGAGTGTCTATTCACCGAATGTCATTCCTCAAACGTCAATCAACCGAATGCAAATCTTCCGTATATCCTTTTTTCTTAAATGACATATTTCGGGTCATCTGATATTCACCCTTCTTTATTTGGTTGGCGGTTCTTTCGAGTTCCACCGATTTTGGAAATTTTGGCAAAATGAGTTTAGTCGAAAATGACCAAAATCTTCTTCTTTTGATTGCTTATTGTTCTTTCTATTGTATTACCCTGGAATTGAATTCGGGGTACAGACAAATAGCATAATCAAGCAAATTCATAGGAAAAGTAAATCTATTGATGTTAAATATTTCGGAATCCAAAGACGGACGTCACAATGGCGAATAGTGTCCCTACTTTTAGTTCTTAGTTTTCGTCTTGATTTTTTTAGCTTTCCTCAAACTTTAAATCTTTAAAGTGAATTGCACTGCTGTATGTCGCTTCCTCGCAAGATAATTGTTTTTTTTTCAGTTTGATACAATATTGAAATTGGATACTAAACTAAGGGAATAAGAAAACCATCATAACTCCAAACATCTTTAAATGCTGAGATGTTCCATTTACTCAAATGCACCCTACCTCATTTGTAAGGCATTTTTTTTATTCATAAAACTACAAACAGTTCAAAATATTGGAGGGGAGAAAACAAAGATCTATCATATTTTTGAAATCAGTTGGTTCAAGGCAAAAAAATAGGGCAAATGGCGATTCAGAGAACGAATGAAAAAGTTCAACAATTAATAATAAATATTAAAACTTCAAAAATAATTTTTTTTTGTTTAATATTATTTTTTTTGTTCGTTCTAATTAAATCGTCAATAAATTACATGTTCAATCAAATTTTGGTATCGTAATATTCGTTCATAGCTTAAGGTCTACGTTGCGGCTGAGGTTGGCACAATTCAATACCGCCGGTTCAAAATTATTTCTGGTTGGCAAATTTGACGACGTTTCGGAGCTAGAATACTTACATACTTGTCAAACTATGAACGATTGCAAAAATGGCTCTCAGCTATTAACTGTAGAAATTCTCCTAGAACAGTTGAGAATCAGGCAGGTTTTGTCCCAGTTGAGTCGTAACGAAATATCCACTTAAGGTCTACAATAGCCCTATTTAGCACGAGACATGAAAAATGAACTGTCGCACGATATGTATTGGAGTTCAATATCAATTGTCCCTAATCATAGGTTCCCTAGGGGACACCCGGTAGTCCCAAAAGTGGCCAATTCAAATAAATTCCCATTTTGAGTCTACAGTTATTTTATTTACGACAAGGCATGAAGAAAGAGCCGTCGCATGATATGTTTTGGTGTAAAAACAGAAATGTCCCCAATGACAAGTTCCTCCGGGAAATTCCGGTAGTCCCAAAATTGGCCACTGTAGTCAATTATCCATTTTAGGTCTACAATAGCCATATTTAGCACGAGACATGAAAAATAAACTGTCGCACGATATGTATTGGAGTTCAATTTCAATTCTCCCTAATTATAGGTTCCCTCGGGGACATCCGGTGGTCCCGGAAGTAGTCACTGTAGTCAACTATCCATTTTGAGTCTACAGTTGCCCTATTTACGACAAGACATGAAGAATGAGCCGTCGCATGATATGCTTTGGTGTCAAAATCGAAATGTCCCCTATGCAAGGTTCCCCCGGGGCACTGGGCGGCGCCATGAGTGGCCAAATCTGTACAAGACTCATTTTCAACTTATAATAGGGTATTTTATGATAAGCTAGGGAGAAAACAATATTGCGCGACATATTTTGAGTGAATAAATTGTTTGATCCCAAATCGGATCCACTACCGGCACCGATTCCGGGGAAATGGCCATATATTGGTTGTTTCTGGACCAATATTAATACTTGGCGCACCAATCGCTTCAGAATTAGATCTTCTATCTTCATGTGTAGTAAAATTTTGATTTTTTAGCCGAGACCTTTGCTAAAAACACGTCATAATTTTACTGCATAAGACATGCTTCCGGAAATCCGGATTATCACCGGTATCCGGTGGTCATAGCTCATCTCCGTGGATGCACCTCAAAACTAGATTAGTTGACCCGTCCATTACTTCTTAAAGAATTGAAATCGGTCAATTTTTGTCAAAGTTACAGCATTCCAAAGTTGGCCCAATTTTTGCCTGTCCCAGTTATTTTGACAACCCCCTGTATATCAAATATTCCATCATTTGCGATACTTTAAAAATGGGGAGGGTACAAAAAAGGGGGAAGGGCTCCCTGCAAATCTTATTACAACTCTTCATATTGTATTTAAAGTTGAAAAGATTATATGGCACATGAATTCCCCTGTCCTGAATATAAAACACTGTGTCGGTTTATTGATTAGATTAGATTTTTAAATAAAAAATGCAAAAAGTTCAAGTATATTTTAAAAATGACCTGGGGCAGACACGAACATTCTGAAAACGCCATTATTTTTGTTTATTTTTATACTTTCAAGCCCGGGGTGTCCGGTCTCTGTGCATTCATATCGACTTTTTTTGTCAAACTGTGTAATTTGATCGTATCAGATAATCAGAATTGTGTTTCTACATGGCGACCGTGACAAGACCCTCGCCCACAATCGATGGTTTTTCCACAGTGTTCTTGTTAAAAAAAAAAAAAAAAAAAAATGCAAGAATTTGAATCTCTAGAAAAAAATTGGAGAGATCTATGTAGAAATTATTCGTGGCATTGGATTTGTCGAATGGTTTGTCTTTCAAGCATTTTTGTAGTTATCGCTGCAGGAGCTCTTGGAGCATGTATTAATTTTCCAGGACTTTTGTCATGATGCTTCCGAGATTTCGCGCAGCGATTGCTTCTATGATATCTCGAGCAATTTGCCAAACATATTCTGTAGGTTTCACTCCAGATATCCTTTCTATCAAGTTTCTCATGGAAATCCTTTTACGATGTAGAAAACTTCCATAAGAATTGTTTTTAATGTGTACAGTGAATGTACTGTAAAAAACAGTGAAATTCCCAGAAATCCTTAAAAAAGCATTCAGAAATTTATCCAGAAATGGTTTTAGATATATTACGAAAAGTAATTCATGTCTTCCACCTTGACTTCTGCTTAGGATTGATAAAGCTGCAAAAATGATTCCAAGATAGTATCAAGGAATGCTTCTCCGAGAATTTGTTCAACAATTCTTTTAAGATTATCTTCTAAATATGTTCAAAGGAATTCCCTCAGAAATTCTTGCAACAGTTGCTGTTGTGCGCTCGTCAACGCCAGACGCGTCTGATATAGCAGTGGACATTGGATAGCTGAAAAGTGCTATCGTAGGTAGTTTTTTTTTCGGCTCGATCTGGTAGTACGTATTGTTCGATTTCTCGTACCATCAAGCTCAAACGGTAAATTGAGATGAGTGGAGAAATGATATCCAACACGGTGAAATTTGATTTCCCATTTGGATCACCGAGACCATCCTGGGTCGAAATTGTTGGTTTCCTTAAGGTCTTGAACACGGACTTAATGAACATGGAAACCGTGTACAAAATGGGAACAGACCGAAGCTTGTGCATCAAATTCAACTCGGAAGCTGCAATGCAGGAAGCACTACGACGGAATCAAGATGCAGTCAAATTCCGTTATGCCAGTGGACAATCAGTGGAGCTACGCATGTTGACTGCGGGAATTGTAATTGATTACGTTCGTGTTGTTGATGTGCCCCCAGAGGTATCGGACAATGACACCATTCTGGCGCTTGGAAAATATGGGAAAATACAACGGATAGAGCGAGAAAAATTTCCAGCAAATCTCGGACTGGACCACCTATATACTGGTGTGCGAGAAGTATATATGGAGATTGAAAAAGATATCCCCCCAGCACTGGACATCGGTAAATGGAGAGCAAAGGTGTATTACGATGGACTCAAGGAAAAGTGCTTCGTATGCCAATTGGAAGGTCATCGCAGGAGCTCTTGTCCAACGAGGAGAAAAGTGGGAAAGCAAAATCAGGCTACATCTCAGTCAACCTATGCAATGGTTGTGGAAGTGGGTGCAGCAGCTCTACCGAACGAAACGGACACGATGACGGAAGAAATTATCGAAATTTTGGAAGAAGAAATCACTGGAAGCACAGAAATTGAAGAAGAAGCAGAAAAGGAATCAGTGGCAGCAAGAGTGATTGAAGCGGGAACCGAAGTAACCATGGACGAGAATCAATTAAAGCAGTTTGACGAAGCTATGGAACAAGTTGGTCTACCCAACTTCAGAGAAAACATCGCGAAAATGTCGGAGTTGGTCGATCAAATTCCTAGTAGCAGCAAAGATCAGGCGAGTCACAGACGTGCACAATTTGCGACATCAGGATCGATGGAAACACGTCCGAAGAAATCCGCTCGTAAGAGCTACAAATAACAATGTATTTTTTTAAACAACTGAAAAGTTTTAAGATTTCGGCTCTGTAATGCTCAACGGCGCCTCGAGCCTTCCAAATAAATAAACAAAAAAAAAATTTTTTTGCAGTGTTCCTTATATGAATAACTGGAGGAATCTCTCAAGATATCCTGAGAGACTACCTGTAAAGATCAGGAGTACGATATAGGAACATTAAAAAATTACGTCCATCATTAGGGGGAGTGTGACACTACATGTATTAGATACTAGTGGTCCCGGCAAACTTCGTCTTGCCATCAAGTAGGCTGTTGAAAAACGCTTTTGATCGTCCCATATAAAATGACAGTTTCGTTCGCGCTCGTTTTTTCAACTTTCCCGGTGAATATCCTGGGATTTTTATACACACGAACACGTCGGAACCCTTGACGAACAAAACTGAGAAAGAATCATTAAAATCCGTTGACCCGTTCGTAAGCCATTTCGTGACATACAAACACCATTCCATTTTTATTTATATAGATTGAAAGAAGCGTGACAAAAGGGGTAGGATCTAGAAATCTCGAAACAGTATAATCTTGTTTAAACTTATAACATACTCATAGTTCTGACGAGAAATTCAACAGTTTTGAACTTCTAATTTCCCGATTGTTTGAGAGAGGGAAAGTGTGTGTTCTCTATAGTGTTACATTTATATAAAACTGTTGAATAGTTTGAATGTTCATACCAAACGTTGTTAATTATGAATACATAATACCTTCGAGGTCATTCTCGACTAATGATGTCGATTTTTTTTTATGAGAAATCTGATGGACTCGTGTTAAAATCCACGGCGGGATCAATTGTGCAATTCTTGTGGTATTTGTATCGTATTTCTTTCGATTTCTCGAGCTTTGAAATAGTAGACGGATTCCCATAGATTTCGTTGTCGGATTCCTGCTCATATTCTTTTACGGAACTTTAGTTGCCTAATAACTCTAAGGTGTAGATGAATCGAAGTCACAGCTCAAATTTTCAAGAGCACAAATCTGGAGAGCTAGATATGTGTTTAAGCCAAAAACTTGATCGATTGGTGGTTGATGGCGACCATCAGTCATCTGGTGTTTCAGATTTGTGCTCTTGAAAATTCGAGTGTTTACTTCGAATCATCTTCATCTTAAGCATTTTCTTAAGAAATATGAATCAGAAACGTAAACATGCTAAAACTCGAGATTAGAACATGAGTTCAACTTAGAGCTGATTGCCACGTGCCACTACAATCAAGGTTAGGTTAAAAATGTTGACGCGCCAGTTGACTTCTTGTCGGTGTTTGCCATTCTTCACCGAACGAAGTGATTTTGATTTATAAAGGTGAAACAAATGCAGTTAGGATTTCCTTCCCGGAAGAGCTCAATTTCCTGCCGTTGAATCTATATCACAGCCATAGATCCGGTTCTCCCTGCGCAATCCTTCATCACGAAAAATTGACAGACTTCAACCGAATCTCCCTTTTTTCATTTGACAAACAAAAAAAACCTTTGTCAATCGGTTCCCATGAATACTACGATCCAAGAGACTCATCTAGACTCACAAATAGCCGTAGAATATAAAAAAGAGACTAGTAGGATCAAAATGAGAACAGTTTTGCTAAATCCAAAATGAAGCTCTATCCTAATCAGTTTGGAATTTAAGTCTTCCTTGCTCGATAGCAGTAAATGCTCCATTTTCACGTCATTACTGGCAAATGTGTCTGGAGTCAGTGCCCACCGAATCGTACTACAATATAAAACAATTCCCCAATCTGTCGTCATTAATTTGTTCCCTCTCACAGTTGGGCGAGCAAATGGATGGCTAACAGTGGCTGGGGATATTGGATTGGGGACCCGGATTGGAACGACATTGCTCTAGTGGAATCTATTCTAAGATTCGATATGAAGAACAATGACAAACGAATTTGTCCACCGAAATCTCCTCGAATAGAATTTGGCTTTAGTGGCGACGTTTTATACCCGAAGGCATAAGAAGTAATGGCGTAGTGACCGCAGCACCATGATTTGACCAGATTTTGTTGCTTTATGTACGAATAAGGTAGCTTTATCGTCACACAGTCTACCCGAGTAAAGTTGAATCTCAAGAAGGTAACACGTTGAGTTATCCGATAACAAGCATTTGATACCATAGTTTGGTTTCATTTTGATTGAACATGCGGGCAACATGATAACAACTTTTTTTTGTTTATCATGTATAGGCATATATAACATCAACTAACTTGCGGAAATTGACTTGCAATAAGTCAAATTTTTTTGTCGTTGGTGACTTCAATGCCAAACATCGCTCATAGAACAATTCGCAAAGCAATTCCAACGGCAGAATTTTATTTTATGAATGCTTCTGACGATGATCTTAAACACTTGATCCGTCTTACAACGTGAAGAAAAGGCAATTTCAACGCACTCGTGATCCTGCTATGAAAATTATATGGCAGGATCTGCAAAAAGAAATTTAAAAACGTTTTACTCAATTAAGAAACACAAGATTTTGTAAATAATATTTCTTAATTGAACTATAACTCTATAACTTGTAGAAAAGCTTAAAAACTTGCTAGGCAGTTTGAAAGCTCGCATTTTTAATTTAGGATTCACTCTCTGGAGCAACGGCTGTACTTCCTTTCCGAAGAAAGCTGCCACTCTAACATAAAAGAAAAGTGACTCTCTCAGGGATGGGATTCGATCCTAGGTCCTCGGTGTGAGAAGCGTGTGTTCTTATCACTACACCAAGTCCTTCCGAAAAATAATATCTGTTTTTACAATTTTATTCAGTTCTTATTCGATTTGACTCGGGTACACCGAGATAGCAATGTTACTGTGCGGATGATGGCTCTACTATTTAGCAGAAATCCCTCGCAAGACAGATAAATCATCGGCCGAGTTGTGGTCAACCATGTCCGAACGAAATCGTCAGCTGTCAGATGAGTGCACCAGTGCCTGAAAAAGAAAGCGAACTCAGCGAAATCAAGCGTGTCCATTCGAACTTGGCCCCCGGGAAAATCCGATACTCTGACCCAAGCAACAACATCTCGGTCCACCAAACGAAGAAGAGAGAGGTCAACGAGAAGAAGGCTGTCGTAATTGATGATTGGATTACTACACTTTGGGGATACGGTTTCGACGGAGCCGTGAGCCGTTTTACACATACATACATACATAAAAGATAGATTTCAGGATCAGCTTTGCACAACATAGTACGACAAGACCGTAGTAACGGTGGATGAATACGCATGGTCTAACGATTAGTGAGTTACAATCGAGTTGTAACAGATTTGAACGTTCCTTCTAACAAAATTTGTTGTATTTTGGCTCGTTAGTGATTAAAACAACAAAACATTTTACAAGATTACCACTATGTTTTAAAAAACTAAATAAAATTCGGTTGTTTTCGACAACAGATTTTTTTTTCTAAATATACATTATTTTTGAAACAAATTGTGTTATGATTCCACATTCAATTAAAACAATTCTAAAACAACTTTTGTTATGATAACTGATTTTGTTGTATTCGAGTTCTAATTTCCCTCACCTGTTCTGGCTTCTAATGCAAATGGAACAAAACTTGTTATTTGTAACAAGTTTTGATACGATTAAGATACAATTCAGTTCCAATCCACTGTTCAGGCATAGCGCCGCCGCCGGCTGGCGTTGGCAGAAATGGGATATTGATGACCCGAAATGGTTGCGATAAGCTCCCGCAATACACAATATCGGTGCGGTATTGTTTTGCAAATAGATTCGACGAAGGTTTAATGAGTTTTCCTTGGATTGTATTCCCGAGATGGAATCCTTTTCTATTGTCTATTATTCCTAACCGGGGAAACGTGAGGGAAACGACCGATGATAGTCCGTGGCTATCAAACTTTTCCTGCTCTCATCAGAAGCAGCTGCTGCATTGCGTGGGTGGGAAAAAAATGGAAAAACTTTCAGGAAAATGGAGGTTTCATGTTTCTTATGATGAACCGGGCATTACTTGCATCTATAATTTGCATGGAGCGGTAGAACCCAAGTTCGACGATAAAAGTAATTATAGAAGTAACATGGCAGAAGAGGCATCATTATTCAATTCAGTGCCATTTCATGCTAGAGGTTCAATTGTAGATGGGAAAAAGTGATGAGTATTAACCCTTTTTAACCCTCTAATGCCCAACCCCGCCTTTAGACGGAGTACACTTTGGAATTTTGTGTATTTTTTCGTAGCTCGGAAATCAAAATGATTTTATTTTTGGCTTATACCTTGACTCATAACACGCATATAAGAAAAGTTTTTTATGACTTTTGAAACTTTTTTGTATTTTTAGAAATTGTTTGAAAAATTGCAACCTACAAATGCCTGGGCTTCATTTAACGTTTAATATAAAAAAATCGTAACTTTTATATTTTTCTACGATTAACCTATCACAAACGAAGAGCCTGGTGTTATTAAAATCATTTCAAACCTGTTTTTCCGTTAGTTACACGAAAAATAAAATACGCTCCGAAAAATAATTAAAAATTTAATACTTTTAAAAATACCGTAACAATTTAAATTTTTATTATTGCCAAAAATCAACAACTAGAAAAGGCTTTTAGAAAAAAAGAAAAATGCTAGGGATTTTTAAAAATAAAAATTATAAAAACCAAAAACCAAAATTTAAAAATTTGCGAATAAAAATAAATAAATGCCCAAAACGTGTTTAGAACGATTTTAGATAACGAAAAAAAAATACTTAAATCGAAAATAAAAATTTGGGTATTAGAGGGTTAATTTGTTTGAGCAAAATTTGTATGGTTGATCCCTTTTAGTATGTCCAGATCTGGGATGTTTTGCTCTTTCAAAATCTAAGATACAATTGAATTATATATCATAAAGATAAAATGTATTTTAAGAAAAATAATGTGTATGGTAAAACTACCATCTCAAGTTTAGTTAAAACAGCTTTCTTGTCTTATAAAATAACCACTGATTTGCAAAAATGATTAAATTTTTTAAACTAGCAACACTGATTTTTAGAATTGGTTATGACGCCTAATGATTTTTTGCGTTTTCAAACGGAAAATTTGATAAACATGTTGAAATCTGAATTTTTGAAATAATAAAAAAAGGGGGAATTAACCCATACACATATGTAAATCAAGTAATTGTGTAAATTTCCAAGGTATTGTGTCAATCAATCGGTCAGCGTTTGAGATGATTTCCACCAATATTCATTTATCCTGTCCCTTAAACTGGCACCATATTTTCCCCATTGTTCAAACCTCATAGCTTATTCATCTCTTGTCGCCGGAAAATTCACACTTGAAAGCCCATTACTATGCATCCCTCGTGGGCTCCTCCCTCCCGTTGTGAATCAACATTTGTACACCGTGTTTTATTTTTGTCATCGTGCGGCTCCATTGAACCCCTTTCCCTGGAGAACGTTTTCTTTTCTTTTTGGGAGCCTTAAATTATTGATCCTTACCTCCACCCACACTCACCTGCATGGGAATCACCACCACTTTGAGCGAGTCGTTTGATGATTTGGTGTCGTTTTGTGATTCAAATTGTTGTTTGCTTTTTTCCATTAAGGGAAAACTTATTCTCACTAGAAAAGAAAACATCGGATGTTTGCATCAAGTGAGTAGGTGGATTATACAGTCAACCCTCCATGAGTCGATATTGAAAGGACCATCGACTCATGGAAATATCGAGTCATGGAACAGCAATGCCATGGAAAGCTGTTTGAGGGGACCATCATAGTAACCATGATATTTGATTTTTAGTATGGTTCCATGAGTCGATATCGAGTAATGGAACATCGACTCATGGAGGTTTAACTGTATAGCAGTGGTGCCAAATTCCGAGGACTTTTTTTTCCCGAAAGTCAGTTGTCCGCATGCCGTTTCCCCGAATAGTTCATTTGCTTCCACCATCGTGAACTGCATCACTTTTCGGGAAAACGGGTCATTCGAGGAAAAAGTTCATTCGGGAAACTGGCGTTCGGGGAAAGGACATTCGAAGAAACGTAGCAAAAGTCACGACTTTTGAATATTGCTGAAATTGCGTGAAAAACGTCATGGAAAAATATTTGTTTCTGTGACCAATTCCAAATTACTGTCATATTTCATTCTGACATCATATTTCATATGATAACGATTCGAATTTTCTATAATTTTGACATTATCAACACTGTTCCCAAATGTCTTCTTTTCAATAAGGGACTGGTTGGTTTCGTAGACATTTTCGCTGGTATCTTGAGCTTCATTATGTGCGCTTTCAATATCATTCAGGTGTTCACCAAAGTGCTTCTCCCACCTTTCGATTTCCACAGTTTAAGTATAGGATCAAATAAGACGATGATTGAATTAAGTTGAATAGACAATTTTTTTTTCAGCAAAAACCGTTCGTAGTCAAGTAAATTTTTACAAAATTCCAGTAGGACTAGCATCTCTGATCCGAAGACACTCGAATTTGCATACATATAACTGTTGACAGTTTTCTTCACCCAAACCGTTGCTATGAGAGATGTGAGTGGCAGCCCGAGAGTTATGAAAAGTAAGGCACGTATAAAACAGTTGCGTGAAATTCCCAGCATCCCGACTGGGACTGATACACGCGAAAAGGGTTCCAAAATTTAAACAGCAAACAAACAAAAAAAGAGTTGCGAATAAAAAGATTACGGCGAAAGCAAAGTAGGATGACAAGTTCTTCCCATCTGATGCGCGAAAACCGTCCCTTGGGTGTGGAAAGAGAAAAGGATCATCCGCCATACTGTTTTTGAAAATAAACGACGAAGATGGAATATGAAATGAGCGAAGGCCCTGCTTTTATCAACTTTAGAGTTCCCATTTCAACCGATGCAAAGGGTTGCTGCCCAGCACACATGTCATATTTTTGTTATGGTTATTTTTTGCTTCCGGGAAAATCTGCTTTCAAAAATTGAATCCTAGATACGGTTGATCGATAAGCGGGTCGCGAAATTATTTTGCGCGAGTATCGCGTTCATTTAATCGGAAAGGCAGCCTGTTTTAGACATAATTAATCATTTTCTGGGTCCGTGACCAAACCAGAATTCACTTTTCTACGAAAGTATTTCAATTTTTGCGTCCCTTACAACGAGTTAACTTTTGCTACTAAAACAAAGTACACCAACTTCATAATCAAATCATGATGCTCTAGTCTAGTCAAGCTATATCCCTCTGGCATGTGTCACTCATTCGCTTCGGGGTAACATTGTGTCTCCTCGCCGCAACATATTCTCGATTGCCTCTCGTCGAGAGCATAATGGGAAGGGACCTGCTGCAATTTCGACAGAGATAACAAAACTTACATCGTCGTCGTCGTCGTCGTCGCTACTTTGATAGACAGCAGCGTTTTCGCATTCCACTGACGACGGTGTAACCTCCCGAGGCACATAGAGGTCCAGTTTTTTTAAAGCGGAAAAAAACGTGTTCAATACATGTTTTTAAGTTGACACACAAAGTAAAATTATTATCTACAATATCAGATAGTTGACCCTCTCATGCCCAATCCTGCCTTTATATAGGCACCAATTGATTTTTTTTCAATTTAAAAAGTTTTCTACCAGTGCGTCGAAACATTAACAAGAAACGAGCTCACCAATTGGCAATCCATCTTGAACTGAAGTCACAATCTCGGCTGGGATAGAAAATCCGATGACGCGCGAAAACGAACTATTGGGCTTGGGCCTTTTTTTTTTTTTTTTTTTTTTTTTTTTTTTTTTTTTTTTTTTTTTTTTTTTTTTTTTTTTTTTACATAATCTTTATTATACCATTTTTAAACATCTCAATTTACAACATATATTACAAAGTTAACAATTTTCAGTTTCATTTAACAAATGTTCAAATAGTGTTTAAAGTGTTTTGCGAAACTTATCTTATTATTCCATCTTGCTTCACGTATAACATTTTTGAATCTTACAAGTCCATCTGTACAGTTTTTACCATAATTTTCTAAGTTAAACTTTATCATCTCTCCTACAATCCACAAAGCTGCTTTTGTTTTACAATCTCTATCCGCGATATTCAATGATAGAATTTCATCAGGACTCACGATCAAAATTTTTAGTCTATTTCTAATAATACTTTCTACCCATTTCCATATGCCTTCAGAACTACCACATTTTTCTATCCGATGCTGCATTGTATCGTTATGGTTACATATTTCACAAATGGAAATCTGAACTCCCGATATATGATGCCTGAACATCCTACTTTTTGTTGGAACTAAGTCATTGAGGACGAGGAATAAGCTAGATTTAGCTGATGTTGACAAGAAGTTCAGACTCAAGTTCTGCCAAATTGATTCCCAGTCTAAACTAGGTAACTTGATCTGTATTCTCGGTATTATATGTTTTTCGTTTATTAAATAGCTGTACATTAAACTTGTCGTGTTTAATACGGTTTGTTGCTTCATTTGATCAGCCGCCAATAACCATTCTCTAGTGTTTCTAGTAACATTTCGGTTATTGATTTGTTGAAGCATAAATTCATCAACATTCAATTGCGGTTCTTTGCGCATGTACAAAATATTTCTCAAAAATAAACTTTTTGCTTTGCATTCCACATCTTCTAGCGCTAAGCCGCCTTTGTATACAGGAAGGTAAAGTTGATCTTTGGCAACATTGTATAAGTGGCCTTTCCACAAAAATCTGAAACAAATTTGCCGTATTTGAGCAATGTGCTTGTTGTTCGGCGGAAAAATTTGTGCAATGTACCAAAGTTTAGACAGGACAAGTGTATTAATAATGATCGTTTTCTGAAAAATATTCAAATTTCGACGCTGGTTCATGCCAACTAAGTGATTGATCTTTGAGATCAGATCACTGTAATTACATTCAACAATCGTGTTGTAATTTGTGTGCAATTTGACACCGAGTATTTTAAGGTAGTCGACCTCTTGTATCAGGTGAGGCCCCGAGTTACAATTGTTAAACCGCATAAATTTTGATTTAACAATGTTCAGCCTAATTTTAGCATAAATGCTAAAGTAGTTAACTAACTCCAAGACCTTATCAAACTCGTGATTGTTACGGATTAGGACATTGATGTCATCCGCGTACGTAACTACTTTTACAAAGTAGTTACTGATCAGACATCCACCAACCGCATCATACAGCATGCGTACTAGAGGCTCGATGTACAAGCAAAACAACGCCATGCTCAAAGGACATCCCTGTCGCACAGAAGTTTCGATTAGAAAAGGATTCGTTAGAAAACCATTGAATAAAACCCTTGATGTAGCGTTTTTGTAAAGGCGTTTTAGGCAGTCAATAAACATTGCTGGAAAATTAAATTTCTCTAGCACCAACCATAAAAAGTCATGATCGACACGATCAAAAGCCTTTTCTAGGTCTAGGCTTAAGATCATTCCTTTGAAACGTTTTGTATTTTTCGCTTTAAGCACAATGTTTCTCAGAGTACGGACGTTGTTGATACAAGATTGTTCAACAACACAGGCTGATTGACCTGGACCTAATAGTCTACTCAACAGCGGCTGCAGTCTTGCCCACAATAATTTAGTGAACAACTTGTAATCCGTGTTGAGCATGCTAATGGGACGTCGATTATTCAAATCATGACTGTCGCCTTTTTTAGGAATTAAAGCTATAATACCAGCTGAGAAAAGGCCGGGTGGATAGTCGCCTTGTGTCAAATATTGGTTGAATAGTTTCAGTAAGTCAATTTTAATAATATCATAGCATTTTCTATAAAATGCATACGATAAACCATCTGGGCCGGGTGAAGTATTTTTTGATGCGCTTCGCACAACATCGTCCAGTTCGGACATTTCAATTGGTTTGACTAATTTTTCCTTATCTGCGTCCGTCAAATACGATCTTATGCTGCTCAGTACATTACCGACGTCATGATTATGATCATGTTGTTTTTTGAAATTTTTCGAGTAGTAATCAAATAGACCGGCCTTCAAGATTGTTGTATCAGATGTCAACTGTCCGTTTATACGCAGTTTTGCAAAGGATGATGGTGTTGCTTTTTTAAATCTTGCAGCAATTTGAAACAGACTTATTTTCTCATCTTGTAAAATGTTATCACTGTGAAAGGTTCCTTTATAAAACACCAACTTTTGTTGCTCTATTTGCATTAGTTTAGATTTAACAATTTTCATTTCGCTGTCAACGGATTTGTTATTTTTTTGTTCTGTGAACAGCTCGTTCAAACATGTGTAATAAAAGCTTTTTTCCCTATTTATTTCTTGGTTACGGTGGAATGACTCACTTTTAAAAAACTTTTTAACGCTTGACTTGAAATCGTTATTCCACCAATAGCTAAGATTGTTGTACGAACCACGAGTTTTTAAACAATTGTACATCGTTTCAAATCTCCTTAACGTTTCATCTTCGGCCAAGAAATATGAGTTTAGCTTCCAATATCCGCGGCCAATAAAAATCGTGTCTTGGTTCTGGGGAACATTGATTTTCAGAATCACGCTATGGTGATCTGAGAACGATAAAGGTACTGTTTTTATTTCACGCACCACGCGGATAATATGTTCTGAAGCGTAGAAACGGTCTATTCGAGATCTGGATGGTCCTCTCACAAATGTATAATTTTTTTGATTTTTTAAAAGTACTCTTTCGACATCTTTCAAATCAAGTGATTCTACTAGAGTCTTTAGACCACTGCAAAAGTTTTTAACCGAACCAGACATATCGTCCCCGTTAAGCACACAGTTGAAGTCTCCCACAATCACATTCTCTCTTCCATGAGCTAGATGAACGAGTATATCATCCCGAAACAAAATATCCCTCTCCTTTTTGAAAGCACTTCCCGAATGAGCGTAAATGTTAATGTAATTTATCGAATCGACAGTTAGCGATGTGATCCGACCGTTGATATTTAGGACAACGTCGGAGTAGTTTAAGTTGTTGCGTAGAAGAACACCAGTCCCTTTTCTATCTTCACTGATGTTGACTATGGCTGTATGGCTACTTATAAACGCAAAATTCTCAAATGCCAGCTCTTGAACAAAAATGATATCGAGGTCATGGTTCCAAATGAAGTCTCTCAAAAGAGATTTTTTCACCGGTGAGTTGATTGCATTCAAATTGATTGTAGCTACATTACGAATGAGTGGCATCGATTGTTTTAAATTTACTGAGTTCCTAATGAACCCACTACAAAAGCCTATTAGTCAACCGATATGCGGAGACAAGCTTTATGCTTGCTCTCCACTCTCCTTACTATCTCTCCTAAGTTCACGCTTACCCGTACCGCGAGACCTCGACCTTCCTGACAACTGCGATAGTAGTTGCTCCATGCGATGTTCAACGTTTTTCTTGCTCCGGGAGCGTCCTCTTCGTGATGATAGCTTGCTGGGGGAGCCACTGTCGACTTGCGACACCTCAGTGGCCGTACTCTCCTGCGTCCGTGTGATGTCGGTGATTTCCATATTCTCACATCCCTTTTCTCTTTCCCGCTGCGTGAGTTCCGATGAACTCGTTGCTTCCGATTTTGCTCTCGTTGAGGGTCCGGGTTGATCGTTTGGTTTCGAAGCGGTTCCATTGTTTTTCGACTGCAATGGCGTCATGTTCAGTTGGTATGCGTCATCTTTGGAGAGGTTATTGGCCAGAGCTCCCGTCACTACCCCGCTATATGATCCGACGGTAGCCGACGCCTTGATGCTTTTCATCTTGGGACATTCGGCCTTCAGATGCCCTTCCTGCTTGCAGAAAAAGCACCTGTTTTTCAGGCCTTCATAGTACAAACGTGCTTTGAAGTGCCCGATGTACAGGTTAGCAGGTATTTCTTTACCGATTTCCATGTGGACTCCGCGAATTCCACTGAAAACTGCATAGCCGTAATCAGCGGGATAACGTTCTCGAACATGTTGCCTTATCGTTCCGAATTGGCTAAGCGCTGCGGCGATGTCCTTGTCGTCCACCTCCGGCGGGAGGTTAAAAATCCTGACGTATCGGAACAACCGACTTGCTACTTCAAGTTTCACGAACGTGGATTCTCCATCGCCGTATTCAAACCGGTACTGCTCTTCGATTCCAGACACAAAGCAATTGAAATCCGGCTCATCCAAAAACTTGATGTAAAAACATCGATCGTTTTCATCCTTGTAGATCGTGTGTACCTCTGGTGCAGGAATTTTCAAAACGTTCGCCGTGAATCGAATAACGTCAAGATGAGCCGGTGCTCGAACTCCACTCGTGAAAACTACTTTCAACGTGTTCTTCCGTACTTTGTCCATTTTATTATCTATTCAGCGAATAGATTCCGTTTAAAGAAAAAAAGAGAGATGCACTAAACGTGCGACGCAAAAAAAAAAAAAACACTTCTCAGCACTGCCGATAAACACGTGTTACCGCATCGACGTCCGAGTGAATACTGGCCTTCGCAAAGCACTGCCCAGCAAAATGTGTAACAAAAAAAAAATTCACTTTCAAGTATTCCACGTAACTTTTCATGAACAAAAAGAGTAAAATACCAAGAATGCAAAATATTTGCCATGATTTCTAAAATCTGGACTACTATGAAGCGCTGAGCGGGACGCCAATCCCGTAAAATGCTATCCCATAGTGAAATGGGGAAAGACGATGAAGCTGATGATGATGATGATATGGCACTAACTTTGCACACAACCACCAACATCCTAACCGAAACTAACTTGAGACAAACACTTGAGTTGAGCGTTGCATATCGGTTGAAGGGTCCCAAAAGCCACCTCAAGATCCGCCGAAAATTGCACTCAAATGGTGAATGTTCAAGCGTAATGCATTTGGGTTGATGATGGATGCAGTCGTCAAAAGGGTCGGGGAGCAGGACGAATTTGTAGCGGGGGTTTGTGTATGTAAATAATGAAATATAATTAAAATTCTTGTCTAAATTTAGTCGGCGTGAGTAGTGCGCGAGCGGGGAGTGTTTTTCGGGAGATTAGAATATCAGAGATGTGTAATGCACGCTGGCAGGGCTGGTAGCAAGTTCTGATTTAGAGACTTGGTCGATAATACAAAACAAGTCTCTTCAAATTTTCAATGTTTTCTTTCTTAATTTTTTTTTTTTCGATGGATGGTCTTCAGAGGCAAGAAATAGTGTAAAAAAGTTCCAACAGTTGGGGTTTGTCTTCAAAATGGCCAAAGATTTTGACGATCCTCTTTGCTTGCGCGCTTTATATTGCGCTCTTGTTAGATCTATCTTGGAATTTGAATCTATTGTGTGGTCGCCATATGAAGCCGTGTGGATTGCAAGAATAGAAGCTGTTCAAAGAAAATTCGTGAGGCGTGCTTTGATAAATCTACCTTGGCGACATCCTGAAATGCTACCACCTTATGAGGATCGTTGTGCCTTGCTGGGAATTGAACCGTTACGTGTACGTCGCAGAATTGATAGAGCTGTATATGGAGCGAAAATTATTCGTAGCGAAGTAGATTGTGCAGCTTTGTTGGAGCGTATTCGACTCTATGCCCCTGAGCGTGTTTTTCGGTCCAGACAAGTTATTCAGGTTGAATCCAGGAATACTAATTACGGAGCAAATGATCCGGTGAATTCTATTAGTAGATGTTTTGTAGAAGGTTACGAGCTGTTTGATTTTAACTCTTCTGTAGAGTCATTCAGACAGCGATTGTACAGATCTCGTTTATTTGAAAATTATATTAAGATTTCTTCCTTAAGACCTTGATGTCAGATGGAAATAACAACAATAAAGAAAGAAATAAAGAAAGAAATAAGTTGGTAATTGTTGTAGATGTTCGTTTTCGTATATAACTGCTTGTTCAGAACTGTTTTAACAAATTTTCAATTAGGAACTAACAAATTAATCGTATTTTTAACATTACTAGCCGTACTAACACTTTTATACCACTAATTTGAACTACTAACATCCGATACTAATCGTAATATAGGGCCAACTAGAAAAAAGCACATAAACTTTTATATACACGACATGGTTACTATAATCCCCTTGGTTATATAAATCCCCTTGATTCGTCTTATATTACCACCACTCGATCCAATAAGAACGATGACGAAGTGCCGAAGTTTGACACTTCGTCGGATTGTTAACCATTCTGCGCAGGGTAGCAATTGGGCCGACACAACTCGTAACGGTTGTCGGACTTACTCAAACCACTGTCAGAAAATACCAGTTAGAAAGATTGATACATATGCTATTTGAGGAAATGACGTTGTCGGATCTTTTTAAGCATGGACAGCTAGGTTTACCGTGCCAGTAAGGCTTTCCCTTTTTTTTTGGAGAGTTGAATTGGATATAGGGGCTTACTGGCAGGTTCGGACAGACCTGGGGAAATTGTGGCAGCGTCAACAAGCTGCAAATTGGGACCTACGGTTACAGCTACAATACTCAGTATTGCAACGATTCCATACTTATGGTGGGTAGTGTCTGTACTTTAACATATGTGGCTTTTATTCGTCCTTATCTTAAACTTATTTGCGAAAGATTAGGAATTGAAATTATTTCAATTAGTTTACACAAAAAAGGCATATTGTTGAATAATATAATCCTGCTAGCCTTCAAAAAAACCGCTGTCGAAGTGAATCGAAAGTGCCAAGAATAGAAACCGCACTTTTTGCATAATTGAAGAGGTTGGGAGCAAAAGGGTGTAAGTGACAAAAACCAAGTTTTAGAATATCGGCTTTTAAACTTTTTCGGCAATTTTTAATCTTCTACACTGCCTTTCTACGCATATTTGTGCCACTGTCCATATAGTTCACATAAAACATGGGACAAGTTAGCGTAGAACAACTGTACAAATTATATTTTTTCCTATTGAACGGAAAATTCACCTCAAAATACCGTTGTAAAGCTTGAAAACAGTAGTTTTTTAGTACATTCAACTAAAAATCGACAAAAATGCCACTCCTTTGTTTTTGGGCCACTCCATTAAAAATCGGGAAAATTTTGAAAATAAAAACGGGAAAACCGGGAAAAAAGCGGGAATTTCAAAATGGATTTTTAGTTTTTCCCAACGTTTTAACTCCAATCCGAGTCTTCTTCAGGAGGAGAACGATTAAACAGAATTCTCCCCTTGAAGAAAACTCAGATGAGAATCGAAACGTTGGGAAAAATCTAAAACAGTCGTTGTGATTACCCAAGACTGCAGCGCCGAAACTAGTAGCTCCAATTCAGCCTTGAGAATGATACATGACAAAGTTTCATAAATAATCCATACATAAATTCAATAAAGTTTTCTCTGAGACATGTCTAGTTGGATTTTTTGAACAATTATTGTGAAAAATTCGTATAAATTTACGCTTGAAATGTTCTCTGTTTCCTGTTGTTTTGGTTTTTGATCATTTTCTATTTGGTTCCTCTTTTCTGGTCAATCGTGGAGTAGCAACTACGAATTGTACGGTTATCAATGCTTATGCTTATTCTCTCTTTGGTTCCTCTTTGATATTTTTTTTCACGCATGTAGTCTCTAAAGTTTCTATTTGTAGTTAGACACTTAGTCGCTACCAGCCCTGATGGTGATGCACGATGCAGCTGCACCAGTGAGTAGTAGATTAAATAGACTAGCTAGTGAGACTGACAGCAATCATGGCTAGCGGAAAGTAATAGAATTATAACCTAATAATAACAATGTAATTCAGTTAGTTTACTGTGATTTTTTGTAAAACGGTTATTGTAAAATTAATGTAGGAATATGTTAAAATAACTAAAAGTTTGCTCTACAGAATGTCAATTTTGTAACTTGTTCTGTTGCAAAAACTTTGAGTAAAAACTGTAGTGTAAAGAACTAGGTACATTCTCCTCAGTTTTTTGGTTGTTGGTGTTGAGGTTAGATACAAGATTTGCACTCCGAGGTTGAACGTTCAAATCTGGGTCGTATGACAACTTTTTTTTTTAATTTTCAAACAGCATGCAACGTTGAACTCAAGAACCGTTCTTTTGATATTGTCAAGAATGAACAGTACTGCAAATCCAAGAGCAGAATTATTGATACTAACGTGCTGAATTTTTACAGTGTGTGCGCTTGAGAAAATTTCTCAAACATGAAGAAACAGGGTAACTTTTAGTGGAAACGTAGATTTACTAAAAAGAAAGTTAACTTATGTTTACAACCACTGAGAAATTTAAACCTATTTCTTAATTACTTCTAATTTCTACTAATTCTTCTAATTTCTTAATTACTTAACATCAGACCTCAATAACATGTCCCAAATATACCCTGCAGCAGGAATTTCATTCACTAGTTCGTTGCGTTTGGCCGAGAATTCCGAATACCACCACCCACACTGATGCATCGAAGCTGCCACTACCGTACGTGAATTTCGGATGACCACGACCAATGGCAGACAGACAAACAAGCCAAAAATGTATTCCAACACCCACCCCCGATTTGGCCCGTTCGCTTTAATTAATTTTAACGGCCGTCATGTCTCGCGTGTCGTCGTCGTCGTAACTAATATCCACCCCGGCTCCAATACACGACACTACCCCTCCACGGAATCGAAAAAAAAGTCAAGCGCGGTAGTGAAATGGGGGAAATGTTATCGTGTCCTAGAAAAAACGATAAACATTACTAGTTTATCCAAAAATAGCCAACAGCAATCATTATATAGTACTTAAAATCTTACAAAGTGTAACCAATTTCTGCAGTTCTTAGCGGCATCTTTTAATTTTTGGTGTTTATTCTTACTTTTTCATTTGCTCCTTTTTAATTCAGCACATAGTAATCCCCTTCTTTAAATGCTTGTCAATTTGGCTGCCGTAGCAAAATCGGTGCGCGAATATTTCATACGGCACACCTGTGCCCCACACGCCATGCCATTGAAATCAGCTGAATGAAAGCACTGTTTGTTTTGATTCGAAATCGCGTGAATATATGAAAATGTGCGCCAAGAGCTAGAAGGAGACGGCAAGGAAATTGTGTCCCTTGCCGATTTGTCTGATGACAGTCTTTAGCAGCGGAATGAACTTCGACGCGTTGTTGAATGCATGGAAGGCAACGGAATGTAGAAAAGTTTAATTTTATGGTGAAAAGAATTATACGGACTTGCGAATAGAATAGATGCATGCTGCTTCGAATCTATGTCAAAAGAAAAAAAAAGGGGTGGAAATATAAATGTTCGAAAGGAGAAAAAATTGAAGAAGAAATCATGAAGAGACAAAAATCGTATCTGTTTTTTTTAAGCGAATCCCTGCATCGATTCCTTGGAAGCTATTGAAAACTCCTTTGTGAAAACAACTGCGAAGCTCTTGGAAATCACAGGGAATGCTTTGAGTTTTTCTAGTGATTCTTTGAAACTTGGTCAAACCGTATGAGATCTGTTAAATGCCCTTTGTAAACTTGTTGAGTACCCCTTCAACACTTTGCAGCCTCGGGCTGAATTTCCCCATAATGAAGAGTCAATTATTAATTAATTATATTTTGCAATTTCATTGCTATTCTCCTAAAGTTATCTGAAATATTTCTTACTGCCATAATATGAAGGACTAACATAATAAAATAATCAATTTTCGACACATTTTGCACTATATTTGCTGAAATGATGAAAATATGATAATTCTGTAACATGTTGTTGTAAGAAATAGTGCTCATTAATCATTCTGGAGTATAAATTTCCATAACTGCTTAATGGTTCAAACTTAGGTATCAATATGAAAACTCCTTTCAAACCCCATTCTAGAACAGGGCTCTTCGACGTACGGCCCAAATTTTGTATATCTGGCCCGTTGAGTGCTCTTTTTTCTTCTTCTTGGCATTACGTCCCCACTAGGACTCCTTGATATCTATGAGGTCGTCGGTGAGTCGCTGGCCTCTCTTTAAGTAGCTGTCATACCATCATTATCCTTTCCTTTCCTCGTAACGGAGAAGATGATAGTTTCCATGAGCAATTGGAAAAAGAGTGGTGAAGTAAACAACATGACAGCTCTCAGTATGTATGTAATCTACGAATTACTCCGTAACTACGCAACGCAATTCAACTTGGGTATGCTGGATTATCACAGAATCATGATGATCACCTTCAGACAATTATGGAAAAGATATACGTAGATCCTAAGCCAAACCAAATTCAGGGTAGAGCTCTCTCATGATTCTGAGTGATATTCTCATAAAAATAAACACCGTGAAAAACAAAATCAAAGAAACAAATTCTGGAAACATTCTGACAGATTTCATGGCAGGATTGAAAAAATAAAAATCTTTGACGTGACTTCCAAAGAGACCTTAAGCAGATTCTGCCATAAAACTGGGCACAATTCTCATAGAACTCTTGAGTAAGATTACCACTAAATCCTGCCCAGCAGAAGCTCAACATTGAGTTGTATGTTTTACTCCCATATATTTTGTATGGGATAAATAAAATACTTTAAAATTTCAAAAGTAGGCTTTTATCACTTAATTTCCTTAGCTTCTAACAATTTCAATTATATCTTTTTAAAATTTGTATTTTTTTTTTTATTAGAATTAGCTCTAATTTTGCGAAGTTTTTTTTGTACTAATAAATGTTAGCCCGTCGCAAAATATTGTTTCGTTGATTTGACCCGTATCCTAAAAAGTTAAACCAGGGTCCAGGGTTATTTCTAATAATGACGAAACAAAGGTATGTTTATAAGAAAATTTTGTAAAACAGGATAATGAAAGTTTAGTTTGTTTGAAAATAACATAAACATAACGTAGTCATGGCAAAAATATGTTATCACAAGCATGAAACGAGCTCACCAGTTGGCAATCCATTCTCAATTAAACGTGAATACTTTTTTCGCACTCGTACAACGCGATTCGAACACGATTGATCTCTATTCCGTAGCTCACCTCAAAGGAGCAAGCACTCATGCGATTCTGTTTTTCATCATGAGAACGATCTGTCAAAGCTGACTATATGTACATATCAATGGTTGCTATTTCGCAACCATGCAAAGAATCAATTAGAAGTTTGGCTGGGATTGGCCATAATATTCTTCAGTGTGCATAATTCAGATCCTCTGTTTGTACAGGGTCAATAACGGTGCCGGTCACGTCCTTGCAGTCAGGTGGGATTGGGATAGAGATGGGAAAAACGGTTCATTTTAGTGAACGGATCTGATCCGAATCACTCATTTTAGTGAACCGGATCTTTTGTACAGTTCAGTGGTTCAGCGGCTCGCAAAGAAAGAGCGAACTGAGCCAAGCGAACAGGAAAAATAGCGGTTCACTCTCTGTTGCACGACATGCGTCCTATCTCCTGTATCTCTCGCTCTCTTATTCTTCAACTCCAGAAACTCACGATACTCTGCCGATTTCTCCCCCCCCCCGAACCAAAAAGAAGAAGCAAAATGAACTACTTTGCCATTCAAGAGAGCACTCTTTACTCTATCTATCATCTGCCTGTATGCAAGCGATCGGGGAAAATTTGACTGAGAGCGCTGAGAGTACGGAGCATAACATTGTGCTTGCATGTGTGGCATGGCGCGCAAAGCAAGGCTCGTGTAAATCGTTATAATAAGGCCGATAAACAAACGAAGGAAAATAGGGGAAAAATCGGTTCGTTCTTTTCTCGGGTCACTTTTTGTCTGATCCGTGCTGATGGTGCTGATCAAATGAACCTTTTGAGTGATCTGGATCTTTTGAACGGCTCTGATTCTTTTTGACCATCTCTAGATATCGAAAGGAATGTTAGTGTCGAACCTCTGGCTATATGGAGACCGTGTTTACCTCTGCATCTCCACAAAGGTTACTGGGAGGGATGTTTATTAATGAGGAGCATCACAGGATTCACTTTGATAAGCCATTACGCCAAACAATTATTTGTGAGATATAAACATGCTTTTAAATGTGATATCTTCAATCGGTATGAAAACATTCAAGTAGAAGAAAATAATGTCGCCACTTGAAGTTACGAACCATTCACGACAGTTACGACAGTTTGTTGTATAAATAGCTAAACACAACATTCGTATAGCTGTCAGAACGAAAGCATGTGTTACCATATTTTATTCATATGAGAAGAAAAAAAAACTCGATTGGCTGGGCCATCACAGAACACTCTTATGCTGACACTTACAGTGGCGAACCATTCAAAGTTAGTTGAATAAAGTGAACATTTTGAAAATCTACACTTATGGTGTCGTTTCATTCAACTTTTTTTTAATTACGAAATAAAGGTAAAAGAAAAAGGGTGTTATAAAAGGAAAAAAATATGTTAAACATAAATTATTTATGAATAAGAGTTTATGCCGACTCTCACAGTAACGAACCTTTTCAAAGTTTGTTGAAAAATGCATATTTACGTCTTATCTTTGTATTGATTGAATGTGCAATCATACATATTTTACAGATTTGAACAAAAACATGAAACGAGCTCACCAATTTATCCTTCATCCTCGATTGAGCAGCCACAATCCACTTTCAGCTTTAATCAAAGCATACAGACAGATAGATAGTGTTCAACGAGATTCTTTTACAAATCACCAATTTGCATAGTTTTTAGGCTCTCTAATCCTATGTAAGTAGTACACGAAAAATGAATCCGAAGTCCTTTTTTCCTGCACCGTATTACTCATCCATAGGGAAATTGTACTTTGCTTCCTGAAAGCTATACCGTAAAACTAAAGAAAACATTTTTTTTCGCTCGTCCTGCTTGTTTTCGCGATGCAGAAATAATGTCAAAGCCTACGACATCATCACTGAACGAAAATTTCTTTCATGATACCGTGATTTTCCAGCATTTTATGACTCCTCCATACTCGTTATCCTTATCATTTTTCTGGTACATTTTACTGCTTATCATTTACGTTAGTAAATTTTCACACCTTTGCACTGTAGCATAGCACAAATAGGCGTTGACACCGTTCGACCTGCAGAGCAATGCCGCATTTCTTGTTCCCTACGATCCGCCACTCAACTGAAGGAAAGTTACTGGAACATAAAATATTGATGCCGGGGTGATAAATTTAGATTTCTCTTCTCCTGTTTTGTTGAGTTTAGTATTTTTTCCCAAACGGGGTGCTTTATCTTCGTCGTGTCAGAGTTGAGCATCCGTAAAAATGGTAAATGTTCCACTTTTCCGCAGAAGAACTAAAGAATTGGGATTATTAATATCGCGCTGGCCTGTTACGTTCGTAAGTCCCTCCAGCGCAGCATGGGCACTAATCCAGTTCATAACGCTACATTTTACACCATAGGACTCAGTTGGTTCCAGTGGAACCAGACAGAACCGAAACCGAAACTTGGAAAGAATCCGTCGCGCCAACAGCTGTCAGAACATGGCGTTTATAAATAAAATAACCCATTTACAAACTAATTCCGAATGGTATTAAACACGCCACATCACGTCGGTGTATAAATAACTAAACTTTTTGAATAGAATTTTCGGTGAAGAAGCGAAATTCGATTACTGTCCCGCCGAAGAGCAGCCGGCTTACTCTTTCGAAGCGTTAACAAGGCATTAATTCCCTTTCCTTTTTTACCTTTGCAGAACAACAACAACAACATCAACGTCACAGACGAGCCTCGGCGGAAGCGCGAGGTAGCAACCCGGCCCAACCATATCCTGCTGTTCACCATCATCAATCCAGTCTATCCGATTACAGTGGTGAGTAGTAATTCTTTTGGAGTTTTTTTTCCTTTTTCTTGATTATGAACGCCACATAACAGTGATTTGAAAAAAATACAATTGATTTTATTGTAACAATACCCAGGTAACCATAAGCCTTATATCCGACCCATGTATACGGCTTTTTGCCATTATATCAGCCGTAAATCAACAATTTAGTTCAATATAGAGCTTTTTGATTACCTTTGAACTATGTTTTACAACAGGATAACTTAACAACTATAGTGCAGAAGACACCAAAACAATTTATAGTAATTGCGGATATTTTTACACCAAAGACCACAGTTGGCAAGTACAAAACGTTATGTAAATAACTAGAAGCATTACTCTAACTACTGGTATATTTATAGTAATAACAGTAAATGTTTCACTTCTTGTGAAGCATTTACAAAAAGCTAATATAATCGCTGATGTACACCATAGATTTTATTGTGTTTGAATAGGTTCAACTACCAAATCAGTTGCAATTTTTTATTCGGGCAGTCCACTCAGGAGAATGGACTTTATTCACATTCTCAGAGGGAAAAACGATGACAAGGATGATTGCGATTTTTTCGGACTTTCGGCGTCTGCATTCGGTCGCGCAGGGAAATACGAATGTTGGACTGCTGACGTTGACGTCCAGCGTTTATTGGATTGGGTCAATTTTGTCCTAAACGAATTATCAGGAGGGAGACTGAATTTTCAACGGACACGATGTGCCATCTCCTGTCTTTTTGTCATTTGAGTTCCGCCAAATTGTACCCATGTAGAACCAAGAATAAAAAGTATTCCGCTTGAGTCCTGTGAAGTATCTACCTAAGTAGGCTTAAGATTAGCATTAAGCAAATTGCAAGTTCTAGGCGGTACAGTCTTTCGATTGCTGAAGGAATTCCTGGATAAATCCCTATAGGGATTCTTGGATGAATTTCTCAACGAATTCCTGAAGCAAATACTGGAGCAATCCCTGGAACGAATTTCCGGAGGTATTCTTGAAGAAATTCGTGGAGGAATTTCTTAAGGAATCCCTGGAGGAATCCACGAAGGAATCCTTGGTGAAATCTCTGAACAAATTCCTGGAGAAATCCATGAAAAAAATCCCAAAAGAATCCCTGAAGAAATTCGTGGAGGAATTCTTGGTAGAATCCCTAAAGGAATTCTTGGTAGAATCCATAAAGGAATTCTTGCAGGAATCTCTGAAGGAATTCTTGCAGGAGTCCCTGAAGAAATTCCTGGAGTAACCTCTGAAATAATTCCTGGAGAAATCCCTGAAGGAATTCTTGGAGGAATGCCTGAAGGAATTCTTGGATGAATTCCTGAATGAATTCCTCGAGGAATCCCTGAACGAATTTTACTAAAAGAATCCCTGAAGGAACTCTTCGAGGAATTTCTGAAAGAATTCGTACAAGAACTTCTGAAGGAATTCATGTAGGAAACACTGAAAAAATGTCTGGAGGAATCCCTGAAAGACTTCCTGTAGGAATCCATGGAGGAATTTCTGAAAAAAAATCCTAGAAGGATTCCTGAAGAAATTCCTGGAGGATATCCTGAAGAAATTCCTGGAAGAAACCTCGAAGGAGTTCTTGCAGGAATCATTGAAAAAATTCCAGCAGGAATCTCTGAAGAAATTGCTCGAGGAATTTCTGAAAGAATTCGTAGAAGAAGTTCTGAAGAACTTCCTGGAGGTTGCCCTGAAGAAATTCTTAGAGGAATCCCTGAAGGAGTTCCTGGAGGAATCCGTGAAGAAATGTTTAGTAGAATCCCCGATGGAATTCTCGGAGGAATCCCTGAAGAAATTTCTGGAGGAACCTCTGAAGAGATTACAGAAGAAATCCCTGAAGGAATTAATGGTGCAAGACCTGAAGCAATTCCTGGAGGTATCTCTGGAGAAACTTATGGTGGAATCCTTGAAGGAATTCCTGGTGGAGTCGTTAAAAGAATTCCCTGAAAAATCCCTGAAGAAATCACTGTAGGAGTCCCTGAAGAAATTCCTGGAGGAACCTCTGAAATAATTCCTGGAGAAATCCCTCAAGGAATTCTTAGAGCAATCCATGAAGGAATTCTTGGATGAATTCCTGAATGAATTCCTTGAGGAATCCCTGAACGAATTACTAAAAGAATCCCTGAAGGAATTCCTCGAGGAATTTCTGAAAGAATTCGTAGAAGAACTTCTGAAGGAATACCTGTAGGATACCCTAAAGAAATGTCTGAAGGAATCCCTGAAAGACTTCCTAGAGGAATCCCTGAAGGAATTTCTGAAAGAATTCCTAGAAGAATTCCTGAAGGAATTCGTGGAGGATACCCTGAAGAAATTCCTGGAAGAAACTTCGAAAAGTTCTTGCAAGGATCTTGAAGAAATTTCAGCAAGAATCTCTGAAGGAATTGCTCGAGGAATTACTGAAAGAATTCGTAGAAGAAGTTCTGAAGAAATTCCTGGAGGATTCCCTGAAGAAATTCTCGGAGGAATGCCTGAAGAAATTCCTGGAGGAAACTCCAAAGGGATTACAGGAGAAATCCCTGAAGGGATTAATGGTGCATGACCTGAAGCAATTCCTGGTGGTATCTCTGGAGAAATTTCTGGTGGAGGAGTCTCTGAAGAAATTCCTGGAGGAACCTCTGAAGGAATTCCTGGAGAAATCCCTGAAGAAATTCTTGGAGGAATCCCTAAAGTAATTATTGGATGAATTCCTGAATGAATTCCTTGAGGAATCCCTGAAAGAATTACTAAAAGAATCCCTGAAGGAATTCATCGAGGAATTTCTGAAAGAATTCGTAGAAGAACTTCTGAAGGAATTCCTGTAGAATACCCTGAAGAAATGTCTGGAGGAATCCCTGAATGACTTCCTGGAGGAATCCCTGAAGGAATTTCTGAAAGAATTCCTAGAAGAATTCCTGAAGGAATTCCTGGAGGATATCTTGAAGAAATTCCTGGAGGAATCTCTGAAGAAATTCCTGGAGGAAATTGCTCGAGGAATTACTGAAAGAATTCGTACAAGAACTTTTGCAGAAAATCTTGGAGGAATCCCTGAAGGAATTCCTGGAGGAGTCCCCAAAGACATTCCTGGAGGAATCTCTGACTGAATAACAGGAGGAATCCCTAAAGGGATTAAAGGAAGCAATTCCTGGTGGTATCTCTGGAGCAATTCCTGGTGGAATCCTTGAAAAAATTCCTGGTGGAATCCCTATAGGCGTTCCCTGAAGAAATCACTGTCGGAGTCCTTGAAGGAATCCGGATGAATCCTTGAAGGAATTCCAGGAGGAATCCTTGAAGGAATTCCAGGAGGTATCTTAGGAATTTCTGGAGGAATTCATGGAAGAATCCCTGAATGAATTCTTGGAAGAATCCCTGAATGAATTCTTGGAAGAATCCCTGAATGAATTCTTGGAAGAATCCCTGAATGAATTCTTGGAAGAATCTTTGAAGGAATTACTGGATGAATTCCTTCACCGAATGTGGCGGTGAAAGTTGGCATATTCGTGCATGTGAAGGAAGGTGCACGACAAAAGTGAAGGAGTCCAATTAGTTTACATCAACTCAGCCACTTATGTGCCGTTCCGTGCAGTTTATCCAAAATTATGTAAATTTTTCCTAATTATTAACGAAGCTCATACATCGCGTGCCCAGAAGACCACTTTCACGCGCTTCGTCAGTCAAAAACGGTGAAACATTCGCCCAAATCAAATCAGCTGCCTTTATTATCTTCCCCTCCCTAATCGTCACTTGTCACTCATGCGACATCAAGTGGCAAATCATGCCTGCCTAAATGTAGGCAAAAACGTGACGATATAATCCTTTGTCCGACATGACTACACCTATAGCGGCAAAGCCAGAGCCATGGAAAACCATCATCACTTGACATGATTTTTCATCGTTATCGTAGTGCGGTACCGTTCCACCGAAAAAGGACGAATGTGTATGTGTGATTATGTGCAAAAATAGCATGAAGTCGTATGTGTCAAAAAATAAATATACCTCCGACTGACTATTAGGGTGGTTTAAATTATGAAGAAAAGTTTGAAAACTCCATCTTCCATTTCTTTCTTGCAATTCTTATGATAAAAATAAAGTTTAGTAAAATTTTGTCATAGCTGTCATGAAAAAAAAAAATAGTTTGTAGGTACTAACCTGTATGTGACATTTTCAAAAATTTCTTCATAGTAATTGCTATATCAACCAACCTTTAAATCACCACAGAAAATGTTGAAAATTACACAGCACTTCATTTTTTATGATAATTGTAAAGAAAATATAGGAGATTGTTTTTAAAACATTTTTGTTTTTTTTTTGAATCACCTTATGACTATCTACCATACTAGGAAACGCCATAATAGAATGTCATATTCTTCATTTTCGGCACCCCCCTTGGCGGTGTCGTGTTTTGAGGTAACTGATATCACCTTCAAGGGAAAACTCTTTAATTTATTGTCGACCAAACTTCATTTGTCGTAATCTTGTATCATAATTACGGAGCGTGGGAGTGTGGGGTGTTATGTTTTCCGGTGGAGCTTTCGCTTTTTTCCTGAGTGGGAAGAAACTGGAACGAGATTGTTGCCAGATATGTGAGTGAAATATGAACGATGGAAGATTCGGGAGGGTTAATGGCATTTTCCGGTGGAGCACGCAATTATGTACACATGCTTAACCTAGAGACAAAGAAACTTCCCTTACTCGCCGATAGGGTTACCAGTTTAAGTATCACCCATCGTATCTCGAGATCATGGAAACTTCTTAATGTAATGCTTCAAAATGATAGGAATCGGAAGAATCCTTTTTTATTCTATCAACGAAGGACCCTTCTCAAATCGCAGCAAAACAGTCTATCCCTTTCAGGTGGGCATTCCGAGAAGATAGCAATCCTAAAGGATACGGAGCAGAAACTGTGACAGATACAAATGCCATGCCGGCACATTCTTGTTATTATTTCTGGCACTGGAAAATCCATCACTGAGCAACATCTGGATTTACCTGGAGAATGTTTCCAACAGGAAATGGAGACAAACGTGACGATTACAGCTGCTGACTAATGTCACTGCCTATCAGTAACGCTCATTTCCGGAGAGGTGTTTCTTCCTGATTTTGATATACAACATGCTTCGGTGGATGTTCTGCCATGCTATGATGGAAAATCCAACCAGGATCTAGAAGTATGGAAAATAACAATCTACCGGTAGTCTTTCTTGCTAGTAATGTAACAGTTACTTTAACTCAAACAGAAATTATTTGCCGTTTTGGGAATAGTTTTACTTCTCTTTTTCACGTGAACTTCGCTAGAGTCTAACCAACAGTTTTTTTTTTATGTCTTTATTAACGAGATTTTTAGCCCTGGGCTAGTTTTCTCGGGACCAACGGCTTTACTTCCCTTCCGAAGGAAGACGTCATTGAAATTTTTAGCGACTATCTCGGGGATGGGATTCGATCCCAGGTCCTCGGCGTAAGAGGCGTGTGTTCTAACCACTACACTAGGTCCGTCCCCGACAGTTTTGTTTGTGTTGGCCTGAAATAATCCCTTACCCGCGTTTCGACACATTCTGGAACGAATATCTCCATATTTGCTGACGATTCCCATATGGGTGACAATGGAGAAAACGACAAACTACTGCTGAGGAAGACTGGATGGTGTGGTATACCAGATCCTATCACTATATCGTTGAGTACCATAGGCACTGGCAGTGCGACAAGATAAGAGAGTATAAAAGTATGCACTAGGAAGCCATCCTTATACTCCATTGCAATGCACGACGAACGTCAATCCAAAATCGTCAACGAACCACGGTGCTCCAATTACCGTTATTATCAAATAAAATATACCATTCAAACGGCAGTCAGCAGTTGATTCCTGATGTTGTTCTGCACCTTTGGGCCGATTTTGAAAAAAATTCTTAGTCAGAATTTTGAGTTACGCCCTTTTGAAGTTTATATGATAGAAATCACATAAAATATGCCATTTTTACTTGTTTAAACAAAGAGATTATACAAAAAAAATGTAGTTTTGATTTTTTATCTGGTTTTAGATATTGAAAAACACATTTTCCTAAAAAAAAATCTCGACCGACATTTGAAAAGGGCCAATGCTGAGGCTTATCAACCAATACACGAACAATTATATCTAACAATCTATCGTCCGATAGTGATTTTAGGAAATTGTCCAAAGCATTCAAATATGAATGAATAATTCTTGGACAGGATATGCAGATACGCCCTTTTGAAGTGTATGAAAAGAATATTGCATGGTGAATTCCGTTTCATCTATAATCAACGGTTAGTTACATACATAATCATTACACCTTTGCGGTTGTTCTTGTTCCATTAAATTTAGCAAGTTGCATAAAATTTACACGTAAACATATTGTCTAGATTGACATTATAAAAGGGCCAAAGTATAATTGAAATATATATACATCAATATAGCTGAACATCAAAGTTGATCGCAACATTCGAACAAAACATATCTGTATCTACATAATTCTATATTCTATTAAATTCTATTTAATTCTTTTCTATTCTAATCTGTTCTATTCTATTCAATTCTACTTTAATTTATTCTATTTTGATCCACCCTACTTGTTCTTATACATATTTTTACAAATGTCAATGTTGTAATCAACAACTGCACTCAGAAGAATTGAACGGTACACTTTCGATGTTTGTTCGACTTTATAGCGCTGACAGGTCTGAGAAACAGCGCTAGGCACAGACTCCGACGCCAGCTTATTATGTCAACCTAGTCCTCGATCAGTCGCATTGCAGAAGTATTTTACATGAAACTTAGTGATATGATATTTCGAAGATTTTGTTCTTCCCAGCTCTCGACAAACTTGTTCAAATTACCTTTAAAACAAGGATCCAGCTTAAATGAAAAGCATTTGATACAAAATGCTTCAGTTCCTTAAAATACATAAAAACTATCATACATAAGTTGAAACCCTTATTTGGACTTACTGTGAAATAATAATTCAAATGTTCATGAGAAGCACGCATTAGGAGTCAGAATCTGTGCATAGCAATTTTTTACAGAGCTGGGAGCGCTAAAAAGCCGTACAAATATCGAAAGTGTAACCGTTCAAATCTTTTGCGCGCAGTTGTTGATTAATACAGTGTCCATTTGTAAAAATTTGTACAAGAACAAGTAGGGTGGATCAGAGTAGAATCAGTAGAATTTAAGTAGAGTAAAATTGAATAGAATAGAACAGATTAGAATAGAAAAGAATTAAATAAAATGGAATAGAATACATATCTATAATATAGATACAGATAAGTGATGTTCGAGTGTTTCGGTCAACATTGATACAGTCATTGTTCAGCTATATTGAAATGTGTATATTTCAATTGTACTTTGGTCTTTTTTCAATGTCAGTACAGACAAAATGTGTACGTGTAATCGTTCAAATATTACGTAACGAAGGGGTTCGGTGTTACGGTTCATACATTTTCCATACAAAAGCTGTAACGTGGAGGAGGTTAAGGGGGTCTCAAATTGGAAAATTCTGCGTTACATTATATTTGAATCATTCCTTCTATGCAACTTGCTAAATTGAATGAAATAAGAACAACCGAAAAAGTGTAATGATTATGTATGCACCTAGCTAACCGTTGATTATAGAAGGAGTAGAATCCACTATATTCCATATTCTTTCCATACATTTCAGAAGGGCGTATCTACATATCCTGTCCAAGAATTTGTCATACAAATTTGAATGCTTTGGACAATTTCCTAAAATCACTACCAATCGTTAATTTGGTAGATATCATTTTTCGTGTATTGGCTTATTAGTAATAAATAAACATAACATTGGCCCTTTTCAAATGTCGGTCGAGAAAAATTTCAGAAAAATGTATTTTTTAATTTCTTAACCATATAAAAAATAAAAACTACAACATTTTATTATAATCTCTTTGTTTAAACAAGTTAAAGTCGCAAATTTCGTGTGATTTCTATCGGATAAACTTCAAAAGGGCGTAACTCAAAATTCTGACTAAGGATTTTTTTTCAAAATCGGCCCAGAGTTGCAGAACTTCGTCAGGAATCAACTGCTGATTGCCGTTTGAATGGTATATTTTATTTGATAATAACGGTAATTGGAGCACCTTGCGAACCACTTTGTCTTCATTCCGTTCTCTCCCCTTTCTCAAACGAAGGAGGCGTTTATTGTATATTCGTTTGCTATGCACAAAACGGCGAATAGCATCCCAGAATTGCTTGTATTGACAATTTAACCCGTACTCCTGAAGCTTCAACAATATCTCTGTTGGTAAGCGCTTGACGTTGACGATTCAGAGATCGTTTGTTCAATTCCGGACACGTTTTGTTGTTTTGTTTTTGTTTTATTTTTTCAAAACAGGCTCATAATCTATCGACGCCACGGTTTATATTTTTAGTCGGCTCAGAGCTCCCGAACGGAGATTCGACTCTAACGAAGGAGGCTTATTTGTTCGTCATGACGCCGAGCCTTTGTGGCGGACAACTTCAGCAAATCGTCATCCAACGCTGGTTGAGTGACGATGACGATTCTTTTTTTAGTTTCGTCGACTACTATTTCCATTTAACGGTGACGATTGCCTGCCCTGAGATTAGATTGATAATGTTATAGTAGGTAATACGATCAGGGTATTAAAAAAAGACACGGACACCGTCTTCAGCCATTTAGCTGCACAAACACAGACAAGTATATTCAAGTGGCACAGCTGAGAAATTTTCCTAACGAAAAGCTTCAATGGCTGCAGCGGGAATCGAACCCACACCCCATGACACGATACGCTTAACTGCCTGACGACACTAACCGCTCGGCCACGAGGCCCGCATATTAATTACATAATGTTATCAAAGTTATTATTGAATAATTAACAAAGAAAGGTCTCAGTCAACTGTAGAATTGCTTATAGAACGTTAAGCTGAGAAGCTAACTCTGTATCAGTAGGTATGAATTTCCATTAATAAGATTTTGTATATATCTATACAACAAATAATAATCATTAATGTTTTGAGTATTGGCAACTTTCGGTGATGCTAACACACACTAGATTAAGATTTTACATGACGTTTCGGCCTACTGATATTTGGCCATCATCTGATCTGCAATATTTATTTTCATTAGTTATACAATTTTCCTAACACCCTTTTTTCCCTTTAAAAACAATAATCAGTTAAAAAATTAGTGCCGTGTGAACCCAGATATGTCCCCTGAAAACTTATTTCAAACAAATTAAATTGTCAAAAACCCCTTTAGCTCATGGATATCTATGAATTCAAAGCTAGTCAATATGGTAAATGACCAAGATATCTCAAATAATAGAAGTTCCCTAGGGATTTTCGGGATATTAGGTGGTTTCAGAGGATTTATAGGCTCACCTTGTGTTTCAAAAACCTTCCAAGGAGGGATCTCAGGGATAACATGGGTTCTACAGAAGCTTCTTTCTTAGAGTGGCAAACAGCACAGCATGAGTATGCACATCTTTATGATATGCGAAGAATCTACCTTCAGCAAAGTGGTTCAGCGGATCAAGAACATTCGGAAAGCTAACAGTTTGGTTCACAAATTCGCCGATAGATGATGCTAGTGAGCATGTGAAATTGGGCGTGCTTAACACTTCAGCCGTCGCGCTGTTGTATTTTGTAAAACACTAGTGAGAAAAGCTCGCTTTTCGTTCACAACAGCAGCGTGGTGGTTCTGACGGTGGCAAACCGCGCGTCGACTGGAAGGTTAATTAGTTCTCTTTTGCTATCCACAAGAGATAGAAAGCTCGAGTCTTTGGGAAAGTTGTTCAGAGTGTCGTGGACGTTTGGAAAGATGACTTTTCAATAAAAAAAAAAACTGGTTGGTAGAGTCTTGAACATCCAATGATTTAAACCCGAATCACCAGGAAATGAAGTGAACCAGGACTGAATCACTGGAATATGAAGTGAATGCGACCTCAAACTATTGAATACGTTGTCATATCTGAATCTCTTCAATATAAGGTGAGTCCAACATGATTTGCTAAAAAATATTTGGATCAGTCCAGGATCTCTTGAAGATGAAGTGAATCAGTCTTATATTATTTGAACATGAAGTGAATCAGTCCTGAGTCATTAGAAAATGAAGTGAATTTGTCCTAAACTGTTTGGAAGATATGATACACTGAAGAATGTAGTTAATCAAAAATGTTTAACATAAACTCAAAATGAATCAGACCAGAATTGTTTGAATATTAAGTAATTTAGACCAATAAAGTGAATCAGGCCTGATGAACTTGAATACGCAATGAATCCGACACGAATCACTTGGATATGGAGCGAATCTAACATAAATCACTTGAATATGAAGTGAATCCGACCAGAATCACTAAAATATGAAGTATGATAGACCTGACATTTGAATATAGCGAATCACTCTTGATAGGGGCTCAGATAGCCGTAGCGGTAAACGCGCAGCTATTTAGCATGACCATGCTGAGGGTCGTGGGTTCGAATCCCGCTGGTCGAGGATCTTTTCGTAAAGGAAATTTTCTCGATTCCCAGGGCATAGAGTATCTTCGTACTTGCCACACGATATACACATGCAAAAATGGTCAATCGGCAAAGTAAGCTCTCAATTAATAACTGTGGAAGTCCTCATAAGAACACTAATCTGAGAAGCAGGCTTTGTCTCAGTCGGGACGTAACGCCAGAAAGAAGAAGAAGAAGAATCAGTCTTGAGTATGATGAGATTAAAATAAATAAAAAAATGAAGAGAATAACTTAATGGAATGGAAGTAATGAAAATGAAGTAAATCAAACATGAATCACATGAAAATGTAAATTAGTCCAAAAGCAAATCAGACCCGAATAACAAATATATAATAAATCCAACTTTCAACACTTGAACATGAAGTAAATCAGACATGAATCGCTTGAAAATTAATGAATCAGACTCAATCACTCAAAGATGAAGTGAATCAGTAATAATGTCCTCAAATATGAAGTAAATTAGCCCTGAATATCTAGAAAATGCAGTCAATGATACCTGAAACACATAAATACAAAGTGAATCAAGCATGATTAACTTGAAAATGAAGTGAATCAGCCCAAAACTACTTGAAAATGACGTGAATCGTACCTGATCAACTGGAAAATGCAGTTAAACAAAACTAAATGACCTAAACATTAGGTGAATCAGACCTGAACTATTTGAATATCACGTATTTCATACTTGAAACAGGTGAATATGAAGTAATTCAGACTTACATCACTTGAATATCAAGTGAATCAGATCTGAACGGCTTAAATATGCAGTGAATCCGACATGGATCATTGAAATATGAAGTGAATCAATCCTAAATCACTTGAATATGAAGTGAATTAGGTATGAATCACTTGAACATAAAGTGAATAAGGCCTGAAACACTTGAAAATGAAGTGAACCACTTAAAATCAATTGAAAATTAAGTGAATCAAACCTGAAATAGTTGAATATGAAGTGAATCAGTCATGAGTCACTTAAGCATGGAGTGAATCTGACATGATTCCTTTAATATGGAGAAAATCTAACCATAATTACTTGATTATGAAGTAAATCAAACCTGAAACATATGAATATAAAGAGGATCAGACATTAGTCACTAGGGTATGGAGTAAATCAACACGAATCACTTGAATGTATAGACAATCAATCCTGAATCACTGGGATATGAAGAGTTTCTGATTTGAAAAATTTGAATATGATGTGCGTCAGCCATGAAGTAAAACATACCCGAATCCTTAAAAGATGCATCAGATCTGAAACACTTGAATATGCAATGGATCAGACCTGATTGACTTTCATATGATCATTTCCACTTCTATATACCAAAGACTATCTGAACAACTTTATGGACATTCTATCTAATTAAATCAATGAGATTTAATAACAATCAACCTTCCATATCTTTATGTTCCATATCTTGACAAAGTGTTTAAGAACCAGAGTAAAAGATGGTATTCTTGGCAACTTTTGAACTCAGTATTATCAGTGACGTCCGGATTTCTTTGATTGTCCGAACAGCTTTGTTGAAGACTCGAACTTTCTATTTCATTAGGATCACAATACACAACTACCCAAGTAGCACACATGTTATATTGGAAGCAAAATAACAATTATATGACAAGATCTAGCAATATATCAGTTGATATGCCTGAATTATAACATGTGTGTTACTCGAGTAGCTTAAAATTCTTCATTAAACATGTTGACTACCGCACTAGTGAAAAAAATACGAGCTAAACTGTTTGTCTTTCGGATTACCTTGACCTTCTAACAACTTTGCCAAAAACTTCAACAGTCTTCCTTATCAAAATTATGAGATTGAGCTTGTTTAAAGTTAAAAATATATAAATCAATCTGTTTTCCGGATGCCCTTGACTTTCTGAAAAACTTGGCCGAAAACTCGAGCTTTCAATTTCATATAATTCCCAAGATAGAATTTGTTTGATTAAATATGCTTACTACTAGCGCTACCTAACGACAACATTATGAACCAAACGGTTTGCTTTTCGGATGTCCTCGACGCCACCTAGCAGCAAAATTTAGAATAAAATTGTTTGCAATGGAGGGGCCCAAACGCAAAAGGGTGTAAGTGACATTTTGGTCGGTTTTGAGTTGAGTATACTGACAAAAACTACTGTTTCCAAGCTTTTCAATGGTATTTTCAGGTACTTTTTCCGTCAAACAGAAAAAAATACATAATTCGTAGAACGTCGACTTGTTTTGTAAGCTCCCATACAATTTGTATGGTATGACAAACTGCTTAAACAACTTCAAAGCTGATATTCTCAAAGCTAGGTTTTGGTCACTTTCACCCCTTTGCTTCTAACCCTCTCAATTTGGATGTCCTTGATCTTATAATCAACTTTGTCCAAGACTCGAACTTTCTATCTTATCTGGATGATGAGATAAATGATCGTTTTTATCTGCACACTAGCGCTACTTCTTCTTCTTGGCATTGACGTTCCCACTGGGACAGAGCCGGCATCTCAGCTTAGTGTTCTTATGAGCACTTCCACAGTTATTAACTGAGAGCTTTCTTTGCCTAAGTTGCCATTTTTGCATTCGTATATCGTGTGGCAGGTACGATGATACTTTATGCCCAGGGAAGTCAAGGAAATTTCCATTACGAAAAGATCCTGGACCGGCCGTGGATCGAACCCAGACACCTTCAGCATGGCTTTGCTTAGTAGCCGCGTACTCTAACCGCTCGGCTAAGGAAGGCCCAAGGTCTACATATCGAGAAAATTGCGTTGGAATCTGAGAGGGTGCTGCCATCTCTGAATATGATTTGGCGCGAAATGCGTCAAATGTACCTAACTTTCATTGATTTTCTGCTGTATATTGTACAAATGTAATCCAATGCATTAAGACCAATTCAAAATTTGATATATTTTTCAAAAAAATCAATGGGGCATCCTCTTAACGTCAGTTCTCAGCCTCCCGACCATACAAAAATTTGTATGTGATATTTTGAGCTACCAAGCTTTGAAATTTGATTTGAAATTTTGGGGCATCCTGAAGTTTTATATAAATTTATGCAAAATCAAAAATGGTCGATTACACGCAATGTAGACACTTGAGTGTTGCGAGGCATGCACTCCAATCTTAATCATTGAGTTCTCCTACGAGAAGAAACATATTTGAGATCTGCTTCACAAAACTCACGCATGAGATTTCGATGCAAAATCACTCACCTCAAGCGTAAAAAATCTCAACCATGAGAAATGAGAATACGAGATTTTCGAAACGCTGCACATAATAATGACCCAAATGTATTGCATAACTCTGCTGTAGATGGCTCAAATCATGTCCAATGGGGATGAGCTACCGTAATCTTTTGATTAACTACTAGTCATAAACAGAACAAATGTAATCTCCAAAGTTAAGCATCGTCAAGAAGATCCTACGATGCAACCGTAATTGGAAGACAAATCAGTCTCCTAACCGGATTTGCAAGTGATCCCAGACCCGTCTGCATCTTCAACTTTTCGGTTCACGGTTCGTTGCTTGGCCTATCTGTTGTGTAGCTGGAGACCATACTTACTGTTAAACGGAACCATTCTCGTTCTCAAATGGATCACTTGAAGCTAAAACGGCACCAAGTGCCAAATAATCCGAAATCTGAGTCCATTCGTTTATGGCACGTATCGTAATGGTGTGATATACGTTAAAATTTTTCGTCGTCGTCTTTTCTCACACATGGAACACAGGGCGCTGGAAATTGGATTCCGGTGGGATTGGACAGACTGACGTACGTGTCCGGATACGTCCGGATGTTGCGTTTTCTGAGTCTCTGATGCTGATGCCCCGAAGCGGTTGCAGCTTGAATTGGATTTTTCGGTCGGCAAGTTGCCGCTGCACTGATTGCGAGAGGTCAATTGAGGATGCTGCTGGCTGGTTGGGAAAGTTAGGTAGATTGATTGCCACTCTGAAGGGTGGATCCGGACCCCGGCCATGACGGGTGGTTTTCTCTCTTGTGCAGGGCTGCTTGGGTTTTCGAAGGTATCTTAGACGAAATTCTTGGAAACATTTCTTAGGAAAACATTTAATGAACTCCTGAAAAAAATGGAAACTTTAAACAAATATGTACCTGAAAGAGACCTTCTAGATAGAGTCCTATTTTCAAAACACTTAGTCGCTACCATCCCTGTTGAACTGAAAATAGTCCCAACTCATGGGTGTTCAATCAAGGTGCCATACTCACTCGGAAGCTCTCGATGTTGTGTTGACTAGGTTACTGGAGTGTGGAACACATAATTTTTGCTATTGCTGCTACTGCAGCATCGAACACAAAGCTGCCTCTCGACAACCTGTCGATAGATAATTGAAATTGAGAACGTGACACACCACCGGGCCTGGCTGGCTGTAACTCAACGACGACGGCAGGTGGCCTAGTCTATGGTGCGAAATACGGCACCGTCACTCAGGCTTTGAAGAAAGACGAGCTCCGGTGTACATCGATTTCTATTTGGGTCAGGAATCCTCCTGTAGAGGAGAGAATCCCGCCGATGCCATTCCGATCAGAACATAACATTTGCATTTACTTGACTTTCGAGCTTGTTCGCTGGAGGAGGTCTTGGCTCAGACCAGACAGTGATCGTCGATAGAATACAAGTTATGGTTTGTGCACACCTTGCCACACTGCACCGCACGTAATGAAAATGAATTAGTTTTCGCCGTTTTCCCACAAACTAGTCCCTATTCCGGTATGATACCATCGATAGGAGAGCGAGAGAAAACCTGATTTGAATATTTCTAGTGGCTACCGTCCGCCGAGGACAAGTTGATGAAATCTTTTCCACTTTCCGAACTAACATGATGGCTAGGTTCCGGACTGAAGTGGATCAACTCGGTAGGTATGCTTCTCTTCGATTCCAAACTCAATTCTCGATTTTCCTTGCTCCCAGATCTGAATGGAGAAGATACCGCCTCAATTACGTAATTATAGACTACGTTTTCCTCCACTTACTGGTCTCCGAGTGCTATGCTTTGGCTACCGTCGATAAGTATAACCCATTAGGTATACAGACGTTCAGCATAAGGACGTCTGGCATAAGGAATTAGGCATAAAGATATAAGGCGAAAGGCCTGAACAAATTTTATGTTTTATTTGCCACCCAATTTGTTTAAGGTTCGGAGGGGGGAAATAAATAAATGTATTATTTTAAGAGCATTTTTTTATGATCTCCCGTATTTTGGCATCAGATGCCATCAGAGAAAAAAAAATGTATTCAATGCCAAATGGCAACACCAAAAATAAGAAACAATCTACGAAGTACGTTTGTCGATATTATTATTGTTAGTGTTTTGTTTTAGTTTTTTCGAGAGTAATGTTGGAGACAATTTCACTGGAAATAATCGAAATAATTGAAAGGTTACATCAATATTAATTGCTTGGATGATTTTACATGATTCTAGAAATTCTTACACGCTCAAAAAAGAGTTCTGGAAAACGTGAACTGTCAAAAATACACCATGAACTACCACAAAAGGTCACATAAACATGATCTAGTTCACGGTGTATTTTTGTTTGTTGACGAGTTCACGTCTTCTGTTCATGGATACGAGAACGGATTTTTTTTCTGTGTACTGAAAATTCCATCGCAAACGAACTGCGTATCAAAATTGTTGTACAAGTATATCATGTATTCGCTATAAAAGTCATTTTTGGCATATTTTTTACTAAGCTAAAAGATGTACTAAAGTGCACCGCGAAAATTTGTACCAATGCTTTGAAATATCTTAATTTTTTGCTTTAAAATAGACTGTTAAGAGGAAAATAACCATCATCGTTTTACAAATTTTGAAAACCTGTTTTTTGCTCAAAATTGAATCAATATTAGTGAAAATCTATTATTGCATTGCACTTGCTATGTACATGCAATGATAGATTTTTAAGAGGATTTCTTAAGATTTGGAAGAAAAAAACTGGTTTTTAGTTTTCGATGCTTGCTGATGATTCAATGATGGTTTCTTGAGCCTTAATTATATCAAACTCAGTCATATCCAAAACGATTGCTGAAAATTTGATCGACAAAAAGTGTCAAAATTTTGAAAAAATAAAATACGTATAGCGCTTTCCAATGCGAAATATAACATCAGAAAATATGACCAACCAATAGTAATTCAGACATGGTGATAAAAAAACATTTTCCGATGACTTTTTACAGGGATGGAAGATATTCGCAATATTTAATTGTCAAAGCCACGTGATTTTTATGACATTTAACAGCACTGGTTGCGATCGAATTTGTAGAGCTGCTTTGTCCTTTAAATTTGAGCTCTTGAAAATTTAGAGGTGGTTTTAATCTATTCTTACCTCATGATGTTTTCGACGTTATGGTGATTGACGAAACATAGTTTACACGTGTTTGATACACGCGGTGTCAAAATCTCGAGCATTATTGAAATTTAATGTACCTCGGATATTTTTTATAAAATATTCTGTCGGTGTTGATTTTCCCATTTTTATGGGATAGTTTTAACTGAAAAATTGGATTTTCTTAAATTTAATGTGGTAAACAGCCCTTAAAGGTGAAGAAATTCAATTTTCCGCGACAAAATATTAAAAAAAATCAGGTTCTGATAGTTTTGTTGGAATACTTATCCTCGACCAAAAAAATTCCGAGGTGAATGTAACTTTGATCATAATTGAAATTTCGACACCTTGATAAAAAATTAGGAATATTTGACGAGTTTTATAAAAATTATGACTATTCCCGAGAGTGCTGAACTTATGGTTAACCTATTCAGACACATTAATAAAGGCTTAAAATGAAATATTTTGCAACATAAAATCGCTGAGTTCCTCGAAATAACAAATTAAAATTAAAACCCCTGTGCTTAAATCATTTGATCTTCGCAAATTCTGATGTTAAACGTTCCACCTTCGAAAACCACACTTAATTGTTGAAAATATTAGTTTGTTTAAAATTAGGGGATGGAAGAGGTCTTATATGACGTGCAGTGTTGTAAACATTCAACATTTCTCACGACGCACACTGGGACAGATCGCTGTTTTCGACGGTCAGAACCTAAAGTACTCTGGATATGCCTCCTTGAGGTTTGATGTCCTCGACAAAGTATTTTGGAAAAGTATGTACTATATTTTCACACCTTCGGATTTTATCTAGATAATTTAAAACTTATCTAAATCAGGTATTATATTTTGACAGGATCGTCTCTGTGAAGTTGTTCATCAAGGCAATTTTAACATTTCTCCTGAAGACACCTAACCTCTATCACTGACGTGGATGGCGCTGTATGACACTTTAGCAAATACAGTCAAAAAATCGATTTTGACCGTACAAAAATAAGTTATAAAATATTTTGTCATCATATTTAAGCAACAAGAAAGTAAATTTACATCATTTACTAGCAAAATTTTCAGATTTAATGATATTTTTGTGAAAACAGTCCAAAACAGTGTTTCACAAAATCGTGCATAACTCATGAAGCGGCAGATGGCGGCAGCTGATTTTCTGTCTACAATTAGTCAAGAACATTAGTTTTATTGTCGCGAAGAAAGAAAAGTGGGGCCACGTGGGGCTTTTGTCGTTGCCTTTTAACAAAAAAAAAAAAACATCTTCAATCGCCAGAATGATATCAACTTTAAATATTATGCCTTTTGCCGGGTTGGTAGTAGACCTCCTGTTAGAGATGGTTTCTATTTTGACTGTCTCGCTACTGTGAGAAAAAAAATCCTAGACGATGGTGAACCCAAAACAGCGTTACACAGATTTTTCAAAAAATCATAATTTTCCAAATATTTGTCCAAATGCTGAAGTTTTTCACTAAGGAAATCATTGTGGTCTAACGTTTATAGAAAAATAACACACATGGTGTAGCAAGGTCGACGGTCCGTAGATGGTTCAGCAAAGTTTTCAAAAAATCATAACTTCATGATGAACAACCCGATTTTGGATTTTATTTTAGCATTTGAATGTCTAAAGTTATGTCTTTCAGAGAAAAATAATATTGCACATAGACCCTATTGCTTGGTCTCATTTGCCTGTAAATCAAAATTCTAAGCAATGTCAATAATTTGCTTTCTCTATAAAATTTATTGTAGAAGTCAAGTTGTTAAATTTGAATTAAGACATAGATTTTTTAAAACACTCAAAATTTATTTTACCTACGAACGACGGAAAACCATTTTTTCACCTGTTTGTCTGTAGTTCGAAATGCAATGCAAATACATGTAGTTTTTTTTTCGACATAAAATAAATTGTAGAAGCCAAGAAAAGCTGTTTGAATAAGAAAAGGAACTTCTAATTACACTTAAAATTGATTTTATAACCCTTTACCATGAGTCTGTTTGCTTGTAAATCGAAATACAAAGCAATGACAAGTAGTTTTTCCTCCATGAAATTGCTTATAGAAGTTAAGTGAACACGATTGAGAAGAATTAGACAATAGACATCTTATAACATTTCAAATTTATTTAACCTAAGAAACTTTGAGAAAACCCTACCTCATGAGCCTGTTTGACTAGATTTTTCAGGATAATGTTTAAGTAGAAATAGAAGTTTCTGATTACACTCAAAATTTATTTTGCTCAAGAAACTACGGAAACCTTGGTAAATAAACATACATATATGCTTGTAAATAGAAATTAAAATAGATAGTATGTCATTTACAATTTGATGTTTGAAAAACAATACATTATCGCTTTGAACACATCTTTGCAAACATAAATATTTAATTAACAGGGTTTTACGTAGTTCCTCGGATAAAATAAATGTTGAGTGTAATCTAAAATTTGTATTAGTTTTCAAACCTATTGACTTGGTTTCTATAAACAATTTATTGTTGAAAAAAATAACATAGGATGCAGACCTACTCGAGCACTTTAATGATTTGTCTGAAATTTTGCGATTAAAAGCACTTCAATACGATACATGTTGAGACCAAATATTCTCCTAATTTCTCTAAGTATATTTATTTTGAAAACGCTACGTGCTATTGCTTTGAATTAAGATTTACAGGCAAACAAGCTCATGAAATCGGGTTTTCGTAGTTTAACTCAATTTAAAATGTTATAAGAAAATGTCTATTTCTTCTCAAACATATTCACTAAACTTCTATAAACAAATTCAATCCAAAAATAACTACTTGTCATTGCTTTAGATTTTAATATACATACAAACAGACTCATAAAATATGTTTTTAGCACTTTCTAAGGCAACATAAATTTTAAGTGTAATCAGAAGTTTCTATTTTTATTCATACATCTTCATTTGACTTCTGGAATACATTTATGTCGGAAAAAATAAATGCAAATGCTTTGAATTTCGAAAAACAGGTTTTTCCGTAGTTCTTAGGTAAAATAAATTTTGAGTTTTTTCAAAAATAAACATCTCTATTCCAATTTATTAACTAGACTTCAACAAAAATTTTATAGAGAAAAAACTACATGTCATTGCATTATTTTTTTATTTACAGGCAAACGGGACCAAGAAACAGGGCATACTCCTTGAAAACCTTATATCTTACTACGACTCTGTGCAATATTATTTTTCACTAAAGGATATAACTTTAAGCATTCAATTGGTGAAAGAAAATCCAAAATTGGTTTGTTCATCATAAAAATATAATTTTTTGAAGATTTTGTGCATATATTTTATTGGCAGCCTCTTACTACTGGTTTTCCTAGCTACGCCCATGTTTAGTATTTTTTCATTGAAGATCTCCACTAGAAGCGTCGAACCGTGATAGAAAATCAATAATTGATTGCATACGGCACCGACATATTTTGGTATAGGTATGGTAAACGCTTCAAGTGGGAGCTACGACTCTGTTTGATATTTTTCCCTGCAATTCTGGTCCTGAATGTTTCCAACGGTGAAATGGAATTAAAATATTTTTGTATGATGGTTGAGATACGAGCTCTGAGCTGTTGTAACGCTCTTTTTTAAGAAAAACATATTTTCACCCCCCCACTCTTAATTCCTTGCTACAACTATGTATTTTAATTTAATAGTTGAAGAGTCAAGTTTTATGACTGTGAATGAAATTTTGAAATCGAATGACTAATTTTAGAGTAATGGCTGTTCAAAAATATGTGTAACGCTAATTTTTAGCATCGTTTCCTGCCAGTTAATGCAAGTCTCTCAAAAGTGTCTTTTTTCAATGGAAGCTTTCTTAATCTTCTTTATAACCACAATAGTCGCTAAAGTCACTATTTCCTTCTACTTGCAGTTCTGCAGCTACTAGGGTGTATTCCAACGTTTGTTAAAGGTTTTTAATTGAACCCCTACAAGAATTCCTGAAGAAGTATTTAAACCTTTTTTCAGTAATTGCTCCAGCCATTTTCATACGAATTCCTTCGTGTATTCATCTACGGTTCATTTCAGGAACTGCTCTAATTATCTCTAGAGATTCTTCCTGCAAATCTGTTAAGCTCTTCCACGCATATCCCAATTAGTTAAACCAGTGATTTAACATGATGTTCTTCCCAAAATTCATCTAGAATTTTTTTGCGACTTTTCATCCACAAATTACACCTACACTTCTTCCAAACAATTCTTGAGTAGTTTATCAAGTTTGGATTCTTCAAAATCAAATTTGAGGTGTCACACCAGCAAATACAACAGAAATTATTCCATCCATTTTATACAAGTTTCTTCTGTAATTCTATTGAATGTTTTTCAAGGAATGGCTCTAGAAAATCCAGCAGGATTTTATACAGAGATTCAATTGATTTTTTTTAATAATTATCTTATTTAATGCACCTAGAAAAACGTTCTAAACTTCTTCGAAAGTTAAGGAGTTTTTTTTAGAGATCCTCGAATGAATCCATCATTTTCATCAGAAATTACTATAGGAATTTTTTTTTGTGCGACACACTTCGGATTCCCATTCAGTCTCTAAATGCAATCAGTCGCTACCAGCCCTGCTGTTATCTATTATGACGAATGTCATCCAGAATGAGTCGAATCCATAGAAAAATCGATCATTTTGACCCAAGAATGACCTATAAGTTTTTCATGCAATATATTTGATAAATTCTAACTCGGAAACTGTTGATTTTACAGAAAAATGTTCTATGAAGAAGTGAACAATTTGGACCTCAAGAAAAAAAAATTAACACTGAAAAAATATTTCATTTTTCCCATTAAAAAATAAAAAATCATACTTGAATTTTTGATTACACAAAAACCCCATTTTATTATTTTCTCAATTTTCACCATAGTATCTTGATAGGAAGCAAATGTTTGGGACAAAGTCTCATGATGGAGAAATTTTTAATAAAAAAGTTTTTTTGAACACAACTTCTGACCGATTTTCAAAATTTTGTTTTTTTTTGTCAAAATAAATACGTTCTGATGATACAAAAAGAATCTTGAAATCATTCTATACCACAATGATTATCATGATCACTTCTCTGGAAGTAGCCATTATCAAGTTTGATCAAGTTGTATGCAAAACAAAAAATAATTAAATAATAAAATAGGCCATTTTCATTAGTTATTCGCGATTCTCCATCAAGAAAAATAATTAAGTGGAGATAAATATAGCCTATACTTTTAAAAACGTATTGTTCTTGATAGAGATTCGTGAATAACTTTTTAAAATGACCTAGTGGTTCTGGCATACTTCGTCTTGCCATCAAGTAGGCTGTTGGAAAACGTCAAGAATTCCCCCATACAAAATGACACCTTAGTCTTCTCCCGTTTTCCCAATTATTCCGGAGACTTTCCCGAAATTTTTCCTTGCACGAACACGTCGCATCCCTTGAGGAGTGTAACAGTGAAAAACTTGCTTCAATCCGTTGACCCGTTCTCAAGTCATTTCGTGACATACAAACACCACTCCATTTTTATTTATATAGATAGATTACCGTCGTTGGGGGTGACAATGGGTCAAAAAGGGATGTGTACGAATTATTTATTGAATAACTATCGCAATTTAACTCCAATAAACTTCAAATTTGGTGTGTATGTACGTTGATGGTACATTAACAACTGTTCAACACATTAAAGAAAAATATTTATTCACAGCGGCACCACAAGTGAATGAAAAATGACCCAATCTCACCCCATAGAGGGGGTGACATTGGGTCACTGTAATTGAAATAACTTGTTTTTGATAATATGGTTGCAAAACCATTCACAGCTGAAGAATATTGATGAAATACGATGCAAACAAGATGAAAAGATATCTAAGGTGTTTCACAAGTATGATAAACCCACTTAAAAGAACGATTATACTAAAAAATTGAAGAGCTATGAGAAAAAATATGTAAACACAACATTCATCGTTAAGTTTACATAAATTTTCTATTTTTTTCCCTCGAATTATCTTCTAAGTCTCATCCCCATTACCATGAAGCATATTCAGTTTCCCCAAAGGTGTAGTTAGAGTTGAACACTTGATAAGGAAACACAGTAGTGAAATCCAATTAGAATCCCCTGTTAATAAAGTGCATGAAAGCCAATAAAGTTGCTTGTCGTATGTAACCGCGAAATAGTGTTGCACTCATTCTAAGTGAAGCTCGTGATTGCTAATTGTTCGAGAACGAATACGTCCCCGTCGTCGTCTTGCATAGTGATCCTGCTGCTGATTATAATTCTGCCCACACGTGAACGCCAAGTTGGATCTACAACTAAGGTAACGGAACCGAGATTGGCCCTCCCAACCGACGGATTTTGGACGACATTGTAAAAAGCACAACGTAGGGTAACTGGCGAGCGCCAACATAACCGCGAAATAGTGTTGCACTCATTCTAAGTGAAGCTCGTGATTGCTAATTGTTCGAGAACGAATACGTCCCCGTCGTCGTCTTGCATAGTGATCCTGCTGCTGATTATAATTCTGCCCACACGTGAACGCCAAGTTGGATCTACAACTAAGGTAACGGAACCGAGATTGGCCCTCCCAACCGACGGATTTTGGACGACATTGTAAAAAGCACAACGTAGGGTAACTGGCGAGCGCCAACATAAAAGTCCAGGGTTGACCAGGCCCTACGTTGTGTTTTAATTTGGTCCCGGAGGGGCAGACGAATGACGACAACTTCTTCTATTACGGTGATTTATTGCCCACCACCGAGAGGCAGTGCTCCTGCTCGGTGGGGGATACTCTTCTGTTACAGATCAACTTACAACTAATATTACATGGAAACGGTCTCGCTTATATATGCGAGAGGTAGTACGGCAGAGTGTAACATCACAATACTGTAATGCGCCGATCGGCTAGCATCACGCAGCCCAAAGCAACAGCATGAAAGCAAACGGGCTGCTTGCTGCTAGCTGGGGCGAAAGGAGACAAATTGAATGCACACTGCAGCGCTGCTGCTATTGCTGAGTGCGCCTAGCATTCATCGAATGGGAGATGTCGTTGCGGTGAGCCCGAACCTGTTATCCCATGTAATACAGTAAAGACGAAATATAAAACACAACGTAGGGCCGTCGCATCCTGGACGAAACATTGGTGCCGTGACCAGGATGGCACTTGGAGTGGATTTCTGGACGTCGAAAGAAGCAAACCGTTGGTACGTGACGAATCGCCGATCGATCAATGGTTGCATCGCATCGGACAGTGACAAGCACACCTGTGGGACCCCTGCGTCCACCCGTTGGGATCATTGCGTCCATTCCCGGACCCCTGCGTCCATCTGTTGGGACCCCTGCGTCCATTTCCGGACCTCTGCCGTCCATCCGGACCCCTGCGTCCACCTGTTGGGACCCCTGCGTCCATTCCCGGACCTCTGCCGTCCATCCGGACCCCTGCGTCCATTTGTGGGACCCTCGCGTCCATTTCCGGACCCCCGCCGTCCATCCGGACCCCTGCGTCCATTTGTGGGACCCTTGCGTCCATTCCCGGACCCCTGCGTCCATTTGTGGGACCCTTGTGTCCACCCGCCGGACCTTCGCCGTCCATTGCCGGACCGTAGTGTCCACCTAGAGGAACCCAGTATCCACCCCGGACCGTAGCGTCCACCTGTAGGACCACAGCGTCAAAACCCACCGAGCCGTAGCGCCACTATTTCGGACCGTCAGCGTCAAACCATCAAGCCACCGTAATAAATCAACGTGCATCAATCGGATCATTCAACCAAACAACAACTTCAACTAGACTAGTGACGATCATCTTCAATCAGCACAACCGCAGCTAAGCCAACTCGATCGTACCTACGCAAGCGAACGTCTCCGCCGTGCGATCTCACCAAGAGCAAAATGGAAAACATTCGTTTTCGGGCGGGAGTATGTTCGATCTCGCACCGCAGTAGGCTTCTCCCATAGCAGCGCAGTAGTGTACAACACAGTATCAGCCTACTGCCATTCAACTGATTGTTACTCGTGTAGCAAAAGGCCCAGAGCAGCGATAGGCATGGTGAAGCAAGTACCCATGCGCTTTGCTCCTTTATATCTATCCGTACTGCTTCCCTATAAAAGGGAAGCACAAATTGAATGTAAGTTGTGTGTATCTCTAGTATCCCTCACCGAGCAGGAGCACTGCCTCTCGGTGATGGGCAATAAACAGTGAAGTCAACCAGTATTCGAACGTGTTTCTTTGTCGTCGCCCGGAGTCCCGTCGGATTAATATAAAACACAACGTAGGGCCGTCGCATCCTGGACGAAACACAGTGATTATTTTAATTCTTCGCAAATAGTTAAATTTCGGAGCGACATTCCACGATCAATACATTTCAGGCAGATGTTGACGTCATAATCACGATATTTCAGTGCTCCAACTCATTTGTACTTCCAGGAGATGTTTCTATAATATGAAAACACTGATAAAAAATTAATTTAAAAAAAAACAATCCATTTGATTAAATTTTACGATGTTGCTGCGCACGAAACACAGTTGCTGGATTGAGAAGTTGTCAAAATGCGTTGCATTGTTATTCAATGTACGGAATCCTCAAGTAGACTAGTTTGATGTTTCAGAGATGCTGTATTTAGAAAGAATAAACACATCTTAATGAAAAAGAGAACCACCGGCACCGTAAAATGTCAAAAAAGTGGACTTGCAATTTCATTTACTGTCGTTCTTGCTTGACCCAATCTCACCCCCATTTTTGATGTTTTAGACACCGTAAGAAATGAAATTTTTGTTGTAAAATCAAATAGATTCCGGAAAATACGTGTGAAGTGTAATGAAAAGACTTTAAACCTTCTACTAATATAACGGTAGAGGTTAAAGTACATGCGTGATTCTTTGCACAGGAGAAATTTAATGTTGTAAATTTTATCTAATTTCAACATACAAGTTTATTGATATAGTAAACAAAAACTACTAATTCTAAAAATGTATATTGTGATGAATTATGTGTAATAATATGTTCCCTAACATATGAATTATTAATTTCAGTAATATCACCGTTATTAGCTGAAATATTTCATAAATCATATTTTTCCGTTTTGACCCAATCTCACCCCCCAGACCCATTGTCACCCCCATCGACGGTATATTTTGCATTGAGCTTGATAATATTGAAAAAAGGCTTCTTTTAGGGCCGATTTCTTCACCTTCGTTTATGTCGTAAATCACGTTTACCCATATGATCAATCTATGTTTAAGGCCTAAGCCTAAATCGACTCTGAGATCATAATGGTTTTTAATGATTTCAAGATTTTTATTGTATTTATGTCGACAAAAAATCAAAATTTAAAAAAAATCAACCAAAAGTTATCCTTAGAAAATTTTTTTATAAAAATTTCTCTATAATAAAACTTTGTCCCAAAAGTCTGTTTCCTGTCAAGATTCTATGGTAAAAATTCAAAAAAATATTAAAAATAGGGTTTTTGTGCAATCTTAAATTTAAGCTTTATTTTTAAATTTTTCATGAAAAAAAAAAGAAAATAATTTCTCAGTATATATTTTTATTCTTGAAGTCCAAATGGTTCACTACAACTTCTTCATATAACTTTTTGCTCTTAAATCAACAGTCTCGAATTTGAAACTTTTCAAATATATTGCATGCAAAAACTTATAGGCCATTTTCAAAAGTTATTCTTGAGTCAAAATGATGGATTTTTCTATGGAAAACTCTTATTCTACCATACCGAAAACATGTGCAAAATCGACGAGCTGTTCTGGCAATAACGGAGTAGCATCTGCGGGCGGTCAATCATGCTCATGCTCATGCTCATACCGAAAACATGTGCAAAATTTATTGCAAATCGGAGATGGTCGAGTTCTGTAACTGACATGGAATTCGTCTTATGCCAAACGTCCGTATGCCTAACGTCGCGCATCCACCGTCATCATCTATCCAATAAGTTGACGACTCTGATGACATGGATCACTTTGCAGCCGTGACGGTCGACTGCCGCCCGGCGCTTTTATACTCTTTCTCTGATGTTGGCAAACAAATAGCATCAACCTGTTATTATTGATCGTTACATTTCAGGAAAAAATAGACCAAAGAAATCAACGACCCCCAGGAGACAGGAGGGCGTTAAAAGCCAAATCGAATCTTGTTTGCATCGTAAATGGCACGAAATTGACGACGACGACGGCCGCACGTTTCTCAGAAGCAGGTGTGAAATGAATTTCTAATGCATCACCGCCTTCCCCCGATTTCGGGTCACTGCTTGATGCACTATGAGCAGCTTCGTTATATCCTGTCTTCCAAAAATATTGTTGCCGTCAAATAATATTTGTATCATAAAACTCATAAATATAACTTAATTTATGAGTTTTATAATACAAATTTGAAGCAATCTTTAACTGTTATTAAAGGAATATTGTGAAAAAACATTGAACAAAGGTCATAAACCCCAAGTGAAAGAGTGCAAGTATTTGCAGCTAGCTTGTTCAAGATCTTTTAATTTACATTTCAAACTACCATTGTAAACCATTTTTCCCGGGACAATTTGGGACAAATATTATGGAATTTTGAAACTGCGGGGTTGCCAACTACTATTTTTATTTCACTTTATTTTTATAAGATACTTTTTTCTTTAAAAAAACTACTTGACCATAATGTATCAATAAAACTACAAAAAATCTTGCTCTAATATATTATTTTTCCTTAAAAATCTATCTTAACATACAGTATTAACAAAACTACGAAAGAGTGCAAGTATTTGCAGCTAGCTTGTTCAAGATCTTTTAATTTACATTTCAAACTACCATTGTAAACCATTTTTCCCGGGACAATTTGGGACAAATATTATGGAATTTTGAAACTGCGGGGTTTCCAAGTACAATTTTTATTTCACTTTATTTTTCTAAGATACTTGTTTTTTCTTTAAAAAAAACTACTTGACCATAATGTATCAATAAAACTACAAAATATCTTGCTCTAATATATTATTTTTCCTTAAAAAACTATCTTAACATACAGTATTAACAAAACTACGAAAGATCTTGCTCTGACATTCCAGGAATATCTCAATAGAAGTATTTACTATGACGAATAAGAAAAACCTATCACAACAAGTAATTTACGATTGTTTGCCACCTGCTCGCCCATAGTGTGTTGCATCGGCTGAGGACAATGCAATGATGGCAGTGTTTGACAGTTAATCAGCTGTTGGCATGCACGCGGGTTATAAAGAGAGAGACTGAGACAGAGAAAACTTTATGCCCAAGCGAAGAAATGCATCGAACCATAAAATGGAATGACACAACTGGAAACTGTCAACTTGTTGTTCCTTGACGATGACGGCACGACAATAATGTAGCAGTTTTCTGCCATGCAGAAATCCATTAAAATCCAATTTCCAAATGCAATGCAATTTTGCTTGGCGAGGAAGAAAGGCGAGGCGCCAGTTGCAACGAAAAAGGAAAAGATTGCGATTTATCACTGTGCTCCTTGTGTTTCCAAACACTCCACTACTGGGCTAATGGTTATGGCTGTCGGTTTCGGATGAAACGAGGTCTGGTTGTTGTGCACTACTGCTAACTGGTGTTGGACGCAATTTGGAAGCTGTAGTTGCAGCTGCACGATGACGAATTGGTCCCGTAAGGGTTTTGGGCAATCAGAGGATTGTGTTTGGTTCGTTGGTTTGGTGGCTCGATAGGATTATCGTTATGTAAAAGTGAATCTTTCTTTCTCTCCAGTTTAAAGGTATTAATCTCATCTGTGCGCATCGTACTCTCGTGTAATGCGCACATTTTTCTGATGACGGACTACATATTCCAATTCGATACTTGCTAGCACCCCTGTCTTCGATTTTTCGCTGGACCCGTTGGATGATGCTGAAAATTACATTGAAATGTACCATCGAAAAGACCGAATCGCAGTAGACTCATCTATTCAAGCGAGAAAGCAAAGGGTGCCGCCTTTCGTGATCAGTATTTCCGATTTTGGTAGATTTGGGTAGAAGATCTTAAACTCCCGATGACCATTTTCCGGTACCATTCCGCGATCTACTCAAATAATCTCCGGCGATGGACCTAGCCTACCTCGACCGTAATCTCGATGCTGGACGCACAGATGGCGAGGTTGATTTGCGATTGTGAGTGGCGGATGACTTTCGTTTCTTACCTCGACAATCCATTACTACTACTACACTACGCTTTCGATATTTGGTCTATTTCTCAGCAAGCTTCAAATTTATTCCTATAATTTATCATTATCACGTCTATATTTTGATTAGTATGAGTAGTGATATGAATACTATTACTTCTTGAAAAATGAACAGCGCCGAACATCAATTTTCTTCATCCCCTAGTCATGCCCATGGGTCATCATGGATTCTCCTCAACTGGATGTCGCCATCTTGGATTTCATAATGGCGTCCGACATCGTTTATCGTCTTCCCCTCGTCGTGCCGTTCCGAAAATACCCATATTGCATGGGTCTTCAACGGTTTTCTAAACTGGAGGTCGTCATTTTGGATTTCAAAATGGTGTCGGACATCGATTTTTGTTATGCCCTCGTCATGCGCGTTCCAAAAATATCCATATTGTAGAGGTTTTGAACGATTTTTCCTAACTAAAGGTCGCCATCTTGGATTTCAAAATGGCGTTGGACATCGATTTTCATCATCTTCTCGTCGTGCACGTTCCGAAAATACCCGTATTTTATGGGTCTTTATCGGGTTTTCCTAACTGGATGTCGCCATCTTGTGTTTTAAAATGGCGTCTGACATTGATTTTCGTCATTTCCTCGTCATGCGCGTTCGGAAAATTCCCGAGGTGTATGGATTTTCAATGAATCTTATATTCATGAAGCCGCCATCTTGGATTGCTATATTTAGATTTGAGTTAATTTTCTGTTCCCTGTCCAACAGTTTTCATACCATAATTTTATCCTTCCTTGACCTTGTTCTTCTTCTTTCTGGCATTACGTCCCCACTGGGACAGAGCCTGCTTCTCAGCTTAGTGTTCATATGAGCACTTCCACAGTTATTAACTGAGAGCTTACTATGCCAATGACCATTTTTGCATGCGTATATCGTGTGGCAGATACGAAGATACTCTATGCCCTGGGAAGTCGAGAAAATTTCCAACCCGAAAAGATCCTCGACCGGTGGGATTCGAACCCACGACCCTCAGCTTGGTCTTGCTGAATAGCTGCGCGTTTACCGCTACGGCTATCTGGGCCCCCTCCTTGACCTTGTAAAAAGTTTAAAACTAATAGGTTATCGTCACAAATAAATCAACATACATACACACATCAAGTGATGAAGATTGTTAATTGAAAGATGTTATACTGATAATATCATCATCAGAAGTTTTTGGGATAGAGATACTATCACTTTATCCTCTATCACTGATAGAAACCATTCTCTCATTGATACTATCAGTGATAGACAAGAAGTGATAGTATCAGCTGGCTAAACTTATAGTATCAGTTACCTATCAGATAGATGATAGTATCATCGTCTATTTGATAATGTTGATGCCTGTTCCTTAGCGGTGGATCTAGTCTACTGGTCTTATCCATCAGCTCACAGCATTCCTGGTTCTGTCATGCTGGTACATTTCTTGCACGATGTTGTCCGGGTTTAGAACGCTTGCCTTTTCTGATAGCTTCTTGCTTCGTATATTCCTGAGTCGAGGACAGTTGAATATAACATGCTCCGAGATCTTTTTGCTATTGTGAGTAAATCTTCATTTGTGCGAGTTGTTCCATTTCTGTTGCCACATAGTCATTGTGTCCAACCCTAAAATGTTCCACACGTTTCTAGTGTTCCTCCGCTGGTAGCATTTATATTCTCAGCAAGAGCGACGAATATGGGGATTGCTTGCTACCTTTACAGCCAAGAGCCGGAACGTACTTGCCAAGTTCTCTAGGTTTCGCTTGATTACCAATGATGCAGCCCAGGCCGGTACTTCATAATCCTATATGGACGATGAAGGACGATACGGTCGTCAGAAGGCACTTTGTGATGCTTCACGGACCTCCAATCATATGCTTGATCCAGGCTACGGTGTTAGATGACCATGTACTTTCTCGCAGTCATAGTCTACAAGGTTGTTGAACTTCAACCGGTCGTCGACCATCTCGCCGAGGTGCTCCAGAGAACGCTTCGATCAGACTGCGTGTTCTCCGTCGGAGACCTTGAATCGCTGAACTGCTTTACAGTTACTAATAAGCATCATAAGGAAAATGCAGCTTGAATCCAGCTATCCACGTGTCAATGATTCGTCAGCTCCTCCGCTGTCTCGCCAGTCAGCGCAAGAACAACGTCTTCAGTACACCCGACGATTTTGACTGCATTCGATATTTTCAGTGTTAAATTACCATCGTAAATTATGTGGAACTGTCGAACTCCCACCGTGCTATCCAAAATCATGTGGTATTCTGATCGTATCGATTTTGAACGTTACTTCATATAGTCTTCCAACTGACACTGTAAAACGCGTTCTTAAGGTCTATCGTTACCACTCCGCAGTAGTTGTCGATTAGGGTTTCAATGCTAGTAATGGACCCATTAGTACCTGAAATTCATCCTCGACGCTTTTCCGCAATGATATCTCTGACGGATATATGTTTTGTGGAGTCTAACAACAAGTTTAATGTGTCTACTTCATAGTAGGGTACCGGTACCGATGGTTGTAATGTACCAGTAGATTGGACTAAGAAATAAAATGAACATGTTTCGATAAAAACGACATGTGCTATTTTTGGTGGATAGATCGTCTCTAGTTTAGTCGATTTGCCAAATTTCATCTTTTTAATTTATCAAAAAGTCATATAAATAATTAAGTTTATGCAAAAAATTTGCTCCCTTGCACCAGTAGTTGCCGTCGTGTTCCAGTAGTGGATCAACGGATGGAAGCAGTTTTTAAAATGGATGTATAAAAATGAAGAAAAGCCTTAGAGATGATCTTTATGCTTCATTCGAAAGATATTAATTGCTGTTCTGAGGGAAAAATGTTAAACTTATGTAAAAATTTACCATTTTGTTCAAAATTCCTTGCATCATTCCCGAACGTCTACTACTGGAGCACTAGCGCAACTACTGGAACAAGTGTACCAATAGTGGCTCAAGCGATTTTATGTTAAAAAATTAGTTTTATCACTCTTTTTATATTTTTCCCATATAGTAGAGGTTGAAATCTTTCTGTTGACGCCAAAAGATCTTTTTTTTTTGTTATGATTTTTATAGATTAGGTAGTCCACTAATGGCACCTTTTCGTTATTTTGTTATGATTTTTTATAGATTAGGTAGTCCACTAATGGCACCGGCACCCTACAGCAATGAAACATACCAAATCATTCGATTTTTAAGGGAAATATACATTTGAAAATCTGTTGTCCGAATGCCTATTATGGACCTTCCCGGGATCCATAATAGGAATGTTTACTTATTTGACGTTTCCCATTATGGATCCTCTTTTTGATTGTAATGTAATCCGTAACGTTTGAGTCTACTCCCCCCTCCCCCTAAAGCGTTACGTAATTTGTGGATGCCGCCTTATGGACCCACCTGGAAATACTAATTGTGGACCCTCTTGTGTAACCACAAGATATTTTCATTTACAAAAATGTGCAAATATCTGTATTTATGCGTCTCAAACAAAATATTTTGCCTGAAACTGCTGACTAACAATGCATTCGAAGTTTCCCAGGTGTATTTTCATAGGAATAAGGTTACTTTGAGTGTTAATTTTGTGTTTTTCTGTAGGGGGTCCATAAACCGGCATCGACAATCTTAAAAAACTTTGAATTTCCCATTTTTTTAAATCTCTATATACTCTGATAAATTTTTTAAGCAATCCTCAAATAAACCGGAGGAAGAATCCTATTGCATCTCAGGAAGATTTCCAGAGTAATCCTTGTAGTAGGAGAGTCTCAAGAGCTTTTCCGGAAGAATCATCAAAAAATAACCTAAAGAACACCAGCAAGATTTCTGGGAGAATCCTTAAAAGATTACGGGACAAATCCCAAAGGGTTGCCCGGAAGAATCCTCGAAAGATATTCTGAAGAATATCAACCGGATTTTCGAAAGAACTCGAGAAGATTTGCGCAAGAATTGTATAGGCATAAGAAACACCCGGAAGTACTCTAACAGAATTCCTTGAAATATCTTAGAAACGTTTACGGAAGAACTCCAGAGGAATTTTCGTAAGAATCCCATGGATATTTCCGAAAAACCCGGTTTGTTTCGATTTCAAGCAATATGGTTTTTTTTCCACAAAATGTACGACGAAGCGCTTGCCACTAGAATTTCGCACACTGTCTAACTTTTAATGATTTGATGAACATATAGAATTAGCTCTTCGAAATATTACAAGATAGATATTTAGGAATTCTTGGCAAGGTTATTGCCGAGATTCTTGTAAGATTTTCATTTAGATTCATAGTTTTGTTAATGAGATCTTTGTTGGAATCCTTACGGATATCGAACTGATAATTGATAAATTTCTTGAAAGTTCTGTCTGAGATATCACTGAAAAGGTTATCAGTAGATTATTAGTATTAGAGCTAAAGGTTTCTTGGCAGATGTTGCTTGAAATTCTTAGTAGAAAGCTAAAATATGTTCAGATTAATTAAGAATTCCATTAGGAGGTTTTCATTGGTTATTGACGATACTGATTCTTGGTGGAGCCTTATCTCGATTACTAATTAGAGTAGTCCTTGATCTAAAATAATGGTCTTATGAGGCTCTCGAAGAGGTTTTGTATGGATTTCTTCATATTTACAGCGAATTCTTCTCATCATCCCCAACAAATTTATTGAATTATTCTTTTATGAATTCATGGTACGCTCCTTGATGGATAAATAAATAGCGAGGTCCCTTAGCTTCTTAGCCAGATTTTTGATTCAATTGATTCTTGGAAGATGCAATTTTGGATTTATGTCAAAAGTGTTAGCCAACTTCATAGTAGATCAAAAAAATATATTTGGGGACATCGTTTACGTTCATCTCACCTAGGATTCAACATGAGTTCCACTAGATCAAAAATTTCTCAAGGAAGGGCCATGTCTTACACATAGTTCCTTCTTCCTTAGTTCCATAGTTCCTTGAGAATGCCTTCAGGAGGTAAAAGATTGACTAATGAGCGTTACGCTTTTGTGGAAATATCGATTTAGATACACAGAGCAGAAATTTGTTCATGTAATTCCGAATTCCATCTGAACTTTCTATAAGTTCTAGACGGTCTTTATATATTTCAACGAATAGTTTTGTCTTTTTGTCCAAAACGTTTTCAAAATTTAAACCATTTGAAGCTTATAGCGTTATATAAATATAAATAAAAAAAAATGATAAATACGTTAGCTAAAGACTTCCAAGTTTATATAAGAAAAAGTTAAAATATCAAGTTCAAAGATCAGTTTGCTATTATTTTGGAAAACCGGGAAAAATCCGGGAATTGGAAAATTGTTTTTGAATGGACACCCTGTTTTTAAGAATCTCTGTTTTAGACACTTTTGGAGAAAAGTGGAATTCCTGGTTAGGTGTGAATTTTGTATTGGTTCTAGAAAAAAAGGGATTTTTTGGAGGATTTCTAGCAGAGATCCTGAAGTCATTCTCATAAATTACTTAGAACAAACTTTTTGAATAATCGCAGGGTGTATTTCATCAAATATTTCTAGAGAAAAAAGATGTTCGAAGGCTTTATGGAGTCATTGAATCCCGACAAGTTATAAAGACAATTAACACCGTCTTCAGCCATAGGCTGCACAGACTGAACATAACTAACATTAGACAACGGACACATGGAACGACCAGTGGACCAGTGAAGAATTTTTCGTTTGACGAAAAGTTTTCTTCGACTGGGGTGGGAATCGAACCCACACTCCGTAGCACAATACGCCTAAACGACTGACGCCGCTAACCGCACGGCTACGGAGGCCAAGTTATTGAGGTAACAAAAACAATCTTGAAGAGATTCCTTAGAAAACATAATAACTCAATAGAAATCACCCATCCGATAACGTTCGAGAAGGAATGCATAAATAAGTTTTCTAAAAATATGATGAAGAATTCCCAGAGGTGAAATTTTCGACTAATAATTGGAGGAATCCCTACAACCCTTCCAATATGCTCTTTGCTTAAATTACTGAAACATTTCTTGATGCTATCCATTATATTAGAAAAACAAGTTTTATCAGGATGCCATAGTTCAATTCTTGGAAGTGCAAAACAACTGCTAGAGAAAGTTGAGAGGCGGTATAATATTTTGCGATATCGCTGAGGACTCGATGGAGCAATTCAAGTTACTCCCAATAACGATTTCTGGAAAAATATATTGTAATGGTAGTGAAGCAATCTGAACAATCTAAAGAAACATATAAAGTTCTAAATTAAAGGATCCCCAGAGAAAATTCGTGGCGAATATGTTCAAATGACGTTTGGTAAGATCTTCGGTAGAAGATTGATTTAAATCGAATTCCTAGAGTAATTCAAAAAGTTTATCATGACAAAATTTTACGTACACATGAATTCTGAAGACCTTCTCTTAAAAATTCGAAAAATATACCCAACTATGTAGCAAGCCAGTTGATTTTGATTCATTTTTCATTGGCCAGGGGGGAGCAACGGCCCTCCCCTGCTACCCTTTGGCTACGCCCATGGGCGTATAGGTCCATATAAAGCAAGATGTCTTGGTGGTTTCCCTGGTTTGGCGGCCACAACAACTTCTGTACATTACAGCTGTCCATCAGGAAAGCAGTCTTTGGCACTTCTGCAACGTTGTCCTGAATATATCTGGGAACGCCAAGACCGCTGTCCTTAGCTTTACATTGCTGGATCGGGCGCTGTATTCAGCTTCAATCCTTACGCAACTGCTATAAGCTCCTCGTTGGAAACTTGATTGTCGTCGGCATTTCTCCATTTTCGTCAACGGGCAGTCACGACACAACTTCTTGTAGCAATTCGATTTATACGTCGTTATCTCCCTTTTGAATGAATCGTAAGCTCACCTTACGCTCTTCCATGTTGACTTCCGATCTAGCTCTTTGAACGCGTCTTCTTAATGTTAAGCAGGCTGCACGAAGGATGCTGAGTCTGTCGTTCAATCAGAACGCCGGACGCTGCAGTTTTCTAGGCTTCAGCTTTTCAGTATAGTTGCGTCACACATTCTCGATAACTTTTTTGTTAACTCGCCAGCACTCATGTTTGGAGCGTTGCTTACTGCTCCGTGTGCATCAACGAAAAGGTTCTTGTCGAAGTCCTTCGTCTTCCACTTGCGTCACTTGCCATACTGTTCAGATTTCATTACCAATGCTGTAGTGCATCGCTTGATGGACGCTATGAGTGTATTCTCCGAAGACTCTCCAGTTTGTGTTGTTTATCCGCTGCGGTATGCAAAAACGAGGCCGCCTTTGTACAACTTTACGTCAAGCTCCACGGTCCATGCATAGAAGTTTCCTCCCATGATTACCGACGTTTGACCGATCAGCTTGTCGGTTAGCACATCCAGTATTTGGGAGAACCGTTCCACTGTCCACCTCGGGGGAGCGTAACAGCTACATACGAAGATTCCGTTCCCGATCCCGTTGATTTCGGCGATCGCAAAAGCTTCATTAGAGCATTCGATTATTTCTTCGGTGAGTATCGACCCTTGGCCCGTCATCGCTGCTCTGTCTGACACAAACATGCCATTATCGGAAGGAACTTTATACGGTTTTTCATACTTCGTTTCTCGTATTCGAACAACAAATGCTGTACGATTTCGCAATGATTGATGTTTATTTGCATTTCTTTCATCATTTTTGACCTGACTTCACCTTTTAGTATGTTTGTAATTTGACGTTACTAGTTCTCCGCTTTACATCCTCCTTTGTGACCTTCTTCGTCGGATTTTCTGCACAGTTCGTACCTGTTCGGAACTTTGCACTGCTGGTCTACGCATATTTGCTCCGCGGTTCACAAGGTTTACATAGAACATGGGACATGCAGGCGTAGAAGGGCAGGCTGCAGTCCTTTGCCTGTTGGCAGAAATCCATGCATTTGAAGCATCTCTTCAGCTGTTTTTCCAGCCGATGTACTAATATAAACCCCGGACAGTTTCATGCAATGATAGACACAGAAATCTGTTTAAGTGCCCATATAAACACTAAGTTGAAGTGGTGGGCCCTTTTACAGTGCTGTTCATAAAATTCATGAAATATATAATGTTATTATTTATCTCTAGCATATCCAATCAGTTGGCGTCGACCGTATAGTTTGCTCTAGAGACCAATATTTCACTTTTTATGTGATATGCTTTATCATTGAATCATGTCACACAAACGTCAAGATGATAATTTGGCCATCACTGATGCAGAAGTAACTCAGACGCGATTAGAATATTCCTCTTTATAACTCTTTTCCGACGATTTTATTATCATGCCTACTGTTCTTCAACCGTACGTATATTCCTCCCACAAAACACACATACTTTCGGTTTACAGCACGCAAAATTCAGCACCATGTTTGTCGTCGTCCTCATCCTCATATATGCATACGTGTCACCTTATCTTGTCCTGGGAGTATACTTCACCGTGAATATTCCATCCGGACTGGTCTGGCTTCCATCCACCATCCACATTTCGCTGAGTTGGAAAACCAGAGCTCTGTTCGACGATTTATCCAACACTTGACGTGCACGCTGTCTACTATTCTCGCGTGATAAAATATTCAAAATGATATTTTAACCCTCTTCTTAACCTGGATGGAACGTGATGTCATAGTCAGCAAAACACCTGAAAGGGCAGGTTTGGGTGGTTCAGGAGAATAAATTTTGTTTCACGTGCCCTGTGCAATCCTTTGTCAGATTTGGGATGTTCACAACATGAAAATTGTTGAAAGTAGATACGTTTTTGCTGCACCCTAATGCTTCAGGTTTGTGCTCAGGCGATGCTTTTGGTTTTCGCCTGCAATGTAGACAACCCACGATGCATTCGTTCAAACGTGAGCAATAAATAATTTCAAAGCCTTCTGCGAAAACTAAGTGTCAAGTTATGCGCTGGATAGTGGAGTGGTGGACTACACATGAGTTTTTTCTTAACCAACTCCTGGAATTCTAATGAAGAGGTACAAGGGGACATCATAAAATAGGTGTATAAATCAAGAAAAAATAACAAAAGGTCTAGATTCATGAATCGCGTTTTTATTTATAAACCTAAAGACATGGTTGGTCGTCTTATGGCCACCGCTTTTGCTTCATAAGCAGAAGGTCATAGGTTCTATCCCAGATCTCGTACTTTGTAGTTGTATCTGTATCTATCTTCTTCTCTCAATCTATCACAGTTGATCTATCACAAATAATAGCTTTTGCTAGAACCAGAGACGGCCAAAACAACCGTTTCCCTACGCTTCCATACTTTCATAATTATAGTACGCCTCTCCTTACGCCTGATACAAAGGCAGTCTGCTAACCAAATAGCAAGCCTCTCTGCCATAAAATTACCACCCCTACACCTTCCCGCATGAACTGGCGTAGATGCAGGGGTATATCCGTTCTACTGTGGGTCAGTTACAATCAATTACTCTCCCTTTTCTCTAATTGATCTGCATTCTGACGTGGCAGGCGGCATTGTTGCCCAAACACAGAAGATCACCAGCACCTATACGCTGAGGGTTTCGGCAATCCCAAGCAGTCATCTGGTTGGTTCCTTGTGTAAGTGCAGCAGATCTGGTGATACTGGAGTAGCAACCACGGGCGGCCAATCAAGCTCAAGCTCTCATTTATAGGCCTAAAAATAAACCTCAAATATACCCCGTATGGGAATCGAACCAAGATCCATTGATTTAGAGAAATTCACATTACCCTACCTTACAATGTTTGTAAAACAAACGTCCAAGCCGAATAAGTAGATCCAAGACAATGCAAGCAAGAAGGTTTGGACACGATCAAAACTTCAAAAGTACATTTGAACTTTCCATGCCGAGAAAACTTTCAGTATTTAGTATAAAAATCGGAATACAGCAAAATTAGCCAAATCTGAGACAATTCAACCCAACTTCCACCCGATGATCCACTTCGCTTACACCGAAAACTTCTTTATCAAAAATTAAACACCAAACTACCCCAACCAATTTCGTTCGTTCAGCCAACAGAAAGTTACTCTCTCAATTAGTTCGCCTAACTTGACGATCCGACTTCTCCGACTCGTTTCGACCTCGCAAATCGACTCCTGCTCTGGCGGAAAACTATGTACATGACCCAGTTCCTCCCAGTTGGCAGATGCAAGACACAGAGAGAGAGTTCCTAGCAGCTTTTCACCTTCAAACAAACCCCTTCGCTTCCTTCATCGCACTTCCCCTCCCCCTGCATCAATCATCGCGCCCACGCCCGCCGACAGACCAGATCGTAGCTTTTGACACGCCAAAGTGCATCGTGTGTTTTAATTTTCCATCATTTATTTATCTTGCTCAAAGTTTTTCACCCCTCTGCTTTAGGTTCGAGCGAGCTATGATGGGTGATGTGAATGGGGAAAAGTGGCCGCTGCCGGGGCTCGTGAATGACAGTAGAGAGCATGATGTCTTGCTTACGGCATGGCCTGTGACCTTCCTCTCACAGCTTCCACCGGTTGCACTATGCACACCTGTTCGGAAGAGGTACCTTTGACTCAACAAACGCTGCTGGAAATGTCGGGATAAAACGAAGCTTGCTGCAATTTTCAACTTCAGGGTGCAGCTCTGACTCTTCTTAAATACATAATCGGAGCACGTTCAGAAGTTCTTTCGAACGTTTTCAAGCAGGTTGAAAATAGGACTGTTTGAGTTGAATAATTTAATCAATGAAATGCGATAGACGTATTAGGGTTAAGACTTCTTTAAAAATGACTTCCATCAACTCGACCAAAAAAATCCTCCATAAAGACGCACCCTAAGCCTTGCCAAGTCGTTCGTAATTTCGCTTGTTTATTTATGCAAACAAAAAGCTAGTTGCTGCAGAAAATGGAGCATCCACACAAATGATAATGCATTTTTCACAGCGACATGCAGAAATCTCGGCTGCACGTGCACTCTCGGTATGCTGCTACCAAACGGTAGCAGAAGGTTCGTCGCTTTCAATTGTTCACGAACGAAGCCGCCCGCCGCGTCGTGCACTAAGGAGTATTTGGACAATCAAGCTGGCCAAAAGTATTTGGAGGCGTTTTTTATGTTTAGTTTAGTAGCGAAACACATTTTGAACGGTATTTTGATGTATCATGGTTGGTTTACATTCTTAAAACGAATTACAGGTACCGTAAACGGAATTTAAATCAAACGGGGATGATGGTGCAATGGCTACCCCTTCTGCTTCATAAGCAAAAGGTCATGGGTTCAATTCCAGGCCCGACCCTTTCTTCGTACTACGTAGTTGTTTCCTTTCTCTCTTAATCTATCGCACTCAAACTATTCGTTCATAGCAATCGCTAGAGCCAAAAGTAAACCTCTCTGTCATAAAATTACCTCACCTCTATACCTTCTCGCATGAACTGGCGTAGATCCAGGGGTATATCCGGTCTACTGTGGGTCAGTTTGAAATGCAACATAAATTCCTCCCCCTTCCTCTCATTGGTTTGCATGCTGACGTGACAGCACTTATCCACTGAGGGTGTCTGTTAGTCCTAAGCATCCATCTGGTTGATTCCTTGTGCAAGTCCAGCTCAAGCTCAAGCTTTGAACAGAGCGTTACGCGTATATAATTTGGACACATACACTCAGAGCGAATTTTAAGAATGACTTTTGGCCAGCTTGATTCTCCAAATACCACTTAGTGCGCCGTCATGCTGGAAGCATAGCTATCATCATCATCAGCATGGGCCATCGTAGATACTCCAAGTGACGACGAACGATGTGATGGCACGACAAACGCCAGCGGGGGTATGTCATTATCTTTGATTGAAACAGTCTGCCACCACCCACCAACCACCACCCATCGCCATTCAACTAGAGAGGAGATCCATGCTCCAGCTATGATTGGTATCTTTTTTCGCCATCCCCATCCGAGAATGGAGCACGAAATTCCAGGGAAAGTGCAACCTGTTTATGATGAGGCTGCTGCTCAAGTGCAAGTCAGGGCTGCGGAAAATAATGGCAGGACAAAAAAAAACATCGTCAGGCTCAGGCAAGCAAAAAAAAAACAAGAGGAAACGATCTAGCCGTCGTCGTGAGCTTTTTGCAATCCCTCCTCCAAATGGAGGTGCACTCGAATGGCAAAGGGACAATCTAACAGTGAATACTCACTCACAGAAACAACAGAAGCAAGTATATCTTTGACACTGCGCATAAACTATAAGGGCAATTAAAATCAAAAATGAATGCCCTGTTGCTCTTTACGGTCTTTGTTTGGGTTCTCGCCGTGCAAAGTCTGCAGATTTAAAGGATTTCAAAATAAATTGTGCAGGCCTGGGAACTGCAATTCTAGTTTTAAATACTATAGATCTGAAAATCCCACAGATTCGATATGTTGAGATTGGACTCGGAAAAAATGCGACACTTTGTTTTGGTTTGACTTTTTATGGGTAAAATAATGAAATTTTGGATAATACTAGTTTAGAGTGTTATGTTTATGTGTGCAAAATTTTATCGCGATCTGTCAAGTAGTTTTCAAGATGCATTCGAAACAAGAAGAGCAACGCTACGTCAGCAAATCTTGGGCGCGCGCGGTGATCGATAATCTTGGTCAGTCGCACAGATGGATCGGCGAAAGGCTTGGAATCCACCATTCTATCGTGTGCCGCGTTGTGAAGGTGTTCTAGGTCCCGAAGGAGGCAAACCCGCCAAATACACCAGAACTTCGCCCGATCGAAAACGTTTGGGCGATAATGAAGAAGAAGTTGAAGAAAAGCGGAAAAACATTCAAAACCGATGAACCTTTGAAGAAAAAATATTAGAAATTGTGTAATAAAGATGGGCAATGCCTCGCCCAAGATCTCATGAGCTGTGTTAAGAGAAATGTACGAACATTCAGCTCGGGGGAGGAAATTCAATAAATAAATTATACCAAAACATAGCTAATATAAAATTATTTAATACCAGAAAATTTGAAAAGTATTCGATTTATAATAAATTTTTGGTGATCATTTTTGTTTGTCTCATATTTTTCGAGTCCAATCTTTAGTCATAGGTCAATTAGTTTACTATCTCACTAACTCCATATTAAACAGGCTAGATGCTTGTAGGACATTTTCACAAAAACTTTGTGTTTTTTAAACCTTAGTGACTTTCATCTGGCCAATGACCTTGCACCACCTTCTTTCATTCTTCTGCTCTATATACTATCTTCATACGCACCAGCTAAGATCGTCACAAAGCATTCAAAATGTCTAGTGCTTGCTGGACTTTTTCGCACATTGTCTATTTATCGTGCTTGTGGAGGACTTAAGTCTTATCAGAGAAACTATGGTGTACCGTTCGCCTGGAATGGCCTTCCGACATGAATCGATGTAGACGAGACATCAATTTATCCGAGTCGATTTCAATAAGTTCAACCAAAATACCATCTCTTCTAACTCAAGCTCAATTGTTCTCAAGATGTTCGATTGCATTCTTAAAATCATTGGAATTGGAAATCGGCACACCACTTTCGCTCGCTAAACCGATGTAGCGAGGCCTCCTGCTATCTAGATGTTTTACCATCCACCTCCAATAACATTTAGATGTTCATTGTAATACTCCTTCCATCTTTTAATTACTAAACTATTATTCATTTATACATAGTTCTTCAGACATCAAATTCATTTCGAGACATTCCAGAATCGAACTAGGATTAGAAACCAACTTCCATTTTCCCTATATTTCTATTTTTAATAAATATATATTGCAATCTTGACTATATATCATTAAATTAATAACGTATTTGTTTTTCGCTTATTTCCAGGTATGTGAAATCAATTTTTGATGTTCGTAATAGTGTAAGTAAATTATGATAAGGTGCCCAATTCTTCCGACTTCCGACGGAATTCTGGTACAATATCGTCTGGGGTTCTAAGATTGTGGGATAACACAGCGGATCACTTTTTTGTCTTAAGCACCAAAACACCACTTTTTACTTACTTTAGGGTTTAGGTTGAAAATGCAGAATTTGACGAGTTCAGCCAACTTGCATGCAAGTTTGCCGGCTTGTATGGCAATTTATTTGCCTAATTTTCCACAGAATTCAAACTTCATTTGTTTAACGATACTTATCAACAAAGTTTGTAATGCTTTCGATGTCCGAACATTATTTCTTTATGATTTAGAAAATTATGATATTTTGCCATTTAAAAGAAACGAAGGTCTTCGTAAAGAAACCGCAAGCATGTTGAAAAAGGCGATTAAATCAAAAATTCAATCGCGCAATTTGAACCAAATCATATTTTGAATAAAAGTTGAAGTCCTATTTTGTATGCTTGGTGGATTAGATCATTAAAATGTTTGATAAATCATACTTTGAATTCAATGTAAACATCAATAAAAACAGTGTTTTACGTAACTTTGGCAACCTGTAGCACAAAATTCTGACGTGCTGGGGCATTTCTGAAAACGGCATCAGGGTTTATGAACAAAAGATCGAAAGACAAAAGTTCGAAAAACATTCACTTTCCATCTTTCTTCTTCTTCTTGGCATTAACGTATCCACTGGAACAGAGCCGGCTTTTCAGCTTAGTGTTCTTATGAGCACTTCCACAGTTATTAACTGAGAGCTTTCTTTGCCAAAGTTGCCATTTTCGCATTCTTATATCGTGTGGCAGGTACGATGATACTCTATGCCCAGGGAAGTCAAGGAAATTTCCATTACGAAAAGATCCTGGACTGACCGGGAATCGAACCCTGACACTTTCAGCATGGCTTTGCTTTGTAGCCGCGGACTCTAACCACTCGACTAAGGAAGGCTTCCCATCTTTGAAAAAAAGATTTTCGACCTCTTGTCCCTTCATTTTTGTTCTTCGACCTTTTGTCCTTTCGACCTTTTGTTTTTCGATTTTCTGCCTTTAAATCTTTCTGGGAGAATTCATCCCAGGGCTCTAGAGAATTGCGTATGGGATTATGGGAGAATCCTGTCTGGGATTCTAGAAGTATCCCATTTGAGTTTCTGGGAGAAATTCGTCTAGGATTCTGGGAGAGTTTCATCTAACATTCTGGGAGAATTTATAGGAAATCCGTGTGAGATTCTAAGAAAATCCCATCTGATCTAAGAAAATCCCGTCTAGGATTGCGGGAGAATCCTGTCCTGGACTTAGGTAGAATTCCGTCTTGGATGCTGGTAGAATTCAGTCTGTGATTTTAGGAGAATTCTCTTTGATATTCTAGAAGAATATCCTTTGATATTCTGGGAGAATCGTGTCTTCGATTCTGAGACAATCATGTCTGGGTTTGTATGCGAATAAGCTATGAAATTGTGGGAGTATATTGTATTCTAGGACAATCCGGTTTAGGTTTCTATGAGAACCTTGACTTGGATTCTGTGAAAATCGTCTCTGGGATTCTGGGAAAATTCTGAGTGGGATTCTGCGAAAATCCTGTTTGGGATTCTGAGAGAACTTCGTCTTGAATTTTGGAAGTATCTGGTCTAAGATTCTAAAGGAATTTGAGTGGAATTCTATGTGGATCTTCCAGAATCTTCCCGTCTTGGGTTCTGGGAGAATTACGTCCAGGATTGTAAGAAAGTTCCGTCCAGAATTCTTAGATAATCCCGTCTGGGAATTTGGGAGAATTCCATCTGGTGTTCTGGAAAAACCGCATTTTGGTTTCTTGGAGAACCCCATCGAAGGGATGGCCATGTAGATTTCTGGGAGAATCTTGTCTAGGTTGCGAATGTAGATTCTTGACAAATCCGTCTAGGGTTTTGTGGAACTATCCCGGCTTGTATTCTGAAAGAATCCTGCTTGTAATTTTGAAATAATCCTATCCTATTCTCAGGGATTTCTTAAAAAAATATTCCATAATATTTTCCAATGGTATGGCCAATACCAATTACCTTCATAGCCATCACTAAAAATGTATTCGAAGAATTCTCAAAAAAATCTCAAGTTATTCTTCATCAATTCCAATTAGATAGAATCTCTAGTTTCTAGAGATGGCTTATAGGAATCTGTAATGATTTTTTGGTAGTTTAATCCTGCAAAAAAAACATGAAAAAAAGATTGGTAAAATCATAGAATGTACTTATAAAAAAATTGGGGTGGGTAATGGCTATTACATTACCGCGGGGTTGACGTAGAACTACGATGATTAATAATTTGATTTGTCAAGTGTATGAATTTGTAAGTGTACTAGTTTTGTGTTGTTATTGATCGGATGAAGTTTTCAGAAGTTAACTCTTTTTGGACTTATTTTGGTAGTCCTGAAAAGAACCATTTGTCGTTCTGTGGTTCCGAGAACCAGTGTTTGGTGTTCCAGGAATAATGCCAGATGATTGAATTTGTTTGTTTGGTCGTTGCTTCCTTGTGTTGCTTGGTTGGGTGATCGGTTTCTGGCCGGTTTCGCCAAACTCCTCCAGTAGATTAGATGTTTGATAGCTCGGGTGCTTCGATCGTGAGAATCGATAGAATCGGTCCAGTGCTTTGGTCTGTAGCAATATCCATTGCATAAGCTATAGGCTCTGTACTTTGATACTCATCAATATGCAGGCTTGGCCGCTATGATCCAGTATTTCACGCAGTTCGTCTCAAAGCGTCACTAATCGATGATTGCCTAAGCGCTGCAGCTCATTCCTCAAGTCAACCCTCTTGGTAGAATTGCTGCCTTTGGCGTGATTGAACTTAAAAAGTAAGAGGTTGTTTCCGAGATACGACCGCCAAATCGACGTTGGATAACATTAGCATCTTCTATTTCCTGGCTTGAGACCGTCACGAACTTATGAAAGATTTCTGAGAGAACAGCACCAATTTTCGACCCAACACTAACTTTCGACCGATTTTCGATACGGTTTTGGCCTACTTTGTATGAAAATCCGAAAATTGGCACAGAATTCTTGTAGGTCGAAAATAAGTGCTCTTCTAATCAATTTTCACACTATTTGTTGCATGCCATTGTTGACCTATTATGAACATTTTGTGTTATTATTTGGTTGGTTCGATTAACTCTTCAACCGGTCGATGGAAGAAGAAGCATGAGCGATAACTTTTGCTCAACAAACAAATATTCCGCTTGAGGGTCCACGCATGATCCACTAAGATTGATTGCTTAAGTGGGTTCCGAAGCCTTTCGATACTCGTCGTATCCGTGGCGAACGTGCTGAAATTGCATTGAAGCACAATTTCAAACAACTGCCCTTTTCAGGGCCACAATTGATTCAATAATTTATTTAGTTATCAATTATAGCTTCGGATGATTAGTTTTCAACGGAGATAAATGGCAAACAATGTTTAACATAGGTTCCCGTCGTTCGGGTCGGGCGGCGGTAGCAGTCTTTTCTGTGTGCGTATTTCCATTCGTTCGACAATGTCTTACCAAATCGAAACGTCAACAAAGCTGTTGCTTATTAGTTTTAGCTCTGTGTTCGACGAGTTGATACTGATCGCTCTAGTATCATTTAGGTAGCGACGGCGACAACGGCATTATGCGATCATCTCTAAATGCGAAACAAACCGGGAGGAATTCTTCATTCAAGTGCCGTTCGCAATTTATCCGACTCATGCACACACTGTCGAGGATCGCCCCGCGCGCGCACAATGGGAAATTTATTTCCCATTTATGGTTGCGTGCAAATGGCTGACCAAAATCTGAATCAATCACATTCAATCATCAGTAATGTCGCTCTTCACGGTGGAAAATTCTCACAACTCTTTTAAAATGAAATTGTCGTCCTGAAAAGGACGGTTGGTGGTAGTCACCGTCGATCAAACTGGGTTTTCATTCCATTGTTAGACAGAAACACACCAAAAGATCACCGAAAACGATTAAATTAAAATGCGGTCGGTAATTTTGTGCTCTCTTGTCCATCCTTGTATTCGATGGTTTGCTCACTCCTCCGACGGTTATTATCAAGGTTTCTGGACGCATTCTCCACGAATTCGATGGGCTAGCTGGATGCCAAGGGCCATGATGAGCGATTACACGGAACCCGCAGCTTTTAGCTTGGGAATAAACAGCAGCAGCAGCGACGAACGTGTAAATTTTATTCCGATATGAGTCCTTCTTCGGTTGCTGGTCAACGATTGACTGATGCGCGCGTGAAGTCGAGTTTGGTTGGCTTCGACTGAACACGAGATAATAAAGAGAAGTAAGAAGAAGACCGAAAGGGGCGTTTCCCTTTGAATGACGAAAGTGGCTAAGATATCGCGCAATGATGTCTGTGTCAGGAATACACAAGAAAAATGTGCTTTTCTATAAAAAATAAGACATGCTTCGATATTTCCCAATTTTTCAATAGTTTAGTCATGATAATCAATAGTTTTCATTGTTGGAGTAGATTAGAAAGATTTCCAATCGATTGGTGCAAGAATCTTGAAAATCTATCCGGGCGTTAGTAAGTTATTAACAGTCAAAATCTAACAACTTTTCGTGACGCGAGCGATTTTTCGTTTTTCGAAATTGTACCCCAGTATGTTGCCGTAAGACGTTATCCAACGTCAAAAAATTGGAAGAGTTTGTCAAAAATAGCCCTTGCAGTGAAGTAACCCGCGACAAACCAACATATACCAATTGCTGATCCTGGCTTTTGTCATAGTCGTACACGACCTCGGGGAAAGTTCCACCTTGCGACTTTTGAACAGTAAAAGCACAGGCGCTAACCATCGGGAACTGAATGCGTTTGCATTTGATTATGCCGCACAGCTTGAAAGTAAAATAAAAATTCTCTATACAGGAGTGAAATTGGAGTTTCAAAACCAAGAGCCTTACGTTGGCATGAAATATTTTGAACTCTTATAACTGTTTTCTGAGAGTTTTTAGACTGTTTTAGAAGAGAACGTTGATTTCAAGCAAATCTATAAATAGGGGTGGCTAGAGAAAATTTGACGTCATTTGCTTTCCATTCTCCGCTTGGATCGCATCTCAGCAGGCAACAGATCGTCTTGCTCTGACCGGGCTTGCTTCTCAGGCACAGACTTCGATAGCGAAGGACTTCCCCGTTTGTCTTGCTTCGCTCAAATTAAACTGTCGAGCGAACGAGAGAAAATGCCGTCCGAAGCCAAAGTCATCACCGCTGCCGCCGCCAAGAAGAAGAAGAAGAAAAGGAAGCAGTCCACAGGAAAATTTGCGGTCGAACTGTGAACACGGTCGGGCAAGTCATTCTGGCTTTGTGCTTCACCGCTTGTTTGCGTTCACCCAGCCATCGTCATCGCCGCCATCATCAGATTTCAACTTAAGCTCGGTGATCCACTACCTGTTACTGTTGTGCGTCATCCACGCCACGAATCTTTCGGTTCGTCGTATAAGCAAATAACTTGCTCAAATTTATACATTTGAGTTGAGGATTCCCCGTTTGACCATGGCAATCAACTGATAACATCCCGCAGTGTTATTTATCTGTAAGAGCATCAAAGCTAACAAAGCCATCGGCCCTTTTCAGGGCCATCAAATTGGTGGAAAAGAGTCAAAAGAGAAATATTTCCGACTTTATATATGACTTCTTATATTCCTAAATCAATTTCACAGCTTCATACAAAATTTCATTTGTCATGAATAATTTATGACTAAACATTTTGAGACTGTAATCGCGGACGCTGCTGCAGTGCCGTCGGGGTGAGTGCTCAACATTCCACAACAATTGTAAAATAGAGTGGCATTTCCAACAGCGTCTTTGATGTTCCATATTTTGTGGGAACACTTTGATTAGCAAAATTATCACATGTAACAAAATTGCGACATTTTAAGAATGCATTCGAATAGACATTCTCATTGAACAATTGTAATAATTTTGGCACCCATGGATCAGAAATTTACCGTCATAATAAAGAAAACTATTGAATATCATGCGTGATTTTAATTTATTGTAAGCTATTAAAATAATGTTGATATTTTTACTGTCCATACGAACGCGCATGTGAATTTTCCAAGATATGTAAATCCCTAACCAAGACATCAACTTCATGTACCTTATCCTAGATTGGTCAATCAGAAGAAGGCGAAGAATACGAAAGGGAGTAGCAACGTCTGCAATTCAAATTATGTAAAACATACTATCTTTGACAGATTCGGTTCATTTAAGGAACGAATGACCTTCGGATTAAAATCCCTCTGTAACAACAACAGGATTCGGTTCATTTCATTTACACTTTCGAGCTAGTAAGAACTTCTCGTGATAATATAGCTAGTAATATTTCTTAATGTGCTTACCAAAAACTTGCTATAATCTCTTAATTCATCTCGTTGCATCATACAATATCTGATTTATCACGAATAATCGACAATACGACAATTTGAGGATGTTCCAAGAACGCTGCTGCAGTGCCGTCGGGATGCAATAACAGCATAATGCTCATCTTGTACATCCCTTGCCAAGAAATCAATTTCATATAGCCTATTTCTCAGATTAACGCAATAGACAACATGTAGAAAAATCAATTCAGATCAAAAGTTGCTCATTACAATTGGTCAAGAAACAATTTATTGATTTTAATGTCGCAATTTTAATACATTTTCCAATTTCCGTACTCGAGAATTTTGGAAGCGGGGGCCGTGATGCTCGGGATGGATTGTCCTCCATGACTGGTCCTGGCTGGAAATATTCGTGGGGAGAAACTCGACCCTTTGCTGCAGGAATTTCATTAACAACTCTTTGGTAAAGCAGAAATTTTCCGAGGAAAATTCTGATAAAAGTGAACTTTTTCAAAACAACTCTTATTGATTGGAATATTTATCAACAACTCTTTGTTAAGTAAAATCATCCTTAATAACTCTTTGCTTCATCGCCAAACCAAACCATTTCATTGAATTCATCATGTACAAGAATATGAATGGTAAGGAGAGGCAGATGGTGTATATTTCGCTGGCGTTACTTTCCAACAGGTCGCCGGTTCGCGCTGACTACTAATCCGTCCACTGAATGATTTTCAGTTGTTGCTTTCGCTTCGTTGATCTCAGGTTCCGTTCGCTACTCGCACACTGCTGTGGCTTTCACGCGCTCTTCTTTGCTGCTCCGCTGCTTGATCCGTTCGTTATGCCGTTCGATTTGTGAATGAGCTGGGAGCAGAACAACCAGTGGTTTTATTTGCTCGAGCTCCGTTCACCGATGGCGAGTGGTGGGGTTCTCGCTTGGTTGTTTCGTCACTCCGTTCGCTACTCGCACGCGATTGGTTATTGCTTTCGCGCTATTTTCGTTGATGGTGTAATTCTTCGCTGAGAAAAAAAAGGCAACTCTATTGATTTTTCATGCAAAATGACCGACTTTGATAAACTATATCTCAGTTATTTATGGACCGATTTGAATGAAATTTTCACAGAATATCAGACATAACTTAAATTTTAACATATGTTTTTGAGTGATTTTTCCAATCACACGTTGAAAAGCAGTTACGGTTTGACTAAAGTGAATATTTTGACGATTTTTTATGATTGACATAATTAAACATATTGAAGGAATAGCTTCATGGTATCTTCAACAAAGTTGTAGACTTTGACGAGATGAATAAGTTTGCTGAAGACAGTTTTTGTGTAAGGCTTTGAAATTTTAAGATAAAAAGTTTTGAATTTTTCGTCGAAAATTACAGTTTAGTCAAACCGTTATTACTTATAAACTTGTGATTGGAAAAATTATTCAAAAATATTTGTTAAAATTCAAGTTACATCTGATGTTCTGTGAAAGTTTCATTCGAAAATATTTCCATAATAACTGAGATCTAACTTACCAAAGTTGGTCATTTTGTATGGAAAATCGAAAAAGTTGCAAATGCATGCGAATAAGTTGGGGCCTTCCTTAGCCGAGTGGTTAGTGTCCGCGGCTACAAAGCAAAGCCATGCTGAAGGTGTCTTGGTTCGATTCCCGGTCGGTCCAGGATCTTTTCGGAATGGAAATTTTCTTGACTTCCCTTGGCATAGAGTATAATCGTACCTGTCACACGATATACGAATGCAAAAATGGAAACTTTGGCAAAGAAAGCTCTCAGTTAATAACTGTGGAAGTGTCATAAGAACACTAAGCTGAGAAGCAGGCTCTGTTCCAGTGGTGACGTTATGCCAAGAAGAAAAAGATGTGAATAAGTTCTCTGTTTATTCAACAAACCAGCTGAATAATTCATGGGTGCACAACAGAAACAGGGTAGCGGATCACAGGGATTTAGTTGAAATCTGGAAACGTAGCTCAATCTTGAAATCTTGAGCGATTTCACAAATCAGATTCTGGATTAACAGCTCAGCAAGCTTCTAGCAGCGAGGTACTTCTCGCTAAGCAAGTTCGGAGGAGCTCTTACCAGCTCGAAAGCGGAAATGGAATGAAACTGAATCCAACGAAGGCAGCATGTTTTATAACCTTGGAATAGCAGATGATGCTCCTCCCTTTTGTGCTCTTCGCTTTCTGAACGACCAATCTGGGAAATGGGTATGTGCCAATAATGTGTTGGGCTTGGAATTACTTGAAAATTGCGGAGAATACTATTACGTGAGAAATTGGTCGAACATGAATTGTTGGAATGATTGGCATTCCCTAAATATTCAATACGAGCTGTTGATAATTAATAGTTTTCTTTATTATGACGGTAAATTTCTGATCCATGGGTGCCAAAATTATTACAATTGTTCAATGAGAATGTCTTTTCAAAAGCATTCTAAATATGTCGCAATTTTGTCACATGGGATAATTTTCCTAATCAAAGTGTTCCCATAAAATATGGAACATAAAAGGCGCTGTTGGAAAAGCCACTCTATTTTGCAATCGTTGTGAAATGTTGAGCACTCACCCCGACAGCACTGCAGCAGCATCCGCGAGTACAATCTCAAATGGTTGAGTCATAAATTATTCATGACAAATGAAATTTTGTATGAAGCTGTGAAATTGATTTAGGAATATTAGAAGTTATAAATAAAATCGGAAATATTTCTCTTTTAACTCTTTTCCACAAATTTGATGGCTCTGAAAAGAACCGATGGCTTTGTAAGCTTCGATGTTGTTACGGATAACTAACACTGCTCGGACCAGCAAAACTCAGGGGGCTTCTGGTATTTGCTCCTAACGGGATTGCTTCTTGAGCACCAATGATGATTTCATCACGAGTCGAAATTTTGAAGCGCGGGTCAACAGCTCCTCGGCCGATGAAATTTGCGGCGGCGATGACGATGGCTGGGTGAACGCAAACAAGCGGTGAACCACAAAGCGAGAATGACTCGCCCGACCGTGTTCACAGTTCGACCGCAAATTCACCTGTGGACTGCTTCCTCTTCTTCTTCTAGGCGACGGCAGCGGTGGTGGCTTAGCTTCGGACGGCATCTTCCTCGCTCGCTCAACAGTTTGATTTGAGCGAAGCAAGACAAACGGGGGCGTCCTTCGCTATCGATGTTTGTGCCTGAGAAGCACGCCCGGTCAGAGCAAGCCGATCTGTCGCCTGCTGAGATGCGAGCCAATCGGAGAGTGAAACGCAAATGACGTCAAATTTTCTCTAGCCACCCCTATTTATAGATTTGCTTGAAATCAACGTTCTATTTTAAAACAGTTATTAAACTATTTGGACAGGTATGTGGGATTCAGTAAGTAAACGAAATGAAGCTTTGATGTCTTATCTTTCGATTGAGGTGCTAATCAAGCAATTTCGTTAAGCCAGCGAAAAGTTATAAACGTTTAAAATATTTCATGCCAGCGTAACGCTCTCGGTTTTGAAATTCCAATTTCACTCCTGTATAGAGAAGAAAGACGTACTTCTACGTCAAAATCTTCGATATGAATGGTGAAGATACAATGGGTAAATTGGAAATGGAAATCATGGAGGAATTTCACAAGCAGTCTGTGTTATATTCAAGGAAGAGAAACGGATTTTTTTAGAAAAAAATCAAATAGTTCATACAAGCACAGTTCTGATGAAGTTCCGAATAAACTCGTAAGATATTTTGGAGCAATTCTTTAAGAAATTCCTAGGGTAATACTGAAATCTTAGAAGAACCCCTGCATAAATATTTGTAAGAAATACCGAGTAATTTGTTTGAAAAATTCCTGGAAATATCTAGATGAATTCTTAAAATGATTCCTACACACTTAAAAAAATACGGAAGAGGGGAGAAGGACTAATTTTCGACCTACAAGAATTCTGTGCCAATTTTCGGATTTCCATACAAAGCAGCCAAAATCGTATGAATGGGTCGAAAATTAGTGCTGGGTCGAAAATTGGTGCTTTTCCCCTATGGTGAAATTCTTTGAAAAAAAACCATAAACAAAAACAAGAAAATGGCAAGACCGGGAACCGAACTCCCGACTTCCGATCAGGAAGCAGGCTTGCTACCACTAAGCCAGCTTTCACTGCTTGTTAGTGGCGTGCAAAAACTAAAACTCTCTTACCTGCCAGAGCGGCTTTCACACGATTTCACCGAAGTTCGGTGCTTGTCGGTAAAATAGTAGATTTTACAGGAAAATCTGTATTTTTGTTGTTTACAGTTCAAATTCGATGATTTGTTTTACAGGATGCTGTGATTTATTTTAATTGTGTAAGGATTCTTTTGAGTAATTCTTGGAAAATATTTGGTTAAATATGAGGTGATTTCAATGAAACGTCGTTGAAGAATGCTTATTGAAATCTTGTAAGGAATGCGTGAGCATTCTCACAAAAAAATAAATTTGGCTTTGGGCAATCTCACAAAGTAAGACATTCCTATGAAATTTTGAAAAAAAAAACAAATTCCTAAATACAACCGGCTCTCCACAACGCGATATTCTATAACCTGATGGATTTTTCGGTTTTTTCGAATTTCCTTACATCGTGCTCAACATAAGTCGATATTTCAATTTCTCAATCTCCGCTAGTCGATGTCACGCGAGAGGTAAATTTCTCTCCATAACTCGATATTTATTTGAAATTCCTTATTATTCGACTTATCAAAGGCCGTTTCTTCAATATCAGCATAATCAACGTGCACAACCCCCACCTAGACAGTGACGATGACGATAAGGACACTTTATACGCGCAGCTGGAACGTAAATACGACAGCTGCCCAAGTCATGATGTCAAAATCGTTATCGGAGATCTCTACGCTCAGGTTGGCCAGGACGAGGAATTCAGACCGATTATAGGAAAGTTCAGCGCTCACCAGATTTCGAACGAAAACGGCCTTAGACTGATTGATTTCGCCGCCATACGTAGCACCTACTTACAGGAATGTCCCCGTATTGGTACACCCTGAGATCACCCCAATATATTGAATCGCAAATCAACTACGTTTTCATTGATAGAAGATACTACCTTGCGATGGTTGAAGTACGCCAAAGACTTTCCGTTGTGAACAACATTCGGTACCGATGCCCGCCAAGGTACACTCAGGGATGACTTAAGCTACCCGAAGTCGCAACTGATTACGCGCAAAGTCTGAAGTAGCGAGGGAGAGCTCACCGAAGCCCCTCTTGAGGGCAGCTACAGAAGCCATTAACAACGTAGCGGAAGGTGCCATTGGGTTCATGGAAGGGAATCGACGGAACGGTTGGTTCGACGAGAAGTGTCAGACGGTGTTGGACGAGTAGAATGCATCGCGGGCGATTTTGATGCAGCAAGGCATCCGTCAAAACGTGGAACGATACAAACAGAAGCAAAGACAGCAAACCCATCTATTCCGAGATAAAAAGCGCCGCTCGGAAAAGTTGGAGCTGCTGCATCGTTCTCAAAAAACGCGTAAGTTCTATAAGAAACTTAATACATCCCGCAAAGGCTTTGTGCTGCGAGCCGAAATGTGCCGGGATAAGGATGGAGGTATCCTGACGGACGAACATGAGGTGATTAAAAGGTGGAAGCAGTACTTCGATGAACACCTGAATGGTAGAGCGGGAACATCAAGGCTGCAAGAGAAATTGCTTTATCAGTACGGTGGATAAGGGAGACCTGCCAACTCCCACAATATGTGAAGTTAGGGTTGCTATCCAACAGCTCAAGAACATCAAAGGAGCTGGGAATGGAGGTATTGTAGCGGAACTTATTGAAATGGGCCCGGTCAGGTTGGCTACCTGTCTGCATCGATTGATAGTCAGGATCTGGGATACAGAACAGCTACCGGAGGAGTGGAAGGAGGGAGTAATATACCCAATATAAAAAAGGTGACAAGTTAGAATGTGGGAACTATCGAGCGATCACCATTCTTAACGCAGCCTATCGCTGCTAGCAAGCAGATTTATGGGAAGTTATCAAGCCAGTCTCGTGGACGGGCGATCTACAACAGACCGAATCTTTATGTCGCGGCGATGTCTTTTTTACCTCCTGTTCAATATTGCACTAGAAGGTGTTATGGAATGGGCGGGCTTCAACATGCGGGCACGATTTTCAATAAATCCAGCCAGTTCATCTGCTTCGCTGACGACGTGGACATTGTCGGAAGAATGTTCCAGGTGGTTTCTGAACAGTATACCAGGATGAAACGTGAAGCAGACCGGGTTGGATTTAAGGAAAATACGTCGAAAATGAAATATCTGCTGGCTCGAGGAACCGAGCGCGATAGAGTTCGCATTGGCAGACGCGTGATGATCTTCGGAGATGAGTTCAAGGTGGTAAACGAATTTGTCTGTCTCGGATCATTGGTAGCGTCAGATAGCAACTGCAGCAGAGAAATTCGAATACGTCTTGTTATGAGCACTTTCACAGTGTTCTTATGAGCACTTTCACAGTTGTTAACTGAGAGCTTTCTTTGCCAAAGTTGCCATTTTTGCATTCGTATCTCGTGTGGCAGGTACGATGATACTCTATGCCCAGGGAAGTCAAAGAAATTTCCATTACGAAAAGATCCTGGACCAACCGGGAATCGAACCCGGACACCTTCAGCATGGCTTTGCCTTGTAGCCGCGGACTCTAACCACTCGGCTAAGGAAGGCCCCTATACGAATACGTATCATTGCTGGAAGTCGTACTTACTACGGACTCCACAAGACCTTGCGGTCTGGTAAACTTCACTTCCGTACTAAGTGTACCATGTACAAGACGCTGATAGGACCGGTAGTCCTCTACGGGTATGAGACGTGAACAATGCTCGAAGAAGACCTGCAATCGCTAGGGTATTTGAACGACGTTTACTAAGAACGATCTTCGACGGAGTATGTGAGAATGGCGTATGGAGGAGAAGAATGAACCACGAGCTTGCGCAACTCTACGGTGAACCCAGTATTCAGAAAGTCGCCAAAGCTGGAAGGGTACGACGGGCGGGGCACGGTGTGAGAATGCCGGACAACAATCTCGCAAAAATGGTGCTCACCTCAAATCCGGCTAGGTGGTTTGATCAAGTGGAGCAGGATCTTGAAAGTGTTGGCGATCGAGAAGCTTGAGGCTAGCAGCCGTAGACCGAGTATGTTGGCGTAACATTGTGGCGCAGGTCATGGTCCTGAAAGACGTAGCGCCATCAAAAGATAAAAAAGTAAATTATCGCCAAGGATATAACATACCAAATACCTATTTTTACCACAAAGGTTCTTATTCAATGTTGCAACTGCCTAACGAGCGTAGCGCAATCAAAATGTATTTGCCCAGAAAAGACGCCCTTTCCGTCATCAATTATTCAATTTCGCGCACTTATCCGCAAATTATCCACTTACTTGGATGCAGGCAGTCAGTCAGTCTCTGACAGAGCTCGCGAGTTCCTGCCTAGACCTGCCGGAGTGGCCGCGAGCTATTCCAGGTCCAGCAGGCGATCACACAATACCGAAACAAGAGCCGGGGAGAGCAACTTACACGAAATGTAGCTACGCTGAATGGAACCATTAGCAACACAAAACCGACGACACACACTGATAGGGGGCGTCGAATGGGTGGGAGAGGATGATGGGGGAGGGACCGGGTGAGGAGCGGCGGATTCATTGTGATTCAATTTTATGCAACGAGAGCGTGTGCACTTTTCCCTTTTTTCGTTCCACCACCCCATTCCTCGGCCCAACGGCAGCACAGTGGGAAAATATAGGATCCAAAATGGCACCCGTTCCTGAGCCTTTCGTGACATACAAACACCATTCCATTTTCATCTATATAACTAGATTTAGAACAGATTTTGGCGTTTAAAAAATCTTTTCTAACATAGACCTAGAGTATGCAATAGATCATATTTCTATCAGCCGAGTTTAAAAGAGCCGATTTGACTTTTTTTAGCTCCTAAATTAACCGATTTAAATCTTTCGTCCTATGATACCAAAGGGTGGTCCTTAGAAAAATGATTTTCTGGCTCCAGCGTTTTTAATTCTAATGTCTCGTTATCATTATTAAGCAAAAAGCACACATGAAGTTTAACGACCACTTTCACATGATGCCGGTGATGGAATATAGAGGTTTTCGAAAATCCGCAATAAGTCGTATACATCAGGTGCCATTTTGGATCCATATTTTCCCACTGTGAATCGGTGGCAGATGTGCAATGTATGACGAACGAGCCGCGGAGAAATGAATCAGAATAACGACGCGATCCAGAAGAGCACAGACGAGTAGCGCTAAAGGTGGGTTACTGCAGAAGCGCATTGCCCGACGACAACTGCGCTGAACGATTGTGATAGATTGTTGAGTAGTGGGTGCCCCGGTATGGGTGGTAGGCTTCGAAAGAGAAAAGATTTTCCTCTTTGTGTGCGATATAAATTAAGTCAATTACATACCGGTCGGTGTGCGACTGGCTGCGCGCGAGTGCATCGTTTCTGCTCTCATCAGTATTCATTAAATTCTCTTCATCCGCGCCCAGCCCAACCGTTCAAGTCCCTATCCCCAGTATTGCACGTACACCTGGATGGGATGCGGCTTAATGGAGGATGCTCTGCAGTAAACGAGATAAAGAGTTTCTGGTTAGCTACCGACTAACACAAATTCTGTTGAAATAATGGCTTTATTGAATATTTCTGAATTATTTATCGATTAGCCAAACCCGTTGAAAGATGAGCTTTTTTCTTTATGTGAACGGAGAAGGCGGGTAGCTTACGGAGTTCATTGATTGTGTCTGATATTATAATGAAGAACTTCAATCCCAGACAGAACGATCACAACAAACCGTGTGACTTTGCGCAAATCCAAGGACAATTTCGGCTTATATCATGGGCGTAGTCAGGAATTGCATCCAAATATTTTGGTTTATGATTTGGATATAATTTTTAATAAAAATACAGTAATGTCGCGATTTGGTGCAGAGCTACTTGGGCACTTCCATGATTCACTTTGGCATGGGGGGTTTTCTCGGCCGAATTGTATGAAACTTTGCAAGAAGAAGCACTTCAATAGGACGCATATTGTGGCCAAATATGAGTATAGTATAGCCAAATCAGTAGCTTTCAAAAAACCCCACTGCCGAAGTGAATCAAAAGTGCCAAGAATAGGATCCGGCTCCCTATTAAGAATTTAAAATTTCAAAATGTCGGTCTTTAGATGATTGTATAGACGTGACCAAGGTCATAATTGACTTCACGCACTCAATATAGCCAGTATAGACGTGTTTAGTCTAATTAAAATAAATATAAATTTTAGGCTGACAAAATCGGGTAAAAAAGGATGCTAAAATCGGGGGTAGACAAAATCGGGGGCTGACAAAATCGGGTCATTACTGTAGTGTAAAATTACCTTCAATTGGTCAAAATCTTACAAAAAAAAATATTTGCCGTGAACGTGCATCTCACTATCGTTTTGCCTATGGAAAAATTATTCTTTTGCGGTAAAAAGATCAATTCTTTCTTAGCGGCATCCAAAGATTTCAATTTCAAGATTTTTTTAACACATTTTTTTACCAAAAAGTCCACTCTGCACTGGTCGAGTAACTCTAGTTTATCACAGTGAGCAAAGTGATTTCCTAACGCGTCTTGGTTCAATGTATAGGTACTTCCCATATAGCCCTCGGCACACGCCTCGACCGTTGATTTATGTAAGGTTTTCCTACAGTTTATCCAAAAAAATAGAATAACACATCCTTTCGTCCAGGTACCACTCAAAAAGTTATTCGAAGTATTATCTCGAAGAATCCGACAGAATTTTCTTCAGATGTTTTTGCGGGTTTACTATGAGGATTCCTCCAGCATTGTTTTCAATTATACCTCCGGTACCTTGCACTTTTCATTTTTTTCCTAGAAATTCCTCAATGTATCAAATTTATAGGTTCTAAAAATAAGGCATAATGAGCTTACTAGGTAGTTTTTTTAAGATTCACTAATTGCACATCTTGCAGTTTCTCAACATATTCCTTCAAATATTTTCTCTTGAATTTCTCCAGGAAGAACATTCGAAATTCCTTTAGGGATTGTTTCAGAAATACTTCCAAAGTTTTCTCAGTAATCGATTCTAGTTTTTTCTCAAGAATTTTCTACTAAATTGCATCTACTCTTTTTCTCTTAAAGTTCGTATAGACATCTCTGAGAGAACATCTAGACATTTCTTATGATTTTTATTTCCGCCTCTTTGGGGCATACTTTCTGATATTTTTATAAAATTGACATAGAAATCTCAAGAAATCTAAGATTTTATATCAAAATTTCTTTAAGGAACTCTTTGGACATTTCTCCAAAATGACAAAAATAATTTCTCGAAAAGCTCTTCTTAGAATTCCTTTAAGCACAATTCAAAGAATTCCCCAAAAAACTCATCCAGAGATTTAAGCATACATTTTCTAAGATCATTTGCTGCAGTAAGTTGTAGAATCTGCAAAGTAATATTTTTAGAAATTCCCTTTAAATTCCGTAGATTGTTTTGTGGGATTTTCTTGGGAGTATTCATGGATAAACGACATTAAAGCCTGAGGGAAGCTTTAGTCCTACTGAAGTCAAACAAAAATCTTGAAGGCAAACCTAAGGTATTCTTGGACTTGTTTTAATATTCAGAGATAGCGCATGATTGATTTCATGACAAATCCATGCGACATTGAAATCGAAGTATTAACCCTCTAATACCCAACCCGCCTTTTTTTTGTTGGGAAGGTTAAGCCACTGCGTCCATTGGATTGAACTTTTGTGGCAACCCGCCTTTAGACATTCCTTTTGGAATTTTGTGTATTTTTCTTAGCTAGGAAATCAAAATGATTTTATTTCTGGCTTAAATCTTGGGCCATAACACGCATAACAAGGAAGTTTTATACGACTTTTGAAACATTTTTGTATTTTTGAAAAATATTTGACAAATTGCATTATTTTATAACCTACAAATGTCTGGATATAATTTAACGTGTAATACAATTTTTCTACATTTTATATTTTTCTACAATCAAACTATCACAAACGAAGAGCATGGTGGAATTGAAATAATTTCAAATCGACTTTTCAATTAGTTACACGGAAAATAAAATATGTTCCAGTAAAAATAAGGAATTTTGTGTTTTCAATAGTAATGCAAAAACTCAATGTTTATTGTCAAAAATCCGTGCTCTGAAGAGGCTTCAAGAAACAATAATAATGGATATGGAATAAAATTATAAACGTCAGAAACCAAAATTCATAAATTTGCGAATAAACATAAATCGTTGTCCAAAACGTTTTAGATTGATTTTAGATAGCGAAAAATGATATTTAGATCGAAAATAAAATTTGGTTGTCAAGAGTTAACAATATTCAGGAATACCTAAAGTAGTACTTCTGGTAGAATTTCCGGGTTGTTTACTGAAGGAATCCTTGAAAATTGCCCAAATATCTATAATATCATAGTTTTTGAGAATTTTTAAAAGAAGTCTAAAAAAGGGAGGGAGAGTTCTCAAATTAAATTCCTAGAAAATTGTATGCAGAATTCGTTGAAGTAGCAATCAAAGGACTTCTTCAAAATGACAAAAACAAATTCTAAAGGAGCTCTTCCTAGAATTTAAGCATAATTCAAAGAATTCCTCCGAAACTAAGCGATTTACCATACATTTTCTTCAAATATTTATCGCAGTAGTTTGTAGAATCCTAAAGGTAATATTCTTTGAAATTCTCTTTAAATTTCGTAGATTATTCTTGGAGTGTTCTCGGAGATAAATGACAGGTATTCATGGAAAAAATGACAATATACCTGGAGGAAGCTTTAATAGATGATGAAGTCTTACATAAATCCTGAAAGCAATCCTAAAGTATTCTTGAACTTATTCCTGTTTCAATAATTTAGTGGAAGCATGGGTTTGATTCCGAGAGAAATCTATGCGACATAGAAATCAAAATATTACACTATTTCAGGAATACGTAAAGTGGTACTTCCGAAGGAACCCTTGAAAATTGCCAAAATCTCTGTAATATCATAATTTTTGAGGATTTTTCGAAGAAGTCTTCAAGAGTACTCTAGAGAGAATTCTATAATTCATTCCCTTTATACATCTCCAGTGAATATCTAGAAAAATGGATTTGTAAAATATATGCAAGAATTTTTTTTTCTTAATGCTTGGAGTAATTCTTAGTGTAATCCCCAGAAGTTATGCTTGGGAAAATATTCAGCGACTACTCTTAAAAATGTCAACTATCTGAAGTATTTGGCAAACATACTGAAAGAAACTTTCCGGGAGAAATTTTGAGTTGAAAAAAGACAATCTACACCGCCTTTAGCACATAAACATAAACTGGACTGACTGAACGATAACTACCATTAGGCAACGGATAACACGAAACACCCAGTGTTATCCAGCGATGAATTTTTCGTTTTTCGAAAAGTTTTCACCGACTGGAGCGGGAATCGAACCCACACCCCGTGGCACAATAAGTCTAGACGACTGACGCCGCTAACCGCACGGCCGCGAAGCCCACAAGCCCCAGTTAAGAATCGACACACTACTTGCTGGCAAATTACTGAAGGAAATCTGGAGTATTTTGGTGGATTTCAAGAAGATGCTTGGAAAAAATCTCTAAAGGAATTTCTTGGAAAGTTCCTAACTAATGGCAGATATTTTTATCAAAATTCCTGAATTCTGCGTTTTCTTCTGTAATAATTCCAGGAAAAGTTGATAAACAATCAAACTACTATCGATGAACAACTATTTTTTTACACCGATTTCGATGAATTTCGTTGTTTGTTTCAGCAATTTTCAGAGGAACGATTTTTTGAAAATATATCGATAAATAGGAAATCAATGCATTGATAAATTCTACAACTTTGTTGAAGGCAGCACGCCGTTGACTTTAAAATCTTGTGAGTTGCATACGAATTTCGAATTTTTTAAGTGTATTTTTGAAGTGAATTTTCTCAATTTACAAAAATTACGTTCTCACAGTTTTGCAGCAAAAGTTGCCTAGTGTATGACCTCTCAAATATCGCCAAAAGAAAAAAAAATATCAAGCCAACTCCATGAATTATAAGCATCTCAATATTTCATTGATTTTCACTTGAAAATCACATGAATTACAAACTTGCGATGTTCAGCAACAATGTGTTACTGTTACATTACTTCCTTTGCAGCTCTTATGAAAACCACACTCACGTAAAATTGAAAATTAAAAAGTTAGACCAAAATAATTGGTTTTTCGGGTCCACCCTAACTTAAAACTTTCAAAATCAGTTCACTTAGCTAAAATGAAGAGTTAGATCAAAAGCGTCTTTAACAAAGTTATTCAAAATAACATTTTCTAAAAGTTTGCAGAAGAGCGCAGCCACAAATTTTATCAAACAAATAAAAATCGAGTCAGAATTTAAACTTAAATAAGGGCCACCCTATTCAACTGTTTTCTTAGAAGATGCAAAACTCAACTACGAATAATTTCTCGGAAGATATCGAACGTCTAAAATTGACGAGAACAGAAAAAACACTTTTTTTCCTGCTGAATTGTCGATTCGGACCATTGTGCAATGTCGAGAGAGAAAGTGGATTATTCTTGGGAAACTACCGAAGAAAAATCTGGATGAATTTGACATGCGATAAGGACAAAACAATTATCAATTTATCAATTAAGGTTATTAATGTTATAACTGAACAAATTCAAATGGGATTTTTTTTAAGAATGTGTTGGAAAAGTTTTTAGAGAGCCATTTTAGACGAATTTATGAATAAATCCTTTTTCAGTATGTTCTTTGCAACAATTCCTGAAAGAATTAATGGAACAATACCTCGTGTTCCATCATGATTTCATAGAATATTTTTTTAGGTAGTCTTGAAAGAAATTCTCAGAAAAATGCATGAGTGAACTTTTGGAAGAACTGTAAGATGCTCCCCTAAAAGATTTCGAAGCTCTTTCAGGAACAATATCCGGTTAAATCCCTTCTTCTTCTTTCTGGCATTAACGTCCCCACTGGGACAGAGCCTGCTTCTCAGCTTAGTGTTCTTATGAGTACTTCCACAGTTATTAACTGAGAGCTTACTGTGCCAATGACCATTTTTGCATGTGTATATCGTGTGGCAGGTACGAAGATACTCTATGCCCTGGGAAGTCGAGAAAATTTCCAACCCGAAAAGATCCTCGACCGGTGGGATTCGAACCCACGACCCTTAGCTTGGTCTTGCTGAATAGCTGCGCGTTTACCGCTACGGCTATCTGGGCCCCTTAAATCCCTAGAGAGGTTATTGAAAAAACTTTTTGAAGATACTCATGGAAGTATCCATAGGAATCTGAAACAGTGGTGGAAATGTTCGCACCACGAAGCACCTCTCGAGTGTAAACTAACGCAAAACAAACATGACAGCCTCGCGAAAAGACTTTATGTGAGTAAGTTCGGACCCCCCATAGTTCGGAACATATCAAAAGAAACAGCAAAAAATTCGTGAACCTTTGCTCGCGAGTAACCGAGCAAGGTGTGATTTATTATGACAGACAAATCAACTGTATATATATCAAAAAACAGTAAACAACCAGTTTGTAGTCGAAAAATGTTGAAGACCAGAAATCTTGGAGGGGAATCAGATTTTTTTTTCCAAAAGCGCAATTGTTTCTGAAAAGCACCGAAGACAGTCACGAATCACTTGAGCTTCGTTTACTCGCGAGCATGGCACATGTTAGTAAATCAGGTCTCTGATGCTCGCGAGCATTTTGTTTTGTTTTTGTTCGCAACTTTCCATCACTGATCTGAAGTGGAATCCCAGAAGAAATTGCAGGCAAATATGAAGAGATTTTTCTGAATAGGCCGCATGGCATCCTGAAAGAAATATGCCAAAAATAGGTCGAAGGATTTTTTACAAGAATATTGTTTGCATATTGACTAGTTATATTAAACTAACTATTGAACTATTGAATAGAGTTAGGTTACTCTATTCAGATGAAGATTTCGTAGAAAAATCTTTCAATATTTCCCTATAATTTCTCCTGATAACAACTTCAAATAATGTCCGGTAAGATCTTTTTCAAAAACCTTATGATGAAAACTTTTTGGTGGACTCGATAAATCTCCAAGAAATCTATCATGATGCAATTACTCTATGGCTATTGGTTCTGGAAACAATCTGTGGAAAACTCAAGCACAAACCTAATTCCGATAGTTTTTTTTTTTTTTTCATACCAAGAGGTAGGAGTGAATATGATCAACGGCCTCCTGCCCCCTATGGCTGCGCCCATGGCTTACATACTTAAAAATCCCATCCCGTTCCGCCAATTCTGGGTAATTTCCGTGCGAAAGCAACCTGTTGTTACTGTGTGAAGGTGTCGTCGGGCCGCCTTCGGGGCGGTGTCTCTCTCTTCGTACGAGATCTCAAACATACAAAAAAAAGTGTGGACCATAAGCGTCATTTAATTAAGGTATTAGCGCCGAACGTGATTGACAGACAAGACAAGACGTGGTGGTAGAATTGGTTTGCTCGGCACATACAGAGACGGTGGCATCGGCGGTGCATAGTGGCACTAGTACATACAAATTTTGCTCAAAATTACAAATCGCACTCAAATCATTCAAAAATAATAAATTCTTGACAAAACATAAGTTTTCAAACCAATTTTATGGAAATGGTCGCTGAAACAGAAAAAAAAAACATATTTTCCACTACATTTGACAGAATCAGTTTGAAATGAGCATATTTTCTTAATTTCAAATAAGAGAAGATTGTTCCCAAAGTTCCACAATTTCGAATTTCTTGTTCGTAAATTGTATAGGGTGTAAGAGCTCTTCCAGAATTTTCTTGACACAATCCATTAGGAGTTCAGCAAGGATTGCTCAACAGATTACTCTAACGATTATACATCATTGCTTAGGATTTTTTAGACCCAGCTGTGATTACCGGAATGAGTTTCTTTATTTCAAAAAGTTTGTCTTGCGACTCTGACTTACGTATTCTTCCAGAGTTCCAAACATTCTTCTGAGGATTTTGTGCACGGTTTTTTTCTAGATGGATGTTTACATTATTTTTTTTCAGAGGTCCCTTCAAAAGTTTTTTCACAGTTTCAAGAGTTATTCCAAAACATTTCCAAAATTGCTCAATGAATTCGTTCAGATATTTCTGAAGATACTTTTTAAGTTATTTCTCTAGAAATTATTCAAAAATTTCAAATTTAAAAAAATGTCTATGAAATTGTTGAACATTTTTTGAAGATATTTTAATTTAATTTTACTAGAAGTTCTTCAAAAATTTCAAGAAAAAATCTATAACATATTTGTTTTATACTACCTGATATCTAACACAACCTTTGAAAAATGCATAATCTTCATAATAAAGAATAAGATCTTTTCTTCCGAATGAAACCGGTTGAGTTAGATTTGGTTGAGATTTAGTACAGGAACATCGGTTTCGATGGAACAACGTAGACGTAGAGGGTAAATTTTAGCTGACATTTCTATAGTACACAAGATGTAAAAAATATAAAAGAATAGAAACTCTGGAAAATTTATATGAGTGAAACAATTTCCAAACTTTATTTTTTGGCTTTTGTCCATCTTTGGACAACTGCGCGGCGGCATCGAGCCACCCAGTTTAACCCACGCACGTACTTCGCATCGAACGCTGAAATCTACTTTTAATGAGCGGGTATTATTCACCACGACCGTCATCGATTCGTTGTCCACGCGGGCGATACTCGGAGGGCATTTGTCGCATACTTGCTCGTTTGGAACGGTGCGCCGCCTTTTGAGACCTTTTTTTTTGGGAGATACTTATTTTTGCCATCAGCTCCACGGCTACACCACCACGATGGATGTTATTGTTTACACAGTGGGAGATTGATTTTGGAACGGGTATCCATAAATCCTTTGCCTGGATGGTGGTGCCTTTCTGCGTGATTGACTGACGGGTCAATCAATCGTGTGTGAAAAACCAGGACGATTTTTTTTGTTCGTGAGGAGCATAACGAGGATCACACGTTTCGAACCAATTTTGGGGCGTCAAATTCGGTATACGACGAGGGTGGTAAAAACGAAAGCGAAAATATATTTTCACATAGAAAGAGTAGCAACAGCAGATTTTGTTAGGCCGAGCGCCATTTGGCCGAATGCCGTTTGGCTAGAAAATGACACCAAAGGGAAACTACAGATATCTTGTCAGAAGCAATATGTGAAGCCCATATCTCGTCTACGATGATTTGAGCCATACGTTATGAAAAATACCTTGCAGAGTGCAACTGTATGCTCTCATTTGGCCAAACGACCCCCAAAAGGCGTTCGACCAAATGGCCGGATACCGTAATGTTTCAGTAGTATATAATAATAGCTGTCAAAAAGATCGGTGTTAGTGTAACGCAGTACATATATGTCCCTAAGTTATAATACATATTGTGTGCTCAGTAATGTTTTGTACAGATGGGTAGATTATTTTTGCATAAGAAGATTTACATACATGTCGAATCGGTCAGTCACAGAACTCGACCATCTTCGATTTGCAGTAAATTTTTCACATGTTTCCACTTACTTATTTTGCTGGAGAATTGCGAATAATTAATGAAAATGGTCTACTTTATTATTTAAATTATATTTTTTGCATTGAACTTGATATAATTAAAAAATGGCTACTTCAAGAGAAGTGATCATGATAATCATTGTAGTTCAGAATACTTTCAAGATTCTTATTGTATCATCAGAACACATTCAGTTTGAAAAGAAACAAAAATTTTGAAAATCGACCGAAAGTTGTTCTTAGACTTTTTTGTTAAAAATTTCTTCATCGTGAAACTTTGTCCTCATCATGACTCTATAGTGAAAAACTTCCCACAAGCTTTAGTATTACATTGTTACAATCGAAAGAGAGCGAAAGAGGAAATCTCTCAATGTTAGATGGGTCCTTTTGATGAATTACGCGAGATTTGTTTATTTTTGATTATCTGAAGTACTAATTTATTATTTTAATTTCATAACTCCAAGGGCGTGCTTTGTAAAGCCGCAATCAACCCGTAAATTGGCCTCAGGAACAAATTGTGTCTTTGCTTCATTATTCCCTGTCAAATTCCCGAACACGACAAGTTAAATGATGCGGAAAATTAGTTCTGTCTCTCAAATGATCACGTTGACACAGTCACACACCGTGGAACCTCTTCGCCCAATTTGGAAAATTCACATTTGACTGCACACTTGACTTGACTGACTAGCTCTATGATAATGCTGTTGGAATTCTGTGTGTGAAATGTCCCGAAATGAATGTGAAAAAATATAGTTCCATCGCCATCGTCAAATTTTCATCCGTGTTTCCTTCCTTGAATGTGGAAGTACAGTAGTGATCAAAACAGTTGCTACTTTTTCGATTTTCTCTACAAAATGATCAACTTTGGTAGGCTAGATCTGAGTTATTTATGGACAGATATGAATGAAATTTTCACAGCTCGCCAGACATAACTTTAATTTCTACATTTACCTTAGAGTTGTTTCAATTACGAGTTCAATAGTAATAACAATTTGATTAAAGTTAAATTTTCAGCGAAAATTTATTTAAAATTCTGAATATTTAAAAACTCTACAAAAAATTGGCTTTGGCAAACTGGTTCATGAACAATGTCAAAAATGCACTTGTACTTTTCAACTCGTGATTGAAAAAAATCATTCAGAAATATATTTCGAAATTCTAGTTAGGTCTGTAGAACTATGATAATTTAATTCAAATATGTCAATAAATAACAGATCTAACCCTTCGAAGTTGACCATTTTGTATGAAAAACAGAAAACAGTTTCAAACGTATTGTCCAACACCGTACATAGTGTCCAGCAGGATCCTGCGACCATCCTGTGTGCAACCACTCAGCAGAAGTGAAGCAAGCAATTTAACCGAGATCATAAATCGTCCCGGTCAAATCTGCCATGTGTTGCAGTTGAAGCATAATAATTTTCTTAAAGTAATCCCCGGTCGGTCATATTTCTGCACTACATACTTGTTTCTGGGACAGGAGTGAACGGGAGCAGAAACCCTTTTTTTCTCTCTCTGAAGTGTTCAACAGTTGCTCCACATTTGATAGTGTTTATGTGAATGTTGTATTGCGTTTCGTTTCTGGTTTGTGTGAATGTTTGCGATGGTGGGCAGAGAAAAAGTAACACCAGCAGTAATAAATCCTCCCTAGGTCGAAAGATCCTTGGATCCTGCTTTTTGCCATAATCTAAAAGAACAACAGTGGTATTCGGGTTTGCAATTTATTGCAGATTCATGCTTTTCGTGTATTTGGTTCTCTATTCTTTAATGCCCGCAGCAGTTCTTCATGTTTTGAGACTCACGTCTGGCGAATTTTCTTTATGCTAGAGCTTTTATGGCATTGAATATATATATATCGGCTGTATTATAGAGTTCAAACTTAGCATAGAATGACGATTGGTCGCTGCTGAGTTAGTGAGCTTTGAAAATAGTAAAAAATATAAAATCGAATTAATGAATAATCTGAACTGTTTTAAGGCACGTAAATATGACAACTAAAAACGTATGTTAAACGTATGCCACCTTTTCAGAATTATTTATCTCAATCTGATAACAAAACTAAATATTTAAATTGAATTATGATTATGTTCGAGATTTAAACTTAGTTTATTTGGCTTTCTCAGTCATGGGAAAAAAACAAAACGGTATGTTTTGCTTTTCCCGACGTTTCGGCTCTTTTGTTGGGCCAAAACGTCGGGCAAAGCAAAACATACCGTTTTGATTTTTCCCATGACTGAGAAAGTCAAATAAACGTAGTTCAAATCTCAAACATCCCAGTCGAATTTATCTACAAAAATTATGATTATGAATACAACATTCATAATCTTATTCATGATCTAGATTTAAATCTGAATCTAAGTCTAAGTCTAAATCTAAATCTAAATCTAAACCTAAAAGTAAATCTCAATCTCAATCTCAATCCCAATCGCAATCTTAATCAAAATATAAATTTCAATCTCAATCTCAATCTCAATCTCAATCCCAATCTCAATCTCAATCTCAATCTCAATCTCAATCTCAATCTCAATCTCAATCTCAATCTCAATCTCAATCTCAATCTCAGTCTCAATCTCAGTCTCAATCTCAATCTCAATCTCAATCTCAATCTCAATCTTAATCTCAATCTCAATCTTAATCTTAATCTTAATCTCAATCTCAATCCCAATCTCAATCTCAATCTCAATCTCAATCTCAATCTCAATCTCAATCTCAATCTCAATCTCAATCTCAATCTCAGTCTCAATCTCAGTCTCAATCTCAGTCTCAATCTCAATCTCAATCTCAATCTTAATCTTAATCTTAATCTTAATCTTAATCTTAATCTTAATCCCAATCTCAATCTCAATCTGAATCTCATTCTCATTCTCAATCTCAATCTCAATCTCAATCTCAATCTCATTATCATTCTCATTCTCAATCTCAATCTCAATCCAATCCAATATCAATCTCAATTTGACTACGAATCTCAATCTGGATCTCAACATAAATCTACAATTGAATCTCAATCTCAATCAATACTCGAATTTAAACTCAATATGAATATCAATGATCTTGATATTGATCGGAATTTGAAACTCAATCACAATTTCAATCTGTTTCTGTGTCTAAATCTCAAATTAATTTTGGACCTAAATCAATATTTGAATGAATCTGCCATAAATCCCTAACTGATTGAGCAATTCTCGCTGAAACCAGGCCGCCATCGGCACCCATCGTTAGAATTCCAATTTTATGTCACTGATCGCTAGTTTTCGATAAAACTTAAGGGTGGTCCTTTCTGTTTTCTCAAATTGGTGGACCCCTCGTACGCCAGCTAGCTGAACAGTTTGCGAAAAAGCCCATTTTTCGATAAATCTTGGGTATTTCTTCACGGGATATGTCTCATATTTCGCTTGGAACACATAGCAAACTTAGTGGCATCGTATAGAGAAAGGATATAACTTTCATTTAAACTTTAAAAAAATTTGGCGGCCATTTTGAATTTGGCCGCCATCTTGAATTTTGTTAGAAAAATCGATTTTTTACCATTAGCGCACCGCTAGTTTTGAATTCTGAGATCACCATCAGGAAGCTGAGGAAAAATTGCGTAAGATAGGCTACAAAAACTAGGTGAGCAAAGGTATTTACCCTATGATATGAACGATTTTCTAAATCATGTTCTACTATTTTGACGTATATGGCGAGTGCAATCAATGCAAACATAATTTTTTGTACCATGACCCCACAGTTACGGATCAAATAAGGTGGAGTCCAACCTATAAAATTCAATAAAACTACATGGAAAACGTAAAATTGTAATTCAAAAACACGAATTGAATCGTTTCAAGTTGGAATTTCGGTTAGTAAACTGTTTTGAGTGTAATATTTACATAGGATTGCATAAAAATTAAAAATTGTATCGGTTTCTGAAAACCATATTATGGATCAATTTTCACATTATGGATCAAATTGTGACATATTACGGATCAGTGCGCAAAATCAAGAGATTTTCAACTCTATGCATCTGTATTGCATGATTTGGCGAAAGTTAACAATGTGTCACATATTACTGCAAAAAATAGCAGTGTTGGAGCTGGAAACAAGGGTAAAATGCCCTTTTTTGTGATACTGTATTGTAGTAACTGAGACATGAACTGTTTTCGCTCCACACCAAGTTTTCCACCCATTTTTGTCTGCTATAAAAACGAAATTGACAAACCTTGATGTTTTATTAGTTTTATCCTTAGTACTATTGTCTGAAAATGTCGAATCCAATGCTTAAAATGGCAGAAATCTACATTCTTTGGAAGTGATCCATAACCGTGGTAAACAATCACTTCCTGGTCCATATTATGGATCACTAATTAGAAGTGCTAATATTCGGTATTTAGAATCAACAATAAAAAAAATGTTTTCCAAAGATGAATTCATACTAAATCGAAGCGAACGAGCATGTTGTATGCTATAACATTTGAATTTTACCATCTGTGCACAGCTGTGGGAGCTTATGAATGCTGACGGCACTTCTTACAGAAAACGACCATATAATGATAGCTGTGTGGTGCCAACTAAACATTTGTCAAATACACCGTTATTTAGCGGTTGAATGTTGTGCTTAACATTACAAATGGTAGAAGACAAATAGTATAACATGGGAAAAATATGATTTGCATCATCGTTTATATTTTGGGCGAGTTATCCGATGTTGAACGCCAAAGTGATCCGTCACTGTGGGTGATCCGTAACTGTGTGGGCATGGTACAACAAAGAAACAAGTTTTCAATCGTTGGTGTATTATTTGAGACAGATGAAGAATAGGAGTATTAATTTGAGTGAAAAAATTTGGCGGTCATCTTGGATTTTGACGCCATCTTGGTTTTAAGTAGTAGAATGAGTTTTCACCTTGTTGGAACTCAACATGTTGAATTTCAATGCACCGTTACACTTATTCTTCTTCTTGTTCTTTTTTTTTCCTCACGTTACGTCCCTTCTGGAACCGAGCCTGATACTCAGCTTTATTAGTTATAAATCCAGGTTATTAAACAGGAATCCTCTTTTTTAATGCGATTTCTGACAACAGAATAATTCTCGGACATATCTTTGAATTCAGTAATAATGAATAAATAAATTCAATAAATGAAAACCGTCAAAAAACATTGATTGTATTGAACAAACATTTTTTTACCCTATGCATTGTTGTTCATTGTATGAAGTTTATAGATTGCGTGTCGGGACATTAGTAAGCCTTGTGGTAATATCTGTAGTTCTAACGTAAAACATTGACAAAAGTGCATTAATTTATAATGAAAGTCTTAAATTTTAAAGCAAAAAACATCCTTCATTTTCTAAGTCATAAAGTATCGTTTTTAGTACCGCCCAACATGCATGTGAAAAATAGCGAAATTGAATGATGAGAAGCAGGTTTTGTTCTAATTTGGACGTAATGCCGAAAGGCAGGTGTATAATTTCGAGGTTAAAAAAACTGGCGGCCATCTTGGATTTCGACGCCATCTTGGTTTTTAGCAGTTGCATGATTTTTTACCATCTCAGTGCTCATCATGTTGAATTATAAGACCTCCGTTAAAAAAACAATCAGATTCTATCTTTCTTTTCTTATCTCAGCTGTTCAACTGATTGTTCATTTGTATCAATGGTTTTAGACCAAATAAATGAAAGAAATAATGCTATTTTACAACTCGAAGATATGCAGAAGAATCATTCAGGTAGCAAATAAGCGTTAAAAAATCCTATTTGATAATTTGTTTTTAAAACTAGTAAAGCTGAAGGGCTGGCTCTGTTCCAGTAGGGACGTAACGTGAGGAAAAAAAAATAACAAGAAGAAGAATAAGTGTAACGATAGCATTGAAATTCAACATGTTGAGTGCCAACAAGGTGAAAACTCATTCTACTACAAAATCCAAGATGACCGCCAGATTTTTTCAATCAAATTAATACTCCTATTCTTCATCTGTCTCAAGTAATACACCAACGATTGAAAACTTGTTTCTTTGTTGTACAAAAAAATATGTTTGCATTGATTGCACTCGCCATATACGTCAAAATAGTAGAACATGATTTAGAAAATCGTACATTTGATAGGGTAAATACCATTGCTCACCTAGTTTCTGTAGCCTATCTTACGCAATTTTTCCTCAGCTTTCTGATGGTGATCTCAGAATTCAAAACTAGCGGTGCGCTAATGGTGAAAAATCGATTTTTCTAACAAAATTCAAGATGGCCAAATTTTTTTAAAGTTTAAATGAAAGTTATATCCTTTCTCTATACGATGCCATTAAGTTTGCTATGTGTTCCAAGCGAAATATGAGACATATCCCGTGAAGAAATACCCAAGATTTATCGAAAAATGGGATTTTTTGCAAACTGTTCAGCTAGCTGGCGTACGAGGGGTCCACCAATTTGAGAAAACAGAAAGGACCACCCTTAAGTTTTATCGAAAACTAGCGATCAGTGACATAAAATTGGAATTCTAACGATGGGTGCCGATGGCGGCCTGGTTTCAGCGAGAATTGCTCATTCTTAATATGAATCTGAAACTGAATCTTAATCAGGATCTTACGCCAAATCTCAATCTAATTCTTAATAAAACTTTAAATCTGAATTTCAATATCAAACTCAAACTGAAGATAAATCTGCATCTAAATCTTGATGTAAATACAGGAACAGACAAAAAATCAGAATTTGAATCTCAATCTCCCCTAATCCAATCCAAATCCAATCCAAATCCAATCCAAATCCAATCCAAATCCAATCCAAATCCAATCCAAATCCAATCCAAATCCAATCCAAATCCAATCCAAATCCAATCCAAATCCAATCCAAATCCAATCCAAATCCAATCCAAATCCAATCCAAATCCAATCCAAATCCAATCCAAATCCAATCCAAATCCAATCCAAATCCAATCCAAATCCAATCCAAATCCAATCCAAATCCAATCCAAATCCAATCCAAATCCAATCCAAATCCAATCCAAATCCAATCCAAATCCAATCCAAATCCAATCCAAATCCAATCCAAATCCAATCCAAATCCAATCCAAATCCAATCCAAATCCAATCCAAATCCAATCCAAATCCAATCCAATCCAAATCCAATCCAAATCCAATCCAAATCCAATCCAAATCCAATCCAAATCCAATCCAAATCCAATCCAAATCCAATCCAAATCCAATCCAAATCCAATCCAAATCCAATCCAAATCCAATCCAAATCCAATCCAAATCCAATCCAAATCCAATCCAAATCCAATCCAAATCCAATCCAAATCCAATCCAAATCCAATCCAAATCCAATCCAAATCCAATCCAATCCAAATCCAATCCAAATCCAATCCAAATCCAATCCAAATCCAATCCAAATCCAATCCAAATCCAATCCAAATCCAATCCAAATCCAATCCAAATCCAATCCAAATCCAATCCAAATCCAATCCAAATCCAATCCAAATCCAATCCAAATCCAATCCAAATCCAATCCAAATCCAATCCAAATCCAATCCAAATCCAATCCAAATCCAATCCAAATCCAATCCAAATCCAATCCAAATCCAATCCAAATCCAATCCAAATCCAATCCAAATCCAATCCAAATCCAATCCAAATCCAATCCAAATCCAATCCAAATCCAATCCAAATCCAATCCAAATCCAATCCAAATCCAATCCAAATCCAATCCAAATCCAATCCAAATCCAATCCAAATCCAATCCAAATCCAATCCAAATCCAATCCAAATCCAATCCAAATCCAATCCAAATCCAATCCAAATCCAATCCAAATCCAATCCAAATCCAATCCAAATCCAATCCAAATCCAATCCAAATCCAATCCAAATCCAATCCAAATCCAATCCAAATCCAATCCAAATCCAATCCAAATCCAATCCAAATCCAATCCAAATCCAATCCAAATCCAATCCAAATCCAATCCAAATCCAATCCAAATCCAATCCAAATCCAATCCAAATCCAATCCAAATCCAATCCAAATCCAATCCAAATCCAATCCAAATCCAATCCAAATCCAATCCAATCCAAATCCAATCCAAATCCAATCCAAATCCAATCCAAATCCAATCCAAATCCAATCCAAATCCAATCCAAATCCAATCCAAATCCAATCCAAATCCAATCCAAATCCAATCCAAATCCAATCCAAATCCAATCCAAATCCAATCCAAATCCAATCCAAATGCAATCCAAATCCAATCCAAATCCAATCCCAATCCAATTTAAATACGATTCAAATGCAATCCAAATCCAATCCAAATCCAATCCCAATCCAATTTAAATACGATTCAAATCCGATCTGAATTCAAACTATAGAACAGATCCTTGAAGCAGGATGTTGGGAAACTGCCTTTGTTGTATTCAAGCTAGAATTGAGAATGCTATGCAATGTTATTAATGGTTCTTAGAGATCTGATAACGCCTAGGTTACGTTCAGATACAAAGCTTTAATGCAAATATTTGTTTAGCTACTGTTAAACGCATAACTGTTCCACGTTGCTTGACTTTCGGCAGGACAAGGGCCACTTATGCGTACAACGACCAATATTTTGTTCCCTTGTCAATTCAAGTCTGCCACAGTCAATTTCGCTGAAATCGCATCCCTAATGAGTCGAAAATTTAAATACGAAAGCGATGATCCGAAAATCAACTCTCCCAAGACTGCAATAAAAGGAAGGCGAAAACGAAGCGAACTCCATGGCATCTTTTCAAACTAATCTCATTTCTTGGTAAACGCCACCGAAGAAATAAGCCAAATTAAGCGTTCTATCCCATTGGCTTCACGTCGTTTTCCAGCCAGCCGCCACGTAACAATCAAGGAGACGTAATGAAATGATCTCCCCACCCAAGTTCTCCTCGTATGATGGTTATTGCTGGGGTACCTGGAGGGGCCTTCCTTAGTCTCGTGGCTAAGGCTGCGACTACAAAGCAAAGCCATGCTAAAGGGGGTTTGGGCTCGTTTCCCGATTAGTCCAGGATCTTTCCGTAATGAAGTTTCTTTGATTTCCCTGCAAAAACTACAACTTGGGCAAAGAAAGCTCTTAGTGAATAGAATTAGAAGCTGAGAATCAGGCTCTGGTCCGGAGGGGTTGTAATGCCAACAAGAAGAAGAAGAAGACCTAAAGACGCGTGGCGGTGCGAGGGCAAACGAAATCTAATTTACTTCGTGCCTTTTCGTGCGACCAAGTTCTGTGAAACACGTCACGTCTCCGTCTTCGTCGACACCTTACCACTCCCTCTGGGCCACGCTTCTGGATACCTACTGACCGACCTTCTCGAGTAGTATTAGTCGTCGTCGTGCAAATAAATTCCCGACTTCTTCCCGGTTAATTAATTTACGACAGCCAGGGGGACCCCGATGACTGATGGATGGATGATCCATAGCGCCAAACAAACGTACAACTAAGAAGTTCTGCACTAGCTACTTGCGTTCGCGGTAAGCCGGTCAGCCGAGTACAGAGGTAGGTAATTAATGTCTACGCTCGTTCGACTGTCGGTCTGATACAAGGCGAAAAGAGATTTGGATTTGCGGGCTTGGATGGTGGGGATCGAAACAGGTTGGGGGTCTTGTAGGTAATTACTTTGGCAACGCATCGTCATCGCGTGGTCACCGCTATATAAGCCAGCGTTGCCACGGTTTCCGTAACGATAAATCAGATCGGTTGGGCTGTCTCCGTTCGATTTCAGTGATAGATTCAAGTCACGTAAAACTCAGTTGATTAATTTTCACTATCGCTTCAGAATGAAAAAATATATAAAAAAGTCTAACAGTTCTGCATTTTCAGAAAGGCTCCAATGTTAACCCTCAATGTTTTGTATTATGCTATTTACACAGTGTATTCTGTGCACATGAGTCTTTGGTGTCTTTCAATCGACATCGATTAGTGTTAATCTGTGCTGTGATTGTAAAACGCATAATCTTTTTGGCTGATCTAGACATGACGAATTGAATTTGGGTTGGATTTGGGTAGGATTTGGATTGGATTGGATTTGGATTGGATTTAGATTGGATTTGGATTGGATTTGGATTGGATTTGGATTGGATTTGGATTGGATTTGGATTGGATTTGGATTGGATTTGGATTGGATTTGGATTGGATTTGGATTGGATTGGATTGGATTTGGATTGGATTTGGATTGGATTTGGATTGGATTTGGATTGGATTTGGATTGGATTTGGATTGGATTTGGATTGGATTTGGATTGGATTTGGATTGGATTTGGATTGGATTTGGATTGGATTTGGATTGGATTTGGATTGGATTTGGATTGGATTTGGATTGGATTTGGATTGGATTTGGATTGGATTTGGATTGGATTTGGATTGGATTTGGATTGGATTTGGATTGGATTTGGATTGGATTTGGATTGGATTTGGATTGGATTTGGATTGGATTTGGATTGGATTTGGATTGGATTTGGATTGGATTTGGATTGGATTTGGATTGGATTTGGATTGGATTTGGATTGGATTTGGATTGGATTTGGATTGGATTTGGATTGGATTTGGATTGGATTTGGATTGGATTGGATTTGGATTGGATTTGGATTGGATTTGGATTGGATTTGGATTGGATTTGGATTGGATTTGGATTGGAATAGATTAGGGAAATTCAGATTGGAACATCGATTGGGACGCAGATTTCTATTCACAATTACATTTAGATTCAAAGATTTAATTTCATGTCTCCTGATCAAGATTCAGAGATTCAGATTCAGATATTCAGTTCCAGTGGTTCAGATTCAGAAATTTAAATTGAAAGATTCAGAATCATAGACTCAGATTCAAAGATTCAGATTCAGAGATTCAGATTCAGATATTCTGATTCAAAAATTCAAATTAAGAGTTCTTGAATCAGAAATCCAGATTCAGAGATTTATAATCAGAGATCCAGATTCAGAAATTCAAATTCAGAGATCCAGATTCAGATAATCAGATTTAGCTATGTAAATTCAGATATTCAGAATCAGATTCAAAAATTCAAATTAAGAGAATCAAATTCAGATTCACATATCTAGAATCAGAGATCCAGAGATTCTGATTCAGATATCCAGATCCAGAGATTCAGATTCAGAAAATTAGATTCAAAGATTTAGAGATTCAGATTCAGATTTAGATATTTAGATTCAGAGATTCAGATTCAGAGATTCAGTTTTAGAGATTCAGATTTAAAGATTCAGATTCAGAGATTCAGATTCAGAAATTCAGATCCAGAGATTCAGATTCAGAGATACAGATTTACATAGATATTCAGATTTAGATATAAAGATTCAGAGATTCATATTCAGAGATTCATATTCAGAAATTCAGATTCAGAGATTCAGATTCAGATATTCAGTCTCGGTGATTCAGATTCAGAAATAGAAATTGAATGATTCAGATTCAAATTCAAAAAATCAGATTAAGAGTTATTAAATCAGCGATTCAGATTCAGAGATTTATAATCAGAGATCCAGATACAGAAATTCAAATTCAGAGATCCATATTCAAAGAATCAGATTTACATAGATATACAGATTTAGCTATGTAGATTCAGAGATTTTGATTCAGAGATTCTGATTCAGAATCAGATTCAAAAATTTAGATTAAGATATTCAAATTTAGATTCAGATATCTAGAATCAGAGATCCAGAGATTCTGATTCAGATATCCAGATTCCGAGATTCAGATTCAGAAAATTAGATTCAAAGATTTAGAGCTCCAGATTCAGATTCATATTTAGATATTTAGATTCAGAGATTCAGATTCAGGAATTCATATTTAGATATTCAGATTCAGAGATTCAGATTCAGAAATTCAGATTCGGAGATTTAGATTTAGAGATTCAAATCCACATTTCAGAAATTCTGAGTCAGATTCAAACTCAGATTCGAATGAAGATTCAAATTAAGATTCACATTTCTGATTTCTGATTTCTGATTTCTGATTTCTGATTTCTAATTTCTGATTTCTGATTTCTGATTTCTGATTTCTGATTTCTGGTTTCTGTTTCTGATTTATGATTCATGATTTGTGATTTCATATTTTGGATTTCCGATTCCTGAGATTTGCTTTGTTTTAAAAGTTTAAAATTCCAAGGTGCGTTACACACAGGTTGCTCATCAACTAATCAAATCAACCCACATTCTTCTTGAAAACTGTTGCTTCCATGAGTAGATGATAATTTATGCAGAAAATTGACTGCTTTCCTGTATCAGGGAGCCCAACCCCATCGTTGTTCTGGTTTGTTGTGGAAAATGTGGTAATTAATCACAATTTGCATCCAGGGGTTCTTTCGTTCGCCATCGAATGCAGCACTCGTGCCGCTTGCAGCTCTGTCTGCAGCATCGACTTCAAACCTGCTCACGAAAGTACCCACAAAGGCACATAACAACTTATTCTACTCTATTCGATTAATTTTCCTTCGTCGTCTCATCTCTCAAGCGTGCGTGCGTAACTCCACAGATTCCGTTTCATCAAACCTCCCGCAAGCTGAAAGCTCATTCCTTTCTGTGCTCTGTTTCACCTTCTAATGAAATTAGAAAGCAATGACAAACGGGTTCAACAGAGAGGTCTCTAGACCAAGCTCTAGATAGAGCCCCGGAGGGCTTCTGCAGAATACAGAGATGACATCGACGTCGACGACGAGGACGACATTTATCGATTGTGGAACATCTTCCCTAGCTGGCACGGCGGGTTGGGGTGGAACAGCACGATCAACCGCAAAACTGTTTCTAATCACCATCGTTATTAATTATTAATCAGGTCTAGCCCCGGAGGATGTGGGAACCGGATTGATACGGTCTCCTTGGAAGGATGGGTGCGTTGGAAATGGGTCTTCGATAGGAGGACACGGGTACGTGATTGGGCCCTTGGCGAATTTAGGTTGATATCGGTGAACAGTTATAGTTTGATCTAAAGGTAAAGACGGTAATTATGTAATTATCTGTGCTGGCAGGTTGAAGAAAGCTTCGATCTATAACGGGAGATTTGATTGATCAGGAGAATTTGCATTATGAAGCGATTATCTTCACCAACGAAACAGATAATGAATGCATTGAAAGTTGGGTTCCGATGAAAATTATCATCTATGAAACTGAATTGTTATCAGGTACAGAATGTACGTTTTCAAACCTTATCATATGTTTGAAGTTACAACAAACAAGAAGCAATAAATAAAAGTTCTAATTTTTTTTATTCATATCTCTTTTTTCTGGTATGTAATACATTTGCTTTGACAAGAATTGGTCACGACAAGTTAGGTTTGTAGCTCTCATACATCTATTTCGTCATGCATTCGAAAGGGAGAAGGATTTAGAAAGTTTTCAACACTCGAATTCAAGTTTCTTGAAGTCTAACTCATAAATTCTGGTGACCAAATAGCTGCGAATGAAGGCGCAAATCATTCAGGATGCCAGGGTCGTGGGTTCGAATCCCAAAATTGAGGATCTATTCGGGTCTCTCGATATCGAGCTAGAGAACCTTAGTGATAGTTGGTTTTATGGCTAATTCGATGGTCCCTTGGATCACAGTTGCATTGGTTTTGTGTTCTGTAACTTGAAGGTCTCTTTGATATCGAGTTACGGAGAGTTGTCCGTTTATGTTTTTAGTATAGAATAATTGCAACATAAAAATGACTGATATAAACCACATTGATTATTTGGAAATTTCACCACATAATGGCGCTGGATAAGAAAAATTTCGAACTCATATCTCTTGATGCAGAAAAGATGGAAAGCGATTATTTTAGTAAAGTGTTATATTAGGTTAAAGGCTGCGTGTTGCAAACTCGGTTAGTTTGATATTTTGCTATTAGGCGCTAGTGAGCATAGAGAATGTTAAACTTCAATCGAACACATAGTTTTGATACAAAAACTAACGTTTCCCACTATGAGGGTTTCTCCGGTGGTCATTCCTGGGTAATTTCAATGGCCACAATGAACCAGAGTTCATTCATTATTGTGTGAGCATGTGACCCATCATGCTTCAGATACCTGGAAAAGCCGTCGAATGACTAGTCGCATGTTCTAGAAACCAAGAAGATTAAGACGTTGAATGCCTAGTTTAGTACAAATAGTGAGGTATTCCACAATACGAGTATCTCTGGTGGTCATTTCTGGGTTATTTCGATGATCGAAAGGAATCAAAGTGGTAATTTATCTATAGTTGAACTACAAAAGTCACAGGTATTCAGAATTATGGAATTGAGCCGTCGCATACCTAGTGTTGGTGCTCAAACTTAGTGATTCCATAATACAGGTTTTCTGGTGGCCATTCCGGCGCTCCTATAGGACCAGAATAACCAACTGTTTATCTTTTTAGCAAAAGACATGAAAAAATCATTAAAATTGACAACTACCGGAAAACGTCTTCTCGGTGAGAATCGAACTCACGACACCCTGATCTCTAGTTAAGGCGCGTTACCCCTACGCCACGAGAGGACTCATGGACGCAGAAGTTAACCTGAATTCGATTTCAGCTCAATAATCACGTGGTCCTTAGACCGAGTTATTTCGTCGAATGGTCCAGATTGGCCACCTTCCGGTACTCCAAGAACCGGTTCCGCATGGACTATACTGGACTGAAATTTTCAGGGGATGTGCTTCAGTAGCTATTTCCATATTGCAGAGAATGTTTATGCCAAAATATCTATCAACCGAATAGTACCGATATCAATTACACACACAAAACAGATAGATACGTACTTTTCGGATGTTCCGGGTTTCCGGACCCGGGTATTAATACCGAAATGATTTGAGAATCGCTATTCACATACACGTGAATATCATCTATTGAACCATATATGGACGGTTCAGATTAATTATTTGGTTACAAAACTACATGAAATTGATTTCAAATAAAAACGTTAGTCTTTTTTTGACCTACAGATGCTCATTTATCTAAAGCTTTGTCAGTCCACAGCGGGTTCGCCATATTCACTATCTCAAAGCTCACCGACATTAATTTATGCATGCTTCCTGAATTATAATCCATCCACTACCGCATGCATAATAAATGTCCCACTCTCGGTACTTAACAAACGACATAATTAACCTGGCAACTGGCGACCAAACCCCACATCAATATCCATCTCTTGAAATGTGCCCCATGTGATTTCGCGCAGTTTGCTCTTCTCCTCCTGCCCTCCTCAACTACTTGTTCATACTCTCTCGCCTTTCATCTCCAACTCGTTTGCTCCTGAGTAATGGGTCTTTAGTCTTGATTATTTCGTCAAACGACGACGATCTCGCCATCCCCGCGCCAAGACGAACAACGCTCGATTTTTAACCAACCGTTCGGAGAATAATCCTCTGTTTGTCACCGCACCTCTCGACAAAATAAACCGGGGAACGCGGGACACAAAAGCTGATTTGTTTCCCGAAATAGCGCCGAAAATAGTTTTCCTATTATTTCATCTCCGTCGCCTGGAGCGAAGCGGAAAATAAAATCTCATCATTTCGGTCCGGATCATCAACGTCGCGATCCCGAGCCTCGTCGTTGTACGCACGAACATGTGTTCGGTCATCAATCAAATGATGTCGGGTCGTCGTCGGCAGCGTAACGGTAGCACTATTGTGCGTGTGATTAGGAACCGCAAATACAAGCTATTTGCGCTCTTCTCTTGAGTTTTTAATGTCTTGGGATACAAGATCGTGGGGCAGTTAAACCGATTTTAGACAATATTGACGAGATCGGCGACGAATTAAAATATTGAGTTGAGGGAAAGGGAGCATAACATGCATAACAATCTTATTTTTGAAAGCTAGATAGCTTTAACTATTTGCTCTGAATGGAAGAATCTCGAAAATGTGTATCCAGAACACTGTCCGTTTGTTCTTTACATGATAACCTCGGTCATAGCTCACAGTGCTACCAGAACAGCTTATAACCCAAAATTTCAACAGGGCTCCGCGACGGTCATCACTAAAGTGCAGTGAAATAAGCTGACAGATGCGGATCATTAGAATTTTGCAATATACTTTAAAATTCTAAACAAAGGGTTAACACAAACAACATTGAAATTCAAATCGAGCCCGTCCATTTGGACTCCATGCTTATCACGCAATTCTTCCAGGCCACGTGCCACATCTGGGAAAACAGACCACCGGCAAAACAATGGGGGTGATGCTGTGTGTGCGTTCTGGAGGTGCTTTCGCAAATTACGCTCATTGAATTTTAATCCTTGGTGGCTGACCCATACGCTCCATAGCACCATGTACCATCGAGTGGTGCAGAACCTGTCATCATAATACGCCAATATCCCGCGAACTGCGAACCGACATCATGTAGCTGCAAATGCTAATTTATCTAATTATTACGACAGTCATGTTTTGAAACTGAATCGGTCCGGCTGATCGAAAGAGATAGGCAGGAAGAGAGGGACAGGTAGAGGCGTGTGGCACACTACTGTTGATGCGAGTTGTTAATACCTTTTTGTTTACACTCTCTTCTGGCTGACTGGGTAACGCGGAGTAATCCTTTCCTAACCATCCGCACCCCTTGCAGATTTACCTTGATGGTAAGATTAATTCTGTTTTTAGTTTTGCAGCGTTTGTTTCCAAACGGTCTATCAAAACGCTTTTTTTTTTTTTATTTCTTTAATAGTATCATTCTAAACATTACATTCTAAGGTGTTCTGTGTTATTAGACTACACTAATTTGGTAAAATGCAATTTTAAGATTTTATTATCATTTTGTTAACAATATATTACATCTCATTTGCCGTAGCAGTTCAGATTTTTTACAGGTGAGTTGATTTCACCTGCTTATAAGAGAAAAAAACACGTTTCAATTTATTTAACCTAAATATATAACGCATTAAGGTGAAGATAAATCGAAGCCAAACTTCAAATTTTCAAGAGCACGGATCTGGAGAACTAAACTTCTGTTTAAGCCGAAAACTTAAACGATTGGTCACTAGCTGGTGGTGACCAATCGATTAGGTTTTCGGCTCAAAGTGATGTTTGGTTCTCCAGATCCGTGCTCATGAAAATTCGAACTTTGACTTCGATTCATCTTCACCTTAATCGTGGCAATAGATGATTGTAACGATTTTTGCCTGAAATTATTAATTATTTTATTTGGCATTTGTTCCAATGTTTGAACATAGGATATTCTATGTAACTCATTGGTATACAAGGGAGGAAGCTTCATAATCATTTTCAAAATTTTATTTTGAATTCTCTGCAGAGTTTTCTTCCTGGTATTACAACAGCTAGTCCATATTGGTACAGCATACAACATGGGTGGCCTGAAAATTTGTTAGAATATCAAAAGCTTGTTCTTAAGACAAAGTTTTGATTTTCTGTTAATAAGGGGATAGAGACATTTTACATATTTGTTGCATTTGGCTTCAATTCCCTCAATGTGATTTTTGAAAGTCAAATTCTTATCTAGTATGAGCCCCAGATACTTAACTTCATCTAACCAATTTATTGAAACCCCTCTCATCGTGACTACATGTCTACTTGAAGGTTTCAAATAAAGAGCTTTTGATTTATGTGGGAATATTATTAGTTGAGTTTTGGAAGCATTAGGAGAAATCTTCCATTTTTGCAAGTATGAAGAAAAAATATCCAAACTTTTTTGCAATCGACTACAGATGACACGCAGACTTCGTCCTTTGGCGGAGAGGCCTGTGTCATCCGCAAGGAATTTTGACATCCCTGAGATAACTCAAGTAAGTCAGATGTGAAAATATTGTATAATATTGGTCCCAAAATGCTGCCTTGAGGAACACCAGCTCTTACAGGAAGTCTTTCAGACCTGGAGTTCTGATAATTACCCTGAAGTGTACGATTTGACAGATAACTTTGAATTATTCTAACAATGTATGTTGGAAAATTAGGTTTTTTTTTATTTTACGATCAAGCCTTCATGCCAAACACTGTCGAATGCTTTTTCTATGTGGTGTAGAAGAGGAAGACCAGTAGAATAGCCTTCAGATTTGTTGGAACGGATCAAATTTGTTACACGTAAAAGTTGATGAGTGGTCGAATGTCCATGGCGGAATCCAAACTGTTCATTGGCAAAAAATGAATTTTCGGTGATGTGGGCCATCGTTCTGTTCAAAATGACCTTTTTGAAATGTTTACTGATGGAAAAAAGCAAACTGATTGGACGATAGCTGGAAGCTTCTGCAGGATTTTTGTCTGGTTTCAAAATTGGAACAACCTTAGCATTTTTTCATTTGTCAGGAAAATATGCTAATTGAAAACATTTGTTAAATATATCAACTAAGAATGATGAGCTACTTTCTGGAAGTTTATTTTTAAGGATGTAAAAAATTCCATCATCGAAAGGAGCTTTCATATTTTTGAATTTTTTAATAATAGATCTCACTTCTTCCAAATCAGTCTCCCAGAAATTTTCGAAAACGTTCTTTTGATTGAGAATATTTTCGAAGTCCTGAGTAACTTGATTTTCAATTAGACTGGTAAGTCCTAAATTGAAATTGTTCGCGCTTTCAAACTGCATAGCAAGTTTTTGAGCTTTTTCGCAATTGGATAGTAATAATTTGTTTTCCTATTTCAATGCCGGTATTGGCTTTTAAGGTTATTTTTTAATTTTAGATAATTTTCAAAAGGGCTTAGAGCCAGGGTCCAATTGAGAAATTCTATTTTCAAAATTTTTGTTTCTTATTTGTGAAAAACGTTTCTTGATTTCTTTCTGCAAATCCTGCCATATAATTTTTATAGCAGGATCGCAAGTGCGTTGAAATTGCCTTCTTCTCACGTTTTTAAGACGGATCAAGAGTTTAAGATCATCGTCTATAATCACGGATTCAAATTTTACTTCACATTTTGAAATTGTAATGCTCCTGGCATCAACAATGGAATTTTTTAAAGTTTCAAGAGCAATGTCAACATCAAGTTTTGTTTGTAAAGAAATGTTAACATCAAGATTAGAGTGAATATATGTTTTATATATATTCCAGTCGGCTCGAAAATAATTGAAAGTGGTGCTGAAAGCATTGAGAATCGCTTCGTGGGATATTTGAAATGTAACAAGGATATGATCAGAATCAAAATCAGCATGAGCAATCAGGTGGCTACAAAGATGACTAGAGTCGGTTAAGACCAAATCAATCGTATATGGATTTCTAGAAGAGGAAAAATTTGTAGGGCTATCAGGATATTAAATTGAGAAATATCCTTAAGAGCACTCATCAAATAAAATTCTGCCGTTGGAATTACTTTGGGAGTTATTCCATGACCGATGTTTGGCATTAAAGTCACCAATGACAAATTTTTTTGACTTATTGCGAGTCAATTTTTACAAGTCAGTTTGGAACAAATTAACTTGCTGTCCAGTGCAATAAACCAAGCTGTGTTTCAACTGAAACATCTAAAGTTTCAAAAACTTTAGTTTCAAATGATGAAAACAGTTGATGTTTTATACGCCTATAAATGATGATTGCAACTTTCCCACATGCCCCATCAAGTCGATCATTACGATAAACAAAACAGTTAGTATCTCTTTTGAGTTTGGATCCAGGTTTTAAATAGGTTCCAGTAATAACTGCTCATTATTAGCTGTAAGAAAATTAAACAGCTCGTCCTCTTTAGCATTCAGAGAACGAGCATTCCAATTTAAAATATTTTAATTATTATTTATTGGATCCATTAGAAAAACGTAATCCTATAACAATTTAAATATTTAAATTTAAAAAAGTCGAGTCTAGTACACGACACTGAAGACGGCCTTACAGTTGAGGTCTAAATACGCGTATCTGTCAAAGGATACAAACTCTAGTGGAATTAAATGGTATAGTACTAAATTCCGTTTTTTTTTATCTACTTTAAAATTTAAATTTTACACCAACATGGACTGCTTGAGTCATAGTGGTGGCTTTGAACATTGCATCAATCATTTAATTCAATTGTTCAGTTAGAAAATTAAAATCAGAGGCAGACATATCACTTGAAGTAAATACGTTATCTGATGATTTTCCGTTAGAATTTTCGGTAGACGAAGAGGCGGAGAAGAAGTTTACTGTGGTGGCAGGTTTTTTTTCCATTTGATTGGAAACAATAAGAATGGGTACTCATAGTATGAAAAGGGGAGGAGTTAAAATTACCTGCTACGATATCGGCAAAGGATTTTTCTTCGGTAGATACATTCGAAATTAAAAGATTCGAACGGCTACCCGACGGATTAAAATTAGTTTGTGAATGAGCATTGTTATAATCTTTCTGATGGGTATGATTCCAAATCAAGCGATCGTTAACTGTAAAATGAGCATTGTTCGATACTCTACAAAAGAAATTCCGGAAACGACCGTTATCGTAACGGATATTATCTTTCATCTGCCTGGCACGAGCCTCGACAACTCGCTTAAGTATGCGAAGAGCATGCCCAAAAATTGACTTATGATTGCCCCCGCAATTCGCGCATATGAACTTATCGGTATCTTCTTTCACAGGGATGACGCTTCTAGCGTGAGAAGAACCTCAGCAAATCATGCATTTAGCATCCATGCGGCACCACTTTTGGCATCGACGGCACTGAGTGGGGTTCAGGAAATTTTCTCCAGGTTTCTGGAAATGTTCCCATGTCAGACGGACATCGAACATAAGTCTTGCTTTTTCTAAAGCTTTAATATTATTTAAACCACTTTTGTTAAAATTAACTAAATAATATTCTTGAGAAAGCCCTTTCCGAAGAATGCTGAATTGGATCGTAAAGGGATCAATAGAAGAATAAAAAGTATTGAAAAGAACTGTTCTAGTAACACTGAAAAGTACTGTTTTTGTAGCACTGAGAAGTACTATTATTTTAGGTAGTTTCAAAAAACTTCCAAGAGCAGAGAGAATTCTTGTACGCACAGCACGAAGGTGCGATGCGCACCAGAAGCTCAACATCTTTTGGTAGAAAATTCGCGTTTAACATATGAAAATACATTTTACAGAGTTTCATATAAATCTACATCGTCTTTGGGTCATTTTTGCATTTCAAAAATAGCTTCCACTTTAATAGGACTTCAGTTTTACTCTGTAGGTATTGAAAAATATAAAGGAGACAGGTTTTTCAATTCTCTCCGTAGCTTGATCCGTTTCCTACTGTCTATACTACTCTCAACGAGGGGCAATAAGCGAATCTGACGTTAATACGTGTAACATCTCAGTTAACGGCTTGAGGCCAAGATTTGAAATGTCAATGCGTTCGATTTTGGACCCGGTAAGCAATTAGTTTCTTAGTTGATGATGAACACCGTGCAAACTCGATTTCACGCTGTAGGGTTGTATCGTAGATAACAATGAATATTGTTGAAGCATAAATACGTGAGAAAAAAACCGGTATGCGTCCCGTTCCGCCATCCAACATGCGATCCATTATGCTGGTTTGTATTATTATGCGCCTATTATTTACATTGTTTGTGTCAAATATTGGATCAAATCACGTCACGTCGTCGTTCGTGAAGAAGAATTTCGCATCGTTTCGCATCGTGCACCAAATTAAGGAAACGGTTGATGTGTGCGTGTTGTGACCGTGTATTGTTGATTTGCGCGACATGCCCGTCCACCCTCGAGTACGAGCGAAGTAAACGGTGGGAACAGTTTCACTTTCTATTCTTTATGTTTCTGCTTCGAGTGATGTGATTCGTCAGTCTTGTTTCACTTTCTGTCCATGCCGCAGCATATATGGAGCGACCTTTTCTTACGTGACTCTATCATGCGAGTATGAATTTGCGGTTAGATTTATCTACTGCCAACATGTTAGCAGGTCGTATGTCGGGGAAAAAGGGTGTCAAATGACGCTTGATGCATCTGGTTGAAGACCCGAGATGGTTATCTGCAGGCAGACTCAGGTGGAGTGCTAATTTGATATTGATGTAGACTGCTTGGCGTTGTTTGTAAAGTTGGCCTAAACAAAATTAGCGTTACCATTGACGGATTCTCCATAGTTGCCTATTGGACTTATTTTATGTAGGGGAACTTACGTATTCTCGGCAGCTTAAGCCGATGCCATGCTTCTTTCGTTATTTTCTCGGACATCAGCAGATTAATTCCGTGTTTATCTGTTTACATTTATGCGTTGCTCAATCCTCTATCGATTCACACCGACAGAATGGTCAAAATGCTTTTGGAAACGTTTTGACAACGCTGCGAACATCCCTTGTCAGTGTGACTATTGTCGGCAGCCCCATTCTCTTCGGCAACTTTTCCATAACAACTGCTGGTGAATCTCTTCGGCAGCTCCAAATCAGTCGCATTTTGAGGCGTGCTTATTTAAATTGATGGCATCTCCGGCGATATCTTTTGTTTAGTCTCGGAAATCTCGCCAGCGGGAAACGGCAGAACAAAGAATCATCTGAATGTTTCCACTGATGTGTTTTGATGAAACAAACTGTGTATTTGGCGTTTGAAGTTTGGTTGCCGATAATAGTCGAATGGTGCCGAAGCCGTAAGTCTCCCTATATACGGTGAACGAAATTTTGAAATAAACTTTATCAATAGAGCTACTTAAAATCGCTGTGTTAGTGTTAAATTATAGTCGATTTTACTTAAATTATGACTACAGCTCCAGAGCAGCACATTAATTTAAAGATATTTATTGGAATAACCATTGATCATTTTACTGTCGTGTTTGATGGGACAATTTGCTTAGTTTTCTATTTAACCTCTCTAGCTTTATTTCTTTTTTCAAATAAATATTCGAGCTTCTTCAAGCTGTTTAGGGGAATGTCTGTAATTAATTAAAAACTGAAATATTATACCGTTCAACTACTAGAGTTAAAAAGACACCGACACGTTAATGCTTCCAGTGGACGAATTGCCCTTTGAAGGAAGCACCACACTAGACAACGGACTAGCATGCAACGCCCAGTGGCACAGTCGAAAAACTTTCCTGACGAAAAATTTTCCGGACTGAAGCGGGAATCGAACCCACACCCCTTGACAGATACGCGTATTTCGACCTCAACTATAAGACGGTCGTATTCAGTGTCATGTACTAGACTTACAAGTCGATAAATTGTCGAAAACTTATTCTTCTTTCAGAATCTAACCGAATTGTGATCTTTGGCCATGTGCTTCCGGGGATGTTTATTGTACGCCATATCCTACGTTAACCCCTTTGGTTATCGATTTTTTTTTTCAAGCTTGGTTGTCTGCTTTTCGAAACAATATTCAAATGTATTTGTAAAAATCTGTCAATTTTTTCCAAGCTTTTTAGTAATAAGAATTAATATATCTGGTATCAAGTATCTAACAATCTATATGATATTAAAAAGTGTTCTGTCAATTTTTCAGTCATTTTGGTTAGGATTAGGTGGTTGATTATTCATATGAGAATTTATTTGCAGAACTTGCATACTTATCAATACAATAGTCGGATAGTATAATAGTATGAATTATCAAACTTTATTGCTTCAGATAGTTGTTGAATAAATCCCTCTTGAACTAATTTTATTTGAGTTTTTTTTTGCAGATGTTTACAAATTTACAAATTGATGGGTATCTCTCCTTCTATATGTCGCATTGAATTACTCTTTTCAGAATCTTCCTGTTTTATGGTTTGAAAAATGAGTTTTCACTTTGAGAAGATAAGTTTCTACTTACATGACAGTACTAACGTGTTTATATATTTTTTGCAATTTCTCATCGTAATAGGCTGTTTTTTATATCGCAGATCTGCCATGAAACGGCCTACTTTCCTGCACTGAATAAAGCAGTGACGTAATAATCATTACGCAACTGAAATCAGTTGCGTCATGACTATTACACAACGCTTTTTTTTTATCACGCAATTGTTTTCAGTTGCGTAATGAATCATAATACAACTTATTTCAGAAATTTCTAAATAACGTTGAATGCATCTCGATATGTTTTCTTATACCCTGAGGGGGTCTTCTACGAAATTGCAAAAAATGTAGTACGCAACTCGTTGCAGAACTCAATAGGCCCTATGATTATTTTAGAACCTTTAAGAAATCAATTTTGACTTGAAAATCATGTTATAAAAGCTGCTTGTAAAACGTACCAAAACTTCAAAGGAATAAGTCTTATTAATTGAACCATCACTTCATGATGTACGAACAAACTGTTCCTAAACTACGTTGTATAGACCTAAATGTCTTTATAATAAATCACGTTTCGGTATTTGCACCCCTATTGACGCATTTTTGATGAATATTAGTCATCATCCTCCGGAAAACTTCAGTTTATTTTAGCTAATTATACCATTTAGTCTGACGACTAGATTTAATTACAGACCGTCGAGTTCTAGAGCACCGACCTCTTAATCCTAACGAAATGATACGCCATGACGCGCATTGTTTACAATTCATTTTCGTCGGGAAAACACCCAAAGTTATATCGTTTACGAGATTTTTATTTCATTTAATGACACTCTCCTCTCACATCGTCTCATTTGCCCAAGCACTGACTGGTTGGCGAGTTTCATCGTTGAACATTCCAACGTTTCGCAAAGAACCGAAAAAACGTCAGCACGCGGGTTCAGAATAATCATCCTCGAGCATTCTCGCCTCTCAGTGGGCTATCGCGAAATTAATAACAATCATGATACGCCATTGAGAGACATAAAAGGCGGTCACACTTTCGGGATTACGCTCATGACCATCGGAAAAATGGTGTGCTGTGGCTACGCTGCTTTTTTTTTTCTCTCAAGAGGAATGGGTTAAGTAAATATAATGATTTCCCTCCCTGCTGGTTGTACGGTCGCCAGATCAGCGCAGTGGCAAAATCCCAAAAATAATTTACCAAAGCGTATCTACGATGCCCCAGCGTCGAAAAAACGAAAAGCCGGGAAGGAAAATCACGAGAAAAACACACAAAATAACAAGTCGAGCAGGGTGTTTTGAAAATTACCGCAAACTGCAACGCAAATGTGTACTCTTTCTCGCTCCCTCGAATTGCATTCCGTGCTCGTTTGACTGCACTTTAGGCTGGTTCATTATGGTATTTTGTTGTAGATATTTCTTTAATTTGTAAATTTAAGAAAACAATATTGGAGAATCCTAAATCGTTGTTTTAATGCCATGCTGAAGGTGTCTGGGTTCGATTCCCGGTTGGTCCAGGATCTTTTTGTAATGGAAATTTCCTTGACTTCCCTGGGCATAGAGTCAAATCGTACCTATCATACGACATACGAATGCGAAAATGACAACTTTGGCAAAGAAAGTTCTCAGTTAATAACTGTGGAAGTGCTCTTAGAACATTAGAACATACAACAATACTGTAGAAATTTTCAACGGAAAATGTAAAAATTTTCTGAGAAAAGTTTGGGAGAAGATTTTAGCAAAACTAAAGCGAATTTGGGAGGAAACTTTTGACCGAATTATTTTGCTAAATTTGAAAACCACGACCAATATCTGACAAACTTGTTGAATAAATTACACATGAATTTTCTGCATTAATCTACGGTTATAGAAGGAATACTAGGCCTGCCTTCCTATTCTTATTTTCCTCCGGAAAATAAGCATTAGGAATAACAACCAAAAAAATTCCACGACGTTTGGGAACGAGTACTAATTTTGCAAGAAATCATTTCAGAAATAAGATTAGAAATTCCAACAAATAAATTATATATTTTTCCATTGATTTACTCTTGATACTGTCTTTTTTAATGCAAGTTGGTCAACTATTTTTAACACGTTTCTGTAATGAGTTATACTTGAACATTGTTTGACGATAAAAATTCATCAATAGTGATAACTGTGGTTAGTCCCTAACGTCAAATCCACCTGTTCATGAATTTAAGCAACAAATATGCGATTGCAATCGGCTACTGTTTGCTTCATAATCTAAGTATGTAAAATCAATCATTTTTAGAATTGTATATCAGATAAAACGTGAGGTTACGGGTCGCCACTGAGGGCTTTAAAGCATTTGTTCGAATGACGTTTGATCGAATGGTTTTAATACATTTTGTCGAAAGATTATTTAGTAATGATTGATCAAAAAATCGAGTGGTTTAATAGATAAAAAAAAAATGAAATAGAATTGTTGCACAATGGATTCATTTTTAGCAAACATGCTTTTCATTAGAACTCAATAAAGGATCTATCTACACGATAATTATAATCTACGCTTTACCACGTGAATGATGTACGTTTTATTTTACAAGATGTTTTATTTTACCAATTTTTTTGGTAGTTCAAAGTTTATTGTGTTTATTAATAGCTCAACATTGAAAATACAATAATCAGTTGAATTTATTATTCTCTCAAACTATCATCATTTTTTGGAAAAAAAAACCTTCTAAATATGTTTGTTGCTAAGGTATTGACATATTAAACATTGTGATATTTATTATGTATTTATCCCTCTAATACCCAACCCCGCCTTTAGACGGGGTACACTTTGGAATTTTGTGTATTTTTTCGTAGCTCGGAAATTAAAATGATTTTATTTTTGGCTTAAACCTTGACTCATAACACGCATATAAGAAAAGTTTTTTATGATTTTTGAAACTTTTTTGTATTATTGAAAATTGTTTGAAAAAGTGTATTCTTATATAACCTACAAATGCCTGGGATTCATTTAACGTGTATTATAAAAAATCGTACCTTTTATATTTTTCTACGATCAACCTATCACAGAAGAAGAGCCTGATGGTATTGAAATGATTTCAAATCTGTTTTTCCGTTAGTTACACGGGAAATAAAAAATGTTCCAGAAAAAAAAAATGAAAAATTCATATTTTCAAAAGTATAGTAAAAACTCAAATTTTTATTATTGTCAAAAATCAGTAACCAGAAGAGGCTTCAAGAAAAAATTGAAAAGGATAGGGATGTTCAAAAATAAAAATAATAAAAATCAAAAACCAAAATTCATAAATTTGCGAAGAAAAATAAATCATTGCCCAAACCGTGTTTAGAATGATTTTAGATAACGAAAAATAATTTTTGCAATTTCTCATCGTAATAGGCTGTTTTTCATCACGCCAATCTGTCATGAAACGGCTTACTTTCCTGCACTGAAGTATGCAGAGTGGTAATAGTCATTACCTTACTGAAACCAGTGCTGTAATGATTCATTACGCAACGCTTTCTCATTACGCAACTGTTTTGAGTTGCGTAATGAATCATTACACAACAATTTTTCAGAAATTGTAGAATGATGGTGAATGCATTCCTATATGATTTCTGATACCCTCAAGTGGTTTTCCACGAAATTGCAAAAAATGTTGTACGTAACTCGTTGCAGAACTCGATTTTTACAGCACTCGTCGTAATTACCCTACTCGGCGAGCCTCGTAGGATAAACTTACAACTCGTGCTGTAAAAATCATCATTCTGCAACTTGTTCCGTAAACTACTAATTTAGATCGAAAACAAAAATTTGGGTATTAGAGGGTTATTATTCTTTCAATGTGTAATTGTACTTGATATAACTTTTATTCTTTATCTCATTACAACTTTCAGTGTGAGTTCTTGGAACCTGCATTAAAGTATCAAGTTTTAAAGTGTATCACAGTGAGTAAAAATTTGGCCACCCTAAATTATCTGCATAAAATGCTCTTTTGTACGTAGAAAAAAGAGGGCAATTTTAATGGGTATGGCTTCTGGAAACAATTTCTACTGAGTCGATGAACTCGATTGATAATAAGTTGATAATTTATTCATTCGAAAATAGTCGAACAAGCAAGTACATTGCGATGATTTGCTTCCATTTGAGATCATAATAAGAATGAGTGAATGATAAAAATGAAACAAAACGTCAATAACGCAAGGTATCAATCGCAAGGGAATTGAGGCAATTAAATTTTTTTCGACCCAATTTACTTTCGACTAAACGTAACTCGACTAAATGTTATAGATTCGCCACTGAGTGATATGATTCCTTTCAATTTATTAATTTATTGAAACGATCAGTTGAGATATACATATTTGAAGAACGCATGGAATCATTTTTCAATTTCTTATGCACAACATTCTCGTTTGTCTAGAATTCGTCAATAATCTCGATTGTTTTCTGGAATTGTTTATTTGGAAGAAAGGGTTTAACTTTACAGAAAATCTGCCACAAATTTAGCCTGAGTTTCTGTTTGTTGCTAGTTTTAGAATTTTGAATTCTGCCATGGATTTTTTTCGGGATATTCTGTTATTCGTTCACGATTTTCATTTTATCTACAACCAACAATTCCACAGATTTGTTAAAAAATGTGTCAAGTCATTCGCTTGTTTTTTATCTCTACTTCAAAATCTTAAATTGATTTTGCTAGCTCCTCATGAACAGGAGTTTTGCTAAAAATTCCAATATTTTGATGTTTTTTTTCGACTGAAATCTATAATATAAAATAGTAACCTATATCAAGCTAATGTTCATCTCGTAACTTGTAGTTTTGAAGTCACTTTTAGGTCACTATTTTGATAATTTTGGACACTGAAGTCACTAATATTTTGCTGTCTGACCGCTACCAAGCCTAGGAAAAGCACCAATTTTTAACCCAGCACTAATTTTCGACCCTTTCATAAAATTTTAGCATACTTTGTATGTAACTCATGTCTATTACGGCTTAAATCAGCCGACGGTGTTTTGAAAAAAACCTGAAGGTCGTAGACAAAAAAATTGATTTGGACAAATTAAGATGTAAAATTGTGAAAAATAATAGAATCGTTCTGGTGGGCTTCGATCCCATGACTCCGTACTTTGTATGAATGTTTGAAAATTGGCACAGAATTCTTGTGGGTCGAAAATTAGTGCTTTCCCCTAAAATTTTAGTTTTTGATTTTTTTATGTGCTTTTGAACAACAATAATATTCTTTTTCGTATAAGGACGTTTTGCTTAATTTTATGGGAGGACGCTTCGCATAATCGACGTTTGGCATAAAGAGAATCATTTGCCTTTATTAAAATGCTACCTGGTGTTATATGCACCTGATTAATGCCAAACGTTTTTATGCGAAATGGGTTATCCCCATTTTCAAAATGTACAACTTTCACGTGCAAGCAATTCAGCTGAAATTTTCGCCACAGTACTTAATCAATTTTGTAATCACTAGACTTCAAATATTTCTCTGCCCTAGTCGAAATATAAAAAAAAAGTAGCAATTTTAACCTTCGGGCTGTCGCGCTGTTGTACTTTGTACAACAGTTGTGATTTATATGTTATCATTTTGCAACTAAGACATCTATCGACACCAAACCAAAATGTATTCTTCAAGAATCTTTTCAAGAACAATACTCGACAGTTTTTATTTACAGTATGACCCTTTATAATGCGGTCAAATCAACAAATGTACATGAAAGTCGCATAATTATAAACGCACTATATACGATACGAGTAAACCACAGTTTTAAATCGGTATTTCTCAAAATCCAGATAATATAGAAACTTGGGGTATTTAGTAAAGTTGTTCTGGAGGTGGAGCGCTATCTGATGGTACCTCATTTAATAAAATTCGACCGCTAGGTGGCATTAGTGGGCATGGTAGTTTTACTTTTGTTTTGCAAATATTTCAGGATTCTGATCATTTAGAAGGATGGCGTCTTCGGCAAAGTTGTTAAGTAAGTTAAGGACTGTCATTGTTCGAGATAGTTGATTCAAAATTTTGCCACTAGGCGGCGCTAGTGTGCATGAAACTTTTGTGTGCAGATATTTCAGGAGCCTGGCCACTTAGAAAGATAGTGTCTTCGGGAAAGTAGTTTAGTAGCTCAAGGACTATCATTATTTGAGCCAAGAAATATGATATTTTATTACCAGGCGGTGCTAGTGGGCATAACATTTTTGTTTTGCGGATACTGCAGGATCTTGACCTTTTAGACAGGCAACTTCAGCAAAGTTGTTCAGAAGCTCAGGAACTATCATTATTTTACAAAATCTCGAACTTTAAGGATTAAACAAATAAATAATTTAAGCCATCGAGCAACTCTGCCGAAGAAGCCATCTTTCTAAGTGATCAGGCTCCTGAGATATTTGCGAAACAAATGTTTTATGCTCACTAGCGCCGCCTGTTGGACAAATTTTGAATCAAATAGCTCGAACAATGATAGTCCATAAATTACCGAGCAACTTTGCCAAAGACGCCATCTTTCTAAGTGGTCAGGATCCTGAGATCTGCGAAACAAAAGTTTCATGCTCACTAGCGCCGCCTAGTGGCAAAATCCCGAATTTTTTGGCTATAATGATAGCCCTTGAGCTACTGAACAACTTTGCCGAAGACGTCATCTTTCTAAGTGGTCAGACTTTTGGGATATTCGCAAAACCAAGGGTGTTGTACAAAGTACAACGCGCGACTACTCGCGTTACAAAAATACGCGTGACGACCGAAAGGTTAAGAATTTTAAAACAAATTTTCTTAACATTTTGTTCTTTATTTCTATATCACTTTCTGTTTCAGCAATCTCCACCTAACTTACAGACGCACACTTAAACTAAAAAAATGCTGCTGTTATCGTGACCTAGTATTTTAATTTTCGGCAGGAGCAGAGAAAAAAATTAAAATTTTGTGAAGAAGATTTCAGCTCAATTGCTAGAGCACAAAACTAAATCATATAAAAATGATTCATTTTGTGTGGATATTCGCATGCATTGCAATTATTCCAAACAATAGAGTTTTATCAACTGACTCTACTGTTTTTTCAAGAACAACTGATCTCCTGGACCTTAACGGTGGTTATTCATATCACCGTAATCATCGTGGAAATCCATATTGTGGAGTACTTTGGGTTTTTGAACCAAAACTAGATATCTAACAGCACAATTTTCTTGATTTTCAATGCCTGTATTTTTTTTCATCACCAAACAGTAACTGTAACTTTTGGGGCATCTAAATGAACATCGGTAGAAATTGAGAAATATTTAGAAGTTCCTGAATAAGCTATTTATGAAACATTGAAACTACTCTTGAATCGCTAGAGAATAATCGCTAATTATTTCTTGAATGGATCCGTTGATTAATTTAAAAAAAGATTGGGTTGTGCGAGAAAAGGCGCTTAAGCCAAGGCATTTGAGTAAGGACTCAAGGGTCCCATCCCAAGAAAAGGAGAATCAACACATGGGGTTTATCTACCATTTTATCTACCTTTCTGATATAAAACGGTTGATACGGTTGTCCCTGTTTCTGCGATTAATAATGGATTATTGAGCCGTATTGTATTTGAATTATCTTTGAACCCATCAGGTATCAGAAGGCCGGCTCCAAAGGCACGTTCCCCACCAGTTGGGAGATTTGTGCCATCGCCATATTTGAGCCTATTTCATCATCTACCCGATGGGAGAGGAAAGGGAAGGGAAAGATGGGAGGAAATAGGAGTGGGGTCCCTTGAAGAGGGAAGATCGCATAAGCGAAATGAGAGCATGTAGCTCCATACCACAATGGGTTCGAACAGCGCCCTAAAAAGGGCACTGCAAAACGCATGAGCGTAAAGAGAGCCTATAGCTCATTACCACAGCGGGTTAAGAATAACAGGATGTCCTGAAGATTCAGGCTTCTGTATTCAGTTTCACTTAATAAGTGTTTACCAAGTAATTGGAATCGCATTTGCGCAAAAACTGGACAGTTACATATCAGGTGATACGAAGTTCCATAATCGGAGTCACAACTATCACACACAAATGAGTCAGCACGCTGAATATTTGCCATGTGATAGTTGAGTCGGCAGTGGCCTGTCAACGCTCTGACCAAGAGACTGCAATTCTGCTTTGACAGATTTGTTAAATACTTCGCCACCTTTGGAGATGGCTCAGTAATATACAATTTTGTTTGCCGACACGACTCCAAACTATTCCAATATTGCTTGTGCTGAGTTGCCGCCCAAGAGTTTATCTGAAGCTTCACCCAGCACTTCGAAATTGGAATAGCCGGCTCAGGGCCAATGAAGTCATGCGATGCTCCATCGCGAGCTAGCTCATCAGCCAATTCATTTCCAGCGATGGAAGAATGGCCAGGTACCCATACAAGGTTTACAGAGTTGACTGAATTCAGTTCCTCAATTTGAGTTCGACATGCGATAACAAGCTTCGACCTTGAGTTGGCCGAAGCGAGAGCTTTTATAGCAGCCTGACTATCTGAACAGAAGTATATGACTTTACCCATTACGCGCTGTTGAAGTGCTGATTGCACTCCACACATAAGAGCAAATATTTCCGCCTGAAAAACGGTGCAGTTTCTACCAAGTGAGTAAAACTGATTCAGCCTTAGCTCACGAGAATATACTCCTGCACCAGCTCTACCTTCAAGAAGGGAGCCATCAGTGTAACATACTATATTGTTTGATATACTTCTTTCCAAATAGCCAGACGTCCACTCTTCCCGTGAAGGGAATTGTGTGGTAAATGTCCTGTAAGGAAAGTTACAAGCAATTGTGAGATCACTTGGAGCAAGGACAATTTTGTCCCAATTCACCAAAAGTGGAAACAACGAAGTGTGTGTAGATCTACGATTCACTGGATTTTTCTCCAGTAGATCCAGTACCCATAAACGGTAAGAGCAAGAAAGTGCTTCTTGTTTAAGATATATGTGTAGTGGCGCAACGTCGAAAAGGGCCTCGAGCGCTGCTGTGGGAGTTGTAGAGAACGCACCAGACATCGCCATCAAGCCCATCCTTTGGAGATGGCCCAATTTTGATTGGATTGTTCTCACTTCGCCCTTTTGCCACCACACAAGACATCCATATGCCAATATTGGTCGAACAACTGTTGTGTAAATCCATTTGATATATTTGGGTTTGAGGCCCCAAGTTTTACCAAAGGTTCGCCGGCATTGACCGAAGGCCATACAAGCTTTTTTGACTCTGAAATCAATGTGAGCTGTCCATAAAAGTTTGGAATCTAGAATGACTCCGACATACTTTACTTGATCAGTCACATTAATCTCAGTGCCAAAAAGACGTAAAGGTCGAATTCCATCGCGGTTTCGTCTTTCCGTAAAAAGAACAATAGATGTTTTATTCGGGTTAACCGAAAGGCCATATTGGCGACACCAACTCTCGACTACCTGAAGAGCACTTTGCATCAGGTCGAATAGGGTGCTTATGCACATACCAACTATCAGAGCTAGATAGTCGTCGGCAAATCCATAAGTTGGAAAACCGCAATTATTGAGTTGCCTCAATAGCGTATCTGCTACGAGATTCCACAAAAGTGGTGACAAGACTCCCCCTTGGGGGCATCCGCAAACACTCAATTTTCGAATCGCTGCTTGACGCAATGTCGAGAAGAGATGTCGGTTTTTGAGCATTTGATGAATCCAATTGGTAATCATTGTAGGTAGCCCATGGTTTCGTGCGGCTTCCAATATGGCATCGAAAGACACGTTATCAAAGGCACCCTCAATATCCAAGAAAACACCCAAGCACGATTGCTTCTGAGCGAATGCTTTCTCGATATCGTATACAACTTTGTGTAAAAGAGTCACAGTGGACTTTCCAGATTGGTAAGCATGTTGATTCACATGAAGAGGCATGTTTGCCAAATAAACATCACGGATGTGATGATCGATAATGCGTTCCAGACATTTCAGAAGAAAAGAGGTCAGACTGATTGGTCTAAAACTCTTCGCTTCCTCATACGACGCACGTCCTCCTTTTGGGATAAACTTTACAGTAATATCACGCCAGGATTTGGGAATGTACCCGGTAGCAAAACTGCTTACAAGTAGCTTTTTCAAAACATGTTTGATAGACTCAAATCCTTTTTGGAGCAGAACAGGATAAATCCCATCCGCTCCTGGAGATTTGAAAGGAGCAAAACTATTAAGTGACCATTGAATCGATTCAGTAGTTACGATACTGCGAGCCGAGGCCAGAGACTCGTAACTACATGAAAAGACATTTGGTTCATCCGTAGATGCTATGTCCACACATCCGGGGAAGTGTGTATTGAATAAACATTCTAAAACTTCTTCATCGGAAGAAGTAAAGTCACCATTAGGTAAGCGAATTTCGTTCACTTGGAAATCCTTAGATTTTGCAAGAATTTTGTTCAACCGACTGACTTCACTCAAACTGGAAACATTTGTACAAAGGTTTTTCCAGCCGGATCGTTCAGCAGAACGAAGAGCCTTCTTGTAAGCCTTGCGAGCTGACTTGAAGGACTCTGATCCTGCTGAACGGCGTCTGTTCCAACTCCTTCTACATTGTTTCCTGAGTCTAGTCAGATCGGAATTCCACCATGGGGTCCCTCTTGTAGTCTTTACAGACCGCAGAGGACATGCTTCTTCAAAAGCTTCCATAATGTAGGATGTTGTAGTATCAACGGCATCATCCAGATCACTTGGATTTTCAATGGACGGAGAATATCCATGAAATTTGGTCGCAACCAATTCAATGTAGAGTTCCCAGTTTGATGACCGGGGATTCCTAAAACGCAAAGTCTGCGCAGTTACATTTGAATGTTCAAAGAAGATGTAGCGATGATCAGATAATGATTCCTCATCTGATACATGCCAATTCGTCAACTCGTGACTGATTCTATTCGAGCAGAGCGTTATGTCTAACACTTCTTCTCTATTAGAAACCATGAAGGTTGGGCGATTGCCTATGTTAAGTAATCCAAGGTCTGTACTACTTAAGTATTCCATCAGACTGGAGCCTCTCAAATTGATATCCGAGCTGCCCCAGATGATGTGATGAGCATTGGCATCACTGCCCACAATCAGCGGAAGGCCTTTTGTTACGCAGTGTACGACAACTCGTTTGAAGTCATCCGTTGGGGATGGTTCATCATGTGGTAAATATACCGAACAATAGACGTATTTCCTGTTGAGGTCACCAACAGAAACATCGATTGTGACAGCACATACATCTCTGGTAGTTAACTCAGAAATGAGTGTAGCAACGATTGCTTTATTAACGACTACGCATGCGCGGGGCATGGAGCGCGAGTTTGCCATTTCAAGCTTGCTAAAAGTAGCAAAAACTGGGTCCACAAGGTTACCTAGATAGAAGTTCCCTCTACGAAAGTAGGGTTCTTGAACTAGCGCCACTTGGGCTGCACCATTTTGCATGAGTCTGCAAAGATTGATCGTTGCTGTTCTTTTATGCTGAAGATTGATCTGAGCTAACCTAACCGTAGCCACTACCCAAACTAGGCAGGATTAAGCTTTTTGCAATCTCAGCACGAAAAAGACCAGCAACGAAAAAACCAGATCGGTATCTATTTAAAGTCGCCAAAGGCGAAAGAGCACAGAATACACTGTGTAAAACGCATAATGCGAATCCATATAGGTGATAATTTAAATTAAATGTCAACATATTCATAATCCCACCCTTATTAAGCCTCAAGATAGAGACTGAAGAAGGGCAGCCGATTATCTCGGAGAAACACAAGGTCACCTGCACCATTGCTCCGGGTAGCACAGGAAGGACTCAATACTGTGGAGGGCGCCCTGGTACCCCACAGGCTCCGTTTGCGGTTAGGTTTTATTTAGACCCCCCTAACCATTCATTCTTAGGCACGGTACGCATCACACCATAAATTAGGGGTCACCTGTGAGGTGGACTTTTACCACCGGAACAGGCAATCCGTAGTGTTAATTCTTAGCCAGTTGAAACAACCGCTACCGACACTACGCGGCTATCTAGGCTGCTCGGGAAAAGGAGGTTAATATTGATGATTAACTCCTGACGTGCCCAAGCAGCCATCAAAAATCTATCTATCTACCATTTTATCTACCTTTCTGATATAAAACGGTTGATACGGTTGTCCCTGTTTCTGCGATTAATAATGGATTATTGAGCCGTATTGTATTTGAATTATCTTTGAACCCAAGTCTGCACAGTGGACCAGGCCATTTTAAAATTTGTGCCATATCACGGATAAACTGCAAATATCAATGCTGACATAAAAATACTGGGAGAAATTTCTGGATTTCCAGGATGCTTTCCAATATTGGCTGTGCGAGCACTTAGAATAGAATAGAATAGAATAGAATATTGTAATTGGGGGGGTTGGGGCTATTAGGAGATTTGGCGTAGAAACGATTGGCATGTTTTTGTGGCTCCCGTGCAATTTGTATGAAATTAATAATTGCTAAAACACTTAAAAACTGTTTATACCTATTTATATCTTTTCGAATTTTGCTTCTTCTATTTTTCGTTTTGTTGGCGGTGGTAATCCTTCTTGGGAACCGTCGTGGGAAGAAATCTCTTAGAACAGTGGTTCTCAACCTTTTAGCAGCAGCGATCCCCTTTGAAGTTCTACAAACACACCGCGGACCCCTAAAATGGATGGTCTCGAAATGAAAGTTTATGGAAACCTTCCAAAGGTCTTATTATGAACCAGCGGATACCTTCGGCAGGCACACCCAAAAGTCACGCCTGTTATTCATTAAGAATAGCATTGAAACAAAGCAATTCGCATAAATTCGTAAACAGTATATTTTGTGACTGATTTATGAAAGCTGCCGCCTTCCTAACTAACCCCTGACTCTCACACAAGATTGAAACATCAACTGGCTACGTTCTTGCTAAACCTGAAGAATAGGAAGGTGTGATTAAGTGAGCACCTACTTAAGAGAGATGCAGAGTACTCTACAAATTCTTATACGTGTGTACCAACAGATGCAATACTTCTGCTGAAATCATCTGGATTCGCCCAAATTTACTAAGAATTTCGCCAAGAGTACACTAAACATCTTTCTAAGAGTCCGATAATAAATTTATAAGAAGAATTTTGTCAAAGTCAACAAAAAATCAGGTAGTTAAGATGCCTCCAATAAAAGTTCTTGCTAACTTGTCAAAAATATTCACAATAGTGCGATGAAGTTCTGGATTCTACCCCATTACCCCGAATACCTTTTCCCCCATTGCTATCACCCCGAATGTACCATTTCCCCGAGTTCCTGCACCCCGAATACTATTTCCTCGAATTTACAATTATCTTGACATGATCATATTGATGACATTTCACCACGACATTGGAATTCGGGATAATTTTATTCGGGGTGATGGGTCGTTCGGGGTTTTGGAATTCGGGGTAATGGCGTTCGGGTTGATGACATTCGGGGTAATGGGGTAGAATCGCTTGGAGTAATTTCATAAACTTGCAATAAGCTTTTAAGAAGCCAACAGAAGGTCGTTGCAGAAGTTTGTTTAAATTTGGCCAGGACTTCTTCAAAAGTCTTGGCAGATCAAGAATATTTTCAGAACTCTTTATAGAATAACTACGGCAGATATAAATCAAAAACCTCCTTAAAATTATGCTTATAAATTCGAGAAGATTTAGCCAATGGTTTGATTATTTAGAAACAGAGAAGAATTACAAATTTCTTCTACTCCTTGAATAGTGCGCTAAGAAACTTTCAAGAAATTTTCCTGGGGTCCCACCAGGAAGCTGAAAAAACCTAGCACATTTTAATTGTCAAGTTCTAGGCTATTTCAGCCTAAGAAATTTACTGTTGTAAGCAGGAGATTCCTCTCCTCGATGAACATAAGGACGAGGCCGGCGCTGTTCTGGAAATGTTAAAGGTATTGAGATTGTACATTGAAGATAGTTAAAAGTCAGAAACATCCTAACTGATCACAGAGTAGCAACTACAAAGTGTATGTCCCATCAGTTTATCATTTTTTGATCGAGAATTCCCAACACATGAACCAGTCTACCGTCGTCGTCGGTCCAAGCTTTCGAGACGATCTGAACGATATCGAGCGCAAAACACTACTCTTGCAAAACATGTCTTCACCTCGACCCCGCCGCAGCAGCAGTAGCCCAAGCGTGTAGGGATTCCGATGAGACACGGACGAATCACTCAGTCACAGGTCTCAAGTCAACCTCATGTACTGTATGGGGATATGGACCATATTTAACTCAACGTCTCGAATTAATCATGACTGACATGACAAACTGTAATGAAGAATAATTAGTGCACCATCAACTGCTCCACCACCAGTAAACGAACCAAGTCTAGAGTTAAGCCGGCTGAAGTAGTTTTGGTGGTGCAACATCTCATCCCGAAAAAACTTTAAACATAAACTCCGCGCGGTAAACGAAAGAAGTTTAATTACACTTAATCCCTTCCTCCGAGTGGCTGCCCTCGTTGATCACTGAAATCGGTTGAGATTTTTTTCCATCTCTTCGAGTGAAAAATTGAAATGAGTCGTCATTTTCGGAAGTCCGGTTTGCGCCCAAGGTCAATCTTTTGCCAAGCTTTTGCTAGTAGGGTCGGTGTACCCTTAGTAGGCAGTCCCCTATAGTTACACTAGTGGCTTTTTAGGATCGTTTTGATATAAATTGTTGCAAAATATTATTTTGCATGAAGGTCAAGAGATATTTATCACAGTACCATTGATTCGATGATCGATTCTGTTCCAAGAAGGATCGAAATAAATAATTTCGATTAGAACTCCTTTCACTTATAGTAGACCTATTGTACCTATAGTGGCACTACTAAGAGAAACTATTTTTTATTAAACAAAATGAAGAAAGAGTTGAGAACTTTCTTAAATTATTCGAAAGATATCCATTCTTTGAAGAAACAGTGTTGAAAAAATACGATTTAAATTTGTGTTTTGCCTACACATGTGTTCGTATAGTGGCGATATTAAATATAAAAATATAAGTTTTCGTAGTTTTCATACTTTTTCCACAAATCCAAAACGAAAAGCTTTCAGATGACGTTAAAATAATGTCGTTGGCTTTTTTTCAATTTTATACAATTGTCTACCTAACTATGTGGTTATTGGTACACCGACCCTAAACGTTGTAACAGAAAAACCACGTGCTTCTCGAGGCAATCTGCCATGTTATTTAGCGCTGATTCAATGAGTGAATCATTTTAACTTTGCCCGAACGAAGCCGTGATCATTACGAGAAGCGGACAAGACAAATAGCGAAATTGCAATTTTCCACGGGAAATGAGCCAAAGTGGACCCAACCGGGCAACAAAAATCGGAGAAATGCCAGACATGCAAGTTGATTGCCTCCCTCTCTCTATCTCTCGTCTAATATGGAAGGTGTCATTTTAAATGTTACTAATGATGAGTCAAATGAGTTCCATCTCAGCTGGTGGACGGCGACGACGAATACGGGGACTTTGGGACACTGGTTGATGGAGTTGCTACTACGGGAAGGCCATTAGGTATGTGGAAGCAAAAGGGTTAAGTCATTGGGCCAAAATAAAAGAGGTATACGCCGTTAGCATTGGTGTCCGTCTTGGTCCGCTCCAAGTTAATTTGAAATAATGGGATTCGGTGCCAGGTTGAGAGGAGCTGATATATGATCCATGTGAGTGCGGTAGAGACGATGAGCGATGACCATTGCATGCCGATGGGCACTAAGTGATACATTGTAGTTCGGTAATGGTTTCACAAATGTTTTCTCGTCATTCCGTGATTTGGAAGGTATGGAATGGGGTTATACAAACAAGTTGGTGACCCTGGTGGTGCACTGAAACTTGGAGGCCTTGGTTAGTGTTTTGGGAGTCTGTTGAAAAAAGATTTTTGTAGGTAGAAAGATGAAGGTGAAACAAGCATAGCCAAAGTTATCTACTAAATGTAAAAACTAGTAATGTATCTAGTTATATCTACAGAGTGTCTCGATTCTCATGTTAAGTGATATTAAGAATGCCATTATACAGCCGTATAGCTTAAGGCGAAGTGGACCGTTATTGAAATTTGTATTCGCTTTATTGATGATTGTTGCTAGTTTATCTCACGATTTCGATGTAATGAAAATTAGTTGTATTGCATTGACACACAATACCTAGATCTACGACGTATTTCATCTACTCGGTTACTATTTAGGACGGTTTTGAAAGTTTCCAGAATAGAATGGAATCACGTATAAAGGGACCCATAGCGTACGGAATTTCGGTTAATTGGTTCCAATATGGCATGTCTTGTTAACCTTACGACCTAGAAGTTCCATGTCTTTGACGATGTTGTTCAATGATTCAAAACGATTCTGGTATCCGCCGCCATTTTTGAATTTAAGATGGCAGAACGGTAGTAAAATGACTACTTCCGGTGTGTGAAAATCTCAGGAAACCTATACAGTATGGGTATTTTCAGAGCCCTCTACAAGCAGAAGGTATCGGAGAAGAACTCATAAAAATGGGCCCGGAAAGGCTGGCCATTTGTCTGCACCGGTTGATCTATGAAACAAAACAGCTACCGGAAGAGTGGAACGAAGGGGTAATATGCCCCATCTACATGAAAGATGACAAGTTAGATTGTGAGAACTTTCAAGCGATCACCATTCTAAATGCAGCCAACAAAGTATAATCCCAGATCATCTTCCGTCGACTGTCACTTGTAGTAAACGACGACTTCGTGGGAAGTTATCTAGCCGGCTTCGTTGACGGCCGATCGACAACGGACCAGATCTTTACTGTACGACAGATCCTCCAGAAATGTCGTGAATACCAGGTCCCAACGCATCACTTTTTCATCGATTTCAAGGCGGCATACGATAGTATCGACCGCGTAAAGCTATGGAAAATCATGGGCGAGAACAGCTTTCCCGGAAGCTCAAGAGACTGATAAGAACGACGATGGAAGGTGTGCAAAATTGTGTGAAGGTTTCAGGCGAACACTCCAGTTCGTTTTGATTCCGCCGAGGACTACGATTAGGTTACGGATTTCGTGCCTGTTGTTCAATATTGCGCTAGAAGGTGTTATGCGGAGAACCGGGCTCAACAGACGGGGTACGATTTTCACGAGATCCAGTCAATTTGTTTGCTTCGCGGATGATATGGACATTGTCGGCTGAACATTTGAAAAGGTGACAGACCTGTATACCTGCCTGAAACGCGAGGCAGTAAAAGTTAGACTGGTGGGGCCAAGCGCGACAGGGCTCACTTAGAGAGCAGTGTTACTATAGATGGGGATACGTGTGAGGTTGTCGACGAGTTCGTCTACCTATGATCCTTGCTGACGGCTGACAATAACGTTAGCCGTGAAATACGGAGGCGCATCATCAGTGGAAGTCGTGCCTACTATGGCCTCCACAGGAAGCTGCGGTCAATAAAAGATTCACCCTCGCACAAAATGTGCCATGTACAAAACGCTCATAAGGCCGGTAGTCCTCTACGAGCATGAAACGTGGACGATGCTCGAGAAAGACTTGCAAGTCTTGGAGTCTTCGAACTTCGGGTGCTTAGGACGATCTTTGGCGGTGTGCAGGAAAACGGTGTGTGGCGGCGAAAGATAAACCACGAGCTTGCCCAATTCTACGGCGAGCCCAGTATCCAGAAGGTGGCCAAACTGGAAGGATACGATGGGCGGGGCATGTTGCAAGAATGCTGGACAACAACCCTGCAAAAATGATGTTCGCGGAACCGGTTGGTAGAAGAAAGCGTGGAGCGCAGCGAGCTTGGTGAGCGTATCAATTGCGTATCGATTTGGCGAGCGTGGGATGCGAGGATGGAGAGATGCGGCCACGAACCGATTATTGTGGCGTGAAATTGTTGATTCAGTGTTATCGAATCGTCCGACGAGGAATATTCCATCCCGTTATTCAGGCACCTCAATCAGAAGGACATGCAGAAAGTGGACCGACGAAGCGATTTACCTACAAGTTCCCAAAATTCTCGGGCAAACCAGCGCAGTGGCCTCTGTTCTACGCTGCCTACAAAGCTTCTAACGATGCCTGTGATTACATGATCTACGAAATCTTTATGCTACTGCATGAAGAGCAAGAAGGCGATGCCCTGGAGCTAGTTACTTCTCTCCCAACAAATCCCGAGAGTCTGATGGAAGCTGCGTCGGCATTTTGGCCGCCTAGAACAACTACGCCCGATATCGGATAATCTCCGGAGCTTCAGGCCTTTCGAAAGCACGGTGAAGCAACTGTGCACTCATCTGAAGGCCGCAGAACTTTGTCAATTTCTTGTCAACCCACTCCTGATCAAGTCGTTGGTCGATAAGCTGCCTGATCGCGAGAAGCTTGAGTGGGTGCACTTCCGAAAAGGCCAGGCCGATACGATGTTACGGACGCTGGGACAGACTTTCTTGTGGGAATTGTGGCAGATGCTTATGAGGCCAAAGTTGACGTCGAATTCAAGCCGTCATAGTTTGGGAAGAAGCTGCACAACTAGAAGGGTGGCCTATAACTCCATAGCGAAGCCAGCAATAAAGCCGCTACGTCCAGCGAAGAAAAGAAGCTCAAACCTTCCTAATAATGGAGCCAATAGCAGTCCACACTAACCTGGATGGACAGACGGTGTACGGGCCCAGGCAAAGCACCACGGTTGCAGCGGATGATATCACCAAAGAATCACCAACGATGATCTACACGAGCTGCTTAAAGCCACTACGCGTTGGAAGAGTCCGTGGTGGCAATTCCGCGAATAAACAGCAGAGGAGAAACGTGTCCGGGAAATATTGGAGTGCACTATCAAACGCGTTGGCGGTCGCTTCGAGACAGGGTTGCTGTAGAAAATGGATGACTCACAATTTACGGACAGTCATCAAATAGCCCTGTGGAAGGTAAAGCAGCTGGAGAAGCGACTCGAGAAAAACAAGAAGCTGCGGGAAAACTTCTGCAGACAGATGGACGAGTACCAGCAAAAGGGTACTCACAGATCTTGTACCTCCCGCTCAATGTCGTCCAAAACCCAAAAGCTCTGAAAAGGTTCGCCTCGTCTCTGAGGATACGGTACATCGCGTTCAGCTGAAGACAAACAGAAACAGTAGTTCATCTTTCGAATAAAAAACATCGGAGGACTCATGGAGTATCTACGTCATGGACGTAGCGACGTTCGGGACGACGAGTTTCCCCTTCTCGGCCTAATTCGTCAAAAATCCGAGGCGAATTCTCCAACAACCTTCCAAAGATAACTCGCAACTCTGTGTTTATCGACTCTGCTGCTGACATTAGCTGGATTGAAGAGTTACGTACCAAGCAACAGTTCACCAAGGGTGTGTTGCTCTAAAGTAGTGTTTGTTCCGGTATACAGCGACTGAGTATGAGATGCTGAGCGACTGGAAGCGATTGGCTCAGAGCAGAGTCCAGTGTAGAAAAACCATCCATTTGGTATAGATTCGACGCAGCGAATTGTGTATTAAGTATCAGGTATGTAATGCATAGAGCCGCCATTCACACCTGGGGATTCGCGTGCCTCCGACCCTGTGAAAAGCTCGATGAACAGAGAACCTTTCAGGAGGCCGTTTTTCAATGGTTACCAAGGTTGGGAAACAGTGGTATAGAGTATCTTAAGGACTGTTCATTTTATAAAGCGGACACCTTGTGCATGCTGTATCTTTCTTATTAATCAATGAAATTTCAATCGGTTTTTTGCACATCGTTCGACTAGTATTGTACAATGTTGTGATAATAAAAATTCTCCAAAATAATTAAATTTCACACGAATATGGAACAACGATTAGATCGGTCGATTTTTTGAGGTTATCAAAATCAATGATTGTAAGAAATTGGCTGGAAAATTCGATAATTTATATTTCTATTTTCAAAAAAGGCTTGTTCTTCGAAAGCATCATCAATCAGAAGCCTGATGGAAAAAATCAAGTTATTTTTGGAACAACAATTTTACAGATATAATAAAATCAATTTTCCCGTATATTTTTAAAGAAATTTTTTTAAAATTTGATGGGAATTGATATGAGTAGAATTTTTTGTGTAAAAGTACGTCCTGACGGAAGTCCTAATATAGTATTAATATGAAAAATAACTTACGCCTTCATAGAGTTACTTAGTAAGTCCCCACGTCACATTCAAAGCACAACAGAAACACAATTGTTTTATTCTTAGAAGACCTATCAAAGTACATTGACAATCATCAAAATTGGCAACACTGCTGTAATAAAATCGATTTTATTTTCCACATATTATTTTCATAATATGTTATTCTGAGATTACCAATTGAAAAATTCGGAGAAAACTGTTTACAATTTGCTGTAGATCGATAAATATGCGTACATGATTTTAAAAGTATGAGACTTTTTAGTAAAACTACCATAAACAGTAAAATTTATACTTAAGACTGTTAATCTCACGATTTAGCTTTCGTTTATACTAATATAGTTTCTTTAGTAATCCAAATTAGTTTTGAACACGCTTTTTACTTTTCTCTTTTGCTGGGAGTGAAAGGATGGTGTATCAGCAAATTTGACCATAAATGGGTAAATCACTAAAGTTACATAATGTCATAGAATGGTGTAATATAATTGATATTTTTAAAGCTTTACCTTTAGTAGAATAGTAAAGGATACAAACATTCAATTTGTTCATAAAAATAAGGATTTTTGTTTTGCGAAAAATAATGGTAAACTTTGACGGACAGCTTTTTTTTAAGAGTTTTTGGAAAAACTATTTAGCTCTTGAACCAAAAGCATTTTCAAAGATTTTATATTTTCAGAGCATTTTAGAATAATAGGTCAACGATACACGGAAAACCGATTACGATTTTATCAATAAATAAAAAAGATATAGCATAAACAAAGTGTCCACTTTATAAAATGAACAGTCCTTAGTCCTTGCCACACGTTATTCAAATGTTAAATTTGCAAAGAAAACTCAGTTAGTAAGTGATTAAAGAACAAAGAGAAGCAGTCTCTGTCTTATGATTGAGACATAGGCCCAGAAAGAAGAAGAATAAGTTATATAATCCTGTTTATGTGCAGCGTCTGGAGAATAGGATAAGTTAACATCAAAGGAATTACTCAGCCAGCTCACCTAACAAGTAGCTGACAAAATTTAATCTCCTCCTTTACACCTAAACCTGAACAACGTCAATCCTCATTTGACTACTTATTCCGTCAGCTCTTCAAATGTAATCCTATATAAACAGTGCCAAGACGGCATCCAATGCTATCCACGCACAAAAAGCGCCGCAGAATCGTGATTAATAGCTTCCGCCGTTGTGTCGTTCGTTAATCGATTGCTGCATTCCTCACTCAGTCGGCGCGCGTTGTTTGCGCCTTAGACCTTCATAACTGCACAGTAGTCGTCGCCCTTATTTGCATGATGCACCTCAGTTTCAAACCGCCACGTACTAAATGATTAATTCCATCTTTTTTTCTCTGCTCTCTCTATCTTTTTAGGTAAGTATCTACCGGCTACAACAACGCTTTCGAGCACCCGGTTACGGATCGTGAAATGAAGTTCCCCATTATTGAACCTCGTGCCATGGATTCTTTCCCTTGATGCGCCCAACGACACGCCCTTAGGGCGTAAAAAGTCAAGGTAATCCGCTTTTTAACACTCGTCGTCTCTTTCCACGACATTGGAGCAGAAAACAGCGACACATCCCATCATAGCCGGTGTCAATCTTCGGTGATGGAACGACCTTCTGGTTCTAGGCGGACAACCGACGGGCCGTCGTCTCCACAGTTCCACCTGAAACAGTCAACCCACAGTTATGGATCATCTATGGGTCATTTTTTAGAACAAAATGAGAATTAAAATTATGGTGACGCTGTACAGAACAAGATTACCTTACGGGAATATACCCCTAAATTCGCGATCACTTTCGGAATAGTTTTGATTTCGATAGAAATCCTTGCAATGGATCAAACCCACTCATATCTTGGATCGGAGCACTATAACAGCAATTTATCCTCGAGGTGTGAATTTCGTGTTGGTGAAAGCATACATGTTGACGTTTCTTTCGAAACCACTTTTGTTTTATTCATAACTGTGGAATGGTTTTCTATGCCCCAATCTTATGAATCAACGCTTCTAGGAATAGGATTGACAATTTATTTGACAGAAACAGAACAGAAATGTATAAAAGTCAATTATTATTTTTGCGGAATTGCAAATCTATTTGATGATTTTTTTTTGTGTTTAATCCAGCTCTGACACTTATCTGTGGGTTATCCCTAACTGTGGGATGACTGTAGACTTCTTTCACCATTTTGAACCGAAAAGAAATGGCCATTGGACCGTGTCAGATTCAGCGACGAGCTTAAAATTCTGCTCGCGATGAAGACGTTATTGTCTTTTGGCTACCACCATCGTCATCATCATCATCACCTTCATCATCACTTCGAAGGGAGTTTTTCTTTTTGATGAAGATTAGAGTGTAACCAACTAGTGCGCTTTTCTCGTCTTGCCTCGCCGCTGCTCAGGATGGCAGACGGAGTGGAAATTTTGATTGGCACCATGAGCGCCTCAAATTGGGAAAGTTTCCCAGTCAAGAAGGAATCTTCCGCCGAAAAAGGAGATCATTTTTGATGAGATGTGTATCTCATATTTGAAAAATCTGCTACCAAAAACTTTTCAACCCTCGAACGACCGGCGGACTACGTTGAAAACTTCTACTGGGAGTAGAGTTCTTACCTCTCATCATGATCTTATAGCAATCGTTGTCGTTGCTTCTGTTGACAACTTGATGACATTTATTGCCCCTTATCTCGTTCCCGACATCGTGGTATCGACGTATACCGAACTTCCTTCCCAACACCATGCATACTTAAATGACCTCATTCGCCAAATTGAAGGTGCATTGCGTTTCGCCCAGTCATGTCGGTCTCTGATGCTTGTCGGACAATCACAACAATCACAATATTCCTTCTCATCGAGCAGAAAAAAAAACAGACATTCGCTGTAGTCACTAAGTTAGTTTAGTAGCCCATTGCACTATGGTCCTGATGGACAATTTGGGACATTTTTTTTTCTTTTTCTACTTGACTTTAGACTCTATGAAGTCTTCAGAAAACTTGTTCTTATCCTTTTGTCTGTGCGAAAAAAAAATACGTTCTCTGTGTTTTGGGGTCAAATTCAAATCGCGTTAACTTCGCCAAATTCAATCGGATTTTTGATTTTCCTGCAGTTTTAGAAAGCAAATTTAATTTAATTTTACTAAAATCTATAAAAAAAAATCAAAAGGGGGATAGTTCGACGCCGGGGAGGGGTTGTTGAGAAAAAAGATTTGAAAACAGCGAATTTTTGAAAGTTTGGACGCTTCTATCTTAGAAAAGGTTCTAAATAAAATTATACTTCTTTCGGCGAAGATTTACAACAGGAAAAGGGCTACTATCTCTGTTATCGTCGATTTTAGACGTTCGATGTCTTCAGAGAAATTATTCGTAATTGTGTTTTGCATCTTTTCAGAAAAAAGTTGAACAGCCCTTATTCAAGTTTAAATTTTGACTCAAATTTTTTTGTTTGATGAAATTTGTGGTTGCGCTATTCTGCAAACTTTTAGAAAATGTTATTTTGAACAACTTTGTCCAAAACACTTTTGATCTAACTCTTCCTTTGATCTAAGTAAATTGATTTTGAAAGTTTTAACTTGGGGTGGACCCGAAAAATCAGTTATTTTGATCTAACCTTTTTTCAGTTTAACGAGAATGTGGTCTTCAGAAGAGTTGCAGAGGAAGTAATGATACACATATTTGCTGAACATCGCAAGTTTGTAATTCTTTTGTGTTTGAGGTTATGAGCGAATTTAAGTGGAAAACTATGATTTTTTGATGCCCATAACTCATGAAGTTGGCTGGATTTTTTTTTCTACAAGCGGCATTCAAAAAGCCATACAATAGGCAATATTTGCTACAAACACTGTTAGAATGTAAATTTTATAAATTGAGAAAAGTCGCTTCAAAAATACACTTAAAAATTCGAAATTCGCCTGTAACTCACAAGATTTCAAAGTAAACGGCGTGCTGCAAAGTTGTAGAATGTAACTAGATCTGCTAAATTGTTAATTCGGACCATTGTGCAATCTAGAACAACAAGAAAGTCGGCGTTTTCGGCAAAGTTGTTCGTTAGCATTAGGACTATGCGCTGCATGCTTGGTTAGTTCGCAATTCTATAACTAGGAGGCGTTAGTAAGCATTGAAATTATGATACGGGTAATGTTGTTCAGATGGAATGCTGTTGTTTTCGGTAAAGTTAGGTAATAGATTATTTTGTTTTATTTTCGGGCTACGACAAAATGCACAAAATTCGAAAGGGTACCCCGGATGAAAGCGGGGTAAGGTATTAGAGGGTTTGATTTTGAAACAACTTTTTAGTTTGAAGTAATTTGTAGTACAGTCAAGTCTCCTTAACAGAATATTGAAGGGACTATCGAGAAAGGAAGGTATCGAATACATAATTTCCTATTAGTGTACTCTACAGAATACATACCTCTATATTAGTGTTCTCTTCATAATTTAAAAAAAAACATTCAAAACAGTTAACGTGAAAACAGTTTGGTTTCTACAAATTAAAATTGTACCACACTAAAATAAGTTGTAAAAAAATTATTTACATATGGATGATATTCTTCTTCTTCTTCTTCTTGGCATTACGTCCTCACTGGGACATAGCATGCTTCTGGATGATTTGAAACTTTTAATGAAAATATAAAATAGAGAGGTAAACTTGCATGGGAAATTGAAAAAAATGTGTTAGGGAACATTGAGTTGGAGTGGTATCGATATACAGGAGGATCAAAGTATGCCCGGTTGAAGGGACCGCGCATTCCATCGAGTTAGAGGAATTATCGAGTAAGGGAGAGTTTACTGCAGCTTCCGTTTAGAAAATGTTATTATGAACTTGTTTACTTTAGACAGTTTTGGTCTAACTCTTCATTTGAGGAGCTTAGTTAATTGATGCTAAAAGTTTAAACTTGGAGTAACCCTAAAGAATTAGTTGTTCTGTATATTTTTTCAAAATTTTCCTAAACATTTTTACGTGAATGTTAAACAAAACAATTTTTATAAGTTGTTTATAAGAAAAAACAAATTAAAAACTATGAAAACTCAAAATGATTACTTAAAAAAAACTCGGAATTCACATGCCACTTACAAAATTTTTAAGTTATCGGCGTGCTGTCTTCTGCAAAGTTATAATTTTTAACTTAATCTATAACTTCTCTATACACAACTTTTTTGAAACGCGGCTTTTTTCTCGAATGTTTTCAAAACCGAAAATTCTTGTGCTCGTCTGAATTCAAATCATATGAAAAGAGAAACTTTGAAGTTTGAGCTGAACATATTGAGATTTAAAGGTAGTGGAAGCGACTTGAAGGTGAATGCCCAGTGAACCACGTATTGTATAAGAATGTACATCCAAAATCACATATTCCTACGTCAAAAATCAGAATCGCACGATATGCCAAATCAAGCGTTATCAATGTCAACATAAGTTGTATATAAATCTCCAATACGATTCATATACGAAAATCTGTGTTGACAGCAAAACATATTGTGAATAGTGCAACATAGAATCGCGTTAAGTTGTATAAACTAGCAGATCATAAATCAATCCATAAAGCATCACATAAAATCGCAATAACTTAGCAAAAATTGGTATCTGCTGACGATGGGTTTCAAAGAACAACAAAGCAAGTTTCGCTGTACATGAAACATGCTTTAATATTGGCAAATAATCACGGGGCTGTTATTTAACCCTTCATGGTACAGTGGTAAGACGTCCGATTCCTAATCCAGTGGTCCCGCGTTCGAGGCTCACTGGGAACTCTTTTTTTAATTTTCATCCAATGTTTGTGGCATCGTATTTCTGATCGCAGAAAGTCTGGAAATGTCGTGCCAAGTACGCATATAGCATACAATTTGGTAGGTATATAGGCTTTCCATGCATTCTATACGATTGAATTGATTCATATAGAAAGATGTATAATAAAAGTTATGCCAACCAAAATTCTGACTGGGTGTTCAAGTTACAAAATATGACCTTCATTGAAGTCTCCATAGCTTTAAAAGTATAAAAGTTTCAAACTTGGTAATAAAATAATTACCAAGTTTGAAACTTTTATCATCATTCTCTTAGCAAAATTAAATTTGTAAAAAGGTTTGTAGGACATAAAAATTGTTTAAAATCATAACTAGTCTTAGTTAAAATATGTTTTCTCAAAACCCTCCCTCCCTTTTCATGATTTTGATACTAATTCAGTTGTTTTTAAAGTGTGCTTATTTAAAAAAAATAGATTTTTTTTTATTTTAGACAAAAAAATATTCAAATGAAATGAAAAAAATATTTGTTTTTGTATTGTCAAATATTTTTCGTCGCAAATCGTATTTTTACTAGTTAACTAATATTTATAAAGCATCTCTTTATAACTACGAGTTAAATACTGCATATATTTTTAATAAATGCTACTATGGTTTTGTTCTTAAAATATCAAAAAATTAAAAATGTAGCTAAATCCTTTACAAAGGCAAAAAAAAATTTTTTTCAATTAAAGTGTTAACGTTCAACTGGAGAACATTCAAAAACAGCTGAAATTTTACAGTAAATAAAAGAACATGTCAAGTCAAATCATTTTATTATTAAATTTGTTGTATACGTAGTTTAACCCTCTAATACCCTACCTTTGAATATTTTTTCGTAGCTCGGAAATCAAAATGATTTTATTTATGGCTTAAACCTTGGCTCATAACACACTTATAAGAAAAGTTTTTTTATGACTTTCGAAACTTTTTTATATTTTTGAGAAAGGTTTGAAAAAATGTATTTTTTTGTATCTTGGGGCTCATTTAACGTGTAATACAAAAAATCATACCTTTTATGTATTTTTACAACCAACCTATCACAGAAGAAGAGCCTGGTGGTGTTTAAATAATTTCAAACCTGTTTTTTTTCCGTTAGTTACACGAAAAATAAATACGCTCCGAAATATATTAAAAATTTAATATTTTCAAAAGTACCGCAAAAATTTAAAATTTTATTATTGTCAAGAGGGGGCTTCAAAAAAAAAAAATGAAAAAAGATAGGGATGTTCAAAAATAAAAATTATAAAAATCAAAAACCAAAACTCCAATATTTGCGAATAAAAATAAATAACTGTCCAAAACGTGATTAGAACGATTTTAGATAACGATAAGATTAAAATTTAGATCGAAAATAAAAATTTGGGTATTAGAGGGTTGATAAAAAACTTATTTAGCTTGAAATTCATATGCACAGATTCGAAATACAGTCGCCTCTCCACATCTCGATATCGATCTAGATAGGGAGAGATCGAGACAAAGAACAATTTTTTTATGATTACTAGATTGAAAAACACTCCGTTACCAAGAAAGTAATACACAAACAGACGTCATTTTGCGCTCCTAATTTGTTTTGAATCCCAAAACTTTGGTCTAGTAACCTTCGATATTGGTCATATCGACATACGGAGAGAAAATTGAGAACGAAAAATCAACAGTACCACATCGAGATATGGAGATATCGAGATAAGGAGGATATCGAGATATGGAGAGTGAAAATGTATGCAGACTGAAGTAACTTATGAAATCATCGACATAGGGAGAGACATCGAGATGTAGAATATCGAGATGTGGAGAGTCGTCTGTATGTTGAGTTTTAATGAGAAAAAACAAATGAACAAAATTAACTATTATGGGTTTATTCACAAATTTCATAACGCCAAAACTGACGATTTTTGACACCCGCCTACCCCCTCGTAATGCTTTTTGCATGAATATTTTACGAATTTTGTATGAGATGTTACATTTCGAGGACACCCACCCACCTCCTTCACCGTTATGAAATTTGTGAACAAGCTTTTTTAACTAAGTCTAGTTTTCATTTTATACAAATTTTGTTCTACAAACTTTTCATAAATTTAATTTTGATAAAAATGATTGGTAATAAAATTGAAAAATGTAGACTTCACTGAAGATCACACATTTTTTTCCTGAACTTTTGGAAAGTAAGCCGCACCCAACTTGTTATTCATCTCATCTCGAGATGCGGAGAGCGTATCTGTTGTTGCAGAAGTTGATGTAGTTCTGGTTGTCTACCTATCGGGCGGCGTTTTCGATGCCTGATTTGTTCTGCCGTGTATCTCGAATTGTGTGCAGGAATGCCTGCGAAGAGGATCATTTGCCTCAGTTGCTCTCCGACCACAGTGGAGAAAAATGTGGGGGCTCCATATAGTGAATCATTGGGCAACTGGGCGGGGTTTTTGTTTGGGGGGGCTGGGAATCGAACCCATGACCATTCGCTTATCGAAGCAAACATGTAGCCAACTACGCCACGGACCCCCCCCCCCCTCTCCTTATGGAAAAGTATAGGAGCTATAAAAAATTGCACACCGATTTGTTTTTTTTAAGTCATTAAAAACTAAAAAAAATACTAAATCTCAATTACTTTTTCAAATCGACGTAAATAACTTTCATACGGTTCTGAGAAAATTATTTAGGAAGAATCACAACCTGTCTTCTGAAACTGTTTTTAAGTGAAACCCCTTTTTAATATTTTTTCGCAGTCTACATTGCCAAGGCTGGTAGCGAGTCACTTTTTAGTGACTTGGTCACTTTTTTGAAGCCAGTCTCTTTAAAGTCTCTTTTTCGAAGCCATTTTAACTAAAGTCACAGCTAAATTTTTGAAAGAAAATGGTGAACGACCTTGTTTTTAAATTTAGGCTAGTCAAAAAAAAAATGTCAAAAACACAAAAATGTTTCAAAAGTCGTATAAAAACTTCCTAATATGCATAGCATGGCCCAAGGTTTAAGCCAAAAATAGAATCATCTTGTTTTCCGAGCTTAGAAAAAAAAAACAAAAAAAAAATTCCAAAGGGTTCCCCGTCTAAAGGCGGGGTCTGGTATTAGAGAGTTGAGCATCTATTTAGGAATGGTTATTTGCAATGGTTCCCAGGAATACATTTTGAAAGAACCTCTTTCGAAGCTTTTTGAGAATGCTCGCCAAACATATATTCTTGGGTTAATGTGATTATAGAAAGAAGCCACACCTAAAATTTTCAAGAGCACAATACTTGAGAACCAAACGAAGCTCCGCGTTGAAAATTTATCCTATTGATCACCACCAGCAAGCAAGTAATTTGATTGATTTTCAACGCGAACTGTTGTCAGATTCTCCAGTCTTGTTTACTTGAAAATTCAAAGTTTGGCTTCGTTCAATAATCACCTTAATACATGAGAATGGTTGTACAGAAATGCTTCAGAGAATTTATTATTTTCTTTGAATCGTTCATGAAATCATGCATGCTTTTTTCAAATAAATGTGGGGAGTCGGATCCTCTTATTGGCACTTTGGATTTACTTCGGCAGGAGTTTTTTGAAATACACTGAGTTTATACTTAACAAGAATATTAAAGTATTTTTTTAACATATCCCTCAATGCCAAGTAAATCATGAAAGTGTCCAAATAATTTTGATTGAAATATCAGAAGCTTAGAGATAATAACTACTTTAACAACACAACTCATAAGAACAGTCAGCATATCGTCCTTATGGTAAATGTCCATTCGGCCAAACGTACCTCCCATCAAACTAACTGATGGAAAATTTTAATTCCACTTTGAAGTCCGAAAGACGCGTCTATGATATATTAGTTTTAAGCAGTATTTCAATCATATTCGACCATCTATTAACAATTTCAATTTGACACTTTGATTAATGGCCATATATTACATTTTCCGTAATCTTGATCTAATTACACAAAATATTAATCTATTAGATAAGCGTTAAATTAGAATCCAATAAAGCTAAGTAGAAAGTATCCTGTGTATAGTAAATTTGATCGACCTCGTCTATATGTCTATTATTTTTTTGATTAAATCTTAAATTCTTATCGACTTGAAATAATGGAAAAGTTTAAAATGAAGCAATTCTAACGGTTTTTAAGATGTATTTTTTTTGGGAGTGAAATCAAAAAAATTAACTTCACAAATATGCCAAATTCTTATTAAAATTTACATTATCAACCAAATATTTTGGTGATATAAAATACACAAACGGTGATCTTTTACAAAACATATTTCTAAAATTTTGAAATGATTGAAAATTTGGTAAAACATGTTTATTTGTGTAAATGTTAACTTTTCTGTTTAGAAAAATTGTTGGCAATATCTTGTAATTTATAGTAATTTCCAAATTTGATACTTCAATAGAAATTTCCAAATTTGGTACTCAACTAGGCAGGAAATAGCAGTAGATCATGTTGGTTATTCCCTTTTTCATCGTAAAACAGTGTAAAAGAACTGAAATAAAACTGATTACGTTTTGATTTTCAAGTCACTTTTAGTCACTTTTTTGATGATCGGAAGTCTCTATTTAGTCACTTATTTCCCAAATCTGGTCACTAAAATACCTTTTTTCGGCAATACTTTTTGCTACCAGCCCTGTACATTGCATGCAATCAGCTCGCGTTAAAATACTAGGTACTTCCTATCGTTTCCCACAAAAATTTTATGACAAAATAATATGCCGTTTCATTCAGTTAATTACGGCGTTTTTGTACCAGTGTAAAATCGACTCAAGTAGTGTTTTGTTTTGATTCGTGGTGAAGCAACTTTGTCTCTCCATACAACGAAGTGGCGAAAGTAATGGTTAGGTTGCGAAAATTGAAAATCTTATTTACCGCCGTATAGTAAATCCTGAAATTAAACGTTTAAACGTGTAGAATTTCGTCTGCAAAACACGTAGGATTAATAAAGTATGTTTGTTCACTTTTCTGACTTGGGTCTGTTTGAACAAGTTTTCGAGAAATATTGAATTACACAAAAACCCAATTGTTAATATTTTTTTCAATGTACACCACAAATTATTAATAGCAAAAAATATCATGGAAAAGTTTTATGATGGAGACTTTTTTAATATATTTTTTCTAAGAGCGAGTTTTTGAAATTTTTTTTAAATAGGGTTAAACGTTTAGAATTACTTCAATACATATGCAAAAATTTATCAATTTAAAATAAAAAAGGCTATTTTAATTAGTTATTCACGATTCTTCAACAATAACAACAGGTTCTATAGGCAGAGTGTCGTGTTACTCATGTATACTTAAATGAGCTAGTGTGCCATGCGATATTTCTTATCGCAGCCCACAGATTATGTGATACACGAGATGCGGATACGTACAAAATATATTCAAATGATTAATTGAACTCACCAAGCTATTGGACTCACCAAGCTATTGGAGAAACGTCTAAGGAAATTGACTGTTCTAACCAGTGTCGTACAAATTCAGCCGAATGATTCCCGATCAGTGCGGAAACGAATAAAAATAAACTCCGTTAGCACGAGGCCAATCTGACTATGAGAGCGAATGCGACGAGAAAGAGAGTGGGTGCAGCACACGCACACATTCAGTGTCGGCCACTGTTAGTGTCATTTCAATTTTCAATTTCTTCTAGAGGCACTGATATTGAGAATTTAATATAAAAAATGGAAATGAATGTCATATTATTATTGGTGTAATATTACGGCAAGGTAATGCATCCAGTTTTTAAATATAAATTTTCTTTTAAGAAAAAAGTACAACTTTGGCAATTTGCGGATTTTTTTGTGGGGTATTTTGATGAAAACAACTATTTGCACAGCCGATATAGAATTTGCTGCCACCGAATATCTGTAGGCGGATGGGAATCAGTGTAGAAAAAGTAATTGATAAACTGAATGCATGCTATATCAGATTCGTGCATGTATTGTCAAAGCAACATGCGCACTAAGAAGAAATCAACGATGACGGATGCTACTGAGGGTCGGCGTTGTTTACTGTATATTGAAATATGCACTAGTTCTAACTTTGAATAGAATTCTCCATACATTTTTTCTCTCTAAAATCAACACTTTCGGAGCTAGTTTTTGTAAAATGCATGCAAAAAATCATAGGTCATTTTTCGGAAGTTATTCTTGAGTTAAAATAATCGATTTTTCTATGGAAAACAGTCATTCTGGCATTCCAAACACATGTGTGAAATCAAATCCAAATCGAAGATTGTCGAGAAAGATTTCTAATGATTTAGAAGTAGAAGATTTCGATCCAGAATGAGTCATTTTAGATGGAATTCGTCTACTTCGTAAATTACCACCGATATCTTAAAATTGTATAATTTTTCTTACCTTAATTTTGCTTTTTTTTATAAATTTGCTAAGCTTAAACTTTTAGTATCGGTTTTCTATTCTGAAATAAATATATAGGTGTCTTCAACAAATATGTTTATAATAATATTTCCTAAAAGTTTTCTGAAGAAAGCCACCACAAATTTTGTTCAAATAAAAAAGTTTGACTTTTTTCTTTCAAATTGTCGATTCGAAGCATTGTGCACTGGGCGGCTGTCGTCGTTGCTCGAGGTGGTGATTAAAATATTCAAAAGTCGCAACTTGAAATGGCTACAAAAACGATGGAACGTGATGGAATTAGTTCCAGCCTTCTCCGGGCAATTTGACACGCAGCAGCAGCAGCAGCAGCACCAGTCAGTGATTGGAATTGGTTGATGCATTTTCATTCCAAATCAGATGCACACAAAAACCATGCTCGCGGAATGACGTGTTAATTTAGTCATCGATTTTGACGATAATTTGATGCATGATGTGAGTTGACATAAAGTCTGTGTTGGTGGGGATTATCATGTTTCCCTTCGTGGATAGGGATCATAACTTTTCATACCGGCTTTTGCGGGTGCATATTTTTTTTTGGATTGATTAAAACAACCGAAACGTGTTTCATGATTCGATGCGTTTTTGGTTTCTGCTGGGTTGGTTTTCAAACAACGGGATACATGTCACTTTGCCAACCATGATTCAGTAATCAAATCATCTCACTGCGAAGCCTTCCGTGGGAGAGAAGTTCTGGTATCCAGCAGGTTATTTGGGGTGTGCAGTCATTCCGAAGCTCGATGGTGGTTATCTGTATCTACTGTTTGATTTCTGTTACATAATCAATTGACCATGGCAACCTGTCCTATCCTAACCGAAGTTAGTCGGTTAGTGGAATGTATTTAATGTTTAATGCAATGATAGTCACGTTCGATGTCGATTTCGATGGAGGTTGAGGTACACATATTTGTTGATAATAGATAGGGGAGTTTTAGGAGCCTTCCTTAGTCGAGTGATAAGAGTCCGCGCAAAGCACAAAGCAAAGCCATGCTGAAGGTGTCTGGGTTCGATTCCTGGTCGGTCCAGGATCTTATCGTGATGGAAATTTTCTTGACTTCCCTGGGCATAGAGTATCATCGTACCTGCCACACGATGTCGTATGCGAAAATGGCAACTTTGGCAAAGAAAGCTCTCAGTTAATAACTGTGGAAGTGCTCTTAAGAACACTAAGCTGAGAAGCTGGCTTTGGTCCAGTGAGGCCGTAATGCCATGAAAATAAAAAAAATGGGAAAGTTATCAAAATTTCACATATTGCCAAATTTCCTTTTGGCAATAACTGGTAAACTTACCCTTTCTAGTTAAATAATCTTTTATATTGAAAATCTCGTCAATATTGTTCTTCGTGTTTTCAGAACTTGATTTTTAAATATCTATTCGTGTTTTTATATACCGCAATGAGCAATCATTTTGACTTTCTTGCGAAGCTTTCCAGAAAAATCTGGAAAACCTTGTGTTGTATGACACGCTAGCTCTCGAAATTGCAAACAGCAGTAAAATTTCGGAAAGCATCCAGCAAATTTCGAGTTTTAATATCGTAATGTACTGCGCATAACGATATTTCATACAATGCCACAAATTCCCCTTCAACGAACGTATTCTTTTGTTCGAAATCCCATATTAATGAAACTTCCCACCCCAACAGCAGTCCCTCAATGTATAAGAGTATGAATAAATGATAAAATGTACTGCGCTTCTCCACACATCGGTCATAAAATTTGAAAATGACTTTATCACTCTGGTAGCTCATCTTCAATTCCCCCCAGTCAGTAGTGGTAGTAAGGTAGCCCAGCATCACACACCTGTACCCCCCTCCAACCCAACTCAGTCACATATCCCTGTTGTCGTCATACAACCCCTCAAAGTTAACATCGTTTCAGTTTTATTAGATTTTAAAAATGTAAAGCAAGTACCAACACATTTTGCTCACACAGCACATCGAAGCGTATACCGAAGAAAAAAAGGTAGAATATGGTTTATAACGGCGTTATTCGAAATAGCCGCCAGGATTCGATGATATCCTTCCTGAGGCAGCACCTGAGTTGAAAAAAAAAAATAAAAAAAAACGGAACAAATGGGCTGATAATGCCCCCATTCAAATTCATCTCGTTTTATCTGTATTGGAGCATAACTGGGGTATTTCCAGTGCCGATAAAGGGTAGATGCAGTAAAGAGAGGAGTGTTTTTTTTTTTCATGACGGAAGAATTCAAAAGGTTGAGCCCTAGATTTGAAATAAAGTAGGTCGATAGCGGTAGAGGATTTCATCTATTGGATGTAAAAATTGTTGTTTGATTCGATCAACGATTATATCATGATCCTATTGATTCGAGTTGTGTTTATGTAGTTATAGTGTAGAATGATATAAAGCGATGGAATCTGACTGCGTTTTTACACAGGATGAACAAGTAAACATTTTTTTCGTATAATAACTATTTAGCAGCCATTATTTTAATGGCCCAAATTATTGTCTCCTGCAAAAACTCCAAGGAATTAGTTATAGGGTTTTCTTCAGGAATCCCTATAGTGATAACTCCTTGTGTAAGATTTATCTAGAAATAATTGAAAATACTTTAACAGAATCTATCTGGAAATCACTCCAGTCATTCCTCGTATATTATGATATTATGAAAAATCCATCAGAAACTCCGCAACCAATCAGTTATTAGCTTTAAAACTTCCAAAAAGTTCTTAAGAAGTGATAATAAATCTTCGAGCTGTTTAGTAGAATACCTATAAGTAGATGAAAAACCGAATTTAGTACTATACCATTTAATTCCACTAGAGTATGTATCCTTTGACAGATACGCGTATTTCGACCTCAACTGTAAGGCCGTCTTCAGTGTCGTGTACTAGACTCGACTTCTTAATAAAACTTGTCATATAGATTTAGCAAAATTCTATCATTATGAGTCGCCTTTTTCAATTTCCCAGTTTGTAGAAAATCCAATAGACAAAGGGGGAAATGTTAAATCTGAATTTAAAAAAAAAAAACGCTTGAATGCAAAGCTTACCAATAGGTTTATCAATGCGAATATTAAAAATCGATGGGATTTTAGCATTTTTTGAACCTTTACAAAAAATCTGTTTTACAATCATTATTTGATGAGTTCGTTGCTTATCATTGATAGCCCACTAATAGTTAAACATGAATCCGGTCTCAAATCTTTTAGCGAATAAGGGTCATTTTTGTAATCTAAGTCAGAATTTTCCATATGAGGTGTTTTTGGAATCTTCGATTACCAAAAAAAAACGTTTTTAGATATCTCTGAGTTTGCTTTCAAGAATACTACAAGAGATTTATCCAATTAAGTTCATCCAGGTAATCCCAACGAAAACAGTTTCTACAAAAAAGAGTCAAAATCGTAGTGCCTCAGGGCGACCAATACAATAATATTGGTCTGGCATCGGGAAATTTCGGAATAGTTTTTATTTCTGTTAATGCTAAATTTTTCAAGGTGCTACAATATTTAGTATAAGTAAATAAATATGCGATTCCGTACATATGATAATTAGTATGTATTAGAAACTAGGGTAGATGTACCAATAGTGGAGGTACTAAGCACGATTGAACTTCATTTAACCGCCAAAATTCAAGAAGCGCAATTGATGTACATGTTAATGTTGTAACAAGAAGTAACGATTATTGACTTAATGAGAAAAAATATTTCCTCGCAGTAATCCACGGCATGTCAGTGAAAAATAATACCTCCACTATTGGTACACTGTTCCTTTAGTTGCGGTATATTTTTAATTTGTGTTCCTATAGTTGCGGTATCCGTTGTTTTCTTATGGAATCCTCCACTATAGGAACACTTTACTGCAACTATTGGTACAGGTAAGAAAAGGTTTAGCAATTTTAGTGATAGTTCATCAGTTTTAAAGGAAATTGAACGCTCTTTTCGGCTATTCCGTGTATCAACAAGCCAATACGTCGATCAGCAGTGTCGGTTCTGTGACTAATGTAATAAAATCAGTGAAAACACCATTACCGCAACTATAGGAACACCCACAACTAAGGGAACGCTTACCCTACTTCAATAAGTTTTCCATTGTCTTCAGAATTGTTGTTTCTTGCACTTAAACCAGATTTCAAGATTCCTGATTTTTTAAAGTTATTAGGTAAAATATTTAAAATATTATATAAATCTAGTTAAGGTGTTTCGGGAGTTTTTTTTAGAATGTTAGTTTGAGAATTTTCACGAAGATCATTCATGATTCCAGTTATTTTCTTAAGAAATTCCACCACTATTTGTTGAAGGATATTTTAAGGATATTTTAAGGATTTTTACAGAAATCACCTCAAACATTTTCATTCGGTCATTCGAGGCACTCAAGCATTATTTAGGGGATGCCTCATTGAATTCTCCCGTGACTTGTTAAAGTTCTTTTCAAAATAACCTCACGAATTCTTCCAGGACTTTCTTCGGGACCTCCTTGAAAAGTTTTTAGAAAATCTGTTTTAAAATTGATTCTTGAATAATTTCTTGACAATATCGCATAAATATCTGTGGACAAATTCCTGTTTGAATCGCTAGTCGAAGTTCTGGAAGTAATGTCTGCAAAAATACTGGAAGAAATTAATGTGCAAAATTGAAAACAAACCCCATCAAATATGACCATTTATCTGTGGAATCTTTGTAAACATCATGATGGGAATCTCAGTAATGGGCTGTCCATGAGCCAGGGACGAATTCCACGCCAAATCGGTCAGTCCAGAACTCGACCATTTTCGATTTGTAGTAAATATTGCACATATTTTTAGTATGGTAGAATGAGTGTTTTCCATAGAAAAATCGATCATTTTGACTCAAGAATAACTTTTGAAAATGGCCTGTACATTTCTGCATGCAAGTTATTTGAAAAATTCTATGGAAATGGAGAAATTTTTAAGAAAAAAGTTTTTCTAAGAACAACTTTTGGTCGACTTTCAAAATTTTGGTTCTGATGATACAATAAGAATCTTGAAATCATTCTAAACCTAATAACTATGTGGAAAACTTTTCTAGAAATAACAATTTTTCAAATTATATCAAATTAAAATCAAAAACATATTATTTGAATAATAGCGTTAGCTATTTGCGGTTCTCCATCAAGAACAATACGTTTACAAGTATAGTTGAGATTTCTCTCAACTTACTTATTTTCCTTGCTAGAGTATCGCGAAAATGGTCTATCTTATTATTTAATTTACATTTTTTTGCATTAAACTTGATATAATTTGAAAATGGCTGCTTCTAGAGAAGTGATCAAGATAATCATTATGGTTCAGGATAATTTCAAGATTCCTATTGTATCATCAGAACTAGGAGACTTCTTCTTAACTTCGGACTATTTTGGAGGCTTTCCTTAACATTGTCTGCACTCGAATACGTTGGAGTCCTGGATGAAACACTGAAAAGAATTATGTAAAACCTTTGATCCGTATGGAGGCCAACTCGTGACATATAAACACCTTTCTATTTTTATTTATACAGATAGATATGTAGATAGATAGAAGACAGATTATTTTTGCTACATTCGAAAATTGTCTATGCAACAAGAGAGACATCTAAACTCGACTTTATTGTTGGACCGATGTATGAATGTATGAATTGCTGATTAATACGACATTTTCCAACAAAACTTCATATTGCCAAATTGAGAATTCGAAAGTGGTAATCTGAGATATTGGGTCTCCAAGTGGCTCGGTAGCTGAGTTGGTAAAGCATTCGTCTAGCATATAAGAGTCGTGGGTTCGAACCCATCTGAGCACGTGGATTTTTATAATTTCATTCATAATTTATCCATCTTTAACACGCGTGATAAGTTTCTTAATTTAACGAAATTTTGTTTATTTTTCTAGAGTACGTTTTCTAAAGGACCTATCAATAAAAACAATGTTTATGTTTTAGAAATTTATAGCTCAAAAAACGATGCATTTGATTTCAATAATGTTCATTATTGACTCGTTTCTAATCTTTCTCGAGTTCTCTAATTTTGTACTGAATCCGCTATCGTTTTAGGTAGTATCAAACTATTTTAGGGAAGTATTGCGAATTGATGGCCAGGAATAGGAGAAATAATACATTCTCTGCTTGCTTCTCTAAGTCCAAGCTGAGGATCGTGGATTCGAATCCTGCCGATAGAGAATATTTTCTGTTTGGAAATGTTATCGCCTTCCCTGTGGAACTGTGGAAGTTCTCATAAGAATACTAAGCTGAGAAGCAGACTCTGTCCTAGTTGAATCGTAAAAAAGAAGAAGAATCGCAGATTTATTGGTTTTGCCCTTATTTCCATTAGATTCTGAACAATCGATTTGTTCCAAAATGTTTTGCGTACCGCTCGGGTGCAAGCTGAACATTCGCCACGAGCGCATTTAATGTTTTCCCAACCACACCGGTTACGTATGCTAAATTTTCATCCACCCAAACCTGTTCTCATCGCAGGTTCGCTGGTTAAATATTGACCCAACGGATCGGGGATCCGTAAAATATGGTGAACATACATGAAATGTCCATTCTTCGTGTTGCATTTTGACGCTCCCAGGGGCACGGGGTCACTCAGAACACGGATCAAACAATTAAAATCGACAAATAAATATAAATTAAACTGCTGCCTGCCGTCGCTTCCTGCAAGCATCGATGATGCCGAAAATGGACACTGCTTAGGCCTTAGCCGATTGTCGGTCTGGCTACATATCGCACCAGGTTGTACACACTATTTGAATTTCAAATTACAGCAACACCCGATCGGACGACGACGGGCCAGACAGAGAGACTCTGTCGAAAAATGGATGAACTTTTCATTTAACTGTAGGATGGATGTACCAATTATGGCAATAGTGGGTACAAAAAAGAGATTTATTTCATGGCTCCACTAGCATAATGACTAATATTCACTGGGATGATCCGAACAATTTGTTTTTGTTTTAATGGTAATGAAAAACAAACATTTTGGAACATTGCATTGCGAAAATGGTTTACGGCTGTTCAGTCGACGACGGATTGGCAATTGGTGAGCTCGTTTCATGTTTTTTTTTTTCAAATCAGTGAAATATTATAACACATGCTTTTGTCCTGGCAACAGTAACAATGTTACGTTTGTTTCGTTGTTCAACAAACTTTCAATAGTTCGTCACTTCAAGTTTCGGCATTGAAATTCTTATATCTGATAATTTTTCATATATACTAAATATATTATATTTACAAGCATGTTTAAATTTAAAAAATATTGTTCATTAGGGTCTAATTGCTTATCAAAGTGAATCCAGTGACCCAACGATCCTCTCCATTAGCATCATCCCTTCCAGTAACTTTCGTGGAGATGCAGAGGTATTCATGGTATCTAGATAGAAATGGTTACATACTAATATCCCTATCTTACGTTATTGAAACCGCGGCCTAAATCTGCATCCGTAATTGGTACATCTACCCTATTTCTCTATCGTCACCTAGACCTCTGGTCGTCATCGGATATCCCATTCAATCCTGGATAGGGCAAGATAATGAAATACGTTCATCGTTTCCATTGGGAAGCACACAACGAGAGATGGGTTTTGTGTCCGGAATAGTTTAAACCTATCATCACCGACCGACAGACAGTTCTGGCTAGGTTTAGTCTGTGGCAACCCTACTAACCCACCTGCTCTCTTACGTACATGGAAACACTTTTGTGCCGAATTGCACTGTTTCAGCTTTGGATACACGGACGACGTGAAGGCCAACCCTTATAGAGTTTTCGATAACGTAGAGGGGAAAGCAACAAGCCCTACCATGGCCACAGCACATGTGGTGTGGTCCAAAAGCGAAAACCTACGCTGGAGATAGAATATGCACATTATTCGATTATTAAAACAGACAAAATTTAATGATATTATCGTTTCATTTAGAATTTCAATTTATGAGCTAACGAACAATGTCGATGGGGTTTTGTCCGACGGTGCTTCAGTGATAACTGATTATGAATCGTAGCTTATTATTCTTCCTGCTTCTGGCATAACAACCAAACTGATTAGTTACGTTCTATCTCATGGAACGTTCCAAGTTTTGTAATTTTTAAAGCGACTTCTATACAAAAAGAAGTCTTTAAAACCGTTAAGCCCTAAAAAGCTATCTAGTTGCCAATTCAATCAATTACAAACCTCCTTCCCATAAGCACGATGTTTGAAAACTTGCAAAAGCCAAACAAGCTGCGAACACCTAGATCCAATAAACTCATTCTAAGCTGCAACTGTTGAAGCAATAAAGCTCTGTTCCAGACCATAATAGTTTCAAACCAATTAAACATGGCTAAAACAACCATGCGTCTCCTCTGGATCACTTCATTCCCTCGACTAGATTTGCACTACCGAGAGAACAGAAACACCTGGGCCACACACTTGGAAGCCATTACCCCCACACACACACACACGTTATTCAATATTGCACCGACGACGACGACGCGTGAGTAGGATCCCATAAATTGATGGTGTATACATTGCAATCCGGTAGACATGTTTACGACGGCAAAGATCAATTAAACCAGGATTGATGGCGACTAGCCTTCGTCGAGTCCTCTGCGGGGTGTGATACCCAGTAGTACATGAGGGCCCAGCTAGGCGTAGTGGTTAACGCGCAGCTATTCAGTCAATTTGCAAAGAAAGCTTTCAGTTAATAACTGTGCAAGTGCTCATAAGAACACTAAGCTGAGAAGCAGGTTCTGTCCCAGTAGGGACATAATGCCAGAAAGAAGAAGAATACATGCCAGTTCAACAGCAGAGGTAGAACTGCGAAGGTGGACGAAAGAAATTTCATTCAGCAAAAGTTTAGCCGATACCATCAACAATCGAAGCGCGGAAAGAGCGTGTACGCGCAATTCGGTCGTAAAATCACGATGGAAGGAATAAAATCCACTGGGGATGAGAATCGAGAAAGGAGCGGAGTATTCAAACAAATAAAAGTTGATTCTGTATCACCAATCTAGTTAGTAGCACAACGACTGATCGCCAGCGATGCCAGTTCGTTGGAATTTGCATCCATAGGTTCAGGTTGCAGGAAAGCTACTGGATTTAAAATATTTTGAAATGTGAGAGCTGAACATATTCGGCAATGGTTTCGTAGGAACTTTAGGGATGGAATTGAACTCATTGAAAGGTGGAAGCAGCACTATGACGTACTCCTGAATGATACGGAGGCCACTGGAACAGATGGTCTAGACAACGGTGAATATTAGTTTTAGTACCGTAGACGATGGAAACCAGTGAGCTACCATTTTGAGAAAAGTTAAGGATACAATTTCTTCTTCTTTCTGGCATTACATCCCAATTTCAACAGAGCCAGCTTCTCATCGCAGTGTTTTGTGAGAACTTCTACAGTTATTAACTGAGAGCTTTTTTTACCATAGTTGTCATTTTTTTTTTTCAATTATCGTGTCACAGTTACACTGTCGGCTGGCACGATGACATTTTCATAAATCATATGTTTTTCACATAATTAAGACACATCCGACAAAATTCAAAAATATGAAAGCTCCTGGCGATGATGGAATTTTCTACATCCTCATCAAGAAATTTCCAGAAAGTAGCTTATCATTTCTTGTTGATATATTTAACAAATGTTTTCAATTAGCATATTTTCCTGACAAATGGAAAAATGCTAAGGTTGTTCCAATTTTAAAACCAGACAAAAATCCTGCAGAAGCTTCTAGCTATCGTCCAATCAGTTTGCTTTCCTCCATCAGTAACACGCAGGCTTCGACCTTTGGCGGAGAGGCCTGTGTCATCCGCAAACAAAGATGTTTGACATCCCTGAGGTAACTCAGGTAAGTCAGATGTGAAAATATTGTATAATATTGGTCCCAAAATGCTGCCTTGAGGAACACCAGCTCTTACAGGAAGTCTTTCAGATCTGGAGTTCTGATAATTAACCTGAAGTGTACGATTTGACAGATAACTTTGAATTTTTCTAACAATGTATGTTGGAAAATTAAAGTTTTTCAATTTTACAATCAAACCTTCATGCCAAACACTGTCGAATGCTTTTTCTATGTCTAGAAGAGCAAGACCAGTAGAATAGCCTTCAGATTTGTTGGAACGGATCAAATTTGTTACACGTAAAAGTTGATGAGTGGTCGAATTTCCATGGCGGAATCCGAACTGTTCATTGGCAAAAATTGAATTTTCGTTGATGTGGGACATCATTCTGTTCAAAATAACCTTTTCAACACGCAGAATGATGTCCCACATCAACGAAAATTCAATTTTTGCCAATGAACAGTTCGGATTCCGCCATGGAAATTCGACCCCTCATCAACTTTTACGTGTAACAAATTTGATCCGTTCCAACAAATCTGAAGGCTATTCTACTGGTCTTGCTCTTCTAGACATAGAAAAAGCATTCGACAGTGATAATAAATCTTCGAGCTGTTTAGTAGAATACCTATAAGTAGATGAAAAAACCGAATTTAGTACTATACCATTTAATTCCACTAGAGTTTGTATCCTTTGACAGATACGCGTATTTCGACCTCAACTGTAAGGCCGTCTTCAGTGTCGTGTACTAGACTCGACTTGAAGAAAACCATCGTATGCACACATTATATATTAACACTAGGTATAAACGTATTTCCCTACCCATTATTATTATTTTTTTTTTTTTGACTTAAAATTTATGAGCTTTAGGTACATTCCATCCCTCTTTTGTTGAAACTTTAAATGCTGAAAGGTACATCACGGGAACGATTAGTAGGTACCAAGTTGAATAGCCATGTATTGCCGTTGCCGTTGTCTCTGTTGAGTAGCGTCGTAGGTACCTGTTTGCAAATTTCCAGACTCTCCGCCACATCCAGTTTCCAAGGAGAAGAAACATTTCTCAAAATTTTGATATCGGCCGTCGTAATTGTATGTCCTTCTGAAAAGATATGTTCTGCCACCTTAGATTTGAAATCGTATGTCATCCCCTTGTCTATCGTCTTCTGAGCTTTTCCTATTTCCGCTAAGTGTTCCTTGAATCTAACCTCGAGAGACCGCTTTGTTTGACCAACGTAGACCTTGCTGCAGTGGGAACAGCTGATTTTGTAAACACCAGCCTTGTTTAGTGTGTTTACCGGATCCTTGGTAGAGCCTAACGAAGTTCTAAGTTGGTTGTCTCTGCTGGAAAATACCAAATCGATTCCGAAATTCCTTAGCTTTGGGCGGAGCTGTTTGCTGATGTGTACGTCGTATGGGATGGAGACTCTCTTCATGGGTTCGGTGATAGGGGTTAGTGTCGTCAAAGCATTCCGAATTCGCTGTCTTTCCTTTTTGTCGATGATAGCTTTTATCGTCCTTTCCTTGTATCCGTTAATCCTTGCCGTCTCGTAGATATATTCCACTTCCTTGGTCTTTCTGTGTTCGCTGAGGGGTAGAGTCTGCATCCTGTGGATCATGTGGTGAAACGCTGCCATCTTATGCTGGAACGAATGATTCGATGTGTAAGGGATAACTCGCTGGGTGTTTGTAGGCTTCCTGTAGATTTCGAAATTGTAAGTTGAACTTTCTTCCCTGGTGACAAGTAGATCCAAAAATGATAGTTTTCCATCCTTCTCCTCCTCGTGGGTGAACTTGATATCCTTGTGTACGCTGTTGATTGTATCCAAAATTTTAGCCAGATCGTTCCGCTTGATAACGCTGAAAATGTCGTCGACATATCTCCACCATTTATCCGGTAATACTCCTTGTTTCTTTAAATTTTCCTCAAAATTCGCCATGAATAGTTCGCACAAAAACGGGGAGAGAGGGTTTCCCATGGGGGCTCCTTTCGTCTGTTTGTAGAAATTTCCTCGAAATTGAAAGTAGTTTTCGTCCATGCACAATCTTGCCAACCTCATGTATGTCCTGACCTTTCCTTTCCATGCTGCATCCGTCCTTTGGGGTAATAACCAGTCCTCGAGAAGATTTAGGGAATCCTTTACTGGAACGCTGGGGAAAAGAGCCGCTACGTCGAAAGAAACCATCATCTCGTCATCCTCGATGTGTCCTGACTCTAATAGTTTCTGGGAGAACTCCTGGGTGTTTTTAACTGACCTAGTGGGGAATGGATTCGGCATACTCTGGAATTCCTTGACTAACCATTTCGCCAGTTTATGAGTGGGGGATCCGTCGGCCGAGATGATTTCTCGCATTTCCTTTCCTGGTTTGTGAATCTTCGGTAGTCCTTTAATCCGTGGAAGAATGGGGTTTGACTCTTTCAAACGAGCCTCGCCAATAATTGCCTTGCAGTCCTTCAGGGTTTTGTCCGTGAGCTTGATGAGTCCGGGTAGTGGATCCACTCTCAAATGTCGGTAGGGGCCTTCGTTGATCTTTTTCGCCATTTGTTCGTCGTAATCCGTCTTGTCCATGATGACGACTGCGTTGCCTTTATCCGCCTTGATGTAGAATACTGGTTTATCCTTGAGTTCTTTCACGATCCTCGTCTCGTCCTTGTTTGCCTTGCTTCGTTGTCCTGTTGTAATGGCCTTTGCTACGATGTTCCTCGTTGTGTTCTGGTCCTTTATTGGTACGTTTTGGATGATTGCTGTTTCCATGTCTACGATTATTTTCTCCACATCAGGCTTCGTAGTCACCGCATATCCTAACCCCTTGTTGAGGTGTGTCAATTGCTCTACTGTGAACTGCTGCGTCGAACGGTTAACTACGAAATCTTCAATGGGTTCTATAATCTGAGCAGGAACGCAGTTAACTTCCGTCGTCTTGGATCGCATGGAGGCTAGTTTTTTCCGATGTAGCCTGTTCTTCCTGTCGGCTTCGCATTCTTCCGCTCGTTTAACCTTGGTCAGGAATAATGGGAATCCTTCCGGATATTCCTGAGCCAATTTTAAATGCAGAAAGTAACACCTCGTCGTCAGCTTGTCCAGTTTCGCATAGTGCGAATTAATCGATGCCGTGATGTACTCTTTCTCTGCTGTCTTCTTGATATGTTGTGGGATATGGGGGCCCATCTTAATCCTATGGCTAACGGGTGTTAGCTTTTCCTTCAGACATTTCTTCAGAAATGCCACGTCCTTTTGGGTGCTTACGATAGATCTCTTCAGGTCGATGAATATACTGTGCTCCGTCCGCTTGGTAGCCATGATGATAATAAATCTTCGAGCTGTTTAGTAGAATACCTATAAGTAGATGAAAAAACCGAATTTAGTACTATACCATTTAATTCCACTTCTCCTTGGAAACTGGATGTGGCGGAGAGTCTGGAAATTTGCAAACAGGTACCTACGACGCTACTCAACAGAGACAACGGCAACGGCAATACATGGCTATTCAACTTGGTACCTACTAATCGTTCCCGTGATGTACCTTTCAGCATTTAAAGTTTCAACAAAAGAGGGATGGAATGTACCTAAAGCTCATAAATTTTAAGTCAAAAAAAAAAAAAAATAATAATAATGGGTAGGGAAATACGTTTATACCTAGTGTTAATATATAATGTGTGCATACGATGGTTTTCTTCAAGTCGAGTCTAGTACACGACACTGAAGACGGCCTTACAGTTGAGGTCGAAATACGCGTATCTGTCAAAGGATACAAACTCTAGTGGAATTAAATGGTATAGTACTAAATTCGGTTTTTTCATCTACTCATTCGACAGTGTTTGGCATGAAGGTTTGATTGTAAAATTGAAAAACTTTAATTTTCCAACATACATTGTTAGAAAAATTCAAAGTTATCTGTCAAATCGTACACTTCAGGTTAATTATCAGAACTCCAGATCTGAAAGACTTCCTGTAAGAGCTGGTGTTCCTCAAGGCAGCATTTTGGGACCAATATTATACAATATTTTCACATCTGACTTACCTGAGTTACCTCAGGGATGTCAAACATCTTTGTTTGCGGATGACACAGGCCTCTCCGCCAAAGGTCGAAGCCTGCGTGTCATCTGTTGTCGATTGCAAAAAAGTTTGGATATTTTTTCTTCATACTTGCAAAAATGGAAGATTTCTCCTAATGCTTCCAAAACTCAACTAATAATATTCCCACATAAACCAAAAGCTCTTTATTTGAAACCTTCAAGTAGACATGTTGTCACGATGAGAGGGGTTCCAATAAATTGGTCAGATGAAGTTAAGTATCTAGGGCTCATGCTAGATAAGAATTTAACTTTCAAAAATCACATTGAGGGCATTCAAGCCAAATGTAATAAATATGTAAAATGTCTCTATCCCCTTATTAATAGAAAATCAAAACTTTGTCTTAAGAACAAGCTTTTGATATTCAAACAAATTTTCAAGCCAGCCATGTTGTATGCTGTACCAATATGGACTAGCTGTTGTAATACCAGGAAGAAAGCTCTGCAGAGAATTCAAAATAAAATTTTGAAAATGATTCTGAGGCTTCCTCCCTGGTATAGTACCAATGAGTTACATAGAATATCCAATGTTGAAACATTGGAACAAATGTCAAATACAATCATTAATAATTTCAGGCAAAAATCGTTACAATCTTCTATTGCCATGATTAATGAGTTATATGTTGAAAAAGGCTATTGAATTGATCCCGTAGATATCATAAATAAAGTTCCATAAAAAATATTAGGACATTTTTTTAGTGTTCTTGGATGAAGTCCTGAAAAAAATTGCTGGTTTCCTCTGCAAAATTCCATGATTCTGTACTGGCAAATTTATTGTTATTATTCAAAAAATATTTCTTACGCATTCTTTGAAATAATTTAAATGATAATATAATTAAATGAATTTCTTTAGTAATTTGTGGTAGCAATGAAACAAACCCTTCAGGAGTTTTAGAGATAAATTCTGAAGAATTCCTAGATAAATCTGTCAAATAATTAAGATGGATTCTTTACAAGAATACGCCAAATAACTTTTGCAGAGAATTTTGTTATTCCAAGATGCTCTAGAGCAGTGATTCCCAAAGCGGGCGGCGATATTCAGAGCCTGGGGGCAAAAATTTGTAGAACAGAATTTGGGAGGCGAAAAGGCTAGAAATGGGGGCGAAAGTGGGTATTGAAGCAATTGATAAACAAAAATAAAATCAACGTATGTTGGGGGCAATCATATTTCAATGACAGCACATACATACAGTATTGGACAAAACATTTGTAACTTTTTCGATATTCCATACAAAATGATCCACTTTGGTAAGCTATATCTCAGTTATTTATGGGCTGATTGAATGAAATTTTGGCAGAACATCAGACATAACGTGAATTTTAACATATATTTTTGAGTGATTTTTCCAATCATAAGTTCAAAAGCAGTAACGGTTTGACTAAAGTGAATTTTTTGACAATTTTTAATAAATGACATAATTAAACATAACAACTACCGAAAAGCTAAACATTACATATAATTTGCAATTGGATTAGATGGACAAATTGATGTGAAGATTTGCGAAAAAGTTACACGTCTTCTCAGTGAGAATCGAACTCACGACTCCCCGATCTCTAGTTGGGGCGCGTTAACCACTACGCCATGAGAGGACTCATGAACGCAGAAGTTAACCTGAATTCGATTTCAGCTCAATAATCACGTGGTCCTCTTTCGCAAAGTGCACCTCTTTCGGAAGAATTAGATGCCCATCCAAACACAACGCTTTCTATATATATCCAATGCCTAGCCCGAGAGCGCATTGTTTTTTAGATATAGGAATAGCACACTACACTAGCCAGCAACTGCGCTGGCTGAGGTTTCTATTGTGTGGGCTTCCAATGGGTCGCGACGTTCTCAAACGACCGGTTTAGTGTAATGTTTAGCTTTTCGGTAGTTGTTAAACTTCCACTCGGCTGGTTGGCCGTAAACCACGATTCATAATTAAAACAAGTATTTATCGAGCAACGGACTCATGTTCCGTAACCGGTCGTTTGAGAACGTCGCGACCCATTGGAAGCCCACACAATAGAAACCTCAGCCAGCGCAGTTGCTGGCTAGTGTAGTGTGCTATTCCTATATCTAAAAAACAATGCGCTCTCGGGCTAGGCATTGGATATATATAGAAAGCGTTGTGTTTGGATGGGCATCTAATTCTTCCGAAAGAGGTGCACTTTGCGAAAGAGGACCACGTGATTATTGAGCTGAAATCGAATTCAGGTTAACTTCTGCGTTCATGAGTCCTCTCATGGCGTAGTGGTTAACGCGCCCCAACTAGAGATCGGGGAGTCGTGAGTTCGATTCTCACTGAGAAGACGTGTAACTTTTTCGCAAATCTTCACATCAATTTGTCCATCTAATCCAATTGCAAATTATATGTAATGTTTAGCTTTTCGGTAGTTGTTAAACTTCCACTCGGCTGGTTGGCCGTAAACCACGATTCATAATTAAAACAAGTATAATTAAACATATTGAAGGAATAGCTTCATGGTATCTTTAGAAAAGTTATAGATTTTAACGAGATGAACAAGTTTGCCGAAGACAGTTTTTGTGTAGGGCTATCAGATTTTAAAATAAATAGTTTTGAATTTTTTGTCGAAAATTATACTTTAGTCAAACCGTTATTACTTATAAACTCTTGATTGAAAAAATTGGTCAAAAATATATGTTAAAATTCAAGTTATATATGATGTTCTGTGAAAATTTCATTCGAATCGGTCCATAAATAACTGAGATCCAGCTTACCAAAGATGATCATTTTGTATGGAAAATCGAAAAAGTTGCAAATGTTTTGTCCAATACTGTATGAGGAATAATTTATTTAACACCTAATTATTTTATATGCTTTTGTATGTATTTCTTAAGGTGCTCGTTTTTAAATTATGTTAGACCAAACTTGACGATTGTCTTCGAGATCTGAATGGTTATTGCCAAAGGTAACATTAAATGTATTTTGAAAGATGAAAATATGTGAGAACTTTTAGCGATTTTTTAAATTTATTTCAAAGTCCAAAATAAGGTTTGATGACTTTTTGCTACGGGTTATTTAGAATAAGACAGCTTAAGTTTTTATAATTTCTCACGCACTTGCTACATTTTGAAATTTTGAAATTTTGGTTACACGCATTCTAATCAGTATTCATAGAACAAATCATTTCATAAATAAATTTATGTGATTTTGATGGAAACAATATGAGTTCCAATGATAAAACCATCTAATACCACATATTTAAAACACCCTACTTTAAAACGAGCTCAAGCTTTAGAAAAAATCTAAAGCACTTAATTATGAAAAAGATTGTTAATTTGTTATGATTGATATTTGTTATGTATTAGTCAAATAAGAAATGAGTAAGAATAATCTGGATTACCTTATATATTTGTTAAATTTTGTGTATTGTATTTTTCACAAATGATTATTTTCATGACAAAATTGAGAACCTACCAATAGTATACTGACGGTACATTTTCAAACACCTTTTACTTTTAATCCTTGATTTCAATCTCTTCCAGCTGGTTTTGACACGAGCAGCGTTCTTCAGTTATAAATCGTTGATATTGGGCAAAGCTCAGTAAGAAAACGTTGATAGGGCAAGTGTACCATTAGTGGTGCATCTAAGGGAAAACTGCTAAAACATGGTGATAAAATCATGAAATATATGATTTCAACGTATCATTCGATAGATCTCAAATGCTTCTATCATTCAAATGTATAAAATTCACGATTCATTTGTAATTTCCCTGAAAAAAAGCCTTGCACCAATAATAGGAACACTGTTCCTCTAGTGGAGGTATGTTTTAAGAATGGTTCCTTTAGTGGCGTAATCCATTGATTTCTTATGGGACCCTCCACTATGGGTACTAATGCATCACTATAGGTGCAAAGGAGCAAAAATTTTAAGCAAAATAATTGTTTTGGTAAGTTTTACGGTTAAATTTCATGAATATTATTCGATTACTTACATCATTTTCGCATTGTACATAATAGAAAAATATCACATAATCATTTATTAGCGCGAAACAGGCCAAATCACACTACGTCCACTATTGGAGCTACCTCCATTAAGGGAGCGTTTGCCCTATGTATCTTCAGTAAATTCCACAATGAATGTTCTTCAAATTCTTCTATCAGGATTTCCAATTTCATTTTGCCTCAGCGATTTCCTCCAATTTCAATGATTATTTAATCGATTTCTTCAGTTGTTACTCCAGCACATCTTCTAAAGACTCTTATTGGAACTTATTTTATTAAAACCCACAAGGATTCATTCAGTGATTTTTTAAGAAAATTTTCTAGTATTTTCCCCATAATCCTACTAGAAGTCTTTCAGGAGTTCCTACGTCAATTTTTTTCAATAACTCTTCGAACCTCGCTCACGAACTCTCTCAGAAATTGTTCTTATTACGCGTCCAGTGATTATTCAGGGTAGTTTTTCAACGGCTCGTCCAGGAATTTTCCGTCGATTTCGTCAGTAATAACTTTAAGAATACCTCTAGCAAATAGTCCTTGCGATTTGTACAGAAATTCTTCAAGGATTTTTCATTAAATAAGACCAAGGATTCCTCATGAAGTTGCTTCATAAATCTCACTAACAGTTTAAACAGAAATTACTCCTGTAGATTATCCCAAAAATGTCTAGAGGAATTGTATTGATATTGATATTTTATTTTTTTTTCTTGAATTTCACATAAAGTTCATTTAGAGTTTTCTCAAAAATACTATAGTTATTCTTAGGACACGACTGTAAATGTAAGAAAGATAAACTGGCTGGATTAAAAAAAAAAAACTGCAAGAATTTATTAATAAACTTCTTTGAGAAGAATCTCTGGAGTGTTTCTCGGAGATATTATTTGAACAAATTCTGAGTGAGTTCTAGAAGGCATCCTGAATAAAAAATCGAGGGATTTCCTAGGGAAATAAGTGAAAGAATCACTTAATCAATTTCCAAAGAAGAGTTCAAAACCATCCCTGATGTTTTCTTGAGCAAATTCATCTAAAATAATGTGTGATGAAATTCCAGGATGAAGTAATAAATAATACTTAGAAGAATTTTTCGAGGAAACCTGAAAAATAATTTTATGAGCAACCTCAGGGAAATGTCTGGTTGACTTCATTGAAGAATACTCTTAGATTACTTCCTGAATCTTGTTCGATCTCTTTTTGTTTAAGCCCCTAATCGATTTCTGTTTGGTCAGTTTTCAGTCTTTCTTCAGGCATGTGGTCTTCAAAATTCTTTTTATGCAGACAATGCACACTGGTTCAGGAAGCTTATTTGGGCGGAAATGAGGTTTTCGTCTTAATTTGCTGATTTTAGAGCCTTAGTTGCTTCTACGAATATGTTCAGAACTTTCAGTACTATAAACTACGTGCATTAAAAAAAAATACGATGATCACAAGAGTGACTTTCAATATAAATACACGTGATACCTTTGGTTTGGTGTGCTTAGGTAGCTATGAATTTTGTGAGTTGAAAAGTTGGTTGCGACTTGAAAGTGAATTTTAAAGTTATGGAAAATTGCCTTCAGTGAAGTCAACTTCGTTGTTTTTTTTATCTTCAAAATTTTATTCATGAGAAATTTGTAGAAAATTAAATTTGTCTTAATTTGAAGCAAGTCTTAGTTTATAAATAGTTTTGTCTAATTTTTTCCTCATTAAACTAAAAAAAACATCTTTGTTTGAACATAACTTCATAAATACTCAACCGATTCCAAATCTTTTTACATCCAGCTGTTTTTAAACTGTTCATACAACACATTTTTCTAAAAAATGGTTTTGAGTTGGTTATTCAACATAAACTACCCAAAAACATGTTTTTTTTAATGAAATAAAGAAAATTTCTTTGTATTATTCAAGTTTTTTCGCAAGAAAATAATTTTTTTCTACAAAATTTTACTGTATAAAGCATCTTGTTTAATTACGAGTTGAATTGTGCATATGTTTGTTAGCATGTGCAAACATATTTGTGTTTCAGAATTATTCAAAAATTGTTGCAAAGTCTTTTTAAAGGGTTTAATAAATGAGGAAAACTAGTTTCAGCTTAAGAGATTATGTTTAACTGGCAAAACATTAAAAAAAACTGTCATTTTCCGTTAAAAAGTTATGCCTTTGTGCAGTTTTCGTTGAATAACTTGGTCATAATAATTTTTAGAAAAATGTTGAAGTAAATGCATGAACAGTTTGAAAACAACTAAATTTGCTTGAAAAAGATTTGAAAAGATTTAAAATCGGTTGAGTATTCATGAAGTTATGGTCAAACTAAATTGATTTTTTTAGTAAATTGAGGACAAATTTGGAGAAAACTATTTTTAACTCAGACTAGTTTCAATTTTAGACAAATTTGGCGTTCTACAAAGTTTTTATGAATTTAATTTTGAAGGGAATTATGCTAATTGGTTGATAAATAACAATGTTATGAATACTTCACTGAAGGTCATTTTTTATTACTTGAAAATTCACCTTCAAGTCGCTTACGCCATCTCTAAATGTTAATATTTTTGGCTCAAATTTTGAAGTTTTTTTTTAAGTGATTTGAGCACACGAATTTTTGATTTTGAGACCTTTGGAAAATTAAGCCGCACCCTGTGTATGTAGCTTCATGTATGAATCTCTATAAATAAAAATGGAGTGGTGTTTGTATGTAGCGAAATCGCTTGAAAACAAATCAGCGGCTTTACCTGATTCTTACACAGTTAGGTTCTTGAAGTGTTTCGACGTGTTTGTGACTACAAATAGTCAAAGACCTCCCGAGGAGGAAAAAATAACTCGCCAATAACTTATGCATACCATGTTTTGGTATCATACCACAATTAGGTATTGTTCAGTTATCAATACCTCATTTTGGTATTATAATGGTATTTGAAAAAAAAAAATGTTTAAAAAAAAATAAAAATACTTCATTTTGGTATTCGACAGCTATTGAGGTCTGCTGGAGGTATTGAACATATAATTTCACTTTTATATGAAAACTAGTGGTCCCGGCAAACTTCGTCTTGCCATCAAGTAGGCTGTTGAAAAACGTTATGGATCGTCCCATACAAAATGACAGTTTCGTTCACTCTCGTTTTTCCAACTTTCCCGGTGAATATTTCCAGATTTTTATACACACAAACACGTCGGATCCCTTAACGAACAAAACGGAGAACGAATCATCCAAATCCGTTGACCCGTTCGTAAGTCATTTCGTGACATACAAACACCATTCCATTTTTATTTATATAGATTCATCAAGAATTATTTAGGTATTACAATACCTGATCTAGTTATCAGCTTGGTATTTGTAGAATATGCAGATGGTATTATTTGAGGTATTTTACCTCTTATGCAGGGCTCATTCATACCTCATTCAGGTTGTAACTATTGGAAATTATCTGGTATGGAATACCTCAATTTGGTATTCAGTAGTTATTTTCTTCTGCTCGGGCTTGATGGGAAATGTAAAAAACACAGGGGACGAGAACTGACACTTTTTAGTTGAACTTTATTCCGCATTCCCAATAGCCTACTGAGGGACAAAAGGTTTGTCGGTACAATTAGTATATAATAAATATGAATTTATCCTATATCGTCTATTAGTAAAATCGATTTTTAACGAGTTAGAAAAATATCATTCTATCCACATTTTTCTCGTAGGTACTCCAAAGACTGCAAAATCATTAGGTGAAAAGATATTTTTTTTTAGGTGCTCATAGTTAAGATACAAGGCATACAAAATAGTAAATTTTAGGATAAAAAACTCAAATAACCTGAAAACCACAAAATATACAACTATGCTATGTTCAGCTAAGTTGTAGCAAATGATAAGTATAAAAACTTTTTTGAATATAGTAGGTCAATAAATCTAAAAAATAAAATAGTCAAGAACAAAATACGGGTTTTTATTAAAAGTAGGGTCGATGTACCAATAGCCGCATAGCTAAGAACAAAAAATCATAGAAAATCGAAGAATAACGGTAGCGTAATTATTTTTACATCATCTGAAAGCTTTTTATCTGGGTTTTGTCGGAAAAATATGAAAACTACGAAAACTCAAATGTTTGTATTTATTATCGCGTGTGCCACTATAGGAATACATGTGCCTATAGTAGCACTATTTCTAATTCCTGTTCCTATAGTAGCACTAGCATCACGGCGTTGGAAAAATACTTATCAAAATCGTATTTTTACAAAACTTTTATATTTTTCCTACACAGTGTGGATCAAAAGCTTTCGATTGATGTAAAAAAAGTTCTTATTTCATCAATTATTTTGTATAATAAAAAATAGTTTCTCTCAGTAGTGATACTATAGGAACAATAGGTTAACTATAGGCGCAAGGGAGCTCAAATTTTAAGCAAAACTAATTATTTCGATCATTTTTTGAAAAAAATCAAGCTGTGTATAAATGGTACTTAGATTAATAACTCCTGACCTTCACGTCAAAAAATATTTTGAAAAGATTATAGCAAAACGGCCGTAAAAAGCCACTAGTGCGACTATAGGGGACTGTCCACTAAGGGAACACCGACCCTACTTAATTATCTCAGCTCTTAAGCAAAACCAAGATCAAGTTTGTTCGGCAAAGTTGTTTCTATGATCATTTGCTAAGCTCGGAAATAACGAAAATGATGTCAGGTAATTAGGCCGAAGAACTTTAAGTCGAACTACGTTAGGCTCAATGGGTTATTAGGCTGGTGTTTGTTAGGTCGAATGGGTCATTAGGCCGATATTTACAAGAATCGGAAATTTATTCTTTTTTTATTATAAGTTATTTTTTCTTCGTTTTTGACTGATTCGGCTCAATGATCGATTCTGCCTAACGTAATTTGGCCTTACTAACTACGTCCTAATGACCCTGTACCAAGAAAAATATTTTTTGATAACTTTATTAAAAAATGGTCTTTGTTCATGTAACGAAAGTTCAATGGACATCAAAAGTATAGGCGTTGGGTTTTGCAGGCACACTTACAATTAATGAATATTATTTGTGTTGTTAAACTCAATGTTGTATTCAAACAACTTAAATGGTAGAATATTATACGTAAATATTAGTTTTTCGTGTTTAATTCGTTTTTTTTTTGACCGAAGATTTTTGTACCACCAAAAACTGTTCGAATCGACCGTTCTTCATACAACGATATCATTTGTTTTCGGCTGTGCAGTCTTTTAAAATGCTTTGATTTTATTTAACCTTCGCCGACGTTTCGGTTCTTGGATCTTCTTCAGGACTTGATTTCATCAATAAGGTCAATTTTTTTTCAAATCGTATATCGGTGTGTCAGTTGCGAAAGGGTTACAGCTAGTTGGGTTGCACATGTCATATGGGTGGGTGATTCGAGTCGTGGCTGTTTCACTACTGGGTTTGGTCACTGTGGTTTGAAACGAATTTAACTTAATCAAACCCTAAAGAAGGTCCGATGCGAGGACCGAAACGCCTTTTGAAAGATTGCACAGCCGGAAACAAAAGTTACCGTTGATATTTGTACTCCGTTTAAAATTAGATTAAAAAAACGGAAAATTACAACTTTTAAACTGGAAATCTACGTTTTTGGAGACGCTGGTATGTGTCAGGTCCAGGAAACGTAAATATACACTAATACTTTTAACGCATATTGTAGCGAATCAAATGTTTCGAAATGTGGAAATAATCGATGAAGATTGAATATACATGATTCCAAGTGAATTTTAAATAATAACTTAGTCGTATATGTCTTCGAATGGCAATCTGGCATCACTGCTGGCTACCGTAAGGAAGCGAACCCACAATGAGAATCGCTCAAATCGTTCACTTCGGTTGGCTTCGTAATAAAAAAAAAAGTAGATACTAGGTTGTGTATACCCAGACAGATAGGCAACAAGGCAGGCTGCGATGTTAGTCGAAGTTGATTTTATTGTGTGCCATAAATCAATCCGAGGAGTTTGTTTCAGATTTTTTTTATTCTTATCCAAATCCTAACGTAGATTTGGAGAAAGACACGAGGAAGGGATACTACCGCATTCCTCTATTATTCAAACGTTGTGCGGAGTATCTATTTGGAGGTTGCGTTTCATAACGAGGTTAACCTGGCGTCGAGTGCTGTTCCTCCACCCAAACAAATAAAATTAGGCAAATTAATTGGATTCTTTCCTCCTCTCGTTATCCGTTGATCTTCGAATTTCGAATTTCCTTGAACCGATACAGAATGAGAACAAACAATGATGATGGGAACTGGAACGAGGACGCCTTTCCTGCCGCAATGGTTGTTGTTAACTGGCTGTACCAGTCTCTTCCCTTGAGGATAGCAACTGCCCTCGCGCCCGGTAATTGGTGGCGTACATAAAATCAATTCACCTGGTTTTCCCGCACTCTGTTGGCTGCCCGATAAATGAGTAAGGCTAATGAAGCTCACTCAATGCAAGGTGTGGCCGTAAAAAGGGTGTATTCTGTATTTCATTCTGCGGGTGTCGATGAACATGGCGTGATAGGATCACTAAGCTGTCACAGTGATTTCCTTCTGTCTGACCCTTGGTACACAATCAATGCTTTGCTTGGTGAGGAATAAAATTGATTACATTGAACTTTGGCATTTGTTTGGAATTCATTTTCATATCGGTCAGAGGTATCTATCTACATTACCTTGATGGCTTGTTGGGTACAGCGTAGCATCATGACATTGCCGGACGTATTGTAGAGCTTCTCATTTGTCGGCCTTGGACGAGACATCTCCAATTGCCTTGTTTTGGGGCTACATGACCTCTTCCACTGCTTACTGTCAAAGTATTCGTGATTTTCTATTACCTTCTTCTTCTTCTTGGCATTTACGTCCTCACTGGGACAGAGCCTGCTTCACAGCTTGGTGTTCAATGAGCACTTCCACAGTTATTAACTGAGAGCTTTCTTTGCCAAAATTGTCATTTTCGCATTCGTATATCGTGTGATACTCTATGCCCAGGGAAGTCAAGGATATTTCCATTACGAAAGGTTCCTGGACCGACCGGGCATCGAACCCAAAAGCTGTCATGTATAAATCTTTGCTCTGCCTTGAATAGGCCACTAGCATACGGATCTTGGCGACATTCTTCACGTTTGTCACTCTCTAGCACTCTTCATCGAACCAGTCGTTTCGTTTTCGTTGATGACCAGTATTAATCACATCCCGTGCCGTTGTGGTCACCGGGGGAGGCTTCCGTAAGTTGTTGAAATCTCCAGAATCGTCGATTCTTTTCAACTGCTCGTCTAGATGCTGCACCCACATTTCAGACTGCAAGTTCAGTTATTTGACCATAAGTCATATTTTAAATCCACAATCGTCTAAATTTTCCCTTCCAAAACTGCGTGACCAAATTAGTTCCACCCTTGGTTCAGCCATTTCTCCAACACACAGTCTGGATCGGGATCAACCGCGACACGTATGATTTACTACTTTCGGTGCGTATCGTGCGCGCGTACGACAACATCAAGCGCCACCACACACTTGTTCTCACATATCATTCGGCAACTTCAGGATCCCTCCGCTCAAGATGTGGTACGATGATGATGACGACGTGTTGGTAGCGGAAAAAACGCCAACACCATGACGACGGATGCTGCTAGCCGTCATCGTCGTCGTTCAAGCAAAAAAACTGAACGGACGCACAACGGGACAATTTCGTAAAAAGAGGATCAAAATTTCTAAGGAGTCTCAAATGGCGTTTTAGTGCATCGGTGTCTGCAGAGAATATGTACAGGATATTCTTCTAAATTATTGTTCTACATTATTTTAAAGTTAAGCCACAAGGTTACCCCAAGTAAAACATTGTTGTATTGATTTTTTAGGATGTCAAATTTCAAGAAAGTTTGCTGAATATATCCATATGATTTTATTTTGTTTTCCACGAGAAATTTTTGTAGTTGTTTAACTTAACTTCAAAATATTTATTTTAAACTTTTCTATGCCTAAATCGCAAAATACCAAAACGATAATGTTCTTGTTGATATATCTAAATTATGTATTTTTGGTAAATACACAGTTTTATCAATTATTGGCATATCCTGGGATTGAATTCTTGTGTAATTCCAAGGAGGAATTCGTAGGGGCTGCTTGGCAGACTTCTTAGGAATCCAGAAGTCATAGAAAGAATTCTGCTAGGTTTTAAGGATAATTTATAAAAAAAATCTATTCTTGAGAAATTTGCTTTTTTAATTCATTAGAGAGGTTTTAATTATCCTGCAACCATTAACCAATAATTAATCACTCATATTTCGTCATTCCGTTGTACATCTGTTATTTTTACCTGCTTCAATATTTTAATGTTTCCTTCGTATGACACTTCCTTGAACTTAGTACAAAAATCTTTTCATACTGCAAAGAGAACATTTTGAAGAATTTAAAGTCAAAAGGTAAACTCTTGAAGTTTGGAAAAATTACAGAATTCTTACACGTATGGTTCCTGATTTCTGAAAGTTCACCAGGAATTCTTCAATCAATTTTCAAAGTAATGTAAAAGTTCCCTCCAAGATTAAAACTCAGTAAAATCTTACATTACGAATTTTACCATAAGGCATCTTTGGAATGTTCTTAAAAAAACGCCAATACTTTCACGTTAAACCTCCACAGTTCTACCACAATAATTAAAACATGTTCCTCCAAAAAAGTTTGTTCGGAATTTCTGCAAGTAAGAAAAAAAATGGTTTCTACGTCAATTTGTTTGTATCATGAAACTTCAGAGATCTTGCAAAACATTATTTAAGATGTTAGATACAAAACCTTCAGTAAAAATTCCATCCGTTCCAACGCCAATCGATTGTCAATTAGAAAAAAGGAAGAAAAAATAACAAAATTTTTTGTAGTTAGTCTTATTAAAATCACTTAAGCTTTTCTGTGAACTATATCGTCAGAAATTTCATCAAATAGTTTCAGAATTTTAACGGTTGATTCTTCAAGTTTCCGAAAAGAGTATAGTACATTTTCCGAATTCAATTTAAGCTGAAATCAACCAAAAAATATAATTATGAGTACATCCAAAACTTTTTTATTTGTGTTACTCTAGAAATTTGATTCAAATTCGATATAGAGTAATTCGTAGAGTTTTTATAAAGAAATTCTCAACATGTATTGAGGTTTTCATAGAGTAGCTTTTGATTCAAAATTGGAGAGTGAATATATTTCTAGATGTTGTTTTTGCAAGAATTTCGTGATTTACATTCGGAAAAATTTATGGAGTAATTTCTAGAATCTGAAAGATCCCTGATGGAATTCCTGGAGAAGTTTTTTGAGAAGTTCAAGAATGAATTGCAAATGCTCGAATAAAGCTGATGAAAAATGTCTTTACAAATTCCCCAGATAAATCGCTTAAAGAAAAAAAAATACGCCGGAAAATATTTGGATGAATAATCTCTGGTGAATTTTTTGGTTTTTGGTAGAACGACATCCTAGTAGAAACACAAATATATTTCTCTGAACTGTTGGTGAATTCTTTGAAGAAATTGTGGAATGAACCCTTGCTTGGGTGATTGTGAAGACAATTTGAAGAGAATTTCTTGTATTATTTCTTAAGGAAATCCTCAGTAATTACAGAAAATCTTAACCAAACTATCTGATCATGGATAGACGATATTTTGAGCTAACTATTGAAATTTAATGATTTAATGATAAGTACGTAAGGGACCTTCCTGGAGAAATGTATAGATAATTTTTAAAGCATACCATGGTCGAATTCCTCAAGCTATTTGATATAGATTCTTCTAAATATTTTCTGGTAAGAGTGAAGCTTTAGAGAATATTTGTTGAACAAGAACTACTAATCCAAGGCATAATTTTCCGTGGGAATTCCTGGAGAAATTAAGTGAATCCAGGTAAAGGAGTTGTTGGGGAAAGCACTGAAAAATTAAGCAAATAATACATGAAGGAATCCCTGTGGGAGTTATTAGCTCAAGAGCGGTCGCGCATTCAGCCATTGCCGACACCACCTCGCTCGAGCTGTGCATGAAAAGCGAACTTTTTTCAGGGTGCGTGTACTCAGTACACGCATGCGACCGATCTTGGGTTAGAAGAATCCCTTAAAAGCACATGGTTGAATACTTGAAGAGTTTGTGAAAGAATACCAAGAGATATTCCTCGTGGGTTCTTTGAATAGATTTTTTTACTGGATTAGACAAAGAATGAATATTTTCCGTAGTGAAAATTGAAATTTCCAAATTTAACTGATGTGCAGCGATATAAGACAAAAACACAAACAAATAATATCAATACATACTAAATCTATGCAAACTACGAAGTTTGTGTAAATCGTGATTATTGCGATTCGCTAGGCTCCCTCCAGAAAAAAAAATCCTAGCCATGCCAATGATTGCAGTCTAATAATGGAGCTTCATCAAAGCATTAAAATATTGAAAATGTCAGAAACAATAAAAAATCTTACAAAACTATCAAAATCTAACAACTACCGAAAAGCTAAACATTACATATAATTTGCAATTGGATTAGATGGATAAATTGATGTGAAGATTTGCGAAAAAGTTACACGTCTTCTCAGTGAGAATCGAACCCACGACTCCCCGATCTCTAGTTGGGGCGCGTTACCACTACGCCATGAGAGGACTCATGAACGCAGAAGTTAACCTGAATTCGATTTCAGTCGAGTCGTGGGTTCGATTCTCACTGAGAAGACGTGTAACTTTTTCGCAAATCTTCACATCAATGTGTCCATCTAATCCAATTGCAAATTATATGTAATGTTTAGCTTTTCGGTAGTTGTTAAACTTCCACTCGGCTGGTTAGCCGTAAACAACGATTCATAATTAAAAACAAGTATTTATCGAGCAACGGACTCATGTTCCGTAACCGGTCGTTTGAGAACGTCGCGACCCATTGGAAGCCCACACAATAGATACCTCTGCCAGCGCAGTTGCTGGCTAGTGTAGTGTGCTATTCCTATACCTAAAAAAACAATGCGCTCTCGAGCTAGGCATTGGATATATATAGAAAGCGTTGTGTTTGGATGGGCATCTAATTCTTCCGAAAGAGGTGCACTTTGCGAAAGAGGACCACGTGATTAATGAGCTGAAATCGAATTCAGGTTAACTTCTGCGTTCATGAGTCCTCTCATGGCGTAGTGGTAACGCGCCCCAACTAGAGATCGGGGAGTCGTGGGTTCGATTCTCACTGAGAAGACGTGTAACTTTTTCGCAAATCTTCACATCAATTTGTCCATCTAATCCAATTGCAAATTATATGTAATGTTTAGCTTTTCGGTAGTTGTTAAACTTCCACTCGGCTGGTTAGCCGTAAACAACGATTCATAATTAAAAACAAGTATCAAAATCTATCAATAAGGAACTAAAAAGTTCAAAGCCACAAAAAACGGTCAGAAACGATTGAATACGACTTAAAAAATGTTAGAATACGAAGCGAGTGGTGTGAATTTTCACAGGAAGACGATGCCAAAAATAAAACTAATGATTCTTTTTTAGCATTAAAGTCAATTTTACTCAACTGGTGATCTCGTTTTGATCGTTTCTGTTTATCAATGCAAACTTTTACCCATTTGACATTCCTAAAGATCTCCTTTTTGACTGTTTTTATTGTTTTATAACGTTTTTGGCTGTTTTCGACTGTGTTAGATTGTTTCTAGTGATTATATTTGATCGTTTGGCAGTTTTTTTTAAACCGGCAATAACAGTCAAAAGGAGGTCAATAGGTAAATCAAATGGGTCAAAGTTTTGTATTGGCAAACAGAAATGGTCAAAAATGTAGGTTTAGGACTCGTTTTTTTTTATATTTTTGTTCATAGTTGAACGTATTTAAAAACGGTAAATTGAAATACGTTCAACTATGAACAAAAATATAAAAAAACGAGTCCTAAACCTACATTTTTGACCATTTCTGTTTTTCAATACAAAACTTTGACCCATTTGATTTACCTATGGACCTCCTTTTGACTGTTATTGATCGTTTCTGGCCGTTTTTGACTATGAGTGACAGTATTCGACATACCTCTTTTAGCTGTTTCAGACTGTTTTCAGTAGTTTTTGGCTGTATTTGATCGTTTTGGCAGTTTTATATTGTTTTTGACAGTTTTGATTACTTTTTGATCGTTTTTAATCGTTCTTGACCGGTTATTGATTTTTTTTTATCGTTTTGACAATATTTTTGATAAGTTTTGGCTGATTATATCATTTGTTATTTTCATAATTGTCTTATCGTTTTGGCTGTTTTAATAATTTTGAAGTGTTTTGATTTTTTTTACCGTGTTTAATGATTCTGATAATTTTTTTTATCGTTTTTGAATGTTTTCAAAAACGTTTAACTACGAAAATTAAACGCTATTGACAAATTCCATGTCAAATTGGTCAGTCACAGAACTCAACCATCTTCGATTTGCATTACATTTTGCACATGTTTTCGTTATGGTAGAACAAGTGTTTTCCATTGAAAAATCGATCATTATGACTCAAGAATAATTTTAAAAAATGCCCTCTAAGTTTTTCATGCAATATTTTTGATAATTTTTAACTCCGAAATAGTTTTTGCTAGAGCAAAATGTTCTATTAAGGAGTTGTAGCGAACCATTTGGAATACAAGATAAAAATATGTGCTGAAAAAATATTAATTTTTTTTATAGAAAATTCAAAAATAACTTTAAGTTTTAAATTACACAAAAACAGAATTTTTAATATTTTTTTTCTATTTTCACCATATAATTTTGCTAGGAAACAGATGTTCGGAACAAAGTTTCATGATGGAGAAATTTTTAATAAAAAACTTTTTCTAAAAACAACTTTTGGTTGACATAAAAAAAGACTTTTTGTCAAAATAAAAACGTTCTGATGATACAAAAAGAATCTTGAAATCATTCTAAACCATAATTATTATCTTGATCACCTCTCTAAAAGTAGTTTTTTAGAGAGGTTTATCTTGATATAATCATTCGCGGTTCTCCATCAAAAACAATACTTTTTTGAGCGTATAGGCCAGATTTATTTCTACTTACTTATTTTTCTTGATGGAGAATCGCGAACAACTTATAAAAATAGCATATTTTATTATTTAATTATTTTTGTTTACATCAAACTTTATATAATTTTAAAACGGCTACTTGTAAAGAAATTATTTTGATAATCATTATGGGTTAGAATGATTTTAAGATTCTCATTGTATCATCAACTTATTTATTTTATTTTAGCAATAAATCAAAATTTTGAAAATCGACCAGAAGTTGTTCTCAGAAAAACTTTTTTTGTTAAAACTTTCTCCATCATGAAACTTTTTCCCAAACATCTGTTTCCTATCAAGATTCTACGGTAAAAATATAAAAAATATTAAAAATGAAAGTTTTGTATAATTTAAAATTTAAGTTTTATTTTTGAAAAATAAAAATTAGTCTGTTTTTTTTTCTTGTAGTCCAAATACAACTACTTCATAGAACATTTTTCTCTTAAATCAACAGAGTCGGAGTTTGATTTTTTTTAATAAATTGCATGCAAAAAAAATTACGACATTTTTAAAAGTTATTCCTGAGTCAAAATGATCGATTTTTCTATGGACAATACTTTTTCTACCATACCAAAAGCATGTGCAAAATTTGGTCCATATCGATGGTAGCGAGCATAATTTTTATTCTATTCGACTCATTCTGGAAGGAATTCGTCCATAAAAAAAAAACGGCCAGAACCTACAAGAAACGACCAAAATTGCTTAAAATGGTAAAAACAATAAAAAAAGGTTAAAAAACAGGCCAACAACTGTCAGAAATTTTCATAGACGGTCAAAAATCAACAAAAAAAAGTCTGAACTCATCAGTCGTTTTCTATAGCTATGCTAATTTCAAAGTTACGCTTCAAAAGTCACAAATTCAACAAAAATTTCGTAATATTCAAACGGTTTATCATTTACTGTAATTATTAGAATTGAAACTTGGTTCAAAGTTTAATTGTCAAGTTGTTTGTAACCTCAAGGTTGAGTTTTGAATCATTTGAGTTTGAAAGGCTGCAGCCATTTTCCCGCATAAATCCGAACCATATTGCAACACTACGAAAAATGGTTTATGTTCCTTATTTTACCACACTGCGAATGGTTTGGACTACCATAAGCTAACCTTTGCTGGTGAAGTTTCAACCATTCCTTATAATGTTTTAGGAAATCTCACCATATCCAGAACGGGTTGTTACGAATGTTTACCGTGACTATTTTTTTGATATTTTGGCTTGGGAAATTCCATGAAAACTGATTTTAAGGTTAAGTTACCAAACTACTACAACTTCTTCTAGAAAACAAAATAATTTAGTGCAAAAGAGTAAAAGAATATCCTGAACATATTGTCTGAAGACCTCGATTTACTAAAACGCCATCTAAGATCTCACGGTTTTGACCTTTTTTTTACTAAATGCTCCCATTGTGCACCATCCACCGATGTCGTTGCCAAAATTTTTGCGCGGAATGTTGAATCAACCGACGTCCGAGAGAGCGAGCAAGTCCGTGAACCAGGTGACGAGAGACCTGCTAAGTGGGGCGTTACTCGCACCTAACGTAAACCTCCCCTCGCCAAAATGCGCCGTTCAAACAAGAGGCCGTTTGTAAACAGACAGTGAAGCCGGGTGACAATTGCGGTGGGCCAAACCGAACGGCAGCCGGTTCATGATAATAGTGTTAATTTGGTTTTGCTTCTTGTGTCTGCCTTGCTGGATTTGTGCGTGTTTGTTCTTTTTTGCTTGCTCTACGAGTGGGTGACTTATACCCTTTTGCACAATTGACTGGCTAAGCAGCTATATCAACTGTTTGGATTTAGGTGTGTCTTTCCTGCTTCATTCCGAGATTTGTTTCTCTGGCAATACCTCTTCATTGCATTAATAATTAGTTGCCACTTTCAACTGGAGCTGTCTCAACATGGAAGAGATAGATCTCAGTTGATTTTTTTTGCAATTGAAGAAATTTGTTTTCACAATAAACATTGAACTCGAACAAACTTAAGGACTCTTATTTTCTGTTGGAAATTACGGTGGTTAATGAGAAAAGACTATTGCGTGGAATTTTCTTCGTATAAAGCCAATCAGTTCAGAACTACTACTTCAACTTTCAACAATTCCCACAGCAACCCGTGAAAACATTCTTAAATGAATGGTAATCAAATTTTCAAAAAATGTGACATCAATTCTAATGAAAAATTGCTCGAAGTTTCCTCCAATATTTGCTTGACCATTGACTATGTGTGGTTAAATATGTTCAATGTTAGGTGCCAAAGAAGAATGTAGTTTTTCTATTTGATAAGCATTTTGCATTGAAGGATTTAACTGTGTAAGAATGTACATGCAAATGGGTTAATTTTCCAAAAAAAAATCTAATTTCCCATTTATTCTAAGAGCTTTGATTTAATCTTGCCACACGACATCCATTCATGCATCGAATCCAATCGTAAACAATTGATTCACCATTACGCGCCAGAACACCAGCAATTACATACACCTACTGCGGGGCATCCCCCGTGGTGATCTCTTTCTTCAGATTCCGAAGGAAGAAGAAACCCACAACCATTAGTAGAGTGTTCCACCCCCTGTGTTCCGATGCTCGATCCGGCAAAAGACAGATACAAAATGCCGTCGCCGCCGTCGCATGCTCGAGGTTTAATTACCAACAACAGGCTATCAAATTGCTTTGTGGGACTGTGCGTTTTCAGCAAATTTACTGCCGATTGTTGTGTTGTGCGAGCCGGTACACATTATTGGGACTACCCGAGAAAAAAAAAGGTTGTTGGAAACTCTAGGAACACGCTTGTAAGTTTACTGAAATTCTCAAAATTTTAGGATATTACTGATTTTGGATATATAAACATACACTATCATAAAAAACTCAAAAGTTATCGAGAAATTTTCGAAGCCGCAAAGGCTTTGCGCCACGAATCGAAATGTAGCGGGATAAGGATGGCGGTATCTTGATGGAAGAACGTGAGGTGATTGAAAGGAGGCAGCAGCTCTACGATGAACACTTAAATGGCGCAGATGCGGTAGAAGATGACGAGAAGGGGTGGAACGAACTAGTAGGTTTGATCAAGCGGAGCAGGATCTTGGAAGTGTGGGACGATCGAAAAACTGAAGGAAGGCAGCTATGGACTGAGTTTGTTGGCGTTACATTGTGACACACGCCAAAATAACGTTATAAAAATGACATTATTCGTTATCATCAATTCGACACTTTTACTCGGGCAGCATGGAAGAATTCCACCAAATGCGTTGATGTGGTTCGAAACAGAGATTCAATAATACTGTGCAATGAATGGCAATGCATTTTGTTACGAAGGAAATGCAATTTCCATCGTGGAACCACTAACGATGATTTTATTGTTTGCAGTTTCCATAATCGATTCAATTCGGTTTACAGACACACTTCTAGTCCGGGCGCTGCTAAGAACGACATTGATAGCATGGTCAGGAAAACTCCTGGAAAATGGATAGTTTCCCGCTCTGCGGATGAGATAACCAAAAATATACGACTGTTTTGAGCTTAAAATGAGATTTTTCATCCGTCATCCGTTGTGTTACGTGCGTCCTCAAAGTGTAGTTAACGATCTCAACAGCTATTAGTGGCACCATGGTAACTTCCGCTTTGTGTCGTCATGCTCGTTAGATTTACCACGACAATGTGCAGAATTTTTCTTCGCACCGAGCCTCATTTTTCCTGCTTCATCATTCTGTGTCATTTCGGAAAGACCATTGCGGAGGGACCAATCTTCTGTGTTATGGCAATTCTTGTCTCGTTCTTCTACGTATCCGACGGATATTACAACAACTCATGGGGACATAATTATGCCGGTTTGTGGGACAACGTAACATATATTTGTACCTATCTGATGCAACAAATTGTACTGTTGGGGAAGACAGGGAGGTCTGATGAACTACCTGATATTTTTTTTTCAGAATACAAAAGTTAAAAAGTCTCACAATTGTTAAACTTGATTCTGATTTCAGAAATAGTGGTATTTTTTATGGCTAGCATTCACGACACAATTATTCTCGCTCTAACGTTTCGATCCCGATTTGAATCTTCATCAGGAAATAAAGAGTTATTCGTCCCTGTCTAAAAACTTTAGCCTTTTTAAGACAGTGACGGATAATTCTTTATCATCTGATGAAGATCCAAATCGGGATCGAAACGTTGGAGCGTGTATAATTGTTTCGTGATCTATTTTTTCAGACTACTTGCCAGAAAAACTACCGCAATAACTAATCCAGTCAAAAAACCCCAAATAAGATTTCAGAAATATTTAGTTTTAATAGGTTAAAACTTCAACACAATTTATTTTATAATAAAAAAAAACTGTTTTTGTACATGATTTATTTTACTAAGAAGGAAGAGGTATTAAGTTCTTACTACGCCCAACAATAGTTTAGTGGGCTCTATTGCATCGACAATCAACGGTCTCTTGGATGAATTATTCAGTTTTTCTCGTATTCCGTATCTATATCATTAAATATGTTGCAATCTTCCAAAACATGGACCAGAGGACATTGCTCGTTTTTGTTCATCTCCCCATTCTGTAAGATGCGAACGGACCTAGATTAATGTCGGCTCCAGCTCATCGTCTGCTCCTCGGAGATTGACGTCCTGCTATAAGTCGACCGTTGCATGTCGGTGCGGAACAGAGAGCTCACCAAATCACGATAACGATGGTCTTCATCATGGGATTGACAAAAATGCGAATCCATTACGACACGGGATACGGTTACTGCGTGTGACACGAGATGAGTGTGATTGGACTTTGCTTTCGTGTTTGACTTTGTATGGTCGTTTACTTGGTTTCATTAAACTGCAATATTTCAGTCACGCTCGAGCAGAATCCGGCGTGAGTTGACGAATTGGCGTGTGACAGAGCAGGAGTTCCTTAATCTACATTTGAAACGGTAATGTAATTTCTTAAACTTTGGAATCTCCTTGAGCATGAGCATGAGCATGATTGACTGCTAGCAGTTGCTACTCCATTATTGCAAGAACAGCTGTACTTACACAGGGAACCAACAGACGCTACTTAGGATCAGTAACATCTTCAATGTGTAAGTACTAGACTGGCCCAGCTCAGTATCGGAGAAAAATATACACCCCAACCTCTTTTTACGACCGTTATCGGGGGGTCGTAAAAAAATCGGTCGTAAAAAATCAAGGTTATAATTATGTTTTTGAAAAAGGCAACGTCTAGATGCGGAAATACTGATTCGACATACTCGGCAAAGTTGAAGCATGGGTTGAGAACTTTCCAAAATGGCCGTTCAAGTTTTCATATTTTCGTAATAGATGGCAACACTGCTCGATTGTTATCAAAAGAGCCAATTTTATGGGGGTGTGATATGCAAATACCAAAAAAAAATAGAGATAACGATACCGAATGTTCACCAAAGTTGAAGGAAGTGTTGCGTGCCATACAGTCGGCCGAATCACAAATGTTCATGTGGCTGGCAACACTGTTTAAGAAGAATAAAGTAAAGATCAAAACCATCAAACTCGAGCGGAACAGAACAATATAATGCTTAGCAACATAGCAATACTCTTCAACTGTAATCCAGTTTTTCATGAAGGGTTCAAAATTTTTTTTGTAGCTGGCGACACTGCTTAAGTGAAATTGCGCCACCAGGCAGTACAAGTGTGCATGCAACTATTGTTTTGCGAATATCTCAGGATCCTGACCACTTAGAAAGATGGCGTCTTTGGCAAAGTTGTTCAGTAGCTCAAAGACTATCATTATAAAAGCTATGAGATTCGAAATGTTGCCACCAGGCGGCGCTAGTGAGCATGAAACTTTTGTTTTGCGAATATCTCAGGATCCTGGCCACTTATAGAGATGGCGCCTTCGATAAAGTTGTTCAGTAGCTCAAGGACTATCATTATAAAAGCTCTGTTCAGATCTTTTTCCTCCTCCATTAATCAACACCCTTCCCATGGTGATTGTGGAGATGCAGAGGTATTATGGTTTTGAACCTCTACTTCAAAATGAATTCCGGCCAGTAAGTTCATCATGAACAGGAATTTTGCTACAACTTCTATCACGGGTTTGTTTTCTGGATTTTATATTTTTGATAAACTAAGAATTTTCTTCCAACTGAAATCAGGAACGTAAGTAGTAACATGTAAGGTAGAAGCACCGGTTTTAGCCATACGCCAGTTGTAGCCATAGGGGATTATACACCGTTTTACATAGCCAATCAACATGAAACCTTTTGTGTTCAGAAGATCACATTCACACAATAGAGCTACATTCATTTTCTCGTCCAAATTGAATCGAAATATAAGAAAAACAATTCATTTTCCTTATAATTTTAGCTCCCATACATCTAATTTGGCCAAGGCACTCCTAATTTGGCCACTCTCATTAGAAATCAATGCGATTGGCTAATTTAGGAACCGAAGATAATTCTCTGGCCGAAACTGGCCTATATTGACCAACGGGATTTTCAAAGCAAAAAAATGGTTTTATCTCAGTTTTGATATTTTATAGGGGAAGGGGTGGTAAAATGAACACCTTAAGGAAATCATCTTGTTTCTGATAGAAAAACGAGGAATTTGTAAAGTTCTATCGCACAACATCAAAAATAGGGATATAATCTATAGCAGCGACATGGATTCAGACTAAAATAGCTAAATTTTCACATATTTTCATCGCTATCAAAAAGCGATGCAAATGTTCATTTTACCTGCACTATATGGGTAAAATGAACAGCTGTTGGTGGTAAAATGAACACCACCCCATAAACGTGAGCAAAACAAAAATTTCTGAAAATTTTCATTGCCCCACCGAAAATACATCCATTAATGATTGTAACCCATTCAAAAAGAATTCTAAAGGTTTCAGATTTGACATCATATCATAACGATATTCACCTCATTCAAAAATCTCAAGTCTTCCGAGCTTAAAGTTACGTCAGTTCTAATTTTCAAACGTGGTTTTCTAAAATCTTAATTTTCGTTGATATTTTCACTTCAATTGACCTCCGTATCAACTCGAACACTCAGATTTATGCTCTAAATCGTTCGTGCGTGATAAAAATTCATCGGAATTTGTTTTTTTCTCGGTAAAAGGAACGGTGTTCATTTTAACACCCCTGTTCATTTTACCACCACTTCCCCTACACATAGAATGGATTAAAAGCTTGCATTTGACATATTTGTAGTATAAACACGGCTTCCTGTTTAATTTTTATTGGCATTTTCTCTTAGGCTGGCCTAAACCGGTGCTTTTACCCTACCAAGCTAATATTAGTCTAGTAAATAATGAGAATTGAAATCTACAATGCGCCACCTTTTTGACCATTTATGGTAATTAAGTCTTATTCCGGACCGATTAAATATTAAGAAATATTTCAGCTTATTGTAGTTCTCTACATTCAAATATTAAGATTCGTCAATATCCGCATAGGAAGTATTTTCATTTTTAGTCCTTTTTATTATTAATATTTGTAGTTTTGAAGTTACTTGTAGGTTATTTTTGGTCACTATTTTGATCACTTTAGTCTGACCGCTACCAACCCAGCGATTACAAATTGCTTGCAAGTTACTCAATAACAAACTGTACTATAATTTTGTTTATAACTGATTTTGTTTTAAGTGCATTACAGATCCTTTGATCTACAGTGATACCTCCATGAGTCGATGTTCCATGACTCGATATCGACTCATGGAGCCATACTAAAAACAAAATTTCATGGTTACTATGATGGTCCCTAGAAGCAGCGTTCCATAGGATTGCTGTTCGATGACTCGATATTTCCATGAGTCGATGGTCCCTTCAATATCGACTCATGGAGGTTTCACTGTACTCAGATATTTTCTAGAAAAAAATAAACAACTTTTGATATTTGTAATAAATTTTTATATACAGCTATTCCATGAAAAACCGATCTAGTGGGTCACCGAATTCCGTGAAAATTTGCTATTTTGTTCCTTATCCGAAATGAAAATACACGTGTTTTTGGATTTGTTGATTACGGTGACCATTTCCAAAATAGGGTGACCAGAAAAATCGCGACCTTGCAACATTTGTATTATTTTTTTTTTAAATCATTACTTTTGAACCGCTTGGCCGATTTTCAATTTTCTTGCACGAAATAAAGGCTAAAAAGACTTTTCGAGAAAAATATAAAATTTCACATAAAATGTTTTTTACAGAAAAAAAAAATCAAAAATTTCCGTTTTTTCGTGTTTGGAAGGCCTCGGGATCAAATGGGCATTGCCGTTCTTATTTTTTCTTGAATGTTCAGAAAATTTTACGTTTGCTGTAAAATTTTATTATTTTAAAAATAAATCAGTCATTTTTTATCAACGCACACTGTAGGTCTCAGTGCCTTAGATTTTTTATTTATAAAAAACTCTTAACTTTTGAACAGCTCAACTGATTTGCAATTTTTTATGGAATGAAAGCTTATGATTTCTACTTTGCAGAAAAAATATAAAACTTTGAATACATGAAGAAATATAACAAATCTAGAGTTTTTTATATTTTTTCATGTAAATAACATATTTTTTCTGAAAGTTTAAATCTTTAGCTTTTTTTCCATAAAAAGAATTGGAAATTGAAATCGGTTGAGCTGTTCAAATGTTATGATTTTTTAACAATTAAAAAATCTAATGCGCTTAGACCTACAGTGTGTGCCGTTAAAAAATGACAGATTTTTATTTTCAAAATAATATATTTCAAAAACTAAAAAATATGCATCGCTGAAAATAAGCCAGTAAACGTGAAAATTTCTGTACTTTGAAAAAATGAGAATAACAATAGCCCCATTTGGTCCCAAAGCCTTTAAAACACGAAAAAATGAAAAATTTTGATATATTTTTATGTAAAAAAACAATTTTTGTGGAATTTTATATTTTTCTTGAAAAGTCAAAATCTTTAGCTTTCAATTCGTCCAAGAAAATTGAAAACCGGTCAAGCGGTTCGTAAGTTATAGTTTTTAAAATAACAAAAAAAAAAAAATTTCAAGGTTGCGATTTTTTTCGGAAATGGTCACCCTAATGAAAAAATCCGAAAACACGTATATCCTTATTTTGAATAAGGAACAAAATAGCAAATTTTCACGGAATTCGGTAAAAATCTCTACAGAGATACCCACAGAAGTCTATATGGATGTTTTCATGCACAGAAACTCTACGCAGTAGTCTCACAAAAGTTCTTGTAGAAGTCTCGACAGAAGTCTCCACAAAATTTTCGCACAAAAGTCCACACAGAAAGCTCCACAGAAGTTTTGCAACCAAAATCTCTGTAATAGTCTTCGTAGCAATCTCTACAAAAGTCTCCACAGCAGTTTTGATGTGAGTGTACAACCAAACACTTATCCCCCACTCTCTCATTAAATCCGTTGAAACCGGCACTCAACGCATTAACGAAAAGCAGGTAGCTGGACCACCATCGATTCCAACTAGAGTTTTCAATCCCGGGAACATTTCCCGGGAAATGAGAATTCCCGGGATTCCCGTTTCCCGGGAAATGATTTCCTGTTTCCCGGGAATCCCGTATTTCCCGGGTAGTTCTATTGAAAAAGGATTGACCATCCATTTTCAAACCTAAACTATCGTGAAATTTTCTTTTCATATTAGTCTTACTAATGCAATTATCTTGCTAGATCACTAGCTATACTTGGATATCGATTTGTTGTTTTTTTTTGTAATCAAATAGTTGTTGATAAAATTGATAGCTCTTTGACGATACGTTTTTTTTTTCAAAATAGATTATATGCTATACAAAATACAGGATTTTTCGAGGGATCATCCATGAATTGAGTACGCTCTTAAAGTTTTCATGGATTTAACCGTCACATTTTCCATCGTTAGACTCTAGTTGGTTTTTATTCTAGTGTTTGGAAGGTTCAATTTAATGTTGGTACAGGTCGGATTCGATTTTCCGTTGTATCAATTTTATTTTTCACTCCGGATAATCGAATCTTCCTAATAATCGAATCATTAAAAGAAAAAATATAATCTACATTAAAAGAACTTAAGTATTATATTTTTTTGTTATTTTGTTTGTATAATGCAGTGGCGTAGCCAAAAGTTATTTTTAGGAACATTAGGGGTCTTGGGTTACGGCATACAAAAAAACCTCTTTTTCAAACCCCCTTTTTTACCTACATCCAAAGCTGCAAAACCATTCATATTGTATATTGCAATACCAAATTAAATTTATGCATAAAATCTCAAAAACAAGAATATCAAAGAACAAACTCCGGATAATCGAGTCCGTCCTGTACATATTATTTGAACTTCATACGATGTGTCAAGAATAATCTCCACATGGACTCAATATCATAATTTGTGTTGTTCTGAAACCTAGCGTACACAACGAAATCGATAGATTTTTTGAGAAACATCAATAAATTACTTAAAAAAAGAGAATGTATGTACCATACAAGTTTACTGGTATAAAAAAATATAACAAAAATACGAATAATTAAAAAAATCATCAAATTTGCTCAATTTTCACGTTTTTGAAAATTTCCCGGGATCCCGGGATTTCCCAGGAAATGGCAAATTTATTTCCCGTTTCCCGGGAAATCAAATCCCGGGAAATTTGAAAACCCTAATTCCAACATGTTCGAGATGGTTTAACAACATTGAATCTAAAACCAACCAGGTAACCCCTACTGGCAACCGACTACGGGGAGTGCTGCATGCGGTGGTTTGCTTTCCAAACGAACCATCCATTCCCCATGTAAAATACATCAAAATTTGTTTGTTTTTCATCAAACAATTTTTCACTTTGCTTTTACACGCTTTACCACCATCGCCAGGCCGCCAAGGCTCAACCGAGACACTAATAAAACACTGATACGCGTGGTTCCGGCTAATAATGAAAGCGTTCCCCGTGGTTCTCGAATTCTGGGTGTTGTTTGGCCTTTAGCGAGTCGAGGATTGTGGGTTCGAATATCGTGGGTTGAGAATCAGGTCATAGAGCATCCTCGTACTCTTCCCATGATATACAAATTAAGAAATAGGTAATTGGCTGTCGATAACTGTCGAAGTTCGCATCCAACAGCACGATAGGAATCAGGCTCAGTCTCAGTAGATACGTAAGGCCAAAAAGAAGTTGAAACAAATCTTTTAAACCCAACAATTTCCCTTTGGGTTTTGCGGGGGTGGATTGTTGTATGACAACGTCCACAACTACTAACTGAGAGCTTCCTCGACCAAAGTTTGTTGATTTATACGATCTTCTTTCAGTAACCGATACTCTGCAATTCAATTGACATTATGGACACCCCCGTCAACTGCGTCATGCAAAAGGGGGAATTCGCTTTGTCACGTTCTGCCTGTTGAGCTGAAATGCTACCAATTTATATTCTAAAAATAAATAAACAATGGGCAAAAAATGTCAGTGGGTTCTTCAGATTGCTGGTATTGACCTCAAAAAAAGTTGTTGATGTAATTTATAAACTGATTCTCTCTCTTCCAAGGGATGGCGAGTTTTTGTCTCATATTTCGTCACCGCAACCGTGGGGTAGGGTAACCGCTACCATACCGTTGAATGGTGCACAGTCTTTTAAACCATCGATTTCACGAACATAATTGAATTATTTCAAAATTTTTGGTTTTATGTATGCGATGTCTTCAAAAAGTTTCTTAATGCTAAGATGCTTCTTCTTAAATGAATAAAATGTTTTTCAATTTCTTTTTGCAGATTCTGCCACATAATTTTTATAGCAGGATCAAGAGTGTGTTGAAATTGCCTTCTCTTCACATTTTAAAGACGGATCAAGAGTTCAGGATCATCGTCTATAATCACGGATTCGAATTTTACTTCATGTTTTGGAATTACGATGGCCCATGTTCTAGCAATGGAATTTGTTACAGTAAGTAAGGCTATCAGGATATTGAATTGAGATCTCCAATGATCCTGATATGAATAATCTATCATTTGATATGGACGAATACTGGAGACAATACCTGTGAAGAACCTCACCCCATCGTTGAGGTTTTAAAAGCTTTCATCACAAAAATATTGAACTTGATGACTGCATAATAAAATTTGAAGGTATGACGATTTTCGCATTTTTTTATGGGCCATACTGTATGTTATTAGCTGTTAGAAAATAAAACAACTCGTGCTCTTCACCATTCAAAGAACGAGCATTCCATTTTTTTATTATTTCACTTCAAGGTGGATTGATTATCAAACTCATAATACCGAAAGAAGCAACTTACTTCTTTGAAGACACCAAATCTCTTAAACCTATAATTTTGAAATCGCTCTATTTTGATCGTGAAATCGACGATTTCAAACATTGTGCCTGGAATTGAACAGCGTAAATATTTCTGCTGATAATTTTTGCCCTGGAATTGGAAATGGAAAAATAAGTGTTTTTCCCAACCTCGGGGCTTCGCTCTTGAAATCAAACGATTTCCAATTCGCTCCGGTTGGTTTGACTCGAAAGGTGGAGAGGGGAGGGTCCATCCATCCCACCCGCCGTTGTTGTTTGATTCATATTTGCTGCGTTCAATCAACACACCAGATCACTTCAAAAGGAATATTTTTAGCTTTGCGCGAGCGTCGTCGTTGTCTCGTTCTGTTGAGGGAAACCGATGCAAACAATTCTCCGGAAAGTGGTGGGCGGTTGAACGGGGAGGGGTTCCATTCCGATGTTTGTGGGGGGTGGGAACTTGTGGATGCTTTACGACGACGGAAATTCCATTACGGGCGATTGACTTATGAATTTTTTCAGCGATGATTTTTTTTGATGATCGCGAATGGGGATGATGTCTTGATTCTCTGAAAATAAAAATAAGCGAAAATATGGGAGGAAAATTGGAAATTGGAACGTTTGTCGTTTCTTGGAGGGAAAACTGTTTTATATGGGTTAAGGGACAAAATGTTGATAGACAAAACATCAAATTCCAAAACGTTGAATCCCAAAACGTCGAAAGAACAAAACGGTTAGCAAAGTTGTATGTATTATAGACATAATCAAAATTATACAAAAACATAACAAATTTGTTAACAAGCCCTTCAAAATAACCAAAAATCACTTTAATTTTCCCTGCGTGCTAATATAGTGCTATTATGGAGCTTACGTATCTCATATTAGCCCTAAAATAGCTCTATAAGTTCAAAAAGGCTAATTAGCGTGCTAGCTTACTTGGATAACTTATCTGAAAATATAATTTGAGTAACATTTCCGTGAATAAAAAAAATAGCAACATTGAACTAATAAATAATTTCTCTTTTTCTTACAGGTATGTTTTCTTATCTTACCTAAATAATTCTGGAAGCCTTGAAAAGGTAAAATTTGTACAATAGAAAGTGTTGAGCCACAGTTCAAAACAATGTAAAAAAATTTGTAATCAATTTGAAAAGTTGAAGGACATAAGGTCGAATGTACAAAAGGTCGAAACAGAAAAGAACAATAAAAAATAATTAATTATTTGCAATGAGGTGTCTTTTTTAACGTTGTTTCTATATTTCAAATTTTTTAGCTAGAATCAAACAATAATTCCATGCCTCAATACTTATTAATTTGTACTCTTAAGTTTCATGCGTTTTATTTTAAGTAGTATTTTTTTCTCCTGTAGTGAAGAAACAATTAGGTTAAAAATGATGGTTATCTTCATTAGAAATCGTTTTCCAATCCTTACAAAAATTTAAAACTTTGTCGCCTTAAAATGACTTCTAAAACTTCATTTAACTATCAACACAATCATAATATGCAATTAAAAAAAAACAACGTTTGGAGAGGTATTGACTTACAGAGGGATCAACATATGCTAAATTGCAAGCAATATTCCGCAATGATTTTTGCATATGGCAGGTGTACCAGTTATAGCCATAATGATTCCCTATTTGGCCATATGTAATATTTCGAATATTTTCACATCATGAGTCTCGTTGAATGTTCTACTATCAAAATTTATTTTATACATTGCTACTTAAAACACAAAATATTTCAAAATTTGAAAAAAAAAAAATATGTTGTGTATGGTGAAATAGGTCACCAGGTATTTTAATGTTTCTGATTGCAAACGATTCTTAGAAAAAATTTTGAATTTTCACAAGTTTTGTTGAAATTTAATGAGTTCTAATTTTTTAAGCCATACTTTGGCAAAATTTGTCCATTTTCACACATCCAGCTCCTCTTTGACAACTTCATGTATGAATCCAATCCAAATCCAATCCAAATCCAATCCAAATCCAATCCAAATCCAATCCAAATCCAATCCAAATCCAATCCAAATCCAATCCAAATCCAATCCAAATCCAATCCAAATCCAATCCAAATCCAATCCAAATCCAATCCAAATCCAATCCAAATCCAATCCAAATCCAATCCAAATCCAATCCAAATCCAATCCAAATCCAATCCAAATCCAATCCAAATCCAATCCAAATCCAATCCAAATCCAATCCAAATCCAATCCAAATCCAATCCAAATCCAATCCAAATCCAATCCAAATCCAACAACTTCATGTATGAATCCAATCCAAATCCAATCCAAATCCAATCCAAATCCAATCCAAATCCAATCCAAATCCAATCCAAATCCAATCCAAATCCAATCCAAATCCAATCCAAATCCAATCCAAATCCAATCCAATCCAATCCAATCCAATCCAATCCAATCCAATCCAAATCCAATCCAAATCCAATCCAAATCCAATTCCAAATCCAATCCAAATCCAATCCAATCCAATCCAATCCAATCCAAATCCAATCCAAATCCAATCCAAATCCAATCCAAATCCAATCCAAATCCAATCCAAATCCAATCCAAATCCAATCCAATCCAATCCAAATCCAATCCAAATCCAATCCAAATCCAATCAAATCCAATCCAAATCCAATCCAATCCAATCTAAAATCCAATCCCAAATCCAATCCAAATCCAATCCAAATCCAATCCAAATCCAATCCAAATCCAATCCAAATCCAATCCAAATCCAATCCAAATCCAATCCAAATCCAATCCAAATCCATCCAAATCCAATCCAAATCCAATCCAAATCCAATCCAAATCCAATCCAATCCAATCCAAATCCAATCAATCCAATCCAAATCCAATCCAAATCCATCCAATCCAATCCAAATCCAATCCAAATCCAATCCAAATCCAATCCAAATCCAATCCAAATCCAATCCAAATCCAATCCAAATCCAATCCAAATCCAATCCAAATCCAATCCAAATCCAATCCAAATCCAATCCAAATCCAATCCAAATCCAATCCAAATCCAATCCAAATCCAATCCAAATCCAATCCAAATCCATCCAAATCCAATCCAAATCCAATCCAAATCCAATCCAAATCCAATCCAAATCCAATCCAAATCCAATCCAAATCCAATCCAAATCCAATCCAAATCCAATCCAAATCCAATCCAAATCCAATCCAAATCCAATCCAAATCCAATCCAAATCCAATCCAAATCCAATCCAAATCCAATCCAAATCCAATCCAAATCCAATCCAAATCCAATCCAAATCCAATCCAAATCCAATCCAAATCCAATCCAAATCCAATCCAAATCCAATCCAAATCCAATCCAAATCCAATCCAAATCCAATCCAAATCCAATCCAATCCAATCCAATCCAAATCCAATCCAAATCCAATCCAAATCCAATCCAAATCCAATCCAAATCCAATCCAAATCCAATCCAAATCCAATCCAAATCCAATCCAAATCCAATCCAAATCCAATCCAAATCCAATCCAAATCCAATCCAAATCCAATCCAAATCCAATCCAAATCCAATCCAAATCCAATCCAAATCCAATCCAAATCCAATCCAAATCCAATCCAAATCCAATCCAAATCCAATCCAAATCCAATCCAAATCCAATCCAAATCCAATCCAAATCCAATCCAAATCCAATCCAAATCCAATCCAAATCCAATCCAAATCCAATCCAAATCCAATCCAAATCCAATCCAAATCCAATCCAAATCCAATCCAAATCCAATCCAAATCCAATCCAAATCCAATCCAAATCCAATCCAAATCCAATCCAATCCAAATCCAATCCAAATCCATTCCAAATCCAATCAAAATCAACTGAAATTTGTTCAATTTGATTCCTTGTTTGCCTAAGGATCTTCTTGGGTGAGAAATTTTCGTGGCTTCCAAGGCGCCATATACAAATTTATACAAAGAAAATTATTATTGTTTTCCAGAAACAAGGATGTTGCACGTGTGTTTCAAAAGCAAATTACGAGTAAAATTTCCTTAACCCGTATCCGACCGGGTTAAGAAAAAAAATTCAAAAAATTCTCGTGAAGCTATTTTCTATCCGATTTGCAAACTTCTTTCACTATATGAAATCCAAACTCTTCTATTTTCCTATGCTGGAGAAAGTGGTCCAAAATTTTGCCTGTGGCCGGAGTTATTCTGGTGTCCTCCTGGGTCAAGTCGGGTGAAAAAATGATCAACTTCCTTTCCTGAACAGTTTTATAATACTCAACCGTCATTTAACTACTTAAGTTTTGTAGGAACAGTCAATCGTGCAACATGAAAGATATTCAAGTGATTTAAGGAGTCACTTTCATGGAAGTTTCCTTGAAAAACTGAAATATGGCTTCCGGAAGATCCGGAACATCCGTAAAAGTGGTCAAATCGTTAAAAATGACTTGGAAAGCCGCGGTTTTTTTTCAATCTCACTAGTTTTCAACATACATGGACATAAACGATGCTTTGAGTGCATAAGACCCTGTGTGGCCATTGAGGGGCTCACCGGAAGATCCGGAACATCCGGTAAAGTGGTCAAATCGTTGAAAATGACTTGGAAAGCCGCGGTTTTTTTCAATCTCACTAGTTTTCAGCATACATGGACATAAATAATGCTTTGAGTGCATAAGACCCTGTATGGCCATTGGGGGGCTCACTGGAAGATCCGGAACATCCGTAAAAGTGGTCAAATCGTTAAAAATGACTTGGAAAGCCGCGGTTTTTTTTCAATCTCACTTGTTTTCAACATACATGGACATAAACAATGCTTCGAGTGCATAAGACTCTGTATGGTCATTGGGGGGCTCACCGGAAGATCCGGAACATCCGGTAAAGTGGTCAAATCGTTAAAAATGACTTGGAAAGCCGCGGTTTTTTTCAATCTCACTGGTTTTCAGCATACATGGACATAAATAATGCTTTGAGTGCATAAGACCCTGTATGGCCATTGGGGGGCTCACTGGAAGATCCGGAACATCCGTAAAAGTGGTCAAATCGTTAAAAATGACTTGGAAAGCCGCGGTTTTTTTTCAATCTCACTTGTTTTCAACATACATGGACATAAACGACGCTTTGAGTGCATAAGACCCTGTATGGCCATTGGGGGGCTCACCGGAAGATCCGGAACATCCGTTAAATTGACTTTTTTTTTTTTTTACCGGATGTTCCGGATCTTCCGGTGAGCCCCCAATGGCCATACAGGGCCTTATGCACTCAAAGCATTATTTATGTCCATGTATGCTGAAAACTAGTGAGATTGAAAAAAACCGCGGCTTTCCAAGTCATTTTTAACGATTTGACCACTTTTACGGATGTTCCGGATCTTCCGGTGAGCCCCCAATGGCCATACAGGGTCTTATGCACTCAAAGCGTCGTTTATGTCCATGTATGTTGAAAACTAGCGACATAGAAAAAAACCGCGGCTTTCCAAGTCATTTTTAACGATTTGACCACTTTACCGGATGTTCCGGATCTTCCGGTGAGCCCCCCAATGGCCATACAGAGTCTTATGCACTGAAAGCATCGTTTATGTCCATGTATGCTGAAAACTAGTGAGATTGAAAAAAACCGCGGCTTTCCAAGTCATTTTTAACGATTTGACCACTTTACCGGATGTTCCGGATCTTCCGGTGAGCCCCCCAATGGCCATACAGGGTCTTATGCACTGAAAGCATCGTTTATGTCCATGTATAATGAAAACTAGTGAGATTGAAAAAAAACCGCGGATTTCCAAGTCATTTTTAACGATTTGACCACTTTACCGGATGTTCCGGATCTAACGGTGAGCCCTCCAATGGCCATACAGGGTCTTATGCACTCAAAGCATTATTTATGTCCATGTATGCTGAAAACTAGTGAGATTGAAAAAAAACGGCGGCTTTCTAAGTCATTTTTAACGATTTGACCACTTTACCGGATGTTCCGGATCTTCCGGTGAGCCCCCCAATGGCCATACAGAGTCTTATGCACTCGAAGCATTGTTTATGTCCATGTATGTTGAAAACAAGTGAGATTGAAAAAAAAAAACGCGGCTTTCCAAGTCATTTTTAACGATTCGACCACTTTTACGGATGTTCCGGATCTTCCAGTGAGCCCCCCCAATGGCCATACAGGGTCTTATGCACTCAAAGCATCGTTTATGTCCATGTATGCTGAAAACCAGTGAGATTGAAAAAAAACCGCGGCTTTCCAAGTCATTTTTAACGATTTGACCACTTTTACGGATGTTCCGGATCTTCCGGTGAGCCCCCCAATGGCCATACAGAGTCTTATGCACTCGAAGCCTTGTTTATGTCCATGTATGTTGAAAACAAGTGAGATTGAAAAAAAACCGCGGCTTTCCAAGTCATTTTTAACGATTTGACCACTTTTACGGATGTTCCGGATCTTCCAGTGAGCCCCCCAATGGCCATACAGGGTCTTATGCACTCAAAGCATCGTTTATGTCCATGTATGCTGAAAACCAGTGAGATTGAAAAAAAACCGCGGCTTTCCAAGTCATTTTTAACGATTTGACCACTTTTACGGATGTTCCGGATCTTCCGGAAGGCATATTTCAGTTTTTCAAGGAAACTTCCATGAAAGTGACTCCTTAAATCACTTGAATATCTTTCATGTTGCACGATTGGCTGTTCCTACAAAACTTGAGTAGTTAAATGACAGTTTAGTATTATAAAACTGTTCAGGAAAGGAAGTTGATCATTTTTTCACCCGACTTGACCCAGGAGGACACCGGAATAACTCCGGCCACAGGCAAAATTTTGGACCACTTTCCCTAGCATAGAAAAATAGAAGAGTTTGGATTTCATATAGTGAAAGAAGTTTGCAAATCGGATAGAAAATAGCTTCACGAGAATTTTTTGATTTTTTTTTCTTAACCCGGTCGGATACGGGTTAAGCAGTAATTAATTGTTCTTTCTGCGGGCTGTTTGCAACCCATCCTCATCGGCATAATGGTTGAATTAATCTTCCAGCGACGTGACTTAAGACTTTTCTCGCATCTTTTTGAAACGCCTTTCATTTCTCCGGCCAATATTAACCCGCATGATGGAGTATAAAGCTTCCTGTTTTGTACTCCTTCCATCGAATCTTTTCATCAGAACTTTTTTTCGTTCGGGTGTACGCATTTTCCGCTTTGTTCTGTTACGAAAGCATGCCGTGATCAGCGTTAGTGTCTTCCTTAGCCACCCACGCGGAAAAGCAACTTTTTGCTCATTTTGGTTGTTCGGTTCCGCTCGTAAGCACCCAAACTCCCCAATCTAATCAACGTAAAGCGGATCCGCAAGCAGTAGGGTGCAGCTTGTTTTTCGAATGTTATCAAAACCAAAAATTTATAGGCATTATTCTTCTTTTTCTTTTTGGCATTACGTCCTTACTGGGATAGAGGCTGTTTTTGTTCAAAGAGCTTTTTCACAGTTATTAACTTAGAGCTTTATCACCCAAAGTTGTCATTTTCGCATTCGTATCTCGTGTGGCCCTGATAGCCGTAGCGGTAAACGCGCAGCTATTCAGCATGACCATGCTGAGGGTCGTGGGTTCGAATCCCGCCGGTCGAGGATCTTTTCGTAAAGGAAATTTTCTCGATTCCAAGGGCATAGAGTATCTTCGTACCTGCCACACGATATACACATGCAAAAATGGTCAATCGGCAAAGAAAGCTCTCAGTTAATAACTGTGGAAGTGCTCATAAGAACACTAATCTGAGAAGCAGGCTTTGTCCCAGTTCGGACGTAAAGCCAGAAAGAAGAAGAAGAATCTCGTGTGGCAGGTACGATGATACTTTATGCCCAGAGGTCAAGGAAATTTCCATTACGAAAAGATCCTGGGCCGACCGGGAATCGAACCCAGACACCTTCAGCATGGCTTTGCTTTGTGGCCACGGACTCTAACTACTCGGCTAAGGAAGAGCATTACAGAATTTGAATCAACTAGAAAGAGAAAGTTTATGCCAGACGTATCTCAGACAACCAGAAATCGCATGAAAGTTCACGTTACAACTCGTTTATTCATACTAATTACATCAAACCCGCAAAACACCATTGATAAACTCGTCAAATTGATGAGTTTCCTCGCATAAAACACTTCTTTTCTGAGTTCATTCGTACATTTTGTTTCGTCCCGTACATTTGTACAAAGTAACTCGAATCAACCCGTAGCAGCTGTCAAATCAACATTTGTTATCAAAAGTTAAGTCACATAAGATCACAGGTTAGTTCGGTAGAATATTTATACACTCGCATTGTATGTTGTTATTCATCACATAATATACGCACGCATATCGCCTCCACTTTTGTACGTAGAAAGCCTTTTCGCGACATCTTATAAGTGAAATTTTGCACATACAAAGCCTCCAGGTGATTTCGTTATACGCACATTTTGGTTGTCTGGGATTGATAATTAGACTTGAAGGTGAATTTTTAAGGTTTCAAAAAGTTATTTCTGCATCATTCTCTTCAAAATTGAATTAACGAAAAGTTTGTAGAACATAAAATTTTTCTATAACTATGACTAGCATAAGGTTAAAGCAGTTTTCTCCATTTTTTCTTTGTATTGCAAAAAATGAACTTTGTTTGATCATTGAATTCATTAATACTTAACCAAAACCAAATCTTTTTATAAGCTTTTCAAGACAACTAGACAACTTTCGAAGAATTTGTCGCACCCTACCAAGTACGGCAGAAGCTGATACTGATGATTATCTGTTTGAGACTCAAAGATGTATTCCATTCTGTAGAAAAAAAAAAGACGTCGTCAAGCGATGCAACGATCTCCCTAATAACTCAATCGAAACAGACACGTGGTTTTCGCATTCTCACCATCTCCATCTGTGAGATGGCTTATTTTTAGCTTGGGCAGCTATATTCTTACTTAAGCCTATTTTGCTTATGATGATCAACAGTTTCCCTTCCGCACTTTTCCGTAGAGTTTCCTTTGAAGTCAACACCATCTTGATCGTTGGTCGGTCGTCGTTAGCGCCGATGTTGTTGGCACCCGAAAATCACCGAGATGTTGTGAGTGACGACAAATTTAGAAATGTTAGGAAGGCTAATGGCCCTGTAAAACACAACAGGCACTCAGAGTGTAGATTCCCCTCCGGATTTGATTTTTTGACGAATTCAAGAACTTGGAACGGAGTATGAATATCTTTCAAGAATAATGATTTTTGACGCTCTGAATAGGGGATCATGTTGCAGCCTAGCACATCAGGAATATGGCTTTGCTATGGAAGATGTGTCTATTTTTTATTGGGAACACCATTTTCTAATCGCAATGATTCATGGTGGTAAACTCTGGAGGCTCTAGAGAAACTTTCAGATTATGATGCGATTACCCCACAGATTCTTCATGAATTACTTTCCACATTGCTCTAGGAAATATTTCCGGGATTATTCTGGTCTTTTTTTTTTGGGACTCTTCCAGGCTTCCCTCCAGAAATTTCTCTAGAGATTCCCAAAAATTTCCTTTACACACATGTTCAGCTCTCAAGGGGCCCAGATAGCCGTAGCGGTAAACGCGCAGCTATTCAGCAAGACCAAGCTGAGGGTCGTGGGTTCGAATCCCACCAGTCGTGGATCTTTTCGGGTTGGAAATTTTCTCGACTCCCCAGGGCATAGAGTATCTTCGTACCTGCCACACGATATACGCATGCAAAAATGGTCATTGGCATAGTAAGCTCTCAGTTAATAACTGTGGAAGTTCTCATAAGAACACTAAGCTGAGAAGCAGGCTCTGTCCCAGTGGGGACGTAACGCCAGAAAGAAGAAGAAGACATGTTCAGCTCTATGTTCGTGCCAGCCTTAAAATTGATTAATTCTAGAACATCACTTGAGGTGGACGTAATTACTACTGGAATTTTTGAAAATAATCGTCAACGAAATCCTAGGGAAAACAACGGATCAATCACTGGATAAATTATTGGAGGACTGAGAAATTTCTTGGGAAATTTGTAAAAGAACCATTGAAAGAAATCCTGAAAAAAATCTGGTAAAATCAAACAGTAATACTTGTGGTAAATAAAAAAAATCTCAGAAATATTTTCTGAGATATATCTGGTCAGATTGTCTGAAAAAACTTTATCTCCTTTAGAAAAACTCTTATCTCCTGGCTTCTTTTTGCATTATTATTGTTTTCTTGGTTCTTATTTATTTATTTTTTTTTTTATTTATTTGACGTCAAGCATTTTGTAGACCATTCTAAATTACATTGTGTTCTTAATATCTATATGTTTATATATTATAAATTTGTTGAGTATACTCGATTCATAATTCATTCCTCAGTTACTATAGTTTTGTATATCAAAAAAGTATTTTTTCAGTTTTGCTCGAGACATGTTAACATCAATTATTTCACAATGCTGATTATATATAGCCATCATCTGATTCATCGGACTAAATTTAGCGTAATTCGTGCGATGATGACCTACTGTGAACAAGTAACGATTGCGCAAGTGACGAGTTGGAGTATAAAAATTCAGTTTTGAAAGTATATCAGCAGAATCAATGCGCTGTGAAACAATATCGTTAACAAAAGAAACCATAGCATAATCACGACGCACTTTCAGTGATTTCATATTGATAAGCATGCATCGTGATTCATATGAAGGTAGAGGAAGTACTGACAAGCCTAAATTACGTAGTGCGTATAATAAAAACTGCTTTTGTATCGATTCTATACGTTCTTCATGTTTTTTTGTGTAAGGTGACCAAACAATACTACAATATTCTAATATTGATCTTACATATGCAACATATAGTATTTTTAATGTGTAAGGATCTGTTGGCCAAATCGTTTTATGAAATTGAGCATATTTCCTGCTCTATGAATTATTGCATTATAGTGATCTACAAATGATAGTTTTGAGTCTAAGATAACTCCTAAGTCTCTTATTTTATCACATTTTTTTACATGTTCGTTTCCTAAAACAATAGACATATTTGGTGTGGTTCGTTTTCTGCTATAACTTATGAGGTTACATTTTTTTATATTCAATTCCAATAAACTTTTGCAGCACCACGTGTAGAAAATTTGTATCTCATTCTTAAAAACATTATGATCGTCATCATTCTTTATTTCTAAAAATAGCTTCATATCGTCAGCATATATAAGGACCCTCAGTTTGTTTAGAATATAAGAAACGTCATTAACATATAAAATAAAAAGAAGAGGGCCTAAGTGTGAGCCTTGAGGTACTCCAGATGTAACATGTATTGGATTTGATCTTTTCCCATCGAATTTTACTATTTGCTGACGGTCGTTTAAATAGGACTTGATCCACTTAAGGAGACTCATTTCGATTCCCATTTTTTCAAGCTTGAAAGTCAACATTGGAATGTCCAGTTTATCAAATGCTTTACTAAAGTCAGTGTAAAGAGCTTCTACGAAGTAACCTTTATCCATTGCACTCAGTGAGTAACTTACAAATTCCAGAAGGTTCGTAGTGGTCGAACGACCTTTGAAAAAGCCGTGTTGAGCGTTTGTTATACGATTTTTTATTTGGGCAAACATATTTTTTTGGTTTACAATTGACTCGAAAAGTTTTGGAATACATGACATAATAGCAATACCGCGATAATTTCGAATGTCCGATTTCTTACCTGATTTATATATTGGTATGAGGAATGATTTTTTCCTTACCTTTGGAAATTGGCCAGTTTGAAGAGACATATTGAATAACCAAAATAATGGAGTTGTGAGTTCAGTTGCTAAGTTTTTTATGAAACCGGGTGGAATTTCATCTGGCCCTGATCCTTTAGTGGCGTCCAAATTTTTAAGACCAAACAAAATGTCTTGAACATTTATAGAATTAACGCCAACATCACTCGGAAAGTCAGCAAAATGTGAAAAGTAAGAATAATCTCGATCGTTTTCCGAAAATGTTGAATAATTTTCTTGAAAAAATTTTGCGAAAAGATTGCAAATATCTTCAGAATTATTTCCTACTTTTTCATCCAAAGTCATTGTTGATGGAAAGTTGCACGATTTGAGTTTTGTTTTAACGTAATTGAAAAAAATCTTCGGACATGACTTTATTTCATTTTCAGTTTTTATGTTGTACTCGGTAAGTGCTGTAGAAATGGCTAAATTGAGTTGGTCCCAAATAGCCAAATATTTTTCTAAATCGTCTGGTTTTTTATATCTTCTGTAAACTTTGTGAGCTTTTTGTTTTCGATTTTTCAAATTTATGATTTGTTTGTTGAACCAAATTGGATTTTTTGAGTTGTGATTCCTTCGTCTCTTCTTAACAGGTACTTCCTCCCTAATGGTTTCCCACAATAAATTGTAAAAGATTTCTATTGCACATTCAATATTATTTTGATTTCTCAAAACAGATTGCCAATTTGCGTTATCTAATTTTAGTCTAATATTGGTATAATTGGCTCTACTATAATCGAAAATATTCTCATACACATATTCGTGAGGAGTATGATAAATATGCATAAACATAGAATATTCTATTGCCGTGTGAAACGCTTCATTTTTCCATAATGGTGAAATTGACTCACTTACACAGAAATCTTCATGCATATTTGTCAATAAAAAATCTAGGTAACAGTTTTGTTTATTTTTTACGTGATTTATTTGATTAAGGCCTAAGGATGCAGTTTTGTCAAAAATAAATTGCAAAGTTTCATTATCTCCAACAACAGGGAGTAGAATACTCTCGTTTTCAAAATCAGGAATGAAATCTGCATTACGTTGATTGAAATCGCCATAAATATGCACCTTGTTTTCGGGAGGAAGTTGAGTTATGATTTCTTCTGCTATCAGGAAAAAACTCTCGTATGTTGACTTACAAGCCTGATCTGGGGGAAAGTAAACTGATACAAAAATATGAGTTTCATTACCAATATTTGATTTAACCCACACATGCTCAAATTCTTTAAATCTAGGTGAAGCAATGATTTCAGAACTGAAATTTGATGATATTGCAACGACGACTCCTCCGCCCGATCTTCTTTGTGTCAAAAATAAGTCACGATCATTGCGAAATACGTTGTAGTTGCTACCAAAAATTTCTTCACTTTTCACATCATCATTCCAACTTGTTTCTGTACCCAATATGATTGAGTACGATGAACTTAATATATTTTTATGAATTTCATTAATTTTAAAAGCACTTTTCATACGATTAAAGTTTTGACAATAGATTAAAATTTCAGTTGGCTGTGTTTCAGAAGTAATTATTGGTAGTTCGTTATTTAAGTCTGTTAAACCATATGGTGAATTGTCATTATTATTTGTTACCAAGTGCTGATTAGCTTCACCGGGTTGAATTGAATTATTTTCTGCCTCTGAGGGGTCCGTCAATTCCGTTGAAAACACGAATGCCGGCATGCACCGCATGCTTCACAAGATCCACCAGTTGAGGATCCTTCCGTCGTCCAGTTCGGTGGTGGTACTGCAACGGACTGCCGGGGCGCCTCCCTCGCCGGATATGGGTTTAAAATTTCTCCTCTTTTAAACTGCATGGTTGGTCGATAATTTGTTGGCGGTCTAGAGAAATGATGTTTCGCTGCCGCAAGAAGCTCTCTGTCAGGAGGAAGTTGATGATTCCTTTCCTGGCTATTGTTGAAGGCGAAATTTCCGCGATTGTTATTCTGTTGTTTGCTTACTTTGTGATGAATTTTGGATGGGACATTATTATGGCAATGGTGATTAATGTTCACGTCGTTGTTGTTGATGTTGTTCTTATTACAATTTTTGTTAGCGTTCCTGATTCTCCGCTCTCTACGCTTTTTCGCTTTATCGGCCATATTTTGCTGCCTTTTGTGATAGCTTTTGCGCATGTCATATTGCGTCCAATCGGCTTTCCAAACTTTTCCGCTTCCAAGTAGGCGCCATCCTGACACTTCAGCAATTTTATTACTCAATTCGGCTTCCAAACTTGGATATTCTATTGATGGTGGATCCGACGTATTTTTATTTGTCAATATATTTGCGGACAAAGACTTTAATTCATCGAGGATGTCCAGCCCCAGCATTGGATTTGAATTCATCGCGCAACTTGCCGCTGTGTCAATTGATAATTGATTTAAATGACTAATTTCGTCATTTATGTTGCGCAGGTCAGTAGATATATCGGATGTCACCGTTTTTAGCGTGGAGTACATATTTTCAGTAGTTGCCGATTGGGTGTCTTCATTCAGGCATGAGATTTTTAATTTTATTTCATGAGGCGCTACCATCCTTGTGTTCTGTCAAATGGCAGTTACGCCAAATGGTGCATTCAGATTTCTTTGAGCATGAGCATGAGCATGAGCATGAGCATATATGACCGTACAATTCGTAGTTGCTACTCCGTGATTGACTAGAGCAATCGAAGTTGCACAGGGAATCAATGAATGGGGCTTGGGATTAGCTAACCATTCTTCAATGTGCACAAATCGAGAGCACAAATTTTAAAAGTCAATAACGGCGCCGGCCACGTCCTTACGGTCATCGGGGAAGGGAAGGAATGTTAGCTAGACAACCGTTGCTACTAGAGACCGAAGAATCTTCTGCATCTCCACAGTTGTCATGGAAAGGATATTGGGTTAGTGGGATAAGGTAAAGATCTGGGAGTCACCAGCGATTGGTGATGCGATCCATGATACATTCACGCCTAACCCGTTTAACGCCACAGTTTATTCATGCCGCGCGAGCGACGCGCAACACGATTGATCCTGCTCACATCACCCGCCCCCGCAGGAGCAAGCGACGCGAGCAAAGGATCAAACACTACTGACCCTATCCGCGAATCACGCCACTATTTATTCATGCCGCGCGAGCGACGCGCAACACGATTGATCCTGCTCACATCACCCGCCCCCGCAGGAGCAAGCGACGCGAGCAAAGGATCAAACACTACTGACCCTATCCGCGAATCACGCCACTATTTATTCATGCCGCGCGAGCGACGCGCAACACGATTGATCCTGCTCACATCACCCGCCCCCGCAGGAGCAAGCGACGCGAGCAAAGGATCAAACACTACTGACCCTATCCGCGAATCACGCCACTATTTATTCATGCCGCGCGAGCGACGCGCAACACGATTGATCCTGCTCACATCACCCGCCCCCGCAGGAGCAAGCGACGCGAGCAAAGGATCTAACACTACTTACCCTATCCGCGAATCACGCCACTTTTTATTCATGCCGCGCGAGCGACGCGCAACACGATTGATCCTGCTCACATCACCCGCCCCCGCAGGAGCAAGCGACGCGAGCAAAGGATCAAACACTACTGACCCTATCCGCGAATCACGCCACTTTTTATTCATGCCGCGCGAGCGACGCGCAACACGATTGATCCTGCTCACATCACCCGCCCCCGCAGGAGCAAGCGACGCGAGCAAAGGATCAAACACTACTGCCAAATGGTGCATTCAGATTTCTTTGTTGGATTAATCGGCAGAGTTTCCGTATTCAACGTATTGACAAACAGAAAATTAAAACAACTGTATCCCTCAGTACCTCCAAAATGCATAAAATTGTCTCGCGTTGTTCTCGCTTTGTGGATGTCATAAAAACATAAGTGAGACATGTGTTCTCTCAACAGGGAAATACGCCAACCACTCTCAGTGGCAGTCCATATCAGTGTGCACACAGTTGTAGTTCTCGTCGTCGTAGTATCGCTTCCTCAGTTTCAGTGCCGGAGCTCGGCGAAGACTCGACTACAGGAACAAAGCCTCTGGGTTCCCGAACAGTGAAACATAACAAATCTCAGTTATATCGAAATTTGTAACAAATAACAAATTGTGTTGCATATTTTTTAGAAGCTATCTGAGTTGGATACCTGACCAGAATCACATAACTGGATTATAAAACATTTCTATCGACAACAATTACAACATTTACACAATTGCATCAAATCGGGTAGGTGTCTTCGGGGGACTTATTCTTCGCAGTCCAGTATGGAAAGAAATACACAATATATATTTTTGACATTGCATGTGTAAGTTTGTTGCACATAAGGTCCGAAGTTATGACAGTAACATAGTTTGCAATAATTTGGGAACATTTTTGACACAAATCATGCATTTTTTTCAATTAAGACATTAATTTAACTTTACCTAAATACACAACGCATTAATCATGGCAATGGAAGATTGCAACAGTTTTTGTCTAAAATTGTTAAGTATTTCATTTGAATTTTTTTCCATCCAATGTTTCAACATTGGAGATTCTATGTAACTCATTGGTACTATACCAGAGAGGAAGCTTCAGAATCGTTTTCAAAATTTTATGTATTCTCTGCAGAGTTTTCTTCCTGGTATTATAACAGCTAGTTCATATTGGTACAGCATACAACATGGCTGGCCTGAAAATTTGTTTGAATATCAAAAGCTTGTTCTTAAGACAAAGTTTTGATTTTCTATTAATAAGAGGATAGAGACATTTTACATATTTGTTACATTTGGCTTGAATGCCCTCAATGTGATTTTTGAAAGTTAAATTCTTATCTAGCATGAGCCCTAGATACTAAACTTCATCTGACCAATTTATTGGAATCCCTCTCATCGTGACAACATGTCTACTTGAAGGTTTCAAATAAAGAGCTTTTGGTTTATGTGGGAATATTATTAGTTGAGTTTTGGAAGCATTAGGAGAAATCTTCCATTTTTGCAAGTATGAAGATAAAATATCCAAACTTTTTTGCAATCGACTACAGATCACACGCAGGCTTCGTCCTTTGGCGGAGAGGCTTCGTCATCCGCATTCTAACAATGTATGTTGGAAAATTGTAGTTTTTTTAATATTACAATCAAACCTTCATACCAAACACTGTCGAATGCTTTTTCTATGTCTAGAAGAGCAAGACCAGTAGAATAGCCTTCAGATTTGTTGGAACGGATCAAATGTGTTACACGTATAAGTTGATGAGTGGTCGAATGTCCATGGCGGAATCCGAATGAATGTTCATTGTCAAAAATTGAATTTTCGTTGATGTGGACCATCATTCTGTTCAAAATAACCTTTTTCAAAAAGTTTACTGATGGAGGAAAGCAAACTGAGTGGACGATATCCAAAAGCTTCTGCAGGATTTTTGTCTGGTTTTAAAATTGGTACAACCTTAGCATTTTTCCATTTGTCAGGAAAATATGCTAATTGAAAATATTTGTTGAATATATCAACTAAGAATGATAAGCTACTTTCTGGAAGCTTCTTGATGAGGATGTAGAAAAATCCATCATCGCCAGGAGCTTTCATGTTTCTAAATTTTTTAATAATAGTTCTCACTTCTTCCATATCAGTCTCCCAGGAATTTTCGAAAACGTTCTCTTGATTGAGAATGTTTTCGAAGTCCTGAGAAACTTGATTTTCAATTGGACTAGTAAGTCCTAAATTATAACTGTGCGCGCTTTCAAACTACATAGCAAGTTTTTGAGCTTTTTCGCAATTGGTTAGTAACAATTTGTTTTCCTCTTTCAATGCCGTTATTGGCTTCTAATTTTTTTTCAAAAGTTTAGATAATTTCCAAAAGTGCTTAGAGCCAGGGTCCAGCTGAGAAATCTTATTTTCAAAATTTTTGCTTCTTAACTGTGCAAAACGTTTCTTGATTTCTTTCTGCAAATCCTGCCATATAATTTTCATAGCAGGATCGCGAGTGCGTTGAAATTGCCTTCTCCTCACGTTGTTAAGACAGATCAAGAGTTTAAGATCATCGTCTATAGTCACGGATTCAAATTTTACTTCACATTTTGGTATTGCAATGCCCCTTGCTTCAACAATGGAATTTGTTAAAGTTTCAAGAGCATTGTCAATATCAAGTTTTGTTTGTAAAGAAATGTTAACATCAAGATTAGAGTCAATATACGTTTCATATATATTCCTGTCGGCTCGAAAATAATTGAAAGTGGAGCTGATAGGATTGAGAATCGCTTTGGGGCTGTTTGGGCACGTCAGGAGTTAATAATCAATGTTAACTTCCTTTTCCCAATCAGCCTAGATAGCCGCGTAGTGTCGGTAGCGGTTGTTTTAACTGGCTAAGAATTAACACTACGGACTGCCTGTTCCGGTGGTAAAAGTCCACCTCACAGGTGACCCCTAATTCATACGGCTTTAAGCTTACCGTGCCTAAGAATGAATGGTTAGGGGGGTCTAAATAAAACCTAGCCGCAAACGGAGCCTGTGGAGTTCCAGGGCGCCCTCTACAGTATTATGCCTTTCCTGTGCTACCCGGAGCAATGGTGTAGGTGACCTTGTGTTTCTCCGAGATAATCGGCTGCCCTTCTTCAGTCTCAAGCCTGAGGCTAAATAAGGGTGGGATTATTAATACATTCAATGTAATTTAGTTTAAATTTTCACCTCTATGGTTTCGCATTATGCGTTTTACATGAATCATTATCTGATCATCGCTACATCTCTATATGAACATTAGAATGTAAATTCGCAGACTTTGCATTTGTTATACTCCACAAACTGGGAATTGGTTGTGACCAAATTCCATGGATTTTCTCCGTCCATTGGAAATTCTAGTGATTTGGATGTTTCCACTTCCGGTGAATTGGGACACAATTGCCCTTGCTTCGAGTGATCTCTCAATTGCTTGTTACTTTGCTTATAGGAAATGTCCCTTCGCGGGACGAGTGGACGTCTGTATATTACTAAGCCATCCAAAAGGGTGGCTAAGTATTAAACAAATCTGTCAAAGCAGAATTGCAGTCGCTTGGTTACAACCTTGACTGGCCACTGCCGACTCAACTATCACATGGCAAATATTCAATGTGTTGATACATTTGTGTGTGGTAGTTGTGATTCCGATTATGGAACTTTTTATCACCTGATATGTAAATGTCAATTTTTCGCGTGATTGCGATTCCAATTACTTGGTAAACACTTATTAAGTGAAACTGATTTCAGAAAACTGAATCTTCAGGACCTTCTGTTATTCTTAACCCGCAGTGGTAATGAGATATAGGCTCTCTTTACGCTCATGCGTTTTGCAGTGCCCTTTTTAGGGCGCTGTTCGAACCCATTGTGGTATGGAGCTACATGCTCTCAATTCGCTTATGCGATTTTCCCTCTTCAAGGGACCCCACTCCTATTTCCTCCCATCTTTCCCTTCCCTTTCCTCTCCCATCGGGTAGATGATGAAATAGGCTCAAATATGGCGATGGCACAAATCTCCCAAATGGCGGGGAACGTGCCTCTGGAGCCGGCCTTCTGATACCTGATACGTTTCATATATATTCCTGTCGGCTCGAAAATAATTGAAAGTGGAGCTGATAGGATTGAGAATCGCTTCATGGGATATTTGAAATGTAATAGGGACATGATCAGGAACAAAATCAGCATGAGTAATTAATTGGCTACAAAGATGACTACAGTCGGTTAAGACCATATCAATCGTAGATGGATTTCTAGAAGACGAAAACATGTAGGACTATCAGAATATTGAATTGAGAAATATCCTCATCAAATAAAATTCTGCCGTTGGAACTACTTTGAGAATTATTCCATGACCGATGATTGGCATTAAGGTCACCAATGACGAACATTTTTGACTTATTGCGAGTCAATTTTCGCAAGTCAGTTTGGAGCAAATTAACTTGCTGTCCAGAGCATTGAAAAGGCAAACATGCAGCTATGAAAGTATATTTGCAAAGCTGTGTTTCAACAGAAACACCTAAGGTTCCAAAAACTTTAGTTTCAAATGACGAAAACAGTTGATGTTTTATACGCCTATGAATGATGATTGCAACTCCCCCATCAAGTCGATCAGTTCAATAAACAAAAAAGTTAGGATCTTGTTTTTAGTTTGGATGAAGGTGTTAAATAGGTTTCAGTTATAAGTGCTATATGCACGTTATTAGCTGTAAGAAAATTAAACAGCTAGTCCTCTTTATCATTCAAAGAACGAGCATTACAATTTATAATATTTAATTTAATCTTCCTTCACTGGACAGACATCTTTAGCGTGAGAAGAACCTCCGTAACCTACTTTTTGCGATATCGAAGGATTCCTTGATTCCCCTAATAGATTTCAAGATCTTCTGCCTAAATCCCCCAAATCCGGAACAACCGACCGCGGTAGGCGGCAGTCTTTGTTTCCTCACATGAATCAAAGAGCTTGGGCCAGAGGTTGCTTCGATTTAATGATCAGGAAATTTGTCTAAATGCTCGAACTGATTTCTCATTTCGATGCAATTATCAACATTTACCATTTCACCTTTACAAGAAAGCGCGCATTCCGGAGAAACGTCCTTTCCTATCCTCATTCTGGTCAAACATTCGATTTAACTAAGCAACAATTTAATGTGTCTGAAAAATCGTTCTTATCAAAATTTGTTACAATTTTGTTATAATCCTCTGATCGGGTTGCCGTCTCCCCGTCTCGTCCCTTTGATGACGACACAGCCGTACGTGAGATGTGAGCCTCGGAGTATGGAAAATATGTGTCACGCGCCAATCCGAGCAAAGTTATGCTCGATAGTTTACGGCAAAACATCTGGGCCGAACATGTACCGGCAACTTTCCTAGCTAGATGAAGTTGGTTTATGGCTTTCGTAGGGAGCGCCATTGTTCGCAACATGTACTTTCCCGGTCCAAACGACTCCTGGAGCCGCAGGTTCGACTTCAGGTCCCTAAAAACGGCGGCAGAAATCCTGGGGTGTGATTAATATCACTATATTTGCGTAAAAACTTGTACAAGGAATCTTCGGTGTTCCAGCTTTTCCGAACCAAGCTCCAGTTGCTCTGGTTTTTCATGAGGTGGTATTTCGAACCACCTAGTGGGAAAAACTGCACGGCTCTCGGTTGTGTTTTCTCTCTGTACCGGGCTCGGTACCAGTTTTTCCCCACCGCCGCGCCGCCACAAGAACAAAACCACACTTGAGTGACGTTTATTCGTGTATACGCGCGTGTCTTTTAATGGGCGCAAATAATGTAATTAACGTTAATTATCCCTGTCGCAGTAAACGCCAGCGAGGCGCGATCGACATATCTATATTATGAAGGGGGGAGAAATTGTATAGGTGCTATCATCGGCGGATCTGACATGACCTGGGGAGTATTTAATCTTTAAATGTTTAAAATTGTTTTTCGAGGTGGAAAAGTGGGGGAACTTTCCTAATTTTACTTCATTTTTCTGCTTTGTAATTCCTCACTTTTGGCGATACACAATAGTCTTCTTCTTGACATTAACGTCCTTACTAGGACAGAGCCTGTTTCTCAGCTTAGTGTGCTTATGAGCACTTCTACAGTTATTAACTGAGAACTTTCTTTGCCAGTTGCTATTTTGCATACGTGTATCGTGTAGCAGGTACGGTGATACTCTATGCCCAAGGAAGTCAAGGAAATTTCCATTAAGAAAAGATCCTGGCCCGACCGGGAATCTAACCCAGCCACCTCCAGCATGGCTTTGCTTGGTAGCCGCGGACTCTAACCACTCGGCTAAGGAATACCTCAATGTCTATGTCATCCGCGGAAGAAACAAATTGACTGGATCTCGTGATAATCTTACTGTTTACATGATTCGTACAAGTACAGCGCTAAACAACAGAAATGGAAGCTGTTGTTCAAGTTTTTTGCACGGTTCCTAACAAAACGTCAATTGCTGCTTCAATCAATGTGAGATTAAGAAAGAATATCTATATAAATAAAAATGGAGTGGTGTTTGTATGTCACGAAATGGCTTCCGAACGGGTCAACCGATTTGAATGATTATTTTTCCGTTTTATTCTTCAAGTGTTCCGACGTGTTTGTGTGTATAAAAATCCCAGGATATTCACCGCGAGAGTCGAAAATATGAGCGTGAACGTAACTGTCATTTTGTATAGGACGATCCATAGCGATTTTCAAAAGCCTACTTGATGGCAAGACGAAGTTTGCCGGGACTACTAGTGAAGAATAAAATAAAACTTTTCAGTAGTGCTTTCAGAATCCCGATAACAGATTCAAAACAAAACTTTCAATCGAAACGTTGTTTTAATTCTACCTAACAATCCACTGTTGGCGTTCTTAGAACAGGAGAATTTGCCAGCCGACTAATGAACAAAACTCCAATCCTGATATAATGAAAACTTTCAACGTTAACGTCGTTTTGTTCCCGATAGCAGTACGGATTTCACCCTGTTTGTTTGTCGCTACGATCCACGTGTTTCAGAAACCATAGTACCATCGAGAGTTAAATGGTTTAAACTTTGCGCAATCAACTCGGCTCGTTTATCCCGGTCCAGATCCAAAAGTCTCCTCTCCAGTTACCAACACGTGTGCGCTTATGCATCGATATCGAAAATGGCATTCTCTGTGCCATTCTGTTCGACTATTCGAGTTTATTGAAGCCGTCACGTTCCGCCAAAATGGGTACCTGGTCAACCTGTCCTGATCAGTGGATTACAACAAAAATGGAACAGATTTTGTTACTCAGTGAGTACGAAAACAAAATATGTTATAATTTTTGCTGATTAGTAGTTAGAATATCAAAAATGATAAAAAAAAATCCTCAAAAATTAAAACAAAATTTATTAAAATTTTATTTAAAATGTGTTATTTATGTTTTAAATTGAAGAGAAACTTAATTGAACTAAATTATAACAAAATTTGTTATTTTCAGAATGTTTTCAAAAAAACTGTTATACATATGTAGCATTTTTTTTTGTATTTTGCTACAATTTTCCACTGGTCAGGGCTATCCCAGTGGTTGATGGGTTATCGTGATGTGACAGAATCAATCCGGCCTTAACTCGGCTGCGGAACGAAATGGAAACTCAATCAAATGATTGCGGGAAAGAAGATTGATCTGGGACCAGTCGACCCAGTAGCCGGACTAAGCGGCTTCTATGATGGTGGTGTGACACATCATTGGCACACAGTGGATTTTAGTCGCTTCTGTAACCGTGGCGATGTGTGGCGATTTTATAATCATTCACTCAACCTGACCGGTGGTGATTCTGAAGTTTTCACGGATATCCTACATGAGGTTTACTCACTCGATGGTTGGGGTCACGGAGGTTTTATGTACTTTAGTATGGTTCTTTTCGTGGTTATTGAGCATTTATGGGGTTCCAACCTACTACCCTCTAAGCAAGCGAAAAAAAACAGTGCATCTGTATCGGTCCATCATCGACAATGTTTCGCAAGTTGTAACAAGAATAATATACAGCGGTAGCGAAGGAGAGCCCCAAAGAGAGAGCGATGATAAAACCCATTTTTCTCGCTTACTCTACTCTACTGGAATGATAAACAATCCCCGAACATCTGATAGCAATAGTGTCCCCCAGGTTTGGAGCTTATTTAGATGGGTTTTATCATGTACTGTCATCCCCCCGATATAATAGAGAGCTGTATCAGTAGATGATAAACAGTCTCTCATGATGTGTAACGGATCATGAGCGTTAAGTGAGAGATTGTCTCAAGTTTCCTAGAAATCAATCCCTGACCCTCAGTATGGTCTTACTAAATAGGCGCGTGAACGCTACGGATATTGAATCATATTGAAATTTCCATGAAAATTAATTCACTCTATACTATTTGATTGAAACTAATTCCGCTGGTTGATTTACACCGCGATTTTAAATAACCAACTATCGTAGAAATGATATGTTCATCAAACGTCCTAATCCTGCGTGGAACCACATAAAGCTGGGATTAGTTTCAGCGTGGCCTCCGTCGTTATCAATTACCGTACTTTGAATCCAATGCGAAAATGTACTAACAGGTGTCGATTCCCATTGACCGCTCGATTGCTAGCCGCAATCGATTTCAGCGATTTTCCATCATTAGCATCGTTTTTTCTTCTTCCAATTGTGGGTCACAGCCATGTTAACCTTCCAGTCGTCGCGCGGTTCGCCACCGTCAGAACCACCACACTGCTGTTGTGAACAAAAAGCGAGTTTTTTCAACAGTGTTGTACAAAATACAACAGCGCGACGACTGAAGTGTTAAATCCAGCTCTAAAAAAGGGTACCAATTTTAAAATTCAATCACCTCAAACCATTGATTCCCTCTTTCCATTGTGAAAACGTGTTGCCTCAATAGCTGAGTAGTAATGGTTGCTGCTGACATGAAAAGGATTTGTAGAATTTTGTTTTTACAGCATTTATTCGATTGATTTGATCATGTTCAGGATTGTTGTTCCAGTGATGTTTTAGATGTTTCAAATGTCATTCAATGGTAAAAATTTGAAAATGGTGCTCATTTTACAAATGTCCTTAATCACAAACATCGCTCTGGAAATGACAAATGCGAACAAAATTATCTTATATTTCAAACTTCAAAAGATCATAACTTATAGATCATAACTTCAAAATTGCATGCCATTTTTAAAATTCCAAGGAGAATAGGAAAGAAACTGTATCTGTAAGAGGTTTTTGTACAAGGCATTGCTTTTCTCTTTCTAAAGCTTAAAAATAACTATGTTATTCATGAAATAATACTCTAATATGTCCCTAACAGATTATGAGGTATATTTTGGAATTTTGTTGGCACATTTTTTGACCTACAGCCTATGGATGGTAAAACAATTGAATTTGATTTCATCTCTTAGTGAACTGCCTTTTAGTTCTTTTTGTTTTGCTAAATTCTGATGAATTTGCCAAGTTAACATTTTAGAAATCGTGCTGAATCCATGATGAATCTATTTAGAAACTTATATCACAAGAATGAACTCTGGAAAAAAAATCGCACAATATATTTCTTGAAGACCATCAAATCAAATTTCAAAGAAGTTTTCATTAATATCAATAGACGCATTCTTGATGGAAGTTTTGTAAAAAATTCTAAAAGTGTAATCTCGAGAAGAATATTTGGGAAAATCCTCGATCTTTGATCTACCCAATATATTTTTTTGGTGCCATTCATGTAAGAATTTCTATCATTTCATTCTTAATAATGAAATTCCTGAATTAATTCATTTGAGATTTCATAATAAAAATCCCCAAAACGATTCCTAGAAAAATATTTCGAATCCTCGAAGTATTTTCAGTAAATTTTCTCAGTCATCCCTGGAGAAACTCACGACGGAACATAAATTTCAGTAAAATAGAACGAAAAACTTCATATTCATAAAAAAAATTCTATAAAAACTCTGGAGTTTTTTAAGTCGAATCTTCAGAAGAATCATTGAAGAAATTTTCAAAAGAGGTTATGAGAGCACTCTTTTAAAAATCTCTGTAAGAAACTCTTCAGCAATCTTTGGGCGAATTTTTGAAAAACCCTAGTGAAAAATGTGTTGTACGTAGGGATAAATTATTGAAAAAATTCGGAGAAAAAATCCATAGCAACATGCTGAACTTTTTTTTTTGTGAAATTACTCAAAAGCACAGGAAAAGTTTCTGAGAAAATCTCACAAGAAATTCCTTAAAGACGTAAAATTTTCCGTAAACATCCACGAAAGTGTTATTTCATGTGAAATCTCAGGAAAAATCTTGGGAGAAATCCTTAATGGAACTCCTTGTGTTTATTAATGGAAAAGTGATGCCAGCATTGGTAGTACTCGTGTAAAAAATACTAAGGAAATTCCTGAATAAATCCATTGAGGAATTCCTAAAAAAAATCCCCAAACTGGTTCCTGGTTGACGAACAAATCCTTGGAGGAATCCTGGAAAAAATCCTGATGTATTACTGGAGAAACTCATTGCGGAGCATGTATAAACATACTGGTCGAGTTTCAGAGAAGTTTAAAAATACTAAAAAAGCTATCAGCAGAAGTCTTTGGTGAAATTTCTGAAAAAAATAACTAAATTATTAAATTTGGTCCTATATGTTTTGGTTTGAATTTATTCATATTACCGCGATAAAACCTAAGAAATGTTACCAGTGCAGGAAGAATATTAAGAGAAATCTGAGGATGAATTTTAAGAGGAACTTCTAGATTCCATGATAAATTCCTGATAAAAAAATGCTGTACAATTTTTCTCAAGAAATTTCTGAAGAAAACTCTTTTGAGAGGAATTTTATTTGAGAGGAATACCAGAAGAATTTTCTGGAAAAATTCCCGGGTGTAACTTTTTGAAAATCTCTGTAAGATATACTTCAGAAATTTTTGCAAGAATTTCTGGAAAATCCTTAGTGAAAAAATAGTATAGGACCCAATATTAATGATCTTATACTACTAAATTCATGGAAAGAAAATCCGTGGCAGCTTCTACATAAAATACACAGAAAAATCCTTGGGAAAAAATACTGCTTAAATGATGAAAGAAATTACTGGTTGAATTTCCAGAAATCAGAAAAAATAATCTAGTTGAATCTCTAAAAAAATCTAAGTTTTAGAAGAAATTCCTAATCTATGGATGTTCCCCAGCAAGATGTTAGAAGAATTCCTGGATAAATTTCTAGTGGTGTTCTTCCAAAGATCACTGTGAGATATCCTTCAGAAATCTTTAAAATAGTTCCTGTAATGGATCCTATTAGCTGTATTTATGTTGAAATTTCTTATGAAATTCCAGCGGAGCACTTGGATCATTCAAGCAAGCAATCTATAAAAATACAAGTAGAATGAAAGATTTTCTTTTAGAAAACAATAGACAAACATTGGAGGAGTCTTAGACGAAATTCCTGGAGAGACATAAGACGAATTCCATTCAGAATGAGTCGGAAAATATAAAAGTCGTGCTCGATAGTCTTCGATTTGGATTGAATTTTGCATATGTTTTTGGTGTGATAGATTAAGTGTTTTCCATAGAAAAATTGATCATTTTGACTCGAAAATAACTTTTTAAAAAAGTCTATACAATTTTGCATGCAACTTATTTGAAAAATTCTAACTCCTAAAGAGAAAAATTTTCTTTGAAGAAGTTGCAGTTTGGACTATAAGAAAAAAATATACACTAAAAAAAATATATTATTAATTTTCATAAAAATATCAAAAATAAAACCTAAATTTAAAATTACACAAAAACCCCATTTTTATTTTTAAATGTTCACCTTAGAATTTTGATAGTAAACAGATATTTGGGACAAAGTTTCATGATGGAGAAATTTTTAATAAAAAAGTTTTTCTAAGAACAACTTTTGGTCGATTTTCAAAATTTTGATTATACGTAAGGTGGCATCCACAAATTACTTAACGCTCTAGGGGGAGGGGGGGAGTAGGCGTAACGCTAAAGCTCATACAAAAATTTGGAATTTTTCATACAAAAAGCGTTACGGAGGAGGGGGAGGGGGTCAAAGAAATTTCAATTTTAGCGTTACGTTAGGTCAACCTGACTTTGGTCCGACATCGGGTACAATTTGATCCGACTTGGACCCGACATCTGGTCAAAAACTTGTAGCAGGCGGCTAGAATCAAACCGAGGATATTGCGATTGTCAAGTGTGAACGCTAACCACTTGGCTACCGATACAGTTGGAATGAGAGGGAACAAAACTCACATAAAAAAGCGTTCGTGATAGATGATGGTTGGAATACTAAATTTAAAAACTTGTTCATGGTTCTCACTACTTAAACATTTCTTCCAGAGTAGTTGTGAAATTAACACTTAGGAAAATGGACTAGAGTAAAGTGGGGCAAAAGTTCGAGTGGGGTAAGAGTTTCTTTTTAAGATTTCCAGCTCAATTCAAAACAAATCTTATAAATATCATGGTGGTTCGAATGCTATTCAAGTAAGAGACTTTCAATCCAAATATCATAAAAATCGATTGAGATTTGGAAAAGTTATGGCTATTTGTTATTTTTCGACGTGAACTTTGTAATTTTTGGTCAAACTTTCGTTGCATGGAACCAATTGAAGATAAAATCTTTTTCAATATTTTATGTAAGGGCGTTTCTAGGCCTATCATAAGGTTGCTTTGAAGTGTATTAGTTTTTGCATAGATGCTTGAAAACAATTTTTGGCCCATAGTGGGGCAAAAGTTCGAATCAGCGGGGCAAAAGTTGGACCCATGTATAAAATCACGGAAAAATTTGCAAATTGCCTAAAATCCACATATTATCTTCAAATTCAGTTAAATTTGTCTGCTCGTGTGAAAATTGCCACCAAAATTTTTCATTTCCACATAGTTTTGCGAAAAACTGCTATTTTTGAGTATATTACAATTAACCCGGGTTTGGGCAATTTTTTGATGAAAATTTAGTGTGTAATTTTCGTCAAACTTAAGTTTACGGCTGGTGTAAAGTATGCCTATCATAAAAGGATCGATATTTTGTGTTTTAGCCAGCGAACTTTTGCCCCACACTAGATTCGAACTCTTGCCCCACCGGTGGGGCAAAAGTTCGAATAAGACAATTAATTTTGAAACTGTTATAACTAAAAAAGGGTAAATATTTTGACACAAGTTTGTTCAGCAAAATTATATCCAATACGTTGAAGATTCAATGTATGGTATTTGCAAGATGTAATAAAAATTTGAAAAACATTTAAATAACTTACAAAAAATATCAGTCAAAATAACGTGATTTTTCGAACATTTCGAAAAAAAATACCAAAAAATAGTTAGTAAGATAATATCATCAAAATAATATTGCTTTCTTACAGAAGTGATCATATATGTATTGGAAATACAAAAACTTGTTCCTTCGATTTTAGGATTGTATGCGTCAGTGTATTCTATAATTTGATAATTCTATCCTTCCTTGAATATCGAGTTATAGAGAGTAGACTGTATATTTTAACTGTGAAATTCGACGGTAACGTAATGTTACACCTCTGGATAGTGTTCTCTTTTTATGATAAACAAGCAGTGTTGCTATAGATGGCCAGAATATTTTGCTAATGATTCTTTTCTGATATCTTTCAAGAACATTTGACCAAATTTTTCTTCAATGTCATTTTCTATGTGTCTTGTAGGGTCATTTCAAACTTTTTTGACAACATACTTATGACTTGCCGTGAAAACAGTGAATATCATTCACATTTTTTTACAATAAATTTCCTTTTTTAAAGAAACAACGGAAGGCCAGATATTGGATTAGAAGGGTAGTATAATGGTTAAAAAATTGTTTGTGTGCTTACTCGATACTAAAACCAGGAATTAATAGTTATTAAAATATATAATTTATGGTGTCACCGTTACCCATTTTCCAGTTTCTATGTGCTTCTTTTGGTCTCCATAACAATTGGCCCCCACTAATAAAAATCCCAGCCTTAATTCCACAAAGATTCACCCGAACTCGATAATCTATTGAAAGCAAATTTCCCACTTTGAACAAACACGACCCTCTGGAATTCTGTTTCGTATTTTATCGTTCCGAGGAAAGTTCCTATAATGTGCAAAAGAATCTGGGGATCCATGGGGTGGACGTGGACCTTTCAAACTTCAAACCCGACACCGGTCCTTGTCCGCCGATAAGGGCTGCCCCGGGTCAGCTTCCTAGGCTACGGAAATGAAACTTTTGTCTGCTATCGATGTCAACGGGGCGTCATTGTGTCAACTGGATTTTTGTTTGCTTGTGGAGGGTCTGCTGGGATTATTTTATCTTATTTTATGTTCCCTCATAGTATCCAGGTAGCTGTGGAGGAGTTCCTGAAGGTGTCGAGCAGAAAAGATCAAAACCGTTGCCATGTGACATGCTATCGAATCGGATAGGAATTTTGCTATGGGTTGATCGGGGTGGGAAATAAATGCCGGTTTTTATCAAATATTTTCATCACGAAATGAAAAGTATAAGATTTTCTAATATGTTTCTTTTTTTTTATCTTCTCTATTGCAGGACGTTCTACACACCATCTGTTCACCCAACGGACAAGTGCAACGTATTGTGATATTCAAGAAAAATGGAGTCCAAGCTATGGTCGAATATCCTTTTCCAAAAGAGTGTTGATATTTGTTTTAGTTATATTGATATATTTAAGAGTGTAGTGATCTGGAAAGATGCTTCAACATATTTCTTGTGCATAATACCAACTATACTGAAAAATGAGACAGGGTTGGTAGTCTATTCACTATTTCTATCTATTTATCAATTGATCTTATGTTCTGCTATTTATATCTATAGCAATCGCTTGAACTACAAAACGTACAAGATACAGTTTGCATTGCTATCGCTGTTCCATATTCATAGTTTACCTCTTCTTACGCCTAATGCATTGGGCACCTGCTAAAAACCACCTTAGTCGCGTCAAATATGCAATTCGCATGCATTCGTGCAAATGCAGTGAACTCTACGTTCTGCAGTGGCAGACAAACATATCGCCTCACCCTACGTTAACCATCATTCTGGAGGTGGTAAATGCGCTTATACGCTGAAGAAGCCTGTTGATCTGAAACGGTAGCCTACGTAAAATGACTTCATTACAGCTTTTGGACATTATATGGCGACCGTGACCAAACAGCATATGGCGACCAAGGCAGAAAGGGATTTTTTGTTATCATCGAATAATTTTGTTTTGAATATTTCAGATTTGTATTTATTTTGTGTTTGAAAACAGCTTTCTTTTGAAAAAAAAAGCAGATTACTCTGTTAAGCTTTAAATGTTTCAAAAATTGGTTATCATGTTATTTGATGCGCGACTTCACAGACTTGTCCGTAACACTGGACACTTACGACTATATCTCATATTCTATAAACAGAATGCTCATAAATCTCATTGACTGGATCGATTTCCACTACCATTCCTGATGGAATGCGCTTCCCATATTAAAACAAATTAATTTTACAAGTGGTGCCAATTGGAATCCATCCACCTCAACACCTCTCCCTTCCCAAACAATGTCTCGCGTTTCTCGTACCAGTCCTGTATCAAAAGTTTTATTATTCCCAAGTCATTAGGTTTCGAATTTTTATGTCTGGACTGAGGCGTTTATTACTGGCCATGTGCGCGAGCAGTCTTCTCGAGACAAACAAAAAAAAATACGAAAAAGAACTGTACGAGGATTCTCGGTCACATTCGCGACCAGAGTCTCAGTCATTGGGTCGTTAAAGAAGCATAACTGCCTGTCTCCGTTTCGAGAGAACAGCTGGGCAGGACCACAGAAGAAGCACATTTACTGCGCCAACTTTGGCTTTCACTTTCTTCGGTTTCGGTTTCCTTGATGTGATGTGGGAAATATAAATATTAAGTGACACCAGCACCACTGATTGGTTTGCCACCGAAAATTTGCAGTGGTTTTTATTCAGAAGCATTAACGGAATTGAGTGCCAATGGGCGCCTGGTACAAATAGCCTCCTTTGTTTGAGGTCGAACCCGATCAGAATCATATAACAAGAATATTACACAATTGTATCAACAACAGTTATTGCAAATTATAATGAAAAATGATATAATTTTGTTACCTAGATGTCTCTTTTCTTTTTGTATATTTTTGTAGCATTTTAATTACAACATTTCCATATTTGGACATAACATTTGTAAGTTTGCTGTAAATAACATCCGAAGTTATGAACCGTAATATAATATGCAATAATGTTATTTTGTAGTATCCTTTAAACGGCTCCATCCCATTACCCCGAACGCCATTACCCCGAACGCCACTACCCCGAACGCCACTACCCCGAACGCCATTACCCTGAATGGGTCACTACCCCGAAAGCCATTACCCCGAATGGGTCATTACCCCGAACGCCACTACCCCGAATGAGCCATTACCCCGAATAGTATGAGATACAGTACAGTATCTGGTTTTGCGTGCAAAAATGCGTCTCTAATGAAGGCTGGTAATTAATGGCACGTAAAATTCGTCGGTAAAATGTTCATCATATATTTTCCCTTCTTTCATATGCCAGCTATTCTTTCGAAATATCTTGATGGCAACTATATTCTTCTCATTCTTTCTGAGACAGTGCCTGTTTATCAGCTCAGTGGGCACCTTCGCAATTCAAGGGTTCATTCACAAATTTCATTTCGCCAAAAATTGCCATTTTTAACACCTACCCACCCCCTCGTACTTTTTTTGTATGGAAATTCTACATATTGTGAATGGACTGTAACATTTTGAGGACAACCACCCACAAACTTTTTTGCTCCCTTCAGCGTTACGAAATTTGTGAATGGGCTTTAATAAAATAAGCCTTTTTTTGACTGAAAGGAATTTGAATCCATAACCCTCAATATGGTGTTGCTTAACAGATGCGTAATCACCGGTATTTGGACTTGTTGGTGGTGTTCATATTTCAATTTTATTTTTGAACAAATATTTTTCTTTCTTATGAATAAAGGTTGTATCATAGCATCACGTTGCTACAGTGATCATTCACGTCATAGCTGCAAACATTTCACCAGAAATTTGCCCTTCTTTTTTAAATAGGCTGTTCTTTCACGATTTTGTTGGATAAGCTAGTCTCTAATATTTCCATATAGAACAGCTTTTTATATAGGAATATATCTTGAAGGCATTCACTAAAGTGATTCCTGCTATAATTCTAATCGGAAATTTTCCCTTTCTTTTATCTTCTTGTATTAAAACAGACAGGTCTCTTATGGATTTACTCACCACTTTTCTGCCATCATCATTTCTTCATTATCTTGAATCAAAAAAATATTTTTTTTTTGTGGTTATCTCACAGAAATTCAAATTAATGATCCCACAAATCAACAAAAGTTCTTACTGTAGCGTCAATCAGAGGCCGCCGATTTTTCTAACATGTTCAAGTGTACAAGTGCGATAGCGGAACGGTAGTTTATTAGGTTGGTTTTTAGGCGGGTTCCATAGAACAACACTTGCAGCGACTATCTCAGGGGAACTTCCATTACCATCGTTTACGAAACAAAATCTTTAAGAAGATCTTAATCTTGTTGCCCGACACCTATAAAAATGAGTAAAGGAAGTGGCTACCGACGTCCAATAAGAGAATTAACTACATCCGAATTTTGTACATATTATTGCTAATCTTCTCATAATAAATTCACCCTTCTTTTCGAAATAGGCTGTTCTTCAGAGCATTGCAATGTGGCTGTGTGAATCTTCCCAAAATTAGAGGACGAAACATAGTGTGTAAAAATTATTTGCTGAACAACTAGCTGCTTTTTTATCTTCTAATATTTGAAAAATACATTTTTGACCCAAACTCGTGAAATACTCAAAAGGAATCGTACAATTATCTCCCCACTCTCTAACTAGAATATGTCTCAAAATGTTATCCATTCGGGGTAATGGCGTTCGGGGTAGTGACCCATTCGGGGTAGTGGCGTTCGGGGTAATGACCCATTCGGGGTAATGGCTTTCGGGGTAATGGCGTTCGTTGTAGTGGCATTCGGGGTAGTGGCGTTCGGGGTAGTGTCATAGAATCCCTTTAAACACATTCTGAAATAATTTTGTTATAATTATAATAGAATTTTCTACTCTTTTGTTCTATTTTGTGTAAATTTCGTTAGTTAGTTTTTTTGTTATTATAACTACAAATGGTATATGTTTTATAACAATTGGTGTTATAAATCCCATCAAGGAAATACGTTCTGTTATAATCTTATCTATTCCTTCTGGTCGGGAATGCCCTCCTCGTAAAAAATGTTTCATTCTCGCCAAAGATATCTTTGGGCGAGCATTTATACAATTGTGACATATTTGTAAATAAACTCCACCGACAATTCGTGATGATATGTATGCTGTTTGGATGCTGGGCAACGGAGAAATAGTTGAAATTACTGTGAGCATTCAGTTGAAGAAGCCAACACTTTTATGATTGGAATACGATGAAGTGCGAAATGACGTTTATTTTGCTCGTAAATCTGAGCGTTTATTTTGAATCTTTTTTCTTCGAACCGGTAATGGTTAATAAAAGTCGTATTATGAATAAATCAGAGCTTAAAATGAACCCATCCCAGTTAATTTTTGGGGTATATTTTCTAAATTGATTTATTTTAGTTTTGTGTGAAAAAATGCCCAAGTTATAATTTTGGTTTCAAAAAGATTTGTCAAACATTTTTTTAAATTTGTCTCAGTTTTAAAACCATGACAAAACTAGAAACGTTATTTAGCTGATTATCTGTTCGGTAACAACCAGTCACAAGATATTCATTGAATTTGGGAATGTCTTATCTCAAAAGGCACAACTTTTCTTTTCATTTCTCAATTTAATGTTCCATTTTTTTAATAACTACACGTCTTATGAGCTGCAAAAGAATATATTTATGGAAGTTCATTCACCTTTTTTTGTTTTGACAAATTTCTAGACATAAATTTGAAAACACCTCATGTCAAAAATGTTACAAAACAAGATTTTGTCAGAAAACGATGAATAATTAATGTATTATTCGTGGCACTCATGTTTGGGTTTGATTTGCGTACAAATACCATACATTTCCCTTTTTTCATGCCTTTGTATGAGTTGCTATGGAGATACAAACTTACTGATTTTCTCAGTTTCAAGATTTTTGTTACATAGAGCGTTTTCGAATATTGGTCTAGAATCGCCTCTGTACCTTCTACAGGATATTTAGCTTCAGGACAGTAGATAGCACTGCTTTTCTGTCGAAAATTTATCAGTAAGATGCTCTTTTGTGCAAAGAACATCGACGCAAATTTCAAGCCCAATAGCATTTAGAAACCTACTGTCACAACTTTCCCCTTAAGAGAAAAATGTGCCTTTTTTCTTCAAGATGTTTGAATCATTAAGGGTTTCTGGCAAAACGGGATAGCTTCTATTGTCTGCAATTTGGAAGGTATCCCCAAGCCAATGGAGTGCAAGATCTCCTAACTAAACCCAGCAAGTTCGGATATACCCCGATTGATAGTACCCTTTGCTTCCTCTCTTGAAAAAGGGATCTGGGCTAAAGGTTTATTCGATTTGTTGCTCGGAATAGTTCGTCAAAGCTTCAAACTGATTAGTCATTTCGATGAAATTTTCAGTATTTTACATACTGTCCTTAAAATAAAGCGATGATATTGTAGAAACGTCTCCCCTACATTTTTCCTCTTTAACACACAGAAGACTAAGCCTCAAAATTAGTTGGAACGTTGAACCCACTATGTCTCAGCTTTACTAAGCTCGATTTACAAAATTTTGGCACCTACACGCCTTGGCTTCTAGATTCATGTGAGATATTTGTTTTTTTTATGTAGGAACTATTGTTTAATAGTTTAATTTATAGTACTGAAATCACTAAGGAAATCCTATTTTTTTTCTAATCGGCAGTAGTTTGAAGTTAACTTGAAATTTATCGCCTTGACATATTGATTTTTTGCTTGTATGATGATTCGATGAATATATTCAATCCATTGGCATTGAAGTTTTGATTGCTAGCCATTCTAAGAAATACGAAACATTCACAAAACTGTGTAGATTACATAAAAAGTACTTTTCAACTTTTACTTGAAATTTGTCGCGATGACCCATACATTTTATGATTTAAAAAAAAATCTCATATTTAAGATCAACAAGCTTGTAGAACACTGATGATGATTTTCTGTTGGAAGCACTACTATATTTTCACAAAATTGGGACTAATTAGGCAAAAATACATTCTTTTATGTTTTTGGATAAATCCAAAAAAGTGGATTTTTGCTTAATTAGTCCCAATTTTGTGGAAATATAGTAGTTTTTGGAACAAACAGTCATCGATAGCATTGTAGTTCTTTAGGGCTAACAATCAAAATTTCAATGCTTACTGTTTGATTACATCCATACCAGCAAAAATCCCTAGGTTATTGCGATAAACTTCAAGTTGTGTGTATGCAAAATTTCGATTTTTTTCAGGACTTGCTCCGGTGTTTTTAGTACTACACATCAAACAATAGGTTCTAAAATAATTTCAGAAATTTTACATGGTGCTAAAATTTGGTAAATCGTACTTAGGACAGCCGAGATATAGAGGGTTGGATTTAGTGTTCCAACTGATTTTGAGGTTTCGTCGTCCGTGTAAGTAAAATATATAGTAGACGGACAAGTGTTAAGCTATGTTTTTAACTTAAAAAAAAGTTATGCATTGAGAAATACACCCTTGATTATGTACAAAGTGTAATTCAATTAATGTTAATTCAGCCAAATATGACTTACGTATTTAGTGGTCCCCTAAAAATTTAAACGACTGGTATGTACAGACAAGTATAGAACGCATTTTTCAAATAGAGAAACAAGTCTTAAGCTTTTGATCTTATTCTGTTTCTAGCGTATTGCGTATCACAAGAATCGATTTCCAGCTAAGAAATTCCATCCAGAATAAGCCGAAAAAAATAAAAGTTGTGCTCGATAATCTTCGATTTGGTTTACATTTTGTACATGTGTTTGGTAGAGTAAAGTGGGGCAAAAGTTCGAGTAGGGCTAGAACTTCTTTTAAAGATTTCTAATTCCATTCAAAACAAAAGTTATGAATGTCATGGTGGTTCGAATGCTATTCAAGTAAGAGAGTTTCACTCCAAATTTAATAAAAATCGATTGAAATTTGGAAAAGTTATGGCTATTTGTTGTTTTTTGACGTGAATATTGTAATTTTTGGTCAAACTTTCGTTGCATGGAATTAAATGAAGATAAAATCTTTTTCAATGTTTTATACAAGGGCGTTTTATGACCTATCATAAGGATGCTTAAGGTGTATTAGTTCTTGCATACATGCTTGGAAACCATTTCTGGCCCATAGCGGAGCAAAAGTTCGAATTAGCGGGGCAAAAGTTCGACCCATGTATAGACTCACGGAAAAATTTGCAATTTGACTAAAATTTACATATTATCTTTAAATTTTGCGAAATTCAACTGATAGTGCGAAAAATGTCACCAAAATTTTACATTTTCATTTAGTTTTGCGAAAAACAGCTATTTTTGGGTATATTACAATTAACCCTGTTTTGGGCAATTTTTTGATGAAATTTTGGTGTGTATTTTTCAGCAAACATAAGTTTAGGGCAAGTATAAAGTATGCCTGTCATAAAAGTATCAATATTTTGAGTTTTAGCCAGCGAACTTTTGCGCCACAATAGATTCGAACTCTTGCCCCACCGGTGGGGTAAAATTTCGTTTAAGGCAACCTATTTAAAACCTGTTATAACTAAAAATAGGTAAATATTTTGAGACAAGTTTATTCAGAAAATATGTTGAAGATTCCTTGTATGGTATTTATTTTGCTTCAACTCCCGAGCAGAAGAAAATAACTACTGAATACCAAACTAAGGTATTCCATACCAGATAATTTCCAATACTTACAACCTGAATGAGGTATGAATGAACCCTGCATAAGAGGTAAAATTCCTCAAATAATACCTTCTGCATATTCTACAAATACCAAGCTAACTAGATCAGGTATTGTAATACCTAAATAATAAATAATAATACGTGATGGATTTTCATATAAAAGTGAAATTTTTCAATAGTAGTTCAATACCTCCAGCTCCAGCAGTCCTCAATAGCTACCGAATACCAAAATGAAGTATTTTTAATTGTTTTAAACATTTTTCAGAATACCATTATAATACCAAAATGAGGTATTGACAACTGAACAATTCCTGATTATGGTATGATACCAAAATAAGGTATGCCTTAGTTATTGCGAGTTATTTTTTCCTCCTCGGGCTGCTATTGTTTTTCTGATAATTTTGATGATACCACTAAGGTCAAACTTTTGCCCCACCTTACTCTATGGTAGAATAAGTGTTTTCCATACAAAAATCGACCATTTTGACTCAAGAATAACTTTTGATGACCTTTTATTTGCAATTTATTTGGAAAAAAATAACTACGAAACTGTTGATTTTAGAGCAAAATGTTGTATGTTTGGACTACAAGAGAAAAATATACACTGAAATAAAGTTTCATTATATTTCATGATGAATTGGAAAATAAAATTTAAAATATTTTATTTATTTTACATGAAAAATAAAAGTTGAATTTTAAATTACACAAAACACCATTTTTTAAATTTTTACCATCAGAAGGCCGGCTCCAGAGGTACGGCCAGTTGGGAGATTTGTGCCATAAAAACTTGAACTTGATATACAGTAATGTCCTGATTTTGCCAGCCCCATGCTGCATTTAGGGTTGACAAAATCGGTAAAGAGCTAAAATCGGGAAACAAATTTTGGACTAGTTTTTTTAGTTTTATTTCAACTTAAGTAGGCAGTCATTGAAATTTGTACGCGTCGTTGATGATTGTTGCTAATTCATCTCACGATTTCGAATCAAAGAAAATCAGTTGGTTTTGCACTGACACATCTGAAAAAGTATCAGCAAATGCAAGCTGAAAAGTCATCATTGCTGCCAATACGAATGACGGGCTACTTAGCCTTAAGATCTTAGTTTTATGATTTTGGTAATATGTATAACATTGTTTTTTTTTACTTCCATTTTCTATGTATAGTAATCGAAAGTAACATTGATAAATTTCTTGGATAATTATTAAGAATTTCAAATTTCAAAATTTCGGTCTGTAGATGATTGTATAGACGTGGCCAAGGTCATAATTGACTATACACACCCAATATTGCCAGTAAAGACGTGTTTAGTCTAATTAAAAATTAAGGCTGTCAAAAAAGTTGAAATCGGAGGTAGACAATATCGGGGGCTGACAAAATCGGGTCATTACTGTAATTAAAAAATGGCTACATTTAGAGAAGTGATCATGATAATCATTATGGTTCAGAACAATTTCAAGATTCTTTTTGTAACATCAGAAAGTATTTATTATGAGAAAAAAATGAACCTTGACCGAAAGTTGTAAGAAAAACTTTTTATTAAAAATAGTGGTCCCGGCAAACTTTGTCTTGCCATCAAGCAGGCTGTTGAAAAAAAACTATGGATCATTCCATACTAAATACAGTTCCGTGCACTCCCATTTTTTCAATTTTCCCGGTGAACATCCTGGGATTTTTATGTACACAAACACGTCGGAACCCTTGACGAACAAAACGAAGAAAGACTCATTCAAATCCGTTGACCCGTTCGTAAGCCATTTCGTGATTCGTGACATACAAACATCATTCCATTTTTATTTATATAGATTTGAATGAAACTTGAATATATCATGAAACTTGAAATTTCTCTATCATGAAACTTTAACCCAAACCTGTTTGCTATCAAAATTTTATGGTAAAATTGGAAAAATATAATAAATCGAGTTTTTGTGTAATTAAAAATTGAAGTTTTATTTCCGATTTTTTCAAGAAAAAAAAATTTATTCAGTGTGTATTTTTTTCCAGTTGTCCGAACAATTTACTACAACTTCTTCATGCAACATTTTGCTCTAAAGTCAACAGTTTTGGAGTTAGAATTTTTTTATATAAATTGCATGTAAAAACTTGTAGGCCATTTTCTATGGTAAACACTTATTCTAGCATACTGAAAACAAGTGCAAAATTTACTGCCAATCGAAGATGGTCGAGTTCTGTGACTAACCGATTTGACATGGAATTCTTCAACTATAGCACCAGGCGTTGCATGCCAGCCAATTGTCTAGTATGGTACTTCCCTCAGAACCAGAAGATATCAATCTGAAATTCAGCTAAGTTAATTGCAGAAACGGACCTGATGTAGTGGTTAGAACACACGCCACTCACTCCGAGGACCTGGGATCGAATCCCATCCCTGAGATAGTCACTTTTGACATAAAAGTTATAGTGACGACTTTCTTCGCAAGGGAAGTGAAGCCGTTGGTTCTAGGGCTAAAAAATTTGTTAATAAGGATAGAAAAAAGTTAATTGCATCTTATTGGAGTTCCGAATCTTTAACAAAAATTGTTCTCGAATTGAAATGCTACTGTATAGCACTCAAGATTTCAATAACTGGCACTGGCATCCCAAGCCCCTTGAAGCGTAGACTCCATAATTTTGGACGCAATGGTTTGATGAAACTACCAATCAACTCTTCTGCCAATTCATTACACTGAAAATTTGAGAATCGTAAAATGCTAATCAAACTTACCCCCAATCCTGATTTACCTCTTGGAGTTTATTAGAAATTCCCACACCCCCAGGGCTATTTCATACCCCCAATTTTCCACCCGAGAAAAATCCAACGCTCGATTTAATTTTCCTTTCCGAGGATAATTTGCGGCCTAACCGCCGCCACTGCCACTGGACTAAACTAACGAATCACTACTTCTGCCCCAGTAACGACCACTCGGCGCGAAAATTGCGCTCCACTCTCTCTGAATATCGTCGTTGTGGGCGTTATTGCGTTTCCAAAAGGAAACACCAACTATGTATCTCAAATGGAGAACCTTCTTCCGAGAAGTTCGTCCTTTGGCGGCAAAGAGCAACGCATGTTGATTAGGATGTTCCAAAAAATCGATGTTTGAAAAGTTAAGGCACTGAACTCTAGAATCATAGGTATTTATAGCATTTTAGCATTTTAGAAGTGTAAACTTTTTGTTCTTTTTAGAGGTTTCGTCAGATCGACTGATAGATGAAAATATGAAAATTATCACATTTTGATGGCAATATCTTAGTCCCCTACCAATATTTCGTGATCTTTACTCACGAAAATGTTCGTTATAAATAGTACTGTCGAATAAGGGTTATGTGCTTTGGAATAAATATCGTATGTTTTAAGTTGAAAACCTGAAAATAAAATTGGGTTTCAAAAAGTTTTGTGGACAAGAAAATTGAATATTTTCAAAAACTATTACACGGATGTCTGAACATAAGAAAACAGAAAAATAATAGGCTTTAAAATATCTGCGCATAACGTCAAAATATGACGATTTTCGTACAAAATACTAATTTTCACAAATTGTCCGGTGGAACCTTTGCAGAGCTCATAACGATGTTTCAAAAAGTTTGTTTGTGCATCGAAAATGTTTCAAATAATCAAATACTTTATTCTATTGTTGAAAACCAAGACTTTTCGAACGATGATTTCTTTTGAGCCACCCTACTGTTGACACGTCAAAGGAAAATTCCAGCACACGCGCGCCGTATCAACCAACGAACCGAGTTTAATGAAATTTGCACGTCAGGACCAAACCGCGTCATTATAAGGCGGAAGGAGGAGGCCATAGCAAAGTAATCCCACACCGCATGAAATGACGCAATTTAGAGCCTGTGAGAAGTCGCGTGCTCAACCGAGAGTAGTTGCGGGATGAAGTAGTTCTCAGGCATCCTTCACATGGGAAGGATATCGAGCAGCACCATCTTGAGGGTGGGCGAATCTCTCGATATGAAGTCGTTTCTCGTCTGATCGGTTGGTTACTAGGGAGGATGTCACTATGGGCAAATGGGTGGATAAAAAAATCAGAAAATGACTTGCTCTGAACCGCAAAGTTAATGCATTTATCAAGATATTCCTGGAATATTTTGAATTTTGATGATGCAGTAAAGGTATGTAAAAGTTAGACTTAATAAGATAAATAATATTTTCAATACAAATAAGACGGCAGGGGCCTTCCTTACCCGAGTAGTTAAAGTCCGCGGCTACAAAGCAAAGTCATGCTGAACGTGTCTGGGTTCGATTCCCGGTCGGTCCAGGATCTTTTCGTAACGAAAATTTTCTTGACTTCCCTGGGCATAAAGTATCATCATACCTGCCACACGATATACGAATGCAAAAATGGCAACTAAGTGGAAGTGCTCTTAGAACACTACGCTGAGTAGCCGGCTCTATCCCACTGGGGACATTAATGCCAAGAAGAAGATGCATATAGTTTTGATATAATTTGCTAGTCATGCTATGACGGGAAACATATTTTTGACCATTATTCTCTATGAAAACTGCCCATAGTGGGATGTGAGAAACTCAATTAACATGTCTAGGGCGATTATCGATAACGGAGGATTTTAGGTGGCACAGTCTTGTGTTTGTTGGGTGGATCGGACTCAAGGATGTGTTGCGCTGTTCTCCAGTTCAGCTCAGCTTATCATATACTCTTCGGCATATGTACGTTTGAAAATGAAACCGTGCGCCGGTTTGGCTGTTGTTTCGCCTGTCTAGGTTTAATGGTTAGAGCTTTGCCCAGAGTAGCTCTAGCAGCTGTCAAACTAGCAAAGGTGATTATCACGTAATTACGGCTCCAAAGATGTAACGGCAGGCTTCGGGTTGTGACATTATTGAAATGGGAATTGGTTCTTAGTTATTTATTGAAGCGGGCTGGTGGTTATTGAGATTTGGGTTGCGATCATAGGAGATTTGCATTATGATACACGATACATTGTTCCAGATTCAGTATGATATGGAGACTTCTAATCTATCTATCTTCTATATAGATAAAGGAGCCTTCCTTAACCGAGTGATTAGAGTCCGAGCTACAAAGCAAAGCCATGCTTATCCCTGGGCATAAAGTATCACATCGTACCTGCCACATGATATACGAATGCAAAAATTGCAACTTTGGCAAAGAAAGCTCTCAGTAAATAACTGTAGAAGTGCTCATAAGAACACTAAGCTGAGAAGCAGGCTCTGTCCCAGTGATGACGTTATTCTCATTAAGCCCCTGTAGGAATTTGCTCCGGGTACTTCTCTATGGATTTATCTTGCATTTAAACCAAGGATTATTACTGCAGTATCTTCAAATATTTCTTCTATGAATTCTCCATATGCTTATAAAGGTTTTCGCTCAGTACAATTGATTCTTGCAGGAGTTATATTTTAAATTTTGCAGGATTCATCAATTTTCTCGAGTTCCATTTCAAGAATTTCTCAGAACATAAAAAAAAAATCTCGATATTTCTCTGAATAAGTAAGTAATCCACTGGTCGGGATTCTTCAAGTAATTATTCCCGCAAATCTATTGGGAAATATTCCTGGAATTTTCCCACCTATATTTCAAGTAATCACTCCAAAGGTTTCTCCAAGCAATCTTCCATTAGTTTTTTTTAAAGATCTTCCAGGGGCTCCAAGAAATCTGTCAAAAACTCCTAAAGATTTTTTTCTCTTAAATTTCTCAATGAATTTGTCCAGAATCCTCTTTAAGCCCCTGTAGGAATTTGCTCCGGATACTTCTCCATGGATTTCTCTTGTATTTAATTCAAGGATTATTCCTGCAGTATCTTTAAAAATTTCTTTAGTATTTTTTTATGCAAATTTACTACGAATTCCCTAAATGCTTATGAGGGATTACTACCAAAAATTCCACAGTTGATTCTTGCAGGACTTGTATTCTAAAAAGTGTATTAGAGTTTTGCATTTCCTTCTTGACTTCTTGATTTCTTCAGGAGTTTCCCAGAATTTTTGAAAAAAAATCTCGATATTTCTCTGAATAAATTCCTTGGAAAATTTCCGTCAAAATACGTGCTGAAATTATTAAAAAAAATCCATTGCGCCAAAAAAAACCCTAACTAAATCGCAGGATTTTTTTAAAATAAATCTCCAACGATTTTTGTGGGAAACCTTACTAATATTCTTCTAGGACTTCCTGCGTCGATATTCTTTGTAGTTCTTCCAGCCATTTTCACATGGATTTCTTTTAATATTCTTACACGTTCTCAGAAATTGGTCCAGAAATTCCTCAAAGAAACTGTGTCAGAAATGTTTCCAACGACACCCCAAGTAATCACTCTAGGCGTTGCTCCAGGCGATCTTACTTCCTTCGAAAGATCTTACAGGAATTCCAAAGGAAGCTCTCATATAACTCTCATAACTTCATTTAGGAGTTTCCATCAGTAGTTTCACTAGTGACTCTTGCAGGAGTGTCATCAGAGTCCTGCATTCCCTCCAGAAAAACTTTTTGATTTTTAAGGAATTTCTTAATATTTTTGAAAAGTTTCCTTGCCATATCCCTGGATACACTTCTTGAAAACCACTTTAGAAATTTTCTACAACTTTTGAGTAATTCTTGGAGATATCCTTAAAAAACGACGGGGCCTTCCTCATCTGTGTGGTTAGAGCCCGCGGCTACAAAGCAAAGCCATGCTGAAGGTGTCTGGGTTCGATTCCCGGTCGGTCCAGGATCTTTTCGTAATGGAAATTTCCTAGACATCCCTAAGCATAGAGTATCATCATACCTGCCACACGATATACGAATGTGAAAATGGCAATCTCTGGCAAAGAAAGCTCTCAGTTAATAACTGTGGAAGTGCTCATAAGAACATTAAGCTGAGAAGCAGGCTTTGTCCCAATGAAGACGTAATGCCAAAAAGAAGAAGAAGATCTTTAAAAAACGTGGTTGAATTCTTAAAGAAATTTTGGAGTTGATAAGGAAGAAAAATTGGATAAATTTATGGAGAAATTGTAATTGCTGAGAATAATCACTAAGGATTTTCATGATAAATTTCTCGAAGAATAAAAGCGTAGAATCCTAAAACTCTGTAATACTGGAGATATCCTTAGAGAAACTACTAGTTTAAATCTTGATGTCCAATAAAAATCTATCAGGAACTAAATAATTAACTCATTACGCGTGGTAAAAATGGATGAATTATGGGTGAAATTATGAAAAAATCGACGTGCTCGGCTGGGATGCGAACCAAGGACTCTAGTACACGCAGCGAACTGGACTATCGAATTTCATACATTTTGCCTTATGAAATGTGGAACGATTGTTGCAATACGAACGATTTATGTATCGTTTTAGCATCACTCCTCATCAAGGCATCAATAGGCGCGTAGTGTACGCTCGGGCCTATCGATCGCAAGGCTCTTGGTTCGATTCCAGGTTGCCGCGAAAATGTTTTTTGTTTTCAAATTCTGGTTTTATAAGGCACATTTATGAATTTCAATCCGATTTCTTGTGTCGAATTTTCATAAGGGGTTCGTATGTTTATCGATAGTCCATTTGCCTGAGTGTATGCTAGACGAGCGTTTTACCAACTTGGCTACCGAGCCACATGGTGACCCAATAGCTCAAAAGTTTACAAGTTTCGAATTCAAATCCCCACAGATCACGCAGACCCTTATCATAACCCATAGGGTGCGGCATATTTTTGAAAGTTCTCAAAACCAAAAATTCGTGGTCTCTACTGAACTCAAATCACATATAAAGGCAAAGCTCAAAATTTGAGCCAAAAATATTAAGATTTAGAGATGGTGCATGCGACTTGAGGCTGAATTTTGAAGTTATGAAACCTTCAGTGCAGTCTTCATAACTTTGTTATTTTCCAACCAATTTTGAAGCTCTAAGCACCATTATCTTTAAAATTATTTTTATGAAGAGTTTGCAGAATACTGAATTTGTCTAAAAATAAAACTAGTCTTAGTTACAAGTAGTAAAAGATTTGGGATCGATTGAGTATTGATGAAATTATAGACAAACAAAGATATTTTTTTTTAGTAAAAAGAGGAAAAATTTGGAGAAAACTACTTTTAACTAAGACTAGTTTTATTTTTAGACAAATTTAGTTTTCCGCAAACTTTTCATAAATTTAATTTTGAAAAGAATGATGCTTAGAGCTTCGGAATTGGTTAGAAAACAACAAAGCTCAAGTCGCTTGCGCCACCTCTAAATCTTAATATTTTTGGCTCAAAATTTGAGGTTCACCTTTTTATGTAATCTTAATTCGGAAGAGCACCCGAATTTTTGGGTTTTGAGATGTTTCGAAAAATAAGCCGCACCCTAATATTCATCCATCTTATGTATACTACACACGCGCGCAGAGCGAGTACGATTTATTTACGTGATCTGTGGAGATTTGGAGAATTATGGAGGACTTTTTTGAGACATAGCTCAATTAATCTGAGGTTAGATTTCTGAGGAATTCCTATCAGGTATTTTTGGAAACATCTTCAGAAGAATTACTGGTTGATTTCTCTGAACGATAATCGTGGAAGAATCCATAGTTTAAACTCTTCAAAAATCACTGGAAGAATTTCTGAAGAAAGCTGCGGAAAAATACATACTTTTGGAATCATAGGAATCATTTCAATGCTTTCTGATAACATTTCTGGAGAAAATCATTATAACAATACTCTGAGTACTATCACGAGGAATATCCTTAGGAACTCTTTGGAGTGTATAAATTTCCTCATTTTTAGTCACTCAGTCGCTACCATCTCTTTTTTTTATATTCATTTACCTACTGTTCAAATTGTGATTTGAACATGCACAACAGTAGTTTAATATGGTAGGCAAAATTAGCCCCAAGAGGGTTAAACTCTACAAGGGAAGATTTTAATCAGTTACATCGCCAGCACAGAAACCGTATGACATAATTCAATTAGGTCCCGTTTTTAATGACTGTCATTCACATCAAATTGACCAATTTACCCAGTTGCCTTCCTCTTTCTCCAATGCCATCTCCTGACTGTTTATTGCACTATTACATGAAAACTTCCATAAATTACGCTAGGTGACAATATTGACACTCGTTGGGTGCCATTCTGCTACACTTCACCGTTCCTGTCCGCCTTTTTCACAGTTATCACGTAACTTTTCAAAAGGACCATAACATTAAGAGGCTCTCTTTGTTTAATTTTTTTAACCAATAACTGAGTCGAAAAAAGGTTAATTTTCTGTTGTAGTTTTTGTATGGAACGCTAACCAAGAAGATTGTTTTTCGATCTATAGTGAAATTAGTAGCATTAATATTGTATTGTTATAACAAAAAAAGACCGAGAGAAGAGAGAATCTCTCATGGTTACATAGATCCTTAAATAAAGTTCAGCGAAAGTTCATCCTTTGGATGCCTTGTAATTTTTAATTTCACATTCATCCCAGCACTGAGCCATTACCCATTATTAATACACATACGCACACGTGCTGATCGTATACCTCTTTCGCATTCGCAACCTGATGACGTTGTAGTTGCGATTTATGGCACACCGGGATTGGCTACCAAGATTTATTTACATATATGCGAGAGAGTGAGAGGGGGAGAGCGCGCACAGTTGTTGGCACTCTGGTCGGCAGTCTATAATTCCTCGCGAAAAGAAAATCCCGGAAAGACGATGCCAATGGATCCGGCCCCCATAAAAATGGATTTACTGCCGCCACCGCCATCGTTATATTATCAATTAAGCACTAATTGCTTGTAAATGTTTCATTGGTTTATCCGGTGACTCTTTATTGTCGCTTTTTGCACGACGAGTGAGACTGATAATTCTGGTTTCTGCGGCTCATCTGTTAATCAGAACTCATGGGTTTAAATTAGAATTTTGTACAAATAGGAAAAAATGGAAGTTATGAAAGTGTGCGTGGTACATTCCTAGATTAATATTCAACAGCTGTGTAAAAGTTATACAAGCGTTGTTTAAAAGCTATACAATCACTAAAACAGTTATACAATCTTTGTATAAGGGTTATACAACTATAATGCAACAGGTTTCAAATCATTGTATAACCGTTTGTTCGCTAACGGTTTGTTCGATAACGGACACCCTGGAGGAACGATCGACGAGTGACGGGCTACAGCAACGGACAATTCACCCCGGGCCGAAGTGTCGCCCATCGAACCCTGTAAGACCCTTGTGTCCACCCGCCGGACCATCGCCGTCCATGCATCGGACCCCTGCGTCCATTCCGGACCATTGCCGTCCAACCGGACCTCGCCGTCCACCTGTTGGGACCCTCGTGTCCACCCGCCGGACCATTGCCGTCCATGCACCGGACCATCGCCGTTCATCCGGACCCCCGGGTCCATCTGTGGGACCTTAGTCGTCCATCTGGACCCCGCCGTCCACCCGCCGGACCCCTGCGTCCACTAGCAAGGCCGAAGCGTCGACTTGCGAAGAGAAGATCATCCCCAGGACCCCTGCGTCCATCAGTGCAAAGTTGTAAGTTGTAATCGTTACGTACAGTATCCCCCACCGAGCAGGAGCACTGCCTCTCGGTGGTGGGCAATAAATTAGTATAGTAGAAGAAAGTCGTCGTTATTCGTCTGCCCCTTCGGGACCTAAAATCACACAAAATCACCAATGTTTCGTCCAGGGTTGACCAGGCCCTACGTTGTGTGATTTTTGGTCCCGAAGGGGCAGACGAATAACGAACGATATTCTCCTTTACGTTGACTAATTTATTGCCCACCACCGAGAGGCAGTGCTCCTGCTCGGTGGGGGATACTCTACGGTTACAACAACGTCGTCGTCCAGGGTTGACCAGGCCCTACGTTGTGTAATTTTTGTGGTCCCGGAGGGGCAGACGAATAAACGAACGATTTGACTACTTCAACTAATTTATTGCCCACCACCGAGAGGCAGTGCTCCTGCTCGGTGGGGGATACTACTCGTTACAGATCACAACTTACAACTAATATCACAGAGGGAAACGATGTCACTTATATATGCGAGAGGTAGTAAATATTCGCATTACATGTAGCATGGTTACAAAGATACAGTGCGCCGACAGCTAGCATTACGCAGCCCAATGCAACAGAATGAAAGGAATTGGGCTGCTTGCTGCTAGCTGGGGCGAACGGAGAAAAATTGAATACGCACTGCTGCTGTACCTTACTGCGCCTTGCTTGCAGTGAATGGGAGAGTCGTTGCGGTGAGACCGAACATACTCCCGCCCGAAAACGAATGTTTTCAACTGTAGCTACGGCTCGGCGCGAACGACGACAGCTTGCTGTTGGCAGAGTGAGATGGTTCGTTCTCGACGATGGTGATGCGCAGACAGTTCAGGTAGTATTCTGGCTACATCGCCGGATCGCTTGGTTGATGGTAAACGGGATGATTTCGCTTCTCGTTGATTGATTTTGATGACACTCGAGAAACGCTTGGACGGGATGATTTGCTTGATCAATTGATGACGCTCGGGTCCATTGATGACAAATTGATTGACGGATGATTGGATGCGGGGATCCAGCGGGTGGACGTAGGGGTCCGGGATGAACGCTCTGGTTCGGCAAATCGACGCTTCGGCTTTGCACATATGGACGCAGGGGTCCGACGAAGGGATACAGGGGTCGGGGGATCATCGTTTCGCTTCGCAAGTCGACTCTTCGGCCTTGCAGGTGGACACAGGGGTCCGGATGGACGGCAGAGGTCCGGCGGGTGAACGCGAGGGTCCCAACAGGTGGACGGCGAGGTCCGGATGGACGGCAATGGTCCGGCAAATGGACGCAAAGGTCCCACAGGTGAACGCTACGGTTCGGATGGACGGCGACGGTCCGGGAATGGACGCAGGGGTCCCAACAGGTGGACGCAGGGGTCCGGGAATGGACGCAGTGGTCCGATGCATGGACGGCAATGGTCCGGCGGGTGGACGCTAGGTCCTACAGGTGGACGGCGAGGTCCGATTGGACGACACTTCGACCCGGGTTGAGTTGTCCGTTGCTGTTCCAGTCCGTCACTTGTCGAATGGTCCTCCGGGGTGTCCGTTATCCTGGTCACGGCACCAATGTTTCGTCCAGGGTTGACCAGGCCCTACGTTGTGTGATTTTAGGTCCCGAAGGGGCAGACGAATAACGACGACTTTCTTCTACTATACTAATTTATTGCCCACCACCGAGAGGCAGTGCTCCTGCTCGGTGGGGGATACTGTACGTAACGATTACAACTTACAACTTTGCACTGATGGACGCAGGGGTCCTGGGGATGATCTTCTCTTCGCAAGTCGACGCTTCGGCCTTGCTAGTGGACGCAGGGGTCCGGCGGGTGGACGGCGGGGTCCAGATGGACGACTAAGGTCCCACAGATGGACCCGGGGGTCCGGATGAACGGCGATGGTCCGGTGCATGGACGGCAATGGTCCGGCGGGTGGACACGAGGGTCCCAACAGGTGGACGGCGAGGTCCGGTTGGACGGCAATGGTCCGGAATGGACGCAGGGGTCCGATGCATGGACGGCGATGGTCCGGCGGGTGGACACAAGGGTCTTACAGGGTTCGATGGGCGACACTTCGGCCCGGGGTGAATTGTCCGTTGCTGTAGCCCGTCACTCGTCGATCGTTCCTCCAGGGTGTCTGTTATCCTGGTCACGGCACCAATGTTTCGTCCAGGGTTGACCAGGCCCTACGTTGTGTAATTTTTGTGGTCCCGGAGGGGCAGACGAATAAACGAACGATTTGACTACTTCAACTAATTTATTGCCCACCACCGAGAGGCAGTGCTCCTGCTCGGTGGGGGATACTACTCGTTACAGATCACAACTTACAACTAATATCACAGAGGGAAACGATGTCACTTATATATGCGAGAGGTAGTAAATATTCGCATTACATGTAGCATGGTTACAAAGATACAGTGCGCCGACAGCTAGCATTACGCAGCCCAAAGCAACAGAATGAAAGGAATTGGGCTGCTTGCTGCTAGCTGGGGCGAACGGAGAAAAATTGAATACGCACTGCTGCTGTACCTTACTGCGCCTTGCTTGCAGTGAATGGGAGAGTCGTTGCGGTGAGACCGGTGAGCCTCTCGGTGGTGGTAATAAATCAACGGTAATAGAGAAGAAGTTTGTTATTTCGTCTGCCCCTCCGGGACCATAGAGAAACACAACGTAGGGCCTGGTCAACCCTGGACGAAACATTTATATAACCATTGTATGACAGTTATGCAGTCATTGTATGACATTTGTTTATTTCTCATCCGTTACCTAAGATAAAAATTTCGGTCTAGCCTATAGTTCTTAGTCATGAAGGTTGATGTATCCTCCAACAGTATAAAGCTGCTCTGATGCTCTGGCCACGTCCTGGCAAAGTAGGAGAGCGGGTAACAATGATTAGTAGATACCTACTTAAGAGAGTTGTAGCGACCTGACTATCCTCTCCGAGACATGCTTGAAAGACGGATAAGTAAAAAGATAGGATTTTAGCCTTCGATTCGAATTAGTAAGCAGAAATGGTAACCTTAGATCGCCAAACTTGTCTCATCAAACCAAGTTATTATTTAACAAATATTCTGGAGGTAACTCAAATAAAGATGGTATCATCTATTGTAGACTTTTAACCTTTTTATTTCCGCTTAGCATCATACAATTCCAAATCAATTTTCCTTAACTCCAAGATATCTCCGTTCGCCCGTGTACGTTCGACAGCATTGAATCAGCAACCCGCGCCCGTGAAGCCCTGAACGGCTGTGATATCTACTCCGGTTGCTGCACACTGAAGATCGACTACGCCAAGGTAAGCTCGCATTTGATCAACCCCGAAGTGCGGATTGTTTTCCACTTTTCCCTGTTTTTTTTTGTTTGTAATTGTTCTTGGATTCTTTGAGATGTTTCGTTTTACAAATTTCAATCGGGAGTGGAAAACGATCGATCACTTATTTCGGGTTGTTGACATTATTTCACTCTCCAGTTCAGTTTTCCCGTTTAAAAAAAATCACGTATTTTCACAGAAAAAAAGCATAAAAATAAACTTGAAATGGTTTTGTTTTTCTAATAGATATTTTTCTTATAATTGAATGCCTTTTTTGGGTTTTTCGTTCGTCACTTTTGACTTGGTCTAGTTATATAGTTTTCACTCAAAGAAAATTTTATTAGAAAAGCAATTGACCCATTTTCTAAATCCTCTTCAATTCACATCAACATATGCAAACAAAACAACCATACTTAATTTCCATTGTTTCGTCCGTCTCTATTCTTTATTTTCTTCCATATTTCTGCCCTCCGATAATAAAAAAATCCAAATTCTAACAACTTGACAACACCACGCCAACATCATCAACAACACGCCATGAAAAAAAATCTCTCGCTCTAATTCGTGCCTCTCTCTCGCGAACAACATCAACAAAAAACCAATTCCGCCAACAACTACAACATCCCGTCATCACCGCACCACCTCAACCAACAGCCAGAAAAACTCAATGTTTACAAAAACGACACGGACTCCAGTTGGGACTACACATTGGGTAAGGATTTACGTTTTTTCCTCTTAAGAAAACTACATTTTCCTCCAGAAAATAGCAAAGAATACCTACCTCTTTATACCTAAAACTATATTTTTTTATGTTCCCTTACTTACACTGTTTTTAACTACTTTAAAGTGGAAAGTTCGTTTAGTTTCGTTTCCCTTTTGCCAAATCTAAAACTAAAGTAACTGACATCTTATCACTACCGTTTCTGATAACTATACTCGTAATAATTAAAAAATATCGAATCCTCCACTCTTGTCGCATTCATTTTCATTCAAACTGCAACCACTTGAAACTAAGTGACACTACTTAAGTGGCCAACCAGAGAGGGAGAATGAGAGAAAACGGAGGCATACGCAGCCCCCGAAAACAACAGAAATGCACCCACACAGAAACACATATTTGTGACCAGAACTGGGATATCTACTTGTCCCACTCGAAAAATTACTCACAAACATAGCCACTGCCCAGCAGCAGCACCACCACCACCCATGGGAACCGAAGGGAAGCAGCACTCAACAAATTACGACACACCGTTGCAATCCCCGTAAAGAGGAATCATTTATATCCGTTCAGCTTCGACAGGGACAAATTGAGCATTCTCCTGGGTGCACTGTGGGTGAAAGTGGGAAATTAAGCGTCAGAATTAATTGTTAAAAGAAAACGACAATAAGGGGCCCAGATAGCCGTAGCCGTAAACACGCAGCTATTTAGCAAGACCAAGCTGAGGGTCGTGGATTCGTATCCCACCGGTCGAGGATCTTTTCGGGTTGGAAATTTTCATGACTTCCCAGGGCATAAAGTATCATCGTACCTGCCACACGCAGGCCTGGTAGCGAGTCACTTTTTAGTGACTTGGCCACTTTTTTCGAGCTGGTCACTAAAAAGTCACTATTTGCAACAAAAAGTCACTAAAGTCACTTTTTTCAGAAAAATTGTCACTAAAGTCACTTTTTTCGTGATTTGATGATAAAACAACGATAATCTGGATCAGCTCCTGAAAATTAAATAGCATGACACAAATTTCATAACGCTGAAGAGGGTGGGTGGTTGTCCTCAAGATGTTACAATTCTTACAAAATTTGAAAAATATTCATACAAAATGTGTTACAAGGAGGTGGGTTGATGTCAATAATTACCATTTTTAGAGTTATGAAATTAGTGAATGAATCGAGTAATGTGTTTCTGGTTTTTATTATTCTAATGCAAACATTTTTTTTTATCAGCATGTCAAAGTATCTGATGAGAAAAGGATTATTTGCTAACTTTCTGGAAGAATTCAAATGAATAATTGCACAGTCATATCTGACATAATATCAGAAAAATAATTTGTTGTATTTTGTGATAATATTTGCAAAATTTCAATGCCGGCTCAATTCCTGACAAACCTGCTGAATTTATTTAGATGAATTTCAGGAAATCAACGAAGAATAGCTCGAAGTCTGACCTATCTTTTGAAGGAAGCTCAATAAAAGTCTTCCAAGAAAGAAACTTAAAACTTGTCTAAAAATTTAACCAGAAATTTTTTTATCGAATTTGTCAGAGACTTGTTCAGGAATTATGCCTATAATAATTAACCAATAAATTATTTCAGAAATTTATCAAAAAATAGTTTCAAAATTTTATCAAATCCGCCAGACATCTCTCGCGTAGTATTCGTAGCGATAAAAGTTTAGGATCCTAAACTTTTATCGCTACTAATACTAAACTACGCTAAATACGCACTTTTGAATAGAAATAGTTGTTTCTAAAACACACATGGGCGCATCCCGATAGCAGAAGAAAAGGGCTACTGAATACTAAACTAAGGTATTCCATACCAGATAATTTCCAATACTTACAACCTGAATGAGGTATGAATGAGCCCTTCATAAGAGGTAGGGGGACACGGGGCAGTATGGACACCCTAAGGAATTTGCCTATTTTGACTGTAAAGACATATATATTATATTGTTTTTTGTATGTGCAGTGTGCTTTTTAGAGTTCATAAGCGTTTGTTAAACATGGTTGCATGATTAGGAAAAAATATTATGTTTTCAAAAAAAGGTTTTCAAAAAGCTTATATTTGGTAGTCGCTATCAAGATAGCGGGGCAAAGTGGACACCCCCATGGGGCAGTATGGATACCTTAACGTTTATAGGAAAATTGTCCCGCGATCGTTCTCAAAATCTCGAAAAAAGAAGTAGGGGGACACGGGGCAGTATGGACACCCTAAGGAATATGCCTATTTTGACTGTAAAGACATCAATATTATACTGTTTTTTTATGTGCACTATGCTTTTTAGAGTTCTTTGTTTCATTTGTTAAACATGGTTGCATAATTAGGAAAAAAATATTTTGTATTCAAAAAAAGGTTTTAAAAAAGCTTATATTTGGTAGTCGCCATCAAGCTAGCGGGGCACAGTGGACACCCCCATGGAGCAGTATGGACACCTTAATGTTTATAGAAAAATTGTCCCGCGATCGTTCTCAAAACCTCGAAAAAAGAAGTACATATTCAGGAAACCATAGTGACAGCTCACTGTGCTACTGAAAACATGATTAACCCTCTAATACCCAACCTCGCCTTTAGACGGGGTACACTTTGGAATTTTGTGTATATTTTCGTAGCTCGGAAATTGAAATGATTTTATTTTTGGCTTAAACCTTGACTTGAAACTTTTTTGTATTATTGAAAATTGTTTGAAAAATTGTATTCTTATATAACCTTCAAATGCCTGGGATTCATTTAACGTGTATTATAAAAAATCGTACCTTTTATATTTTTCTACGATCAACCTATCACAGAAGAAAAGCCTGATGGTATTGAAATGATGTCAAATCTGTTTTTCCGTTAGTTACACGGAAAATAAAAAATATTCCAGAAAAAAATTGAAAAAATCATATTTTCAAAAGTATAGTAAAAACTCTAATTTTTATTATTGTCAAAAATCAGTAACGCGAATAGGCTTCAAGAAAAAATTGAAAAGGATAGGGATGTTCAAAAATAAAAATAATAAAAATCAAAAATCAATATTCATAAATTTGCGAAGAAAAATAAATCATTGCCCAAACCGTGTTTAGAATGATTTTAGATAACGAAAAATTATATATAGATCGAAAACAAAAATTTGGGTATTGGAGGGTTAAAATCAATTTACTACATTTCTCGTAGAGTTGCTTTTAATATTGCCTCCAGGTTAGTTTTAATCAAAAATTGACGATTTTCAACCGATTTGTGATTCTGCTTCATAATCATTGCATTGAATGCTAAATATTTTTGGATAATTTTATGTTTGAAGTTATATTTCTTTCTCTTTGAAGTGTCGTCTCTACTTTGTCACCTGGTATCCATGTTGCCCCAACAGTATAAGAAATTTTCATATGAGTTTTTTAATGTCTTAAAGTAATAAAAAAAATAATTAATAAATTTTTGAATATAGCACAAATAATTGAAGATTCAATCAAGAGCTACATTATCGGTCAACTTGCAGTCATTTGCTTCTGAAACCTTATTTCATGAGGTGTGAATGTTATAATTTTCGAACCAAATAAAATCATGCTCAATTTTTCGATTTAGAATCAATGTTTTAAACAATTTTTCTTAAATTTTAGTAAATAATTTACTCTTCCGACAGGCAACTGAGACATTGTTTGCATTGAAAGTGTAAAAGTATTTGCTTAGGCAAAGATACAGGGGGTGTTCATTCTGCCCCGGGTGTCCATACTGCCCCCGGTACCCCTAAAATACCTCAAATAATATCTCATGCATATTCTACAAACACCAAACTGATAACTAGATCAGGTATTGTAATGCCTGAATAATACATGATGGTTTTTCATATAAAAGTTAAATTTTTCAATAGTAGTTTATTACCTCCAGCTTTCCTCAATAGCTTTCGAATACCAAAATGAAATATTTTTAATTGCTTTAATTAAACACTGTTTTCCAAAACCATTATAATACCAACATGTGGTATTGGCAACTAAACAATACCTAATTATGGTATCGTACCAAAATATGGTATGGATGGATTATTGCGAGTTATTTGTTCCTCCTCGGTATGTGCTCATTGTTTCGTTATCAGTTTAAGTATTATTTATTAGTCTTTAGTAATACGAATGTTTTTGATACTTCGAGTACTGAATAATATCCAGATTATTGTGATAAGTCTGAATCATTCTCTAATTACAATTGCAAAATTATCACCTGATTCAGTTTTTCTTGAGTTCACCGAAAATCGATAAAGCTTCTAAGCTGCCTTGTAATTAAATGAGGGTGTGTAGTGTAAGTGAACACTAAACAATCTTCCTTTACCATATTACATTTATTCTTGAACTCTTCTTGAAATTTATCAAGAAAGGCATAGAGCCTTTTGCCAGGAATTAATTCCGCAACTCTGGCATTTGAAACAGCTTTAATGAATTTCGACGATTGCTAAAGAATTTTGTCATAATTTTATTCCTCTTCTTCTTCTTGGCATTAACGTCCTCACTGGGACAGAGCCTGCTTTCTCAGCTTAGTGTCCAATGAGCACTTCCACAGTTATTAACTGAGAGCTTTCTCTGCCAAAGTTGCCATTTTTGCATTCGTATATCGTGTAATTTTATTCCTCATAGATGATGAATTTTGAATTTCCAGGAGATTTATTTCCTCTACTGACAGGAATTCTAGATTAAAAATGGTTGCATATGCCTAGCTCTGTAATTTCATTTTTAATTTTACGTAATGTGCAGTCTTCTTGTTTATAATGACCATGTTTTCGTTTCTGAACTTTCATTTTGGACTTATGTTTGTAATTATGAAGTCACCTTTTTGTCACTATTTGGTCACTTTTTTGGTAATTTTAGTCACTAAAGTCACTATTATTTTACTGTCTGACCACTACCAGCCCTGGCCACACGATATACAAGTGCAAAAATGGTCAATTGGCAAAGAAAGATCTCAGTTAATAACTGTGGAAGGGCTCATATGAACACTAAGCTGAGAAGCAGGCTTTGTCCCAGTTGGGACGTTACGCCAGAAAGAAGAAAACGACAATAAATACCTAGCCGACTAACCAATGAACCATTAGATTAGAGTTTTTCAATGAAACAATCTGAAAAAGTTTAAAATACTTCTCTTTTAGAGTGGGCCAACTAGTATTCCTTCGAATTTCCTCCATAGTTTCTCCAGGATTTTTTCCGGAGTTCCTCCTAGAACGCCTCCGAAGTTCCTATAAGAATTCCTTTGGAGTTTCTCTAGGATTTTATCTAGAGCTCCTCCAGCAATTCGTCCGGAAATGCCTTCAGAGTTCCTTCGGAACTTCACCAGGAACTTTACTTCACCGGAACTTCCATACCTTCCGAGTTCCTACTGAAATTTCTCCTAAGATCCTCCAGAAATTTTTGAGTACTGTTCCTGCAGTTGTTTCAGCAAGTCTTTTAAATTTTATTCAGCATTTCCCCCGAAGTTCCTCAAGACCTCCACCGGGAATTCCTTTGAATTTCCTTCATAGATTATATTGGAGTATTTCTTTAAGAGTTGCTTGGGGTATTTCTCCAAGATTTTTCTCAGAATTTCTCCAGTAATGCCTCCAGACATCATCCAGAAAATTCTCCAGAGCTCCGCCGGGAATTCTTCCAGAGTTCAATTGCGGGGAATTTCTTTCGTAGTTCCTCCAGAATTTTCTCAAACTTCTTCCAGAAATTACTCGAAGTTCCTCCAGGAATTCATTTGGAGATCCTTCATACATTTCCTCAGGAATTATTCTGGAGTTTCTTTAGAAAATATTCCGCAGCTCCTCCAGCAAATCCTTCGGGATGCCTTCCAGGAGGTCCTGCGTGGGTGCTTCGTGGGATTCTTTATGGGTACTCCATCAATTCCTAGAAAGTTCGTCCAGAAATTCCTTCGCAGTTCCTCCAGGAGTTCTTCCGGAACTCCTGCAGGAGATTCTCTGGTAATAACTTTAGGCTACCTCTGGGAAATACTCCAGAGTTCTTCCAGGAAATCCTCAAGAGTTGATTAGAGTATTCCTGGAGGAATTCCTATGCAATTTCTTAAGGAATTCCGTCGCAATTCCTCTATTAATTCCTTCGAAGCTCCTGAAATATTAATGGAACATAAATCTATAGGTATCCCTGGTGGATTTTTTTATGAATCTCTACGATTTTTTGGAGGTAAACACCTGGAGAAATCTTGCATGTAATTGCTGAAGGAATAGGAGATATCCCACAGGTAAATTTTGGAAGATACTGGAGAAAATAACTAGAGAAATCATAGCTAAAATCTCTGAATGGAACTCTAACAGAAACCCGGAAGGATTTCCTAGATCAAGAAAAATGCCTCAAAGGTCAAAGGAACTCAAAGAAACTTTTGAAGAATTCTCTGTAAAAATTCTTGAAGAAATACTAGTATTAATGATCGGAGGAATTCCTGAAACAAACCTTAAAGAAGTCACTATATTAATATCTTCCAAAATCCATAAAGAAATTTCATACTGAAACTCTGGAGTAATTCCTGCAAGACTTCTGAAGAAAAAACCGGAATAATATGAGGATTTTTTTAATAATACTTTAAGGCATTCATAGAAGAATTTTAGAAAAACTCTCTGGAAGTATTGCTGGAAAAAATCTTGGAGGAACCCTCGAATAATGCCTGGATTCACGGAGGAATTTCGTTTGTTGATTGATTGATTTGACTTTATTAACGAGATTTTTAGCCCTGGGCTAGTTCATCTCGGGACCAACGGCTTTACTTCCCTTCCGAAGGAAGTCGTCACTATAACTTTTTACGTCATAAGTGACTATGTCGGGGATGGGATTCGATCCCAGGTCCTCGGCGTGAGAGGCGAGTGTTCTAACCACTACACCAGGTCCGTCCCCTAATTTCGTTTGTTTACCAGTTCAGATTTTTCTCCGTGAAAACAGCCACAGTCTCTGGTTCATAGTCATTTGAGGCAAGTGAAGACAGGAACAATAATTCATCACTGCTGTTTTTTAATATTTATTCCTATCGAAAACTTGGTAGTCTTCCACTCGGAGTATTTATTTTTTCGATTAGCACTTCATTCGCGCGCTATCGGAGTTATTTTATATTCTTGCTTATACGTGTTGACGCTGCGATTGTAACTGTTCAGTCGAGGATGGATTACCAATTGGTGAGCTCGTTTCATGCTTGTAATATCACATTTGTATTATAACATGTATTTTTTTATGAATTTGTTGAACAAACTATGAATAGTTCGTCACTTTAAGTGTTGACATAAGCGCTCATTCATGTTTTATAAAATTTCGAGTTTCAAACCTTTGAATAGTTCGATGTTTAAGATGTCGACGCATTGATAGATAACTTTTTGAACAGAGGTTACATGAATCACATCGCTTACCAAGGTGAATCCTGATCATGTAGCTTTGAAGCCCTCCCACTCAGAGTTGGGAATGGTAATAGTAGTAGGCTTGAGTTTTTGCGAAAATCACGTGGCTCTTCTAACACAGTAATTCAAAATTGTGAATCTCATCAAGTAGCCTATGTTGGGTACATGAATTTTCTAAATCAGTAGTGTCATTGAAGGCTGTAAATGCGGGAAATGCATCGGGAAATAGAACATTTTTCTACAGTAGTTTTGGGTTGCTCTTAGCAACGGGTGTTTTGCTATTTTCAAGGCATTTTGCCTACAGCAGCAATAGGCGTGAGTTTCACTGGCTCCGCTGACTGTGATTTGCTACGCTTGCCTACTGTAGTGTAAATTTCAGAACTTTTCCCAACCCTGCTCCCACTAACAAAACTCCTTCCCGTGGCAACCATGAAGATGCAGAGGTATACTCGGTCTTTAGTAACAATGGATATCACACTAACATTCCTTCCCTTCCCCGATGACCGTAAGGAAGTGGCCGTCGTCGTTATTGACATTACCAATTTCAGAGTCCTCGAAAATGTACATTGAAGATGGTATGCTACTCCCAAGCTACATCTGTTGGTTCCCTGTGCAATTTCGAAGATTCTTGTCAATCACGGAGTAGCAACTACGAATTACGGTCATCAATGCTCATGGAAAAACGATGTCAGCTTTCATATTTCGAAAGGTATTTTGAGATTTCCGTAGAGATTTTGATATGCCATAAGGAATTTTGAATTTTTTAGAGATCTGGTATTCTTTCTGACGTTAAGTCCCAACTGGGACAGAGCCTTATTCTCAGCTTAGTGTTCTTATGAGTACTTACCCAGTTTTTAACTGAAAGCCTTTTTAAATGTCAATTGACCATTTTGCATGTGAATATCGTGTGGCAGATACAATGATACTCATTACGATAATTATGTTCAATCTGGCATTACGATAATTATGTTGTTTCTTAGGAATTCTCGGATGTCGGATAGATTTCAGCTAATTATAAAGTAATTCTTAATTTTATGTAAGAATTCTGACATCCCAGATTCTCTGATTTCCTTTGGAATTCTGGAATCCCTATTGTCATTCTGGGTTTCCGATAGGCATTCTAGATTTGTTATAACAATTCTGGGATTCTGTAAGCCATTCTGGGATTCTTTTGGGAATATCATAAATCCGGTATTTTATCTGGCTATTAATCTTTTGAAATTATTCGGGTATCTTTAAGACGGTATTCCTGTAAGAATCTCTGAGATTTCAGAGAGATTCCTGCAAACTCTGGTCCGAATCTTCGGAATTCTTGTGAACTTTAGATCCCATTGATTCCAGTTGGGGTTTCAGAGGAAATCTTCAATTATAGTATGAACCTTTAAGTGTCTGAATGTAAAAATGTAAAAGAAAATCCTTAATTAAACCACTATTGTGAGAATTTATTTTATTTTCAAGAATTCCAGGGATACTAAGCATGAGCATAAATGAGCATAAATGACCGTACAATTCGTAGTTGCTACTCCATGATTGACCAGAGCAATCAAAGTTGCACAGGGATTTAGTGAATGGGGCTTGGGATTAGCTCACCATTCTTCAATGTGCACAAATCGAGAGCTCAAACTTTAGAAGTCAATAACGGCGCCGGCCACGTCCTTACGGTCATCGAGGAAGGGAAGGAATGTTAGTTAGACAACCATTGGTTTTAGAGACCGAAGAATCTTCTGCATCTCCATAGTTGTCATGGAAAGGATATTAGGTTAGTGGGATAAGGTAAGGATCTGGGAGTCATCTTTAGTTGATGATGCGATCCTTGATATATTCACGCCTGACCAGATTCGCGATTATTATTCGATAAATGAATGGTATGCCGAACAAGTGTTCATCGTTCGCCCTCGCAAGAGCAAGGAACGCGACCAAAGGATCAAACACTATTAACACTAATCACGCGATCCGCGACTCTTATATCTTATCGTGTCGCGCGAGCGACGCGCAACACGATTGATACTGCCCGCATCACTCGCCCCCGCAGGATGTTTTTTTAATTCACAGAAGAAAAGAAAAGAAAATACTCATTTCGATCATCTTCATGTGGGCTCGCAACAATCACGCTAAACTTGCTCCGCTCAAAAATGAGTGCCGAGCGCACAAAATTGACTTCTTTTCGTGCAGCACTGAATGAGTAAAATGCGCATAGAGAAGGAACGCTTGGAATGCGGAATTCGCTTCCATTTTTGTTTTGCTTCTGAAAACATAAAAAAAAACTTTCCAATTTTAAAGTTTTTCATAGATTTTTTTCATTTTTGAATAGCCGAAGCGGAAGCAAATGGGGAAAAAACTTACGCATTTGCGACCATCTTCCGGCTTTTCGCTAGAAAAAATCTCAGAAAACTACCCATCTTAAAAACGGCCAACTGTTTGCTGCCGCGTGGTAGATCATTGTCAGTTCCGTTTCCATCGATCCCCGCGCAGCAAAAGGCCAACACGTCGGCATCTCACAGAATGAGTGCGACCTCCACAGAATTTTCACTCAATGAGCCAGTTCTACATTGGTTGCCTTATTCTGTGTAGTTTTAACACATGCGCTGCGTGGAGCTGGCTTAGCGTGGACTGTTTGCTTGACTTTACGAGAAGAAGCAACCTTGCAATGAATCACGAGAATGAACAGCGCGTGGATAAATGAATCCTGCGAGTGAAAAGGCTTCGCGAACCGCTTATCGGTGTGTTCATTTTGCTTCTTCGACGTTGCATCCGTTCGTTTTTTGTAATGCTCTTCGTGACGCAAAAACGAAAAATGAATTTTGGCGAATGTTGGATCACGAAGATGCGTCGATCATTGTTCACGAAGAAGATCCATCGCAACACTGCCGCTATTTCATCAAATTCTCAGTACTGGAATCTTGAAAATGTTAGGAACTTTATAGTGTCACAATTGCTGTAATCTCAAGATTCTTTCATAGGATACAGATTTCTAGCTAAAATTCCAAAATTCTCAGAAAAATCCTTGTTGTCAAATCATTATAAAATTCACATGCACATAAAGGGAATGGTTATCGTAAATTTACACTTCAAATCGTGTAAAGTTACATAACCTACATGAATTTGTGTTCATGATCGATTTATGGATCGCGCAATCGAGTGTAATTCTTCTTCTTTCTAGCGTTACGTCCCCACTGGGACATAGCCTGCTTCTCAGCTTATGAGCACTTCCACAGTTATTAACTGAGAGCTTACTTTGCCAATGACCATTTTTGCATGTGTATATCGTGTGGCAGGTACGAAGATACTCTATGCTCTGGGAAGTCGAGAAAATATCCAACCCGAAAAGATCCTCGACCGGTGGGATTCGAACCCTCGACCCTCAGCTTGGTCTTGCTGAATAGCTGCGCGTTTACCGCTACGGCTATCTGGGCCCCCTAATCGAGTGTAATAATATTCATATTTTCACATGATTTTTCGTGTGAATAAGCGACAAATTTGGCATATATGCATGATTTTATTGATTTTAAGTGTCACTCTGAATAGAATTTTCTTAACGTGCAGCATCAGTCACTTCTCATGTTCGAAACGTTTTTTATGCATACCAAAAGTGTAGTAAACTTTGTGGATTTTGTTTTTGAGTAGATGCTACATGTAGTAAAGTTCAACGCTTTTTATCATACCGCCCAATATCTCAAAAACGTACTATGATATTTTTGAAAAGAACAGCGGATTCAGCAATCTTCAATTGTAAAATAGCGGTATGTTGGTACTTGACAAAAACGTAACGAATAGAATTCTGAATGGAGTTTTGCATAAAGCTTTATTTTTTTCATAAACTCATCTATGGATGCAAAAGTGTACTTAGCAGTTACTTCAAAATTAAAATTAATTTGGCCCGAATTTCTCAAGTTCTGCCCACTGTCCAGCATTTCGAATCCCAGAATTCCGAATAAGCGTTAAAACACGCCAAAAACGTAATCTCTTCATTTGGTTCCTGTTAATCATACATACATAACGGTCGTTTGTCATCAGCAGTGGCCCGAGGGATTGTTAGCAAAAGGCGAAGCAGCGCACCCGAAAAAAAAACTGCATAAACCTTGGGGAGAGTGAGAGGAATTCCGAGGGAGCTCACAATTTGGCAAGCAAATTGAAAAATGAGGTGTCGAAAGACTCGCGGTTCCGATTTATGATTTTCTCGCCTCAGGAGTGTCGAGTTGTTGCATAGCCCTGTTTGAAAAAAAGGGCGGAAAACTATACAAAATAAGCTGCAAAACTTTGTTATGCTGTTGGTTTCGTTTACATACGGGGCTGACTGTTTTAGTAGGTACAGTGGCAGTCAGGGCCGTATTTATGGCTCACATTTTGGGGGCCCCACAAATTACGACTAAAAGTAATAATAATTAGACTTCTAAGAGCCACCTTTTTTCAATAACATCTCAGGGGCCTTCCTTAGTCGAGTGGTTAGAATCCACGACTACAATGCAAAGCCATGCTGAAGGTGTCTGGGTTCGATTCCCGGTCGATCCAGGGTATTTTCTTAATGGAATTTTCTTTGACTTCCCTGGGCATAGAGTATCATCGTACTTGCCATACGATATACGAAAGCGAAAATAGCAACCCCCGGGTCCCTCATTTGTAATTCCGACCCTGCCAGCAGTCGAATATTTCATTTCGCAAGCACGTGCTGCCACTCAATGCAATGGTGGGTGTGCGTGAGACAGAGAGAGACAGGAAATTTTTCACGGTGGTGGGGGGACTCCCCCTGCCGCGAGGGTGAATTGCAAATTGATTTACGATTCTGCAAGCGATCCTACTCCATCCATTCATTAGTTTGGCGGTTTTACGAGTGGCGGCTGTCGGATTTTCTCATTTGTATGGTTTTTATTTTAATGCGAGATTTTTTTTGCTCTCTGCGGCATCTCGGCTAATATAAATGTTTTTTACTGCTGCATGGTTGCATCTTTTTTTTGTCCGATTCTGCTGTCAGTTTGATGACGTTCGGACTGTGTTTTGCTTTCGTTTATTTTTTGTTATGGGGAGAGCAGAATATTTATAACAGCATTCATAGGATTGCATTCACTGGTTTCCTTTTTTTCTGATGTTTTCAAATTTGTGAAATTTTTACTCATTTGTTTATAATTATGGGTCAGCGACTCATGAATGCTGCAGACAGGGTTCATCGACTGTTCAGCATTTTCTCATTATTTTTAAGCATACACGCTTGAACGAAGTTACACAAAATTAAGTACTCTTCGCACAAAATCGTGCTCTTCGGGGCCAATACATCAGGTGTGCAATTATTACACATGCTAACATCTGCTCCTGGGTTGATTTATTTTCATTTATTACCAAGTCTATGACACATAAAGAAGCTACGCTTTAGGTACTTAGCATCCCTGGCGTCGTGAAATTTGAAAAAGTTATGCAGATATTATCAATATAATATCGATTTTTCAGGATGTGTGGTAGTAACACACATGATGTATTGGTCCAAAAGAGCCCGATTTTGCGTAACTTTATTTTAGAGATTATGATATAGGATGATTGGTAAAATATGAACTAATACACTGTTGAAAATCAATTATAAGTATTACTCAATATCTTGGTATTTAGAAATATATTATTGGAATGTGGAGTGTAAGGTTGACAAAAACTCCTGTATGAGCCAAAATGAAAATATTTCAAAGTTTTTAGGGTAAATGTTCCCTTAGTTGTGGGTGTTCCTATAATTGCGGTAATGCCGTTTTCACTGATTATATTACATTATCCACAGAACCGACGCTTCCAATCGACGTCTTGGCTTGTTGATACACGGAATACTTAAAAAGAGCGTTCAAATTTCTTTAGAACTGATGAAATATCACTAACATAGCATAGCATAGCATAGCATAGCATAGACTGACTGTACATGTCAATGGTTGCTACTCCGTGATTGATCGGAACTGGTAAGAATTGCACTGGGATCCAAATGAATAAGGGATGGGAGTTTCCGCTTACTCTCGAAGTGCAATTTTAGCAGATCTAATATTATTGATCAATAACGGCGCCGGCCAAGTCCTTACAGTCAGTTGGGATGGGGAAGGAATGTTAGGGTGTAATGATTGTTGCTTCTAGAGACCGAGAATACCTCTGCATCTCCACAATCACCACGGGAAGGGTGTTTATTAGTGGGGGAGTCAAAAGATCTGGGAGTCACCTTTGGTCGGTGATGCGATCCATGGACAAGGGGGAAATATACGACTTACATTTAAAACTAGTTTTGTATTTTTGTCTCGAGAAGTTTTTAGTAGTAGATTCAAAATAAAAACGTCAACATCTATAATATCGAACAATTCAAAAGAAGTTTTTATTAATAGCGAAAACTGAGAATTACATTATATATTTTAAATCATATGAAACAGCAATAATGCCGACACTTGTAGTGACGAACCATACATAGTTTGTTTGAAAATTACATATGAGTATTACTGTGCATTTTTGTCTCGAGATGGTAGAATTTTTAAAAAATACGTCAACATTCACAATGTCGAACATTTCAAAAGATATTTTTAATAATGTAAAAAAGAGAAAAATATATGTATATTGAAATTGTGTAAAACAAGCATAATGCCGACACTTATAGTGACGAACCAAACAAAGTTTGTTTTAATATTACACAAAAGTTACACTTTCAAGAAAAAATGTGTTATCATAAGCATGAAACGAACTCACCAGTTGGTAATCCATCCTCGACTGAACACAAATATCTCTTCGCAACACAGTGCGAACAGAAAAACTTCTTGGCGTCCCGAAAACAAACCGTTTTCACGAAGCACTATCCAGCAAGACGCGCGAAAACAGGGAAAAAAGAAGTTCTCCGACGACGAAAACACGCGCGAAACCGAGAACAAAACCTATCCGTCGACGCAACAACGATCCATCCTGCTTGGGCTTCACGGAGCACTACCCAGCAAGACGCTTGAAAACAGGGGGAAAAAAATTCTCCATCGACGAAAACACGCGCGAAACCGAGAACAAAACCTATCCAACGACGCAACAACGATCCATCCTGCTTGGGCTTCACGAAGCACTACCCAGCAAGACGCTTGAAAACAGGGGAAAAAATTTTCTCCATCGACGAAAACACGCGCGAAACCGAGAACAAAACCTATCCGACGACGCAACAACGATCCATCCTGCTTGGGCTTCACGAAGCACTCTAGAACTGATGAAATATCACTAACATTGCTAAAGAACTGATGAAATATCACTAACATTGCTAAAACTGTTCTTGCTTGTACCAATAGTTGCCGTAAAGTGTTCCTATAGTGGAGGATCCCATAAGAAAACCACGGATACCGCAACTATAGGAAAACAAATTAAAAATATACCGCAACTAAAGGAACAGTGTACCAATAGTGGAGGTATTATTTTTCACTGACATGCCGTGGATTACTGCGATGAAATCATTTTTCTCATTAAGTCAATGGTCGTTACTTCCCGTTATAACATTAACATGCACATTGATTGCGCTTCTTGAATTTAGGCGGTTAAATGAACTTCAATAGTGCTTAGTACCTCTACTATTGGTACAAACTCCCAAACCTACTCGAATTTGAACATTTATTGTGAAATTCGCGAAAATATTTCAAATTGCCAATCGTACTGTGATTTATTTCACGAGGAATGTTTTCTTGATTTCTTCGGACAATTTCGTCATTAGCCATTCAGCCTGTACTCAATACTAGACAGTTACCTCATACCAGACAACAAAAAACCCAAGTGACTAGCGGGCTAATTCGCCTTTTTGGGGTTATAAGGCTATTGTACGGCCAATGTAGGGCATGACAGCTCTATAATTGCTCTATATGAAAACGCACGGTGATTTAAAATGTTATTTAGTAATTTGGGAAGCATGCTCCAATGGCACAGCCGAGAAACATTTCTTTCGAAAAGCTTCAATGGCTGAAATAGATACCCGAGTATGAGCGAAGTTCTGATAATAAATACGTGAAATTACTTGATTGACATAACAGATAAAAGATCTGAACATGATATCAAAACTTCGTTTCTGGAAACTCTGAACCATAGCAAAACATGATGTTTGCAGATCTAATGAATAGCTCGCAATTATTGATCAGATCTTATAAAAGCTAAATATAAATTGTGGGCTTCGTGCTATGGAGTGTGGGTTCGATTCCCGCCACGGGCGAAAAACTTTTCGTGAGAAATTTTATCCGACTGTGCCACTGAGCATTGCATGCTAGTCCGTTGTCTAGTGTGGTGCTTCCTACAAAGGGCAAAATGCCCACTGGAAGCATTACCGTGTCGGTGTCTTTTTAAAAAAAATATGATTTGTCAATGTTGCTCCAGGAATAAATTTAAGATATCAATTCCTGATCTTTTATCTCTAATACCTATCAAGTTAATATCTCTTTTAGATATCCATATCAAAATGTGCTATTACTAAGCTTGGTCGGGTATCGAACCCATACACTATGACACGATGCTGATGTAGGATACTAACTGCACGTCCACAAAGCCCATAATTGTGTCAGTGATTCTTTCAAAATTGTCTTCCGAACTTCTTTTAGGAGTTCTTTGGAGATCACTTTTTGAAGACTACTTTAGAAACTTAAGAGCTTTTTCAGCAATATCTCCTGAAATTTATTTATTTGAGCCTTGCAAGGATTTTGTTAGCAGCTCAATATACTTGTTAGAGACGATTCCTTCCTAAAATTTCTTCAAAACGTTTCATAAGAATTTTTCTAACAAATATTGCAGCAATTGTCTCAGGAAATCTTCTAAATATTTTTTTCATATAGGGGAAAACCACTAGTTTTGGATCTACCAGAATGTTGTGTCAATAAATCCATAAAAAATAACCCAAAATCGTAAGGATGGATCGAAAATTGGTGCTTTTCCCCTATCTCTTCCTATTACTTCTGATGTTGTCCAACAATTTTTTTCCTGGGAATCCGCAAATTTTGCATCCAAAAGACTCGAAGGAATTCTTCAACAGGTTGCTACAAAATTATTTGCAAATAGGATGTCTTTGAAAGATTCCTTAAAAAATTGCTTGCCAGGTGTTTCTTCTGCTTTATCCATGTTCGCAAAATCGACGTTAGCGCCATTGACAATTTCAGCTTTCCAACTACATTATTCAGCGTATGATTGTAAATTCTTCAAAAAAATATAATTTTAGCGTTACGTAATAAATGGACGCTGCCTTAAGGTCATACAAAGTCATTCTTGAATTTTGAGAGAAACCCACAATTTTTTACATCAACACCAGAAGAATAACACCATGAAGGACCAACCATTCTCTTGCTCTTAATTTGGACAAAATAAAGAGTAAAACGCAACATGTTGGAGAAACTTTTGGAGTTTCAGGAGCTTATCTTCAAATTTCTTCAACAATGTCTTGAAAAAATTCTTAAAAAATGCATCCATAACTTCTAAATGATATCATTAATCTCAAATTTTATCAGGACTCCTTGAGGATTCCTTCCAAGACTTTGTTAGATATTTCCGTGCAATTCCTTTTAAAATAACACCAATAATCTTTTAATGGTTTTTTAGTAAATTCCTTAAGGAAATCTTCTTGGAGCAATCTTTTCAAACAAATACATTTTTATATATTTTTGTATTGTTTCTCGAGGAATTTTGAAAGTTTTGTTTGATAAAATAACCTTTTACATTGAAAATTTGGATTTTAGAATATCAATTGTTTTCTAGCCAGCACAGACCCTACTTTTGTGTTTTGTTGGATCTTAGCTTGATTTATTAATGTTTTTTTTTGTTCATTCCACGATTCTGATGTAATGAAAATCTGTTAATATTACACTGACATACACTCCCGTGCATAAGTTTGGGTTCACCCCCTAAAAAACATACAAAAGTGTTCAGTCCATGTCTCTGTGATTACACGTCCAATTGAAACTCTCTAAGTCGCATTCGAAAGGTGAAGAGTTATTCTTACTTCGTATGTATTTTTCCAAAAATATTATTTGAACTTTGTATACTAAATTTTTACTAAAAGTTGGGACATTTTTCAAAAAACACTAAAATATCATATCTAATTTCCTCAGCATTGGATCGAACAAAATTTTACCAGGATTTGAGTTCAACGACCGCTTAAGATTATCCAAGACACCATTTAAGTATGACCTATAAATCTTTTGTTTGATCCTGACGTTACGTCCCTACTGAAACAGAGCCTGCTTTCCACTAGGGCGATTCAAACTTCAAAAAATATTGAAAATCCAATCTCCCATATCTGTCTTACCATCCTTACCATAAAAATAGTGTTCTGCGAAATTTTCAGCTTTCTAGGTGGTGATTTAAAGGTGGCCTGAAGACGATGTTGGAAAGCTGAAAATTTCGCAGAACACTATTTTTATGGTAAGGTACACTACCACAGTTATTAACTGAGATCTTTCTTTGCCATTGATCATTTTTGCATGTGTATATCGTGTGGCAAGCACAAATATACTCTATGCTCTGAAATTTTCCATTACGAAAGCTCATCGATCGGTGGGATTCGAACTCGTGACCCTCCGCTTTGCCTTGCTGAATAGCTGCGCGTTTACCGCTACGGCTATCTGGGCCAAAGGTTAACACAGCTATGTTATGTAGATTCGAAATTCTAACTATTATTGACAGTTGTGAGCCAAAATTTTTTTTTTTTTCTATCTTTATTAACGAGATTTTTAGCCCTGGGCTAGTTCATCTCGGGACCAACGGCTTTACTTCCCTTCCGAAGGAAGTCGTCACTGAAATTTTTAGTGACTATCTCGGGGATGGGATTCGATCCCAGGTCCTCGGCGTGAGAGGCGTGTGTTCTAACCACTACACCAGGTCCGTCCCCCGAGCCAAAAATTTGTTATTTTTTATCAGTAGAACTCGGGTGCAGTTACCAATATCGAGTCTCAGTCATGACTCATAGAACATTGACACGCAACACCAATTTCACTGCACGTCTAGAAAGTGAATTGAACTTCCTAAAAAGCCAAGCACGAAGCTCAGACAAATCAGGGTCGCTCAAAGCAAATCGTGTTGAGAGTGGTTAGTAATGTCTTGCCTACTTGCCCGCCGCCGGTCGCCACTGACTGCTCTAAACATAGCTCATCGCGTTGACGTCGGGCAAGCCAGCATCTTTTTGGTCGATTTCGGGCATCGAAAATAATGCAGAAGCTGCCGCCCGGCCGCGAACGACAGACACAAGATTTCAATTATCGCCGGGCCCCAAATTTAGGCGAATAAAAATAAATGAATTCTTGATAATACACTCCGAGAGCCATCTCTCATCGAGTTGTTCGTCGTTGCTGGTCGATGATATGGTGGTGCCGAGATACAAAAGAGAATTGGGAGGCGTCGAACGATTGAATTGTTATGCAAATCAAGCCCCGAAGGATGTACACTGCCGGGCAAAAGCTTGGGGTCTCTCCCTACAAAACATACAAAAGTTGTTTGGTCATTGTCAATCCCATACTAAAAAAAAATGCCATGTTTTTTTTTTCAGTGTAATTTGTGAAAAATGACTCAATTTCAAGTAAGAATTTTGTGGGCAACATTTGGAAAATGGTTTTGTTAAAATACCTACGAATTAAGGTTAACTCATTGCCTTTCGAATGAGTTATTTAAAGCTCAAATTAGACGTATAATTCAAGAGATATGGACACTTCTCTAAAGTTTCTATTTCTTGAACGGCAGTGTATATTCCCGAAACCGCCATGCCATTCTGTGAGGTAGTGCTCTGTGTCTGGTTTTGGCTGTTACCGGAAAGTTGACACTCATCGGAAGCTTCGCTAAACTAGCTCTGGGAATTCCTGTGCGGTCGTCGGTACCGCTCAGTATCCAGTTGATTGAATGCATGAAATTCGATTTCAAGAGGTAACTGTTTGTCACCACACAGAGCTCTCAGAGCCACTCCAGTTGAAGCTTTTGGGAGGTGGTGGTGGTCGATAAGTGAAGTGCAAAATGTCGTTTTGTGGGTTTTTGGGGATGTGAATTCGTTTTGATGTGCTTCTCGTTTTGTATTGCAAACTATTTGGGACGAGGGAAACGATTTATCGGACGCAAATAGGGCTGCTTTCAGGCAATTTTCGACAAAATAATGCAAATTAAAGAAATTGCTTTTGGTTCCGAATTGAATTCTTGTTATCTACTGGATATAAAATCTCACAAGGATACCACAGATGACACGCTGGCTTCGTCCTTTGACAGATAGGCCTGAGTCATCCGCAAACAAAAAAAATGTCATCCGCATACAAAGATTTTTGACATACAAAATGTTGCCTCGAGGAACATCGGCTCTTACAGGAAGTTTTTCAGGCTTGGAGTTTGAAAATTGACCTGAAATGTACGATTTGACAGATAACTTTGGATTATACTAGCATTGTATGTTAAAATATTAAAGATTTATGAATTTTCGTTCATTTTAACCATTTATTTTGTTCAAATTGACCTTTTCCATTTGTCAGAAAAATATGCCAACTGGAAACAATTACTTCTAACGACAACACTTCTAACAAATCAGTGTCAAAAGAATCCTAAACTTTCTCTTGATTCAGAATCACAATTAGTCAATAATCTATTGTTTTCCTCTTTCGAAATCGGAAACTTTTCGAGGCTGTTTAAAAAGTTTAGCTAATTTGCGTAAATATTCATAGCCAGAATCCTATTGACCAATTTTTTTTTCTCAGTTTAGAAAAACAATTGTTTATACAGCCATTCCATGAAAAACCGATCTAGTGGGTCACCAAATTCCGTGAAAATTTGCTATTTTGTTCCCTATCCGAAATAAGGATGCACATGTTTTTGGATTTTTACATGAAAAAAAATATCAAAAATTTCCGTTTTTTCGTGTTTTGAAGGCCTTGGGACCGAAGGAGCTATACTGTTCTCATTTTTTCTTGAAAGTTCAGAAAATTTTACGTTTACTGTCAAATTTTCAAAATCAGTCATTTTTTTCGGCACACTCTGTAGCACAGCGCATAAGATTTTTTTTATTAAAAAAAACATAACCCTTGAACAGCACAAACGATTTCCAATCTTTTTTTATGGAATAAGAGCAAAAAATTTCAAATAAAATATAAAACTCCGAAAAAAAAAATGATTTTCTTACATGAAAATAATATAAAAGTTTCCTGAACAACTAAAATTTTTTATATATTTTCATATAATTTTTTTTTCAGAGTTTCTGAAAAGTTAAAATCTTAAGCTTAAGCCATAAAAATATTGGAAATCGGTTTAGCTGTTCAAGTGTTATGATTTTTTAAATAAAAAATCTAATGCGCTGAGACCTACAGTGTGTGCCGATAAAAAATGACTGATTTTTTATTTTCAAAAATATATATCTCCAAACTAAGAAACATACATCGCTGAAAATTTGACAGTAAACGTAAAATTTTCTGAACTTCCAAGAAAAATGAGAACAGCAATAGCCCCTCTTGTCCCAAGGCCTTCAAAACACGGAAAACCGAAATTTTCTATTTTTCATGTAAAAACAATTTATGTGAAATTTAATATTTTTCTTGAAAAGCCAAAATCTTTAGCTTTCATTTCGTCTAAGAAAATTAAAAATCGGTCAAGCGGTTAAAAGTCATAATTTTTGGAAAAAAAAAAATTGCAAGTTTGCGAATATTTTGGTCAAGCTATTTCACCCTAATCAAAAAATCCAAAAACGCGTGTATATCCTTATTTCGAATAAGGAACAATATAGCAAGTTTTCACAGAATTTGGTGACCCACTAGATCGGTTGTTCATGGAATGGCTGTAAATATTTTTGCAGATCTTTTGAGATATATTATTTTGAAAATAAAATAAAACATACTGTAGTACAGCGCATTAGATCTTTTATTAAAAAAAAAACATAACTTTTGAACAGCTCAACCGATTTCAATTCTTTTTTCAAGGAATGAAAGCTTAAAATTTCAATTTTTCAAAAAATTGAATTGAATTGTAAGGGAAAAGGTATCAAACATGTACCGTAATCCGGGGTATCATTGATCAGCGGGGTAACATTGATCGGAATAACTCACCATGTAAAAAGTTCGTATCATCATTTATTGATGAAATATTTCCAAATCATGAGTGGTGCTTCTTTTACTTATATTCATGGGCTATTGAAAGTGAACATTTTTGCGAAAATTGCGTTTACCTTACGCGTAAATTTGTCAACTTTTCGAAACAATGATTTCAATGGGTAAGGATGACACTACCGAAGATTCATGTCTCACATTCGTTCCGCAAACGATATTAGCAAGGAAAATGCGGTTCTTACTAAAAATGCCATCGCTGAAAACGAATCCGTTGATAAAACTTTCATAAATATTCTCAATTAGACAACATTAACGAATTACTGTTAAGAACATAGAAATCCCTTAGGAAATTGCCTAACTTTAGGCGTATTCCGTGGTTCGAGGTGTTTTTAATTTTATAATAATTCAAAAAGTAAATGATTTGTAAGCGTTTGGCCTTCATATTCGGCTTCGGGGGCCATGGTTTAAGTAAGTAACGTCATTTTCAATATTACCGAACGTTGTTTACATAGGTGATCAATGTTACCCCATATCAGCTAAATGAAAAAATTGCTTAAAACATTTTTTTAAACATCCTTAATTCTTTCAAAAAGCAAAATACAATATGTAGTCACGAGCTATGGGTGGCAGTACTTGTTTTAAAAATATAAAATTTGCAACATTTGCATTTGGAAATGGAATACTTAAGAAATATTCAAAAAAATGATCAATGTTACCCCGGATTACGGTACCCCGAAAATTATTTTTTTTTCTGAAATACTAGGATTTTTTATATATTTTCATGTAATTTTTTTAGATTTTTTGAAAAGATTGGAAATCGGTTGAGCTGTTCAATAGTTTTTATTCAAATAAAAAATCTGATGCGCTAAGACCTACAGTGTGTGCCGATAAAAATGACTATTTTTTTTTATTTTCAAAAAAATATAACTTAAAAATTAAAAGACATACATTGCAAAAATTTGACAGTAAACGTATAATTTTCTGAACTTTCAAGATAAAATGAGAACATCAATTGTCCCAAAGCCTTCAAAATGCGAAAAAACGGATTTTGGTATTTTTTTCATGTAAAAAACAATGTTTGTGAAATTTTCAATTTTTCTTGAAAAGTCAAAATCCTTAGCTCTTATTTTGTCCAAAACATTGTAAATCGGTCAAGCGGTTCAAAAGTCATGATTTTTTTAAATAAATTTTATGCAGAATCGTTATTTTTCTGATCCCTCTGTTTCGAAAATGGTCACCCTAATCAAAAAATTCAAAAACACGTGTATCCTTATTTTGGATAAGGAACAAAATAGCAAATTTTCACGGAATTTGGTGACTCACTAGATCGGTTTTTCATGGAATGGCTATATATATTTTTGCAGATCCTGGTATATAATTTTATAGCAAGAATGCGTGTACGAAAACACTTGTTCTTCATTTGAGTAGGAAATAGAGATACTGATTGGGACAACTATAATTGTTCGCAGGGAATGAACCTAATCTTGATGCAATAGTGTCCAATAGAGCGGAATATCGATCCTCCAACTTCCTTCTGATCTCATCTCAAAACTTCATACAATAATTTAGGGGAAGATGGTCTTTAGTGAGACATTATGTTTCCCAATGATTTTATTTGTATTCATATGTTTATTCTTACGAAAATTGATAGAAAACATAATTGAGACTGAATAAGTTATTATTTTGATGGGTTATATTCACAATTATAGATATTCGTTTCGTAGCATTATTTTTTCACATAAAAAAGTTAAATATCTTTCAATGATCAGAAACGGTTTCCACAACGAAGAGTGAAACACTTACTGTTGACTGCCTTTCTCCGAATAAACCACAGTACCTCGATTGATAATCGAATTGCACGAACGAAAGCACAAATAGCTCAATTTTATCAAATGAACTAATATTAAACTTGCCAAACCGCCATTACGAACTTTTCCAATTTCCTCAAATCTGTACCTGCTCAACCTGCTACCTTCTTCACCCGGAAGTCGATGCGGAAAGTACGGAGAGACACCTCCGCCTTGAATGCCAATCGCCGCTCGCATGTGTGATTTCTTCCCTGACAATCATCAACTGAAAATCTTAACAAATCCCCTGGGGGTAATTTATCAAACAATTTCCAAACAAACGTTCACCAGAGTTGTGGAAGGCAAGATACGACAGGACCAGTCACTGGAAGCAGCCAGTTACAGGCAGCTAACCTAAGTGGGAAGTGAGTTCAATTTGAAATCGTCTTCGATATTAATGGGAAGTCATTCAATCATGAGAGGAATGTGAAAATCATTTCAAGCAGATCAGTTGTTTGATTTTTTTGTTCGATAATTTGATAAATCTGTTTGTCGGAATAATCAATGTTTCAATAATAACTTTTTGTTTTTGAAATCAATAACCCGCAAAAGAAATATTATTTGAACTTATTTCTTCCGGTGGAAATTAAATCACAATATTTACTTAAAAAAAATTATCCAATCGGCTCCGTAATGCATTTAAGCGCTTGAGCCCTTTGAATTATTCTATAATTCGCTTTCAGAACCAAAAAATGCGACTGCATTTTGAAACATCTCTCATCTCGGGAAATTTACCGACACATCCGAAGAGTTAAATTAAATTGACTTTTGCCTATGGCAAAACGTAGGAGACGATTGCTGGAAAAACGACGTCATCGAATGCGAAGCGGTTTCCCCCGCGCACAGGTGCCGATACTTCCGGCTATACCGGAAATAAGCTTCGACTTAGACTGGCAGTTATTCTGAGTTTTCTTTCCCATCGGCGGGCCCAGGAGTGAGTTAATTTTTATTTCCGTTTGTGAACCCTTTTGACGTTCTCGAAAGCCCAGATAAGACCCATCCCGTCACTTTCGAAATCATGATAAATTCGCTGGGATTGTAACTCGAAGACGATACTAACGCTCTGATTAATCTGGGTGGTTTGAGCTAGCGATCGTCCGGGTGTCATTTTTCGTTGCAGAGTTTTGGTGCAACCGGCAACGGCTCTGTGGCTTTATTTTTAGCAATTGGTGCACACCTAATGCTTCACGCGATAGTGTAAGGTGGGGAAATAAGTTCAACCTAAGTGGAATAATGATTTTACTTTTACAAAAAAAAAAATAAATAAATAAATAAAACACTTGTAAAAAAAATAAATACCACACAGTGGATCTGCTTTTCTTCACTACAATCTGTCATAAAACGGCCTACTTTACTGCTCTGAATTTTGCAGTATCGTAATAGTCATTGCGCAACTGAAATCAGTTGCGTAATGACTATTACACAATGCTTTTTCATCATGTAACTGTTTTGAGTTGTGTAAAGGATCATTACACAACAATTGAAAAAATCTCTATTAACAAGATTTTAAGCGCTGAGCTGATTCAGCTTAGTGTTCTTGTGATTCCATTTCTAGAAAATTTAGAGTGAATATTATTCTAACCACCATGACATCTACTCAATTTGTTTTGAATTGAGCTAGAAATCTTGAAAAGAAACTTCTGTCCTACTCGAACTTCTGCCCCACCTTACTCTAAACGCTACACATTGGGGCCGCCGGGTATTTGTGGCGTAGGAATCCGGCGTTCGTTAAAGTTCTAAATAGTTGAAATTCTCGCTCGCCTTTCATCTCGTGGGCTCACGTACGATGGTCTGCCGAAAATTGACGCTTTCGTCATCGTCAGCTTAGTTTTGGAAATGCAAAACATTAGAAAATGGACATCCTTCCTTTCTGGTGTGAAAATAGTAGTTTACGGAACAAGTTGCCGAATGATGATTTTTACAACACGAGTCGTAAATTTATCGTACAAGGCTTGCCATCTTTTATCAGAATATGAAAACTTGGATGGCCACTTTGGAAAATTCTCAATTCTCAATTTTCAATCCTCTTCAACTTTGCCGAATATCTCGGATCAGTATTTCCACATCCCACGTTGCATTTTCCAAAAACATAACATAATTTTTTTCAAGACCCCTCGATGACGGTCGTAACTAGTGGTTGGGTGTATTTTCCATTTTTCTGAGAAGTAAAATCTGAACTCAAAATTTTCAAAACAGATGCTCAAGCGATTCGAGCGATACTCAAAAAAAAAATCGATAATGTTTTCGGATACTCTCTCTTTTTTTGCGATGCTCACTTTTACTCACGCTTCAAAAAAACTCTTGAGTGTTCCGTCCGAACAAGGCAGTCCTCGAGGAAAAATGTTGTGTTTTGTGCTGCATCTTCCTCGCTCATTTTTCGTTGCCTCTCTGCTTAGAATTTTTTCGCTCCCTTGCAAAGAGGCAAAGGCAGCACGCTGCTCTAGAATATGTCATCGAGCTCTGATGATGTTGAGAAGTATTATCGAGCCTGAAAAAAAAATACTCAAAAAAAAATATTAATTTTGATTTGGAAATCAAAATGTAAAGAACAGAAGAAAAATAAGGTTTTTTGCCGAATTGGAGATTTCGTCCGCATTTTTGATCGGTTATCGGTTTTGATCGGTAATTTTATGTTTTAGTTTTGGATTATTGGAGTGAAATTTGTTTAGAGTTTGCTGAATAAATTTTGCGCGAGAGATCAGGAGAAAATTTTGTTAGAAAAAATTCTGGTGAAAAGCAAAAGCAAGAAAAGGAAAGATGCGTCAATAAAACTTCTCTGTTATTAGATTCTTTTCGGAAATAAGCCCACTATGCCCAATATGCTTTGCAGATTTTTTTCATCTTGATATGTTTGACCAGTAGTAAGTATACTCTACTCTAGTATCACTAAAATTTTATTGATTTGCATGTTTCTAGGCGATATAATTTTGCCTTGCTTGGAACAAGCCACAAATAAATTATTTTTTTCTTAATTATAAAAAAAAAACAAGTAAAAACTTAACTGTTTCTAAATTGTTTACTTTTTATAAAATAAATTATTAAATATTTACTGAAGCAAGAGCTGCAGAATTTTTGAGTTAAAATTTTTACAATTTAATGTAGCTAAGTTTCTATTTTCCTTGTTCTCAGATCTATGTAGAATGTTGTACTGTGGAACACGTTTTTATCTCAAGCATCAAAATACCGCTATTTATTTAATTAAGGGTTGCTGCCGTTTTCAAAAATATCATAGTACGTCCAGTTTTTGAGATATTGGCTGCTATTGCGAAATTTAACTATATCAGCCTGCTTGCATGCAAGTTTGTCAGTTTTTGTGCAAGTTTACCAGCTTGTAAGGTAATTTATTTGCTTAATTTGCTACAGATTTCAAACTTTATGTGTATAACGATACTTATTGACAATCTTCATTATACTATCGAATCTCAAACAGTTATTTATGCAACAAGTTGCAAAATGATGATTTTTTCAGCACGAGTTGTACATTTATCCAACGAGGTTCGCCTATGCGCAGTGTAAGGCGAGACGAATCGAATGAAGTGACAATTGTCGACTCGCTCCCATTCGATTAAAATTAGTCGCCTCATGTCACCCAAGGTGAGAACAAATCATCTCGAGTCACACTCCGCGCAGAATAAAATGTTTAAATTTACTATAGTGTACTAAAAGCATTTGTTTCAAAAATGGTTAATTGATAATAAAGTCTACTAAACTCCTGAATTCATTGAATCAACCTTCAAAGTTTTCATGTTGGAAGAAATCATCAACATTTTCTGAAATTTTACAGAGATTATGTGTAACGAGTCGACATCTATCGAAATTCCATGTACAGCAGCTTTGAAGTGATTAACTTGTCTACCATCAGCTTCATTTTTTCACCACAAAAAATATTCAAATCGCGATAACTTTATTATTTCTCAGTATTTTGTAGAGATGGTTGGATTTCACAATTAATAACTCGAACCCGACCTGTTCCCGACTTATTTTATTTTTTCAAGCCCAGACCCGACCCGAACCCGAAATAATGATTTGATAGCAGACCGGAACCCGAAAAAATGTAGTTCAAACCCGAACCCGATCTGAAAGAAAAATTCGAATAGAACACGAGTTTTAAAAAATGCTAAATTCATCATTTCTGATGAATAATAAAGCTTTTAGGTTGTTGCTTTGTTCGCAATGCTCACCAAACTCGACCCAGACCCGACAAAACCCGACTGTTTTCAACACCGAAGCCGACCCATACCCGATAATTTTGTAACTTTGCAAACCCGACTTGAGCTCGAACCCGAAAGATTTTAAATTTCCAAACCCAAACTTGACCTCTATCCAATCTCTAGTATTCTACACTATTTTTTCACAAGTTCTCAAAAACTATTCTTTTTTCGTCTGTGTCGATATTTACTCATTCATCTAGTTTGTAAGATATTCCTTGGGGAACCGACATTTCCTATATTTTTTCTTGGTCGCCATTTTGATTTATTTAATATATCAAAATAATAAAATGTAGATTGTATTGTCTACATTTTATATTTTTGATAAATTGATAAGGTGCGTCTCTAAAAAATCATACAAATCGATTGAGTTGTCTGCAACAAATTTAAAAATTACTTAATAGTGTGTCCCAGAATGTATGGACACGACTTCACCATACTAAAAATCTGTTTTTTACACATTTGATTACAGTACCCAACAAGAGTAGATTGCGATTTTTTAATGAATAATTTAATTATTAATGTGTTGGTTATGTAACATTTCTTTGGAGTATCTCTTATCAGTCTTGCACAAATCGCGTTATTTTTGGGCGACTTTGTTTTACAAAATTTGTTCTATGTCATAAAGTGTATATAATAAAAATCTGAAAAAATATATTTATCAGCGACGTTATGATAATTGATCAGACTATCACTTATTCAAATTTAAATTTTAAACTTAAGCATGTAAATTTTGTATTGAAACTAAAAATCCTGTTCCAGCTGTGGTCGATTTGAAAATGGTCATAAAACAAATCCTTATATTAACGTAAAAAAACATTATTTATTAAAATTAAAGATGCCTATCCAAGTGAATAAGGATTAACTTTTCGTAGATCTGAATTAAAAAAATAGTTTAACATGATATAAATTCTGTAGCCTGAGATATTTACGTGGTTTATGGCTATTATATTTTTTGTGGCGATGATGAATTGATAATGCTAGTAGAGAAGTTAATGGTTATTCATTTAGCGAACGAGCACCATTTTCCACCCATTCCTACGATTTTGGAAATTTTCGTGTGAAAGTAATAAATCAAACAATAGTGTTGCTACTCTATTTTGGGCAATGAGTTACGCGAATAAAATTCGGGCCTTTACATTCAATATTATCGTGTAAAATTTCCAATTTTCGTATATATCGTAATAGAGTTTAATGTAGTTTGGATTTTGGGGGGTTGTAGAGTAGTGGTCTACGCTTCTGACTGAAGATCAGAAGGTCTTGGGTTCAATTCCCACTCTCTCCAGGGGTGGAGGGATAGAATAAATACAGTCTGCTGACTATAAACGAAATGAACAAGTCTACGGACGTTAAAATGTTTGTAATGTCTAAGGACTGAAAAACAAACACACCGCAGCGTCGATAAAGAATAACACGAATTGTAAACTGTACGGAGTATACAAATAGATCAGCTTGGACATATGGCCTGAGATGCCGGTCCATTAGGAGGTAGCGCACAAATATTATTTATATCTAGTTAAATGTGAGGGAATTTCCTAAAGCGTACAAAATACAGAGGGTGTCATTAATTCCCACAGTTTTTACAGCAAGTTCTGCAAACATTTTCCAATAATTCCTCAAGGCATTCCTCACGAAATCACTAAAAGGGTTACCTTAATATATACCTAAACATGTTTTTTGAGGAGTTTTTTTTCTCTCACATTTTTTTTCTGGGATTTTTCCTGCAAACTTTTCTGTAAAAGCGCTTTGCTGGGACTGCTGTTTGTAGTATGCCAAGGAACTTGTTGTTAACTTGTTAAAATCTAACATTTACTGACGATTTCGCCAAGTTTCTCGCTAGGAATCAGCCAGAAGATACTATAATAATCTGCCGAGGATCTTAGCTGATTTCTACTAAAAACCAAGAAAAATGTCAAAGATTTCGCAAAGATTTGACAATAAATCTTCTCAGTCGCTGCTAAAGACCTCACTGCAAATCAGCTGAAGAGCCATAAAAAATGCTGTAATTATTAAGAATCCTCTGATATTCTTTCGAACGGTTCGCCAAAAATTCTTCAACGCATTGTCAAATGTTCTTCTTCTTCTTGGCATGACGTCCTCACTGGGACAAAGCCTGCTTCTCAGCTAAGTGTTCTTATGAGCACTTCTACAGTTATTAACTGAGAGCTTTCTTTGCCAAATTTGCTATTTTCGCATTCGTATATCGTGTGGCAGATACGATGATACTCTATGCTCAGGGAAGTCAAGGAAATTTCCATTACGAAAAGATCCTGGACCGACCGGGAATCGAACCCAGACACCTTCCGCATGGCTTTGCTTAGTAGCTGTGGACTCTAACCACACGGCTAAACAAGGCCCCTAATATATCGCAATAACTGTGGTTTATCCAATGAACTGTTAAAGGATTTGTCTTCCGATTTTTCGTAGTCCTACTTGTCTTGCAGCAAATCGTGCCGGGATCAAATCCGGTGGTTTTTTGATCTGGTAATCTACAAAGTTGTTCTTCCGTTCTTACGCCAGTATTTGACATTGTCACTATACAAAAACTACGAATGAAACTCTGCAGTTCTGTGCACTGCTCGTGAAATGTGTGTCTCGTGTATGAGTCATAAAATTGCAATCTTTTCCACACATCATGAGCTTTTATAAATGGGATAATCGAGCGAATTACCCCTGGCTACCTTGGCCTTATTGTCACTAACTTCAAGTGCTTTGCAGTTGACGGTCACATCACGTTCACTGCGAAAAGTTCAATCCGGTCATCCACACTAAGGTGCGCTTCTGCTCGTAAAATGTCGTTTGAAAAATGTGGGCGGATGAGTAGTAGATTATTGTGTCCATTTATTACCGAATCGATCTCGAAGCTTACCCGCCTGCCTGATGAAACGGTTTGGGGCCAGATCAAAAAATGAACGAAAATAACCTTTTTAATGGGCTTTTGTTCGATTTTTATTGAAACAAAAAAAGAAAGAACGGTGGTAATGGCGTTTCGAAGCCCTGTTTTAACGATGATGGACATCGTTGATTGAATGTCATATACGCATTATTGACACAACTTTACGGTCGTGACTTCATCAATCACATTCCTAACGAAGGGAATCACTTCTTTGGTGGATTAATGGGGGGAGTTTTATTTACGAAATATGCAGAGTGTGGCAATTGTCCTGGAGACGTTTCCTGGCTCGAATGTTGATTTTATTGGCTTAAAGTGCTCATAAAATAAATGCTTATAATCATCCTCAAATGTGTACGTAAAAACTTTTATGCATCATGAAATTAGCTCGAATATATTCTTTAAGTTAGATGTTCCTACGCGTCAAGAGGATTCACGGGTTCATGGTTAATTTTGTGGAGTTGTTGGTAACGCACCAATCTAGCGAATTGCGAGTCGTGAGTTCGATTCTCGACGAAATGTTACTTTCTCGCAAATTTCGCTTCAATTTTAGCATCTAAACCGATTGCGAAGTATACAAAGTCGGAAGCCGAAAATATTTTCCTTCCTCCTACTATTTTTTTTTTCAGAGAAGTGTTTTAAGTATCTGGTGTGTCTAGGAATTCTTCAAAATTGCCTTCTATTGTCTTATTCGAAACATTTTAATGACATAATTCCGCATAGCGCAATTATACTCCAAATATCCCGAATATTAATTTCTGCTAATAAAAAACCCGCTCCTTACGGGTCACCCTCAGCTCATCAATCCTAATGGAAGCACCCGGGAAGAATTTCCCGAGGAAAATCTTGATCGTGCACTTTTTTTTTCTTGCAATTTTGGTCGTTCGACTTCGGCTCACAACGATAACAACTGCCAACACACTCCATTCGAGGCTGTTGTTTTTTAATCAATCGATTTTTCCTTTCTCTTAGCTGCTCGTTGCACAGTGCAGTGCACACATTAGAGCTGAAAGCTTCACGATTGTTTCACGGGCTATTCTTTGCCACCAGGTCTTCCTGGGCTAGACCTGAGCGCCACGAATTTGTACTTTTACGTCGATAAATAGAGGAAGAGCACTTATTTTTGAATCATTATCAATTTCTGACCCGTTCATACGATTTCGGCTTCTTTGTATGTCAATCGAAAAATTGGCACAGAATACTTGTAGGTCGACAATTCCTCTAATTAAGTTTTAAAATATAAAAATGGGATAGGGATATTTAGATCTTGCTTCAAGATTTCCTATTGAGATTCTTACTCTAATTGGCCAATGGATGTCTTCTAGATCGTCCATTATTTTATCTTCGGACTTAATTGAAAATATCTCCACAGATTCTTCCTAAACATTCTGAAATTTATACAAATACTAGAATACCTACAGCAGGGATTCCCAACCGGAGCTCCGTACGTGGTCCATGATGACTTTTCAGGGGGTCCACGAAGCCATTGTAAATTAATCGTGTCATTCTTATTTTATTCCCTGGCGTTGCTTAAATGAATCTATTCTGGAGGTAATTCAGGATTAATTTCGGCTGTAGCCTTAGTGGATTACACCAGTTTCTTGCGAGATCCTTAACAACTTTCCTTCTGAAAAGATTATTGATCGAATATCTGACAGGGTTTTCAGACAATTTCTAGTATAGGGAATATAGTATTTATAACGTCTAACGAACTCTTCCCACGGCCCACAATTGGCTCCTGAGTAGCTCCTGAGTAGCCCCTTAGCTACAACTAGTTTCTGAATATATGTCTACCTGCTTCCAGAGTTAATATATTCGGAACCTTATAAAGTCTCCCGGAAAATTTAGATTAGATATTTTGCGTATCCTAAAAAAAATCTAGGGAGATCTCTCAATGATTCCAATTTTCAATGATGTCTTGAGATTATCTTTTGAAGAATTGTCGAAATATTTAAAATCTACCGAAATACCTGAACTGCAAGTATTTTTGTTGTTACGTTAGTGTCAAGACCTTTTAAGAAGTTATTAATGCATTTCTTGTTGAGATGCTTCATAAGTTCCTTGCTAGATTATTAGTAAACTTTTTCAGATATTCATAGTTGAGTTCTTGCATTATCTGTGGTGCATTACAGACGTAATATTTGTATAGGCTTGCCAAGTCGTAGAGATGCTTTGGAAAATCAATTTCCATTTCAATAATATGCATTTTCAGAGGTTCGCGAATCGGTTAAATAACTTCAAAGGAGGGTGAAGCTACAAAAAGTTTTGGAACCCTTTGACCTGTAGGATTTCCTGTAAGACGTTTTCTCAAGGTAACTTAATGGCCTCGTAAAGCGTTAAAATTAATGTGATAGATGAAATACAAAAAAAGTTCACTTTGAAAATTCTTATAAGGTTTTTACAGATTTTTTCCGACAATTTCTATACGGAAGCTTCAAAGAATTCCGCGAGGTACATTATTAGAATTTTTTCCAAGAAGTTCACTTTGACATTGTTCAGGATTTTTCCAGAAGTTTTACCAAGATTTCACCAAGTGTATGTGCCGTAATTTTTCTAAGGTTCTCCAAAGATTTCTCCGATACTTGTTTCTGGGGATTTTTCCAGTAATATCTTCATGAATTACATTGCAGGCAGCTATTACTAAGATTCCTATGGCATGTCTTGAGAAAATAGTTCGAGTATTTTGTTCAGTGTTTTTTAAATGATAAGGGAAAATCACTATTTTTCGACCTACAAGAATGATGTGCCGATTTTTGGATTTTCATATAAAATAGGTCAAAATCGTATGGATGAGTCGTGAATTAATGATAGGTTCTATAAATTTATTAAATCAAGAGCGGTCGCGCATTCAACCATCGCCAGCACCATCTCGCTTAAGCTGTGTGTTTGAAGCGAGCTTTTTTCTTTGTGATTTTACTCAGTACACGCTCACAGCTTATTAATACGATAAACATGGTAAGAATAATTCTAATGCATTTGTCACAACATTCGAACTCCTACAAAATTTGGTGAAATAATACGTCTTCCGATCTAAAACGGCTGAAGAATAAAACATTGACAAGAACAATTTATCCTATATAGTCACTAGTACGTATACGAACCACATTATGAAACGTAGGTAATTAGGATCTATGACATTTGGTCCAATAACATTTGGTCGATTGACGTTTGGTCGAATGACGTTTCGTCGAAAGCACATTTGGTAGAACGGACATTCCGTCGAATGGACATTAGGTCGAAAAGAATTTAGTTGCTTTGAGAAGCATATGACATTTGGTCGAAAGGGCGTTTGAAGATAATTCTACAGAATGATGTTTTGTAGTTATTAGGCAGTGATTGTGTTACTTGCGCTTTTTTACGTTTCTCACTATAATTTTTCTCATTCAGGCTGATTTTGTAAGTCGGATGTTACAGCAGTTACAATAGATCAGCAGTTACATATAAAAAACGATGAAGTTTTGAAAGATTGGTAAATTCAACAATTTTTGTTATTCTATTAACTAAATAATAACGAAAAATAATGCTAGCTATCAACGGCTGAAGAATAAAAGAATAAAAATAAATAAAATAACTCTATATAGACAGTAGTACATATACTAACCTCGTTGAAAGCTATAATATATATTTATCATTTGGATCGATTTGTTATTGACTTCAGATGAAAAGTATGCTCAAAATAGATTCGATCTTCATTGCAAAACTTTCGGTACAGTTTACATATATCTGTTGAACCAAAGGATCCTTCAACCAACCATTACAAAATAATCTTTCGACATTCGACATTTCGGCCAAATGTACTTTCGACCAAATGTACTTTCGACCAAATGTCATTCGACCAAACGTCATTCGACCAAATGTCTTTCGACGAAATGTCCTTAAGCCAGGTAATAATTATCATTTCGAAAGATTTGCTTTTAACGTCTGATGCAAAGTTTATTTGTCCAGAATTAACTCAAGATCCAATGTTGTACAACAGTTCTAGTTTGGTTTTATATCTGTTGAACCAAACAATTTTTCAATCAACCATTCTAAAGCCATTCGACCATATGTCCTGAAGCCAAGCAGAGAAGAGGTGAAAAAATGATTTCCGTGCTTACTATAGAAGAAAAACAAACTTCAATGATTTTTCCTCACTTTAGAGTATAAATTTGAGTGTTCGTGTTAATACAAAGGTCAATCGAAGTGAAAAATTTAAAAAAAATTCAAGATTTTAGAAAACAACGTTTTAAATTTGGAACTGATTTTATTTTGAGCTCGGAGGTATTGAGAATATCGTACTGGTCTGATGTTTAACCTTCCAGTCGTCGCGCAGTTTGCCGCCGCCAGAACCACCACGCTGCTGTTGTGCACGAAAAGCGAGTTTTTTTTTTCAACAGTGTTGTACAAAATACAACAGCGCGACGACTGAAGTGTTAAGCAGATATCTTTATATTGTTCTTGACAAGGTTACAAACATATATTTATTTAATATATTTCCGAAAATGCGATAGAAATTTTCAAAAATGATTCGCGTATTTTGTTTGATGTTCATTTTACCACACACAACTGTCAAGTTAAACCATATACTGCAGGTGAAATAGACGTTTCCATCATTTTTTTTTGTGGACGATAAAAATATGTAAAAATGAAGCTATTTTAGTCTGAAGTCGTGTCGCTGCTTTGGATACAACTCTATTTTTAATGTAATGCGAAAAAAATATTCAAATTCATCTCTTTTCGATTTAGAACTAGATAAAAAGTCGTGCCACTTTCTCTCGAATATCAGTTCTCACAATGTCATTTCCCTGAATGCAATTTTTCCGATCGCCACTTCCCCAAATACCTCGTTGCTTCGAATAGTCCATTTCCCCGATAATCGTTATTTTAGGTAAATACCCTGTCACTGAAGAATATCTTTATCTTCCGTCTCAGCCCAGAGTGGTTAGGGAAAGTGCTTCGCGGACCTTACCCTGTCCTCACAACCGACGAGGAGCGCGAACTTGCAAGTTGAATGAATGCGGGAGTAAAGCGGTCAACATTTAGCGACAATCGTTCAACATTAGGATAAGATACATAACCCATCTTTGGATAAGATACATAACCCATCAATTGGGTGTTGAACTATCTTTTTAAATATATATTTTTTAATTTCAAAATGGACATTACAGTGCCAAAAATGTAACAGGAATAATGTTCAACAATCGCCTACGGTATTGAATGCTTTTTTTAGCAACCTTTCTATCAGAATTTTCATTAAAATCAAATAACATAAATGCGTCTTTCTTAACCGTTCAACATTTGACGATTTACCCTACTAGTAAACAAATTATAACAGCTTTCACAAAATTACACTTGCAAAATAAGTCTAGGGGGACATGGGGCAAGAAGGACACCCGGGGCAAGAGTGCCACCTCTAATTTCACGTAGTTCAAATCAATTTTTCGATGTTTAACGCAGGGTAGGTATAAATTGAGTACTAATTGAGAGTTGTGTAAATATTGCAGTTAAAAATGTTTAGTACAAAAAATTAGAAAAATGTCTTTAACTCACCAACGCAAAATATGCGAAATATTATAAAAATGTAAGCCTGGAAAACAAGGTTTGACTCCCAATAAATACAAAACATTTTGATTTTTCCGCACAGTATTGATGTTTTTCAATTGTTTAATATAGCTGTGAGGATTTTTTTTCCAAAAAGTCCTTTTGACATTAAATTTTACATATATAATAACTGTATATCTTATGGGGCAAGAGGGACACCGCAATTTTCTCATATAAAATCAAATGAACTTTTATTTTTCTTGTTTAATATTGCATTCAATCAATGTTTCCTACTAAATAAAATCAAAATAAACCATCTTGGACATTCAAAATGGTTTCTGAAAATGTTTACTATTATTGTTACAGTCAAATAAGATGAAAACTAAATTAATTACGTAAAATTACTTTTTAACTATAAGTCAACTTTTATCCCTCAGTTTTTATCTTTACTTACTCTACAATTTATCCTTTAGGCGGGGAAATAATAATATACAAAATTTGTGGCATTTTGCTCTGGTGGTCTTCTTGCCCCATACGAGTGGCACTCTTGCCCCGTGCCTCGTTAAAAAACCTCATAAGAAGGGACATTTTCAAAAATCTCTAATCATCATGTGTTTCTTATATTTTTGAAATCTATCGATAACATCATTTAGAACAAGAGTTGAGCTTGCCCCTACACTGGAATAATCTTCAAAAATTGTGCTAATCAACCATGATTTGAACCTATATATCTTAAGGTGTCCTTCTTGCCCCCAGCCCCCCTATATTGTAGGTAAGTTCGGTTATTCGCCGTAGTAGAACATTTCAAGATTGATACGACGAATAATAGCGCTTACGATGAATAATAGCGCCTACGACGAATTAGATCGAAACCGTACTGTTACAATTTCAACAATTCTTCTTAAATTTCTCCAGGTTTTTAAACAAGAATTCTTCCAAGCAGTTCCGTGATCAACTGTCCTCAAACATCATTCAGATGTATATTAACAATTTTGTGCAGTAAATCCTCAACCGATTCCTTGAAGAATTCCTTTTATTATTTCTGCGTGTGCTTTCTAGACTTTTTGGAGGGACCATTGCAGAAATTCCCAAAGAAATTTCTCCAGTTTACTCTATGAATCCCTTCAAGGATGTATTCAAGAATTCTTAGAATATATTTTACAGACATGGATAACTACGGGACTATTCAGGGATTCTTTATTTCATTTTTTCATGAATTATTACAAGGATACCAATGCTGAATCCTTCAGGGATTGCAAAACCCAAAATTTTAAATTTCGAGTTAAGTTGAGTTAAGGGGATTTCAATCGTTCTTTTTTCAAAGCACACCTCATTTTGAAATTCATGATTAGACACGGTTTCATAATCTATGTTTTCGATCAATTTAATGTTCAATTGTCTCGAAGCTGCCTTCAATTAAAAACATTGCGGCGCACAGGTCTATCCCGGATCTGGTCCTGGCGGGCGGGATGAGAGAGCAAAAATTAATTTGTTCACATCTGAATGGTTTCCCAGAAGCAGTTTTTCACCAGCAGTTTCTTGCCAAGCCGGGAAACGGTTCCAAGCCGAGTTTTATGCTGGCAATGCAAGCGGACTCTTCTTGTGTTTCGCCATGCTGCAAGGTGCTTTTCAGTGTTTACGTGGAGCAGATTCTGGGTGTTATTCGGTGCGGGACTAGGGTTGATAAATATGCGAAATCATTGCCGTTAGGGTGGTCTCTTTCTGATAAAATTACATTCTCATTGGAATGTGCACAGCTACTTACGGGGATGTTTTACAAACACTACCATGAGTAATAACTAGCAGCACGATAATGTTCAGATGTTTGTGAAAAAATTCAATCGATAAAAAATATCGGCCGAATCGTGATTTGAACTGCCTTCAGTCGCGTATAGCATCGCGCACATTACCACAGAGCTAAAGACGGTCATATGCCTGCGTATTTAAATTGATCTCACAGTGGTCCCTATTGAATCAGAACACCCTACAGCAGTATGATTTGATTCACTACAGCTGAAAGCAAAGTTATCGTTTTCCATCTCTTGACGGATCCGTAGCCAACCACCTAATTTTTTCTGAATGTTAAGCCATCAACTCAAAGGACTCTTAGAGAAATTAGATGGATGTGGACAAAATTTCACAAAGAAAATATACAATTTATTTGTACGTCAAATGTTAGAATAAAAAGCTTTCACTTTTGACAACGGTCTCAAACAACCAAAAACCCTAATGAATTTCTATTCATAGCCAAATGAGTCGGCAACAGGGTTTTGCAACATTATCCGAAAACCGGAGATCATCCATCTGTTCCTACTCGGGGCAAAAATCATACAAAATCGTACAAAAATATCTCAATTTCGAACTCGTTGACCCAGTTGTGGCAGAAAAGTGTAAGTTGTTACGTACCCGCTCCATGATGACGCGCATGAAATTCGTACGATTGTTTTTCCGCGACAGCCAGAGCGGTATGAAATGCGAAAAGAATGTTGTTGTTACCCCCTTGCTTCGGGGTTTGGCTATTTTCAAGCACTCCAAAGTAGTTAACGTGGCTGCGAGGCCTGCTGCTCGGAAGCGCACAAATTGTTGGGAAAATTAGAATTACTCATTGTGACGATTTCACAATGGGAGGAAAAGCTGAAAAAATATTCAAAATTGTTTTTATTGACTCAATTGAGAATCGTATTTTAATTATCTCTCATACAATATGACAGATTAGCTTTTTTCCAGGACTTCCTATTGTTCCGGAGATTTTTCTAAACTTTTTCTACTTACGAACACGTCGGAGTCCTGGACTAATGCAAGTGTGAAAGAATTATGCAAATCCTATGACCAGTTCTCAAGCCATTTCATGATATACAAATACCATTCCATTTTATTTTTCTTATTTTGATTTTAGCCAATTTGACGACATTTAAATCACTGAAATAACATAAATAACACGTTTAAAAATAATAAATATATGAACATATCAATCATTTCTGGTAGTTTTGGCCGCCTCCTAATATGGAGCAGATCATTGTGAATTCGCTGTTATATCGCCACAACCATTTCACTTAGTGCCAAATGTCACCGTCATCAGCAGAGATTTGATTGACAGCGTCTCTGTTTTGGATATCTGGCGGCATCAGCTGAGCAAAGCTGGTTCTCATTAGGATTATCGAACGAGCGATGATTGCTCTGATATAATTGGTTGACAAATTTGTAATAAGCATTTGAAATTAACTTATTTTGACGAGGTATGATTTAAGATTTTATGTGTTTTTGTTGTTAATGTTTGGAATTATACATATGTTTGGTTTTGAAAAATAGGATCTGAATAGGTCTAAAAATTCTACTGTCACCGAATATTTTTTACAAATTCCTCCGAAGAGTTTTCCTAGAATCTTCCTTGGAAGGATTCCAGATGAATCCCCTAGAAGAGTTCCAGGAGACTCCCTCAGAAGAATTCCAAGAAAATTCCTTGAAAGGACTCCAGGAGAATTCAATGGAGGAATTCCAGGAGAATTCCTTGGAGACATTCCTGGAGAATCTCTTAGAGGGATTCCAGGAGAATCCATTGGAGGAATTCCAGGAGAATCCCTTGGAGGAATTCCAGGAGAACCTCTTGGTGGGATTCAAGGAGAATCCCTTGGAGGGATTGCAGGAGAATCCCTTGGAAGGATTCCAGGAGAACCTCTTGGAGGGATTGCAGGAGATTTCCTTGGAGGGATTCCAGGAGAATCCCTTGGAGGGATTCCAGGAGAATCCCTTGGAGGGATTCCAGGAGAACCCTTTGGTGGGATTCCAGGTGAATCCCTTGGAGGGATTGCAGGAGAATCCCTTGGAGGAATTTCAGGAGATTCCCTCGGAGGGATTCCAGGAGAATCCCTTGGAGGGATTCCAGGAGAATCCCTTGGAGGAATTTCAGGAGATTCCCTTGGAGGGATTCCAGGAGAATCCCTTGGAGGGATTCCAGGAGAACCCCTTGGAGGGATTCCAGGAGAATCCCTTGGAGGGATTCCAGGTGAACCCCTTGGAGGGATAGCCGTAGCGGTAAACGCGCAGCTAATCAGCATGACCATGCTGAGGGTCGTGGGCTCGAATCCCGCTGGTCGAGGATCTTTTCGTGAAGGAAATTTTCTCGATTCCCAGGGCATAGAGTTTCTTCGTACCTGCCACACGATATACACATGCAAAGAAAAAGGTCAATCGGCAAGGAAAGCTCTCGGTTAATAACTGTGGAAATGCTCATAAGAACACTAATCTGAGAAGCAGGCTTTGTCCCAGTTGGGACGTTATGCCAGAAAGAAGAAGAAGAAGGATAATCTCTTGGAACAATTTCAGGAGAATCCCTTAGAGGGATTCCAGGAGAATACCTTAGAGGAATTCCAGGAGTTCTCTTGAAGGAGAACCAGGAGAATCCCTTTGAAGGATTCTAGGAGAATCCCTTGGAGGGATTCCAGGAGAATCCCTTGGAGGAATTTCAGGAGAATCCCTTGGAGGAATTTCAGGAGAATCCCTTGGAGGGATTCCAGGAGAACCCCTTGGAGGGATTCCAGGAGAACCACTTGGTGGGATTCCAGGTGAATCCCTTGGAGGGATTGCAGGAGACTCCCTTGGAGGGATTCCAGGAGAATCCCTTGGAGGAATTCCAGGAGATTCTCTTGGAGGGATTCCAGGAGAATCCCTTGGAAGGATTCCAGGAAAATCCCATGGAGGGATTCCAGGAGAATCCCTTGGAGGGATTCTAGGAAAATCTTTTGGAGGGATTCCAGAAGAGTCTTTTGAATGGTATTCTGAAGAATCTGCTGGATGAATTCCAGGAGAATTTCTTGGTAGGTTTCCAATAGGAGTTATTCCATGAAAAATTCAAAGAAAATACTTTGGAGGCATTCCATGGAATTTCTTTGTAGATTTTCCAGGAGGTTCTGGGAGATTCCATGAGAATTCTCTGAAGGGATTACAGGAGAATGCTCTGAAGGGATTCCAGAAAAATCCCCTGAAGGTAATCCAGGAGAATCCACTAAAGGAATTCCAGGTGAATCCCCTGGAGGGATTCCAGAAGAACCGTTCCAAAAGAATCCCCTAGAGGGATTCTAGGAAAATCTTTTGGAGGGATTCCAGAAGAATCTCTTGGAGAGATTCCAGAAGAGTATTTTGAAGGATATCCTGAAAAATCTGCTGGAGTATTTCTAGGTTTCTCTTGGAATTCTCCATAGGAGAGATTCTGTGAAAAATTCAAAGAAAATACTTTTGAAGCATTCCACGGGAATTCTTTGGAAATTTTCCAGGAGATTTTGGGATTCCAGAAGCATTTCTTGAAACGATTTCAAAAAAAATCCCTTACAGGGAATGCAAGAGAATCCCTTGAAAGAATTCTAGTAGAATCAAGTCGTGGGAATCCTTGAGCGAGATTATAGGAGAATCATTTGAAGGGAATACAAATTAATAAATTATGAAAAAAAAACTGCTTTTTCTGTCGAAAATTTTAGTTTAAAAGTTTTATATTTTTTTTGTAGTTCTATGAAAAGTGTAATCAATAAGAATGTATGGTATGTATGGAAAGCGTTTTTGTGTTTTCTCTATAATAGATCATTCTAGTATGATTCAAGTATGTATCAATACTTTCTTTCGTATGCTAAGACCAGTTAGCTGGTGGGCTATTAGAGCCTTTGTCTTAACCATTATCCTATTTGACTTAGCTCGAACATTTTTTTCTCTAATTTGAGATGAAATATGCGAACTTTCGAAGCCTGTTTTAAGTAAGTATAAGCTCATGAAAAATTAGAAATATTTCCAGTATCCATCTAGCAGTCTTTTTTCAACCTTCCGATCAGTGACAAATATGGTCAATGCAAACTTGTTGTCCGTGTTGATACTTCTGTTTTGTAACAAGGAGCTGTAGAAACATATGTAAAATTTTAACGATATTTCGATAGACTGCATAACACTGTACAGCTTATGTTACGTAAAACGATACAGCTGCAATGAAAACCCATGTTCATACCATATTCTCAATGGTAGAAACAGCAATTAAATTTCAAATCGGCAGTCAAAACAAAAATTTTACATTGTGTTGAATGGTTTGAGTACCATACAAATACTGTTGAATATATGGTTTTCTGATATCTGGTTTAGTTGCATAATTCTGTACAGTTTTGTGAATCGCAAAACGATACAATTATTGTTAAAAAACATTATGGTACTATTTATCAAATGGTAGTAGCATCAATCAAATTAAATTTATGGTTCAAAATGATACGTTTGTATTAAATGTCATTGTATGAATACCATACGAATGCTGTAAAATTAATGGTATATCTGCATCTGCGTATCTTAAGGGACAACCTTTGATTCACTTTATGACGTATCGTTTCGTAAAAAAAAACGTTAAAAAAAAGTTATCTTTTATGGGTGATTACGTTACTTAACAAATCGTCCCCTTAATGCTACAACTAGATAACTAGAAAATCAAATTTTGAGATGTGTAAATTTGTAACTATTACCGTTTTACAAGGTGATGGTTTTTCGCAGAGAATATGATTGGAAAATAAGCTTCAAGTTATGTATATTGAATCACACGCTTATGAGCTGTAGATATTTTTCAGATCTAATTGAGAATAATATTTTGATATATTGAAGTCAAAAATTTCAAATTTCGAGTTATCTAGTTTTAGCATCAAGGGGACGAAATTATTCAATACACGGTAGAAACTTTATTGAAGATTTGCTGTATGGTTCAAATCGTTTTATTTTGTGGTTTTTCTATCGGTGTTTTTACAATGAACTCTATGGTATACTTAATATTACACATGGTGCTGTTACAGTGGATTGTGCGGGTTTTCTCCAGTTTTATTTATTCGGGTATGTAAAGCATTAACAATTAGCTTCGTGTTCACTTAAACCATACATAAACAAATACACCTTGAACAGCAGTGCACTTTATGTGCAACAACCCTACAAAACCTCCAGTCCTACAAAATGTATACAACAAATGAAAAATACAAACAGCCAGTCATCAGTCAATCAAATACGACGGAAAAGAGAGACAAACAACTTAAAAAAATCAAATGAGCCCCAACAAACATCAGAACAATAAATCCTAGCCAATTACCAGAACAATTAGGCCATTCGAATGACACAACAAATCTGTCTCTACCTTGATCATACGTGATGAGTTAATAAATTCCATCAGTTATCGAAAGGAGTGGCTAATATATTCTTCCCTATAAAAAATAAACTGCTCTGGATACTAACCGCCACAAACACACAAAATCACAACTTGTCCCACTCAAAGTCCAAGATTTGTCAAAAAACCAAATCAATCCCGCTAAAAAAATGAGCAGAAAATTGCATTCAGTGTGCTTGTGTTTGTCTGTGTGCAGGATATGTCACATTTTCGCGCGTTGGAACTCATCAATCGTCGCCACAGACGATGCTCGCAAAAAGACCCAAAATTCAAAAAACCGCCGTATTGATGATTGACAGATGAACTGATGAGGCACACACATCGACTGCGATGACGACTTCAACCTCAACAACCGGAAAGGAGACGGTGAAGAGATGGGAAATCGCCCTCAAAATGTGACCATTTCAAAACAAAACACTAACGAAAAAGTGTTAATCATTTGTTTCTGCAACTGTCACTGCAGCATCGCCATCATCATCATCAGAACCCAGTACCAGTCTTCGCTGTCAGTGTTGCCGGAAACGGGGTAAGTGTATCGCTGTATCGAACTGACAGAAAGTCGTTCGTTTCCTGTTTAGACTTTGAGGATACACGCTCACACCACACAGGCGCCATTACAACATGTTGGTAATTTTAATGTTCTGTCCTCTATACTAACCCCCTGAGCCGGACACGAACCAGCAACACTGCCCAGACTGTAGAAAATCTGTGTAAATATATACGTTTGGAGTTTCTCTCTCGCTCTCAACACCCTATTTCAGAACAGAATGAAACATACTACAAGCCACCGCACGCAAATCTTGCTGTTTAATTCACAACATTACATGAGGACTACTGCCGTTGAGTGTAGGAATGAAAATGAATACGATAAGATGTCTTTGCCTTAGGATTATTGTTTTCCGCAACTGATAAATAGTAATAATTGTTCAATTTCCCTTCATTGTGTTTTAAAATTTCGAAACTCCTTACAATTTTGTTCGTTTGTTTCAGTGTTCCTTTTTGCAAACCACCTGTCTGTTTAGTGTTAGATTTTTATCAATATATACAATGCCATAAAATATATAAACTAGTGACCTTTCATTAGATTCGTTAACAAATGAATAGTAATCGAACCTAGAGTATGATACTTGCCTGCTTCTTTGTAATTTTCGAACCCAGAATACTGGGAATATATATCAAATTCACCCAAAATCCGCACAGGAATAAACTAACATAATATTTTCTCTCCTTTCAATTTTTCATTTTGTTTTTCTCTGACTCAACTCATCGTCGTCGTCGTCGATATTCGTCTGAAATTGAATTTTACGCATCATCATCATCTGAAACGTGCCATCAATTGCGCTGGGCCCAAGAAGCAGCTGTCACCAAGGATGCCTGCAATGGACGGGCTCCGTTGCTGCACGATCCGAACATCTTCGGCGGAAGGCCGACCCCATACAGTGAGTATATCTTACCGTCTAGTTGTCTAGAAACCTGTTCCAAAATGGAGAAATTGATTGAAAACTATCTCCGTGTAATTGTCATTGATCGAATCCAGAGACAAGATAGGAAAATCAGCTTTGATCTGCTCAAAAGAAAATATTTCATGGAGATGTTGTTACTCTACAGTACTTGTAATATTTTTCACGAAACCAACATGCCCTATATTAAACCAAAGTGTTGTTATAATGCCTTAAAGTAGCTCTTCATGAATCGTATTTAAGAGGTTTTGTTCGATATACGGCTTGTAATTGCCTAGGTGTTTACTGAATTCAGAGGAGAAATAATAAATTTATAATTTGAAACCTTGAGAATTTGCATAAGCTTATCTTCTATCCCCTCCTTACTTAGACAGAGCCTGTTTCTCAACTTAGTATTGTTCAGAGCAGAGTGCCTGATAACAACAAAATTGCAGCAAAATTATATAAAGATTTGCAACAAATAAATTTTGTTTCATTTTTTTAGAAGCACTTTGAGTTGATCGAGGAAATTATAACATAATAAAAACAAAATCAGTTATAACAAACAAAGACTGTTTCAAATTTTGTTTATTTTAAAACATAATTATAACACAATTTGTTATAAAAGATTGATTGTTATTTTGTTATAATTTGTTATAATTCAGTCGTGAAAAATAACAAAATGAGTTATATATTTGTTTTATTTGAAACATAATGAGTAACATTTTTGTTTAAATTATAACATATATTTTTTCAATTTTGTTAAGTGTAGAGGAAATTGTGTTAAGATACCGTGGGGCAAGTGGGTAATGGAATTCGCATAGTTGAGATTGTTCAAATTCTAGAAACTTTAAATTGAAACAAATGAGGTCGTGTATATTTTTTAGCTTGACTCCAACCAAATATAAGCAGCATGATGAAATTGATTTTTATGAAAAAATGAAGAAAAAAAATACAAAAAATGTTTTTGAAAAATGTCTTCTTACTTTTCACATGTCCCAAAAGTGGGACAAGTGAAAAGTTTACCGTTTTGAACAATAAATTCAAAAACAAACAGTTATATTCACGATTTCTATTAGCTTTAACGTTTGTTAAGACTTCCCAATGAACAGTAACATAAGTAACATGTAAACAAAGAAAATGTTATTCTTTTCACTTTAATTTTCTTCTGTTCAGTTATGTTAGTTGAAATGATTCAACAACATTATAACTGCAACATTTCCAATGTTAGTTCTTACATTATAGGACAGCAATTGCATTTCTGCTCTGTAGAATTTCCACCGCTCGTTATTTGTTTTTGAGAAAGTCGGATATAACGTCGGAAAACTCTTCGGAAGAAATCAAACGGAATCCTTCAATAACGTATTTAGAATCTTTTTCATGTGGAAAGACCTACACCCCATTTTTATGTTTTGAACTAGCTTTACATAGACATTCCACGAGATTTCCGTGTGTTCTCTAATATTGCAACATTTCAGTCAACGTCTTCCTTTCAATTGGCTGCCCGAAGTAGATATATTAATATTGTAATGTTTGGCAACATCTTTTAGAGAAGTTCCATGATTTCTAATAACTTCTAACGCTTGAGTATAGTGTTTCTGGAATTATCAGCACGTTATGTTTTTCTATGATAATTGCGAACCATGTTTACTTATGGCTACTTAAAGAGAAAACACAAATTCAATCTCTAATGATAAACTTTTCACTTGCCCCACCTGATAAGAAAATTGACGGTGTTTAAATTTAGTTATTTTTAGGTCTACGTCAAATTAATTCTAAAACTTTTTTTATTGCAGTTTGAAACTGTCACAGAGGACAACTAAGAAGTGGTACAGGAAATTATTTTCCGCAACTTTTTTCCACTGAAAATATTTAAATAAGATTGTATGCGCCAATTTGTTACGGAGTAACAGTTGACAGGTTAACAATTTTTCGCTCTATTATGCAATAATGGTTGAAAAATCTCAGAAATCTCTTACCTATCGTAATGTTCTCAATGGCCTCAAAGGTTTACGCATGAGTTTAAAACGTTAATTCACATATTCAGTAAAATATATCAATTGTTTTCACTTACCCCATTTACCCACTTGCCCCGCGGTACCTTATATTTTTCACGTTATTTTAACTACAAACCAGCCAATATTAATACATATTTTGTTGCAAAAACGTGCTAACTGAGTAACAAAACCTGTTACAACTCTGTTGTAATCCACTGGTCGGGTGGTCTAATGGCTATCGCTTCTGCTTTACATGCAGAAGCTCATAGGTTCAATCCCAGACCCGTCCCCTTCCTCGTACTTTATAGTTGTATCTATCATTTCCTTCTATCTTCCACTCTTATTCTATCAAACTTAATCTATTCGTTCATAGCAATCGCTAGAACCAAAAACGGAACTGCTTCCATGGCGGAAATTTTGAAAGAAATTCTTGTGAACAGTTAGCTGATGGAATCGATCAGAATTTGTGAACATTATTTGAAGAAATGCAAAAAAACTGTCAGAAAATGGCCATTTTCTGTGAGCGTACAAGTTACACAAAAAGTTTGGATACGCAAGCTATTAGTTAACAATTTGGATGCACAATAAGATGAATACAGTACTTCATCAACTTAGTGTATCCCAGATGACACGTCAACTCCCACTTTTCACAGCAAACGCGAAGGCCATCCTAGACCAATCGTAGCCAAGCAAATGTGTACCAGTTATTGCCCATTTACGCTAGAACCGGTCGTAAATTACAAAATAAACACTCAAGCGATCTATCTGGGCAAAAGACTACAAACCGTAAATTACCGTTTACTTCCATGCGGCGGCGGCCAGCTCAACAAGCGGCGGCTCTACCGAGACATGCTAAGTCGAAGAAAGCCGTTGAAAAACGTAAATCGTTAAATGGTCCTGAGTCGGCCGACCTGCCGCCACTCGAGTTCTAAATATGGGATTACACAATTTTCACTCTGAAATTCCATTCCGGAATGTAATGGCCGAAACGTGATGCTTTTGGAGGGGAGTAATCTTCCGATGTTTGTCTGATCGGATTCTCAACAGGCGTTTTCCTAGATTGAACTAAAAGTTTTAGTGTTTCAGGTCTAACATGACAACCAGAATGTACGTATAACAAAATCTCCTTTTGTGTTATGCGATGCTTATATGTGCAAAGTTTCACGTATAAGATGCCGCGAAAGTGCCTTATACATACCAAGGTGGACTTATTTTATACAACGAAAAATATCATGCAATACTAGTGTGTAGATTTTACTGCGAGCTAATCTGTACTCTTTTGCGACTTAACAAACGATAACAAACTTCATCTGACAGCTACTAAGGATTGATCCGACTTACTCTGTTCTAGTATGCGGGACGAAATCAAATGCACATACGAAGTCATAAAATAGTGTTCTGTACAAGAAAATTTGGAATCAAATCGATCAAACGATTTCATTTACCATGTAGTGCGGATGTGATGCAAATTGTATAAATAGACTACTTTATTCGTAAATAGTTATGCCACTTCTGGTTCTCTGGGTAACCAATAATAATTTCCATCACCTTGTTCCGGAGGCAATTATTGATCCATAGAAATCTAATCCAATTGGAAACTCATTAATGCATTTACTACCGTTTCAACGTCGGTGCATTTTTAATGTCGACGACGCCCACAGCGGAATTTCACTCGGGAACAAATTCTGCAACAATCCAGATGTTCATACCAGCCGAAACGCGAGCCAGAAAACGCCGGCGAAGACGACGACGGGATGTGGGAGTAGCGATGATTCGCCTCTTAATAGAGATCAAGCACTGGATTACGATCTTTCAAGTAGCGTACCGTAAAACGGGGTATCATTGATCGGAGTGATCTTTCTAGTGTGGTAAATTCAAAAATAAAAAAGGATAGTAGAAAAGACAGAAAATACTTGGGAAATTGTCTATTTTTTGGCATATTAGATGTTTCATGTTTTTTTTTTGTTATTAATATATCTTTTAAAGTAAATGATTTATAAAAGTTTGACTCATGAATTAAGTTAGTAACGAATCCATGTGAAACTTTACTAAATATATATAACTTGGGAGATCAATGGTAATCCTAATCAGCAGTATACAAAAAATAAATTTGATTTTTTTAAAAATCATGCATAAAACTCTCAAAAACAAAGCACTGGGACAGAGCCGGCTACTCAGCGTAGTGTTCTAAGAGCACTTCCACAGTTATTAACATAGAGATTTCTTTGCCTAAATTTCCATTTTTGCATTCGTATATCGTGTGGCAGGTACGATGATACTCTATGCCCAGGGAAGTCAATGAAAGTTCCATTACGAAAGAATCCTGGACCGACCGGGAATCGAACCCAGACACCTTCAGCATGACTTTGCTTTATAGCCGCGGACGCTAACCACTCGGCTAAGGAAGAGCCTAAGCACAATATATAGTCAAAATCTTTGTAATTTTTTTTCAATCTTTATTATAATTGAAGACCAACGGCTTTACCACTCTTCCGAAGGAAGTCGTCACTATAACTTTTATGTCATAAGTGACTATCTCGGAGATGGGATTCGATCCCAGGTCCGCGGCGTGAGAGGCGCCAGGTCCGTCCCCTTTCTTTGTAATCGTTTTAAAAATATAAAACTTGCAACATTCGCATGTGTTATTGTTTTTTTTTACGCAATACCTAAAATGCTGATCAACGTTACCCCGAATTACGGTACATGTGTGTATTGTGTATGAATGGAGTAAACCAGTAGCGCGCTAAGTGCACTCTTGCTACTACCGGCGCTAAATGGTGAAGGTGACCATCAGCAAGTTATTCCTCTCCGCGGTTGTTTATACTGCCAACCAAGATTCGAAGGATTATAGGGGAAATATGAGCGGGTGTGCATGAGCATTAATGTCTCGGCTATGGTTTATGTGTCCTCTAGAGAGTGGTGCGATATCCGAAATTTGTTGTGCACAATTAGTAATGGTTGTTGAGTGTTTTGAATTAGTAGATAGGATCTCTATCAAACGGTGAAAACAATTTTAAATATTAAGAATTATTGTTTCTTCCCATCTACGAAATTAATCGATCTCATTTCCCTAAATGAACTGAAATTCCAATAGAACCACCCCAAAGTTCAAAATATTCTTAATCGCACCACGAATCGAGTTTGACAATACTCAGGTTATTTTGACAGATCTACAAAAGGCAAGACAAAGACAGCCAAAGTAGCCATGTTTTGAAGCGAGCATCAAACGCAAGTGGCTAAATCGTATCAATGATAATTTTCCATTTTGTCAAACTGTTTTCGAGGCTCACCATAAACACGTTTTCGTTCAGAATCATATATTAAGCGTTTGCAACAAACTGCATAAAGTAGTATTAAAAATATTTTCCCCATAAAGTTTGTTTCGCTATTCTAGATTGTTTGTCCCGAAACAACTATTTGTTTACTAATATTGAACTGTCTTGGGGAACCAAAGATGGTGGCTCGTTTTTTTCTCATGAGGAAGCATAGTAGTGCCAGAGGCCTGGACAAAGACGAGGAGTTAAGCTATCCCTCTCTAGCCAGTGCCACAATCTGTCAAAATGAACTGTGTACATATTGTTAAGCATGGTGTGGTTATGTTTCTAGTTTAGGACAGAAACCAACAAATTAAAAAGTTTTAAGTTTTTGTACATATTACGGTTGCATTCAAAATCGGCTAATATGTTTGAAATCTTAATTGTTCTCGAGACTACTTGAAATCGGTGCAATTTAAAATCTAAAAAATGAATCGATGAATGTATGTCACGAAATGGCTTGAGAACGGGTCAACGGATTGTCACAATTCTTCCACTATTGCATTGTACAAGAGCTATGACGTGTTTGTTGTGAATATTTTTGTTGAAATCCTTCGGGAAGGTTGAATAAAAGAATAATTTAAATTTGACGTTTTATAGGAATTTTCGCAAAGTCTATTGGCAGTACAAAATTAGCCGGGTCAATCAATTTCTAATGAAAAATATCTGGTCACAATGAGTAAAACAGTCAACTTGCCTTTAATGGCCATCCATTGATTACGTAAGGGAATATTGAATATTTGAGCATCTTTCTATTAAAGTCACTTTAACCTGATTGCCGTAGCAAGGGAAGATCATTCGTGACAGCACAATTTGGGTAACACACCGACAGTACATAGGCGCTTATGGCGCGGTGATACTACGACGCCCCGCGCAGGTAAGGTAAGGTAAGGAGGAGACCTCTTGTGCCTTTTAAACCTCTTGTACCTTTTAAAACCTTTTTACTTTTTGATACTCTAACTATTCCTATATCTGATGCGTCATGATTTCGATAATCTCCTGGACTGGCAAGCTGGGTTTCCACATCCGAAGGACCGACAAAACAGATAGGTCGGTGGTCTTCTACCAGTGTAATATCCCGTCGAGCTTAGAACTTATGACATAACCCAATTGCCATTTTCTTTCAAGTTCAACTTCAAATGCTAGGAGCGCCAACCTCCTAGCTAGGCATTGTCATCTACAACACCTCTTCGTGCACAGCAGCTCGACTAGCTGTGACATCGACCCCTCTACGTACCACTAACATGGAGCACCACCTTCAAGTTAGGTATTGCCGTGTATAATGCCTTGTCGAGTATGGCATCTCGCGTGCCGTAGCATCGACCTTCTCTAACGAACCGCCCTGAAATTGTGTCATAATAACCCAGAGCTCTGACGAGCCTGAGCACCGATGCTTCTGTGCTGCGATCATTGAATAGCACTTCCCATAGTGATACAGATACGCCGAACTCTGTCCTTAATCGAGCCCGGGTCGGGCACTCCACCAATAGATGATGATTATACGCAGTATCGCCCCTGATCCTTGGTCCATGAGTGAGTCGAGTATGTTCAATCCTCAGCCGAGTCACAATGTTTTGACCTCGAGGGTTAGGATTGTCTCCTCACTCTTCTGTTGTGTTCTTGATTCTGCGCAGGAAGGCCTCTCGGTTGTTAAACTACTCAGCGTTCCATACGCATCGAGACATCTGCTTCACCTAGTGGGTAGCGGCACAGTATGGCATGGTAGGTACCTCCTGTTGTGCACGACGACTCTGGTTTGCTAGTTTATCAGCAGTATCGCGTAGCCCGGTACTCAGATGACGAAGGCTATGTTCTTGAACCGTTGTACTGCTATCAACCACGGACGACCAATCCGTCCATGTTCAATGGCGGAGAGACAGCTTGCGGAATCAGAGAAAACGACAGTCTGAACTCCATTAGGGAGCTTACAAGCCTGTAACAGGGCGTAGGCCTCAGCTTAGAAGATACCGCATTGGCCGGGTAGCTGGCCGCAGTGGTTTACGGCACTTTTGAACCACACACCATAACCGACCTCGTCAAGGACCGGTGCGCTTCAGACTCATCCCAGGCCCTTTGTCACAATTGTGACCTTGTGCACAAAGTGGGTAAGTCTACCCTTTGTCTAGATTCCCCTTTTTGAGGGCCCGTAAGGCCTTGGTCGGCAGGTCCTCAACCACCACGTGGAGCAATGGTAACTTACCGCACTCCACCTGCAGTGAAACTACTGGCGAAAACTTAAACGCGCCTGAGCAAATCTTGCAGGCCTCATTGTACTCAGAGATACCTCTGCTTGACAGACTCCATAACTTCATAACATAACTTCAGCGTGCTGTACAACATTCGATTCCGTAGATAGTTTTCCACGTAGTTAAACATGAGCCCCTGGAATTTCTATTTCTTTTAAGTGTATCTAGGATCGGCATGGCATATCGAAGGCCTTGGACAAATCGCGGTAGACTACATCTACATGCAAGTCGTCCGACGAGGACTTGACCAATAAACGATCGAGCTCTGAGAAGAACATTTCCAACCCGTAGCCGTACCGAATGCTGTGGGTGGATCCTTTCATGCCTCTCTAACTCCGTTGACAAGCTTCGATTAACCATACGTTCGAGTGTCTTACCTATGAAACTAACACTGGCCGGGAATTTATTGAGACTAGGAGATCCATGTCCCCCTATAATCGCTCGGTAGCTTCTGAACGCAGACGCCTCAGAAGACTCCTACATCCCAGAATAGAATGCAGCCATTGTGAGTCGACCTAACCATACGTCGTCCACTGTCTACTGTTATTTATAGTCCGACAGACAATTGGTCACCTCTATAACGAAAGCACTCACAAAGATCCGTGCACGGATTATCCACCTGGAACCACGGGGAGATAAGAACTAAAGTTCAGGCACCATAGAGCTCAAGTTAGCCAAACCACTATAAGGCCTAGCAGCCGGGCACAGGTAACCAATGAAAGGTGCCCACATTTACCCGGCGAGAGGTTTGAGATTCTTACGCGTCATACAAATTATTTTTAATTTTCATACAAAAAAAATCCTACTATTTGGGGGTTACGTAACTATTAGACAGCCCCTTGCTAGATATTTCGTATCCCGATATCGAGTTAGAGAACCATAGTAAATGTTGGTTTACATGGCTAACTCAATGGTCCTTGGATTGCAGTTGCATTGATTTTGTGTTCTGTAACTCAATATTTCCCAAGATATCTAGATACCTTGATATTTCTTTTAGTATTGAGCTTTGGAAAGTTGACTGCATTAGCACAAACAAAATTGTATAATTTCCTTAGCGGTCCGATTTAAGGCTCAAGAATCCATCGTTCAACAAAAACTAAAAACCAGTTTTTTTTTCAAATTTAAAGAAGTCCTCATGAAAATCTTTCATTGCATCACATATGAAGTGCAATAAATTTTCATGAATATTTCCTCGATTTTAAGCAAAAAAAAAACTGGATTTGAAATTTCTTAAAACGATGATGGTTATTTTCCTCTTAAGGCGAAGTAGGCCGTCATTGAAATTTGTACGCGTCGTTGATGATTGTTGCACACGATTTAGAATCAAAGAAATTTAGTTGGGTTTGCACTGACACAGCTGAAAAAGTATCAGCATACTTTATGCATGTTAGCGCGTACAGTGATACATTCTCAAGTCAATATAAACTATCAAGACTGAGTTTTATCACTTTGAAATACAAGCTGAAAAGTCATCATTGTTGCCAAAACGAATGACGGGCTACTTAGCCTTAAGGCTTAAGAATCCATCATCACCATCAAAGCAATCATCGAAAACCAAAGACCAGTTTTTTCGTTTACTTTTAGAAAAATTGTTAAAAAAATCTACCGTGTTTATTCCGGTAGTCCGGATGCTTCAAATACCGGACACCGGCCCTAAATCACATAAAAAATGTTTTTCGATAATTTTATGCATCGATAACGTAGAAGACATTCTAATTATGGATTCAAGGTGAAAAAAGTCGGAATTTGGCCCAAAAATACCGTGAAAAGGTCAGTGTCCGGATTTCGAAGCGTCTGGCAGTTCGATGCAGGACATAGCATTCCAGATAGCAATTACAGTGCAGTGATTAACTTTTAAAAACATAACTTTAATTTTGAACATTGAGGTTTCTGAAAATTATGAAACGATGACGGTTATTTTCCTCATAATAATTCAAACAGGTATCCAATGATTTTGACAGTTTACGATGCTCGTTGTAAAACTCTTGAAATTCTAGTGAAAGTCATCAAATTCCCGTCGATTACACTAGTTGAAAATTTTCGGACCAAATTTGGCATTATGATAGGGCAGTTGTAATAGTTATTTATGCAACAAGTTGCAAAATGATGATTTTTTCAGCGCGAGTTGTACATTTATCCAACGAGGCTCGCCGAGTTGGATAAATACAACGAGTGCTGAAAAAATCGAGTTTTGCAACGAGTTGCATACAACATTTTTTGCTGTTTCGAAAAATTCCATTTCAACTGGATGAACTCTAAAAGCACAAACAAACATTTCAAGAGAAACCCACATGAGCATACAGCCATGCGTGAAACTATGCATTCAGTTTTTTTCAATCACGTAGGCTGTTGTTGTTGTTGTTTGAGAGGGACTTTAACCCGAAGGTCATTCGTCCCTCACGTAGGCTGTGATACAGTAGGTAGTACCCATGAATGTCACAAAATTTCTCGCCCCCATCGGTATCATGCAGTTCTATCCCTATTGGAGGGAAGACCAGGTAAGACAGCACATACAGCTGACTACAAATGCTGGACGATCCGATCCCACATCAGAATCGCCTGCCTGAGTCGGAACTAGATCGCACAGCGGATATAGACTCGAATTAAGTGACACGCCGTGTAAACCAAATGGAAAGTCACTTCGTTCGAGTCGAGAATTTTTACCTCACTGTACGACACCCACAATTCTCACCTCACGCCAATCGTACAAGATACCCAAGAATCTGATGCAATTTTGCTTATGCTGTGCGGCATGCAAGGCGAGACAAGTTGGTGAGGTATCGACTCGCTCCCATTTGATTATTCTCCTCACGTCACCCGTGGTGAGAACGACTCGTCTCGACTCACTCGCGCGAAATAAGCACAAACGGCATGGAAAGACTGGTTGACGCCTACCAAAACAGTGCTACTTTTCAGCACTGTTTGCTTCGGCAGGAAAAGTAGACCGTTGTGTTGATCAACTTCTCAATGAAAAGTTGATTGATTTGCAACGGAATTGCAAAAAAATATTTATAACATTTGAAAATCTTTTCAATATAAAGAACTAACTTACCCAATAGAATTTTAGAGCCGAAAGTTACGTATAACCTTTCAAAGATTGATAATGTTTATGTTCAACTGCAAAATGAAAACATGGATGGAAAAATTTCTCTGTTGATAAAGTTGCAGGTAGTGTAAGAATAATGAGCAGAGAAGCAGACCCGTCATAGTTGAGATGTAATGTTAGAAGTAGAGGATAAAGGGTCAAACACAATGCAACGGCATTACGGCAAGAACGGCAAAACGGCAACACCGACTTGAATGACATATCAATGTTTTGATCAATGTCGACTCTATCAGATTCAACATGGATTTGACAAGCAGAGTGTAGACCAAGATGGGCTTGCCGTTTTGCCGTTGTACCGTGCTGCCGTTCACATTGTGTTTGAGGCTTAATGGTTATGATTTTATTAACATGACCCAAAATCGACACGCATGTTATTAATGAACGCAAATTCGCCCTAATTTATGCTCTGACCCTACTCCATAGAGCACGTTTCTATAATGCTATTGTAATGTTCTGATCTGAATTATTTACAGCTATAAATGCTGTTGTAATGTTTCTTCTGTTGTAAAATGTTTCAAAATTTCCAGAAGCGTCTATGAATTAGAGAGCAAAATCTTACTGAAAATTATCGAATAATCTGCTGAATCCCAATAAATTTCTGTGTAGATCTGTGTCCAGAGATGGCGATGGTTCAAAACGAATCGATATCGATCGCTATCGAAAACCACTGACTGGTTGACCGGGATAGCTGTTGCAGTGTTCTGTATTTTTTCTCATCTTTAGAAATCACAGTTTTTATGATGGTACCATCGACTAATTGTAAAATCATTCACCACATTCATGTTTATCTTTCTTTAGCATATGTCTAATTTGTTTTTTAAATCTTAGTTGGAAATGGCGAAACTCGTTCTGAATCACATTTTAAACTTGAATCAGGATTCAAGTTCTTTCGAACAATTTGCTTGAAGAAGAAAACTATAATGATGAGAAGTTCGAGACTATTCCTCGAATTAGGAAGAACAATGTGTCAAAAAACTCTAGAACATTCTGTCAAATAGTTGTTGTAGTGCTCCACAATTTGCAATTGTAATGTTGTAATATTCAAATTGAATTTTTAGTGCTCCTAAATTGACTGTTGTAGTGCTCTTAATTTGCTGTGCTCACTGAAACATTTCGGTGAAACATTTCAAAGCGTTACTGACAAACAGACAACTCTAGGATTTTATATATATGATGCTTCAAATATGATAAATGGATGGGCCTGGGATTGAACACACGTTTTGTTGCTTGAGAAGCGGAAGTAATAGTCATAAGACCATCCCAACTTTTTTTTTGCAAAAGATGGATGGGACAAAAGCCAAAAATCTATTTGTGTATTCCCAATAAACACTACTCTGACAAAAAAGACAGAATTTCTATAACATCAAGATTATAGAGGGAAATTTACAAACTTTGGCCATGCTTTTGTGGATAGAATGCTCATGGTAATAACGCAAGATTTTTTTCAGTCTCTTTGGCGCAGTTTTTTCGGCAGCAAACACCCTGTTCAATTCGCTACTCAAGCAAAAGAAAACATATTTCGATTCAAGTGTTAGAATAATTTTGTAAAGAAATCTAATTTGCTTCGCATTCTGCATTTATTGTATTTCCAAGAAGAAAGGATTCTATATCTCTCGTTAGCAAATAAGCTGTTCACAGAGTTTTGCATAATGTTAGCAGTTTTGACATTTCCTTTGCACCGGAACATAAGTCGAAGAAATATGGCTAATTTTCTCATGCACGATATCCATAATTGAGAGCATCGTTGCTTCCAGTTTGGGAAACTCCAAATGCACCGTTCTGACCCTAAGGAGCTTACTGTGCACTTATTCTCCAATCCCTCGCTGAAAATCCGTGCAAAGTGCACGATTCATTAGACTCTGTTTAAATATTCATCAACGGGTTTTCGCATCGCATGCCTACGCTCTTGCTGTAGTCTTAGATGCTTGTTGCACAACATCCGTATGCTTCGCTATTCGTACAGCTCATCATCAGCTCGAATGCGCTTTGACCGCTCTAATCTAATTAGATGCTGAAAGTTCGGTTGACCGGAAAAATTGTGAAGTGGAGTATAACTCGAAAAAACTGATATTCGCCTGAAAATTCAAAAGGCTTCCAAGATCAGTTCCGATGTAAGTTTACTCCATTCTGAATTCAATTCTATAACCCACATTTCTTCTAGTGTGCAATTTCCGGAATCAGCCGAGACGGTGAGAACCATATAGATAGGATAACCTGTTATGAATTCAAAGTAAATCGATATGTCAGAGAACCCAGAGAGCGGGTCAAGCACCATCGATTTCTGTTCACTGACAGCCAATTAGTCTGAACGAGTCTGTTTTCGGGATTCTTGAACCTTACATCTACATTCTCATGATTTACTCTTCTGCTTCTTCCAAACTAGCGCACAGCTTATTCTCATCTCTAGGACAGATCGAAACTGCGGAACATATCGATTCGGAATGAACGCCAACTCAGATTATAATCAAGTACCTACCGAAAGGACACTCGTTGGACTCGTTTCTTGCCTGGACTGCATATGGCAGACGAAACGTAAAGCAAACGTTTAATTTTTGACAGGCTGTAATTTTCATTTAAAAGTCGGAAGTTCCTCAATAGAGGAAGAGAAGTCGAAGAGCCGGAGACGGATAATTCTCTGTCCTCAAGAGCTACATGAGCTTGTGGTAGTGTAATGAATATTCATAAATTTCCTTGGCTTTGTATGCCCCCTGTTCTAGTTATACGCAATTTCACAAAAGTACCCGGTTTGATTTCATAAGCTTCGGTCGGGGGTGCGCCCCGATATTGCTGGCGTGTGTTAACATGGGAGATTTTCTGGTTAGGAAATACATTAGATTGTACCCAGTCGGATGGAAACGGGATTAGGGTCGGAAATGTTTACAGATGCTAATGATTGTTGAGGAACGATAGCCAAATCTCCATCGGAAGGAAGAGTAGTTTGGAATAAAATGACTGAAGATTGAACCAGTGTAGCGAAAATTCATAAGTGAATTAGAATGTACATACATGGGTATGTCATTCGGAAAGTGATAACGAGGTTTTCACAATATGATAGTCCAGTGATGTATGCATATCAATGAAGAATTGAGTACTGTTGAAAATGCTTTGGAGAAAAATGTGAGCCACTGAACCACCGATTTTGCAAACCAAATAATATATAAGATGTATTAATTATTTCGAATTGTTCAGCACTCTAGTGCAATTTATACTCTCATCAAAACTTTCTTCGTTTGTTGATCCTCGTTGTAACAAATGTGGATTGATCTTACAAACCGTATTTCGAATCTTGACGGTTCGATATACTTATGTTCCCTTCTGATTCAGTGCGAAAAAAAATAGCTTAAGCCCTGGGCAAAACAAATTACGTGTTGATTAATTTTATTGTTATTATCCGCAAAAAATGGGTTCCGATTAATTCGCCGTCTGTTGCTCGTCACGCGCGAAGAAAGTGAGAATTTCGTCATATCGAAATCTGGGTAATTGTTGTGTTCCTGTTGCTTGTTTTGCGCACAGAGCTGGGGCAGAGAATTTTCGAATCACGCTTCTTACACAGCGATGTAACATCGTTTCTCTGTTTGGGTCCTCGCATTCCGATTTATCTTCGCGATTTTCGGACTAGAATGAGGCCTTGAATCGTAATTGCTACTATAGTAAACAATCCACAGACAGACAGACAGATTAGAGCCAGTATTTAACGATTGGGTCGTTAGCGGTAAATGGATAGCAAGGGCGAGAAGAAAATCTGTATGCAGGAAAATTTATGTTTATTGCTGTTGGCAACTCTCAGGGAAGAACTCGGCAGATGAAGTTTTTCGCAATAATGTCTGAAAATTTGTCCTTTTGGTCGTCAGCGTTAACGATTTTAAGCGGTCCTATACTGCCGTGAATCGCAAGTCAGTCCCATCTGCAATTTCGTCAAAATTGAGTTGAGTTCAGTATTCAACATCTCTTCCAATTCTCTTTCAGCAACACTAACGAAATACAGTTAAGGTGATTATATAACGAAGCCACGCCTCATATTTTCAAGAGCACAAGACTCGAGAACCAAATAGCGCTGCGCGTTAAAAATCTTTCCCATTGGTCACCACCAGCAGGCAAGCAATTTGATTGGTTTTCAACGCGAACTGTTGTTAGATTCTCTCGTCTTGTGCACTTGAAAATTCAAAGTTTGGCTTCGTTTTATTATCACCTTAACTCTTCATTATTCGATATTCCGTATCTCGATATCGAGTTAGAGAACCATAGTAAAAGTTGGTTTTCATGGCTAACTCGATGGTCCCTTGGATCGCAGTGCCATTGGTTTTGTGTTCTGTAACTCGATGGTCCCTTCAATATCGAGTAAGAGAGAGATGACTGTAGTATGATTTGTTCGAAAAAATTAGGAATAAAATATAAAAAATTAGGAATAAAAATGAAAAGGAATCGTCAGTAACATATCAGTCCCACTACAGACTTTCGCACCGTGAAACAAAAAAATGTAACTTGTTTTGATCATTTTTATCTTTTTCTTGGAAAGATATGGTAGTAAAAAGCAAGTTGTGAAAATTTTATTAAGATTGGAACATGTTATATTCTCTGGATATTTTTGAATATTCGTATAAAAAACGAGTTTGAAAACTTCACAGCCCATTTTCTTAATGCCTACTTTTTACAGATGAGACTGACTTGCGATTCACGGCAGTATATATGTAGTTAACTTATTTGGATACATCATTTCCGTACAGAATGGCCCATATGCGAAAATCGTTCTATCATGTTTTATGGTAGCTGTTATAAGGAAAATGTGAACGAAACATAAATGTTATTCATTGTTTGTATTGTTTAATCTGTTAAGACTCAGTTTTTCGCTTTGAACATGATTTTTATTTATGTGAAAGTAGCAAATAATACCACTACAGCGAATTTGGTAACATACCTTCAAATTTTATCATGCGGTCTTCGAGTTCAACACTTTTGTGGTGAAAGCTTTTGAAACATCAACGATGGAGTGAGATTATTCACAGACCTTGTCCTAAGCATTCGCCTATATCAAACGATAGAATGGGTTCATACCTGGATCAATGGAGACTTTAAAATATTTTCTAAAAAAAGGCTCATTTTGGAGAGCCGAGATTGAACCTTTGTATAGATGTGATAAGCGGCTCTGTTTTGCTCAAAATCTTTGATCTAGTATTGATATAAGTTGTATCTAACCGAAGTAACAAATTTCTCCCTCGAAAAACTGTTATAGACTTCCGTATTCATTTTTATAGAACCTAAAAAAATAAAGGCATATGAAACCCATAAGACGCAAATGCCCTCAAAACTATGACCCTGGTAACATATTTTATTGAATGATGAATGATGAAAATGAAAAACACGTTCTCTAAGAACTCCCTTATCCTCTGTACCAAACACACAAACATTTTCAACCATAAAGTGTATTTTTTGTATTTTGTATTTTGTATTCAAAGTTGTCTGTTAAATCGTACACTTCAAGTTAATTATCAGAACTCCAAGTCTGAAAGACTTTCTGTGAGAGCTGGTGTTCCTCGAGGCAGCATTTTTGGACCAATATTATACAATATTTTTACATCTGACTTATCCGAGTTACCTCAGGGATGTCAAAAATCCTTGTTTGCGGATGCCACAGGCCTCTCCGTCAAAGGACGAAGCCTGCGTGTCATCTGTAGTCGATTGCAAAAAAGTTTGGATATTTTTTCTTCATACTTGCAAAAATGGAACATTTCTCCTAATGCTTCCAAAACTCGACTAATAATATTCCCACATAAACCAAAACTCTTTATTTGAAACCTTCAAGTAGACATGTTGTCACGATGAGAGGGGTTCCAATAAATTGGTCAGAGGAAGTTAAGTATCTAGGGCTCATGCTAGATAAGAATTTAACTTTCAAAAATCACATTGAGGGCATTCAAGGCTAATGTAACACATATGTAAAATGTCTCTATCTCCTTTAACCCGAGGGTCATTTGTTCCTTATCTGCCATGTTATGTGCTGTACCAGTATGGACTAGCTGTTGAAATACTTGAAAGAAAGCTCTGAAGAGGATTTAAAAGATAATTTTCAAAATGATTCTTAGCACTAGAAGCCCTGGGATCAATAACATCTAAATGGATTTTCGGCAATATCTCAACGATGGGTCAACCGATTATGGAAATACTTTCACATATCTCATGTTCATATCCTCAAGTTTTGTAAGGTTAAAAAAAACTGTTCCTAGGGGTGTTCAAATTTCCCCTAGAGCCATTAAACCAATACTTTTGTTTTTGTTAACTGAAACTGCATGAAAATCATGTTCAATCTAACCGAAAAAGTTTGGTTTCTTCGACAAATAAATTCGGAATAACTTACACTATAATTTGGTCGCTTTGGTTTTGATCTAGATAACTTGTAACTGATCTAGATCAGTTTTATCTTTTAATGTGAACGTCTTAATTATAAACTTCGTTCTTTTATATTGTTCAATGAAACATTTTTGACATATTTTCGATATTATTTTTCTTGTATAAGTGCAGTGAACATGTTTGAGCAGGAATCTGAATTTTTGATTGTACTCAAAATTTATTTTACCTAAAAGAATCAAGAAATACCTTTTTTTCTTAACTATTTGCTTATAAATCAAAATTTTTAGTAATGGTGTGCCGGTTTTCCGACATTGATTTGATTGCAGCAGTCCAGAGAGTATATTTGAATAGTAATAGAATTTCGTTATTTCACTCAAAACTTATTTTGAAAAAAACTTCAAGAAATCCTAGTTTTTTTTAATCACATTTCAAAGTGATAACATGTAGTTTTTTCGACATGAATTAGATTGTACGAGATCAGTGAACACGTTTGAGCAAAATATAAAATGTGGATTAAACTCATAACTTCTTTTACTAACAACCTTCGAGAAATCAAAATTTTCGTCCCATTTGCCTGGAAAACAATGTTAAAAGCAAGACATTTGGTTTTTGTGGCATGCATTCTTTTGTATAAATCTCTAGTGTACATGTTTGAGCAGAAATAGTAATTTTTGGATACACTCAAATCTTCTTTTAGCAAAAACTACGAAAAAACTTTTTTGTTTCCATTGTGTGAATTTAAAACGAGTATCAAAGCAACGACATGTGATTATTCGACATAAATTTTATTGAACAAGAACAGTACGTATGTTTGAGCAGAAAAAGAAACTTTACATCAGTCTGAAACCTTCTTTTACTTAAAAAAAATGCAAAAACTTTAGTTTTGCTTTGAACTATTTTTACTAATTAGCAGGTTCAAAATAAATTTTTGTGTTTTTTTTATATATAAAAGAAGTTTTGAGTGTAATCCAACATAATATCATTCTACTCAAATATATACACTGTTTCTGCACTATCAAATTTTTGTACGTCATCGCTTCGAAACTCGATATTAAGGCATATTGCTGTAATAAAATAAGTATTTCCGTATTTTTTTTTTGTTTTTTGCAAAATGAATTTTGAGTGTATCAAAAAAATATTATTTATCCCCAAACATTCTAACTTAATTTCTTAAAGTGAATTCGTGCCGTAAAAACCGTAACATCAGTTTAAAGCAGGGACGAAAATAATCAATCTACCCTCGCCTACATTGATACTTGCTGCGTACAATCTTCGTTGATTTTTATTTGTCGTTATCCTCACATTGACAACACAACAAAGATTGGCAAAGCGCTTGCGCAAGATTGTCAGTTTCCTTTTGACCTGCTGCTACTCAACCGCTTTGTGATTATCGGAAACAAAAATTGATATTCATTCTAACTAGTTTGGCTTTTTTTACATTCCGCTTCGAGAAGTTGTAATTTTTGCACGAGGCACAATAAAGACGCGTCAATATAATTGATTCCGTGCATCGGATCGTTCATTACCCGTATAGCAGCATATTTTTCAATTAATATGAACCTCATTGATAATCAATTCTCTGAAACTGATACTCTTCTGCTTCTGATAATCAAAAACACCAACGACATACGGGCATCGTTGTTTGTTTTGCCCATCTACTTTTGTGCCATCTTCATTGGTATAATCATATTGGTGGTGGTGCGGTTACTTTGATGGTGGCATAAATGTCGGTGAATTGAGTATGGTGAGCATGATTTTTTTCGTCCCTGGTTTAAAGTTATCTAGATTCAATCCAGAGGGATCAAAATGTAGTGCAAATTATGCCAAAATACTTTGCGAAGATTTCAAACCTCTGGCATCCACATGAAGAGCACTAAATGTTTTGGCATGTGAAATCCGCAATCTTCAAAAATCTGCCTCGTTAGGGAACCTCGAAATATTTGTTTGCTTAAGATGCATTATCTGTCTAGTTATCTGGGGTCATTTGGGTTTGAAAATCTTTAAATTTTAAGATTTGCGATAAAGTTTGACACAATTCTCATGCCGCTTCGATGTGCGAAAAAAAATTGTATTGATTTTTGGGGAAATTTGAACATCTCTAAGTACATTTTTTTACCGTACTAAACTATGGAATATGGACATGATACACATGAAAGATTTTGGAAATAGTTTGAACCGTTGCTGAGATATGGCTGAAAGAAATTTTATTGTTTAACTGATATTTGATCCCGGGGCTCCTAGTGTTTATCTCCCTTCCTTGTATAGTACTAATGAATTATAAAGAATATTCAATGTTGAAACATTGGAACAAATGTCGAATAAAATTATAAATAATTTCAGACAAAAATCGTTTCAATATTCTATTGCCACGATAAGCGTTCATATATTTAGGTTAAGTTAATTGAGTGTTTTTTTTTGTTATAAGCAGGTGAAATCAACTTACCTCTAAACATTCTGAATTGCTACGGCAAATAAAATGTTATATGTTGTAAACAAAATGTTAATAAAAGTTATATTTAGTGTGACCAAATTAGGATGACAGTGTTGTCTAACACAGAACACTAAAATAAAGGGTGTATGGAATCAAATTGCACCACTTTTAAATGACTGCAACTTTGGGTAATTTCTATTGAAATTTTGGGTGTAATTTGTTCAACGTGTATTTGTTTACGCTGTGTAAGTTTCACTTGCAGATGTATAGATGGAGTCAGAAGACAGCAGCAAAGAAATTTTCCGAAGTACCTCGAAAATGCGGCAGACTTCCGGCAGCTTCCGGGCCTCCAGTTTTTCACTGCTTATCATAAATTCCGTGACGAAACATCTCAACCTCCCGAACTGCGGTCAATTGGAAAGTACTGGGCCGTCATGAAGCAGGCACTTCGGAAGCATCCTAAGGAAGTGAAATCAAAGGAAGATTTGAAGAAAAAATGGACTGCTACGCAAAAAAAAGTTGATCCGAGTGTTGTACAGGACCTTATAAGTAGTGTGAACAGAAAAGTGCGTGCATTGGAATATGAAATTGAAATTCAATAAAACAAACAAAGGAAAATATTCATAACATGTTTTGTTTTATTCCCTGAAAGTTTGAAGCTGATTAGTTGAATGTGCGAGATTTACCAAATATTTGAGTGTGTCGCAATTTGATTCCGTAAACCCTTTACAAGAAATAAATGTGCGGTATAATACTAATACTAATTAAAAACATAGAGAACAAAATATGGGAGATCAAATTTTTTTGACAAAGTCCAAAAAATTCTAAAAAACCACCATGATCACCATTCGCGGCTCCCTTTGCTTTCTCACTTGTATCGAAGAGCTCTAGTTAGAGGCTGCTTCAATTTGTTGTTCCGAAAAAAATGTCTTAAGCTGGATTGTTCATTTAGGTACAATTATTAAACAAAACATCTCCATTTTGGAACATTTTTCTGAGGCATATTTCACTCTCAAAGCTCATATAAATATTGTTCGAATAATTTTTATAATGTGTTTCGTTCTCTTTTCAGGTAAGTCCATTTTTGCACTTCCCTAATCGAAGTGTCTCTACCGTAAGTAAATTCCCCACTTCATTATTTTTTGATTCAACCAAAATGCCTTCTTATCAATGGTGGCTTTTCGCCTTTGATATTTAGTATTTCTAAACTTGAATACTTCCAAATCATAACGATAGGAAAAACATTGTTTTCCTTTTTCCATTTGGAATATTGGCTGACTTAACGTCATTTATCAAAACTGCAGATTTTCTTTTAGACATTTCCCAAAGTGCTCCAGACCTCCATACGTCAGCACTTCTTAAGGTTAAACCACAAGCTGCCAGAGGTAGAAATTTCGGCTTCTTAATTTTTCCACGCTTTTCGCTTTTCCAATTTCCAAATGGTACATCTGCCGGATCGAATTCTTTCGATGGTGGTGGTTTGGGCTGCATCGAGCAAGATAACTTTCGACATTCGACCAACCAGAACTAATGAAGTGTGAGAGTTTAACCCGCAAAATTCCTCCCCGGTCATGATCCTTCGGTTCAATACGGAATGTGGGTACTGTGTGGTTTCTTTTCTCTCATTTTGAATCTTCTGCTCTTAAAAAAAGAAGAATGGTCTTCTTCGTTCTACTCGGCATTACAATAGAAAATTATGGCATCTCAGTCTCTACAAAATTACAATACTGCTATTTTATTTTGTCCAACGTTTCGATCCGTTTGGGATCTTCTTCAAGGATTCGGTTTTACAGTTTTTCACGGTTTTATAGTTTTCTCAATGTCACATTGGCAATCGTCAAAAACAAATATGTTCTTGGCATTACATCCCTTAAGGAAGAGAGCCTTCTGTCCAGCTTAGTGTTCTATGAGCTTTTTCAGTAATCAAAGAACTTTCTCTCTTGAAAAATACCGAAACCGGGAGATGATTTCTGTGATTCGATGCTATGCGATGGAGCATTTACTGCAGGATGCGTTATGATCGAATTTTCATAGAAATATTCATTAGTTTTATTCTACCGAAAAGCTAAACATTACATATAATTTGCAATTGGATTAGATGGACAAATTGATGTGAAGATTTGCGAAAAAGTTACACGTCTTCTCAGTGAGAATCGAACTCACGACTCCCCGATCTCTAGTTGGGGCGCGTTAACCACTACGCCATGAGAGGACTCATGAACGCAGAAGTTAACCTGAATTCGATTTCAGCTCAATAATCACGTGGTTCTTTTTTCCCTGGGCTTGGAATTATATTTTCCAGGGAGCGATGAATTTTGATAATTGATCGCTGTTGTTAGTAGTTTTGATTAGATGTTGGGTGAATTTCAAAGCAATGGCAACCTCTTTATTACAAAATTTAGATTTTATCTTCTGACCTAAAGATTCTGGTTAAACTACTGTACTATGCAGTTGGGCTGCACTACGCTATCACTCATCAAAATTACTTTCACTTCGGGAAAATATAATTTCAAACTGGCGAGAAGATTACAGACTGAGGGTGGGTTAGGAGCACAATCAGACCCTTGAATGTGCAATGTGGGGTAGTAATTGGGAATGCCATTGACGGTTTGTAATCTTCTACGAGGTTTTCGAAAACCAACAGGGCGCGTGCACCGGGTTGCGGATAGGAGCAAAGGGAGATCAATAGCATTTACCTAAAATAATAGAGCAAAAAGCCGTTCCATGATTAGGTAATGTTTAGCGATCTTCTATGGTGTTCTAGTACTATAAAATTCTTCACTCACTGGGAATTCTGGCCTTGATAATATCCATAGTGATAAAAACATAAAATAATACCTAATACTGTAGTAATAAACGAAATAAAATCAATCTTCTATACTTGACAAGGTTTTGAAGACAATCAATGAGTGAAAGAACTACCTATTAGAAAAGCCACATCAGCTAAGGCTATACATATACAAATGTTGGTCATAGGGTCATGACGAGCATTCGGTATGTATGTCTATGATTGATTCTTATTTAATAGGAGCACTAGAAGACCACGCGGACAATTTCGAAACAAATTATTTTATACATCGGTCTTATGATCCGAAAGGCTCAGCTATGCTGTAATGTCATTTTTTAAGCTATTCATTACTGCTGTTTAATTGTTTATTATTCTAACAAAACTACATAATTACTCATTACTAATCACTGTTCCTATATTCTCTCTTTCTCACCTTCTTATCTGTTGCATGATTATGATCATTACTAATATAATGCATGAGCATGCACAATAAGAATAATTTCAGAATTGTAAGCAGTCAATGGATAACTGGATAGAATAGCTTCGAAAAGGGTGCTCAAAACAGAATAATTCTGGTCAGGGAAGTATAAACATCATGAGTAAGTAACACATTTCATTTTAATAATATCAAATATTTTTATATAAATCAGCACCGCCAATCAGTGAATTGAATTATAATTTTATATCTGTAAAGTTGTCTTACTTGTACATCGATTGAATTGCGTTCTTTTTAGTAATGTTCAATCATTAGCAAAAGCTTCTAAAGCGTCGCATCGTGCCATCAGCAGTTCTTAGCATCACTCTCATATTGTCATAATTTTCTATAGAGCGATCAGCTAATTCTTTCTTACTTGTACAATGGTTTCGAATTTTAATAAATCAAACCAAACTCCAAAACTCAAATTAAATTGCTCTCAGCATATTTACATTTTGCAGCATTAATCGCATTACTGTGTCAAGTCTTCTCCAATTTCCTATACCCTACCCCAACCCTTCCTATCATTTCCGATGGTGTTCAAGTGGTCCGCATAGACTATTACGGCCATTACCTATCCCTTCCCCCGGCTTTGGACTGACTTGCGCTCTCATTGCCCCACCAAACGCTGCAAAATGAAAATGAAAATGAAAATGAAATAATCACGTGGTTCTTTTTCGCAAAGTGCACCTCTTTCGGAAGAATTAGATGCCCATCCAAACACAACGCTTTCTATATATATCCAATGCCTAACCCGAGAGCGCATTGTTTTTTAGGTATAGGAATAGCACACTACACTAGCCAGCAACTGCGCTGGCTGAGGTATCTATTGTGTGGGCTTCCAATGGGTCGCGACGTTCTCAAACGACCGGTTACGGAACATGAGTCCGTTGCTCGATAAATACTTGTTTTTAATTATGAAACGTGGTTTACGGCTAACCAGCCGAGTGGAAATTTAACAACTACCGAAAAGCTAAACATTACATATAATTTGCAATTGGATTAGATGGACAGATGTTTAGCTTTTCGGTAGTTGTTAAATTTCCACTCGGCTGGTTAGCCGTAAACCACGTTTCATAATTAAAAACAAGTATTTATCGAGCAACGGACTCATGTTCCGTAACCGGTCGTTTGAGAACGTCGCGACCCATTGGAAGCCCACACAATAGATACCTCAGCCAGCGCAGTTGCTGGCTAGTGTAGTGTGCTATTCCTATACCTAAAAAACAATGCGCTCTCGGGCTAGGCATTGGATATATATAGAAAGCGTTGTGTTTGGATGGGCATCTAATTCTTCCGAAAGAGGTGCACTTTGCGAAAAAGAACCACGTGATTATTGAGCTGAAATCGAATTCAGGTTAACTTCTGCGTTCATGAGTCCTCTCATGGCGTAGTGGTTAACGCGCCCCAACTAGAGATCGGGGAGTCGTGAGTTCGATTCTCACTGAGAAGACGTGTAACTTTTTCGCAAATCTTCACATCAATTTGTCCATCTAATCCAATTGCAAATTATATGTAATGTTTAGCTTTTCGGTAGTTGTTAAATTTCCACTCGGCTGGTTAGCCGTAAACCACGTTTCATAATTAAAAACAAGTTTTATTCTGTCTGAAATTTCTAAACTTCTTCTTCTTTCTGGCATTACGTCCTTACTGAGACAGAGCCTGCTTCTCAGCTTAGTGTTCAATGAACACTTCCATATTCATTAACTGAGAGCTTTCTTTGCCAAATTTGCCATTTTCGCATTCGTATATCGTGTGGTAGGTACTATAATACTCTATGCCCAGGGAAGTCAAGGAAATTTCCATTACGGAAGAATCGAACCCAGACACCTTCAGCACGGGTTTGCTTTATAGCCGTGGACTCTTACCACTCGGCTAAGGGAGGCCCATGCTAATAATAGGTTCTAAATCTTAGAATCAGGATATAAAATTCTTTTCTTTTTTTCTTTTTTTCTTTTGTTTTCACTCTTAGCATTTTTATTTAGTTCTTTATTTTTGTTGTTTGATTTAAGTTTCTTAGTTTTTTTACATTGAATTTTTCATTTTGTTCACTTTTATCAACATTTATTTCCTACTTTTACTACTACGTCACTTGATTGTGTAACAATTCACTTTTCATCCTACCATCAACGCTGATGTCCTTTTCCTCATGACGACATCGCTTCAACTGAGAAAAGACGGAAACCAAGTGCCAATTATTTTTACGTGCGATTAAATTTTAAAGAAAACTGTGTGGTTTTCCTCAGTTCGGATTTCCTTTCCCCTTGACCAAAAAAACTGAAAACCCCCCGAACTGGTCAATATTGACTAACGAACGAACGAGGGCTGCCAACTGGGAAGATTTCACGTTCACATCTTCGCTCGGAAGTTCACCCAAAGACTTCTTATCGCTCTTTCCATCGAATGAGAAAGAACAACGTACCGGTGTGTGGGAAGTGCGATGAAGCGATGTAAATTCTAGTTAAAGTTTAATCCTTGAACGTAGAAACTGATGGAGTGCGATGGCTGGGGAGGGATTTTTTTTCTTTTCTTTTTGTGGTATTATTGCAACTTGAGATGGTGTGACGATGGCAATGGGAATGAATAAGATGTAGAATATTCTGGGCGATTAGGTTCCCGTCACTGGAGTGGAGAGTAATGGTCTTGCTAGTCGTTCGACGTTGGGAGTTCAATATGGAACAATTTACTGGGAAAGAATAGCAACCATTTGTCTGATTTGATAAATATTTACTGCAAAACGATTGCGATCGGGAGATACAAACGTGAGCGTGGTGGGGGTTTGGCATCTAAGTCCGAAAGAGACATGGATTTGCGAAAAGAGATGTGTTCATAGTTAGTACTCGGATTCAGTTTGGCTTTCTATTCCGCAGAATCATAAGGTGTTCTGTAGCTTAGTTGGTTAAAGCGCTGGTCTAGCGTACACGGAGTCGTGAGTTCGAGTCTCACTAGAACGCGTATTTTTTCGCAAATTCATATCTCAATTTGTCAAACTAACACACTGTGTCTTCTGATTTCAAGTTCCCAAAACTATGTTTCGGACATACTAGCAAATCTGGTATATGCCAGTAAAGGGCAAACATTCATTAATGTAAAACGATTTTCGTCGATTTTTCAACGATGAATGCCAAACTTTGCCACTGTATTGTCTGTTGTAAATGTTCATTTAACTTTGAAAACTCAACTCTTAGTAACGTACAACAGGTACAATGAAGAGTAACCTCTTCTCATGTAAATTCATTTGCTTCAAAACTTGATATTCGCATACCCTACGTTACCTCTCGCCGCCTTCTTGACTAAGTGATTCTTCTGTGAACGATCTTTCAAATTGACTTCACGCGTCCGATCTCCCAAAATTCTACTTGAATCCACGTCTGGAAAGGCTACCGAATCTCCGCCACCAAAAGTCTGAGCACTGATCGTTGATTTATGCGCATTCGTTTGCAAACTTTTGAATTTATCTGAATAGCATTTCACACAGTAGTAGTGGCAAGCCGTTAAGCGCGATGTGCCTCGCAGAGTCCCACACCAAACTTCAATCGATGAGTTCGTAGCCCCCGTCTTCTAATGGGGCTCTCCATCAAGTCTCTTCCCTCCAACAAGTCGTGATCAAAATTATTCGCGCCGTAAAATCCAACGGCCCCGCCGGAATCGGTATCGAATTCGTAAAAATGACTGAGCTATCAAATTGATGACAGCGCATTATGAGGAGGGTGTCCAAACGGATTGCACTTTGATTCGGGAAACCTAATTTATAGAGTTGGCTAATGGACTGGCTGAATGGCGAAAGTTTAAATTAGCGCGAAGAACAAACGCTGATTTGGTGTCGACGAAACGCACATTGCCAAAACAATATGTATGTTTCGCAATATAGAGGATGCATTTCTCTCGAGAAGTTCTTTGATAACGGATCGAGTTTCGAAAGCAAACTTCTTATTCTGTTTTGCTAGCATCTTCTTGCTCATCTCACCGTGAAGAATTGCGAGATGTTAGTTAGTCGGTGATTTATACTTCTGTCTCCAAGTGAATGTTTATTTATACCTGCGTCGCTTAACTTATGCATATTAGGGCAATTCAAATAATTAAAAAAGATTTAAAATATCTCGACTGCAATCATTACGATACAAATTATGTTCTGTGAAATTTTCAGCATTATCGGTGGTGAAGAATGTCAAATCAGTCAATTACAGAACTCGACCATCTTCAATTTGCAGTAAATGTTGCACATGTTTTCGGTGTGGCAGAACAAGTATTTTCCATAGATAGATCGATCATTTTGACTCAAGACTAGCTTTTGAAAATGGCCTTGAGTCTTTGCATGCAATTTATTTGAAAAATTCTAGTTCCGGAACTGTTGATTTTAGTTAAAAATGTTGTACTGTTTGGGCCACAAGAAAAAAATATATACACTGAAAAAATGTTTTATTTTTTATCATGGAAAATTGAAAAATAATGCATAAAATATTTTTCAAATTGCTAACATAGAATCTTGATTGAAAAGAGATGTTTGGGATAAAGTTTCATGATGTAGAAATTTTTATGATTTTTTTTTCTTAGAACAATTTTCAAAATTTTTTGACAGAATATACGTAAACGTTGTCATGATAAAATAAGACGCTGGAAATTATTCTAAACCATAATGATTATCATTAAAACTTCCTTAGATGTACAGTGATACCTCCATGAGTCGATGTTCCATGACTCGATATCGACTCATGGAACCATACTAAAAACATAATTTCATGGTTACTATGATGGTCCCTAGAAGCAGCTTTCCAAAGAATTGCTGTTCCATGACTCGATATTTCCATGAGTCGATGGTCCCTTCAATATCGACTCATGGAGGTTTCACTGTAGCCATTTTTAAGTTATTTCAATTTATTTCGGATTATTTCATGTTGAATGGTGAACATTTAAAACATATGATTAATTTAAAATTTAAATTTGGAAAAATTTGAGTAATTTTAAATTTGGGTAATAAAAATTACATATAACTCTATCATACGGATCGTAAGAATGATATGGGAAATTGAATTTTCAAACTTTAATTTTTGTAATTTGCACTACCCTAGTGCATATGCATCGTCATCGTTGTCGTCGATCGTGGTCGTCGTTGTCACCGATACCCCTCAATGATGTTATTAGGGAAAACGATGAACGTTGATTTATGAAAACCGCATCCCACGAATTGAGACATCTTATTCGCCTTAATTCCAACGTTCAAAGGGAAAGCTGTGTTTGGGGATCGTTTCGTAACTTATACCACATGTGGTTCGGAATTAATTGAATGTATGCCTCTGATTTTATTAGTAATGGGCAGAATATTTTTCGTGGCGATGATATTTGTTTGCATTGGAAAGAGTGGAATAAGTTCTGTGCACCACTTGAATTCAATCAATGAACGGGATGAATTATTATGTCGATTATAACTCAACAGTATTGATCACACATATGCATCACGATAATATGTTTCGTAAGTTGTATTTGTGGATTGAAACTTTTGCATTCAAAAACAATTTTTGTAACCTTATCAATCTACCAATACTAGAGTTGTTGATCGTAGCTTTTAATTTTAATGTCTTGTTTATTACGTGTCTCGATGGATAATGTACAATAAGTGACAATCTAAGCCTGTGCTAACCTGATCAACTTTTTGCCTACGCCTACTTAACCTAACAAACTGCTAAAGCTCGGCCAATTGAAGGGAGATACGTGTGGTTCCGAACAAGGATTGCTTTATTCTGACATTACATACTTGATATCCATCAAAGCCTACTACAATATATTGTTTGGATACCCAAAAAATGTCATTTGAACATATCTTTTGATTTAGGCAGAATTTCGCTCAAGATTGCTACTGATATGAGATCAGGAATCTTGTACAGAACACAACAGGAAACCGCTGAAGTCTTTCGTCGACATTTCTAACAAGGAACGGGATACTCTCTGAATCCTGAACAGGGTTCTATTGGAATCCTGAACGATATTTTATCGGAATCTGGGGACGGACCTGGTGTAGTGGTTAGAACACTCGTCTCTCACGCCGAGGACCTGGGATCGAATCCCATCCCCGACATAGTCACTTATGACGTAAAAAGTTATAGTGACGACTTCCTTCGGAAGGGAAGTAAAGCCGTTGGTCCCGAGATGAACTAGCCCAGGGCTAAAAATCTCGTTAATAAAGTCAAATCAATCAAATCAATTATCGGAATCTTGAACAGGGTTCTCTACGAATCTTGAGTAGGGTTCTCTCTGAATCCTGAGCAGAATTCTATCTGAATACTGAACAAAGTTTCCTTCTGAATCCTGAAGAAGTTTATCACTGAATCCTGAACAAGATGCTCCCTGAATCCTAAACTGGATTCTTCCAGAATCCTGAGTAGAATTCTCCCAGAATCCTGAGCAGGATTCTCGTAGTATCCTGAGCAGGATTCTCCCAGAATCCTGAGCAGGATTCTCCCAGAATCCTGAGCAGGATTCTCCCAGAATCCTGAGCAGGATTCTCCCAGAATCCTGAGCAGGGTTCTCCCAGAATCCTGAGCAGGGTTCTCCCAGAATCCTGAGCAGGGTTCTCCCAGAATCCTGAGCAGGATTCTCCCAGAATCCTGAGCAGGTTTCTCTCAGAATCCTGAGCACGCTTCTCTCAGATTCCTGAGCAGGCTCCTCCCAGAATCCTAAGCAGGATTCTCCCAGAATCCTGAGCAGGATTCTCCCAGAATCCTGAGCAGGATTCTCCCAGAATCCTGAGCAGGATTCTCCCAGAATCCTGAGCAGGATTCTCCCAGAATCCTGAGCAGGATTCTCCCAGAATCCTGAGCAGGATTCTCCCAGAATCCTGAGCAGGATTCTCCCAGAATCCTGAGCAGGATTCTCTCAGAATCCTGTGCTGGATTCCCTCAGAATCCTATGCTGGATTCCCTCAGAATCCTGAGCAGGTTTCTCTCAGAATCCTGAGCACGCTTGTCTCAGATTCCTGAGCAGGCTCCTCTCAGAATCCTGAGCAGGATTCTCTCAGAATCCTGAACAGGATTCTCTCAGAATGAGATCAGAATCAGATTCTCTCAGAATCCTGAGCAGGATTCTCTCAGAATCCTTTGTATGGTTCCCTCAGAATCCTGTGCTGGATTCCTTAAGAATCCTGTGCTGAATTTCCTCAGAATCCTGTGCTGGATTCTCTCAGAATCCTGTGCAGGATTCTTTTGGAATCCTGTGCAGGCTCCTCTCAGAATTCTGAACAGGTTTCTTTCAGAATCCTGAGCATGCTTCTCTCAGAATCCTGAGCAGGCTCCTCTCAGAATCCTGAGCAGGATTCTCTCAGAATCCTGAGCAGGGTGAGCAGGATTCTCTCAGAATCCTGAGCGAGGTTTTCTCAGAATCCTGAGCAGGATTTTCTCAGAGTCCTGAGCAGGATTTCCGCAGAATACTGAGCAGGTATTCCGCAGAATCCTGAGCAGGATTCTCTCAGACAGGATTCTTCCAGGATCTTAAACAGGATTCTCTTTGAATCCTGAACAGGATTCTCTGAGAATCCTGAATAGGACAAAAAAGGAATCTTTTTCATGATATGGATGGAATCCTTCTCAGGATTATAGTGGAGTCTTCTCAGAATTCTAGTGGAATCCTTCTCAGGATCCTGGTAGAATCTTCATTAGGATTCTGATGGTTTCCGATGAAATCCTTAACAGGATTCCGATTGAATCTTTCTCTTGATTCTGATGGAATCCTTCTCAGGATTCTGGTGGAATCCTTCTTAGGATTCTGATGGGATCCTTCTCAGGATACTGCTGGAATCTTTTTAAGGATTCTGTTGGAATCCTTCTTAGTATTCTGATGGAATCCTTTTCAGGATTCAGAAGGAATGCTTCTCAAGATTCTGATTAAATCCTTTTTTATAATTTCAATGGAATCCTTCTCAGGGTTCTGATGGATTCTCCAGGGTTTTGATGGAATCTCTCTCAGGATTCTGATGTAATTACCTTCAGGATTCTGATGAAATCTTTCTCTGGTTTTTGATGAATTCCTTCTCAGGATTCTGACGGAATGCTTCTCAGGATCCTGATGGAATCCTTCTCAGGGTTTTGACGGATTCCTTCTCAGAATTCTGACGAACCCTTTCTCAGGATTCTGACGGCATCGTTCTCAGAATTCTTATAAAATCCTTCTCAGGATTCTGACCAAATCCTTCTTAGGGTTGTGAAGGAATGTTTTTCAGAATTCTAACGGAATCTTTCTCAGTACTTTAACGGAATCCTTCTCAGGATACTTCTCAGAATTCTACGGGAAATCCTTCTTAGGATTCTAACGGAATCCTTCCTAGGATTCTACTGGCATCCATATCAGAATTCTAAGGAATCCTTCTTAGGATTCTAAGGAATCCTTCTCAGAATTCTAAGAAATCCTTCTCGGGATACTTCTCAAGATTTTAACGGAATCCTTTCCAGGATTTTGACGGAATCTTTTTCAGGATTCTGATGAAATTTTTTTCAGGATTGTGACGGAATCCTTCTCAGTTTTCTGATAGCATCCTCCACAGGATTTGGATGAAATTGTTCTCAGTATTTTGATGGAATTCTTCTCAGGATTCAGACGGAATAATTCTCAGTATTCTGATGAAATCTTCTGACGCAAAACTTCCCAGGACTCCGATGGAATCCTTCTCAGAATTCTGACGGAATCCTTCACATGATTCAAACAGAATTCTGCTCAGGATTCAAATGGAATCCTGCTCGGAATTCAAATGAAATATTTCTGAAGTTTCTAACGGAAATTTTCCCAGGAATCAGACGAAATCCTTCTTAGTATTTAGACGGAATCCTTCTCAATTCTCTTCCGACATAGTCTCATAATTGTAACAACCGTGACTGCGTAATGAGCGATGCAACATAGAGTAGGTGTACCAATTATGGATGCAATATGTCAACAGTAGTGATGAAAATCAAGTTTTAACCGCATTTCTAAAACGTAGACATGACTTGTTGGTGTCAATTACTAGTTTAAAGCCTTGTGAATCTGTTGATTTAAAGTTTTAGTACTAAATTGACTTTAAGCTTCTAAAATTTGATTTAAAAAAGCGTTGTCTTTGTACCAATTATGGTAATAGCGTTCCTAGCATTCGACATAAAAGTGTACCAATTATGGACTATCGAATATTTGCACGAAATGAATTCAAACGCCATCCAGAGCGAATGATAATGCAACGCTAATATGTCATGAAGTGATTGCTCATAAAACTTTCCAAAAATTTTGTTTTAAATAGATTTTAAATCAATTTATTGCAGTGGGTTCATGGAAGAAAATTAATATTCGAAAAGGAGTCGAAATTTAGTGTAAATGCATTATTGATCACACATTACCTTTCCAGTGCCTAATTTTAACGAAAAAAGAAGGGAAAATTCAAAAATCGAGTGTCGCTGAAAACCCCTCTCTACCATGAAATTAGCTCTTCTGCTTGCGAACGTTTTCGAACGTGTGATTAAAAAATCTTAGTAATTAAGTTTAAAACATGAAGATAATGCCTTACCGAACCGTGCCGTCGTAAAAGTCACCCGTAAAATAGCTTTACTTCTTTTATTTCACTGATCAGAAAATGTAAACAAACCGCCTCCAGAGTATTGCCATAATTGGGCTCTCATACACTCTTTGTACCAGTTATTGACATAGTGGAAATAACACGATTTCCAACTTAAAACAGTAGATTTGATTGCGCACAAGCTAAATTTATTCATTTGTTCTCACTAAGCAACATACATTTATCGGTTGAAACAGTTTTTCCGGATGATAACATACATTTCGTAACGGGTGTCCCTTAGCAAACTGCTAAGAAGGTGACAAATATGTGAGGCAAAATTTTCAAATGTTCATTTTTCGAAGCTTATTGCACAAATGTTCTTTCCAAGGTTTCAAATAGTTTTATCATTCCTGTGAATATAAGCCGTTATAGTCTAGTGAAACAATAAGAAAACTCACTTTTTGTTCCCACTATTGCCATAATTGGTGCTATAGCCATAGTTGGTACTTCTACCCTATCTATAATCTCGAGTGAACTCATAGCATGTTTATGTTGACAATGCAATGTCAATCAATGAGCAGATTTCAGCGTGACCACAATGCACTGATTGTTTTGATAGCTAAAAGTTTCGAATTAACCATCTGATTAACCGCAAATGCATCGCACCCGAAGTGCAACATTGCAAAACGCGGAAATCGACTTGTGCTGTCGAGGAATGGCACATTGCTATTCCAAGACCGCCGGATAAAAAGTCACATAAACAAAAGCATTACGCCGCTGCATCCCACATTGCATCACGAATGGCGAGAAAGTGCGCGCAAAACCCTGCGGACATTGTTCGCGTCTCATAAGCGTCGTCGTCCGGCGTGTCGTAGTCGTCTCGGTTACTGTGACAAGACATTTCTCACGTCCCGTGTCCCGGTATCCGATTCGCACCACGGTTCGATCTATATCAGTCATCATCCGCTGCATCGAGTTCGATTCGAACTGCTTATTGCTATTGGGCTAGTGGTACCATCTGGAGCAGCATGGCAAATCGCGTACCATCCGTTTAATCGAACGCCTGCAGCGACCCTAATGGAGCTCTCGCTCTACTAGTCGATTCACGAGCGACGTCGGTGCAGTATGCAACACAGTGTAGTTACATAAGCCCTATGCCTCGCAGCTGGTGCCGTAAGATGGTGGGAAAATTTTCGTTTTCCTATAAGCTTGGAAGGAAGAACAAACGCATGACGACGCGGCCGGTAGGAGGAAATTAGGAAATTATTTTCCATTAACCTTAGTTTGATACTGGGGTCATTATGACCCAAAATCGGATTTCAACCTGCAATATCTCTGTTGTTATCAAACGGATCTTTCTGAAATTTCCTGACTTTTAATATTTTGTGGAAACGAAGCGCAAGACCAAAAAAATTTTTTCTTAAGGTGATTCTAAGATGGCGCCACAAAAAAACAACTTAACCTTAGTTTGATACTGGGGTCATTATGACCCAAAATCGGATTTCAACCTGCAATATCTCTGTTGTTATCAAACGGATCTTTCTGAAATTTCCTGACTTTTAATATTTTGTGGAAACGAAGCGCAAGACCAAAAAAATTTTTTCTTAAGGTGATTCTAAGATGGCGCCACAAAAAAACAACTTAATAAGATACTGGGGTCATTATGACCCAGAAATGTATACCCCTATAAATCAACGAAATATCAACCGAATAATGAAAATTATGCCGCATTCGAAAGATATACTCCTCAAGATTCTGATCAGTACCTGGAATAACGGTTCCGGTTCCAGTGGCCACCGGGAATCGGCTACGAAGGGGACCATGTTGGCCACGTGGAATTTCAGTACACCCAGTCCAGAAATCTGCAGTCATCACCAAATTGTATGAGATGCAGGCCATATAGGAACGTACTGCCTTCAGCAAACTTGCTTCAGGGACCAAGAACTTCCACATGGGATACAATTTAGTTCAGAACTCGACCACCGCGTGGCGCTAGCGTCGATATGAACTTCCGGTAGGGGCTAATTATGCGATAACTCGAGATTGCGAGCACATAGAAGGTTGCTGTCTTCGGCAAAGTTGCTCAGGAGGATAAGGACTTCCACAAAGGATTCTATTCAGTTCAGAACTCGACCACCGCGTGGCGCTAGCGTCGATATGAACTTCCGGTATGGACTAATTATGCGATAACTCGAGATTGGGAGCATATAGAAGAATGCTATCTTCGGCAAAGTTGCTCAGAAGGACAAGGGCTTCCACATAAGGTACAATTTAGTTCAGAACTCGACCACCGCGTGGCGCTAGCGTCGACATGAACTTCCGATAGGGGCTAATTATGCGATAACTCGAGATTGCGAGCACATAGAAGGTTGCTGTCTTCGGCAAAGTTGCTCAGGAGGATTAGGACTTCCACATAGGATACAATTCAGTTCAGAACCCGACCACCGCGTGGCGCTAGCGTCGATATGAACTTCCGGTATGGACTAATTATGCGATAACTCGAGATTGGGAGCATATAGAAGAATGCTATCTTCGGCAAAGTTGCTCAGAAGGACAAGGGCTTCCACATAAGGTACAATTTAGTTCAGAACTCGACCACCGCGTGGCGCTAGCGTCGATATGAACTTCCGGTAGGGGCTACTTATGCGATAACTCGAGATTGCGAGCACATAGAAGGTTGCTGTCTTCGGCAAAGTTGCTCAGAAGGACAAGGGCTTCCACATAAGGTACAATTTAGTTCAGTACTCGACCACCGCGTGGCGCTAGCGTCGATATGAACTTCCGATAGGGGCTACTTATGCGATAACTCGAAATTGCGAGCACATAGGAGGTTGCTGTCTTCGGCAAAGTTGCTCAGGAGGATTAGGACTTCCACATAGGATACAATTCAGTTCAGAACTCGACCACCGCGTGGCGCTAGCGTCGATATGAACTTCCGGTAGGGGCTAATTATGCGATAACTCGAGATTGCGAGCACATAGAAGGTTGCTGTCTTCGGCAAAGTTGCTCAGAAGGACAAGGGCTTCCACATAAGGTACAATTTAGTTCAGTACTCGACCACCGCGTGGCGCTAGCGTCGATATGAACTTCCGATAGGGGCTACTTATGCGATAACTCGAAATTGCGAGCACATAGGAGGTTGCTGTCTTCGGCAAAGTTGCTCAGGAGGATTAGGACTTCCACATAGGATACAATTCAGTTCAGAACTCGACCACCGCGTGGCGCTAGCGTCGATATGAACTTCCGGTATGGACTAATTATGCGATAACTCGAGATTGGGAGCATATAGAAGAATGCTGTCTTCGGCAAAGTTGCTCAGAAGGACAAGGGCTTCCACATAAGGTACAATTTAGTTCAGAACTCGACCACCGCGTGGCGCTAGCGTCGATATGAACTTCCGGTAGGGGCTACTTATGCGATAACTCGAGATTGCGAGCACATAGAAGGTTGCTGTCTTCGGCAAAGTTGCTCAGAAGGACAAGGGCTTCCACATAAGGTACAATTTAGTTCAGTACTCGACCACCGCGTGGCGCTAGCGTCGATATGAACTTCCGATAGGGGCTACTTATGCGATAACTCGAAATTGCGAGCACATAGGAGGTTGCTGTCTTCGGCAAAGTTGCTCAGGAGGATTAGGACTTCCACATAGGATACAATTCAGTTCAGAACTCGACCACCGCGTGGCGCTAGCGTCGATATGAACTTCCGGTAGGGGCTAATTATGCGATAACTCGAGATTGCGAGCACATAGAAGGTTGCTGTCTTCGGCAAAGTTGCTCAGAAGGACAAGGGCTTCCACATAAGGTACAATTTAGTTCAGTACTCGACCACCGCGTGGCGCTAGCGTCGATATGAACTTCCGATAGGGGCTACTTATGCGATAACTCGAAATTGCGAGCACATAGGAGGTTGCTGTCTTCGGCAAAGTTGCTCAGGAGGATTAGGACTTCCACATAGGATACAATTCAGTTCAGAACTCGACCACCGCGTGGCGCTAGCGTCGATATGAACTTCCGGTAGGGGCTAATTATGCGATAACTCGAGATTGCGAGCACATAGAAGGTTGCTGTCTTCGGCAAAGTTGCTCAGGAGGATAAGGACTTCCACAAAGGATTCTATTCAGTTCAGAACTCGACCACCGCGTGGCGCTAGCGTCGATATGAACTTCCGGTAGGGACTAATTATGCGATAACTCGAGATTGCGATCACATAGAAGGTTGCTGTCTTCGGCAAAGTTGGTCAGGAGGACAAGGGCTTCCACATAAGGTACAATTTAGTTCAGAACTCGACCACCTCGTGGCGCTAGCGTCGACATGAACTTCCGATAGGGGCTAATTATGCGATAACTCGAGATTGCGAGCACATAGAAGGTTGCTGTCTTCGGCAAAGTTGCTCAGGAGGATTAGGACTTCCACATAGGATACAATTCAGTTCAGAACCCGACCACCGCGTGGCGCTAGCGTCGATATGAACTTCCGGTATGGACTAATTATGCGATAGCTCGAGATTGGGAGCATATAGAAGAATGCTATCTTCGGCAAAGTTGCTCAGAAGGACAAGGGCTTCCACATAAGGTACAATTTAGTTCAGAACTCGACCACCGCGTGGCGCTAGCGTCGATATGAACTTCCGGTAGGGGCTACTTATGCGATAACTCGAGATTGCGAGCACATAGGAGGTTGCTGTCTTCGGCAAAGTTGCTCAGGAGGATTAGGACTTCCACATAGGATACAATTCAGTTCAGAACTCGACCACCGCGTGGCGCTAGCGTCGATATGAACTTCCGGTAGGGGCTAATTATGCGATAACTCGAGATTGGGAGCATATAGAAGAATGCTATCTTCGGCAAAGTTGCTCAGAAGGACAAGGGCTTCCACATAAGGTACAATTCAGTTCAGAACTCGACCACCGCGTGGCGCTAGCGTCGATATGAACTTCCGGTATGGACTAATTATGCGATAACTCGAGATTGGGAGCATATAGAAGAATGCTATCTTCGGCAAAGTTGCTCAGAAGGACAAGGGCTTCCACATAAGGTACAATTCAGTTCAGAACTCGACCACCGCGTGGCGCTAGCGTCGATATGAACTTCCGGTAGGGGCTACTTATGCGATAACTCGAGATTGCGAGCACATTGGAGGTTGCTGTCTTCGGCAAAGTTGCTCAGGAGGATTAGGACTTCCACATAGGATACAATTCAGTTCAGAACTCGACCACCGCGTGGCGCTAGCGTCGATATGAACTTCCGGTAGGGGCTAATTATGCGATAACTCGAGATTGCGAGCACATAGAAGGTTGCTGTCTTCGGCAAAGTTGCTCAGGAGGATAAGAACTTCCACATAGGATACAATTCAGTTCAGAACCCGACCACCGCGTGGCGCTAGCGTCGATATGAACTTCCGGTATGGACTAATTATGCGATAACTCGAGATTGGGAGCATATAGAAGAATGCTATCTTCGGCAAAGTTGCTCAGAAGGACAAGGGCTTCCACATAAGGTACAATTCAGTTCAGAACTCGACCACCGCGTGGCGCTAGCGTCGATATGAACTTCCGGTAGGGACTAATTATGCGATAACTCGAGATTGCGAACACATAGAAGGATGCTGTCTTCGGCAAAGTTGCTCAGGAGGATAAGGACTTCCATATAGGATACAATTCAGTTCAGAACTCGACCACCGCGTGGCGCTAGCGTCGATATGAACTTCCGGTAGGGACTAATTATGCGATAACTCGAGATTGCGATCACATAGAAGGTTGCTGTCTTCGGCAAAGTTGGTCAGGAGGACAAGGGCTTCCACATAAGGTACAATTTAGTTCTGAACTCGACCACCTCGTGGCGCTAGCGTCGACATGAACTTCCGGTAGGGGCTAATTATGCGATAACTCGAGATTGCGAACACATAGAAGGATGCTGTCTTCGGCAAAGTTGCTCAGGAGGATAAAGACTTCCACATAGGATACAATTCAGTTCAGAACTCGACCACCGCGTGGCGTTGGCGTCGGTTTGGACTTTCGGCTAATTATGCGATAATTCAAGATTGTGAGCATATAGAAGGATGATGTGTTCGGCAAAATTGCTCAGGAGGATAAGTTACATGATAAGTCACATGAGATACAATTTAGCCCGGAATTTGACCACCGCAGTGTGCTGGCGTTTTATGAACTTACAATAGGAGCTAGTCATGCGATATTTAGAAAAAGCATACACATAGAAGGATGCTCGTTTTTCAGACAATTTTCAGACTTACCATGCATTTTTGAGGAAGAAATATTTTACCAAGTACGAACATTTTAGTGTTCTAATATTTAACAAAAGCGAGATTTTCTTAACCCTCCTAGAGGAACTTGAAAAAATTACTGGAAAAATATCAAGAGAAAATCATGAAAGTATCACAAAAAGCGGGACCCATTAACTACATCCAACGAAACCTCTTATTAAAAAAATAGCAATAGTTGCAAACTATTTCTTGCAAAAGTGAAGAAACAATTTCTGGAGAGATTGTGGAAGGAAATGCATAGGTAGATAATTTGTGCAAGGAACTTTCAAACAATTATCTATGAAAACAGAAAAACAAATTGCTGAAAGAAATCCGTGAGAAACTCCAAAATGACCTAAACAGTAAGGAGTAATTTTTAAAATCATTGAAAAAATAAATAGATTGATAGAATAGATAAACTTACGCCTTGAGGAGTATTAGGGGCGTCTCTCCTAGGAGATAATTTATAAGGATGTCCTCAAAAAATATTCTGGGGCGTATCCCTAGAAGAAGTTAAAGATAGAATTCCGAAAGAAACTCTTGAGCTTGTTTTTTTTTTCTTAAGAAATTTCTTACCTTTTCTTACCTTTACTTAAAAAAGTGCACGTCGTAAAGTTTAATTTGAACGTATTCCTCTGCGTGAATGGTGATTATCTTATCACCTAAACTATTCTTCGCAAGTTAGAAGTAAGTAGATTTGCTAGCATGACTTGAAGTACAAAGATGTGAATGTTTTCGGATAGTGATAATCATCAATGTTATTACAGGTCGGACTCGATTATCCGGAGTTTGTTTTTGATATTCTTGTTTTCAGTTCTTATGCATAAATTTGAGATAGTTTAGTATTGTTACATACAATATAAATGGTTAAGCAGTTTTGGGCGTAGGTAAGAAAACGGGAGTTTGAGAAAAGTTTTTTTTCTTGTGTATACTAGTCAAATTTCTTTTCTTCTCAAGCCCCAATGTACCTAGAAATAATTTATGGCTACGCCACTGCATCATATAAATAAAACAACGAAAAACGATAATATTTAAGTAATTTTATCGCAAATTTAAATTTTTCTTTTAGCGATTCGATAATCCGGAGGATGAAATAAAAATCGATACTCCGGATTATCGAGTCCGACCTGTATTGAGATAAATACAAGTTTATAGTAAAATGAAAAGGTGCGTGAATTTGATCTAACGTTAAATTTAGTGCTGAAGTAGTTGATTTGTTTCAGAATAAATTATTTTTGCGTATTTTTACTATCCTAATGTCAACATAAAAAAATTATTCTTCGTAAACTTCTGCAAATTTCAACATATATGGCGTACAAGATTTAGTGTAAACATTTTGTATTATAACAATATTACCATGAAGAACTTAGAGAAATTTCATCACATTATCTTGAAAGAAGATTTGTACAAAAAATCAATTTTCTCGTAAAATTCCATAATAAATCATTAGAAGAATCAAATTCAACTCATGTAGAACTTCAACGAGACTTTCAGTAGACTTACAGACCGTGGAGGAATTCATACATCAACTTGAACGAATGTTGCAAACATCTTTTGGACTAATACTAGAAAAAGCAGCTGGAGGAATTCCAGAAATAGCTTCAATGGGACGCATTATTAAACTGTACCCGGAAGTGTTTTCAAGAAAACCCTCTTGAGGAAATTCAAATCGTCAAATCGAAAAATAATAACTTGAGAAATACCGAAAACAATTTAAAATCAGATCGTATTCACTCCAGATAAAAATTTTGGAAAATTTCAAAAGGTACTCTTTTGAGGGAGTTTATAGATTTATAAGATTTCTCCGGGAATTAATCCATCCTCATGGAACTTTTCCAGGCATTATTGCAGAGATTACTTCAAGGACTTCTACAGCGATTATTCTAAAGATTCTTCAAGCTATCTCTCCTGACATTCCTCCAATAAAAATTACAGATTCCCCTAAGGATTCCTCCAAGAAGATTACTTAAGATATTTCTCCAGACATTGCGCAGGTAGTCCTCTCAAGATTCTTCTAGGAATTAGTCCTAAAATTGCCTCCAGGAATTCTATTACGAATTATTCCAGAGATTCCACCATTCAATTGGGGATTTTACAAGAAATTATTTTATGAGTTCTTATAGGGACCGCTGAAGAAATTCTTGCAGGAGCCTAAGAAGGGATTCTCGAGGAAAACTCTGGAGGAATTCCTTACAAAAATTCCCGGAACATCAAATATGCTTTTCAGTTACGCAGTCTTTTTTTTTTTCAACATTCTATTTATAATAAAGACTACGTAGACGAAACTCATATTTCATTTATATAAACAGTCAAATCTCTACCAGTTCATTCCTGAAACGATATCTACAGTAAACTGTAAAGATTTGCTTAGAGAAATCCCTGGAGGAGCCATAGAATAAACTCCTGTAAGAATCCATGAAGTATTCTATAAGTCAATTACTGAAGGACTCTTGGAGATATATCTGGAGGAACCACTGGAGAATCCTTGGAGGTATCCCAGGAAGAATCGTTATAGAGATTTTGATGGTGGAATCGTTAGAGAAATCCCTGGAAAATCCCCTGTAGATTTTTTTCTGGAAAAATCTCTGGAAGAATCTTTATAGAAATATTTAAATGGAAAAACATTCTGGAAAAATCTAAGGAGAAATATTCGAAGGAATCTATGAAGAGATTTAAAAAAAATGTAGAGATTTAACTGGAGGATTATATGTAGAGATTTTCTTAATGTAATCCATAGAGAAATATTTAGCATAAGTTCTGATAATATTCCAGCAGGAATTTATGGGAGAATCTCTGAAGAAATTTCAAGAAGAAGTCTTGGGGGAATTCATGGAGTATTATTGGACCCGGAACGAATCCCTGAAGAAATTCTTGGGGAATTCTGAAAGATTATCTTGGGAAATCCTTGAGGCAATTCATGTAATTTCCTTGAGGAATTTGTGAGTTTTAGAACGGCTGCAGAAATTCCTTGTGAAATCCTTGTAGAATTTCCTCGTAGAATCATCCCTGGAGCGATTCGTGGAGGAATCCTGGAAAAAATCTCCGGTATAATTTCTGGACGAATCTCGAGAGAACTGCTTGGGGATATCTTTGTATGTATCACTAGAGAAACATCTTTAGTAATCCTTGAAGAGATTGTTTTAGTGTAACTCCTGGAGAAAGCCTTGAAGATATCTGTGCAAGAATCCTTGTAGACACATTTTTTGGAGCAATCCTTGCAAAAGTCTGCGGAAAGTTTTGTAAAGGAATGCCAGAAGAAATTGCTTAAAAAATCCATGGATTTTTCGGAGAAATTTCGAAGCATTCCTGAAACGAATCCTGGAGGAATCATTGGGGAAATTCCTGAAATAATCCCAGTAAAGATTTTTCTGGAGGAATCAATGGAGGAATCACTAAAGACATTTCTGCTGGAAATCTTTGCGAAATCGCTAAAGTACATATTTTCTTGTAGGAATCCTTGTGAAAATTTCTTGTCAACTCCCTGGCCTGGAGAAATATGAGTATGGAAACCAAGAATCAAATATACTGTCAGTTAGTTATAATCTTAGCTCGAAAAACTGCTTTGAGGAAAACGTCTTCAAATAACTACAATTTCATGCATGGCGAACACAAGTTCTTCCTGGTAGAATCTCTGGCAAAAGTCCTAGTGAATCTCCAGGAGAAATCACTGTAGGGATTAAGGTAAAGATCAGCTTGGATTATTTTCTGGTAAAATCCCAGAACGAATCTTCGAAAGATTTCCTGGAGAAATCTTTGAAGATATTTGTAGAAGATGATGAGCAGAAGGGCTTGAGTTTGTATACCATCGGATGAGCTCTCGGTAAAAAACTGTAGAATTCATCATACAAATCATTTAAGGTTACTGGACTATCTTCTTTGAATAACTCTGATGTGAACTACGTCTTGATATCCAGATGATTTTTTTAAGGAATTCCAGAAGGAAATACTGGTGTAAAGTCATAAGATTCCTCCGGATCCAATTAAAAACTAAAGTGCACAGGTAGTGCAAAAACTTCTAAAGAAATTTAGAAGTATTTTTTTCCGCAACTTTATGACATTATCTGTATCTAGCTCTTGTTGGAATTTTAGAAGTGACTACAATATAGCTCATATCATATCATAGAGCTCATTTCATATTATATAGTTTATATCGTACCATATACTTCATTTCAGATCGTGTAGTTCATAACATATAGGAGCACTATAATGACGTAACGCGGAATTTACTACGCAGAATAAAAAAAACTTAACAAGTTTGCCGAAGATAAAACCTTCAAAAGAGAGCTCCTTCGGGAAATGCATATAGACGCCAGCACCAAATGTCGGTCAAATTTTGAACGTATGTTCATGCCGAATTCCTTATTCTCTCGAACAATTTTGCCGCAGACAGCATCCTTCTATAAGTTCACAATCTCGATATATCGCATAATCAGTAGAGATGGTCGGGTCTCGGGTTTTCAAACCCGAACTCGACCGGTTCGGGTCGGATTTGCAGGCTAGAAATTTTTTTTCGATTAAGTCGGAATCGGGCTTGTAAAAATCGGGTTTAGGTAAAGTTTAGTAAAAGTTATGGAAAGATTAACAACCAGAAAGCTTGTTTATGCATCAGAAACGATGAATTTATCTATTTTTAAAACTCTGTTTTTTCTTACAAAAATTTCTTGGGTTTCGAGTCGAGTACGGATTTGAACAGAGGATTTTTTCAGGTTCGGGTCGGTTCCGGGTTTGAAGAAATAAAGTAAGTAGAGTACGGGTTGGGTTTGGGCTCGAAAAATGTGAAACCCCCCTCTAATAATTAACCTCTACCGGAAATAGAAAACGACGTCAAATCCACCGGGTGGTCGAGTTCTAAACTGAACTGTAGCCCATGTGGAATACCTTATTCTTTTGTGAGACTGACTCTAATATTGTGGTTGGTCCACAAACCCCTCACGCTGAAGACCTGGGATCAAATCACATACCCTGATGGTCACTTTGGAGCCGTTGGTCTCGAGATAAACTTGCTATGGGTTAAAAATCTCATTATAATAGACAAAAAAATATCCTCTTGGGCAACTTTACCAAATACATCCTTCTATATGCACATAATCTTGAGTTATCGCATAACTAGCCCTTACCGGAAGTTGATACCGACGCAAGCGCTACGCGGTAGCCAAGTTCTGATCTAAATTGTAACCAATGTGGAAGTCTTTATCCTCCTGAGCAGTTTTGCGGAAGACAGCATCCTTCTAAATGACCCATAACGCGGGTACATCAACTTTTCGTGGTGCGTTATAGGGAAAAGATATACTAGTGAACCCTAGTTCTGACTGCTTCAAACAAAGAGAACAGGATGTTCTAGTAATGAAAGGAACACTTATTAGTCCTTGTAACATTCGAAACCTTGTTAAAAGTGACAAGTCTCGGTTTTCCCAGTTGCCGAGAAAGATCTGACAATGATCGAGACACGGAAAAAAATGGAGTCTAATTCAACAATTTGTTTTCTAATCCTTTATTCATTTAGTTCTCTAGTTTGAAAAAGTAAGGACAAGAATTCTGATGCATGGACAACATCTGTGTAATTTCTTAGCTTTATCAAAGGATCCGATTTTGACTGACAAAGGTGCACTCACCACACTCTTCGAAGGGAATAAAAAGCGAAACCTTCCAATTAGAATCCTTTCCAGCGATCGAGTTACGAATTACAACTGTAAGAAAACCGAATACTTTATCTCTTCTCAATAGTGACAAAGTAAAACGATATGAACTAAACAAAACACACGAGATACACTACAATAGATCAATTGTTGGTCGCAGTGGTTATGTTCCAGACAGAAAAAAAAATCCTTCTATATGGTCGCAATCTCAAGTAATCGCATAATTATCTCCTACCGAAAGTCCATATCGACGCTAGCGCCACGCGGTGGTCGAGTTCTGAACTAAATTGCATCCTATAAGGAAGTCCTTATCCTCCTGAGCAACTTTGCCGAAGACAGCAACCTTCTATGTGCTCGCAATCTCGAGTTATCGCATAAATAGTCCATACCGGAAGTTCATATCGACGCTAGCGCCACGCGGTGGTCGAGTTCTGAACTAAATTGTACTTTATGTGGAAGCCCTTGTCCTCCTGAGCAACTTTGCCGAAGACAGCAACCTCCAATGTGCTCGCAATCTCGAGTTATCGCATAATTAGCCCCTACCGGAAGTTCATGTCGACGCTAGCGCCACGCGGGGGTCGAGTTCTGAACTAAATTGTACCTTATGTGGAAGCCCTTGTCCTTCTGAGCAACTTTGCCGAAGACAGCATTCTTCTATATGCTCCCAATCTCGAGTTATCGCATAATTAGTCCATACCGGAAGTTCATATCGACGCTAGCGCCACGCGGTGGTCGAGTTCTGAACTGAATTGTACCTTGTGTGGAAGCCCTTGTCCTCCTGAGCAACTTTGCCGAAGACAGCAACCTCCTATGTGCTCGCAATCTCGAGTTATCGCATAATTAGCCCCTACCGGAAGTTCATGTCGACGCTAGCGCCACGCGGTGGTCGAGTTCTGAACTAAATTGTACTTTATGTGGAAGCCCTTGTCCTCCTGAGCAACTTTGCCGAAGACAGCAACCTTCTATGCGCTCGCAATCTCGAGTTATCGCATAATTAGTCCATACCGGAAGTTCATATCGACGCTAGCGCCACGCGGTGGTCGAGTTCTGAACTGAATTGAACCTTGTGTGGAAGCCCTTGTCCTCCTGAGCAACTTTGCCGAAGACAGCAACCTCCAATGTGCTCGCAATCTCGAGTTATCGCATAATTAGCCCCTACCGGAAGTTCATGTCGACGCTAGCGCCACGCGGGGGTCGAGTTCTGAACTAAATTGTACCTTATGTGGAAGCCCTTGTCCTTCTGAGCAACTTTGCCGAAGACAGCATTCTTCTATATGCTCCCAATCTCGAGTTATCGCATAATTAGTCCATACCGGAAGTTCATATCGACGCTAGCGCCACGCGGTGGTCGAGTTCTGAACTGAATTGTACCTTGTGTGGAAGCCCTTGTCCTCCTGAGCAACTTTGCCGAAGACAGCAACCTCCTATGTGCTCGCAATCTCGAGTTATCGCATAATTAGCCCCTACCGGAAGTTCATGTCGACGCTAGCGCCACGCGGGGGTCGAGTTCTGATCTAAATTGTACCTTATGTGGAAGCCCTTGTCCTTCTGAGCAACTTTGCCGAAGACAGCATTCTTCTATATGCTCCCAATCTCGAGTTATCGCATTATTAGTCCATACCGGAAGTTCATATCGACGCTAGCGCCACGCGGTGGTCGAGTTCTGAACTGAATTGAACCTTGTGTGGAAGCCCTTGTCCTCCTGAGCAACTTTGCCGAAGACAGCAACCTCCTATGTGCTCGCAATCTCGAGTTATCGAATAATTAGCCCCTACCGGAAGTTCATGTCGACGCTAGCGCCACGCGGGGGTCGAGTTCTGAACTAAATTGTACCTTATGTGGAAGCCCTTGTCCTTCTGAGCAACTTTGCCGAAGACAGCATTCTTCTATATGCTCCCAATCTCGAGTTATCGCATAATTAGTCCATACCGGAAGTTCATATCGACGCTAGCGCCACGCGGTGGTCGAGTTCTGAACTGAATTGTACCTTGTGTGGAAGCCCTTGTCCTCCTGAGCAACTTTGCCGAAGACAGCAACCTCCTATGTGCTCGCAATCTCGAGTTATCGCATAATTAGCCCCTACCGGAAGTTCATGTCGACGCTAGCGCCACGCGGGGGTCGAGTTCTGAACTAAATTGTACCTTATGTGGAAGCCCTTGTCCTTCTGAGCAACTTTGCCGAAGACAGCATTCTTCTATATGCTCCCAATCTCGAGTTATCGCATAATTAGTCCATACCGGAAGTTCATATCGACGCTAGCGCCACGCGGTGGTCGAGTTCTGAACTGAATTGTACCTTGTGTGGAAGCCCTTGTCCTCCTGAGCAACTTTGCCGAAGACAGCAACCTCCTATGTGCTCGCAATCTCGAGTTATCGCATAATTAGCCCCTACCGGAAGTTCATGTCGACGCTAGCGCCACGCGGGGGTCGAGTTCTGAACTGATTTGTACTTTATGTGGAAGCCCTTGTCCTCCTGAGCAACTTTGCCGAAGACAGCAACCTTCTATATGCTCCCAATCTCGAGTTATCGCATAATTAGTCCATACCGGAAGTTCGTATCGACGCTAGCGCCACGCGGTGGTCGAGTTCTGAACTGAATTGTATCCTATGTGGAAGTCCTTATCCTCCTGAGCAACTTTGCCGAAGCCAGCAACCTCCTATGTGCTCGCAATCTCGAGTTATCGCATAATTAGCCCCTACCGGAAGTTCATGTCGACGCTAGCGCCACGAGGTGGTCGAGTTCTGAACTAAATTGTACCTTATGTGGAAGCCCTTGTCCTTCTGAGCAACTTTGCCGAAGACAGCATTCTTCTATATGCTCCCAATCTCGAGTTATCGCATAATTAGTCCATACCGGAAGTTCGTATCGACGCTAGCGCCACGCGGTGGTCGAGTTCTGAACTGAATTGTATCCTATGTGGAAGCCCTTATCCTCCTGAGCAACTTTGCCGAAGCCAGCAACCTCCTATGTGCTCGCAATCTCGAGTTATCGCATAATTAGCCCCTACCGGAAGTTCATGTCGACGCTAGCGCCACGCGGTGATCGAGTTCTGAACTAAATTTTACCTTATGTGGAAGCCCTTGTCCTTCTGAGCAACTTTGCCGAAGACAGCATTCTTCTATATGCTCCCAATCTCGAGTTATCGCATAAATAGTCCATACCGGCAGTTCATATCGACGCTAGCGCCACGCGGTGGTCGAGCTCTGAACTAAATTGCATCCTAGGTGGAAGTCCTTGTCCTTCTGAGCAACTTTGCCGAAGACAGCATTGTTCTATATGCTCCCAATCTCGAGTTATCGCATAATTAGTCCATACCGGAAGTTCGTATCGACGCTAGCGCCACGCGGTGGTCGAGTTCTGAACTGAATTGCTTCCTATGTGGAAGCCCTTGTCCTCCTGAGCAACTTTGCCGAAGACAGCAACCTTCAATGTGCTCGCAATCTCGAGTTATCGCATAAGTAGCCCCTACCGGAAGTTCATGTCGACGCTAGCGCCACGCGGTGGTCGAGTTCTGAACTAAATTGTTCCTTATGTGGAAGCCCTTGTCCTCCTGAGCAACTTTGCCGAAGACAGCAACCTCCTATGTGCTCGCAATCTCGAGTTATCGCATAATTAGCCCCTACCGGAAGTTCATGTCGACGCTAGCGCCACGCGGTGGTCGAGTTCTGAACTAAATTTTACCTTATGTGGAAGCCCTTGTCCTTCTGAGCAACTTTGCCGAAGACAGCATTCTTCTATATGCTCCCAATCTCGAGTTATCGCATAAATAGTCCATACCGGCAGTTCATATCGACGCTAGCGCCACGCGGTGGTCGAGCTCTGAACTAAATTGCATCCTAGGTGGAAGTCCTTGTCCTTCTGAGCAACTTTGCCGAAGACAGCATTGTTCTATATGCTCCCAATCTCGAGTTATCGCATAATTAGTCCATACCGGAAGTTCATATCGACGCTAGCGCCACGCGGTGGTCGAGTTCTGAACTGAATTGCTTCCTTTGTGGAAGCTCTTGTCCTCCTGAGCAACTTTGCCGAAGACAGCAACCTTCAATGTGCTCCCAATCTCGAGTTATCGCATAATTAGCCCCTACCGGAAGTTCATGTCGACGCTAGCGCCACTCGGTGGTCGAGTTCTGAACTGAATTGTATCCTATGTGAAAGTCCTTATCCTCCTGAGCAACTTTGCCGAAGACAGCAACCTTCTATGTGCTCGCAATCTCGAGTTATCGCATAAGTAGCCCCTACCGGAAGTTCATATCGACGCTAGCGCCACGCGGTGGTCGAGTTCTGAACTAAATTGTATCCCATGTGGAAGTTCTTGGTCCCTGAAGCAAGTTTGCTGAAGGCAGTACGTTCCTATATGGCCTGCATCTCATACAATTTGGTGATGACTGCAGATTTCTGGACTGGGTGTACTGAAATTCCACGTGGCCAACATGGTCCCCTTCGTAGCCGATTCCCGGTGGCCACTGGAACCGGAACCGGTATTCCAGGTACTGATCAGAATCTTGAGGAGTATATATTTCGAATGCGGCATAAATTTCATTATTCGGTTGATATTTCGTTGATTTATAGGGGTATACATTTCTGGGTCATAATGACCCCAGTATCTTATTAAGTTGTTTTTCTTAACATCCGCGGAAGGTTAAAGTTGGTGCACTGTTTGCGTTTGGCACGATACGATTTTGCAAACATCTGACGGTTTGGAATGTAATCGCCCGGAATCGATGGTAAAGTTTGATGGGTTTTAATTCGGTTCACCCTGTGGGAGGTTGGATGGGGTGAGCAGTAGATAAGTAAACGAACCATCATCAACGGGTGCCTAATAACTGAAGTAGCTGAATGTGTCGTCAAAGTTTATCTTTTGATGTCGGGGAAAAAGTTTTCCCGCATTCAACACCGAAAGGATGACACTCAATCTTGTGAACCCTCTCTGGCTCTCTAGAATAAAGTTTAGTCCATTACCGTCGGTACGACATCTTCCAAAAGCTGCCAAAGTAAACAGACCGAAGCGTTACATCTTTATCGTAACTCTTAGCCTGACCGGAAAAAGAACCACCCACTCGATTACACTCACCCCGATCAAGAAGAAGAAGAAAACGAAGTGCTCGTAATCCCATACATAAACTCAAACTCGACGCACCAGTCGTTCAGTTCGCAGCTTCAGAGGTGACTGAGGACCATTTCATGGGTGTAGCCAAGACTTTGGAAGGGGAGAGGGCTTCGAATGCCCTCAAAGGTATTATTCATCTGCTTCTCACAAAATGAAAAAATGACACCTTCCGTATTATATTTTGTGTTTTTTTCTAAACTTTTGAGCATAGCACATTTTGTATTACCTTTATTAGTACCATTTTAAACATAACATTTATTTCTTATATCAAGGTGTTCTGTGTTAGGTAACATCTCAAATGATAAAACTTTATTAAGCTATTATTAACATTTTGTTAACAATATTGTAGGTACTCTGCAAGATTTTTTTTTGGATTTCTGTAGAGTTTTTTAAGGACCTGTTTAAGGTGATTATACAACGAAGCCAAACTTTGAAATTTCAAGTGCACAAGACGAGAGAATCTGACAACAGTTCGCGTTGAAAACCAATCAAATTGCTTGCTTGCTGGTGGTGACCAATGGGATAGATTTTCAACGCGGAGCGCTATTTGGTTCTCAAATCTTGTGCTCTTGAAAATTTGAGGTATGGCTTTGTTCTATAATCATCTTAAGGGATATCCTCCGGATATTCTTCCAAAAACTTGAAAAAAAACTATAGGTACCATCGATGGCGGTGACAATTGGTCTCGAGGTTGAGAAGGCCATTTCATGCATTTATTAATGAGCACAAAATTAAGGAATCTATATAAATAAAAATGGAGTGGTGTTTGTCACGAAATGGCTTGAGAACGGAAGATCTGATTGACTTAAGGTTTTCACAGTAGCACTCGACAATAGATACGACGTGATAGTGCGAGAAAAAAAGTTTGGGAAAATCTCCGGAATACTCGGGAAAACGAAAGAAGACAAATGAGGATTTTTTTATATTTCCGTACAAAGTGGGCCGAAGGGTCTAAGATTTTCATGAAACTTTTTCCACAGGCAGGGCTCATCAATATATGAATAAAAAAAAATGAGAAAAATTCAGGGTCGCTTATTTTCCCGGAAAACTCAGTTGGATTTTTTTTTTGTTTTCTTCTGACACTACTTACTTTGAAAAATCATAACTCAAGAACGAAGCATCGTAGAAGCAAAGTTTTTTTTATGAAAATGAAAGCAAATTTTGTCAGGAATAAAAAAAAAATATTAACTGGAAAAAGTTTTCCACAAAATTTTCCACCGTTGAGAAAATTCGTAGAAAATTTTCAAAAGAATATTTTTGAGGAGATTTCATAAGCTTTAATCGCTGAAATTTTTGAAATGGTATTTTTTTTTCGTTTTTGAGTTATGACCAATTTTTTGGAAAATGACCATAAAAGCCTTTTCTTTGAAAACCCATATTTCAATCGAAGCATCGGAAAAACATAGATTTTTTATCAAAGCAATTGCAAATTTTCTAAAACATCTGAAAAAAGATATGGGATTGGTTTCAATGAAGTATAAGTCGGAATGGATGATATTTATCATGAAAAATTACACCGCTAAGAAAAACTGAAAAAACTGTTTCTGCCTCAATTTTTCATTACACTGAAAAGGGCTTTCTTTTTTATGGAACAAATAAGATTATTATTATTGTTAGTATTATTGTTATTGTCTTTGGTTGCTAACACCAGAAGATTTTCGTTTCTGGTTAATCATAATCATGCACTTCATGCAGATTTTCATCTCTTCCGTAATCCACTGAACTCCATTCGAATGACACTTGGTCATGAGACCATGGCTAATCGAGCGTAAATTTGTCCTTACTGATTTGTGACCGTCCAGTCCAAAGGGGTTACAGCATAGCGAATAGTATTCGTAATATTGAACTTTGTCCATTTCAACAGCTTCGGTAATAACGAGTAATTACAGCTGACAACACTTGCACTTTCTCACTGCTCTTTGTTAGTTTTTTCGTAAACCTATGATTCTCAAGCCATTTCAACGCTTTAAACCAGAATTGGTCAATACCTAATTGCCATATTCTCCACCCATTGATTTAACTGTCAATTTTGTAGTTACCTAACAGGTAGCTGGAAAAAATGCCTACATTATGATTGAAGAAATCTTTTTTCTATGCTGTTTCGTTCTTAATTAGTTTTGTTTATAAACTCATAAATTTGAAAATAAGCTCTATAAACTTATAAATTTATAAATTTGTAAACAGCTCATCTTGGCAATATTTGATCATGTTTAAGGAACGAAAAATGAGCGTATTTAAAAAATGTTTAGGATTGGATCTTATTGATCGTTCTTTTCAAATATACTTTGTTTGTAAGCTGGCATAGCTAATCGGGTTATCATTATTTATTTTCCTTAACGGTGAAAAATGTCCTGAGAAACTTATTCCATTTTAAAAAATCTCAAAGTTTGAGAAAATTTGATTCCGAAAAAAAATGTATCTGTGACGCTTTTATCTTCAGTTATGATTTTTGAACGAAACGACTTGTACGAGAAATCTGGGCATTTTCCGCAAAACTTTGACGAAACGCAGGAACTAAAAAGGAGTACATCTTAAAAATTTCAGTGATTGAAATTTATAAAATTCTGTTCTCAAAAATATTTCTTTGAAAATCTTACACGAATTGGAACATAGTTTTCCCGGCTTTTCTTTACGAATTTTCTCAACGGTGGAAAATTTTGTGGAAAACTTTTTCCAGTTTATATTTTTTCTATTCCTTAGAAAATTTGCTTTCATTTTCATAAAAAACTTTGTTTCTACGATGCTTCGTTCTTGAGTTATGATTTTTCAAAGTAAGTAGTGTCAGGGGAAAACAAAACCCTGAATTTTTCTCAATTTTTTTAGTCATATATTGATGAGCCCTGCCTGTGGAAAATGTTTCCCGTACCCAGAATCTTGTACAGGATTCTCCCAGTATCCTGAATAGAATTCTCTCAGATTCCTTAACAGGGTTTTCCAAGAATTCTGATCAGGATTTTCCTAGAATCCTGAGCAAGATTCTTTCAGAATCCTGAACAGGATTCTCTCAGAGTCCTGAACAGGATTCTCCCAGAATCTTTGACAGGATTTTCCCAGAATCCTTGACAGGATTCTCCCAGCATCTTGAACAGGATTCTCCCAGAATCCTGAGCAGCATTTACCCCAGAATCCTGAACGGGGTTCTCCAAGAATCCTGAACAGGATTCTCCCAGAATCCTGAACAGGATTCTCCAATATTCTGAACAGCATCTTTTTCAGGATGCTGAACAAAATTCTCTCAGAATCCTGAACAAACTGCTCTCAGAGATTCTCCCATAATCCTGTACAGGATTTTCCCAGATTCTGAACAGGATTTTTTCCAGAATCCTGAGCAAGATTCTCCCAGAATCCTGAGCAAGATTCTCCCAGAATCCTGAGCAGGATTCTCCCAGAATCCTGAGCAGGATTCTCCCAGAATCTTGAACAGGAATCTCTCAAAATCTTGAATAAGAATCTCCCGGAACCCTGATCAGGATTCTCCAATATTCTGAACAGTATTTTTCCAGAATCCAGAACTGGATTCTCCCAGAATGCTGGATTTGTCTCTCAGAATTCTGAATAGGATTCTTCGAGTATCCTCCCAGGATTCTCCCAGTATGTTGAACATGATTCTCCCTGATTCCTGAACAGGGTTTTCCCAGAATCCTGAACAGGATTTTCCAAGAATCCTGAACCGGATTCTCCCAGAATCTTGATCATGATTCCTGAAAAGGATTTTTCCAGAATCCTGAACAGGGTTCTCCCAGAATCCTGAGCAGGATTCTCTTAGAATCCTGAGCAGGAGTCTCTTAGAATCCTGAGCAGGATTATCTCAGAATCCTGAGCAGTTTTTTTCTCAGAATCTTAAGCAGGATGCTCTCTGAATTCTGAGCAGCATGCTCTCAAAATCCTGAGCAGGATTCGCTCAGAATCCTGGGCAGGATTAGCTCTGAATCCTGAGCAGGAATTCAGACAGGATCCTGCTCAGGATTCAGAGAGAATGCTGCTCAGGATTCTGAAAGAATCCTGCTCAGGATTCTAGTGGAATCCTCTGAATCCTGAGCCGGATTTTTTTTATCCTGAAACCCAAGCAAGATTCTTTCTGAATCCAAAATACGATTTTTTCTGAATCCTGAATAGGATTTATTCTGAATCCTGAATAGGATTTATTCTGAATCCTGAATAGGATTTATTCTGAATCCTGAATAGGATTCTTTTTGAATTCTATGTAGGATCTCTCTGAATCCTGATCAGGATTCTTTTAGAATTCTGAATAGGATTCACTCTGAATTTTGAACAAGGTTTCCTCTGAATCTTGATCAAGATTTCCTCTGAATCTTCAACAGGATTTTCTGTGAATCCTGAACTGGATTCCATTTAATTTTTTCCTTTGGATAACGTTTGGCTCATATTGGATCATTTATTCTTTCGGAAGAGACTCATTCATCGGAGAAACTTTCGCTTTTCTACAATTCACTCTTTTCGCAATTTTGTCCTTTCGACGTTTTGCAATTCGACTTTTTGTCACCCAACCATTTTTAATTAGCACCTGGTCGTATTCTCGAAAGATATCTGTTTAAAGAGGTAAAGTGGGTTGACGGTTGAATACTTCCTCGACGTGTCAGATGAGTTGGCAGCTTTATTTAAAGTATTCTTAAATTTCCTTCTTAATATCTATAGAATAATTTCTTCCAGAAATCCTTCAAAAAAAATCTGGTTAAATTGCACGAAAAACTGTTTTTTTTTATCAAACAGGCGTTGCCGAATTCATTCTCAGTTGATTTCGATGCACAATCAAAGCAAGCAAATAATAACATCGGATCTGGAGAGAACCAAAGAGAGAGCGATGATAAAACCCATTTTTGTTTTGCTTATGTACTATTGGCGGTAGACAGTGGCGCAACCAAGGGGGGGGAAATAAAAGGCAAAACATAGTTTTTGAAAAATTATTACCAGACATATTTTTGAAATTCAACACATATTCCACAACTATGGAACAGAAATCAAATTTGGTTCGTATGGTTTGAACAGTATACTATTCTTTGCTGTGTATTTTTTATTATTTTAGACCCATGTTGTTTAAAATCACCTGCTAATTGCTTCTATAATACAGTACTTGGCAGAATAATCTACGGCTTCTGGTGCACCGATTAACCTGAAATTTACATTTTTGCAAAGAAAGAACTTTAAATTTACTCAGCAAGAAATGCACATATGTTAGTATTAAAAATTTTAACTAATAGTAAATTTCCTGTTTTGACAAAAATTGCTAGATTTTGATTAATTGCTTTTCAAGAGGACATTTTGACAGCCAAACACTTTCTGCAAAATTGATAAAGTTGGTGAGACAAACAAGTTTTTATATAAGTGTTTTTTTCGTTGAAAATGATTGTTTTCAAATTAAACAAAAATCAAATTATAATGCCATTTTTTCGAAATAAAAAGTTTGCCATAGTTAGAGAGTTAGTGCTTGAAATGTCAAGATTTTTTTGAGTGAAGTTCAGGTTAATTCTCAATTGTAGCGCAAATTTCAAATAAATCAATTCACTAGACTTAGATTCAAGCCTCCAAACAACAACAAAAGTTGTTGGAAAAACTAAACTCGGATTGGCCCCAGTAGAAAAATGAGCGCATGAGCCACAGTCGCACTATAGAAAGCTATTCAAAAACAAAGCTTAATGATCATTTGGAAAATTTATGTCAACACATAATTGGATTTTCTGGATTGTCAATTCTGTAACATGGGACTGTTATGCAATGATTTCTATTAGAAATAGCTCTACTTAGAAAAGCTTGAAAATTTTTAAACCTGTTTAACGAACAATACTTAATTTTTGTTTGTCAAAAATATTTTTTCAAAAATTTCCATCCAATTTTTAAAAACCCCTCCCAGAACCAAATCTTGGTTGCGCTACTGGCGGTAGATGTTTTACGCTACTGGCATGATAAACAATCCCCAAACATCCTATGGCAATAGTGTCCCCCAGAGTTGGAGCTTGTTTAGATAGGTATAAAACCTGCACTGTTATCCCCCCATATATTCAGAGCTGTAGCAGTAGACGAACAGACTCTCATGATGTGTGGTGGATCATGATTGTTACAGAGAGCGATAAGTGAAAGATTCTCTCAATTTTCTCAGAAGTCAACTCCTATCCAAAACTGTTCAATGAGAGCAATAGTCGTTTATCTCAAGCATAGATTACCCAGGCAACCAGAAATCACATAATAGTTTACGAACAAAGTATTTTATTTATAAAAATTTCATCACACCCACACTACATAGTGTATGAAATCGTTTGATCGATAAGTTTCCTTGCATAAAACGCTATTCTTAGAGTTCATATGTACATTTCGTTCGAAAACACCATCTTTACTACCCTCCTCCGATCCAGTCATCATCTCGTAATGTGATACGGCGTATCACTCGACTGCCAACAATAAGCTGTTTCAAACAAACAACCGGGACACGAGCCTCCGACAGTATCTAAACATTGAGCGATATTAGCGTTAATGCCGTTCCCATTATGTTGCTTCCAGCTGAGTGAACTTCCGAGGACTTGTATGTTACAGTATCTTCGCGAAACCGGCCGTCCTTATATCCCAGCTCGTCTGAGGGCTTTTTACAACTCCGGGAGATACAATCATCATTACCAGCGAACAAGTTTGGCACTTACAACAGATCTTGACGCCGGCGCATGAATGGATTGCCTGTAGTGTTCCGTGCCATCCCACATTCACATTGGGGGGAAGGATACTGGTTGGCGTGATGACGATGTATCGATGTCGATAACGTGATAATGAGCATCCTAATGGATTCTTGAAAGGACCTCGATTGTCTAAGGGAGCACGTGGGGTTATTTGTAAGGGTTTATAGTATTTTTATCTTCGGTTGAAGTGAATTAAATAGATAGAGCAATTTCTTTGCCAACTTGATGGGTTTTTATCGAATGATAACAATGCACAGTGGTTTGAAACGACATTTTCACGCTCCCAATGTGTCTACTTCTTTTTGGCGTTCTGTCTCAACTGGGACAGAGCCTGCTTCTCAGCTTAGTGTTCTTATGAGCACTTCCACAGTTATTAACTAAGAGCTTTTCATGCCAACCGTCCATTTTTGCATTCGTTTATCATATGGCAAGAAGGAAGATACTCTTTGCCCAGAAAAGTGGAGGAAAATTCCAACCAGAAAAAAAAAAATGACAAGCTGGATTCGAACCAACGACCAGACCAACATTTGCTCAGAAGTGGACAGAACATCTGTTGCATCAACCACTGCATTATTCTGCTGAGAACAAAATGACATTCATTTATCATCCCAGCAAGATTAACTTTCACAATTTTGAAAGCGCAATAACGAAACCGTTTACGACTCTTCATTTTTCATTCTACGACGACGACGACTGGGGCCATATCGGCCAGTGGCAGCGTTGATCCCACGGTCATGATGATGATGATGATGGTGATGGTGATGACGACGATATGATACTGATGGGACACTGTGCTTGTCTTTATCCCTCGATTGTTTGGTGGTCGAGAGGAGAACGATATTGATATGTATTCTCGCTGCAAATTAAATTTCATCCAAGTGCATCTAGCCGTGCCCACCTGCCATTGGTCAGCGGATGTAGCTTAGGAACACGACCATCGCACACAGTAGGGTGGTTCAAAATATCGTTTGTGCTCTCTTTCCTTGATACTTGTAGGAATTTTTCTTAAAAGAATTATTTCATAAAAATTTCGGCATATCTCACAGAAATTATATGCTTGTTCATTCAAATATTTGTTTGTAAAATCTCTAAGAAATTCATGTAGGGATTCCTTTACGAACTCTTAATTTTTTTAATCTGGAATTCTTTTAGTAATTCCTACATGAAATACGCAACAATTATAACTTTAGAAATTTCTTTATTTTTTTCATATATTTTCTAACAGTTTTCCTCGTAAGCTCTTTAAGATATTTATCAATACATTTTCTAAGACTTCTGTCAGTGATTTCTTCCAGAAACTCTGTAATAAATCTTTGCGATTTTTTGGAAATAAAACAAAAAAAAAATTGGGTTCCAATTTGGCTCGGTTTTTTGGCAACTGAAAATTTTGATTTTGTTGTCAAGAACAGAATCCCACGGTACTTGGTTTTCCCATAGTAATTCCCATATAAACTTTGAAGGTTGAAGTTTTCATCCAAATGAGTGATAAGTGTGGATCACAAACGATATTTTGAACCACCCTAATGCCATAGTCCTAAGGGCGGTGCGCACTATGATCGAGAACGTCCCACGAGGGGCGGAGTTTTTGCCCTACCTTTTCGTCGTTAGAAACGATATTCGCTGCCAAAAAAAGTTGACGAATAACGGAAAACCACGAGAAAATGAAATGAATCACTTCACGTTGCGACAGCAGTTTAAAATTTCGAGGGAAACCTGAGAATTGTCGTTCGGTATTCCTAGAGGTGATTCATTTCTCGTCAGAGTGATGTTCTTTTTGACGAATGCAGTCTAAATTTAATTAATTCGGAACGAAATTCATACGGAAAAAAAGAATGAATTTAAATCGAAATTTCGACTGGTCCTCAAGACCGAATTCTAGGTTCTCCTGGATTCGAGGAAAGTGTGGCTCTGAACTATTTTTGCTTAGAACAGGAAGTTTTATGGGAGTTTTGGAAGCGAATTAATCTATTCAAAGATATGTCTCTGTGAGAAGTGCGACAAGCTGCACGGAAGCAAACTTACGAGGATCGTAAATTACGCTGTCAACTTCTAAGCATAGTTGTTTGGCGAGGATCTTCCTGTTGCCTTTGGCTGCCAGATGGTTGAGCGCTTCCATTCGGATTAGCCTCTGTCGTAATAAAAGACACTTCATTATGTGGCAGGCGTAATGTCCCAGACGTCCCAGGGTTGGTAGCGGGTCACTTTTTTGAAGGTAGGTGATTCAACACATTCACTGCCAGCTTTATTTTCTTACCACAACGAATGTGCTTTAAAGTTTTAGTCTTATGTAATTTTTTTTTCTTCTAATTTTAAATTTGTGGGATATGACTCCAATTTTGGTTTTTTGTTTTCAATAAAAATGTGAGAGAACATGATTTGCAGTGCGAGAATAGTCATTACGCAACTAAAACCAGTGCTGTAATGATTCATTACGCAACGCTTTCTTATGTGACGTAAAAATCACATACGATGAATTTTTCAAAGGCATATTTCCTCTTTCTAAAAGATTGAATAGATTAAAAATCGTTTAATTCAGTTTTCACTACCAGTTCTGCAGACGATGGGCATTCGGATGAACTGACATTTGATAGACTGATGTTGGCTTGGAAAATAAAACTGCAAGGTCGTCTCGCTTTTCAATTTTATGATGTTAAAGTTCACAAGAAAAGTACCAACCATCGAAAATAGTCCACATCTCACCTCTTTGAAAAAGCCACTTCTACATTCATAACTTTCCCAAAACTAGCAATAGACATTTTCCACCTCACCTACCTTGCGAGATGGGTATCATTTAAAATTCGTTCAACCTTAAAAACTACTCTCGCCACTTCCTCAATGTGTCATGGAAGAGCAAAAAAAAAATCCAACAAAAGACCGAGTTTTCCATTGTTCCACCACAAAACTTGGAACAATGCGAAAACCCCGAACTGGTCAAATACGACGAGTAGGATACAGTTTCACGATATTTTTTCTCCACCTACCTCCGTTTGTTTGCTAGATCAAAAATCGTTCGCATTTGTCCCTCGGGTGCGATTTGTTTTACGACACTTCTCGATAAGCCACGAAAGTGCATTTTTCGGTCGAGTTTTGAAGAGTTTTTGAGCGTGCTTCTCGCAGTTTTTTTTTTTGCTACATCCAGATGGGCGGGAATAGCGATTCTTTCGGAATACTGGGAACGTTTTTTTTCCAATGATTGTGGTTTGAAAAGAGAAGGAGCTACAAATATGCGATATTATTAAAGGGATCTGTGAAATTTGGTACCTGGATATCATTGATCATTATTCACCCCTATAATATACAGTTCAAAAACATATTTTGTTGAAACATTTTCAATACATGGATGGTGTTCTCTATCTTCTATTGGTAAGCTTATAAAACATATTTTTAAACTCGCAGATCACGTAGGATTTGCATGTTTTAAAAACTCAGTTCGTAAGATTAAGTATGACCTTACATCAGTGGTTTCCAAACGGTAATCCACAGATCTCTAGGTTGTGACGACTTGTTAGGAAAAGATGGTTTTCCTTGATTGACATGTACGTTTCATATCTTATTGAACACATCAGGCAATTTCTAACATTGCCTTGTTTTTTTACAAGACTTTCACAAATAAAACTAAACGTGCTACTTATCGGATTTATGGCATGATTTTTAAATAATCAATATAATTAGAACTGGTAGAGTTCGAAAGATTGATCACTATTTGAATGTAATTAGCTAATTCTCTATTTTTTATACAAGGTCTCTAAAGTTTTTTTTAGCAAAATGTTTTCTAAAGTCCTATGCTGAATTGTTGAAACTCCAAATATACCTACGAGACTATCCCATACTTTCTTGAGGTTCCTTGCGGTAAAGCTTCAAAATATCAAAATATCTAGTAAAGCTTCAAAATATCTTCTAGTGCTTATCATAGGATTTCATTCAGAATCTTTTCCACTGATTTCGGTAGTTATTAGTTTACGATATTTGGCAAATATTCCTACTGAATTTCACTCTGGAATATCCACGAAAATTTATTCTACGATTTGATAATATTGACTTAGTATAATTCCAGGAAGTTCTTCGAGGATTCTGACTGTGATTTTATAGTAATTCTTTCAATAATTATGATAAGGATTCCTACAGGAATTGCTCTTACAAGGATCATTCCACGAAATCTATTAGGAACTGTATGAGGGTTTCGTGGCCGTGCGGCTAGTGTTACCAAGAATTTTGCCACATCGAGTCAAGAAGTGTGGGTTTGATTCCCGCTTCAGTTCGGAGAACTTTTCGTCAGCAGCGTATTTCGATGATTATGCCACTGGGTGTTGCATGCTAGTACGTTGTCTAGTGTGGTGCTTCCTTCGAAAGACAAATCATCCGTCTTCTAAACTGTTACATAAATTCCTTAATAAATTCGTCAACGGTATTTATTTCTTCATAAATGCTATGAAGACATCTTTTCTAAATTTCTGGTAGAATTTGTTTATAAATTCCTGAAGATATTATGGGAGACATTTCCTGTTTCAATGATAAAGAAATTCTAAAGCATTTTTTTTAGGTTATTCCTTGGCATCCTTGGAGAATTCTCGATAAAACATCAACGTAATCCTTAGAGGAAATGCTAGGATGCGTCCATGGAGGACTGAAAACTCCCATGACAAATTTCATAGATAATTTTTATATGAATTTTTGAAAGATTCCTTTGAAGAAATCACTGCCACATATATTCCTGTCGTAATTTCCATGGATAACTCATATTTGAATTTTAGAACAGCTCGTCAATGAATATTTTGAAGAGTTTTCTTCGAAAATCTATGAAAAAAATACTGGACTAACTTTTAAAAAATATTGGAATCTTACCTGAAGGAAACTTTGAGCAAATGCCTGAATGAAATTCTGATAAAGTTTCTGTAGAAATCAGTAAAAATACACAGTAGTACTAAGCGTTGTGCGTGCTTTCTTTGCCAACTGACGATTTTCGCATTTGACGAATTCCATCCAGAATGAGTCGAAAAAAATAAAAGTCGTGCTCGATAGTCTTCGATTTGCATTAAATTTTGCACATGTTTTTGGTTTGGTAGAATAAGTATTTTGCGTAGAAAAATAGATTAATTTGATTCAAGAATAACTTTTGAAAATGGTCTATATTTTTTTGCATGCAACTTATTTGAAAAATTATAATTTCGAAATTGTTGATTTTAGATAAAAATGTTCAATGAAGAAGTTGTAGTGAACCATTTGGACTATAGGAAAAAAATATACACTGAAAATATATTTAATTTATTTTCATGAAAAAATAAAAAATAAAACCTAAATTTTAAATTACACAAATACCCCATTTTTTATATTTTTTGAATGTTTTTCCATAGAATCTTGATAGTAAACATATGTTTGGGACAAAGTTTCATAATGGAGAAATTTTCAATAAAATAGTTTTTCTAAGAACAACTTTTGGCCGATTTTCAAAATTTTGATTTTTTGTCGAAATAAATACGTTCTGTTGATACAATAAGAATTTTGAATTTATTCTGAACCATAATGAATATATGGATAATTTCTCTAGAAGTAGCCATGTTTGATTTATATCGAGTTTAATGCAAAAAATATTGATAATAAATCTTCGAGCTGTTTAGTGGAATACCTATAAGTAGATGAAAAAAAACGAATTTAGTACTACACCATTCAATTCCAATAGAGTTAGAACTCTAGTGGAATTAAATGGCATAGTACTAAATTCGTTTTTTCATCTACAAAAAATATTATTTAAATATTAAAATAGGCCATTTATGCGAATAATTAATGAAAATTGCCCGTTTTTATTATTTAAATAATATTTTTTACATTAAACTCGATATAATTCAAAAATGGCTACTTCTAGAGAAATTATTATTATTATTAATGGCTACTTCTAGAGAATATATTATTATTTCATATATTAATTATGGTTTAGGATCATTTCAAGATTCTTATTGTATCATCAGAACGTATTTATTTCGACCAAAAATCAAAATTTTGAAAATCGGCCAAAAGTTGTTCTTAGAAAAACTTTTTTATTAAAAATTTCTCCATCATGAAACTTTGTCCCAAACATATGTTTACAATCAAGATTCTATGGTTAAAATTTAAAAAATATTAAAAATGGGGTTTTTGTGTAATATAAAATACAAGTTTTATTTTTTAATTTTTCATGAAAAAACATAAAATATTTTTTCAGCGTGTATTTTCTTCTTGTAGGCCAAACGGTTCACTACAAATTCTTCATAGAACTTTTTTTTTTTAAATCAACAATTTCGGAGTTAGAATTTTTCAAATAAGTTGCATGCAAAAATTGATGAGGCATGTTCAAAAATTATTCTCGAGTCAAAATGAACGATTTTTCCATGGAAAACACTTGTTGTATCATACCAAAAACATGTGCCAAATAAACTGCAAATCGAAGATGGTCGAGTTCTGTGACTGACTGATTTGACATGGAATTCGTCATTTGTAGATTGTATGGCAAGCACGAAGATACTCTATGCCCTGGGAAGTCAAGTTAATTTCCAACCCGAAAAGATCCTTGACGGGTTGTATTCGAAGCCACGAACCTCAGCTTGGTCTTACTAAATGAATCTATGACAGAAGGTTGAAAGACAAAAGGTCGAAAGGAAAAAAGGACAAAGAACAAAAAAAAAAACTACCAAAAAAATCATTTTTGATCTTTTGTTTTTTCGCAATAATATTTATCCTCAATTGGATCTCATTTCAAATTCATATCAATTTTTGTACGTGTTTTATATTAGGGTAGGACCACTTATTTACGAACCAACACTAGTTTTCGTTCTATTCATACGATTTTAGCTTATTTTGTATGAAAATCCGAACACTGTGACATAATTCTTTAAGGTCAAAAATTATTATCCTTAATATGCACTCAATTTTTATCTTTTTTCTTATATATAATATGATTTTTCCTAGTAGTACTACTTAAATAAATGTTATAATTTGCAATATATCTCAAATGATCCAATTGAAAAACTGACATGAATTTTTAACTGTTTCAGATGATCGTCAAACATTAGGTAAGTTTATATTTCAATCTAAATCCATCATTTGTGTCAATATTGATATCAAAATGCTCAACGAGTCAAAACATAAACAACAGCTGAAATTGTTTTATGTCGCTGTCTATCAATTAAAGCGGAGCATCTCTCCGACTCCGGCTGTACAATTGTCACGAAACTTTCCCGTGCCTTTTACGACCAAACTTGTTTGTTGAAAGTCTAGAATGCTAATGATGATTATACAAATCATAAAACCATCAACTCAAATTAGGACTTTCTTTCTTGGTTTCAGACATTGGTCCGCTCCTTTGGCACGTGCGATTTGCAAAAGAGCAGTCCTAAAACGGTAGACAAAAAATACAAGCTGTTACCTTATTATTTCTTCTTCTGATCAGACTGACAATGATTCATGATCTGCTGCTAATTTTATTAAAAAAAATGCGGATGACGTGTATGTAAATAACGACAGACGTACGTTTCAGTACGTATTTTTTTTTTAATATATTCAGAGATTCTCTAAGGAAGAACACCCCAGGCGTTTCCAGGAGTTGCCAAGAAATTCACAAACGATTGTTCAAGAATATTTGGAGAATTTCCAAGAGTGTCCAAAGTATTCCTAAAGGATTTTCAGAAGGTCAAAAAGGGAGCTTCTGAAGTTTCCAGAGGTCACAAGCTTTCATATTAAAAAATCGATTTACATGTCACGTAAATGTTTGTTAATGACATATCAACTGAAATCTTGAGTGAGGCTGAAAAAATTCTGTGCATTTTCAAAATTTTCGAACCGTGGTCTGCCAAGGAATTTATCAAAAAGTATTCTGTCAGAAGTCCAGTACTAAGGCGTTTGACAAGGGTGATGGGAGTAGGTTTTTTTTTTCTCAGGAATACTTAAATAAAATAAGGAATCTATCAGATTTCGTTTCAGAAATTCTTCATCTACCTCATAAGTCACTTCCAAATAATCACGGGAATCAGCAACCAGTCTAAAATGTCGGGAACCCACCAAAGATTCCATATCAATAAAATAAATTACCAGAAATTTGTCATAGATGACGCAAGCAAATAAGTCTAAAAATCGCCTAAGAGTTTCAATGATATCTTCGAAAATGTCTCGAAGCGGTTGGAATCCGACAAAAATCGGTGCTTCTCTGTGAGTGTCATTGAGATAGCCTATTTCTTAAAACAACAACTAAATTGATTTCCATTCCACAAAATCTGTTATTGTTTCAAACATCAAGCTATACGAGAATACTTTTTGACAATGGTTAAGCCAAACGGTGCGCTCAAGTGTCTAATGCAATTGATTCTAATGTATTTTTAAAGGTTTCAACTGTTTCTAATATATGTTTAAAGGCCCTCCAAGGGATTTCCTCAGATGCCAAAACTTTTCAAGAGGTTTTGTATTTGCTGAGACCCACCTCCGGAAACCTAAGAATGCTCTCTGGAAATTTCTGTAAACCTTAAGGGTCTCATAAAAACCGTTTGGACTTTTTTGGAACCTTATAAAATTCCATGAAAATCCCTAGTAACATTTTTGAATCCCTGGAGAACCTTGAGAATTCTAGAATAGTTGAACTAACGTAAATGAGCTTTAATTGATTTTTTGGTATCTGCGATAACCGACATGTATTTCCTAGGTTTCACTCGAAAACCAACTGGGAACCTCTTTTTTGTGTTTGAGCAATTCTGAGACCGGCCCACTTTCAAAATGTTCAAATTTATGCTCATCCGAAGGCTTCTGTTGACTTAGTAATGAAACTGCATTTGGTTGGTTAAATTGATGAACACCTCTGTAATTAAAAGTGTTTTTGAGGACCCCTCGATTTCTTACAGTTCTTGGCTCACTCAAATTACCATAACTCAGAATTTTCTTCAACAACTCCTACACAATAACATGGTTTTGAAAAGTGAAAACTTAGGAGCTTCATTTGCAAAAATAAATATATTTGGCGGCCATATTGGATTTGGCCGCCATATCAATTTTATCGGAAAAACTAAATTTTCATGGTATTCGCAATCACCGGTTTCAAAAGATTTTGCAAGATTTATAGCCCTGGGTTTGTTTCGCAGGAAGTCGTCACTGCATTTTTTTGACATTAGTTACTACCTCGGGGATGGAAATCAATCACCGATTTTCGGCGTGAGAGACGTGTGTTCTAACTACTACACCAGGTCCGTGCCTACACTGGGAATATCTTTGAACCGATTGAAAGCCTGAGCGAACGTTTTTTTAAACTATTAAAATCCCTTGGAATACTCTATGATGTCTGAGAACCTTTGGAAACCTACGAGGAACTCTTCTCGTAGGATCTCAGGAAACATCCAGAGAACTCCTCGAAATTCCCGCAAACCATCTCGTTACCCTTTTGGAATTTCTGAACTGGGTAGCGTATGGAAACCTTTGACATCGTCATAAACTCCACATCCACATTCCATCATATCCAAGGGCCTTCCTTAGCCGAGTGGTTAGAGTCCGCGGCTACAAAGCAACGCCATGCTGAAGGTGTCAGGATTCGATTCCCGGTCGGTCCAGGATGTTTTCGTAGCGGAAATTTCCTTGATTTCCCTGGGCATAGAGTATAATCGTACCTGCCACACGATATACGAAAATGGTAACTAAGGCAAAGAAAGCTCTCAGCTAATAACTATGGAAGTGCTCATAAGAACACTAAGCTATGAAGCAAGCTCTGTCCCCGTGAGGACGTTAATGCCAAGAAGAAGAAGAAGAAGAAGAAGAACTATATCCATTTGAAATCATATATGACTGTCAAAACAAACGAATCGGTGTCAATCGTATATGAAGCTGTTTATTGTCGTCGTCCACCGATTCAACCGTTGGACTAAGAGTAGCAATATTCTCACAAACTGAAGTGTCTCTTTTGACCTGATCGGCATAAAATTCCCCACCTTCAGTGCTCATATTTCCCCCATATACGCGTAAAACACAAGACAAGCGCAAAATCAAGAATCTCTTCACTTTCTGTCGAGTTTTGGGCCCGGGTGGCTTACCGACAAAACCTTTCTCCACCGTGGAGAAACCAAGCGACGACGCACAATGGGACCATTTCAGTAAAAACAGATCAAAACTTGTGAGGAGTCTTAAATGGCGTTTTGGCACATCGGTTCTTCTTCTTCTTTGTACCAAATTATTTTTAAGTTAAAACACAAGATAAACCCGAACAAACGAAATGTTGTTCTAAAAAAATCAGGGGGCTAGTATCTTCAGTTAAGTTTCTCTGTCTAAACAAAATTATTTGTTTCAACATAAGATGTTTTGTATATGAATTATTGGATTTTTTTTTTCAAAATGCCTACACGAAAACCAAAGCACAGGAACTCAAAATGCCGGATGAGATACGTCTATTTACTCACCGCGGTCTTGTAATGGGCATAATAGAGCATCAAAATATTGAAAAAGAAGGTGTAGAATAGTACTTATGAAAAAGTTGTCCAATGGTGAAAATTGTGTATCTATATTTTTTTTAAGTGAGTGCTCCCACAATTCTTAATTGTACAAAGCTGATATATTCAGCAAATATACGTACACTACCCGCCATAAGTATGGAATCGCATCATTAAGTATTGCAACACCCCAGTTGAATATTGCAGCACCCCGAAAAGTTTAGCATCAACCGTAAACTATAACACTAATAACGCAATATCTTGGAAACCTTACTTTCTAGAATGCTCCGGTCTTCAGCAAAGTTGTTCAGAAGCCTTACGGCTTTCATCAGCTGAAATTTTTAATGCGCCATTTTGCCGCTACGTGGCGCTAGTGTGCATGTAAATTGGTCATATTTTAGACGGCTCTTGCTCATGAACCTGCCCAGACAACCAAAATGTACGTATAACGAAATTACCTGGAGGCTTTATATGTGCAAAATTTCACTTATAAGATGTCGCGAAAAGGCCTTCTACGTACAAAAGTGGAGGCGATATGCGTGCATATATTATGTGACGAATAATAACATACAATGCGAGTGTATAAATATTCTACCGAACTAACCTGTGATCTTATGCGACTTAACTTATGATAACAAATGTTGATTTGACAGCTGCTACGGATCGATCCGACTTACTTTGTGCGAGTGTACGAGACGAAACAATATGTAGAAATGAACTCAGAAAAGAAGTGTTTTATGCGAGGAAACTCATCAATCTGACGAGTTAATCCACGGTGTTTTGCGGGTTTGATGTAGTTAGTATGAAAAAACGAGTTGTAACGTGAACTTTCATGCGATTTCTGGTTGTCTGGGTGACCACTTAGAATATTCGTGTCTTCAGCAGAGTTGTTCGGAAGCTTACGAGCAATGTGAAGCAGCACTGATAGGATAGCAATTTTGCCGCTATGTGACGCTAGTGTACAGCTGAGAAAGGAGACAGCTCACTGACAGTTGGCATGTTTTCTTGCCTTCTTAAAAGTCTTTCTTTAGTTCTTGGGTTGTGGACAACGGTCAAATGTTTTTAGTTTGGTCAAAATCATTCACTTCTTGTTGTTCACTATGAAAAAGGAATGAATAAAAAAAATCAATAGCAGTTTGCCAACACACGACTATATTTGAATATTCAACTTTTTGAAATGTGAAGTCATCGAAAAACACCTAGAAAGTTTAATTAAGTTTACTTAAATTTTGACAGCATTTTACGCTTTGCTCTTCAAATGTGTGGTGTTCCAGTGGCAGTTTATGGCAGGTCCCCTTGTCTTTTGGGAGCTCGCAATCTAAGCCATCTGTCTCCTCTATCTCAGGTGTGCAGGTAGATTTGGTTATATTTTCGCGGGCTCTAGCACAAGATCTTGACCACCTATAATGTTCGTATGTTTACCAAAGTTGTTCAGAATCGAAAAAGAGCGAAATTTTCAAATTGAATCATTTTTAAGGTACGAATATGTAGAAGAAGCCATGTTCCAATGAACCTGTTTACTTAGACAAAATTCAAAACATTGTGGAATATAATATAATAGTTTGTTTACTATGTGTTCAAAAAATTCAAAATTTCACAATTTTTGACAAAATAGGCTATATGTAATGCCTTAAGAAATAGTACAAAGTTTTAATTTGAAGTTCAAATTGTGGATCCATCATTTCGCTAGAAGCAGAGCCACTGTCGAAAAAAATGCTAACCAATCAGTGCTGCCTTTCATTGCTTTTATGCTTCTGACCAACTTTGCTGAAGACACGAACATGCTAAGTGGTCAGGTTCATGAGCTAGAGCCTGCTAGAATATGACCAAATTACATGCACACTAGCGCCACATAGCGGCAAAATGGCGCATTAAAAATTTCAGCTGATGAACGCCGTAAGGCTTCTGAAAAACTTTGCTGAAGACCGCAGAATTCTAGAAAGTAAGGTTTCCAAGATATTGCGTTATTAGTGTTATAGTTTACGGTTGATGCTAAACTTTTCGGGGTGCTGCAATATTCAATTGAGGTGTTGCAATACTAGATGATGCGATTCCATACTTATGGAGGGTAGTGTATTTAAGAAGCATTAATGAGTTTGCAGAACATACCGTTTTAATGTGTATTTTTCGGAAAAAAAATCTGTTCCTGGAATCATTAATAAATCATGAATATCCATATTCATGATCCGATTTTGCTTGGGAACGAGTGCCATGAATATTGGTATTCATTATTTCATGAAAAATTTTCGTGGTTTTAGGAACACATTTTTACCCGTGCAGTTTACGTTACAGAATCTATTTTTGTAATGACACCTATATTGAGCAGTTCGGTAATCCAATCCGCATGGTTTTTAAATTAATTGATTTATTATGCGTGGTAAAGACGGATAAATTATGGGTGGAAAAAAAAATCAACGAGCTCGGCTGGGATTCCAACCCAGGACAGGACTAGACGAGTGGTTTATCAAATAAGCTACCGAGCCACTTGGTGACTCAATAACACAGAACCTATTTTTTGGTTAGATATTTTACACTCTGTTGAAAACTCTCACCCTCTCAAGCAGGACTTCCCAACCGGAGGTTCGCAGACCCTTAAGGATGTTTTCATTGATCGATAAATAAATGTGATGAATTAATGACCTAGTTTATATGACCAACGAACGGCAATTCAATTTAGCATACTTTGATCCCTCTGTTAGTCGATACCTCTCTAACTCGATGTTCCCTAACTCGATGCGATCTGTTCGAATTTCCCATGCAAGTTTACCTCTCAAACTAGATATTTTCATAAAAAGTTTCAAATAACATCTAAATGTTAAATTCCATAAATTTGAATGTTATGATAATGTTTACAGTAAAATTAAGGTTTTAGCTCGTGTCGGGGTGACAAAACTTTGAAATTTTGTTGACTGTTCAGAAGGCAGAAAGTAATTCTGCAATTTTTCACATTAAAATAATTTTTTTAAACCTACGAAAATTTCAAAATTTCAAAGTTTGATAGATATGTGTTATGTAGCTCGATACCTGCCTAACTCGATGGTCCCTTCAATATCGACTTAGGGAGAGTTGACTGTATATTAAAAATAATTCTTAGAAATGTTCCAGCACTTACAGTTTTGAGTTACATCTCGCCAGAATTGTAATTCAAACTATGCTTTAGTGATCAGATCTACCAAGCTGGCAGAATATAGGGTGTCCATCCATCCGAAAAATCCGGGAAAAGCGGGAAAACCCGGGATTTACAAGTGACCGTGACATTATCAGAATTTTCTTACAATTTTTACCAATTTCTTGTGGAATGCTATATAAACTTTAGGCTGCAAAATATTGAGCAGATTCAAAGAAGATTTTATGGAACATCATTGAGATGCTTGAAAAAAATATAGTAGGGTGATTAGAGATTTCTAGCAATGTTTTTGGTAAAATGCTAGTATCATTTTCGCTTCATGACAAATTCTGGTAATATTTTTGCTTATGTCCCAACGAGAAGAGATTATTGAAAATTTACTTGGTGAACTATTTTTTTTAATTCACTAGCTTGATGAGCTACTAGGGCTTAATTGAAGGAAAAGTCTTTATGAGGCACCTGCCAGAATTTAATATGGATTTCTGTAAATTCACAGCAAATTCTTTCAGACATTCTCAACGATTTTTTATTAGAAATTCTTGGAAAAATCTTTGATAGATTCCTAAAAAAAATGCTTTTTGGATTTATGTAAAAACAAAATAGCCTTCTATACTGGCTACAAACGAATGTTTTGGACAAGATATCGTTTCTATCAAAGGGATTTCTTCTTTGATCCAGAAAAAGTTTAACTAGATCTAAATTTTCTCCAGGAATTGGTCATGGACCATGTAAATGGTGCATTTAAAAAAAACAAAAACCTGGTATTAAATTAATTTGAGCAAACTTTAAGATTAGACAATTCATAAAAGATTGCTTAAAAGATCGTTTAGATGTTTCAAATTATCGTTTGTATAAAGCTCTTTTGAAATTGAAACTGTTTTGAACCCACGATATTTGACAAAATAACTAAAAAATGTTCATAATTATCAAGTCCTTCAAATTTGACCAAGAACAAGAAAAGTGATTAATTCTGTATTATACCTTCTATCAAACACCTCGTAAATATCCAGCCACAGGATCATTTTGTCAGCCATTTTCGTCTTATTTTTGGAATCCGGGAAAAATCCGAGAATTGGGAAATTGATTTTGAATGGCCATTCTGAGGATAGGGCTTAAACTTCCATGTAGAATATAGTTTGGTTTAAATTGCACGATTAAATCGATTTTGTTCAACATGCCTGCAGTCTTCGTACAAAATACTTTGTTCCTTTGATATTACAACAAACAATACTTTGCTAAAGCATCAAAAATAACTTCTTAGCATCGATAGCATTGGGAACTTTGATTTTAAGTTTGAAAATAAAGTTTAAACTCAGTGGTAAATTTAGTAAATAAATTTCCATACAAGCTGGTAAACTTGCATTCGAGTTGGCTGAAATCGTTAAATAATAAATTTGAACAGCAAATATCTCAACAACTAGGAATGCTATGATATTTTTGAAAAAATTGAATGAATTCAGCAATCCTAAATCAAGTAAATAGCAGTATTACGGAGGCTGAGACAAAAAAAAAATATCTGACTAGGTTTTCGGAGAATTCCAGGTGAAATTTATCACGAATTATTCTTACGGCCCATGATTGGCTTCCAAATACCCAACAGAATGTTTTTATTTTTTGTTTTGGTAAGCTCTATGCAAATTTTTGATGAAATTCTTGAGAGTACCGTTTAAGGATGTCTTCAATCAACTGCTAAGAAAATTTTTGACGAATCGCTAACGGGATTTTTCGTTGGACTTTTTTTTTTCACCCTACTTGTCTCAGAAGATGTCAAATTTTTACTATCAAAAACTCTAATTGAACACTTTTTCAATATTCAATCAAAATTACTCAAAACCCAACTTTATAGGGTAGATGTACCAATAGTGGAGGTACTAAGCGCGATAGAACTTCATTTAACCACCTTAATTCAAGAAGCGCAATTAATGCACATGTTGATGTTGGAACGGGAAGTAACGACCATTGACTTAATGAGAAAAATGATTTCATCGCAGTAATCCACGGCATGTCAGTGAAAAATAATACCTCCACTATTGGTACGCTGTTCCTTTAGTTGCGGTATTTTTTTAATTTGTGTTCCTATAGTTGTGGTATCCGTTGTTTTCTTATGGGATCCTCCACTATAGGAACACTTTACCGCAACTATTGGTACAAGCAAGAACAGTTTTAGCAAATTTAGTGATTTTTCATCAGTTTTCAAGCAATTTGGACGCTCTTTTCAACTATTCCGTGTACAAACAAGCCAATACGTCGATTGGCAGTGTTGGTTCTGTAGCTAATGGAATAAAATCAGTGAAATCGGCACTACCGCAACTTTAGGAACATCCACAACTAAGGGAACACTTACCCTACATGACTTCGTAGTACATTGATGCAATTGTTTAACCTTTGGCCTAATAAGATGTCAAACCCACACAATGTTGCCTGTGTTTTGTCTCGTGTGCTGAAAAAGACCCATAGCGAACTTTTGTCCTTTGTGAACTTTTGCCCTGAATTACTCTATTGCCATTTTTAGACAATTTGACCGAAAAAAAAACTTATTAGTCATTACTAGAGTGATTCATAGAGGTGCTGAAATGGTTTTTATTTTACTTGTCTTGCACGTTTTTTGTTGCATTTTGGCAAAATTATCTATGAAAGTTTCTTGTCAATCTCTTGCACAGATACTTGCAATCCTTAGCGGACTCCTTCAAAGGATATCATAGAATAATTTTTACAATATTTGTGATTTTAAAGTGTGTCTGCCAGGTATGACTCTGAGATTTTTGACAGATTTTCATAAACTTTGATTACAAATCCACTAGATGCTTGTTGAATTTGAAAGGGGGTCATAGTTAATAAAAATTGGGAACCACCCAAGTAGCACGCGAAACATCTTCCAAAGAGATACTTTTCAAAAATGATTTCAATCGCGTATCATTAAAAGCATCTGTAACTTACCTGGTTATAGATCGGTTTCATATCAATATCAAGCCTCGTAAAGTTTCGTTGCCATTCCAATGAACTTGCATTTCACTCCTTGTTTGACGTTCAACATTTTTGAAATGACAAGATTTGCTGCAAATGTCCCTTGTAAATAGCAATTGAGTCAAATTTATCAAGATGTTTTCAGCAACTTTTCAAACAAACTCTTGAAACTTCTCTCAAAATGCCGGTTTTAATGTTATGTTTCAAATTACTTCCATTAAAAGCATCCGCAACTTGCATTCAATTTTCGTTCCTATACCCACAACTCAAGAAGATTCATTCCAGTTGCGAGAAAGTTGCACTTAACTACGTGTTTGACAGCTATAGCTATAGAAGCTTGTTTGTTTCAATCCAGTTGCAATATGGTTGAGTTGCACTCTACGTATCATCTAACAACGAAAACATGGTCTAGCAACAGTTTGTTTGTTTAAGAGGTGTTTCTCATGTGTTGCGCGGAAGTTTTTGCGTAAAGTTTAGATTATTTCAGGCGTGGCCTAATTTCGCTGGTAATGAACTTGTATTCCGAAGGGTGCAGTCAAGTTATAAGCAACAAGCTTTGATTCATGAGCCATGTGGTCGCTTTTATACTGCATTGGCGAAGCAATTGTTCGAAGAGCTTGTGGAGTAGTGAGTAGAGGAGAAGATTGGTGATCTTGAGGTCGGAAGTTCAATTCTTGTTCATATTTTTGTTTTTATTTTTTTTTTCGTAAGTATTTTGCAACAAATAAGCAATTTCAATATTACTTAAAATGTTGCAAACAGACTCCGCCTTTTGCGCTTTTTGCGTTGCAATTCGGTGCAATTGTAAGTCATATTTTCAACAATTGACAACTCTGATTAGTTTCAAGAGATAATGTTATTCTTGAGTTGAAACAAACTGTGCTGCTTGCGCACTGCTCAACAGCAATATTTCGAAACACATTTTTTGCTGGAATTTACCTTGAGGCACAAGGCTCAAAATAATTTGGTACAAAGATGTAAAATATCATTCTGAACATATTTTCTAAAGACACCGACGCGTTGTAACGCCATCTAAGACCGCATACAGATTTTGAAAGACTTTCCGAAATAGTCCCATTGTGCGACGCACGTGGCCCCACTTTTTGGGGATCATCCCTTCCGCCGTATCTTTAAATCCCAAGTCGTCGTCCATCTATCCTTCCACACTGTCACACTGTGCTCTAAGAAAGAGTCTGTATCAAAAAGAAAGTCAAGAAACAGCACGTCTATCTTCGGCTTAGACTTTTGACTTCTCTACAGTGCCCTGTGGAAATTTGAAATCAATCCGCCCCCGACTATCGTCGTCATCATACGGTTCCCCATGTTGGTATCCATATAACTGGTTAAGGGGGTTTGTATGGGTATTAAAGTCAGCACAGATCTCTTACCGAAACTTCCGTGGGTGAGTAGGGTGCTACTTCCGTTCTCCAGCGAGCCCGAAAAGAATAACATTGTCAATATTGGCTTTTCGGCATTGATGCGGCATGACATTCGTGTGGATTTTGGGTCGTCAGAGAGGAGGAGGAGCGAAGATTGGACACTTGTATCGAAGCAAGGCAAAGAAGCACACTGACACAATATTGGGTAAGCCGAAACCGGGGATATTGTTGTTTATCGTTCGGAAAAGCTCACAGCATGTGGTATCTGTTTGACAAGCTGGAAAATAGAAAATGGCTAGTTTTAAAGCTTCGGGCTATGGGTTTTCGATTATGTGTTTGTGGGGGGGTGATATAGAACTTTTACGACCGTTGTAAGTGCTTGCAATGCAATTGAATTTCGGAATGTCGGTTTTCATTATTCGGTGAATTATCGTGATTTTCTGTTCATGCCTGATACAATTGAGGGGATTCAGAGAGATGTGGTTTTAAAAACTAAACATTTCATATTGTCCCATTCGTTTCAATTTGACCCGGTGTACCTTATACTGAATTTCGTAACTTTGTTGTGTGATTTTTGGCAGATGCATGGTGACCAAAAATATCGTTTATTTAAGGACCTTCGTCTCATCGATGAATTTTATAATTTCGATGGGTGACCTTTATTCGATGGTAACACACACTAAATATCTTCGATTTTAAATAACGTTTTGGTCTACTGATCTTCAGCCATTATGAGATTTTCATGCAAACCAATCGTTTACCACTAGGCAAACATTATTGCAATTTTCTCTGGCCATCTTAAGAGCTTTTCATAATTAGGTTAAGATTGGTTAAGGTTTTTGAAAGCGTCTTCTATCTCACACCACAAATTTAAATTTTGAATAAATTATGTTTCTTTAGCTCACAGCTTAATTTTGAATTCGACGGGGAGCAATTTACTACATTTCCACTTGTTCATTGAAGATTCTGATAAAACCAATTTCACAATTATTGTCGTTTTTTAATATTATTGTCAGAATTGAATTATCAACAAATATATAACCGTGTGTTTATACATTCCCAAAATACTCATTCAAATAAAAAAACAGAGAATCCCCCATTTGATTTAAATTAATTTCAATTTCACACCTCGCTGGTTAGCCCACTTTTCGAAACCCCCGCGGCGGTGGTTCGGCCTGTAAGCATGGTTGAGGTTGGCCGGTATCTATCGAATACGATTGGTCAATTTCCAGCTGTTCCGTGTTTGGGCCGCAGATGCAAAATTATGCTCCGGCGGCCGGCGGGGATATTATTCCACTCCGATGCAATCAAATGCCCTCTTTCACCCATTATAAATTTTACAAATCAGGTGGGCTTTCATTACAACCCACGTGGATTAATTCGCAAAAAAAGATCGTTTAACTTCGAATGGGTACAGAAGCAGGTTGGTTGATATTGGGTTTCCTCATCAGCGTGCGTGTGTGTTTGTGGGTGGTTTTTGTGGACAAACACATAACTCACTCCCAAATGAGAGGGAGAAGCCATTGTCGTGCTTTCGGTTTGAATTGAAAATCAATTGAATCATTGTCAAGCGGGATAGGTGATTTATTTGAGTTCTTTTTCCTCCAACTAATGGGTTCCACGGGCAGCTGCGATAAAATTATAGCAGGACATGGGCGTTTTTCAAATATTATCTACACCACTCATATGAATGAAATATTTGGATTATAAGACAATAAGGAGTAAGGTTTCCGGAAAACATTTTAACTGAAATTATTTTGAAGGTTTTATCAACAGTCCATATTTACACTTGCGAGGATTCGGCCGAAAATCTGTTACTCTGCAACTAAAAACGTTTTCATCATATCAGAATTTACAAGAATCTCAGCATTCCACTAAGATTGGCAATATGATTTACTCTATTTTTTCGCAGTATTTCCACAACATTTTCATAGTATATTCAACATACATGTATAGCCCGCAGTTTTGCAACCAAAAGCCAAGGATTCTCACACGAATTCTATGATTCACATTTAGCCCTTCCCACAGGAAAACCAGAATTCTCACTAGAATACCAGGATTCACATTGGAGAAAAGTACAAGAACCCTCACTGTAGTCCAAAGACCCTCACTGGAAACTCAGGATCCCTACTGGTATCATACTGAAATACTAGGATCCTACATTGGAAGAATCCCAGAATCTACATTGGAATTCCAGAATTTACATCGGGATCCCAGGATCTACACTAAAAATCTATGATTCACCTTGGAAACCAGCCATCCACGTTACAATACCAGGATCCACACTCCCAGGAATTCTAGGATTCTCACTAGCATCGCAAGATCCACACTGGAATCCATACTGAAATTCTATGATCCACACTGAAATATCAGGATGTATATTGAAACCCCACGATGCACACTGTTATTCCAAGATCCATACTGGAATCTCACGATCCACACTGAAATACTGGGATCCTCGCTGGAACACCTGGGTCCATGCTGAAATTCTAGCATCCACGTTGCAATCCCAGGCTTATTTCGCTAGATCTACTCTAGAATCCTGAGGTAAACTCTGGTATCCTAAGCTCCACACTGGACCCAAAGGATACCCACTGGAATTTCATGGATCCACACTGAAAACACACAATCCACACCCAAATCCCAGGATCCACACTGGAATTGAAGAATCCAAACTAGAATCCCAGGAACCGCACTTGAATCCCAGAATCCACATTGGAATCCCAGGATCCATTTCAAAATTCTACGATCCACATTACAGTACCAGGACCTACACTGAAATCCTACTGGAATCAAAGGATCCTCGATGAAATACCAGGATACACATTGAAAGCCATCGATCTACACTCAATGATGCATTTGAACACGTTCAGTTCGCGTTACAGTTCCTTAGCTTAGACTGACTACATATGCAGGGGATTGTCCGAAATCAGTGATGATGCACCAGAGCACCAGGAATCAACTAGAAGTTTGGCTTGGATTGGCCATGATCTTCTTGAGTGTGCATAATTCAGTGCCTCTATGCATACAGGGTCAATCAGCCACGTCCTTGCAGTCAGGTGGGATAGAGGGAAGGAATATTAGAGTGTAGCATTTCCTATTTAGAGACCGTGTTTACTAGAGTGCGGCTTATTTTACAAAAGTTCTCAAAATCAAAAATTCGTTTGCATCATTCAAATCACATAAAAAAATCAAAATTTAAGCCAAAATTATTAATAGTTAGTGGCAGTGATGCATTTGAACGCGTTCAGTTCGCGTTCTAGTTCATTTTGTTGAACGCAGCGATCAAGTAGGCTTGAACATTGAGCAGTTCAAAAATATGAACCCGTGCGAGCCGAAAAAAGAAAGCGATCAGTTTTGACTGATTTACGACAAATTCTAGGTCAATGTTATGTTATTGACATGCATAATATCGAGGGCTGTATGATTTCTATATTCATGATAAATTTTGACGATTAATACATTCATTCTTCAAGTGGGACCTCCAATCATTATTGTGAACAGAACGGGCCGTTCTTGAGCAACGGAAAGCTCTTGCTCGTAAGTTCATTGACTACTGCGTTCAAGTGCAAATTTGGCTCGGGCTCCGTTCATTTTTGGCTCGCGTTCAGTTCAAAATGCACCACTGGTTAGTGGTGGCGCAAGCGACTTGAAGGTGAATTTTCAAGTTATAAAAATGATCTTCAGTGAAGGAAACAATACTTTGTTATTTTCAACCAAGTTTTGGAACTTTTAGCATCAATCCCTTTGAAATTAAATTTATGAAAACCAAATTTGTCTAGAATCAAAACAAGTTGTAGTTAAAAGTAGTTTACGCCCAATTTTACTAATAATTTCATCTTTGTTTGACCATATTTTCATTTTTTTTGTTTTCAAACCGTTAATACAACACATTTCATTAAAAAATTGCTTTGTCCAAGTTATTCAACAAAAGCTGCACAAAAACATGATTTTTTAACAAAAAATGCCAGTTTTTTTTCAGTTAAATATTATATCGAAAGCTGAAAGGTTTCTCTCATTTGTTAAACCTTTAAAAAGAACTTTGCAATAATTTTTAAATATTTTTGAAACAAAAATAGATTGCATGCATTAGAAATTATATGCACTATTCAACCTAAAATTTAAATAAAATGCTTTACGAACTTAAGTTTTATGAAAAAAAAAATACAATTTCCGGCAAAAAAAAACTGAAACAATGCAAAAAAAATGATTTTTCCATTAGAAAATCATGTTTTATGGTAGTTTTCAATGTATGAATAAGTCAAAAACATTTTTTTTAGAAAAATGTGTTGTAGGAACAGATTAAAAAAAAAATAATTTGCTTCAAAAACATATTCGGAATTGATTGAGTATTTATGAAGTTATGCTCAAACAAAGATGATTTTTTGGGAAAAAATATAGAAAACAATTTTAAACTAAGACCAGTTTTGATTTTATACAAATTTGATGTTCTACAAAGTTTTCATAAATTTAGTTTTGAAGATAATGGAGCTAAAAGTTTATAATTGGTTGAAAAATGACAAAGTTACGTTTACTTCACTGAATGTCATTTTTTATAACTTGAAAATTTACCTTCAAGACGCTTGCGCTAAATCTTAATATTTTTAGCTCAAACTTTGATGTTTTTCTTTGAATGTGATTTGAATTCATTAGAGCACACGAATTTTTGGTTTTGAGCACTTTTGAAAGATGAGCCACACCTTAGTGTTTACCTCTGCTTCTCCACACAGATTACTGAAAGGAATTTTTGCTAATGGGGAGGATCGTTGGTGCCACAGGAATCACTTTGAAACCACAGGATTCACTATGATAAACAATAATATGTGAGATATAAACATGCTAGTAAATATAATATTTTAGTAAATACTGAGTAAGATTGTAAGTAAATTAATGTCGACACTTGAAGTGACGAAACATTCAAAGTTTATTGAATAACTCAGCGTAACAAAAATAACATCAATGGATCAAATTATGTGTGATTTAGGTAGATTTAGGGTTGCTGTATCTGATGCAGTTCTCAGAAACGTCCTAGCACATCACAATTTTAACCACAGATTCCCAAAGTTGTATAAAACACTGTTTTATTGATGCTTATATGACATTTAATATATGATTTATCAAGCTTTTTGATGTTCCAATCAACCTAGCATGCAAAATAGGACTTAACCTTTCTTTTAAAATATAATTGTGTTGTATTTGCACGAATAAATTTAGAATAAATCGATATTTTAAACGTGTTTGCAGTCTCCATACAAAATTTATCGTTTCTCTTATATGGCAAAATACAATAATTTTCTAAACCAACAAAAAATAACTTTTGAACATCGAAAGTATTTTGAACTTTGTTGATAAGTATTGTTATACACATGAAGTTTGTATTCTTTGGCAAATTAAGCAAATAAATAGCCACTCAAGCTGGCAAACTTGCATGCAAGTTTGCTGAACTAGTTAAATATTGCATATTGTAGACGTGCTTTGATATATTTGAAAATGGTAATGGGTATTTAATTAAATAAAGGTTGCTGTTATTTAAGTAAATAGCGGTATTTTGCTGCTTGAGACAAAAACGTGTTCCGCAGTGCAATTATATATACCGTAATCCGGGGGCAAATTGATCACTGGGGTGAATTTGATCAGGACGGTACCAAGAAACATTTCCTTCCAAGGATGCTGAAGGTTTCTTTGGCACCACAGACATTCCATGTTTTCTAGTGCATAGATGTCTAATGATGATTTGATACTATTTCGTTTTTATTAGGTTCAGTTTTGCAAAGTAATATTCACAGTTTTTGAAGGTGTAAGCAATACAGTTAGAAATATATGTGCTAAACAATCCACCAGTGCTACGCCTACATGTTAACTTTGAGTGTTTAAAATGTTGTATAAGCTTAAGTATGAACTGCTGAATTTATTTTGGATACCTTACAGCATAGCAAAATGAGATGAACCAGCCTAGGGCTGAAAATCTTAATAATAAAGAAAAAAAGCATAGCAAATATTGTTTTTTGCTCATAAAACCGTTCAATCTCGAATAATGTACTTATTTCAAGGGAAATTGCCTACATTTAGGCGTATAAGGTAGATTTTCAATGTTTAATTTTGCTATAAACTGTTCAAATACCGTAATTTCGGGTGAAGTTGATCATTTTTCGCGGTTTTTCTGGTCTGCTTTCTAAAATGTTATAAATACCATACAACTAATAGCAGAAAAACAAGTACGATGGTGAACCTCATAAGATCATGTACCAAAATTTTCTAAGAAATGTGATGTTAGTGCTAAAATAAAAAATCGTGGGATCCCATTTCGAGGTGAAATTGATCACTTGTCAATGTGATTATTGTTAGTTTTGAAATCAACTCTACATATTTAATTTAAAACTCCTGAATCCTAATATGGTTGCCAAATTCTTATCAAGGCAATATATTTGGAAATAATCAAAAATTAAATTTCAAGAATACCGCAGCAAACGCCTAAATGTAGGCAATTTCCAAAGGATTTTCCTAACATTTAACAGAAATTTAAATATTTTAACAAAACGAGCAAATGGATAAGAATTTTGATGTTAAAATCTGTTTTATGGATATGTTTTAAGCATACACTCAAATTTTCAGGCAGACACCATGTCAAAATCTTTATTTTCAACTAGAAGTTTATGGAAGTCTATAAAATTACACCAAATATGGTTCTGGAATTTCTTATTATTTTCAAAGAAATAAACATTCTTTGAAACAAAAAAATTTCACTACACACAATTCGACACTATTTAAGACAAACAAAGTTCATTTAGTACAGGTTTCTTTAATTTTGGTGCTCTATCTGTAAGTATTAAAATCACGTGACACTAAGATCAATTTCACCCTACTGATTAATTTCACCCGAATTTACGGTACCGTAAACCGGGGGCAAATTGATCACTATTTTAAAACTTTTTGTTGTTTTACTCTTGGGAATTCGAATATTGCCAAATAATTTTCGACAAAATCAGTAGGTACTCCATTGATCTTTATCAGTTTATGTAATCGACTTTTCATGAAATAATATTTAACACATGTTCAAAATAGTTTAAATTTCAAAAAATAAAAATGACACACTGGGGCGAAATTGATCACCATATAACAACGCAGGTTATAAAATAATAAAATGTCCGTATCTTCTAAATTTAGCTCTCCTGAATCTGAAAATTAGGTCAAAATTCTTACAACTCGAGCATTTGATCATTTTATTGCAAAATTAAACTTTGAAAATCTGCCTAATACGCCTAAATGTAGGCAATATTCCTTGAAACAAGCAGATTTTTTTAGAATAAACGGTTTTTTGAGTAAAAAACTATACTTGCTATGCTGTATGATATCAAAAATGAGTTCAGCAGTTCATACTTAAGCTTACACAACATTTTAAATACTCAAAGCAGATATTTACGCATAGCACCAGTAGATTGTTTAGCACCGACATTTCCAACGGTAGCGGTACACACCTTCAAAAAGTGTGAATATTTCTATGCAAAACTGACCCAAATAAAAATGAAATAGTGCAACATCATCATTAGACATCCATAAACTAGAAACCATGGATTGTCTGTGGTGCCAACGAAGCTTTTTTTTTCCTTTGGAGGAAATGTGTTTTGATATTATGAATATTTATTGGCTTTTATCGGTGAATGCAATACTGTACTCAGAGTGAAAGGGAGTAACGAAAGTAATGAAATGACAAGATGGATAGAATAAACGTAAAAAAAAAAAAATGAAATGTGTTTTGGTTTCGACCTGATCAAATTCGCCCCACTGATCAATTTGCCCCCGGATTACGGTACTCGAGTTGTAAGAATTTTGACATCATTTTCAGATTCAGGAAACCCAAATTTAGTAGACAGGGAAATTTTTAATTCTATAATCTGCTTTATGATATGGTGAACAAATTTGCCCCATTGTGTCATTTTATTTTTTTGATATTTGAACTAATTTTATGATGTGTTAAATATTATTTCATAAAAAATCGATTTCATAAACTGATAAAGATCAATGGAGTACTGATTTTGTTGTAATTCATATGACAATATTTGTATTCCGAAGGATAACACAACATAAAGTTGTAAAATAGTGATCAATTTGCCCCCGGATTACGGTACGTAATTATTACCGTCGTCAGGATGAAAGCGTATGTTATTATATTTGAACCATTGCACAATGGTCGGAAAAAAACGAAGTTTGGCCAAAACAAGTTTTATTGCCTTAATGGATTAAATATGTAATCTGAATATGTTATTTGGCGTTGTTATTGTTTCAGAATGGGGCTATTCACATATTACATAGCTTTTTTTTAAAGTTGTTTTTTATTAGAAATGCAATCAAATTAGGCTGAAAGCACAAATTTTGTTTGTATTTTAACGAGTTTGATCAAAATATGTATGAAGACTGGTTAGTTATATTTTATATCAACTTTGTATGAAAAATATCGTCAAAATGTATGAAAATATTGAATTATTCAAATAGCTCTAACTTGCAAATCAGCAAATTTCTGCAAAAAATTCAAACGCTTTTTGTAAGATCTAAGGATGCATTTTAAGGTGCAATATTCGAAATTGCGGCGAGATGACTCGACAAGAGTTGTTTTTCATGTTCAAATTCATCAAAATTACCAAAGTGTAATATTGAAAAGTATTAAAGCTTCAACCAATTTTTTTTTTTACATCTTCATGCTCGATAAAAGTGTTGAACCATAAGCTTTCAGATAGTGCGTAACTTTGGGAAAATATTGCATTATTTAAATATGAATTTTGTACCTTATTGTATTGTCACATTTTTCATTTTTTTGAATTCAGTCAGTTTGACGTCATGAACATCAAAGAAATTTAAATTTTAGTTCATTTTCAATTAAGAATCATACTAATATAATACATGAGGTATATTTTAAAATGATAAAAACCATAAAAATCTGAAAAATGTGTTTTGGTAGTTTTGGCCGCTTCTTTATATGGAGCCCGACCATTGTGCAATGGAAGAAAAAAAACATGAAACGTACTCACCGATTGCTTATCCATCCTCTACTGTGCATCCACCAGCTAATTTCAACTCCGTCAACACAAAACTTGACTATACATCACTCTGTTTGCTGGGAAAAAAGTAGAGTGGATATCATTCATAAATTAATGTTAATGTAAAAAATGTTGCAAAGGCTATGTTTAATAATCGTTTTTCATGAAATTTGTCAATAAATTCCTAAAATAACTCGACCATTCCCTCCTCGATGGAAAACCTGGCTACTCTCATATCCCAGAACAAATTAAATCATGTCCCAAATTCTCCAATCATCCATTTATGGCTTTACATCACTGCGATGGGAAGCACCGCCTCCGCCGGCGTAAAACAACTGATCCGGTCACACACACATTCGATGAGTGTTTTCGGGTGAAACGGATTTTATTACCGTAGGCACCGTAAAACCAACATCGTTTATAATCATCAAATGCAAGAACATCGACCACGATCAACTACATTCGGTTTGGTGGAGGGCACTGAAAGGTGACCAAGGATTGGGATAACCATAACCTACATGTTCCGAATGAATGTTGTTTTCATTTATTTTCACACCGCATCGCAGCATTGCCACACCCGTTCCATTGATGTTTATTAATTTTGTTTGATGGTCTCCGGAGAGCAGTTCGGTAGCAGTGCGATTCGATGACCTCACATGTTAATGGGTGTTGGATTTTAAATGGTGTAAAATAAAAAATGATTTTTTTGTTGAATAAATTGCTAGAATAAAGTTATTAATGATGTCATTATTGGTTTGCTACTGTGCTATGTGTCATAAAAATGTATCTGCAATAAATTGAGATAGCTTCTATGAATCGTTTGCAAACAAAATTAAGTGTAGTCAACAATTATTTTTTTACAGCTAATAACATATGTATAGCAGTTATTACTGAAACTTATTTGAAACCTGGATTCAAGCTGAACAGACATCCAAACTGTTTTGTTCCTCGTAATTATCGACTGGATGGAGCATGTGGTGGAGTTGCGATCATTATTTATAGGCGCATAAAACACCAAAATTTTTCGAAATTTGAAACCAAAATTTTTGAAACTTTGGGTGTTTCTGTTGAAACACTGCTTGGAAAATATACTATGATAGGTAGCTGTATATTTTCATTTTTAATGCACTGGACAGCAACTTAATTTGCTCCAAACTGATTTGCGAAAATTGACTCTCAATAAGTCAAAATTTTTTTGTCATTGAAGACTTTAATGCCAAACATCGCTCTTGGACTTAACCGATTCTAGTCACCTTTGAAGCCAACTGGTACTCACGTTGATTTTGATTCTGATAATGTCCTGTTACATTTCAAATATCTCATGAAGCGATTCTCAATCATATCAGCTCCACATTCAATTATTTTCAAGCCGACTGGAATGCATATGAAACATATATCGAAAGTAAACTCGATGTTAACATTTCTTTGCAAACAAAAAATGACATATGCAATGCTCTCGAAGCTTTGACTAATTGCATTGTTGAAGCAAAAGGCAAATTTGAATCCGTGATTATAGACGATAATCTTAAACTCTTGATTTGTTTTAAAACAGTAAGGAGAAGGCAATTTCAATGCACTCGCGATCCAGCTATGAAAATTATATGTCAGGATCTGCAAAAAGAAATTGAACCAAATTTATTGTTGAATTCACCAAAAAATTTACGTGGAAAGATGTGAAGCGTGGCAGTCACGTTTTTCGGCAAACAACCTTCAAGTGCTTTCCAAACCAAAACGACGACGTTTAAACACAATTATCCTCTCTGTTGACAACAACTTCTGCAACGAGCGCACTTGTTCGCAAAACTGCACTTGATTCAACAGTTGAGTTTTACTTTCTCGTCAGTGTTCCCGGTTGCATCATCCCGAATGAAAACCCCGCCAGTTCAGTTGAATTTGATTTCTCATCAACCAGCTACTTTGTTTGCTTGATGCTTGCAGGGGTTTGGACTTTGGAGTGAAACAGGTAAGCAAAAGTTTGCTGCAAAAACTGATCGCAAATGCAATTTTATTTATTTATCTTTTTGACAACAACAGTACCAACACAATGGATGCACAAGTTTATGCACTTAGCATCTGTTTGGGTTGGTGTTGGAGTTGGAATCGGTAATAAATGAACATAAATCAATCTGTAGGGTATGTGGTCAACTTTTGTTCTTTAGAATCGTATGAATGTCAAGAAAATGGTTAAGAAGTTGTCAGAAATACCACAAACATTTTTGAGTTCGCAATAACTTTTTCTGTTTTTTTTGCATCATTTTTTCTTAGGTTCTCTTCTACTTCAGGTTACATATTTTTTCTCATGTTTGTCCTTTCGCCTTTCAAAACAATACTTTGATGAGAGTCTGTTGTGAAAAAAATGAAACGAATTGGTACAACCTTAATGAGCAATGAGCATTTGTTTGTCCAATACCACTCTGATCGTATGAAGATCTTAAAAACTCTAAAAACCAACAATTTTCAATTTCCAAAATTTTTTGTAGACAACTTAACCGTTTTTTTAGGCAATATTTTATTTTGTTGATGAAAATTAATAAAGACAAAATGGCGGTCATAGAAGTTTAAGATGATCAAAGTTTACAGATTCTAAAAAATAGAAGATTTTTAAAGTAACTTTTGAAAAAAGAATCACAAATGTCCTTTTCTCTATCCATTAGAAAAATGAACGAAATGCTACAATGTCGTACCATCATCGTGTGTCTCTACCAAACCGATGCTTCTGCCGTGGTTCGTCGCTTAGTATCCGTCGTCGCCACTGTGGCAATCAGGGAAGTGATCTATTTTCGAAACGAGAGGAAACCGTTATCGCGTCTAGTACACAGAGTTTCACAGAGGCAGTATAGTAATAGGACTGGCATCAAAAGAGCAATCTTACTTGCAAACGACGTGACCACTACCGCCCCTTGGCCAATAATGGGAGCAACCCTGTAATGGTCGTTGGCCCAAATCGAAATTAGGAGTGGAGTCGTAAAAATTTCAAAAGGTTCATTATTTGCTAAACGGTTGCTCTGGTTCGTGGTCTCATTGTTGTCGCCATTGTCTGCGATGTTTTGCGTAGACGATACTTAAGGCTTTAGAAATGATGAAATTTTAATCACACTTGATGGGAGGGCGTTTCAATGCTCGGTCGTAATGGTAATAGCGGATGTTAAGTGATTGAAATGGCACCGTAGAGGAAAATTAATTGAATGATCGTAAAATTGTTAAGGACCAGAGTAATGAGCATTTCAAAAAAAAAAAAAAAAAATAGATAGCTCAAACGGACGATGTCTGTAGCTTACTTTTACAATTGTTAGAATAGTTTTATGAAATTTAGAATTTATCTAATTGAATTGACAATTCTTTTTTCTTTTTGTATTTTTCAGTCAACCATGGTCCTAGTAAGTACTAGCATACTAAATTGTTGTAGTATAGTGAAATAAGATAAATGAAAAAAAAAAACAAACACTAATCCATATTAGGTCCATACTTGTTAAATACTCATACAGTTTTATGCATGAAAAAACTTCAAGATTTCTATCAACTGCAATTTCTTGGTGCCATTTCTATCTCAATCGGCTAAGTAAATCACAAGGAATTTTCTTAGTAATATTTTAGACCAACATTTGAAAACGCTCTATGTAAGAAAGGTCATAAACGCAGAAAATCTGGTATTTCTTCGCTAATGAAACGCAATGTTAACTTTGCTAATCAAGGATGGAAAAAAATCGTCTCTAGCGACAAACAACACGGTATACGAACGATCTAAGAGGGCCGCCGCTCTTGCAGCAAGCATGATTTGAACACCTCACCACGCGCGCACTCTTCCGACATATGGAGCATCCGATGCAATGTTTGTCGTGGGACAAAGAGTTTATCGGATGTTGTTACAAGTAGCGATCAACTTAAAAAAAATGGCGTATTCGCGCCATTATTTTTCACTTAAACCATGCCCGAATGATTTTAGAATCACAAAAAATATACCTGAAGGGAAATCAACAGATAAAAATGGAACAATCCTCAGAATGATAAGTGAAGAAGTGACACATTAAGCATAGAGGGTCAAAAATGACCCATGACTTTGAACCGCTCTCAAAAATCAATTTTGGAATCGATTTTTGTTCTTTTAGCTTTATTTGAAAAATATAGAACCGGCGAATGTGACCCTGGAAATATTTAAATATGGCCACTCTGGACACAAGGGCACAAAGGCAACTGGAACCTTTTTCAGAAGGAACTGGTACATATCATATCCAGAAGTTTATACTGTACGACGGTTCAAATTTCATTATTTTTTTAGATTTCGGCAGATTTGTGACCAAGAAAATCCCCAGAAGTTACTTATACAGCCATTCCATGAAAAACCGATCTAGTAGGTCACCGAATTCCGTGATTTTTTTTTATTTTGTTCCTTATACGAAATAAGGATACACGTGTTTTTGGATTTTTTGATTAGGGTGACCATTTCCGAAATAGGATGACCAGAAAAATCGCGACTTAGCAACATTTTTGTTTTTATAAAAATTATAAATTTTTAACCGCTTGACCGAATTTAATTTTTTTTTTGGACGTTTACTGTCAAATTTTCAGCAATGTAAGTTCTTTAATTTTTGGAGATATATGTTTTGAAATTAATTTTTATTTAATTTGAGTTAGAATTGTTTTTATTTACTGATCTTCCCTGCCTATTTTTAGCTACTTCCATTTAGGGTAAGTGTTGCCTTAGTTGTGATTGTTCCTATAGTTGCGGTAGTGCCGTTTTCATTGATTGCTACAGAACCGACACTGCCAATCGACGCATTGGCTTGTTGATACAGGGAATAGTTGAAAAGAGCGTTCAAATTGCTTTAAAACTGATGAAATATCACTACAATTGCTTATACTTTTCTTACCTGTACCGATAGTTGTGGTAAAATGTTCCTATAGTGGAGGATCCCATAAGAAAACAATGGATACCGCAACTATAGGAACTTAAATTAAAAATATACCGCAACTAAAGGAACAGTGTACCAATAGTGGAGGTATTATTTTTCACTGACATGCCGTGGATTACTGCGATGAAATTATTTTTCTCATTAAGTCAATGGCCGTTTCTTTTCGTTACAACATTGACATGTACATTAATTGCGTTTCTTGAATTTAGGCGGATAAATGAAGTTTAATCGTGCTTAGTACCTCCACTATTGGTACATCTACCCTATTTATGAATTTTCTAAAACTCCAGTTGATTGATAAATACAAATCAGTATTAGCTGTGTTTCATCAAAGTTCACTTGAATTTTAAGTAATCTATCATTGTGGGTGACATAATTTTTAAATTTCTAAAAATTATAGCTCAAAAACTGTAGAACAAACATTGCTGAAAATTTGAGGGTATACGTAAATTTTTCTGAAGTATCTAAAAAAAATGAGAACAGTCCCAGAACCGAAAAAAAAAAACAAAAAAAAAACTAAAAAAACCTCGAAAACTAAAAAAAAAAAATTTCGGGATTTTATATTTTTTCTGAAAAGTTGTTTTATTAAGCTCTCATTTCAGAAAAAAAAAAGATTGGAAATCGGTTGAGCTGTCTAAAAGTTATGAATTTTTCAAAATCAAAAATCTAATGCGCTGAGACCACACACTGTAGCCGATAGAAAATGACTGATTTTTTATTTTCAATAAAATATATCTCGAAAACTAAAGAACATACATTGCTGAAAATTTGACAGTAATCGTTGTTTTCTAAACTTTCAAGAAAAAATGGGAACTGCAATAGCCCCTTTAGTCCCAAGGCCTTAAAAACACGAAAAAAAACGGATTTTTTTACGTAAAAAAAAACAATTTTTGTGATATTTAATATTTCTCTTTAGAAGTCAAAATCTTTAGCTTACATTTTTCATTCAGCAATTTACCCAGGTAATTTTTCAGAGATTCCTATAGAAATTTCTCCAAAAACTCCTCCAGGGATCCTTCCATGAAAATTGCTCCTGGGATTCCTTCAGGGACTTACCCAGCAATTTTTCAGAAATTTCCCCAAAAATTACTCCAGAAAAATCCTACATGGGTCGCTCTAAAAATTGTTCCAGAGATTTATTCAGGAATTCCCCCAGAGATTTCCTCGGGTATTCACCCAGACTCCTGCAAGATATGTTTCTAAGCATTTTCAAAAGAATCTTCAAGGGATTACGCAATTATTTTTTACAAGAAATTCTCCCAAATATATTTCTAGAGATTGTTCTAAGGATTCCTTCGTGTAATACAAAGAGATTTCTCCATATTTTTCTAGAGGGGATCATCCCGGGATCTTTAGGGATTACTCTAAACATTTCTTCATGATTTTTTTTTCCAGAGGTTCTTCTAAAGAATTTCTCATGCGATTCCTCCAGAAATTTATCCAGGGGCTTTTCAAAAACTTCTTCAATAAAAGGGTTCCTCGAGCAATTCCTGGAAAAATTCTTGAAGGAATCCCTGGAGGCACTCTTACAATAATTTCAGACTAAATTCATGGAGAAACTCTTGATGGAATTTGTAGAGGATTTTGTACAGGAATTTTCTGAGCCCATCAACGAATCTCTAGGAAAATTTCTTGGGGAATTCCTGGAGGATTACTTGGAAAAATCATGTAGTGATTTTCTTGGATTTATTCCTCGGAGAATTCTTGAAGAAAAATCTTGAAGTAATTGCTTTAAAAATTCTTGGAGGAATTCCTGGCGAAACCTCTGAAGAAATTTTTGGTGAAATCCCTGAAGGAATCCTTGCAATAATCTCCTGAAAAATTCCTGGTAGAATCTCGAGAGGTCTACCTGGGGAAATTTCTGCAAGTATGCTTGGAAGAATTTCGGCAAAAATCACTGGATGAATTACAGGAATGATTCTTTAAGATCTCTGGAGGAATTCCTGGATAAAGCCAAGAATTTTTGTAGAAATTTTCCTGGTGGAATCCCTGGAGGAGTCTCTGGTAAGATTTCTGGAGGAAGCTCTAGAGAAATATTAGGAGAACACGTTTGAAGAAATCTCTGAAAGAGATTCTGATACAATCCCTGGAGCAATTCTTGGAATAATTGCTTGAAAAGTTTCCGGAGAAATTGCTGGAGGTATCTCCGTAAAGATTACTTACTGGAGGAACCTTTGAGAAAATTACCGGAGAAACTTCTCGTAAAACCTCGATAACTTTTTGGTTTCTCGATATTTTTGCACCATTATTTCACAAGCTTCCAGGAAAAATCTTCTAGTTTTAAAATTTGTGTCGATTTTGATCATTGGTCAACTAGATATTCAGAAATTCCTTGGGGACCGACGCTTAGCTATAACCCACGTAAATATCTCAACCTACAAATTGTTTCTTTATTTCGGATATTAACTCTTCGGAACAACACATTAATGAGAATATGTTGTAAAAAAATGAAGCAATTTGGTGCAGCTGTTTTTGAGTAATGTGTCTGGTACCACGCTGGCCAAATAGAGATCTTGAAAATTTCAAAAAACATCATACCGTAATTATCAGATATCTCATAGAATACTCAAAGGATTTGTATGCTTTTTTCAGGGTAGCACTTTATCACCTAGCTTAGTATAGCCCAGATTTTATTTATTTATTCATTTATTTATTTTTTATTTTTTGATAAATTGATGTCAAACAAAATGGCCGCCATTGACATTTTATATGGAGAAAGTCGGTCTCCCAAGGAACATCGGAATATCTTTAAAACCAGATCATCAATGTAAGATATCGACATAGATTCTTAAACTAGAAAAGTTTTTTTGAGAACTTCTGAAAAAATAATGCAAAATTATCGAGAAACTAAAAAGGTATCAAGGTTTGAATATTTTTATTGCGGTAAGAAATGAAGCTGCCGTTAGAGGGGTTAAACAGGGATTTACGTGATCTTTTAGAGAAAATAAATTTTGAATGTAGGAAAAGTGTACCAGTTATGGCCATAGTGGTTCCCTATTTGGACATATGTGAAATTTTGATAACTTTCACATTTTAAATGTTTTAACATCAAGATACAGTATCGGACATATAAAATGCACCAAAGCCGTTTTCTCATACAAAATGGCCAACTTCAGAGAGCTATATATCCGCCGTTTCTCAACCGATTTTTCTCACTTTTTCAGTGACGAACTACAAATTACCTCAATTTTTGATAACTATTGAAAAATTTGTGTGAAAACTATTAATTCAAAAGTTACAGATAGGTTGAATTTTGACATAAAAAATGCACCAAGACACAAAGTGATGTAACAGAAAAACTACGCGTCGTAGCATCTTGGTGTCTTCAGCGCATTTGATCATTGCGTGATAAGGACCAAATGCGCTGAAGACACCGAAAGGATACGACACATAGTTTGTCTGATACATCACTTTTCGTCTTGGTGCATTTTTTATGTCAAAATTCAACCTATCTGTAACTTTTGAATCAATAGTTTTCATACAACTTTTTCAATAGTTATCAAAAATTGAAGTAATTTGTAGTTCGTCACAGAAAAAAAATAGAAAAATCGGTTGAGAAACGGAGGAGATATAGCTCTTTGAAGTTGACCATTTTGTATGGGAAAACGGCTTTGGTGCATTTTATATGTCCGATACTGTACATCTTAAACCTAACTACTCCAACACACAAATTTTCATAATTAGAAGACATTGAAGATATCACGTATGACGAAATAGGGAACCACTATGTCCATGACTGGTACACCTACCCTAGTCAGAAATCTCTCTTTCCACTTAAACATGTTCACCCAACTTCTTTAAGCAAATTTATTCCAAATAAGCTGCATGTCATCGCTTTAATTTTGGTTTATTTGATTTTAGTTTTGATTTACAGGCAACCTCGCTCATGAGATAGGGTTTCTCGTAGTTTTTTAGGTTAAATAAATTTGAAGTATTAATAGAAAATATATATTACTTCACAAACATGTTCACTTAACTTCTATAAGCAATTTCACGCCGAAAATACTACTTGACATTGCCTAGAATTTCGATTTACAGGCAAACAGATCTATAAAATAGGGGTTTTTGCTGTCTCTTACTGCCGTAAATCGCAAGTCAGTCCCATCTGTATTTTCGTCAAAAATTGGTTGAGTTCAGTTTTCAACACTTCTTCCAATGATATTTCAGCTACACTAATAAGATAATATGATTTGTTCGGAAAAATGAGGAAAAAACAGCAAGTCAAATTGTCCCATAATTATGAATAACCGCATATCAGCCTCACTACAGATTTGCGTACCGTATAACACAAGAATGAACCATGTTTTGATCATCTTTACATTTTTCTCGAAAAGATATTGTAGTGAAAAGAAAATTACGAAAGTTTTATTGAGATTTGAACATTTTCCAATCCTCTGGAATTTTTCAAATATTCGCATGGAAAACGATTTTGGAAACATCACAGCTCATTTTCTCAATGCCTGCTTTTTACAGATGGGACTGACTTGCGATTCATGGCAGCTTTGACTGTAATCACAAATTTCTATTTCTACTCAATTGAAAAATTAATGAAAAAAAAACAATACATCATTGCCTTAGTTTTTGATTTGGGGGCATATAATTTTAAAAATTGTATTTTTCTTAGTTTTATAGGTATATAATAAAGGTATAATGCAATAAAAATATATGTTTAACTCAAACATGTTAAAATAAATTATCTAAGTAAATTTATAACGAAAATATTAAATATCAACGCTTTGAAATATGTTTTACAGACTAACAAGCTTATGATAAAGGAATTTTCTTAGTTTCTTTTGTGAAATAAATTTTGAATGTAATCAAAAATTTGCATTATTTCTCAAACATGTTTACACAACTTCTACAATCACTTTGAAGTGAAAATAATTCAATTGCTTTGATTACTTCATTACACGCATAAATGTCTATATGACTAGGTTTCACGTGTTTTTTTGGGTAAAATGAATTTTGAGTGTAACAAAAATTTGTATCACCTTTCAAACATTTTTAATTGACTTCTACAATCAATTTTATGTTGGAGAAATGACATACTATCGATTTGATTTTTTAATTGACAAGCATTGGGGAAGTGCACCAGTTATGGCCATAGTGGTTCCTTATTTGGACATATGTGAAATTTTGATAACTGTCACATATTAAATCTTTTTGAATGTTTAACATCAAGATATATATTATATCCAACAACTACAACAGTCAAACATTTTCAAAATTAGAAAACATTGAAGTTATTACGTATGGCAAAATAGGAAACCACTATGTCCATAACTGGTACACGTATCCTATATGTTTATTTAACAGGGTTTCACGTAGACCTAATAGGCTGAATTTTGGGTGTAATCAGAAACTTCTATTTCTACTTAACATGTTCATCTAACTTCCTTAAGCAAATTTATTCCGAAAAATCTACGTGTTCAGGCAAACATTCTCATGAGATAGGGGTTTTCGTAGTTTCTTAGGTTAAAAAAATTGAAGTGTTATAACAAAGTTTCTATTACTTCTCAACGTGTTCACTTTAATTCTCGAATGATAAGCAAGTCCATGCCGAAAAAATAATTGTAATTGCTTTGTATTTTGATTTACAGGAAACAGACTAATGCAAAAAGGTTTTCAGCAGTTTCTTAGGTAAAATAAATTTTGACTGTAATCGGAAGTTTCTTTTTTATTCAAACAGCTTAACTTGGTTTCTAAGGGGCCTTCCTTTGCCGAGTGGTTAGAGTCTGCGGCTACAAAGCAAAGCCATGCTTAAGGTATCTGGGTTCGATTCCCGGTCGGTCCAGGATCTTTTCGTAATGGAAATTTCCTTGATTTCCATGGGCATCGAGTATAATCGTACCTGCCACACGATATACGAATGCGAAAATGGCAACTTTGGCAAAGAAAGCTCTCAGTTAATAACTGTGGAAGTGCTCATAAGAACACTATGCTGAAAAGCAGGCTCTGTCCCAGTGAGGACGTAATGCCAAAAAGAAGAAGCTGCAAGCATTGAAATGGTAAAAGAAAATCAAAAATCGGTTTGTTCAATGTAAAGTCATGAAAATTTTGGGCAATTTTTCAATGGAAGCCCTTTACTTCTGTTTTTACTTTTTTTTCTCACTGTTGCGTGACAGTTAACTGTCTTCTTTGATTTAAGATTATATTCCGTAATTATTTTCAGAACTACTTTACAACTACTAAGTTTCAGAGGATTCAGGCTGAACCTGCATGGTCTTATGAAAGCTATGGCTGTAGAATACGTAAAAGACTAAATCACACATTTTTCCATACTTCATGGAGCAGTTCTATCAACTTTATTCATATTTTTTGTATAGTATGACTTAAAAATACACATTAAGTGTTTAGCTTGTCGATTAATTGTAAAAAAGGAGCCCTTAGAGTGAATTAAGAGTAGTTCAAAAGTGATTAGAGAGTATATCCAGGGCGCGTCAAGAAAAAATAATAAAAAATGGGTCGAAAAGGAGTCATGACAAAATTAATGATTTAAAAAAAACTTCGATTTTTGAACACGATGTGCTCTAGAAATCAAAAAGCCACCATCCTAAATGAATTAATACAAGATAGTCATCTACTAAAGAACTTGTTCATCACCACACCTTCACTGATGCACAGTTGATCAAATAAACAAATCACCTGTGTAGGAATTTATTTGCTCTGTGGTCGGTCACCCTGAAATATGGCTCACTCGCATGATACACAAAGTAAACCCAGTTCTGCTAACCCTCCCGGGCGATCCGATATGTCGTCTATGACCTGATTCCTCCGAATGAGGTTTCCAGTAATGGAACATTTGCCAAACCACCGATTTATTCCTGGCAAGATAGCAACACGCCTCGGCTGGCACAAGCGGAGGACTGGACCAACACTAAACAATAATGGCAGTTGTTGGTCGGTTGCCCGCTGCTCCTCGAGGGGGGAAGATAGACAGTGGGACAATATACTTTCCAGGACACAAGCTGCTGTATTTGTATCCAAACCCAGCAGTCGAGTGGGGGCGTCGCACTTTTGTGGGAGGAAAAAAAATCATTTTTAACGTTCCATTTTCGACCCATCTGTCGGTTTCTATCGCTGCTGCTCACTTGCCCATATCTTCGTGACAGCTCAAATACAATGGCAGATATGTACATAGGTATAGCACCGCTCCATAGTAATAAAGAGGGAATTTATTTGCATCATTTGTCCCCTCGGCGATGCTTTCACTGATGCGCAGCACATTCAATTCTTTGGGTCCTTGCTGGGATATACACTTGGCGAAATCAAAATAGCATTACCCTATTTTTGTACTGCTACGTAGAAACTACTTGGCATATCATTTTGATAACCACTGTAAAATGAGCACACATTAGTTTTACAGAAATAATACAATATCGGATTGATTTATGAAGACTACCAACAGGACATTTCAGCATAGACTCAGAAAAAAAAAGCTAAAAGACACACAAATTTCTAGCAAATTTCTAGATTTCGGCTAAGTTTCAAGAAACAGTAGACAATATTAACAAATGGAAGTTAGAAGAATTTAGCCAAGTTCTGTACCAAAAATTGTGTCAAAATTGAAAAGAATCACAATTTTACACAAAAACTATCAATGTTTCTAGTCCAATGATTCAAAATAACCCAACGTTTAATCAAGGTGCCAACATGTAAAACTAGCTTTAAGTAAGAATTGTATTTTTTCTTTATCCATGGATCGCATCATCGACCAAAGGTGACTCCCAGATCCTTTTCCTCCCTCACTAATAAACATCCTACCCGTGATGGTTGCTCGGTCACACTAACATTCATTTCCCATCCCATCTGACTGTAAGGACTTGGCCGGAGCTGTTATTGATTAGTAATGCAAGAGCTGCTAAAATGTGCGCTTACTTCGAGAGTAAGCGGAAATTATCCCTTATTCATTTGGATTGAAGTGCAATTCTTACCAGTTTCAATCAATCACGGATTAGTAATCTCGAATAAAAAATTCAATCTCCTCCGATTCTGGGTGATGAGCGATTTTCTACACCACTGATGCGCTCATTGTACAGTGTACATCAGATAGATAAGTTAATTAGTTTTTAGAAAACAGTAGAAAAGCATGCCGATGCTATTTTTATTTCGCTAGGTGTAGATACTCAGCTTCGGCCATCGAGTGCGCTGAAAGCTTGTGAGAAAACCACAGGCGACCAACTGTGGACCAGGCTGTTCAACGCTCCGAACAAGCGCTAAGCACAAAGGATAACGATTTGTAAATCTTTGCTCCTGCTGTGGGGTGGTATAGCTACTGGTGGGCGGATTGCTACTTGATATCCACTATTACCACCCTCTGCGACAGCAGCGTGTTATATGCGGACAACGGACGCAAATGTACGAAGCGCGAGCAACTTGTGAATAGTGCATACAGATTTTCCGGTTAGTTTGGCTAATGACGTCATTTTCGTAAACTAAACAATATTATTAAGCGTAAGGGATGCCAGGGTACACTCCATGTCCAAAGCGATGATAAATGCCACTTTCTTGTGTCGTGCTCTAGTAGTGCGTTTGTTGCATCAGAGCAACGAGATTGCACGAGGATGCCCTCTCATCGCGAAACAGCGCTCAGACACCTGTGCACCGGCACGACGATTTGAGAAAAATATTCCTTCATCTTCCAAAGCAGTCATCTTCAAGTGCAGTTTACGTCTCGCTAGTGCTGCTGCATTCTAACGAGCCAAAGAAAACGACGACCACCATTCGCAGGGTACTAACAACGGTCCCTATCAAATCGACGACGGGCTCTGAACGTTTAAGCTTCATCATAAGCGCATTATGCAGCAGAGCATTCCCCCTTTTAGCGCTCTTTCGGTGACTTCGCTGCATAGGGCTGGGTTTGTTGTTTGTTGTGTGCGGCTGGAGACGCAATCCGGAAACCGGAACATAAAGGATGCATCCTCTCATTCTTCGGTAATGACGAAAAACGGGCGAGCTGGAAAATTGTTTGTAAAGTGGCATTATTCACTTTCTAGAGGGGGCATCTGTTGAACATGGCGGCGAATTGCAGCTCGCAGTAAAGCAACGATGATTTGTTAGATGTTTTGAACATTTATAATCAATCATTGAAATTATTACTGTTAAAATCTTTCTTTATCTGAGCACTTTAAAACTTCAGTCTAAGTTGAGCTCAACTGAACACGGAATTCAAAACGTCAATACTACTGACATGATAACCTTTACATTACTGGGTACCGACATCGAAGTTTCAAAATTCTATAACTTTGCGATTGTTCGGTCGATTTTGATGAAATTCTTTGGAAAAAATCACAAATGAAATTTCGAATAAATGAAATAAGAAGTTTACTGAAAAGTTCTGTTTTATTGCTTTTGGTAGTTTTAAAAATTTTCGAGAGCAGAAAAAATTCGTGTGTGCACAGCACGAAGGTACGATGCGTACTGTGTCAAGGACTGCATCAATTCTCGAAGACTTATTCAAACAGACTCAAGTCAGAAAAGTTAACAAACTTACTTTATCAATCCTACGTGTTTCTCAGACGAAATTCTACATGTTCCGCTCTAAATCAACTCAATTTTTCACTTTTAGAACGTTTAATTTCCGAATTAACAAAACGACGAAAGTAAGATTCTCCACTTTCGCAACCTAACCGCTACTTTCGCCGCTCCGTTGTATGGGAGACAAAGTAACTTAACCGCGAATCAAAACAAAACACTACTTGAGTCGATTTTACACTAGTACAAAAACGTCGTAAGTAACTAATTGAAACGGCTTATCATTTTATCATACAATTTTTATGGGAAATGATAGAAACTACCTAGTGCTTTAACGTGAGCTGATTGCATGCTAAATTTAAGCGATGTACACGGTAAAAAAAATGTTTTTAAAATGTAATTAATTTTAAAACAGTTTTTGAAGAAAGGTTGTGATTCTTCTTAATTAACTTTTTCAAAACCGTAGGAAAGTTACTTACATCGAATTGAAAAAGTAATCGAGAATTTTTATCTTCTCGGAGCTATTTTGAAATATTTATCAGATATATATATGTTATAATACTACAGCAAATAAGGCAAATATTTTGTTATTCAACATGCTTGTAGTGCTTTATTTTGTTTTTTGCTTTTCTAAAAACACTTGGTTCGTGTCTGAACATGGACCATGTGATCCTAAAACAAAGACAACCTATCTATAATCATGGGGCACAGGCAGAAGAATCAAAAGTTTATAATTCCATCAGGAATGGAAATACAATTCTCAAGAACGCTGTAGTTCTAAAATTTTAATTGCTCAAGATGGTGAAAATTGGGGAGAGTTCAAATTGTTAATCTGCATCACGAAAGCATCCATCTGCACGTGCACCACAAAGGTACATTCGTGTCAAATTTTATTAAATCACTTCGTCTCCTTCCAGCCCAGAGAATTCAATTCCCCGTAATACAACTACATATATGCAAGGTCCCTTGGATTAGAATTACTTCATTTGCAATTAAGACATCTCTATCGCTCAGCTAAGCTTTTCTCTGTCGCTCGCTCTCTCGTCCTATCGTGTATTGACAGCCCCCCTCAAGGAGCCATTTCTACAGGGCAGTAGCGTAGCAAGATGGTTTTCCATCTTCCATGTCATGGTTTGCAAAGCCAATTTGGGAGTGGAGTCTAATCATAACTCCGAAATTTGCACGCCATTGCAACAACAAAACCATGTGAGTCCTGTGGCACGTTGGGACCTGTAGCTAGGTAACAACCAATGCTGCCCGGGAGCATCCGATTACTACGGTGGTGCTTTGAAACGATGACTTTCGAGCTGTCTGCCATAGTCAGTCTGTATTTTATTTCTTTCCAGCATACTCTCGACATTATGTTGGTAGATGGCTCTAGGTAACAAGTGAGCACATCGAGTTTGGTTTGGGCACCGCACAGAACACAGTCCCTAATCAATTTCTTCAACATGCCAACTGATACCGAAGCGAGTGTAAATAGAAATTGTGCTACAAATAATTTAGCACATCTTGTCCCTGTCACATCTGATGATCTTGGCGCCGCTTCCATTGCAACTAATCTGTTGGTGGTGATGGCGTGGATGAAACATTGTAGAACATACGAGTTTCCTGTTCTGAGCTCTTGCTGTAAGCTCGCAAAAGGTGAACGTAGTGGATAGAATCCAGTAGCAGCAGCAGAATGATATTGAATATTTTATTGGCTTATTTTGCTCCAACGGAATCCATCCGGAGAGTCGTCTTTGGACTGAGGGTGGGCTTGAAATTTTATCACCAGATAGCAGCAGTGATGTAGGTCATGGAGAGAACCACGTGTACAACACGTAAGTGGGATGGGGTACAGTGCAAATTCATGAGACAGTTGGAGATAGCAATAATCAGGTCGAGAAGTTGCATGCGATGTAACCTATGTGGATATATGTTTCGAAGTGCAGGTAACAGCAAGCAGTAATCACTCTTCTGGAACATTTGGACTAATTGAAAAAGGGTGATTGCAGACACCGAGTGTCGTGAATGCCGTAAGTGGATTCGCTCTGCAACTGTTCTTCCCGATGTCAGTGGCGGATGGAATTGAGCTTTTCCTATTTATAGCGCATATCATCCGATACTACCGCTTCAGAATCAACACAAAACCAGGGCTGGTAAAGTATCTAGAAAATAGGAACTTCATATGCCAATTACCTTGAAAAAAAAAGAGTCCTGATAATAGAAAAAAAAAATATTTTTTTGTATTAGTGTCAGACAACAAAACGCAGCCTTTAATTCCTTGAAGAAAGCTTAATATACGCCGAAACGTCGGAAAGTTGAAGAAAAAGTAATTTTAGCTGCTCAAAGATAGAGAGCCGATAAAACCCAGAAAGAAATAAGCCATCGCAGACGATAGCAACTACAGAATCATTTTTGACCATTTTGCTACTTGGTTACACTACTAGAGTGGTTCAAAAAATCGTTTTTGCTCCACACCGCTCATTCGATTCTAGATCAAAATCTGAGTGTCTTCCCAAAATTTGAGCTCATTCGGATGAAAACTGAGACTGCACAAGCCCTTAAAATTTATATGGGAATTACTATGAGAAAAGTAACCAATTCATTCAATCGATCGTAGTGTTTGCCCATGTGCTCTTGGAGATTAGAGCTACGTGGATAGTGTGAGATACATTCATAAGCTACAACTTTGCCGAAGAGCGTTTTGAAATCGGACGCCTCAGTAATTAGTTATTGATTTATATCCAGTCACAAATTCTTCAGCAGTGCTCATTTAACTTCTGAACAGGCAACATTGCTACACCTGGCGCGAAAGAAAGCACGCACAAATCATGGCTACTATGTTTTACTGCATAAATCCAGTGATGCCTGCAGAACAGCCTGATAATTATAGCCAAAGTTTTAAAACTCATTCAAAAATCAATAACTAATTACTGAGGCGTCCGATTTTAAAACGGTCTTCAGCAAAGTTGTAGCTGATTATTGTATCTCACAGTATCAGCGTTGCTCTAACCCTCAAGAGCGCGTGGGCAAACAGTATGGTCGATTGAATGAAATGCTTGCTTTGACTTTGAAGGGCTTGTGCAGTCTCAGTTTTCATCCAAATGAGCTCAAATTTTGGGAGGACACTCAGAATTTGATCTAGAATCGAGTTAGCGGTTTGGAACAAAAACGATTTTTTGAACCACTCTATTACACTATGCTTCTCTATAATATTTCACTTATCCCACAACATCGCTAATCATGGTTCGAAATATTATCTTATTTTTCCACTACTGTTAGGGGTAGAATTTTTTAACTTTTCTCTAACTGGTTTGACTTGTTTTGTATTATGGTATATTAAAGTCTTTCAGGAGATTATGGCAATCCAGCGTATTGTTTGGAAACTAATCTTCAGTTACTGAACATTTATACCACAATATTAATCCGGATATGTATTCTTGAAAACAATCCTTTATTTATAAGTCTCCAATTTTACCTAAAAAAAGACAAGAACAAAACATTAGAGTTTAAATACCTTCGATAAGCAAAATTTAAAATCGGGAAAATTCTGCAAAATATATCAGGAAAAACAGGAAAACTTCCAAAATGGTCATTTGATGGACTCCCTGAAAGCAGAAGCCGTAGACAGTAGACCACCAATCCCGTCATAACTATTCGCGACCCCAATTTTCAATACACAACATTAATATTTCTGAAGAGTTTATATATTTTCACTGCTAAATATGGATTAAAATATTTGGATTTGTTCAACGTATGATTGAAATTTATGATTGATTCATACAAAATCTCTTTTCTTATGATAGCGAATGTAATGGGCTTCGTGGCCGTGCAGATAGCGGCGTCAATCGTTTAGACGTATTGTGCCACGCGGTGTGGGTTCGATTCCCGCTCCAGTCGTTTAAAAATTTTCGTCAAACGATAAATTCATAATTGAGTGATAATCCATAATTGTGTTGTCTGTTGCCTAATGTTAGTGATCCTTCAGTCTTCACAGCCTTTGGCTGAAGAAGGTGTAAACTGTCTTCTTAAGTATGGGTACACCTACCATATTTTATAACAAATCAATGATAAAATATATAATATAGTTAAAATTCCATAACAAACCATGCTTTCGACACTTCAAAGAAATCTTTACTCTTGATCGTGTTTTATCATAAACAATAAACAGCATATCTTATCAGTAGGTTCTTTTTTTTCTTTATTATTGAGAATTTCATCCCTAGGCAGGTTCACCTCATATCAGTAGGTGATTCTGTTAAAAAAAGTTAATCTTCTTCAGCTGTTCATACTTATCCATATAATAGCAACTGAAAATAAGTCGAAGTATTGTAGCTTATTCTGGTATGTGATTTTTATATTGCGATTTTCTCTTGATCGGGCAAAAGTTTAATTCCCCATACAATCGGGCCAGACATTTCTCTGAGAATGTGAAATTTTTTTTTGAGTATTTCTCGTGACGTTGCAAGTATAGCTTCGCATCACTGTAAGTTTTGCTTTTTATGGTTTTCTCTAGAAATTTTATCAGAAATTAACATAGCTAACTATTTTCACTAAATATTCTTTAAATATCCCTCCAAAGCTTCTTCCACTAAAACATTTTTTACAGAATTTCTTGAAAATTCCTTAAAGAATTTCGTTTAGGATAACTTAAAAAACTCAACCTGTAATAATTATAAAAATAAGTTACTTCAGATACGTGAAGAACATCTTCAAGAATCAAAACAGTAATTTCTCCAGAGATGCGGCTTTGCAGACTTGACAGAAACTCGTCTGCGATGCAAGGCGATTCCAAGGTTATTTAAGGAGTTATATTGAACTCAAAGTTCACAACACGAAACCTCAAACGAATCGAGTGAGAGTGCATCGAAATGCGAGGCTTTTTTCTTATACTCTTTCTTGCTTCTATGCTCACCGTTACTGATGATTTAAAAGAACGTTTGAGTGACCCGCCCGAACAAAACAGTCCTCGCGAAGTTGTGATGGCACTCTTTTTTGATGGAATTTTTCTCTATTATGTTTTGCGCAGGCTTGATAGACACTCCTCTGCGATGCAAAGATGAGACGATTTTGCTGTTTATCTGAGGAGAAAAAACTGAACTCACAATGTTCAACACAGATCCTCAAGCGATTCAAGTGAGAGTGCAAAAAATGCGAGAATTTTTTCAGGTACTCTCTCGGCTTCATCCCATTACCCCGAACGCCATTACCCCAAACGCCACTACCCCGAATGGGTCACTACCCCGAAAGCCATTACCCCGAATGGGTCATTACCCCGAACGCCACTACCCCGAATGAGCCATTACCCCGAATAGTATGAGATACAATGTAGTTTCTTGTTTTGCGGACAGAAAATGATGACCATACTGTTATAAAAGATTGAACATTCATGTATGTGTCTCTAATGTAAACTTAATGGTTTTCATCATATATTTTCAATTCTTTCATATGTGAACTATTCTTTCGAAATATTCTGTTGGCAACTATTTTCTTTTTATTTTTTTTTTCTGGTACAGAACCTATTTCTTAGCTTAGTGAGCACTCATCCAATTCAAGGGTCCATTCACAATATTCATAAAACCAAAAATGGCCATTTCCAACACCCACCCACTGTGGAAATTCAACAAATTTTGTATGAGCTGTAATATTTTGTCATGAAATTTGATATGAAATTTGTGAATGGGCTTTTAATAAAATAAGCCTTTTATTTACTGAGATCATTCCTCTCAATTTACCATTCATGTACATGTGTCTCTGTGCCAAGGGAGTCAAGAAAATGGTCAATGCAATAAATTTCCCCCGCCACCAGAGGAATTCGAACCCACAACATATAATCTTGCTGAACAGCTGCGTGCTCACCGGTATTTGGAGTCCTTGGAGGTGTTCATAATTCAATTATGTTTTTAAACAGAGATTTCCCTTTCTTATGAATACAGGTTGTAGCATAGAATCACGTTGTTAAAGTGATTATTCACGTCATAGCTGTGAGCATTTACTAGAAATTTAACCTTCTCTTCGTATGGAACAGCTAAGTTTATGAAAAGCAGGATATCCTTAAGGCATTCATTGAAGTTAATCCTGTCTTAAAACAGTCAGGTCTCTTATCGAACTGCTCACCATTTTTCTGTCATCATCATTTCTTCATTGTCTTGAATCAAATACAACATATTTTTGTGGTTATCCTTTCGAAATTCAACTGAATGACCATCAAACCAACAAAAGTTTTTACTGTAGCGGCCATCAGAGGCCACCGTTTTTCTAATATGTACAAGTATATGAGCGTTTCTATGTCACAGCGGAACATTTGTCTATCAGGTTGGTCTTTAAGTGGATTCCATAGAACAACACTTGCAGCGATAATATCAGGGTGATCTGCCACAAAATATTTTGGAAGATTGCAATGCTAGTAGACTGACATCTAAAATAATATTAGTGAATGAAGTGGGTAGCAGCGTCCAAAAAGAGACTTTACTACATCCTAATTGTTTGCATATTATAATTATCCTTTTCATAATAAATTTATCCTTCTATTTAAAGTAGGCTGTTTTTCAGAGCATTGCTTCAAAACAACTCTTGAGTGTGCCGCCCGAACAAGACAGTCCTCGGGGAGTTGTGATGGCACTCTGTTTTGATGGAATTTTACTCTGCTGTGTTTTGTGCTGCATCTTACTCGCTCATTTTTCGTTGCCTCACTGCTTAGCATTTTTCGTTACCTCGCAAAAAGGCAAAGTAAACATACTAAACATTTCTGAAACATCTACTACACTCAGTCTTTGGAAAATTTAACGATCATTGACACACGAGCCAAAAGAAGTTATTACTAATCTTACGCAAAACATAAATCACCCAAATGTCTCGATACCGTTGTAGTATGTGAGAGTTACTGCTCTTGAACGCTCTCTCGGCACGTACCAAATGAGAGAGTGAATATCAACATTCATAGGGCTCTCCGATTGCAATGTGCCACGAACTGTTATGGTTCATGATCGTTTACACTCTCTGAATACACAGCGTTACAAAATAGTTATTTAGGCAACAAGTTGCAAAATGATGATTTTTTCAGCACGAGTTTTTTGCTATTTCGAAAAATGCCATTTCAGCTGGATGAACTCTAAAAGCACAAACAAACATTTCAAGAGAACCCACATGGGCACACATCCATGCGTAGTATCAATTCAGCATTTTTCAATAACGTAGGCTGTGATACAGTAGTACCTACCCATGAATGTCACAAGTTTTCACGCTCCCATCGAAATCAGGTAAGACAGCACAAACAGTTGCTGACCAGGCATTAAAATTATCAGATAGACGATGATACTATCATCTATCTGATAGACAACTGATACTATCAGTTCAGCCAGATGATACTATCACTTCTTGTCTATCTCTGATAGTATCACTGAGAGAACGGTTTCTATCAGAGATAGAGCATAGAGAGATAGTATCCCTATCCCAAAAATTTCTCATCATGATACTATCAGAACAACATCTCTCAATAAATAATGATAGAGGTTCTATCTCTATCAATTGATAATATAATAGAATAAAAATTGTTAGACTATGGGCATAGAAAATTAACTAAATTTCATATTTAGCGGCTTCAGGAGTGTAAGAATTGTTGGAAACCCATGTAAAATATTTTATTTTCGGAACGGGCGCGACGAGGGAATGATGAAAATTGATGTCCGACACCAAGATGGCGGCCTCCGGATTATGAACTCTTTGGAAACCCATGCAATATGGGTATTTTCGCAACGGGCGCGACGAGAAGATGAAGAAAATCGATGTCCGGCGCCATTTTGAAATCCAAGATGGCGGCCTCCAGATAAGTAAAATCATTGGAAACCCATGAATTATGGGTATTTTCGGAACGGGCGCGACGAGGGAATGGTGAAAATCGATGTCCGACGCCATTTTGAAATCGAAGATGGCGGCCTCCGGATTAGTAAACTCATTGGAAATCCATGCAATATGGGTATTTCCGGAACGGGCGCGACGAGGGTATGACGGAAATCGATGTCCGACGCCATTTTGAAATCCAAGATGGCGGCCTCCGGATTAGTGAACTCATTGGAAACCCATGCAATATGGGTATTTCCGGAACGGGCGCGACGAGGTTATGACGGAAATCGATGTCCGACGCCATTTTGAAATCCAAGATGGCGGCCTCCGGATTAGTGAACTCATTGGAAACCCATGCAATATGGGTATTTTCGGAACGGGCGCGACGAGGGGATGACGAAAATCGATGTCCGACGCCATTTTGAAATCCAAGATGGCGGCCTCCGGATTAGTGAAATCATTGGAAACTCAAGCAACGTGGGTATTTTTGGAACGGGCGCGACGCACAGTGGCCTAAGGCTGGTCAAAAGTCAAAAAAATGAAATTTGCAAATTCCTTCTGGAATATTTTTTCCTGCTTTCTTCAGTATTGAATAACAATGACCCAAAGTTTCAGATCGATCGGTGTATATTTGGATTTTTAACAGCATGTGACCTGGAGAGATGTCAGCTGAAATTGACCCTTTTGGATTTTTCGAATTTCGTTAAGGTTGTTCTATAGAAATTGCAGTTTCTGTACTAAATCATGGCCAAATCTTTCTCAACCGGTCTCATTCGAAAGAATATACCTAAGGCTATGTTTTGAAGATATTTCGAACCATATTTGACATGTTCACTATTTGAGAAAGTCAAGAAGTGTATAATATAGAGCTGCTTCAAAAATGAAGCATTTTTTCAAAGGTGGTGCAAGATATCTGGGAAACGCTCTAAAATGACCCCTTACCCCTCAATGTGTGGCAAATATTCCATAGTATTCGATGTACTATGGCTTAACTTGCGCTTTTTTGCGCCAAGATAAGAAAAAATATTTTTTAGTTACACTACGAATCAGCCCATTGGACCATTTTACTTGATATAAATATTGCATTTTTCTCCATTATAAGCTCCTGAATAGATTCAAAAACCACCTCGAGCTTGCCCACGATATTTAACTTCAAATTGGCATCGAAATAATGACGTTTCATTTGATTTTGATTTGGATACGGATTTCATTGCGTGAATTAAAAAAATGTGCTATTTTAAAGTAATTATGTCAAATGTACCGGAAATATCGATTTTCTGTTTCAGCGACTATTTCTATCAAATTACCTCTAAAAGTCATGTTTTGTCATATAATTAACATTTTTGAACGTTTTGAATGAGAATTGTACTTTTGGCCAGCATTTGTATGGGATGCGGCCACTGTGCTACGAGGGGATGACGAAAATCGATGTCCGACGCCATTTTGAAATCCAAGATGGAGGCCTCCGGATTAATGAACTCATTGGAAACCCATGCAATATGGGTATTTTCGGAACGGGCGCGACGAGGAGATGACGAAAATCGATGTCCGACGCCATTTTGAAATCCAAGATGGCGGCCTCCGGATTAGTGAACTCATTGGAAACTCATGCAACATGGGTATTTTTGGAACGGGCGCGACGAGGGTATGACGTAAATCGATGTCCGACGCCATTTTGAAATCCAAGATGGCGGCCTCGGGATACGTGAACTCATTGGAAACCCATGCAATATGGGTATTTTCGGAACGGGCGCGACGAGGAGATGACGAAAATCGATGTCCGACGCCATTTTGAAATCCAAGATGGCGGCCTCCGGATTAGTGAACTCATTGGAAACTCATGCAACATGGGTATTTTTGGAACGGGCGCGACGAGGGGATGACGAAAATCGATGTCCGACGCCATTTTGAAATCCAAGATGGCGGCCTCCGGATTAGTGAACTCATTGGAAACCCATGCAATATGGGTATTTTCGGAACGTGCGCGACGAGGGGATGACGAAAATCGATGTCCGACGCCATTTTGAAATCCAAGATGGCGGCCTCCGGATTAGTGAACCCATTGGAAACTCATGCAACATGGGTATTTTTGGAACGGGCGCGACGAGGGGATGACGAAAATCGATGTCCGACGCCATTTTGAAATCCAAGATGGCGGCATCCAGGTAAGTAAAATCATTGGAAACCCATGCAATATGGGTATTATCAAGTTTAGTTTCAAAAGAAATGTTAACATCAAGATTGGAATCAACATACGTTTTATATATATTCCAGTCGGCTCGTAAATAATTGAAAGTGGAGCTGATAGGATTGAGAATCGCTTCTTGGGATATTTGAAATGTAACAGGGACATGATCAGAATCAAAATCAGCATGAGTAATCAGTTGGCTACAAAGATGACTAGAGTCGGTTAAGACCAAATCAATCGTAGATGGATTTCTAGAAGAGGTAAAACATGTGGGGCTATCATGGTATTGAATTGAGAAATATCCTGAAGAGCACTCATCAAATAAAATTCTGCCGTTGGAATTACTTTGAGAATTATTCCATGACCGATGTTTGGCATTAAAGTCACCAATGACAAAAAAATTTGACTTATTGCGAGTCAATTTACGCAAGTCAGTTTGGAGCAAATTAACTTGCTGCCCAGAGCATTGAAAAGGCAAATAGGCAGCTATGAAAGTATATTTACCAAACTGTGTTTCAACAGAAACACCTAAAGTTTCAAAAACATTAGTTTCAAATGACGAAAACAGTTGATGTTTTATACGCCTATGAATGATGATTGCAACTCCCCCACATGCCCCATCAAGTCGATCATTACGATAAACAAAAAAGTTAGGATCTCTTTTGAGTTTAGATCCAGGTTTTAAATACGTTTCGGTAATAACTGCTATATGTACGTTATTAACCGTAAGAAAATTAAACAGCTCGTCCTCTTTACCATTCAGAGAACGAGCATTCCAATTTAAAATATTTAAATTATTATTTGGATCCATTAGAAAAACGTAATCCAATAACAATTTGATTTGTAAATTTTACACCTACTTGGACTGCTTCAGTCATAGTGGTGGCTTTGAACATTGCATCAATCATTAGATTCAATTGTTCAGTTAGAAAATTAAAATCAGAGGCAGACATGTCATGTGATTTCCCATTGGAATTTCCGGTAGACGAAGAAGCGGAGTTACCTGTGGCGGTAGGGTTTTTTTCCATTTGATTTGAAACAAGTAGAATGGGTACCCATGGATCGAACAGGGGAGGAGTTCGAATTTCCTGCTACGATATCGGAAAAGGATTTACCGTGGGTAGATACATTCGAAATAGAAAGATTCGAACGGCTACCCGACGGATTAAAATTAGTTTGTGAATGAGCATGATTATGATCTTCCTGATGGGTATGATTCATGATCAAGCAATCGTTAACTGAAAAATGAGCATTGTTCGATACTCTACCAGGCAAATTCCGGAAACGACCGTTATCGTAACGGATATTATCTTTCATCTGCCTGGCACGAGCCTCAATGACCTTTTTGCGTGAAGGACAATTCCAAAAATTGGACTTATGGTTAGCCCCGCAATTACAACATATGAATTTGGTGGTATCTTCCTTCACTGGACAGACGTCTTTGGCGTGAGAAGAACCTCCGCAAATCATGCATTTAGCATCCATGCGACAATTTTTTGTACCATGACCCCACTTTTGGCACCGACGGCACTGAGTGGGGTTCTGGTAATTTCCTCCAGGTTTCTGGAAATGTTCCCATGTCACACGGACATCAAACAAAAGTTTTGCTTTTTCTAAAGCTTTAATATTATTTAGTTCTTTTTTGTTAAAGTGAACTAAATAAAATTCTTGAGAAAGCCCTTTCCGAACAATGCCAGATTGGATTCTCTTTTTCATAATGATTACTTGGACTGGGGAAAATCCAAGTAAATCATTTATTCCATTTTTGATCTCTTCAGGTGATTTATAGTCACTTGAGAGACCTTTCAAGACAACTTTGAACAATTGTTCAGTTTTGTCGTCATAAGTAAAAAAATTGTGCTTCTTCTCTTCAAGATGTTTGAGAAGAAGCTCACGATCTTTAAGAGTTTCCGGCAAAACGCGACAGTATCCTTTCTTTGCGATTTGGAAGGAAACCTTGATTCCCCTAATGGAGTTCAAGATCTCCTGCCTAAATCCCCCAAATTCGGAACAACTGACCACGATAGGCGGCACTCTTTGCTTCCTCACTTGAATCAAAGAGCCTGGGCTAGAGGCTGCTTCGATTTGGTGTTCGGAAAACTTGTCTAGAGCATCGAACTGATTGCTCATTTCGATACAATTATTCATTTCACCCTTGGAAGAAAGTTCGCATTCCGGGGAAGCGTCCTTTCTTCCATTCTTGCCACGTGTAGTGACAGTTTTAAAACCCACTTTTTTGGAAGGAAGTAGTGAATTCAGAGATTCACCCTTCCTTTTGTTTGTTGTTGATACCATATTTAATTAATAAACGAAAGAAGACGTGACCTTCGAAAGGTTTTTTCCCAAGACGGTGTCCAAGAAGGATTACCACCGCTAGCTTTCGCCAACGGGTCCAACGAAAAATCGAAGGCACGGGTCCAAACAAGGATCGTAAAGGGATCAATAGTAGAAAAAATAGTACTGAAAAGTACTGTTTTAGTAGCACTGAAAAGTACCGTTTTTAATTTTAGCACTGAAAAGTACTGTTTTTGTAGCACTGAAAAGTACTGTTTTATTGCTTTAGGTAGTTTTTAAGAAAACTTCCAAGAGCAGAGAGAATTCGTGTACGCACAGCACGAAGGTACGATGCGCACTGATTTTATAAATTTGTGTATATTTGTCCACGAGGGGGGAAGGGGTTGACCAGGAATCCCAAAAAACTGATCACGTGGTGAATGGACAGCCCCTGTCGGAATCAGATCGCACAACGGATCAGATGCAATTATGCTAATTCTGCGCGGCATGTGAGGCGAGACGAGTCGAATGAGGAATAATTGTCGACTCGCTCCCATTGGATTAGCTTTAGTCGCCTCACATCACCCGAGGTGAGAAGGACTCGTCTCGACTCACATGCAGCGCAAATAAGCACAAATGGCATGAAGAAGCTGGGTTGTTCGGATGATGCCTACCAAAACAGTACTGAAAAGTGCTACTTTTCAGCACCGAAAAGAGTGCTGAAAAGTAGCACTTTTCAGCACTGTTTTTCTCAGTAGGAAAAGTAGGCCGTTATGTTGATCAACTTCTCAATGAAAAGTTGATTGATTTGCAACGGAATTGCAAAAATGACATTTCTGCGTGTCTCAAGGATCAAATTATGTGTGTCTAGTAGATTTGGGGTTGCTGAATCTGGTGCCATTTTCAGAAATGTTCCAGCACGTCACAATTTTTAGCTACAGGTCGCCAAAGTTGTATAAAACACTGGTTTTATTCATGTTTACATGAAATTTAAAGTACAATATATCAAATTTTTTTGTAATCTAATCCACCAAACATGCAAAATAGAACTTGACCTTTCATTAATTTGATTGAAATTGCGCGATTAAATTTCGATTAAACCGATTTTTTCAACATGCTTGCAGTCTCCATACAAAATTCTTCGTTTCTTCTATATGTCAAAATACAAAAATTCTCTAAAGCATTAAACAATAACTTTTCCGCATCGAAAGTATTACAAACTTTGATGAAAAGTATTGTTATACACATAAAGTTTGAGTTCTGTGGCAAATTAAGCCAATATATACCTTACAAGCTGGCAAACTTGCATGCAAGTTGGCTGAAATAGTCATTTTTTGTATTTTCAACAGTCAATATCTCAAAAACTAGACGTGCTATGATATTTCTGAAAATGGCAATGGATTCAGCAACCCTTAATTAAGTGAATAGCGGTGTTTTGGTGCCGGAGACAAAGACGTGTTCCGCAGCGATATTGTGATATTGATTCGGATCGAAATCCAAACACTGACTACACTTTTAAGAATGTCCTAAATATTTTTTTATATAAATTGCTTAAATAATTGGAAACAAATCCATCAAGTTTGTAAATACTATCCTGCAGGATATTCTGAAGGAATTTCTTGAAAATTATTGAACAGAATTCTTGAAGAAATTTGTATAGTAGAAATCAGAGGAAGTACTGGAATAATAGCTGTAGTCCTATAGTAACAAATGGAGAAACGAAGAAGTTGTTGGTGATACAATATCTTAAGGAAATACTGGGATAGCATCTGGACAAAAATCGGAGTAGTTCCTGCGCAAATAATTTGATTTCTGAGTACTCAAAGATTTTGTGGAGCGAATAATTGGGATAGTTGAGTAAGGTATCACTGTAGGAGATCTTTGGAGTATCCCCTGAAAGCATTTTAGAATAAATTTCTGAGCATAATTACCTGAAGTTTTTCCTCAAGGCATCTCAGAAGATATTCCTGTAGAACCTGTTGAATAGACACGATTCTCTAGGTTCCTCTAGAGCCTTCAGAATTTCCTAGGAGTAACTATGGAGACAATTTTGATTAAAAAAAGCAGTTTATGCAACAAGTTGCAGAATGATGATTTTTACATTTTTACAGCACGAGTCGTACTGGCTCCGACGAGGCTTAACGAGTTTGATGATGTGCTGTAAAATTCGAGTTCTGCAACGAGTTGGGTACAACATTTTTTGCAATGTTGTAGAAGGCCACTTGAGGGTATCAAAAATAATTTCGGGATTGTTCTGCCATTGTTCACCATTGTTCTGAACTTCTGAAAATTGTTGTGTAATGATCCATCACGCAACTCAAAACAGTTGTGTAATGAAAAGGCGTCGCGTAATATTCATTTTGCAATTTCTCATCGTAATAGTCTGTTCTTCATCTCGCCATTCTGTCATGAAACGGCCTACTTTCCTGCACTGAAGCATGCAATGCGGGAATAGTCATTAAGCAATTGAAACCAGTACTGTAATGATTCATAACGCAACGCTTTCTCATTACGCAACTGTTTTGAGTTGCGTAATGAATCATAACACAACAATTTTTCAGGAATTGTAAAATAATGGTGAATGCATTCCAATATAATTTCTGATACCCTCAGCTGGTCTTCTACGAAATTGCAAAATGTTGTGCGTAGAGTAAAGTGGGGCAAAAGTTCGAGTGGGGTAAGAGTTTCTTTTTAAGATTTCTAGCTCAATTCAAAACAAATCTTATAAATGTCATTGAGGTTTGAATGCTATTCAAGTAAGAGACTTTTACTACAAATATCATAAAAATCGATTGAGATTTGGAGAAGTTATGGCTATTTGTTGTTTTTCGACGTGAATATTGTAATTTTTGGTCAAACTTTCGTTGCATGGAACCAATTGAAGATAAAATCTTTTTCAATATTTTATGTAAGGGCGTTTCTAGGCCTATCATAAGGTTGCTTTGAAGTGTATTAGATTTTGCATAAATGCTTGAAAACAATTTTTGGCCCATAGTGGGGCAAAAGTTCGAATCAGCGGGGCAAAAGTTCGACTTTTGTATGAAATCACGGAAAAATTTGCAAATTGCCTAAAATCCACATATTATCTTCAAATTTAGTTATATTTGTCTGATCGTGTGAAAACTGTCACCAAAATTTTACATTTCCACTTAGTTTTGCGAAAAACTGTTATTTTTGAGTATATTACAATTAACCCGGTTTTGGGCAATTTTTTGAAGAAAATTTAGTGTGTATTTTTCGGCAAACTTAAGTTTTCGGCTGGTGTAAAGTATGCCTGTCATAAAAGAATCGATATTTTGGGTTTGAGCCAGCGAACTTTTGCCCCACACTAGATTCGAACTCTTGCCCCACCGGTGGGGCAAAAGTTCGAGTAAGACAATCAATTTTGAAACTGTTATAACTAAAAATGGGTAAATATTTTGACACAAGTTTGTTCAGCAAAATTATAGCCAATATGTTGAAGGTTCACTGTATGGTATTTGTTTTGTTTTAACTGCTATTGTTTTCCTGGAAACTTTGATTATACCACTATGGTCGAACTTTTGCCCCACCTTACTCCAACTCGTTGCAGAACTCGATTTTCACAGCACTCGTCGTAATTATCCTTCTCGGTAAGCCTCGTAAGATAAATTTACAACTCGTGCTGTAAAACTCATAATTCTACAACTTGTTCCGTAAACTACTATTACGCAACTGATTTCAGTTGTGTAATGGCTATTACCGCACTGCATAGTTCAGTACAGGAATGTAGGCCGTTTCACGACAGATTGGCGTAATGGAAAACAGCCTACAATGAGAAATTGTAAAAGAAACTTTAGGGACCTTTTATTGAAAATCGAGACTTGCATAAAAATAGTGCCCAAGTTTTCAGAAGAGTTTTGCTAACAGTCCTGCAAACCGAGTTTGGAGGTATCAATGCCATATAAAGGCTACATTCCAGAGCAACATCTTGAAAAGATACACGGTGGTATGCCGAGTGAACCAGTGAAGCCAACCGTTGATTAATGGTTGTCCCATTGATGCCGACGAATAGCCTCACACCTTCAAGAATGCCGAAATGAATGCCGTCTCCGTTATTTATCGTTTCCTCGAACCAGTCTGACATCAGCAGCCAACACACAACCGAGAACATTGCCGAGGTCCAGTCTATGCCTTTTGCTTCCAACACCACCCACTGCCACCCACTAGCTCCCATCGCAAGACGACATCAGTCAGCGAAAACCATTAACAACAAAGTCAACGCCAGCTTACTTTTGTCACCTGCACACAATATCGGGGGGCTTCGTTCTTTCTTCCTTCTTTTCTAAGAAATCAGCAAAGCAACCCTTTGCTAAAAGGATTTGAATACATTTATCCGCACCCTGAGCTTTTTTAATGCCCCCGAGAGGCGAACGAATCCCGGAAATCAAGGAGATTAATTATGGTCGATTATCATCCTGCCTTGCTTTGGGTGTGGTAAGCTTTTTCTACCTGTTTTCCTTTATTTGCATTTGAATTTTCCCTTTTTCTCTGTTTGTAGTGGACACAAACCGTATCACCCACACGCAGCCATGGAAAGTTTACCCAGGACTCTTAAATTTTCTTCAAGTCATTATCGCTTTCAATGATGAGTAGAGTGGCCTTTTCTTGAATGATAAATTGCACGGATGGAAAGCGTAACGCTTTGGTATGAACCGGAATCGTGCGTTTAATATTATTCGAAGTATGCACTTAGGACCGAACTTTTACCTTGGGTAATATATGGAATTTACTCAAAGGCCAAGTCGTTCTTCTTCCTCTTGGCACTACGTCCCAACTGGGACAAAGCCTGCCTCCCAACTTAGTGTTCTTATGAGCACTTCCACAGTTATTAACTGAGAACTTTGCCAAAGTTGCCAATCAAAATCGAGTGAGTCTACATTTTTCATTCGATTGTTGTTTAGATTCAAAAGGATGGATTTGTTTGAAGTTTTGAACCAGCCTTGAAGTGTTGAATGTATTATTTTTCATTCCAGACGTTATTTAATTGAAGGAATTTAATAAACACTTGCAATTGCATTTGGTCTTATTCCAAGAGATTGTTTTTGTGAATTTTGATATAAGATTGTAAATCGAATCGATTCAACGAATGCAAAAAAGGTAAATTTACAAAGGATGCTCTTGGTTAAGAAGTATTGTGAAAGTACTCATTAGATCACTAAGCTTAGAAGCATTCTCTACGCCAAATACGACATGACGCTAAAATAAAGAAGCATAATGCCTTTTAGCAGCCCTTAAAAGCTGCTACCCCTTTCTCCTTTATCGCCCTTTATTCAATCCTTTGAACAATTTTCGGAGACTAGAATCAGACTAGAGACTGCACAGCAAACAGGTGTGTACCATCGAAAAAGCATTATTGAAGTGCCATTCAAACGCTAGCTGCTGTCTGTCTGTCAGCGCACATATTCTTGTCCATCAACTGCCGCCGGGAATCCGATTCGATGCACCCCATTCGCGATGACAATCCATCCGAAGACAATAAATCCGTGCGACGTCCATTTTCCCGCCAAAAAGACGGGTTTATGAGTACCTACCTAGCACCGATAAGAGGCTATTCAATTAAAGTCCGTCGTCGACTGGCTGGTTGGTTCTGCTTCCCAGTGCACTATGGTTTAGAATGCAGATTTACACAGAAAGATGCATTTAGAACTTTAGAACAAAACTTGCGATCCAAATGGGATGAGACTTACTCTCGAAGTGCAAATTTAAACCGCTTTCATATTTTTGATCAATAACGGCGTCGGCCAAGTCCTTATAGCCAATTGGAATGGGGAAGCAATGTTAGTGTATGTTTGTTACTTCTAGAGACCGAGAATACCTCTGCAGCTCCACAATCACCACGGGAAGGGTGTTAATTAGTGGATTAGAAAAAAAATCTGAGATTCATCTTTGGTCGGTGATGCAATCCATGGATAAGGAGGATCACCAAAGTTATTTTCAAAATACATACATCACACCTCTAGAGCGTCAAAGGTTTTGGTCAACCAAAATCGGGTTCTGCCCACAGTGCATCGACAGACCCGATGATGGCATACTAACATAGCTGTTCCCCGTAGTTACGCTCTAAACGACCATATTCCTTGGAATGTCCCATAAGCAGTGCAGAATACCGCGCGACCGGTGACCCGACATACATGCAGGCACACGTAAAACCGTTTCACACAGAGGCACTTGTTGTTTCGCTAACGCGATGATGAAAAGTGCCCTCGAAAACTACTCTTATGCAATCTACAATCTCCTCTTCCGGAACGTAGCTTCCCATGAGATGCCACATGAAGCGAGTGTTCATGTGTCCTTTGCGTTTCCGTCCGAGGTACCTACCGGAAATAAGTGTGCATTTGCTGTCATGCTTATGGGACGATTGCAGCAGGATCAAGACAATGAACCGACGAAAGTTGCGAGATACGTGCGATAAGCGCTGTTCTCTCCATTAGAGCGGAATCCTTGAAATGGGCAACTTACCTGCACTATTGTCGTTTGCAGCGCAGTTATCATGAAAATTTAACGACTTTTCAATCACCCTCAACTATTTTTTTTTTCTCTTTCCTTACAGAACCAGCCCTCCTGGGAGCCGGTGGAGGAAACGGATTCGCGCCTAACTTTTCACCGCCCGAGTTCCACCCGTCGGAAAACTGGAAACCCACCCCTGCCGGAACACACGTCGGACTGATGAAGGACCCGCCACTGACCCGAAACGGACCAGCCAACTTCATCCAGCCAGCACAGCAACAGGTCAGTATTATCGATATCCGATCGTGGCTGGTTGTCTGTCGTTTTTGGGACGGGAGGGAAGAACCGAAATCGAAATCATTCACCGTTTAATCGAAACGGAAATTACTGCGGGACTGCGATATTCCCTGGTGGTCGCGGCAGACGACCCGATGGTAGTCTACTAGCGGTTCGCTGTAATTGCAGCAGTAGTCAGGCCCGGATTTCAGGGGGAAAATTGTTACAAATAACAAATTTTGTTATACATTTGTTTTTGTTTTAATTAATGAAATCATAATTAAATTTGTTATGAAGAATCTGAGGGCAATTGCTTATACACGGTCACCGTGAAATGAAACATGTTTCACTAAATTTAAATTGAATATGTAATTGTGATGCCATTTACAAGTTTTTCCGTGAAATTCTATGCCAAATCGGTCACTCACAGAACTTTACTTCGATTTGCAGTGAATTTCACACTTGTTTTCGTTATGACAGAATTGGACAAATTGATGGCATAAAAAATCGCTGAATTTAGATGAGATTTTATCCAGGCTCCTAGAAGCCCAAATCCAGCACTGAGCAGTAGTATGGTAACCTATACCAAACAGTAGGTAATCGAAACATAAATTAAACGGAAGACTTACAATGTGTTTTTATTTCCTTCCACTTGCGATCGGGATCTTGGTGGTTGCTCTTGCTGGCACAATAAAAAAGAGCCGAACAAATGAGTTTTTTGCTGGTATGCTCACAGTTTTTTTTAATACCCAATCGTCACAATTGAACGAAATGAGATGAAATTCCTCAGCGTACATTAGTGGCGCACAAGGGGGACCGTATCGGATCAGCAAATGATAGATGGAGACGCTTGGTAAATGTTATGCTTCTTCTTGCGGGATGGCTATTTATTTGCGCCCTGTCAGCCAAAGAAGTAGCGCGTGATGACTCGTTCCTTTTGCGTTTTTTGTTGCGTTGCAAGCCGGGAATAGCACAACATTCACCGTCTACTATGAGCTGTGCGACGTTGAGTGAAACGGAATGTTGCGAAATGCGCCAAAATGTATACTTTGTTGAGTTCATCGGTAAGCTGTTCTCGTTTGGAAGAGCTGTGAAAATATGTGAGCGATTTCTATTTGAAATTAATTGTTTTGGCAAATATTATTGATGGACACAATACTTTCTTGATGTTCCTGTTGTTTTCTTCATGATTTAAAATATGTAAATTACATTATTGTTATGATATTTGCACAAGTTTTTGCAGCATTGGTCCTAGTATTGTGGTGGAGTTTCTTTTGATCAATTTTGACTAAACAACTATGGGTATAAACCGTGATGTGCTCGAACTTCCGATAGTGGGACTGAAACTCTTTCTTGATCTTTTATGATGTTTCGTTAATCTAGAAACAATGTGAGTAACGATAAGTTTAAATGACACACTTTTCTGGAAATGGGCTGTGCGGGGAAACTGCTTATTTAAACAAGCGAACTTCGAGGTAAGAAGTTTTACCCTGTCTCGAGCAACATTGTCGTTGATTCTCAAAAATGTAAGTTATGCTCTCATTATTTGAAAAAAAAAAAACAATGAAATATCTGTGTTCCATATGCTATTCTTAAGAAACTTGTAGGTCATGGATGTCCTTTTTTCTTTTTGATTTGGTAGTATGTAGAATGAAAAAGGGGCGATTTCTTTTATATTTGAACCGTTTCTGTGGTATGCAAAATGAGCTAAATTTTGAATTGGGGATCTGACCTGAAGCCCTCATTAGATGATAACTGAAAGGGTCAGTCCTTATCGGGTAATCGTGGAAACTTCCCAGATTTAAATTTACAGTTATATACTACACATTGAAGTACATTACTGCCCTTAACTGCAAAACAGTCACATTCGACATTTTTGACAAAATGGAGTTAATGCCATGGAGAGTCATCAAATGATAAATACTTTCGACCAACTTACTGAAATCTGTGAGATTGTTCTAGAAAATTCGAAAATAATATCAAGTTGTTTTGTCACATTGGTAATTATAACCGCATAACAGTTACATTGAGATTATAAATGAGCCTCGTTATATAATAGCAATGAAATTTATATCAGAATTATTTTCTGTCTATTCACCTAGTATGCGATATGAGTTGCACAAAATATTAGCCTCAAATAAGCACTTTTGAGTTCCTGGTAATTTTTAGAAATTTTAGTTTCCTCCCATACTGTCATAAAATGCACACTTGGTGCTCCATTTACTCAATGCCTACTTTTGTCGAATGTTTCTAATATGCAGTTATGAGCAGATTAGCTCTCCTACACTCGTGCCCTCCTTTATTTTGCTCCATCTCTGACAATTAGCGTCTTCTACAAAGTGTTTTTATCAGTTAAGATTATTGATTGATGTTGTATCATATTAAGGTAGCCCACATTTTCATAGAAATAAAATAGTTAACTCTCTTATTTGTAGAAACATTGTTAATCTCTAGCTACCGTGCAAAAAAAAAATCCTGAAAAATGTTCCGAAAATCAGCGTTTTACAGAAATATTCAATAACTCAAACGATTTTCACAAACCAAATAACGTGTTTTCAAACAACTACCGATAAGATAAACATTACATATACTTTGCAATTGGATTAAATGGACAAATTGATGTGAAGATTTGCGAAAATTTTACAGTGAGAATCGAACTCACAACTCCCTGATCTCTAGTAAGGGCGCGTTACCCCTACACCATGAGAGGACTCATGGACGCAGAAGTTAACCTGAATTCGATTTCAGCTCAATAATCACGTGGTCCTTTTTCGCAAAGTGCACCCCTTTCGGAAGAATTAGATTTCTAGAAGACGTGTAACTTTTTCGCAAAACTTCACATCAATTTGTCCATTTAATCCAATTGCAAAGTATACCGTAAAATTGGGTGTTAAGGACTCGTGGGGTTTTAAGGGATTGGACTTTCCCATCAAGTTTGACAAACCACAAAAACGTCGAAAGCCGATATATCAGTCATCTGAAATGCTAGATTTGCTCGGAGGATTGTGAGCTGCATTGTGTGATAGGGGATGTCTATTAAAATAAAGTATTGTGGAGTCTAGATATTGAAAACGATTCAAAACATTTTTGTTCAAATTTTATAGGCAAAATACATTTAACTACAAAACTATGACACAATATTGAGAAAAATATGTGAGTAACTTAGAACTTAGTAACTTAGAAGTATATTTAATTGAGATCACAACACAGACAAAAAATTTTGAAAATTTTATCTAGATTTCGACTTTTATTATTTCTTATGGAAAAAGTCTCTTTTTGAAAATAAGTAGGGTGTTAGGGGATTATCTTTTCTACTTTTCCCAAGTTACAAAACTCATTAGATTTATGCCGTAATATATTCCAATATACTTTTGGCTTATTCTATGAAGTAGAACTGCATTGTAATAGTTAAGGGGTCTGTTTTGTTTGTTACTGAAAATCACAAAAATATCTAATCTCGAAAATCATTAAAACTGGTAGGAATATCTTGATAACAACGTATTAGAGTAAATATGAGATTTTTCTTGATACTATTTCCAAAACTTGTTCGATCACACTATGTTTGGAAAAGTTTGAATTCTTTTATTAGGAAATGGTTTTGAAGCCATTGATACTTTTAGTGGTAATCCTATGAAGCGGTTAATAATAATAATATTTCGTCATTTCTCAGAGTCTATAAATGTAGAGTTGCGCGAAGAGTGAAACCAAACCTACCTATCAAACTGTTAAACCGTGTGTCTACCTATCGAGCGGACTAGCAAAAATAGGGGCTATTTTCGAAGACGAAGTTTAACAATCATTCAAAGAAGCCGCGCAACTCTCTGTATATGGACTTTGTCATTTGTGAGCTCTTTTTGAGAATTTTCGCGGCCTGGTCGGGCACCAAACGCATTGTATTATAGAGTGAGCGTTAGATTTACGCTTAATACTGGAACATTTCTCTTCTTCAGTATAATTTTGACCATGAATACCTACTTTGTTTAGTGTAGTGTTTTATTTACATGGCAAATTGGCCATGTCCTCTAATAAAACTAAAAGCTTGTTTAAATTATCCTTATATTATAGATTATTTATTCAGTTGCTCCGCATAGCTTATGGCGGGATTCGTTAATTGCAAATATAAAGGTTATGATCCTGTTTCATTTAAGTATAACAATCATTTCAAGACAATTTTACGATGTATTGATGGTTTCAGTTTCAGGATTAATAACTATGAAAAATCTAGCAGTTAAAATAGAACGGTTTGCGTTTACAGGAGTTCTAAGTTCAATAATATTGATGAATATTCTGATTAAGGTTGAAAATAACTTATGAAATTGAATGAATGCATCGAAGTTATTGACCAAAATGGTTATTTGTCGTTGATGGCAAAATATGGTTTTATTTACGAAACTCAAATTCCTTAACACCCCATTTTGCATTTCTGTCAAAAATCACACATTTTCATGATTATCTCAGAAATTTGTTATAGAATCTGCATAATTGTATTTGACTTTTGATATATACGACGAGAGAATGGTAGGGCTGCCTTTTGTTTATTTATTGACATGCTAGAAGTTGCTTGAAATTCGAGTCGAAATTATTTTTCATCCCTTAACACCCCATTTTACGGTATGTACTGTTCAGCTTTTCGGTAGTTGTTAAACTTCCACTCGGTTGGTTAGCCGTAAACCACGATTCATAATGAAAAACAAGTGTTTTCAAAGCTCTAAAAGTTGTTCATCATAGACTACCTTGATGAAAAATTTGAATTGAAAATGCTGGAGCTGTAAAAACAACTGACTCTATTACACTATCCCGAACGCCACTACCCCGAATGCATAATGTTTTGATAATAATTCTGATGAGAAGGCGGGGAGAATTCGGCGGGCCGGTTCCTTATGAGTATTGCACGACTTTGATTCAACAATGTCTTTTTCAAGCGTAAAATTATAAAAAGGGACTGGCTTTTCAGCAAAAACTTTCGTTGGTTTGTGGCATCATTCAGCTGAATTTCCATGAAATAATCCCAAAAATTAGCTATTTGTGATTCTAGACAATCAAAAAAAGTGAAGAGCAGTTCCATAGGAGACCTGACTGACCTAACCTGACACAAGAAGATAAAAGTAGGGAATTTTTCTGAACAAAATTATAGCAGAATTAACTTTGATGGAAGCCTCAAAGTATCCTGCTCACAAAAAATAGCTGTTCCAAATGAAAATATCAGTGAATAGCTTTTCCAGTGATAACATGAAAGATTACCACATTTAGGAAAGAAGGGTAAATTTCTGATAAAATGCTTGCAGCTATGACGAGAATAATCTTGGTAACAACGTGATGCTACGGCACAACCTATTTTCATAAAAAAAATAAAATCTTTCTTTAAAAACAAAGTTGTATTATGAATACCACTAAGGAGTCCAAATTGCGGTGATCGCGCAACTGTTCAGCAATACCATATTGAGGGGTTGGTTAGAATTTATCTGGTGGAGGATCTTATTGCATTGACCATTTCCTTGAATTCTTTAGGCATAGAGGCAAGTATACAAGAATGGTCAATTGATAATGAAAGCTCTCAGTCATTAACTACGACAGTGCTCGCTGAGATGAGAAACAGGCACTGTCCCAGAAAGAAGAAGAAGATAGTTGCCAACAGGATATTACAAAAGAACAGCTGACATGCGGAAGAAGGGAAAATATTCGAAAAACATTGACCCGCGAATTTTACCCACCATCAATTACCAGGTTTCATTAGAGACGCATACATGTATGATCAATCTTTTATTACTGTTTGGTGAACATTTGTTTCCTGCAAAACAAGATACTGCATTGTATCTCATACTATTCGTGGTAATGGCTTTCGGGGTAGTAACCCATTTGGCGTTCGGGGTAATGGGATGGAGTCAACCAACTATATATGGACCAGTCTTTTTCATCATAAAAAAAACTCTAATTCGATCGATATAAGAGCTACAGTAAAACTTTGTAGTAATGTTGCTTAAAATTGAAAGGGTTACAAGCTTAAATACAAGCTTCTGAAGCTTAAATACTATAATTTCTACAAAAAAGAAAGTTAATTGTAAACAGCACCAAACGAAGCATCTAACAAATACAAGCAACTTTGTAGAAGACAGTTTGCCGTGAAACTTTTTAATTAATAGAATGATTAATTGTTGGGCTTTGTTGAAATGTATGTATACCTCTGATAAACTTTTGATCGAATCTCAAAAAGTTACATTGTGCAGAAAATTCAATTCAGTTATATATCTATTCAACCAGCTCGACCAAATGCCAATCGGCGTAATATCCCAAAGCCAGTTGTGCTACTTTTTCCCGAACGCCAGTTCCCCAAATTCCAGTTCCCTGAATAGCCTGTTTCCTCGAAACGTTTTAGGCGTAATTTTCATAACCACATACATTTCAGGGTGATGCATAAACCGGTCATATGACATGCCCCCTTTATTTGATTGGTGGTTTCTTAGAGTTTCACTGTCCTCGACATCTTTTAGCTAAAACATATTTTTGGTAGAGAATGATAACATATAATCCTGGGTTTGCTGGCGGTTCGGGCTTTTTAAAAAACACTTAACTGATTTTCCTCACTAAATCACTTTATTACTTAAGCCGAAACGCAATGAAACACGAATAAAAATAAACTGAACACCGGTCACGGTCAGTCCGGTGGTTTTGTAGAATTGAACTGCTGACCTAGCAATTCTGGCTGTTGGGTATAAAGGTGTTGACGTTGCATAGCACGTGGCAGTGGTCCGATCCAAAGGTGGTGACGGTGCATGTGACGTTGCACCTGTGATGGCTGGTTCATGTCGTGACTCCTCCGGGGGGTGAAGAAGTGTCGTCCTCGATACTCAGCTCCTGGTTACCATGTCCTGGTGATTTGGTTTCATTGTATTTGTATTTGGCTTTTTCAATTTTTGCAATGTCATGATTTTGCAAAATCTCGCTGTTTATCTGCAGATTGTGTAATGCTCCTTGAATAGACTCGCTTTCACTTATTTTTTTCGATAGATGTGAAATTTTGGTCCATAAATTCGATTGTACAATTTGAGCACGATACAATAAAATTTCCAGATAAGTATCTGTCGCTAGGACCGCAATTTGAGCGTAATTCTCGGTTTTTTGCATTTGAGATAAGAATTTTGTTATTGGTTATTAGTTTGGTTGTAGTTTTTGCGTTGATTTCCATGAGACATTGTGGCTCTGTTCCCATGATGAGTGGATAAATACACAGATCCTTGAATTATTTGATAAAACTGTGTCTTTGGACGTAGTCGTCTGGTTTTGCAGTGGTGAAGAGTTGTTTTGCTTGTTTGATAAGGAATTGAGGGTAAGTCTTAATAATCGAATCATTTTGACTCAATGGGTGGATTCGCATGATTGTCGATTCTTCTGTCTCCAATTCTGGAACATGTAATATGTAGAGTAAAGTATTTTCGCTAGTTGCCATTGCACGAAATTGAGTGCTTCTTCCGGGATGTCTAGCTGGACTCCTTGATTTCTGAGTATATCCTTGATCAGATGAATTTCTTTGCCAGATAACATTCTGCTGTTTGTGACGTGCATTTTAGAAAAGAGTATCTCTTCTTGAACGCTTGTTAGAATTTTGTTGAGTGTATCTATGTTCAGTATGGTGGTGATGACGTCAAGTTCATCGAGAAAGATTTGATTGATTTGTTATTTTTCGATTAGTTTGTTGATGGTGGTTGTAAGTTCCGAAATTCTTTTGCCGTTTTTATGATTAATTTTTACTTGATGATTATTTTCGTTAACAAGTTCATTGAGGCTTCTGTCGATTATCCGTAGTTATTCTCGTATCTTGTATTTACTAATTTCAAATAAAGCGTTATTATTTTGTTTACGATACACCAAATTTGTGAGTTGATTGATAGTAATTTCTATGTCTGTTAGGTTGATCGGGTGTACAACTCGGATATTTCCTGTCTGAATTCTACATGGGCTGTTTTTTTGCATCATTATCAAATCATTATGAAAATTCCTGATAGTTAGGTCTTGGCATGAGATGTTTGTGAGAATGAGGGTGAATGTGATAAAGTAGTGAAGCATCTGGAAGCAAAAAGTTATAAAGTAAATGGTGTTACAATTTTTTGGTCTTTTGATTTTGTTTTTATGTCTTTTAATGTGACGGTTGTTTTTGAATGTTCTGTCTGTAACTTCATTTGCATTTGTTTTATTGTCTCTGGGTTGAGTCTTTGTGCGAATATTTGGAATAACATAAACTTCTTGCCCATCATTTATAAATGGGGGGTCTTCCTTATTAGAATTTTGAGAAATTATTTGTTTTTGTGCTTTACCCATGTTCAATTTTGCTTTAAGGAATAGCTCTTGGGCGTCTCTTATAATTTCTTCTGGGTTAACAATACTATTCTGGTTGAACAATATTTCATTTGGAGTATATTTAGTTGAAGAATGTACAGAGCTGTTATATAATGCAACGGATAATTTTACAATTGATTTTGTACCCATTCCTCTGAATTTGTGCTCGTTGGTATTAAAAATTTCTATTATAGTAGAATGTGTACGCTCTATTTGTCCATCCGATTCTGACGAAGCGGCGTAATGAATTTGTGCCCCTAGCTGGCAAAGGAAATTTCTTAGTTGAATTGATTAAAAAGTAGTTTCATGGTCGGTGACAATTTCTCTGGGAACTACAAAGGAGCTGAAATATTTTTCTAGTGCTTTCTGCACATGTACAAGATTTTTCGATTTCAAACTGTAAATGTTTAGAGAATGAATCTATTAGAGATAAGAAGCTGCATTTGTCCATGTGGACTCTATCTAATGGTTTTTCTGTTATTGGACTGGGTGAAATTTTTATGTTAAACTAGTGGTCCCGGCAAACTTCGTCTTGCCATCAAGTAGGCTGCTGGAAAACGATTTGAATCACCCCATACAAAATGGCAGTTCCGTTCATTCTCGTTTTTTAGACTTTCCTGGTGAATATCCTTGGATTTTTATACATACAAACACGTTGGAACCCTTGTCAAACGAAGCGGAGAAAGAATCATCCAAATACGTAGACCCGTTTGTAAGTTATTTCGTGACATACAAACATCATTCCATTTTTATTTATATAGATGGTCTGCGTTCATATTTGTGCGTATTGCATATTTCACATGAGTTTATAAAGGTTCTGATTTTTGAGTAAATATTTGGGAAAAAATATGATCTTTTAATTTTGGCTTCGACTTCAGTTATACCTCGGTGAGCTCTATTGTGTTCATTTATTATTATTTGATTCTGTCTTTGTTCATTTTGCACGTCTTCGACCATATTGTTAGTAAAAACGAAATGACCTTTTTGATTGAAGTTTTCTTTAAAGGACTCCTGTACCGTCTGGATAAGATTTTCTGGTGCCATAATGGCTGTTTGTCTACCATTGTGGAAGGTTTTCAAAAGATGTGTGATATTTTCTTTTGTGTAGGTTTCCTGAGATACTATTGTTCTATTGTAGTTCTGAAAAAGGGTTTCTTGGATAATAGTATCTATACGGGAAATACGGAATATTATCTGGTTTTTGAAATAATTTAAAGGGCGTTCCGTGAAATGAATATAGTTATTAGCTGAATCATCAGCTGAGTGAACAGTTTGGGAATCAAGGGAATCATGGGATTCAGGGGAGTTATTGGCAATGGAATCTGTATCATCTTCAAGATCTTCGGAACCTGAAAAATAAGGAATTTCATCATTATTGGTTTAATTAATATTTACTTCAACAGGCCTTCTGCTTAGTGCATCTGCTACTACATTTGATTTGCCTTCTCTGTACTTGACTTCGTAGTCATAATCTTCCAGATCTAGGCGCCATCGCAAATTTTTTTGATTTTTCTCTGAACTTTTAACAAAAGTCAGAGGTTTATGGTCAGTTGCTAAAATAAATTTAGTCTCGTAAAGATATGGTCTGAATTCATTCACGGCCCATATGATTGCCAGCGCTTACTTTTCGTTAGTAGCGTATCTGGTTTCTGCATCGTTCAGTGTTCTGGATGCAAAGGCTCTATATTGTCTTGTATCTGAGATAGAACTGCACCTAATGCATATCCTGAAGCATCTGTTGTTACGATGAAAGGCTTATTGAACTGGGGATAGACTAAAACTTGATCTGTGGCAATTATCCCTTTGAGCGTATCAAATGCTGTGTGATACGATGAATCATTTATATTGATCGATGAATCTTTTTTGAGATATTTGGTCATAGGTCTAGTTATTTTTGAAAAATCCTTAATAAATCTTCTGTAATAACCTACTAAACCCAGAAACTGTTTAATTTCTTTCTGCGTTTTTGGCAGAGGCCACTTCAGAATTTTATCTATTTTTTCGGGGTTAGAATTTTTGGGGCATTTGAAATTATATGCCCATGAAATTCGGTCTCTCGCTTGAAAAACTCACACTTATCGAGTTGGATTTTTAAGTTGAAATCCGATAAGCGTTTCAGAATAAGGCTAAGATTTTCCAAATGGTCTTTTAAATTAATTATATCCGATAATAATTATGTCATCAAGATAGACATAACATTTGGTGCCGATATAATCTCCTAGAATATTGTTCATTGCTCTCTGGAATGTAGCAGAAGCATTCTTTAGGCCAAAGGGCATTCTCGTGAATTCAAAATGTCTTTTGTCCGTTGAAAAAGCTGTTTTTTCTATGTGGGCAGGATCCATCGGGATTTGATGGAAACCAGACTTTAAGTCAATCGTTGTGAAGTACGATGACTTTCCGAGGCTATCCAGAATATCCTCTATGCCTCAAATGCCTCTATGCCTCAAATAGGGTATCTGTCGTCAATAGTGAGCTCGTTCAGCTTCCTATAATCTATTACGACGCGTACCTTTCTTTTGTCTGACGCGTCAAGTTTTTTCGGTACTACCTATATCGGTGAAGAGTATGGGCTTTTCGAAGGCCTAATGATGCCATTGTCTAGCATTTCTTCAATTTGCTGTTGGATATCGCCTTTAAAGTGATGTGGGTAGCGATAGTTTTTTGTATAAATGGGAGAATCGTTTGTTGTTATAATTTTATGTTTTGTAGCTGACGTACATGAGTCGTGAGTATACCCCATTAGGCATAAAGACGTTAGGCATAAGGACGTTAGGCATAAGGATGTTAGGCATAATGGACGTTAGGCATAAAGACATTAGGCATAATGGATGTTAGGCATAATATACGTTAGGCATAATGGACGTTTGGCATAAAATAACTTGCGCGTGTGTCATTTGAAACTCGTCTTATATCGAAAAATTGTTTGGCCCATTTACAAATTCAATTATGCTGATGGGGGTGGGTATCTGTCCTTAAGGTGTGACAGTTCATAAAAAAGTGCGATGTTCATACAAAAAGCGTTACGAAAGGGTGGATTGATTGGCTGGTATTAAATGACTTTTTTCGGTGCCTTGAAGTGTCAGATATGGAGGAAAATTGGTTGTCATTTTTATTGTTATCATTCTAAAATCCAGCTCAATCCATTTTTGTAAGTATCAATTTAAATTTGCGATGTGCAATCAAAGTGTAATCTGTTTCTAAAGATGTTTATTTTAATGAGTATATGACATTTTTTTGTTATATTTCTCTCACATAATTGAGTTTATTCTAAAGAGGGGAAATCTTCCATATACATATTAATACTTATAGTGCAAATGAGTACCTTGAAGACAATAATCGAGAGGCAAGTCAAGAATTTATGTTATTATAGGTGACATTATCGTTAGCAATAATTTTCTGGTAGTATGACAACTATCTTCTTGGCGTTACATTGCTACTTCGAGTCTGCTCTCAATTAAATGTAGTGAGAACGGTTCCTTTGCTACCTGTGCAAACAATTTTCGATGATTTTCAATCAATTTCCTCGATATTCGTCGAGTTTGAAAATTAAAATTTGATTAGATATTTATTTTAATTACTAAAGTCAAGTTCAAATTAAACATAGCACTGTATCCAGCATTAAACATGGCGTGCATTTGGGAGAAAAATGATATTCCCAATGTTATTGCATAGAGCTCCAAAAACTTATTTGATTACCCAGTGTAACTCATAATCAATCAACAGCAAGTCGAAACGAAAATTTCGGATGGAAATATTTACATCTAAAATTCCAAAAACTATTAGAAAAATAAAAATACAAATAACTACATATATTGGAAGAAGGTGATTTCTCAAACAGTTTTTTCCTCCAACTATTTAATTAACCGTCTATGTATAAGGAAAAGCCTATGATTCAAAGAAGGGAAGATGTATGATGGAAATATTAAAAGCAATAATGACATTAATGTCTCGAAAGAACAGCTTATTTATAGAAGAAGGGAAATTTTCAGATTAAGACATTAGCAGCACTAACTTCAATAATTTTGTTGACGAAAGATCGCAGCAAGCCATGCGCGCGGGCGGCTACGTTTTGATTTTCTGTCACGTTTATCTCGGTTCCGCGTTTTCGAATAGTGAAAAATAGATTCAGCTGATGGTGCTATGCCACCTGAAATTTTGTTCTTGCTCTCGTTGTTCGCAATTCCGCCGATATTAGCAGATGCAATGTTATCTGGATTGTAGTGCTTTGTGCAACGCTAAATAGCTGCAATAGAGCTGGCTGATTGGTCTGTAATCGAAGTGTATTTTTTTTTAGCGAAGATTTTGAAGATGGCTTGTGGCGTGTAGACATGATCCCGTCGGTGCTACTCCACCCGGATTGGTTTTGTTTCGTTTGGGATAAGAGCGATTCTGACAAATTAAGAAGAAAAATCATACGGTTGTGAGATTTGCATAATTTTTAATGCTTTTTTTAAATTAAATACTTTTAAAAATTGAATATATATTGAAAAACCTGTGTTAAGTGTGAAAACCGCATTCGATGATAATTATTGTGCTACGCAGAAATATTCAAACCAAGCTTTCTCCATTTATTGTGTGATTTTAACAAGGACGAAAAGATGATGGGTACATTGCCATGCCGTTAAGTTCTATTGATATACGAAACCATTCAGAAGATGTCGATTCAAATTCCCAATAGAATCATTCAAGTTTTTTAAAGAAACGGTTTTTAACTCGGCGCTTAGACATATGAATGTATTTGGTGAGTTTGTTTCGATTAGACCACATATATTAATGCAATCTGGGCTCTTTCTGTATCATGGGGACGGGTCATATTATTTTCTCGTTTCAGAGAGCGAGTAATGGCGCTCAAACCAAAGCGTTTTAGCTAGGGCATTAGGTGGAAATACCTGTGTCCCATCCCTGGAAGACGAACGCGCATGGAGTGACATTAACTTTCTTAGCTGCGTCACTCCCAACGATGATGAAACCATTTCATTCACACTTACACCCAATTACAAAATATATACTAAACTACACCTAAACTAAATTTCAATCCGGTCGCATCACTTGCCTATAGTGAATCCTAGACCATCACCTTTCCCTTCATCCAACTCCTTGACATCTATGAGGGCGTCGGTGAGTCGCTGGCCTCTCTTCAAGTAGGTGTCATATCATCATTTTCCTTTCCTTTCCTCGTAACGGAGGAGATGGGCGTGGCCGGCAATGGACATTGTCATGTCTTTTCATTTCTGACTTCCGATTGGATAGCTATTCCATCCAAAATAGTTCTCCATGAGCAATTGGAATAAGAGTGTTAAAGTAACTAACATGACAGTTTTCAGTATGCAATCTACGAAATACTCCGTTACCACGCAACGCAACGCAACGCAACTAACTTCAATAATTTTGTTGACATCAAAACTATGAAGAACAGCCGTCAATTTATAGAAGGGATAATCTCTGATGAAAAATTTGCCAGTTATATGTGTAGAACCAAACCCAAAAGATGAGCAACAGATCATGTACAGCGTCGTTCTTATTCTTGGCTTTCTCATTTGTGCACGATACACGATTATGCTTCATGGCCAAGAAACTGAAGAAAACGAAAAGATCCTGGATCGACTAGGAACCGAACTAAGATACCTTCAGCATGGCTTTGCTCTATGGTTAGAAATCACGCCACTCACGCTGAGGACCTGGGATCAAAACCCAACCCCGAGATAGTCACTTATGACGTGAAAGTCAAAGTTACGAATTCCTTCGGAATGGAAGTAAAGCCGTTGGTCCCGAGAAGAACTATCCCAGGGCTAAAAATCTCGTTAAAGAAGATAGGAAAAAATAAATAATCAAAAAGTCAATACACTTTTCCAGTAAACGATTTCTATTTCCATTTTGAAAATTATGCCTATCGTCCATTATGCCTAACGTCCATTATGCCAAACATCTATTATGCCAAACGTCCATTATGCCTATCGTATTTATGCCTATCGTACTTATGCCTAACGTCTTTATGCCTAACGTATTTATGCCTAACGTCGTGCACCCAAGTTTTTCTCCTTTCTTTTGGATCACTTCTTGGTGTTTGAAGAGAGTGCAAAGCAGTTCTTGTTTCTCTAGTTTCGAAAGATGATTTGTTCTAATTATAGACTCTATATCATTTTTGGAAATATGTTGAGAGTCAATCTTTTCTGGGAGAATTGTTTCAAAATTGTTTACTGTAAGTTGAAGTTTTGGAAGATTTTCTATGTTTTTGGTTGCAGAAATAACATGGATGGTCGATTTATTATTATGAGCTTTATATAGTCCTGGTTGAATGAAAACTTTTTTATGAAGTTTTTGGTATGTGGGTACCAACCAGTCTCCGTTGTTCATGGTATCAATAGTTATGAAATGATTGTAAAGTTTTTTTTGCAGGGTAGAATTTTGAATATCAAAATTGTTTATCCCTTAACGTAATGGTTTCATTCTCATAGTTGATTTGTGCTTTAAGTTTTGCTATGGATTCTGACCCCAGAATTCCATCAAAGAAATAATGATATTTCATTACGTAAAATTGCAAAGGTTTAAACGTATTTCCGAAAAGATCGAGTTCTCCTTTTGAAGTGACGTTGTTGACTCCGCAAACATTACTGATTTGTGTATTCGGTACGGTTTTAACGGATTCTATTATGTTTGGTGAAATAATATTTTTGTTTTCCCCAGTATCGATTAATATTTTTAACTGCTTTTTTTGTTTTAGGATGATTCAGTTTCAGGAGGTAATTTAGGTTGTTTTTTGTGTGGGGTTGACCAAGTGAAAATTTAGATCTAGATCTACTTCTTCATCGGATTCAGTTTCTGAATTTAAATGTGATTGAGTTTCCTCTTCTTCCGTTACATGATTATTTATGGTTAACCGACTCCGAGTAGTTTTTGTGTCCATTGGTTCAGTTGTATCTTTATGTTCGGTTTTTATAAAAGGTTTCTTATTTTGATTGAAATTTGATGATCCTTGGGGTTTATTTTCAAAAATTTTGTTTTTGTTGAATTTTTGGTCTTGATTCAGGTTTCGAATTACAACTTTTTTAGATTTAAATTTGCATAAGAATGCGTATGCATCCTCAATATCCTTTGGTCGTGCAGCTTGTGCATAACCAAAGTACGGTTTTGAGAGTCCAGATATAATGGCTGCTAGCGCATCCTCTTCAACGAACTCGTTAATGGCGTCCCAATGATTTTTGTATGTATCTTTTTGTTTTGCTAGAGTTTTAATGTTTTGTATGATTTCTTTTGATTTTCTGTAGTAAGTATGAACACGCTCAAAAAAGCGTTCTGGAAAACGTGAACTGTCAAAAATATACCGTGAACTACCATCATTGGTCACAGATACATGATCTAGTTCACGGTGTATTTTTGCTTGTTGACGAGTTCACGTCTGTTGTTCACGGATACGAGAACGGATTTTTTTCTGTGAATGGACATATATTCGGACATTATACAATGCCATAATTGGCTCTTGTACGTTGACAGTTCATGTCGATCTCCCAACGCGTTCGTCAAGATTTCTTTTAAATCTTCAAACTTGTCCAGATTTCCGGCTAAGCAAAGAATGTCTTTTGCTTTACCTTGAACTTTGTTAGATACTGCAGTAAAATACATTCTGAACTGCTGAGCTGATACATGTGGTTTTAATACATTTAGCGTTTCTTCTGCTGTTTCGAGCCATGAACTTAATTGTTTCCTATTACCGTCAAATATGGGGATCATTTTGATCGGGTCTGGTATTTTAAACAGCTGATCGATGTTACTTATAGGTTGCTGTGCGATAACGCTTTCTTGAGTTGGATTTGTTTGCGTTTGAATTTGACTGAAAAACGTGGCATGTTCTGTTTGTTGTTTTGCCAGTGCCTCCATCATCTGCATCATCGTTTGCAGTTTCGCATTTACTTTCTCCATATTGTTTTTGTCGTTTAGAGAAAGGATTTCTAGTGAAGGGATGTTCTTTATTGGAATATGCGCTAAGTCTCCCGAATCGGTAGACTCAGAGCTGTCTGAATCCGAAGACACGCACGCGCTGTTTATAATTTTAGATAACAAGTGGTGAGTTTGCTTCAGACTGTTTCTTACTTTATGCTCCTTTGGCATGACATGCACTTAGAAGAGTAAAGCAAGTTATAGTTTCGTTTGTTTTGAGCCGTACGATCTCTCGGAACTCGTATGACTCCCGAAATGTAATTCTCTTGGAACTTCACAATTTCGTTTGGAGGGGAAGCTCTCTTAGAACACTTCTCACTCCAGGGGTTTAGCAAATTTTAATTTCTTAATGAGTTCGAGCCTTTCTCTTAGAACGGGCTTCAAACTCACGGAAAAATAAAACGCCAACCTAGGCGATGTTTTCACTTTCACTCGTATTTCGGTGTGGAATAGAGGATAAAGAAAAAAACACTCACCTTGCAATCGTTGTGCGTGGGTTCTCTCGACGTCCGACTTCACGCGGTGGAACCTCAACTCCGCTGCACCCTCGATGTTCGATTCTGGCTGGTAGACCAGAGTCACTACACTGTTTTTCGCGAAATTGTTTCTCGAGCACTGCACGGCTGCCCCAATCCTGGGTTTGCTGGCGGTTCGGGCTTTAAAAAAAAAACACTTAACTGATTTTCACTATAAATTTATGTGATTTGTGCTAACGTAAGAACAACACGACATTCACGAAAACGCGACGTGAGACAAGACATAACACTTATAGTTCTTACTATCGTCAAAAAAGCTTAAAATTTACCTTTCTGTCGACCGGTTTCGGGCGCGATGTAGAGTTCGCCTTAAAGAACATAGAAATGCAGTTGTTTCCAATAAAATAAACGAATCCAGTGTGGCAGCTCATGCGGTAGATTCCAATCACGAAATAGATTGGGAAAATGCAAAGCTTATCAAAAGTGTAAGAAAAGCTTCCCATCTTAACGCCTGGGAATCAATGTTCATCAGCAACAACCGCGGACCGCTGATGAATGAAGACGATCCCCCCATCGTATCGTGTCTGTTTGATCTGGTGGACACGAAACTTCACTAGCAGTTTTCTCTTCGGACGTGTACGAACATCGTACGAATCGCAATCAGTCGGACATTGTCCCGTAGATGGGCTACATCGCGCCCGAAACCGGTCGACAGAAAGGTAAATTTTAAGCTTTTTTGACGATAGTAAGAACTATAAGTGTTATGTCTTGTCTCACGTCGCGTTTTCGTGAATAACTGATTTTCCTCACTAAATCACTTTATTACTTAAGCTGAAACGCAATGAAACACGGATAAAAATAAACTGAACACCGGTCACGGTCAGTCCGGTGGTTTTGTAGAATTGAACTGCTGACCTAGCAATTCTGGCTGTTGGGCATAAAGGTGATGACGTTGCATAGCACGTGGCAGTGGTCCGATCCAAAGGTGGTGACGGTGCATGTGACGTTGCACCTGTGATGGCTGGTTCATGTCGTGACTATATATTCATGTTTTTATTGCTTATCGTTGTTTCTAATTCGCCTTTTTTCATTATAGGCTATTCTTGCATATTTTTCATTCCTTTATCACTTATCGGGAAAAAGGGTCATTCGGAGAAATGGGGCATTCGGGGAAAAAGGTCATTCGGGGAAATTACAATCTGAGAAATGCCATTCGGGGAAAAGTAGCATAATCCCCAAAGCCCTTCGATCAAAATAGAAGGAACGGTTACGACAATTCAAGCGTGTACTAGAATCCGGGCGAATGTAACATGATCGATTTTTCTTCATCGATTCTCTCTTTTGCTAAGAACAACAAGATCCAAGATTCTTAGCACCTTTCAACATCAGGACGCTAGTCAGCGAAGCAATATTGCATCCTGAGGTAGAAACATGCCAACAAACTTGCATGCAATCTTTATTCACTGAAGAGAGGATCGATGAAGAGAAATCGATCATATTACATTTACCCTAATTCTACCACACGCTTGAACTGTCTTAACCACTTCTTCCACTCCGAACTGACTTGAAACCATCTCAAAATAACGTAACCCCCTAGGGGGAGAAGAAGGCTTAAACGTTACGGCTTTCAGGGAGAAATATTTTTATTATGCAAAAGCGTCTAGTTTCTGAACCCCGTTTTTGGTTAAAAATTGACCAATTTTTATCATTAGAAAACCTCCATTTTGCAAAACCTCAAATAACACTTACTTATGAGTCCGGAGCTCCCATTCTGGTTACATAGCACCGACGTGTATCGATTGCTGGTGGAACCGACGATGGAGCTCTGCATCAGAGATCCAGTTGTGTGGCCACCATGCCCGAATTATATACCATAGGCATCTGTTGATGAACACCTGCAGCCGTTGAGTGTTCTCTGCTGATACAAACCACGTTTCACTGGCGTATAGCAGCAAAGATTGGAGTTGAATATTCGATTTTTGGAGCGTTGACTAATCTGACTGTTCTTCCAGATATTTCTTAAACTCAAAAAAGCAGCCCTCGCCTTTTCGATCCGTGCACCTATGTCGATCTTGGTACCGACGAGCGGTGATAGTATACATCCTTGCCTCACTCCAGCTACAACCCAGATGGGTACAGACAAGAGCCCGTTGTGCAATACTCTGCACGTAAAAACCTGCGCTTCGATGAAGCCGATGATTTTCTCAGGAACACCCTTGCGTATCAGGGCACCCCGGTCAACCAGTCAGTGTTTGTCGATAGCGATCGATATCGATTCGATTTGAATCGTTGGCGATCGTCATCGCTGGACAAAGATCAATAAAGAAATTGTTACACTGGTTGATCGGGACCCCTCATATTTTCGTAATTGAGTCGGTCGGAAGCCTTTTCGTAGTCAATGAATACCATATACACGGGAGTCTTGGAATTCATTGACTTGCTCCAGGATGATACGGAGCGTGAACCATACACAGGATCGCCCGACACGGAATCTCACTTGCTGCCAACGGAGAGTCGCATCGATCTTCTCCTGGATCCGATTTGGGATCACTTTGTATGTATAAGATGTGGCGCTCTGCACCACACACGAGCCCACCGCTTTCGGTTAAACAGCTCGAGCTTCAGGTGCGCTACTTCCAAGGAACGGTGACGCATGGAGGTGTGATGTGATGAAATGTCTGGGGGTGTTTTTCATCGAGTGGAGTAGGAAGCCTCGTGAAAACCGACGGAATAATGACGGCAGATTCCTACATCAACATCTTGCGGGAAAATCTGGAGGTTTCGCTAATCCAGACGGGCCTTAAAGAGAAATTCATATTTCTCTAGAACAACGATCCGAAGCATACTGCCAAGAAGACCAAGTCTTTCTTCCGGTCTTGTCGGATTGAACCGCTGGAATGGCCTCCACAAAGCCCAGCCCTCAACCCCATCGAGAATTTGTGGGCGATTCTCGATGCCAGGGTTGACAAAACTGGTGTTACCAACAAAAATAATTATTTTGAGGCTATGGAGCGCGCCTGGGAAGAACTAGAACCACAACACCTACAAAACCTGGTGAAAAGCATGCCGAAGCGCCTCCAGCAAGTCGTTAAGGCCAAAGGAGGACACATTAACTATTAAATTGCTTTTTATTTTTCTTAAATCATCTTTTCTGGGGCCAAGAAGGAAGTGGGCACTTTTTTTGTCACTATTTTTTTTTTTTTTCAATACAAATTGTCTTTTTTATCAAATTTTCGTAAGTGCAACTTTAAAAGAATATCAAAAATAAAATATCAAAAAACATTAAAGTGTGTTAATATTAATTTGAACCAAATCAATGGGAAAAATTCGAAAACTGGTAAGGTGGGCACTTTATTTTGCCTATCAGTGTAGAACTTTGAGAACAATAGCAACATTGATGCCCCACTAATTATCGCATACATACAGTGTGGTCACCGTTTTTGGGTACCTTTACTAACACGCCTTGCATCCAGTCGGCCGTAAAAGTCGCGGTGTCCAAGATATTGCGGAATAATTGATGCAACAGTTGAGCGAATATTGCGGGGTCTGCTTTGAGCATCTCGGCTGACATACGATCCACCCCAGGAGCTTTGTTAGATTTCATACTTTTAATAGCTTTTTCTATCTCCTTCAGTTACTTTGGTGTTCAAACACAAGTTTTCGAGACTAACTTTTGAATAGTGTCTACAGCAAAATAATTAGTTTTGTTACTAATTATGCATATAAGCCATTTATGCGATTAGCGTTGTGCAAACCATTACAAATGTTAAAACTTACATAGAAATGATGATATGAATGATTTAGCGATATTTAGTTATTCTCTGAATTATTTTTCAGCTGTATTTAATAGAAAATGGTTACAAATATGAGAATAATTCAAAAAGCCCTAAATTAAAAAAGTGAAAATATGTGCAGCTGAATTCTTCACGATTCTTTAGTTTACATCTCAAAGTACCCTTGGGAATAAATTTTAGCCTGGGACAACTTGGGACAAAAATGTATGGGATGTGTAAAGTTTCGATATAAAATCAATTTTTTTTTTTAGTGCAATCCCCGAATTTTTCCGACCTAAAATACGAATTTTTATTTCATTTTATTTTTTATAAGATAGCTTTTTGAATAAGCTTTCGGACAGTGTATAAAGATCTGTATAAAATATTACGATTATGCAGTATATTGTATTCAATGTGTACCTTGTGTTTGCACTGAATTCTTCATTTTTTTTAACTCTGACTTTGACATACTGTATGAATTAAAATATAAAAGATCTTGCCCTGATATTCCAGGAATATCTTAATAGAAGTGTTTACTATGGAATGATGTACATGAAAAACCTATCAGAACAAGTCATTTTTTAGATTATTAGCCACCTGATCGCCCATAGTGAACTCTAGGCAAATCATGTTGCGGTGTTGGTGGCCGGGTTGATACTTGAAAAAGTTGTTCGAAGTGCTCAAACCAGCGTTTAGCTAGTCAGTCCACTAGTGGAGTCTGTTAACAGCTGCCCAGTCGTGTCTTCGACACTGTTCAGCAAATTAGAACTTGTAAAGCTCGATTGTTCTGATGATGGCTGGTTTCCAATGATTAATATCGATCTTTTTTAATCAAAAACGGGGTTCTGAAACTGATCCTGCATTCAAAATGACTAGTTAGGCTTTCGATGGTTATCTTTCATTGAGTATATATGATTTTATATGACACAGTTTAGAAATCAACATTTGACTTGAATTGGTTTTCCAGGATCGCATACTAAGACTTACGACCTCCTGTATCTGAACAAATCAAATGGCCAAATGATCATAGAGGTTCAAAAATGATCCAAATGAAATCGCAAGATTTGATACATAGTATACCTATTCATAAACTTTCACATAAATGCGTTGTTAATATATTGAAATTTTATCAACAATCGCTGGTGGTGTACACTACATTTCCTGTCATGTATTCGGATTGACCACCGGTATCCAAATCTTTGTGGATGCACATCAAACCAATTTCCTACACAAGGCTGTTAAAATGTTGGAAATTGATGAATTGAGTCAAAAGATATGAGCCAAGGAGTTCAAAAAAATCGTCCACGCCTTTTAAGGTTTTAAACTATTAGCCCTTTAATTGACAGCTATATACTCTACCACACAACCACATCATTGTGTTGAATTAAAACGAAAGAGATGATGCAAAGCTTACCACTAAGTGTTGTCACTATGGATGTTATGAATAATCATCGCTGCTGTAGGAAAAAAGCATTAAGGCGAAGTAGGCCGTCATTGAAATTTGTACGCGTGGTTTATGATTATTGTTAATTCATCCTACGGTTTCGAATTAAAGAAAATTAGTTGGGTTTGCACTCACATTGCTGAAAAAGTATCAGCATATTATCGCCATGTGAGCGCATCTAATGATACATTTTGGAAGCTATATGAATTATGAGGACTGAGATTTTTTTACTTTGAAATTGCGAGCTGCATTTCAATCATAAGTGCCAAAAAGAATGACGGGCTACTTAGCCTTAAAAATATCCAAACACCCGTTGCTAAGGGCAACCCAAAATTACTGTAGAAATATGTTCAATTTCCCGCATTTACAGCCTTCAATGACACTACTGATTTAGAAAATTTATGCACCCAACATAGGCTACTTGATGAGATTCACGTTTTTGAACTACTGTACTGAGCAACGTGAGTTTCTCGAAATTCAAGCCTACTACTATTACAATTCCCAGAGTCCTAATTGGTTTGAACAGGAAACATGCGTCATAGACGCCTCATCATTGATGGAAAAATCTATGACTCATGTCACATTCCATGATTTCAGGACTCCCGTCCACTGTTTTTAGAAAAAAACATTGAATAAATCTCACCCTTTGATAAACCCATGTTGATGTTGTTGATGCTTAAATTGAAATCATCAGCAGTAAGAAGGAAAAAACAAAACCCTACAGCGATGAAAGAGTCACATTCCACCATTTGCAAACATACACTTCCCCGGGTTATTTATTTCGATGACTTTCTTCTCGTTGTGGGTCCTGGCATATAGTCAACCCAAAGAAGCAGCACTCTCTGCGAAGATGCCATCGTCTGTTTTTGTTGTTTGGGTTCTCGAGATCGGGCGACCCATTTATCATGCTTTCTCTCCTGGCAATTCGTTGCGATACTGATGATTTAAATTTAATAGACTCTGGTTGTTTTACTTTTCTTCTTCTTTCTGGCGCTACGTCCCAACTGGGACATAGTCTGTTTCTCAGTTTTGTGTGCTCATGATCACTTTCACAGTTATTAACTGTGAGCTTTCCTTGCCGATATACTATTTTTGCATTTGTATATCGTGTGGCGGTATACGAGATACTGTGTGCCCTGAGTAGTTAAGAAAATTTTCTTTATGAAAAGAACCGTGACCGATGGGATTCGAACCCACGATTCTCAGCTTGGTCTTGTTGAATATCGGCGGCTATCTGGACCTCTTTTGCTTGTTTTATTCAGTTAGTTTTTTCCCTCATCCTGCATTCAAGTGTAGTCCTGCTTCTGGTTTTCCTATTGCACTCGTTGTAAAATTGATTTATTTCCGCTTCTTTTGTTGGATAAGTTTATTGCATTCAGTCACCGGGCGCAAAAATATGGTCCATCCAATCGATCGGTTGCCGTTTTTTTTGTTTGCTTTGAAGAGGCTGAGAAAGTGACCATTATTGGAGTTTTTTTCCGTCCTTATCTTTTAATTGAATCGCATCGAAATGATCAATGGTCAAGCTTTTGAAGGGGATTTTCCAAGTGGCGAAAATTCTTTGGTCCCGGTTGCGAATAAATAATACGAAACATGACTTTTATGTTTGAGTTTTCACCAGTTTTTGTCTACTTTTTCGTTTCTTTACAGGGCGCAGTGATGATGGTTTACGGACTCGATAACAGCACAGCCAACACCGATAAGCTGTTCAATTTGTTCTGTTTGTACGGAAACGTTGTCAGGGTAAGTACCAAAATTTGAGGGAGAAACGTGACCCAAAGCTTGTCGCAATAAGTTCAGTGTGCTTATTGTAAAAATTCAATTAGTTATTCGATTACACGCCTTCTGCACGTACTTTAACGACACCTAAACCAACCTACCATCAAAACTATAAAATGGAACAAAAACTCCGTCATTCTAAGCTCCTTTTAGGAAAGTTTCAATTCACTTTGCAAAGAAGCTTCTCGCAATGCTTCTTACTCAGAGTTTCTTCTGTACATCCAATGAAAAAGTGCATTTGTATATATGTAGGGTAGGGCGTCCCAGGAAAAAAAATCTTACTCTTCTATAGTATTATGCATTCTTACGCACGGCGTTGGTGATACCGGTTCTGCTTCATAAGCAGAAGATCATGGGTTCAATCCCAAATCCGTCACTTTCCTCATACTATGTAGTTGTATCTTTCACTTGCTTCTATCTTTCCACTCTTAATCTATCACAGTTAATCTGTTCGTTCATAGCATTTGCTAGAACCAGAGACGGACAAACCGTTTCTCTTCGCTTCCATTTTTCCATCATTATAGAATGCCTTTCCTTACGCCTGATACATAGGCAGTCAGCTAACTAAACAGCAAGCCTCTCTGCCATAAAATTATACCATCCCTACACCTTCCCGCATAAACTTGCGAAGATGCAGGGGTATATCCGGTCTAATGTGGGAGCCAGTTTAACGCATCATCAATTCCTCCCCCTTTCGCTCATTGGTCTGCATTCTGGCATGGCAGGCGTCATTGTTGCCTGAAAATAAAAGATCTCCGGCACTTATACACTGAGGGTGTCTGTCCCAAGTAGTCATCTGGCAGGTTCATTGTGTAAATGCAGCTGATCTGGCAATACTGGAGTAGCAACCATGGGCGACCAATCAAGCTCAAGCTCAAATTTTGGCCTTTCGACCTTTTTGTATGGAAAATCAATAAAGTTGCTATTGTTTTGAACAATACTGTATTTTAGATTAAATAATTACCAAAAAAACCTGAATATCGATTTTTGGAAGGTTTTTGAAAATCTGTTGAAAATAAAATTGAATACTGTCAAAAAGTGTTCAATAATACTCAGCGATTTTTTTGTGAAAGTTGATTTGTTCTATAAAATGTTATAAATAAGAATATTCTTCGGCAACTTCACTTTATTTGTTTCACCCTAATGTAGGTGTGTATTTGCCAACCGTATGCTGCTTGCTCTCAAAGTTCATCGTTTGCCATACGACTATCGAATGTAGGTACAGTTGAAATAGAAAAGTTTCTCCAGACCAAAGTGCAAATTTGTGGCAGCTCATGCAAGTGTAAAGGACATCGGTTGGTTTCACACTTGATACAAAAATTCCATCACGTGACATCAACCGGACGAATGGGGCAGATTTGCAGATTCCACTACTTGTGAGGAATCCCCTCTTGGCTACAATCATCACAAAGGACTGGGGAATGGAATTGCCATAAATACGAGATGAAGAAATAACGTCCGTTGGTAAAGAAGTCCTGCCAGAAGGTCTCTTTCTGTAACAACACAATTTATGGTCCGTGACGCCGATGGCTCTTTGACCACATCCCAAGACGACGACAATTTGATTTGGTTCAATGGGCGGGAGAGGATTATTATGATCAATACAGCGATACAGAGGATGGTGTCTCCCTTGATACCTCCCTAAAGGGAACGTGGGGATTATCAACGGTAACGACCGTAAAGATTGTGGTCAAAATGTTGTGTCAGTGCAATAAAATCGTAGATTTTATGATTGCGAGTCGTCATCGGAATAATGCAGACAGGGGATGCTGACCTGACATGGCGATAAGGCTAAACGAGCTGTGATATTCATCCACCGTTAAATGTGGTACAATGAACAGCTTCTTCTACGGCTACGATGATTGTCATGCGAATCGTTTACTTCTGATGAAAAGAATATTCTTTCTGTTCATATCTGCTCACCGTTCCAGGACACAAAGGGTTGGACAAACATCAGATACTAGTCGAAAAATGGCAGCAAGATGAACTTAAGCTCACTCTTTCAGTGGTGAGCTAGATGTTGTAGCATTTTGTTAATCAAGAAGAATGAGTTGATTAGAAGTTTCACCGCCAATAACAACAGAGATAAAGAAGATGCAGAGACGATTCAACTATACATTTTTCGATCCTTTCAACTTGATGCTTTTCAAGCAAACAAAAAAACTACCATTGAGCTTCAGTGATTCAGTTATCGAAGAAAGAGGCCGTTTAATCTTTTTATTATAGGGCTGGTAGCAGTTCTCTTTTATGAAAATTGATTACCTACTAGTTTAATAGAATTCTCAAGAAAGTTTCTAGTTTTAAAGGAAGGATTCTAAAGGCTATTTAAATCTTGCAGCATAGCTTAAACAGGGCGGATTCATTTATTTTGACTATGTTATTAGCGAAAGAGAAGATCGATGAAGAGAAATTGATCAAGTCAGATTAGCCCTTGTAAAGCAACAGTGTTGTAAAAATTATCATTACAATACATCTATATTTAGGAAGCATAGTATCTACGAAAGATAAATTCAAGGCACAGGCACTATAACTCTAAACAAACTAAACGAGCACGCATCAACCGTGCGACAAATGAAATATGTCAGTAAAGCCCACCATGAATAATTTATTTCCCTGGACCTGCATTGCTAGTACCGTCAACCCACAGTTATGTATCAACTAAGGGTCATTCTGCAGAAAGAAATATGATTAAAAATCATTGTGACGTTGTGCACAATAAAATTATCTGCCTGACAGTGCATAATATAGTTGTTTTCGGAAATATACCTCAAAATTCGTGGTTATTCACAAAAAAAAAAAACAAAACTATATAAATCTTAAACGTTGACCATCCCACAGATGTGGATCAATGGCAGAGGAGCATCCCTATAATCTGGGGGATGCGAAATGGAAATCAACAAGCAGCCAGGCTGCTGTCAATATTAAATTTTCGTAAAAATGATCTGAGTTTGCCTAGAAATGTATGGTCATGATTTCGTCACGCTAAAAAAATGTTAAATAATTTATATAACACAAAGACCACCAACTGTTAAGAAAAGTTGTTCTTGGTCTAAATTATGCATGATAATTTTACAACTTTTCTGAAATATGTTTCTAACTAAACTACGGCTAGCATCTTTCTGATTTAGTATATTTATTGGGTTAATTGTCTATACCGAAATGATGGAGATTTGTGTGAAATATTTTAAGGGTGAACTTTTACTTTGGTTTCCTGCGAGACAACCAAACAAACAACGCTTAGCACTCGTGGAAAAGTTTCTGTTCAATTTGAACAACCGAAATGTTTGAGTCCGCACCCCCTACCTAGCCTACAATGAATCAAATCGACTCAAATAATGGATCAGAACACTATAACAGCAATTTATCTGCGAGGTAAACGAATGATGTGTTAGTGAAAGCATACATTCTGGGATTTCCTTTGGAATCGTTCTATCTTTGATTCACAACTGTGGCAAGGCTTTCAATGCCCCGAAACTATGTACACCCGATTCTGTTTTTGCACGGGGGATGCGTACCATGCAAAAAAAAATTTCAGTTCAAAATTTCAAAAACCGTGCAAAAAGAGTAACACCATTTCTCGACGTTTCTTGCAAAAATAAGGTTTTGGCGGAAAAAAATGCATGGAAACTTTTTTTGCACGGCCGTGTAAAAAAAATCCGTGCAAAAACAGAATCGGTTGTATCAACGCTTTAAGGAATATAATTGACAATGTATTCCATACGGACGGATTAAATATTCTGAAGCAGATTATTATTGATTGCGATGTTGAATAGATTTATGGTTCACGTAGGTAAGATGTGTTCTGCGTAATTGTAACTCTTTTTGATGAGATACTACGTTAAATCCAACTTTGATCTATAAATGTGAGGTGACTGTAAGACGATTTCTATCGAGTGCAATAGTTTCCTTTTCTACCGAATTCATTAGAGTGGTGCAAATATGGAATACGAATCTTCGGTGCGAACGAAACGATTTACAGTTGAAATGCAATCAACCCTTTTTGAATAAGTGGATGCTTTGTATCGCTTGGAAGATAATGTTGTAAGTAATGTTAGGTAATGTTCTGATGTTGTTAGATCTCACAAAGTACCAACAAAGTATTTATTAGGCTTCAATCATGGCTGAATTTCCAACAAGTTTATTCGCACTTAAGGGGACACGGGAGACTGTGTTATTTTCCCTATCTTTTGTCTCACTCTAACAATTATCATCAAAACTTTGCAGAAGCAAATCTTTAGTTGTAGTGAACCGATTAAACTGAAAATTTATCGGGTTGTACACTACATATATATAATTATAGTGATACATTTTTCGCATCGATATATTGAGTGGTTCTTGATATTTGCTTCTTCAAATGGAGAGGGTGATTAAAACACCGTCCCGTGCGGCCTATTAATAAGGTATTTGTTAACACTTCCGGAACATATTTTGGGCCAGTTCAATGCTCAAATACCAACAAGATCCTCTAACGTTGTTAGATTTTAGTCAGAGAAGGAAGATAACCATAGAATGAACTAAATAAACAAATGTTCTCGGCTCTTGAGTGATGCATCGCAGTGTTCAACCGCAAACCACCGCATACATTACTTCCAACCAAAAACGGCCGTCTATGTCCTGCAGCGTTGGACTCCTAATTGCGAGAACCGTACACCAGTTTCCTTATCGCATAGCATCTGTTCGATTAAACGTGTGAAATACGTCATGCTAATTAATTTGATTGATCAGTGGTCACCACCATTGAAGACCACACAGTTCCATTCTTGTACTGCTAAAATGACTTCCACCGTTAAAATGTTGAAACCCACGCGTTGCCTTCATGAAGCGCTGTCAATCGATGGACATTTTTCCGATTGTTCCGTCCGGCATTCAGCAAACTCAATATGCCCAGTGCGTATCCGCATGAGAGAAGGCATTCGTTTTGACTGATTGACGATGAATGTGGTCGCGTGATGGATTTGTGAAATATTGCTCGACGCACGGATGATGTTCAGTACTGTCATGCACGAACGCTCGCGTATAGCGTTTTCTCTCGTTAATCCATGCCATATTCGTTACAACTGGAACCGAAACTAACTTCGCAGTTAATATTGATCCTATTGATCTGGTTAGGATTAGAGCTTGTTTTGTGGGTTTGCCTCAACTAACTGCACGATGGAAGACTCTAACCATTGTTAGACTTCGAATCTGGAATTTGGATTAAGGGTTCTGCACTGTTGATGGTTTGTGAGGAACGCTCCTACGGCGCTTCACATGGGCTTAACCAGGATTTCCGAAGGGGGGTCGAACGACATCGAAGATGATTCCTCCAAGGAATCTGTTCAAAGTGGCTCAGGATTTTTTCTTGAGATTCCCATGAAAAATTCTTCAGAAGTTCTTTCAGATATTACTGCAGGACTACGAGACTTTTCAAAGTATTAAAACCTCAAATGTATTGGCTTAGCTTAGCTTAGACTGACTACATATATCAATGGTTGCTATCCCTTGTTTAACCGAAGTCAGTGAAGATGCACAAAGAATCAACTAGAAGTTCGGCTGGGATTGGCCATAATCTTCTTCAGTGTGCATAATTCAGTGCCTCTATCTATACTAGGTCATTAACGGTGCCGGCCACGTCCTTGCAGTAAGATGGGATTAGGGGAAGGAATGTTAGTGTGTAACCTTTGCTGTTTGGAGACAAAGGTTACTGGGAGGGATGTTTGTTAATGGAAAGGATCATTGGGTCACAGGATTCACTTTGATAAGCGATTAGACCATGATAAACACTTATTTGTGAGGTATAAAAATACTTATGAATATAATATTTTTAATTGCTATGAAGAATTTCCGAATAGAAGAAAACACTTGAAGTGACGAACCATTCAAAGTTTGTTGAACAAATAGCTAAACGCAACATCCCTACAGCTCTCAGGATGAAAGCGTGTTTTACTCATACGAATAGAGAAAAAAAATCTGGACCATCACAGAACGCTCTTATGCCGGCACTTACAGTACCGAACCATTCAAATTATTTTCAATTACAAAAATTAAGTAACTGTAGGGGGGCCTTTGAAATAAAAAAATATTGTCTTGAACGGTCATAATTTATTAATAAGAGTTTATGCCGACACAGCGCATTGGGAATTGAAACACTCAGCTTGGTTGGAGAAACGGAAACCTCGCTCTTGACTGCGTGTTGACGTGAGCGAGGGGAACAAAACAATCGAGTGTGTGTTTCCAATGCCTGGTCTTAAGCTTTTCTTACAGTCGAAAGGGAGGCTTTAATTGCCCAAGAAGCATGATAAGAGATCCAGGAACCATGATGTTTTTTCAGACGCTTAGCTACGAGATGACTTAGAAGTATGGCTGAAACCAAAGATTTTCTTAACAGTGAGGCTTCAGGAGTTCTTTTAGATATTCCCCATTCAGGAACATGAGATTGTTCTATGCATAAAACCACAAAAGTATTGATAAAGGATCAAGGATATCTTGTGAAATTATCCAAGGTGTGCACGAAGTATTGGTTGATAAATCCCATTAATGACTCTTTCAAGATTTGCATAACAGATACTACAAGAAATTTTCATCTAAATTTCCGGAAATCTTCCAATCAATGTTTCAGGAATCAATGTAGTATTATTTCAAAAATATCTTCTACAATTTGTCTACTTCTTGTCATAGGATATTTCACTCCATAGATTTCTAATTAGATCCTGTTTCTCAAGGATTTCTAAAAAAATCTTCAGGAAGTGCATCCTAGAATACATTCAAACGTTAGTCCGAAGCTTCCTATGAAAACATGTTTAGGAGTTTATTTAGAGCTTTTCTTCTTAAGGCGAAGTAGGCCGTCATTGAAATTTGTACGCGTCGTTGATGATTGTTGCTAATTCATCTCACGATATCGAATCAAAGAAAATCAGATGGTTTTGCACTGACTCAGCTGAAAAAGTATCAGCATACTTTAAACATGTTAGCGCGTACAGTGATACCTTATCAAGTCAATATAAACTATCAAGACTGAGTTATATCACTTTGAAATGCAAGCTGAAAAGTCATCATTGTTGCCAAAACGAATGACGGGCTACTTAGCCTTAAATTCCATCAGAATTAACATCAGTAACTACTCTAGTAATTTAGATACTTCGCTCAGATCACTTCAGCTGCTCCAAAATACTAACAGTAACTGTGGGTTCATAGGAGAATATTTGAGTTACACTAATTTTGATGAACTTTAACGGCTTATAGACTAATTTGACACATCTTCAGCGCAAATGAATTACACTGCGGAACACGTTTTTGTCTCAAGCACCAAAATATCGCTATTCACTCAATTATGGGTTGCTGAATGTAATGCCGTTTTTAAAAATATCATAGCACGTCTAGTTTGTGACATATTGGCTGTTGAAAATGCAAAAATCGACTTTTTTCAATTTTTCGCCGATTAAAGATTTTTTAATAAATCGCAAGCTTATTTGACTACCAAGGCTGGCTTTTAGAGAAAAAAGATCGGATGTTCATACAAGTTCAAAAATATGTGTGTTTCTGCCCACCGTGTTTCATTGCGTTTTGAACAGCAGATAGTAAAACGAAGATTTTCGGGATCACTAGTTCCTAATGCATCTTCAGAGGAATTTCTGATTGAGTTCTTTGTGGAATTTTCAAAAACATATAACATTGCCTAGGAAAATGGTGGAATAATTATTTATTATTATTTATTTATTTTAACTAAAATTTTGGAAGAGGGAAACCCCTTTTAAGTTAGCGTTAGCGTTAGCGTAGTTACGGTATACTTCGTAGAATGGATACTAGCAACATTCATGTTTCTCTTTGATAATCTTAGAAGAGGGAAACCCCCTTTAAGGCCGCACGGGACGTCATCATGATCACCCTATCCATTTGAAGAAGCAAATTCCAAGAAGCACTCCATATATCGACGTGAAAAATGTATAACTATGATTCTATATATGTAGTGCACAACCCAATAAATTTTCAGCTCCTCAAGATTTGCTTCCACAAAGTTTTGATGATAATTGTTAGAGTGAGACGAAAGATAGGGAAAATAACACGGTCTCCCGTGTCACCTTAAGTGATCAAAAAGGCACAAAACCTCTTCATCTTTTCTAAAACGTTATAACAAATATCTTATAAACTAAAGGCTTACTTAGATTGAACCATAACAGAGCCAGATTCTTGATCTTCCGAAATGTTCAATCAGAAAAAAGGAAAAGAACAATCTCTCTTGATAGGTGGTTCAAATTTCAATCTTAAAAAATCAAAGAAAATTATGGCAGATGAAAATCAAACAACATATCTCATTTATATAAATATATAATAATTTCAAAGTGAAGGAAACTCCTAAAATTCCGGATCTTCTTATAGATTTCTCAGGAGAACCAAAAAAATAATATTGCGAATTCGTTTTCTATACGGATATTCAAATAATTCCAGAAGATTGAATCATTCAAAAATCTCAATGAAACTTTTGCAATTTCCTTTCCAGTCTGAAACCATTCCGAGAGAAATATAAAGATTGCTTACACGGTGAAGAAATCATATCAATTTTTAAGAAAAATCAATCAATTGCAGAGACTCTTTTGCAGTTTCATAGTTCTAAATAGACATTTCAGATATTTGCCAAGAAGGTTCTTGGCAATCTATCCTAGAACATGTACAGAGTTAGCTGTGGAAATTATTTAAGAATGATATCACTTCTTGTTGAATCATCGGTAAGATAATCCTTTAACTGTCCTGCCCTTATGGCGAACTCGCCCAGGGCGAAAAGCCACTATAATATAGATAAAAAAAAACTGTCCTGCCCATGAATTTCTGTGCGTAGGACATGTCTTATCCATTTCTCACGCCACTGGCTACGCCTATGGCGCTTTACTTGTGGCTTATAACTGGTGGTCAATACACCGCTACCTAACCTAACCTAACAGGTCTACAATAAATGGTTGAACAAACCGACTTTGATGTCGTCGTCAACAGGAATTGATTTATGATGATGAGCCACACAGCTCAGAGCGAGAATTTGCGGTCAATTATTGTGCGTGTCCACACACAATCAAATGTCACTGCTCTCGATGATGAAGGCATTCTGGTGGCAACATCTCGAATTTAATTGGATTTATTTGTAAGTGATTAATATGGTGTGCTTGATGGGATCAAATACCAACGTTCATAAACGTGACGGTTCTTTGGCAACCATGCGTCTCCATTGTCTTGGCGGTTGACTTCCAATCCACCGGGTTTTGCAATTGTTTCTTTGCGAATAAAACATTCCTAACCGTTTTCTTTGCTCGAATGGAAAAGCATTTCTAAACGTTTCGGTTCGAAGGTTCACGTCGTCGACACTAGAAATGCTCATCTCGAATTGCGATGGCTACTCGAGGCCCTTCTTCAAAAGCACGCCACTCTATGCCGAGAAGATGCAGGACACACTTCATAGTCCTCAACGTAGCCAACCAACGAATGCTACTACGGTATGCGTTCGGTCAAAACGTCAACGTTGCTTCGCTCGAGGACGAAAGCCGGTGGCGTTCCGTCCGGATGATGCGCAGGAATTTCGCACTTGTAGATTGAATAGCACAGGAGCACCTAGAGCAGGGTTTCCCAACCCGGTCAATCGAATCGAAATGGAATTCGTCTATAGCTATCCAACGGTCTTAAGTTGGGTACAAAGAAGAAAATTTCTTGACCAGAATTTGAAATCTATTTGAACCCGAATAAAACTTTTGAATCTTGTAAAAATCTTTTGGCCGAAGAAATTTATCGTATTCCGAGGAATATTTTCGACACCTTTTCGGAACTTTCGTTGGATTTTGGCAAGACCCTCTTTCGAAGTTCCTTATTGGACTCTTGGGAAAATATAATGATAGATTCCTGGGATTATTCTTAGTGAGTAAATTACTCCAGATAATGTTGGTTGATTTCTCATATTTTCTATGGTGGATTTTTTTTAGCAGATTCGCTGGAAGGTTGCACATCTTCAGAGACGGTCGCAACTTCAGAAAGTTTTAGAACCACTGGTTTCTATCCAATGCTATATAGGACGGACGATGATGGCAACAACTCGAGAAGCCACTGCCGAGAAAAACAAATATCAAGTGGCAGATAAATCATTGTGTGAAATGAGGCATGTGGAAAGTAGATAAGCTCTGATGGTGTGAAAAATTTATTCCTCTCGTCGTTCAACCAATTTGCCCCGTGCAGTTTTGGTTTCGTTCGAGGGATCCAAGAGCGAGGACCCAAAGCCAAAAGGGCCAACCAACACCAAGACCGAGCGTATGTTGATCTTGAAAACGAATCGGTTATTGCTAGCGAAAGGAAGAATTGATAATGCATGATGCAGTCTCTGGCGGTATATGGCTATCCTGTTGCAGTTGATTGGACATTTTTAAAAGATGAAACCATTTTCTAGCCAATAAAGCAAACGGGTTCTTCTGTCGATCCGTTTGGGATTGAATAAGGATAGACAGTTCGTAAGTGGCTGAGCTTTGGTTAACTTGATAATGTTGATTTTTACATTTTGTAGGAACATATTCATGCATTCAAACATGTTGGTTTGTCGAACTTGCATAGCAACCGTAGAAAGTTGAGTAGTAGGAAAGGACACCAAATTATTAATTCGTCTTGGTCAGATTGATAATGAAAACATTGGTGTTGGAAGAATATTTCTCCAGGCTCTTCCAGAGATTTCTCCTTTTTTTTTTTTGAAGATTCCTCCAGGACCACATTTTCTTTTTCAATATTGGCTCTGATGGCAACCAGATATTCTACCAGGGATTCTCAACGGATTGCTCCAAAGATTTTACGAGGAACTCCTGTAGGGATTCCACCAGGAATTTCTCCTGGAGGTCTACAAGTAATTACTTCACGAATTCCGCAAGGGATTGCTCAAGAGTTTTCTACAGAAATTTTCCTAGAAATAGCTCTATCAAAATCGCTACAGTAAGTAATTTAAGGATTTTTACAATTACACAACTATTTTAACAAATCCTCCAGGGATTTACCTAGAAGGTTATCTAAGGAAATGTTCTGGACCTCAAAAAATACCTTCGGCGATCTTTCCAAGAGGTTCAACAGGAATTAATCCAGGAATTTTATCAGAAATAATCTCAAAAATTGTTTTAGGGACGCCTTCAAGATTTTTTGCAGAAACTCCTTCCATGAAGATTTGTTTTGGAAAAATCCGTAGATAAATTCCTGGAGAAATATTCGGAAGGATTCCAGGAGCAATTCCAAGAGGAACCTATAGAAAAATATTAAGAAATCCCTGCATGGTTTACGGAGAAATCCTCAGAAGAAATTTTGGGAGAAATTCTGGAGGAATCCCTGGTTAAATCTCTGGAAAAATCCATGGAGAAATTCTTGCAGGAGTTTTTGGAGGAACTCTTGAAAAAAATCCCTAGGACAACTTTTGGAGGAACCATAAAATAGGTTTTCGGGAGTAATCTCTGGAGAAATTTCTGAAGAAATTGCTGGAGAAATCTCAGAAGGATTAACTGGGTAAATTGCTGAAGGAATCATTGGTGACATCCTTGGCGAAATCCCTGGAGAAAATTGCTGGAGTGTTCTTGGAAAAAAATGGTAGAATTAGTGTAGACATTTTGCTAGAAAAATCTCAGTCTACATTTTTCTGGAAAAATCCCTGGAATAATTTTTGGAGGATCTACCAAATTAATAAAGAATTACCTGGAAAAACCTCTTGATTTTTTTTTTCTGGAAAAATACCCGTTGGAGTCTCTGAAAAAATACTCCAGAACAATCACTGGAGTGATGGAATAAAACTTAAAAATACGATTGTGATTGAAAGTTCTTCCTAAGGGAATCCCTAGAGATCTTTTTTGGAGAAATTTCTTGCAAAATTATATAAAAAATCCCTTGAGAAATAAATACTATAGAGATTTGGAGAAAATTATGACTAATAAAACGATCTACTGGGTGACAATATAACGTTAGCCCGTGAGGTTTTTTTTGTGAAAGTCCTTGGTAAATTTCTGGAGTGACGTTGGAAGGGATCTGGAAGAGTTCCTGAAAAAATCTCTGCAGGAATTTTGCATTGAGAAAAAGTTACACATTATGCATTAATGGTCGAAAATGACCCATGACTTTGAATCGCTCTCAAAACTCCGTTTTTGGAATTGGTATTCGTTCTTTTAGCTTTATATGAAAGATATAGATCCCTAGAATAGGACTCTGGGTATTGCCATTCTGGGCACAATGTAACAAGGACACCTAGAACCAGTTTCAGAAGGAAATGGTTCATATCATATTCAGTAGTTTATACGCATGTGTGGTACGACGGTTCAAATTACATGGTTTTTCATTCCGATAGCATCTAGAAGACCAACAACTAGATTTGGCCAGATTTGGTCAAAGTATTCCGGAGCCGGTTCCAGTAGGGTGTGGTGTGGACATTTTCAGACCATCATATAGTTCCATCATGCGACAGCTCAAAATTCATGATTTTTTATCCTGATCTTAATAGACCGATGTCAAAAAACATACATAAAATTTTCCTTCTTGTTTCTGGCGTTTCGTCCCAACCGGGATAGAGCCTTCTTCTTAGCTTATTGTCTTACGGAGTGAAACGACATTTTATCGCTGACGAATTATAACTTTTGACAGCAATCAAATGGGGCGCCAGGTGACCGTCAAGGGATTCCTTCAAAAATTCCTCCCGAAATATCTCTAGAGACTCTTCCACAGATTTCTCCAGGAATTCATTCGGAGATTCCTCCGGGGATTTCATCAGGAATTGTTCCAAGTGTTCTACAACTCATGAATTCCTAGAGAATTTCATCCAGGAATTCTATTTACTGTTACTACCAGGAAAATCACCGTATGACTTACTCCAAGGAACTTTCCAGATAATACAGGGATTCCCCTGAGATTTCTCGAGAGATTCGTCGTGGGCCTCCAAAAAAGCATCCAGGGATTCCTCAAAGAGTTCTTCTTGGAATTCTTCCAAAGATTTTCCTATGAATTCCTGCAGGAATTTCATCAGAATTGTATAAAAAATGTGTACAAAAATTCCTGCAGTAAAATCTCTACATCAATTCTTCATGGATCTCTCCGAAGATTTCACCTGTGATTTTTACAAAAATTTCTCCATGGATTCTTCTAAGGATAATTCCAGGGCTTTCTTCAGAAAAATCTCTACATGAGGTTTCACGGGATTTTCCCACCAGCAAAATCTCTACAGTGATGCTTCCTGAGATACCTCCAAGGATTCTCCAAAGATCCCTCCAAAGATGCCTCCAGGAGTCCTTCAGTATTCAACTGCTTCCTACAGGAGTTTCTCTAGAGACTCCTCCAGGGATTATTCTAGGAAAATGTCTACAATGATTCTCACCAGGCTCTAGAAAATCTCTAATGGTTTCCTTTTGAAATTATTCCAGGAATGAGCTAGTAGAGAAGGGACTGTATATTTTTATGAAATATGTGTTTGTTATAAAGAAAGCGTTGAAGTAATAAAGACTGCGTAGCCGAAAACATGTTTTATGTTACAGGGGTTTCTTCAAGATTTCCTCGGGAATTCTTCCATAGGCTCATGCAAGAATTTCTCCAGAAATTTCACCTGGGATTTCTTTAGAGATTACTCTAGATTTTTTAAAGAGGTTCCTCCATGGATTGCTCCATGAATCTCTCCAGGAAATTATCCAAAAATTTCTCAAAAAACTCCTTCAGGAAAGGGGTTTCAGGAGAATTTAAAAAAATCAGGATGGAAACCTAGAGGATTTCTTATTTTATTTGATGAAATCCTTTGAGGAATTTTTGGTTGAATCTCTTTAGGAATTTATATTAGAGGAATCTCCGATGGACTTTTTGGAGGCCCAAAACGAATCTTTCGATGAATGTCGAAGGGAAGACCTGAAGGATTATCTGTAAAAATCATAAGAATAATTTATGTAGTGAATTCCCTGGGAGAATTTCTGACGGAAACTCTTGAGGAATATCTATAGGAATTTATAAGTTATTTAGAATCCTTAAATTAATTGAAAAAAATGGAAATTTCCTTAACTTCCCTGGGCATAGAGTATAATCGTACCTGCTACACGAGATACGAATGCGAAAATGGCAACTAAGGCAAAGAAAGCTATCAGTTAATAACTGCGGAAATGTTCATAGGAACACTGAGCTGAGAAGCAGGCTCTGTCTCAGTGCGGACGTAATGGAAAGAAGAAGATTAATCGGTGGAATCTCCGGAAGAATTCCTGGAGCGATCTCTGGAAAAATTCTCAGAAATAATTTCTAGGAAAATATCGAGAGAACTTGAGAAATTTCTGGAGAAATAGCTGAAGCAATCCTTTAAATTGTCGTAGTGTAACCTGGAGAAAACCTTGACATTTTTTTCAAAAAACCCTAAGAAAATTTTCCTAGAGAAATTCTTAGGTGTTTCTGTAAGAATTTTTGGAGGAATTTAAGGAAAAATCGCTTGAAGAATCTTTGGAAGAATCTCTGAATGAGTAATAATTCCTAAAAAAAGATTCCTTAGTAATCTATTGATTTGATGATGAATCTATGGTAGAATCGCTAGAGGTATTTCTGTTCTAAGTGCTTGTACAGCCAATAATGAAAAGCATCCTGGCAATACCGGAACATCTTCCGTTATTTTCTTGTCAGTTTTAATATTTGCAGCATATCGATGATGTGCTGATATTAAAATGGCCAGGCCTACTGTGCAGACTTGGTTTTAAAGGTAATTCGAAAATTCGCGGCGATCAGATTATTCACGAACGAATTACATGATAGACGAGAATTTTCAAATTTATGAAAGAAGAAACGAGGACAACCGTTTCAACCGTTCCATTTAAGGGATATTGATAAAATTGTTGGGAGTGGCTTTGCTAAGAAGGTCAATGCACACTCTATTTATGTTCTGTCTCCGTTTTTGGGGATGGGAAACGGCTATTTCTTCCTCATGTCCTGGTTGTAAGGCCTAGGCTTAAGCGCCATTGCTCGCTCTCTGAAACGAGAATAAAACTCATTTTGACCTCAGACCAGGGATTGATAGCGAACAGGTTTTTAGTTCATATCGGTCATATTTTTATAGACGGGTTCATAACAATTTCGTCTAACGAAAAAAAAAAATATATGCTATTATTTGGCTCATGGAAACAAAAGGGAAAATTACAAATATTCAGGAACGAACTCACCAAATAAAGTTATTGTTGTAAGTGTCCAAAACAATTCTTCTAACAGTTCTCTTCGATGCTAGTTCACTTTTTCGCCGGCATCAGTGATTTAAGTAACTTTAACGTATATCCCATATTCACTTTTATTCCTGTCATGGACCATCCCGGAACACTCGCTTTTCACTTGTACAATCACACAACCAAACTTAAAAGATTCGCATTGTTGTGCTAGTTATAGTTAAAAAGACACATTAGTTTTTTCCATTAACATTTTATATTTGCGCCAGTCGAATTGCGATTCTATCAGCCGAAATTATACGCGAGTACGAGAAAAACGTGACACTAAGAACAAAACACACCAGCACCGTAGATTCGCTCGAGGTATTTCGGCAGTAACTCCTGGCAAAATCCCTATAGGAATATCCCAGCAAAATTCCCGGAATAATCCTTGGAGAAATCTCAGTAGTGGAAGTATTATTGTAGTCGTATCGGTACCGGTCTAGAAAATCTGTCACCGAACAAAAACATTCAGTGTACGATATCCTGGAGGAAATTCCCAAAATCATGAAGTTCTTGAGTTTCTGACGAAATTTCCAAAGGAATGTCCTCGACATTTTTATTGGGTCATTTCTGAAGACAATTCTTAAAATTGTTGCATTGATGTTTGCAAAGGTCCGGTTTGCGCATTGGCCGATCATTTTGCACGAAAATATCAACATACGACAAGGTTCACATAATCCAGTTTCAGCCCATCAATTGGTGAGTTCGTTCCATGTTAGTTCTATTAAAATTGTGACATTTTTACATTGATATTTTTAAATTAGTTATTAATCATTTTATAAATACTTTTTGATCATTCAATTTATCAGAAATACTTTGAATGGTTCGTCGCTACATGTGTCAGCATTAACATTAACTCATAATTTTCATTTAAATATACATTCACATTTCTTCTGCTTGTTTTTGTATGTGTAAAAATCTTTGAAAGTTTTGAGGTGTCAACATATTTGTGGTTTACATTAGAATAACAAATTTGATAAATTAGAATTGAGGTTGCATGAGTCGCATCACTTACCAAGGTGAATCCTAAACCTTCCCACTAACACCAAATTCTTCCCGTGACAAGCGTGGAGATGCAGAGGTGATCTCGGTCTCTAGTAACAACGGACGTCACACTAATATTCCTTCTTTTCCTCGATGACCGTAAGGACACCATTTTTCAGACTCTAAAAGGTGTACACTGAGAATTGTAAGCTTTTCCCAAGCTCTATCTGTTGGTTCCTTGTGTAATTTTGATTGTTCCGGCCAATCGTGGAGTAGCAACTACGAATTATACGGTCATCTATGCTTATGCTTACTAGATATCTTTGAAAGAGACTTTACGAGTAATCCCTGGATGAAAGTCAAGAGAAATTCGTAGAGGAAACTTTGGGAGTATTCCATAGAGAAATTCTTGAAGTTTAATATTGTTTTATCATTTGTTAATAGAATTTCACTCTATGTTATTATTTAAAACAGCTATAAATATATGCTGTCGTTTCTAACCGTAGGATATTTTATATTTGAGAGCCTAGTATGTCTCCTGTGATATATCTTGCAATTACATATTAATGATGCCGCCCAACCGGAAATACGTTACACCCTTCCCAGAATTGAGTTGCATAGCGGCTTCCATTCTGCGGTCTGTATCGCACGTCTCCGGATAAATGGCAATCGGGAAAAGTCACACTTTTTCAAACGAATTGATATTGCTAAAATTTTTCGCTTTTCCTCCTTCCCTTGGACCACCACCATGAGCACTACTAACCAGCATCCGGCACCGCAAACACTTTTCAATATTCGCCCCAAAGTAGACCGAAATATTGAATTTATCGGCGCGCGTGACTTTAACATTTATTAGTTATGGATTTCGGATGAACGCCGCCGATTGTGCACAGGCCCCGAGACTTCTTGCTGCACTCTCCATCACTTTATTGGCTACTGGTTTCATATTTTAAGCCAGTCATGGGGTGGAACTGTGATGGAACCGGGTGGATGAAATGCCAGAAACGAGCTTATAACAGCAGCATAAGCATTCGTTATTCGTTGGTACACCAGGAGGAAAGCGTTTGCAAGAAATTATGAGATGAAGCAGGAAAAGTTTCTTTGGTCTGGGAAATTTTCCACTCAGAAAAGTAGCGGGATCGGAGATGCTTGTCATGGACGAAGTTGGGTGGCAAGACTTCATTCCTCGCTGGATTCCACTCATGGGCGTTACTAGGATTTTCATCAGGTATTTTGAAGAAAGTTCTGGTAGGGTTCCAAAGATGCATTCCCAAAACCTACCTGGTGGTACTGCTGACGTTTCGTTGGAAAAAAAATATTATTCCGCGATACGATTTCTGGAATAAACCTGGAGTGATTATTGAAGAAATATTTGAAGAATTGAAATAAAAAAACATCTAGAGAAATCTCAGATAGAATATATAGATCTGTCTCTCATCATATCTTTGACGTATTCTATGAAGAATTCGAGATTCTTGGCATGATTTTTTTTTGAGTTCCTCAATAGATTTTTAGCAGATTACTCTCAAGACACTTTATTGTGCACTGTTGATAATGATTTTGAATGATAATTGATTGTTGAGAAAATTTAACAAATCGCAAGAAAGCCATCAGGACACAAATAATTTATAAATATGAATGCTGAAGACAATTTCCGAGAAATTGAAGCACAAGATTAATGTCCATGTCGATTATTTTTATCGGCTCGGCGATCGAGGCAATTCCAAATTCTCTGGATGATTTCTGGAAAGATCTTTGACAAAAGTTTGATTTTAAATTGGAATCGTCTAGAAAGTTAGCTGAAATATTCAAACAATGTAACAATCTTCGTAGCAAACAAGTTGGTTTTGATTTTTTAAGTCTGTCAGGAAAGAACTGCCCTCTCTGGCCACGTACATGATTCCACTGAGTGCACAAGTGGATACGTTGATGAGGTGCGAGGAAACTGGGAATGCTTGCGAAGAAATGTATTCTGCAATCGTAATTTCATGCTTCAAGTGGAAAGTTTGCCAGCGCCGTACGTTTTTGTGTCCCGTTTCCGTTTTTCGAGATTTTATGTCGCTGGGAGATGTGATTTCCCTAGGAGGAGTGCAATTCCCAACCGAACGGGACAGAGAAACTTGTTGCGAAAAGCGGTACGAAGCAAAAAGTGGAGGAAACTTCCCCCCACCGTGCGAGGGAAAATAATATCGTCAAACTAGTCCCGAAAGTTTATTTCCCTACTTGTTCCATAGTTTCGGGTTGGTTTCTTTCAATTTCTTTTTCTCCCGATTCACCTTGATTTGCCGTTTCTTTATTTGAAAGTTGTATTAAAATTGCGATTTTCTTTCTTCCGGCATCCAGATAAAGTTCCTGAAGACCAAAGAGGGAACCGCCATGGTCCAGATGGGAGACGCTATCGCAGTGGAACGCAGCATCCAGCACTTGAACAACATTCCAATCGGAAATGATGGTAGCAAAATTCAGATTGCGTAAGTTTTGCCACAACCACTTTTTTTTCTGACAATCATGATACTGATTACAATCTTTTTCGTTTGTTGGATTGCAGATTTTCCAAGCAGAACTACTTGTCAGAGTCCACCAACCCCTACACCCTGCCGGACAATTCGATCAGCTTCAAGGACTACAGCGCCTCCAAGAACAATCGTTTTCTGTCGTTGACCCAAGCCAGCAAAAATCGCATCCAGCCACCAAGCAAGGTATGCATTTACATAGAATGATTATTCTACATCGCTCCTCATTAATTGCTCCAATGGATCCATCGCAGATTCTGCACTTCTTCAACACCCCGCCCGGTATGTCCGAGGATCAGCTGCTGAACGCGTTCACCAGCAAGGACTGCCTCCCGTCGCAAGTGCGAATGTTCCCGCTGAAATCGGAACGGTCCTCCTCCGGATTGGTTGAGTTCCCAAGCGTAGCTCTCGCCGTGAACGCCATCATGAAGTGCAACCACAGCGCGATCGACCACAAAGGTAAGAGCAATGCAGGGAAACTAAAACAATTGATTTGTATAACCGCCATCAACGCGAAAGGTGGGTCTCACTGTACCTACATTTGTGAGCTCTACATTTAGTATTGCCAGGGATTCCAACAATAGTTGGCCATTTTGGTTAGTGCAGCGGCTATCCCACTCCACTGCACATGCATTAAAGTCACTACTCTATAACTACTGGAAAAATTCCTCAATCGACCGACCTAGGGGGCGCGTAATAATTGCAATAGAACACGCTATTTTCTATCGCAAAACCATCATTTGAGATAGAGACTACTTCTTGGATTGGGTATCGTCCTGTCGTCCCTATAGCTGCTAGCTGTTGAGACCTATCCGCCACCCAGTTCCCGTTGTTGGCTGGTATGCGGTATGGGTCTGATAGTAACACCACGTCAGTCTTGGTTTCCGAGACTGACTGCCAAAGCAACTGCTGGGCTGCATCACCGTGGTTTAAATTCAACTGTGTTGCTTTCCGTTTTGTCTGCTTTGGTACAGCACTTGTGCCCGGACATTTGGGTCCGTCCGTTGTCTGCTCGGTCGACACATAGTAGGCACCTAGCGTTTTTCGTACAATAGCTTGCCCTACACACTTAGATTTTTTTCACGAGCTCGGCTGTGCGAATCTCGGTTTTCCGATTTTAACCGAGACTCAGCTAACAGTTTGTCTGGTTGCTTAGCAACGAAGCATGCTTTACTGATACTCGGCTTTTATTTACTGAGATCCCAGGAAATTTGTTTGCCGACTTCTCGGCTGTGCGGATCTCGGTTAAAATTAGCCGAGATTCGGCATTCTAAATTAAGTGTGTATGGCCTTCGGTGCTGCATTTTCTGCACATCTTACTTCTGTCGGGACCATTCCAATTCCACGACATATGGCGCTTCCCGAAACATTTGAAGCAAACTTCAGGAGACTGTTGTATGCTTAGCCGACAAACCGACCAGCCTTTCTTGAGAATGATCAAGTTCTTCGCATTGTTGGCCTCTTCATCCGGTGCCCTGCGGGTTCTTTCTAAGGTGTCTGGCCTGGCTACGTCGATGTCACACTGCTCTTTAAGGGTAGCCGAGACCTCCGCTGCATCGGTGACCTCATCCAGCATTTTACACTGGAATCTTACATCAATCTCGTCGCCAAGTACTTCTTGTACCAGTTGCTTATAGACTGTGCTTTTTAGCTTGGCGTCCTTCTAGTCCAATCCTAGTCCGCCTTATGCTCCGCACATCTGCGCCCAATGGCGATAACTTCTCCGTGTTTCGCATCGCCTTCAGAACCTTGGCGTATTTCGCTTCCTCCGTTTTAATAACGAAGGCTTCGTCTAAATTCCTACGATTCGCTGTTTTCGGTTTAGCATTCTCCTTGACCGCCGATTTCGGTTTTCTTTTTATCTTCTTCTTTCTAACTGGTATCCACGGCTTGCTATTGATTTGCGCCCGTGGTTCCTGTAGAAGCACTGCCTGGTGTGGGCTATCACGGGGCACTTTCTTCTTGTCTTTCTTGATCTTAGACGTGGCGCTGGCCTCTCCACTGTTGCTATGTCCTCTTGATCGCGTAGCTTGGCTCGTGCCAGTTTTTCCGCTCTGGAGGACAGCCGTGTAGGACATTTTTCCCTTAGAAACCATGCGTCTTGTACGATTTAGTGTCTCTTTTGCCTTCTACCTTACCAAGTTGTGCCTTGGCTTTCTCATAGTCCTGCTTTGCAGCTAGGACTGATTGTCGCAATTTCCGCAGACTTGTTTTCAAGTCCTTGCTGAAATTGCTTTTGCTCTTAACAAATTCGATGATGACATCGAGTTGCTCAGCAGCTGCCAGTATTTTTGGGAGGTACTTCCCATTACGATCTATGGCCTAGATTAACTCTGTGCCATCAATCACCTCACATGTTGCACTGGAGCGGTCAGTTCCTGCCGTCGTCACAGTATCTAGTTTTTTGCACTATTACACTATTCTCACTTAAGTTGATGTTGATCGCCTTCTGTCTTGGCGGGAACCTTGACCGGTTACTGATGGGTCCAGAAGCACATTCCGCTAGTTGTTTGTTTCGACGAACCATCTCTTATGGGTCCTCTTAAGAGCCCCTAACCATCTCCGCTGGAATAGTCGCCTTTGTGATCCCATGGGGCCTTCGTTAACCGAGTGGTTAGAGTCCACGGCTACTAAATATGGTTTGATGGCTACCGCTTCTACTTCATAAGCAGAAGGTTATGGGTTCAATCCCAGGCCCGTTCCTTTCCTCGTACTTTGTAGTTGTATCTCTCACTTGCCAAGAAACCGTTTCCCTAACACTTCTATTCTTCCATAATTATAACATGCCTTTCCTTACGCCTGATACTTAGGCAGTCTGCTAACCACAAAAGCAAACCTCTCTGCCATGCCTTTCCTCCAATCCATACACTCCCGCATGAACTAGCGTAGATGCAGTCGGACTCCACGGTCTACAGTGGGCTAGTATAAGTGCAACATCAATTCCTCCCCCTTCCCCACATTGGTCTGCATTCTGACGTGGCAGGCATTGTTGCCTAATAATAGAAGATCACCAGCACTTATACACTGAGGGTGACTGTTAGTCCCAAGCAGTCATCTGGTTGGTTCCTTGTGTAAGTGCAGCTGATCTGGTGATATTGGAGTAGCAACCACGAGCGGCCAATCAAGCTCAAGCTCAAGCTCAAATGTTATTTCGGCCTAACGACCCTTTCGGCCGAACGACTCTTTCGGCCTAACGACCTTAACCCTTCTCGGACTCTAGAAGCAATAATCATTAGCGTTAGCGTAGTTACGGTATACTTTGTAGATTGAATACTATCAATATTTATAACTATTTTTGATAATCTCATCCAGACTGCTTCCAGAAACAAGGCCGGGGAGTAAACCTTGTTCCAGTCATAACGGCTTCTTGAAGCAACAATCATTACACACTAACATTTATTGCCCATCCCAATTGACAGTAAGGACTTGGTCGGCGCTGTTATTAATCAATATTGCGAGATCTGCTAAAATGTATACTTCGAGAATAAGCGGAAAGTCATGATTCATTCATTTCAATCGAAGAGGAATTCTTAACAGTTTCAATCAATCACGAAGTAGCAATCAGTCTAGGCTATGCTAAAATTTTCGTGGAATTACCTTTTCTTTTTGAGGAATTCTTTGAAATAATAATGTAGGTATCTCTGGATGAATACCTATGGAGGTATGCTTATGGAATTTTCAAGTGTAATTTTATTCGTGACTAATCTACAAGTGTCTTGCACAGCTTTCTTGAGGAAATCAATTTCTTCAAATGGTTTCTTCAGGGCTTTTTCCGCTCTTGTAGGTTCCTCAAAAGATGTCTTGAGTTGGGTTTTTCAATAAAGTTGTAGATAAAGAGAATTCTCTAGAAAAATCTGTTGGATATTGTCTAGGATTTTGTTTCATAATTATTATTTCAACAATTTATCCTCAGAATCCTCCATACATTCTCAAGGGTTCAGATAATCATCTAGCAGGAGTTCGACAGCCAGAATTTTCGTCAGGGAGGGACGAGCAACATGTTTCACAAAAACGTTCATTATACAAAACCTTTACCCTCTTTTGACATGAAGCAGTGAACTATGGAGGACATTTATGCAACTTCTTCATTGACAAAGAGCAAAACACGCCTTTGTTCAATTTGTTCCTTGATTAAAGACATCTATGGATTTTTACAAAAACTCATTTAGAGATATCTTTGAGAAAATTTGTAAAAAAATCTTTTAAATTTTCCAGATATATTTTCTTCAGACTTTTATAGATTATTTCAGAATAAACACTCACAATTACTCCAATAAACGAGAATTCTCTTAGACCATCAAAATCCCTACAGAGATTCATATAAGAACTGCGGGTTTCTCAGGAGCTCTGTTTTGCATTCCATAAGTTAGCATAAGTTGAAATATTCCTTCTGAATTTTTAAATTCATAAATTTTCCCAAGAATTCTTTAACAATTCAAAGCAGTTTCATCAGAAATTTCTTCTAAAATAGTTAAAGAATTATTTCCGAAAGTCTTCCAAGGATTTATCCACGGTACAAACCTTGCAGAAATAGTTGTTGGATGGTATTATATAAAACATAAGTAATATTTTGAGAATTTACTTTTGCATTCTGCAGAATACTTTCTGGTAGTTTGTTAGAGATATTCGTTGGTGAATTGTTAATATAAAAATAAAACTTAAAGGAAGCATTGGATGGAGTCCTGAAAAAATAATCGAACTTTTTTCTGATGTATACTAGAAACAGGAAATTTTCATATTTGGGAAGTCACAGGAATAATTTCTGGAAAAATCAATGCAAAATGTTGTTACCTAAATATTTCAAAAATGTAGGCAGGAGATTTTAGGAATTTATTTAAAAAAAAAACTTCATAAATTTGTTTAGGAAGTCCTTTAAGAACTTATCCAGGTTTTATTTAACATCCTTTGCTGAAATTTATGCTATCCAAAAAGTAGGGGAAGCTGGTCCAATTCGGACCCTGTTCTAATTCAGACCATCAAGCTTTTCTCAATACTAGCGCTACTGTAAAGATAGTGTGTACTTTTTTTCTACCCACCGTCTAGCTAGGATCTAACACAATGCATTTGACGCCTTTCAGTTAATTCGTTTGGTTTAAATTTTAGTTTGTTGTTTTGAAGTGCTCTAGTAGACTATCGGTTAGCATCATTTCTAAGCTTCTGTAATTGACAATAAATCTCCAGTCTTTCTGTGATATTTTATAATTCCCTGGGCTCGGAATTATATTTTCCAGGGAGCGATGAATTTTGATAATTGATCGCTGTTGTTAGTAGTTTTGATTAGATGTTGGGTGTTGAAATTGACAAAATCGTGAAAAAGCTAAAATCGGGAAAAAAAATGTCGGCTACTTTTTATTTTTATTTTCGCCTATAGACTTTTTTAATGTTTTTGTTAATGTTTACAGCATTTTTTTTATATATTTATATGAACCGTAATAATATACAAGATCCCTAACGTAACTGCGTTCTGTGACAACTGCGATACGATGTGAATTCATACTTTAGATGATCGTATAGATGTGGCCAATATCATACCTGACTTTCTACATTATGGTTGTACCTAATATTTCCACATTAAAATAAAGTATTTTTTGAAGTCTGACAAAATCGAGTCAAAAAGGCCTATATTCGAGTCGGGGGTAGACAAAATCGGGTCTTAAAAGGCGCTAAAATCGGGGGTTGATAAAATCGGGGGTAGACAAAATCGGTGGCTGACAAAATCGGGTCATTACTGTATTGGAATTTTACTTAGAATTCCAATGTATTTTGTCAAAATTACCAAAATTAAAAAAAAATATGCGTTCTTTATCTCGATATCTCCCATACACGATGGTCAGTTTAAAATCGAGTTAGAAAAAGTTCACTGTACTGAGTTTTGAACCAGTTTCGGATTTTACACATGTTTTTTTTAATGATATTCACATTTTTCTTGAGCTAGTTCTGACTCGAATTAAATTAGAATTTTCCACGCTTGTTATTTTTTTTGCTTGCGTTAATAGAAGAAGTTCAACGAGCTTTAATACCAAACAAATCGGAGTTCTATTCTATAACTACCATAGAAAAATTTTATAAAAAATAGAGTGGTCTGAATTCGAACATTGGGGGTCCTAATTGGAACAGGGTTGGTTTAATTTGGACCTCTTGAAGAATTCAGTTCAAACATGTCTAGTCATGTCCTGGTAAGAGATATCACAAATCTCTCTGAGAGAATAGTGCGTGCGCTAAATCAGGCTTTCAAAAAAATATAAAACTTTTCATGCCGTCCATCGTGCTGAAAATATATGACCAAAAAACTGTTACTAGGTCCGAATTGGATCATGTTCCCCTAATATCTTAAGAAATTTCCTGTTGATTCTGCAGTATGTTTTTGGTAGTATTATTAGAGATATTCATAGATAAAATTAAAATAAAATAAAAAAAAAAACACTGGACGAACTCCTGGAAAACCTCTGAAGTATTTTATAATGTATGCTTGAAAGAATTCCTGTTTAATTATTTGTAGGAATTGTGAGAAAAATATTCTTGGCAAGTAACAAGAACAATTTCTGGACTTATATTGGTACAATATCTCGAGAAAATCATAGCCCTCCCCTTGGTTATGCGACCTTGCCGCGATGGGAGGGCATAATCCATTAGCCCATATGATGGAAACCAAAGGCGTAACCTGTAGTGGTGGTATCACATTTTGGCATTTTTTGCTTAAAGCCGCGTCATAATTCATATGGCATAGACGCAATGATATCTCGGATGTGATCCAACGGACATTCTGCGTCATTGATAGAATTGATGCCCATTTCAAATAATTAATCTATTCGAAGTGGACATTAATACTATTGGTGACGTTCAGTTTGCCTTTTGCTAACCAGAATGATCCGTAGCCACTCTTACTATTAGCTAGCTAGATACATTGTTATCATATACGACGTAGGGAATACTTAGGAACTCTTAGGAAAATGACTAGTAGATTCATTGAGTAGAAATGAGTGGCGACAATCTTATTTTAATATGGTTTTTACATTGCCATAATAAGAAATACCTCTTTTGTAACAGCGGTATAAATAAACTAATTCCAGCTTCATTTTCGCAAAATTTACAAGTAGAAAGTAGGCGTTGTGAAGCATTGCATTTGCCACCGAAAAGTGAATCTTGTAGGAGACTGTAATAGAAGCCTAAGGTAACTTTACTCTTCAATATTCACTATAAAAATGACTATGGAAAGTAAGACGCTGAGATCGATCATTAGGGTACACTTGCTAGTTTCGAAAAATTGTTGAACAGACAAGGAAAGCGACTTTTTTCTTTAAGGATATATGAACGTAATGACCAATAAATACTTATAAAAACAAAAAATGAAATTAACTAGAACTACTACTAGACAGCCTAATTTTGTTAAGACTTGACGACACTTGACATTTAAGACTCTAATCTTACGTAAAAGACAATAGTAATCAGAATAGCACTTGAATGACAAATTATTCAAAACCATTTCGACTAGACAGTATTAGTAATGCACTACTATTTCAAACAAATTCTACACTACTATTTCAAACAAATTCTAATGGAGCTGCTGATTTTCATAATGCTTCCTTTTCTCAGAAGCAAGGGAATATGGGTACTTTTCAAAAACTACCACGTCACAATACTAATAAAAAAACAGTGTTCATGTGGGCGCCATTGCCTAGTCCGTCTGAGTATTGGTCCTGGTAGAGGGGAAACTTGGCAAAAGCCAGACCGAGGGTTCAGCCTTGACAAGTTAAGCTGTCAGGCAGCTCCAACTGAATACCATACAAAAAAAAAAAAAAAATATCTCGAGAAAATCATAGCGTAACAAGTTAGGCACTTTTGGACAAATACTTGGAATTCTTGGAAGTTTCAAAGTTTTGGAAATTTGTATATGAATGCTTGAGGAACTTTGTAAGATATCTGCAACATATTTTTTTTCTATCTTTATTAACGAGACTTTTAGCCCTGGGTTAGTCCATCTCGGGACCAACTGTATTACTTCCCTAACGAAGAAAGACGTCACTATAACTTTCTACATCATAAGGCACTACCTAGGGAATGGGATTAGATCCCAGGACCCCGGCGTAAGTTCAAAGTAACAAGAATTTGGAAAAAAAAATGTTGGGAATGTCAGAGAAATTTCTTAAAATGTAGGAAGTGTTTTAAGATTTTTTTATCTGCTTTAGTTCTTAGGATAATCCGAGAAGAAATGCTTGGGAAAACTCCTAAGTTAAAACTTTTTATCTGAAGAACCCTGCAAACTTTATTTAAGAAGTTCAATTAATACTACTGGAGAAATTTCTAATGTATTAAATTTATTAGTGTGTTAAAAACTCTCAAAGCAAATAACTAGGAAAATCGTTACAGTAATATTTTGGGAAATCCTTGGGCCTTCAGCATTACTTGTGAATGTCGTTGTGGAATTCCAGATTTTATCTTATTTCTGTATTGATTCTCGAAGGGAAATTGGAATTCTGAAAGGATTTTTTCAATAGAATTATTGAAGGAGTTCTCTGAGGATTCACTGAACACACTTTTTGATTAGCCTCAAATCTCATTCATCCTCCAGAGAAAATTATAAGAAAATAAATATTTGAAGGACTTCATGGAGTCATTGAAAGTAAACTTCCAGATCAGGATCAATTTTAAATGGAACTATGGGTGCATCGTCTTGCCGTCAAGAAGGCTGTTGTAAAATGTCATGTAATCTGCCGATTTCCCGATGATTCCGTAGGCTTTTCCGAACATTTTTCATGCAAAATGTTAATGAAGTGATTCTAAAATATGTAATTCCTTAAGCGCAACTAACTATGGATGTAGTGTCCAGTCATATTCAAGGAAAAACTAATGAAGGAATCAAAAAAAATATAAAACTTTCCGAAGGTGGTAATACTGGGAGGAATTCCTACAAACTCCCAGTATGTTCTTTGCTTCAATTACTTGAACAATTCATGATGTAAAATTCGTTGTGTAATGAAAAACAGGTTTGTGAAGATTCAATAGATGATTTCTTGAAGATATCTTGAGAGAAACTCTTTTTCAATTTATCTTATCAGAAAATTATCTCGAGACATCGCTGAGCAATTGATGGAGAAATTCTAGAAACGATTACTGAAATAAATTGAATGGTTAAACCTTGAACAATTTAAAGACAAATATAGAGTGTAAAATAAAGAGGAGTTTCCTGCAACTATGTGGAGTTATCCCTTATAAAACTGAACATTTCAAGATAACTTAACAGCTATTGCTGGTTGTAGTTAATTTAACTTGAGGGTGGCTTCTTTCACAGAGTGACAATACTTGTTTACTAGTTACGATCCAAGTATAAACTTTGATCAGCTGGTTTATTCAGTGCTCTTTTATAGTCGCAGAGTGACACTCGCACGAGTATTAAAGTTCATTGTGGTAACTCATTAACGGGGGGGAGTTTGGTCCATAAGACCGAAAAGCCTACAATTCTTCCCCCTCTAGTTATAAGCAATTTCATTTAATTTCAATAATATACATAGTCAGAGTTTTTCTTGGAATGCTTGAGTCTTTTCGATCGCCAAACAGGTGTGTCCACGTTCTTGCGCTTTCTCGATAAGCTTGCATCGTTCAGACTCAAAGGTAAGGTAGAAGATTGGACGGGTGCACGGTAAATGCATGATTCCGCAGCAAAACCGTAAAAATCTTCTTCTTCTGACTCGATTTGTTCTGCATTGGTTGTGCTGGCTGGGTCTGGGTCATGTTTACGATCCGGCGCGTCCCGATCGAACAACACCGGGACAAAATTCCGATCAAAACAGTTCTCCACCAATCGAAGTTGTTGCCGGTGTGCGGATAGCAGACGACCACCAAAAGATATCTGGAAAATGTTGGTAGATAACTTCTTAATAAACTTTACTCTTACCCAGCGACGTATGTCTGTAGGGTTGTGATTTTTGTAGTAAACAGGATCACCCGCAGTCAGTTTGATTAAAGGGTCATGTGCAGGTATAACTGTTCTTTTCTGACTGTTAGTTTTGTCATGCTTTGGAATAGTTAGCTGTTTTTTATAATGTAATTTTGGGTTAATTAGATCCAAATCTGTTTTTGGCTTGAAACAGAAGACTCGTTCTGAAGGAAAATCACCGTTGTCTAGGCAAGTGTTTCTGTAATTAAACAAGAAATTGTAGATCCTTTCCTCTGTGCCCAAAGATTGTAATTGCGGGTCAAGTAAGTACTTTTTAAACACTTCCTTTATCAGTCTTACCATCCTTTCTGCTTGTCCGTTGCTCTGTGGATTATAAGGCGGGCTCTTAAGCACTTTGATACCTTGGTTTTCCAGAAATTTGATGAATGGAGTTGAATTGAAAGGAGGACCTCCGTCAGTAACCACGACATCTGGGAATCCAAATCTAGCAAATAATGCAGTGAATTTTCTTATCACCTTTTTGCTGTCTGTCCCATGTGGCATCAGCTCTAATTCTAACCATTTAGAATTACTATCAACTATAATTAAAAATACTTTTTGTTGAAAATAGAAAAAATCAGCATGCAGACGAATGAATGGTCGGGTAGTCGGGATCCATTCGTTGGAGGTTTTTGGTTTTTGTTCAATGTACATTTCGTTGCAAGTTCGACACGCTTTAACGTGACTCTCAATATCCTTGTTTAAACCAAACCAATATACACTCCTTCGCGCTAGTTGTTTCATTTTCTGTGTTCCTGTGTGATTCTTGTGCAACATTTTAAGAATTGTTTGTTGCATTGTGCGCGGTATGAGTATTCTGTCTTGGAATAAAATGCACCCATCAACTATTTCAAGATCTTGATAGTGTGTATGAACGTCTTTAAATTCTGGTTTAGGTTTGTTCGGCCAGCCAAAATTTATGAAGGATTGAATTTGCTGAAGAAGATTATCTTTCAATGTTTCACTGGCTATTTGTTGATAATCGGCTGTGAAATCTGAAGAAAAATTCAAGTTTTTTATGTATTCCCTTTGCAACGATTTTGGAACCTCAATAGGTAGAGGGAATCGGGAACAAAAATCCGTGTTTCCCATTTTAGAAGAGGGTCGATACACAATATCAAAATCGTATATCGAAAGTTCCAATACATAGCGTTGAAGTCGTGTTACGTACATAGAGTTACGCCCTTCTTTTCCGAAAATACCAATGAGTGGTTTATGGTCGGTGTATACCGTAAAGTTTTGTCCATACAAAAATTTATGGAAATTTTTTATTGTACTTACTACCGCCAAAGCTTCCAAATGTATTATCGGATACTTTCGTTGAGCGTCATTCAATGAAAATGACGTAAATGAAATTGGTTTTTCAACACCATCAATTTCATGGGCAATCACTCCTCCAAGTCCGTAACTTGAAGCGTCAGAAACTACTACCACTGGTTTCTTAGGATCGAAAAGTTCCAAAAGGTTTGAACACAAAAGGTATGTTTTACATTCGTCAAAAGTTTTCTGACATTCATGGGACCAAACAAAACGAGCATCTTTTTTAAGTAATTCATGGAGACAGTTTAAACGAGATGACAAATGTGGAATGAATTTTCCGTAAAAGTTCAAAAGTCCTAGGAAAGCTTTCAGTTCAGACACATTTTGGGGAGCTTTCGCTGCACGGATAGTGTCTACTTTTTCTGGACACGGCATAAGACCTTTATCGGAAACTACATGCCCAAGATAAGGTAAAGAATCTACAAAAAAATTGCATTTGCTAAGATTCACCTTAATATTTGCTTTAGAAAGCCTGTCTAGAACTAAGTAAAGATTCTTTTTGCAATCTTCAAAATCAACTCCTGCAATTAGAACGTCATCTTGATAACAAACTACCAAAGGTAAACCGCTCAAAATTTGGTCCATGATCTTTTGAAATATTGACGCACTGGAAGATGCACCCTGAGGCAGCCTATTGTATTGATAAAGACCTTTAAGGGTGTTGATCACCATGAACTTTTGGGATTTTTTTGACAATTTCAATTGAGTGTAAGCTCCAGCAAGGTCTAAAGAACAAAATACCTTAGCTCCTGCCAAAGATGCAAAAAGATCTTGAGCATTTGGCAAAGGGTAGGTATTTGCAACAATGAGCTTATTTATTGACACTTTGCAGTCGATTACTAAGCGGATATCCTGGTTCTTTTTAACTACTACCACGACTGGAGAAGCCCACTCGCTCGCCTCTATGGGTGTAATTACTCCATCTTTCTCCAAAGCATAAATGTGATCAATAACCTTTTGTCTCAGTCTCAAAGGCACTTCATAGGCCTTTTTGAAAATGGGTCTATCTTCCTTCAGAATCAAATCTCCTTCAAAACCAACAATTGGATCTAGGAAAGTTTTCTTGAAAATATGATCAAACTTACGCTTCACATCTTCAACAGTATTTTCGATTAGATTTTCCGAAATTTTGTTGACTCTTTCATTAGAAAAAGGCAGACGCCATTCTGGAAAGAAAACATCCAGCCATTTTCTTCCAAGAAGAGGGACAATTCTACGCAACCGCTTGGCGCATTTCAACACAACTAGCTCCAGTTGATGCTCTCGAATGCCATTTAACTGGACTGTAACTCGAACGCATCCTAAAACTTCCAAACTCGCTCCATCTACTACTACAAGCCTGTTATCATACCGTTCCAGAGATAAATTTCCAAAGTAATCAAGAAAATCTCGCTCATCAATGACGCTGACTGCAGAACCGCAGTCGACTTCCATACGCATTTCCACTTGTTCAACTATTGGTTTTACAAAACATGGCTCATTCCTACGATTGACCGATGTAATTTTCATGCAGTTTTCCTCAGATTCGGAATCGTCATCTTTTGGATCTTCTCTCAGGCGTTTGAAGTAATCCGAAGTGCTGGGAATTTGAACTGGAGGAGCATCAACGAATTTAACATGCAACTTTTTCTGTTTCTTTAGTTCATAGCAATACTTTTTAGTGTGGCCCTTTTTGTTGCAATAGTTACAATAAAATGACTTCCTTGGAGTTGGTGATGATCTACTGCGGCTTCTGCTATGACTATTGCTAAAATTTCTATTGTTCCTACTTCTTCTTTCCTTGCTCCTGGATCGACTGGAACTGTAAACCTTCCGCTTGTTGTCATCAATCTTAGCAACAACTGTTAAGTTATTACCGTTCATCATCCTGGTTCGAACGCCCGCGGATTCTCGGTTTACGATGAGCTTTTCTGCTTTGGCCAACGTTAAATCCTCCTCTTCTATTAATCTCTGTTGAATTTGCTTATCCCCCATTACTAGCTTATCTCTGATAGCTGTTTCCTTGAAAGCGCCAAATTCGCAACTTTCCGCCTGGAGCTTGACCCTTAATATAAAATTTATAGCGCTGAAACATGTCAGTTTCTGCTTTATCAAAACGTCTTTTTAAAGAGTCAATCATTGCGTCATAGGTCAACGTCGCAAGGTCGACGCCAGGATGCAACAGTTTAAGTTCACTATAAGTCTCTCGACCACATAGCCCAAGAAAATAAGCTAGCTTTTCTTCCTCTGGAATTTTATTGATCTTGAAGATCCATTCAATTTGCTCCACATACTGCGCAAAGCTAGTAGAACCAGGGATGTAAGCTTCGATTGCACCAATCAGCGGCATATTTAGCACTTCTGATTGAAAATAATTAGAAAAAAAAACAACAGAGAAAAAATCTCAAAAATTGGAGCAAATTTCCAGCAAGAAAATCAATAAAATAAAACAAAACACATACCTTATTTTCAACGCTGTACAACCGACCAAAAAATACTGGCTCAGTCCAATCAGCAGCACAACTTCTCCACAACAGCAACAGTAACAGCAACAGCACACCAGCAGGCAGCACCAAAAATCCGTCACTTATTCAGCCGCAGCCCAAATATGCTCCACACAGCTTGGTATAAACAACCGCCGTTTCTTCCAAACTCCACGATCGATTCGTTTGCTGCCTTTGTAAAAGAGTTGGCCGGTAAATAACTACACCGAACCTGCCGGGCAAACAAAACAATCGAAAAATCACTCCGTCTTGTTGACAAAACACTGCCAACCATTCACAAAATACGCGATGGCCAAACCACGATAGCAACACAACAGGTAACAAAAAGCCTAACACCGCAAACAAAATTAGCAGCTGGCTATTACACTGTTACTCACCAGCACACGACGAACTTTCTGTTTCTCAATGCCGCGCAAACACTAGCGAACCGCAAACTGCCAATTACTAGGCACTAATCTCTCGAAATCACAATAATTTTCCAAAGATTTATCCTCGTACGCCACTTTAACTTGAGGGTGGCTTCTTTCACAGAGTGACAACACTAATTTACTAGTTACGATCCAAGTATAAACATTGATCAGCTGGTTTATTCAGTGCTCTTTTATAGTCGCAGAGTGACACTCACACGAGTATTAAAGTTCATTGTGGTAACTCATTAACGGGGAGGGGGTTTGGTCTATAATACCGAAAAGCCTACAGTTAAAACCATCAAAAAATTTCTGGTTAGATCTTTGACAGAAGTTTGATTTTTGGTTTAACTCCAAGAACCAATCAAAAAGATTATCACGACACAATTGAACCGAAACATGAATGTTATTATTTTCTTTTTTCAGTCGGCCAGTGGAGGACAACGGCACCTCCCTGTCCGCATCTTGCTACTCCTATGCCTGGAGGAATTACTGAAGTAATCGCTGCACACGTGCATTGCAATCCATATCATGCAATACTTCAATCTTCAATGTGTTTCGCCGAGAGTATAATATGATGCAAAATAAATTTTTGCATACAACAAAGGGTTATTTACAAGAACTTGCCGGACGTTCTGGAGCCGATTCCGGCATGTTCTTTTCCAGAGTCCCGAAATTGGCTCAAGGACATCCCGCAAGTAATTTTAAATGACTCAATTTGTATCACATTATACTCCCGGTGCTGATTTTTGAAGATTGATGTATCTCATGATATGGATTATAATCATCGGATTGATCTCCTTCCTCAGGGTCCTAAATCGGCTCCAAAATATGACGAAAGGACTTGTAATAGACTCTGCCACAATAAATGATTAAATTTGCATCATAATATACTTCCAACAAAAACAAAACTTGAAGATTGATGTCTCGCATAACATGGATTGCAATCCAGGGTCCGGAGTATGCATCATAATATAATCCCAGCGAAAAATCAGTTTGATGTTCTTCTCCAGGATCCGGAATCAGCTCCGGAACATCCGCGCAAAATAATTATGGAAATGTCTCAAATGACCTTCGGACAGATCCTACGGGAGATCCATATAAATCCGGAACCGATCACGAAACTTGTGTTGTTGTGTTGTTTCAAAAGATTAATGAAATCGGCTAAAAATTATAGAGATTAGGAAAAAATGAATGTAAAAATAGGTCAGGGACCCAAATGAATATTGGTCAAGAAAATTGCTCTGGATCCATATAACTTGCATTATTAATACATCGTCTCTATCATCTCTATATTCCCAGGAACGAAATTCCCCTTCATCATGAAGCTCTGCTTCTCCTCGTCCAAAACGATGAACGGCGCATGGAACAACGAAAACATCGAAAACATGAACACCATGGGCATGGCGCAAGCTCAAGGCAACCCAATGACGGCAACCGCGACGGTCTCGTCTGTGGCGGCGTCCTCCACCGGGGTCGTGAACATCCAGGTGACGGGTCACAAAGTCGATGACGAACCAATGTAAGCAAGGAGCGTCCGGTAGCATAAAGCAAATGACGACCCGAACGGGTTCGTCAGCAATCACCCACCATCAAATACATCATCTACATTAGCACTCTAGCCAGCCAAGGATACCTTCTTCCCATTGTCACAGGTCGTTTCCAAGCTTAAGTCGAGCCTGCAAGAGAAAGAGCGACTTTGAAGACACCCACTTACCCAAGGAAGGAAGGAGAGAAATGAAATAATATATCAAAGCTAAAATTAAGGCACAGTCCAACGTCGTCCGACAACCCAAATTATTTATTGCTAGAAAAAAAAACTTTAAGGAAAGCATTATTCCGACAACGTCAAATTGTACAGGAGATACCTTCTGCCCGTCACGGCCATATGGCGGAACTTTGGGAAGCAAGGTCATCGATTTTTAAAACCAAAAAGGAAACATTTTTCCACCCTTCTGAATTCCTGAATTGTTTTGATTTATACAATTGTGTTAGTTTCGTTTGGTCACATTCAAGATCAGTCGAAGTATCATTTAAAGAGGAAAAAAGGAGACACAGCAGTGAGGAACGCTGAATGAAAAAGACATTATTTATTGCATAGTTTCGTAAGGCACTCTTTAGCGATTAGGAATCATTATCTTTGTTTTCATAGATTTTTTTTCTCATATAAGCTTCCTTCATTTTGTTATTTTTAGAAGTGGAAAACAGATTTTCCCTTTCATTGTAGTTATTGCAATTGTTCATTCATTTTTGTTTTTCATTTTTAATTGGATTAGCAATGTAGAATAGAAAGAGAGGCAGCAGATTACAAAAAAAAACACACATTTGTTGAACTGTTTTAGAAAACATAAAAATTTAAGAAACCTGCGTAGTGAAATTAGTTCCAAATTGTACATTGCAATTGTATAATGAAAAAAAGAAGAAAATGAGAAGAAAAAATATTGTCAAATGGTGAATTGGAAAATTCAGTTTAGTGATTAAGTTAGTAACAATAAGAAAACAAAAAAAGCAAAACAATTGTATAGAATCGTTTTAATTTCCATAAGTTTCAATCCCGAACTACAACAGAAACAACAATAACAATCATCACAATTGAGTAAAACACGGCAAACACTCGTTACACACATACATATACAAAACATATACATATGATACACTACCACACGTGTATAATGAGAACGAAGGCATGCGACTGCGTGACATCACATCTCTCGACTCCACGGTCACTCTACATACCTACTCTAAGAAAACTACTACACAATTGAAACGAAACAAAAAAGTATCCAAAACATAAGAGCGTTCCCCCCGTCCGATAGGGATGTCTTCGAAATTATCAATACAAATGTGCACTGAAGGGGGGAACGACTGCGGTTTTTGGTTTTGAGTCGTCCAATTCTCAGTTACTGATACTGTTTTTTTTTTTGTTAGGGTGAAATATGAAACGAAATGACAATTCAAACCACGTGAATGGAAAATTTCCAAACAAAACCAGAAAGCTACTTCTCTTTCGTCGGTTATGTTAGTTGTTAGGAAAGTTAGCTCATTTTTGTACATTTTTATACAAATTAATCTTACGTGAAGAAACCTCGTTTTAAGCTTAGAGACGATAGGAACGTCGAGTGAGAGAAACGCGAGACGCTGCAGAGAAGCTAGAACGTATGACAAAGAATACCGTTGTTGAGTTTGTTATTTAGTATATTTTCTTTATTATTTTCAATTTGTTTTTTTTTCTTATGTTATTTTTGGTTCTACATTTTGAAACAAACCTTCCATCCTTCTTAGACCGTTAATTCGTTTTCTTCCAGGTTCGATTTGTTCATTTACTAGCGATTAAGTTTCTACATTTATCTTCTACTGTCCTTAACTTCAGTTACGTTTAGGAAGACGACGAAGCGAGATTCTAATTTCACAATCAATTTATCTGAAACGAAAGCCAAAAAGAAGCCAATACTGACTGCCATCTGCGGGGCAGCGCGATAAAGTAGTGTGCAAGTGCAAATGGAGAAAGAGACTATTATTTGTTGTTGAGAGAAGAAAAAATAAAGACGCCACACCGAGCAGTGAAACGCCGAATGTTGTCGAATTGATTGTGAAAGTTGCGGTCCCTTGAGTTCGATTTCCCTGTTCATTTCCGAGTTTGGTTCGATTCTTCCCTTGGTTCCCATTCGTTGACTTTTTTCAGTTCAGAAGCAACATATCCCACACTGAAACGAATAATGAATACACATTACAGATTTTACCGAAACAGCAACAGAAAAGATAACACACACATATTTCGAGGAATATCTTAAAATGCGAACCAGAGTATGGAGCAAAAGCTCTCAATTCTTAATAAGCATATTACCAAGAGGAAAAGATGACGCATATTTATATTTACAAGAAAATTTGTCAGATCGAACAAGTCTTAAACATATTGTATAAAGAAGAGAAGAAAAAATAATCAATAATGTATGGTGGTCCAATGTTGAAATAATATCATTTTATTATTATTATTAAAAGAAGATATTGCGATAAACAAGCATAACCAATAACAACTAAAACAAAAAAAATCTAGTGAAATGCATTGCAACATAAAACAAACTCCATTCAGCTCGCCGAGAAGTTCTATACAACTTCACGATTAAGGGCCAAAGTGAGACAAAATATCGTAGAAGGAAAGGAAAACCCGATATCATTTTATTCACGTGTAATTAATAAGGGGCTCTCATACTGAACAGAGCATGCGATGAATCAATTATTAGTTTAAACACGGCAATCATCTCTCTCTAATCGGATACACTCCAAACCTATCCCCCCTTATACGCGTCGTCGTCGGTGTTGTTACTTTAGTGAGCATATGTTCCAACATAAGTAGGACCCCAAAACGAAGACGTCCTTCTCTAGTACCTAGTATCCAACTCTCCCTGGCCCCCTCTTCATCCCAATCAGAATAACGACAGCAAACGTCTCCGTCTAGTGAAAGTAATGGAACCATGAGTTATACAACTGCAGTTAGCGCAGGCCATCAGAGAAAACCATATCTCACAATCTCCAAATAGGCAATTATTTTCCTCCGTTATATCTACATACTGTAACCAATTAACGAAAGGCTGTGGATGTGTAAATGTTTTGTTATGTATGTGCGTAAGATAACCAGACAAACGATTACTAGCAAAAGAAACGAAGCAAATCAGTCCTAATAGTTTTCGTTTCTCGAAATTTTTAGATTATGAAACTTTGTTAGAGGACGATAAGTCACTTAAGGCGCTATTTATTATAATGATTAGTCCAAGAAGAAGAAAAAACACTCTCTTTGTTAGTTTTATTCGCAGTGTTGTGTGACGCGTTAAGCAAGTACATTAGATTTGAGTACACAAATCAATAAACATGAAAATAAGGGCGCTAATTAGACGATAGTCGAGGAAGGAGAAGAATAAGAGAAAAATTACAACTAGTAGGTGTTGTACTATGTTTGGACGCTAAGAAACTATCATCAATACTAGTTGATTACTACGAACTACTACCACACTAGCTGCTACAATACAATATCAAAAACAGAAACACCGAAGAAGCAATCAGTTGACAAGAAAATCTACAAGAATGACCAGAACAGTGTCGTTAAATTAACGTTCTAGTATTAAAACTGAGCAAAGGCAAAAACAAAAGCGACGGACGCGGTAGGCGAAAAAAAAAAGTTAAAATAATCGTAGATCAACTACTGAAAACAAACGAATATCTTGGAACATGTTGCTCAATCGAAGTCGTAATATTGATGTGTGTGTATGTATGTTTTGTTTGTGCCAGCAGCTTTTTTTCTGTTTTGTTTTCGTAAATGTGCGCTGTGCAGTGATTGGAGGATGTTTAAAATGGACTTCTTGAAACGACGCAGATGATTTAGGTCGAAGGTTTTCAATCCTTTTCATATTTTGCATTCTTTTCCTGAGATTGTACCATTTATTCGTTAAATGTATATGAAAGCCAATTTTAAAGCATTATTTCAAGATTCCTACCGGAAAATCTAGTATAACGAGATTTTCCAAGCTTCTTGGCTTACGAAACATTATAATGTTGGTTCAACCTTTCACGGTAAAAAATACCAATCATCATGATTTGAAGAGTTCTAACTTTGGATTTGCTCTACTGTCTCTAGCACTAGACTCTGAAGTGAAAAGTAGATGATTTTGAACATCATGTCTTTTGTATGAAAGCAATCATTGACAGCTCGTTTTAGAAAATGATTTAGATCAATTCAACCCATTTTAACAAATGCGAGTTTGTGCCGAGGTAAGACACAAGACTTGTACTCCAAAGATTGAAGGTTGAAATCTGGTTCAGACGGAAACGATTGTTTTATTTATTTTTAATCAAAAACATGCGATGATGAACTCAAGTGCTGTTACCTTGATAGTGTAAAGATTTAACAGTAGTGCAAATCCGAGTGCATAACTATTGATAGCATCGTGCTTGTATTGTATACTTATAGCTACCTAAGAGAAAACACAAATTGAATCTCTAATGAGAAACTTTCCACTTGCCCCACGTGATTAGAAAATTGACGGTGTTTCAATTTAGTTATTTTTATGTCTACGTCGAATGAATTCTAAAACTTTTTTATTGCGGTTTAAAACTGTCAGAGGGGACAACTTAGAGGTGGTACAGAAAATTATTTTCCGCAACTTTTTTCCGCTGAAAAAAATTAAATAAGATTGCAGGCCGCCAACTTGTTGCGGAGTGATAGTTGACAGGTTAACAATCTTTCGCTTTATTATGCAATAATGACTGAAAAATCTCAGAAATATCTTACCTATCGTAATGTTCTCAATGGGTTCAAAGGTTTACGCATGAGGTCAAAGCGGTAATTCACATATTCAGTAAATATACCAATTATTTTCACTTACCCCATTTTCCCACTTGCCCCGCGGTAGCTTATTGAAACAACAATATCAACACCATGACCGTTACATAAAAACATGGCGTCAAGAAGACATGGTTTCATGAATGGGCCATCGCCCGCTCTTAATCAAACGAGCGAGTAGATCAAAAGTGTACAATGGGTCTAATATTTTACAGTGCGAGTAGTGAACGAGCTACGTCGAATAGAAGGTTCACCGAAGTTCGGGTATACCAATAGCTTCTCCCGTAACGGAGGTAGATCACCTTTTACGTGGTGCGTTACGAGGTAAGATCTACCAAACATGACCCTAGAATCAACCTTTTTCATCCTAGGGTTATGGTTCTGGTTATTTGAGTCCTATTACCTAAAACTGGTAACAAACTCTGAATTGAAAATCGACCAACCGAGGATAAACTAGATACAAGCACCTAGATAGGGATCTCTAAATGTACTAACTCTTCAAAGACTGATCAATGCCGGTATTCAAGGAACTGTTTTCCAGGATATTTTGCTCTTGTGATTTAAAGTTTTCTGGTATTCACAAGACCACCATTGTAATCTACGCTTGAAGTATGCGGTTTACGCATGAGTTTAAGTTTGCGCAATATGGTGATAGAATGCAAGCCTCCGTCGATAAAAATAATAATGTTTTTGGAAGTTCGTTAACTCTAAACGTAAGCAAAACGATGGTGTCCCTGCCTCGGTATCTTTTGTCGGCGAAGTAGCATCAACTGCACCGGAATGTGAACTCTACGCTAAGCATTTTACAAGTGTTTTCAATGCTGACTGTGCAACAGTTAATGATGCGATACATGCTAGCTCCACAGTGCCATAAAACGTATGCGACATTGGTGTGCCACTCGTTACTGACCAAATCCTACGTAAAGCTGCGAAGAAAATGAAATCGTCTATCACTCCTGGGCCCTATGGGATTCCTGTTATCGTCTTCAAGAAATGCATCGACGTTCTTACGGTTCCGTTGTGTTACATCTTCAACCTCTCGCTACAGCAGAAGCAATTTCCTGCTCAGTGGAAACAATCCTTCATGTTCCCAGTCTACAAAACCGGTGACAAAAGCGATGTTTGGAACTACCGGGGTATAACTTCATTATGCGCTGGCTCCAAACTGTTTGAGACAGTCATCAAAACAAAAGCGTTCATCTCCAGCGAACAGCATGGTTTGTACCCTGGCCAGGCATTGCAGAATTCGCTCTCATTTGAGAATAATGTACGATCAAGGCAAGCAAAGAAAAACATCCCATCTGTTGCGGTCCACGATCGTCATTGTATCGCAAGGTGTAACAACTCTGATAAACGAAAGCAGCGAGCGAGAACCTCAAAGAGAGAGCGATGATAAAATCCATTTTTCTCGCTTGTTTACCGTTGGGGATAGGTGTTTTTCTTTACTGGCACGATAAACAATCCACGAACTTCCAATAGCAATAGTGTCCCCCAGGCTTGGAGCATGTTTAGAGGGGTTTTATCATGCACTACTATCCCCCAATCTGATCAAAGTTGTAGCAGTATACGATAAACAGACTCTCATAATGTGCAGCATGTTATGATAGTTACAGAGAGCGATACGTGAGAGAATCTCTCAATTTTCTCAGGATTCAATCCCTGACCCTGGCAGATCAGTAACCACAAATCTTCTTCGTTTTACCCCAAGTTGCATCAACCAGTTAGAGGATGGGAAACAAGTAGATGCCATTTACACCGATTTGAAGGCCGCCTTTGACAAAATCGATCATCGTATCCTATTGCACAAGTTAGCTAAGATGGAGTGGTAGAGTGGTTGGAATCGTACCTCTGCGACAGGAAGCTCTGCGTTTAGATTGGATCGTATACTTCCGCTTGGTTTAAAAACTTCTCCGGTGTACCGCAAGGGAGTAACCTTGGACCACTTCTCTTCGTTGTTGGTAAGTTGATATTTGCCGATGACCTGAAAATATATATCGTCGTTGAAAGCCTAGCAGACTGCGAACGGCTGCAGTCGTTACTGAACACTTTTGTCCGTTGGTGTGAACTAAATCGAATGCCGCACAGCATCAATAGGTGTTCCGTGATCACCTACCATCGCTCCGCAGTACCACTTCGTATGTACTACACAATTGGCGATACAACAATTCAGCGTGTTCGTTTGTCACATAAGGGATTTGGATGTATTACTCGACATCATTCGGAAATCATTGATCGAGCAAATCGCCAGCTGGGGTTTGTTATGCGGACGACCAAAAATTTTACTAATGTCCATTGTTTGAAAGCACTCTACACCTCGCTTGTTCGTTCAATTTTGGAATCCTCTTCCGTTGTATGGTGTCAGTATCAGGCAAACTGGATTGACAGGATTGAACGTATTCAAAAACTGTTCGTGCGCTATGCTCTTCGGTGGCTTCCGTGGAGGGACCGTTCCAATCTTCCACCATACGCTGACCGGTGTTGCTTGCTTGGGTTGGAAACCCTTGAACAACGTCGAATCACCCATAAAGCTCTTACAGCCGCCAAGGTATTGAACGGAGAGATAGACTGTCCGAATCTCCTAGCAAAGCTAGCTCTGAACGCTCCAAACAGGATTCAACGCAGGAGTCTGGAAAGGATGCTTGCTCCACAGTTCCACCGTTCGCTTTTCGGGTACAACGAACCATTGTCTTCCGTAGTAAGAGCATTCAACGATGTTGCGTACCTATTTGATTTTGGAATGTCGTCAAAAAATTTTTTTAGATTCGATGGGACCTAGATTTGTTTAAATTAGTACAAGTAACATTCATTGAGACTTATGTCAGATGAATTAAGAAAATAAAATAATTAACGTAACCTTTGTAGTTACAAGAGTTTATTTTCAAGGACCTCTGTTCCTCTGGTCGAGGCCCATCAATGTTAAGGTGGATAATAGTCGGGCTGTAGACCTAAATATCGAAGAATATTCCATTCTCGGTTCAACATAGGGCGGCTTTACCATCGTTGACAGGTTTCGTGCGTAGGAATCACTTGTGCACAATGTGCATCCGACCAAGTCCACATCGCTGAAGACCGTCATTTTAACGACTATACTTCTCGTACACTGAAGCTGGCCATATCACTCTTAAATATTGCAATGAGGATTCCACGGTATTGTGGACAGTGTCGTAAAAAATCAGCCGAATGTTTCCCGATCAGTGCGAAAACGAACAAAAACAAACTCCGCTAGCACGAAGCCAATCTGACTATGAGAGCGAATGCGAGGAGAAAGAGGATGGGTGCAACACACGCTCACATTCAGTTTCACCCACTGTTGGTGTCATTTCAATATTGAATTTCACCTAGAGGCACTGAAATTGAGAATTGAATTTAAAAAAATACAAATGAATTTTATATTACTGGTGTAAGAGAACGGAAATGTGATGTCTTCAGTTGATGAATCATGTCTTTTAAGAAGAAATACAACTTTTGCAATTTGCGGATGTTTTTGTGAGGTATTTTGATGGAAATTATTTTTTTTCACTAACGAAATTGAATTTGCTGCCACCGAATGTCAGTAGATGGATGAGAATCAGTGTAGAAAAAGTAAATGAAAAACTGAATGCACGTTCTACCATCAAAAAAAAAACATTCACACAAAGAAAAATTCAACGATGACGGATCCCACTGAGGGTCGGCGTTGTTGACTGTATATTGTCAAAACAAGACTGATGGTAAATGATAATAATAATAACTTATAATAAATGTCGAATATTAGAATGAAAACAACTCGTACACCGTACTGTACCTCTGTATTTCGTCAAGGAACATCCAGACTGTAAGAACCTAGATAGGCAGGCCACGAATACATGACGCTTATCAAAAGTCGTTGGGCACTTCGTCCTCCCATACCTTCAGAAGTACTCGGTGGATCGACTGGTAAAGCTACTCACTTCCGTGCTTGAGAAGCTCGACCGAGATCTCATCCTTCCCAGCAGCCTTACAGTTCTTCAGCTCGCTGATACCTTTAAAACTCTACTATAATCGGTGGATTCACAACTTGATCTTTATCATCAACGTTCATTCCTGTTCCTCGCTACATTTCCATTTCCTTTGTTCGACAACTGCTGAAAGTGCTCCCTCCATCTGGCAGCCACCGCCGTTTTATCAGTCAGCAAATTCTCCTCTTGATCATTGCACTGGTACGGTATAGTGCCGCGCGCGATTGGCCGTTGCATTTGTACTGCTCTCTATTCTGTCGGGTACCGGCCACAAGCATACGACTTCTGGCGACAATATTCATGTCTGTCATTCTCAGGCTCTCATTGCTTCATCGAACCATTTGTGTTGTCTTCGTCATTGACCAGTGCCTATCACTTCCCGCGCTGATTTTGTCACAGCTTCGTAGATAGGGTCCCAAAGGCTATTGTGATCTCCAGAAACGTTGATTCTTCCCAACGGCTCGTTTGTCCATTCTTGTGGTAGTTTGATATTACACTAAGCGGACCGTGCTTTTAAGGTGAAGATGAATCGAAGCCAAACCTCGAATTTTCAAGAGCACAAGTCTGGAGAACCAAACACACGCTTAAGCTGAAAACTTAGGCTGTGAACCGTTTCACCTATTCGTTTAACTTTTAGTTAAAATTTGACAGATCGATAGTTATTTCCCCTCAGGTTAGAAATAACCCTGCTCTGGAGCATGGTTAAACTTGACAGTTCGAAAGTTATTTTCTGCTCCCGTGAATTTGAGAATAACTAACCATCTGTCAACTTTGATCTGAAATAACTACTCGACTGTCAAAGCTCAAATGGGTCGACCGCGAAGTTCAATTTAACCATTTGAGGGGAAAATAACTATCGGAATGTCAAATTTTAACTAATAGTTAAACGAATTGGTGAAACGGTTCACAGCCTTAATCGATTGGTCACCAGCTGGTGGTGACCAATCGATAAGGTTTTTATCTTAAACGGGCGTTCGGTTCTCCAGATTTGTGCTCTTGCAAATTTGAGATTTGGCTTCGATTCATCTTCACCTTAAATGAGCTCATTATTAATCAAACTGTCATGTCAAGAAGTACCACATTGGCGACGACCAGATAAGCCAATAAGTATGATTCGCCTCGTGAGAGGGAGACACCTTAACGACGATTGAAAAATCAGTCGGAGAAGGCAAGTAAAATGGTCGGTAAAGCATAAGGGCCCTTTTTTATAAGTCAAGTCGAGCAAAATGACTCGACTGGAGTCACTGTCGACCAAAAATACGCTTGACAGGGCTCTGTCACTCTAGTTATTCGAAAGTTGTCACACTATGTGACTGGTTTACTATGGGAGTCGACGGGTGACATATGAAATATGCATGCTTACTTTGATCGACAGTGATTCCAGACGAGTCACATGAATTTGCTCGATTTATAAAATAGACCCCAAAATGTTTTTCATTACGGGAGGGGGACAAGTGAATCATAATCCAATCGAAAAGCAGACCCCAGGAAAATGCCATATTACAGGTCGGACTCGGTTATCCGGAGTATCGATTTTTTTCACTCCGGATAATCAAATCCTCCGGATAATCGAATTACTAAGAAAAATATCAAAATCTTCGATAAAAAAACTTAAATATTATCTTTTTTCGTTGTTTATTTATATGATGCGGTGGTGTAGCCAGAAATTATTTCTAGGAACAGTAGGGTTCTTTACAAGAAAATAAAATTTTTGATCAGCATACACAAAAATAAACACTTTTTCAAATCCCCTTTTCTTAAATACATTCAAAACTGCAAAACCATCCATATTGTATATTGTAAGACCAAATTATCTTAGATTTACGCATAAAAATTGAAAAATGAGAACATCTAAAAACAAATTCCGGATAATCGAATCCCGGATAATCGAGTCTCCGGATAATTGAGTCTCCGGATAATCGAGTCCGACCTGTATTAGAAGAATTCAGAACACTGAACTAAAACTTCTTCCCTTAAAGAAGGCAGTTATATAAATGAGATACAGAGGAGATTCATTGGGGCTCCGCTACATGGAATGACTCGAGAGTTGGATGTTTGCTGGTTGGAAAAAAATCTAATTAAAAAGCACTCGTACGTCAAGAATAGATGTTATGGCAAAATTTGAAGACATTGGAGTAATCGCGTATGGCGAAATAGGTAACCACTATGTCCATAACTGGTACACTTACCCTATATGTCCGTTTCGTGACGATTTGTTCTCTAGATACGTGAGTCTGGAGCATTTTCACCATCTGTCAGTCGTCCCAAATAACGGATCGGATTCGCTAGTTGGAAGGCAGACGTGTTGCAACCAACAAATCCCTGCAGTACATATGTGACGAATACGATCCGTTGGGTCTAGCGTAACCGTATGTTTAATTTTTAGATAAGAATTTTTCAAATGAAAATAATGGTCTGCATTTTACCTAAACCAATAAATTAGCATTGAAATCTGCTCCATGCTGCATGGAGTTTTTTCAGATATTTAAAAAATATCTACCTTTAGATAACACAATTGACAATAGTGATCTGAAGGATCCATTGTTTGGCGGAATAATCGAGCATTAAAAGAGGAGGATCAAGAAAATGATCACTGCAATCAATGTGGAAGTTTCATAAAAATTATCTGCTATTTATTGCATCGTTCATATCACTGCATGCGACATATAACGGAAAACAATTTCTTTCCAATCACCAAAGCAACGCTTACAATCCTTTGAATTTCCACGACAAACTCAACTTATCTTCTAGATAAGTAAATAGGAAAAAGCGCCCACCTACAATCGACTCCTAGAAAATCAGCTAGGACAAACGTGCAATAAAACGCTATTCCCCCCATTTGCTCAAGGACGATCAATTTCCGTTCTCGATTCGGTTTTTCGTTAGATGATTTAAGCAAGTTAAAATGTGATGATTGTTATAGACGCTGCCTCTCCCCAGACAGGAACGAACGCGAACCTATCCTAACAAAAAAAAAACTTTACTTTTCCGAAGAGCAAACACCTTGAACACGAAAACAAATGAACAAGATAAATCTACTGTACTTCCCACCTTACTATACACTCTACTTAAAGGAGAGAACCATATTGAACTAAAGTAAAACAAATGTGAATAAAGCAAATAGACAACAAAATCCGTACATGATCACACTAGTTTAAGCAGTGGAATAAACTTAGACTAGGAAATAGGAAACGAAAGTGGAAATGGAATCGAAATTTTTAACGACCATGAAAAGGCTATTCAGATTTTAGTGCTTATATTTTTCCGATTCTAACTTTCCCCAAAATTTATACAAATTAAGCAAAATGAAAGCATTTTGAATCCGATTCGGTTGAGTTTCGAAGCGAATTCGGAAGTGTGATTCATCCCAGAACCAGAAAAAAATGAACGCAGTGGAATAAACGACAATATACTGAAATTACGCGGACATATCGGTTTTCGGACATCTTTCGGTTGTAATTAGTGTGACAGATGCCCCATGACAGATGGCACACTTTTGTCCCCGAAGAAGGTGCTGTATTGTAAAGTATAATAATCAGTTCATATATAAGATAATCAGATTAGTCCTGAGTTTAGCGTTGACCCAGCAGCCGGCAGGAGAGCGAAAGTATCATTCTTGAAGTCTTTGAATTATGGAAACAAAAAAATATTTACTGAAATGATGAGAAACCCCTAGCGTAAATTTAGAAGTATCGTAATCATAGATGAAAAGTGACAACCGTACTTTAAACAAGTGAGTAGTGTGTAGTTGATATTTTAGCTAAATGAAATCGCGTCGAGCGGTTGATGACGAAGAAGATGAAGCAGACAAAACAAAAAGAAGATTGATGTAATCTAAGCCAGCCTACTAGGTGTTGTGGTTAGAAGCGGGAAGCGCCCCCACACCGCTGTGAGTAAGAATCGATCTCCACGAAGCAAAGGAAGCGTCTTTTTATAGCAAAGTCAAATTATATCCTTATCCCCCCTTAAAGAAATTTAACAAGAAAGCGCAACATGAAATAATGGAAAAAGTATTCATTCTAAATGTTTCAAAAGTATATTTAATGTATTAGAGAGGCAAATTACGACATTTACAACAGCAACCACAAAAAATCTATTCATCGTAGTTGACCACCAAACTTTTCCTCAGATTTTCAGACCCACAGCATGGAATGGAGAAATTCCGACGACATTAGACGAATAACAAAACAAACCAAAACGTATGCAACCAACTTCTTTGACGGAACAACCACCAGAATTCGCCGTATCGAGCGAAAAGAAGAAAAAAAAAAACGAATCTGAAGTGTGAAACTTTATGAAACAAAAATGGTATAGAGAATGAGAGGCAAGTGTCAATTATTTATATAAATATGTGCCTATAGAGAAGAACACAAACACAACTTACGATAACCGTGAAATTTTAAGAAACATGAAACAAGTTAGCGAAAAGGAAAAGCCCAGCTAAAAGCATAGACGTCAGCCCACAGACCATGCACATCACAAACAGAAAAAAAAGAGAGAATTCCCGTCTGCTGATTTGTCCGACGCTTTCCACCGAACAAGGTTGCTCTTTTCACCCCTCATTGCTCTCGTTTGACAGAAGAAATTGTAAGAGGAGATCAATTATTTTCCCATCCTCTCATTTAGCTTGAAATCTGTTCAAATTATCGCAAATACCACCGTCGTCCTTCTCCAAGAAAAAAAAAACGGCGAGGGAAGCTGGTTTGTTCGCCAGCGAATTTTCCGTTGTTCCTTTTTCGAGGTTATGTGCCAAAAACAAAAACAAAGGAAAACCCAAACGAACAACTCAACAAAAAGGAAAAAGAAAACCAGAATAATGCAAATTAGTGACAAAAGAACACGTAAATTTTAACAAAACAATTACTAGCGACCAAAGTATTGAATAAAAGCTTTTTTAAAATTCAAAACCAAACCGTGCTTGTTAGTTGCTGTTTTTCCCGCCGCCGGTGAAACGAAGCATAAAACGCAAGTGCATTGTTGGGCGATCCTAGCAAGGCCGAGTCTCATGATTCGGGTTCGGCTTTGCGTTCGTTTCCGAAGCGTGCAATGCCAGCAGAAACCCGAGCAAGAATATTTACAAAACATTTCAAATCGCTTCCACCACACTTCCCTTAGCATACACACAAACAAATACACGCAACGTAAAACAAAACTTCACAAATTCAGACACGGGCATACAAATGCAAATCAAAATAAGAGGAACAAAACGCATTTAACAACGAATTAATTGCTTGTTTTATTAGATAAATTGAACATTGCGAATGGATGCTATTTTCTGTTGCGAGATACTGATACCAAAGTTGTTGATTTCGATTTAGTTTTGGAAAGTAAATTCTTTGTTATCGAGTGATATGTCCAAAGATCTGACACAAATACAACACTAATGGAGGAACCACACGATTACACTTCTACATCAGAAGCCCAGCTTGAAAAGGAACAAATCAAGAAAAAAGTCGTAGGAAAACGGGCCACATCCGAGTTGAGAGACACATATTAAACGTAAACACATTGACACTGGACACTCACACAAGCATACAGATTACAGAACAACACACTCATACCACAAACACTTACTGTGACATTGAATTGCATACAATGTGAGACCGCGCAATCAGAGGTAAGATAAATTAGAACAAGAACATATCGTTTGAAACAAAAAAAAAAAGATAAAAACTTGATCATTACTAGCGGAAGAAGAAGCAAAAGAAATTGTGAACACCACACAAATACAAATAAAAAGCATTACTACTTTGTGTGAGAAACGTAAGCGTAGAAAACAAATGTGAATGATGCTTTGGAGCTTTGCTACTAGAGCAAATCCAATACTTACCCAGTAATATGCAACTGCTACACATCTAGAAAATGTACTCGTAAAATGGTTATGTGAGAAAATCAAAGCAAAATGCTTATCAGTTGTAAGATTAAATGTCACAATACACTATATACTAATGAAAATGAATACTAAATACATGAATGATAACACTTCTAAGCTGTACCCACAGACATTTACACAAACAAAACATGCAAAAGAAGAATTACACTTTTACAATACACAAACACTGATACAGAATAAAACACAACTCAATCAAAACAATACACAAACAAAACTACAAAGTATGCTCTGGCGAAGCGAGCCGTAGAAATTCGTGAAAACAGTTCTCCTCCACTTAGTAGCAAATCAATAGAAACAGTAAAAGGAAACAAAAAAAAACAAACATTTAGCAAACAACAGCATCAGCACCCACTACATAACGCAAAAATAAAGAACGAAAACGAAAGCAAAAAAGAGTACATCTCTCTTCAAACGGCGCGGAACATTAGTAAAATGCAGAATTAATTCAAACCATATGACTACTACATGAAAGAAACAAATGAAGAAATACAACCTATTCTAGATATTGATTAATTACTACATGTAAACAATACATTAATACACATATATACATTTAGACACAAGAAAAACACAAAAACTTGTTTTCATCACCCTCAAAAACGCCTCTCATAACTACAACTCTACTGCAATATCTACCCTCACGCAACGCATTCTCTGCAGAAAAAGAAGCGAACATCGTCCTCATGTCTTTTGAACACGTCCACCGCAAATCAAACATAACGATCATCTATGCAAGAGCTGCACCCGTGTCCCTTCTCCACCCTATACTGATCTGCGAGCGATTGTTCTGACCCCAACCTTCCTGTATCAGTCCTTGACCACCACCTAGCCAGCGTCCATTTATTGCGTAACTTAAAAATGGAGAATTTTAACCCCCCCTCTTCCATAACGCCTTTTGCTTGAAAATTGTGAAAGTTTTGTATGAGTTGTAATGTTTGAGCCTACCCTGTCCCTCCCCCTTAAGCGTAACGTAATTTGTGGATATCACCATTACTACTTTCGATTTCCCAGGAACCCTAGTCACGTGGCAACATTCTCTCAAAACATATTCTGCTACCCTACAGCACAGAGGTATCTAATGACACCAAATACAACAAGTACAACTACAATTGATATTATCAAACACAGCAGAGGCATACACAAACTGCATTACTGACCAGTTCGGCGATTTTGGTTACTTCACTTTTCGGGATGTTGGAACATAACGTCTTCTCTTCTACTTCGATGACATTTGCTTCTGCTCGCACATAGATTCGATGGAGACGCATGGTGCTTGATAGAAAGGTAATCACTAGATTTGGTGAGGTTTTTCGAACGAACATGTGCCGGTTTATGATGACAAAGTTGAATAAAGTAAAGCAATCAATTCTGTACAGAATTACAGCAATTGGTTTTTTTTTGATGACCAAGATGTTTTGCTTTCAGGGAAAGGTAAGTGTTATTCTGAGATTGGTCTGAGTACAGTTGGAGGGATACGTACCGCATATATTCAAAACACGGTTCAACCGCGTAAAAAAGTTTAGGTGGTTCTCAACGAATCATAAAAAATAAGACTTTTTGACTGGGTGAAAAATCGTGTTGAAAAGACCTTACTGTAGATAAATAAAACAACAGACGACTACGTTATAATACACACTTAAATCAGAATGCCGATCTCAGCTGTGCAGATCTCGGTTAAAGTTCGTTTGCTGACATCTCAGCAAAAGTGACGTTTGATGTTAGCGGCATCCAAAGGTGCTGCTATAAACAAACTTGATTTTTTGCTGACATATCAGTTGAAATTCAGTTGCTGACCGCTCGGCTGTGCGGATCTCGGCAAAAGAATGAAAATTAGCCGAGCTCAACTGAGTGTGTAGATAATCCATTTAGGTTCAAGTGAAAAAGCTATTATTTTTCTAGATTTTTGTCCGTTCTGTAGGAAACTGCTTTTTCAATTTTGGCAAATCACACCTTTTGTCATAGATTCTGTTTCTCCGTTGTGAAAAAAAGAAGCCAAGACTTGTGGTTGCTAGAACTATGAAATAATATTGAAGTATATTACTAAGTACGATTCTAGGGATCGAAGCAACCCGATCCAGCAGAAGTCCTAAACCGTTTTAGTTATTGTCAAAAGCTGTAACCGGACGTCCGAACGTGCTTTCCGGTAAAATTAGCGGATGGCTTGAGCGCCACTCCGGTTGGAGACCATCCACCTGTTTTCAGGGTTGCCCGGCCTGAGACCTCTCAAGGGAAAGGGTTTTGGGGTCCAATAGTGGAAGGAAAGCACGAAGCACGGTTGGCTACGTTGTTGCAACAAGAAGACTCCCCTTTAAAATACCGTAGACTGTTAGTCCGAGAAAAGGAAACCTAGCCGATGGTCCAGACTACTTCCGCACCAATTCTCATCACTGGCTGGCTGTATCCGTAAACCTCAAACTGAACCCGAAAGACTAGAGAGTGAATGAATGAATGAAACCTCCCCTACATTACCTCTTCTCGTTCGCAAATAACTTCGACACAGGTCGGTTTGTCTGTGGTACTCTAATGCATTTATTCAAAACGTAACGCAATGGATCAATGCACGAGTTCACTAATTTGACGTTTGAGCGGTGCCGAATTCACTCGTTGCCATGGTCACATAAATAACACGGCACCGCTCAAACGTCAAATAATGAACCCGTGCATAGGTCCATTTCGTTATTCGAGTTCATTTCTATATTTAGTTCGTAGGCCTACTTTATCGACATTCTCTCTTCCTTTCTTACTCTAGCTATTTACAAATTCATTCCCATTTCATCTTCTACCTCTCTATCTACTATCTCTTCACGTGCTCTTGTGCGGTGTGGGCATTCACATTAGGGAAACGGCTAGCGTCCGACAAAAAAGCTTAGCCACGCGTCTCCAACCATCAATCGGGAGCGGGCAAAAAATCTCTACACCATGCGCATGGGACTTTCGGTGCAGCCATAGTAACGCGTCTGCGTCCGCGAACGCGATGCGATCAAAGGATTTCCTGTTGTTGATATTCTGCTTTGCGGGCTCGCACACGCGGACGCATCGCAAGACGCGTTTACTATGGCAGCACCCTTTCACTGATTTGCATGCATTTACTTACGGTACCATATCAGCAGGACGAAAGTGGGTGGTCGGCGGACGACGACGCTGGGGTCTTGTTGGTGTGATTTGGGCGCTGCTGATCGGTGGGTGGCTTGATCCGTGTCGACGGTTACGGCATCGGTTGACACTGATCGCTCGTTCAACGGGTGGTATGGTAGGTTGACGCTTACTTACGGCCCATCTCTGCGATGTCCGTCCTCTTCAAAGCGCGCGCGATGCGCACTCCTGTCGACTTCTACGCCTCACTGCTTCATGCGCCGACGGCGCCTCACCGATGATTTGTGGGCTTCAACGGTACTACGTTGTACGTTGTACTTACGGTCGTCACCGTAACGGGATACGCTGGTTGCTGGCTCCACTGACTCTTGTTGAATACGATATGCTGCTCTTGGCCCTGTCCGGGGCGCGAAATTGACGGACGCGGCCCTCTTCCGGCCACGTGTACCACCGGGCTTCTTCGAAGCTGCAGAGTGGGGTCAGGAATAGTTTCTTGGCTTGGCACGCTTGCCACAAATCTTTTCGAAACTTCTACACTCGCACACTTCTACTATCGCACGTTCAATCTAACTACGCTTAATCCACGCTTTCTAATTAGCTATTCTATTATATCACCTCACGACGCGGAACTAACTTGGACTACTCCTGCCTCTTCCACTATACAGATCAAAGTGAACATGTAACAATCAGAAACCCTCAGATAAGGTGCGATTATTCTGAAAGTCTTCGCTACCGGAATTGACCTCCCGAGTCTCTAAATTGCCTTTGCCCCGACTAACAGCCTATTGTGGCAAAGAGAAAGATCATTCGGGTTGCAACGAATGTCACCAACCGAGCCTAACCGAAATTCTCTCAATTACGAGCCAAAAGGTCAATACATCCTGAAAAGGGTTTCCCAGAGGTCGATGGCCACCAACCGACGCTACTTTGTTATCGCCACGCCTGGTGGAAGCATATGCAATATGCTCCCAATTTCCTATGGTACTCATCGGCTTATAGTTGGAGAGTTCGCTTCTGCTCGTTTCCGTGAGCGTGCATTTGCTTTATAGCCAGAAGAGCTTTTATGGGGAAACCAAATTGCGGTGTATGTGACGGGGAAACTTTAATATAAATTCAATTTCATTTTAATAATTCATTAACTTAAGCTAAATTGATACCCAGACAACCAGTAGTCGCATAAGAATAAACGTTAGAACTCGTTTACTTGTACAAATAACATCACATCTGCATAAAATGGTGACGGAAATCGTTTGAGTAACGAGTTTCCTTGCATAAAACGCTATTTTTTGAGTTTATCAGTGCATTTTGTTTCGTTCCGTATACACGTACAGAGTAAGTCGAATCAATTCGTAGCAGCTGTCAAATGAAGTTTGTTATCATAAATTAAGTCGCATAAGATTACAGAAGAGTTCGCAATAAAATCGATGCACTCGCATTGCATGTCGACTTTCATCATGTAATATATGCACATATATCGCCTCCATTTTTGTACGTATAAGGCCTTTTCGCGACATCTTATACATGAAACTTTGCACATTGAAGCATCGCATAACGCAAAAGGTGATTTCGTTATATGTACATTCTGGTTGTCTGGGTATCTACATATTTACACAAAATGTATCGAACTGAAAGTTCGTTACAAAGCTAACTACAAAAGCGATGCGAAAACCGCTAGAGAGAAGTTAATAATTGCTTACATTAAGGCTAAGTAGTCCGTCATTCGTTTTGGCAACAATGATGACCTAATTGTTTTTAATTATGAATCGTAGTTTACGACTAACCAGCCGAGTGGAAGTTTTACAACTACCGAAAAGCTAAACATTACATATACTTTGCAATTGGATTAAATGGACAAATTGAGTGAAGTTTTGCGAAAAAGTTACACACGACTCCCTGATCTCTAGTTAGGGCGCGTTACCTCTACGCCACGAGAGGACTCATGGACGCCGAAGTTAACCTGAATTCGATTTCAGCGCAATAATCTCGTGGTCCTTTTTCGCAAAGTGCACCTCTTTCGGAAGAATTAGATGCCCATCCAAAAACAAAGCTTTCTATTTATATCCAATGCCTAGCTCGAGAGCGCATTATTTTTTAGGTATTGAAATAGCACACCACACTAGCCAGCAACTGGCTGAGGTTTCTATTGTGTGGGCTTGCAATGGGTCGCGACGTTCTCAAACGACCGGTTACGGAACATGAGTCCGTTGCTCGATAAATACTTGTTTTTTATTTATGAATCGTAGTTGACGGCTAACCAGCCGAGTGGAAGTTTAACAACTATCGAAAAGCTGAGTCCTCTCATGGTGTAGGGGTAACGCGCCCTAACTAGAGATCAGGGAGTCGTGAGTTCGATTCTCACTGAGAAGATGTGTAACTCTTTCGCAAAACATCACTCGATTTGTCCATTTAATCCAATTGCAAAGTATATGTAATGTTTAGCTTGCATTTCAAAGTGATAAAACCCCGCCTTGATAGTTTATATTGACTTGAAAAAGTATCATAGTACGCACTAACAGGCATAAAGTATGCTGATACTGTTTCAGCTGCGTCAGTGCAAAACCATCTGATTTTCTTTGATTCAAAATCGTGAGATGATTTAGCAACAATCATCAACAACGCGTACAAATTTCAATGACGGCCTACTTCGCCTTAAGGATGTTCTTATTTCAGTACTGACAATTTCTTAAACTAATACTAAAGAGCTAATAATGTGTATACAAATGATAATTTATCCATCCTTATGGATAAGCCGAATATATTATTTTCAGCTTTGATTTTTATTATAAATCCATGCTAACAGTAGTTCATTTTTGTTTTAAATTAGGGCCAAACAGCATTCGGCCAAATGAGCCAGAAACATTTTCTTAAAATAATTTCGCATATCAATATCTTTGGGCATGTTTTACAACTAAGGTTTGACACACCCATCGAAGAAGAATATTCAAGTTCATTTATTACGCATCATCACTGCACAGTGGGATGGATTGGGGTTTTAGGAGGAAAGATGGAACTGACGCCTTCAATTGCGATTTTACATAAAAATGATGTTCTTCAAAGTTGTTCCGATTATAAAAACAATGTTTTTGGTCGGAACGAAAATTAGGGTGGCCCCTTATAAAAAAGATAACCATCAAAACTTTTTTATTTTAAGGAATATTGGTGTAGTTTGGTTTACAAAGTTGAAGATCGGAAAATTTTAAGCTGATTTAACAAAAAAAAAATTTTTTTCAAAAATTGACCGTTTTAGAGCATTTTTCGCTATTCATGTAGGGTGGCCCATCAAAAATTGGTTTTATGTTTTATTTTTATTATTTCAAGTTTCTCAGCAAAACTGTCTTCCCATAATTTTTAGAGCTAATTGAAGCGAAACATTAAAGATACAGCTAATGGAAACAAATAGATACAAGAGTCTTTTCGTAATGAAAATTTAATTTACTTCCATGGTCATAAAGTATCATCGATGCTAATACATACGATATACGAATGCAAAATGACAAATAAGGAAAAGAAAGCTCTCAGTTAATAACTGTGGAAGTGCTCTTAACATCAATAATCTGAGAAGTATGATCTGGGCCAGTGGGGACGAAATGCAAAAAAACGATTATTGATACTTTTTTCTGATGAAAAATTAAAGACTTTTTAATAACAAAAATTACATTTTTTTCTTATATGTTTGTATAGTTGGGAATACAAAAAGGATTGTGTTGACATGAAGATAGTGTTTGTCAACTTAAAAGTTTGAATAAAAATCGTATTACTCTTCGGCGGATCTGTTTGCTAATGATACAACTGGTTTACATGTTAATAACCGATAATAACAGATTCAGGTTCAATTTTCAGGCATGGCTATTTCTAAACTATAGCCTCAAGTAATCAAAACATCTATTCATGCTCAAATAATGCATATAGTTATTCTACTTAATCTAGGCTGGAAAGTCAGCTTCATAATCAGAAATCAGTGAGCAAATCACTTGTAAACGAATTTAAGGTAATCAAGCATTCGTTACTTCCAATCAGAATGTTTCACAAAGAGCCTGACAAATCCCAAAATAGAAGTGTTCGGTAGAGATGGGCAAAACAGTTCTTTTCAATGAACAGTTCCCATTCGTTCCGTTCTCGAAAGAGAACTAGTTCTTTTGAACCGTTCTTTCGTTCTTAAAAAAATCTTTTTTTTTCGCTTTCAAAATAATGTATTACGACTCATGAAATTTTTTTTAGTCAGCGCGGGAATTTTCTGCTAAATTATGATTAATTAATAATAATTATGATTAATTAAATTATGTTTCTGTTTACAATTAGAAAACTTTGACAAGAGAAAATTGAACAGAATGCATTTATTTGGAAACTAGAATAAAAGATTTATTGTAAAATAAATTATAAAATAAAAATAGATAAGCTTATTCCTTGCGCTTTTCTTTGCACGCCAAGCCTTGTCAGTCCGTATTTAGCCTTATCCAGCTAATCCAAACACATATTGAATGATTGAAATGATTAAAGCGAAGCGACGAGGACTCATCATTCACACAAACACATTTCATTCGTTGCTCATTCGTCGCACATAATCATAACCACACGGGAAAAAATTCTGTGGTAAAAATAACTATTTTAGCTGACTACACCCATTCTTGAAACTACCATGGAAATTCAGACCAATTTACTATGTTTGCGGTACACCCCACCGCATTACTGGTACATTTGACAGAAATAATTTACAACAATCTGATTCCGACTATAGACATGGTAAAATCAAGCGCATTTCTGGTCTGCTGAAAATTGCCGGTGCGAGCGCTTAAGTTAACCCCCTAAAATGGTAGTTTTTACCGCACAATTTTTTTGCGTGCAGCGTCTTGTGGACGTAGAAAGGACAGGACATACCAAAAGCGGAGTGTAGCGTTCTTCATTTGCTTCGTTTTGTTTCTTTCGTTCGGTGAGAACGATCGAAGAATGCATGCCGAATAGTTCTCTCCTCCAGTTCGTTGCGTTCGTTCATTCGCAGTTCGAGTTCAGTAAACCGTTCTTGCTGAACTACCGTTCTCAAAAAAAGAACTACGTATCATTCGTTCACCGCAAAGAACTAGTTCTTTTGAACCGTTCGCGAACGGTTCGCCCATCTCTAGTGTTCGGAAGTTTGGGAGGAGCCATGCCAGGAAATTCAACCTTGAGGTAAATTTAGAAGATATTTTCAAAATACTTTTCTCCTTATTTTTATTGCTAAACTCTTTTGACTTTATTTAGAACTACCTATATAAGAATATGAAACAAAATAGTTTTTTATTAGTTTTTTTGCCGTTATACGCATAATTGTACCATGTTACTTTTTGTCATTTTTTAGTTTTTGTAGCCAAAAAGTCTACTTTAACCTATATTATTAGAAAACAACTTAAAAAATATACTTTGTTCGAACATTCTATGAAAAGCATACCAAGTCAATTTGTCCCACTGTTGAATTTCTACGCATAACTGTCTCGTTACTGAATTTCTACGCATATCTGTCCCACCATGTATTTTCCAAAATCAGCTGCAAATAAAATACTTAATTTATAGGATTCATTGAGTTGTGTCAAATCGATTTATATCATTTTTTTTCTTTGGCTTTACATCCCATGTGGAACACTGCCAGTTTCACACAATAGTGTCCTAAGACTGTTGTACAGGGGATAGACTGAATAATTGAGTTAGGCGAAATTTTTCCTAAATACAAATGCTTGAAACTTTTTGAAAAATGAATGAAATTTGATGCATCCAGAAGCATTCGATGGAAAATTTTATCTAGTTTCAGCAACTTGCTTCACCATGTATATTGGTTTGATGTTTCTGGTTTTCTGAGCTCATGTCTTAATCACATTTTTTCTGTTGCTTGTTTTTTTGTGCGGTGTGAAGTTGTATTCATGTGAACGATATTTTTTAGAAACTACAACTAATTGGAAATTGAATGCCACATTATGGTTCGTTTGGGTGGTAAATACTGGCATGGCGTACCATTGTCAGGGGCGGCGGCTCATCATCGTCCGAGTGCCAGAGTAGAACTCTAAACTAAACTGTGCTCTATGGCCCTCCAAACATTAGGGGGAATGGTCCTCCGGAAATCTAGGGGGTTTGTGTCAGGCTCTGCAAGCCTCAGCACAGGAACATTTATAATTGGAGGCTATGAACAACTCAAAGGGATTTATTTTATTCTTTCAGGTACACAAGGCACCAATGGCATTTACGAACCTGTATAACCACATTGATTCACATACCCATATACGGATCCATATTGCTACATGCCACACGAGCCTTCGTTTGGACCCTCAATATAGGCTTTACAATACACATCTTCCATTTTCGGTATTAAACTCTCGTCAAACCAACCATCAAGAGCAATGTGATTGGTCAAAAACGGTCTGCTACAATTAGTGGGACTCTTATTCGTAGAAATTCTCCCAAAACGCGGTATTTCTAGGCATAACCGTCCCACTTTGAATTTCATAGCAAAATTCAAATTCTTTCGCAGAAACCAATTCTTGACTATAAAAACACCCATTGCCTCATATTATTATGAAGAAATTATTCAAATTTGTCATAACCTTCACCAATATGGAGCATAAAATTGCGAAAATCTTTAATCGCGTTCTTCTCGGTTTCATATTTTGGAACATGGGACATTTATGCGTATAACGGTAGTAAAGCCGAAAGATAATTATTATCATGAAAAATAATATATTTTTATTCACCCCAACTACATCGCCAAAGCTTTCGTCGTACTCGGATTTGTGCGGCGTAATGCTGCTGACTTCGAAGATGTTTATGCGCTGAAAGCTCTATATTGTTCGTTGGTACGCAGCATTTTGGAGTACGCGGTTCAAGTCTGGTCTCCCTATCATGCCATCCAAGCAAACAGGATTGAACGAGTCCAGAAGAAGTTCTTGCGATTTGCACTCAGGAGGCTGCCATGAAATGACCCGTCTACCGTCGTATGAGCAAAGATGCCAACTTTTCTCCCTGGAGACGCTTGCTTCGAGAAGGACACTTTCTGAGCGAATGTTCGTATTCGACGTGCTTTCTGGCAAAAACCACCACCACAGCCCAGAACTTCTCCAAAGGATTAATTTCTCCGTTCCATCACGTTCGCTGCGTCGACATTCTGCACTGTGGCTGCCCAGGCATCGCACAAATTTCGGTGAGAATAATCCGATAGATCGCTGTTGTCGCAAATTCAATGATATAGCTCATCGACATGAATTTGGCCTATCCAAAAATGTTTTTAAATGTCGCATCCGTAATGTTTTATAGTTTTAAGCATTAGTCTGTAGAGTTTTTTAACTGAAGACGTAGTACAATAAATAAATACATCTTTATCTGAAAGAACGTTTGATTTTCATGAAGTATGCTTATAACTGTCCACCGGCAGAATTGTACAGGCCTCAATATATGCGTTTCAATCGGCTCTAAAGATGAAGGAGAGACAACTTTGCTGAGAAAACTACAAACAAAATATAAAAGAACACAAAAACCTATTTTTGAAGGGCCACCCTACATCAATAGCAAAAATTGCTCTAAAACGGTCAAATTTTGAGCTAGAAAAAAACTTTTTTTGTCAAATCAGCTCAAAATGTTTCGATCTTCAACTTTGTAGAAAACACTATTTCAGTATTCCTTGAAATAAAATAAAAAATGATGGTTATCTTTTTTTACAAAGGGCCACCCTAGTTTTCGTTCCGACCAAAAAAAAAATGATTTTATAATAGGAACAACTTTGTAGAACATCATTTTCGCGTATAAGAACCTCATTTTCGCGTATTTTCTCCTAAAACCCCAATCCGTCCCACTGTGCATTGACTTCGTAATTCACGAAAAATAACCATAGACATGTGCAATCGGTCAAAACAAATCTAAGTTTAACCTATTTAAATATTTATTGGATACTAGGGCACTTCTTAAATTAGTTCAATGAAACGATAATACCAAGTTCCACAAAAAATATGGGCCGTAAAAAGAGAAGTGGTTTTGTTTAAAACACATCTTTGTAAAATAATGTTACAAACAATTATTTTAAACAAAACTAACACTCTATTGTGTTTAACGAGACACGTTTAATACTACACTTTTTTATATTAAATTTAGGGGAGGGTCTAATAACCCCTAAATTTAATATAAGCTACAAATTGAACTTTAACACTTCACTTTTTGCAAAAAATAAAATACTAAAATCACTAGTAAGGCAAGCAAATACCTTTAAACTCTAATATGTGTTGCTTATCTTGACAGATTGCGTCTGCGACTTACAGACTTCTTCAGTGTCGAGCACTCGACAGGCCATTTTTGGTCTAACGACCCTTCCGGCTTAACGGCATCCGGCCTGATGGCCTTCGGCCTAACATGACAGGACCCATTAGCTATCGAATATCGTGAAATTGGGTAAAAATGATCACCGTTGCACACCATTTCATTTCTTACAAATAGAGCACTGATATTAATGTAACGGTAACCTGTAACAATGAAGTTGTTTGTCTTAACTGTTGTCAAGTTATGTGTTGTGAAGTTTGTATTTCTTTGAAAATAATATTTTGTGCAGTGACTTTTAAAATTTCAATCAAAAATTTAATAACAAATTATAATATTTGAAGCGAAGGTTTGTTGGAAAAATCTTCGCTTACTTTTTGATATATGCAATATCAAAAACAGAATTTTCGAAGGAAGATTCAAGCGTCCTACTGGATTTAATTGAATTTTAATGAAAGTGTATATAATTAGGAGCTGCGTTGAATAAGCAGCGATCACAGCAATTCCTAAATCATGTACGGTATGGTAATGACAGACATTCGAAAACTTCTAGATCTAAACAAGGATTCAAATATGGTGATAGTCTGAGAGATTGTGAAGATGGTTATAATATACTACTTAAACTGACATCATAATAAAAATTCGTTTCAACTTGCTCATTTTGTAGAAATAGTTGAGCTTCTGTTAGATGTCAATGAACTTTTTTGGAAATTCGCCTACATCTTTGGGTTTAAGTTGTGTTCTTGAATTTTTTTTAGTCATAATAATAATTATTTCCATGAAAATTAGATTGTTAAGAATTTAGCAAGCATATTCGAATTCCGAGAATCAATTTTTTTTTTTGTAGAGTTGCTTTTGAATGGATCGATTAACGTATCGACGTACTGCATTCAGGTTTCAGGAATTGGCAGCGTATTATAGCAAAGACACGAAAAATTGTTAAATGTAATCAAATTCACCCGGAATTACAGTACTATGGGACCCAGATAGCTAGCTATAGCGGCGAGCGCGCAGCTATTTTGTAGACCACGCTAAAGATCGTACGTGCAAATCCCACCGGTCTACCATCTTTTCGAAATGGTATTTTTTTTTAATTTTCCATGGTATAGGGTATCTTGAGTAGTGCTTGCCACTTGATATACACATGCAAAAATGGTCAATCGACAAAGAAAGCTCTCAGTTAGTAACTGAGGAAGTGCCTATAAAAACCCTAAGCTGAGAAGCAAGATCTGTTCCAATTGGAATATAACGCCAGAAAGAAGGGAAGAAGATCTATTGCATAAACACAATTTAAAAAGTTGGTAACAGCACCTTGATTGAGTTAACTAAACTGCTGATTTCACATACAAAAAAAAAGTGTTAGGAGGCTATAAAAACAGTGAAATTGATTTATTGCAGTATGAAATAGTTTATAGGGCGCCATTAGAAATGAAATAAGACCCTGTTGTGTGGCTTCTCTCATTAACACACAATTGACGTCACAGGAGCTATTTAATTATCACGCTGCTTGCTACTGCAAACAACATCGTGAAGCCAAACTATGGCGGAAACAAAACACTTGGAAATGAGACCATTGACGAAGCGTGATTTTTGCTGCACTGGTGATAAGTGGGAATCGCGCAATCTGGCTAAATATGTATCGGCAGTTCGCGGGTCCAGATGTGAGAAAATTTGCAAACGATTATGGCGATACTGCAAAGTAAACTGCGAAAGCCGACAAAAGCGAATTCGCTTCAAATCAACAAACAGACCGCGGTGCCGCTGAGGGAATTGATGGTGGACTACTATCTTATTATACTAGTATTTGTATCCAAGTTTTGAGTACTTTATGCGCATGTCTCAAATGTGAATCAAAATGAATTTTTCTACTATGTTTGTTCTGGTACGCGTGGGATTACTATTTGGCCCCAACAGTTGGTTGATTGTTAGTTGCGATTCGAAACTTTCGAAATAGTACATGTACATTAGCATGGGACTCGGTTGTATTAAAAATTTAGATCCTCGCTCCAGTCCACTTTTTGGATTGCATTTAGGTCCCATAACAACTGTGCAAAATTTCAGCTCGATCGCCAGCCGTTCAAAGTTTGTATGGGATTTACTATGGGAAAACTTACTTTTGCAAAAAAATCACCAGAGATCATTGACCTCTATAAAAATCTCGATAGGTATTTTTACGATTACAATAAATAACATGTTTTTTTTTACAACTGTCGGATTGTTTCGCGAACTTCAGAAATATTCTTCATCGTAAAAATACCTATCAAGGCCTTTGTCCAGAATTTTTATAGAGGTCAATTGGCGACCTCTGGCGATTTTTCTTTGCAAAAGTGAGTTTTCACATAGTAAATCCCATACAAAGTTTTAACGGCGGGCGCTAAAATAAAGTTTCACCGATCGAGCTGAAATTTTACACAGTTGTTATGTATGTATGTATGTATGTATGTATGTATGTAAGTATGTAGGTAGCCACCATCCTTGCTTGAGTCTTGATCTGCTTGCGGTTCCACTCAAAAGTAAGGTCAAATTTCATTACCAACCTGAATTCAACATACCGTAAATTCGGGTGTAATTGATCAGTAGGGTGAAATTGATCACCGTGTCACGCGATTTTATATCTTACTAATAGTGCACCAAATTCATTGCAACTTATAGTAAATGAACGGTGTTTGTCGTAAATTATGTATATTTGTGTAAAGTGAAGTTTTTTGTGCCTCAGAATGTTCATTTTTATGAAAATAATGTAAAATTCCAGAATCAAGTTTGGTGTGAAATTGATAGCCATCCATAAACTTCTAGTTCTAAACAAGGAGTTAGACATGGTGTAAACCTGAAAGTTTGTGAGGATGCTAAAAATATATCTCCAAAACAGATTTTACTATCAAAACTCTTACCAATTTGCTCGTTTTACTGAAAAATTTGATTTTCTGCTACAAAGTAGAGAAATCCTTTAGAAATTGCCTACTTTTAGGCGTTATTGCAGTACTTTTGAAATTTAATTATTGATTATTTTCATAAATATTGTCTCGTTAAGAATTTGGGAAGCATATTTGAATTCAGAAGGCCCAAATTTAGTATGTAATGTTAATTTCATAACTAACAATAATCACGTTGACAAGTAAATCAATTTCACCCCGAAATGGGATTCCACGATTTTTAACTTTAGAGCTGATTTTTGGCACTAATATCATACTTGTTAGAAAATTATGCTGCATGAGCCAATGAGGTTCACCGTCGTACTTGTTTTCCTGCATTTAGTTGTATGGTATTGATATAATTTTAGAAAGCATACCAAGAAAACAGTGAAAAATGATCAATTTCACCCGAAATAACGGTACCGCTGTTTGAAGGGCCAAAAGGGGGGTGGCGGACCCGTAAGCAGAGACACTTACGCGAAACCCGCGGGGAATAAAGAATCTTCTTCCAACAGTATGATCCAAAAGCTTGAGTATTGGTATTTGCAGTACTTGTCGAGCTTTCCACAACTAGAATTTTTCCCTCCTGACTCCGATTGGCACTCCACTTCATTGTCCATTGCAATTTCATTGATGCCCTGATGCTCCCTCCTTTCCCGTATATGTTATATACAGTAACAGTGAAATGTTGTATATGATATACAATTTAATATACAATAATATAGTATAAAGATATGAAAACGATATATCTAATAAAATATTATGATATACAGTAAAATACGACACAATGAAATATAACAAATCATAATAATATGTTTATATATTGACACGGCCCACGTCCGATCTCAATCATGAATGGGTTTGCTCGGCTCAATATGTCTGTGCTACACTACGAGATGCTTTGTAAGGAATGTTTATGGGGTAAGAACACGATCAATTTTGAAGCCAGGTTTGTTAAGTGAAAATTACATTCCATATACTCTGTAGACAAAGCCTGAAAATGTTAAAATTTATTTTTCTCGAAATTTCTGGTTTGATTTAATATAAGGACTGTGACAAACTTAATTTGTAAAATTAAAACCAAATTAATTGTTTAACCAATTTTTATGTACACTTCAAGCTATGATCAAGAATAAGTCAAACGTGTGAACAACTTTATAAAGCTATGCTATATCAAATCAAAAAGAGCTTGAACAAAATTTCGTCAATTTGATAGAACCAAACTAAGGTTAAAATTGAGCAATTGTCACGTATTATTGGTAATTTCCGTGAGAAACCGTTATTCTGAAGTTAATTAATTTGAGGCGAATATGCATTGAAGCCAAACATCAAATCCCCAAGAGCAGAAATCTGGAGAACCGAACACCCGTTTGAGCTGGAAACTTAATCGATTGGTCAACACCAGCTAGTGACCAATCGATTAAGTTAAACTGAAATTTTGCACAATTGTTATGGGACCTAAATGCAAACCGAAAAGTGGGCTGGAGCGAGAATCTAAATTTTGTCCCACACTAATGTACATGTTTAAAAGCAATTTTATTTCTTTTATTTGGTTGGTATGGATCACCCATGTTAACTATGTTCGGAAATATTGAAAAAAAAAAAACCATCACTAAAATCATGACGGCTGAAGCCAAACATAAAGACCAAACTCTTACAATTTATTTTTTGAGTTATTTTAAAATTAAAAACACCATGAACTGCGGAATATGGGTAGGAAACCTTCTATTGAAAGGAATTCTTAATTTTTTTTATAACAATTTGTCAACTAAGCTGAATTTAAAATACTTATAAATATTTTGACAATGAAATCGTTTTCGGCGACACCATGTTTAGTTCAAGTCGCATTTTCCTTGCTTAGTTCATTTGCAGAAGACATGAACCTTTGGAAGTGAATGGTCCGACAAGTTGAAAAAAAAAAACTACGCATGAACAAACCTCAATTATCACAAAAACATAAGCTATCGTTATAAAGAGAAGCAACATTCATACATTGAAAATATTCTATCGATAATTATTGATTCGCACTTCTTACTAGGAGGGACACACTTTTACGGTACCGTAATCCAGGGTAACATTGATCAGCGGGGTAACATCGATCGCAATGACCCTCCCCGTAAAAAGTTCCACTCAACATTTATCGATGAGATATTTTCAATGCGTGAATGGTGATTCCCTTCCTAGTATTCATGATCTATTAAACATTAAGGTTTTTGCAAAAAATAAGTTGTGTTCATGCGTAAATTTTTCAACTTTTGAAAATAATGCGATTTTCATGATTATGGTTGCAACGCTCAAAGAATAATGTCTCACATGAGTTCTGAAAACGATATGAGTAGAAGAAATGCAGTTGTTATTAAAAATGACATCGCAGAAAACGATTCCGTTGTCAAAACATTTCTAAATAAGTATGTTCAGTTGAGCGGCTAAATAAAAAAATCACTTAAAACATTTTTTTAAACATGCTTCAAACTTTCAGAAAATAAAATGCAGTATACACACACGAGCTTTAGGTGACAGTACTTGTTTTAAAAATATAAAACTTGCAACATATGCATTTCAAATGAAATTTTATGAAATATCAAAAAAAAAAAAAAAATGATCAATGTTACCCCGGCACAATGGTCGGGCCCCATATAAAGGAGCGGCCAAAACTACCAATACACTTTTTTGAGATTTTAATGGTTTTTATTATTTTAACATATACCTCATGTATTATATTATTATGATTCCTAATTGAAATTGAACTTAAAGGAGATTGGGCAAAGTAAAAAAGGAGTGTTTTGGACATATTTCTACTACATCAAAACTACCAATACACTTTTTTGAGATTTTAATGGTTTTTATTATTTTAACATATACCTCATGTATTATATTATAATGATTCCTAATTGAAATTGAACTTAAAGGAGATGGGGCAAAGTAAAAAAGGATTTTTTTTGGACATATTTCTACTACATCATGCTCTTTTGCACACATGTTTTCGATTCGTGCGTAAGGGTGCTTATGTTTATATATGTTTATATTTTTATCGTAAACTATTCGAAAACGTAGTAATTTAAAACAGTTTCCAGGACGTTTTGTGTATTTAGCATACGGAGATAGGAATTAAAGGTATACCAATGTGGCTTTGACAAATAACCCACTTTAGGTAAAATACCGCTTGGACACCATGGTCATATCGTATGGGTTTCGATTTATGGGTTGATCTTCTCCGGCATAATATACGTCAGTGCTATCTACGATTCTGACCTGGGTGGGAGAAACCAATACGAAATTTATGTACGTCAAGGTGAGTCGAGATTTTGCTGTCACGAACTGTCACTGTGAGCCCAGATCTAAAACAATGGACAAACATGATAAAAGCGCGTAATTGATTAAAACGTATTTATGCATTTTATCAAATGTGACAAAAAATCGATTGAAAAGCTATTCATGCTTATTCAAAAGTGATGTCACAATAGCACCTTTTATCCTGATTGAATATAAAGTGTACAAATACGCATTATTTTACTTTTTTCAAAAAAACGAAAATTAAATACACAGAAAACTTTGGCCCTTTTTCCATGTTTGTCCAGAACGATCGAAGGAACACAACAAAAGAAAACTAGCGATTTTCATCAAGTCTGCCTTGATTGTCGTTGGCAAGCTGGAGTTTTCTTGCAATTCGACTGCAACTTTGTGTCATATTTCGTGTGTATTATCGGTGCCTCCCTCCTAGATTCTAACCAATAGATGATAATGATAAAACTGCGCTCCCTAACGTTAAAAACGAACGATACAGACGCCCACCTCTGTATGACCTTCAGCGATTGAAGCAGACGGATGCCGGAAGAGGCTTTGCTTGCTGAAGCCCCACTTGTGGGCTGTTGGTGTACAGTCATAGCAGCCATCAACTTCACAGGTGAGAACAATGTACGTTGGACGGAGACTACAGAACGATTGGTTTGACGAAGGTTGTACAATTACTCTGGAGGAGAAGAACGAGGAGCATCACAGACAGAAATGAAAGCAGCAGATCCGTCTGTTCGAAGGTTTCATACCGCGAGTAGGAATGTAAAAGTGCTCCCATTGTTCGGACGGAGGCAAGACGATTTGAAGGTGGAAGCAGCACTACGACGCACATTTGAATGGTGCTAAGGGCACAGGTATGCTGTTTTGATGCAGTGCAGGAAATGACTACGTCGGAATGTTGGACAATAGCAACCAACCAGCTCCCACTTTGAGGAAGGTTTAGGATGTCGTTCTAGAGTAACAAGGTAATTGTAAAGGATGATATATGAGTGGAACTCATCAAGATGGGCCTAAAAAAGTTTGGTCACTTGGCTGTATCGGCTGATAGTCTCAGAATCTAGAAGACAGCTGGAGCCAAGGAGTTACAAAAAAGTCGAGTGTCTATCTATCTACCTATCTATCTATGCATCTATCAGTAATTCTAGCATAAAGCATTCTTGAGGCTTGCAGATAAGAGGTTGAGGTGATGGCTTTATTGAACTCTTTGTAAAATCTCTTCTCCACTGTTTCTCAACTATTTTTCATCGAATGAAGGTGATTTTTTGTTTCAAGTGTAGTTATAATATAAGTTTAATGTCCACAAAAAATATCATATAAAACAGCAACAAAACAGTTGAGCTATTGAGCAGTGTATGGTAGGAAAACTTTAGTATGTATTTTCAAAGATTTTTCAATGTACTGCCGTCTAGCATCACCATGTAATGTTTTTATCTCTGAATCAAAGTCTTAGTTCACTTATATATAAAAAAGAGCTTTGTATCACTTGAAAGGTGCAGATTAAAGTATACTTTTTTATTGTTAATTAATTAAAAAATATAGTTAAAATTCGTTATTTTAACTCATCGCCATCGACAATCCATCTCAAACCATGTTAAATAATTTTTTTCTCCCACGACGGATATTTTTGACCCCATACCAACTTTTTCTTATCTCGTTTAGATCATTCGAATGATATATGAGTCATCTGTGTACATTACGGGCCCAGATTTGCCCAATCTCCTTTGATTGTATTTCTAATGGAAAAAAAAACTCAAAAAAGTTACGTAATATGTGGATAACCCCTTCTGAAACAATAAAAACGCCAAATAACATATTTAGATTACATATTTCATCGATTAAGGCGATAAAACTAGATTTGGCCAAACTTCGTTTTTTTCCGACCATTGTGCCCGGATTACGGTAAATCGACACGCATGATAATAATGGACACGAAATCGCCCAAATTTATGCCCTAACCATACTCCATATGGCACGTTGCTGTAATGCTGTTGTAATGTTGTGATCTGAAATAATAACAGCCTCAAACTATGTTGTAATGTCTCTTGCGGTGCGAAATATTTCAATAGTGCGAGAAGCTTCTATGAGATATAGAAAGCTATCTTCATGAAAATTCTCGAATATTCTGCTGAATACCGATCAACTTGTGTTGCAATTTCTTTATAGATCATTGTCTAGCGATGACTAGCGCCAACGATTCAAATCGAATCGATATCGATCGCTATCGAAAATCACTGATCGGTTGACCGGGATAATTGTTGGCAATGTTCTATAATTTATTGTCCTCTTTCGAAACCGCAGTTGTAATGAAGGGATCATCGATTCATGGATATATCTCGAGCCATCTGGCAGGAAAGCTTTGGAAAGCTGTTTTAGGGGACCATCATAGTAACCATAAAATATTATTTTTAGTTTGCATCCATGAGTCGATATTGAGCCATGGAACATCGGCTCAAGGAGGTTTCACTGTAAATTAAAAGAAAAACTCGAATGTTCGACGGACATTCACTACATTCATGTTTATCTTTCTTTTTTAAATTGCTGTTCCAGTGCATTTCGGCGAAACATTTCAAAGCGTTACTGACATACAGACAACTGTTGGATTATATATATATATATATATATATATATATATATATATATATATATATATATATATATATATATATATATATATATATATATATATATATATATATATATATATATATATATATATATATATATATATATATATATATATATATATATATATATATATATGATGATAACGCTATTCCAACTAGACAGAGTTGGTGGCCTAATGGCTACCGATTCTGCTTCATAAGCAGAAGGTCATGGGTTCAATCCCAGGCCCGTCCCTCGTACTTTGTAGCTATATTTTTCATTTGCTTTTACCTTCCACTCATAATCTATCACAGTTGATCAATCACAGTTCATAGCATTTGCTAGAACCAGAGACGGATAAAAACAACCGTTTCTCTACACTCCCATTCTTCCATCATTATAGCACGCCTAACCTTACGCCTGATACACAGGCAGTCTTCAACCAAACAGCAAGACTCTCTGCCATAAAATTATACCAGCCATGCATCTTCCCGCATGAACTGGCGTACATGCAGGGGTATATCCGGTCTACTGTGAGAGCCAGTGCGAAATGCATGATCAATTCCCCTCCCTTTCCCTCATTGGTCAGCATTCTGACGTGGCAGGCGCCATCGTTGCATGAAAATAGAAGATCACCAGCACTTATACACTGGGGGTGTCTGTTAGTCCCAAGCAGTCATCTGATTGGTTTCTTGTGTAAGTGCAGCTGATCTGGCGATACTGGGGAAGCAATTACGGGCGGCCAATCAAGCTCAAGCTCAATGATGAAAAGGCTATTCCAACATAAACGCCAAAATGTATGCTTTCAGATAATCGACTACTGTAGTGCTCTGAACCATTATGTGAGTCATTTTCCGTCTTCCTAGCAAGTTTCGACTCGATATAGGGTAACTGGGGGTAAAACGCGCCCTCTAAGGAAGGAAGCGTTTTTAGCTATGAAGAACATTATTATAAGCCATTTTTTATTCACTATCTCATAGACAAACATGTTTACTATCAAATAGTAGAAACAGTCATCCATTTTCTAATTTCTGGAGTTAATAAATAAATTTTTACAAAATGCTTGCTTATCTGCATTTTTATTTTTTGCGGGGTGAAACGCGCCACCTGATCTCGGCGTTAGTCGTTTGCGCGCACGCATGCGCAATCATGCTTGCAAATACGTTGCATGTATTAGGGCGTTTGATCAGATGTTATTGTTCGATTATAGTATACATGCTGATTCAAAAAATGTGCATTTGTAAGGTTCGAATTGGCACGTAACTACAGCGTGCCATTACGTTTGCTGGAATTTGAATTCAAACGGCTATTTTGGTGTTATGAAATAGGTGTGGCCGTTTTGCCCCACGAGTTGATCAAAGTTTAAGTCCTTCAATACGCTTTTTAAGGCTGAATTCAACACTTTTTTCGCATGCAATACAAACTATGGGAGTGCACAAGTCGATTCTCGGTGATAGTTTCAAAAGTTTTGATGTTTATCGGCCTGAAAAATGTCCTAGAAAATAACACAAAATTACAACGAAAACAGCGAAAACCGTTTTTTCGAGTTTTTCACGATTTATGCCAGGAAAACACTTAAAAATATATCTAGAGAAGCATTTTAATACATTTTTCATTATCTCGGGTGAAAAACAGCGTCCCAAAGCACGTCGTTCGTTCAAAACAAAGGTGGCGCGTTTAACCCCAACGGCGCATTTTACACCCAGTTCCCCTAATCCCATCTCGTTTTCTGCTCTTGTAGAGCCCTTCTAACGACGAATCGACCTAAGCAAAATCTTTTGTTGCTTTCTATGGAAAAACTGATCGTCGCATTCGAAAAATCGCGTGATTTACATGGAAAATTTCAAATTTTCGTCTGGGGTTTTACGCCCCCCTCCGCTGAGTTACGTAATATTTGAACGATCCCTAAGTTGCTGTTCAAGTGACTTTAAATGTTTAGGTAGTGTTGCATTTCTAATAATCGATAAGGCGCTTCTATATTTTTACGGGTTTTTATACACTAAATATTAGAAGAGAACGAGAACGAAGATTTGCATACACGTTCCAAGGCTGTATGGAAAATGAACCAATAGAGCCATCCACAATGGTTCACTTCGGCAGAGGTTTTTTTAATTATATCTTCATGTTTTAAGTAAGATTTCTTGCGCGTCATACAATTTATTTTTTTATTTCCATACCAACAAATCTTACAATAGGGAAAGGCGATCGAAAAATCATCAAAAATGTCCTACGTAATTAATTTACAATCCCTTACTTCATCTTAATGGTTTTTAATTGTGTTCGGTGAACTGTCGAGACAGACAGATTCAACTCATTGATCATCGTTGCCTTTGCGTTGCAGTTCAAATTCGCTTTGTTCATAAGGCTCTATGTTTTCTCGTTTTCAACGGTCAGATATTACTGACTAATGTCACACAGTTTGTCGAGGTTACAGCTAAACACAGACCTCTATTGGTAAGAATTTTTTTTTTATTTTATGATCAATATACTTTCTCTTAAGGCGCAAGCAAAAATGGTGAAAACGTCAAAACTGAAAAAGCAGTTTTCTCCTTCAATACCAACAAATCGAAGAAAATAAAAAACACACAGCTGTTTTATTTGGTAAATCAAAGAGCTGTGTGTTTTCAGTTTCTTCGATTTGTTTGTTTTAAATAAGAAAACTGCTTTTTCAGTTTTGACATTTGCACCATTTTTACTTGGGCCTTAATGCAATCCATTGATCGTACAGCCTCAAAAAATTCTTCTGAGCGTAGTCCTCTCGTCGTGTTAGAATCAACCCCCTGAAGAAAGCGCTAGTTCTTGAAGCCCACCACCATCTGTGTGGCGCTAGTGCTGTAGTAAACAAATTTAGGCTTTGCCCCCATCAAATCCCATGCGGAAGCGACAAATGTCGTATGAGAAACGCATTATACTATTCGTCATCAAACGTCAACATCCCACCGCAAAATCGCTAGTGTTTGGAGGGGATTTTAACCTCCAAATTGCCAAATAACCTCCTAACCATCACCTCCAAGTTAGTTCTAATACACTCCGTTATATGAAATATGGTGGCGCGTCGATCGTCGCAAGTTTATCGTTAAACAGTCAATTGATAATCGTTTATCGTTGTGCCTAATAAAATGTGGATAAATTATCTAGCAATTACCATGCCCACACAGTACGGATCACCCACAGTGACGGATCACTTTGGCGTTCAACATCGTATAACTCGCTCAAAGCATAAACGTTGACGTAAATCATATATTTCCCATGTTATATTGCAATTTCAGAGATACCGTTATTTCGGGTGAAATTGATCATTTTTCACTGTTTTCTTGGTATGCTTTCTAAAATTATATCAATACCATACAACTAAATGCAGGAAAACAAGTACGACGGTGAACCTCATTGGCTCATGCAGCATAATTTTCTAACAAGTATGATATTAGTGCCAAAAATCAGCTCTAAAGTTAAAAATCGTGGAATCCCATTTCGGGGTGAAATTGATTTACTTGTCAACGTGATTATTGTTAGTTATGAAATTAACATTACATACTAAATTTGGGCCTTCTGAATTCAAATATGCTTCCCAAATTCTTAACGAGACAATATTTATGAAAATAATCAATAATTAAATTTCAAAAGTACTGCAATAACGCCTAAAAGTAGGCAATTTCTAAAGGATTTCTCTACTTTGTAGCAGAAAATCAAATTTTTCAGTAAAACGAGCAAATTGGTAAGAGTTTTGATAGTAAAATCTGTTTTGGAGATATATTTTTAGCATCCTCACAAACTTTCAGGTTTACACCATGTCTAACTCCTTGTTTAGAACTAGAAGTTTATGGATGGCTATCAATTTCACACCAAACTTGATTCTGGAATTTTACATTATTTTCATAAAAATGAACATTCTGAGGCACAAAAAACTTCACTTTACACAAATATACATAATTTACGACAAACACCGTTCATTTACTATAAGTTGCAATGAATTTGGTGCACTATTAGTAAGATATAAAATCGCGTGACACGGTGATCAATTTCACCCTACTGATCAATTACACCCGAATTTACGGTAACTTTCCGTTCTGCGGTTGAACAGAAAGCTACCGCAGCTGTCACATTACTGATTTTTACAAAGCATCATGGATCGGCTGCTATGATACCTTGGAAACCATACTGATGATTGTTGTTTTTGGCTGTTTTTCAAAGCTGTGGACTCTACTAGCATACTTTGATTAGATGGTTTCGTTCAATGATACAATGATTCTCAAGTCTGCGGTAGAACTTTGACAGCTGCGGTAGAACTTGGCGGCTACCGCAGGACGGAAAATTTTCAAAAGAAAAGCAATACTATTTGTCTTCTACCATTTGTAATGTTAAGCACAACATTCAACCGCTGAATAACGGTGTACACCCGATTCTGTTTTTGCACGGATTTATTTTTACACGGCCGTGTGTTTCCATACATTTTTTTTCCACCAAAACCTTATTTTTGCACGGTTTTTGAAAGTTTGAACTGAAAACTTTTTTTGCACGGTACGAATCCCCGTGCAAAAACAGAATCGGGTGACAAATGTTTAGTTGGTACCACACAGCTAGCATTATATGGTCGTTTTCTGTAAGAAGTGCCCTCAGCATGCATAAGCTCCCACAGGTGGTAAAATTCAAATGTTATAGAATGCTTTATGCTCGTTCGCTTCGATTTCTTTGGAACAAATTTTTCTTGATTGTTGATTCTAAATACCGAATATTAGCACTTCTAACTAGTGATCCAAAATATGGATATTACTTCCAAAGAATGTAGATTTCTGCTATTTGATATTTTCAGACAATAGCAATAGCAAGGATAAAACTAATAAAACATCAAGGTTTGTAAATTTCATTTTTTAGCAGACAAAAATGGGTGGAAAACTTGGTTTGGAGCGAAAACAGTTCATGTCTGCACCCAAGTAACCATTGAGCATTTAAAGCAGCATTCAGTCAGCATTATATGCGCCTACAAAGCAAAGTAATAAATGCTCGCAAAACGTATATCTGCCTTTAGTGCTTCTTCACAGCAGGTTTTGGCGAAATAACGGGCTGCTTTAATGCTACACCTTAAGGAACGTTGTAATTCCTGTCAAAAAGTGTAACGCCTCCTGAGAGAGCAAAACAAAATAAAATTATCCTTCTCTCTCCTGCGCCGGTCCTTGTCTTTTGTATTGGATACTTTTTGTTGATGTGTATTTTTTGCTAGCTGAATCTATAATTGAAACTTGAAACTATGACCCGGTGTTTCGCAGAATGGCTTTGGTGATAATCTATCCACGCTACAGAATATGCTACAGAGGATGTTATGCTGCGCAATGCTTTTATAGCCTTTAAAAGGTACGTTTTGTTCGCATTCATTTCTACTGTGTGCCAATTATGCGCTCGTTTAAAGTATTCGGAACACAACCGGCCATATCATGATCTTGTGGAAGCCACGCATTAATCTAATAAAAAGAAGGAAAATGAATAAAACAGGCAAACCATACCCCTCCCGCATTTCCATTTTGATTATATTCCCTATTCAATAGATCCTATTCTTGACTTCAAAGATAGTGACGTTTTCTTAGACTTTGTGTAACAGAAGGAGCAACATGTTTGTTGCCTTTTCCTTCCCGCAAATGTTGACAGTTTCTTACGAGATTTCTCGTTAGTGCGAGAGCGATTTGCGATCTCTTTTAGTCATGGAGGTGTCAAAATTAGTCTCTATATAAACGAGGAAAGGGTGCGACAGAGACAACACATATTATCGAACCATATTACCTGTACTTCTTTAACATGGCATTCATGCAGCAACAAGAAAGCATTTAGTTTGCTTCAAGCCTAAAACAGTCTGGGCATCTGAAATGCTTATCAACAGCCTAGTGATTTCAAATAGCAATGCTTTTGCTGATTAGAGGCAGCAAAGTAACCAAACTGCTTTGATAGTGCAGCAAGTAGTTCAAATGCAGACAATAGTCTTCCGCACGGCTTATTCAAATGCTTACTGGTTACCTGGGCAGTATCACAAAAAAAGGGCATTTTACCCTTGTTTTCAGCTCTAACACTGCTATTTTTTGCAGTAATATAGACATATTGTTAACTTTCGCCATACCATGCAATACAGATGCATTGAGTTGATTTTGTGCACTGATCCGTAATATGTCACAATTTGATCCATAATATGAAAATTGATCCATAATATGGTTTTCAGGAACCGATACAATTTTTAAGTTTTATGCAATCCTATGTAAATATTACACTCAGAACAGTTTACTAACCGAAGTTCCAATATGAAATGATTCGATTCGCGCTTTTAAATTACAATTTTACGTTTTCCATGTCGTTTTATTGAATTTTATAGGTTGGACTCCACATAATTTGATACATAACTGTGGGGTCATGGTACAGAAAAACTGGATACACTGTAAGATCAAAGTACCCTTTAAAAGGTAAAAAGTACCCTCTTTGAGAGAAACTAGTTTAACTCATTAAAAGAGTAAAGCACGAGTACTCTTTAAAGGGTAAACAGCTTGTACGTCAAATCAACGAGTGATTTTTACCCTTTATCGCAATTAAAACTTTACCGAATATGGATAAAATTTACTCTTTATGTCAATCATGTTTATTTGATTTACAACATTTGATTTTTTGACATAATTTCTGTAGAAAAGCATATATGAATTAGTTTACACATAGAAGACATTTTATTTCAACAATTAAAATGTACGGTGTAACCAATTATTCAAGAATTCCATGTTTGATGATGTAAAATGATTGCGATGGTCTCTTCGATGACTTCTATGAACTGCTGATAAACTTCTCATCTTTAAACCTGGAAATAGCATAAAATAAAATATATGTGCTTCACAACATATTTTCATTCACTACCTCTGCTGAAAATTGTTGAAATACCGATTTAAACACAAGTTTAATGATTAAATTGACCTCGACTTGTCCGGTACTAGTCGCACAGCGGTTAACATTCCTAATACATTTTTCACTCTTTAATGGGTAAACAGTTTGAATTTGAAAATGGGCAAAAATCACCCTTTATGAAAAATTGACAAGTACCCATTATTTTGACAGCTGCATATATCCGCAAATAAAGGGCATTTTTTATACATTAAAGGGAAATGATGAGTTTACAGTGTAAAGTAATACGCACTCAACACTAGATTGATACACTGAGGAAAGCGGTCGTAAGACTGTCATAAGATTTGCTTATGAAATTACGACACAAGAAAAATCTTTGAAATTTATAAGACCATCGTATGGTTTTCGGCAGATGTTGTTTCCATAATACACTTCGTAGGAATTTCGTAAGTTGATCTTATGAACCAGCATTGACATGATAACAAAATCTATAGATCGTCTTATGAATTACGTTCTAATCCATTCTTGGTTCCATACGACTGTCTAGTATAATTTAAGCTTTAGATTATAGATTTCAACAAATTAATTATACTAATCCGCGTTAAAAATTGGGTTAACCAACTTGCAAAAATCAAGTTTTCATCCATTTTGTCACGCCGCAATTCGATTTAAACACTCTATTGTAATAATAAGCATCGAGTTGCGATACGACAAAGTGGATGAAGATTCGAATATCGCGAGTTGGCTAACCTATTTTAAATGCGAAGCAATATATCATTGCCATGAAAACAAACATTGAGAAAAGTTTTGAAGAACGCTGCAATTGGTGTAGGTTTACGTTAGGGGCGGTCCTCGAACAATGAAGGGATTAATGAATGAGGGGGGCTTAGGGTTTCTTTCGCGTCATACACATTGTTTTAATTTTTCATACAATTCAATGTTCAGATCCAATTCCACAATCTAATCGAAAGAAAGTGTTAGTTACAGTGGAATTGATGATGAGTAGAAAATATTTACCTTTCGTTGCATTAAAAACGAAGTCAGGCCGCGACAAATCAGCAAACTCGTCAATTTCGGAAGCCATATTGAATTTCTGATGGTGAAATGCCTGTACCGAGAAAATTTGCCTCATGTGGTTTTTCACAATCATGAGTAAAGGAGTTCATGAGCATTCTTATGACATTGACAATTGATAGTTATGAAAAAATACGCTAGTCGTATGACATTCAATCTCGTCGTATGAAATACATAAGTATCTTATGAACCAATAAAAAATAATACAAAACGCGTTCATTAGTGTGATCTTATGAAAATCATGCGAGATTTTTGCCTCAGTGTAGGTAAAATATGAATGTCGCATTCGAAAACGAGTGTGTCTCGTGCCTAAAACGGTATTTTTGGACGTGCTGTCAAATCAGCACCTTCTCCAGCACAAAATTTTTGGCTTCACTTCAGTTGTTTGTGGATGACAGCCGTTTTAGTCCTGTGGTTAGAATGCAAACGCTAGTTATAACTTTACACGCTTTGCCTACAGCGCAGTTAACACACAATGGTTGAAGATGAAAAATAACTGTAATGATTGATTGTTGCTCTGAAGTTGCTGATTTCCCAATTCGGAAATATGGAATATGTATTAAATTCAAGTACAGATTCGGATTTGTCAGCCAAAGCGATTATTTGGTTACCTCCATAATTGAAAAAATGCACCAATTTTTCATATTTCATATTTCGGAGATAGATGTCGGAGATTGGCACCAAGTTTGTTTAAAACTGAGAGTAGCAGAATATCGTCGCATAAAGTAAGCAGAAAAAAAGGGACCACTCTGTATAAGAAACGTGCGCCTTGTCATATCCGCAACCAACGGTTGTGTGCGTACTACTAACGCAAATATTGAAACATATAATTTTAAAGCTAAGATAAAATCTTATGAATTAAACAAAAGAATGAGTTGGGTGACGTCAACAGCACGAAGTAATTAAAAAACAAAACTTGGATATTCTGCTCTTTAATTATCGAATCGTTGTTTCATCAAGATTGTGCCATGCATGCGGTTTGCTGTGTCATCGTCTTCGCGCGACAAGTCGATATCTTTTCTGCAAACAGACTCGACCAGACACACCTTCGCTGGCAATAATTGCCATTGGTTGATTCAATCGACGCTGCATATTGTGAAATTCAATCGAATCAAAGTACAAATGCGTCAACCGAATGGAAACGAACAAGGAAAAACCGAATGAATCTACAAACACTTGAAGTCCATGCACTTCGAGAATACCATTCACCTGCATATGGATACGAGACGGGCCTTCTAGTTGCGTGGCCCTGATTGGTCGAAAGCGAGTTCTGCGACGGTAAGAGGGTGAATGTACGTCATCGCAACATCAAACGTGCTGCCAGCCATGTGGATAGCTTTGGCCTCCAAACGAACACCAACGAGCTTGTTTACGTTTGGGTTTCAGATGAACCGCGCCACGCGATGAATTTTATCGAAACGTAAATGTGTGCGTGAGCTCGGAAATGATAATTTTGTTCAGCTGAAAATTGTTTCGTTCTCCCCAACTGGTGGATGAACTCTCCCACCTTCAGTTGCATCAATCTTTACATCCACGGTGGTTGTCGTTCGGCAATTGTTGGCGTTAATTCCAACGTCATATCGTGCTGATCGTACGTGTGGCCCACGATCGTAGTGTGCACTGGTAGGATCGTCGTATCCAAGCAGCGGGAACAAGTTTCGTCTAGCCTAGTTCGATAGCTGCCTTTGGCTGGCCAACTAGTGCGAAATTTCCACGCGACCAGTGCGAAGGAGCCATTTTACGCAGCAGCGTAACGTACGTACGATAAGGAAAGAACGGCAACGGCGAAGGCCACCATCGGTAAGAACGTGATTCAACTCCGCTAAAGTCGACGGCACCTCAAGTTGAACTACCACAAACAACGCTGTGTTGATCACAAACTTCAGCACATCGCGAAATAAATATCAGGTCGCTAGTATTTCCTGTAAGTAGGAGCACAGTGGTGGAGGAGGCGTGAACCCAGACAAGATACGTCATTCAGTCCACCACAACTTTATATCGTTGGGATCGTCCGTTAACGGAGCAGCTTCAAAAGGAATCCTACAGACGATAGTCGTGCCTTAAATCTTACAGCATTCGGACGTTCGTCTCAGGAAAGAAATTTCCTTTCGTAAAGAGTGTGATTACTGGAAAGCTACAGCCAGTACAAGTATCAAACAGCTTAACCAGTGTCTGGAGAAAACCAACTGTGAAGTGTTTGCTTTCTGCATCCAAACCTGTGAGGTGCGACAAGTGAGTGGTTCAGTTTGAAACATTTGCAACAAGTGTCATAGTCGTGAAAAGCGCAAAGTTGTTCCGGCAAATTAAACAAGCATCCGGACTCATCCGCTTTTTTAAGATGTCTTCCGCCAGGTAAGAATCAAGACTTTTATTCCATGCATCAGTATCTGAATGAATAATCAGTAAAAATCACCTAATTTGCATAACCCATTATATCATCATAACCGAAAAAATCCAAATTTTTGCAAGGCGACTCAAACAAACAAAGATCAGAGCACCGGAAGGTAGCCTACCAGATCACGTTTGAATGTCGCATGACTGAAAATTACAGCTTCAATCGTGATGCCATTGCAAAAAAAAAAACACTCAGTAATTTTATATCGCAATTAATTACGATAGAATTCCGCCAGCCAGGTATATTAGAGATCCGTCGTGTCGTGGACGGTCCCACACTCGCAAATCCTTCGGTTACGCCGACGGTGACCTCCATTGGTACGGTGAATGTCAAATTGGTTTACTTCTAAATATATAAGCAGCATGTGTTGTTGGCGCATTTTTATTCGGCGTCGGAGAATTACCGGGTGTTTTGCTGTTGTTTTCTGTTGAGGGTTAGAACAACGAACGCAAATTGAAGCTGTCCCTGATTGCGAATTAGAAAAATATTGCGTTTTGTATGTAGGGCAACTGTGACAACAAAATAATGATATGATATTGCTTGGAATTGAGCAGAGAGTTTGTCTACTGGTTTTGTTGTGTCCAGTTTTTTACGCTAGCATTCCATAAAATTTGAACCAAACATTTCTTACATACATTTTAATTTAGTTGAATGCAGAATCAAAGCAAGCTAAGTGGTGTTTATAATTAATATTAAAACGTTAGAATAACCTTGAAGAACGTATAGAAGCCCTTATTAATGATTTTAAAAATTGAAAAATAATGTTTCTTATATATTATTTTAATTATTCATATGTTATTTTAAGTCAATGAAAAGCGTTTGAAAGCAGCAACTTGGAGAAGATTTCCATTCATTTTTCCACAGAAATGGGATGAAACCTCAAGGTGCTATCACTATCACTTCCACTGCATGGCTTCACGAGCTGGGCTGAAGAAAAGATATTGAAAACCGATTGGCAAGCTGATGTTGATTAACACGTAAGGAAGTAACAATAAAATTGGCAAAATTGCTTAATAATCAATAGGGTGTCGGTGCTAATAGTGGACTACCTAAGTCATACAAAATCAGAACATAATAACAAAAATCCTTAACAGAGATCTTTTGGCATCTACAGAAAGATTTCAACCTCTATGGGTAACATATAAAAACAGTAATAAAATCATATTTTGAGCATAACATTGCTTGAGCCACTTTTGGTACACGTATAAAAATTGAATGCACCTAGAAAGCACAGGTTTGTGACGAGTTGTAGTTTTGTAGCTCGAAAGAAGACAAATTTAGGACTTGATCAATTTGCGCCAACACATGTTTGTGCATTTGATTGCTTTTCGACCCCAGACATCGAGTAGTTGATTTCAAAGGGGTCGATTCAGCATAAGGTGCCCAAAATTCAGCTATGAAGACAGAACTCGTGCCACTGTCGATAAAAAGCGAATAAGCTTAATGAAACACAAGTATTTACGGAATTGACTTGAGGACCTAAACATTTAACACGAAACCTCGTCAGCCCGTAGGGCTCAAGGAGTGACGATTCCTATTCAGGAGGTAGAGGGAACGGTACAAATGTAACTCTACGTTCTGTGATTTGTGTACTCGTCTAACTGTCCTTAACCCTTCAGTTGTCGCGCGGTTTGCCACGATTGCACGGTTTGCTGTGTACGATAAGCGAGGTTTTTTCACCTCTGTTGTGTGTTAATTAATAATTTAATTATTTATTGTAACAAACGTTGAATCAGAACTGTGGGGCATTGAAAGCCATACCATGAATCATAGATAAAGCGATTCCAAGAGAAACACCAAACGTATACTTTCGCACACTTACCATTCGTTTATCTCGCAGATAAATAGCTGTTTTAATTTGTTTATCGGCATATCGGTCTATTTTGCTCGAAGTAAAAGGGAGCATGGAGAAGAAAGCAATGAATACTAGATGGATAGGTACCGTAAGGGAACGGCGAGAGAAATTGGATTAGATGTTGAAGAGGACATACCATATGAAACAGTATTACTTGAAACGTCCTTCCTTGTGGTTAACGTCCCCTATGGGAACGGCTTGGGTGTGTTTTGAGAATGACACTACCAAGACAGCAGACGTAGGTACTTGAGCAAAAACTAGGCGCCCAGTTTCAGCTTCACCCATTACAACGTCTGTTGTCGTATTTGGTCTAAAGGTTACCGCGTCTAGGGGAATTTAGTAATTATCGGCAGTCTAAGCTGATGCCGTGCTTCCCAGATAACAATTTGATGCTGCTTAAACGTTTTAACAGCTTTTCTAAACCAGCTTTCATTTGAACAAAATCTGTTAATTGGAGCTACAACCTTTTATTCAGCTCCTAAACATCTAATTTTGGCGATTTTATCCAGCCTGAAGCTTATTTGTGGTTCTTTAAATAGCTGAATAAAGGTTGTACATGCGCTTAATCGTGGTATCCACTTCGTAAGTACTGTGCAAAAGGATAGGACAAGTAATGGCCAAGAAATACTTCAGCTGTCCAAATTACTTGAGCTGTATCCAGTTGACAAGTAGAGCTGATTTCGTAACATTGGTAACGCCTGCCGTACAAATCAAATGGAGCTGTCACTATTCCGTACGGAAAAATGTGCCGCTCAATTATTCCGCAAGTAAAAGTGACACTTTGCTCATTCTGGATCAGCTGTCAAAATTACTTTGGTAATAAGCAACAAATTGTACTTGACCGCTCTACTTAGGATGTGGATACCAGGCTTAAAACAGTTTACCGGGTACCCCCGTTGGTTTGACCACATTTAATCCGAACACTTTTTAATCTGTACCCCACTAATTTGCACATCGTTCAAATTAAAAATGGTTCAAACGTCATTTAGCTCAAACGTCATTAGCACGTTTCTAGGGTGACTAGATGTTCAAATTAAAAATGAACCTCGACCTGACCAACCAGTCTTCATAATTCTTTATAGATCTTTGACCAACGATGGCTATCACTAACGGTTCAAAACGAATCTATATCGATCGCTATCGAAAATCACTGACTGGTTGACCGGGGATGGTTTGCATGAGGTGCCGTTCAAATTAGCGGGGGTGCACGTTATTTGGAAACTGTTTTTTCTCAAAGCGCTGAAGTATCTATGTATAAGCCTTTATTCAATGATTATACAGCAACAGCTAAGAAAGAGTAGGATATTGAAAATTCAATTTTTAGAACAGAGGCTGGCGTTCAAAGCTTAACGATCGCTAAATCATCTCTTGTTCATCTAAAAATCAATACTTATTCAGCATGGATAAAATGAAATAAATTAAATCTCAATCTCATTAATTTATTAGTCACTGCTGAAATCAAATGCACCGAGGAATATCTGCTGAAATTGAAAAGTGTATATTGATCATTATGGTTATTTTGAGAATCGAATTGAGATCCACGGATTTATCGTCACTTACCTTGTTATTCGCTCCATCTGGAACTGTACAAGTGAGCTTAAAAACAAGAGCATAACTTACCACCATAACTGATTAAAGCCTGAATAATTCTGAACAATGGTTGCATTGGGGCTGAATAAGCTGTATACAGCACAAAGTGACATGCTGGGGATAGCTGGCAAAATTGTGCTTGTGTTTATATGTTTGTTTCCGAAGTTTGCTTTTCTAGTTTGCCCACAACATCGATTGTAATGAAGAAAACTACAGGTATTTATAAAAAAAAAACTCTTTAAGCTTTAAAATTCATTTGATTCTTTGTATTTAAGATAATAATGGAAGTTTCGCAGTCGTCGAAACGGTGGATAACGGAAGAAAACTTATTCTACCGTTCCTCAGCGGTGGGCCATGGGGAAATTCCTCATGTGGCCTGACAAAAATGCTGGAGCTCTGATCAAAGATCATTCTTCGATTCCCTCCTCTAAATGGCACAAGATTCCATGCTGTATGAAAAGAAAGTCTATAAGGACTTTCGCAGAAGCTGAAGCTGCTTTATAACACGCAATGAAGCTTTTAAGGCTTGATGGGAAATGTTATACTGGATAGCCCACCATCGCAAAGCTTCTCTGGAACCTTGATTGTAAGAGTCCGGTTCAGTTCCTACGTTTAAATCTAGGTTCTTATCTGATTCAAATGGAATTGTATCACTTTAATCGCCATTAACGTATGATAAAGCAATATCATATTTGTCATTGCTTTCTGCATTGGATAGATCGTAGATCGTTGGATTTTCATCGTCGTCTACTGGAAAATTTGATGTTGAAATATCAAATTAGAATATAAATAAACCACTCTTAAAGGGAACGAAGATCAGATTGTACTTTTCGGCGGTTTTGTTTGTTCTGTAAGTTGATGTAAATTTGTCATTCGGTTTGGAATATCATTATTGTTAGCGTTACTTTCTGAGAAGTTACTCTTCAGAAATGTTTCGCATTGTTCAAGTCTTTTCTTTTTAATTTCTATGGTATGATCCAGCTCTTTTGTTTTTTTTTTAGATAATTCTTGTCCATTTTGAGCGTTACTTATAATCTTTCAATGACATTTGTTTTATTACATTCAAACGTTAAAGTATTCTTCGTGCTCATTTTAGTCGCTGTATAATGCATAGTTAAAGGTTGATTATGGTCTTAAGCAGCAATATTTAAATTACATTACATTTAAATGTCAAGCTGGATATAAGTTTTCAACATAGTTGCATAATTTTTTATTCAGCTAGCTGTACAGCTGTTCATGTATTGCTGGATAAGAGTATTGAATTAGCGTTTAGTCAAACTGATATTCAGCTGTCATGGTATTCAACAATTGACACCTTTAACCAACCAGTGTTCAGCAAATGCTCTCACTGTTCAGCTTTCATTGTTACTTGGGTTCTTTTGTAATTTTCTCGGACATCAGCGGACAAATTACGTGTTTGTCTGATTATTTTCATGCGCTGCTCAATGGTCTATCGATTCACACCGTCAGAATTATTGAACATATTTTGCTATCGTTATTTCAGGCTTCGAACGTTTCATCACAGTACCGCTATTGTCTACAACCTCATTCTCTTAGGCAGCCTTTTCCATTAGAACTGCAGGCAAATCCGTTCGGCAGCTCCAAATCAGAAGCGTTTTGAGGCATATTTATTTCAATTAATGACTTTTCTGGCGAAATTGTTCGTTCAGCTTCGGAAATCTCGTTAAGGGGAACCAGATAGTACAAAGAATCATCCGAAAGTTTTCATTGATGTAGTTTGATAGAGAAATACGGTGTATTTGGCGTTTGATAATAGGCGTCGATAATAGTCGAATGGTGCCGAAGCCGTAAATTACCCTACATACGTGATAGATAATCTTTGGTTCAATCCCCAACATTGACTGAACGTATATTTCTATCGAACATTTTATGATGTCATGTCATAAAGTAAGAGCAGAGGTGTCCGCGATTCTCTTAAGAATGTCTACAACTAATCACAATTCCAGTTGTTGCTAGGACGTGACCAGAGCGATTCTCGAATGTTGAAGAATGCGTCAATCTTGCTAAGTTAAACTCTAATTGATTAGCGGGCAAGGAGGAGTCAAACCTCATAGAATAGAATAGGACTTGACACCAACCATGTACCGTAGTTGCGCAACACATAATGTCGAAAATTCATCCCTGAGACTAATGATACACATTTGAATTCCTTCAAATAAAGTTTTTATTTTATAATCAATTGAAAAATTAAAAAAAAAAACAATTTTTGGGTGTTGATAAAAACGGAATAATTTGTTGACGAAATCATAACGTGACAAAACCGGAGCGAGATAAAAACGGAACAGACCTGTATCAGATTTTTCTTACTTCAGTTATATTCTCCTATAGCAGGAGTTTTCAGCCTTTTTGGCTCGTGGAGCACTAATTGAAAGAAATATGTTGCACGGAGCACCTGTTTTCCATTAGCACTACGCTTGAAATCTGGATTTTTACACGCCTAAATCAACCCTATAATTCCTAGGAAAACCGTGAAGTATGGTATATGATGGTCAATCTTTCATTATTCTTAATTTTTATCCAAAAATTTATTTTATTGAGCATTTTTTTTATTTTATGGTTTAATTTGAAATCAAGCATCTTTATAAAACTGTGTTCGGGTTTTCGTGAAATATTAAAAAAAATCATCGCTTGAAAACGGCAGAATTGCTTTGGTTGGAAAATGTTTCAACTTTTTTGTTATTTTGAACAACTCAACGAAATATTTCTTTTTCAAGCAACTATTAATATGTTTAAATGGTTCGACCAACAGTTCAGCACCCTCGAAAATACTCATGATTTGGTCCTATAATTTTTGATGAAATCTTGTTTGTATTGAATAAAACGATGAAAATTGTTCTGCCTACTACATTGCCAATTCAAATAACAACTTTATCATGTATAAACTGTGATTCAAAAATGGGTCCAAATATGAACCTTGACACAATTTTCATAACGCTAAAAATGTCCATTTTTGAAACCCACTCACCCCCTTGTAACACTTTTTATAAGAATATTCTACGATATATATTCTGGAGCTGTAAAATTTTGATGACCAACACCCACCAACACGGGCTCTTTGAGATGCACTTAGCAGACAAAAACGCCACATGAGTTGATATGGTAAAAATGTTATTTTTGCAACTTTAACCAATGAAAAATATTTAAAAATTGAGCAAACATGTGTTTCTGTGTCATTGTACTGAAATTGGGACGGAGCTTTATGTTTCTACTTTTTTGGAACTCTTGAAATATTCCTAATTTTGTATCACGGTTTCGATTATTATCGTAATTGCATTGACCTCAGTTTTTTTCGACGAGCAAAGGGCGAACACGAAATTATTGCGACACATTCAACAGGGCATAACTTTTCTACCATTGGGTAAAAATCAACCAAATTTTGCACACTTTCTCATTGATGTGTATTGTTTACATGCTGTCAAACTCGAAGTCGTGTTTTTCAATTAAACGAAAATGGAGAGGAACCAACGCGAGTTGAGAGAACAAATTATTTCCATACACCTGGAATTTCCTGACTTGTCGCACCGGCAGTTGGGAAAAATGTTGAACATTCACTATTCAACCGTCTCCAGAGTGTTGAAGTGGTTGACGTTGGACCACGGCAACGGAGCTGGAAGAAAACCGGGACCGGAGAACAAAAAGACGGATGATTAAAGCAAATCCCAACGTCTCAAGTCGTGATTTGACTTAAAAGATTGGCAAGTCGCAGAGCTACGTCCAGAATGCAAAGAAGAGAGCTAGACTACATACAAGGTACAGAACTTCCCAAACCGCGATGAGCGGCAACAATCGACGGATAAAACTCGGGCACTGAAGCTCTATGAGAAGATGCTGACAAAATATGGCTGCTGTGTGATGGACGACGAAGCGTATATAGAAGCCGATTTTAAGCAAATTCCGGGGTTGGAGTTTTTCACCAACAAGAGCAAGTTCGATATGAACGACAAATTTAAGAAAAAGTAAATGTCGAAGTTCGTTCCAAATATCTCATTTGGCAGGTCATCTGCTCTTGCGGACTGAGGAGTGAGCCTTTCGTGACAAAGGGCACCGTAAATGCACTGAACGGAATCTCCTGCCATAGATTGAATGATTTTTGCCTCATCCGAGCCCCAAACCTATTTTCAGACACATTTAAGATGATTTTCATCTTCGTTGAAATCATCTGTTTACAAATCCCACCAAATGAAAATCATCCAACTTTGAAACGATTTGTATTCATCAAAAAGATGGAGAAAATTGAATGATTTTCATACGTACATGTAAACAACCCCTGCTATGTTAGTTCATATTGTAAAATGATTCATATTAAAAATACATTACGAAGTTGATGGTTCTATAACAGATAATTTCGTTTATTACATCGATATTGCATCAAGAACATTCTACAAAATCGGCTGCAGGAACAGGGGTCACTCTGAAGAAAACATGTTGTAGCTCTTAACTTAACTCCATGATCCAACCAGAAATCTGAGCATCAGCGATACATTTATCCTATAAAACCATAAGCACATACTAAGAAAAGATGTTTTTGGATAATTACAATATAAATAATGTTCAATTACCTATTTTATTCTCGGAGAAAATTGAACCACACCACGTTGCCTCCACCATATTTGTTTACGATTCACAAGGATGATTTGACAACTGGGATCATCAGCAATCCATATGTTGTTTCAGCCGATAATTGAATGATTTTCGATTTGGGACATAGAAGAAATAATAATCCGTCATAAAATGCATGTTATTCATTTATGTTATCATAACTCAATTATCTACTTATTTTCAGACGGATGTGAATCAAAAATCATCCTAGAATTGGATGATTTTTGTTCAATAGTCTGTGGATGCATCTTACACCATAAATTTCATTCAATTCGTGGAATATGAGGATTTATAGCCAAGTGAATTAGGAATCATTCATTTTGAGGCGGGAAGTTTCGTTCAGTGTGGCGAGATCTACTAATCTGAGTGCCTCGAGAAGCGCCTTTTACCGTTCTTGCAGCAGCACGACGAAGCTCCGCTATTTTGGCCGGATTTGGCATCATGCCACTATTCTAAAAGTGTCTTGGAGTGGTATGAGGCCAATTCTGTCCATTTTGTTCCAAAGGACATGAATCCGCCAAACTGTCCGGAGCTGCGCCCGGTGGAGCAGTATAATGAAGCGGAAACTGAGGAACAGCAAGAAGACAGTCAAAAACGAGAAGGACATGTTTAAGAAAATGGAAAAAAAACTGAGAAACTGGTACCGGATGACACTGTTAAGACTTTGATGGAGGGCATCAAGCAAAAATGCCTTCAATTTTACACTCAATGCTCTTTTGATTAACTTTTTTTATTTTTCAAGTAAATATATGTATAAAACTACCTTAAAATTTAAGTTTTATTCTAAATATTATAAAAAATTGGCATGACATTTTCGGTGTCGCAATTATTTCGTGTTCGCCTTTTATAAGTACCCCAACAAATCTTTCACATCCTGAAAGTTTTAAAGTATTCTGTAGTGGAAAATTGAATTTCAACTTTAAGATTCCATATTAAATTCAAGAAAACCCAATTTTACTACTTAAACTGTGCCATACAGAATGTACGGATGAATGTTCACCGTCAGAATATTTGTAACTTAAAATCAGTCCAAATTCTGAACGTTTCCGTAAAAATGAAGTCTTAAATGAAAATTCGAGTGATTGGTCGCTATTAACGAGTTACTAACCGATCACATTTTCAGCGCAATTGGTTGTTTTGTTTTTATAATTTAAACTTTCGAAAATCTTCATATCTTAATATGCTACAATTGCAAGCATATTCAAAAGCAAAATTTTGAGATATTTCAAGCCATTGGTACAATCTTTCAAACCTGTCGCGGAGCACCTGCTAAGGCTTCATGGAGCACCAAGTGCTCCGCGGAGCACGATATGAAAACCGCTGTCCTATAGGGTTTCGTTCTACTTCGTCGTTAGCGCTAGTATTCATTGCATTTAACATAAAATGTGCCACTACGGCGGATATTAAAACTTACCTGCATAGATTAATTTTCCAAGTGTAATTTTGTTAAAGCTGTTATGATTCGTACACTTGTACACTAAAAATGCAAAAAAATTACTGTATTTCGAGAAATAATTTTAGTTCAATTATTCACTTTTCACTTTTTCAATAAATCTCATGGACAAATCGGACGATCGAAATGCGTAGCGATCGACTGGGTCACACCACTTTACAAGTTTCATCCCGCCCCCTGTCTGACTTACTTCACCGGGCTCTTATTTTTATTATGAAAAACCTTCGTACTTCTTCACTGAAGGATTTCTTTAAAATTACACGCCTTAAAATTCTTATAATTCACGAAATTTCATTAAATTCCCTTAACAACCGCGTATAATTGAGAATGTGACCATAGTTCAATCTGCCGTACTGAAAAAAAAAGGTTTTTTTGTATCAATGTGTACGCGATGTTCGGCGTAGAAACTGTTAGCAGCTCTCATGATTGTTTTGTCAAAAGTAATTGTGCTTATATGTTTGAGCTGAATTTTGATGGCGAACAATGAATTTTGAAGGAAATCCATATATTTCATTATGCTGAAAGAATGGAGGGAGATACCCGTAGATCTAAACATTTTATTATACTATTCTCACAGTTGAAAACCGGAATTTTCAACACGCGAAAAACGGATTTTCACACAACGTCCGCTATCCTGCGCACTATGCCCGACGTTGGGTTCAACGCATAGATTTAGAGAAAAATCGGTTTTTGCGTGTCGATGATTCCGGCTTTCAACTGGAGACGCGATAGCGTTGATATGTTGTATTTTGACCACTCATCATATCACAGTGAGCCGTTAGGTGTGAGACGAATCTGAAAACTGATTGCGACAGAAATGTGAACAATACGACGAATAGAGAAAACGGCAAGTAATAATGTCATTTCATTATTTCCAATAAACGATGAAGATTTATCAAAATATTATTGTAAAATGCGAAAGCCGTTTTAAGAAAGAATTGTTTGGTATCGGTTTGTATCTGCATCACGCACTGCAATACTGGGAAATTTGCAGGTTATCACTAATCAAAGCTTAATACTAGCACTTCTTCTTCTTCTTGGCATTACGTCCTCACTGGGACAGAGCCTGCTTCTCAGCTTGTGTTCTTATGAGCACATCCACAGTTATTAACTGAGAGCTTTCTTTGCCAAAGTGCCATTTTCGCATTCGTATATCGTGTGACATGTACGATGATACTCTATGCCCAGGGAAGTCAAGGAAATTTACATTACGAAAAGACCGACCGAGAATCGAACCCAGACACCTTCAGCATGGCTTTGCTTTGCAGCCGCGGACTCTAACCACTCGGCTAAGGAAGGCCCCACACTAGCACATCACCCTATACGAAAAATTATGGGTGGTCATATCATTGTGAAAGCAGAATTAATATATCAAAAAGCTTACATTGAAAATGTAGCGTGTATCTACTATACAGTTTTCATTCACATGAGTTTCGCGTATCTCTCCTTGCCTACTACTAAGGCAATATCCACCGCACGGCGATAGTCAAGCGTTGCATAAGTATTTGCAAGTGTATTGGCACAGTTTGCGCGACTGAGTTCACCAAAGTGCAAACTGCTGTTGAGCTTCGAGGCACTTAAGGTGACATGTACCGTAAAACGGGGTAACTTTGATAATGCGGGTAACTTTGATAGTGCGAGACCCCCAACATACTAAACGAAATAACGAAGTTTCTGTCAATTAGTTATGAAAAACGAATGCAAAAGTAAAGAGTATTAATATGACACTTCATGTCAAAGCTATTTTCGTTGGAATCAAGTGCATTTGAGGATTTTTATGCAAACATTAATAATTTACAAGATTTTAGCATTTTTGCAAAGCTTACAAACAATCTGTTCTACGACCACTATTTGATAAAGTAATAATGAGTTCGTCACTTACCCATGATAGCCTAGTTATAGTAGAACATGAATTCGGTCTCAAATCTCTTAGCGAAAACCATTTTTACAAACTGGGACCATATTTGTAATCTAAGTCAGAAATTTCCATATAGCGTTAAATGCCTAGAGGTATGCAACGCCCTATAAATGTTCCATAATTCGTTCAATCTTGTTCGATTCATACTCCATTATGAAAGTTACCCCAAAACAGAAAACCGACTTTCGATTATATGAAAAATTATTTATCTATTCACAATAAATCTTTTGGAAATCTATCAAGTGCAATCGAAAGCTAGGATGTCAGTACTTGTTTTAAAAATATAAATTGTAATTCTTTGAAACAGCATGCATAAATATTGAAGTTTTCTTCGAAAAAACTATCAAAGTTACCCCGTTTTACGGTACACGATTCAAGCGTGATAGTCATCGCCATCGCGTGATAAGCGAACAGAAAGTACCAATTTCTATGGCGATAAAACAGCGACAACCTTTCCTCAAGTGAACGGGAATGTTCCTATCGTGACGATATCTGCCGGCTCCAACTTTCCAGCTCCGATACTCGTCCTCAGAACGCACGTGTTGCACCACTTCACTTCTCCGCTCGGTCGTCGTTCAATTTCTCCGCCAATAGACGTCATTCTCTCGCCACCGCACCGGTTGTGCTGAATCATTCATTCTGTGTGTGCTGTGTCGGTTTCTTGTAAATAGTGTTAGGATATCACGAAATTGCGTCTACATAGACGCATATGTATCGAATGACGCCAGCCGGCTCTCGACTGTGTCAGTTCGGCGACAAAACAAAAGAGTGAACTGTTCACCTAAAAGTCCATGCAATCAATGCTGAAATAAATAAATGATAACAAAACTTCTAAGATTAAGCAATTTTCAGTAAAATATTACAAATATATACAAAACTGCACAGTATTCTTGCCATAAAATTGTGGTCTTTGTTAATCTTTGAAGGATACCCAGTTTTTTACGCTAGCTCGCTATAAACTTTGAATCACCCCCTTTTGACTGTTCTTGTCTACACTATAATATTTTTATGGAATGATCAAAGCAAACATTGCAATGGTGATTTTTTTCATGTTGATATAAGAGAAGCGTCAAAAATATAATCGCTATCCATCATTATACTTGTGAGCTACTGATGCCTAAAATAAAGAGAATGCAGTTCTATGAAAATTGGAATTTTTATTGTAATACAAAAAACATGCAGCTGCAACACAAACCCAGTGAAAATTATTGACATTTCAATCAACAATCTAAAACTATTGCCTACTGAGAACAAACCATAAAATCTGTAGGCAAGAAATGTCCAAGCCAAATAACCCCCAGTTGTTTTATAGCTAGCGTAAAAAGCTGAATAGGAAGGATATCTATATAAATAACAAGACTCTTTGAAGATTGAAAGATAGCTATATAAACAATAGGACTCATAAATGAATGGTATCCCAAGTAACCATGGAGCATTATATAATTGCATATATAATGCAGCTGCATTGCCGTAAGCCTACCATTAAAGTAGTTTAAAAGTGGAAAAGGGCACTTTTACAATTAAATTAATGCAAAAAGGGCGATAAAGCAATGAAGCAACTTATAAAGTAATATTAATGCAGCAGTACAATTTATAAAGTGATGTTAGTGCATTGTTACATTTGTAATGTAGGGTTAATGCTTTATTGCTTGACAGCTCTTGAAATTTGTTGAATAAAAGCAATGTTGCATCAATGGTGTTGATATGCAGTAGAATACGTGCAATGTTATAATGCTTGTGGTTACTTGGGATTACACTTATTCATAAATTTTAATTGAATTGAAAAATCTCTAGGTTACTTATTTTTGTCAATAACAACCCTCTGAAACTCTACAAATGACTACAAAACAGTGGCGGACCTGAAATCCGTATAGGTTCAAAATTTGTACACTACATACAAATTTAATGTAGTTTGATTTGATTCTCTGATCCAGTATTTATACATGCAGTTCATCGTATGCTTAGAAACAGTTTAGAAAGAAAAAGAGCAAGTTAACATATTATTTTGATGGATGGATTCCTACGGTACCTGAGTGTTATTTTTTCAGTGAGAATCTGTAGCCTTTCAGTACACTCGGCTGTACAGGAAAGCATCATTTGATTATATCAACCTAAACTCTTACGACAACGACTGACGAGCGGACGAATACGGCAGACCGCGTAAACAGTCTCAACAGATTCAAGCGTGTCTGTTTCTCTGCGAAGGACGCGATATTCATTATGCGTTTGACCTTTCTATATCGGGGAAAGGTCGATCACAGATGAAGGTTTTTTTCATTAGACATCTAGAATTCGGTGAATTCTCGTCGTTTGTGTTTTATCAAATTGTTGACAAAAAAATTCAATTTAACTTTGATTGGGGACGCGTAGAATATCTATGGATAGCATAATTGGCGATCAAAAGTGAGGTTAGGTTGCAAAAGATTTTCGAATTGAAATGGATATTTACGGTTTTCAGTGCCAAAAATTGCAAAAATCTTGTCAGTTAAATAATTGTGGTGATTTTTCTTCCAAGGTTATCACTAGAAATTTTAAATATGATGCAGTAGTGCATTTCAACTTTGCGTTAGTTCACCAATACTTGTTTTGACGATGTTTTGTTGAACATCAAAACCAATCAGTTTTCTGATTCTATCTTGTATGGTATTTTTTTGTGATGTATCATTGTAATAGGCTATTTTTCGTCATGCGAATCTGTCTTTGAATGGCCTACTTTTTCAGAACGTTGTCGGATTGTTGTAAGAGCTGTACTAATACGCAATGCTCATTTATTGCGCAACTCATTTGAGTTGTGAAACAGTAGTTTACAAAACAAGATACAGAATAGTGATTTGCACAGAACTAGTCTCACATACATACATTATTTACTACAATAAACTCTCTCTTTCGCGATATTTATATATCAGCGTTAACTTTTGAAGTCTCTGCAGTGGATTAAAACAACTTAAATTTAGGTAAACTGAAAGAACCCAAGTTTGACTTATTCCACGGATAATCGACGCTGGGTCGGAGCGTCTCTCTATGTTTTTGACAACAATGCTGTTGCGAGAGAAGCAAAACAACCCAACCGTGGATAAAAACTAAAAGCAATTGAGTTTAAAAAATTTAATTATTGGATACCGTAAAACGGGTTAACTTTGATAATGCGGGTAACTTTGATAGTGCGAGACCCACAAAAGAGTAAACGAAATAACGAAGTTTCTGTTAATCAGTTAAGCAAAACGAATGCAAAAGTAAAGAGTATTAGTATGACACTTCATGTCAAAGCTATTTTCGTTGAAATCACGTGGATTTAAGGTTTTATATCCAAATATTTAAAAAAATATAAGATTTTAGCATTTTTGAAACGCTTATAAACAATCTGTTCTACGATCACTATTTGATGAAGTCATAATGAGTTCGTAATTTATTCTTGACAGCCTAGTTCTAGTAGAACATGAATTAAATCTCAAATCTCTTAGCGAAAACCATTTTAACAATCTGGGGCCGTTTTTGTAATCTTAGTCAGAAATTTCTATATAGCGTTAAACGCCTAGAGGTATGCAACGCTCTATAAATGTTCCGTAATTCATTCAATTTAGTGCGAATTGTACTCCATTATCAAAGTTACCCCAAAACAGAAAACCGACTTTCAATAATATGGAAAATTATATATCCATTCAGAATAAATCTTTTGGCAATCTATCAATACTTTGGCAATCTATCAAATCTTTTGGCAATCTATCAATACCAGTACTTGTTTTAAAAGTATAAATTATAATTCTTTAAATATTCAAATTTTCTTCGAAAAAACTTTCAAAGTTACCCCGTTTTACGGTAGTCTGATTTCTCCGTGTATGGTTAATAAGCCATTTTCCGAGACGTTTCGAAACAGCTGAACGTCGCATCGGCTTTAATTGACATGAGGCCTGGGATTTTGTTTTGATAAAATCCAGCGTGATTTTTGACAACGTCTCATGTTACCAAACGGGGACATGGAGAAAATGACAAAAAAGAGATCTAAGAATGTTCGTTACTGTAACATTACACCTAGTTATTGTATCAGCTACCTCTTTGTTACCCATATAAAAAGGCACTTTTGTGATCAGAAATATTTTAATAATTTTTCTCCATTTAAGTTTTCGCCTGTTCCAAAAGCTACGTCAAAGATGCGCACAGTCATCAACCATCATCACGCGAAAACTGATGATAATGATTGAAAAAGTAAACTTTACTCCCAGTTCTCCTGTCATTTGACCAGCATCGTAAAGTTGCTCATAAGTATGAATGAAAGACAAGAAAAGAAGTGGAAAAATAATAAGAAAAATCACGAATAAAGCACGTATTACAAAATTGAGGTTTTTTGGGTGACACGGCGTTCACATACCAAATTGTATATAATTATAATTAGTAATTACACAGCGTAACAAAAATGCCATTTTTGCGTGTCTCAAGGATCAATTTATGTGTCTCTAGTAGATTTTGAGTCGCTGAATCTGATGCCGTTCTCAGAAATGTTCCAGCACGTCACAATTTTTAGCTACAGCTCGCCAAAGTTGTATAAAACACTGGCTGTACTGATGTTTACATGAAATTTAAAGTATGATTTATCAAACTTTTTAGTGATATAATCTACCAAACATGCTAAATAGGACTTAAACCTTCTATTTAGATACAATTTAGTTGAAATTTCACGATAAAATTTAGTTTAAATCGATTTTTTTCAACATGCTTGCAGTCTATATATAAAATTCTTAGTTTCTCTTATATGGGAAAATACAATACTCTTCTGAACCACCAAAACATAACATTTTACCACCGAAAATATTATGAACTTTGTTAAAAATTATTGTTTTATACATGAAGTTTGAATTTTACGACAAATTAAGCAAATAAATTGCCGTACAAGTTCGCAAACTTGTATGCTAGTTGGCTGAAACAGTCAAATTTTGCATTTTCAACAGCCAATATATCGAAAATAAGACGTGCCTTGATATTTCTGAAAACGGCAATGGACTCAGAAACCCTTAATTTATTAAATAGCGGTATTTTGGTGCTTGAGACAAAAACGTGTTCCGCAGTGTTATTAATTGCTGACACCACTTGAGTCAAAATCACGTTCTGCGCACTACTTTTTGCAATTCCTTGATTTTTTTAATAATGATTAATTGCTTAACTTAAAATAACTTCTTAATGAATAAACGTTGCGTAATGAGTCTTCAAACTTTCAGTTTTCAGCGATTTTTAAAATACATTTCTATTTTCCCAGAGTTTAAAAATGCTTGCTTAGTTCTTACAGGATAACTCACAAATATGGATCAGAGTTGGATTGAATACAAAGCATTTGATTTTAATTCAAATATTGGGTGAATGTTGTTTTCCGTGTTTCTTCCAAAATGTTAGATACGAACAACCTCATTGCCAAAAAGTAAGTCGACTCAGTGAATGTCAAACATGATCAAAGTTATTTTAAATTATGAACTAAAGTTTTGATATGATATAGATATAGGGAAAATTCAATAAAGTAGTAGCAAGAACAAGGGTCGTGGGTTCGAATCCCACTGGTCGAGGATCTTTCCGTAAAGGAAATTTTCTCGATTCCCAGGGCATAGAGTATCATCGTACCTGCCACACGATATACACATGCAAAAATGGTCAATCGGCAAAGAAAGCTCTCAGTTAATAACTGTGGAAGTGCTCATAAGAACACTAATCTGAGAAGCAGGCTTTGTCCCAGTAGGGACGTAAGGCCAGAAAGAAGAAGAAGTAGCAAGAACACTATCTATTGTGTTCGTCAATAAAAACAAGGTTTTATCAAAAAGTTTAGGATCCTATTGGCTTGATAAAACAAAAATAGAGAATTGAGACCTCTTCGATTTGTAAAAATAGTCACTAGTTTTCTGCAAATAGATCAGCATCTTTCAATGGATTACCTGCTTTGCCCTTGTCCACAGTTGATCAGCAGAAGTTTTCTTATTTCATTTTGTATGGGGAGAAGCATCTTTTCTTCTTCTTGTTGGCATTACGTCCACACTGGGACCCAGCCTAGTGTTCTTATGAGCTGTTCCACAGTTATTAACTGAGAGCTTTCTGTGGCAGGTACGATGATACTCTATGCCCAGGGAAGTCAAGGAAATTTCCATTACGAGAAGATCCTGGACCGACCGGGATTCGAATCCAGACACCTTCAGTATGGCTTTGCTTTGTAGCCGCGGACTCTAACCACTTGGCTAAGGCAAAAGGCAAATATCTCATAAATGAAAGCTTTAATCGAAAAAATATTTGGTAGACGTGAAAGCCATGATCTTTACACATAACCAGTACCAAATATTATCTTAAAAATAGTTTCCAATTTTGAGAAATAATACGTTAGATGCACGTTACCTTTTAGCAATTTTTCGTGCATAGACACTAGCGCAATTGCGTTACTATGTGGTGAGTAGCAATCAGGCCATGCATGTAACCCATTGTTCCCTTAAATGTCGGATCTCCTAGGAGTTTCATAGGAGTAAATAACCATTTCTATTTATTATCTTGGAGCAAGGTTGCCTGCAACAATTATTCGTCATAGTGATCGAGGCACTCAGTTCTAAGTGCAATTTGCCGTGATTGATTACTATGGAGCTCCAACTACATTTCAATCTATAGCCACAGACAGTAAGAGTGCAGTAGTTGCAGTAGTGCGCAAACGTCAAACTCGGAAAAAAAACGACACAAGCGCTCATTAGTCATTAGTCATTAGTCAACTATCGAATATTAGAAATGATCGCTATTTTGCTGTACAATGAAAATAATTCCAGTGTTATGTCTGTTTGTCTGTGCTATAGCTATGCCTTCGTCTGAGCTAGTTCGTTAAGCTACTATCCTGCTCTAATGACAGCGTTTTGTTTTGCGATTTCTTAAACAAGTTCAACGAGTTCACGAAACTCACCACGAATGTATGATATTGTGTCGTCACTCCATAATTACGTATTAGTAATACGATACGATCGACGCAAACTGGTGATGATTGTATACGATCGTCTACGGCACTAGTACCCCGATACATGCTAAAATTATTCATAGGTGCCAATCAACAACAGCGCCAATGGCGAAGCAGAAAGCTCACCAGCCTCCAACCATGGTATGTCTCTTGGCACAGGTTTTTATTACGATTGAGCAATGTGATCAATTACGAACCATGACTCAAATAACGTACTGCTATTTGAATAACTTACGAAACATGCGTGTATTGATAGATTGATAATTGGCTCCAAAATCTGTAGAATACCTATACCTACAACTACCAACTTATTCGTGAGGCTCGTCCTCGAACAGCCTTGTCCATGTTGAATATTCGACATGCCCCACACACTTAAACGGTTTCGCCGAGAACCCAACAGCTGATATCTCGGTAATAATTTGACGATTCTCGGTAAAACTTTTACCGAGATCTCGGTAAACGTTTACCGAATCTCGGTAACGTTCGCCGAGATCTCGGCAAAAAAAGTCGGATTGCCGAAATCTCGGTAAAATAAGTACTGAGTTTCGGCGTTAAAAATTACCGAATTCTCAGCTGTTGGGTTCTCGGCGAAAAATTTTACTGAGGTCGGTGAAATAATTTAAGTGTAAAACTGCAGTAAAACTGCTCGAGGTTGAGGTTGCTTAAGCTGCACGAGAGCTTTAGCGAGCGATGGATGGCTATGAATTCTGCTTCCACTGACTGAATCGGTAAAACGAAAATATGTTAGAAAGTCTACGACTATATTCTTCTTTTTGGCTCTACGTCCCCACTTGGACGCCTAGCCTGCTTCTCAGCTTTCTTTGCCTAAGTTGCCATTTTCGCATTCGTATATCGTGTGGCAGGTACGATGATACTCTATGCCCAGGGAATTCAAGCAAATTTCCTTTTCGAAAAGATCCTGGACCGACAGGGAACCGAACCCAGATACGTTCAGCATGGTTTTGCTTTGAAGCCGGGGATTCTAACCACTCGGCTAAGGAAGGACTATGGGGTTCAGTATTTCTTATCTCATCAGGGTTTTTTTTTCCACGATCCGACGATTACCAGACATTCAACCATTTTGTAAATTTGTAATATGTAAAGCGTGACGAAATATGTGGAAGTAGCCCTACTAGCAAACGAAAAGTTCGATTGACATAAACGTAGCTATTGAAGCTAACAAATGCGCTATCACTGCAGTTCAATCTTAAGTAAAACGCTTTGCATAGAACGGCATTCTTCTGTCGCAATTATCCGCACGAGTAGACTTAGGAATTCTGGTTGATCGTATACAACCTTCCATTGCTGAAAGAGGAGACGCATGGTATCACGTTCGTCGTCAATCGGTCAGTTGGTCATGGCAAGCAAATCAGAACGAAAATGTTTCAATATTTGTAGATTAAAATGTGGTGCCAAAAAGCCATTAAACGTTCTAGGTAAACATTCAGGATGCGTAACTTCTGAGCATGAGAATCGTGATGGAGGAATTTGAAGTTGATCTCGTTGATTTACAATTTAAGAGATAGCAGTACTAAATTATACGTTTTAATTTTGAGCTTTTTCAAATATAACTGTGAGCTTTGCATAAGAGCCATCTTTCTTAGTTTTATCGGAAGTAATATTGCCAACTTTCGATTTATCCAATAATTTTATTATAATTTTCAATCAATAAATCGAACAATGTTGCAAATCAACTAAGAGCCGGTATTTCCTTGCGTATCAAGGAAACAGTTGCATGCTCTGGAGGAAGCAACAGTTCTAGATGTTGCATGACAATTGAAATGAGTCAGGTATCACACTAAAAAACTTCTACATAGTCAATGGAACGGTCGCATTCAGTTTCCATCCATATGGTAGTTTACATGGTTGAAAAGTTTGTTAATTATTTCATGTTTTGAATTTTTTTAATAATGTGCATAATGTTTTTAACGAAAATTGGAGTTGTTCAGATTTGAAAATTTACGTATTCCTTAGTGAGCAGCTGGACATTGGAAACCACTGTGCTTCAGTACATTTCCATTTCTTATTTAATGTAGTTTTTACTTTATTTATTGTTTGTCTAATTTGGTCAACATTTGTCCATGTATAATATTTATTCTTATAATATTTAATTGAAATTAATTTATATTAAATTCAAACTGCATCTGAGTTGAATCTTATCTGCGTGTACACTGTGTTTGTTGTACATTGTATGACTTTAGGCGCAGCACATCTGTTTGCCACTGTAATGTAACGCACCGTCTTGTTACAGCGGAACGTGATGGAACGGCTTGCGAAAATAAAATAGCCAACCGTTGCACAGCGGTCCAGGAAGTAGTTTCACGCGGAAAGATGAATTTTAAGCTTGAGAATAACACATCAGACGAAAACGGTCTTCTAAAAAGTTGTTTTTATTAGTTAGGCCATTGAAAATTTGAAGTGGTGTGGAATTTCCTAGAAATGGTATAACTAACTTTCTTATTTGCAGAAATCATAGCTTACATGCTGCAGCATGGTTGTAAATCATTTCAGCAAATTTGTAAAACATTCAAATTCAAGCAATTCGGCCAAACCATTTTTTTAGTTCTTTAATTTACCTATTCATAGCTTTTTTTCCTATGGTGACATAGGGTTTCAATGCTAGTAATGGACCCCATAGTAGCTGAAATTCTTTCTAGACGCTTTTACGCAATGATATCTCAGTTGCATATACGTTTTGTGGAGTCTAACAACAAGTTCAATGTTTTCACTTCATAGTACGCCTATGAAACATGCAAAATCATTCGATTTTCCCAGCGAAATATGCATTTGGAAAACTGTTGTCCAAATGACTATTATGGACCCTCCCGGGATCCAAAATGGGAATGTTTACGAATTTGACGTTTCCTATTATGGACTCTCCATTTGGTTCCCATGTAATCCGGCTCGCTGCCGACGTGCCTATTATGGACTCACCTGCAAATGCGTACTATGTACCCTCTTCTGTGGTTTCATTTACAATACTGTTCAAATATCTGTATTTATGCGTCTCAAACCAAATATTTTGCCTGAAACTGCAGACTAACAATGCAATCGAAGTTCCCCCGATGGATTTTCATAGGAATAAGGTTGCTTTGAGTGTTAATTTTATAGGGGGTCCATAACCGGCATGGAATCCCTACGAGGGTGAAGAAAAAATTGATATTCTGGCTCTATCGTTTTCAATTTCAATCAAAGTTTTTGAATTTCTATGGGGTTCGTCCCTCTTTTTTTACGCTAGTGTAAAATTTGTATCGGTCTCAGAGAACTATAACTCAAGCTCCCAATATGCTAACTCATTCCATCTGATTGTCTGGTTCGATAGCAGCAACCGCACTCTCTCACATCGCAGCCTCCGTCTCATTGTTGCTTGCTTGCATAAACGCTTGCCACTACTATGCACAACCTCACTCGGGTAAGATCTGATCTAATCCACTGAGCTGCGCTGCGAAGCGGATGGCAGAGTTAGCCATCATTCTACTGGTAGGCAGGCAGGTACATGTACAATCTCAGTAGCCCCCGACTGAGGTTAGTATCTATACAGTCACCTCACAATTATTAATCAATTTGAAATTGAAAATCGTAGTGATCTTGTGCAAGACCACATTACCACTCCGGTATTGCAAAACATAGGATGTTTTATGTGTTGTGGACAGAGCGTTACGCGTATATAATTTGGCCACCTCCATTTGATATTGCCGTAAATAACCGGTCTGTCCAAATTATTTTGATCACTATAAGTATTTTTTAGACAATATATTGAAATTTTGTGGGAAAAAGTTGAAATTTCAAACGTTGTAATAGAGCCGGATCATTATTTTCGGTCGGAACAGTTTATCAGTAATTCAACTGCGAAGTAAATGACTGTTATATTAATAGTGAAGCATACGTTTATGCATTTTTTTTGAATCGCCTTATCTTTGATTCATAACTGTGGTCATGGGCGTATCCAAGATTAAAAATCTTTGAAAATTCATATTTGTAAAAAGTCTGAAGATACGATTGGTAGAGGTTCCATTAATCAATTTCAGCCTGGCCCGGTTTTGAAACGGGACATAAGAATTTCACATAGTTTTTTTTTTCAAAATTCTCTAAGATTCCACCTGCATTTGTTCCAGATTTTTTTTTCAGGCATCGCGCAAGTATTTCTCCAATGAATCCGATAAAAATTCTCCTAGGAATTTGTCTAGTGTTTCTTGTAGAGATTTCTTAAGGATTTTTTTTTTAGTTTTCCCTCCAGGTAACTTGGATTCTTCAAGGAATTTTTCCACAAGCTTTTCAATGTATGCTATCAAACTTACTTTAAAGATAAAATGAATGAGCTCATGCGTATTATACTAAAAATCCTCCAAAAACTAAATCTAAGACAAACTTTTTGATTCATATGAGAATTTCTTCATGGATTTCTTTAGAAACTCCTCCAAAATAATAGCAATAAATTCCACAGGAGCTCTTCGTTGATTTTTTAACATAATTGAAAAGAAATCCTTCAAAATTTGGTAATAAGATTTCTACATAAATTTTCCCAAGAATGAAATTCAGTTCCTTTTTGAAATATTCCAAAAAAAAAAATCAGAAATCTCAAAAGGATTTGTCCAGGTTTTTTTCTAAGAATACCCCTAGCAGAAACTTGGAATCCTAAAAGTAATGTGTTGAGAAATTTTCTTTTAATTCTACAGATCAATTTCCGTTGGTGTGCCTAATAATGATAGTTAAACCTATAGGTAGACAGAAAAAAATATTTAAAATAAATCCTAATATATCTTTGAAAATACTTCTGTTTGATTAGGGTGATAAATCCAGATAAAAAAATATTATACTTTATCGTGATAAAATCACAGGATTAATTCATGGACATCTTTTTCTTCATCTTCTTGGCATTACGTACCGTCCGAGACAGAGCCTGCTTCTCAGCTTAGTGTTCAATGAGCATTTTGCCAAAGTTACCATTTTCGCATTCTTCAGGTAGGGATGATACCAATGATATTCTGAACCCATAAAAGTCAAGGAAATTTCCATTGAGCAATTCTCGCTGAAACCATCGTCACATATCGTTTGAATTTAAATATTATGTCACTGATTGCTTCCTGACTAATTGCTTGGGGCCTTCCTTAGCCTAGTGGTTAGAGTTCGCGGCTACAAAGCAAATCCATGCTGAAGGTGTCTGGGTTCGATTCCCGGTCGGTTGAAATGGAAATTTCCTTGACTTTCCTGGGCATAGAGTATCATGGTACCTGCCACACGATATACGAATGCAAAAATGGCCACTTAGGCAAAGAAAGCTCTCAGTTAATAACTGTGGATGTGCTCAAAAGAACACTAATCTGAAAAGCCGGCTCTGTCCCAATGGGGACGTTAATACCAAGAAGAAGAAGAAGAAGAAGTCACTGATTGCTAGTATATGCTGAAACTTAAAGGTGTTCCTTTTGGTTCTCTCAAATTGATGGACCCCTCGTACGCCAGCTAGCTAAACAGCACGGATGCCAAGCCCATTTTCCAAAAATCAGTATGATTTTGAAAATTTTGTCTGGAATAGTCTGGATCTCCTATCTCGTATACGGATCGTATTACAAATTTATAACAAAACAAGTAACAAAAGTGTTTAGTAACAAAAAAGTGTTTACATTGATTGCCCTCACCAGATACATCAAATTTCATTCAATGGGGTAAATACCATTGCTCAACTAGGTTTTTTAGGTTTCTAGCTCATTTTACTCAGTTTTTTCTAGCTTCCTGATGATGATCTTAGAATTCAAAACTAGAGGTGTACTAATGGTCAAAAAACGGGTTCTCCAACGTGTTTTCTGTTCAAATGAAAGCTATATCCTTCATCTATACGATGCCACTAAGTTTTCTATGTACTCCAAGGAAAATATGAGACATATCACGCTAAGAAATACCTAAGATTTATTAAAAAGTGGGCCTTTTCCCATATTGTTTAGCTAGCTGGTGTACGAAGGGACCACTATTTCAGTGCCAAACGCTTAAGTTTAGGCCAAAAACACATGTTTACTCAATTTTTCAAAGTTTTTCATTTGTTTAAGTCCAAAAACCATTGTTTTAATGTTTTTTTAGATTTGTCACACTTCTTGGCTTAAACTCAAATTTTGGGTGTATTTTGTTTCCCGTGTCCATTCGAAATGTCAGATGGGAACAACCCCAGTGTTAAAACTGAAACCGTGTGGTGGTTTTGTCCACTAAGCGAACGTCAAACATGATTAGAGTTACATATTTCTCAGGAGCACATAAATGTACTGACGAGCCTCCAACCAAACCGTCTCTCAGCACATCGGAATCCTAGTGTGCTGCGCTAGATGGAGGCTCACGAAAATTCTAAAAGCGCGCGCTAGGTGATGTGCTCTCGGGGAGACTCGTCACATGCGCTGCTCGGCGCTATGGCTCGCCATCGGTATCCAAGTTGTGAAACAACTGCTTAGTAACGAAGAGCCTCTACAGCTATTTTCGGCTCATTATGCAGGTGTCTAGATGGCCTACATGATATGATCGAAGACTCGCAATTCAAAAGTTACAATTTCGATCCTCGTTGAAAACTTTTGTAATCACTTCAATTATTGCGCTGAATTTTAAACAGCACATGTGACGGAGCGCATGAGACCGCAGTGAGACACATCTCAAGAAAAATGAGGCGCACCAAGAAAGGTCTCACGATGTACAGCGCTCCCGTGCGCTTACAAGCAATGAGGCTCCTACACCTAAGGCTACAGCACGTGCACAGTAACTCTAAACATGATCAAAAGTGTCAAGGTTCATTTATGGACTAATTTTTTGAAAAAAAGTTCAAATATGATACAGCCGTTACTTCAATGAAGTACTGATTTTACCGAAAAAAAATTGACAATTTTTGAATTCCAAAGAAAAACATGACAAAAAGTTGTGAAATAGTGATCAATTTGCCCCCGGATTACGGTACCTTTATTCGTACAATAAATTCTTGTTAAAGTCTTCTATGGAATCCCAGAGAATTGCTTGGATAGAATTCTCCAGGAATCATCACACGATATTTTTATTTAATGCTTGGAGTAATTCCTATTTATAATACGGGACGGAATGCTCGATAAAACATATAGAAGAAATGCTTAAACAGATTGAAATTATCGAAAGTTTACCACAAATTTCTTTAAATAACTTTATAGAAATTCCTAGGACAGTATCTAAAACAATTTGGAGCAGATAAGTTTGAAGGATCACGAGGAATTCTTGTCTGAGATAATAACTGGCGATGTTCTAAGTAAAATTCCTGGTCATATGTTTGCAAAAATCGGGGAATAATTTGTGTAGGAGTCCTTCTTAGTAGTTCCTGGTATAATTGCTCAGGATTTGGGTTTGGTGTGAATTCTGTGAAAATTATAGAAGTAAATCTTGTGAAATTTCTAGAAAACAGTTCTTGAAGGAGTTTTTAGAGGTATCCCTGAACCTTTTTAGATTAGTCCCAGATGGGACTTCATCAAGAATTTCCAGAAATTTTTTTTTGGAAAAGGAACCTTAGCTGAGATGCTAAATGAAGAATTTCCTAAGGTGTCGTATTAGATGACTCGTTATAAACTTTTTATGAAAGAACTCCTGCAACAATGCATGAAGGAATTGTGTGTGTGTTGATGAAAGCTCTGTCAGTATTTCAAAGAGGTAAAAATACTTTGGGATATTGAAATTCGAGGTGCTCTGAGGAACAAATCCCGAAATAAACTCTGGAGTGATTATTGGAAAAATCCTTTAAAAAATCAAAAGATAAATATATAGAGACATTTCTGGAGAGTAGGGTACCGGTACCAATGGTTGTAATGTACCTGTAGATTGGATTATGGAATAAAACGTATTGCTGTTTGCGTTTGACGTGCAAATCCAGTCTAACTGAGCTTCAAATGCGGCAACACAAAGTAACCAAAGGATACTTAGCAACCTTGATGCATATCACCGCCAACCTAGCAAAGAAAATTGAATTTTGACTTCGCCTTCCTTGTTGAAAATCTTACCGCATTTGGTGTTCCCGCATTTGATATTTGCATTTCAAATGCACACAGCAATACATTTTTCGATAAAAATGACATGTGTTATTTTTGGTGGATAGATCGCCTCTAGTTTACTCGATTTGCCAAATTTCAGCTTTTTATTCTTTCAAAAAGTCATATAAAAAATTAAGTTTACGCAAAAAATTTGCTCCCTTGCACCAAAAATTGCCGTCGTGTTCCAGTAGTGGATCAACTGATGGACGCAGTTTTTAAAATGGATGTATAAAAATGAAGAAAAGTCCCAGAGATGATCTTTATGCTTCATTCAAAAGATATAAGTTGCTGTTCCGAGGGAAAAATGTTAAACCTATGTAAAAATTTACCTTTTTTTTAAATTCCTTGTATTATTCCCGAGCGTCCGGAGCACTAGCGCAACTACTGGAACACGTGTACCAATAGTGGCTCAAGCGATTTTATGTTGAAAAAATAGTTTTATCACTTTTTTTATATTTTTCCCATATAGTAGAGGTTGAAATCTTCCTGTTGACGCCAAAAGATCTCTGTTAAGGCTTTTCGATATTTTATTATGATTTTTTATAGCTTAGGTAGTCCACAAATGGTACCGGCACCCTATGTGAAGCTATTTTTTAACAACTTCTTTGACGTATTTTTCGTAAAAATTTCTGGATGAACTTGTTTTACGATAACTTGGCAGATCCTTGAACCTTTAGTGAACAGATGTTTGAAGGATTTCTCGCGAAATATATGGCGGATATAAAACCTTCGTCGAATATCTGGTAAGATCTTTGACAGAAGTCTTATTGTTTTGTAACCTCCAAAATTTCTTATTCACAATATTTTTTTTTTCATTTCGTGGAATTGCACATCTATTTCATAAGAAATTCTGAGATTAAACCAACCCTGATCCAAATCTCTGGGCTATCCATAACCGGGGGGCGACTATACTGACGCCCATTGCGACTGTCGTCGGCGATATGATATGAGCCGGTATATGTGGAGCCCAGTCAGGTAGGCTCGCAGCTAAGAAGGGGTTGTCGGTTCATTCATTCTCTCGATTCGCGGCTACCAGCGCTGGATTCGGCCACTGCAACAGCTTCACGGGACATTACAGTTGATGCAGTCGTGAATTCGACATCAATCGCGGTGTTGTCGGCGCGTCAAACTTCCTTCGTCATCGAATCCATGCGCCGAGTGCATCCGAATCGCGATTTGGTTTCTCACTCTCTGCCCTCGTTGTGGATAAGGCTTTTTCGTTATCATCTTCTGTTTACATTCTCTGCTCAGCTGGAAGGGCGTTCGATACGTTAAGCGTGTGCTTTCTAAGAGTTTTGTTTTGGTGTTATCAGTGATCGTTTTTTTGTTGGTCATAAATCGTCACTAGAAGTGATAAGAAGGGACTACAGTGGTCATAGTCAAGTGGATTGAAATCGGTACTACGATCATGTAGCGCTGTTTGCTGCATTCAGTGACTCAATCGCGCTTCGACTGATTGATACCTTTGGAATAGTGTTGAGTTTGCAAAAGTGCGGTGAAATTATGCAACTAGAAGAGACATAGTTGAACCAGTGATGTAAAAAATTACCTCGGTGTTGTGATAGAAACTGTGTAATTCTGAGTAAAGCAAATTGGTTGGGTTTTAAGCGATTGAAGGTATGAGGAAATGAGATCGTACAAGAAGAATCATATCTCATTGAGAAGCCATGGGGTATGCAGACGCAATGATTTCAGTCGTGGATAATTGACGTGAAAAAGCATATTTGCACCGTAAACAGCTGTTTTTGTACACAACTTGACATGACATGAGCAGTGTTCTCAACTTGCTCTCAATATGTCGTTGCAAAACTGGGTAATTTGGTGAGGTTGACGTATACTGAGGTTTACATTAGACTGGTCCGAGATAAACAGCTGAAGTAAGATGGGACAAACGTTTATTTTCAAGTTTTTTTAACTCATTTCAAATGTAATGGCAAGGGGGACGGACCTGGTGTAGTGGTTAGAACACACGCCTCTCACGTCGAGGACCTGGGATCGAATCCCATCCCCGAGATAGTCACTAAAAATTTCAGTGACGACTTCCTTCGGAAGGGAAGTAAAGCCGTTGGTCCCGAGATGAACTAGCCCAGGGCTAAAAATCTCGTTAATAAAGATAGAAAAAAATGTAATGGTGTTTCGAATGTTTTTCAAATAGAAGACTTTTATTCTAAATATCATAGAAACCGATTGAGACTAGGAAAAGTTATGATTATTTGTTGACGTGAAAATTAGAATATTCGATCAAAACAAGTAGGGCTATCAGGGTATTGAATTGAGAAATATCCTGAAGAGAACTCAGCGAATAAAATTCTGCCGTTGGAATTGCTTTGCGAATTTCCTCCAGGTTTCTGAAAATGTTCCCATGTCACACGGACAACGAACATAAGCCTTGATTATCTCAAAGTTTTAATATTATTTAGATCTTTTTTGTTAAGGTGAATTAAATAATACTCTTGAGAAAGCTTTGTACAAACAATACCAGTTTGGGTTCTCTTTTCCATAATGATAACTTGGACTGGGGAAAATCCAAGTAAATCATTTATTCCATTTTTGATCTCTTTAGGTGACTTATAGTCACTTGAGAAACCTTTCAAAACGACTTTGAAAAATCGTTCAGTTTTGTCGTCATAAGTAAAAATTTTGTACTTCTTCTCTTCAAGATGTTTGAGAAGAAGTTCGCGATCTGTAAGAGTTTCCGGCAATACGCGACAGTTTCCTTTCTTTGCGATTTGGAAGGAAACCTTTTTTTTCCCCTAATGGAGTTCAAGATCTCCTGCCTACATCCTTCAAATTCGAAACAACTGACCACGATTGGCGGCACTCTTTGTTTCCTCACTTGAATCAAAGAGCCTGAGCTAGAGGCTTCCTTAATTTGATGTTCGGAAAATGTGTTTTTGGAGGAGCTTCTGAGAAAATATCTAAAAGACTTCTTGAGTAAATTGCTAGAATCATCGTACATAATTCCTGAAAGTACAGAGAAGATTTTTCAATGTTCATTTTTGATTACATTCGAAATGTCTTTTACTAGAAAACTATGAAAACCCAATACTGTAACATTCTGAGCCAGTCTAACGCCCATGCGACTTGCAGGAATGCGACGGTAGACAGGTCGACTAGACTCCTTTGCCCTATTGCCTACTGCGAACTGTCAAGCCTCTCTGGCCTACCCTGAAGGTCATAGAAGTAATCTGTAATTATGATAGCTTTTCAATCCCCTGTCTTTTTCTCTCGTTCCAACGTATTGCAATAAAACTCACATGATGTCGCAACAAAGTTGTTGAACCCTTTCAATCCCTGGTAACGTTCAAATCTAAACAAATTAAGCAGTATGAAGAAGCATATCGAGCAATCACCTTTCGGAATATCGAGCCGCCAAAAAAATTCAACTGTGTAAAATTCCGCTCGCCAATCCACCAAGAACAGAACGCGTCTAGTGGGCAACTCTCGGCAAACTCGGTTGAGGTTCATGGTTTCATTTTTATTACATTTAATTATTTAACCACGGTCATTTAGACGTAGTCGTTTTCGCTGGTGTCATGACGTCGTCTGGTGTGGTGTTATTGTATGTAGGTTCCAACGAGTGCAAATCCGGTAGGTGAACCGCTGCCTCGCGCCAACTCGACAGAAGCAGTATCTTTCTACATATAGGTACGACTAATGATCAGCCAGTCAAGTGCTGCGCCAACTGAATGATACCTACTCGGTTCTCTTGCTATTTTTGGCACAACTGGAGAATGGCTGTTCGTACTACTGTACGACAGTTTGATTGTTAAGACGAAACTGGATGAAAGTAGAATAGAATTTGCGTATGAGATGGCACTGATTGTTGGTTTAAGTGGTTGATGAATGCAAATCTTGGCAAAAGCAGAATATTGTCGCGGATAAGTATGTTATTTATGGTGAATGAAAACATCAACATCAATAGTTCAGTAATTTGTTCTAAACGTTGCATTCTGAGTCTCAGATTGCATCATAATCATAGGCACTTTTATGAATCTATGCTGGTAATGTAATCCGTAAATGGATTCGATTCGAATGAAAGCGCAAACTAGAGAAATATGTATGAATAGTGCACGTGCACCTGAAGTGATTTTATTACAGCAAATTCACGTCTTTTCTACTCTAGATACGCTGTTGCGTCTAATACCGACCACTTGCACTTAACTCCTGGTGGCGTACTTCATGTCTGCCACTCTCTAGCACTCTTCGTCGAACCAGTCGTTTTGAATAAGTCGTTGATGCTGCGCCAATCTGATGGCAGCTTCGTGAATACTGATGACATCTTCAGAAACGTTGGTTCTCTTCAAATACTCGTTTAGCTACTGGTGGTAATACGGTTATTTCATGCGCTGACAAGGGTTGGATATTGAATCGCTTCGTTCTGTTATTTCTGGATTTCGTGACGTAGGATAACCGTGTCCGAATTTCAGCAGTACCAAAATTTGAGCCGATATTTTGACCTACCCATTTAAAAATCATATTTTTCTACATATCTTCGAACTTAAATTTCCACAAAAATACCTGGGTATACCCAGTATCTGTACTGCAGTATCATTATGATTTGATTAAATTTCTACTGATGTTTTGTGGCATAATTTAGGAGCAGATTATGACGAACTTTTGGTGCACAATTGTCGAAGGAATTCAAGTAAAATATTTTATGGAGTCGGATCAGCGCATAGAAAATAATTCACAAATTCACTGAATTTGTGCTGTTTATCCATTTGTTATTTAGAATTAGATGAAGAAATTAGAATAAGCTTACTGGTTGTGAAGACATGCAGTTTGATCTATTTTCGTCAATTTTCTTTAATAACAAAGGTTGATCCAATAAATGAATCTAAAGACAGGGCTGGTAGTAGATTTCTTTTTAGAGGCTTGGTCTCTATTTCAATGTAAGTCTATTTTTTTTTTTGCATACTGATGGCAACTTTCTTCGTCCGTGAGAAGCGAGAGAAGAGAGCAGAAAACTGCCAAAATAAGTAAACAACACACGCATGGTGTGAAAAATGCTGATAATTTTGGTCAAAAAACATGTTTTCAGTACCAAATGAAATAAATTGTGATTTTGAGCTTTTATGAAGTTGTTGATCAATTCATATCGACAATAATACCTTTGTATGGAACGTGTGCAAGTAATACTGCCTACATAATTCTGTGGGTGGAGGTATACATGGAACATGATGATTTATTTTTGGCCGACGCACATAACATTGTGCTCCGCCTTGATTGGTGGCTCGAGAGGGGGCTTTAGCGGGTGGCTTGAGTGGGTGGCAACATTATGTTTACGTGCTCAATGAACTTTCACCTTAATGGAAGGTTCCTAAAGTGTCTATTTTAAATGGTCTTCAAAGTCTCTTTTTTTTTCCTTATTCTGCTTGCATTGAATCGTGATGCAAAATTGTACAGGTTCCAAAGAAAATATAACGAAACGATATGAAACTTCTTCAAAGAATATAATGGGTTCAAATTATTAAAGAATTTCGTCTCAGGTTCCACGAGAAAATTATAATAGTGATTTTATTTAGAATTCTTTCAGGGTATTCTACAGGGATACTAAGGATGCTTAGAAGAATTTCTACAGAATTTGCTCCAGGAAATCTTTGAGAACTCCAAAGCTACAATCTCCAATAATTTCCTTAGGTATTACTTTGATGTTTTTTTTCCAAAACTATCCTAGAATTTCCTCCAGATATATTTCACAAATCCTTCAATCAAGTTTTCTAGTTGATACTCTAGGTATATTTTTTTTTTAATTCTGAGAAAATTCCCAGGCAATTTTAAAAGCTTATTCAAATTTTCACACCAGTTTATGCTACAGCAACACGCGGAATACTATCCCGCGATTCAATTTTTTTTTCGATTATCTTAGCAAATCTTCTGAAATTTTCTTAAGAGTCCAGGAGTAATTACAGAGATCCTTGTTTTTTTAGATTGAATTTAAAACTTACCCAAGTTTAATCAGAGGTGACTCAAGGATTTTCTTTAGGAATGCTACATGAATTTATTTTTCAGAAACATTTACTAGGCATTTCAATTGAGACGTTCATAAAACAAAAAAAAAAAATTCAAAGAATAACTGGAAGAATTTCTGAAGAAATCTTAGAATCAATCTTTAGATCACTTGCTTATAGAAATCCCTAGTTGAAAACTACATAAATCCTAAGAGACAATTTTAAAGAAAATTCCTATAAATTTCTGGAAATCAAAAACATCGAATTTTCGAAGACATATTGACCAGGAATTTTGGAAGCTGTCTCAAGGAAATTGATTGATGTATAAAATCTTGTAGCAATTCATTGAAAAATGTCTCAAACAATTTTTGGAGGAATTTAGATGATTTCTGAATCAACCGTAGGAGTAATTCTATTTCTGTGGTACTCCTTGGGAATATCCTGGTTAAATTCTTGAGGTACCCTAAACAAAACTCGGAGAAATTTCCTGTGAAAATTTGTAGAGATATTCCTTGGAAAATAATAACTAAATGAACTAATTTGAAAATTTCTGATATGTTTATTTCAACATTCGGACAAATACGTGAATAATTGCTAATGAAATTCCTGGAGAAAATCATGAACAAACACATACAGTAGTACTTGTTGTAATGTCACGAGGAATTCTCAAAAAAGTCTTAGATCTTAGAGAAATGTCTGCTATTACTCAAACTCTTATCTCCTGGCTCATATTAGGTTTCGTTTTGTTTCCTTGGTGCCTGTTTGGTCTCTTTTCGGCCTTTTATTTTAAAGAGACCTCAATCTTTTTTACTGACCAGAGGTCTTCAATTTTTTATTTTAAAGCGACTCAGTCGCCACCAGCCTTTTTTAATCTTGGAGTAACGACTATGAAAATAGGGTAACGACCATGAAGATGAGAGGGTTTGAACAAAAGGGGTGTCAGTGACAAAGAAGAAAATCTATTACAGCGGTCAGTGACAAAGAAGAAAATCTATATACAGCTAGCGCTTGTCCTACCCATAGTTTCGAACGTGGACGCGCCTCTGTTCTACAATGTTTAAGGTGGTCTCAAAATACACTTATTTGCACAGACACATCTTGAGATAAAATTATTGTCATGAATCGTAAGTCGCCATCTTAATTTCTAGTCTGCCATCTTGAATTCCCAACTGTTCAATTGAAAGCAATTTTCTACCTGAAAAAAACTTGTAAAAAAATCATGCTTCTAAATGATCAATATCTTGAAATACAATGGTTTTCATGGACCGGAAGTCGCCATCTTGTTTCCTATGCCGCCATCTTGGATTCCAAAATGTTTAATTGAAAGCAATTTTCAACCTGAACAAACATGTAGAAAAAATCATGCTTTTAGATGATCAGCCAGAAAGTCGACCCCGAATGGAAATTGTATCATACTCGATCTAGGAAGAAATGATGTTGATAGCGATGTTATCTTGTAATGTTAACTTTTTCGATCTTTCAGACACGAATGCACCAGATGGTGTAAAGTGTCCCTAATAAAAATGTTTTTCATGACCGGAAGTCGCTATCTTGTTTTCTAAGCCACCGCCTTGAACTCTAAAATGTTCAATTGAAAGCAATTTTCAACCTGAACAAACTTGTCGAAGAAATAATCTTTCTTAATGATCAGGATTTGTCAGGTGTAATCATTGAACTAGGTAACAACTTTGCTGAAGACACCATTTTTCTATCAAGTGAAAATCACAACAATATTTAACATTGCAGTGAAACTAGTTGGCTATCCATCCAGCGGGCGGTGATGCGGAAGACGCTTTGTACTCATTTTCCTATATAAAATAAATGCACCGTGATGCCAGTTTAAAAAGTGGCAAATCATGTGTATACAATTTCACAGCGTAACAAAAATGACATTTTTGCGTGTCTCAAGGATCAAATTATGTGTCTCTAGTAGATTTTGGGCTGCTGAATCTGATGCCGTTCTCAGAAATGTTCCAGCACGTCACAATTTTTAGCTACAGGTCACCAAAGTTGCATAAAACACTGGTTTTATTGATGTTTATATAAAAATTAAACAATGATTTATCTCAAATTTAAGGGATCTTATCCACCAAGCATGCAAAATAGGACTCTAACTTTCCGTATTCATTTCAATGTGGTTGAAATTTTACGGTTAAATTTAGATTAAATCGATTTTTTCAACATGCTTACAGTCTCCATACAAAACTCTTCGTTTCTCTTATATGGCAAAATACAAAACTTTTCTAAGCCAACAAAAAATAACTTTTGAGCATTGGAAGTTTTTTGAACTTTGTTTATAAGTATTGTTATACACATGAAGTTTGAGTTCTGAGGCAAATTAAGCAAATAAATTGCCATACAAGCTGATAAACTTGCATGCAAGTTGGCTGAAATAGTCAAATTTAGCATTTTCAACAGCTAATATCTCAAAAACTAGACGTGCTATGATATTTATGAAAATGGCAATGGATTCAGCAATCTTTAATTAAGTTAATAGCGGTATTTTGGTGCTTGAGACAAAACCGTGTTCCGCAGTGTTTTCGGTGCTTCCAAATTTTATAACACTTTTATTTGAAGAGCGACTAGAAAGTTGTATTCTGACGAAATGTTCACTGATTTATGCCCTGAGTTATCAGCCAGGGAGAAAATTCGTAGTACCGTTTTGACTCATATTCCGAACACTTAAGGTCATTGGCATAAATTGACTGATATTTGTGTAAATTTTAATTTCTTCGCAAAGTCTAACTGTTAGCTGTTAGGTGTACCAATAATAATGCTGATTTCATTAGATTTAGTATTGGTTTTACGTAAAAGTATGGACCAACATTTTGATTCAAATGCCGAACACTTGGTTTGTTTTGTCTTATATTCCGAACACCTTGATTCAAATTCCGAACAGCACGAATAAATCATATTCAAATGAATTATTTCGCAAATAAATTGATCTGAGCTTGTTCTACTGGCCTCAAACTAGATAAATGCATCACTGCTCACGCAGTATAAATTATATTAGATACGTTAGAATTGAATTGCAATTGACTGCCATTGTTTTGTTATTTGGTGACATATTTCAGCGAAACATTTCACTCAAATCGTCATACAAAAACTGAGTGTTCGGAATATGAGTCTTTTCGGAATTTGAGACAAAAGGTACGTCCTTAAAGTAGTTTTTTTTTTCTATTTAATTTTGAGAGGGTCCATTTCTCCATACTAAATAAATCATTTTCCCATATTAAACTTCAAGTCCCTTGCCGAGGATTTTTAGAATATTTTAATTTTGCAGGGTTTCGTTTGGGTGGATTTCGATTTCGAAAATTTGCCAAAATCGATACAGCCTAACACAAGAGTTGATTATTTTAAATTATTGTGATGAGTCGGCAGACATCTTGGTTGTTTCAATATTGTAAAAAAAAGGTTATTTATAAACAATTTTTTGGTTGATGTTTGTTTTATCATAACCTTTTAACACTGGTTTTATTGCGTATTTAAGGATGTGCAAAAGATTTAATACCACAAGTTGATTTCAACAAGATTATAAAAAAGATCTTATGTATGATTTGTAGTAAACTTCAAGGGTAGATGTATTCATACGCTACAAAACTAAGAAGTTTAGAAACGGTTTTAACGAGTAGTATTAAAACATTTTTGTAAAAAAGGCCCACTTTTCGAGTTTCACAGAGTTTTATCGAAGGTTCATTAAAGTCGTTAAGACTAATATGTTCTAAGTGAAAAAAAAAATGTTATTATGCCGAACAAATAATAATAATAATAACTGTTAGGACGATTATTTGTGTTCTCCAGCTCCTGAGTTGTACAAGCTTATTTTACTGATCTTACTTTGAATCATTTCATGTTCTAATTTTTATCCGTTGTTGAAGTAGTTTGTGATCTTTTATTAGTTTTTTTTTTGCAATACCTAATAAAGACAATTTACACAATTTACACCGTCTTCAGCCAAAGGCTACACAGACTAAACTGCGCTCTCGCCTAGGTATTGCATATACAAATAGAAAACGTTGTGTTTGAATGGACATCTAATTGTTCCGAAAGAGGTGAGCTTTGCGAAAGAGGACCACGTGTTTTTTTTTAGTGGAAATCAAATGCAACTTCTGGGTTCATAAGTCCTCTCGTGGCGTAGGGTTAAGATTTTCTATTCACCGTGATGAGGCTGCCATCCAGTATTTTGTTGTCAACAATAATGATCAAATGAGCGTTGTTATAAGCTATTTACTATGTATTACACAGTGAGTTTTGTTAGAAAAAGTATTCCAACATGATGTTGAACCGCTCTGTATAAAGCTGAAATGCTTATACAGTATCGATCATTTTATTCAGTGGACGGTTTTTCTTACCAGTTATGTAAATAACGCACAATGCTATAAAGACCACGAAGCTGCTTCAAAATAAGTCTAAAACACTGTAGAGAAAATCATACCGCGATGAACACCAACATATCATTAACTCCGAGCCACAACTTGTTCACAACATTCTAATTGTAATAAACGCTATGAGCAAAAAAACATGGACAACATTACACTCCGTCAAAATTCAAGCGCTTGTGAATGAATCTTTTTACGCCAGTTCGGCGTTGTTTTCCTCACACTTATGGCAACGCATTCCACAAATTAGTTTGCGCCACACGAGCCATCATTACCTGTTGATAATCACGTGGGAAAGCTTCAATTAGTGTGACGGTAAACAGCGAATAATTAAGATGAAAATCTTGCATTGCTGGGCTTTTGAATTCGATCGTGTTGGGTTTGCTTCGGGCAGATTTACAGAACTCCATTATCTATACTTTGGAGAAATATGAGCAAAGCTTTGCAAATAAACGATTGATTTCCCGCTTAGTCTGCAACTGCAATTGATACTATTAACAATGTGACGATGCCTATGATGCAGTTCAAGTACACGTGGACCCCTCGTCGTTTCCTAGAATCTGTCTAGATTTTTCGAAGCTTGTCTACATAAGTAGCTAGTTGTGAGATTTTTTAGACTCGTGTGCTCGTTTTCTCCACACTGACTGATGTGCGGGCAAAATATGCAAATCAAATGCATATGTAGCAGCTTTGTGCATTCTTCCGGCGATTCATCACAAACGGACCGCATGTTGCGCGTTGGAAGCGTTTACCGGACAAAGTGTTACCCCCCACATACACGACTCAACCTGTTTGACTAACCCTACCACTATCTGATATGTTTGTCACAATCCAGGAAATACTGTATTGTACGGAATGAAGTTCACTTTAGACGTTTTTTCCATTCAAAAGGCCAAATTTGGAGGCTTGAATCTCGACTTTCAGTTCTCCAGTCCACCTGAAATTTTCATCGCAGCTTGCAAATGCATAGCGTTTTTAAAAAAAATTATTTAAATCTTTTGACTTAAAATTTCAATATTTTTCAGAATTAAATATTCTAGTTTCCTGGCTGTGTTGTTAGATAAAGCAGTGTATGTACTTAAAAAAATAAAGTCACTTCATTGTATCAACCAGTAGCCATTCACTTTCGTGTGGACAACCGCAGTTTTTCCACTTATGCAGATTGCGAATCATTTCAGACTCGAAACGGCAGTAATAGCGAGCGCTATGATTGGCCATTGATCGAACGATAAGAAATCGCACTGCACTGTTGGGTATCAAGTGGCTATGGTTACTCATATAGTCAGTCAAAGTCAAGGGCAGAAGGAAGTCGCGGTAGTAAACGTGACTGCATTTACATGGGGGTCTATTTGATCGTACTTATCTATAACGGATACACCTAGTCCTATTGCAAAAAATATTGTCACACTGACAACTACCCAAACAGTGACAACTGCCACCACACAGTTAATGATGGCGAAAGATCAGGAATAGAGTGTCCATCCCGGGACATCCCGGGACAAAAAATCCCGGGATTTGACAAATTTCGGGATTTCCCGTTTCCCGGGATTTTATGTCTGACATCCCGGGAATCCCGGGATTCCCGAAATGTACGTAGAATTTGATGAAAACCACTAAATTTCAATGAAAAAAAATGACATTTTTCATCACTATTATTCTTATTTTATAAAGTAGTAAAGCATAATGAAAAAATAATAAATGAGTAATTATTTTCATGAAAAGATCAATTTACCAAGTAAGAAACACATACTTTTATTTGTCTAGTTGGAAAGTTTTAATGCTTTTTTTCAACATAAGTCGTTTTTATAAGCCTATGCTGAGATAAAAAATTTGAAAGTACACCTAAACTGCTGCAAATCAAAAGTCAGTACCATCTGTAAAAAGTAGGCATTGAGAAAATTGACTGAGAAGTTTTCAACCTCGTTTTCCATACAAATATTCAAAAAAATTCAGGAGATTGGAACATGTTTCGATTTCAATGAAACTTTCATAATTTGGTTTTTACTCCGTTACCTTTCCAAGAAAAATTTAAAGATGGTAATAATTCATTTTTGTATTACACGATGCGAAAATCTGCAGTGGGACTGACATGCGTTTACTTTTCATTATGGGACAATTCGACTTGGCGTTTTTCCTAATTTTACTGAATAAAAAGTGATTTCTCGTTAGTGCAGCTGAAAGATCATTAGAAGATATAATGAAAACTGATATCAACTCAATTTTGACCAAAATGCAGACTGTCTAGCGATTCACGGCAGTAAACTTCAGTCAATAATTTTCAGTAATTAACCTTTAGCATGATCTACAATACCTTCGATGATCTTTAATCGTTTCTTTTGTTCTAAAGTTTTTATGACTTTTCAAGTGTTTGAAGCAAATTGCTTTAAAATGTTGACTTAAGTTTTTATCATACTTCCATTCATAAGTTTTATAGAGAATTTGAAAAAATCCATAGCAAACCCGTAATTAGTCAAGCTAAGTTATGATTTTTGTTAGATTATTTCATCAGAATAAGAATGTCTTATCTAAAATGTGATTTGCTATAATTTTATATTATTTTGAAAAGTTACATTATCTGTCTATGTCATTGAAAAAAAAATGTATTAATAAATTTGTACATCCGTTTCAACCGAAATGCTACCTTTATTGAAAATTTGATAAATCCCGGGATCCCGGGATTTCCCGGGACAAGCATAGATTTTTGTCCCGAATCCCGGGACGAGCAAAATGGCCGGGAAATGGACACTCTAATCAGGAACAATTGAATTTGCGAGGTTTGTTACGCCAGTGCAAAATTGAGATTTGATTGATCCGGTAAAGGAAACCGCTAATTACTTCTCGCGTGCGGTAAGATCTTAGTTTAGGTAAACCTATTCAATGTGATGGGCAGGAAATGATACTATTGTTTGATCTTTATGGGTGGTTCACATGGCAGTTGAACGAAATTACTTAGATTTGTTTAGGATGTGGAAAGTATGAATAACCCATGGAAAATTTTGAAATGCTCAATTTTCAAGCAACCTCTAATAAACAGCACCAATCATGATCAGCTTATCAGAACTCAAATTTGCTGAGCAATTTGCAACTTCAAATGTGCTAACATCTCCTTTTTTATCAGAACGACTACCGTTTGGAAGGCAAACAAAATATCACAACCTGTTGACCATCCCAATTAAGGGGCGTATCGTCAATAGGTGTCGGATGTGCAAAAACGTGATCGCCTGCAAATTTGCGAATTATTTCGCACTACTGATTTCAGTTTTTTTCCGTACACTTTTTCCTCGGGGTCGAAATGGTAGAGTGAGATCTCCTCACCCGTTGACCGGGCAAAGTAAGGTGAGTAAGGTACTCATTCTTGTTCGATTGTTGTTCATGTTCTGTGAACTATACAATGGATTTTGCTCATTTTGACAGACGCAGAAAAAGTGACGAACAATAGTACAGCAGTAATTTCGCAACGTTTACTCCGGCGTCATTAGTTCCGTTATAAATACATTCAATTTGGTGTATAAAGTTTACACAAAACTCGTAATTTTTGTTCGCCGGGTGATCGTATCGCGATAATAGGGTGGATTAGTATCGTTCACGGTTTGTTCGAGTGCTGACTGAAGAGCTGCAACTCTTGACTATCGAATTTGCTACGACAAGGCACCTCAGTCAACATCAACATCAAACCTCGAACAAAATGGTTTGCCATACGAAACTCAGGTAAGGAGAAAGGAGAATACTCTCATCTTTGAGCCTGTTTTGCTATATTTACTGACAACACCAAAAGCGTCTCACGTTCTATTCGCAAATCTGAGCTGCAAACCTCGTGTTTCGTTATTTACAAGCCTTATGACGAGCTGTCCAGTCCACATGTTCTTGAATTGGCGTGATCCCGTATATAATCATCATCCTTCTGATTAGAGCGCAAAAAACTGCCATCGTCACAAGCGTCCATCCGTGACGCTATGCGTTGTTATCATTAGTTTGCCTCGTCACGTTGTCTTCGCACTACTAATCAATGAGGTTCCCAATTATCACAAATCTGCGAGCACTAAATGTTTTATATAATTAGAAACCAGTAATTTTTCGAAGCAATATGACCTATGTTGATACCCATATGGACTCAGTTAATTGAATTTTACCAAGATTTTAGTACAAAGACTGTTTAAGGTTATTCAAGAACAACTGGGAATACAGATCATCAGATCTACAAGAGTAACGAGTGACCTAATAGTGCATTACGGAAAATTCAAAATTCCATACAGACTCATACAGTTAGGTTCTTCTTCTTTTTACTGCTTCTACTAGGCATTTTGTCCTCACTGGGCCAGAGCTCAGTGTTCAATGAGCACTTCCACAGTTAAAATCTGAGAACTTTCTTTGTCAAAGTTGCAATATTTTGCATTCGTGTATCGTGTGGCAGATACGATGATACTCTATGCCCAGAAAAGTCAAGGAAATTTGCATTATGAAAAGATCGTGGACCCATCGGGAATCTAACCCAGACACCTTCAGCATGGCTTCGCTTTGTAGCCGCGGACTCTAACCACATAGCTTAGAATAGGTATCCCATAAATCCTTGGAATATAGGACTTCAGATTTACAAGCGTAACCGATGATCTCGCAAAGTTTTATGAACTACATTCCTACCCATAGAAGCTCATGAAGTTCTACTAAACTTTGAGCTATAACTTCAGAACTCAGAATTTGGTATTACTCATTAGAATACAGATCTCAAGATCTACAAGCATAACCAGTGGTCTCTCAAATGTTTATGAATAATATCTATATCCATATATAAAAACATATTCTGTTAACATTTGAGTTCAATGAGCAGTTCGGATTATACTAGAACTTCTTTGAGTATAGGTGTTTGGGTCCACAAGCATAACCAGTGATCTTTTGAAGAATTATGAACAAAGTTAATAGTTAGAGTGTCCATCCCGGGACATCCCGGGACAAAAAATCCCGGGATTTGACAAATTTCGGGATTTCCCGTTTCCCGGGATTTTATGTCTGACATCCCGGGAATCCCGGGATTCCCGAAATGTACGTAGAATTTGATGAAAACCACTAAATTTCAATGAAAAAAAATGACATTTTTCATCACTATTATTCTTATTTTATAAAGTAGTAAAGCATAATGAAAAAATAATAAATGAGTAATTATTTTCATGAAAAGATCAATTTACCAAGTAAGAAACACATACTTTTATTTGTCTAGTTGGAAAGTTTTAATGCTTTTTTTCAACATAAGTCGTTTTTATAAGCCTATGCTGAGATAAAAAATTTGAAAGTACACCTAAACTGCTGCAAATCAAAAGTCAGTACCATCTGTAAAAAGTAGGCATTGAGAAAATTGACTGAGAAGTTTTCAACCTCGTTTTCCATACAAATATTCAAAAAAATTCAGGAGATTGGAACATGTTTCGATTTCAATGAAACTTTCATAATTTGGTTTTTACTCCGTTACCTTTCCAAGAAAAATTTAAAGATGGTAATAATTCATTTTTGTATTACACGATGCGAAAATCTGCAGTGGGACTGACATGCGTTTACTTTTCATTATGGGACAATTCGACTTGGCGTTTTTCCTAATTTTACTGAATAAAAAGTGATTTCTCGTTAGTGCAGCTGAAAGATCATTAGAAGATATAATGAAAACTGATATCAACTCAATTTTGACCAAAATGCAGACTGTCTAGCGATTCACGGCAGTAAACTTCAGTCAATAATTTTCAGTAATTAACCTTTAGCATGATCTACAATACCTTCGATGATCTTTAATCGTTTCTTTTGTTCTAAAGTTTTTATGACTTTTCAAGTGTTTGAAGCAAATTGCTTTAAAATGTTGACTTAAGTTTTTATCATACTTCCATTCATAAGTTTTATAGAGAATTTGAAAAAATCCATAGCAAACCCGTAATTAGTCAAGCTAAGTTATGATTTTTGTTAGATTATTTCATCAGAATAAGAATGTCTTATCTAAAATGTGATTTGCTATAATTTTATATTATTTTGAAAAGTTACATTATCTGTCTATGTCATTGAAAAAAAAATGTATTAATAAATTTGTACATCCGTTTCAACCGAAATGCTACCTTTATTGAAAATTTGATAAATCCCGGGATCCCGGGATTTCCCGGGACAAGCATAGATTTTTGTCCCGAATCCCGGGACGAGCAAAATGGCCGGGAAATGGACACTCTATTAATAGTGGAAGTGGTGGAAAAATGAGCAGGGGTGGTACAATAAATACCATGCCTTTAAAGAGAAAAAAACAGGGTGGGTATACAGTTGTCAACTACAATACTTGTTTTTGATTATGAATCGTGGTTTACGGCTTACCAGCCGAGTGGAATGGGTTAAATGGACAAATTGATATGAAGTTTTGCGAAAAAGTTACACGTCTTCTCAGTGAGACTCCCTGATCTCTATATAGGGCGCGTTAACCCTACGCCATGAGAGGACTCATGGACGCAGAAGTTAACCTGAAGTAACTGAGTGTGTATCTTTTTTTTTAAACAAATGAATGGACGAAGATAAAAACTATCAGCACTGGGAGATAGAGTTACTACACAAGCTACACACTTGGTTACCAATGGCTTTTAGGGCGAGATCATAAAATAAGTGACAGATGTCGAGCTTTCGCTGTAAGATTTAACAATGTTCTAATGTCAGATGTGGAAATGATATCAACATTCGTTTGATTCGAGATATTTTGATATTTCTGCCTTGGGTCCCTTTCCGTTTTCTTGCATTGGTTCGGTACTCTTAGGGAAACATCATTGTCAGAAACGATATTATTCGGAACTTTTAAAAATTCTTGATTGATTCTGCGGATTTTTAAATCTTTTGTCAGCAAACGTAATGACCACTGGTTGGAAATTATTGTATTCTTATTTAATCACTAAAACAGTTTTTCCAGTGATAAGGCATTGTGTCAGTTGGCACTATTAATACTATTCTAAGGCTTAACATTTATATAATTATTGGAGAAAGGGTCGTCAACAATTGAACCAATTGAATTGCAGTCGGCTTTCCATGAGTCGAAGGGATTATCGATGCATGGAAATATCGAGTAATGGAACAATTATTTGTTGGGAAGCTGTTTGAGAGAAACAACATAATATCTGTTTAGAACTCACATTTTTTTTTAATTTTTAGTGTGTTTCACGGTTCCAAAATCTCTATTATGATCGAACCTTTATGTTTTTTCGATATTTGTACGAAAAAGTTTAGCATTTGGGTTATGATTTTGTGTATACTGTCGAAAAAATTTTTCCAGTCATTTCGTATAGGATTGTTTAAGCTGTAAAAACGTCTTTTCTTGATTTAAGTATGTAAAAATAACCCTCAAATTTGGAAATATATAATTTTCTCCGACAGAATATTTTCAAACATTCAGTGTGTGAAAAAACTTTCAGAGTCGAAAAAAACTAATCATGCTATGTACTTCGATTATCGTCGAAATATTGATCCCGTGTGATTCCGTGAGTCAATATTGAGCAATGGAACATCGACTCATGAAGGTTTGAATTATTCGAAAAGTTTTATAAGAATATAATCAGTTCTATATGGAATTTAGATAGAGGTCGAGGCATTTAAACAATTCTTAGTGTTATTAAAAAAGTTCTGTATGTTAATGCAGTTTCGAGTTTAAAAATGAAGATTTTTATTCACTGTAGTTTTAATCAAGCATGCTACATGTCATATGACATTGACATGTAGCATGCTTGATGCGACAAAATCTGTGAATGAGAAGTAATAAGTGACCTCAGAAGATTCAGAACAAAACTTGTCTCTGGGTAATTTTTCACTGGTGGATAACAAGGAATACGCTTGTTGGCTAGGTGGGTCGCGCAACCAAAAAGTTTAAGAATCTATGACATAAACGAATGTCGCCGTAGCCTCAAATGAACACATAAATTCCATTTACGTTATAATTCGTAGATTGAATTACATAAATAAAATTAACGTTTATAAAAGTTGTGTTTTTTCATAATCAAAATTCAAATTCTTCAGTGGTTGAGAACCACTGGTCCGAACATCGCATAGATTAAAACAACAGAACTTAGCCCCGTGCCTCCACTGTTTGATTTTTTGCCACCATGCTTCAGTTTGTTTGGAGCCCCCAAACGGTAGCAAGGGACACGAATCTTGCTTCCGATCGGTTCGCGATATTTGAGGGCTTTATCGAACTAATAAACGACGATCGGTAGTCTGTCTCCTGTCCGCGTCGGTTTAAATTTGCGTGATACGTTGATTTAACGTTCTCCTCCACACATTTGGGTGCGCGGTGGCCCTCCAATTCACACATTGGCTACTGTGATGTCCTATTCGTTACGCCTACTACGAAATAACAGCGCAGCTGAGGACTGTATCGAAAAGTAATGATTCCAAAAAAGTAATTGTTCCAAAAAAGTTAGGTCGATCTTACCAACTTTTTGAGAAATCTAAGTGCTGTGTATATCATCTATATACAATACCATGGTGGTAGTTTAATAACGAAGCATCAACCGTTTTAGTTGTTTGTAACAAGGCCTCAAAGATGGATCATATTGGTTTGAGTTTTGCAGATCAGCAATTTTTCCTTTTGCAATCTTGCTTTTTGAAAGCTTCCGTGAGAATTTTTCAATGGTTTTATTAAGTTAACATAATGCTCGAGATTACTGATATTCTTCCAATTTTTTTCGCAGCAGTTAATTAATGAATCCCGAAAATGATTAATAAATCACATTTTGAGCAAATTTTAAAAAAGATAGTGGACAAAGTTCAATCCATTATCTATCTAACAGAACATTTTAAGAAACTTATTGTCCTACCTTAAACTATGAACAATACTGACATATTGCCAAAAAATCAGTGCACAAAGATACATTAAGCTTGGCAAACAAGCACCTTTAATGTTGCTAATTTCTTTTCGATACAGTCCTTACTAACGACGGTCGTCGTCGTCGTTGTTATCGTCACAGTGAGCCTGAGCACGTTTCGCCAGTTCGCGGTCAAGTTCAATGGAACCGGTGGTGGTGCCACGCTGAAAGTTGTTGGCGGCACTTAGAGTGTCCATTTCCCGGCCATTTTGCTCGTCCCGGGATTCGGGACAAAAATCTATGCTTGTCCCGGGAAATCCCGGGATCCCGGGATTTATCAAATTTTCAATAAAGGTAGCATTTCGGTTGAAACGGATGTACAAATTTATTAATACATTTTTTTTTCAATGACATAGACAGATAATGTAACTTTTCAAAATAATATAAAATTATAGCAAATCACATTTTAGATAAGACATTCTTATTCTGATGAAATAATCTAACAAAAATCATAACTTAGCTTGACTAATTACGGGTTTGCTATGGATTTTTTCAAATTCTCTATAAAACTTATGAATGGAAGTATGATAAAAACTTAAGTCAACATTTTAAAGCAATTTGCTTCAAACACTTGAAAAGTCATAAAAACTTTAGAACAAAAGAAACGATTAAAGATCATCGAAGGTATTGTAGATCATGCTAAAGGTTAATTACTGAAAATTATTGACTGAAGTTTACTGCCGTGAATCGCTAGACAGTCTGCATTTTGGTCAAAATTGAGTTGATATCAGTTTTCATTATATCTTCTAATGATCTTTCAGCTGCACTAACGAGAAATCACTTTTTATTCAGTAAAATTAGGAAAAACGCCAAGTCGAATTGTCCCATAATGAAAAGTAAACGCATGTCAGTCCCACTGCAGATTTTCGCATCGTGTAATACAAAAATGAATTATTACCATCTTTAAATTTTTCTTGGAAAGGTAACGGAGTAAAAACCAAATTATGAAAGTTTCATTGAAATCGAAACATGTTCCAATCTCCTGAATTTTTTTGAATATTTGTATGGAAAACGAGGTTGAAAACTTCTCAGTCAATTTTCTCAATGCCTACTTTTTACAGATGGTACTGACTTTTGATTTGCAGCAGTTTAGGTGTACTTTCAAATTTTTTATCTCAGCATAGGCTTATAAAAACGACTTATGTTGAAAAAAAGCATTAAAACTTTCCAACTAGACAAATAAAAGTATGTGTTTCTTACTTGGTAAATTGATCTTTTCATGAAAATAATTACTCATTTATTATTTTTTCATTATGCTTTACTACTTTATAAAATAAGAATAATAGTGATGAAAAATGTCATTTTTTTTCATTGAAATTTAGTGGTTTTCATCAAATTCTACGTACATTTCGGGAATCCCGGGATTCCCGGGATGTCAGACATAAAATCCCGGGAAACGGGAAATCCCGAAATTTGTCAAATCCCGGGATTTTTTGTCCCGGGATGTCCCGGGATGGACACTCTAGCGGCACTACAAATGTGCCGGCGATAAAAAACGGCATCCGTGAGCTTGGTGGTCCCCGTTACAGCGCTGGTACCATAGTGAGCGCCCGAGCTTGCAGCAGCAGCAGTAGCAGTAGCACATACAAAACTTCCGCCAGTAGCAATGGCTTCGTTTTGCGAGGAAATGTCACCGCCGAAGACGGTTGTTCGACTCAGCAACCGCAGCGAAGGACACTTTACGGACATTCGCTGAAGCTGAATTTGCTCAGGTAATGGGATCGAAAAGTAGCCAGACCGTGCGTTTTGTTTGCTGAGAAGGTAGAGGCGGACTTTGAACTCGAGTCGTGGAAGAAGATTTGATTAGTTGCGCTTGTTTACCAAGTCTGTGTTGAGGCAGGCTCTGCTCATTTAGTTTACCTAATTATTAGACATGACACGTCGACACGTGCTTGAATAAATAGGAATAATAAATCGCTGAATTGGTATGGAGTTCCACTTCTTCTTCGTGCTAGCATTACGTCCCATCTGAGTCAGAACCTGCTGTCTTTTCAGTCCTTCATGGGATCATTGAAGGTAGTTTTTGCCAGTGCTCACCGCATCCAAACAAAGGCGCCACTGTATACGGGATTTAGCATTGTGACAGCATTGCTGTTCCGTCAAACACACAAGGCTACGGTGGCGCTATCTATGCTTTCCATAGCGGCCGTTTTGGTTATTTTAAGCATTCGAATTACTCAATGATGTACCGTGCATCCCTGCTAATTTCAACGGTACTTCATGCCAGCCATCGGGATTAATTTTGGCTGTTTTGGTTTGATTCTGCGTTCTGTTCCATGAGCTAAATGAGCGCGGTACAAATTAGAAAGTGCTTATATCAAGTGTGGTCAATCCGACCCAGTATATTTAATTCTTTTACACAGCATTTTCAATACCATTATAATACGGAACACGTCGTTTGAGAACGTCGCGACCCATTGGAAGCCCACACAATAGAAACCTCAGCCAGCGCAGTTGCTGGCTAGTGTAGTGTGCTATTTCCATACATAAAAAATAATGCGCTCTCGGGCTAGGCATTGGATATACATAGAAAGCGTTGTGTTTGGATGGGCATCTAATTCTTCCGAAAGAGGTGCACTTTGCGAAAAAGGACCACGTGATTATTAAGCTGAAATCGAATTCAGGTTAACTTCTGCGTTCATGAGTCCAGTGTTGCTCAGACTCATTTCCCCGAAAATAACATTTTCCGAACTACGAAGCCACGAACTACTACAACCATGCTCTATCCTCCTAAGATAGAAAAGCAGATGGTTAAGCTTGAGTACTGCACACAAAATCGATCAATTTTGATCCCAGAGAGCCACAATTCAAGTTGTGGGAGGTGGATTGTATACACACACACACACACAGAGAGCCACAATTCAAGTTTCGGTGAAATGAAATGAGTGAGTGAGTCAGTGCGAATCATTTCACCGAAACTTGAATTGCGGCCCACCGAGATCGAAACTGTCGGATCCCATGTGCAACACTCAAGCCCAACCACCTACCCCTCCATCTCAGGAATACAACGCACAGTTATAACAGTTCATGGCTTCACAATTCAAATTTCGGGGAAATGAGTCTGGTCAACACTGCATGAGTCCTCCCATGGCGTAGTGGTAACGCGCCCCAACTAGAGATCGGGGAGTCGTGAGTTCGATTCTCACTGAGAAGACGTGTAACTTTTTCGCAAATCTTCACATCAATTTGTCCATTTAATCCCATTGCAAAATATATGTAATGTTTAGCTTTCGGTAGTTGTTAAACTTCCACTCGGCTGGTTAGCCGTAAACCACGATTCATAATTAAAAACAAGTGCTAAAATATAGTTTCACCGATCGAGCTGAAATTTTGCACAGTTGTTATGGGACCTAAATGCAATCCAAAAAGCGGACTGGAGCGAGAATTTAAATTTTTCATATGACCGTGTCCCAGGCTAATGTATGTACACATGCGGAAATTCGAACAGAACTCTGCATAGCAAATAATAAGTGTAATATCACTTCGTTTTAGATACTTTTTTAGAATACGATACCGAAAAGTCTGTCGAGGCAAGGTTTGAAAAGCAGATTCGGCACCATGTAATGCCAGAAAGAAGAAGGGCTTCAATGTTCTTGAAAGAACTGCAACACAGTTAAAAATAATGAAGATTACACGTCATGTAAACTTCATTTATGCGATGTAAACATGACGTTATGTAAATTTATGTCTGAAATCATGTAATAATGTGTTGTATGTCATGTAATCACACAGGATTCTGCTGAATTACATGACTTTTAATTGAAGTTTACATGATATATCATGTAAATACCCATGGGTATTTGTGTGTGGATGATAATCCACGCTCCAATTATGTGCATTATATGCCTCAGAAATTTACACGTTTCGCTTGAACTGTGAATATTTTGGCAAAAACTCCAGAGCTTCAATAATTTTTGGCATTTATTTATACATCTTACTGTAAGTGACTAAAATAAATCGCCGTATTTATTGCGTTATCTCTCACAAACAAAATTAATTCACCTATTGGAAATATTATCACCAATCAATCATGACCAAAAGTTATCAAAACGAAAAGTCAAGTGTCATAACTAATTTAAGGCTGTACGCACACGGTGGCTCCGACCGTAAATCAATCCACTACTAGCAGCGTATGCGTGCTGCCAATCGCCTGATCTACTACTCTACACATGTAGATTTTTATCATTTTCCTTCGAAACTGTGTAATTATACCACCCCATAAAAGTGATTTACAAACAGTTGAATCTAACCTTACAAAAGGGTACAATTCCATATCTGAAAGCAAACTGCATCTGGCAATGCAAAACGCTTTGCCACGGGCAAGGGTTTTCAACGACAAGTAGACTGATAAGACATTCGTTTGGATGTCACAGTCAAAGTCATCCCGCTGGTGGGGAATCGTAAAATAGTAGGTACACGATGGCAGTACATCTCAAGTCCAAGGTTACAAACCAATTTCAGTGTCAAGTTTGTCAGTTTATTGTACAGGGTGTTCGCAAATTATCCGTACAAGCTTTGAAAACATGGCTCTATACAATCAAGCATAATAAATTTAATATACTTGCATGGTTTTAAACATTGGCTTATTATATTCTTAAGAAGTAAGTTAAAAACATTTCCGACTTCAAATATTTGCAAAACCAAGCCAAATGTATTGGAGTGTCTTAAAAGAAGCTGTTTTTCGAGCTTTATAAAGGAAGATAAATGTTCATAGAACTCACTGGATTTGAACCGTATAATTTTCTATTTCCAGTCTAACTTGAAGCCACTAAACTGCAGGTAACTTCAATTAATAATAGAACATTTGGATTCATCTTTTTTAGGTTTTAGGGATAAAACATTTTCAGTATTACTAGTGGCCCTCAGGAAAAACGTCTCCAAAATTTTTTAATTTGCCTGTCTCATTCACAAGCAATCACTTCGAAATTATTTGAAGTTGTATTTTGTGTTAACATATAGATGTATTGTAAAACGTACATGGACATTGTTTTTTTTATAGTTTTCAATGCGAGATCATCTTTCTAATATTTTGCTGTTCGGATAATTTGCGGACACCCTGTAGGAAGCGTCTTCTGAGCATGATATCTAAGCTTTGGCTACGTAATATGTAATTAGGGAAGATTTGGAGAATAATTGCGAGTTGAATACAAAAAAAGACAGATTTTCCCAACGATAGATCTAAGCAAAGCTACTGTTTCGTTGCGAGGATGACAACTTTTAAACATGGGCCTTCCTAAGACGAGTGGTTAGATTCTGTGGCTACAAAGTAAAGGCATACTGAAAGTATCTGGGTTCGATTTTAATGGAAATTTCCTTGACTTCCCTGAGCATAGAGTATCATCGTACCTGCCACACGATATGCGAATGCGAAAATGGCAATTTTGGCAAAGAAAGCTCTCAGTTAATAACTGAGGAAGTTCTCATTGAACACTAAGTTGAGAAGCAGGCTCTGTCCCAGTGAGGACGTAATTCCAAGAAGAAGAAGAAGAAGATGACAACTTTCGTCATCAACCCTGAGCAGACCCAAGGTGCTTTCGAAATGATTATCGATTATCTAATTCATAGACTGTTTTCACTGTTTCGAATCGAATAAACTCTCGGGTATCATAAATAACTCTGTTCGTCTGATAAGACACCCGCAATTGTGCGAGACAAAACAGCTATTATCGTGTAACAAAAAGCAATACATCAATTGCACACGGCAACGTGCTCAATCCCAATTGATGTGTTTTTTTATTATGACAAATCGCATATTACCATATTCAAGAAGGAATATTTCTAGTGGTTTTCCATCAACGGTAAATTTAATCTTGCATATCCATCGTAGATGTATTTATATTAGTTGAAAAGAGATAATATCCACCAGCACTATTATTGCAGGAAAAATCCCTTTTTTGTTTTCCGGGCTGCATTTGCTAAATAATGAGTTATATAGTTGGCCGGATGGAGTATTTTCGTTTCATGGCATACTTTTGTCAATTAGGAACGCATACATAATTTAATCAGACTCTGAGAGAAGAGACAGTTGACTTATAAACTGTAAGACCAAAGTACTCTTTAAAGAGTAAAAAATTACCCTTTTTGAGAGAAACTAGTTTAACTCATAAAAAGAGTAAGCGGCTTGTACGTCAAGTCAACTAGTGAATTTTACCCACTTTCCGAATCGAATCCAAATTGAAAAAAAGGGTAATTTTTAATCCTAATGGTAATGGTTGATTCTTGGCGATTTCCAAAGCATATTTCAATCAAAAATAGTATTTCAAAATATCGGAATAAAAGATGTATAGCTTTACACGTAAAACGGATTTATTGAAAAGGAAAATCATAAATAATGCACACTTAAATCAGGGTAAACTCAACGGGATTGTTCACTAAATTGGCCGGATCCTAGAATACTGGAGTTTCACGTTTCGATTTGATAGGGAATCAGGCATCCGGAAGGTTTTTTGATTAATTAGCCTATTTGTAGGCATGACAATGTTACCCTCTGGTACAATTTCAAAACAACTCAAATATATTATACTTACTTGTTTTCAATGTTTCCATCATTATTGGTGCTTCCAAGGTCACACAACAACCTTCTTCGAAAAGTTTCGATTGTGACTGATCATACATACCTAATACAAATTTTCACCCATTAAAGGGTAAACCCATGAAACTTGGAAATGGGCAAATATACTCTTAATTGAAATTTTTGAAGTACCCATTATTTTGACAGCTGCATATATCAACAAAAATTGGGCATTAAAGAATAATAAAGGGTAATGACGAGTTTACAGTGAGATTGCGAGTTCCTAAAAGTCAAGGGAACCTCTCATCAACTGTCACTGAAAACCCAACAAATTCGGAGGGCAGAACGGAAAAAAACGTCAAAATTCAAACAAACGTCATTAAAATTTCTGTTGGCGAATTGCTATTGATTTTTATGTATTCATATCCCTTTGCATAGTGAACAACATGAAGTAAATATGATTTTGACCAAAATAAGTTCATCTGACCGTTGTGCACGACTCAAGAATTGAAGTCAAAGGAGGTTAGAAAACATACCAGCTGTTAGTGAACTGTCTCCTCCCTCTCCGATCAGACTAAACAGCCAGTTTGATAAACGATTAGCAATAGAATTTAGAATTTAGAATTTAGAATTTATACAAAACCTTTAGCGCTTGAGGAGTGCATTTTATTCGGGTTGGTGTCTTCGGAGATTTATTTGTTCCTTAGTTTGATGATTAAAGTTAGTTGGGAACTGCGCCACTTTGGTGGCGGTGCACTGATAACTTTTTTCATTTCGCGTCTTCAACAAAGTTTCAGGACGATAAGTTGTTGAAGGCACTAAAGTTCTAGGACTTCGAATAACAAAATTTTGGTAAAAATGTAAAAATTACTAAAATTTTGCGTCTTTTGTACTAAATCGAAACAAGTGATCAGCATGCGTCACTCATATTCGATAACTTGCATGTGCTGTATGAACAAAAATCTTGTATAATAAAATGAACAAATTATTGAAAAATATTTTAGTCACAAAAAGTATATTAAGCACAAATATCAATATCTTTTTAAATTAAATTCAACCATTGAATTTGTCAATATCAAATCAATATTTTTAGCATTGGATGACTTCAGGCAAACGCGCACCATTTCAAAAGAATATTGACATCAATTTTATATATGAATTTGGAATTTTAACAATCGTTAAACAAACATGTGAGGATGTGCACCATATAAATAATACTTTTTCTCTATTTTACAAATCTGCTTCATTATATAATAGTCATTATAGGTTTAAGAAGACGCTTGATTAGGATTTTATTCTTTGCTAAATTAGATTAAGCAATTCGCAATATAATCCAGTAACATTTTTCAATGATAAGGATACGACTACGAAAAATTGATGTGTCTGTAATGTTTATACTAACTTTAATGGTCGGTTTATTTTGCAATATTTGCATTACATTCTGTTTATTCTGATATAGGCCAGATAGAAGTGTTTCGTCATGGTCATCGAAGGGTATAAAAAATAAATTATTATAGACCACAGCGAAGTTCCAATTGGGGTGTTGCTGGAGAAGACACAAAAGCTATACAACTATATGAAAATTTTAGATATTGCTTCTTTTGATGTTTGGCTTCGTGATACCTATAACGAGATAGTTTTCTTTGACTTAAAAATCATGATGCACTGAATGTATAAAAAAATCTTGAATTGTATAATAAAATTAACAATAAATCTTTCCTATTTATCTGGGAAAGGTGATTATTTTGACAGATATTTCAAATATTTCAAATTATTTATCCGGAAAACTTTAATCTTTGGTAGATAAAATAAAGCATATTTCAGAACATTGATAAGTTTTTGGGAAATATTGCAACTTTTTAAGTAAATATGAATTATAATATTTTTACAATTATTTGTGTGTAATGTAAAACTTTCAACAAGAAACATGTTTTTTTCTTACAGCACATGCATGTTATCGAATTGATTTTACGATTTTGGCGTAAACAGTGCACAAAAAGTAAAATTTTAGTAATTTTCACATTTTTCACATTATTTGAAGTCTTAGAACTTTGGTGCCATCGGCAACTTGGCGTATTTTTACACGATTAAAACTTTGCCGAAGACGCGAAAACTCTAGTTCCGCCACCTCAGCGGCGAAATTTACAACTAATTAAATATCGAATAAATCCAAGATAAGTTTCCGAAGACATCACTCCTAAAGCGTCTCGAAATTTGAAAATAGTTTTTGTTTACATTTAAAATATTTCTGACTGCTTCATTTTTTGCGTGAAACGTGCTGTTTCGGTTGTATGGGTGAGCCGATTGAATTAAATTATTTTTAATCAAAATGAAGACATTTTCTAAGTTTACGAACGTTTGATGCAAGTGTGAAACAGCCCTATCTTTCCAAACACCTTGCGAATTAAGTTTATCTTTCAATTCAAACGGGGAAACTTGTCCAGGTTGTCCAACATATATAGAGATCCAAAATAAATTGGTTACCCTAAATGATACAAAAACCCAAAATATCCTCAGTAGAGGGTCCAAAATACGACCGTTGCCCTATCTTTTTCTTCTTGGCATTAACGCGTTCGATGGGAGCCTGCTTCTCAGCTTAGTGTTCTTATGAGCACTTCCACAGTTATTAACTGAGAGCTTTCTTTGCCAAATTGCCATTTTTGCATTCGTATATCGTGTGGCAGGTACGATTATACTTTATGCCCAGGGAAGTCAAGGAAATTTCCATTACGAAAAGATCCTGGACCGACCGGGAATCGAACCCAGACACCTTCAGCATGGCTTTGCTTTGTAGCCGCGGACTCTAACCACTCGGCTAAGGAAGGCCCCACGTTGACCTATCTATCGTGCTTATTTTCAGCATTAGGTTCATGTAGGATACATGGAAGATTAGATTTTTGAGCTTTTTAGTAATTTGAGCCGCCCTAATGCCATATTCATAATACAGCATCTCAGGATTCCGCCAGAATAGAATCAACAAATTTAAGGGACGATTCAAATATGACGTCCCTCGCTTTTTGGAATTTCTCTCTTATTGCTAAATCATGTTACAGTTTAGAAATGATGATAATCAGTTGGTATTGCACTGACGCATTTGAAAACGTATCAGCATAGTTTCTGCATGTCAGCGCATATGGTGATACTTTTCCGGATTAATATGAGCTTTGATGACTGAGTTTTATCACTTTGAAATTGCGAGCTGCAATACCAACATGGCTGCCAAAACGAATGACGGGCTACTTAGCCTTAATTTGGAAGCAGGATTATTTTCACTCCTCCAAACAGATGATTTCTTCAGCTATCTCTTATATTTGTCCCATCATTCTCTATGCCGTTCAGAGGTACATTTCAATGCTGCTTTAATTTTTCTATTCAGTGTTGCAAGAATATAAAATTCTCATTTCTCATGGTTGAGATTTTTCACGCTTGAGTTTGAGCTCACGCAACTCAACAGCCAAAACATCATGGAGGAGTTGACATATATTTTATTATTCTGCTAGAAAAATAACAAACCCTGCTAATTTAAACAATAACATTGGGCTTTGACAGCTTCTCGGTGAGTCTTATGTTTGAATCATTTTTGACGGTTTGAATGGGAGCATGTGGTTTTGCATCAAAATCTCATGCGTGAGTTTTGCGAAGCTGTTCTCGCGGGAGAATTCAATAATTGAGAATTGAGTGTGAGTCTGCCAACACTGTTTCTATCACTACACTGAGAAAAATCTACACGTCAAGGTCGTGTGTTTTACTTAAAAATTTGCAAAATAAGGAATGCCACATGACTCGAGTATGATAGCCATATACATTTCATCATTGACTTCACGGTATAATTACATATGTATCAACATTAGATTAACGTTTGAAGCCAAATATTAAAGGTCTAAAGCTTAAATAATGAACACCGACGTCTTAACTTAATGAATACGAAATGTAGTGGCTTTAGCTGGATGTGTGACAGAACATGAATACCGTAAGATTGAAATAAGAAATTTGGTAGTATAACCCTAGCTCACCAAAATATGTATTCGAGGCACCTCTGCTTGTCGCAAAGCTCACATGAATGTTTTTCACAAGCAAATGAGCCAGTAACATGCGAGGCGTCTCAAATCTATAGTTTGGGAAGCTGAGAACTAAAATGCACACTTGGTATTCCATTTACTCAACGCCTACTTTTGTTTAATGTTACAAATATGCAGTAGGGTGCGGCTTATTTTTCAAAAGTTCTCAAAACCAAAAATTCGTGTGCTCTACTGAATTTAAATCACATGGAAAGAGAATCCTCAAAATCTGAGCCAAAAATATTAACATTTAGAGGTGGCGCAAGCGCCTTGAAGGTGAATTTTCAAGTTATAAAAAATAACCTTCAGTGAAGTAAACATAACTTTGTTATTTTTCAAGCGATTTTAAAACTTTTAATATCAATACCTTCAAAATTAAATTTACGAAAACTTTGTAGAACATCAAATTTGTCTAAAATCAAAACAAGTTTTAGTTAAAAGTAATTTATTCCAAATTATTCCTCATTTTGCTATAAATTTCAACTTTGTTTGACCATAACTTCATGATTACTCAACCGATTCCAAATCTTTTTACATGCTTTTGAAGCTATTCTAATTGTTTTCAAACTGTTCATACAACACATTTCACTAAATAAATGTCTTGAGCAAGTTATTCAGCAAAAACTGCACAAAAACATGATTTTTTAACGAAAAATGACAGTTTTTCCAAATTTTTGCCAGTTAAATATTATCTCTAAAGCTGAAACTGGTTTTTCTCATTTGTTAAACCTTTGAGAAGGACTTTGCAACAATTTTTAAAAAATTTTGAAACAAAACTATGTTTTTATATGTTGAAAAATATATGCTCTATTCAACTCGTAATAAAGGAAAGATGCTTTCTAAATTTTAGTTCTATAGAAAAAATGCAATTTCTGGCAAAAAAAACTCAAATAATCAAAAGAAATTAGATTTTTTCATTAAAAAATCATGTTTTTGGATATTTTTTGGTGAAAAACTTAGGCAAAACTATTTTTTAGAAAAATGTGTTATATGAACAGTTTGAAAACAACTAAGTTCGCTTCAAAAACATGTTAAAAGATTCGGAATCGATTGAGTATTCAAGAAGTTATGGTCCAACTAATTTGAAATTTTTAGTGAAATGAGTAAAAATTTGTTTTTTTTTTTTTTTTTTTTTTTCCTTTTTTTATTGAGGGATTTTCTACCGTAGGCAGGTTCATCCCCAGTCTGATAAGCAGGACGAGTCAGAAGGACTCGCCTGAAAAAAATACAAAGTATTTTGAATTAATTTTAAGCTCTTAACACAGTTATTACTTCATCGTGGGACATTTAAAAAGACAATAGCCACATATTAAAAGATTGCATCACAACAATTAAGGGTAGTCACGGGACTACCAAAACATGAATTGAAATAAAAGTTCAGAACGGACGATATCCGAGGTGTTTGAAAATCACGAAGTAAATTAAAGCAAGGTTTGCCGCAAAACACTGACTCAGGATGTCAAGGAAAACTAAATTTTAAAGTACAGTCCGGCTTCTTTGATGAAAGATATTATCGATGCAGTCGAGGTTGGGTCGTCTCCGAGAGCGTCTCGGATGCTGCCTGAAATCCCGTTCATCTGCCTGGAATTTTCGTAAAGCGGGCATACACAGACTATGTGTTCAACTGTGTTGTTTGTTTCGCAGACCTCGCAGATTCGGTGAAAACGTGTCCCTCCAAAATCGTGGGAGAACCTCGTATGGCCGGTTCTCAGCCGGGAGATGACTTTCTGGTCCTTCATTGACTTGGTATCTGTCCAAGCATCGACACTTCCTTTAATTTTCCGCAAGTAGGGCCCTCGCGCGTTAGTCCACTCAGCCTGCCATGGCAGGTGCATCGTTGATTTTACCCAACGTCGAATATCGGCCAGGGGCACTGTTGTTGTATACCGGCGGCCGGAAAAGCCGGAACCTGCTAGGTGATCGGCTCTACTATTACCGGGAATGCCACAGTGCCCTGGAACCCACATAATAGTAACCCCGGGCGGTGCGTGTCGGATTATCCCCTGAATCCACGGATGGCGGGGAGCTTCCGATTGGAGAGCGAAGAAGCAACTTGCTGAGTCGGTGATTATGACGATCGGGCGGGGAGTTGGCTTGGTAGCAGCGTAAAATATAGCCGCTGCTTCCGCGGAAAAAATTGAACACTGTTCGGGGAGACCTAAGCTTACTGCGAGCTCGTCATCCGCAATGCCTATTCCAACCCCTTGAGTTGAGAGGGAACCATCTGTATAACGCCGCTGATGTGTCGTATAATCGGACCGTAGGAGCTCGCCGACGGATTGTCGCAACCGTGTTGATGAGTCTCCTGCCCTGAAGTTGTCCTTTATTCTGCCGTCGAATTTTAAAGAAGAGTGGCGCCAGTCACGGTCACCATACCAGTGGATCTTGGCGACAGGAGGGAGCGTCACGCCAGCTATGCTGTCAAGCAGGATGTCGGCCTCTTCTAGGAGGCGGGTTCTGTCGTTTCCAGCGGTCCTCTCCGCAAAAGCGGCTGCTTTCGTACAAAGTGTAGCAGTGATCAAGTAGCGGAAGGGAAGTAGGCCAGCCTCGACGCAGGCTGCGTCGGCTGGAGTGGACGGTAGAAGACCCGAAACTATTCGTATGTAGCGGTTATAAATGGGAGACAGTGTTTCAATCAATCTGTTCACCGCAAGGAAAGTGGTTTCTAGACCATAAAACAGTCGACTGTCAATGAGAGCGGTGGCGACACGGAACCGGATACCTCGGTTGTTGCTGCGGTGCGGTCTCGAGAGAGATTTCAGTAGGTTCAGGCGGCTACGACAGTTGGCTCTGACTGCTTCACAGTGGGGCTTGAAGGTCAGGCCGCGATCGAAGATGACTCCAAGGACTTTTGCTGTCTTACGAACAGGTATAGCTTGGTTGTTGATGACGATCGGAGGCCCACTGATCCTATGCCCGGATGAGCATATGTGGCATCGAATGCTCTTTGGAGCCGACATGGAGAAACCAACGGAGGCAGCCCATTTGGCTACTCGAGAGACGGCTGCTTGGGCTTTTCTGCGTGTAGCTGCAATTGTCGGTCCAGACACTACTATTAGAATATCGTCCGCGTATACAAATATTTGGACTCCAGGAGGGAGATCCTCGAAAACGCCATCCATCATGATCAGGAACAGGGTTACCGATATGACGGATCCCTGCGGAACACCGGTTTCCTCCTTAAAGGATGCAGACTTTGTGTCTCCAATGGCTACCCTGAAGCAACGGTTAGTCAGAAAGTTTCGGATAAAATGCAGAATATGACCGGTAAGGCCCCAGCTGACCAGCTTTTCTAGTACGAAAGGCGTCCAAGTCCGGTTAAAGGCTTTCGAGATGTCCAACGAGATCATCTCGGTGTGATGGTTCTTATGCTTCGCTTCTTGCAAGACCTCGCCAAGGGCCGCAAAGTAGGTATTGGTTCCATACCCCGGCCTGAAGGCGTGTTGCCGATGGTCGAGTAGACCATGTTGCTGTAGGTGGTGCGTTAGTCGGCGGTTTACCATTCTCTCTACTACCTTCGAAAGGCAGCAAGTGAGGGAGATTGGCCGGTAGCTTGCTGTTTCCCGCATTTGATTTCCGGGTTTCGGGATAGGAACGACGAGACTTTCCCGCCACTCAAGTGGGTAAGTGTTACCGGTCCACAGGTTGTTAATCAGCTCTAGCAGTACTAGTTTACCTGATCCGTCGAGCCTCTTCAACATAGGGTAGCCAATGTCATCAGGACCGGCGGACTTTCCTTTACTTCGGCTTAGAGCGTGTTGCAGTTCGTCTACCGAGAATGGTTCGTTGATGGAAAGTTGGATGTTGCTCTCAGGTACGTTGAAGTTTACTATGTCATCGGTCGTAACACCAGATCGTCGGATAAACTCCGGATCGTAGCTGTCGAAGGCAGCAAGGTTAGCGAAATATTTGCCAAGGCCGTTCGCTATAGCCGTTGGTTCCGCAGTAAGGTTTCCATCAATAATGAGTGTGGGCGGAGCGGCGATTCGTTTGCCGCTAAGGGCATTAACTTTGGCCCAAAGATCGGCTGTTGTTTGAGTAGCGTTAATGCTGTCGAGGAAGTTTTCCCAACAAGCTCTTTTGGCGTCCCGTATAACTTGCCGGCATTCGTTGCGCTGAAACCGATATCTGACAATCGTCGCATCTCGATAAGGATGGTCAGGCTCCATTCTTTTGACAGCACGAAGGGCTTTTCTGCGCGCTTTGATAGCTTTTTTAACCTCTGGAGACCACCAACGGAGTGCCTTCCGGCCAGGCTTATTGCTTGTTTTCGGGATTGAAACAATTGCCGCTTGGGCGAGGACGGTGGAGAACTCGGATATGCTACTCGGCTGTTGGGTGCGGAAAGATGCATTTATGCTGTTATTGTATGCAGCCCAGTCTGCCTGGTCATACAACCAGCGGGATCGTCTAGTTGTGGTGGGAGCCTCAGCGGCTACAGAGATTTGTATAGGATGGTGATCGCTTCCGTAAGGGTCCGCATTAACATTCCAACGGAATCGCTGGACCTCTGACCGGGTAACGGCTGAAACGTCGATTGCCGTTGAATAAAACCCTTTGAAATACGTGGGAGAGCCGTTATTAAGGATAGCGATGTCATTGTTCTCCAGGAGGTCAAGCAAACTATTGCCTCTAGCGTCAGAGCGAGAGCAACCCCAGACAGGGTGGTGTGCGTTGAGGTCACCGACGATCATTCTTGGTTCCGGGAGTTGATGAATGCAATTTTCTACCTCCCTACGTAGGTCAGGGACATTACCACATGGTAGATAGACGCAAGCTACAGTTATTGGAAGACTTCCCTGGAGCTTAACTCCGACTACTGGTAGTTGAGAATCGATGTTGAGAATGGCGAACGGAATCGATTTTAGCACTCCGAGAGCGACGGAGCGGCGGATATTGCCCATTCGCTTCATAGTCCACATGTATTTGCCACCGAGGGAGCGGTTGAGCTGTTCGATTGTAACACGATTGATCTCCTGTAGAGCCAGGATCCAAGGTGGGTCGTTGCTTGTCAGGATCTCAAGGTCACCTAGGTTGTTGAAGAAGCCATTGATGTTCCACTGTAAGCAGAACTTTGCCGGCTTTGGTAATGCTGGAATGGAGTAGCTTCTATCGGCGTATGGAGTTTGGTAACGGATGTTGTCGTTGCTCGAACAAGACAGAGCCCCACATAAGGCAGGTCCAGGAGTTGAACCCACCAGATGCAGGGGTGTCCCGACGGCGGGAAAAAAAGGGTTGGCAGGAGGTGATAGTCGACTTGTTCTGTCATCCGGATAGGACTGGTTGTTGGGGCTGAGTGATTGGACGATTCCTTGCGTTAATATAGCTTCACTTCCCACGTCGTCCATAGGGGTAGCGGGTAGAGCCCGGCGCGTCCCTAGAGCTTGCAAGTCTTGACTTCCCACGTCGTCCAGGGTTGCAGGCGTAGGTGCCAGACTTCCCTCTTCCAGGTCTCCTCCTAGCGCCGAGGGTTGTCCGTCAGTTCCGGTGTGGGAGACGTCCGCACTAACGGGGCCACGGCCACCAGGGGATATAGCTGGGCAGCGGTGATAGTTTTGCAGGAGCTCTTCATCTGAATCACTTCCAAGACGCCGAGGTCGGCCCAGCGATTCCGGTTGGGGTAAAACTTCCGGTAGGCTGGCGCCCCGACTGTCAGGGAAAATGAACAGACTATTGCGGTCGGCCAGATGCCGGGGTCGACCCGGCGATTCCGATTGGGGCAAGGCTTCCGGTTCGCCGGCGCCCCGACGACCTGAAACCATTTGTTCTGCGCTGCGCTGTTGATTGGAGGACTCGTGACGGGACGGCGAGGTATGGATGGTTATCTTGTTTAGTTGGGGTGGCGGTGTGAAAAGGAAGTAGGATTGATGGTCTTACCGTGACTTGGGAATGGTCCCTAAGCTATCCGAGGGGCTTTTGAATTTGGATTTTTTCTGCTGTTGTGAGAGAGATTCTTTGCGAGATAGCGTGCTAATAGTTCGCTTATTCCGCGTCTTCATCGAATTGGAGTTTATCTTAGCAGCTTCAGCGGCCGAAGTCCTAGAAAGGGTAGTTTTAGGAGTATGTGGCGAAAGCACGGATTTCTCCGGTCGGGGGGAGAAGAACTCATCGTTTAGACTGAGTTCCGCAGGGGTATTGTCGGAATCAGTAAAAACGGTTTCCAGTAGCGGATCGTTTTGTTGATTTGTTAGTTCTAATTTAGTCACTACCGCGGATACGTCAGTGGTAGCGGCTTTAGGAGAATTGGAGGCATTGGAAGGTGGCACTGGAGTTGCTGTTACGGGGGCAGTGGTTGATGGCACAGAGGTTGCTAATACAGAATGGATAGTTGGTGTCACAGAGGTTGTTGTTGATGAGGCGGTCGAAACAGATATGTTGGCAGCTGGCATTACAGCCTTCAGGAAGACAGAGATTTGATCCGTTAATAGTTGAATTTGCTTCGCTTGACTGGCGACGACTGCTTTCAGGGATTCGATCTCGTGAGTGATGGACGCCGGAGGAGTTGGCCGGGTTGCTAGAACTGCGCGGAGATCGGCAATTTCCGCGTCTTTCGAAGCAAGAACAGCGGTTAGCTGGTCGATTCTTTCGTTTGTCTGTTGGAGTGCATCATTGGAAGGAGGCCCTACAACTTTGACGAAAGATTTCCCACTACGGTTCTGTTCAACTATTCTACGGGCTGCTGGGTATGAGATGCCTTGGTCAACTTTCACTCGTTGAATGGAATTCTCAAATTGCCAGAGGGGGCAGGAACGGCTAGATATCCGGTGCTCATTACTGTTGCACGTCTTACAAAACTGGTCAAGACTGCATTCCTTGTTCTCAGTCATCGGGTGATCTTTGGAACAAGTCCCACAAATTGCCGACTTGGCCTGACAGCGCAACTTAGTGTGCCCGAATAACCAGCAGTTGAAGCACTGCATGGGGCTCGGGTAATACGGTCGCGTCCGGCAACGAACATAGCCAAATTCGATTACTTCCGGTCGATTTGTACCGCGACACGTAAGCACAATCGCCGGTGTGTTTTCACGAGTCTGTCCGTTCTTTCTTGTAATTCTTCTAACTTCCTTTATTCCCTGCTCTTTGAGTTCTTCAAGAAGCTCATCATCGGGCATATCGATGACATCTCGACAGCTGACGACGCACCTAACTGAATTCAGGGTCGGGTGTTCAGTAACCGTGACCGCTGTTCCATCGTTGAGACTCTTCATGGTCAGCAACTGGTTGAACTGCCGTAGGTTCCTCACCTTTAGTGCATATGTTGCCTTGTTAGCCTCGGAAAAGGCACCTTCTATTTTTCCACCGACGTACTTCTCCACGGATCGCCTAATATGGAATGGCCTGTTAGGTAAAGGGCCATTGACTCCTGAAATCCTCAGCAGATGTAGTTCTCCATACATTCCTTCCGGGTCCATGAATGTCGGCAGAGTCGCGCCAACAAACGTGCCATCAACCCTACCTAAATTGGAAATACTCGTGGAATCATCCCCCCAAGGTGTGGGGGGTGGTCCAGAAGAACTCGCCGCCATGGCGGCTCAAAAAATACCGCCACCACCAACTAACCTGCGCTTTTTGATGCTCCTCGTTGAAAAAATAGACAGCGGCTTACACACGAACAATCACTCGAAAAGTCACTTGCCGGTTGTATTTACGGCTCACTCGCGCACGACTCAAGTGTCTCTAGCCTCGAAACCCCTTTGCGTGGGGGAGGAAATAACTTTCCGTACTTTTTGTTCGAAAACACTTATTTTCCAAAATTTGGAGTGGTATAACTTTGTCCACGTGCTTCACTGAAGGGCGAGGTTAGTGCCAATGGGATGGTGAAGGGGAGAGGAAAACAAATTAGGGGGAGGGGAAATTTTTCAAAGGGGGAGGGGTGGTGAGGGGGGGGGGGTGGGTGAAAGTTTTGAGTTCGATGGCGAGGGGTGTGAGGAAGGGGGGTGGGGTTCCGCGGGGGGGATGAGCTACCCGGAGGAAGCTATATCACCAGGGTAACGGAATGGTCACTTCACAGTAAATTCAATCTTCCGCTATCTCCCGACCCGGGGAGCGGTATAACTTATCACGGTCGTCACCAGAGGAGTGGTGGTATGAAGCACTACCACTAGATATAGATGCCGGCTTTGCCCCAGCTACGTACTTCTGGCTTGCAGAAAATAAAATCTTTCTTTGCCAGAAACGGCAACGGTTGGCACACACACTTTTTGGGGTTAAACTCGGTCAAAAAGGTAACTTTTTGCTCAGTTTGCACCGATTTAGGCCACTAGATGAGTGTCATCAATTTTTATTTGATGCACAACACAGGCCCCCTTGCCGTTTAGCCGGCTCAAGGGGGCTTTTTTTTCGCTTATCGGAACGCGTACAACTTTCGTTTTGCGTGGTTTATGCGATATCCCGTGGACACGAAAACAATCAGTGGTATCTTTTCTAAATACCCCGTAAGAAACACTCACTAAGTACGCTTACAAACAAGCTAAAACAATAAAAATCACTTGCAAAAAACTAAAGCGACACGCCCGCACGTCTACTTTAGTTGAAGATACAAGCCAAACTCAGTAAAAATTTGTATAAAAGTATTTTAAACTATGAATAGTTTTGATTTTAGACAAATTTGATGTTCTACAAAGTTTTCATAAATTTTAAAATAAAAATAAAAAAATTTTAAAGATAATGATGCTAAAAGATTTGAAATTGGTTGGAAAATAACAAAGTTATGTTTACTTCACTGAAGGTAATTTTTTATAACTTTAAAATTCACCTTCAAGACGCTTGCGCCACCTCTAAATGTAAATATTTTTGGCTCAGATTTTGAGGATTCTCTTTTAAAGTGATTTAAATTCAGTAGAGCACACGAATTTTTGGTTTTGAGAACTTTTGAAAAATAAGCCGCACCCTAATATGCAGTTATGAGCAGTTCACTTTCAGACATTGATTTTTTCGCTTTGGAAGCATAATGATGATTGTTGTTCGACCCGATGTCTGAACGCAATTTAGTTCACTATGGGTTGATCATAAGCAATCTAGAAATTTTGAACATGACAGCAAAGTTCATCGATTTTATCATAACACACTGATTGCGCAAATCAATGAATCGACCAACTTGAACATGATGATCATAACTCAAGATAACCATAAGTAAAACACGCTGAAACCCACGCAACCTAAAGTTTGGTTTTCGCTTTATTAGTGAACCCAGAAGTTCACATTGCTAAATAATAATGTACACTCCCGTGCAAAAGTTTGGGTTCACCCCCTCAAAAACATACTAAAGTGTTCTGTCCATATCTCTGTGATTACACGTCCAATTGAAACTTTTTAAGCCGCATTCGAAAGGCAAAGAGTTATTCTTACTTCGTATGTATTTTTCCAAGAACATTTTTTGAATTTAGTTTACTAAATTTTAACTTAAAAGAGTTACTTTTTTTCAAAAAACAGACTGAGAAATCATATCTAATTTCCTCAGCATTGGGTCGACCAAAATTTTAAATCAATGTGTCATTAGAATCGTAATCTTATATTCTTTGAAGAGACCCCACGAAATTTTGGCGGAAATATCTGGAAAGTATTCAAAATCAATGAAACAGTCAGTCAAGTCACCTCTCGACGTTTAGATCTATTCACAGAGACGCTGGCTATTTGGCTATATCTCACTGAAGTATGGAGGAAATGAAAGTATCATGTTCTTCGCTATCTGAGACTACTTGTTACTCTTAGATGTTGCCCCGACGTTGTTTTATGTCAAAGGACTAATTTTGATCTTATGACCATATTATCAGACGTCGAGCTACCGCATTGAGTTCTACTAAATTTTCGAACATCTTTTCAATATCACATTGCGATATGAGATCAAAATTTGTACGTTTCGAGATTCGATTTTGAAATCCCCGTCTATCCGGGTTATTTTGAAAAAAAAATTTAAAATCCTTGTTGTCAGTTGAAGAACCACTCTATAAAGCAAAATAAACGAATTTAATGTGTAATTCACACGAAGTTTGTAAGAAAACCACTACGATTCGATATTAACGTTCATGAATCGATCCATAAATTTAATCACATGGATCAAACGTGTGGATTTTTATCAGTGTACGCTTATACTTTTATGCTTATGGATATCTCGGATCGTGTCACGAGGTTTAGGGACAGAAGATTGAAAAACAGAACGTCGAAAAAAATAAAACGTTGGAAGACAAAAAATTGAAAGGCCATAAAGTTGAAAAGGTTTTGCTTGATGACAAATTTCCCTTATTTGGAAAAAAAATTGGATCTTTTGCCCCTTCTGTTGTGCTCTTCGACCTTTTTGTCCTTTCGTCCTTTTGTCGTTCAACCTCCTGTCATAGATTCGTGTCACGAAGCGTGTAAATGATAATTTGTGCTTAACATGCCATTACCTGCAAAATGCTTTTCTCTCGGAAGAGTAAGGTTTGTTGATTTCCTAATCTTCAATATCGTTCAGTATTCTGTTGCGACGAAGCAGCTACGGATTGAAAGTCTATAATAATAACGTTCTGTCAAGTTTCTTGCTGCATATGGAGTCTTCCATTTTACGTGTATTCGGTTGCTTAGGTGCTCCAAGAGTTGCTGCACATAGCAGGCGTCGGTATCGTATGTTGTTGAAACTGGCAAGTTTCGGGAGTAATAGACGTGATGGATAACCACTGGGCATAGATATGACCATCTTTCAGATGAAATTTCACAACTGTGAAGACAGGCCAAGACGAACATATGACTAAAACATACATAATACGCCGGAGTGCATGTTCTTGGACCAGACCATCATTCAAAAAAACTCCATCAGTAACGTGGTTGAAATCACGAACCTTCTCTGGCAAACGTCGTAAAGACTTCAACTTTTGGCCTTGCCTGATTCGCCAAATCCAGCACGCGATCTTCGCTGTATTGCAGAATCATCATCGATCCGTGATGGTTGACAGTGCACTCTCTTAACGACACTTTGATGCAGGGCCCCACATACACCTTAGATATTCGCAATGCTCCTTAGGTGATTAACCTTACACGAAAATTATAGGGGTGTGGTGTATTGACTGTAATAAAATATTTCATCCCACGAACTCCATTATCTGTCCTCCACATCCGATTGAGGGAACGACACAGAAAGAGAGACACACAGAGGGCGCTATTCAAACAGTGTTATCATTCAAACGCGCGATGCGCTATCTGGCAAGTACCGAGCTCCAATACCTATATTTGTGGATGGAGGCCCCTGTGGAGGCACCCATTCACGATAGGGGGCGGTGGCTGCTGTGGGGCACTCAGTCAATCAGTCAGTAGCTCTTTATAAAAGATGATTGTAGAATTTTTACCCAAATCATTCACCTGCCAAACGTAAGGCAGGAAGGATCGCGTCGTCGTGCGTCGTGCGCGTCGTTCTATAAGGTTTCGCCGCGAGAGTTTCCCCGAATTGTTATAAAGGTTCTGCCGCGCGACGTCACGCTTCGTTCTCCAGAGAAATCCGCAATTATTTCAACAGTTGTTGGTGTGTTTACGCAACTCTGCTCGATGTTCGTTTTTTTTTGCGTAGTTATCCAGACCAGTGAGGATACAATCCACTGTATGATGGTTGGGGACTTTTTTTTTCTGTGACGGAGCGAAATACAAGAGTGTTACGACTGCAGAATTGAATTGCTTGTACTGGAACAGGGACTCTGGGTGTCATTACGTGACTGGGCGAATTGCCGGGGACTATTGTGAACTAATTGGAAGCAATAAGTGCTAGTTATTGGAAGACAGTGTTTTGTGTTATGGCGCGATGAAATTGATACCAGTTCAGTTGTGGATTTCAGAACTATTTTTAGGCATTTGATTGGGAGACTTTTTCGAAGTTATTTGAAACAATAGAGCAGATGCAGTCAGTCATGAAATTCGTTTGATTTTAGAAGTTAACCAAGTTAACTAGCATTTATATGGAGTCATCATGATAAAAAAAATTCTGATGAAAAATATTATTAAAACACAATGGGTTTTATTGTTTCAATAAAAGTATCGTTCTCTGTCTTAAGTATATAGCTTGATCACATTCATTGTATTGGAAATACTACGCTGATGTGACATCATCGTGAATTTCTAGTTATCCTTGTGAGCAAGTATACGTGTATTTGCCAGTCAGCTGGTTTATTACCGGGCGAAGAAACATTCACCGCAACTAGGGCATTAAATGTATCTTTAGCAGGGTTTCGATTAATTTGATTTTGCTGTAAATTTTCAGTTTCGCCTGAATACATTAACGATTAAAAGATTGGAAAAGCCACGAATACTTTTTATACTCATATCTCTACTAATTGGGTCCATACATTTTAGATAAAACCTTGTTTTAACCCGTATCCGCCCAGCAAATGGAGACAATTTCAATATGTTGTTATTGAAGTCATTTTTAACAGTTTTCCTTTAGCTCTAATGGAATATAGAGTAAGGTGGGTAAAAAGTCGACCTTAGTGGAACAATCAATATTTTCAGAAATTAAATAAATAACAATTTTGCTGAACGAATCTATGTCAAAATATTTACCCATTAATAGTCATAACAGTTTTTGAATTGATTGTCTTACCAGACAAACTTTTGCCCAAAGAATTTGAACCTACAGTGGGGAAAAAGTTCACTGACTGAAATACAAAATATCGATACTTTTATTTTGGTAACTTTTTTCGCACTGTCAGGTAACCGAAAATTACATTTTTCACGTCTTAAATCATCAAATAGCCATAACTTTTCCAAATCTCAATCAATTTCCATAATATTTGGAGCGAAAGCCTTTCACTTAAACAGCTCTCATACTACCATGATATTTAAAACATTTGTTTTGAGTTAAGCTAGACATTTTAGAAACCCCACTCGAACTTTTGTTGAGTTGGAGTCAGATGAATACCTATTATCTGGGTAAATGTTGACGAAAAAGTAAGTTGCGGTTATTTTTACCCAAACTAATCCAGTTCACCGAAATAAATAGTTTTTGACACGAAGATGCAAAACATGGAATAAGGTTTTAGGACCGAACTTGCAATCAATTTTCAAAATCTAGGCGCACTCAACAACTAGTTTCACAGACAAGGTTTTATCTAAATATTATTGAAATATTGTTCATAAAGTTTGTTCACATTTATCACAATGTTAAGTCCACATTTTGAAAAGTTTGATATACAATTTGAGGGCAAGACTATCGATGTAGGTAAAACTGTCATGTTTTCTCTAAAATTTAGAATTTAGAAACTGTGAAAATACTTGAATTTGATCATGTTTTTTTTTTAAAGACACCGACACGTTAATGCTTCCAGTGGACGGATTTTCCCTTTGAAGGAAGCATCACACTAGACAACGGACTAGGATGCAATGCCCAGTGGAACAGTCCAAATACATTTCTGACGAAAAATTTTTCGGACTGAAGTGGGAATCGAACCCACACCCCTTGACTCGATACGGCAAAATGCTTAGTAATACTAACCGCACGGCCACGAAGCCCATAATTCATTTTTCTCCCGAGCAGCGTGCTGCTTTTGCCTCTTGGCGAGGGAGCGAAAAAATGCATGCAGCACAAAGCAGAACAGAGTAAAATTCCGCATAAAAAAACTGCCCTTGGCCTGTCTTGGTAGGGCGGGACACTCAAGAATTCTTTTGAAGCGTGGTTAAAGGTGAACAAGGCAACAAAAGACAGAGAGTACCCAAAATATCGCATTTTTTTGCCCTCTCATTCGAATTGCTTGAGGATCTGTGTTTAAAATTTTGAGTTAATTTTTTACTCCTCGGAAAAACGTCAAAATTGCCTAATTTTTGCATCGCAGAGTAGTTTCTATCAAGACCGGCTATCGTCATATTAGTAAAATAAATTGTTGCTTTTAAAAAAACGAATAAATTTTTGTGTAAACTTCCCTTTATTTCATGCAATCTATCATTAAGCCATTAGATTTTTACGCAACCGTTAAAGATTTAAAGCTTGTGATTCTTGTACCGTCGATGGGGGTGACAATGGGTCTAGGGGGTGAGATTGGGTCAAGCAAGAACGATAGAAAATGAAATTCCAAGTCCACTTTTTTGACATTTTACGGTGCTGGGTGTTCATTTTTTTTATTAAGATGTGTTTATTCTTTCTATATACAACATCTCTGAAACATCAAACAAGTCAACTTGAGTATTCCGTGCATTGAATATCAATATAATGCATTTTGACAACTTCTCAAACCAGCAACTGTGTTTCGTGCGCAGCAACATCGTAAATTTTTATCAAAAGGGTGTTTTCTCTAAATTTGATTATTTATCAGTGTTTTCATATAATAGAAACACCTCAAGGAAGTACAAATGAGTTGGATCGCTGAAATACTGAGATTATGACGTCAACTTCTGCCTGAAATTTATTGATCGTGGAATGTCGCACCGAAATTTAACTATTTGCGAAGGTTTAAAATAATCACTGTTTCAGTACGCCTTTGGGGAAACTGAATGGGCTTTATAGCAATGGGGATGAGACTTTGAAGACAATTTGAGGGAAAAACCAAGAAAATTTATGTGAACTTGACGATAAATGTTGGGTTTACATATTTTTTCTCATAGCTCTACAATTTTCTGTATAATCTTTCTTTTAAGTGGGTTTATCCTACTTGTGAAACATCTTAAATTTTTTTTTTGTCTTGTTTGCATCGTTTTTTATCAATATTTTTCAGTTGTGAATGGTTTTGAAATCATATTCTCAAAAACAAGTTATTTTAATTACAGTGACCCAATGTCACTCCCTCTATGGGGTGAGATTGGGTCATTTTTCATTCACTTGTGGTGCCGCTGTGAATAAATATTTGTCTTTAATTTTTTGAGCAGTTGTTAATGTACCATCAAAGTACATACACACCAAATTTGAAGTTTATTGGAGTTAAATTGCGATAGTTATTCAAAAAATAAATCGCATATATCCCTTTTTGACCCATTGTCACCCCCAACGACAGTACTTATTATAACTACCGTGTACACTCCCCCTAGTTTGAACGATGTAAGCCATTGGGGTCTATTTTTAATTTGAACTTCTGGTCACCCAACAACTGTGTTTCAATTATCTCTTCAGGTTATTTTTTTTTATTTCTATTTTTTTTTCACGATATTCCATTTCGCTTCACACCATTCCACTAGCTGAATGACGTTTGAACCATTTTTAATTTAAACGATGTACAGATTAGCGGGGTACAAATTCAAAAGTGGTTAAACCAACGGAGGTACGCCATACTCTATGTATAATCACAGATATTCATCCAACGTCAATTATATCAATTGGAACAGCATGATCATGTTTGTAAGATGATCACAGATGATTGTGATAAAATTACAATTCTATCGCAATTTTTATAAGTGGAAGTATTGAAAACTTGCTAAAGATCACCCAGTGAACCACGTATCGTATAAGAATGTGCATCCAAAATCACATATTCGTACATCAAAAATCAGAATCGCACAAGATGCCTGATTAAGCGTTATCAATGTCAACACAAGTTGTAAATAAATCCCCAATACGATCCATAAACGACAATCTGTGTTGGCAGCAAAACATGTCGTAAACAGTGCATCACAAAATCGCGTTAAGTTATATAAATTGACAGATCATATATCAATCCAGAAAGCATCATATGAAATCGCAATAACTTAGCAAAAATTGCCACCCAAATTTGGTATCAGCTGACGATGGGCCTCAAAGAACAACAAAGCAAGTGTCTATGTACATGAAACATGCATTAATATTGACAAATAATCGGCTATCTGTTATGTGACCATTGGTGGTATAGTGGTAAGGTGTTCGATTTCTGATCCAGAAGTCACGTGTTCGAGACTTGGTGGAAACTTTTTTTTATTTTCATTCAAATTTTGTGGCATCGTATTTCTGGTCACAGAAACTCTGAAAAAGTTGTGCCAAGTACGCATATAGCCTCCACTTTGGTAGGTATAGAGCCTTTTCATACATTCTAATCGATTGAATTGATTCATATAGAATGATGTATAACAAAAGTTATACCAACCAAAATATTGACTGGGCATGCATTTTTCGTATAAATTCTACACCTTCTCAACAGAAATTATCGAATGTTATGCAAATAAAGTTTTTTACACATGAAATATGATGATTTTAAACCAAACAATTTGGAAAAAGGAAGATATTATAGATCAGCTTTAACAAGAAACTGTCGAGATTTCTTTTGGCTTTTATTGTGAAGCTAGAAGAAACCTCGACAGTTGAAAGTTATGGTAAAATAACAGATGTTTTATATAACTTGCAATTTTGTGTTAGTTGTCATATCATTTCGAAAAGTCCAATTTGTCACTTATGTATGACCATGAGCAATTCTCGCTGAAACCGCTGAAACTCGATACTACTTAAATCAAGATGGCATCAAAATCCAAGACAGCCTAAATTAATACTCGTATTGTTCACTCGACTCGAAGAAAACACCAACGATTGAAAACTCGTTTCTTTGTTGTACAAAAAAATAATGTTGATTGCAATCGCCATATACGTAAAAATCGTAGAATTTGATTTAGAAAATTGTTTATTTCATGGTATATGGTAAATACCATTGCTCATCTAGTTTTAGCAGCCTATCTTACTCAGTTTTTTCTCAGCTGTCTGATGGTGCGGTGCGCTAATGGTGAAAAAAACGGCTTTTCTAACAAAATTCCAAATTCCAATGGCCGCCAATTTTTATGAAAGCTATAACCCTCCTCTATACGATGCCACTATGTCTGTAGATGTTCCAAGGGAAATATCAGACATATCACGTGCAGAAAACCTAAGATATATACAAAAAATGGGCTTTTTTGCAAACTGTTTAGCTAACTGGCATACGAGGAGTCCACTAATTTGAGAAAACCGAAGAGGCCACCTTTTAGTTTTAGCATATACTACACAAATTTATCTATTTTTACGACATTTCGTTTAGTTCGCAACCAAAGATGCTTGAATATTGCATGATCGTGTAAATTTGAAGTACATTTGATGGGAAAATAAGCGATTTATCGTTGAAATTTCAGTTTATTTTGATGCTCCAAATATGTGCATGGAAAAAAAATATAACATACTTTTAGCTCTGTATCGATCAGTGACATAAAATTGGAATTCTAATGATGAGTGTCGATGGCGGCCTGATTTCAGCGAGAATTGCTCACAACAGATATTGTGGGCCTTCGACTCAATGGGATAGAATCATATGACATGCAGCTTCTAATATGGCGGCTAAAGATGTTTTATCGAAAACCCCTTCAATATCCAAATAAAACAAGCAGTGCCTTTGAGGCATTTACTCGAGGCATAATGCTCTTTTATTTTGCATACAACTCTATGTGAAGAGTCACAATAAATTTCCCAAATTGGAACGCATATGTATGCACTCATGTGGAGACATGTCTGCCACATGCACATCACGGATTCTTCGGTGCATCATAGATATTGCTTAAATAATTTCGAGAATTAATGTTAAGGAAGTAAATCAGATCACAACAATCCTTCCAATTAAAATGCCACCTTAAATATGAAAATCGCTCTTATATTGAAAAAACGCAAAACTTTTGACCAATAGTTCACGTAATATTTAGCCCAACATATTTTAATCATCATTGAGAATACTACATAATACATTATGTCTACGGTGACGTGCATAGGCTATGGGAAAGAAGTACACGCTCAAAATAGAGTTCTGGAAAACATGAACTGTCAAAAATACACCATGAACCACGACATAAAAATTAACAAGGCAGGCTCTTTACTGATGTAAATATCAAGTTTGAATGAAAACATGTGACGTCACTCCTATCGTACCATATACCTTCCGGACCACTAGATCATTTTTTTCGCAAATTTGTTCGAGGTGGATAGAAATGACGTCGTCAAGTAACTGTCAGTTTTCGGAATATATCACCTTCTTAATATAGTACACCGTGCCATGAACTACCACCTACGGTCACTTAAACATTATCTAGTTCACGGCGTATTTTTGCTTGTTGACGAGTTCACGTCTGCTGTTCACGGATACAAGAACGGATTTTTTTTTTCTGTGTATCATTATCATCTTTGCTGCAGGCCATGTGAACCAATAAATCTAATCTGAATACTCTGACGTTTTACTTTTGACACTATCTTATTGATGGCTATCAAATGATCTCTTATGGAAATCCATTGGCTATTGTTTTCGGTCGTCGGCACCAAAGTACACCATAGTAGTCTGAAATGAAAATTGATTACTTTAGTCTAAGTCACTATCTCATTGACAACTCATTGCATGTGAAACGATTTTACATCTCTTGGTCATTTTTGCTTTGATAGCGTGGCAGTTATCCTAACTCGCTTGTAGGTACTAACCCAAATAATAACATCGAACTGATTAGAAATTTCTTGTTTTTTTTTCTTTTATTAATAAAATCTTCCAGCGCACCCTGCGATGCTCCGAAAACTGTCACCAATCGGTAAGATCATTCGCCAAAGGTACTCATAGGTGATTCCACAATTATTGCATTGCAGTTGGAAAAACTTCTACATATGATGTATGCAAAATAAGTTTGGCTGCAAGCCGCATGAGCGATGAGACTTTAAAATTTTACGACCAATTTGGTAACACCAATATCATTGAGTTGGCGAGCGTCCCACAACTTAATTCGAAATGTACCACGTTCGCTATTGCGAGGGGGATCCCAACAGGTTCGGCAAAACCGATAAATGGGCGATACTTCTTTTGTGATTTTTATGCGAATATAGTTAGGGGTCGTCCGTAAATTACGTCATGCTCTAAGGGGGAAGGTTAAGAATTACTTGACGATCCACAAGAAATGTTTGAAATCACATATTAAAAGTATGCCATAAGGGGAGGAAAGTAGAAAATGGCCAAATACAACATGACGTAATTTATAAACATTCTTATATCAGTTTTTCGATACTTTTTTTTCTCCAAAAAAGAAGTCAAGGTAGACGGATGACTCAGTCAAACTGACGTAACAGAAAGGAAAGGCGCTCCTGACTGGGTTTTGATTTCGAGTTATAATAGCTTGCGTGAAAATTGACAGAGTATCTAGTAATAAACAGCTTTCTGTAAAGGTTTGAAGTTTCTTTTATTGTTTTGACTATTTTAAATGGAAATCTTGGAAAATCTGCGAACTCTGAATAATAGTGAGACGTACACACCTAGCTCTGTTTACTGATTCTGGACCGATTAATTTTATAAATATGAACAGCTAGGTTACTATTGAAGTTTTATCACTGTCAAATATGAGACAAGCAGCTAAGATCAATTCGTGCTCTTTTGTGTTATTTATAAATATTTGGTTATTTCTATTGGCACTCAGGAATCCCTGAGATCTCAATAAGCATTCTGGAATTTCCGGGAGAATTGTGGGATTTCGGCATGTATTCTGGGATGTTTATGAGAATTTTAGGATTTCATTAAATTTCTTGGGATTTGTGTGAGGACTCATGCAACAAAAGATGTGTCATGTTGCAAATGATGTGGGATTTTATTGGGCGCCTTTGCGATTTCGGTGGGATTTTGGTGCGCATCATTGGCATTCCGAACTTTGGGATTCTTGTTGAAATCTTTGGGTTTCCATTGGTGATTTTTGGAATTCAGGAAAGAATCTTTCAGATTCATGGTATGAATCTTATTGATATTGATAATAATATATATGATTTTGAGGAAAATCTTTAAGATGTCGGTAGGTTTTTTTAAGTTATGGTGGAAATTATAATGTCCAGCTAGGATCACTGAAATCTCATAACTTATCGAAATATCAGAAACTACCAAATTCTAACCAGAAGGATTCTACTGAAATCCTAGGATTTTAAACAGAGTTCAAAATTTTCTCTGATTTCTGGGAGATTTCCAATATTTATGAATTACTACAAGAATGTCAGGAAATCGTATCAGAATTTAACCACTGTTATGAGAACTAAGTTTCAACTCTAAAAATTCAATATTTTTCATGGGAATTGATTCATGTTCAAGACATCCCACAGAAACATTCTAAATTACAATCAACTCTCCCTTACTCCAGAATATCTCGATATCGCGTTGGAGAACCATAGTAAAAATTGGTAGGGGGATATCCCCCAGTACCGGACACCTAAGTCGCTAAATTCGTAATCCAAAAACTATTTATTTTATACGGTCTTGGTGCCTATTTGTGATAAATATTATCGTTTTTGTAGCGTACAAACAGTAATTTGACAATATGAATTTTGACATTGCATTTTGATGATGTATTTCAATACCTCGAATTCTGTAAATTTATAAATCATTGAATGTTTTTACCCTAGGATTTATATTTGACTGCCAATTCAATGAATTTGCAACATTCACAAGAGTAATTTGAGTTTTACTGAGTGTGCTAGTGGTTCATCAAAAAACCTTCTTCATATATGATGAAAAATAATACATTTTACGTGTTGTTCTGAATATTTAGTTTTCTTATTTTTATTGCATCAATAATCAATAAAAATCCATGAACAATGGAAATATTTAAAGACGACTGGTGCAAAAATTATAAAGATATCATGTAACAAATGAAGTTGTCCGAAACTGGAGAACAGGAGGTGTTAGACCAAAATTGTAGTTTGACCATTATGGTATTTAGTTCAAATATGGTACAAAATACATTCTCACTTTCAACTTATGATGGTTTTCCTTTATTCCTGCAAGATAAAAATTATTTATCCATATTCAAAATCATTCTTAAAGAAGTTCAAAATGAAGGCGATACTTCAACTTTTCATCGGTTTTCAAACATCTCTGTTTGTCAAAAAATAACGTGCATATGTGCTATTCTACGCAACCATTCCTCTCTATAATACCTCATTAGTCCCTTGGATCGTATTTGTACTGGTTTCGTGTTCTATAACTCGATACCTCTTTAACGCGATGGTCTCTCCAATATCGAGTTATGGAGAGTTGATTGTACCGTCTTCGAGTTGCCAGACGCTTCGAAAGCCAAACACAGGCCTGTTTCACGGTGTTTTTGGATCAAAATCCGATTTTTTTTTTCGCTTACAATCTATAGTTATTACGTTTTCTACATTCTCCATGCATAAAAGTTGTCGAAAAAACATTTTTTGACTGATTTAAAACCAGTGTCTGGGATCAAACCATCCGGATACTTCGAGTCAACACGGTATATAATTATTTTACCAGAATCTGAATAATCCTACTGGAATCTCCTGATTCCCAGATTTGTTGCTGTTGTCTCAAAATCTCCATAGATGTTTTACTTAATTTCAAACCTTATATTCCCATCAGATTACCTTATCTTGAGTTAGCGAAAAGTACATTATGTTTTGTGATGGATTACATCAGTCATGTTATGGAAATAGCTTCTACATTTAGCAGAAATCTTCCGCAATCTGTTTGCAACAGCTTTGCCTCAATGCATCCGATGCGTGGAATATAAGTTTCTACAAACGTGACTAACCGAACTGGCGTTTGTTTGTAATCAAATTGGTATGATTATCGCTTAAATGTGTAGACTAGGCAAAGGGTAAAAACCTACAATTTGAATAAAACGAACGAAACCCGCTTACTAAGTAACTGCTTTATTTTTACTGCGCATACAAACAGTCCAGTTGGAATCTGAAGCATATCCTCAGTTGTAGACATTTGAAAAAAGTTGAAATCATACGTCTGAATTTTCGCTCATGTAAAGCCTACGGTTTTGATTTTAATTATATTTCCTCATAATCCAATGCAATAGTTTACCTATGCTAAGAGATCTGAAGTATTTATTTCCAAAAACAATAATTTTGAGCTATGGTATAAGCTGGGGCAGAAGTTTGACCGTAGTCGAATACTTGTTTAATTAATTATGATCGTGGTTTACGGCTAACCAGCTGAGTGGAAGTTAAACAACTACCAAAAAACTAAACATTACATTGTGGTGACCGCGTCCATCCATTTTGGATCGGCCGAAATTCCTCCGCTTCTGGTCCGGGAACTAATAGCGCGTCAAGCGGTCGAAATTCCTCAGCTTCTGCTCCTGGAACAATTTGCGCGTCAAGCGTCCGATCGTCGCAAAATCCGTCTAAAGAATGACCCTCTAATAGCGTGAGGCCACGACAAACCAATTTCAGATTGGATTCCGCTCTCTTTCTCTTTCTCAGTGTATCTCTCTCTTTCTAGCGTTCTTCCAGAAACGAAGCTTCTAAGCCTTTGCTCCGCTCTTATATGAGTATGAAATTTCTCTCGGCTAATTTCATTTCTCAATTACTGTGTTGCCAGTGATGCTTGCATTTTTTTTTTAACATAATACAGTTACGCAAATATCTCAGACAACGTAACAATCTGAGTCAATAATTATTATTTATTATAAGAATAACATTTTACTACCGCTTTAATTGTACCTCTATAATAAAATTTTAATCTTCCATATATAATCGCTTCTGATCACTACATACATATGCTTTGCAATTGGATTAAATGGATAAATTGATGTGAAATTTGCGAAAAAGTAACACGTCTTCTCGTTCAGAATCGAATTCACGACTCCCTGTTCTCTAGATAGGGCGCGTTACCCCTACGCCACGAGAGGACTCATAGCCGCAGAAGTTAATCTGAATTCAATTTCAGCTCAATAATCACGTGGTCCTCTTTTGCAAAGCGCACCAATCGAATTCAAGGTTAACTTACAAACTTTTTAGGACTCCAGCATTAGTCCCACTATTGGTCAAAATTGGTTTACACACATTTATACAAAAAACTAATACACCTCTATGCATCCTCAGGCCTAGCTAATGTTAGTGATCGTTCAGTCTGTACATCCATTTGACTGAAGACGTATAATTTGTATTTTTTTTTCAAGCCCATACATAACAAAAGAGCGATATACCAAACTGAAAAGGCAATAGATAGCGCTTTTTCAGTAGAAGTAAAAAAGAAATTCTTAAACAAAGAAAGCACAACGGAAGATGAACTAAGAACAAAAAGTTATGCATTCACATTACGCTTGATTTCTAATCACCACTTTTTTGATCCGATTTCCTAATTGCAAGTATTTTACTTTTTTCATTATTTTTCATACGTTGTGACAGTTCTCGACTACTATTCTTCCATGCACTTTTCAACACAAGTTTGAGAAATTTGGGAATCCAGCGCAGCATGATCAGTGAGTGTAATACAAACATCAGTGTCGCCGCTGACTGAATGATCGAAAGGTTGTTGTCTGTACTTTTAGTCGCTGGCGCCAACTGTTAGCGTTTAAGAACGATCTAAACAGTCGGTACCCTATTCTAATTATACTTTTTTTTTTAATTTTGTTCCATGTAATGAAACTTCAACCGAAAATTGCAATATCCACGACTACAACAGCAAATCGCTATAACTTTCTCAAATCTCAAACGATTTTTATGATACTTTTGAATGAGAGTTCCATTCCTAAATGGCATCCGAACCACAATAACATTTATTTTTTAAAATTGAGCTTGAATCTTGAAAAGCAACTTTTTACCCCACTTTACTTTAGATCGCCAAAGTTGTAGGTGATTAAATTAAAATTTTTATTGATTTTGAATCCAATTCTAACTACGACCTATTATATCTACCGAGCATGCAAAAAAGAACATTACTTTTTGTGTAAGACATGATGCACGATTAAATATCCATGAAATTGAGTGTTTTAGAATGCCTGGAGTCTTCAATCAAAGTTCGTCAATTTTTATATATGGCTGAATGCAACACTTTCCCATAGAACCATTTCAATACCAAAAATCTAACAAATTTTTGTTGATACGCATTCTGCAGCACATGGAAACAGATTTCTCTAGTAAATGAAGTACATAAGTCACCATACAAGCTAATAAAGTTGCATGCAAGTTGACTGGAATCGATACAAAACGCGTTTTTAACATCGAGTATCTCAAAAACCTAACATGTTTTGACATTTTTGAAAACGACAATGGATTCAGCATGGACGTAACAGTTAGAACAATCATCAATAGCGCGATATTGAAAACAAAAAAGGCAATAGATGACTTTTTTCAGTGGAAGTAAAATCATAATCTTGAAGCAAAAAAGAATCACGGTAGATGAACTAAACACAAAAAGTAATATACCGTAATCTGGGGTAACATTGATCAGTTTTTGGGATATTTCTTAAATTTTTCATTTGAAAATGCAAATGTCGCAAGTTTTATATTTTTAAAACAAGTACTGGCACCCACCGCTCATAACTGTATACTGTATTTTGGTTTTCAAAAGATTTAAGTATGTTTAAATAAATGTTTAAGTAATTTTTTGATTTAGCTGATATGGGGTAACATTGATCACCCATGTAAACAACGTTTGGTAATATTTGAAATATCGTTGCTTACTTCAATCATGGCCCCTGAAGCCAAATTTGAAGACCAAACTCTTACAAGTAAATTACTTTTTGAGTTATTTCAAAAATAAAATCACTTTGAACCGCGCAATACGCCTAAAGGTAGGCAATTTCCTAAGAAAATTCTGCATTCTAAACAGTAATTCGTTAATCTTGCTTAATTGAATAAACTTATGAAAGATTCGACAACGGAATCGTGTGAGACATGAATCTTCGGAAGTGTCATCCATAATGATAAAAATCATTGATTCAAAAAGTTGACAAATTTACGCATGAACGAAACACAATTTTCACATAAACCTCAATTTTCATTAGCTTATGAATGTATGAAAGAGAAGCACCATTCATGCTTTGAAAATATTTCATCAATAAATGATGATTCGAACTTTTTACGAGAAGGATCATAACGATCAATGTTACCCCGCTGATCAATGTTACCCCGGATTACGGTATTCACATTACGCTAGATTTCTAATCACTACTTTTTCGATCCAGTTTCCTAATTGCAAGTAATCTACGTTTTTAATTATTTTCCTTACGCTTTGACAGTTCTCGACTACCATTCGTCCATGCGCTTGCGTTGGGAATTCTAGATTTTTGAGAATCCAGCGTACACTGAACGAAATATCACGCTGTGAATTGAATGATTTTTGCCACATCCGAGTCTCAAAGCTTTTTTCCGACACAAACAGAATGATTTCATTGTCATCAAAATCATCTGTTTACAAATCACACCGAATGAAATGATTTTTGTTCTTATAAAATATAATCAAAATTAAATGATTGTCATACACCAATGTAATCACCCCCCTGATAGTTCAAACTAATTCAAATTAAAAATAAATAATTAACAATAATAACAAGTAAAAAATATACTGAGTTGTTTGTTTGTTGTCAGTAGCATACCTGATAGAAACGGACATGTTGTAATAAATTAATGAATATACACTACAATTGTAGTTGCTTCTCGATAATTCCATCGTACACTGCAAACTTACATGTAAAATCCACGACGAAACTCTGAACCTCATGCCTCCGCCATGTTTTTAATAAGATTGACAAGGATGATTTGGAATCCAGTTTCAATAACTTTCCAGATGACATTTAGGATTGTAATTGAATGATTTTTGATTTGGGGCATCGAAGAAAAGAAAATCTGTCATAAGTTACATGTTATTCATTTATTTCCACGTTATTCAATTATTAGCCAAACATATTATAATTTCATACGGATGCGCTCTTAAAATCATCAAAACATTGGATGATTTCAGTTCAATAGTCTGTGGATGCATCATATTGTTTAATAATCATTCAAAATGGAAATTTGATTTGCAGTCATATGAATTACAAATCATTCAATTCTCGAAAACTAATTCAAACAGACTCAAGTCAAAAAAGTTAACAAACTTACTTTATCAATCCTACGTTTTCCGCAGACAAAATTCTACACGTTCACTCTAAACCAGCTCGATTTTTCACTTTTAGAACGTCTAATTTCAGGATTTACAAAACGGCGAAAGTATAGTTTTCAACTTTCGCAACCTAACCATTACTTTCGCCGCTCCGTTGTATGGATGTGAATTGACAAAAATGTGGAAAAACTTATGTGTTCAAATGCTTGGCCCATTTTCGATTTTCAACAAGGCATGGGCCTTTTTTATTGGCCAAAATAGAATTTTATTAGCGTGCTTGGTCCAAGGCTAGGCCTTTTCGGTTTTCAATGAATGAGCAAGAGAGAGTCATTGGCCTCTCACCATGCTAAGGCAAATGACAGTTTGCGAAATTTCCCGATTGTAGGCCCTCTTGATAGAGTGAGAACCGTTTCTAGCAGGGGGGCAATGAATGATTTGGAAAAAAGCGATTATTGGCCGTTTTGAAAATCGAGTTTATAACAGTAAGTTTTATGATTATGTTGACAATGTTTGCATAGTTTGTGGGTGTTGGGAGATGCTATCGAATTATATCAAAAACCCGATTTGCTTACAATTTTATCATTGGCCCTTTAGAATTGTTACGCGAGAATTGTAGTCGAGAACTGTCAAAACGTATGGAAAATAATTAAAAACGTAAATTACTTGAAATTAGTAAACTGTATCGAAAAAGTAGTGATTAGAAATCAAGCGTAATGTGAGTATATAATTTTTTGTGTTTAGCTCATCTTCCGTGATGCGTTCTTTACTTCAGGATTTCAATTTACTCCCACTGAAAAAGAGCCATCTATTGCATTTTTTGTTTTGAATATCGATCTACTGCATAATTCAATTTCGACCTAATCCACTTTTTCAACATACTTGTAAACTTCATACAAAACTCTTCGTTTTCCTTATATAGCAAAATATAAAAATAACTTTTGAACATCAAAAGCTTTATGAACTTAGTTCACAAGTATGCTTCAACACATAAAATTTAAGTTCGAATGCTCTTTCGATAGACAACCGTTTTGTTACCGTTTATGCCTGCAAAAAAGTGGGTCATGGATTCGAACGAATAGGATACGATCGAAAGTTGAATCCGCCGTAAACAAGAATGAGGGTGAATTTCTCAAAAACTAGACGTGCTATGTTATATTGAAAGACAGCAATGCATTTAGCAACCACAAATAAAGTAAATAGCGGTATATTGATGCTTAGGAGAAAACATGGTTCCGCAATGTAATGAGATTTGAACATTTTACACAGGAACGGTCCTATACAGGGATTGAATCCTGCGAGAATCTCTCACTTATCGCTCTCTGTAACAACATTTACAGCACATCATGAGAGACTGTTTATTGTATACTGCTACATCTCTGATTAGATCGAGGGGATAGCACAGCATGATAAAACCTATCTAAACAAGCTCCAAACCTGACGGACAATACTGCTATCGGATGTTCGGAGATTGTTCATCGTACCCGTAAAATTAAACACCTACCCCCAATAGTAAACAAGCGAGAAAAATGGATTTAATCATCGTTCTCTCTTTGGGGCTCTCATGCGCTGCTGCGATGTATCAAGTTTGTTACAACATCCGAAACATTGCCGATCGCAGACCGATACAGATGGGCTGTTTTTCTTCGATTGCTTTGATCGTGCTTCTTCTTCTTCTTTTTCTTGGCATTAACGTCCCACCCTGGGAGGGAGGCACCGATACTACACACGAAATATGACACAACACTTTTCCAAATTGCAAGATAACTCCCGCTCACCAACGACAATCAAGGCAGGCTTGGGGAAAATGGCTAGTTTTCTTTTATTGTGTACCTTCGATCTTTCCGGACAAACTTGGAAAAAGGGCTATAGTTTTATGTGCATGCAATTTTAATGATTGTAAAACAGTAAAAAGATGCGTGTTTCATTACTTTATATTCGATCAAATTAAAAGGTACTATCGTGACATTGCTTTTGGGTGTTGCAGGAATTGATTTTCAACCGACTGTTGTCAACTTTGTTGGAATGCGAAAATTTGTTTTGATCAATTACGCGCTTTTATCAAGTTTGTCCATTCTTCAAGATCTGGGCTCATAGTGACAGTTCGTGACAGCAGAATCTCGGCTCACTATGACGTACATAAATTTTGTATCGGTTTCTCCCTCCCAGGTCCCACCCACTGGGACAAAGCCGGCTAGTCATCGTAGTATTCCAAAAACAACTCCAAAGTTATTAGCTGAGAGCTCTCTTTGCCTAAACTGTTATTTTCGCATTCGTATATCGTGTGGCAGGTATGATGATACTCTATGCCCAGGGAAGTCAAATTTCAAGAACGAAAAGTTCCTGAACCGACCGGAAATCGAACCCAGACACCTTCAGCATGGCTTTGCTTTGTAGCCACGGACTCTAACCACTCGGCTAAGCAAGGCCCCAGGATAGTGCTTCTAAATCGAAAGAGAACGAATTCCGCAATACCTGGTCCTATAACATGTTTACTCACTCGAGAATGCATAGAGGCGTAAGAATTACTATTTGGAATAACATATATCTGATATATTTATTTTAAACAGATCTAACTTCTCCATCTCTCCTACAATCTCTAAAAACTATTTAGTACGTCACAGCTAAAAATAAATTTTCTGTTGTCAAATTTGAACCAGATGTAAAATACATGTTTTTGGTTCGAACGTTTATTTTTCAATTAGCATTCCCACGTTAATTACCAAACCATTAGAAAATCAAATTGTGTTTGAACTCTTCCAATTATGAGTTTGATTACTTAAGTACCCAATTGGACTATGAATATACAAAATATCACCTAACAACTTCATTAGCACCCCAAAAAAAGAATCACGCATAATTTCGGAACCCATGTTCAAATGTAAACTACCTTGCAGTCGGTAGATCCAATCAAGTCTAGAGGGAAATTCCCGAACGGTTTGCCCAACACCGCCACAAGCTGGCGCTTTGTTTGGAAACATTTCCCCAACGGTGTGAAGTTGCTGTGCGGAGATCACCACCGACCGCAGGCAGATCGAATCGACAGGGGCTTGCAATTACGAATATAAATCTTCTACCGTGCGACTCAGCACGACAGTCGCTGATGAAATCCACGACTGAAATCAGCGTCCGGTAGTGGGAGCTTTTGCAATCTCTCACGACAACAGACGATTAACTCATTTCATCGCCGGAAACAACACAGTACAAAACGCGATCTAGTCAGATATCTGTGAGTGATTTTTATAAGTTTTTTTTGCGTAGCAAAATCGCTCCCTAAATAGATAGTCCGTCAGTTGTTAGAATAAAGCTGTTACTACTAGAAACAAGTAGTTAGTGAAAGGCAATAGATAAAGGTGCGAGTGTGAAGAAAGCTCGAAGAAGAAACATAAAAGTACAACGTAGATCCGGAAGAAACTAAACGGTTGAGATAGATCGTCAAGCACGATGTCCACCGCCAGTGCCAATGAACCAGTGCGGTATTGTCGAGTCGCCTTTCTTGCGCTGTTTGCCCTTCTGGTGCACGTGGGGCAAGGCGCCGTCATAATACAGAAATATCCACTCGTCGGTGACAACCGGCTGCAGACTGAACTTCCACCGAGCTGTCCAAGGTAAGCGAGTTTTTCCACCACTACAGTGCATCGGGCGAACAGTGACAAGCCCCCAAAACTGCTTCTGATGAAGACGTGTGGCTCGTTTGCACGTGTGTATTGATGATAGGCGATGAATCAGACGAAGTGACGTTTATGTTAATTCGAGGGGGTCGGTTAGGGTAATTTCGATGGAAGCCGGCAATCATCCGTCGAATGACTTTCAACCTGCAGCTTTTGAATGGAATTTTGCATAGTGCTTAGCGGTTTCAACGACTCCTCGTGTCGTGACTTCATGATCAGAAGTTTCCTGGTGCGATAGCACGAGATTAATTCTCGTGTGCTCAACCGTAAAACCACAACTGGCCGGTTGTTCCCGGAATAAGGATCCAGTTCAAACAGATAGATAGAATTGCAAATGACATCTGAGCTGGGGAAATCACAGGTGCACTTTGCCATGTTCAGTTGTCAAGCCTTCACAAGCGGTGGTTCTATTGTAATTCATGAGACCGCAAGATTGAACGATTAAACCATAAATAGAACTGCTAAAACAGTGCCGTTTCGATTCATATTAAGAACACTTAAGGCCTCAGTGAAGTATATCTCATCAGAGAGCATATAAAATAAATCTTTCTGTATGATTCCTCCGCGTTATTGAGCATTCAAAACACTTAATTTTCGAATGTAAGAACATTTCTCGCATAACTTCTGATCTCGCCCTAAAATCCATTGGTAACCATGTGTGTAGCTCGTTGTTTCTGAGCATTTGAATGGATTTTTATGTTATTTAACAACGCTTTGGTAAAGAAAGGATCATTATCTAACTGCCCGTGATGTTGATTTGGATGGTTATTCAATCTTTTGCTCAGAAACAACGAGCTACACACGTGGCTACCAATGGCTTTTAGGGCGTTATCTCAGAGTATGCGAGATTTGAGCGGCAAAAATTGAAACATTTCGAGTAAAATGTTTCCCATACAAAGAAGAGTGTCCGGAATTTGAAGCAACCGTAATATGAATCTAAACGGTACAACTCGTTCTCATATACAGCTTAGATTCAGTATTTTGCATCATGTAGTTTCCCTCAATCTGACGATGTACTTAACAATACAATTTGAATGATGATTGTGTAATAGCTATCCAATCTACATTGTGGTAGTTCATCTATCATACCATTATTACTATTTTGGAGTTGAATCAGAGTACCTTTATTTCGGCTCCAAATTTTATTTTTATTTTTATTTCTAGGATATACCGTTTTGATTCATATGATGGGCACTTAAGGCCTCAGTGAAGTATTACTCATCAAAAAGCATATAAAATAAATCAGTTTGTATGATTCCTCCGCATTATAGAGCCTTGAAAAACCCTTAGCTTTCTAATGGTGGGTGAAGCTTTTGATTCCGCAACATGGATAATTTTAAATAAATGGAAATGTGTGGACTTCCCATGATTCTTATTCCGAACGCTTTCTTAGTTTTGCCTTGAATTTCGAACAATTTGATTCGGATTCCTGATTAAAATCGCCAAACCACTAAACAGACGTCTAAGGCAGTTGAGTATTCGTAAATTTTCATAGATTTTTATGAAAATTGCTTATGAAAACAAGCTTTTAAAGTGCGATCTTTTGAACAACAAAAATTGAAACATTTCACGTGAATGATTCCCATACAAAGAAGAGTGTCCGGAATTACAAGCTGTCCGTAATATGAATCAGAACGGTATGTACGTCAACAGGTTTTAAACACCCAAATGACAAAACTTAGTTAATGAAAAACACAAAAATAACACGTATTACACAAAAAACACACTTAATTTGTTTTTGTCCTATTGTATCTGTATTTAAGGTGAAGATGAATCGGAGCCAAACTTCAAATTTTCAAGAGCATGAATCTGGAGAACCAAACATATATTTAAGATGAAAACTTAATCGATTGGTCACCACCAGCTAGTGATAAATCGATTAAGTTTTCAGCTTAAACGGATGTTTGGCTCTCCAGATTCGTGCTCTTGAAAATTTGAAATATGGCTTCGATTTATCTTCACCTCAAACCAAATTCAAACAGGCGACAAAAACACGACGCATACTTTTCACGGGATCATTCATGCCGTAGTTTGTCCTCGATTCGTCGATTTGCAGAAAATGATTAGAACGTAGTGCCTGCCTTCTAATATTCACGTTCAGTTGACTCAGAAATGAATAAAATCAAGTTCCATTTTATTAGGAAGCTTTCTGACGCCATGAAGAGACGCTTGTTGAACTTGTTTAATCAGTTTCTGGAGTATAACATTGTTCTGGATGACTTGCGGCAGGTAAGAGTGATAGCTATCCAAAAACCCAGAAAACATGCGTTAGATCAAGAACATAGTTACGGTATACTTTGTAGATCGGTTACTAGTAGCACTTATGCTGCAATAAATCGTAAATAAGTTTCATATGTAAAAAGCAGGCATTAAAAAAAAGGATCGAAAAGTTTTCCATACTAACATTCAACAAATTTTAGAAGTTTGAAGATTCAAACATGATCTCCATGAAACTTTCACAATTTACTTCTCACACGGATATGCTTCCGAGAATAATATAAAGTAGATCAAAACATATTTCATTGTTGTGTTACACGGCGCAGAAACCTGTAGTGGGACTGACTTGCGGTTACTTATCATTATGGTACAATTCGACTTGGTGTTTTTTTCCTAATTTTACCGAACAAAATGTGTTGTCCTTTTAGTGCAGCTTAAAGATCATAGGAAAATATATTGAAATCTGATGGCAACTCAATTTTGACAACATTGCAGATGGGACTGACATGCGATTCACGGCGGTATATAATTTCAATAATATCAATCAGACTGCTTCCAGGAATAAGGTTAGATTTCAATTTTTATCTAATTTTGAACAAGAAAAAAGCATAATTATTACTATTTCCGTCCACACCCACCCCTTTTACACACATGTTACAATTAATGAATATTACCTTATATATGTCCAGATTTAGTCAATTATAACATGTGTGCTACTTGGACATGGTTACATGTGATTGGGGAAGAAAATGTTGATGTATCACTTACTTAATAAGAGGCCACCCAACTCAGGACGTACTCATAAGTAATAAGGAGGTGGTGGTTGGGAGAGGAGATAGGTTAGGATTCACCTGAAAAGCTGGCAAAGGACCCATGGCCATTTGAAGAAATTCTTTCCAAATTTAAAAATATTCTGTTGAGCTGATTTCTAACCAGAATTATGGTATTTTTGACATGTACTTATGATACCTTTCTCCAAACATAGTTGCAAACGTTTATTTAGTGGGAAAGGCCTTGGTTTCAAGCTTTCAATTGATGCGATTGGATGTACATAGATTGTATCTCACTGCCCATAAACGCATGTTTGTAACATTCATTGAGAAAATGGAGTAGCTGTGAGTATCGGAAGAACCCAAAATTTGTAAAAAAAAATACATAGCTAGCAGCCAACAATAATTATTCGAGGCCGCAAATTTGTACAGCTCAGTCGCATATTGGGTGGATAGTCAGAAAATAATTTCGATGGAAATGATATTTTAAATTTGCAGCATGGATTAGACAAATATACTACCAAGCTTTCATTTGAGACTAATTTTGTTCATATTGGTCTACTCATGCAAAGCACCAACCATTTATGTCGAAAAAAGAGCCAAAAAGGTTGGGCAGGCCTGCTGTACAGTAATAGCTATTCAAACCAAGGTATCTAGAAGGAAGGTAGTTCAATATGTCAGATTTCCCATTCCGCCATTTTGAAAAGCCAAGTGACAGCTGGCGAATTTGTTTTGGTTGTTTGGATATCAAGTGTATGGCGTGACAAAGTAGGTATAGAATGTTCATTTTAAACTCATATGTGTGTGGTATACGCGGCAAAGTGACTAAATTTCCTTTACTGTGTAATGCACTCATAGTAGAATGTTCATGAACATCAACTCGACGAATACAACCGTCACAGTCAAACGGCAACACCGTGGCACATCCTCTCTTTCATAGGGAGACAGTCGGTGGGGGGTGACTCTCATCCGAAGAACTACTTTGAATTTCCCTAATATGTACGCATTACATGCACAATATGTACGCAAGGACAATGTACAAAGGATGCTACAATTCGTCATTTGAGATAAAACAACTTTGTATTTTCCACTAATTTTCAAAAACAATCTCACAGATTTGAAAGTGTTAATCATTTGATTGCTCTCCACGGTATTAACTCGAAATTGTCAAATATATCGAATGACAAAATAATATTTAATATGCAGTTATTGGCAGCCCAGTGCTCCTATGAGTAGACAAAAAAGGTTGAACAAATGTGTGCATCTTTTTTTAAGGTGATTATAGAACGAAGCCACACTTCAAATTTTCAAGAGCACCAGAATTGAGAACCGAGTAGCGCTCCGCGTTGAAAATCTATCCCATTGGTCACCACCAGCAAGCAAGCAATTTGATTGGTTTTCAACGCAAACTGTTGTCCGATTCTCTCGTCTTGTGCATTTGAAAATTCAAAGTGTGGCTTTGTTTTATAATCACCTTAAAGTCTCTCTGTAGGACCTAAAAAGATTTAAATGCATCCAATAGCATCAGACGCAAACTTTAATTCGAGGCTTTCATATGATAACTAAATGCACATGTTATACTGTATCCACGCAGATGAATATTTAAAAGGGAAAAATAAAAATAAAATCAGTAGTATTTTTTGGTATATTTAACCCGTATCCTCCCAGCAAATGCAAAAAATTGCTGCTATTTCGGCAATTGGGTTGTTTAGCGATGAAAAAGTTACAGTTTTTCGTAGCTTAATGGAAAGAGCGCATTTTTCTAAGGATACACAATTTTATTGCAGTTCAATATCTTTATTTTGACATTATAAATGACTAATGAAGATTTCATTCTGCAGACTTAATGACATTTCAATTTAGACAATGATAGCTCATCCCGTGGTAAAATTTGTCGAGGGCTGATTCAAATATGACTTCCATACTAACTTCAGGTAGATTAAGAATATGTAGAAGACTGAACACCCATAAACAAGCCAATGCTTGACGGATTAGACTGGCCCTTAAACAAAAAAGTTGTAAAACTCAACGGGGCACTCCCTAGATATGAGCCTTAGGGTAAAAGAAACGCTCTCTCAAAATTTTAACTCAATTGGTTGCTCCACCAGCTGGCGCATTCGATTTGAAGTTTGTATGGGATATTCGTCTCAAATATATTGAAAATTGATCCTATGTCACTGTTTCGTTCCGTATACTAATTGTTCACGTTCAAATAAGCCCAGAATGACAAATACACTAGTTGATACCCTAATGAACATAATTGCAGAAGGTTGTATCTGGATTTAATCTCATTTTCATTACTCTTTCAGTTGTTGAAAGTTGGGCTTAGATCAGCACTCCCGTACAGTCACTTATATGCAGGCGACATGTGCCTCAGCTCGCCCAGCGTCATAGGTGGCTATGATGCGCTTAGTGGCTACCTCCAAGCTATGTTGAAGAAATACAAGCCGTATTGCATGATATACTTCAGATGATTAAAACACAAACTTTATTAATTTTGATCATGGTACAATCTTCTACAATATTCTTCTCTATTACATCAAGTAGTGTTTTTGACATTCTGGGTCCAATTGAACGCGATCATTAATTTTCCTGAACCAAACAGTAGATGATGTGCTGTTGCTCATATGTTTGAGCTGAAAATCCCATATTAACTTCAATTCAAATGCGCCAGCTCATGGAACGACCAAATGAGCTGAATTTTTCAGAAAGGCTTCCTCTAACCCCAAGAAATAATCCTGGGGGGTGCCCCGTGGAATCATAAAACTTTGTTTTTCTCCTATACTAAGCTGGGCCAGTCTATTGACGGATTTCTTTCGAATGGAATCATCTGGATGTCTGGTAGTTGATCGGTGGTCAAAATTTGCTTTACATAATTCGATAAACATCCAACCAGTACTGATTTGAAAAATATTTGGATGATGATAGATGCATCTCACCAGAACTCATTCCACAGAATCACTCAAAAGTGATCAACTTCACCCCATTTTACGATACCCAAATTTGCCACTTTAGAAGAAAAATAAAATTAATCGGGAAAAAACAAAATTGAATGAACCGAAAAAATACCCAAGGCCAAAACTGGTCTCATTGTCTAATTAAGTTCTCACATGACATTCGTAGTTGAAACTACACACTTAAATCAGAATGCCGATCTCAGCTGTGCAGATCTCGGTTAAAGTTCGTTTGCTGACATCTCAGCAAAAGTGACGTTTGATGTCAGCGGCATCCAAAGGTGCTGCTATAAACAAACTTGATTTTTTGCTGACATATCAGTTGAAATTCAGTTGCTGACCGCTCGGCTGTGCGGATCTCGGCAAAAGAATGAAAATTAGCCGAGCTCAACTGAGTGTGTATAAAAACAAATTGATAACTGTCTTCTTTCATATCAATTAGTTGGAAGGAAGTTAGCGTCATTTTTACCCTACTTGACTCAGTGACCGACCGAAATAACTTCGAACTGGTGGACATATCGAAAATTCCAATGATGATTGTGAAACTAGACATCCAGACTATTCCATTTGAACTGAAAATAAGGCAAGAATTTCCAAAATGGCAGCAGTTTGAACTTTTTTTCTATTTGCTGGGTGGATACAGGAACCAGAATGTCATTTACACCCAATAGCGTTTCGGCCCCTCAAGTTTGGTACCTACTACAAGAGAAGTTTCTTTAGAAAACACAGTTTTAAACGGACATCTTGTATACACGCTTCATATCTTGAGATCAGCTTGCCATGAGCGCACAAAAAAATGGCGCGCTTGAGCACGTGCTATGAAGAGACACATTTTTTTTATATCTCATGTACTAGCTCAAACGATCACATCTGCACTGGATTATGCGTCGTATCATGAGAAAATCTCAATGTGACAGTGTATTTGAGATTCCGCAAAGGTTTCAGAAGCAAGGAAAGGGATTAAACCATGGATTGAACTGCCCTTAGGCTGTTTGGTAGGACTAACGCGATCCAACGTGGTTGAGATTCTAGCATTTGAATTGAAAAACTTGTGCTGTTCACCGAAGAAACGAACAGGGGTGGTAAAATAAACACCGTACCTTTTACCGAGAAAAAACAAATTTAGATAAAATTAAAACAAAAACTAAGATGTTAGAAAACCACGTTTGAAAATTAGAACTGACGTAACTTTTAGCTCGGAAGTCTTGATGTTTTTCAGTTAGGTGAATATCGATTATGATATGATGTCAAATCTGATAGCTTTAAAATTATTTTTATTTATTTATTTTATTTTTGGGTATATTTTCGGTAATGCACTGAAAATGTTATGAAATATATGTTTTGCTCACGTTTTTGCTGATGTTCATTTTATTACCAACAGCTGGTCATTTTTCCCAAATAGTGCAGGTAAAATGAATATTTGCATCGTTTTTTGCTAGCGATAAAAGTATGTGAAAATTATGCTATGTTAGTCTGAATTCGTGTCGCTGCTATAGATAACATCCCTATTTTTATGCTGTGCGATAGAACTTTATAAATTCCTGGTTTTTCTTTAAAAAATAAGATGATAACCTTATAGCAATCATTTTATCACCCCTTCCCCTATACTTCCGTGGTTATTATACAGGTCGGACTCGATTATCGATTATCGATTCTTGTTTTTCAATTTTTATGCATAAATCTGAGATAATTTGGTATTGCAATATACAATATGAATGGTTTTGCAGTTTTTAACGTATTTAAGAAAAGGGGGTTTTGAAAAAGTGTTTTATTTTTGCGTTTGCTGATAAAAAAAATTGTTTTTTTTTTTTGTAAAGACTCCTACTATTCCTAGAAATAATTTCTGGCTACGCCACTGCATTATATTAATAAAACAACGAAAAAAGATAATATTTAAGTTCTTCTCTCGAATATTTAATTTCAGTTACTTAGTGATTCGATTAACCGGAGGATTCGATTATCCAGATTATCGAATCCGACCTGTACTAGGCAAACATAATTACACAAAAGTACTCCTAGTAAGCGCATGTGATGAGCCTCAAGAGGCGTCTCATGAGACTCGCTTACTAAGATATATTTTGTACCAAAGACTTTTGTACGTATCTGCATCTCGTATCTCACATAATCTGTGAGCTGCGATATGAAATATTGCATGGCACACTAGCTCATTTAGGTATACATGAAAAAAGCGACACCCTGATTTTTAAAAATTCTTGTGAGCACGAATGGAAGTCCTAGAGAAATGTATCCATTTTCTCAATGTAAATTATTCAGATGATCGTTTGGAAAAATTAGGAAAACACTGTTCAATTATCTCCTGAATATTGATGGCACTAGCTCAAATTTACCAAAAGTTTTTGTTGTGGATTCTGTAAGCAGTGGTGCAAAAATTTCAAATTCTCATTTCTTATGCTTGAGTTTATTCACCCATGAGTTGCAGCTCACGCAACTCAACAGCCAAAGCATCACGCATGATTTGGCTCATCCGTTTGAATGATATTGGGTTTTGGTAGATTTTCAAAGGCTTTTATGAATGAATCATTTTTGACGGCATGAGTGTGAGCAAGTGATTTTGCATCAAAATCTCATGCGTGAGTTTGGCGATACAGATCTCAACTATGTTTGCTCTTGTGGGACAACTGATTGAGATTTGAGTGTGAGTCTAACAACACTGTCTGCACGTACATAACATAGATTTTCATAAAATGGTAAAAAATTGTAGTGCTTAACTGATATTCATAAAACACTTATTTGAATGTGTAATTTCCAAGCCATTAATGCTTCCAAACTCAACTCTATTCAAGTAGTTCAATTGTTTCTATTAAAACTATGTTCGATTTTTAAACTAATGTGGGTTTGATAAATTTTGTTCGAAATTATATATAACATGTGATAACGATTTCGAGTACAGAATCTATAGTAGAAATAATACAGATTTTTACAGATTTAAATGTGTCACCTCACCGTGAACGTGTTACCCTTTTGCAACGAAATTTATATTAAGGGTCGATTAAATAATCAATGAATATCTTGACAAGATATAGAATGAGGCGCTCATTATGTCACGCAAAGTCGTGGGGAAACTTGTACTCCTTCTAAAGATGTTCATAGTAGCAGATTCCCATTTCCATCGTTGGTTGGAACACTATCTTATTTCAGTGATTATTGAATATTGATTGAATATTGATAATTTGCTGTCTTGTAGTAAATTCAGGATATTGAATATCCTGAATTAACTACAAGACAGCAAATTATCAATATTCAATAATTGTGAAATATTTGCACAACCATTTTCTTAAGGAGAGTTCTAGCGATGCTTTTAGAAAAATGCCTGGAAAATACTGGAGCAATTCTTGGAAAACTTTAGAAAAATTAATTGGAGAAATATGTTTTTGGGGATTCATGCAGTAATCCCTCTAAAGTTGGTTAGAGAGGTTCATCCCCTTGCATTAATTCCAAAACGTATCCATAGGATAATTTCAAGGGGTTGCGCTACTTTTTCTTGAATGTCGTTTCCCCGAGTGTGATTTCTCCGAATGTCAGTTCCCCGAATGACCCGTTTCCCCGAAAGTGATTTCCCTGAAAAGTGATCAGTTCAAAATGATGCAAGAATAGTACTAGACGAACTAGAAAGAATAATAAGCAGAGGACGATAAATCTGGAAAGAATCGCCAAGATTACCGGTTCGGTTCGTTCACCATTTTAAAATGCAAAAGATTATGACAATTATTGGTTCTAAAAACTGGGTTTTCGAGAAACCGGCATTCGGGGAAAAGTAGTACAACCTTTTTTTCACCATGGAATTTTTGGAGAAATCTCTGCCTGGAGACACTTCACATTAAGGAGCGATTTCCAGAAACTGCTGCATGTTTTGGAAAATTTCAAAAATGTAGGAAAATGTATTGCCTGACAAAATTCTATGTGGTATCATCCCTGAAAGAATTTCTAAAAGAGAATCTTTATAGGATTCCTTAATGAACTCTTCAAAATTTAAGTTCTGATCCGATTTTGTCATCCTTTTCACGGAGAACTTTTTGTTGTCACCTTTTTATTATCGAATTATCACCAAATTAATTAAAGTCCTGTTGAACATACTTTGCATATAAATAACATAAGAGAGAGATAATATTGATAAATTGCTTGCATTTTGAAGGTGAGCTGGAAGAAGTTTGACAAAATCGGGCTTTGTTTTGAAATCAACCATTTGGGATCATGCACAAATTACGTCACGCTCTGAGGGAGGGAGGGGATCAAGCCAAGCGTGACAATCCTTACAAAAATTTCGGAGAACTCATACAAAAAACGTCACAAAGGAGGGGTGGGGGAGAGGGTCAAAAAAGTTGAAATTTAGCGTGACATAATTTGTGCAGGGATGGGATCAATCCACAAATATCATTTTATAAATTGCGCTGCTGCACTAATGTTACTTTATAAATTGCTTGATTGCTTTATCGACGTTCTTGCATTAGTTCAGTTGTATATGTGCCCATTTCCACTTTTGAACTACATTAAAATAGGCTTACGATATTGCAGTATTCAAAATAAATTAAAATTGGTAATTATACTGAATGAATGGCGTCTAGAATACTATAGCGGAACAAATATGCAAATACATTTGGTTTTGGGCAATTTTTTGCAATAAAACAATAAGAAAGTGTCCTAAAAGTGGAAACTGTTGCTTCATAAGGACTTTTCTAATGGACTTCTCTTCATCAATCCTCTCTTTCGCTAATAACTAAGACAAATTAAAGAAATCTCAATTAAGAAAAAAAAAACAATTTCTCAGTCAACTGGCCTACTAATATAAAAACAGATTTTGCTATGATAGTTGGTTGGCATGGAGATTCTGAACAACGCATTGAACATAATAGTAATCGCTACTTTCAACTCACGCACAATAAATTTAGGAACATGAAACTAAAGTGTCTAATATCGTACATATTTCCAACGGCATACTCACGTTTATCAAAGTCGTCTTCATATAAAAGTTATAACATAAGGTCCAGGTAAAAAAATATAAATGTTCGAAATGTTTCGTTGCTCCTAAGAGTCTTCGAAAATCATTGGTTTTAATGAGAAGCACTAAAACAGTGGAATGTATAAGGTTATAGCTCTTCTCATTGACATTATAGCGCTCTGCACTGTTATTCACACATAATTTATTCTGCGCATTCCAGTGAAATCTCTAAAGCGAAGCAGTTAAGGAATCTTTTAAATATTCACAGTATTTTAGATTCCCGACATGTACAGCTGTTGAGATTTAGGGTAAATTCATTGAAATACGTAAAATGCGCTAAGTGTGTGAACTGATAGCATTGTTTTATCAAATCTTCATTCGCACATCATCTGGTGAACTCAGGGAAGTTAAGAAAATTCAGAACGAAAAGATTCTGACCTGATCTTAGAACCAAACCCAGATACTCTTACCATGACTGAACTAAGAAACATTTGTCGGAGAAAAGCTTAAACTTTTGATGGCAAATATGTAGTTTGAATTATGAAACATTTTTCAATTTATCATGGTGCATATTAGTCTTCGAAACAGGTTTTGCAAAAACTATATTTTTCGTCAACATCAACAAAGCACTTTTTGTCCCAAACGATTCAAACATGAGCTTCTTCGAAAAACATACCGTCATTTACTTTGCTGACTTGAAAAAAAAACTGACATCAACACGTGTTTGACGATGTGTCCACGTTTGCCCAAGTGCTCAGAATGGGGCTTTGGCAGAGGCTAACAGCCACTCATACTCTTACGAAGTTTCCTTCAGCGTTTGGTAGACAGGTCACTAGGTAGCTAAACCAGCTGATGTGTGTGATTTACTGCAATTTCTTGGAGTTTAGAATTTCATTCCGCGCAGTATATAGCAACGACATGATCGCTTCAGCAGAAGAGTGCACATGTGTGGCTAAGGTATTATAGTATCACTTATCGGCGTGGTTTGAGCAGTGCAGTCGAGTGAAAGTAGTTGAAACTTCCAACTATCATTAATTGGAGCAAATTACTTTGAAATGTGTCTCATTAGCCTTGCCATTCTTAGAAGGTGATGCATCTATCAATCATACTTTTCTCGCCGATTGGTTTCCAACAATTCTAATAATCAATCATACGCTTCTTCTCCCCAATCACAGCGAAATCTACTGCCATGGCAAGCTGCTCGATACGGTCCAGATGGCGCACATCTATCCCGACTCGAAGACCTTCGTCGACATGAAGATGAAGAAAACGCCGAACGAGACGTTGTCCGCGTTCAACGATTTCATGGAGCAAAAGAAGGAAGCTCCCACCACGGCCGAACTGAAGGCGTGGGTTGAGTCGATGTTCGAGAAACCGGGAGCCGAATTCGAGGAGTGGATCCCCGACGACTGGATCGATAGCCCACGTTTCCTGAACAACATCAAGGATCTGGATCTGCGAGGCTTTGCCAAAAATTTGAACGCCGTCTGGCACCAACTGGGCCGCAAGATGATTGCCGACGTTGGCGTAAGTGATTGTGGTGTCTTGGTTGATTTTTACGATTACTGACAAAGGTTTTGAACACTTAACAGATCAATCCAGAGCAGTATTCCATCATACATGTTGACCATCCGGTAATTGTACCAGGAGGTAGATTTAGAGAATTCTATTACTGGGACTCGTACTGGATTGTGCAGGGACTGCTTCTTTCGGAAATGAACCATGTAACGTCTATTATGTCGAAATGTTTGTCTTGAAATGAATAACGCCTTCTTCCTTTGCAGACGACCCGAGGAATGTTGGAAAACTTCCTTTCCATCGTCCAGCGGTACGGTTTCATTCCGAACGGTGGCCGTATCTACTACAGTATGCGATCACAACCTCCGCTACTGTGCGGAATGGTCAAGTCCTACGTGGATGCTACTAACGATACCCAGTTTGCCATGGACGCCGTGGAGACATTGGAGCGGGAATTCGAGTTTTTCATGAACAACTACATTGTGGAGGTGAACGGACATCAACTAGCTGCCTATGGATACAAATCGAGCGGGCCGCGGCCCGAGTCCTACCGCGAGGATGTAATCAGTGCTCAAGTGTTCGACAAGGAAGAAGACAAGCAGGATTACTATTGCGAATTGAAAGCAGCGGCTGAAAGTGGAATGGACTTTTCCAGCCGATGGTTCATCAAGAACGGAACGAATCAGGGAAATCTAACAGATCTGAAGTGCCGATCGATCATTGCCGTAGAATTAAACGCTATTCTTTACTGGAACGCGAAAATCATTTCGGAATTCTATGCACTCAAAAACAATGCCCAGAAGGCGCAGCTATACGAAGCGAAGGCAGAAGAAATCAAGAAAGCCATTGACGCAGTACTGTGGAACGAAGACGAAGGAGCCTGGTTGGACTACGATCTGATCAACAAGAAACACCGGCACTACTTCGTACCCACCAATCTGTCGCCTCTCTGGACGGGATGTTACAATAAGGATGATGCTAGCCTACCGAAGAAGATATTGGCCTACATTGAGAAGAATGAGCTGGACAAATATCCGGGAGGAGTGCCGAACACGATGGCCGATACCAACGAACAGTGGGACTTCCCGAACGTTTGGCCACCGATGCAGCACATGCTGATCATGGGCCTGGATGGACTGAACAGTAAGGAAGCGAAAGATTTAGCTTTTAAGTGGGCCCAGCGGTGGGTGCGTGGAAATTTCCTGGCGTACAACGAAACGCACGCCATGTTCGAGAAGGTAAGATCTATTTCATTTTCGCTTGTCTCAAGGATGCAATTATTAGGGATTGTTGAATCTGATGCCGCTCTAAGAAATTTTCCAGTACATCACACTTTTTGTTGCTACATATTGCCAAAGCTGTATAAAATACCGGTTTTAATCCTCCGTTTCGGTGTCTCAAGGGCTATCATTATTCTAGCCAAGAGATTTGAGATTTTGTCACCAGGCGGTGCTGGTGAATCTTTTGTTTTGCAAAAATCTCAGGAGCCTGACCACTTAGAAAAATGACGTTTTCGGAAAAGTTGTTCAGTAAGCCAATGGCATTAATCCTTCGACCCATTCAATTCGCCACACATAGAACGATGGCGTCTTCGGCAAAGTTGTTCAATAAGTCAAGCACTATCTTTATTTGAATAATGAAATATGAGATTTTACCACCTGGTAGGGCTAGTGAGCGTGAAAGTTTTATTTTGAAGATATCTCAGAATCATGACTACTTAGAAAGATGGCGTATTCGACAAAGTTGTTCGATAGCTGAAGGGCTATCATTATTCTTGCGAAGAGATTCGAGATTTTGCCACCAGGTGGCACTGGTAAACATGAATCTTTTGTTTTGCTCAAATGCCATCATTATTTGAGCCATGAGCTTTGAGATTTGACACTAGGTGGCGCTGGCGCATGCGAGCGTAAAACTTTTGTTTTGTAGATATCTCAGAATCCTGATCACTTAGAAAGTTGGCGCCAGTGAGTATTTTCATGGGATAATTCATGCTCACTAGCGCCACCTGGTGGCGAAATTGTTAATCATCTAACTCGAGCAATGATAACCCTTTACTTACCGAACAACTTTGCCAAAGACGCCATCTTTCTGAGTGGACAGGGTTCTGAGATATCTGCAAAACAAAAGTAAAAGTGTTATGCCCACTAGCAATCAAATTCCGAATTGAATGAGGTATCATCAGATAGCGCTCCAAAATAACTTCACTGTAAACCCCAAATTTTCTTTTTTATGTGGATTTTGAGATATATATTTTTTTTATTTATAGTAGGGTAAAAAAAAAAGATTAAAAAGCCAGGCCTGTTTGTGTTGACACGGTGTGGGACACACGTTACTAAGGGTCTGTCTCAATTGCGTTGTTAAAATGAGTCCGAACTTAAACTTGACAGTTCGGAAATTATTTCCCCTCTGATTTCGATCTGTCAAAAATAAGTCTGCTCCAGAGGAGACTTATTTTTGACAGATCGACAATTATTTCTCTAGTTCGTGTTTGTTGTTATGGATGCGGTTTACGTTTTTGGTCCCGCTTCGATTACCGATGTGGCCATCGGTCCGACCTCCCAGCTGCACCAAGGAACTACTGTAAGTTAGAAAATGCAATTCGCCAGATTTATCTCGGTATCCATGCATGATAAATACCCTACTTCGGAAGCAGGGTGCATGAAAGCGCATCCGGATGCGAATCAAATGCATCACATCCGAAGTTAGGTATCTAGTATATATTCCGAGGAAAAATCAACTTCGGAGAAAAAACCGTTTCTAAATTTTGACCGTGTCCAAAATCTGATGCTTCCATGTGTGGTGTGAAGGTTGTTCAATCCGGATGGTCACACAGAAAATTTTTGTGTTGGCCGAAACGGCCGAAACAAATAGTGGCAGGGCTGTTAGCGAGTCACTTCTCACCTGTTAACTAAAAATTCACTATTTTGCAAGTAAAAGTCACGTATCTAGGTAAATGATTCACTGCTTGTTGCTATTTTAGACACATTAACTTTGTTAATTTGGAAATTGAAAGGCCTGAAAGGTAGGGATTTTTGGTCTTTCTGGAAAGCTTCAGGTGAATAGTCCTCAGAGGTTGCTGTCGAAAAGCCCGAATGTTTTTTCAGGGCTCTTTGAGGAATTGTTGATGCCAATCCGGACAAATTTTAGAAAACAATTCTAACATTCATTTTTGTTTTTAAGCATTCTTTTGGGTAAAAGCTTGTAGTTTTAAAATCACTTGTTAATCTCTATCTTGATCATTTAAGTCCATAGAAATAAATACGTGGGGCAAACCCACCTCGCCCCACCCAGTTACCGTTTTGATTCATATTACGGACAGCTTCAAATTCCGGACACTCTCGTTTGTATGGGAAACATTTCACACGAAATGTTTCAATTTTCGACGTCCAAAAGTTCTCATTTTCGAGGCTCGTTTTATTAGGTTTTTCCATAAATATCATTGCAAATTTATAATGCCCAACTACCTTAGACGTCTCTTAAGTGGTTGAACGATTTCAATTGATGATTTGACTGTTCCATTAATGATTATCATGAGCTGTCCGTAATTCGAATCAAAGCGTCCGGAATATGAGGCAAAAGTGAGGGAGCGTCCGGAATAAGAATCATGAAAAGGCCACACGTTTTGATTTATTTAAAATTATTCAAGTTGCGGACGCGTATTCTTTACCCACCAACCGAAAGTTAAGGGCATCCGACGCTCGATAACGCTAAAAAAACATACAGAATGATTTATTTTGTATGGTCCATGCTGGGTTATACTTCACTGAGGCCTTAAGTGTCCGTAATATGAATCAAAACGGTATTAGGCCTTGACTAATCGGGGATTTAATCCACTTTTGTTATTCCTTTATGTGTTGATCATCGTCACCTAGCTGATCGGTTTTCATTGCATAATTTTTCGTCAAGAGTTGGACAGCTTCGTGGTCTTCGGCAATGTTCTTCATAATAAAATTACAGATAATTGAGCGTCATCTGACGACATTTATTTGCAAACACAAACTTTTAACGGCTTGCGCTAAATTACAGTTTCACATTCAAATGGGACCTGAAAAGTGGGATGGATTAAGAATCAGAATTTCATCCCACACTAATGATTCATTCGAAAAGCTGTTAGGGGGGAGGATGTATCAAAATTCAAAATATTTCTTACGAGAAAGGGAGGACATGAAATCTTATGTAAGACTCCCTAGAGAATTAAAAAAAAAAGTTAGTTGTTTTCGCTCAAATTGAAAAATCTTTTGTGAAAAACTTTTCACGGCATCCAGCAAGTGTCGTGTAGTGATAGATTTTCAAGAATTTTGATTCAATTTTGGATAAAAAAGACTGGTTTAGAATATTTGTAAAATGTTGACGTTTATGTTCCTCTTTAAGGTATTAACAATATTTGCCCTTCTTCTTCTTCTTTCTGGCGTTACGTCCCCACTGGGACAGAGCCTGCTTCTCAGCTTAGTGTTCTTATGAGCAATTCCACAGTTATTAACTGAGAGCTTACTAAGCCAATGACCATTTTTGCATGCGTATATCTTGTGGCAGGTACGAAGATACTCTATGCCCTGGGAAGTCGAGAAAATTTCCAACCCGAAAAGATCCTCGACCGGTGGGACTCGAACCCACGACCCTCAGCTTGGTCTTGCTGAATAGCTGCGCGTTTACCGCTACGGCTATCTGGGGACAATATTTGTCCTATCAAAAGTTTTGCGCTCACGCTGGCTATGCAATAGTATAGCATAAAACAGTAAAGAAACAGCAGCCACTAACTTGTAAAAGCAGAAAATAAATAGATTTAAAAAACTCTCTTTCAAACAAATTTTTGTTGATATTACGAATCCGGTAGAAATAAGGACAAAAACATTTTTTCAAATTTTTTTATTCTTATTGTCTGAGCGTCGCAACTAATATGGGATTAGTGCACTTTGTTCTTAAAAAATCGTAAAAAATGCAGCGCCACGCTTGAATCATTTGATTTCGAAACGCGGCAAGATGAGGCGCGTCGCGAGTGTGTCGTGCGCTGTCCGGTTTGGTGACGATAAGACAATATTTTGTTTTGAAATTTCCTGAATCGGCAACGATTGCGAATTGGACCAGACAAAAATTAAATTTGACAGTTCATTGATTAATTGGAGGGGAAATAATTTTCGAACTGTCAAATTTAAGTTCGGACTAATTTTAATAACGCAATTGAGACAGACCCTAAGGCGTGCTTATCCACTAATTAACTTTCCCTGCTAGGGTAAAAGCACCAGTTTTGGCCAGCCTAAGAGAAAATGTCAATAAAAACTGAATGGGAAGCCGTATTTATACAACAAATATGTCAAATGCAAGCTTTCAATCCATATTATTTGTGTAAAGTATCAAAACTGAGCCAAAACCATTTTTTCGCTTTGAAAATCCCGTTGGTCAATATAGGCCAACGGAACCAGTTTCGGCCAGAGATTTAACTTCTGTTCCTAAATTGGCCAATTGCATTGATTTCTCATGAGAGTGGCCAAAATAGGAGTGCCCTGGCCAAATTAGGTGTATGGGAGTTAAAATTATAAGGAAAATTAATTGTTTTTCTTATTTTTTTTTTTTTTTTTTTTTTTTTTTTTTTTTTTTTTTTTTTTTCTAAGGCACTCCGTGCTCATGGCCACTACTGTGCCGGAATCAGTTTTTATCTGTATCTTCCTTACCGATACAGTTCTATTTTTAACTAATCTATATTTACATCTGCTTTCACTCTCTTCCGCTCTTTTTTGCTCTCACACCGAACAGGTAGGAGAGTGAGAGCTGTTGGTCCAATCGATTTCCATAAGCCATAGTCCATTGCTCTCGCGGTGGTTCGTTTTGCCGTGTTCCTGAGTCGTTTGAGGCTAGCTGCCTGCGAAGTGGGTCAAGTTTGTCTCAGTCACCATCTGAAACTGACGGAGAATGGATGTGCTCCCCTTCTAAGCACAGTCCTCCGTGCGGCGTCTTCTGGTGGCTGGACGGGTTATTTTTTGGAGGGGCTGGGAATTGAATCCATGACCTTCCGCTTATGAAGCGGAAGCGTAACCTCAAGGCTACGGACCCCCCTAATTGTTTTTCTTATGTTTTGAATCAATTTGGACAAGAATGTAGCTTTATCATATGAATGTGATCTACTGCACACAAAAGGTTTCATGCTGATTGGCTATGTAAAACGGTGTATAATCCACTATGGCTACAACTGGCGTATGGGCAAAACCGGTGCTTCTACCCTACTTCTGTGCCTCGATCTCCCCCGGAGCTAGGGTCGATGTATCAATAGCCGCATTGCTAAAAACAAATATTCGTTTAAAATCGAAAAATAAAGCTAGCGGCATCATTTTTACATCATCTGAAAGCTTTTTATCTTGGTTTTGTGGGAAAACTAAAAAAAACTCATATTTTTGTATTTATTATCGCTCGTGCCACTTTAGGAACACATGTGACTATAGTAGCACTATTTCTTATTTCTGTTCCTATAGTATTTCGATCATTTTTTAATCAAATCAATCTGTGTATCTACGTTATTTAGAAAAATAGCTCCTGAGCTTCATGTCAAAAAATATTTTTCAGTATTTATAGCAAAATGGCCATATAAAGCGTGCGACTATAGGGGACTGTCTACTAAGGAAACACCGACCCTACACCACGCAACTTCATCGGGGGAGAGCTGTGCTCATGCACTTCTGTGCTCATGCACTTTATCAGTCTCAGTCTCTAGCTGTTCTTATAGTTCGCTGTTGGAGCTTTATGTTGTCAAAAACACTGCTTACTATGGCATGTCTACGTTGGCTCTGCGACTACTCGTTTTGCTCAATTGGCGGTTAAAAATCTCGTCGGGGCTTTGCACAGCTTTCCGTGCGATGACGCATTCTACTCTTGGGCTGGCCTCACGTCCGAGCCCTGTTGAACTTCTACTGGACGCTCTTATGCACTTCGGGGCTGTACGACGACTCGTTCTCCGCTGCTGCTTTTCGAGCTCTTCTGATAAGTTGGATGCCGAGGTCGGTCCAGCGATTCCGGTTGCAGGATGACTTCCGATTCACTGGCGCCCCGACGGCCCAAAACTGGTTTGTGCCGATGGATGCTACTCGGCCTAGTCCCCGACGGTGGAGCTAGCCTAGTCCGGCTACGCGTTTCTTCATGCTTCGATACTGGCCGGTAGAGTGCCGAAGTCGGTTCAGCAATTCCGGTTGGAGGATGGCTTCCGGTTTACATGCGCCCCGATGACCATTTGCCGATGCTGTTTCCCGAAATACTCAACTAGAACTCAGCCTACTTCGACTCGACGTTGGTCAGCCAAGTGCCAGGGTCGGCTCTGATTTTCCGGTTGGAGGATGACTTCCGTTCTGCAGGCGTCCCGACGACTTACTACCGATACTACGCTACGCCCGCTGTACTCGGTCTAGTCCCAGACGGAAGATCTAGCCTACTCCGATCGCGTCCCGAAGTTCTCTGGTCTGCACGTCAACTTCTTTGCAGCGACGATATAATCTGCGTTATCTCTTTATTCACCGCATACCAAGTGCTTTCGTGCTGGCAAATGTTCTGCATGATGTTGTCCGGAGTAAGGACACTTGCGGTTTCTGACATCATCTAGCTTCGTGCTAGGCCATTGTATCCAATATGATGGTATTCCTCACATTCCTTGTGTTCCTTTCCTGGTAGCATGCTATGTTCTCAGCCAGAGTGATGCAAATGGGGATCATTCCGGCGATAACGGTCTCTACCTTCGATGATATAGTACGGTAGGCACTCGCCACCCGTATAGCCATGAGCCGGAACGTACCTGCCAGCTTCTCTCGATTGCGTTTGGTTGTCAACGCTGCAGCCCAAACCGGGACTCCGTATCTCAATATGGACGATGATGCGGTCGTCAGAAAACACCTGTTACTGCTTCTTGGTCTTCCAATGTTGGGTATGATCCTAGCTGCTATCGCTGCCTTTTGGCATGCATAGTCTACGAGGCTGTTGAACTTTAGTCTTTTGTCGTCCATTAATTCAAGGTGCTCTAGAGAGCGCTTCGATGAGGTTGCGTGTTCTCCGACGTTGATCTCGAACTGCTGAACCGCCTTGCGGTTGCTGACCAGCACCACTTCGCTGGTTAGTCGTTAGCATGTTCAGTATCCGGTCGTTTGAGAACGTCGGGACTTGCACTATACACATCTCAGCCAGCACTTCTGTGCCAAGTAGGTTAACCAATATATTTTGGACCCCCTGGACCATTTTCCTGCAAATTTCCCAGTTTAAATCGAAAGACCAACTCAATTCGCATGCCATTTGGATAGATAGTACTATTCCACTCTGGCATCAACCGTTTGTGTTTATTTTATCTGAAATTAATTCAATTTAATCGGTTCATCCATGCAACCGTTACAAAACGTTACACACAGAAATTTAAGCTGTCAGAAATTTTTTAAATGTAAACAAAAACGTTTTTCAAATTTCTACACTAAAAACGTAGAATTTCTTTGGTTTTCCATTTTCAATCGATTGATTAGACTATGGGCAAGCATGTTATACAACCAGTGTCGTGGACTTTGTCGCCAAACGATAAAAAATGCCGGGGGTCCAAAATATATACTTTGAGGGTCCAAAATGTATTGATGTGTCCAAAATAATGAAAAACAGTGCTTCACAATTCAATTATTTTCGACATTTTTATCTCGTAGGGGAAGTTTTTCTCTACATTTTGGCATGTTCCTTGACTTGGTTACGCTGTGCAATTGATTCATTGGGACAAAAAACTAAAATCACTTCCTTAGGGAGTCCACAATACGACCGTTACCCTAGTGTGTGGTATTTCAATATCTAATAAATAAAGCGCTCTCAGACTAGGCATTACATATACAATAGAAAGCGTTGTGTTTGGATGGACATATATTTTTTTCCGAAAGAGGACCACGTGACTATTGAACTGAAATCGAATTCAGATTAACTTCTGCGTCCATGAGTCCTCTTGTGTTGTAGGGGTAACGCACGTTATCAAGTGATCAGGGGATTGTGAGTTCAATTCTCACCGAGATGGCATGAAACTTTTTCGCAAATTTCACATCAATTTGTCCATTTAATCCAATTGCAAAGTATATATAAAAGACTACTTACTTACATTTGACGGCGCTACGTCTTTCAAGACATGACGTGCTTCACAATGTTACGCTAACTAACTCGGTCCATGGCTGCTAGCCTCCATTTTCTCGATCGTCCCACACTTCGAAGATTCTGCTCCACTTGGTCAAACCACCTAGCTCGTTGCGCTCCCCTTCGTCTTGTACCGGCCGGATTCGAGGTGAACACCATTTTTGCGGGATTGTTGTCCGGCATTTTCACAACGTGCCCCGCCTATCGTACCCTTCAATCTTTGGCGACTTGTTCGATACTGGGTTCACCGTAGAGTTCGGCAAGCTCGTGGATCATTCTTCACTACGTTCAAAAATTCCTAGTGATTGCAGGGCCTCGTCCAGCATTGTCCACGTCTCATGCCTTTAGAGAACTACCGGTCTTATCAGCGTCTTGTACAATTAGTACGGAGGTTAAGTTTACCAGTTACTTAGTTTACCGCTAATGCTACCTGTGTTGTTATATTCACCAAAATGGTTTTGGCGAGCGAATTTGATGGATAGTGCCGACAATTTTGGTTGCATAGGATTCATCGAATGTAGTGCGATTGTTGAACCATGGCCAGATTCATTAGTCGAGCGCGTGCCCTGAAAAATATAACTATTGTGATTGAACACTAAGAAAAAAAAGTCTCCGAATAACTAAAGTTTGTGCATTAATGACTATTTTCTATTCTTCTTCCATTTATTCTGGGATTCCTTCGGAAGTTCATATAAATTGAATCACTTTAGGATTCTTCAAGAAATTCCACAGCTCTTCTGAAAATCCTCCTAAGATCCTTCGGAAAATCTCACTGAGATTCTTCTTGGAATCATTCATCAATTCTTCCGAAAATTTCTCCGGGATTACCCCAAAAATATCTCTGAAGTTCTTCCGATAATCCTTTATATGCAATCCTTCTGAAATTTATCAGGAATTCCCTCTGTAGTTCTTTCACAAACCTATCTCGAGTTGTTCCGTCCAAAAATCATTTTTGGATTATTCCAGAAATGCTTTGGGATTCCTTTAACAAATTTATTCATGATACTACAGGAAATCTTTCAAATAATCTTCCTGTGAGATTCTTCCGAAAAACCCTTCTGGGATTCTTCCAGAAATCTCTCGGAATTTTCACTTAGTTGCTTTCAGAAATCCTTCTGAAATTATTATAATTATCTTTCAGATCGCTCTGTGAATCTTCCAAAAATCTTCCTTCTCTTGGATTATCTCGGAAATTCCCTGGAATTCTGTCGAAAATGTTTCTATGATTGCTTTTCACAGGGATGAAATTCTTTAAAAGGATCTTCTGTGTATCTTTTAATAATATGATCCAAAAATCTTTTGAGTTTCTTTTTTGGATATCCCTCTTAGGTTCTCTCAGGATTATTCCAATTCTTCTGGGATTCTCCCGGAAATCCGTCTATAACTATAGTAAAATATCTATTCTTCCACTGTCAGATTATTTCGTTCAAATTCTTGTGATTCTTCCGGAAATCTCTATGAAATACTTCTGGAAATCCTATTGAAATTCTTCCAGATATCTCTTGGGAATTTTCTCAGAGATTCTTGCGAAAACTCCTCAGAAATTATTTGAAAATCCTCCTGGCCCTTTTCTAGAAATCCTTCTTTAATTCTAAAAGAAATCCTGTTTTAGTTTTTCCAGAAATCATTCTGGAAAAAATTCGAATACCATGTGGGATCGAAATCCGTACACCTAAGAAATGATTATAAATCCATCCACTTCATACAAAACGTCTACTATTTGTATGAAGTGTACGAATTTTGGGCCTGTACGGATTTCGGTCCCTCACTATATCCGTTTGGAATTCTGATATTCCGATACAATCTCCCTGTGATTCTTCGGAAATGGTCTTGATTTGTTTTTGATTTATTAGTTAGTTTCCATTTTTGATTTATTACTTAATCGTCAGAAAACACTCTTGTATTTAAATGAAAATTCCTTAAGAAAACTTCCGTACAGCCATCTGGGACTCTTAAAAATAAATCTTTCTAATACTCTTATGAAAGTTACTCTGAAATAGTTCCGGAAGTTCAGTGGATTTCTTCCTGACATCGCTCTGGAATTATTCTGGAAAAAAATCAGGAATCCTTCCGAATGTCTTGGTAAATACTTTCAAAAACCCTGGGAATTTCCTGAAAATCTTATAGGGATTCTTCCAAAATAACTTCTAGGATTCTTTTGGATATCACTATGAAATACATCTAAAAATCCATTTGTAATTCTAATTCTAAATCCTCATGGGACTCTTTCAGATTTCCACGGAAATCGTTAAGAAATCTCCCGAAACCCATTCAGAAATCTCTATGATTTTTTCGCAAATTATCCCAGGATTTCTCTCGGAAATCCTTCTACAATCCCCAACAACTTTCCAAAAGGATTTCCAGAAGAATGCCAGAAAGATATTCAGAAAAGTCCTAGAATTATTGCCTGATCCCAATGGCATTTCCAGAAGAATAGCAGAACGATTCATGGTAGAATCCCAGGAAAACTTACAGTAGCATCCTCGAATAATATGGTACTTCCGGATGAATCTTAGAAGCACTATCTTTCCGGAGAAAAAAAAACGAAAAGATCTTTGAGAGATATTTTGAATCCTCCCAGCAAGATTTCCTGACGAAATCCAGGATTATTCCAGAAAAATTTCCAATAGAACAATTACAGGGAGATTTCTTTAAAAATTCAAGAGGAATGCCTACAAGCATCCTAGAAGTAATTCCGGAAGAACTTATGAAGGAATCCTTGAAAAACCCCTAGTAGGAAGTATTCAGAGGCTCCTCAGAAAGATTTCCGAAAGAATCCATTATGGTTTGACGAAAAATAACAGAGGAATTTAGAAGTATTTGAGAAGGATTTTCAAAAGTATCCTCGAAAAATATCCGGAAGTATTTCAAAAGAATTTTCGAAAACGTCTCAGATGATTTTCGTTTGAATCCAGTGTCATTCTCGTAAGAATCCCAGGAGTGTTACCGGAATAATCTTTAAAACATTTTCGAAAGAATCTCAGAGTTCGGAGGAATTCCAGAAGAATTTCCAGTAGAGCACTAAGAAACCTTTGAAAGAATCTTTAAAAATATCCGGTAGAATTGTTTCAGAAATTTCGGTAGAAACTTCCGTAATATTTCCGAAAATAAAATTCTCAGAATTCTATTTCCAGGATTTTAAAAGAAAACGCGTGGAGTTTCACGCAAAAATCACAGAGGGATATCTGCTAGAATCCCAAAAATATGTTCTAAAGAATCACAGAGGGATGCCTAGAAGAATCCTAGAAGTAACACCGGAAGGGTTATATAAAATTGTTTGAAAGAATCTCAGAGCGATATTTTCAAGAATACTGGAATTTTCTGAAGAACTTAGAGACATCGGAAATAATCCAATGATTTCCAGAACAACCCAAAGTGGTTTTGGCAAAATTCAGGAGGAATTTAAGAAAAAATCCCAGAGGTATTTCCAAAAGGACTCTAGAGCAATTTCCTCAAGAATAATTAAGGGTTTTTTATTTATAATAATATGTTCAACAATATTATGATTAAAATCAATTACTTGTCTAGCATTGGATTTCACTGTAAAGGTAACTCGTAACATCAATATTGATAAATAAACGTGGTCTAATATTTCGAAAGCGATACTGGATTCAGCATCCCCTATTTATGTAAACAGCTTTGTTATGCTTGAGACAAAAATGTAGTTGAAAGTATTAACATGACGATAAATGTTTGTAATTACAGTACAGCGCAGTCGAGTTGGGTGGCCATGGAGGTGGTGGCGAGTACGAGGTCCAAACCGGATTTGGCTGGTCCAACGGTGCCGTCATGGATCTGATGAATAAATACGGCGACCGGCTAACGACAGGTTCGATCGAATAAATCATCTCTTCTATGGACATTGGGATACGTTGTGCTATAGTGTGTGGGTGTGCTTTCAACGAGATCGTTCTCAGCATTTCTCTAGGCTTTTCAAATTATTTTCCCTCTGCACCAACTCTGAACACTGCAATATCTTTTTTATCCAAATCAGAAGGCTACTGTTGCCCACGCGCCATACACTGGAAGAAACAACGACATTCAATTTGGAAAGCTCTTCAACGAAAATCGAATCCACATTGCAGTGACTCATCGCACCTTAGTGTTTGTGTTTGTTCTGTTGATTGTTAAACCTCATTTTGTTAATTTATTTACCAATGTAAAAGTGCTCATTCTCATGACAGATAACTAGAGATTTTCACATGAAGAAATATTTACCAAACTAAATTGCATGGTACGTACATCTTTTCCGAAGAAGCACCCAATTACAAACACTACCAAGTATCATCAAACCAATAACAGCGTGAAAGATGCACGTACATATTTAGAGTCCTATAGAAGTTTTCAGTGAACGAGATGAGTTTGTAGCATCGTTTTCCATCAAACCTTGTATTTATTATCAATGAATGTACCAACAATAGTGTAGATCGCCATTCACGTCAAAAACTGGTTCACATCAGCACTCAGCAGGTTTGATTCCATTTCAAATATTTACAAACCCGTCTGCAGAAAAGACATCACTCAGGAAGAGCACAAATCATTCAATATTTTCTATGACTCCTTGCTTTCAAACATGGCGCCAACCAAGAAGACAGATGTCTTCTGAACAGCTTTTATCAAAGAAGAAACCGTATTATACGTAGGAAATTTAGTTTACTAGGATAAGGTCAAGAGGATTCTTTTATTCAGTGCTTCAGTGTCAGTGTGAAAATAGGGCACTCGTTCTTCGCATTTTAGTTTAGCATAGGATAAGGGGTTTTTTCCTAGCGGAAACCCCTTGAAAGCTCTATACAATAGAAACGATTGTGCCTACTCGAAAGGATCAGCCAGCATGTGATAGACAAGAATTGTATAAGTATTTTAGGAACCAATTTCTTCGACTCGATAGGATAGTGTCATAAGCTACTGTAAGCGTTTTAAACCTACAGCCAAAAGGGATATCAAGTCAAGCATGATTCAAATAATGTGCGGATTGGTAACAGCAACCCATATTGAATAAAACACAAATCGATTGAATTTTTTGGCGTGTTCTTCTCATTTCATGGTATGGTGACGGGTCTCATGTTCCATCATTGATTGCTTTGAAAATCGAACGTTTCCACTTATTGTATCAAAAATCAGTTTCTTACAGCTTGAAACATCTGGAGGCATGCGTGACAAAATTTTGCTTGGGTTCTCTGTGGTCTGTTAAGTCGCGTTAATTTTGACTGTGTCTTTGTCTGATTACGATGATGATCGGCATTCGCTTTCAAAATCATTAAATCGCCAAATATTATACCTTATCAACTGATCGAAATTGCTTTTCCCCTTCATCATGGAACAATAGATGACAGCAAAGATAACGGAGGTGCACTGGTGTCGTATTCGGTAAACACGGGTATTATTGCGACAATCGTTGCTTTCGTCGTGGGAATATTCGGGTCAGGTAACTATCGTCTGTTCTGGTCTGCTCAACTAAATATTCATCCAATAATTCTCTTTTTCTTACAGAATCAACTCGATGATCTTAGTAAAATTATTGTGTAACCTAAACCATTCGTGTGCCACTAGGAGCGTTAGAGCTGCATCTCACAATCATTCCATTTTTTTAGAAAAAAAAATCGTGATATTATAAAGCCCTACATGTTCTGTAGTAGTAAGCATGATACGCTCCGTGATAACACCAACCGTTGAACGTTTCTCGTTTCGTTGTTGAAACAAGTTTAGATTCACTACGCCATACAAAGTTCCTTAACCGTGTCGAATGGTAACAGCCAGTGAGCAATAACCCACAACTTCTTACACGCATATTTTGAGTCGTAACAAAATATTGTCGTAAATGTATCAGTATTTCGCACAATAATAACTGCTCTGTTTCGTTATTTTATCTTATGGACAGCATCTTCCGTCGGTTTTTCGGCCGGTAAATCAGCATTGAGTGCATATTTATCCAGGTATAAGACTAGTTTTATAATAAATTTATTTAATGAAAATAAAAATGATTATTTTTTTTTACGAAATCCCTGAGCAATAATGCCATTATTCTCAAACAAATACTGACATTTTAAATAGTCCCTGTGGGGTGAGCAAGAGAATAGGGATCACACTTGTGGACCGAGCATGGTGGTGATCAAGTAAAAAGGTCACATATGGATTATTATTATTATTATTATTATTATTATTATTATTATTATTATTATTATTATTATTATTATTATTATTATTATTATTTATTAATGACACTTTACCAAACATATGGCATTCGTGTCAGATAGTAATTAAAATAGAGTTACATGGTTTCAAAAAGCAATTTGTCAAATTTCGTAGAATAAATTACAATCTTTTAGGAACTTAATTAATAATGTTTCTCTTGCTGTGTTTTACGCTAATATTTCAGCAGTTGAACCATTTATGCCGCAACGTTTCCTGTTTTGTTCGAATCCTCGACATTCTACCAGAAAGTGTTGCACTGTCAGCTGTACTCCACAAAAGTTGCACATTGGTGGCGGCGAATTAGTCATCAAATAAACGTGGGTGATTCGAGTGTGTCCTATACGCATTCTAGATAATACACGTTGTTCGGAGGGGCACTTCCGGTCTGGATATTTGCAAGGACTTGTCTTGATTTGCCGTAGATGAACTTGGGTCCGATGCCATTCCGTTTGCCATACTTCCCAGATCTTGTTTCTCATCGATCGCAGTACATCTTGAGCCGGTAATGGAATATCCAGTTTCGTTTCATTTCTTCCTTGTTTAGCCGCTTCGTCAGCTTTGTCGTTACCTCTTATCCCGGAGTGACCTGGGATCCAACTAAATGTGATGTTCTGGTTTTCTGTCATTTTTTCGATCGACTGTATCCATGGATGTTTGGACCAACCTTTCTTCAGAGCATCAATACAGCTAGCAGAATCGGTTAGAATTATAGTTTTTTTTTGCCAGCTTGTATGTTAGATACTGCGGCTTTCAGAGCAAAAGTTTCAGCTGAAAAAACACTACAATCATCCGGTAAACGGAAGCTAATATGTCTATCAGACGTAGCTATTCCGGCGCCTACATTATTGTTGTTTTTCGAACCGTCTGTAAAAACTTGTTCGTGAGTAGGGTATCGATTACTGATGAAACTTTTGAACATGGGCAGTACCGTTTCTTTGCTTGCGCCAGCTCTGATGCTGTTCTTAAGGTGATTGTAGATTTTAGGGGGTGATGCATACCATGCTCTGTCTGTTAGCCTCAACAATTTGCAGACGACTGGGAGAGACCATCCAGTGGTATCCAATATAATGTCTCTAGCTCTTTTAACTAAAGGATATTCGACGTCAGTTTCGTATTTTTCCAGCAATCGGATAGCCAGTTGGCCAAGCCTTTGGATCAGTGCTAGATTAAAGGGAAGGCATCCAGCTTCAGACATTATTGAGATAACAGGGCTTGTGAGAAAAGCTCCAGTTGCTCGACGAACCACTTCATTGTATATGGGACCAAGAATACGTTGCATTGCTTCTATGTTGAGGCTCGTTAGCCCAAGGCCAAAGAATATCTTCGAGACAATTAAAGCGAATCCTATGTTTAGCAGTGTTACTCTACTGCTTCGTTTGATTCGATAACCCAAAATACGCAATAATTGGATTTTCTTACCGCTGTTTTCTTTAACTGTTCTGAAGTGTTTCAATAAGTTGAATTTCGAGTCTAATATGATTCCCAAAATTTTGAGGCTTCGTACAAGAGGAATAGGAGTTTGATTGATTTTGATGGCACGACCACGTTTCCTGTGGGGAATGAGGCAAGCATGTAGCAGTTTAGACTTCGTTGGAGCTATAGAGAACCCCACACTCGCAGCCCATCCAACTGCCGCTGCAACTGCTTTTCTCAATGTCTTGCGAATCGTACCGTGGTTTCTTCCTTTCACTATTAATATCACATCATCTGCATATAGTAGTATTTGTGCTTCAGATGGAATGACTTCAAAGATAGGTTGCATTGCAACTAAAAAAAGCGTTACAGAAAGGATTGACCCTTGAGGCACACCATTTCCAGCTTTTCGTAGTGTAGATAGGGAGCCATTGGCAACTACTTGAAAATATCTGTCGCAGAGAAAACTAGAAACGATATTCATCAAAGGTCCACAGATCCGCCATTCTGTTAAGGTACGCAGAATTGCGGGTCTGTACGTTGTATCGTAGGCTTTTGAAATATCAAGAGATACGATTTACACGTGTTCGTCATTTTCTAGACTGATGAAAGATTCTAACTCGGCGAAGTGGGAGTCGACACCTTTTCCAGCACGGAATGCATGCTGACGTGGATCCAATCTACCGGTGGTTTCCAGTTCGGTGATGAGCCTTCGATTAACCATTCTTTCGAAAAGTTTACCTACGCAACTGAGGAGCGTCTGTATCCTTCAGGTTTACTTCTGTCTGTTTCAGGTTTTGGTATAGGGATTATGTTGCCAACTTTCCATTGCGCTGGAAAGCTACCACAGTCCCACACTCTGTTGAACAACATTAGAAGGGCAATTTTTGAAGAGAAAGGGAGACGTTGTATTAGCACATAGCTTATGTTATCATCGCCGGTAGAACTATCAGCACGTCGGTTGAGTGCCCACATAAGCTCTTCGATGGTGAAGTCCACATTGTAGTTTTTGTGAAGGCTTGGACGTTGATTCTTGGAGGCAGTGCAGTTATTATCTTTGCGTTTTTTCCTGAATTCAGCAGAGTAATTTTCGTTCGATGACTTCCGTTGATATTCGTCGGCCAGAGCGTTCGCTATGTTTTCTCCGTCATTTGCGTGGCCTGTCGGTAGATTCAAGGTAATCGTGGTGTTTTTCCTTTTTCCTTGCAGTCTGTTAACGTCCTCCCAACTTTTTTGCTTGGCATCATTTATCGTTTTGCGGCAGACAGATCGTACATCATGGAACCGCTTCAACGCAGCGGGTTTCCGTGGGTCGTCCTCTTTCAATCGACGAAGCGCACGCAGGCATTTGCGTCTGGCTTTAATCACCGTTTCAACCTCCTCGTTCCACCATACTACAGATTTTCGTCCCACGTTTCCGGTAGTTTTCGGGATGCTAGAGTTGGCTGCCGAAATTATTCTGTTCGTGATTTCATCCACTGTTAAAATGGACTTTGGATGCAGGGTTTCGCTTGTGATTTTCTCGTAAAGATCCCAGTTGGCTTTTTCAAGAATCCAATTTGGTCTACGCTTTGGTTCATTTGTGTAGCCAGGAGTACTTATCATGGTTGGGAGATGATCGCTTCCAGAGAATTCCATCAAAGTTTTCCAATGGAATTTCGATGCATGTGATGTTGATCAGATGGTAACATCAAGGGCTTGTGATGCCCCTGTGGAAGGGTCGATGCGCGTATGAGTTCCATTATTGAGGATTAGCATGTCGTGCTGCAATACCAACTCCAGAATTTTATCACCTCTCTTCTTCGCTTCAGAGTAACTTAGTAATAGTTGATAATTCGGACCAAGGCTGTCTGATCCTAACTTGCTACCGTCGGCATTGGTTTCCTGAAGGCAGATCACGAATGGTTGGTATTTAGCAATCATTAACTGGAGTTCCCCTAAGTGCGAGCGGAGGCCATTGATATTCCACTGGATTGCTATGTTTGGAGTTGTTTTCCCCGGTTTGGGGAGACATCCTTCGGAGTCGGTAGATGCTGCTGATGGTGAATGTAGTTCTGTGATGTGGTATTGCTGACCCTGTTCGGCTACTACACACGAGAGATCCATTCCGCTGGTCGCATGCTCTTCGTCACTGTTAGTTGGGGATATACAACAGAAATTGCCGATTCTTTGGATGGGGAATGTGTAATGATACTTGCCCGGTGGTGCGAGTGGCCCACGCTGACTGCCGCCAGGGGCTCGTCGGATTGTTCCGGAACATCCCTGGTCAGGGTCGACGTGGGAGGCCTCGCTCTTGGCGAATCGTGGTTTGTCTTGGATAATGGTGGTTTGCGGCTGTTGTTCATTCGTTGAATTACTTCGATGGGGGATCCTCTTCTTTTTCCATTGGCATTGTTTCCTGAATAGGTTGGAAATATATTGGCTTCGAACTGTTCGTGATGTAAATTGGATGTGATACTTGCCCATGGGTGTGGGCGGCCCATGCCAACTGCCGCCAGGGGTTCATCGGAATACACCGGGACGTTCCTGGTCAGGGTCGGCGTGGGAGGCCTCGCGCGTGGCGAATCAAAGCCATGCAGGTCTGTCAATACGGTCAACGGTGAATCGTAGTTGTTTGTTGAGGTTGATGCTGGTATGATGTCGGTTGCAAGGTTCCGGTGGCTGACCTCATCCGTCTTCCCCCAGAGATCAACTCCGAGTGTACAGACATGGGAGGTTACTACACGCTCTCCCTCCCCTCGCCAACATATGCTACAAGTCGTGTTGGTGGTGACATCTTCGGTACAGTTTGATTCCCAGGATCCTGGATTCGTAAAAATAAGTGTGGAGTTTGGCTGTTTTTGTGGTGAAATGTGCAAAAAGGTACTTGCCCGATATAGTGGGCAGCCCACGTCAACTGCCGCCAGGGGCTCATCAGATTGCTCCGGGACATCCCTGGTCAGGGTCGACGTGGGAGGCCTCGCGCTTAGCGAATCAGTTTGTGGTTTGTGCTGCTTGCTGGTTGTTGGGATGCTAGTAAGATTGTGGATTTTGTCGTAGTCTTGTGCAGTTAAAGGTGGTAGCAGAGTACGAGTTTGATCTATGGTATTTGGTGCTCGTTGTCCTAGTCGTTTATCCGTTTTCATTCCGGGGACAATATTTTGAGTTCTCCAGTATATTTTCTCGTCAGGTTTCGGGTCCATTATTCTTCTCGGTGTAGGTGAGTGTGCTCTTCGTGACGGATGATGCTGAGATGCGTTTACCTCGATGATTAGTTCTCTCAGTGGGCGATATCTCCATTTGGCGTTTGCCGCTTCTGCTGCGTGTGTGAATGCCATGATCTTGCGTATTGTTGTTAAGTTCCTTTTGACCAGATGAAAAAGAGAGGAGTGTCTGATCCTTTCGCGATAATCTATCGTGTTGTGCTGTTGTGTTTTGCTGAACGGCTTTACTTGGAGTAGTCTTCGGTGCTGGTTTTTGGAATACAGTTTAATTTTGTTTGAGTGGTGAGGAGGACTGGCTACGTGAGTATGCCTTTAAAGTTTGCTTTAGTGCAACGAGCTCTTTCGTTAGTACAGCTACTTGCTTTTGTAAAGAGGTGATTACTTGGTCTTCAGCGGCTAGTTGTTGCTGAACTTGCTCCTGAACTACTTCAGCGATCGTTCCTTGCTTATTTTCTTCTGCATATATACGCCTCGCCTTAACAAATGAAATGCCTCTGTCAACTTTCAGACGCACTTGTACATCAAGCAATCACGCGATGTTGTGGGATGTCCGCTCTTGCAATGGAGACAACTGGGAGGATTCGTACATTGCTCTCCTTCGGGGATTTCATGTGACGCAGAACACCGTAAGCAAACTCCAGGCTGCTGGCAGGACTTTTTGGAGTGACCATAGATACCGCAATTGAAGCACATCATCGGGGAGGGGTAATATACACGAACTTTGATGCGCAGTAATCCGAAAAACACGTGATTGGGTACAATTCGTCCCCTTAATGCTACAACTAGATAACTCGAAAATCAAAATTTTGGGATGTGCAACTTTGAAAATAAGACCGTTTTACAAGGTGACGGTTAATCGCAGAGGATATGGTTCAAAAATAAACTTTAACTTGTGTATTTTGGATCACACGCTTATGAGCTGTAGGTATTTTACAGATCTAATTAAGAAAAATGTTTTGGCATATTGAAGTCACAAATTTCAAATTTCAAGTTATCTAGTTGTAGCATCAGTGGGACGAATTGTGCCGTGTAAAGAGAGAACCAACAAGGGGGTGTTTTTCAAGACACCGTTCACTTGCTTTTTTATTCTGCGGACTGATTGTACGCCCTGAGCCTTGAGGTTGTCCAGTATCATAGTTTCTTCCTTGTAAATTGTGTCTGGGTCGGATACTACACCTTGGACCATGTTCAGTGTAGGGTGAGGAACTATTTCGACCTCAGTGCCATCGGTTAACTGTGTGATTTTGATGAGTTTCTCATAGATAGTTTTAGAGCTTGTGCGTAGAATGTAACGTGTACCTCGTCCTTCACAAGATGCTTGAATCGTTCTGGCTTCCTTAACACCAACTTTCAGTGCCCACTATGAACGAATCGAACAGCGTGGCGTCTTGTTGGCTATTAACATTTTGTTTCCGACGCAAAATGAGTACCATCACCTGACCAAGATCATCGGGACCAAGCATCCATTCTGGAACGTTGCTTCGACATATCGCTCCCGCTGAGCCCCCGGAGGGGCCAGGGGACCTGCCTGACATTTATTCGAGATGCCAAGAACTATTCACTTCACCGTTGGTCCTCCAAAAAATATGGAACGTATTCACGAAGGATCGTTTTTATTTCCTCTTTGTCACCAATTAGCACTCGGATCACAACACTGCCTACACAACAGTTCAGATGTGTGTATGGGTGATTATATCGACTGCAGCATCGCACCGCGTGATATTTACACCATCGATTAATACCGAATTTTACTACTGTCCCATCAAGTTTTGCCCAAACTTCACTTTGCCGAGAGAGATTCTACGAGAGTCTTGTACTTAAACACTAGAGTTGGTTAATATACCGCGTAATTAAGACGAAAAAGATGATAATCAATTGCAAGCTTTATGCGTGTATCGATTACCTTCAGTGTCCCGAGCACAATGACATATGGATTATGTTTCGGCATAATTACTTTATTCAATGTCATTTCCTTCACTGGAAATCCCTTAAGACCCCTCAATACATTTTGTGCAATGGTGGAGCCAACCTCTTTGGTCACTTTCATACATGCTTTCTTTCGATTTAATTCTTCTTTATTTTAATGTTTTGTTTGATTGTTACAATTTTTCTTACAGCTTAAGTGGTTGGCCAAGGGCCTTTCAATCTTGGTAGTAATATTTTGATTTTGATTGTTGGGTTTAGATTTGATTATTCTAGTATAACAATTCGGTTCGTTTGGAGCGCTGGTGCTTTAACCTAACTACTATATATACAAGCAAAATCTGATAACCTAGGGGGGTGCGACTATTCCGCGGATGGCCTGCTGGTCTGACGTGCGGAAACGAGCCCTGTACCTCTCGATAGACACACTAAAGCGATCCTCTATCTCGGCTAGACGGTGGACCTCAGAATTTCGCATTTGCCAAGGGGCGTTCAGAGCAATTCTCAGAAACTTGTTCTGAACCCTCTTGAGCTTAAGGTGATGTGTTGTAGCGCAGCTCTCCCAGACCGGCTTGCCGTACTCGATCACGGGATGAATGATTTGTTTGTAGACAGCAAGCTTGTTCTTTCGGGACAGTGCCGACTTTCGGTTTATAAGGGGATATAGCATTCACAGCATCGTGCTGCACCTCGTGGCCGTTTTGTTAACTTGTTGCCGGAAGATTAGCTTGCTATCCAAAGTCAAATCTAGATAATCGGCCTCGTTGGAGCATTCCACCGCTGTGCGTTTAGGGTGATTTTGCCGGAACAAGTCTGAGGGATTGGGAGTGGGGGAGAGGATGACCTGGATCTTTGCCGCCTTTATACATATCTTCCAGCTGGTGAGGTATTCTGTCAAGACATCCAGGCCTCGTTGGAGTTTTGCCGTGACCGCTCTGATCATTATTCCACTGTAGACGATGGAAGTGTCATCTGCGAACAGAGACTGGGCACCGCCTCCTGGATGTGCGGGCATGTCGGAGGTGAACATGTTGAATAGCAGGGGCTTGAGGATACTGTCCCACAGTGGGACGAAATCATAAAAAGTGGGACATGTGTGTTTGTGCTGAAACCATTGGGTTTAGCGTTTCGACATGTTCTACAAAGTTTCATCATTTGTGGAGTACTTAATTTAGACACTGAAAAAAATTTCACTTGAAATGATATACACTGAGAAAAAAATTTAACTTTTTTAATTATTGTCAAAATTGAAAACTGTCCAAGGAAGTATTGTAGGCGACATCATTTCATGAAAGTTTGTCGAAGACAGGAAAGCTCTATCTCCTACACTGACGGAGTTAGGGGGTAAAAATGATGGGTACTCCCTTAAAACTCATATTTTCTCCATAACTTCTAAATTTGAATTTTAACATTTTTACAATGTTCTACAGTGTTTAAGGTGCTGTAAAAATGCACAGTTTTGCCGAAGACACTGAAGCGCTAGCTCTCCATTTTGAAGATTTACGAACGATTTTCTGATTTTTTCACATCAAATTTAAGTGTGCATATCTTGTAAAGTTGCAAGTAGTAGCAGCTAATTTTAGCATCATGCTGTTCCTCAACCTATATCCTTTTAATATTTGTACGAATAATTGCGGGGTCAAGCGGGACTCATCGCAGTTTGTTTAATTGAAAATTGTATTTCCCATAATTAAATATCTATATTTTGCAGTTTTTTATGTATGTGGTATAGTTTTTAAGTATTGTTTTCATTTTGCTATTGAATTTTTAATGTTTGCCCATTTTGAATGATGATAAAATGTTATGTTTTATAGATTTTGTCAAAATTTTAACAGTTATATATTTTAAAGTAATATTTATTTTTTTCATGTATCTGACAACATTTTTATAAGTGTATCAAAGAGCTAAATACCGCTATAAGAATAAAATCAACTGATCGACTGATTCAAATGTATAATTTGATTGTTTATACTACAATCTAAGTATTTAAAAATAATTGAATTGCACTCCTAAGAACATTAAAACAAAGAAAGATACAAATTTGTTTTGATAGCTATCAATGACATTGCTTGGATATCTATTATAGCGCTGTATATCTGTATATGTATCGATTTCCTAGATTTGCAAAAGTACAAAAAGTGACAGACGGTATCTAGCATAGGGGCAAAATTGAGTATTTAAGGAATAATAAAACTGTGTTTAACTATTAATAAGCCTGATACACTTGAAAAAATCCTATAATTTTCACGGGAACATCAACTTTTTCTCTATAGCCGTGTCAAATTGAAACAGTAAACATTATAAATTAGCCGTTTGTAAAAAAAACTCTTGGTTGAATATTATAACAAAACATAAAAAAATTAACAGATAGAAAAGAACAATAATTAAAATTTAGAATACATACATTTATTCATAGGAAATACAATTTTCAATTAAACAAACTGCGATGAGCCCCGCTTGACCCCGCAATTATTCGTACATATATTAAAAGAGTATAGGTTGAGGAAAAGCATGATGCTAAAATTATCTGCTACTACTTGCAACTTTACAAGATATGCATACTTAAATTTGATGTGAAAAAATCGGAAAATCGTTCGTAAATCTTTAAAATGGAGAGCTAGCGCTTCAGTGTCTTCGGCAAAAATGTGTATTTTTACAAAAAAAAAATTTAAATTTAGAAGTTATGGAGAAAATATGAGTTTTAAGGGGGTACCCATCATTTTTACCCCCTAACTTCGTCAGTGTAGGAGATAGAGCTTTCCTGTCTTCGACAAACTTTCATGAAATGATGTCGCCTACAATACTTCCTTGGACAGTTTTCAATTTTGACAATAATTAAAAAAGTTAAATTTTTTTCTCAGTGTATATCACTTCAAGTGAAATTTTTTTCAGTGTCTAAATTAAATACTCAACAAATGATGAAACTTTGTAGAACATGTCGAAACGCTGAAACCAATAGTTTTAGCACAAACACACATGTCCCACTTTTTTTGATTTCGTCCCACTGTTTGTCCTGGGGAACGCCTGCGATGATGTCGTGCAGATAGTTATGCGATGATGTCGTGCGCATCGGAAATTGCTCCGTTTAGCGAGACCCGGAATGTCCTCGCTGACAGATAGTTATGCACTATTTTGATGAGCTGGTGGGGAATCGACTGTATGGTTGTAATCAATTATGCTTTTCGGCTACGATTATATTAGAATATTATTACCGTTACGGCCAAATTAGAAAAAAATATGATTATACAGTCAACTCAGCATAACTGGATTTTGAACGGATCAGAGAACAAGGAAGGTATACAGTAAAAACTAGAGCAACCTGACCAATGGATTACAACAGAGTTGAAACAGATTTTGCTATTCCGTTAGCGCGTTTTTTCTAAAAAAGTATGTTATAATTTTTAATGATTAGTAGTTAAAATAATAAAAATTGTAACACAATTTACTCTAAACTAAAGTAAACTGAAACAAAATATGTTATAATTCAAACAAAAGTGTAACTCATTATGTTTCGAATCAAACCCAAATATAACTCATTTTGTTATTTTCCATTACTGAATTATATCAAAATTTGTTATAAGCAATTGCTCTCACAAATTTTATGAAAAATGTGTCATAATTATGTTCTAACTAGTAACAAATTTGAAGCAGCTTTTGTTAATATAGTTTTGTTTCAATTATGTTTTAATTTCTTCCATGAATTCAAAGTACTTCTAGCAAAAATGAAACAAAATTTGATCTTTGTAATAAATCTTGATATAATCGTGTTGTTGTAATCCATTGGTCGGTAGTAGATGAAATAACAATAAATTCAATACAATTTCCTCTATACTAAACAAAATTGAAACAAAATATAATATAATTTAAATAAAAATGTAACTTATTATGTTTCAAATCAAACAAAAACATAACTCAGTTTGTCATTATTCATTACTTAATTATAACAAAATTTGTTATGTTTTTTACATGAATAAAAGCGCACATGTAAAAGTAACTTCCCTAAGATTTTTTATCACGATTTGTTTTATAATTATGGTATTTCCCAAATTTGAAATAGCCTTTGTTATTATAACTGATTTTGTTTAAATTTTGTAAGGACATTGTTACAACTCAACGTGCATGAACAAAAATGAAATAAAATTTGATATTTGTAACAAATCTTGATATAATTGTGATACAATTTTGTTGTAATCCACTGATTGCATTCTGTGCACGTGCTACAGCCCTATGTGCAGGAGCCATAAGATCCAAGATAATCTCTACTGTAATCCTTACAGCGATTTTTCCATGGGTTTCACAAGCGGTTACCTTGAGATTTCTCCAAGAAACAAATTTTGTTCGCTACCAGACCATTTCTAATAGAACTCCAGAAATACCAGCAATTCCATCAGGAATATTGCCAGAAGTTCCTCCAGAGATTTTTCCAAGGATTATTCCAGGAATTTTTGCAGGGATATTTGTACAGGAATTTCGCCAAGACTTACTGCGGGAATGTCTCCAGTGATTCCTCCATAGATTCCTCCAGTAAAATTTTAACTAGAATTTCTCCAGGAATTTCTCAAACGATTCCTCAGGGAACTTTTTCAGATATTACTGCTGGGCCACTCAGGCTTCTCAGACACCCGTCTAGAATCACATAACAAGATTATGACATATTGTAACAAAAGCTGTTAAATTAACAGAAGTTTATATAACTTTGTCAAGATGGCTTTGTTCTTAACTTGTCACATTTTTTTTGTATCAGATTAATTATATGACATTTGTTATATTTCTTACATTGCATGTGTAAGTTGGTTGTAAATAACATCTAAAGTTATGAACAATAACAAAATTTGCAATAATGTTGGAGCCCATCCTTGGACAATTTCTAGAGGAAATCATTAAGATTTTTTTTAAAACAATCCTCTGTGATATTCCTGATAAAATAGCTGAAGAAATCCCTGCAGGAATCGCTGTAGAGGTTTTACTAGAGAAATCCATGATTCCATGAAGAGATTTAACAAAAAATCAATGTAAAGCATTTACTGAAGGAATATTTGTAGAGATTTTCGTAAAATAATCCCTGAAGTAGTTCTTAGCATAATGTATGACTTAATTCCTGCAGGAATTCATAGGACAATCACTGAAGGAATTTCAAGAAGAACTCTTAGAGGAATCCCTATTGGTGGTTCAGAACGAGTCCCAGTCAGCGTGGAGAAATTATTAAAATAGTCCATGTCGCGATTTTTCTTGTGGTAACTCTGGGAAAATTCCTCCCAGAAATTCTTGAGGAATTTGTAAGTTGAGAAACACCTATAAAAATTCTTGGAGTAATTTCGGAATAATTCCTGGAAGTATCTTGAGAGGACTACTTGGAGATATCTTTGTATGTTTCCGTGGAGGAATCATCAGAGAAAATTCTGAAGAAATTACTAGATAAATATCTTGAGTAACCATTGAAGCAAAATGTCCTAGTGTAACTCTTAGAAAAAATCATGGGAGAAACCTTGAAGATATGAACATTAACATACTCTAACAATCCCTTCATAAAAAAAAGTGTTGCCTTGAAGATTCTCTGCAAGAATCCTTGATTTTCTAGAGGAATCTCTGAAAGAATACCAGAAAAAATCGCTTAAAAATTATCTGGAGAAATTCCGCAGCTTTCCTGAAAGAATTCCTGGAACAGATCTTGGAGGATTTCTTGGAGAATCTTCTGGAAGAATCCCGGTAGAAAATTTACTTTAGTAATCATTAGAGAAATTTTTGCAGAAACTCCTTGCGAAATCTCTAAAGGAATCCCTGTAAATGTCTTGGCTGTCTTGGTATTGTTATTCGAACAACACGCCAAGCCGTTCCCATAGGGGACGTTACCCGACCAGATGGAAGAAGCAAGATTATAACAGAATGTGTTCCCCTGATATGATTTTTTTATATCACCAGTTGTTATAAAACATGTACCGTTAGTAGTTAAAATAACAAAAAATCTAACAAAATTTGCTCCAAATTAAACTAAAATATAACAAACCCTGTTATAATTATATCAAAATTATTACAGAATGTGTTGCAAGGATGTTACAAAATAACAAAATTATTGCAAACTATGTTACTGTTTATGACATCGGATGTTATTTGCAACAAACTTATGAAAGCGATGTCAAAAATATAACAAATATTGTTATAAATGTGTTACTAAAAATATAACAAGTTGAGAACAAAGCCATCTTGATAGCAAAATTATATCAAATGCTGTTATTCTTAACTGCTGTTGATAGGAATGTGTTATAATCTTGTTATGTGGTTCTGGTCGGGTAGCCAAAAAGAAGGACGTTTCAAGTAATACTGTTCTATATGGTATGCCCTCTTCAACATCTAATCCAATTTCTTTCGCCGTTCCCTTACGGTACCTATCCATCTAGTATTCATTGCTTTCTTCTCCATGCTCCCACTTACTTCAAGTAAAATAGACCGATATGCCGGTAACCAAATTAAACGCCTGTAAATATTGTTTGCAGGAATCCTAGGACGAATTGCTTATCGAATCCCTGGAAAAACTCCAGGAGGAATTGCTAAGATATTCAGCCTATCAAGAGCCCTATCAAAACTGGTCTAAAATGTATCATGGAAAACAATATTTCTTCCTGGAGCAATCTCTGGCAAAAGCCCTAGTGAAGAAATTGCTGTAAGAATTACGGTAGAGATTATTTGTGAAGGAATTTTCGAAATAATTCCTGGAGAATTCTCTGGAAGAACCTCTGGAGATATTTAGAGAGTGATTCTTGAAGGAATATCTGAAGGTTTTCCTAAAAGGATGTCTGGTGCCCTATTTGAGCAGGTCTCAGAATTTCGATTGATGTCAAAAGTTATATAGTTATAAGTTAGAATTATGTCGAATGATTTCGATTCCTTGTATTACATTTTTTTACTAATTTGGTAATAACGGAAATAAAATTCAAGTATGATAACTTTATGTTTAAGAGACCCATATAGCCTCAGCGGTAAACGCGCAGCTTTTCAGTAAGATAAAACTAATGGACATGGGTTCGATTCCCACCGGTCGAGGATCCTTTCGGGTTGGAAATTTTTACGACTTCCCAGGTATACAATATCATCATGCCTTGGCATATATACATAGGCAAAAATAGTCGGATGGCAAACCTCTACGTTTATAAATGCTGAGAAGCAGGCTCTATTCCACTAGGTGCGTAACGGCAGGTATATTGCATGGTGTCCATTTACATCTGGATGAAAAATCATGTATTTTGAGCCGTCGCATGATGGTACTATATGATGGTCTAAAAATGTCCACATCACACCCTATCGGAACCGGTTCCGGAATACTCCGAAATACCGGCCAAATCTAAATCTTGGTCCTCTTGGTGCTCTTGTAAATCGGAATGAAAAACCATTAAATTTGAACCGTCGTTATATACATGTGTATGAACTGCTGAATATGATATACGCCAGTTCCTTCTGAAACAGGTTCCAGGTTCCCTTGTGCCCTTGTGCTCAGAATGGCCATACTGACAATTTCCAGGGTTCCATTCTTGAGTTCCATATCTTTCATATAGAGCTAAAAGAACGAAAATCGGTTAAGAAATGGATTTTTGAGAGCGTTTTAAAGTCATGGGTCATTTTTGACCCTTAATGCATAATGTGTAACTTTTTCTTAATACATTAGGAAGGTTAAGTAAATTGAAAACGTTTTTTTTTCTCTTCTACGCAGGTGAAATCAACTCACCGGTAAAAAATCTGAACTGCTACGGCAAATGAAATGTAATATGTTGTTAACAAATGTTATAAAATCTTAAATTTGTTTTACCAAATTAGGATGATAGTGTTGTCTAATAACACAGAACATCTAGATATAAGAAATGAATGTTATGTTTAGAATGATACTAATACAGAATTAAAAAAAATCCATAGCCTTAACATCCATACTGTTGTCCCGACAAAACATGAATAGTCACATTTTAGGAATTAGACATAGAAGCATGAAACGAGCTCACCAATTGATAGTCTATCGTTGACAGGGCAGAAACTTTCAATTTTGTCACCAACACCAACGCCTAACACACACGAGCTTATGAAAAAAAAACACACCAATTTTCATCTACTAAAAAACTCTAAGAGAAATCCTTAGATGTGTTTCATTACAGAAGAAAAAAAAAAAATATATATATATATATATATATATATATATATATATATATATATATATATATATATATATATATATATATATATATATATATATATATATATATATATATATATATATATATATATATATATATATATATATATATATATATATATATATATATATATATATATATATATATATATATGGAGTAATGTCTGAATAAATTTCTTGATATCCCAGTTAAGAAACTCTTGAAATAGTTTTGCATCGATACCTTAAATAAAGATCTTGGAACAATCTGTGAAGGAATTCTGAATTATTTGATGAAAATGTGTCAATAAAGGAACTCTTAAAAAATACCACACAAGTTTTTGGAATAGTTTAAAGAAGAATCTTTGCCACAAATGTTAGCTTAAAAATCATGATGGCAAATTAAAATAAATCCTTGAGAAACCTCTAATAGAATCCAAGGACATTTTCTGTGGGAAATTCCGGAGGATTTCTTAGAGGGATACTTCGAAAAACTATTTTAGGGATGCCTGCAGAAATTCAGATGTTTTGTTTTGATGAAAAGTTGGTAGTACCGTAAAACGGGGTAACTTTGATAGGGGGGGAAACACAACATAAGGACTGTGGCGAACTTAATTTGTAAAATTCAAACAACGATAGATTTACCAATGCATCTATACACTCAGTGGTGCGGAAAGTGGGTAGGACACGTACTACGCACAAAAACACCTGGGTAGGACTGCCAAAGGATTATCCTATTTTCAATGGTAAAGCTTTGTACATGGCTCCTAAAAGTTCTGGCTTGTGAGAAGAACGATTGGTAATATCTATAGAGAAAATCCTGGGAAACTAACTGTAATAATTGTTACGAGAAACTTTTTTAACCGTTTATAAAAATTTTCTATGGCATTTCTGAATGAATCAATATAAGGTGTCTTAAAAATATTAACAGCCAGCTCTGTATATGTTCTGGGACAAATTGCCGTGAGCTTTCCTAGAAGTTATTCTTGAGAAACTCTGGCTGATTCAGAATTGCCGTAGAAATTTCCGGGAGTAGTTCTTAGTTAATTATGGAAAAATGTGTAATCAAAATCCGACTGATATTTTGTGGCATCATTCATAAATATATTAGAGAAGATTGTGACGATTTTTTGAAAGTTTTTTTTTTCAGAATAGTTGAAAAAATTCCAGCGAAATGTTTGATGGAGTGTTTGCGCGATGAAACCTTTTTCAAGCATCTTTAGTTTCTCCTGGAAGCTTTTGCAAATCATTCCTACATAAATTTCTATAAAAATACTATCCAATGTTTTTCGAGATTTTTTTCTTTGGAAAATCCTATGGAATACTATCCCAAAATTGGATTATCTTAGCATTATATAGCAATTATCTTATCTAGGAAATATTTTAAAACTTCCTCAAGAGGAGTTATTTCTGCGATCTTTGTTCATTAAGGGTGACTTTGAACCTTACACAAGTTTCATCAGAGGTTAGTCTAAGATTTTCTTCAGAAATACCTCACGAATTTATTTTTCAGAGAAAATTCCTTGGCATTTTCCTAGAGACATTCCTGAAAGAATTCCAAAGAAAACTTTAAAGGCTTGCTTGAAAAAATCTTAAAGAATTACGTTTGAGGTTATGGCTTTCAGTCTTAAATAAAACTCAAAAACGGGTTTTTGCTTACATCCGACGTTTCGGACACATATATTGTGCCTTTTTCAAGGATTAGCTGTGTTCAAACGATAAAACGGAACACAGCTAATCCTTGAAAAAGGCACAATACATGTGTCCGAATCGTCGGATGTAAGCAAAAATCCGTCTTTGAGTTTTATTTAAGACTGAAAGCCATAACCTTAAACATCAACATAACAGTCGTACCACCAAGAAACTTGAAGAATTACTGCAGGATATTCTGTAGAAATCTTAGAAGGAATCTCTGGAGCAATTGCTGAAGATTTTTAATAGAAATTCAAAGTTGAAGTCTTATATAAACCCTTGACGGAAATCCCCAGAAATATCTGTAGCAATTATTGATTGAATTTAAGAAGACGTTTTGACGTTTGGAGGAGCTTGGACTTTCTTGAAAAATAACTCAAAACTTTTATTTATGGAGGAATTCAGAAGGTTTCTGAAATAATCTCTGGAGAAATTCCATTTCTGCGTTTCTCCTTGGAAAAATCCGGGTTAGATTCTTGAGGTATCAAAACTACATTTAAAGAAAAGGCCTAGGAAAATTTGTGGAGAAATTCCTTGGGAAATTATCACTAAATAAACTCCTTTAGAAATTTCTGAAATAATATCTGAACATTTTGGCAAATATCTGAATACATTTCTGACGAAATTCCTAGAGACAATCATGAAAAAACACATACAGTAATACTTGTCGTGATGTCATGAGAAATTCTAAAAAAAAGTCTTAATCCTTAGGGAAATGTCTGCACAGGTGCCATGTGAATTCAAACTTTTATCTCCTGGCTCCTATTTGATTTCATTTTGTATTCTTGATTCCTGTTTGGTCTCTTTTCGGCCTCTTTCTGGTTCATTTCAATCTTCTATATTTAAGGCACTCAGTCGCTAACAGCCCTGTAAAGACGAAAAGCTTTCTTAATCTTGTGCCGGCATGAAAATAACGGGTTTAGAAGCAAAGGGGTTTCAGTGATAAAAACCTAGTATTAAGAAAATTAACATTGAAGTTTTTTCAGATTTTTTTCATTCTGAATTTCGTTTGTGTTTGTGCCCCTCAAATATACTAACTTTCAATTTCCAGTCCAAAACTTCACTGTGCACAAAATATTTGCCAACGTTTGTCCTACCCATGGTTCTGAACGTGGACGCGCCTCTGTATACACTCAAGGTTTGTTACATTTAATAAGTAATTGTCTGTCCATTCACATCAAGGGGCTCCCAGTGACATTTTCCTATGTAGTAGGAATTCATATTGGAGAAGACCAGACTTTATACAATCAAATAAAGTTAGTTAGTGAACTGCATTTCCCCTATTAATTCCATCATAAGAAAACGAAAGATGTAGGAAAAGGAATGCCAATATATAAACTTATACAATGGTTCGGATAAAACATTCGCTATTTATTGGTTCGCAGTGTAAGATTTTGGCACATGGTATCATAGTTGCAATATTTTAGTACGGTAACAATTTTTGGTTCTATAATCTCGATTCGCTCAGTACTGCTATAAAATCACCTTCTACCAATATGTAGGTATTTATATAATGCTTTCGACAAAATTACCGAATCGGTACGTCAATTTAAATATGATAGAACATTACTATATACAGATTAGTTCCTTCCAACTGGCAGCTGAGCATTTTGTTTTAGTTTCAATAATATTCGATCGTTAAATAAACAATAGTATAAGGCACATAAGTATTTTCACGTATAAAATGTGTCGGGTTCGTTAAAATGGCTTTTTTTGGAAGAGATGAGAATAATGCTCAAAACAGGACTAGGGGTAACACAACACATAGGCACTTTCGTAAAACGGATCATCGAGTATAAATGTCTAATTGACCGTTTCGTTCACACCAAAAACAAAATTCAATGAAATGCTTCGACTGCTACTGAATTCTTCGGCAATAGTAGCCGAGAGTTTTGCACTTTTCGCACAGTAGCTGCGGATGAACCTTGGACTGGTCGGACACATCCAAGCCGTCTGGTTTCTCGAGCGGTCGCTGCAAAGAATGGGAGTTCTAGTGACTATTATTTAAAAGCTGTTCGGCATTTCGCTGAGTACCAACCTGTTTATGCGGATACACATTGATGTGGCATTTAATGCATTCCTGGCCGTGATTTGCCCACGAGTTTCCAGACATCCACTTCCGTTTGCACTTCGGGCACTTGTATTCCCCAAAGCAGCGCTTCTTGCCTTGGTATGGTGTTTTGCCTTCAGCTTTCGGACGAGCCTATAAAGGATACAGGAAATGAAGTTCTCCCCTAACTTTTTATCAAAGAAAATTTACAAACCTGTGGACAATCTCGTATGTAGTGGCCTTTTTTGAAGCACAAATGGCAAAGATAGTTGGCTGGAGGAATTTTGCTGTACTTTTGATTTTGCTGACTATTCAAAGGAAGTAGCGCGTGCTGTTGATAGTGTTGCTGCAAATGATGTTGATGACCCATTGATCCACATTCATCCGAATAACCGGCGCTTCCATTCCTGAGCAACCCATTCATCCGGTTACCCTCGGTCATGCAGTCACCGCCTCGAATTCCATCCCGTGCCCCATAGCCAGACAAGCAATCCAAAGCATTTGAATAGCAGCCGGTGGGGCTGCCCAGCTGATGAGACGAGAGATTTTGATTTTGACCGAGTCCAAAAAGGGTTAAGTCGGTAAACTGGTCGCACAGGTCGTTGATATTATCGGCGAGGGGAGAAAGAGATTCGTTGGTTCCGTTGGAATAACTCTGGGAAGTGGGGAAAGGGCTCCAGAGGCTTTGTAACAGTTTTGAGTTTGGCTGAAATAAGTAGTGAGAAGTAAGAGCAAAATATTAGCATAAGTATGTAATCTGGTGAAGCTTCTCAAAAATTAAAAATAAAACAGATGATAAAGATTACAGCAGTCAACGAACAACATACGAGAAGGCCTGTGAAGAGCCGCTTAGGTTCGCAAAGGTTAGCAAAATTCTGCGAAAGTCCACATAGTCTATGAAAGTCGTGCATTCGACACTGAAAAAGTCTGTAAGTCGCAAACGAAATACGCCTATCTGTCAAGATATGCAACATATTAGAGTTTACAGGTATTTGCTCGCCTTACTAGTGATTTTAGTATATTTTATTTTTTTCTTTTGCAGAAGTGAAGTGAAGTGTGAAAATTCAATCAGTGGTTTTCTTCACCTAAGACTGCCGAAGATCCGCGAAGACCTGCATAAATCTATCAACGTCCGCGAAGTTTCGCGGAAGTCTGCAAAAGTCTGTGAAAGTTCATGAAGGAACGAAAAGATCCGTATCATTTCATAAAGACTTTCGAAGGCTTGCCAAGGTTGTCGATGCTTGCAAACGCTTACAAAAGCCTGTGAAGATTCGTTGGGATCCCCGACAATCATGCATTGTGCTATTTTGTACGAGTCGTACAAAATAGCATAATAAATGATTGTCGGGGATCCCAACGAATCTTCACACAGGGCCGGATTTACAAATAAAGGGGCCCAGGGGCCCTTTTGCCAGAAAAAAAAAACATTTTAGCATAGACTAGATTTTTTTATAAGGTTTTCATTACCACAGTAAAACTATTTTTTAACGTTTAAAAATACTTCAAATCCCCTATGAACGTAAACCAATTTAAAATTAAAAGTAATGTAGGTAATGTTTTCTTATATTTAATACATCTTAGTAGATTTAATATGTTTACAGGGTCAATTGAATGATTTTTGTCAATGTCAATCAATGTCAATGTCAACAACCAAATTCGTTTGATGATTATCTTCTTATAGGTTCCTTAATTCAAATTATGCTAATTCTATTCATGTTTAATATTTAAGTTGTTGAACAAACAGTTTTGAGTTGAAAAAAATGCTGTAGGGCTGGTAGCAGGTCTTTTTCTAGAGACTTCCAAACAAACATTTTCACGGAATAAGAGTTGAACCAATCACTCTCAAACATATTTCAGTTGAATAAACGTTTATTCAGTTACTAATGTTTGTTGGGTGGGTCTCTGTTTTAATGAAAGTCTATGAATAGTCTTTATTTCATGGAAGATCTGTAAGATCTCTAATAAAAATGCATTTTCCCTCATTAAAACCTGATGGCTCCAGAGAAAAAAAATCAAAGTTTTCAATGTAGCTTTCCAGCAGGTTCTTTAAGAATTTCCTCTCACATGTCTCATGGAAAAAAATCAAGAGATCTTCCAGTTATTTTTCCAGAGATTTCATCTGAAATACTTTTGAATTTTTTCTAGGGATTCCTCTACCAATTACTTTACTTTTGCTGGCTCTACGTCCTTTAAGACATGACCTGCACCACAATGTGATGCCAACTTGGTCAAACCACCTAGCTCGTTGCGCTCCCCTTCGTCTTGTACCGGCCGGATTTGAGGCGTACACCATTTTTGCGGGATTGTTGTCCGGCATTCTCACAACGTGTCCCGCCCATCGTACCCTTCAAGCTTTGGCGACTTTCTGGATACTGGGTTCACCGTAGAGTTGCGCAAGCTCGTGGTTTATTCTTCTCCTCCATACGCCGTCCTCACATACTCCGCCGAAAATTCATCCTAAGCAAACATCGTTCAAAAACTCCTATTGTTTGCAGGTCCTCTTCGAGCATTGTCCACGCCTCATGCCCGTAGAGGATTACCGGTCTTAGCAGCGTCTTGTACATGGTACACTTAGTACGGAAGTGAAGTTTACCAGACCGGTCTTGTGGAGTCCGTAGTTAGCACGACTTCCGGCAATGATACGTCTTCAAATTTCTCTGCTGCAGTTGTTATCCGACGTTATCAATGATCCGAGGTAGACAAATTCGTCCACCACCTCGAACTCATCCCCGTCGATCATCACGCGTCTGCCAATGCGAGCTCTATCGCGCTCGGTTCCTCCAGCCAGCAGATATTTCGTCTTCGATGTCCAACCCGATCTGCTTCACGTTCCAGCCTGGTATACTTGTTCACCTGGAACTGAGACGAGACTCGCGAAGACGGTCTTTTTTTTACCCAATTTGTTTTGGTGTTCTTCTTTTTTTGCATGAAAATTCGAAATATGAATCAACATTCAAGCGACAACTGTCATTTGTGTTTACAGTCGATGCCGTGCTCGCGTATCAAGCTCGAACATTAACCTCACATTGCATATGAAAAATGTTCGCTTCTGATTTTAATATTTGAATTTAGTGCTGGTGGGAAATAATTCATGAACCAAATTCAGTGACCACACAGTATGATTGCTTTCTAGCCTACTTAACGCGTAATGTACGGGTGGCATCGTATCCTGTTTAGTAAGTTTCTGACAGCGGAATTGCAAATATATTTTACCCGGTCAACTGGTTGGAGAAAATGCTCTGTCGTGTAAAAAGTTGTGGAAGGAACAGCCGTTCCGATCCGAATAAACATTTCTTTCGGTTTCCGAAAGATCCGGCGCTGAGAAGCAAATGGATCGAGTTCTGTGAGGCAGGAGAAGATGCGTCTTGTGGACCCGTATCAGATGATGACAAAATTAAGCCAAGTGCTAGAGTGTGCAGCGTAAATATTGATAGCAACGGCTGGTTTCAGATCTCAAGAATATGATTTCCAGGCACATTTCGTCGATGGAGATTACGGAAAAAGTTTGAATGGGAAAATAGTGCGTAAAACTGAAGCGGTTCCTACTATTAAAGCGCCTACAAATTTCCGGTCCACAAGCAAACCCCTCAAAACCTCTCCCACTTTATTCGTCCCCTGCGCTAGAGGATCATAATTACGCCGACTTAATTTCGAACGCTGTTGAACCGTTTGGATTTGACGAGGATAATTCGGAGGTTGAAGAGCCAAACAGCCAAATTGATGCGCTGTACACCACTCCGGTGTGTTCAGAAATTTCGGAAGAAAACACAGCAACTGAGTCATCGACACCCGAAACGCTTACAACTGTGGCGTCGGAAATTGACTCATCCGAAAAATCAAGCAGCTTTCATTATTTCCGGTAAGTTAGATTTACTTTTTGACCACATACATTAGTTGAAAAAAAAAACAGTCAAACCTCCAAGAGCCGATATCTGAAGGGACCATCGATTCCAACAGGAGCTCTTCCAATAAAACCCACAAGAAATATTCTAAAGCCATTAAAAAAATATTTAGGGCTTTTTTTCCATGAACCCAGCAAGAATTTTTACGCTGATTTTTACTATAATTTTTACAGCATACTTAAATTATTTTACAGGAATCCGTGATTTTCACCATAATCTCAACAGTTGAAAAGTTTGGTTAAATAAATCAACGGAGTAAGGTAAATTTTTACAAATTTCGGTTAAACTTTACCGGAATCCGTTGAATTTCGACGGTGTTTTATTTTGCTGAAAGGTTCAGCTGTTGAGATTACGGTAAAATTCACGGATTCCGGTAAAGTAATTTAAGTGTGAGGAATTTTCATATTGATTTCTTCAAAAATTCATCCTCGATTAATCATAAAATTTTAACAAATATTATTCGAGGAAAAAAGAACTCTTCCACGAATTCCTGATTAATTTCGATCTTAGATTCATAAGTTCTTTCAGAAATTTCTATTTTTCTTATTGCAAAAAAATTTTGAGTAATTTCTTAAAATATTAAAATATCCATGAATTCTTCAAAAGTCTATTTGAAGTTTTTTTTTTTCAGTTAGAACTTCAACAATTATTCCAACTATTTTTATTCTGAAACATATTTCTTCAAGGATTTCGACCGAAATCTTTTAAGGAATTCGTTCAGAAAATACTGCAAATCTTAATAAAAACCCTTGCATTTTATAAAAATATCCCTAAAAATTTCTGAAAGCTTTCCTTGACGTTTTCTTAGAGATAGAGTGTTATGAAAAATTCTTTGAAGACTCCCCTTGGAAATATCTTAAAAAGTTTCTGGAAGAATACTGACAGTTATTTTCGCAGTAACCTCTGGTATATTTTCTAAAAGTATTCTTAAAAAAGCTTGATTATTATTTTTGGGAAATCCGAAGAAATCCCTGGTTATATTCTTAAAGATATTCTAAACTGGAATCTTAGATTCCTGGAATCTTAGAGTCAATGGAAAAATAACTGGAGCACTTAACTGCCGTGAATCGCAAGTCAGTCCCATCTACATTTTTGTCAAAATTGAGTTGAGTTCAGTTTTCAACATATCTTCCAATGCCCTTTCATCTGCAATACTGATACAATATAATTTGCTCGGAAAAAATAAGAAAAAACAGCAAGTCAAATTGTACCATGATGAAAAGTAACCACATATCAGTCCCACTACAGATTTCCGCAACCGTTTTCTGATCATCTTCATATTTTTCACGGATAGATGTTGTAGTGAAAAGCAAATTGTGAATATTTCATGAAGTTTGGATTATGTTCAAATCTCCTGGAATTTTTTGAATACTCGTATGGAAAACGTGTTTGTTAACTTCTAAGTCGATTTTCATAATGCCTACTTTTTAAAGATGGGACTAACTTGCGATTCACGGCAGTTAATTTCTTGAAAAAAATCTGGTGGTGGAATCTTAGAGGTCATTTCTGTATGTAGTACCTTAAGGAAACTTCTAGATTGATTTCTTAAAGATATCTAAAGTTAAATTCTTGAGAAATTCCATTTTCATCTTTCAGGCGTTAGTTGCCGTGAATCGCAAGTCAGTCCCATCTGTGAAAAGTAGGCATTGAGAGAATGGGGTGTGAAGTTTCCAAACTCCTTTTGCATACGAATATTCAAAAAAATCCAGAAGATTGGAACATGTTCAAATCTTAATGAAACTTGCTATTCACAACGATAACTTTTTGAGAAACATATGAAGATGATCGAAACATGGTTCATTTTTGTGTTACATGGTTCGGAAATCTGGGACTGACATGCGGTTACTTTTCATGATGGGACAATTTAACTTGCTGTTTGTTCCTATTTTTCCGAACAAATCTTATTATCTCATTAGGATAACTGAAAGAGCATTAGAAGATATGTTGAAAACTGAACTCAACTCAATTTTGACGATAAGGCAGATGGGACTGACTTGTGATTCACGGCAGTTAAGTCCCAACTAGGACAGAGCCTACTCTTCGGCTTAGTGTTCATATGAGTACTTTTTCAGTTATAAACTGAGTGTTTTCTTTTCCGATTGGTCACTTTTGCATGTTCATATCCATGTGGGAGGTACAATACTCTATGTCATTGGAAGCCAAGAACATTTTATTCACGAAAAGATCCTCTACCGATGAGATTCCGACCCAAGATCTTCAGTTTGGTCTTGCTCAATAGCTGCGCGTTTACCGCTATGGCTATTTGTGGTCATTAGAAAATCCGTAAAAATCACTTAGTGAACTTCTGAAGCAATATTCGAAGTAATATATGAAACATCGGGCAAATACCTCAATTAATTTCTTATTAAATTATTGGAAAACACCATTGCAAATCATTTTCATTTATATTTTTCTAAAACTTCTCAAATGTTTAGACTGGCCAGAAAATGGAAAGAACGAGCCGGGAAATGGAAAAAAAAATGGCAAAGGCATGGAAGAAAAAATACGATACCGAAAAAACAAATCGGTCCATTACAGACAAACTGAAGAAAATTTATAGAAAAGATCAGATGGACGTCGTTCTTGGCAGAGTAAAGCGTGTAAAAAAATGGTCAAACGAAACAGTGATTGAAGGACTGCAGACAAGGTTTGCCTGTGGCGGTGGGTACGACAAAGTTAGAAAATTGCCGTTTGTTGCACTGGCAAGTTATAGGACTTTGTTGGATAAAATCAAGCCTATCCACTTCGATACAGGTATGTTCATTTATTTTTATATGCAATGAAAATAATTGCGATTGTTGTTTGAGGTGGTATTATTGAATTAAGATATTATAATTCAACATTACAGCACTGTGTAACAAGGATAAAACAAACTTTCGATATGACCTACCTCAAGTCAAGTGCTATTGGAGAACCCGACCAGTGAATTACAACAAAATTGTTTCAGAATTATAACACAATTTGTTACAAATGACGATTTTTGTTTTATTTTGTTGGAAATAACAAAGTGAGTTATATTTCTGAATGATTTGAACATAATGAGTTACATTTTTGTTTAAATAACATATTTTGTTACAATTTTGTTTAGTGTAGTAGAAACTGTATAATATGTTTTGTTGTTTCACTAACTACTAACCAGCCAAAATTAAAACGCGCTAACTGAATAACAAAATCTGTCATAACTGTTGTAATCAACTGGCCGCGAAGACATTTGAAATTTTCTTACACCCCAAAATATTTCAATTACATTACATCGATTCCGTTTATGCGAATGAACTGGTTTGATACAAATTTGGCTTATTACTTCAGAATTGAAAAAGTCAGGTCAAAAAGCCAAGATCCAGGGATTTGATTGTTTTGGAAACTATGGAGGTGTGAGAAATAAATGTATGTTCGTGTAGTTCCCGATTATTTATTTATTTATTTATTTATTTCATTTATTAAATTCATGTAACTTAAGACATTCATCTTTTTTAATGTTACAATATGGCGTTAAACTAGAAAAGCACTTAATAATCTCTTAACAATATGTTCTCTTTAACAACACCTATCTACTGAAAGTTCTGCAAGAGGTTCTTCTTGAAGCTAGGAAATGAATTTATGGTTTTTATTGAAGCTGGTAAACTGTTCCAGCTAACAATGCTCCTAACAAAGAATGATTGGCTATAGTAAGAAGAGCTATGCTGAGGTACTCTATAGTTTTTTGTACGCGTTCCTCGGAAGGGAACAAGGTTTTCAAAAAGATATGGTGGAGAAGAAGTTTTAATAATCCTGAATAAATTCAAACACGACCTGTACTTATAAAAATTTACAAATGGGCATCCAATGAGATTTTTTTGCAAATGTGACACGTGTGAAAATCTAGAAAGTTTGTAAACATAACGAACACAAGCATTAAGAGCAATTCTTAACTTATCTGTTGATCCAGCCAATGCATTAGTGTATATGAAGTCGCCGAAAATAAAATGAGGTAAAATCAGAGATTTAAATAATTTTAATTTGGTGCCTGTATCACAATGTCTAGTTGTTAGGTTTAATCTTTTCAATGATCCGTAAATTTTAGAGCACTGCATATTAACGTGAGAGTCCCATTCCAAATTTTTGTTGAATATAACACCTAAATTATTAACACGATCAACAAATTGGACTTCCAAGCCACCAAATAGAATTTGTGGTGGCTGAGGAGGAGTTTTTAGTTTAGATATCAACATCGCTTTAGTTTTATCTGGGTTGATTGGAAGTAGGTTATCTTTGGACCATTTCATAACCTTGTGAAGATCATGATTCATCAAAGATCCTGCAGAAGACAGATCGGTGTTCTCATCAGTACAAATATAAATTTGTACGTCATCTGCAAACATATGAACTGAACAGAAATCTAACACAGTTGGTAGATCATTGATAAAAAGTGAAAAAAGGAGCGGCCCAAGGACCGAACCCTGAGGAACACCGGAAATCGTTGGTTTAAAATCAGACAATTTTCCATCGCAAATCACTGCTTGATCTCTATGGCTTAGGTAACTTGCGATTAATCTTGCAGCACAATTTGAAAAATTGAACAAAGTAATTAGTTTATTTATCAGTTTATTGTGCGCAACACGGTCGAAGGCCTTAGCAAAATCAATCAACAAAAGAATAGTGACACCATTTTTGTCAATTGATTTTGCAATGTCATCATACACCTTAATTAATGCAGTTTCAGTGCTATGATTGTTTCTGAACCCAGATTGGAAAATGTTGATATAGTTCATACGGTTTACATACTCTAAAATTTGAATTTTGATAAGCTTTTCGAAAACTTTTGAGACTGTAGACAATAGGCTTATCGGTCTTAGGTTAGAAATTGAGAGGACGTTAGGTTTCTTATTGATTGGAATAACCTTTGCAGATTTCCATTGAGATGGAAATTTATTCGAAACTATGATTGAGTTGAATAGGTGTTCAAAAACTGGTAACGCAAAAGAACAAACAATCTTTAAAAAATTGACAGGAATGCCATCAAACCCAACAGCATTGGACTTGACACTGAAAATCGCATTAATGATTTCATAGTCGACTATCTGTCTAAAACAGAAGCCATTGTCATTTGATGGAAAACGAATAGTTTCATTATCATCTGCTGTAAAATTTGAAGAGAAATATTCATTAATGTCGTTCGCAGAATGTTGGCTCACTACCGGAAAGGATTCTTTAGTTGAAACACCAAGGCTTTTCACATTGTTCCACAGCTGCTTTGAAGGAAGATTCAAATTTAACTTTTGGCGATCATGCACTAGTTTTGCATTTGATATCATAGAACTGACTAAGTTTCTCAATCTTTTATAATGCATTTTATTTTCAAAAGTCTTACAGCGTTTCCAGTTGCGATAAGCAAGATCTCTGTTAATCATAGCTGTCTCGATATCATTATTGAACCAAGGATTCTTGCGAAACTTATGAAAACGTAAAGGAAAAAAAGTATCATGAAGAACTGTTAACTGATTATTCAGAATGCTTGTCAGTATATCCGGATCATCAACGCAAAAATATCTATTCCAGTTGAATCTAAAAAAATCATCGTAAAGAGAATCATGATTATAATTGAAATAGTCTCGGTACCAGTAACCTTGGTTTTCTATTTTATTAGAATAGTTTAGAGAAGCAAATAAGAGATCATGTTTAGATATTCCGGGCATTGATATTTGACTAAATCTTAACACAACATCAGGAGTATCTGTCAAAAATAAATCTAAAAGCGAACAGCCCGAATTGTAGAAAAACGTAGGTTCTGAATTGATCCTTGAAAAAGACATACTGTTTACGACGTCATTGAAACACGAAGATTTTCTATTTTGTTTAAAGGGATCAGTATTGAAATCACCGATAATGAAAGTAGACGAATATCGAACAGAAAACTCTTCAAAATGATTTCTTAGCAATTCAGAGCAATCAGTATCAGGAGGATTATAATAAACAGCTAAAACAATGCGATCGTTGTCAATTTGAAACTCTAAAATTAGGAATTCAGTTTTCGATAGAGCACCATTAACACAGATAAAAGATTTCTTGACTAATCGATAAGCTAGACCTTTTCTTATGTAGATACATATTCCTCCTCCATGCCTATTGCGGTCATTTCTGACTACATTAAAGCCTTGAATATGTATCATCGAGTCAGTTACTGAACTATCCATCCAAGTTTCTGTGAAACAGGCGATGTCTATCTTACTCTCTATCACCAATCTTTTCATCTCTTCAAATTTACTAAATCTGCGTGCACATAAGCTTTGCACGTTGATGTGCGAAATTTTTAGCTTATCTTTCAGCAAAACCGCGTTTACAACAGCTTTAGCAATTACACCCTGATCAGAAGCACTGTTGCTGGAAGCATCGATTCTATCCATAATCAACAAACGTGATTGAACGCTTCAAGAAAAACCAATCCACAAAGCAGACAGCAAACAAGTAATTAACAGCTAAAGAGAACAACATCATAAAACTAACTATAGACCGCATACTCAAACGACTACTAATTTTCGCAACTTCGTTGCAGCAAATCCATTTAAAAAAGCACAAAGAAAAGATAATTAGAAGCCACGTTGATACATAATAATCAATTTATCACATTGCAAATGATTTGAGTTCGAGTTCATAAAACCAATATAATAATTCTTCATCGATGCTTGCATCAAACCATTCAGCAGCACCAGCCATTCAACAACATCAGTATTGCACAGCAATCAGCACCAGCCATACAGCAGCAGCAACATTCAACAGCACCAGCCATACAGAAGCAGCAACGTACATCGGTACCCCAACAGCAACATAACATCAATGGTCGGTAGCAGCAACAAACTTTTAGAGGGGAAAGAATCATGGAAATTGGGAGAGGAGTCATGGATATGCAAAGATTGTGGATTACTAGGCTAGGGTTGTCGTAGTATGAATATAGTTTTTAACTTTCAGGAGTGGATGGATTCAAAGAATGTAAAGGATTGGAAACATGGATATCATGGAAGGAAATGAATAGCTTTATTGGATAAGGGTTTTGTGTTGAACGATCTGTTGAAGTGAATAGATCGCAGACGACTTATCCGTTCCTTTTCGTTTGACGTGGACGATACCATTCCGAGTGCTAACATTCTCTACGTATCCCAACTTTTTCAGCTTGATTGCCTCAGCTCGAATTTGTCTAGCGTTGTTGGTGAGATTTTCGTTCATATAAATACGATTCCCACTAGCGAGCCCAATATCACGAAGGCATAGCGAGCGTTTCGAGAGATATGATCGGTAGAACTCATTTCTCTTATTACGCAGAGCGAACTCACAGAGAATGAGAGGGGACGTTCCTAATGCAATCGGAGCACGAGCCACACGTTGCAAATCGACAATAGGTAGATTATTTTCATGGTAGCCGATCGTTAGAGCAATTTTACGAAAAATATCATCCAGATTCTCCTGGCTGTGGAAAGGAATACCGGACAACACGAGCTCTCTATCTCTTCCCATTCTATGCACAGCCTCAACAGCGATATCCACATCGGCACGAACTCCAACCACGTCCTCCTCAAGCTTAACGATTTTTTCGGAACATTCCTCACGCACAGCATTCAGCTTCTCCTCGATATTTGACATCCGTTTCTCCAACGCTGCATTACATTTCTCAATTTTCGTCTCGATTCGTCCGCAGGAGTTTGAGAGCATTGTTTGCATTTTGTTCCACAGGTCGTCGAGGCTCACAATCTCACTGTCGCCATCTTGCTTTGTTAAATGGCAATTGATCCAACAAGAGAAGATGTTGATCCGGACCGAGTAACAATTCCATTTTGTGACATTTTGGGAGAGTGCCAACGGATGACAGATACGTAAATAATGCTGAAGGGCCACAACTTTTGCTTTGTTGCACAGTGATTATTTTTTTATGTTTAAGCGACAATTAACGCACGTTTATGTTGAACTTTATGTGTCACTACTCCAGAACGTTTCTATATATACAGAAACACCAGTTTATTATGCAACGGAATTATCATTCCAGTCCGAGTGTCTGACATGTTCAGACGTGTTTTTCGGTGCGTGTGCAAATCAGACAACTGATTCGGTCGAAACTCTTTCCGTGCGGTGCGAGTCCTGCTCGCGTTTCCGAGATGGAGAAGCAAGCAGCCAACGCGGCAGTGAGTAACTCGCTCAAACGAACACCGAGCGATGATGACGTAAACCGGCGTAGGACCGCGAAAAAACACCAGACGAGCAACACTCCAGGTGCTCCGAAAATCGATGCGAACAAGCTACCGGCTGAAGCAAGCGCTGGTCTCCCGACCAGTCAGTATGAGGCGAGTATTCTCGCAAATAACACCTTCTCAACCCTGAAGGATGGCGAAACTGGTGTTCCACCGGTTACCAACAAGCAGAAGAAACGGATCGCAGCTGTGCCAAGCATGGCTGACCCAGAGCGGAAGGAGAAGTGCCCGCCGATCTATATTCAAGGAGACCCTCCGGGTCTGCGTCAAACGCTCAGAGAACGCATTGCGAAGGGCACCCTCAAGTGTTCCTTACGGCTGTGCTCCGATGGGCTAAAAGTACTGGCTGATTCGAAGCCTCAATTTTATCGGGTGCTGGACATCCTGAAAATGGGAAAACATGAGTATTTTACTCATGATATTCCCGGGGACAAGCCACTGAAGGTAGTACTTCGTGGACTCGAAGACATGGACATCAAGAATGTCGAGAAGGAGCTGGAGAACTGTGGTCTGAAGGTGACAAACCTCTACAAGATCGCCCGGCGTGACACAACACGCAAATACCGCGACCAACTTTACCTGGTCCACATCGAGAGAAACTCCATCACCCTCAAGGAGCTGAAAACCATCAGGATCATCAACTACACCCAGGTTGAGTGGCAGCGTTATCGTCCAGTGCATCGCGAAGTGACACAATGCATGAATTGCTGTGGTTTTGGTCACGGCACAAGAAACTGCTTCATGGCTCCCCGCTGTGCTAAGTGTGGTGGAGATGACCACAACATCGAAGGATGCATGCGTGTTGCATTCGAGAAGGAATTTCCGGACACGAAAATGGAATCGAAATGCTCCAATTGTGGAGGCCCACATCAAGCTTCATCCAAAGATTGCCTGAAGCGTAAGGAGTTCATCGAAATCCGCAAAAAAGCAAGGACGAAGAACCAACCAAGAAGCCATCCTCCGGCGCTGGACATCCTGAACTTCCCGGAACTAACATCTGGATCAGCGGCTTCCAGATCCAATCCCACACCCAAGTCATTCAACAATCCGTGGCTGCCACCCCCTCCACCTCCTGGATTCCGGCGACAACAACAAGAAGGCGAATCCCTCCCGGAGGAGCAATTGGTGCCCATATTCCACCAACTTGCGGAACGACTGCGATGCTGCAAAACTCGCTACGAGCAGATCTGTGCTCTAGGCCTTTTCATCCTTGAAAATGGCAACTAGAGAGGTCCTGTTTGTAGGAATGTGAACGCCTGCCCCGGAGCTGGCCCTTTAGGCTAAGGAAGATTAGGTAGGTTATCAAATTAACAAATTAAAACAAACAGAGCTATTAAAGCCAAAATGTAAATTTTGAAAAATTACCTGAATTAAAACTAACATAAGACATGTTTAAAATATCGAAAACTAAAGATGAAGTACCTGAGAGTAGAAACACTTAAAATGTAAAAAATTATTGTAAAACCAAAACAAGAATGAATAAAATGAATTAAATTGGCAAAAAAAAAATGCAACGGAATTACTTTACGGATGCAAAAAGATGGATTTAACTGCAACCACTTTTGAGCTTAAGTACTGTCGCTCATCCCTTCAGAAACTGTTCATTAGGCCTATAAAATGTTAAAGTTTTTTTTAGATGGTTTTTATATCTATTGTTTTGAATGTCCTTATTAATGTTTGATAGTCACAAAATACAACATACTGTTTTCTAAATGTTACACAGTGTATTCAACAAAAACATAATACCATAACCAAAATGTGAAGAAATATGTTTCGATCGTAATTTTACTGTTCTAGGTTTTTTGCACGAAGTTTTCGATTTAATGCAACATAAAGTTAAAACTATGACTGCTGATGAACTTGATTGCGGCTTAATAATCGATGAAATGAGTTGTGATGAAGCTGTGGAGTTTTGCTCGAACAATGGAAAATATTTTAGAAAGACAACCATGCCACCAAGTGATGAGTTGGCTACGCACGGATTAGTGTTCATGTTAGCGGGAATAAGTGTTAGATGGAAGCAGATCATAGCATACGAATTTACGGGAAACTCGATCCCGAGAGGACATTTGAAAGGGGCTGTTGACCTGATCATCTCGAAAATGGAAAGCATCGGATTGAAAGTGCATTTTGTAACTTCAGACTGTGGCTCTGCCAATAAAATTATGTGGCAAGACTTCAACATTAGTACAAAGAAAAACACTATCATGACAAATTTGTCCGTTATTCATCCATCTGATTCAAAGCGAGCTCTTGAGTTCATTCCCGATGCTGTCCACATTTTCAAAAATTCCGTAAACGGATGGATATCCAACGGGCAGTAGACTCTTCCGGAGTGGTATGTGACACAGAATGATTTGAAGTCAATTATTGTGGACAGGGACCACCTGAGACGATTGGTTGCTCCAGAAGAAAATCACAGTTTGAAGCTTGCATACAAACTAACAGAAGCGGATGTTTGCTTTGAACAATCAAACCCATCAAACGTAGACAAAATGAAAGTGGTCAATTCAACCAAATATTGTAACTTTTCAGTGGCAGCAGCTCTAAAAATTGTTGCGGAACAGCAGAATTGTCCAGACCTTAACACTACTGCTACATTTTTAGAAGACCTGGCAAAATGGTTTGACCTTATGTCATCTAGATCCGCTGAAGTTGCACTTCGTCCTTCGGATTGTCAAGATTATCAAGATTCCATTGATCATTTGAAGATGATGATAAGGCTTATCGCGGATCTCAAGGTAATTATCTCATACTTTTTATGCGGAATGATAAAATGATTGAAGATGATTATTCCGTCAACATGGGTTATTACACAGCACCTTCATCAATTCTAACCATATTTTGATCAAATTTTCATTCACTTGAAAAGTCCAATTTTTATGCCTATTGCACTACCCTTTGGTCCATAAGCCCAATGGTCTTATCCACTGGTGTACTAAATTAACTCGGTCGAAGAATTTTGACACTAGAGCGGGTCCAGATCACGTGGGGATCATACGGGAGCGTGCCCCGCTTAAGTGTCACAATTCTCAGACCGAGTGAATTTAGTACACCGGTAGATTAGACCATACGCGAAACCTATCATTTTGCTTAGCTATTTAAATTTGTACTAAAACTATTAAACATAGGGAAACAAACACCTTCAGCGTTTTTGAAGAAAATTGATAGAGAAGTCCAGCAAAAATCGAAAAAAAATTGGGTACAGTGTTGCCAAATATATTCGTTTTCAATTTCAAATATATCAATTTTAATTTCAAAACGCTATTTTTCATTTTTGTTGGCTCACTTCAAGCACATATCTCGTGCTAGGAAAGTCTACAGTTTTCAACCGAAAATTTGAATGAAAATCGATTTGAAGTTGAAAATAATATATTTTATAATACTGTATAATAACAGATTATTTTTATTTTATCTGGATTCCTCCTAGAATTTAAAAATCTTTGAGGCACGGGACGTCATTATAATCCCCCTATTAATTCGAAGAAACAACTCGTAAGACAACTTTATATATCAATTAGAAAATTTATCACTATAATTCTATATTTGTAGTGCACAATCCATAAAATTTTCAACTACATAGGTGTAGTTAAACTCGAGATTTGCTTCAGCAAAGTTTTGATGAGTTATTTGTTAGAATAAAAGGGAAAATAATAGGTCTCCTGTGTTACCTTAACTCATTTTTTTTATGTCGTATAATTTCAAATATATAAATTAAAAAAGGAATCCAAAATTATCGGTTTTTGCAAACACGGGGGGTCGGTCTCATAAACCGAGGGGTGGTACTATAGGCATACAAATTGGACTTTTAGCATGTTTCAAAGAAATGTACATTTGGCTAAAATTTGGTCAAAATCAGTTATACGTTTATATTTTTATGTGGAAACTTTGTATGAAATGACCCATACATTAAAACATCATGAATACTAAAAGATTTTTTTAATCAGGTTGGCACCGCCAGGCACTGGAAACCGTGGCAGTCTGCATTAATTATGTGCACAAACGCAATTTTACGGCTGCAACAAACATTCTTTGAAAAGTATGGCTACGAAACCCTGTTTACTTCCAGATTTACACAAGATTGTGTTGAGAATCTGTTTTCCGTAGTCCGACTCAAGCAGAAGCGTCCGACTCCAATCCAGTTTCGATGCCATCTTCGCACAATCGCTATCTCCCAGTACATGCAGGAAGTGAAAAATGCATCCTACGATATGGACGATTGGAAATATCTTACTGGCTTCATGGAATACATGGAAGAAAAATGTAAAGAGGATTCGATCCAAGAAGCGTCCGATAAAAGTTCTATGGATTGCTCTCTTAGCATGGCTGATCATGTCGATAATCCATCAAAAAATCATTCTACAACGGATGTCTCAAGCTTTGCAGCGCAGATTCTATCGAATTATGACAATTCAGAAACCAATGCGTTGTTCCATGTAGCAGGTTATATTGTGGGAACAATTGGAAAGAATATGCAAACTTGCAACATATGTTTCGACAAATTGTATGGTCGATTTTCCAATCTGCCAGAGGAAAACCGTTTGTATACGTTTCAAAACCGATTTTCGAATTTTTTGTTTGCATGGAATTTTTGGTGCGCAACATTTGGTAGAAAAACAGAATATTGACAGAAAGGCCATCAAATCAATAGAAATTGAACTTAAAACACTCTTTTTGGATATTCCAAAATGTCATAATTTGAAAATCAAAATTATTCGAAGATTTCTACAATTCAAACATAAATCCGATCGATGCCGCAAAACTCGTAAAAGGCGATTCGATAGCCGCAGTATGCTGAATTGAATAAAATTGAATAACTACCTTGATTAAACCTCATTACCAAATTTTCATATCGTGCGTGTGCTAGAATCAGAGCGAATGTAACATGATCGATTTCTCTTCATCGATCCTCTCTTCTGCGAATAAACGTGACAAGATGAATGTGCAGAAACTTGCATCTTGTCACCTTTCACAGAAGTGAGGATCAATGAAGAGAAATCGATCATGTTACATTCACCCTAATTTTAGCATACGCTTGAAATATGATGATTACATTAATAAAATGTTTGAAAAATAAATAAAAATATAAAACTTGTTCTTTCTAAATAAACTGTTTTCTTGAAAAAAATCACAAACAAATAAATTTCTCGGATTACAATACTCCCCATTTGTTAAACAATGAAACAGACTGGCTGCAAATGACAGTTCGTGACAGCAAAAACTGGGCTGCATCTGAAGTTGCTTTTTTTCCTCTTCGCGAGTCTCTCTCATACCTGGAACGTTCTTCCGAAAGTGTCCACGTTGTCAGCAAAGCAGATGAATTGGCTGGATTTATTGAAGATCGTGCCCCGCATTTTGAAGCCCGCCATCCACTGTACACTATCCATCGTTGCTTTGATCAGTCTAGTCAGTTTCCCGGGAAAACCATTCTCGTCCATAATCTTCCATAGCTCTTCGCGGTCGATGGTAGCATAGGCAATACTTCCAGAAATTCTTCCAGCGATTTTGCAAAGAATGCTTAGGACATTCTACAAGAAAACCTTGCCCACTCCAACGATTTATCTCCAGTTATTTGCTCAGGGATCACACCGATTTTTTTTTCGAAAGACTATACTGGGAGTTCCTCTAGATATGTTTTTCACTTATCCTTCAACCAAATTCTACAGTTTTTACTAAGGAAATCGATGGAAGAATCACCTGATACAATCATGGAGGACTTAGGCCTTCCTTAAAAAAATATCTAAAAGAATCTTTGGAGAACTTCCTGGGAAATTTCTATTGTTATCCTTGTTAAAATCCAGGTTATATTCTTTAGATATCCCATGAATTTCCTTAGAAAAATTCTTGAGAAATTCCACAGGAAATAATAACTAAATCTTCGGAATTATCTCTGAATCTTTAGGAAAATTCCTAAATTCTCACTAAATTCCTAGAAAGAATAATGTAAAACTACATTCTGAAATACGAGCAGGAACACTGTCGTAATGTCGTAATGAAGAATTACAAATAATAGAAATGTCTGGTTCTCTTTTCTTCTGGTTCATTTTAGGAAGAATTATGTTTGTTTGATTCCTGTTCGATCCATTTTCGGTGTTTTTTTTTGTTTCCTGTCTGGTTTCTTCTTGGTCCATTTTATCAAGCTAGAGTTCTCTGAAGTTTCCATATTCAAGGCATTTAAACGCTACTTGTTGTGCAATGTGATCTATAGAGTAATTTTCAAAACAAATTATTAAATAATTAAGTCCTATTACTTGATCTGCAGGTACATAAATTGCATTCAAACCTAGGCTTAAATTTTGTGGAGAAAACTTTCGTTGTATTTGGAAAAGTCATGTTAGAAAATAATTAGGAATGGCACTCCACTTGTTAATCCAAATCGTTTTTGAATCTTCCTTGGTCTTCTTGTTTCTCGTAAAGTCGAAAAAATTCCTTTCTGAATACTTGTTTTTAATTATGAATCGTGGTTTACGGCCAACCAGCCGAGTGGAAGTTTAACAACTACCGAAAAGCTAAACATTACATATAATTTGCAATTGGATTAGATGGACAAATTGATGACATCAATTTGTCCATCTAATCCAATTGCAAATTATATGTAATGTTTAGCTTTTCGGTAGTTGTCCTTTCTGAATGTTTGAATATTTTGTTTTAGTTATTTTACATATTAAAGTTTACCGTAATCCGGGGTATCATTGATCAGCGGGGTAACATTGATCGCAATGACTCATCTCGTAATAAGTTGGAATCATCATTTATTGATGAAACATTTCCAAAGCATGAATGTTGCTTCTCTTTCTTATATTTATGAGCTATTAAATTTGTCAAGTTTGCGAAACAATGATTTCAATGATTAAGGATGACACTACCGAAGATTCTTGTCTCACATAAGTTATGCAAGCGATATGAGCAAGTAAAATGCGGTTCTCACTAAAAATGGCATCGCCAAAAACGATTCTGCTGTCGAAACTTTTATAAGTACCGTAATCCGGGGTAACATTGATCGGGATGACTCATCTTGTTAAACGTTCAAATAAAGATTTATTGATGAAGCATTTTCGAACCATGAATGGTGCCTCTCTTTCGTATATTCATAAGCTAATGATAATTAAGGTTTTTGCCAAAATTGCGTTTAGTTCATGCGCAAATTTGTCAACTTTTTGAAACAATGGTTTCTATCATTTTCACTGACACTACCGAAAATTCATGTCTCACATGAGTTCTGCAGACGATGTGATCATGAAAAATGCGGGTGTTACTAAAAATGGCATCGCCGAAAACGATTCCGTTGTCAAATCTTTCATAAGTTTATTCATTTAGGCAACATTAACTAAATACCTTTACGAATGTAGAACTTCCTGAGGAAATTGCCTACTTTTAGGCGTATTACGCGGTTCAAGGTGTTTTTAATTTTGAAATAACTCAAAAAGTAAATGACTTGTAAGAGTTTGGTCTTCATATTCGGCTTCAGGGGCCCTGATTTTAGTAAGTAACGACATTTCCAATATTAGCGAACGTTGTTTACTTGGGTGATCAATGTTACCCCATATCAGCTGAATCAAAAAATCACTTAAAACATTTATTTTAACATGTTCAAATCTTTCGAAAAACAAAATGAAGTACATAGTTAGGAGCGGTGGGTGCCAGTACTTGTTTTAAAAATATGAAACTTGTAACATTTGTATTGTGAAATGAAAAATTTAAGAAAAAACTAAAAAATGATCAATGTTACCCCGGATTACGGTATGTTCAATTAGGCAACAATAACGAATTACTGTTAAGAATGTTGAATTCCCTTAGGAAATTGCCTACCTTTAGGCGTATTCCGCTGTTCAATAACTCAATAAGTTAATGAGATGTAAGCATTTGGACATCATATTCGGCTTCATGGGCAATGATTTAACTCACGAGCGGTCGCGCATTCAGCCATTGCCGACACCACCTCGCACGAGCTGTGCATGAAAAGCGAACTTTTTTCAGGGTGCGTGTACTCAGTACACGCATGCAACCGATCTTGGGTTAAGTAACGACATTTTCAATGTTACCGAACGTTGTTTACATGGATGATCAATGTTACCCCATATCAGCTAAATGCATTTGGTACCGTAAAACTGGGTAACTTTGATAGTTTTTTTTATTGAAGAAAACTTGAATATTCAGGCATGCTGTTTCAAAAAATTATTATTTATATTTTTAAAACAAGTACTGGTATCCTAACTATCGCTTGCAGTTGATAGATTGCCAAAAGATTTATTCTGAATGCATATATATTTTTTATATAATCGAAAGTCGGTTTTCTGTTTTGATGTAACTTTGATAATGGAGTATAAATCGAACAAAATTGAATGAATTACGGAACATTTATAGGGCGTTGCATACCTCTAGGCGTATTGCGCTGTATGGAAATTTCTGATTTAGATTACAAAAATGGTCCCAGTTTGTAAAAATGGTTTTCGCTAAGAGATTTGAGACCGGATTCATGTTCTACTACAACTAGGCTATCAAGGATAAGCGACGAACTAATTATGACCCCATCAATTAGTGATCATAGAACATATTGTTTGTGAGCGTTTCAAAAATGCTAAAATCTTATAAATCTTTAATATTTACATAAAAATCCTCAAATGTACTCGATTCCAACAGCGGCATGTGATGAATGCGTAAAAAATCAAATCTATCATCTATACCAAAGTATAGAATGCTAACAGTATGTTTAGTTAAGCGCTTGGCGACCTATTGATCCTATTGGTACGTACTGAGATGTACCATGTGTTTTTTTTTTGCTTTTCAGTTATAAAATATGCAAACTAACACTTCATGATAAAGTAAGTCATAGAAATAAACCCCTTAATCAACTTGTTTTATGAAACAACAATTTTGAACATAAAACTCATCAATTTTCATGAAACATGATGATTTGATCAGACGAATAAAAGACCTTCATGTCCCTTGCAGCTGCCCTAAATGTTATGCCATATAATACAATAAAGCAAAATCTAGAATGCCGTGAAAACTGTACTGAGATCTGTCAAACTTGGGTACCTTTTGCAGTACCCACTGTGTGTAGCGATCAAATGCGAATTTTATTGTTGCATCTTTCGGTTACTGCACCCAAGTTCTTCACTGGTTCGGCTGAATCCGAACCCCAACATTGTTATATAATTGATAGTGTTCCGTTGTCATTCCCGTAAATACGGAGGTGTTCCTTCAAAGTATATGTTCCTAGCAAGTCTGCCAAATACGGTATAAAAATTTGGGTGTGTTCTGCGGTTGACGTGTATACTTATCCATTAGCGTAACTTGAACTCAAACCTAGAGGACTAATCCTTTAAGCAAGATGCGAACTACCTATGCGAGTTATTTTCTAGGGGGAGCTTGAACTTTTCTAGGGAGGGCTAAGACCCCCCTAGCCCCCCGTATTTACGCCAATGTAACTTATTAGATATATTCCGGCAAAAATAAAACTACACAGCAGAGGAAGGCCAGGCCAGGATCGATCAGGGAAATAACTGCAGATAACCTTTTCTCTTCCGTCCAACAGGTGGAAGACCTTTGGCAAGATACGGGTAAGTTGCGGGCCAAAAAACCCCAAATACAACCAGAGTTCCTGCAGGGTAGAGGACGCGAGCTTAAATCAGCCATTGTTAGTTATAACGGCAGAATGATGCTGATTTCTTATTACGGGAGAAAAGTAAAAAATGTGCCATCGTCATAACATCGAAGAAATTCCTTGTCAGCATGTTCCAAGGACTCCGGTAGGCCAGCAGTGATCGAATATTACAATAAAACGAATGGTGTCGAAGGGGAACTGGGGTTCTTTGCCCATGGATCAATGCACGCGTTCACTCGTTAACGTTTGAGCGGTGCCGTGATATTTACGTGACCATGGCAACAAGTGAATCCGGCACCGCTTAAACGTCAAATTGATGAACTCGTGCATCGGTCCATAGGGGACTAAACACGACTCCCACGATTTGGACTAACGATGTGTATCAGAATGCCTTGTTACACCCTAGATTATGGAAAACGGATAAAAATGCTTCTCTTTATATATTTTTAGGTGTTTTTCTCAAAAAAAAATCGTTAATAACGTTTTCCGATTTTTTCGTTGCAATTATGTTCGATATCGAAGGTCATTTTTCAGGTTGATGATTAACCAAATTTTTGAAACTATCGTCGAGAGCCGACATTTGCACTGCCATGGTTTGTATAACGGCGGGTTCACTTGTCTCTGGCTACAAAGTACAATGAACACACCTTGATTTGTATTTTATGCGAAAAATATGTTAAATTTGTCCTCAAAAAGCATATTGAAGACCTAAACTTTAATCAACTCGTCGGGGCAAAACACCTCGATTTCATAACATCAAAACAGCCATTTGAATTCAAATTCTACCAAACGTAGATGCCCACTGAAGTTACGTACAAATTAAAACCTTATAAATGCGCATTTTTCGCATCAGCAAATATAGTATCATACATATTTAAAAATGTCAAAGTTGTATGTCTGTCAGTAAAACTTCGAAATAATTCACCGAAATGTTTCCATGCATGAATTTTAGAGCACTATAGGAACACTTTAATTGTCAATTCGAAAAACGACAATATATTAACTAACGCTACAACATATATTGATCAGAATATTCGAGAATTTTAATTTGTAGAATGTTCTAGAATTCCAAAATATTTCACAGCAGAATAACAACTACAACAGCATTGAGGGCTGCGATTATATGAGATTAGAACATTACAACACCATTTAGGAAACTAGATCAATGGAGTATGGTTTGCGCATAAATTTAGGCTATTATGCTGTAATATGTACCATGAGTGGTCGACATCGGCTAATATTAACAAAATTTTAACCATTGCTCTCAATTTCTTAACATCACATCTCCACTGGGACGGAGAATTCTCAACTTTGTGTTCTCAGAGCATTTTCACAGTTGTTAATAGATACATTTCTTTACCCAAGCTTTGCATTTGAGTGAATTATCAATCGTTGAAAGTTCAGACATAGTTCTTCATTTCCAAATGCAATTGGAACGTGTCTAGCCACGACGTTGGGTATGCTAGTAATATATCAAATTCCTGAATTGTTCGTCTGTCGGTAACGCTTCGAAATGTTTCATCTAGAAAGTTCATTGAGCGTTACAATTAGAATTAGAATATTACTATGCTAATTGTCGAGAACCTTAACAACTATTTGATGGAATATTCTTGAGTTATGTGGAACATGGATCTTTCCAATTCCTTATTACCGAAACGTTAACAAACAAATTTAAGGCTAATTGTAGTTTAGTTGAACCTAAATCGGGAATGTGATTCGTAATTGATTTCAAAAGTTCCAACCTAGGTTTCAAAACTAAGGGTCTGTCTCAATTGCGATATAAAAACTAGTCCGAACTTAAATTTGACAGTTCGTAAATTATTTTCCCTCCAATTAATCAATGAACTGTCAAATTTAATTTTTGTCTGGTCCAATTCGGAAGCTTTGTAGATTCAGGAAATTTTAACCTCAGTGCAAGCAAGTTAACATAACATATCATCAAAATGTTATTTGAGGATTAATTTCTAATTCTTGCATTTACTTGTTTTTATTCTCTGCTTTACAAGTTTGAAGCTGCTGTTCCTCTACTGTTTATTTCATAACGCCAAAAATGGCCATTTTGGACACTCACCCACCCCCTCGTAACGCTTTTTTTATGAATATCCTCAATAATAATATCAAATTTTATGTGAGCTGTAACATCATGAGGACACCATCCCACCTCCTTGAGCGTTATGAAATTTGTTATTGAGCCCTTAGTGTAAAACCAAAGAAGAGACCACGAATTGAGGTTTTGTACGTTTTATGCTGCAGTATTGCATAGTCAGGGTGAGCGCAAAATTCTTGAGAGGGCAAATATTATCCCCTCTCCGAACACATCAACGATTCTAGTTAGTGTTTTTGTAGGTGTTTAGTCCTATTGGTATAAGCAGGCAATGGACATGCCCTATATCAACTGCAGCGATTCGCAGTAGACAGGATGTCCCGGGCCCGATCCATCTGACAAGCCAATCGAGCCCTCTGTAACCATAAAAGATGGTGTCTCCATCCATGTCGATAGTCTGGGTATAAGATACTGTACTGTTTGTTTCTCATGAAACACTTTTCGGACAGAAATTTGAATCCATGATCATAACTGCACATTTCCACGAAGAATCAAAAATTTTAGGAGGGCAAAGAAAGCATGGTATTGAAAGTCCAACACTTGGGACCTCCATAAAGGGCCCATTCACAAATTTCATAACGCTGAAGGGAATGGGTGGGTGTCCTTGAGATGTTACAGCTCATACAAAATTTGAAAACTATTTATACAAAATGCGTTACGAGGGCGTGGGTGCGTGTCAAAAATGACCATTTTTGGCGTTATGAAATTTGTGAATAAACCCAAATCACTTTCTCTTTTTGTGTTTATCCTGGAGCAAAATATCTGCATTTTAGATTTGTATCGCTAAGAATGAAGATAAACTTGAGGTTTACACAACAAATTTAAAGAGCTATTAATCATTTGTAATCACAAGGCGAAATTGTCACATCTCAATTAAAATTCTAAGGTTTCAAAAAATATATATTTTCATCGTTGCTCGAAAATCTGTATAAATCTGTACATTTTTGGAAGAATTCTGTCTACAGAATCTGTATATCAGTATTTAAAAAAATGATCTGTATGTACAGATTCTTGATCACAAAGTATATGAACAATTCTGTACAATACAGATAAATCTGTACATGTAGCAACCCTGCTGAGGTCTAGCTGTTCTAACGAACAACTAGCCTTGCAGTTCAGGTAGTGGTTAGACAGCAACTTAATGTTGACTTAAGTGACTAAAATGATCAAAATATAGACTAATAAGTGACTTCAGAACTACAAGTATTTATCCAAAAATACCTAGAAACAAAAGTGGATTTAAAAATTGTAGATAACAGTAAACAGTTGCTTTAGTAATTTAAAATATGTCTATTCGACAGGAATAAAATTTGAGAGTCAGAAATTGTTTTTTATTAATCAGATCACTTTTTTGGCGAGTTTCTCGTTTCTGACAAATTCTTCGGGAAAAGTTTATAGGTAATTTTTCAAATAATGTAGAGTTGCAAAACGAACTACTTAGGGCATTCTTGAATATATTCATGGAGGTATTGGAGGGTAAATATTCAATGGTGGTTGTGGACGGATTTCTTTCAATGTTTGTGGATACATTTTATCTTCAAATGGCGGAATTTATTGCAAAATAAAAAACGGAATCTATTGTAAAAATTGTAGCAAAATTCCGGTAATATTAAACCAATTCAACCATTCGATCAAACTCATGAGAAAGAAAGAATTGCAGCTTAGTCAGCAAATATCTGAAAGAATCAATACAATTTAAGCAAAAGTTTTTGAAAAATTATTTTAATATTGTTTGGTATGAGGGTTTGGCTTACCTTCCTAAGTTGTTTTCAAAAGTTCGTTCAAAAGGCTGGTTGGGGATTTCTTTTGATTTACAACGGAATGTAATTCTTGAAACTTCTCTAGCTATTAATTCTGAACATCAATCAAAAATTCGTCCTGGTTCTCGTTAAAAAAAAGTAAGAGGTTGTTTCCGAGATACGACCGCCAAGTTGACGTTGGATAACGTTAGCTTTTTCTATTTCCTGACTTGAGTCCGTCACGAACTTATAAAAGATTTCTACTTATAAAAATCCAATCAATTTCCATACTATTTGTTGCATGTCAATTCTGACGTATTATGGACATTGTGTGTTATTATTTGATTGGTTCGGTTACCATGTCTCCTAATGAGATCCACATTTTAACGCCATTCGAAGTCTTATTTGCTAGCAACCATCATGAGAAAATTTTCCCAATTTGAGTTTTTTAACGGGTGTAAATCGTATAGGAAAGTTGGTTGAAAAATAGGGGTGGTTCAAAATGGCCAAATGGATGGGGTAGAATGCCATTTAGTATGCAGAACTAGTAGTTAGCAACCATGTTTCTCCATGAGTTTGCTCTGCGGTATGGAAACGCTTATTCCTTAATGAAATCAACGGAAAACCTTAATATTTAGGCAAAATAGGGAAAACTGTTGAATTTCACCGGAAAATCAAGTAAAAATCTACAAGTTTATGCCCAAGGGTTATGGCGGCAAGTTGTTTACCCATGAACATATTTTAACATCGTTTGGCAAAGAATACAAATTGAAACGTTCTAGGAATGATTTAATGAGGTGAGCTGTTTTACCCCATCAGTGCGTCTTGGACCATGTTCCCCTATTCACCCTAGGTTATAGAAAATTGATAAAAATGCTTCTCTTAATATATTTTTATGTGTTTTTCTCAAGAAAATCGTAGAAACGTTTTTCACTGTTTTCGTTGCAATTTTATGCGATTGTGAAGGTCATATTTTAAGTCGATAAATAAATAAATTTCTGAAACGATCGCCGAGAGCCAACTTGTGCACTAACATAGTTTGTATCTCATGCAAAAAATATGTTAAATTTGTCCTTTAATAAGCTTATTGAAGGACCTAAACTTCAATCAACTCGTAGGGCAAAACGCCCATCCCTATTTCATAACATCATAACAGCTGTTTGAATTCAAATTCTACCAAACGTAATGCCATATTGAAGTTACGCGCAATGTGGAACCTTACAAATGTGCATTTTTTGCATCAGCATGTATACTATTATTGGACAATAACATCTGAACAAACGCCCGGTTGTATGCAGCATATAAGCAGGCGTGATTGTGTGGGTACGTTTACAGCACGAGTAACACCGAACTCAAGCGGGGCGTTTTACCCCGCAAAACAATACATATCTCGCGTTGAGTATCATACAGGCGTATCTGCAGTGATCGATTTCTCTTCATCGATTCTCTCTTTGGATTATTACACGAAGTTCAATCGATTTTGGTAACATTTTACGAAGCAACATGATAAAGGACAATGAGTTCTTTCTAATGAATTGAAAATAGCAGTCGAAAACAGTCTTTCGTCTAAGTAATTGGCTAAAGAGAAAATCGATGAAGAGAATTCGATCATTGCAGTTACTCCCTTATGATACTGAACGCGAGATATGCAGTTAAGCAAGCATTAAAAAAAAATGATTTATAAAACCCAGAAATGTTAAAATGGTTAGCTGTTCCCACTATTTGATTGAAAACATGTTTGTTTATCCGCCCATCATTAACAAAGAGCATAAAATAATGTTTTTGACGTAGGACTACGTCTTTGTTTTCTATATTGGGGTGCACTTTAAAAGTACGGAAAATGAGACATGTAACGAAATTAGGGGAGATTTTGAACGTTAATAACTCAGTTGTTTATGAACCAATTATTACGATTTTAGTATCATTCGATCAGAAATGTATCTACGCATGATTAGTAATATATCCGATAAGTGAATTTTGTTCTTTAACTATTGAAAATTTGATAAATGTTGACCCCTTTCTTATCCAACCAATCACGTTCGAGCACTTTTTGACGGTGTCGCTTCCCACTATAAAAGCAAACGGGTCCCTGCTTCTTCCCTCAGTCTTCTTTTTGCGGTCGGACTGTGAACACGGTCGGGCGAGTCATTCTCGCTTTGCTTTTGCACCCGCGTCACAGTCCAATTTGTGTCGTCGGAAGAGGAAGACGCAAGATTGATTTGTGGCGGCGATGACGATGGCTTGGGCTCTTCTCCGAGCGGCAAACTACTGCTGCTCGGAGAAGCGTCCAAGCCATCGTCATCGCCGCTGCAAATTCATCCGCGCTCCCAGATTTCGACTCGTGATCGGTGGTCCAGAAGCAAGCCCGTTAGGAACCAGAAACCAGAAGCCCCCAGAGTTGCTGATCCGAGGAGATGCTGCTAATCGAGCGTCGGACTGGTAAAATCGCTCAAGCTTTCAAGAGTGAGCATCGTTTCCTGATTTCGACTTGTGCCCGGGGATCCAATACCCGTTGCTGTTGTGCGCCATCCACGTCACGAACCATTCAGCTGGTTCGTCGTATAAGCAAATTCCCCGTTTGACCATGGCAATCAACTGATAACATCCCGTAGTGTTATTTATCTGTAACCGTATCGAGGCTAAGAAAGCCATCGGCCCTTGTCAGGGCCATAATATTTGTGGAAAAGAGTTGAAGGAATAATATTTCCAACCTTATTACATCTTATATTCCTCAATCAATCTCGCAGCTTCGTACAAAATTTAATTTGTTATGAATAATTGATGGCACGTCAATTTGAGACTATTCGTGGACGCTGCTGCAGTGCCGTCGGGGTGAGTGCTCAAAATTTCATAACGATTGTAAACTAGAGTGGAATTTCCGACAGTGTCTTTGATTTGCCATATTTTATGAGAACACTTCGATTACGAAAATGATCACATGTAACAAAATTGCGACATGTTTAGAATGCTTTTGAAAAGAAATTCCCATTGAACAATTTTCATAATTTTGGCACCATGGATCAGAAATTTACCTTCATATAAAAGAAAACTATTGATTATCAATAGCGAACTATTGAATATTTAGTAATTGTCAACCCTTTCATTCATGTTCGACCAATTTCTCACGCATTATCATTTTTCGCAATTATCAAGTAATTCTAAGTCCAACTCATTATTGGCACATATGCATTTCCCAGATTGGTCGATTAGAAAGAGAAGAGCACGAAGGGGAGGAGCATAATCTGCTAATCTAAGGGTATATAGCATGCTCCCTTCGTTGGATTCGGTTTCATTCCGTTTCGACTTCCGAGCTGGCACGAGCTCCTCCGATCCTGTGCAGCGACGTCCGCACCTGCTAACCTCCAAGCTGGGTATCCAGCGTCTGGTGGTCGGTGGTCAAGAAGCAAACCCGTTAGGAGTTAAATTCCAGAAGCTGATCCGAAGAGAAAAGAGCAGCGAATCAAGCGTCGGACTTATGAAATCGCTCAAGATTTCAAGAGTGAGCATCGTTTCCAGATTTCGCCTTGTGCCCGGTAATCCACTACCCGTTGCTGTTGTGCGCCATCCACGGACCATGGCAATCAACTGATCAATCCCACAGTGCTATTTATCTGTGACCGCATCGAGGCTAAGAAAGCCATCGGCTCTTGTCAGGGCCATTAAATTTGTGGAAAAGAGTTGAAAGAATAATATTCCCGACCTTATTACATCTTATATTCCTCAATCAATCTCACAGTTTCGTACAAAATTTAATTTGTCATGAATAATTGATGGCACGACAATTTGAGACTATTCTTGGACGCCTTGCTGTGCCGTCGAGGTGAGTGCTCAACATTCCACAACGATTGTAAACTAGAGTGGCATTTCCATCAGTGTCTTTGATTTGCCATATTTTATGGGAGCATTTCGATTATGAAAATTATCACATGTAACAAAATTGCGTCATATTTAGAATGGTTTTGAAGAGAAATTCTGATAGAACAATTTTCATCATTTTGGCACGCATTAATCAGAAATTCACCTTCATACTAAGGAAAACTATTGATTATCAATAGCTATCTATAGAATATTTAGTCAATGTCAAGCATTCCAACTATTCATGTTTGATCATCAATTTCTCACGCATTTTCATTTTTCGCAATTTTCAAGTAATTCTAAGCCCAACACATTATTGGCACATACCCATTTTCCAGATTGGTCGACTAGAAAGAAAAGAGCACGAATGGGAGGAGCATCATCTGCTAATCTAAGGGTTTAAAGCATGCTTCCTTCGCCGGATCCGGTTTCATTCCATTTTCGCTTTCAAGCTGGTAAGAGCTCCTCCGATCCTGCTTAGCGAGGAGCACCTCGTAGTCAGAAACCTGCTGAGCTGTTGATCAGCATCTGGTTTATGATATTTCGGCTCGTGATAAACTCATCTGTGGTGCAGTCAAGAATCAAGCCCGTTAGGCATCATTACTACTATTATTAGACAACTCGAGCGTCCGGCTTGTGGTGTCGCTCAAGATTTCAAACTTAAGCTACGTTTTCAGATTTCGACTTCAGCCGTGTGATCTAATACCTGTTGCTGATGTGTGCCATCCACACCACGAAACATTCAACTGGTTCGTCTTATAAGCAGAGAACTTATACAAATTGCTACACTTGCGTTGGGTTTCTTCGTTTAACCATGGCAATCAACTGATAACATCCTGTAGTGCGATTCATCTATGACATCATCCGAGCTAACAAAGCCTTTGGCTCTTTTCAGTGCCACCAAATGTGTGTAAGAGAGTTAACAGAGTAATATTTCCGACTTTATTTATCACATTGCCAAGCAATGAACAATATTTCTCTCAAACCATAAGATCAACAAAGCGATGACTGAAGCTTTCATTATAATCCTCGAATAACTTCTTTCCAATGCTATCATATATTTCATAGGAGGTTACTAATATAATTTCAAAATGATCATACAACCTGAAGTGAAATTTCACATTTTCATAGATAAATATGATGAATTCATCAGATAAAGATAATGTATATTTGGGACATGATTAAACGTACACTTGATGGAAAACGTTATATGCATAAATATTCACGAAAGTATCGAGCACTGAAAACAATATGAAGTCAAAACGAGCAACAAGAACGACATCAAATTCAGTTAAATTAACCATCGTGGTCCTACGTCACCAGTTCGTACAACCCCATAGGGATGTACCCTTATAGTTTTCACATCTAAAATCGATGTTTTCCTTAACATGGACAAACTAGTCCCAGTCCCCCTAACTCTTGCTCCCTAAACAAAGATTCCGGTTGAACGTTAGGTCCACGCATGATCCACTAAGATTGGTTGCTTTAGTGAGTTTCGAAGCCAGTTTGAGGGTGTGGTATTTCTCCATGAACCGCGAACTCTATGTTCTCCTCTTTGCTCAAAATGGATGTTAAAGTTGCGTGTACATGTGGTCGCCGTTAAATCAGAGGGGATCAAGTACAAAACTTGGAAAAATTGGATTATTCTCTCATTAGATGCGAAATTACCTTACCTACTGTGGTAGATTAGAATCAACCGAGTAGGCGCTGCTCTAAGAAGTGAAGTAATTCGGTCGAGATGTCAAGAAGTGCAGACGGAACCCACCACATATTGGCGACGAGGATGGGATTCAAATCACAATCGATTATATTAGGCTCCGATAGGCGTCAGCAACAACATCATTTATCCAAAAAATGAAAAGGTGAACGATAACGCAGCCACAATGAAAAACACAATTTTATCACCTGGCGTTACTGCTCTGTCTGCTGGGAACTGATTGGACTGCTCCAGAGCTGAACATAGATGAACTCAATCGCTTGATAAGAGATCAAGAGGTGATAGCCCTTGTGGAGGGAAGTCGGATCTTACCCCTATTAACACTCTACACTTTCGACGATTACGCCGGGGTTCGAACAGTGCCATACCAAGTCTTGACAGCGTTAGTAGTGTTGAATTATACATTTCATAATTTCAGAGAACATTTCTTAGAGTGCGCACAAAAAGCACGTGGCAATATTTACAAGAATTAAAGGGCTTAATGTTAGCATGGTAGAAGAGGTAGCAGAATGGTCACACACACAGATGTAGTAATTGCGCGTGCGCATTCGGCCATGTAGGCAAGTAGGGAAATGATGAGTAACTATCGCTAATGCAGAATGGCCGAGTAGAAGGTAGTTCGAGTGTAGTTGCGGCCAAGTTTAGATTTTCTTTTTCGCTTGTATCATGCCAGCGTAAGGTAATAAACTGACTCATTAATTTTTAATGAGAGTTTATTCTACTTGTGAAAGAACTCTCTCTTCTCCATTAAAGGTTCCTGGAACAAGTGTTTCCTGGTGGAGATTTCCACAATACTTGTTTCATTCATTTTCTGATTGGCAGAATAAGTCCACCTTGGGTTGCCTAGAAGGGCAGTTGGTAAACCAGTACATCTGGTGGAGATTTCCACAGTATTGGTTTCCAATCAAATTGGTTGGACGGTCAGGCATTCACTGTACCTGAATCTCTCTTTTCAACAAGTAGGAGATGGCTTGGCAGTTCCAATGAAACAAGCTACACTGACTCGGCTAGGCCCCCTTATCCAATGGTGCTCAACACCTGACCTGTTTGACGATGAAGCCCCCATTGCGGAAGTAGTCCATCATCTAGTTGAGGACATGCGCCACTACACACATCGCCGCATCAGCAATGCTTCGAATGAGAGTCTCATGCTACGCCTAGAAGAGCTTCCCCCTGAAAATCTCGAAGAGCGAGACAGGATCAATGTATCTGAAATCACTGTCACCAGATTCAGAGACACATCCCCGAATGCCTTAATCCGTGCGATAGTACAAGCTCCAGATGCTATATCTAGCAGTCCAGCAATCATGCGAGATTTCTTAAGAGAATCTGCCCGTCTTGTCCGGCCTATTGTTAAGACTGCGTTCAACCCACGAAACACTGGCCTAATCAGCTCGTGTGAGCCCTTCCAGATGGCGATGATCCATTCAATTCGCTACTGTCGATCTCAACCGAATGATCGATCAAAGCCCCCAGGGGTAGTGATTCTCGGGAATGCAAGCGGCTTCATGGCTAGGGCTTATCTGGAATTGACAGAGCGGGACATGGTAGTCGCTATATCCCGCGATGTTCGGTCTAGTGCTGGCTCCGTAGTGCCAGTGTTGGGAGTCTCAGGCAACCGTGTACCCCCTGACTTGATTGATGTAGCGACAGATCCTCAGAAAAGTAAACGACTGAACTACCAACATGGAATAGAAGGAGATATCACCAACCAGCAGCCTTTGCTGTCATCCAATCTACGAAGGAAGGTCTTAGAGTTGTCGATCAGAGTGTTCGTCGTAGACATGACTAGTGTCGACCCAGACCACCAGACAGTTGTTCTGAGAAATGCAGTGCGCTTACAGCATCTGACTCAGAACCTAGGGGTCCCTTTACGTTGCATATGGAGGTTGGACTCAATCGCGCTAGACACAGTTGTGCGCACACTCTCATTGGGTTCGTCATGTTCCATGGAGATCGTCGGACAAGAGTACCTCACTGTTCCTGTACTTCTGTGTACCATTAGAGTCACTAACCTTCCGGCAATTGCTGCACAGACAGCTACCCTGCCCTTGATGCTTCGAACTGCAATGTCCCAGATGTTATTGTCGGCGGTACAAATCGGGATAGGACCTGGTCGTGTGGCAGCGGATGAACTCATAATGGATCTCCGAGTTACCAGCATTGCCCAGCTGACCAATCTGATCTCATTGCCCAGTATACTCACCAACTTTCAGCCCGATTGCCTGTGCCGCTTACCAGAGAATTTACTTCAGCAAATTGGGAGTAGGTGTCTCGACCAACTACAGACTATTCATAACGCTCAGCATACTACACCACGCTGCATCGAAGCCCTTCAAGAAGAGCTAATCACCATGAAGGCTATATTCCAAGTGCTTGGTGTACAAGTATGTGTATCCGATTCAGGAGGTGACACTTTCTGGCAACAGGCCATGCAAGTCTTTCTGGGTGCCTATCGCCTCCTATTTCCCGATGCATTCCGCGGATCTGGGCGTATTGTTGGCGATAAGACACTGCACCGATCTGTATCTCTCACACCAGACGGCCATCACGTGGTGATATCCCGACACAACTTCCAAGTACAAGTCAAACACCTTAGCATTGACATCCTCCATGAATTCAACGTGGGGATCGCTAAGGGTTATGATCTTCTATTCGCTTGCGGGTACATTAGGCTCATGCCCGGGCCAGATATTAGTGGTAGGGACAAAGTGATTGCCTTCTCACAACCCCCGAATATTTCGTACAAATTTCAACTGTAATCCCTCATCAAATCTCAAGTGCTATCGGTATTATTCCTACCTATATTATGTTAATCTTTGGCTTGTATAGTTTGCTGATAATGATACGATGATGCTCTATTATTTACCATGTCATCCTTTGTTACCTGGAAATTTGACCCTTGACCATGATCGAAAATTAATGTCGTTATTTTGCCTTCCGACCCTGAAAATCAATAATTCAATGTGCCTTCTCTGGTTCAATACGTGATTAGCACGTTGTCCATTCAGGTATTCCTTCCTTTACTTTAATCGTAAGGATCATCTTTCATTTTGCCTTCTCCTAGGCAACACGTTATCAGCGTGTTGCATGTTAAGGACTTTGATTCTGACTTGCTTTCTCCGAATCAACGCCTCTTCACGTTGTCCGTTAAGGACTTCAACTAATTATGTCTTCTACGAGCCAACGCATTGTTTGTTAAGGACTTTGATTTCTTATGCCTTTTCCGAACCAACATGTTGCCAGCGTGTTGCTCATTAAGATATTTGACTCCTGATTGCCTTCTCCAGACCAACGCACTTGCACGTTGTCCGTTAAGGTCTTTTACTTATTCTCGCCTTCTACGAGCCAACGCGTTGGCGCACGTTGCTCGTCAGGACTTATATAATACGTGCCTTCTCCGGATCAACGCAACTTAACGTTGTCCGTTAAGGTCTTTAACTTATTTTTGCCTTCTTCGAGCCAACGCGTTGGAGCGCGTTGCTCATCAGGACTTTTATAATACGTGCCTTCTCCGAATCAACGCAACTCAACGTTGTCCGTTAAGGTCATTGACTTATTATTGCCTTCTTCGAGCTAACACATTGACGCGCGTTGCTCGTCAGGACTTTGACAATACGTGCATTTTTTCGGACCAGCGCATCTCTACGTTGTCTGACTTTTACTTGTTCAGGGATTTCTTTCATCTCTTCAGAGAACTGGAATGGAAGTACAGTCACCCCACAGTTATGGATAGCACACAGATATGGATCAAAGTTGGCTTAAACAGAGAATATCTCATCCAATAGAGCTGCAATTACGCAGAACATATTTTATCTACGTGAACCATAAATCTGTACAGCATTGCAATCAATCATAACATCTTCTAGCATATTTTATTCGTTCGTATGAAATAAAATATTATCCGTATTCACAGAATCGTTGATTCATAACTGTGGGGCATTGAAACCCGTACCACAGTTATGAATCAACAATAAGACGATTCCGAAAGAAACGCCGGAACGTATACTATCACAAACACACCATTCGTTTACTTCACAGATAAATTGCTTTTATAGTGCTCTGATCCATAATATGAGTCGATTTGATCCAAAATAAGGACCCTCCTGTTCCACTGATCCACATCTGTGGGATGGACAACGTTTGAAATTTCTATTGAAATCGACACTTTCTGGTAAATAATCGAGATTTTTTATGTGTTTTCTCGAAAACAACTATAATCGGCATAGCCAGGCGGGTAATTTTGTTTTGTACAAGGTCACCATGATTTGTAATCATATTTTATTCTAAAATATGATCCTTAGCTGATCCATAACTGTGGGGTGACTGTACTCTCTACTTTTGTTGTCCTTCTTCACTTTATGTGACTCAGCATCATATGCTAGAACTTCAGCTAAACTAGATTATTTCATTAATGGCTTCTTAATTTCTCAGAAATGCTTCAAGATTTTCTTCAGCAACTTATCTCAGTAATTTGACAATAGGCGGCCATGGTAGATCAGACATATCCTGGTACAACCGGGAAGTCTAGAACAGTTAAAGAGTTAACAAGAGCGTCTAGAGACCAAGTACATACTCCAAATATACTTAACTTTGTGTATGAAAACGATTAGCGATATGTCACCTACGCACGTATGTATATTTCTGGATCTACACATTCTTCCAACGGCGTCAGTGCATCTGATGGTCACGCCAAATGCATCCGTAGATTTAATGTTCACATCCACGTCCACAACCGTGAATCGAACATTCTCGAGAACTCTGTCCACTCGTCCACTCGTTTTACAAAGTATCGAGGGCATTTCCAACGATCTGATCCCGAACAAACCCTTCGCCAAGATTGAGTTACCATCGCTGTTCAACAACGAGGAGTTTAAGGATCAAGTCCTCGTGGAATCATATGCACAACCTGCAAGTCCCTCAACAAGCCTGACCACTGAGTACCACCCAGAGCGCTCCCCTGCATATGAACCTCTATCTCCGGTCTATAGGCCTCGACGCGCTTCTGAAGAAGGTAAGGTGGCAAGCTTACGATTCCTAAACCGTTGTGTGCTCATTGGTTATTTTAATTCTTTCTAGGCAGTTCATCACCTACACGGTATGACATCAGATCACCCAGCGGCAGTCTCACGTCAATGACCTTGGACGGAACCCACCACATATTGGGATTACAGTTGAAATTTGTACGAAATATTCGGGGGTTGTTCTGAGCCATTTTGATTTATTATGCTCAGAAGCATTTTGATTTTGAACAAAGGGAGATGTGGTAGATTAGAATCAACCGAGTAGGCGCTGCTCTAAGAAGTGAAGTAATTCGGTCGAGATGTCAAGAAGTGCAGACGGAACCCACCACACCTACGTTACACTTTGATCAAATTTGAAGAATGCTGTAAACTGCAAGAGATATGTAATAAATTTACTTTGGATGATCAATAAAAATCGATAAAAGTGTGCAGTCAGAGTGGACCAAGTGCTTATTACCATAACAGCGAAAATGATCAGCGCGATGAGGAATGTGAGGAAATGAAAAACATTTTAGGAGATTTGTCAAAATTTTCGACATCGAATCATTCTTCTACTTATCCATCAGTAGAAATTCAAAAATATGACTTAATTCGAGGCATTTGATTTTGATTTTTGACCATTTACCATATTCGGATGGGTGGTCAGAAATCAAAATCAAATTCTGTGCAGACAGAGCGGACCAAGTGTTGACAAGCAATAAAATGATTGATTATTGCATTTTTTGACGTTGGATAACGTCTTACGGCAACATACTGGGGTACAATTTCGAAAAACGAAAAATCGCTCGCGTCACGAAAAGTGGTTAGATTTTGACTGTTAATAACTTACTAACGCCCGCATAAATTTTCAAGATTCTTGCACCAATCGATTGCAAATCTTTCTACGAATCTACTCAAATAATGAAAACTATTGATTTTCATGACTAAACTATTGAAAAATAGGTAAATATCGAGGCATGTCTTATTTTTCATAGAAAAGCACATTTTTCTTGCTGTTATAAGGTTTTGACGTTTTGAAGTTTACATGTGCCGTAATTTCGGGTGAAATTGATCATTTTTCATGGTTTTTCGTGTCTGTTTTCAATCATGTTGAAAATGCCAAACAACTGAATACAAGTACGAAGGTCAACCTCTTTGGCTCATGTGCCAAAATGTTATAACAAATGTGGTTTTAGTGCTAAAAATCATCCTTTAAATAGAAAATCGGGGAATCCCATTTCGGGGTGAAATTGATCACTTGTCAATGCGATTATTGTTATTTTTTGAAACGACTCTTCATAATGAATATGAGCAACCTGAATTCGAATATTCTTGCAAAATGCTTAATAATGCAATATGTAAAGAAATAATGAATAGTTAATTTCAAGAATTGTGATAAAAACGCCTAGATGTAGGCAATTTCTTAAGGAAAAACCTGATATCCAACAGAAATTTAATTATTTCAACCGTATGAGCTAATTGGTACCAGTTTAGAAGATGAAATCGGGCTCGGGGATATATTTTAAGCATCCTTACAAACTTTACTTACAGTGACCCCACAGTTATGGATCAACTAAGGGTCATTTTTCAGAACAAAATATGATTAAAACACATGGTGATATTGTACAAATTAAAATTACCTTCCTGACCATGCAGAAAATAGTTGTTTTCGAGAATACAGCTCAAAATTCTCGGTTATTTACCAAAAAGTGTCGATTTCAATAGAAATTCCAAACGATGTCCACCCCACAGATGTGGATCAGTGGGAGAGGAGGATTCTATTATGGATCAAATCGACTCATATTATGGATCAAAACACTATAACAGCAATTTATCTGCGAAGTAAACGAATGGTGTGTTAGTGAAAGCATACGTTTTGGCGTTTCTTTCGGAATCGTCATATCTTTGATTCATAACTGTGGTATGGGTTTCAATGCCCCAAAGATATGAATCAACGCTTCTGGGAATACGGTTGACATTTTATTTCATACGGACGGAAAAAATATACTTGAGCATATTATGATTGATTACGATGCTGTACAGATTTATGGTTAACGTAGGTAAAATGTGTTCTGCTAAATTGCACCTGTATTTGATGAGATATTCCCGTTTTATTCCAACTCTGATCCATACCTGTGTGCTATCCATAATTGTGGGGTGACTGTACTTTGAAAAATTCCGTTGTCATCGTCGCTACCTACATGCAAATGCATGCTAGAGCGATCAGAGTATCAATTTGTCAAACAAAGAGCTAAACCTAATCAGCAACAGCTAACTAGAAAACTAATCAACCAACATTATAATTGATAAATAAATTAATAAATCAATTAATAGTTATAGATGAAGTGTCTCTGGTTGTAACTCTTTTACATCGAATGACCCGTTTTGTTTGAAATTGTGCTGCAATTCAATTTAAGCGCGTTCTCCACGGATACGACGAGTCAGTTGGATGTCCTTCGGTATGATGCTGACACGCTTGGCTTGGATCGCGCACAGGTTGGTAATACTAAACAAACCGATCAGATAGACCATTCGCTTCCTGCAGGACCATGACGGCCGAGCTCTGGAATCGCAGATTTGTCTCTACATTTCTCCGATACCATTACGAAGCAGAAAAAGTTCTTCATGGTGCGGAACTTCTTCGAGTATAACGGTCTATCGGTGTTGAAGTGTTATCCGAACCAAACTTACACGACAGATTTTCTGTGCTAACACACAATGTCCACAATAGGACGGAATTGACATGCAACAAATAATATGAAAATTGATTGGATTTTTATCAGTAGAAATCTCTCATATGTTTGTGCCGGTCTCGAGCCAGGAAATAGATGAAGCTAACGTTATCCAACGTCAACTTGGCGGTTGTATCTCGGAAACAACCTCTTACTTTTTACTAAATGTTAGAGTCCGATAGAAGTTTATGGTAGTACTATGGTGTATGTATGGCATGTCCTAGGACCCGTTTATTGGACCAGCATATTTTGGTCGGTACTCAAGATTTTCACTTGGTCCACTCTGACTGAACGCATATTTGAATATTTCTGATCTTCAATGCTCTGACCCTGCGAAACCTTAATTTTCAAGCTATCGTATTGCCACTGATTTCGGTATTTACTATATGAATTTTTAAGAATTTACGATACTGGGGTCGAAGGGTCTTGATAATCTGTTCATCTTAGAGATATGCACCTAATTTGACCATGCAAGTATTACATGATTGTTATTTTCCAAGAAATTGTTCAGTCAGAGTGAACCAACTCACTGAACGGTGGTCTTTAGTTCAGTCAGAGTGGACGAAGTACACATAGTCCATCAAAAAATCGTTCTATTAGAGGTTTGGATTATGATTTTTCATGATTATCACTTCACATTATATTGTTTAAAAGTAACACAAAGACGTGTAGGAATATTGAACCAAAATTTAAACAAGTTTAAAAATTACAGAGTGTTAGACTTTAAACCCATTTTTCTCAAAATATCAAAAATGTCACTTGGTCCACTCTGACTTAACGCCGACCATGTTAACTTCACAACGTCAAAACCTTATAACAGCAAGAAAAATGTGCTTTTCTATGAAAAATAAGACATACCTCGATATTTCCCAATTTTTCAAAAGTTTAGTCATGAAAATCAATAGTTTTCATTGTTGGAGTAGATTCGTAGAAAGATTTCCAATCGATTGGTGCAAAAATCTGGAAAATCTATCCGGGTGTTAGAATGTTATCAACAGTCAAAATCTAACCACTTTTCGTGACGCGAGCGATTTTACGTTTTTCAAAATTGTACCCCAGTATGTTGCCGTAAGACGTTATCCAACGTCAAAAATCTCGGCCAGAACGATCAGCTAAGAATGGTTATGAAATTTGTCCGGATTATCTCCAAAAATTCCTCAAAGAGCCCAACTAAACATTCAAACTTTTCGTAAGAAATCTCTGAGGAATATTCACCTGAAACTTTCCAGGAAATGCCAGAGATCCCTACCTTTCAATTTTTTCAAATTTAACAAAGTTGACGTTTTTAAAACTGTAAAACATTATTGTTTTGCTGTTCTAGTTTGAGGAACAAGACCAGCTTATACTTTGTTTATCATTGATTCATGAAAATAGTGACCATTTTTTCTGGAAAAGACTTTTTGTTGCAAATAGTGACTTTTTGGTTACCAGGTCGAAAATAGTGACCAAGTCACTAAAAAGTGATTCGCTACCAGCACTGCAACTGTACGTTTTGGACAACACATTTCTGTGTGACTATCCGGATTGAATGAACGGGGTAGGTTCATACACGGGAGCTTTATAGTTCCTTGGAACCGATCTGTGATGTACGAAAAGGAGCCTTTTGTTACTGCAGTGACAGCAATCGGTAGACCACTGGATACCAGAGCGTTCCATTGGCATACACTGTTTAGCCAGCCCACCGGGGGAAAAAACTTACCCATTCACTGAGCAGCAATATATCATCCCACTTGATGTGCCGTCGGAAGCAGCTGGACGGTCATACCGATGTCCATATAGGTAATCCACCGAAGCAGGACCAAAAATTAAAACGACATCCAAACAGCTAACACGAACTAGCGAAATAATTCTCGATCTGTCAAAAATAAGTCTCCTCTGGAACAGACTTATTTTTGACAGATCGAAATCAGAGGGAAAATAATTTCCGAACTGTCAAATTTAAGTTCGGACTCGTTTTAATAGCCCAATTGATACAGACCCTAAATCAACATTTGCAAAAGCAAGATGAACATGACTAAAATGAATGTGCGCCAAATATTCGAGATTTGTTAATTTACGGTGAAACCTCCATAAGTCGATGTTTCATATCTCATGGAAGCATACTAACACCAAATTTTTTGTTCACTTTAATGGTCCCCTAAAACAGCTGAATTTACGAGAGATGTCAATAACACTGAACAGCTATTCAGCAGAATGCTCGAGAATTTTCGGTTAGATTTTTCTCTCCATTTCATAGAATCTTCTGGAACTTTTCATGTTTCACAACGAATGAAACACTACAACAGCATTTAAGGCTGTATTTATTTCAGAATAGAGCATTATAACAGCATTAAGGCCACGTGATCGATGGAGTATAGTTAGAATATAAATTTAGGCAATCTTGTGGCCATTAGTACTCTACTTTTGAAATTACATATCCACTGGGACGGAGTCTGCTTCATAGTTTATTGTTTATTCATCACTTTCTCAGTTGTAATCAGTGTGATTTCTTTGACAATGTTAATCTTTCCGCTTTTAAATTTCGACTAGCCACGTTGGGTAAGCTAGTAAAACAATAACATCTGAACAAACAATAACATCTGAACATTATTTATGCAAGCATGGTTGTGTGCATACCTTTACAGCACGATTAACAACGTACTCACCGTACACCCGCAAAAAATTCAAATGCAGCTAAGCACCCATTTAAAAAAAGAAGGATTTACAAACCACAGAAAAACTAAAATGGACGGCTGTTTCTACTATTAAATTTTGATAGAATCCATTTGTGAGTATCCAATTATAATTAAATAAGAGCATGGCAATGGTGAGTCGACAACCAGGAAGGAGCGTCTGGTCCTCGCAAGTCCCTACCTCACGCTTCCACGGGTCTAACGATGACAAAGACCGCCAGCTAAGGATTTCGTACTTAGCTGGTAGTGCAACCTGGGCACTGTTGTCCTTCTGACATCAGCTAGAGTGAGGGGGTGCGTCCCGAGCGTCTGTTCACCAGGAGGTGCGGCTCAAACAGCGTCTGTTCTGGTATCCAGCGGCTGAGTATGAAATGTTGTATTACGTCAACTAACCTAAGGTGGCAGCCCCATCAACGTGATGTAGGTAGCGCAACCCCGGTAAGGTAGCATACCGAATTTCTCACCTACCACGAAAAATGAAGAAAGAAGAAATAACGAACGATATTTTCGGCAACCGACCTGGCAACGAAATAAGGACTATGAATGGAAAATTGGTACCTGAAATGTCAGGACGTTAAATAAACCCGGACGAGCGAGCCTTTTGGCTCGTGAACTGCAGAAGGTTGGAGTGGGCCATTCAAGAAGTGCGGTGGCCTAGATCTGGAGAACGTGAATTCCGGGCGGTTGCTCCCATCGCCAACACTACGTTCAAATATAATATCTCCCACAGTGGTGGCGATAAAGCAGAACATGGAGTCGGTTTTATTCTGATCGGGAAGCAGATGAAACGAGTTATGAAGTGGAAACCGATTAGCGAGCGAATCTTTGTACTGAGGATATGAGGCAAATTCTTCAACTCAGCCTGATCAACATCTATGCACCGACGAACGACAAACATAATGACGTGAAGGACGCGTTCTATGAAGGCCTTGATAAGGCCTATGGAAAGTGCCCAAAACTCGATGGAGTGGTGAGTGAAACAGCGCGAGAAGTGATAGGTACTGCTCAAAGACGCCCCAGAAGCGGATGGTTCGACGAGGAGTGCCAGAGGGTGACGGATGAGAAGAACGACGTCGGATGTTAGTGTCTGGTACCAGGCTGAACAGAGAGCGGTACAGAAAAGCAAGATCAGCCCAAAAGCGAATCCATCGCAGGAAGAAAAAAGAGTTTGATGAGAACTTGATAGCCGAGGCGCAAAACTGTATGGAACATATCATTCTATGACGGCGATTCTATGAAACTGTCAATGGCGTGCGAAGAAAGCAGCGCTGTCTCCCGTCATGTGCAACGACCGTGAAGGTAATTTGCTGACAGATAAAGCGATGGTGGCTGCCAGGTGGAAAGAGCACTTCGAAACGTTACTGAATGGAGGGAACGATAGAGCATCGGAGAACAGAAGGAACATCGACAACGACGGTCAAGCTGTGGAGCCTCCATCTCTAGATGAGGTTAAGAAGGCGATTAAAGAGCTGAAGAACAACAAGGCTGCATAGAATAATTCACCATATACTACTAAGGATATGGGAGGAAGAAGAACTACCTGCTAGCTGAATGGATGGCCTCATTTGCCCTCTCTTCAAAAAAGGGCATAGATTGGAGTGTACCAATTACCGAGGAATAACGCTCCTCAATTCGGCGTACAAAATAATGTCACGTATTTTGTTCAACAGATTGAGACCGCTTGAAGAGTCCTTCGTCGGCGAATACCAAGCTGGTTTTCGTGAGGGCCGATCGACGTCGGATCAAATGTTTACCCTGTGACAGATCCTCGATAAATTCCGGGAGTACAACTTGCAGACTTATCATCTGTTCGTTGATTTCAAGGCGGCGTACGATTCAGTTAAAAGAAACGAGTTGTGGCAAATAATGATGGAACATGGTTTTCCGACGAAGCTGGTTAAACTGATTCGTGCAACGTTGGAAGGATCGAAATCAAGTATACGGGTTGCGGATGAGATTTCAACATCCTTCGTTACCTTAGACGGATTGAAGCAGAGCGATGCACTTTCAAACCTATTGTTCAACATAGCGTTAGAAGGAGCAATAAGGAGAGCTTACGTGCATAGGAATGGCACTATTATCACACGTTCGTATATGCTCCGTGGTTTTGCGGACGATATCGACATAATCGGGATTGATCGCCGAGCCGTGGAAGAGGCATACGTGCCTTTTAAAAGGGAGACAACGCGAATTGGGCTCATTATTAATACCACAAATACAAAGTACATGGTCGCTAGTAGACATCGTGGGCCCATAGGTGATGTTGGTAGTAAGATGGTGATATTTTTGAAGTAGTTGAAGAAATTGTGTACCTTGGAACTCTAGTGGCTTGCGATAATGATGTTACCCGCGAGGTAAAAAGGCGTATTGCAGCCGCGAGTCGGGCTTTTTACGGACTTCGTAACCAGCTAAAATCCCGCAGCTTACAAACGAAGACCAAACTCGCGTTGTACAAGACTCTAATTCTTCCGGTAGCTCTGTACGGCCACGAATCTTGGACGTTGAAAGAGGTCGACCGGAGAGCTTTTGGGGTCTTTGAACGTAAAGTGCTGCGAACAATACTCGGCGGTAAATTGGACAATGGCATCTGGCGGCGTCGCATGAATCATGAGTCTATAATGAAATGGATATTGTTATGCGTATAAAACACGGCAGGCTGCGGTGGCCTGGGCATGTAGCTCGCATGTCGGAGGAACGTCAAGCTAAACTAATATTCTGCAGAGAACCAGGGAGAGGCCGTCGCCTCCGTGAAAGGCCGCGCTCCAGATGGCTTTTTGCAGTTGAGGAGGATTTAAGGTCGCTAAAGTCACTTTTTTCAGGAAAATGGTCACTAAAGTCACTTTTTTCGTGATCTGATGATAATAAAATTCAAGACTGGGTTACCTTTTCAAACTCAAACAACAAGAAACAGATATTTGTTATTGTAAAAACAATAATAGTGTGATTTTGAAATCAAAGTGTCAAGATTCTTGACTCAAAAAAAAAGTAGAGGCTCCTGGCCAGTGTTGATAGACTCACACTCCAATCTCAATCAATACGCTCTCCCGTGAGAGCAAACTCATTAAAGATCTGCTTCGCAAATCTCACGCTTGAGATTTTGGTGAAAATCACTCAATCAACTCAAACCTTAAAAAATGATTCAATTGCGAAACTTGTGCAACCCGAATGTTGTTGTTTACGTTAGAAAGGATTACTATAATTCTACCAGACTAACAAGAAATTATTGCCGTATGTGTGTGAGTAAACTGTGAAAATATGAGACAATGAGTCAAAAAGGTGAGCCAACTCATCCATGTTTTTTTATTGCTAAGTTACGTGATTGACAACTCACGCATAAATAATTTCAAGCGTGATTTATGAGAAATTGACTTTTTCACAACACTGCTCCTGGCTAACTATATTGTTATTGGATCTTTAATTCAGCCTGGGAAAAGCTTTGGAGAACATTTTGGCAAAACCCAGGAGCAATATCTGATCTGAGTGATCTACGGCTATAAAAACCCAAAACCAGACTCTGAAAAAACATCATCAAGACTCCTCCGGAGGATAAGCCATAGGCTAGAAATAACAACCAAAATAAATTCAAAGAGTTTGTCAGAAACTCGTCCATGACTTAAAAAAAGTACTATTTTTGCTGGAAATCAGACATCAAATCAGAAATACCAACAAATAAACAATATACGTTTCTACTAACCCTTGACACTGTTTTTTACACGACTTTGGTCAACTATTACTAAACAAAAAAAAAGATTCTATAAGGAGAGATAGAACATTGTTGGACGATAATAATTAATCACTAGTGTTATCAGTGGCTATTCTTCAACTCAAATATGTGCTTTCTGTCGTTTACTGTTTGCTTTATAATTTAAATTTGCAAAATTAGTTATTTCAGGGTCGTAGATCAGTTAATAACGTGAGTTTACGAGTCGCCACTGAGTGATGTGATTATTTTCAATAATTCATTTATTGAAATGGTCAGTTGAAATTCTAATTCTTTATGCACGACATTCATCTAATTTGTTTTTTTTTTTCTCGATTTCGTTTAAAATCCATTGTGTTCTGCAGTTATTGTTTATTTGGATTCTTTATTTTACAGAAATTCTGCCACAAATGTAGCATGAGTTCGTTTGTTTTTGATATTTGAATTCTTTCAGGATTTTTTTCAAAATGTTCTGAAAATTATTCTCGCTTTTTGCAATAATTTTGTCTACAACCAAACATTTTCCCTCGATTTATTCCACAGCTTTGTTAAGAAAAGCTTCAAGTAATTCATTTTGCATCCCTACTTCAAAATCTTGCCAGTAAGTTCCTTATGTACAGGAATTTTGCTAAGGATTCTAACACGAGTTCGTTTACCAACGTTCATGTATTTTATTTTATTTTTTGACGTAAATCAGAAATCTAACATAGTTATCTTATTTTAAGCTAATGTTCGTCTTGTAAAAAATGATAAATTGAATCTTGAAAACGCTATTTTTTGACTATTGTCATAATCAAGTCTTATCTCGGACAGATAACTGTTAAGAAAGATTTAAAATTACTGCAGTTCTCTACATTCTAAATTCGCCTAATATGTAGAAAGGTTATATACACACAGAACGTATTTTCATTTCTAGTCATTTTAATGACTAATACTTGTAGTTTTCAAGTCACTTTTTGGTCACTTTTTTGATTATTTTGGTCACTAGAGTCACTATTATTTTGCTGTCTGACTGCTACCAGCCCTGACATCTAGTTTGCCACGCTCTGACAGCTTGAGTATCGGGTCTTCTTCTTCTTTCTGGCGTTACGTCCCAATATGGACAAAGCCTGCTTCTCATATTAGTGTTCTTATGAGCACTTCCACAGTTATTAACTGAGAGCTTTCTTTGCCGATTGACCATTTTTGCATGTGTATAATCGTGTGGCTGGTACGAAGATACTCTATGCCCTGGGAATCGAGAAAATTTCCATTACGAAAAGATCCTCGACCAGCGGGATTCGAACCCTCGACCCTTAGCATGGTCATGCTGAATAGCTGCGCGTTTACCGCCACGGCTATGTGGGCCCCATAACCGGGTCTATAAGTGGGACCAGTGGGACCGGGTCTACAGGGTGTCCGCAAATTATCCGTACAAACTTTGAAGACATGGCTCAACACAATCAAGCATAATAAATTCAAAATTCTTGCATGGTTTTAATCATTGGCTTATTATATTCTTAAGAAGTAAGTTTGACACATTTCCTATTTCAAATATTTGCGAAACCAAGCCAAATGCATTCAGGTGTCTTAAAGGGAGATGTTTTTCGTGCTCTATGACGGAAGAGAAATGTTCATAGAAACCACTGGATTTGAACCGTATAATTTTCCATTTCCAGTTTAACTTGAAGCCATTAAGTTGTAGGATACAGGTATGTTCCGTTTTTATCACGTTCCGATTTTGTCACGTTCCGATTTCGTCAACAAATTATTCCGTTTTTATCAACACACAAAAATTGTTTTTTTTTTTAATTTTCAAAATGTTCAGAATATAAACTAAATACTTATTTTGAAACAATTGAAATGCTTTTTGATAGCCTCAGAGTTGAATTTTCGACAATATGTCAATATTGAGCATCTACGATACATGGTAGGTGTCAAGTCATATATTGATTCCTTGCTTAGCGCTTGAACGAGTCGGTCGACAGGATCCCGGTCTCATCGTACGGCACTTTTTGCAGAGTTCATTTAGGCCTTTTTCCCCACCGCCCGCGTGGGTTTTTGGTTTAATTAGTGAGTTAAACAAGTTTCAGTTTTGTGCAAAGTGAGTGCTTAGACGATTGCGCTTTGCGAAGGAAGCGAACTAGTGAAACTAGTATCGTTCCACCGCAATAAAATCATCGCCCATCATCAATTATCGGTGATTGATTTTTCTCCCGCACCGAGAACAACAACAAGGCAGAAGGCCGACCCGGTCGGTCTACTACCTACGGCGCGTGGACGTTCTCCTGCTGTAGAACGGATAAGTATACATTATCTATTGAATTGCTTTCGCATCTCCGAACAACAGTGTTGAGTTCAAGGTTGTTTTTCGCTTCTCCTCTGTCTCTCTCCCGGTGCAATTTTGCCCGTATAGGGGAGTTGGGTACAAAATAGCCCACTGATTGGTTAATTTTTTTTTCTTTTTTTTTGTGAATTTGATTTACCCACTTAGGGGAGGTGTGTACAAAATAGTCCACTGATTAATAATTTTTTTACACATATTTTTTTTTTGTTTTTGTTTTTTTTTATTATTATTTTTTTTTTTCTTCATTTGGTTGCGGTTAAGCTTTTTTCCGCATGGATGAATCGGATGGAGGCGATACGCCTCCTAGAGATCTCGTTGCTCGAACGCGGTTCTATCAACCGTCTTCGGCTGGGCCTTGGGTTGTCTATTTCCGGCGCAAAAAGAAGATTTTGAACGTGCTCTCGATTTCTCGGGAGCTGACGCGTAAATATCCTGGGACCGTTATTCACCAAGTGAAAGAATCCAAGCTGCGTGTAACTGCACCTAGTTACAAAGCAGCGAATGAAATTGCTCAGCATGAGGCTTTTACTGTGGAATATTGCGTCTATGTGCCGGCACGAGAAGTCGAGGTGGAAGGGAAAATTATCGACGCGAGTCTAACATGCGAAGACATTAAGACTGGCAAAGGCGTCTTTGAGAACCGGTCCATTCCTGATGTGGCTATACTGGATTGTAAACAATTACAATCAGTTTCCATGGAAGGAAATAAGAAAGTGTTTTCGCCGTCAGCCTCGTTTCGAGTGACTTTCCCCGGTTCCGTCCTCCCGAAATTTGTTTGTATTGACAGTGCTTCTTACCCAGTGCGTCTTTACGTGCCGAAGGTATTCAATTGTACCAACTGCAAGCAGCTTGGCCACAGTGCTAGCTATTGCGACAACAAGCCCCGTTGTGGCAAATGCAACCAAGCTCACTTGGAAGATGCTTGCACACAGGAAGCCGAAAAATGTAGCTACTGTCGCGAGGAACTTCATGACCTGCAGAAATGCCCGGCTTATAAAAGACGCATTCGAAATGAGAGTCGCTCAATTGTGAAGCGCTCCAAGAAGACATACGCGGAAATGGTAAAATCTTTAAATCCGTCCGCAAAAGAGTCTTCATCAGCCATCCCAGTTGGTAACTCTTTTCAAGAGTTGTCTTCCGATGAAGCGAACGACGATGAAACCGATGGGGGAGATTCTTCGGAGGTACACGCACCCGGTAAACGAAAGTCTCAATCTTCTCCGGGACTGCGCCGAAAGGTAATGAAATCTTCCCTCAAAAGTTTGCCTAATTCAAAAGGAGGTGGGGCAAATTTGAAATTGCCGAAGAAACAGGTCTTTGATGCTTCCATTCCGTGTTGCAGCAAAGATCTGCCGCCCCCGCCTCCACCGATTAAATATACTTCAAAAAGAAGCTCTAGACAAGATAGCAAATTAAAAGCTACTGAAGTCCCTCGCTCTTCCTCGAAAACCCCCGGGGCCAAGCGAGGACTGATAACTTTTACGGACCTTGTGGATCGCATATGCAATGCCCTCGGAGTTTCAGACTCATTCAGAGGCATACTCGACCTTTTTCTCCCCGCAATAGAAGAATATCTCAGGGAATTGACTATCTCGTGGCCCCTCCTTGCTTCGATCATATCTTTCGATGGCTAATTCATCAAGTGAGGTACAAGATATGATCACTGTGCTACAGTGGAACTGTCATAGTCTAAAACCTAAATTAGACACATTTAAATTTTTGCTTCACAATTCCGATTGTGATATATTTGCACTCTGTGAAACATGGCTTTCTTCTGAAGATGATCTTAACTTCTACGATTTTAACATTATACGCCAGGATCGAGATGATAATTACGGGGGTGTGCTTTTAGGGATCAAAAAGTGCCACTCATTCTACAGAATCCCCATCCCGACTTAACCAGGCATAGAAATCGTTGCTTGCCAAATAAGCGTAAAGGGTAAAGACCTTTGCGTAGCTTCTGTTTATATTCCTCCAAGAGTTTCAATAAACCGCCGTCATCTCTGGAATGCAGTCTCCATGCTCTCATCTCCAGTTTTAATACTGGGTGATATGAACTCACATGGTACTGGATGGGGCGAATCTTATGACGATTATAGAGCGGCTATTTTCTATGACTTATGCGACGATTTCAACTTGAACATTTTGAACACAGGTGAAGTGACACGTATTTCATCCGACGGCAAAGAAAGCCGCCTTGACCTGTCTTTGGGATCAAGTTCACTATCATTCGATTGCATGTGGAAGGTGATCGATGACCCCCATGGTAGTGATCACTTGCCCATAATAACTTCTATCAGAAATAATTTTGAAAGGTCAGAACAGTCAATTCAGGTTCCTTTTGACCTCACTAGGAATATCGATTGGCAAAAATTTGCATCAGCGGTAACCTTTGGTATCGAATCATTCAACACTCTCCCACCGTTGGATGAGTATCGACTCCTAACAGAATTGATTTATAAAAGTGCATTAGAATCCCAAAAGCAACGAGTTCCAAGTGCATCCTTCAAAAGACGACCAGCCACACCTGGTTGGGATGATGAATGCACTCAGTTGTATCGAGAAAAATCTAATGCCTTTAAAGCTTTTCGTAGATATGGTACCTCAGAACTTTATTTAGAGTACTCGAAGCTCGAAAAAAGACTGAAGAATCTTATTAAAGCGAAGAAGCGTAGCTATTGGCGACGTTTCATCGATGGCCTCTCACAAGAAACTTCAATGACGACGCTTTGGAGAGTGGCTCGCAACATGCGAAACCGCTCATCCTCAAATGAGAGTGACGAATACTCCAATCGTTGGATATTCAACTTCGCAAAAAAGGTCTGTCCAGACTCAGTTCCAGCTCAACCGCCATTCTGGGAAACCCAGAGAGACGATGCGTTGGACAGACCATTCACTATGCTGGAATTTTCTATGGCTCTTCTTTCATCAAACAACTCCTCTCCGGGACGCGATATGATTAAGTTCAATCTTCTTAAAAATCTCCCTGATATCGCTAAAAGACGGTTGCTTGACCTGTTCAACTTATTCATGGAGCACAACATTGTTCCACCTGAATGGAGACAGGTCAAAGTAATAGCTATTCAAAAGCCTGGGAAACCAGCGTCTGATCATAATTCGTACCGCCCGATTGCTATGTTATCATGTTTAAGGAAATTGTTAGAAAAAATGATCCTATCCCGACTCGATCACTGGGTCGAATCAAACAACATGCTTTCCAGTACACAATTTGGCTTTCGCAAGGGCAAAGGAACAAACGATTGTCTAGCGTTGCTTTCATCAGATATTCAACTAGCCTTTGCGGACAAGGAGCAATTGGCTTCGGTTTTCTTGGATATTAAGGGCGCTTTTGATTCAGTTTCCATAGAAATATTGTCAGAAAGCCTGCACAATAGTGGATTACCTGGAATATTGAATAATTTCTTGTACAATCTGTTGTCAGAAAAACACATGAGCTTCACTCTCGGTCAACTGACAACTTCCAGAATTAGCTATATGGGCCTTCCCCAAGGCTCATGTCTGAGTCCCTTGCTTTATAATTTTTATGTTAAAGATATTGACAACTGTTTGGAAGAACCATGCACGCTAAGACAACTTGCAGATGATGCTGTGGTTTCTATGAAGGGCCCACGAGCGGAAATCTTGCAAAGACCATTGCAAAATTCCCTTGATAATCTATCCACTTGGGCTAGAAATTTAGGGATCGAGTTTGCTCCGCAAAAAACTCAACTGGTCGTATTTTCAAGGAAGCGGAATCCTGCCCAACTAAAGCTTAAGCTTTTGGGAACAGACATTGACCAGTCTTTGACTTCAAAATACCTTGGGGTCTGGTTTGATTCAAAAGGCACTTGGCGAACTCATATTAGGTATTTAACGGAAAAATGCCAACCAAGGATCAATTTTCTACGAACAATTACCGGAACATGGTGGGGTGCTCACCCGGAAGACCTCATAAAACTCTATAAAACAACCATTCTCTCTGTTCTAGAGTATGGCTCTTTCTGTTTTCTCTCAGCAGCAAACTGCCACTTGATTAAATTGGAACGAATTCAATATCGTTGTTTGCGTATCGCCTTAGGGTGTATGCACTCGACACATAATGCGAGCCTAGAGGTTTTGGCAGGGGTTTTACCGCTACAAAACCGATTCTGGGAGCTCTCGCTAAGAATACTTGTTAAGTGTGGAGTGAGCAACACACTCGTCATCGAAAACTTCGAAGAATTGCTCAAACTGAACACTCAGTCAAAATTCATGAGAGTTTATCTCTACTACATGTCATCTGACATTAGCCTTCCATGTTATAACCCTCCACGTGTACGCTTCACCAATGACAGTTCCTCTGTTGAATATGATCTGTCCATGAAACAAGCTATTCATGGAATTCCAGATCAACTTCGATGTATAACTATTCCACGTATTTTCAACGCAAAGTTCCAGAATGTCGATTCCTACAGGAGATATTTCACTGACGGGTCACGTATAAATGGATCCACTGGCTTCGGTGTCTTCAATGAAAACTCTTCCGCCTTCCGAAAACTTCAGGAACCTTGCACGGTTTATGTTGCTGAGCTGGCAGCAATCAACTTCGCTTTGGGGATGATCTCTAACATGCCCGCAGACCACTTCTTCATCTTCTCGGATAGTCTCAGTTCTATTGAGGCACTCCGATCGATGAAACCTGTAAAGCATGCATCTTACTTTCTTACAAAAATAAGAGAGCAGATGTGTGCACTGGTCGAAAGATCATATAAGATTACCTTTGTATGGGTCCCCTCACATTGCTTAATTTATGGCAATGAGAAGGCGGACTCTCTCGCAAAGGTGGGCGCTGAGGAAGGTGAGATATATGATAGAAGAATTTCACACGGTGAATTGTTTCATTTAGTACGTCAAAGTTCTCTTCACGGTTGGCAAAGCGACTGGCTAAATGACCAACTGGGACGGTGGTTACATTCCATAATCCCTAGAGTTTCCTTGCGAGCGTGGTGGAAAGGTTGGGATGTAAGTCGAGATTTCATTCGCGTGATGTCAAGACTTATGTCCAACCATTACTCGCTATACGCACATTTGCACAGGATCAACCTCGCGCTGAGCAATATATGTAATAGGTGTGGTTCCGGTTATGATGACATCGATCACGTAGTTTGGCAGTGCCCGGATATGGACGCCTCCAGAGCACAACTTATGGATACCCTTGTGGCCCGAGGTAGACAACCCTATGTTTCAGTTAGAGATGTGTTGGGCTCCCGCGATCTCGTCTACATGTTGTCGATTTACGATTACCTTCGCTTGTGTTGTATAAAAGTTTAATTCTCTTGTGTTCTCTTCCCCAGTTTTTTTTTCTCTCTCTGTGTTATGTCCCATTTGTGTTGGATTGATGTTCCTGGCCATCCGGCAATCGAAAACCCACATGAAGTTGGTATACGCCATGATACGACAAACGAGCAACCATGAAATACCACCCGGATGAGCTGCAAAGAACCCTGTAACCCAATCCCAACCTAGCCCTTCCTAAAAATATTTGTGACCACTAACCTCGAGTTGCCACGAGTACCCTGGCTCCAACCCGGACTAAACTTGGTACTTAAGAAGTTAAACAATTGTAAAAAAAAAGTACAAAAATGAATCTCGGCTCCGTAAAGCGTTAAGCGCGATAGAGCCTTAAATAAATGAATTGGTAAAAAAAAAGTCATATATTGCTGTGTGCGTTTGAAATGCAAATATCAAATGCGGGAACACCAAACGCGATAAGATTTTCCACAAGAAATGCGATGTCAAAGATACATTTTTCTTGCTAGGTCGGCGGTGATTTGTATGATCGTTGCTAGGTGTCCTTTGATTGTTTTGTGTTACCGCATTTGGAGGACGTTTAGTGAAGATTTGCACCTCAAATGCAAACAGCAATACGATTCAATAAGGTTTGACTCCTTCTTATGCGCTAATCAATTGGAGTTTTCAAACTTAGCTTGGTCTGTTGGACAAGATTGACCCATCCAGCAACAATCGAGAATTGCTCTGGCCACGTCCTAACAACAACTGGAATTTGTGATTAGTTGAATATGTATTTAAGAGAGTTGCAAAGACCTTTCCTTTTTCTTATATAACATGGCATAAACGAATTTTCTATGTAAATTTGATAGACATATATACCCCCTCCCTCTACGGTATGATTTTTTTTGTATGAAACTGCTACTATACAATAAACTTTCAACTTGTTCGTTTTTCCATACAAAATGATCAACTTTAGAGGGCTTGAACTAGGTTATTCAAAGACCGTAAGACCGATTTGATTGAAATTGATCAGGGATGCACTTGGGAATAAACTCAAGAATATTTGGGCAACGGCAAGAGACATGATCGAATTTATTTTATTTTTGACAAGACTGTCGACCTTGTCATATTTTGGACATTATCTTTTATTTCTCAAACTCGATAGCATTGCACAAATTATAGCAATCAGCCATTGATAAGATCCTTTTCCAAGGGGTAGGGAAAGAGGTCCAGCAAAACTAAGCAATCTGTAGAAGATTTCGTTGCCATCCCAAATTTGAGCTTTGAGCAGACATGAACCCCTTCCTCACATGGAGACTAAAAGGTTAATTAGGATTCTTATACCAACAGCCATACGCTTATTCAGATAAGGGACCTTCCTTAGCCGAGCGGCTAGAGTCCGCGGCTACAAAGCAAAGCCATGCTGAAGGTGTCTGGGTTCGATTCCCGGTCGGTCCAGGATCTTTTCGTAATAGAAATTTCCTTGACTTTCCTGGGCATCGTACGATACAAACTCTAGAACAAGCATGACCAAGTAAGAATTTTTTGGTAAAAAACTCTTTTGTAAAGTTTTCTGAATAAGCGTCTCATCCTTCTTGGCATTAACGTCCTCACTGGGACAGAGCCTGCTTCTCAGCTTAGCGTTCTTAAGAGCACTTCCACAGTTATTAACTAAGAGCTTTCTTTACCAAAGTTGCCATTTTCTTACTTGGTCATACTTGTTCTAGAGTTTGTACACTTGTGTGTTTTTGATGAACTTCTATATAAATAAAAATTGAATTGTGTTTGTACGTCACGAAATGCCTTAAGAACGGCCTGATAGACTTGCATGATTATTTCACTGTTGCATTGGTCAAGTGTTCCAACGTGTTTGAGTGGAAAATTATCTGGAATAACTGAACAAACACCTGGAGACTAATCTGTCGTTTTGTATGGGGGATTGCATGCCATTTTTCAGCAGCCTACTTGATGGCAAAACAATGCTTGACGGGACCACCAGTATTTAATACTATTTTTACTCAACAAAAAACTAGAACTTAAGTCTTTAATCAATGTTTGAATCCTCTGAGCAGAATCTCAAATAGAGAAACTTTAAAGTAGATGGAGTACCGTGTACCTTTTAATTCCGCTCCTAAATGCTTATCTTTGACAGATACGCGTATTTCGACTACCACTTGCAGTCTTCTTCAGTGTCAGTTACTCGTATCCACTGTGGGCAGTGTTGCTCAGACTCATTTCCCGAAAATAACATTTTCCGAACTACGAAGCCACGAACTACTACAACCATGCTACAACCGGATACCGCAACTATAGGAACACAAATTAAAAATATACCGCAACTAAAGGAACAGTGTACCAATAGTGGAGGTATTATTTTTCACTGACATGCCGTGGATTACTACGATGAAATCATTTTTATCATTGAGTCAATGGTCGTTACTTCCCGTTACAACATCAATATGTGCATTAATTGCGCTTCTTTAAATGAAGTTCAATGTTGCTTAGTACCTCCACTATTGGTACATCTGCCCTACTACTTATAATTCTATTGTTTTGCCTAATTTAACATACTTATGATTGTTTTGATAACGGAATTGTTTTCTGCGATTTAATTTTTAGTAACTACCGCATTTTCCTTGATCATATCGTATGCAGAACTCATGTGAGACACAAACATTTGGTAGTGTGATCAATAAGGATAGAAATCAAAGTTCAGAAGAGTTCAGAAACAAAGTTATGTTTAAAATGGATTACCAAGATCCCAATAGCTGAGATGAATGTTGATTCCGAATCTCGGTGCGTATTTTACCGAGATTTTTTTTTCTACCGAGATGTCGGCTAATATAACTGAGATTTGGTAATTATATACCAAGATCTCGGTACACATTTTACCGAGATTCAGCGAATAATTACCGAGATATCAGCTGTTAGATACTCAGCTATCCGTTTACTGAGATCGATTTCCAGATTTAACTGTGTAAGCTACTGGTTGCACTTATTATCGAAGCATTCACTTACTTGCATGGATTCACTGGAATGGTCCACATTTGGCAAGTAGTACCACTGCAGTGATGAGGAGTACAATCCGTTGGCACCATTTTGCCGCGTTTGAACACCTTCCAGGCCCATGATCACCTGAAAATGCCAGTGATCGTCCAAACTGCTCTCTATTCACCGATACTTCTACGTCACGGTACCACGTTGCTTGTCTTTTGATATCTTCGCAGTTTCAAACAAATGCTCTCTGGCAGAGGCTCTGTACTTCACGAAAAGTCGAAATTCACTCACTCACTCAAACTGTCTTCCGGATACTCCCGACGACGCAACGACGGACTCCGATTTGTGTGATGTGTTTTATTTTCGTTACATTTCATCAACGCGACACAATTTTCCCCGTTGTTTTTTTCCTTTTGGTTTGTTTTCCACTTCACTGGCATTTACATGGGCACTTCTGTGGGTGAATTTCACAGCGATTTTCAATTTGTTTTATTTTAGCATACACTATTTCTGCTTTCGGTTCGGGACGGCTACTTTCAAACAACAATTTTTCGCAGCCGTAAATTTGATACCCGAAATGATCTGTGATCGGCGCAGCACACCTTGTTCTGGCTATGACCACGATCGCAGTAGGCCATTAATTTTCCGAACGTATGCCCAATGTGTTATTCTTTAAACACTCTTGCTTGTGCTCCCCGCTGACTAGATTAAACGGAGCACGCGTCTCCTCCAAAGGCCAGTATGAGTGAGTGTTGTTAAACTAAAAATAGTCGTTCACTATTTTTAGCCAAAATGGCCTAAGTGAAGTTGATCTTTGCGCTGACTGCTCACCGATGTTCTAGCAATTCCCTTCGCCGTCGTAGTTTGACTTCACCTTTCCTGTTCTGTTCTGGATGTACAAAAATGTTACTACAATTTCGTTTATCTGCATAAAATTTTCCTATCCGAGTGGGATAGGTTCGCGAGTTTAAAAATCCACTTTCGAACAATGATATCCACGGTATGTTTAATCGATTGTAATTTCCTTCTGTTTTCCGAATGTTTGGCAGCAAAGTTCATCGACGATACAAAGATCTGAAAAATTCCTCACATCACCGTGCTGTGCTGTAAGATAATCACAGTTTTCATTTCACACGATCGCCTCAAAGATGGCTGACACCTCTGCTGAAGGTAGGAGCCGATCGTGACACGCTGCCGTGCACCGGTATATTTTCACCACAACCTAGCAGGCCATGCGGATATTCTTGTTCTGCTCAATGCAGTCGCCATGTGCTGGATCCAGAGTGTGCTGCGATCAAACACAGAAAATTACAATATTGATCTGATTATTGGAATTTATTGCATATAAATCTAAAGTTGTACCTATTTTCATACACTCCTGGACGAATACCGAAGTATTTTGACCCAAAATATGACACCTTCCTTCCGGGATTTAAAGGGTACACACCAAAATGACGAATCTCTCCCAACTACGAATCGAAGATGACTGAGATGTTCGTGCTGATGAAAATTCAATTCCCCCATCGAGTGGAGTGGAAAATGCAGTAGCCTAGTATCGCATTTTCCTCGATATTTCTCTCGCGCTCCAAATTTTCGCTTTTAGTTGAAAAAATAGAGAGGAAACCAACATTTACTCTCACTAGTTCATGCCTTGAACGTTTACTGCTTCTAAGTCAAATTCGAAATGCCGATGTAGAAAGAGAAAGTGGCGAGAATCTATAGAGTGCATTCTTGTTCTGATCATATGATGGTGCATGACACGATCTACTGGTAACAATTAATCTGTAGAAATGGGGATCGATCAAGCATTTCGTAACGCGATTTTTGATCATTTCCCATTTTCCCCTGCCGTGGAACACACTTTCGTAATTTTTGTATGGTTGGGAACGCGACGGTAGAACATGGGCGTAGCCACGTTGCCCTCTTAGAGGAAAAGAAAAACAATTTAAACACCGCGGGATCCGTTTTTGTCTCAAGCATCAAAATACTACTACATATTTACTTAACTAAGGATTTCTGAACGTTTAGTTTTTTAGATAGTGACTGTTGAAAATGCATAATTTGACTATTTCATGCCATCTTGTATGGTAATTTATACTTATCAACAAAGTTCATAATACTTTCGATGATCAAAGGTTATTTCTTGATGGTTTAGAAAAGTATTGTATTTTTCCATATAAGAGAAACGAAGAATGTTGTATAGAGACTGCAAGCATGGTGAAAAAATCGATTTATACTAAATTTAATCATGCATTTCCAACCAAATCATAAAAATCATAAAAAAAAATTGATAAATCATAGTTTAAATTTCATGTAAACATCAATGAATCCAGTGTTTTGGCGACCTATAGCTGAAAATTGTGACGTTCTGGAACATTTCTGAGAACGGCATCAGGTTCAGTGACCCCAAATCTACTAGAGACACATAATTTGATCCTTGATACACGCAAAAATGTCATTTTTGTTATGCTGTGAAATAAACTAGATTGCTACGGAGGAGAATACATTGCTTGAATTTTTCAAAGATTGTTTCCAGCATTTATATTTACAGCCAAACCTCCATGAGTCGATAACTGGAATCTCATGGAAATATCGAGTCATGGAACAGAAATTCTTTGGAATGTTGTATGAAGGAACCATCATCGTAACTAGGAAATTTTGTTCTTAGTATGTTTCCATAAGTCGATATCAAGTCATGGAGGTTGCACTGTAAATAAATTGTGTCCTGAGTGCGCAACGTACCTTCGTGCTGTACGTACACGATTTCTCTCTGCTCTTCGAAGTTTTTCTTTAAGGTGATTATCTGAGAGAGACTCGCGAAGAGGAAAAATATCAACGTCATATGCAGCCCAGATTCCCATCTCACGAAACGTCAAATGCAGCCCACCGTTTTTATGGCTGGAAAAGTGAAAAGTATTGTGTTCAAAGTAAACTGTTATTAAAAACCTCAGTCGGCGGACCAGTTTTTTCCAAAGTTGCTGATAAATCTAAGCAGAAGATTAATTATTTCTAATGTCTGCTACGTTTGCTGGTATGAAATTTCACTCATATGGCTATTTATGATTCGATGTGATGCAAACTCAATCATTTTTTGCTGAGTTCATGTGAGGGTTTGAACAGCATGCGCATAATTGGTATAAACACAAAGTGGAATAAGAAAAAAACTCAGCAATCACAGAAAAAGAAGATCGTCTTCGCGAGTCTCGTCTCAGGTGATTATAGAACGAAGCCACACCTCACATATTCAGGAGCAGAAGACTTGAGAACCAAACAGCGCTCCGCGTTGAAAATCTATCCCATTGATCACCACCAGCAAGCAAGTGATTTGATTGATTTTCAACGCGAACTGTTGTCAGATTCTCTGGTCTTGTGCGCTTGAAAATTCGATGTTTGGCTTCTTTTTATAATCACCTAAAGCAATAAAACAGTACTTTTCAGTGCTAAAATTAAAAACGGTACTTCGGAATGGAAAAGGATGATCAATACAAAGCAAAAACCGTATTGATAGCAAATATTCATCGATTTATTTCGTGTTTCGAAACCGTTTGAAGATGAACTGCTCGTCTGTTTCATGAAGATGGAAGTGACGACATGACTACTACGAGTGAGAACGACACGTTGATAGCCTTCCCACATCTTTACTCTTCCACAATACAGTTGTTGTGGAAGCGATGTAGGTACGATAGGCAAACAGTTTCAACACTAAATAAATCGCACTCGCTCTTCTCGCGTGCGTAGTTAACATGATATGGATGGATATGGGTTATGAAAGGGGTCCGCGTGGTCTGTAGGGATTTGAATTCATAACTTGTAACCAACTCAGTTATTGGGTCACCAAGTGGCTCGGTAGCTTAGTTGGTAAAGCGCTCGTCTAGCATACAAGAGTCCTGGGTTCAAATCCCAGCCGAGCACGCGGATTTTTTTCATAATTTCACCCATAATTTGTCCATCTTTACCACGCGTAATGAGTTAATTAATTTAATAACCATGCGGATTGGATTACCGAACAGCTTAATATAAGCGTCAATTTACCCTTTAGGTTACCAATGGCTTTTAGGGCGAGATCACAGTTTATGCGAGATTTGAAAATTTCATACATTTTCGCGTTGACATTTATAGCCCCGCCCTGAGAGAGACTCGTGAAGAGGAAAAATATCAACGTCATATGCTGCTCAGATTCCGCTGTCCCGAAACGTCAAATGCAGCCCGTCGTTTTTATGGTTAAAAAAAAAGTATTTTATACAAAATTAAACTGTTATTAAAAACCTTAGCCAGAGGTTCCTCCCCTAGGACGTGTAATCTTGCCACGATGGGTGGGCTTACCCCCATTGGCGTAGGAACAGGGGGGGCCAGGGGGGCCTGGCCCCCTCCAGACTCATCCAGCCCCAGAATTTTTGATGATAATAAATATTGAAAAAAAAGTAAGAGGTTGTTTCCGAGATACAGCCGCCAAATTGGCGTTGGATAACGTTAGATTCTTCTATTCCTGGCTTGAGACCGTCACGAACTTATGAAAAATTTCTACTGATAAAAATCCAATCAATTTTCATACTATTTGTTACATGTCAATTCTAACCTATTATGGACATTGTGTGTTATTATTTGGTTGGTTCGGTTAACACTTCAACACCGATAGAATCGGTCGACGGATGTTCAGGCAAATCTGCGATTCCAGAGCTCGGCCGTCATGGTCCTGCAGGAAGCGAGTGGCCTAACTGATCGGTTTGTTTGAGGATACCAACCTGTGCGCGATCCACGCCAAGCGTGTCAGCATCATCCCGAAGGACATCCAGCTGACTCGTCGTATCCGTGGAGAACGCGCTTAAAATGAATTGCAGCCAGGGATTGAATCCTGAGAAAATTAAGAGAATCTCTCGCGTATCGCTCTCTGTAACTATCATAATATGCTGCACATTATGAGAGACTGTTTATCGTATACTGCTACAACTTTGATCAGATTGGGGGGATAGTAGTGTATGATAAAACCTCTCTTAACATGTTCCAAACCTGGGGTACACTATTGCTATTGGAAGTTCGTGGATTGTTTATTGTGCCAGTAAAGAAAAATACCTATCCCCAATGGTAAGCAAGCGAGAAAAATGGATTTTATCAACGCTCTCTCTTTGGGGCTCTCGTTCCCTGCTTCCATTTATCAGACTTGTTACAACTTGCGATAGGGTAGATGTACCAATAGTGGAGGTACTAAGCACGATTGAACTTCATTTAACTGCCTAAATTCAAGAAGCGCAATTAAGGCTAAGTAGCCCGTCATTCGTTTTGGCAACAATGATGACTTTTCAGCTTGCATTTCAAAGTGATAAAACTCAGTCTCGATAGTTTATATTGACTTGAAAAAATATCACTGTAGGCGCTTACATGCATAAAGTATGCTGATACTTTTTCAGCTGTGTCAGTGCAAAACCAACGGATTTTCTTTGATTGGAAATCGTGAGATGAATAAGCAACAATCATCAACGTCGCGTACAAATTTCAATGACGGCCTACTTTGCCTTAATGTACATGTTATTTTTGTAACGGGAAGACCATTGACTTAATGAGAAAAATGATTTCATCGCAGTAATCCACGGCATGTCAGTGAAAAATAATACCTCCACTATTGGTACACTGTTCCTTTAGTTGCGGTATATTTTTAATTTGTGTTCCTATAGTTGCGGTATCCGTTGTTTTCATATGGGATCCTCCACTATTGGAACACTTTACCGCAACAATTGGTACAAGTAAGAAAAGTTGTAGCAAATTTGGTGATATTTCATCAGTTTTAAAGCAATTTGAACGCTCTTTTCAGCTATTCCATATATCAACAAGCCAATACGTCGATTGGCAGTGTCGGTGCTTTAGCTAAAGCGATAAAATAAGTGAAAACGGCATTACCGCAACTATAGGAACACCCACAACTAAGGGAACACTTACCCTACATTGACGATCGTGGACCGCAACAGATGGGATGTTTTTCTTTGCTTGCTTTGATCGTGCTTCATACTCAAATGAGAGCGGATTTTGCAATGCCTGATTGCAGCACAATTTCAAACAAAACGGCGTTTTTCGGGGTCACAACAATGAATTCGACGTAAAAAAAGTTACATCCAGAGAAATTTCATCTATCACTATTAATAATTAATTTATTTATTTATCAACTATAATTTTGGTTGATTAGTTTTCAACGGAGTTAAATGGCAAACAACAAAGTTTTCTAGGTTCCCGTAGCTCGGGACGGGCGGCGGTAGCATTTTTGCAGTCTTCTCTGTGTGCGTATTTCGATTCGATCAACAATTTCTTACCAAATCAAAACATCAACAAAGCTGTTGCTGATTAGTTTTAGCTCTTTGTTTGACAAGTTGATACTCTGATCGCTCTAGCATGCATTTACATGTTAGGTAGCGAAGACGACAACGGCATTATTAAAAGTAAGTAAAGTTTGTAAAGATACTTAAAATATATCCCCGTGCCCGATTTTATCTTCTAAACTCGTACCAATTAGCTCATTCGGTTGAAATAATTGAGTTTCTGTTAGTTATCAGGTATTTCCTTAGGAAATTGCCTACATTTAGGCGTTTTCATCGCAATTCTTAAAATAAACTGTTCATTATATTTTTAAATATTGCATTAAGAATTTAGGAAGCATATTCCAATTTAGGGAGCTCATATTCATTATGTAGAGTCGTTTCAAAAAATAACAATAATCGCATTGACAAGTGATTAATTTCACCCCGAAATGAGATTCCCAGATTTTTTATTTGAGGGATGATTTTTAGCACTAAAAACACCTTTGTTAGAAAATTTTGGCACATGAGCCAAAGAGGCTGACCGTCGTACTTGTTTTCCTGCATTCAGTTTTTTGGCATTTTCGACATTATTGAAAACATACAAGAAAAACCATGAAAAATGATCAATTTCACTCGAAATTACGGTACATGTAAACCTCAAAACGTCAAAACCTTATAAAAGCAATAAAAATGTACTTTTCTATGAAAAATAAGACATGCCTCAATCTATACCAATTTTTCAATAGTTTAGTCATGAAAATCAATAGTTTTCATTATTTGATTATATTCGTAGAAAGATTTCCAATCGATTGGTAAAAGAATCTTGAAAATCTATGCAGGCGTTAGTAAGTTATTAACAGTCAAAATCTAACCACTTTTCGTGACGCGAGCGATTTTTCGTTTTTCGAAATTGTACCCCAATATGTTGCCGTAAGACGTTATCCAACGTCAAAAAAAACAATTTACCATGAAGCAAAACTTTCTGACACAATGTCCATGACACTTGTTATTGACAAAAATCTCTTCACTAATTACGTTATTTTACGTTGTACAACTATAGTGAGAAAACCTCGCTTGTCATACACAGCATCAGCGCGGTGGTGCTGACTTCAGTGGAACGCGCGACAACCGAAATCTTAATCATCCGGCTGTCGATCGATTGGTTACTGTAAAGACTTGGTTTAGGCGATATACGCAAGTTTTCGACATCTTCGTTCCAAAAACTACCGTGGTACAAAATAGCGTCAATATCCTGGAAGTTAGATTCTCAAAACTCGTTTTTAACTGTATTTTGCTTTCTAATGTTTTTTGAGGATAACCTGCTCGAGATATCCGGCGACGATGATTTTTGTTAAGAGAATTCACTTAAATAATCCATACATTAATTTCAACTCCTATAATGGCCCAAATTTTTTTGAAAAAATAGAAAAAAATACTAATTTCTAATTTCATGGCATAAGTTTTTGTCGAAAAATCAGGCTCAACTTTCAAGGTATTTCAGCATTTCCTAGTTGTCTTCAGATTAATGGTAGAACTTAAACCTGGTGTGAAACAATGTAACAAAATCGGGGTGTTTATTCCAGCAATAAATTCTCTCTTTGATGTTGATTCAATTTTTTTTACAGATTTGTAGCAAAATTTTCCAAAAAAAAACTTTTTGATATACCTTATAGAATTTTAGTATAATCAAATTCATAAAGTAACATTAAAGATTGGCTTCAAACTTTTGCAAATCTCTTGGAAATTAGTCAATTAAAATTGTGGGACTTGTTCATACTTTCAAAGCGAATTCCTCCTGGAAGACGTTCATTCCTTCTTTGTCTACTTTTTATTAGCAAATTGGTTCCGGACAATGCTCCCGGATTTACCTAAAAAAAGTTACTTAATCTTTCAAAAGTTCAGTTTTTCCTCGCCATTCCTCCAAAAATCATTGATTCTATCATATCTAATACTAAAATATTTCGCTGAAAGTTCTATTACACATTTCTTTGAATAGTTTTTCAAAAGATAAAATATTACATTTTTTTCCGCGAAGTTCATTAAAAGTCGTTAAGAAATATTTCCAAAAAACATCGAAAATTGCATAAAAACAACCTTTTTTTTTCAAGGAATTTCGCTTTAAATCCCCGGTTTGTTTAAAAATTGGAATGAAAATTGTTTTTGAAACGCCTATTGCCATAGAAACCTTAGCGGAAATTTGCTGAAACCCTTCAGGAGAACTTTCGCTTTCAAAATTAGCATAGGGGTAAAGAAATCTGTAGAAAAAATGTAGCAAAATAACTGGGAAGAAGGAAAAGATTTATTAAGATATTCATAGATACATATATTGGTCTTCTTTAAAAAACTTCTTAGAAACAATGTCATCAATTATTGGCAGAATCCATATTCTTGGTTTGAATTTTGTGCGATACGAGGGCGGAATTTTTAGAGGCTTTCTGACAGAATTCTAGAAAACCATAAGTCAAAGAAAGATAAATTTTAAGGATAATTTCCAAAGAAGATTCTGATGGACCTTCTTGAGAAATTTGTAAGAAAATCTGAATATTTCTGCATTAGTTTTGAAATATATGTATCTAATATTTTTAAAACAAGTACTGGTATCGCAGTTATCGATTGCAGTTAAAAGATTGCATGACGATTCATGTTGAATCGATCAATAATTTTTCATATAATTGAAAGACTATTTTCGGTTTTGTGGTAACTTTTTGATAATGGGTGTGTACACATGAAAATCGCCAACCAAACTGCTGTTCAGCATCATTTCAGTTAGAATTTGATTGGAGAATGTTAATGGAGAACGTGGGTTTCAATTTGTTTATAAAATAACAGAATTTGTTTAAAAAAATCACCTGCAAAAGTGTTTCAAGTTCAAATATGCATATAGGTTTGTATAAATGGGTATTAACTAATATTTCTAAAAATATATGGAATGATTCACATTTCGACATTGAATTCAACATAAATCAAACATTTTTGAAATATAAATATTTCGAACAAAACCGAGTGAGGATGTCGCATACCTTCAGACGTATAACATTATATGAAATTTCTGACTTTGATTACAAAAATGGCCCCAATTTGTGAAAATGATGTTCGATATGATATTTGAGACCGGATTCATGATCTACTATAACTGGGCTGTCAGGGATATGCAACGAATTATTTAAAATCTTATCAACATGTTTGTAATGATTTCAAAAATGCAAAAATCTCATCGATTTTCAATATTAGAATATAAAAACTCAAATGCTATCGCTTCCAATGAAAATAGTCCTGACATGAAGTATCATACTAATACTCTTTACTTTCGCATATTTAACTGATTAACATAAATTATGTTATTTCGTTTAGTATGTTGTGAGTCCCTCACTATCAATGTTACCCGCATTATCAAAGATACACCGTTTATGATATTTGGAAATTTATTAGAGATGTTTTAATTATCCGACTTCAACATTTTGTTGTTTCACCTTCCTTCGCATGGAACACTTTCCATACTCCAAACAGTACTACAGTACTACAAAATAATCGAAATTAAACTTTTCAAAAAAGTTTGTTTGGAATTTCTAAAGGTAGGAAAAATGGGATCTACATCAATATGTCCATCATAGTATCATGATACTTCGGAGATCATACAATACATTATCTAAGATTTTAATCACATATATTTTCAGTAAAAATTCCATCCGTTTATATTCTAATAATAAAAGATAATATTTAAGTACTTTTATTGCAGATTTATTTTTTTTTTCAGTGTTTTGATTATCCGGAGGATTCAATTAAACGGAGTAAAAAAAGTCGATACTCCGGATAATCGAGTCCGACCTGTATTCGATAAATTCTTCCTCGTTGCTGGGCGTCGTTGGGTGGGCTCTAGTTCTCAAGGCTGTTGCTACGCTGATTCAACTTGAGCTGCCTTTGCATATTACAATGTAATTCTTGCTGAAGCGTCATTTTTTAGAACAGTATTCTATTGAGAAACAACAGATTTCATGCCATGTGAGTAAAATAAAAAAAAATCTATGAAAATGTTCCAAATTAGGTCAAATAATTACAAACATTAGCTTGATTGGTATGAAGAAAAAGAAAAAAATAGCTCTTGTATTAGAACCGTGGGTCTTCTGATCCTCAGACCCAAACCTTACCATCCGCTCTATTTTGAGCCGATGGTGATAGACTGTCTGTAGGAAGTTTGGATAATTTTTGCTAAGATTTTTTCAAACAATTTTGTAGAGGAACTTTAGGACGAACTTCAAAAGCAAAGCTGAAAAAACTGGTTGCAAACTTTCTTAGGAATCCGTGGAATTAATCCTTGCTTGATGATCTTAAAAACATTTATGGTGAAACTTCTAGAGCTTTTTTTGAAGAAATCCTCAATTATTCCAAAAAATCATAATCAAATTATTAATGAACAACCAGAGGATACTTTAAACGAAATATTGGAATTTATATGTAATAAGTACGCAGAGAACCTTCCAGGAGAAATAATTAAAATAGTTTGTAATGCATTATCTGGCAGAGTTCTTCAATATATTTTTTAAACAATTCGATAGAGATTCTTCGAGACATTTTCTGGTAAGATCAGAAAGTCGTGGGAATCCCAGGACAAAATCAGTGAGGTCAGGATTCGCCTGAAAAGCTAGCGATAGACACAGATAAGTTGTGGTTATGTTTTGATATTTTAATCATTTGAATGCCGGCAATCAAAGAAGAGAAATATATTTTATTTACAGTTTTGCTGATTATATTTTGCCCGGTTGTGATTTTCTGCTCATGAGTTCTGTTTGATCTTTCGACCTTGACACTTGCTTTTGCCGGGGCGAGTGACGAGGGCAGGATCAAACATGTCGCGCGTTGGTCTAGTAAGTGAAAAAGTGGCGTGATCGGTGAGTTCGGTTGGAGTAACTGAAAAAGTGCCGCGATCGGTTAGTTCTGTTTGATCCTTCGACCTTGACGCTTGCTGTGCGTCAAGAAAGCCCGAACAGTTTTTTTTTATTCTTTTTGGGTCGCGCGCTTATTTTTTTTTTTCCTGAGTGCTTTTTTATAGCCGAGCAAACGAGTGAAGCCGAAAGTGGATTGTGGCTGCTCAGTCAAGGATAACGGATCAATTGGTGAGCTCGTTTCATGCTACTATTTCTAATCTATAAAATATGTATGACTGCACATTCAATCGTTACAATGGTGGGATGTAAATATGATTTTTCAACAAACTATGGATGGTTCGTCACTGTGAGTGTCGACACAAACTCTGATTCATGATTTATTTATGTTTAACATTTTTTTTCAGAACACCTCTTATATACCTTTATTTTTGTAATTAAAAAAACTTTGAATGGTTCGACACTACAAGTGTAGACTTGCGAAAGGTTCACTTTATTCAACAAACTTTGGATGGTTCGCCACTGTAAGTGTCGGCATAAAAATAAGAGTGTTCTATGATGTCCCAACCAATCGAGTTTTTTGTTTCTTTTCAAATGAGTAAAATATAATAACACATGCTTTCGTTTTGACAGCTGTAGGAATGTTACATTTAGGTATTTGTTCAACAAACTTTGAATGGTTCGTCACCTCAAGTGTCGGCATAATTTTCCTCTACATAGAAATTGTTCATATCGAATGAAAATATTACATTTACGTATAAGCATGTATACATCTCACAAATCATTGTTTATCATGGTCTAATCGCTTATCAAAGTGAATCCTATGACCCAACGATCCTCCCCATTAACAAACATCCCTCCCAGTAACCTTTGTGGAGATGCAGAGGCAAACACGGTCTCCAAAAAGCAAAGGTTACACACTAACATTCCTTGCCCCAATCCCACCTGACTGCAAGGACGTGGCCGGCGCCGTTATTGACCCTGTATAAATAGAGGCACTGAATTATGCACACTGAAGAAGATTATGGCCAATCCCAGCCGAACTTCTAGTTGATTCTTTGTGCATTTTCACTGACTTCGGTCAATCACGGAATAGCAACCATTGATATGTGTAGTCAGTCTAAGCTAAGCTAAGCTAAGGAATCCCAGGACAAAATCAGTGAAAACTGGTAAAGGAGTTCTTGGAGAAAACACTGAAAATTACAAAAAAATAATTCCTTAAGAAAATCCCGTAGGAATTTTCAGAGGAATCTCTTCATCAATCATCAATTTCGTGGAAGAATAACAAAGGACATTTCTTGTGATTTTTTGTTAAAATTATTTAAGAAATTTTTACTGGATTACCAAAAAAAATGAATCTTTTTCGTAGCGAAAATTGAAATTTACAAACACTACTAATGTGCCGTGAAATGAGACAGAATAACAAATAATTAAAATCAATACAAATCTGTTAAAACTATGAAATTTTGCTATAGATGCTATAAATCCGTGGTCACCAAAGTGCGGTCCGCGGGCCGGACGTGATGTCTGTATCTCTAAAATCTGAAAAGTTCCGCAAAATTATTCTTCGGGAAACTGTTCTACTCCCAAAGTTATGAAGAACATCAAACAAAACTATAACGAAAATAATCCTCTATCAGGAATAAAAATGGTTGAAAAAAAAACAGGGCTGAGGATCACTGCTATAAAAATATGAAACTAAAAAAAAACATGAAACTATGAAATTTTTTAGGCCCCCCCTAGGCCCCCTCTAGAAAAATTTCCTAGCTACGCCAATGCTTACCCCATTAGCACTTATATGGGAACCAAAGACATGTCCAGTCGTGGTGGTATCACATCAGGAAATATTTGTTTAATGCCGCGTCATCAACCATCTGGCATAGATGCATCAATCTTACGGATGTGATCCAACGGTTATCCTGTTACCAGGCATCGGGGTGGGGGTAGGGACCATCGAGATAGGGAGAGATCAAGACATAGAACAAATTTTCAACGAATACTAGATTGAAAATCACTCCGTTACCAAGAAAATTAAAAACAAACAGATGTCATTTCGTCTTCGCAAATTGTTTTGAATTTCTAAAATCTAGTCTAGTTACCTTTGATAATGGGCATATCGACATACGGAGAGAAAATTGGGAACGAAAATCACATCGAGATATGGAGATATCGATATAAGGAGGATATCGAGATATGGAGAGTGGAAATGTATGCAGAATAAAGGGACCCAAAAAATCATCGACATAAAGAGAGATATCGAGATGTAGAGCATCGAGATGTGGAGAGTCAACTGTATTATATTGGTATCATAAAACTACAACAACTTCATTCTCGCAAAATTATAATAAATAGATAGGGCTTAGGCGCGATGAAGCTTTGTTTTGTCACCGAAAAGTGGATCCGGACAGTAGAAAATGACTTTCTATTTCTTTATTATTTCTAGTATAGTTTTCAACACATATAAATGTATTTACGACGATTCTAAATGAAAACAGACGAGACCAGATTTGAATATGAATAGATGTATTGCGGCGCTTATATTAAATCCACATCCAGCGGCGGCGGTAACGCGCAGAAGATTCAAACGCAACGTCAAAATTCAAGTAGGCTTGGATTTTTTTGTGCGTCAAGGACACAAATGTTTCAAATTTGCTAAATCTGAAACATTTATTGATTTTCATTATCACTGCGACGGTATATCGACATTTTCAGATAATCGCATTACGTGGATTTATCTTGCAGAGCACAATATAAAACAAACTGATCGAAATCATTATTGACCAACATGACAAAAGTAGTAAACTTAAAATATTCAACTTGTCCAAGTACTAATAGAGTAGTGTTGGATCCGTTGAATCTGTTGCATGCTCCTTGTGGGCGAGCGACGGAATCCGGATCCATTGTGTCCGAAAAAACGAAGTGTGCCGGTGAAAAAAAAAAACAAACGCGTCAGTAGTGTTGGATCCGTTGAATCTGTTGCATGTTCCTTTGTGGACGAGTGACGGAATCCGGATCCATTGTGTCCGGTTCGCGTTGCGCGGAAGAAAAAAACGAAGTGTGCCGGTGAAAAACAAAAAAAACGCGTCAGTAGAGTTTGATACGTTGAACATGTTGTATGCTACTGTCGACCGAGCAAAGAAATCAGTATCGTGTCCGGTTTGCGTAGTAATCGCACTATCAGTGTCGGTCATTCGTGCATATGCTCACGTATTCATTTCGAATTATATATTTATTGTTTACCAAAACGAATCCTTTCCCATATCCAAACTCCCAGTGTTTTCTTGTGGAAGTGCAGAGGACTCCTCCGCTTCTGTAAAGCAAGTAACACGTCAACATTTCTCTCCCATTCCCAAATTGACCTGCATTCGGACGCAGCCGGCGCCGGTATTGTTTATTATAATAATGAGAGCACCAGTACTTACACATTGAGGATGCTACTGATCCCGAGTAGTATCTGTTGGTAGTACAGCTGTTCTTGCAATAACGGAGTAGCAACTGCGGACAGTCAATCATGTTCATGCTCATGCTCATTAAAAACCTTAGCCAGAGGATGCTGAAAAATCTAAACACAAGGCTAGTTGTTTCTAATGCCTGCTACGTTTGCTGGTAAGGAATCTCACTCAAAAGGCTATTTATGCTTCGATGTAATGCAAACGCAATATTTTTTGCTGAGATGCTCATGTGAGAGTTTGAACGGCTTGCGCATGATTGATAAAAACACAATGTGGAAAGAAAAAAAACTCAGCAATAACAGAAAAAGAACATTCTTCTTCTATGGTTTATTATTCCTATTTTTCAGTAGTTTTTACAATAAAATTCAATTCAGTGTAAAGACTGTTCTGCTAAAGAATATTAAACTTTCTGCCCAAGATATTTCCTACAGTGAGATTAATTTGAATTGACATTTCTTTTCAACTGCGTATTGCGATCAAAGAAAAATGTTTTTCTTGAGCATTTCTTGCAAGACATTTTCCACGTATCTAGATAGGCCATTACTTTTCTGTTGAAGTGCATAATTACTAAATTTTAGTAAACAATGACTATTTTCTGTCTGCCTCTCTTTCCTGCTGTAGGGAATTTTATTCCTGTTTGTCAATTCGCCTGGGATGAAGCATCGCTAAGCTTCAACCCAGTCGAAATGACAGTTAGTGTAAATATTCACAACAGAATGAAAGAATAGACTGGCTCAGCTCAGTATGGGAGAAAAATAAAGTTGTATGATTCCACGAGGCACCCCTCAGGATTATTTCTTAGGGTTAGAGGAAGCCTTTCTGAAAAAATCAGCTCATTTGGTCGTTCCATGAGCTGGCGCGTTTGAATTGAAGTTAATATGGGATTTGCAGCTCAAACATATGAGAAGCTTGTTCTTAAGACAAAGTTTTGATTTTCTATTAATAAGGGGATAGAGGCATTTTACATATTTATTACATTTGGCTTGAATGTCCTCAATGTGATTTTTGAAAGTTAAATTCTTATCTAGCATGAGCCCTAGATACTTAACTTCATCTGACCAATTTATTGGACCCCTCTCATCGTGACAACATGTCTACTTGAAGGTTTCAAATAAAGAGCTTTTGGTTTATGTGGGAATATTATTAGTTGAGTTTTGGAAGCATTAGGAGAAATCTTCCATTTCTGAAAGTATGAAGAAAAAATATCCAAACTTTTTGCAATCGACTACAGGTGACACGCAGATTTGGTCCTTTGGCGGAGAGGCCTGTGTCATCCGCAAACAAGGATTTTTGACATTGTATGTTGGAAAATTAAAGTTTTTTAATTTTACGATCAAACCTTCATGCCAAACACTGTCGAATGCTTTTTCTATGTCTAGAAGAGCAAGACAAGTAGAGTAGCCTTCAGATTTGTTGGAACGGATCAAATTTGTTACACGTAAAAGTAGATGAGTGGTCGAATGTCCATGGCGGAATCCGAACTGTTCATTGGCAAAAATTGAATTTTAGTTGATGTGGGCCATCATTCTGTTCAAAATAACCTTTTCAAAAAGTTTACTGATGGAGGAAAGCAAACTGATTGGACGATAGCTAGAAGCTTCTGCAGAATTTTTGTCTGGTTTTAAAATTGGAACAACCATAGCATTTTTTCATTTGTCAGGAAAATATGCTAATTGAAAACATTTGTTAAATATATCAACTAGAAGCTACTTTCTGGAAGTTTCTTGATGAGGATGTAGAAAATTCCATCATCGCCAGGAGCTTTCATATTTTTGATTTTTTTAATAATAGTTCTCACTTCTTCCAAATCAGTCTCCCAGGCATTTTCGAAAACGTTCTCTTGATTGAGAATATTTTCGAACTCCTGAGTAACTTGATTTTCCATTGGACTAGTAAGTCCTAAATTAAAATTGTGCGCACTTTCAAACTGCATAGCAAGTTTTTGAGCTTTTTCGTAACTAGTTAGTAATAATTTGTTTTCCTCTTTCAATGCCGAGGTTCTGAGGTTTTTTCAAGATTTTAGATAATTTCCAAAAGGGCTTAGAGCCAGGGTTCAATTGAGAAATTTTGTTTTCAAAATTTTTGTTTCCTAATTGAGAAAAACGTTTATTTGATTTCTTTCTGCAAATCCTGCCAATCAATCGTAGATGTATTTCTAGAAGAGGAAAAACATGTAGGGCTATCAGGGTATTGAATTGAGAAATATCCTGAAGAGCACTCATCAAATAAAATTCTGCCGTTGGAATTACTTTGAGAATTATTCCATGACCGATGTTTGGCATTAAAGTCACCAATGACAAAAAAATTTGACTGCTTCTTTGCGCATTCTTCTTTTGACGTTAACTACGTCTTACAGTAATATACTGGGTGTCAATTGAAAATCTAAAACGTTGCGACCGTCATGATATGATGTTAGATTTCGAACTATAGGAAGGCTGCAACTAAATGCAGAAATGCAGAAAATCAATTGGCGTAGTTAACGTAATGCGGTCGTGTCTTGTACACAACCCCCTCCGATTTTTTTCTAATGATTTTCGTGTATAAATGGAACAACACACGGGAAAAAAATCTGTGGTGAAAATAATTACTTTAGCTGACTATGCCCATTCTTGAAATTACCATCGAATTTCAGACTAATTTACTATGTTTACTAGACTGGCCCTTAAATAAAAAAGTTGTAAAACTCAACGGGGCACCCCCTAGATATGTGCCTTAGGGTAAGAAAAAAGCTCTCTCAAAATTTCAACTCATTTGGTTGCTCCCCCAGCTGGCGCATTCAATTCGAAGTTTGTATGGAATATTCGTTTCAAATATATTGAAAATTGACCCTGTGTCACTGTTTCGTTCCGTATACTAGTTAATCGCGTTCAATTGAGCCCAGAATGACAAATTCACTAGTTGATACCCTAATGAACATAGTTGCAGAAGGTTGTATCTGGATTGAAGCTAATTTTCATAAACCTTTCAGTTGTTGAAAGTTAGGCTTAGATCAGTACTTCCGTACAATCACATATATGCATGTACCTTGCACCGCAGCTCGCTCAGCGTCATAGGTGGCTATGATGCGCTTAGTGGCTACCACCCAGCTAAGTTGAAGAAATACTATGCAATATTGCAAATCAACTTCAGATAGTTAAAACACCAACTTTCTCTATTTTAATCATCATATAACCCTCTACAATATTGTTCGCTATGGTATCAAGTAGTGTTTTTGACATTCTGGGTTCAATTGAACGTGATCAACAATTTTGCTGACCCAAACAGGAGATGATGTGCCGTTTCCCATGTTCATTTCATTTATTTAGTTAACATCTACACAGATAACACTGAATCAACAATTTCACGCCACAATACTCGATTCGTGGCCGCATCTCTCCATCCTCGGTTCTGCCCCACGCTCGCCAAATCGATACGCACTTGATCCGCCCACCTAGCTCGCTGCGCTCCTCGCCTTCTTGTACCAACCGGATCCGAAGCGAACACCATCTTTGCAGGGTTGCTTTCCGGCATTCTTGCAACATGCCCTGCCCATCGTATCCTTCCAGCTTTGGCCACCTTCTGGATACTGGGTTCGCCGTAGAGTTGGGCGAGCTCGTGGTTCATCCTTCGCCGCCACACACCGTTCTCCTGCACACCGCCGAAGATCGTCCTAAGCACACGACGTTCGAAGACTCCAAGTGCTTGCAGGTCCTCCTCGAGCATCGTCCACGTTTCATGCCCGTAGACTACCGGCCTTATGAGCGTTTTGTACATGGTACATTTGGTGCGGGCGTGAATCTTTTTTGACCGCAGCTTCTTCTGGAGGCCATAGTAGGCCCGACTTCCACTGATGATGCGCCTCCGTATTTCACGGCTAACGTTATTGTCAGCCGTCAGCAAGGATCCAAGGTAGACGAACTCGTCGACCACCTCGAACGTATCCCCGTCTATCGTAACACTGCTACCTAGGCGAGCCCTGTCGCGCTCGGCCCCACCAGCTAGCATGTACTTTGTCTTGGCCGCATTCACCACCAGTCCAACTTTTGCTGCCTCGCGTTTCAGGCGGGTGTACAGGTCTGCCACCTTTTCAAATGTTCGGCCGACGATGTCCATATCATCCGCGAAGCAAACAAATTGACTGGATCTCGTAAAAATCGTACCCCGGCTGTTAAGCCCGGCTCTCCGCATAACACCTTCTAGCGCAATATTGAACAACAGGCACGAAAGTCCATCACCTTGTCGTAGTCCCCGGTGGGATCCAAACGAACTGGAGTGTTCGCCTGAAACCTTCACACAATTTTGCACACCTTCCATCGTCGCTCTTATCAGTCTCGTGAGCTTCCCGGGAAAGCTGTTCTCGTCCAAAACAGCGTCTGTTCCCCATGTCAGGGGCGGCTGATCATCGTCCGAGTGCCAGAGAAGGACTCTAAGCTAAACTGCGCACTATGGTCCTCCGAACATTTAGGGGGAATGGTCCTCCGGAAATCTAGGGGGTTGGTGTCAGGCCCTGCAAGTCAGCCGTAAAAAAATGAAGCAACGAATAATCAACGAGAGAATACGAACCGTTTCCCATGTGTTTGAGCTGAAAATCCCATATTAACTTCAATTCAATTGCGCCAGCCACAATTTATTTCATTTGGTAGTGAAAACATGTTTTTTGACCAAAATTATAAGCATTTTTCACACCATGCGCGTGTTGTTTACTATTTTTGGCAGTTTTCTCTTCTCTTCTCTCGCTTCTCACGGACGGAGAAAGTTGCCATCAGTATGCATTTGAATTCTACAGTCAATTGTACTGTATAATATCTTATATTCATTTTTGCTGTTAAATTGAGTCGTGCATTGTTTTTCTCACGCATAAAAATGTTTTGCAACACTTGTGACATTGTACACCTTTTGAGTATTATGAAATTGTAAAATACGTGGTTGTAGCAAGTGTATGAATATCCAAACCATTCTAATTGCAAACATAAAAACTGGCATCACTTCCAATCAGTGAGAGCGGCGCATCCGAATCATAAACAATGTTGGCTCAGTGAATTCGCGTTCCGGTGCTGTTTTCGAGCACAAATTGACTAATATAAGTGATTTATTGCTTCCAGGAGCATCGTGCGTGAATAATCAAAGCACAGACAAGCAGACGTAACACATAGAACAAATCTCGATCAAAATCATAGTCACGAGGACATGTGCGCCCAATGCTAAAATTAGTGTGTTTTGCCGACAGGCCAACAGATGGCGGTAGTGTGTAAACGTCAAACGCAAACAAAAACGATGCGAGCGCAACGGGTGGTGGATTGGCCATCTATCATATTTTTGAACCGACCGTTAAAAAGGTGGTCGATGGACAGTGATGAGAGTGTGACGTCTGTTTGTCTGTGATCAAAGTGTTTCAAGTATCGCATTAGATTTTTGAATTGCTACGGTGAGTAAAAATACGATTAAAAGTGAGTTTTAGAACGGGATCCGAAAAGCCAGCAAACAATATCTCGGTGCGTGAAGAAGAAGTGATTCGAAAGTGCGTGGTATTTTACAACACAAATCACAATTACAAATACGTATTTGCATTCAAAAACTGGTGATTTGTGAAAAACATATTATGGAATGCTTTCAGTTAAGAAACCACCGCTCTACAATAAGGTTAGTAACTTCAAATAATCATTTTTTGTGATCGCTCTCCAAAACACTGAGAGAAGTGTGGGAGGAGGGAGCGGAAAGCGAAGGGGGAAGTAAGGTGCCATATTAGAGGCCATTTTGGTACTCATGGGGATATGTCCTTAAATTCAATACGCCGCACAACTTGATTTGTGCAGACTACGTTACACATTCATCTCAAACGGAAAGTGTGGTCTTTTTTACCATGCCATGCTTCAAATAAAGCATCAGTCAAAATTACCATGCTACACGGTAATCTTAAGAACGATTCATTGTCAATTTTTTTACCATGCGTTGCGTTTAGAATGACAGCTATCGAGTAGTAAATTTGAAGATGCTCGATGGTTTTTCAACTTATTTTTAATAAATATACATATTCAATTACAAAGATTTAAAATTATTTATTTAGGAATCATGTCTATAATAATTTATTGTGTATAAGCCCATTAGAAGCAAACATTTTGGATATTTAAGACGGGATTTGTATAGGAGTCCAGTAGTGAACTGTATGTTCTATTTGCTTTCACCAATATGACGGCTACTCCACATCGCAAGAATTTTCTGTAAAAAAAATTGCATGGTTAATATCGTGTTAATTGAAAAAGGTAACAAATCGTTCATTTATAGAAAACTAACCAATAAAAATAGTTCTATTTCTATTTTCGGTCACTTTTTCGGATCTGGAAATAGCACAGTGTGATCTGCAACATGAAAACAAGTTTTAAGTCAATTGCTGTACGCTTTATGTATTAAATTTTAACATTTCTTACCTACTCGGGATTAACAGTAACATGGGTACAATAATATGACAAATATTGCTTGATATTACGTCTAAAACACTAAAAAATAGTACTTTCTATGTCCGCGCTGATGTTCATCCTTCACAAGCTGACGGAGAAAAACAGCCATGTTGATAGATGCACAAAAAAAATAACAGTGCTCATTCAATGTTAATGATCTTGTATTTATTTTCAATGCAGAACAGTAGTGCTCTTGACTCCTAGTAATAGTAAAATTTATCCATCGCTGGCATAGTAATTTGAACAATGTTGCAGTAAATGTAAATAAAAATACATTAAATTTTAACATAATTCTAAATAGTAATTTTAAAAATCATGCGGCGGTTACTCTAATATTACACCACAGACAAACAGACGTCACACTCTCACCGATGTCCATCGACCACCTTTTTAACGGCCGATTTAAATATATGGTAGGTGGCCAATCCACCACCCGCAACGCTCGCATCGTTTTTGTTCGCGTTTGACGTTTACACACTACGGCCATCAGTTGGTCCATCGGCCAAACACACCGATTTTAGCATTGGGCGTACATGTCATCGTGACTATGATTTTGATCGGGATTTGTTCTAAGTGTTACGTCTGTTTGTCTGTGATTACACTGAAATTAATTTTATTGTAGAAATTACTGAATCCATGGTAAAATTAAGAACCGCGCCAACGATTTTCAACCGACTACATTAATCTGTTAACTCTACCAAAACATAGTCAACATCACTACACAAGAAAATCAGAGTTGTTGTATTTTTGACTAGAAACATTCTTGATTTGAGAAGTTTAGCATCATACTTTTGACCACACTGTGTTGTATGGTGGGTGTCATGGATTGAAATACAATGCTTTGTAATGGATGCTACTATGGACATAGTCAAATTTACTGCACTGCTCAGCGATTTTCACCAGATTATAGTAAACTTAACAGATTTTTGTAGTCGGTTGAAAATCGTTGGTGCAGTTCTTAATTCTACCATGGATTCGGTAGATTATACAGCAAAATTAGTTTGCGTGTAGTTTCAGCACAGACAAACAGACGTAACACTTAGAACAAATTTCTTCAAAATCCATCGCCCAGTTTACACCATCATCATCTGGTGAGCATATTGTATTTATTTATTATTAGTCAACAGGTAAAATGGTCACCCCAATGACAAAATTCTTAAAACTAAGAAACTAAAAACTGTATGGAATGGTGTTTCGTGCAACAAGAACGGCAGATGGCGGTAGTGTGAAACGTCAAACGCAAAGAAAAACGATGCGCGCGTCTCTAGTTGTGAGATTTGTAACATAGCGAATTTGAAATGATCGTTAAATGAGTGGTCGATTGAAATTTCGTCAGTGTTACGTCTGTTTGTCTGTGGTTTCAGTGTCGGAACTGAGTAGAACATTTTTAAGGTGCTCTCGTCATGCTCATACTTCGCTTAATTTCCGTAATGTGTCTTTTGGCGCTGCTGTTTGGCTCATTTTTGTCGATTTCATGCCATGTATGAATAAAAATCGGATCATGTTTACCAACAAATCAAAGTGGTGTGCGTGTGTTGGCGGCCTTTGCTTATTTCCCACTCCTTCATTCCACGCTCGTTGACAGCTCGTTCTCAAAGTCGACCGCATGGTTTTCTCATCGTGATTGCGCGTAGTTTAGATTGATCCCAAATTTTCCGGAAAAATTGATGTGAAACGGTGAAAAAGTTGATTAAAAGTGCGTTCTACTGTAGCATGACCACCACGGCCATGAAGCGGAAATCGATTTCGGGCGGAGAATGTCCGTTCGGTGCGAAAAAAGTGAAAACTGAAAAGGCTCCCAACGGTGTGGCGGAGCCCCGAGAGAAGAAGAACAAGAAGGAGAAGAAAACACTGCCGGAGCAAAATGGAACGGTCGAAAAACAGAAGGTGGGCGGCAAGAAGACGAACGATAAGCGCGATGTTGCGAATGAGGCGGAAAATGGATCGAAGGTCAATGATTTCGATGGGGTGCCGGTGGGCAAAGTGGCGGAAAACTTCCGACAGAAGTTGAGTAAGGGATCCGTGGCTGTTGATGGTAAGAAAGCGTTTGAGATCATTACAGTACAAACATGTCAATATGGTCCTATCGACAAAAAAGAGGCTCTCTGTGAGTAGTCTTGTAAGTCACTATTACTTTGCTACTTGGCCGTTATCAACACTGTATAACTAAAGATAATCACTTTTTTGTAGTTATAAGACCAGTTGACATGTTCTCACCAATCAAATATTCAGTGAATAAAAGTAGTATTTCATTTTCAGCTATCCGTCATTTCACACAAGCCATCCAGGAGAATCAGTCTCTCGCTGTCGATTTCATTCGAGCAGGTGGTACGTTCAAGCCATTGCTTAAAATTCTGGACTCGATGGACAAGGAGAAACTGGCCGATATAGCAAAGCTCCTTGAGCTGATACATTACATTTTAATCGAAAGCGTAAACTTCGACGAAGTCCATGCAGATTATGCAAACAAATGTGCGAGAAAGATTTTCACCGATTACAAATCCGTGGTGATGTCCTTACTGAAGGGCCAGCAGGACGAACAGCTAGTTATGGCAGGTTTCCGTATTCTGAAAGCTATAATGCTGGTGGATCAATCCCATGGAAGAGATATTCTGCTGCTGCTGGATGTTTGCCTGCCAGAGATGGAAGTGGCTAAGTACAGAGAAACATCGTCCTCGGACAATCAGGAATCGTTGCGAGGAGTTTTTGTCGATTTCAATTTGGCATTTTTGATTGACACGAGATCGGAACTTGTTCGTTTGTGGCTGAGTCGCTATCAATTGGTCAGTCCATTAGTAAGCAATTTGGTTTACGACCGGGCGGAGAATGTTGTTTTAGTTATGAAGACCTTCCAGCAGTATATTCTGGAATCGCGTGATATCGATAAATACGTTTACCGAACAACCTTCAGCACAGATGTCCTCAAAGCTTTGGTCAACGTCTACGAATGGGTTGGTCCGACCAAACAGGAAATTAGCGTTCAGATGAAAAATACAGTACTAAACGCTGCAGAGAAAGTAATCCTTCCACTACTCACTTCCAAGAAGCACCATCTGGTTCCGAAAGTGGTTGACCTTGGTCGAGGAAACTCGCGTCACAAACACATTCTTCTGGCGCTTAAAAACTCGCAGCTGCACAAACATCAGCGCAAACTAGTGCTGAAAATGTTTGAAGCGTGTCCAGAAGTGCTGCCAGCGGTTTTAGAAAATTTCGGAACACTACTCAAGAAAAAGAACCCTGAAATGCGAGAATTCCTTCTGGAAATTCTGCGACAACCGGTCCCGGAGGAAATTACTAAAAACTTCACTTTAGCAAATGCAAAGCAAGTGTCGAACTATGTGACCAAATCCACCCTACCAAGAACTGTGCTGGAGTTTGTGACCACGTCCATCAACAAGAAATTCTGCACCGGCTTCTGTCTGGAATTTCTGTCAGTAATGTTGAGCCAATGCGAGAAATATTTGCAGGAGATTCCCAAACTGAAAAATCTTGACCAATTCGACCTCAAAAAAGTGAAATTTGATGTTATCAATCAAATCATAGCATTGTTCCCCACGATTGATGCCATAATGGCTGCAATGATGTATCACCGTTCTGATAGAACCGTGGAAAAACCATACATAGCGATGGAACACGCCATGGACATTCTGTTGGCCTGCATCCGTACCTTCCCGTCGTACATTGAGTCGTCTTCCTTCATAACCACCTATCGCAACATTCTCGATCCCGTCTATCGTCATCGTGTGATCGAATTTGAATATCTCTCGTACGAGTTCAAAGCCATCCAGGTCATCATCGCTCTCGAACCGCAGTCAATCGCCTTCAATTCGGAACTGTTCCCATCGGTGCTGAAACTGCTGACCAAGGTCTACCTCAACGGAACCCCGGAAATGCAACGACAAGCTACCACCCAGCTACTGGCGCTTTTCCAGAACACCACCTTGTTTGGAAATAACCCAACCGAAATTGAGATTTGGTTCCAATCGTTACTCTACGTTGATCCTCTCATCGTTCCTGAACTGGTATCCTTCCTGGCATTTTCGTGTCGTCAGGCAGCCGAACGTCAATCACGACCAATCGAGAAGGATCACTCTGTGATCAACGAAGCGTTCGAAAAGGTCCGCCAGTCGGACCTGGAAGGAATTTTCGAACGAGTGGAGGTGGAAGCAGCCGGACAACTGGAGCAAGAAGAAACTGTCGAACTGCCGGTGGCGGACAATTTCCTAATTTACATGTTCAACCCAAGTACCATTAAACCGCCGCAGTTTCATGCGTACCTTGAAGCGGTGGCGTTGCGATATTTCCACTTTCTACCACATCCGGAGATTGTGGAAAACTGTACCAAGAACATGATGAGCGAACTGACGAAGTACTTCAGGAATTGGATTGTGAAGGGCAAGATAGCGTCATTGGATACGTTTGAGGAAACGAGTTCGCTAGGCCGATTGAGTAACTTATTGCTGCTGCGAAAGAAAAACTTGGACGAAGTTCTGCCAGAAGGTGAGTGAACCTTTATCATTATCATAACCAGTGCTGGGAATGGTAATAGTAGTGCTTGAGTTTTTGCGAAAATCACGTGGCTCTTCTAATACAGTAGTTCAAAATTGTGAATCTCATCAAGTAGCCTATGTAGGGTACATGAATTTCCTAAATCAGTAGTGTCATTGAAGGCTGTATTGCTGTGTGCGTTTGTAATTATCAAATGCGGGAACACCAAGTGCGGTAAGATTTTTCACAAGAAATGCGATGTCAAAGATAGATTTTTATTACTAGGGCGGCGGTGATTTCTATAATCGTTGCTAGGTGTCCTTCGATTGTTTTGTATAACCGCACGGAGGACGTTTAGTCAAGATTTGCATCTCAAATGCGAACAGCAATAAATGCGGGAAATAGAACATTTTTCTACAGTAGTTTTGAGTAGAGATGTACCGAATAGCACTATTCGGTTTTCGGCTGAATACCGAATAGTTAAAATATTATTATTCGGCCAAACGAATATTCGGCCGAACATTCGGCCGAACATTCGGCCGAATAATAACTTAATATTCGGCCAAATAAAACCTCAAAATTCGGCCGTATAATACCCATATATTCGTCTAATTTTCCGAAGACTACATTGTCAATTTTGATCTACAACGAAAAAGCAAGTTTTTTTTTTCAATAGGAAACACTTCCAAGGTGAAGAATTGAACGGAATGATCGTTTTATTGAGCTTTTCAAATCGATCGAAGAAATTATCGTATTGTGTATTTCTTTAACCACTGGACTGCGAAGTGCGACCTTATAAGTACGAAAGTGTGGATTGCATCGAATCATGTTGGTATCTTCAGAGCACTTATTCTCTGATTTTTACGACACCTATCCGATTTGATGCCATTGCGCACTTTTATTGGCGTGTCCGCACTTGTAAAAACTTTTGCGATAGTCTAGTGGTGGAATAAAGCTCTAAGGATTTGATTTTCTGAAGTTGAGGAGTTGTATCTTATTAATAATTAACAATTGATGGTATTATTTATCCATTTAATTTTTTTTAAGAAACTCGGGTAATACTTCACTTGACTCGTCATCCGACTTCTGAAAGTGCTTTATAGAAATTGGAGCAAATATACCACCGCAGACCACTGACTCGTATAATAAAGGAAGAACGTGATCGTGTGGGCTACGTGGCCGTGCGGTTAGTGTTACTAAGCATATAGCCGTATCGATCCAAGGAATGTCGGTTCGATTCACGCTTTAGTCTGGAAAACTTTTCGTCAGCAACGTTTTCCGACTGTTCCTCTGGTCGTTGCATGCTAGTCCGTTGTCTAGTGTGGTGCTTCCTTCAAAGGGCATAACCGTCCACTGAAAGCATTACGGTTTGGTGTCTTTGAAGTGTCGCAAAAATATCGAAGCTGTGGATAGCCCTGACCGTAGTCGCCTTAATGCCGTAGAACTGAAAAATTCTCCATGAAATCCACCAAATTTGTATTTTTACATTTTTTTTCAATTTTCAATTGTTTTTATTTTTACCTTAGCAATTACAAATTGTGTTTAGAGGTTAACAATCGAGATATGGAATTCCTTACAACAATGACATAGAACAAATGAGCACATTTTGTGTTAATGAACGACAAGCAACTATTTGGGCCGGGAAGGAAAAGAACAAAAAAAACCTTCGAATTTACCTAGGAAAAAGACAGAAAAGAAAAGCTTATATCTAATATCACATCAATCTATGCGGCCAGCTCTTGTAAAAGAGGATTTACAGATGACGAACAGATGTTCATGAATTTGGGCATTAATCTCCGAAACCAATCATCGATCCGCTCAACGCCAGCAAGTCGGTGTACGTCGTCAGTCGGATGGAAAGGGCTTAAATCCAGCGTCATCTTGAGCAAACGGTTTTGCTTAACTTGGACTTTGTTCCGGTGGGATTGTGCACAGTCATACCAAGCAGGAAAGCCATACGCAACCGTTGGCCTGAGAACAGTTTTGTATAGCAGGATCTTGGTACCAGGGTCCAAACGGGAGCGTCTTTTAACAAGAGGATACAGCATTTTAACGAGCTTATCGCATTTCTGGAGGCAGTTGGTCACGTGACAACCAAACTTTAGCTTCTGATCCAGGGTTATACCAAGATAGCCAACATTTGGTGACCATGGAATGTCCACGCCGTTACAAGACACGTTACTCTGGGGAAGGTGCCGAGGGCTACGACGCCGAGTAAAGAATATGGCTTACGATTTCGTTTGGTTGACTTTCACCTTCCATTTTTTTGGTACTCCTGGATGGAGTTCTGAGCATGCTGTAGCGTTTCGATTATCATTCCTGCATCGCGATGTGAGGCAAGGAAACCAGTGTCATCAGCGAAAAAGTAGTACTGGACTCCGTTGACTTTTACTATGTATAGTGTTGGGCTCAGAACAGAACCTTGAGGAACACCGTATGGTACGGACATTCGATCGGACGTACAACCGTTTACAGCCACTTGGAAGGAACGATCCTTCAGGAAGCTTTTATATCCTGCAAATAAAGAATAAAATAATATGTTAATCAGTCCACAGTCCGGGAAGTCTCTGTCCTCTGCGCTCACGGCAGCCAGGATATATAGCACAGAAATCCAGTAGGTACTAACAAATAAGAGGTACCATAATAGTAAGGTAAAAGAACACAACAGAAGCTTCGCATTATTTTCAGAATCGACATGGGAAAATTGCCCACCAACATTTTATGCAAGATCGCTTCATGCCATACTGAATCGTAGGCTTTCTCTACATCAAGGAGGATTAAGCCTGATGATTTTCCTTGCTGGAAGTTCCGTCTTACTTCCTTCACCAGCCGCACGATTAGGTGGCTGGTAGAATGCCCTTTTTGAAACCCAAATTGTTCATGAGGAATCAAACGCACTGTCTCCAGATGTTTCTCGATACGCGTCAAAATGATGCGTTCGAAAAGTTTGCTCAATGTTGGCAGCAGGCTGATTGGTCTGTAGTTAGAGGGGATGGAATGGTCCTTATTCGCTTTCGGAATGGCGACAACTATAGCGTGTTTCCAGTCATCGGGAAAGTAGCATAGTTTTAGCGAGAACTACATATCCTTTTCGAGGAAGTCGTTTTAGAAGCATGTTTTTGATTCCATCGTGACCAGGCGCTTTTTTGGGTTTCAAATTACGAATAATTGTGGCAATTTCCTTGGGGCGAACTAACCAGGAGTTGTCGGCAACAGGCGGAGAAAGGTCGATCTGTTCGACGGAACGCTCAACAGCTTCAACCGTGTCCCTGTCGCTAGTGGATTGATTGTTGTGAGCAAGTGCAAAACTTTCAGCGAGCAGTTTGGCTTTCTCCTTAGGACAAGCGAATAACGTGTCTCCACTGCGCAGCTGGGGGCTTTGCTTGGTCGTTTTCTTCAGCGCTTTGGTGATGCGCCAAAGTTTATTATCGCCACGCTCCATTGTAGCTAAGGTTTGAGAAAACTTGCTGAACCGTGCGTTTGCGCACTCCCGACGAATGCGATCGTTGAGCGAAAGAACAATGTGTTTCAGCATAGGATCTCTGGTTCTCATCCACTGTCGCCGACGTCGATTACGAAGCTGGATGAGGAGTTTTGTTTCGTCAGGGATTTGCGCGACATCGTACGGACGAAGGGTGACTAGTGGCACAGCAACAGATTCTGCGTCGAGAAGAGCATCTTTGAAGAAATTGAGCGCAGCATTGATTCCGTTTTCATCACGGATGTTTGAAAACATTGGGTCGTTCGGGCAAAGTTTTGTGTTTATCAACCGTTGGAAAGCAAGCCAATCTGCACTTGTGTAGCAGCGAACAGATTCAGTAGTTGTCACAGGATCGGACGACAGACTGATCTCGAAGGTAACGGGCAGGTGGTCAGACGACAGCTCGTTGTGTACGGTTGGTTTCGACATCAAATTATTGACAACACAATGTCTAACGTGGACGGGTACCCTCGCCCTGAAGGAATAAACGTAGGAGAGTCCGGGAAGTTGATGTTAAAGCCAAAGTGTGAAGCCTCCTGAAACAAGATAGTTCCAGCTTTGTTATTCTTGGCACAGTTCCAAGAACGATGTCTGGCATTTAAGTCCCCAATGATGAAATACGGTGAGTTTTGCGTAACCAGAGAGCGAATTTCCCGTCGAAATTTGTCCCACTCAGAGCCCCGACGCGTTCCAGGAAAATATGCAGCGATAATGCGAAGATCATTACCAGCTGATGAGATGGTAATGCCTGTTGCCTCGATTTTTTTGGTCGAAATATTCAGCTGCTTGAAAGCTAATCCTTTTCGAACAGCTATTAGTACACCTCCTCCTCTGCTGCCTTCATCACTTGATGGCCGATCGAGACGAACACAGGAGAAATTTGGATGAAGAAATGAAATATTTGGGCGCAACCAGGTTTCGGTGACGACAGCAACATCTATGCCATGACGTTGTACAAAATCGAAAAATTCTAGCGATTTGCTGTGAACGGATCTTCCGCAGACATGGTAGGCTAGTCATTGTAAACGTATTTGATTATTAGCTCGGATAAAGCTAGGAATTGTTGCTCCTTAGAACGGCAGCCTTGCAAACGATGAAAAAGATCCCTCGCCCGGCAAAGAAACTCGCTGACCGAAAAAAGATTTGCGCATCGATCTGGTTGGTCAGAACCCTGTAGTACGAGTAAGAAGGTCCTCCGGCAACACTACGATTGTTCAGACGATTTTGAATGTTGGAATTGATCCTAGAGAGAGAGGTCGGTGGTGCGCGGGTGTTGGGCGCTGTAGTTTTCTTCGAAGCACGCTGACGATTTTCTTCGAGTTGTTTGATATAATTCAGCCGGCAGGGGCAGCCTCGGAAATTGGCTGTGTGATTACCACTGCAGTTAGCGCACCGAATAAGACTGCGTGAGACGGAAGCATCCTTGAGGTTGGCCTTCACCGGGAGCTTGCAGTTTGCTGTGAGATGTTTCTCCCCGCATTTAACACAGGATGGAGAGATGTTACAGAAGCGCATTCCATGGCCGAAGCGTTGACACCGATGGCACTGGACGGAATCGTCAGGTTTTCTGGTGAAAAATCTCCACTTCACCACCGTGTTGAACAGTGTCTTTACTCCTTGCAGCTCCGAGAGCTTGATAGATCCTTTCACGAAACATAGCAGGTACAGCACACTTTCTTCAGGACCACTTTTTTTTCGAGAGAAAATTTTGAGGTCCAACGGGCGCACTTCATTGATCAACAATTCCTCCTTCAGCTCAGCCAAATCATACAGTGCGAGACCCGAGAGTATGAATCGCACGGGCTGTTGGTGCGACGGAGTGTAGGTGAAAAATTCCGTGTTGGAGTCTTGTAGTACCTTGATGGCGGCATTGAAAACATCCTCGTCCGTGGCATTAAGCTGCGTACCAGTTTTAACAGCTTTCAGTTGGTAGCCGGACTACGGGATATTGGCAAGATTCATCAGCTCGCGAGATTGTTTGGTGCCCTTGTTTACAATACTCGCATAACTTCTGATCTCGCCCTAAAAGCCATTGGTAACCATGTGTGTAGCTCGTTGTTTCTGGGAATTTGAATGGATTTTCATGCTATTTAACAACGCTATGGGGAAGAAAAGATCATTATCTACCTGCCCGTGAGGTTGGTTTGGATCCTTATTCTTTCTTTTGCTCAGAAACAACGAGCTAAACACGTGGTTACCAATGGCTTTTAGGGCGTTATCTCAGAGTATGCGAGAATAGTGATTGGAGGAGGGCGACGATTCTTCTTCGGGACATTGAGTGGCGATTGCGATCTGTTGTTCACGTTTCCATCTGGATCGTCAGTGGACAGCGTTTCGAAGAGGTTCTGAGTAGCAACCATAGGTTGAATTGATGGTCCGATCTCCATCGGGAGAGAATTGCGATCGTCGGCTGGAGAAGGCTGACAGTGAGTACGTTTTAGCCGCTTGGCACCGTTGCGATTACCGGAGTCGACGATTGAGGTTACCGACGGAGTTTTATCGTAATCACGGCGAATAATTATGTTGGATTGCGAACTTTGCACATTATTGCGCGGAGTATTGCGACCCGAACCGTGGTTATCCACTTTAGTGGCACGAAGTTAATTATTCGGCGAAAAAAATGAGCGAAATCAACAAAAAACAACGCATCAAAATTTGCTGCTTGTGCATCAATAGCTTTGACAGCTCGAAACATTTTTTTTTTTACATTTTTCATTGTGTGAAACATAATGTTTTATTACATTTTATTTTATTATGTAATTATTCGGTCACTATTCGGCATATTCGGCGGAATAACGGAATTCATTATTCGGCAGACCGAATATTCGGCAAAATCAAAATTTATTTATTTATTTATTTATTTATTTATTGTCGTCAATCATGTTTGTAGACCGTTACAGAGAGTTTCTTATGCGCTAGTTACACTTCTACATTCAATTACCTAATTTTTCTTCTTAAGATAATGTGCGGAAGTATTGTTTTAGCTTCGCTTTGGACCAAGTTAAGTCGATTGAATTGTAATGTTTATTATAAGTAGTCATCATTTGGTTCATTGGCCCAAATTTTGCATAATTAGTACGGTGATAGTTGATTGCAAATAGTTCTCGATGGCGTAATCGTCTGGATGGTACATAAAAGTTTAATTTAGATAATAATTCTGGTGAATCAACTTTATGGGATACAATATCGTTTATAAATGAAATCATTGCATATTCACGACGCTCTCTTAGTGTTTGAATATTAATCAACATACATCTAGCTTTGTAAGATGGTAATGGAAATTCTGTCCAACCTAATTTGCGAAGAGCATATAATAAAAATTGTTTTTGCACCGACTCTATTCTTTCATCATGTACTGTTGAAAAGGGTGACCAAATTATGCTGCAATATTCAAGTATTGATCTAACATAGGCAATGAACAATGTTTTTATTGTGTATGGATCATTGAAGTAATAAGCGAAGCGTTTAATGAAGCCTAACATATTATTAGCTTTATTTATCATAGTGTTATAGTGATCAATGAAAGTAAGTTTTGAGTCTAAAATTATGCCTAAGTCTCTGATTCTATTACATTTTTCAACATTTTGATTGCCTAAAGTTATTGTTACATTGGGAATGTCTCTTTTCCTGTTAAAAGATATCAGGTTACATTTTTTTACATTCAGTTGTAGTAGGCTTTTCTGACACCACGTGTGGAAGATTTGTACTTCGTGTTTAAAAGTATGTATGTCCTGTGCAGTTTTTATTTCTAAATAAAGTTTCATATCGTCAGCATAGATTAATACTTTCATTTTGTCAAGAATAAACGACAAATCGTTCACAAACAGTATAAACAAAAGCGGACCTAAATGAGAGCCTTGTGGAACCCCTGAAGTGGCATGTATTGGAGTTGACTTTTTTCCTTTGAATTTCACTATTAGCTCGCGAGTGGTTAAATATGATTCAATCCATTTCAGCAATTTGGCTTCAATACCAATTTTTTGCAGTTTAAATATAAGCATGGGTATATCAACACGGTCAAATGCTTTACTAAAATCTGTGTATAAAGCTTCTACATGATTTCCATTTTCCATAGCACTCAATGAATAGTTTACAAATTCGAGCAAATTAGTGGCTGTCGATCGCCCTTTAAAAAAGCCGTGCTGCGCTGTAGTTATTCTGTTTTTGATTTGGATGAATACTTTTTCATTTATGATGGCCTCAAAGAGCTTCGGGATGCACGAAATAAGGGCAATGCCACGATAGTTAATAATATCAGATTTTTTGCCAGATTTGAAAATGGGAACAAGGTATGAGCTTTTCCACATCTTTGGAAAGACTCCAGACTCCAGTGACATATTAAAGAGCCAAAATAAGGGAGTAGTTAATTCAATTGCTAAAGTCTTCATGAAGATTGGTGGAACTCCATCCGGCCCATTTCCTTTGGTTGCATCCAAGTTTTTCAAACCATTCAATATTTCATGCACATTTATATGACTGATACCAACATCGTTAGGAAATTCAGGATGGAAATCGAAATATTCATAATCACGATCAGCTTCAGAGTATGTTGTGTATACTTCTTGAAAAAAATTTGAAAATAAGTTGCATATATCTTGTGAGGCATGGCCAACCTTTTCATTAAAATACATTGTAGAAGGAAAGTTATTGGATTTTAGTTTAGATTTAACATAGTTGAAGAAATTCTTTGGAAAGTTTTTGATTTCTTGCTCAGTTTTGGAGTTGTAGCTTTCATATGCCAATCGCATTGCTGAGTTGAGCTGTACGCTCATATTCAAATATACTTGTAAATTCTCTTGACTTTTATGCTTTTTGTAAATTTTATGTAGTTTCTGTTTACGATTCTTCAAATTTATTATTTCTTTATTGAACCAAACAGGATGTTTTGAAAAACCATTACACCTTCTTTTAATGATTGGTACTTCTTCTAATATTATTTTGAACAAACAGTTGTAGAAAACTTCTGTTGAATTATTTACATCATCTTTGCTTCTCAAAATCGATTGCCAGTTAATGTTATTTAATTTATTTCTAATGTTGTCATAGTTAGCTGAATTAAAGTCGAATACTTCCTCGAATTCATTGTCAATATAGAAATCTGTATTAGAAATAAACTGAGAAAATTCTATTGCCGTATGAAACACTTCATTTTTCCAAAGTGGAGTCAATGCCTCATTAACACAAAAGTCATCAGAGACGTTTGTCAGCAAGAGATCAAGATAACAGTTTTGTTGATTTTTTACATGATTGATTTGATTAAGACCTAAGTTTGCAATTTTGTCAAATATAAACTGTAGCAATTCACTTTCTCCAATGACTGGGAGTAATATATAATCATTGTCCATATCTGGTATAAAGTCAATGTTGCGTTGATTAAAATCACCGTAAATATGAATCTTAACTTCAGGGGGTAAACTAGACATAACATTTTCCGCTACACTAAAAAATTTATCGTATGTTTCTTTGCACGCATTGTTAGGAGGAAAGTATACGGAGACAAAAATATGTGTCTCGCCAGACAATTGCACTTTCGCCCACACGTGCTCAAATTCTTTAAATTTAGTGGTAACGATAATTTCAGAGTTCAATTTTGCTGAAACTGCGATTAAAACTCCGCCACCCGACTTTTTTTCAGACCATTGATAATCACGATCAGCTCTATAAACATTGTAATTATTTCCAAAAATTTCTTCACTCCGTATACTCTCATCCCAACTCGTTTCAGTTCCCAGAATAACAGAGTATGCGCAACCTGATACTTTACGATGAATTTCAGTCAATTTGGCTGCGCTTCTCATCCTGTTAAAATTTTGACAATAAGTTATAATTTCATTTGAAGTACCTGATGAGTTAACTGAAGAACTCGATGAGTTAATTTCATTAAAACTATCTAATGCTATCTGGGTCGTTTGCTTATACTCTACCTCTGAAGAACGCGTCAAGTTGTAATCTACTTCCTCTGAAAATAATCGAGATATTCGGCCCGAATATTCGGCCGGCCGAATATTCGGTACATCTCTAGTTTTGAGTTGCCCTTAGCAACGGGTGTTTTGCTATTTTCAAGGCATTTTGCCTATGAACCGATGCACGAGTTCACTAATTTGACGTTTGAGCGGTGCCAAATTCACTGGTTACTATGGTGCCATAAATAACATGGCACCGCTAAAACGTCAAATAATGAACCCGTGCATAGGTCCATACAGCAGCGATACGCGTGAGTTTCACTGGCTCCGCTGACTGTGATTTGCTACGCTTGCCTACTGTAGTGTGAATTTCAAAACTTTTCCCAGCTCTGATCATAACAATCTCAACAACAATCACATCAATATCACGCCATTCACCGCTCATTTAAAAGCATTTCAACATGTTAAATTTTATCACAAAAGAGAGTCCGATATTTTTCACAGCTTTTTGCGCTAGCGGCAAGATGAAACATTTGTTTTTATTTGTAATGGTACACGCAAAGAATTAACAACGATTCAAAACAATTATTATTCTTGTTATTTTCAATAAGCTTTTTCAGTTTGTTTTAAATCAACAAATTGTGTTGAAACAGCAATGGCTTTTATCAAAACAAATAAATATATCGTTGGATTTTTTTTTTCCTCATCTGTAGAGCCTTTTAACCACTGCTTCCATTATTTAGGAATATTGTGGTATGACCCATATTTTATTTGGTGTTCATCAAATATCCTGCTAAACAATTGAGATGTGATAGACAACACAATTGAGATGTGATAGACATTGGTAGATGTGTCACACTGTACCAACTGGGCACAACTCGTTTTATAAAGTCTATTACCCTATTAGGACTACCTTGCCAAATTTCCAAGAACTCTAATAACCCTTTTCCAAATGCTAACATTCTTTGATTAAGCAATGCTCCGCAGTTGCAGAGTAAATACTCAGCAGTTTCGTTTTCAGCTTGACAAAAACGACACTCGGAGGATTGTATTTTTCCTATCTTTTTAAGATGATACCTAGTTGGGCAGTGACCGGTCATCAGGCCAGTTATTACCCTAAGATTTCCTTCATTAAGATTCAGTATAGCCCGGGCTTTAGCTAGACTGGGTTTTATGAATCTTTTCGCTTGCTTGGATGTATCCGTGGCGTTCCAATTGGATTCTACCATGGACATTTCCCAATTTTTCAGTTTCATCCTGAGAGTGCACTCAGGAACACCACAGTACGGTTCAGGGCCGACAAAGCTCGAAGCTGCACCCTGTCTTGCTAGATTGTCGGCGATTTCATTCCCCTCAATTCCACAATGCTAGCGTAACATTTGAAAAGGGCCTATCTGCAAAACGTAAACATTGAGAAATTCTCAATTGAACATTCCGTACCATATTTATAATTCCTATTTTAAACCCATTCGCATTTTTACTAGTTTCAAACCTGTGTTCGACACCCATTAAAGTCTGTTGCGTGGCCCATTATGTTTCTAATCTCAAATAACACAACAACTCGTAAAAATTGTTGAATTCAAACATCATCGGCAGATAGGCCCTATTATGAATCTTCAAACCAGTTAGGCCCTTTCAGTTAGGCCCTTTGATTGAACATGGTTTCAGTTAGGCCCTTTAATAATTTGCTAATTTTATTGATTTTTGAATTGGTTTGCATAAATCTTGAACAAAATTTAGCGATTATGTGAAAAAACACTATATAATAGCTAAATATTGGAAATTTTCGGTTGAAGATTCAGTACCATATTGATTATTCCTATTTCAAACCCATTCGATTTTTACTAGTTTCATACTTGGGGAAGATCCAAAAATGACGTCCATCGTTTTTCGGGATTTCTAGAACCCTTCTACCACCTCTGTCACGCTTTTTCTAATACCCAATCCATGCACTGTCACATTTTCGTACATCCTCCCATTGGAGGAGGCCCCAATTGATGGACGTCATTTTCGGATAACCCCTTGTGTTCGACACTTATAATGGTCTATTACGTGGCTCACAACGATTTGAATTTGAAATAGCACAACAATTTGTAAAAATAGTTCAATTCAAACATCATCCGCAGATAGGCCCTTTAACGAATTTTAAAACCAGTTAGGCCCTTTTTGAATTTGCTAATTTTATTGATTATTGAAGTGATTTGCATAATTCTTCGACAACATTTAATGATTATGTGAGAAAACAATACAATATCATACAAGCTAAATATTGGAAACTATTCTATACAAAATCAGCAACATATTGATTATTGATTTTTCAAACCCATTAACTTTTTTTTACTAGGTTTATACTTGTGTTAGACACTCATTATGGTTTATTACGTGGCCCAGAACGTTAGTAATCTCAAATAGCATAACGACTCGTGAAAATGGTTGCATTCAAATATCATCAGCAGTTAGGCCCTTTAATGAATCTTCAAACCAGTTAGGCCCTTCCAGTTAGGCCCTTCGATTGGACATGGTTTCAGTTAGGCCCCTCCAGTTAGGCCCTTTTATTAAATATAGTTCCAGTTAGGCCCTTTTGGAATTTGTTGATTTTATTGCTTATTGAAGTGATTTTCATAGTTTTTAAATAAAATAAAGCGAGAGAAAAACAATGTAATAGCTAAATGTTGGATATTCTCGATTGAAGGTTCAGTACCTTATTGATTATATCTATTTCAAACCCATTCACTTTTTTACTTGTTTTATACTTGAGTGCCTTCCTTAGCCGAGCAGTTTAAGTCCGCGGCTACAACGCAAAGCCATTCTGAAGGTATCTGAGTTCCATTCCCGGTCGGTCCAGGTTTTTTTCGTAATGGAAATTTCCTTTACTTTCCTGAATATAGAGTACCTTCGTACTTGTTACACGATATATGAATGCGAAAATGGCAACTTGTCAAAGAAAGCTCTCAGTTTATAACTTGGAAGTACTCATTGAACACAAAGCTTAGAAGCAGGCTCTGCCCCAGTGAGGACGTGATGCCAAGAAGAAGTATAAGAAGAATTCTTGCAGGGCTGTTACAAAAACAAACGAATTTTTTTTGTGAAAATCGCGACTTTTGGAACTCGATCCACAACTAGAGGCAACAAATAAAAATTAACAAATAAAAATTATTCAAATTTTTTAATGTAATTGATTTTTTTTCTTCAGGATAAAAAATCAGTTTTTCAACTAACTTCGCATTAAGATTATGATAAAACTAGTAAAAAAGAGAATGGGCTTGAAATAGGAATCAATATAGTACTGAATATTCAATAAAGATTTTTTATTAATCAATGTTGATTTTCTCACATACCTAATCGATTTATTTTGATCTAAAACTTTGAAAATCACTTCAATAATCAATAAAATTAACAAATTACAAAAGGGCCTAACTGGAACTAAGTTCAATAAAAAGGCCTAACTGGAGGGGCCTAACTGAAACCATGTTCAATCAAAGGGCCTAACTGAAAGGGCCTAACTGGTTTGCAGACTCGTAAAAGGGCCTATCTGCGGATGATGTTTGAATTCAACCATTTTCACGAGTTGTTTTGTTATTTAGGATTTAAAACGTTATGGGCCACCTAGTAGACTATTATGAGTGTCGAACACAAGTATAAAACTAGTAAATAGGAGAAAGGGTTTGAAATATGAATAATCAATATAGTACTGAATCTTCAATAAAGAATTTTCAATATTCAAGGCCGGTTTGCTACTGACAAGAAAAGGAATCGCCTATCTCGATGCGTGGAAAATTTCTCCCAAGAAAACTTTTTTCTGATCGCAGTACGCAGTTGAGAAGAAATGTCACTTCAAAGGGGGCTCTCTGTAGGAAATTTCTTGACCCTTTCAGTCAAGGAATTTCTTTACTTTTCTTGAGCGAAACAGCATACTTAGCTTCAATGTTGATTTTCTCACATAATCGATTGATTTTGTTCTAAAACTTTGAAAATCTATTCAATAATCAATAAAATTAACAAATTCCAAAAGGGCCTAACTGGAACTATGTTAAATAAAAGGGCCTAACTGGAGGGGCCTAACTGAAACCATGTTCAATTAAAGGGCCTAATTGAAAGGGCCTAACTGGTTTGAAGACTCGTAAAAGGGCATATCTGCCGATGATGTTTGAATTCAACATTTTTTACTAGTTTTTATGTTATGTTAGATTTAAAACGTTACGTGGCCCAGTAATAGACTATGAGTGTCGAACAAAAGTTTAAAACTATTAGATAGAAATGAGTTTAAAATAGTAACTATCAATATGTAACAGAATCTTCAATCGAGCATTTCTCAATTTTTACGTTATGCTGATCACTATACAAGGGCTAAATATTGAAAAATATGAAGAAAAATTAAAAATGCACAGAAGGGCCAATCTGATTTTGATGGAAATTTTCAGTTAGGCCCTTTTATGACCAGTTAGGCCCTCTTAGTTTTATCATTTTCAGATAGGCCCTTTTAAATTTGAATAAAATTACTATTAATAATGCATTTTGCATGCCCGTAAGAGTATGTAGGAGTAATTTACGTAAAAAATGATACGAATAATGAATAATCAAGTTTGTTTACATTTTGCAGTTAGGCCCTTTTCAAATGTTACGCTAGAATGGTCGGGCACCCAGTACAATGTAACTTCGTTCCTACTGGCCAATTACTTCAGAGAAAGAATGCATTCCCACACTAACTTTGATCTACATGTGAATGCCTTTAGAGCATTCAAAGCTGCTTGACTGTCCGAGAAAATACAGATCTTTGCAAACCTATAGTTTCTTTTGAGACAAACATTTGTACAATCAATGGCCAGCTTCTTCTGAGCGGTTACCTCATTTGTCTTGGGACCTCATTTGTGATGGACTACACAATGTTCTACAATATTTTAGAGCAACCGATTTGGAGCAACTTTGCCGAAGAACCCAAATTTCTATCTCTTATGGTTTACGAGTTATGATTTTTTTTAACAAAAACCTTAGGGTGGCACTGAAAAATCAGTTTTTTTGTGATAACTTTTTATAAGACAATTTCTCGCAAAAACTTTGTTCCGAGCACTTTTAGAACTTTTGATTGCGCAACTTTTTGCCGAAGGAACTACTGTTCTATCTCTTATGGTTACAGAGTTATCAGAAATTTTCTTAGAAAAATGGTTGTTTTCAGATGCTGATATCTCCGAAAGGCGCAAACGAATTTTCTATCTTTTGTCGCCATTAAAAAGATTATCTCGTTCTCTGTTTATGGTATAAAAACTATGAGGACGTTTTCTGTTTGAAAAGTTTGAAGAAATTTTGAAAATAATATGTTTTTAACCGTGAATTGTCCATAACTTGAAAAATAATCGAGATAGCTCTTTGGTGCCTGCAGCAAAAATGTGCAAAATTGGAATTTCTGAAAGTATTTTATACCAAGTATTCATAAAAAAACAACGCTTCAAGATATATTCACCATAAACCGAATTTAATATGGTAGAGAAAGCGAAAAAAGATATATTTGCTGTAACAACCGGAGTAACTGTATGTAAAGTCTTTTAAAATTGAATATACATGTATTGATATAAGACCGATCACAGTAAGCGAAATCTTAGAAGTTAGGGAAAGTTTATTTCTGAAGAAGTTTTAACAGTGATCCTGAAAAATTAATCCTTAAACGAAGTCTTGTTATTTCACGCGACATAAAGTTTGTCCAGCTAACCTATGCCGTGGTCGGTCATAAATTTTTTTTTTTTTTTTTTTTTTTTTTTTATAAAAGTACGTTTATTGTCGATTTTGTTTTGATAAAAATTAGGGGGAGATCCCCCAGTACCGGACAGCACCCAATACCGGACAAAGTCGAAACATTGAGAAATCATCGTCCAATCAAGATGGTGTATTAGTAGTAAAGGAAGCTATTGTGGAGACTAATGTTTGCGTAGAATAACACATCCTTGAAATATGCATGCCTTTTTAAAAAAGTACAAAAGATTGAAAATTTCAAAAAAATTGACGTATTGCCTTAATTTTGAGCCTATTTAGTAATTATTTTGAATATGAAAGAATACTTTGGATCACGCAAGCATATTCGAACATAATACTTATTTGATAGTATGAATGTATTTTGTACCATAATTGGACTAAATATGGATAAATTACAATTTTGTTTGAGCACCTCCTGTCCCCCAGTTTCGGACAGCCTGATTTGCTATATGATATCTTGGTAATTATTGCACGAGTGTCTCAAAATACATTCATTTTTCATGGATTCCGTCGATCATGGTATCAAACATGCAATAAAATTAGGAAAAATGAACATTCAGAACAACATCGTAAAATGTGCTATTTTTCATCATATAAGAAAAAGGTTTTTGATGGACATCTTGCAAACTATGATATACTCAAATTGTTTTTGTAATTGTTGCAAATGCATTGAATTGGCAATTATATACTATTCCTAAAGTAAACACATTCAATGATGTTCAAATTTACAGAATTCGAGGCATTTCCAGATTGTGTCCGGTATTGGGTGCCACCTTTCAAGATCGATCAATTTGGTACTAAAATACATCATCAAAATGCAATGTCAAAATTTATACTTATATTTTCAAATTTATTTTTGTACACTATAAAAATGATAATATTTATCATAAATGGGTAACACGAGCACATAAAACCAATATTTTTCGAATTATGAATTTAGTGGCTTAAGTGTCCGGTACTGGGGGATCTCCCCCTATACAGATAATAATTTATTAAACTCCGACTTGGAAAGCAAAATTTAGTTCATCAGAATCTACCTGACCATTGCTATTATCAATGAAGGTAACGTAAACAACTAAGTGCTTCAAAATTAAAATTCTATTTCTCGTCGATAACCGCTCCAATGATGGTCGTATTAGTTCACCGCAGTCAAGAAAACGTCGATCTCCTGTTGTTACTGCCATCAGTTTTTGCCGCAACAGTCTGCTTGCGTCATGCACTCTAGCACAATCAAAAAATTTGTGCTGTAAAGTTTCAACCGCCGTACCACAGTGCAGACACTGATCCCCGTCCGATCGTCGCATTCTATGCAGAAGTCGCCGGTGTGTTACCTTCTGGTTTACCCACAAGTAAAGATTGCTCTTTTCAACAGATGAAAGGCCACGCATCGAAATGTTTTTCCAAACTCGAGTCCAGTTGCTGTTCGCATTCTCCAATTCCACTTTCGGCCTATCCGTTCTCTCGATGAGGAATTGGTTGATTAGATCGGCGGAGGGGTGTTGGCGGATTTGGAAGGGGAGAGTGGGATAACTGTTCAGGATAAGCTTAATGCAAGGAAGATCAGAAATGATATTTGCTTGGGGTGATTTACTTGGTGAAGGAGGGAAGAAAAGTAGGGAAGGGATTCGATCTCATGTAAGTGACGGTTGATTAATAATGACTTACATTTGAATGTTGGTAGGTGTAATTTCAATCCTCCATCCTCTTTTTTTCGTGCCAACTGTTGCATGGGGACGTTTGCTGTCATTCCTCGAAAAAGATATCTCCGCATAGTTGCAGTAAGTTTAGCAAGATGTGCCGCCGTTGGCGCCAACTGGGCGCCAATATACCACATCTTCGACGACAGGTAGGTGTTCAGCAATGTCACTTTCTGTTGCAGTGTTAAGCCTCGCATTGAGTGAAGCCAAATTTGTCGGGTAAAGTTAGCTACCAGAGTGTCCCAGTTCAGCGAAACCATTTCCCGCACCGAGTTGGAAAAAACTACACCGAGTATTTTCATAGTATTATCAGTGCGAAGCCACGGTACATTCAGCAGGTTGTTTAGTACACCAACGTCAATCGCGATGGTTTTGGCTTCATTCATTCGTGCTCCAGATACTCGACCAAATCTCCTGAATAGATTCCTCATTTCATTGATCTGGTCTATACTGGTGACAATGGCACTGATATCATCAGCGTACGCAACAACTAGATCTCCTCCACACACTTGTTCCAATCTTCGTAGAAGAGGGTGAAGGTAGAGAACGAATAAGTGCATGGATAGAGGATCCCCTTGCCGAACCGATCGTTGTATCGGAAATGATGCAGAAAGATGCCCGTTGATTAACATTCGAGAGGAGGATGCTGCTGCAATGTTTGATAGGAGATCAACCAATGCTGTATTGATGCCCATATTACGCATCGTTCTGAACAGAAACGTGTGGTCCACCCGATCAAACGCATGATCTAAATCGAAGCCGATCAGTTTAGCAGTACGTCGGTTTGCCTTCAGCTGCGCTATTTTATCCTTTATGGCGAGTGTAGCTTGAAAGATATTTTTCCCGTCGTTTGAGCATTTTTGCGAATCGGTTAACACGTTGTGTGTCCGAAGCACATTTTCGAGCCGATGTTTCAGGATACGTGACAGGATTTTATAATCAAAATTGATTAAACTGATTGGTCGGTAAGAACGAGCGGTGTCTCCCGCCCCTCGTTTCTTTACCAACACAATCACCCCATCCATAAACTGTGCGGGGAAGTTTGATCTAAGGGCTTCGTTCATGATTAGATTCAGCTCACGATGAATCACATCAAACGCCCGTAGGTAGAACTCTTTGGGTAGGCCGTCGGGGCCAGGAGATTTTCTAGATGCGCTTGTTCGGATTGCTGTTAGAATATCGCATGTTGTGATGTCATCCATGCAGGCTGTGTTTGTGTTGTCTTGCTCAGGGATGATTCGCTCGCAGTCAAACGTACCTCCTGCCTGCTCCTCTTCCACCGGTTCGCGTGCATACAAATCGGTGAAATATCGTACCATTTGGTCCCGAATCTCATCGGGATCGTCGATCACTTCGTCTCTTTCGTTGCGCAGCTGCTTGATAGTTGTTTTGCGCCTCGCTCTTTCTCCAAGTTGGAAAGTGGATATTGGTTCTCCGGCGACAAAAGTTTCATTTATTCGGTAGAACATTTCCGAAAACCGTCGCTGATGCGAAAGCATTTCGGCTTTCACTTGGTTGATCGTGGTGAGCATGGCGCGGTTGTTGTAGTACCTATCATATGCTTGCCGTAGTCGCTCATATAGCCGCTGCTGTTCACGATGAAAGTCATCGAAAGCAAGTTTCGATTTCCATCGAAAAAAGGATTGGATTTTGGGTTTAGCACATGACAGCCACCATTCCATCCACGATGCATAATTACGACGCTGGCGAGTCCAATACTGCCATCGTGTTTGCAGCTCGCTAATGTTTTCTGTTGTGAGGACATGTGGGCGGAGGGACCAGTAACCTCTGCCAGGTATTCTGTCAGGAAGAGGAAGCAGCATTCTCACTGTAACTGCTTTGTGATCCGAGAAGCAACATACATGTACACATGTTGTTCTCAGATGTTCTCGCAAGCTGTCGCTGACATAGATTCGGTCGAGCCTGGACGACGAATTGTGTGAAATGTATGTGTGGCCCGACTCGCGTGATCGAAGCCGTTGCCAGACGTCATGCAGCCGAAGTTGCTGTATGGTATTTTGAAGTGCGGGGCTTGAGTTTGACCCTGTCGCGTCGGATTGCCGAATCACGCAGTTAAAATCTCCACCGAATACGATATGATCGGTGCGGTGGCGGAGATAGTATGCGACAGTGTTGGTAAAAAAACGTTCGCGTTCGGCACGAAGAGCCGAGCCTGACGGAGCATACACGTTACAGAAAGTAGTGTTATGGACACGTAGAGCAAGCAGACGTCCATCCAGGCTCTTCTCGATGTGCGAGAATTTAATGTGCTCTTTTAGAGCGATTGCTGTTCCTCTCTTTGCTTGATCCACGTTACAAACTACATTGTACCCAGGCAGATTGAGTTGTTCGTTCTCCACTTCTTGCAGGAAAACAATATCGAGTTCGACAGAGCGGATGAACGTGCGGAGTGCGTTTATTTTTGTTGGATTGGTGATCGTGTTTATATTAATTGTACCGATATTCACACTGGTGTACTCCATTATTGACGGATATCGTCCCCGGAGGCTCGGTCATGTTCGTGGGTGCTTTCGTTGTTGGATCGCAGCTTCTTTCCTGGTGGTGATGATCGTCTCGTTCGTAGTCGTCGGTTGCTGCTGGATTGATACGATGCTTGCGAGCTATCCGTTTCGTTGCCATCAGCTCTTCGCAATGTAGTGAAGCTGCCAATCGGGGTTGGTGTCGGTGGGATTTGGATAACGGGATGTACTCCGGCTGGTTTGGCTGCGGGAGGAGCCATGTCATTCGTTTGCTGTATGTTTGATGGAGATCGGGTCTTGTTCATAGGTGTTGGTTGAATTGGATTGCTCGGTTGTGGTTTTGGTTGGAGGTTGTTCGGCTTTGCCGGTTTTCTGAGCACTTGCTGCTTCGCAACGTTGGCATACGACTGGTCTGCTGATAGCTTTTGTACCAACAGTTTTTTGTTTTGTACACACGGAATACCTACATGTACAAACTCTAGGCAGTGCAAGCATGTCTGCCGCTGCCCCCTGTAACCTACCGCCGTGTCTTCTCCACGAATTGTCACGAGGGAGGGAATGTTTCTCTTCACCACCATTCGAGCGATACGCACACCAGTTTTAACGCCGCCGAAAACTGAGCGTTCGTCCCACAGGAGATCGCGGACGTTAAGCACATCGCCGTATTCGGCGAGAAACTCGGCGATTTGGTCGTTGGATATGTCGTTGGAGAGGTCGAACAGACGCACTTCCACTGCCCCGTCCTCCATCATGATCCGCAGTTTGTAACTCTTCCCGTCAAACACGAACTCGTGCTTGTTGTCGTGCAGTTGGACGATCGTCTCAGCAAGCTCTAGGCTGTTGACCTCCACGAAGGTGCAACCGAGCCGCTTACTCGGCTGGAGAAGAAGCACATTTTCTCGCGTGAGGCCGAGTTCTTTCCCAACGAATTTATGTATTTCATCGTGGGAAAGCTGCTTCGGAAACTGCGAGTAGTCAACACGGAATGTGTTTTCGCGGCGCGGCATCGCGAAAAACGACGACGCGGTTACTGCGAAACACGGCACTAATAGCAACGGTGTCAATAACTGACAAAACGTACGTAATAGTCTGTGATCGACTTCCGATGATCGCTCTCTATACAATCGACTGATCGGCTCGGAAGTTGAGCTCTAACTGATGAATTGCAACCGCTTCGGCTTACTAAGCAGAAGGTCATGCGTTCAATACCGGTCCCGTGTTCAAAAATAAAAATTATAAAAATCAAAAACCAAAATTCACAAATTTGCGAATAAAAATAAATCATTACTCAAAACGTGTTTAGAACGATTTTAGATAACGAAAAATGATATTTAGATCGAAAATAAAAAATTTGGGTATTAGAGGGTTAAATTCGGTTTATGGTGAATATTTCTTAAAGCGTTGATTTTTTTTATGAATACTTTGTATGAAACACTTTCAGAACTTTCAATTTTGCACATTTTTGCTGAAGGCACCAATGAGCTATCAACAAAATCAATTGAAAAATTCGTATTCATAATTCAAAATAAACGGTTTGTGCGAGTCAGTGCACAGGTAATCAAATTCCTCACGGGACGCCTCTGGACCAAATCAATCGTGGATGGATTTCTAGAAGAGGAAAAACATGTAGGGCTATAAGGGTATTGTATTAAGAAATATCCTCAAGAGCACAGAATTATTTATTTATTCAGAAATTCAGAATTATTCCATGACCGGTGTTTGGCATTAAAGTCACCAATGACAAAAAAATTGACTTATTGCGAGTCAATTTTTGCAAAACAGTTTGGAGCGAATTAACTTGCTGTCCAGAGCATTGAAAAGGCAAATAAGCAGCTATGAAAGTATATTTACCAAGTTGTGTTTCAACCGAAACACCTTAAGTTTCAAAAACATTAGTTTCAAATGACGAAAACAGTTGATGTTTTATACGCCTATGAATGATGATTGCAACTCCCCCACATGCCCCATCAAGTCGATCATTACGATAAACAAAAACGTTAGGATCTCTTTTGAGTTTAGATCCAGGTTTCAAATACGTTTCAATAATAACTGCTATATGCACGTTAATAGCTGTAAGAAAATCAAACAGCTCGTCCTCTTTACCATTCAGTGAACGAGCATTCCAATTTAAAATATTTAAATTATTATTTGGATCCATTAGACAAACGTAATCCAATAACAATTTGATTACAGTCATCTCTCCCTTACTCGATATTGAAGGGACCATCGAGTTAGGGAGGTATCGAGTTACAGAACACAAAACCAGTTCAACTGCGATCTAAGGGACCATCGAATTAGCCATGAAAACCAACTTTTACTATGGTTCTCTAACTCGATATCGAGATACGGAATATCGAGTAAGGGAGAGTTAACTGTAGTAATTTTTACACCAACTTGGACTGCTTCAGTCATAGTGGTGGCTTTGAACATTGTATCAGGTGGCTTTGAACAATGCCATCAAGTAGGCTATTGAAAAATGCCATGAAACATCCCATACAAAATGACATATTAATTCGCTCCCGTATAACCGAATTTTCCGAAAACATTCCTAAACTTTTTCTCCGCACGAACACGTCGGAACCCTTAGAGAAGACAACAGTGAAATAATTGTCCAAATTGGACATCCCGTTCTCAAGCCATTTCGTAACATACAAACACCACTCCATTTTTATTTATATAGATAAGATAAGATAAGATAGATAATCGATTGTGAACTTGAGTATAATATGTTCGTATTGACTTACGTTAAGCCCCGTTATGCAGTGCTTGCGGATGATCAATGCGATTGTTGCGATCTCCTTTTCGTACTTATCACCTCAGCAATCTCAAATTAATCGTACTAGATCCTCACCGTACTTTGCATGTAGGTATTAGATTTATGAGATCTTAGGTTAGAAAGATGCACTAGATTTTAAGTGAACACTGTTTAGTTTACACTATTATCGCACAAATTTGTAGATTCTTATTGCATGTAACACTATTTTAGATATATTTTAGAAACTCAAGGGAGCACATGATGAGAACTGTTGATATCATACGCTGTATCAATTGTATCTTATTATCTGTCCATCACAATAGCCTCATAGCCTATTGGGCCATGGCGTTTGACCTACGGCCTCTGCGGAGAAGGTTGCATGCAAAACCTACGTTTGTTGATGTGATATAGTTACTTGATAGAGAGGCGCGTACTCAACAGTAACTTTTTAATGCAAAACATCACTCATGGTATAATTCGCAAAATATTTTATTCGGCAGAATTGTATTTGATGAGTGCTCTTCACGATATTTTTCAAGTCAATAAACCATACCGTAGAGAATAAACACCTCTTCAAGAAACCCTTCTACGATTGATTTGGACTTAACCGACGCTAGTCACCTTAAACAGCATGACATTTGTCAAATTTGAAATCCTAAAAAGAAATGTTTGCCTCATTCGAACTTTTGTTCCAGTTTACTCTACCACTGTTTTTGTTTGTATTTTTCCAGGTCCTCGTCATCGCTGTGAATTGGTTTATTTAATCCACGAAACCATCTTCTATGCAACACGACTGATCGAACTCGACCAATTCAACTCGAGCTACGCCAGTGTGTTCGCATTCTACCTCAACGGTTTCCTCGATAAACTCATTGCCGAAGAAGCAGACCTTGCTCTCAAAGACCAAAAGCTTGGCGGTGTCCTCGAAAACATTTTCTGCCATCGTCCCGTCCTATACCAGCACTTCACGATAGCCAGCCAGAGATCCGAAACATCCACGGTTGTAACGAACTTCATTTACGATCTCATGAAGAGACTACAGTCGGCTGCTAACTTTTCCCACTACACGATGCTCTATTCAAACAAGATCGTGAACGAAATCATATTGTCGTCAACCCCTAAGATCACTTTTGAACTGGATGCCACACTTGTGGAGAGATTGCTGGAAATTTTTGAACTGAATGAGAAGCATTGCGTTACTTTGTTGAAACATTATTCGCATCTGTCGCACAGGAAGTTCATCAACGACAAAAATGAGAAAACTTACCATTACCATTTACTTACGATCGGTTTGCAGAAGTTGGCCAGCAATCGAGATCACTTCCTTGAAAGAGAGACGATTTCCGCCATATCAAAAATCTACGTGGACTTCATACGAGAGAATGGAAACGAATTGAATTTGGAAAGCTTCGAAGTTGCTTTGCAGAATTACCTGGACACGTTTAGTCACAGCATTGGTCATTTGGAGGTGGATCTATTTCGATGCTTTTTCGAGAGCAAACGGATTGGGAAACCGATGGTTAAGCTGGCAGCTTTTCTTCTGGGCAGGGATATCCGTCTCTATAGAGTCTTCCTAGACTTGGTACAGGAAAACGTTTCGAAGAAGGAACTGATATATCCACTGACGAATGTCGCTTTCGCGAAGGGAGTCTTTGCAGAGAACTCAGAGAAGAACAAAAAGATTTTGAACGTGATCTACAACGAATTCAAAAGTGGCATAAGCAAAACGATCGAGAAACCGGGAAAGGCTGCTGTAATCTACAAAGAGAACACCGTTGCCAATCATCAATTGATCAAAAATTGCATGCCCAGCAACGAATGTGTGGATTTTGCAAAGAAGAAGCTCAAGATTGACTCTATGGAACTGTATCAACTGAAGCTAATGATGGAAATCTACCGTAAAGCATTCAAGAGCACTAAAAAAGACGAGATGAAGATTGTTTACGTCAACGTGTTCAACGTTCTGTTCCAATTTTACAACATCATATTGAAGGTTGAAGATCTGCTGAAGGAAATTGACAAGCTGAATGGTTTGGTGTTGGAAACGTTTTCATGGATACAGATGGGCAGAACATGCAAACATTTGACGAATTTGGAATTCAAAGACATCACGGCTACTGCCAATTGGACAAATTTCTGCAAATTCGCTCTAAAGTTGGGTATCGACATTCAAAAGTCACCAGATAACCCCAATCGACAAGATGAGCGTCTGCATGTCCTGCTTAAAATTACTGCCGTATTAGTGGATCTATTCTACAAAGACAACAGCCAACCAGCGGATGTGGCCACATTTTTCGAATTAGCCTTATCCCACTCTCGATTCTTGGACGTTCTGTTGATTCCTTTCCAGTTTAAAATTAAGACATCATTAGTTCATCTCCTACTTATACTTGCACGAAAAAATCCCTCCGTCATGGATAAAAAGCATGTTCCACTTTTGCTGGGTGCTTACGGAGCGACCCTCACCGATGGCAATCGCTATGTTCTGGCTCTGCTACAATGGTACGAAAGATCAGGCATTCACATGCACGAGTATCGTCCTTATCTGTGGGGAGATGCAGCTATCAAACACTTTTCCCTGGGACAGGACGTCGCCGAACAACAAACGCTGTTCCGAATTAACAACTTCGAGGTGTTCCGACTGTTCAACAAAGAAAAGCTATTCAACACACTCAACAGTTTCCCAGTGTGGCGAAAACTGGACGCAGTTGCCCAACTTCCGGGAGTGAACTTTGACGATATCAAGCCGGATTGCAACAAAATCAGTGAATACCAGACGACCACCGAAATCGAGCGTTTCGTCGAACGCAAATTATACAAGAAAAAGTTACCCTCGCCTGGTTTGTTACACTACTGCGCTGGAAAGCAAGACGTCCTTGCTACTATTTATGATCCAGCCTTTCTGCTTCCCATACTGGGGTATCTGTTTGCGCCGGAAAGCCACGACTTGCTTGACGTGGCTGGTAAAAATGGAGCACTCGCGCTACCATTTGTGTGCCTTGCCAGTGAAGACGAAGAGATGCGCCTGGCTGCTGCTAGCGTTATTCTACGAATTAAGGGGCATTTGGAATTGTCGAGGTTAGTATCATTAAATTTATAGCAGTTAAGATAAAGAAATGCGAACCATCATTGTTCAGCAAAAAATCAAAGGCTGTTTTTTCGCTCATCATCAAAACTTTTCTTTATGAAAATCTTTAATAACTTTTCTCTAGCCGCTAGATGAATAGCTAACAACAAGGCAGGTGGCAGGTCTCTTTTCGGAGACTTAGTCACTATTTCAATGCAAGTCTCTTCAAACTATTTTTAATGAATCAAATTTTTTTTTTCTTACAGTGAATTCTTGACTGTAGAGATTTTTATAAGATACTCCTTTTTTCAGGAATTAATTCACAGATTTCTCGAGGAGAAGATTTTTTTTTCAGAAATATATTTAAAAACTCCTCCGGGACTTCCTCTAAAGTTTCCACCAGGCAGGGCCTTCACTGCCCATACTCGCATAACAGTCCCATATGAATTTTATCCATTTTTGAGTTAGCTCCGTGAATGGTGTTTATTTTTAGTGTACTTCCCAAAATCATACCTAAAATTAAATCTTTGTATGGACAAAATGTGGAAAAAATACCAAACCATGTGCGTCCCATATTGAATATACTCGCATAACAGTCCCATTAGTTGATCATGACGAAATTGAAACAAACCCCTTTTGATAATAATTTTTGTAATCTTGCATCGTGGTTCTCATTTAATTAAATGAGGAAACAAGAAGGAATAATACAAACTATACTGATTAAAACCATGTTTATTCACGAAAAATACTTATTCTAGCTTGACTTGAAAGTTTTCTAAAGTGACTTCTGTTGCGATAAGTGGTAGAACCACAACTAAAAGTATATATCCTTGCGAGGCTAATAAAACAAGCAAAATAGATTCTTTTTGAAACAAGGTTTGGCCAATTGTCAACTTATTTGAATGATTGTCAACGAAGTCTTCAGCAGGCTTGACTTTCATCGGTATGAAAGGGGAGGATTTTCGCGCACATCGCCAGGATTTTCATATTCGTACGGAGTAGATATAACATCTAATGCCGAAAAAGGATGGTTCTGGGCACACAACAGTATTATCCACACATGGGAAATCGCATGATTGAAGCGATTGTTGTCATAAAGATCCAACTCTATTAGTTATATTCCTCGGTGTGGTTAAAATCCAACGTTCCTGTGCTGTGGGGGGATTCAACCAAGCGGCCAACAGAAACAGACAAATCAAATTTTCAACACTATCGTTGTATAATGTATAGTACCTACCACCGAATAGTACTTCGAAGTAAATTTCCAATTACAACTGCAAGTACTAATAGTTTCAGAAGAAAAAATGCCTTGTTACAATTGATCGTAAACTTCAATAATAGTGTGTCAACGTGCGTGATAACAAAGTAAGCGAGTCCCAAGGAATGGGACTGGTATGCGGGTATATTTGCGATTGGCTAGAGATGTACTCGGATAACGAGTCCCAAAGGCTTGTGTCCCAGATTTGGACTTCAAAAACAACCATTTTAACCGTGTTACAGTTGTTGACGATATTATAATATTGTAATGATAGTGTGTAGAGTAATGCTACCACGATTCATTGCTATCAGCAGCGGTGGAACGAACACATTTGCAAATATGTTTAGAAGCGTTTTTCTCGACATTACGATTTTCCTAATGGGACTGTATTGCGAGTATGGGCAGTTCAAATGACAGTGAATTTCAATTTAAATGACAGTCGAAATTTGTGAATTTCATCGCCTCCTGAATAAAAAAAAATTTTGAGCCTGACTTTATCATTTTGATGTTCAATTATTGTAGTTGAAAATTCTGTCTAAAGTAAAATCTCCAACATTTTTTTTTTGCATTTTCCGGCTCTGTCTCCAGAACATCTCTTCCTGTCCTGTAATTACTGTTTTAATTTTTCAAGCTGTCCAACCGTCAACAATTTCTACAGGATTCAAAAAGTGGTCCAGAGATTCTCTCAGAATTTCCTTTAAGAATCTTCCAGCAATTCTTTTATCTATTTCTCAATTTGTAACTCCAAGATATCCGATCAAATTATGGTTAGCTCAGATCAATCTTCAGCATAAAAGAACAGCAACGATCAATCTTTGCAGACTCATGCAAAATGGTGCAGCCCAAGTGGCGCTACTTCAAGAACCCTACTTTCGTAGAGGGAACCTTGTGGACCCAGTTTTTGCTACTTTCAGCAAACTTGAAAGGGGCCGTCCATAAATGACGTAGCTTTTTTTCACTGATTTTTTACACCCCCCTCCCCCCTCGTAGCATTTCGTCACAAATGCTGGTACTCCTCCCTGGAAAATACGTAGCATGTTAAGCACCCCCCCCCCCTCTATATTTTTTTTATTTGCTTTCCGTAGTGACTGGGTTGAAACAAAAAATTGGAATTGAGAAGTTCAATACTAAGTTTGATAATTATTACTGACTGAAATGTAAGGATTATCTAATATAACAGTTTGATATACAGTAGCGCTCAAAAGTAATTTGGAAAACAGTTTGAAACAAACATTTTCTTTGGTTTTGGTTTCCAGTTTCATATAGGCTAAATTATATTACTTTTGCTGTTGTTATCATGAAAAACAAGTTTACTTTAGAGCTCGTTACTGTCGAGTTAGGGTGCAATATATTTTATAATATATTGAATAAAAATTTCGTTATATTAGAGGATTGCTTTGTTAATTATTCGTTGTTAGGAAATAGATTTCAATGAAGATTATCAAGAAAATAAATTAATTTGAAATGAATCATCGTTAATATTACATACATAAAAGATAACACTTGAAATATTAGGAATGGTTAGAAAATTTTAGCGATTATTTTACAAATACAATTATCTTTATTAATATTCCAGTTGAACTTCATTATCGTTTCCATTATGAAAAAATCTTACACAGCCTATAATGATACAGTTAAATAATAAAAATTCTTCAAATTACCGAGTTATTAAGAAAATTGACTGATAGGGCAATTTTGATAACACTCGATACTATTATCCATCAAGAGCATTGATATATCAAAACAAATGATGAGTTGATTGGGTGGAGATCTCCTGCAACATTGAAGGCAGAATTGATGGAATAAATATCTTGTTTTAAATGTAATATTTGCCAAGAAGAGCATATTTTATTTTCTTGAAGAAATAATGCCTCGGATAAAACTAAAACGGCTGACTTTATGTCATGTTAACAAAAAGCAAAACACTATACTCCAAGTAGTTAAAGCATTGTTTTTTAATCAATTTATTAAACTTTTATTTTGTTCATTTATAAATTTATAAATTTAGGCACGAATATAATATTTACATAATTATTAACAGCTTCAAAACATCTGTTTGATTGCATTTATCAAGAAAATCTAAAGTTTCATAGATATTTTTTTCAATCTTGTCACATGAATGTTTTGAAGCTTAATCATAATTTCATAGCCCAAGTTTATAAGTCAAAATAAAAGAGAAGTTTGATAAAAAATAATTGTATGCAATTTTTTTCAGCGCCTTTCTTTTGACGGACTTGATTCAAAATGCTACGTCCACTAGTTAGGACCCCTCCCTCCCCCTCGTCACACTTCGTCACAAATTCGTGAACACCTCCCTCCCCCTAAAAAGCTACGTCATTTATGGACGACCCCAAATGGCAAACTCGCGCTCCATGCCCCTCGCATGCGTGCTCATTAATAAAGCAATCGTTGCTACACTCATTTCTGAGTTAACTACCAGAGATGTATGTGCTGTCACAATCGATATTTCTGTTGGTGACCTCAACAGGAAATACGTCTATTATTCGGTATATTTACCACATGATGAACCATCCCCAACGGATGACTTCAAACGAGTTGTCGTACACTGCGTAACAAAAGGCCTTCCGCTGATTGTGGGCAGTGATGCCAATGCTCATCACATCATCTGGGGCAGCTCAGATATCAATTTGAGAGGCTCCAGTCTGATGGAATACTTAAGTAGAACAGACCTTGGATTACTTAACATAGGCAATCGCCCAACCTTCATGGTTTCTAATAGAGAAGAAGTGTTAGACATAACGCTCTGCTCGAATAGAATCAGTCACGAGTTGACGAATTGGCATGTATCAGATGAGGAATCATTATCTGATCATCGCTACATCTTCTTTGAACATTCAAATGTAACTGCGCAGACTTTGCGTTTTAGGAATCCCCGGTCCACAAACTGGGAAATCTACATTGAATTGGTTGCGACCAAATTTCTCCGTCCTTTGAAAATCCAAGTGATCTGGATGATGCCGTTGATACTACAACATCCTACATTATGGAAGCTTTTGAAGAAGCATGTCCTCTGCGGTGTGTAAAGACTACAAGAGGGTTCTCATGGTGGAATTCCGATCTGACTAGACTCAGGAAACAATGTAGAAGGAGTTGGAACAGACGCCGTTCAGCTGGATCAGAGTCGTTCAAGTCAGCTCGCAAGGATTACAAGAAGGCTCTTCGTTCTGCTGAACGATCCGGCTGGAAAAACCTTTGTACAAATGTTTCCAGTTTGAGTGAAGTCAGTCGGTTGAACAAAATCCTTGCAAAATCTAAGGATTTCCAAGTGAACGAAGTTCGCTTACCTAATGGTGACTTTACTTCTTCCGATGAAGAAGTTTTAGAATGTTTATTCAATACACACTTCCCCGGATGTGTGGACATAGCATCTACGGATGAACCAAATGTCTTTTCATGTAGTTACGAGTCTCTGGCCTTGCAGTATCGTAACTACTGAATCGATTCAATGGGCACTTAATAGTTTTGCTCCTTTCAAATCTCCAGGAGCGGATGGGATTTATCCTGTTCTGCTCCATTTGAGTTTATCAAACATGTTTTGAAAAAGCTACTTGTAAGCAGTTTTGCTACCGTGTACATTCCCAGATCCTGGCGTGATATTACTGTAAAGTTTATCCCAAAAGGAGGACGTGCATCGTATGAAGAAGCGAAGAGTTTTAGATCAGTCTGACCTCTTTTATTCTGAAATGTCTGGAACGCATTATCGATCATCACATCCGTGATGTTTATTTGGCAAACATGCCTCTTCATGTGAATCAACATGCTTACCAATCTGGAAAGTCCACTGTGACTCTTTTACACAAAGTTGTATACGATATCGAGAAAGCATTCGCTCAGAAGCAATCCTGCTTGGGTGTTTTCTTGGATATTGAGGGTGCCTTTGATAACGTGTCTTTCGATGCCATATTGGAAGCCGCACGAAACCATGGGCTACCTACAATGATTACCAATTGGATTCATCAAATGCTCAAAAATCGACATCTCTTCTCGACATTGCGTCAAGCAGCGATTCGAAAATTGAGTGTTTGCAGATGCCCCCAAGGGGGAGTTTTGTCACTACTTTTGTGGAATCTCGTAGCAAATACGCTATTGAGGCAACTCAATAATTGCGGTTTTCTAACTTATGGATTTGCCGACGAGTATCTAGCTCTGATAGTTTGTATGTGCATAAGCACCCTATTCGACCTGATGCAAAGCGCTCTTCAGGTAGCCGAGAGTTGGTGTCGCCAATATGGCCTTTCGGTTAACCCGAATAAAACATCTATTGTTCTTTTTACGGAAAGACGAAACCGCGATGGAATTCGACCTTTACGTCTTTTTGGCACTGAGATTAATGTGACTGATCAAGTAAAGTATGTCGGAGTCATTCTAGATTCCAAACTTCATGGACACCTCACATTAATTTCAGAGTCAAAAAAGCTTGCATGGCCTTCGGTCAATGCCGGCGAACCTTTGGTAAAACTTGGGGCCTCAATCCCAAATATATCAAATGGATTTACACAACAGTTGAATACAGAGTCAGAATTAGGGCGAATGTGAACACTAATACATTGTCAGTAAAATCGGTTTGAAGTTCAGCGGATATAATTTCAATTCTATATTACGTTTCCGATCGATTTTATCGCATGATGCATTTTTGTATGATCCATTACAATATTACTTTTGTAACAAACCATTTGATTTATTTTCATATTATGAACAACATGTTAAAATAAATAAAAAAGCATCATGCGCCATTCATCAAAATTGAGGATTGTTGCGCCTCTCGGTTTTTCGTCTCCTTCAGTTTGACAGCAGCGATGGACTTATCCACGTTCTTCTTTTATCCTCGACTTTCTTTTTCTTTTCTGCTCTAAATGCGGGCAATGTTTACATTAAATGACATCCGGACCAACATCCGGACAACGAATGTTCAGCGAATGAACACGAAGTGGATGAATGTACAACGAAATCGTTCACACGGCCCGCAGAAAAGGTTTTTTTTCCCGCTGGAAGTTGCAGCGTGACGTCATCGTAGATTAGTTCATTGCGCCTTTCTACCTCATCCTTCTGGTTTGACTATCAACAGCTTCGCCGTTTTGCTACGCTCTTTCACACGAACCTTCTTCACTATCGACCTTCTGCACACTCAGTTTTAAATGCGCCCTGCTGCCACACTCAATCGCAAATGCGCCCGGTTACCGCAGGGGGGAAGGTGGGCGAAATTAACATCACACTGAGCCAATTATTCCGATTATATTTATCTGGAAAATCATATACACGCATCAGAATTCATATTTGATTGGTTTTATTAACACCCAATAAAGACTATATGAAGGTCCAACGAGGTTTAAATAATAACCATATGGAAGCCGTTTGAATTTCACATATAACTTATTGGATATCGTTTACCCAACCCATTCGGTAATTGAAAAATCAGATACATGTCATATGATTTGATATTGTGAAAAACAAATTGTTTATGTTTAGTACTACGGTGGCGGCCACTGCATACAATTTGGTAGCAGATTTTGGTTTAACGACGAACTTTTGCAAATTTGTAAAGGTAAGCTGGTACATATAAGCTTTTCAATAATTATATAGTTTTATGTACCTACATATTTTAGAACGTGAAACCATTATTTGCGAGCATTTACCTTGCTCACTGAAGGATTTCGCTGCTGATTCTATACAACTGAGAACTTTCTGAAATTCTGTTTGACGATATCTTGGTGAGTTGTTTTATTCGACAGTTAGTTTTGTGCTTAAATTTTGTTAATATGGTTCCATTGTTTTAGATTTTTGCACCGACCATCCTGCATCAAAAATAACTTTGTTTCAGGTTCCAGTAGTAACTATGAGATGGTTAGGTAGTGGATCCGAATACCCGGATGATGAAAGATTTGAAGACTGGAGAAGTACTTGGTCCCTCTCAAAGCATGTCAAAGAAGAAATCATTTACGTGGATTCTAATACGTTATGTTAAATAAATAATTTTAAAATGTACTATTCGAACGTATTTTTATTTTTTAGATTTTATTTCAAACAATCATGTAGTAAATGCCATTTAAAAATTATTTCAGTTTTATTAAAGAATCAATTATTATCTATTGATTTCGGATGAAATGTATATTATTCTGTCTATAACACCAACTTCCAGTGGATTCCATATCCATCATCTTTATGCTTAAAAGGTATGTGAATTTCATAATGAACTCTATCTATACGATTTCTAAATAAGAGCTATATGAAAAGCATTATGGAAAAAAGCTATATGTTTTTGGTAATGACTTGAACATGATTACTTCTCAGAGTGCAGAGTTCGTATCGAAAGAGAATATCAAATGCGCCTTTATGTTTTTCTCACTTATTTCGTGAAGAACGTTATTTTTGAGAAACAGTTGTGCAGTATATGATTGTAGTTTATCAAATAAACTGTTAGGTGAATAAAACTCAATTTGTTTACATTTGTCAGTTAGGCCGTTGTTCTGGTACTGTATTGTTCGACCAATATTGCCATATGGATGTCTTGTGTGGTGGCAAAAGGGCGAAGTGAGAACAATCTAATCAAAATTGGGCCATCTCCAAAGGATGTGCTTGATGGCGATGACTGGTGCGTTCTCTACAACTCCCACACTGCCGTTCTACGCCTACTTGTCCCATGTTCTACGTAAATCTTATGGACCGTGGGACAAATATGCGTAGAACGGCAGCACAGCAGCGCTTGAGGCCATTTTCGACGTTGCGCCACTACACATATATCTTAAACAAGAAGCACTTTCTTGCTCTTACCGTTTATGGGTACTGGATCTACTGGAGAAAAATCCAGTGAATCGTAGACACACACTTCGTTGTTTCCACTTTTGGTGAATTGGGACAAAATTGTCCTTGCTCCAAGTGATCTCACAATTGCTTGCAACTTTCCTTACAGGACATTTACCACACAATTCCCTTCACGGGAAGAGTGGACGTCTGGCTATTTGGAAAGAAGTATGTCAAACAATATAGTATGTTACACTGATGGCTCCATTCTTGAAGGTAGAGCTGGTGCAGGAGTATATTCTCGTGAGCTAAGGCTGAATCAGTTTTACTCACTTGGTAGAAACTGCACCGTTTTTCAGGCGGAAATATTTGCTCTTATGTGTGGAGTGCAATCAGCACTTCAACAGCGCGTAATGGGTAAAGTCATATACTTCTGTTCAGATAGTCAGGCTGCTATAAAAGCTCTCGCTTCGGCCAACTCAAGGTCGAAGCTTGTTATCGCATGTCGAACTCAAACTGAGCAACTGAATTCAGTCAACTCTGTAAACCTTGTATGGGTACCTGACCATTCTTCCATCGTTGGAAATGAATTGGCTGATGAGCTAGCTCGCGATGGAGCATCGCATGACTTCATTGGCCCTGAGCCGGCTATTCCAATTTCGAAGTGCTGGGTGAAGCTTCAGATAAATTCTTGGGCGGCAACTCAGCATAAGCAATATTGGAATAGTTTGGAGTCATCTCCAAGGGTGGCGAAGTATTTAAAAATCTGTCAAAGCAGAATTGCAGTCTCTTGGTCAGAGCGTTGGCAGGCCACTGCCGACTCAACTATCACATGGCAAATATTCAGCGTGCTGACTCATTTGTGTGTGATAGTTGTGACTCCGATTATGGAACTTCGTATCACCTGATATGTAACTGTCCAGTTTTTTCGCAAATGCGATTCCAATTACTTGGTAAACACTTATTAAGTGAAACTGAATTCAGAAGCCTGAATCTTCACGACATTCTGTTATTCTTAACCCGCTGTGGTAATGAGCTATAGGCTCTCTTTACGCTCATGCGTTTTGCAGAACCCTTTTTAGGGCGCTCTTCGAACCCATTGTGGTATGGAGCTACATGCTCTCATTTCGCTTATGCGATCTTCCCTCTTCAAGGGACCCCACTCCTATTTCCTCCCATCTTTACCTTCCCTTTCCTCTCCCATCGGGTAGATGATGAAATAGGCTCAAATATGGCGATGGCACTAATCTCCCAACTGGCGCCGATCGACGTATCGGTGTGGAGTAATGCTAAAACGATACATAAAGCGTTCGTATTGCGATAATCGTTCCAGCTTTCATAAGGCAAAATGTATGAATTTCGATAGTGCTGTTCGCTGCGTGTATGCCAATTGACCAAGATCCATTCCTTTGGTGATGCATTTTGTCTCACCTTACCTTAATGAACGAAAAAACTGATATTGAATTTGGATGATAACTTATGATAACTTGAGCTTTGCAAAACTAAATCGATTTTATTTTTTCTTGCAGGAAATTCATCGATTCTAAATTCTGGTTGCATCTTTTCAACGCCGTACAGAACGGTCTAGCCACTCTTAACAGCCGCAAGCGAACCAACGCGGATAAATCGAACGCCGATACAAAGAAGTTCCTAAGTAAACCAGCCTTTCTACCAGCGCTTTTCATCGGCAAAACGATCAACATCATCCCCGATGCCCTGAACGAGCTACACCCGACCTTGACGCAATACTTCCTTCTAAAAGATACCTTTGATTTCAAAGCTGTTCCGCACTTCCTGGTTATGTTCCACAGTTCAGAAGTTAAGCATAACGATCATCGAGTGTTCATTTTGGAATCTATCTACAACGGCATTAAAACCAATGACGATTTCATGGTTCTCCGCTTTTCGCCTGTAATTCGTGCTATCATGGACTTTTACGATTCGTCGCTATCCAATCGAGAACTGAATATTCTCATCCTCAATACACTGAACAGTATCGTAAAAATCCCAAAATCTTGCGAAGTAATGATTAACTCGATGGGATTCCTGACGTGGCTCAGCGAACGGATCGAAGGAATCGAGAGCTTCCACTTCGATACCATCGAAGCATTCCTAGGAATCATTAGCAATCTTTGGTACTCCGCTCTGATCCAACGGAAAGGTTTCAATCTGATGCAACTCAGTCGATCGGTGTTGATCATGGTACTGAAGTTCCTGCCATTACTGTCCACCAGAAGCTCCAGCAAGACGCTGACGAGATTTTTGAACTTGTTGGAGAAAACCACTCTGGAAAACGAACAAACCCTGGAGCTGGTGAATGGCGAAGTGCTGGAATTGATGATGGCATACTTTGAAAAACTGTTCGAGCAACATTTTTGGTACGTCAAGTACGTAAAAATGCACGGTATGGTCGACGACGAAGATTATCAGTTACTGGGGGAGAAGCTCCAGATGCAGGGTGCGGATCAAAGTACGATTTACGTCACATTGACTTTGAGAAGATTGATAGTCCGAAAGCAGCGGTTAACAAAAAAGTAAGAATATAAAGTAAGGTGATTTTGTGTAAAATGTAGATATATTCTTTGTAAGAAGATGCTTACGAAAAGTTCTCAACAGTTGTTAAAATTATTTTGAAAGAAAATCATTAGAAAATGTTTATGACATAAGTCCGCTCGAGGAGTCCTTCGTCAGCGAATATCAGGCTGATTTTCGTAAGGACCACTTGACAACGGACGGAGTTTATCTTGTGAATGATCTTCGATAAATTCCGGGTGTATAACTTACAATCTCAACAACTGTTTCAAGACAGCGTACGATTCAGTGAAAAGAAATGAGCTGTGGCAGATAAAGTCCGAACATGGTTTTCCAGCAGTACTAATTAGGCTGATACGTGCTACGCTGGATGGTTCTAAATCAAGTGTTCGGATTGCAGACGAGGTGTCCATCTCGTCTGTGACGTTAGACGAGTTGAAACCAGGAATCACACTTTCGAATTTACTATTCAACATTGCTCTCGAGGGGACCATTAGGAGATCTGTCGTTCAGAGATACGGCATATGTTCCTTGACTTTGCGAACGACAACGACCTCATTGAAATGGATTGCAGGTCAGTGGAGGAATTATTCGTGACCCTGAACAGAGAGAGAGAGAGCGAAGATAGGGCAGACAATTAATTCTACCAAAACGAAGTACATGATAATAGGTATAAATAGAGGTAAGCCTTATTGTGTTGCTGTTGAGGTATTGTTTGATGAGGAGGTGTTTGAAGAATTTGTTTATTTTGTAACACTTGTGACGTGTAACAATGATGTTCCCCATGAAGTGAGAAGACATTTTGCGATTGAGAATCACGCAGCATTTGTGCAGATTACGTAACCAGCTCAAGTCCCGCAACTTGCAAACGGAAACAAAATTCTCGCTAAGGTACCGTAGGGCAAGTGGGTAATGGAATTCGCGTTGTTGAGATTCTTCAAATTCTAGAGACTTTAAATTGAAACAAATGAGGTCGTGTATATTTTTTAGCTTGACTCCCACCAAATATAAGCAGCATGCTGAAATTGATTTTGATGAAAAATTAAAGAAAAAAATACAGAAAAAGTTTTTGAAAAATGCCTCTTTACTTTTCACTTGCCCCAAAAGTGGGGCAAGTGAAAAGTTTACCGTTTTGAATAATCAATTCAAAAATAAACAGTTATATTCACGATTTCTATAAGCTTCAACATTTGTTAAGGCTTCCCAATGAACAATAACATAAGTAATATGTAAACAAAGAAAATGTTATTCTTTTCATTTGGTTTTTTGTTCTGTTCAGTTATGTTAGTTGAAATGATTCGACAACATTATAACTGCAACATTTCCAATGGTAGTTCTTACATTATAGGACAGCAATTGCATTTCTGCTCTGTATAATTCCCACCGCTCGTTATTTGTTTTTGAGAAAGTCGGATATGACGTCGGATAACTCTTCGGGAAAAATCAAACGGAATCCTTCAATAACGTATTTAGAATCTTTTTTATGTGGATAGACCTATATCCCATTTTTATGTTTTGAACTAGCTTTACATAGACATTCCACGAGATTTCCATGTGTTCTCTAATATTGCAACTTTTCAGTCAACGTCTTCCTTTTAATTGGCTGCCCGAAGTAGACATATTAATATTGTAATGTTTGGCAACATCTTTTAGAGAAGTTCCATGATTTCTAATAGCTTTTAACGCTTGAGTATAGTGTTTCTTGAATTATCAGCACGTTATGTTTTTCTATGATAATTGCGAACCAAGTCGCCATAAGTAACTTAAAGAGAAAACACAAATTCAATCTCTAATGAGAAACTTTTCACTTGCCACACGTGATTAGAAAATTGACGGAGTTTAAATTTAGTTATTTTTAGGTCTACGTCGAATTATTTCTAAAACTTTTTTTATTGCAGTTTGAAACTGTCACAGAGGACAACTAAGAAGTGGTACAGGAAATTGTTTTCCGCAACTTTTTTCCACTGAAAATATTAAAATAAGATTGTACGCTGCCAACTTGTTACGGAGTAACAGTTGACAGGTTAACAATTTTTCACTCTATTATGCAATAATGGCTGAAAAATCTCAGAAATATCTTACCTATCGTAATGTTCTCAATGGCCTCAAAGGTTTACGCATGAGTTCAAAACGTTATTTCACATATTCAGTGAAATATATCAATTGTTTTCACTTACCCCATTTACCCACTTGCCCCGCGGTACCTTATATAAAACAATGCACATTGGTCCCAAAGCCATATCTAGGAAGGCAAAAATGATTGCCCCTAAGCCATCATTTTTAGATATATGGTGTCTTCGGCAAAGTTTCTCCATATTTTTCAGACATTTTTTTCAGTGATGTGAAATTAGGGTGGCCCACATGGTTTACGAGATCAGCATATAAACCTTTTTGCTGACGCATTTACACACAACCCACCAAACATTTTAGTGTAACAAGAGTTGAACGAATCACTCTCAAGCACATTTAGCCTGAATAAACTGTTGTTCAGCTGCTGATGTTACTTGGGAATGTTCTACAATATTTTACAACAGCCAATTTGGAGCAACTTTGCGGAAGAACTCAAAATGCTATCTCTTATGGTTCGCGAGTTATAATTTTTTTAAACAAAAAAGTTAGGGTGGTACTGAAATTTCAGTTTTTTCTTGATAACTTTTAATACGATAATTTCTCGCAAAAACTTTGTTCCGAGCACTTTTAGAACTTTTGATTGCGCAACTTTTTGCCGAAGAAACTTCTGTTCTATCTCTTATGTTTACAGAGTTATCAGAGATTTTCTTCGAAAAAATTGTTGTTCTCAAATGCCGATATCTCTGAAAGGCGCAAATGGATTTTCAATCTTTTGTTGCCATTAGAAAGATTATCTTTTTCTCTGTTTATGGTGAAAAAACTGTGAGGACGGTTTTTGTTTGACAAAATTTTGAAAATCATACGTGGTACGCTTGGCTCAATAATTATTGGAATTGATTTGTCTCTTCAAACATCGAAATAAGGGTCAAACTATTAAAAAACAATAAAAATTATAGTGATTTTGAATAATATAGCCACAGATAAAATATAGCTTATGAGGGGGGTCCCGTAGCCTCGAGGTTACGCTTTCGCTTCGTAAGCGGAAGGTCATGGGTTCCATTCCCAATCCTCCCTCACAAAAAAAAAACTCCGTCCAGTCACCAGAAGACGCCGCACGAAGGACCGTGTATTGGGGAGACAAATCCATCCTCCGCCAGTATCGGATGGTGACTGAGACAAACTGACCCTCTTTGTAGGCTGTTGCCTCACACGACCCGGAAATATGGCAAAATGAACCACCGCACACCAATGGACTACGGCCACAAGGATATAGATTGGACCCTCGGCAGCTCTCTCCTCGGTTTTTCTTGTACATCATTCCATAGTAAACACTTCTATTAAGATATTCCTGGAATATCAGGGCAAGATCTTTTATAGTTTAATTGATACAGTATGTCAAACTTAGAGTTTTGAGGAAAAATTAAAAATTCAGTGTAAACACAAGGTACACATTGAATACAAGATACTGCATTAATCATATTTTATACAGATCTTTATACAGTGTCCAAAAGCTTATTCAAAAAGCTATCTCAGAAAATAAAATGAGATAAAAATTCTTACCATAGGTCGGAAAAATGCGGGGAGTGCAGTGAAAAATATATATTTGATTTTTTATCGAAACTTTACACATCCCATACTTTTTTGTCCCAGGCTGAAATTTCTTTCTAAGGGTACTTTGAGATGTAAACTAAAGGATCGTGAAGAATTTAGCTGCACAAATTTGCAGTTTTTTGATTTATGGCTTTTTGAATTTTTCCAATATTTTTAACCATTTTCAGCTAAAAAATAATTCAGAGGATGACTGAATATCGCTAAATTATTCATATCATCATTTCTTTGTGAGTTATAATATTTATAATGGTTTGCACAACGTTAATCGCATATATGGCTTATATGCATTATTAGTAACAAAACTTATTATTTCGCTATAGGCCCTATTCAAAAGTTAGTCTCAAAAACATGTATTTGGAATTAAAACATCAAATTTGTATCACGAAACTCATAAATACGACATGGGATAGAAAAAACTATTTTTGGCCGCCAGTCTGTATGGAATCCGCCCATAGTGGTCTATCGCCATCAACCCAAGGAACAATTGGTAGCTTTTAAGATACTTACGTGTTTAACACAAGCTGCTGGCAGCAACCATTGCTGAACAAATTTTTAGTTGAATCATTAATTGAATAAAATTAATTTAAGCTTATAAAAAAGCTGTTATTCCACTTGAAGTTTGTGTTTTGAGTAAGAGATGAATAAACCTCCGAAAATGCAAATATAGTAGCTTTTGTTCTACAACACATCAGAAGTTTAACAATTGATTGATTAAAAGCTTCTATAGGCTGTAGCCACAATGTAGAAGTAGAATATAGAATTTAAGATTAACAACAAATCGTGCAAAAGTTTCAGTGTCTAATATTTAAAAATGTTGACCAGCATGATTAGTAAAACTTAAAAACAATGTGAATAATAGTATGTGAGTATGCTTTTATTTAAGTAAAACATATCAGGTATGTCTTTTTTCTTGTTATTTTGAAATTATTAAAGTCAATATACAACGACACGCTTTATAATTTCTCCAAATTTGTGTAAGCAACGCCTGAACAAAGGCTTCACATGGAAATAATTAAAATGTTGTTAAACATTATGCTGAATTAAACTGCAATAATGTTGTTTGTTAGATTTGCTTTGTTAAGGTGAAACATCTCGGAATCCAGAGATGGCCGTCACAATGGCCGACTTGTGCCTCTACTCACGTTTTCAAAGGCACAAAACTGGAGAAGTAGTTGCTAAACGGTTCTGATCTTCTTATTTTAAGCTTTCTGCTAGTGCACAAAGCCAAAATAAAAAGTTAACTGTTGTTGGATGCTTCCTTCGCGTGATTTGTGCCTTTGAAGTTTCAGTGCAATCTTAGAAATTTATTCCAAACTGTTTCACCTTAAATCTGTCATTATTAGGCTAAGTGAAACCTGAACAAACATCATTACGGTATATGATTACAACAGGGTGTCTATTACCTGGAAAAACCTGGAATTATCAGGGAATTTTATTTAATCTGGAAAAACCTGGAATTCTCAGGGAATTTCGGCCAAAATCAGGGAAATTATTTTGAATCAGTAATACAAGGTAGAATATGTCCTTTTTGGGTCAAGACGCTACTAGAGATGTTCAGTCCTTAAATTTTTATAACGGATTTTTATTTATTCAACATATAACAAGTTTAGATAAGGATGCAAATCTTAAGATTAAAAAGATAGTGAAGGCAAGTACAGTTCTCATTTACGGTTGGGTGTCGTTTATGAGCATATGAAACTTGGTTGAAAACATTCCTAATTTGTTTACAAAAATGTTTTTCAACTATTTCACAAGTTCTGGAGGAAATTTCAAGGAATGTTGCACCCAAGAAACATAAGCCTATTTTATAATTGTTTAAAAAGCAATTTTTCACAACTACATTCTGAATAGTTGCTTTATTATATTACTTTGCAGCTGCTACGCACACATTGTTCAAGCAAATCTGGCGAAATTATTGGGCTACTTATCATTTAGTGATTGTAATCATATATTGTAATGATGTTTATTCAGGTTTCACTTAGCCTAATAAGGACTGTTAATTTAACAACGCTAATTTAACAAACAATATTATTGCAGTTTAAGGTGAAGATGAATCGAAGCCAAACTTCAAATTTTCAAGAGCACGGATCTGGAGAACCAAACATGTTTTTAAGTTGAAAACCTAATCGATTGGTCACCACCAGCTAGTGACCAATTGATTAAGTTTTCAGCTCAAACGGATGTTTGGTTCTCCAGATCCGTGCTCTTGAAAATTTGAACTTTGGCTTCGATTCATCTTCACCTTAATTCAGCATCATGTTTAACAACATTTTAATGATTTCCATGTGAAGCTTTTGTTCAGGCGTTGTTCACACAAATTTGGAGAAGTTATAAAGCGTGTCGTTGTATATTGACTTTATTCTACAACTTAAAAATCACTTTATAAGCATTTATCTCAGCTTTCATTCAACTGTCACAAAATTAATTGAAAACAAATAAATAATCAAAAATCGCTTAACACCGTATTTCAAATGTAGTGTATATTTTTACCATGAATCAATAATCACTTCTAATAATTATCTGGATACTGGATTCAAACTCGAGACCTTTCCATCGTCAGCGGTATACCTTGCCATCTGCGCCATCCTAGAATTCATATATCAGCCTTCCAGTGCCCAATATAAACCTCTTGTAGCTGAATATTGATCATGCTTGAGCTTCTATTCAACAATGTCTAATCAACACGTGCTATGCTGATCAACAACTGAACAAGCGCCTTACTTCTGCTGATATTCAGTACTGATGCAAGCTGAATTTAGTCGGCTATTTATCGCGCACAGTGAGAAAATTTATGTCAATGCTGGTCAAAAATAAAGTTTATTCACAAAGTAAAAACAGTCTGAAATGATTAATCGAATTTCATAACTTGTTAAAACTTTAATTTAAATGTTCATCTAACCATACTAAAATCTAGATTTGATTTAAAAAACATTTGAAAATAACATAAAAAAGACATAATATGTTTTGCTTGAATAAAAGCATACTCATATACTGTTATTCACATTGTTTATCAGTTTTACGAATCATGCTGATCAACATTTTAAGTATTAGACACTGAAAGTTTTGTACGATTTGTTGTTAATCAAATGTTCAATATTCTACTAAAGAGATGACTGCAACCTATAGAAGCATTTAAACAGTCAATTGTTAAAATTCGTATGTGTTGTAGAACAAAAGCTACTAAATTTGCACTTTCGGAGGTTTATTCATCTCTTACTCAAAACAAACACTTCAAGTGGAACAACAGCTTTTTTATAAGCGGAGATTAATTTTATACAATAAATGATTCAACTAAAAAATTGTTCAGCAATGGTTGCTGCTATGCAGCTTGTATTAAACACGTAAGTATCTTAAAAGCTACCAATTGTTCCTTGGGCAAGTATTCTAGTGTTTCTTTTTGGAATATCTTTATGAACTTTTCCAGAGATTCTATCAGTAATTTTTCAAGGGATGCTCAAATGAATTCCCTCACAAACTTGGTCAAGAAAATCGTAGATTTTACCGAGGTAAGGTAATTTCGCATTTAATGAGAGAATAATCCAATTTTTCCAAGTTTTGTACTTGGTCCCCTCTGACTTAACGCCGACCAATTCATGTATGGTCTCTTTTTTATTAATGTTTGTTTTTTTTATCAGGCGAGAGGTATTTAAGGTGATTATAAAACGAAGCCAAAATTTGAATTTTTAAGTGCACAAGACTGGAGAATCCGACAACAGTTCGCGTTGAAAATTCAATCAAATTGCTTGTTTGCTGGTGGTGACCAATGGGAATTTTCAACGCTGAGCGCTGTTTGGTTCTCAAGTGTTGTGCTCTTGAAAATTTGAGGTATGGCTTCGTTCTATAATCACTTTAAAATTCTATTTCCAAGACGATCAAACGCTACCAGACCCGATTGCCTCAAGATAACATTTTGGAAAAAAATCAAAACGCCCTCTAGAAATATTTTGGGGGTGTATCGCTGATGTCCATTATTCTGAATTCCATTTTAAGGAAAAGGTTTTTTTTTTTCCTAAAGTTCGAATAGATTATTTTCTTCATATCTGTTTTGATGAAGTGCCTTTATTTCAGATCATTTGATAAGAATATTTTTTTTTGTGGAAATCAAATAAAACTCACAAAATTTTTATTTTATTTTCTAATGTTGTTTACACTTTTAAAACAAACTGATAATACAATTTGTGATTAATAAGATGAAAAATACGTTGAAATTTGTATTGTTTCTTGTTTAAGTGCTTTGAAGAACTTTTTTTTTAAATATTTTAGTTGTGTAAAATGGACTAATCGTCAATCATTTATGTGTTTTGGAGGATTTCTAGAACCTGGAATTGTTTTTTTTTTAACTTGGAAAAACCTGGAAATCTCAGGGAATTTAATTTCTGTAAATGAGTAGACACCCTGTACAATCACTATATGATAAGTAGCCTAATAATTTCCCCAGATTTGCTGAACAATGTGTGCATAGCAGCTGCAAAGTAATATAATAAAGCAACTATTCAGTAGGTATGTAGTTGTGAAAAATGCTTAATAAATTATTATAAAATAGGCAAATGTTTCTTGGGAATGCACTGGTGATGGGGTAGACAGCATGTGATATAGAATTATCCGAATTGTATCGCAGTCGGCCTATACAAATCAGCAAATTTTAAGCTTGATAGTGACAGCGAACAACTCTGATTCCTGGAGGAGCTCTTACACTGATGTCTGGAGGAATTCCTAAACAATGTCTGGAGTAATCTTTATAAAGAATTCCTGAACAAGTCAATGGGAGTATTTCTCAAGGAATCCTTAGTAAAATTCGTAGTTGAGTTCCAAGAGAATTCTTTATAGACATCTCTAAAAAATCTGGAAGCATACCTGGGTGAATACATGAGGATACGTAACCCAGAAGGAATTCCTGGAGAAATTTCTTAAGGAATCTCTGAAATCTCTGTAGGAGTCCCTATGATTTTTCTCAGAGAATAATCAACTCAATAACATTTACATAAAGTGTTATTTCTTTTCTTTATTTAGTAACGTTCAACACAAACTAAATTAAAAGTATTTCAAATGTATGGCAACAAAGACATTAAATTGATGGTTTATTTTGAAACTTATAAAAAACTACGATCAACATCAATAAATAAAATACAAAAAAAACGACTAGAATTTTTCTCATAAAATAAATTGGGTTAATTATTCTATCTTAAATAAAATTATATGAAAAATGATATTAGCTATTATTAACTTAAAACCTATTCTTTGGTAAGAACAATAATTATAATTACATTCTAACCGTTCCTTCCCTGTCAACTTCGATGTTCTATACTGAGCTGATTTGATATTGGTGATGCCTGTGGTGGTATTACTTCCGGGGGCGGGGTTGAAATTGATGATGGCGTTGGCACGGATCGTTCACTACGGACGTGGCTCGTACGAGAACTGGGATACTCGAGTACAGGACTGTCCTCGTCCAGGTGGTGGTGATGGTCAGCAGAAGCACTCATTGGCAGCCCATCGTGAGGATGCTCTCCGGAAGTCGTTCCCTGCTGTTGTAGCTCTCCGGGAAGATAGTCTTTCCAGCTTCGGAAGAGATAGCGGGTAAATTTTCGTAATTGTCTAAACTTACAATAGGTCGCACCTTCAGCCGATTGCATTTGTTGGGTTTGGATAAGAAATCCCTTCTCCTTGAAGGTCTTTTCCAAGGATTCCCGTTGAGACGAGCGTCGCGACCGACGCCTGGCCCGTCGTCCTTCACTGTATTCGGATGGCTGTTGACGGCGGTGTTGACTCAACGGATTTCCCGGTGAAGCCAATCCAGTCAGATTAGCTGCACTGGGGAAGTCTGGTATTTGTAGAATGTCGTTGCTGAGTCCCAGCGAAGGAGGGGGTAGATCGCAAGCTATCTTTTCAACCGGAGGAGTGTTTAGGAATGCTCCGGTAGTTGTCGTAGAATGGAGACTGCTCTGCTGCAAACTCTCTCGGGGGAAGAATTCGTAACCTCGCATGGATTTATCCCCGGTTCCGGAGTAGTACCGGAAATTTCCACCGGAGTCTACGCTGAGCATCTTTTTCTCCTGGAGGCACGGTTTCGCCCCTCCAGTGAACTTAAACTTGCAAATGCTTACTTCTGTGGCAGGATTTGTACTGTTTTCCGCCGGAACTGGCGGAATAAAAATGGCGGATCGTTTTCTTTTCTGGGTGGGTGGTGAACTCTTGCTTATGGGCGATTGTGAGTCTGTCTTGGAATTGGAAGTTTTTTCCGGTTTGATGAGTTGGGAAATCGGTTTGGGAGTAAGTGTATGCTGTGGCTCTTGTTTAGGTGCGACCGGTGATGAAGGCGACGGTGTCGAATGGTTTGATGTGATTGGTAGTTTAGAGCTGAGTATTTCAGTAGGAGTGCTGGGGACAGAATTAGAAGTTGATGAGCTTGATTGACCGGGTGTTATCGTGTTGTTGGTATCAACTAGTTTCTGATAATATAAGGCCATGGGATGAATGAAACCACTCATGTTTGGCCAGTACATATAACCTGGCGGGGTATCCGCTGTTGATGGGGTATCCCCACTAGTGGGTGTTCCTGGACCCGTGCTTTGCAGGTTTGGCAGTGACATTTTCATATTTGTAGCAAGTATTTGATCGGTGTTGATATCAGTCGGTGTGATGATGGGCGTTGGACACGAAGAATCATATACTCCATCACTTTCATTTTCTGAACTTGATAAATCTAGAGGATCACCACCGCCATCTCTGACGCAAAGATTCAAAGGTTCCTCTCGTTTACCTTTCCCATCTTGGAGATTTTTCTCGTTGGACATAAGACGCCTTTCTAGTAAGCTACTGCTTCTAGTTTGCGCCCGATGCCCATTGGTTGATCTCTCTTGTAGGGACTCTGGTTTGGGCGTTCCTGGCAATATTGTACCATAGTTTTTGTAAATTAAATGGCATATGTCGGCCTTTTTAGGCTTTCTGCCCCTTCGGGGCTTTGAGTTTTCCAAAGTCATTTCACCCATGTAGGGTAAGTCGCTATAACTGACGACTTTATTCCTTTGCGTTCCTTGAGCAGGCCGTTGTGAAGAGGATTCCGTTTCATCTTTAACGGGTGCGAGGGAAACTCCCTCTTTTTGAAGTTCCAGAATCTTTTGTAACCAATTCCTCACGGATTCGTTGGTACGGTCTTCGCGTTCCTGTTCCGCGTGCTTTTCCATCCTGCTAGCGCGTGTTCCACCGTAGTTTTGCAGTTGCTGCTGTTGTTCTCGTTTAGCTGCGATGTTCTGGGTTGCCTCATAATGGTCCAGATATTCTGGTGGCAGCGCTTGGTGATGGAAGCGTAACTTGATGGGCCCTTTGCGTCGTTGACGGCTTGCAGCGCCACTGGCTGCAGCCCCACGGCGGTTCGACTGGCCACTGGATTGTTTTGTGGGCGTGGGAGTTGGCGATACAGGTGTATCGGGTAGTTCAGGAGACAGGATCGACGTAGGGACGACAATGGTGTTGCGATGCTTCTGCGTGGGAGGAGGAGTGGGTGATGAACACATTGACTGGGACGCGGTGGCAACGCTAAGCTCATTATCGTTTTGATTGTCGTTGGTGCCCCCGGAGATAAGCGGATCGTCCGAACTGCGCCTGAAAAACGAGAACATAATGCAACACAGTTAGAAATGTGGTTTCACATTTGGACACATTTAGTCATATTGTTTATAGAAACATTGTTATAATCATTTTCCGCAAAAAAAGTATACACGTATGTAGATATGTTTATTAAATAAATAGATACAATCTAACCATAATATAGAATGATTTTTAACGATGAAGATGTTAGAATTTAAGGTGAAACAGTTTGGAATCAACTTCTAAGATTGCACTAAAACTTCAAAGGCACAAATCTTGCGAAGGAAGCATTCAACAACAGTGAACTTTTTATTTTGGCTTTGTGCAATAACAGAAAGCTTAAAATAAGAAGATCAGGAGCGTTCGACATCTATTTCTCCAAACGTCGGCCATTGTGACAGCCATGTTTGGATTCCGAGATGCTTCATCTTTAGACAAGGTACTAAACATAAAAACCATTCAAATAGCTAGAAGAGTCATCTCAAATTTTATTCATGGGATAACCGGAAGCATGAACTTTAAATTTGACATAACATAGGTACTTGTATGAACCTCTATAACTGTGAACTTTGTGTAATACACTCATGGACTGCTCATATCTTGTTAAAGAAAAATTTCTCTAAAAAGACTAATGCAGAGATTTTTTATGTTTTCTTCAAGATTTCCTCCATAAAATAACCTCCATAAATATCCTTTAATATACATTTCTGGGTATTTGTTCAATGTATCTTGGGTTTCCCCCATAAAATATCCAAGATTGCCCAAAATATGTTGGAAGGGATTCCTCCAGGAACAAATCCTGCAATTTTATTAGGAATCTTTTTATGATCTTGTATTCAGGATTTCTCCATAATAATTTCAGAGATTTCTCAACGAATGCATCAAGTAATTCGATCAGGAAATATTACATAGTTTTATCCAAAACACCTATAAGAGCACTTGCTTCTGTTCCTAGTTAGTTCAAAAGGAATTATTCAAATTACCTTCTCTCCAAGAATTCAAGCAGCGATTTGTCTAAGTTATCAGTAGGTTCCTGAGGAAATTTCTTCATAGAGTGTTTTGCATATTCGTTCTACCAAGAATCTAGAATTATCTCTAAGTTTTGTTTTTGAAGTATTCCTCATTTAGAATATTTGGTGAATGATCACAGGAAACTTACGAATTAACCTAGGTGTGCATGAATTCCGCCTTGAATTCCTTAGAGTATCTCGGGGATTCATTAAAAAAAGATTCTCTTGGCATAATCCCAGAAGAACTGTCAAGAGTAATTTCTGAAGAAACATTTTTCACGTGAAATTTGTGAATGAAGTTTTAAGGCAAGCCTGCCCAACCTTTTGATCCACTGACCAAATCACAGAGAAAATATTATGTAGCGTGTAAAATCCCAAGTTTTTTTTTGTTTGTAAAATTGAGTGAAAGTGGATAAGTGATAAAAATGTGTTTTTAGGGAAATTGAAAAAAAAAGAAATAAAATACCAATAAGTTAACCTTACTTCGTAGGTATTACGATAAAATCATTTTCTGAATTTTGTTCACTATATTTTCACTTGAAGTTGACTTTTTTCAAAAATTACACTGAAAAAAACATGGCTAAGTTTCTTAGCATCGGATCGACCAAAATTTTAAACCGGGAAGCGGCTATACATTAACCTTGTGGTCTTTTTTGGGATTCCAGACCCCCCTTCCCCCCATCGTGGTCATTTGTCCATACAAGAATTTAAAAATTTGTATGGGCCGTGGTTATTATTGCTCTCGTTCCCCCACATTTTAGGGGCCTTTACAAATCACGTGTAAAAATATTTAAAATCAAACTTGTAACAATTATTAAAAACTCAGGAAAGGTTTTAACTTATTTATCCATATAGAAAAATCATAAATGTTCAAAACAATTCGAAATAATAACCAAGATTGTCCGCTGTCCGCTTTGATAAATATTACGGACATTTGAGGCCTAAGCAGGCTTTGTAAAATTTAACGATCATCGACACACGAGCTATAATTTCATCCCATTTATTCGCCTGCATTCATACAACACGCATGACATTTGAGTAGTGTTGAATCCTTCGACCTTGTTGCGTGCTTCAGTGGGGACGGGCGGTGAGGGCAGGATCGAACATGTCGCGCGTCATCGCGTAGTAGTGAAAAAGTGCCGCGAGTGTCAGTAGTGTTTGATCCTTCGACCTTGTTGCTTGCTCCTGCAGGGGCGGGCGATGAAGGTAGGATCGAACATGCCGCGCGTTGTTAGGAAATGAAAAAGCGCCGCGGATCTTTAGTAGTGGTTGATCTATTGATCGCGTCGCTTGCTCTTGAGGGGGCGAGTGATGAACACTTGTTTGGCGTACATGTGAGTATCGAATAAAATCGTAATCCGATTAGGCGTGATTATATCATGGATCGCATCACAAAACATTGTTTATATGCGGATTTCCAAAACGTCCTGAATTTTGTATAAAAGGGCCCCCTCTATGAAGTCTGACCCGGGCCCCACATCCGGCACTGGGGTCATGTACACCTGATAGATTCAAGGCCTTTGGGGGACCACTTAGCGTCCACGTAGAGACTTCAATTTTTTACATGATTTTTTTCTTACCAAAACGAGTAGAGTAAGGTGGGGCAAAAGTTCGACCTTAGTGGTATAATCAAAGTTTCCAGGAAAACAACAGCAGTAAAAACAAAACAAATATCATACAGTGAACCTTCAACATATTGTCTATAATTTTGCTGAACAAACTTGTGCCAAAATATTTACCCATTTTTAGTTATAACAGTTTCAAAATTGTTTGCCCCACCGGTGGGGCAAGAGTTCGAATCTAGTGTGGGGCAAAAGTTCGCTGGCTAAAACATAAAATATCGATCCTTTTATGACAGGCATACTTTACACCAGCCGTAAACTTAAGTTTGCCAAAAATACACACTAAATTTACATCAAAAAATAGCTCAAAACCGGGTTAATTGTAATATACTCAAAAATAGCAGTTTTTCGCAAAACTAAGTGGAAATGTAAAATTTTTGTGACAGTTTTCACACGATCAGACAAATTTAACTAAATTTGAAGATAATATGTGGATTTTAGGCAATTTGCAAATTTTTCCGTGATTTTATACATGGGTCGAACTTTTGCCCCGCTGCACAGTGGGACGGATTGGGGTTTTAGGAGGAAAGATGGAACTCACGCCTTCAATTGTTATTTTACGTAAAAATAATGTTCTACAAAGTTGTTCCTATTATAAAAACAATTTTTTTGGTCGGAACGAAAATTAGGGTGGCCCTTTGTAAAAAAAGATAACCATAAAAACTTTTTTATTTTAAGGAATATTGGTACAGTTTGTTCTACAAAGTTGAAAATCAGAAAATTTTAAGCTTGTGGTGTTTTACTCGAATCTTTAAAACACAATGCAATTTAAATGTAGTTATTAATTTATTATCACTTATGTTGCACTAATACAAACTGATTGCATTCCACTGCTGGTAGAAAAACTAACTGACTCTCGTCCTCATTTTTCACCCTACGCCTGCTATGATTTTGTTAATTTGAATTTCTCGCAAACCACCACATCTCCTTTTTTTTCATAAGCGAGGATCTATGCATCATCAGTGGTATGTACGACGTAGTCCTGGTGCCATGATGGTCGATTTGCACAACGGCTTGGACGTGGTGGATCAGATCTGGAAACAGGTTGTTGATCCTCGACTGCACGATGTTCTTCTGTTTCAGGATAGATTTCTTCAGATGTGGAAATTTTCTTAACATGAGCCACATTCCTCTCAGTTATTCTTCCTGAAACTGGATCTGTTATTTTCACCCGATTCCCAGTTCTCTCCAAAACTTCATATTCCGTTTTGTCGTATGTAGCGGTTAATTTGCCAGCTGAAATAATATTCTGAAGAAGCACTTTGTCTCCTACCTGAATGTCTGAAGGTCTTGCATGACGTCTCAAATCTTCTCTCTCCTTTCCTTTATGCTTCATAACCGTGTCTCTATCGTGAACCCCGGTACTTGCTGGTAACATTGTTTCAAGGTCGGTTATAGATGGCAACTTTGAGCGAATTACTCGGTTCTGTAGAAGTGCGGTAGGAGCTTTCCCGGTTACCGAGTGCGGGGTGGTGTTGTACATCATCATATATTGGAGCAGGTCTACTTTCCAATCTCGATTGAGAGAGTGGCTAATCTTGAGACGCTTAAGCAGTGAGCTGTTTTGTCGCTCCACCTCTCCATTAGCTTGTGGCCAGTATGGGGAAGTATGGTTTAGAGTAATGTTTCTCGTGAAACAGTAGTCTTCAAAGTCCTTACTAATAAACTGCCGTCCATTATCCAGTGTTATTGATTTTGGATACCCCAATCGTACAAAAATCGGCTCGAGACGCTTGATGGTTTCTTCTGATGTGATTTTGTTCATTACACAAATCTCCTTATATCGACTGTAATAGTCCACGACTACCAGCAGATACTCATTGGATGGTAACGGACCTAGGAAATCCATTGCGACATCTACCCATGGTTCATTTGGCATCTTTCGACGCTGCATTGGTTCCGGAGCTGAAGGCTTACTAACCAAGCGACATCCTTCACAGTTCTTTACAGTTTTTCGTGCATCTCCATCGATTCCCGGCCACCACACTCTATCTCGCAGTCTGGTTACCATAACCGTTTCGCCTGGGTGACCCTCATGTGCAAGTTGCAACATCCGTGAACGCAGTTGCTTCGGTATCACTAGACGACATCCTCGGATGACGCATCCTTCTAGCAAACTAAGATCTTTTTGGAATGGAATGTATGCTTTAGCCCCTGTTCTAGTTACTTCGTCATTCCAATCTGATCTTAATAAAGCATCTCTTACCAAGAGTAACTCAGGGTCTGTTTCTAACGTATTCTTAATTTCAGATACGTCGATTGCTACTGATTCTGTAATCGCGTTTATGTACAGATGATCATCCGAGCTGTCAGTGTCTTCGTCATCACTTGGAATGGATAGACGTGATAAGGGATCAGCGATATTTTCCTTCCCTGGCTTGTAAATTACACGAAATTTAAAGGGCTGTAGCCTTAGGACCCATCTTTCGATTCGGCCAGGAGGTTGCGAAGAGGATTTGAAAATTGTAGTGAGAGGTCGATGATCAGTTTCTAACTCGAATTCCCGACCGAGAAGATATAGCCGGAATTTTTCAACGCTCCAAATTATAGCCAAAGCTTCCTTTTCAGTTTGGCAATAACGACGTTCTGATGCGGACAAGCTTTTGCTGGCATACGATATGATTATCGGGCGGTCGTCAGTTTCGTCTTCGAATTGTAATAAAATCGCCCCTAATCCTACTGGTGACGCATCAGCAACAATCCTGGTCCGGCGTTCATTATTGAAATATCCTAGTACAGGATACGAACATACTGCTTCCTTCAGCTTACTAAACGCGATCTCGTGTTGAGGAGTCCAATGAAACGTACGACCTCTAGATATCAATTGTCGGAGCTCAAACGTCATTGTTGCAAGATCAGGAATGAATCGGCCAATGTACCCTACCAGACCCAGAAAACTTCGAACTTCTTCGGCAGTTCTGGGGGATCTAAAGTTCATTACAGCAGCTATTTTATCATCAGTCGGGCTGAGCCCACCTCGGGAAATATGATGACCTAGGAATTCAGTCTCAGTAACCTTGAATTTGCATTTCTTGGTATTGAGAACTACATTATGAGCCTCCAATGTTTCAAGAGCACGCGCAAGAGCAGCATCATGCTCTTCTTCATTTTTCCCATATATGAATATGTCATCTTGGTAGTTGAACGTATTTGGGCAGTTGCAAAGTAATTGCTCGATTATCCTTTGGAAATATTCTGAAGCGCTACAAATTCCGAACATCAAGCGAGTATATCGAAACATTCCTAGATGAGTTATGAATGTTGTGATATATCGGCTCGATTCGTGCAGCTCGACTTGATGATACGCATCTTTTATGTCGAGTCTGGAGAACCATTGTGATCCATTTAATCTAATAACAATAAAACTTGTTAGCATCAATTGTTGTTAGACTTTTTTTTTATCAATGTTACCTAGCCAGAAGGTCATCTAACGTTGGAATCACATGGTATTGTCGTTTGATCGCTGTGTTCGCTCGTCGCATGTCGATACACAACCGCACATTGCCGTCATCTTTAATAACGATTACCATTGGGGACACCCACGGACTCGGTTGGTCGACCCTTTCGATTATACCCAATCTTAATAGACGGTTGATTTGATCTTCAACTTGATTACGTAATGCAATAGGGACGCGACGGACATGTTGCACCACCGGAGTCACACTGTCGTCGATTTCAATGCGTAATTTAACTCCTAGATAAACATAAATTCAGCCAATGTTCTTTATTATCATGACAATTCTTATATTAAACTATACCTTTGATTACAGGAAATTTCTCCACCGAACCGTCAGCCACGTGCTGAATTGTATCTGATTTTTCCATGGAGCTTGGTAGACCGATTAGGAGAACTCCCAGTTCTTTGGCAGACTCGCGTCCCAAAAGATTCTGTTCGCCGCCCTTTACGACGTAAAACTGAGCAGTCGAAGGTTTACGAGTGCCATTGACAATGCGAATTTCTGCCTCAAAAGTGCACATAATTTCTAACATGCCACGTTGAGCGTACGCGGATAACTGTTTATCGGATGGTTTTACATCGATTATAGCAGCATTTTTCCCTTTCAAATAGTTCCATGTGGACTCGTTAATAATGTTGAACTTCGAGCCTGAATCGATCATCATTTCAATAAGTACTTGACCCACCTTACACCAGATCATCTCATCGTGGTTGTCGCTGATGGCGTAAACGAAAGAATCGATCTTGCGTTCATTTGTTATCTCGTTCACATTCTTCACCTTGTCATTGAAGGTCCTGGGCATCTTCGGACGACTTGAATTTTGTTGCTTGTTAAATTCTTCAATTTTACGTTTCTTCGGAATTGATGATGACGGCTTGTATTTGTTCGGATCTGTCCTACACTTCTTCGCAAAATGACCAAAGAAATTGCAAATCCGACATTGTTCATGCTTAGCTGGGCAAAGGTCCTCTGTTTTATGCAGACTATTTCCACACCTACCGCATTCGGTGATCGTCCGACCCTGAGTTTGACGCATGGTCTGCACATTAGAGAACTTCTCATTGATTTTGTTAACAAGTGTTGCTCCGCCGGTAATACTCATAACGTTACCGTGGGGATGTTGGTTCAGCTCACGCACTTGTTGTTGAATGGACAAATGAGAGTTTACCAGCTTGGTCAAATCATCCAGATTGATATTCGATTTCTCTAGAATTTTTCGCCGGAGATCTGGTGGGGCCAACATTACCACTTTATCAATCACAGCAGCATCTTTACTCTCGCGTTCAGTCGACCCGAACTGACATTTGTTGGCCATTGTCTTTGCCCTCAACAAGAACTTATCGAGCGTTTCACCAGCCGATGGTTGTAAGTTCCAAAATGAGTAGCGCTCAAACGTGTCATGTCGCTTTGGTGAGAAGTATGCATCCAACCTACGGATCACGGTGCTGAACTCGTCCTGATCTTCTGTGGCATCGACATCGTGGGTTGGAAGGCTTTCGTAGACTCGTTGAAGTTGACGGCCTCCCACGGCAAGAAAGATACTCTTCAGCTTCTTCCTCTTCTTTTTGCTGACAGCCTCAGCAGCGTATTCAAATTGCTTTTTAAAGTCGAACCATGCTTGCCGGAGTTCAGATAGGGGAACGGTCTCGCACTCGAATGGTGGAATTTTGAATAGTTGATCTTCCATTGCTACTGTAAAGAAAAATAACTTAATTAGCTTTGAATCTCCTTTCTGTAAACAAATCCACAAAACATTTCTTCGTATATTATTCCTTTGACTAACACGTATGGTATGTTATGGTATGCAACCCTTAGTTGCTATGGTAACCACTCGCCGTGTTATTTTCAGTTGAAGCAAAGCAATCTTTGCGCGAAATTCAAATGATGCCATAGCAACCACGTTTTTGGGGTGGTCGAATTCGACGAGTGAAAATTTTCACTTGAGATAACGAATCTCTTATTTGGCCGGCAGTTCCATTTTATTTTTCACGACCCAATTCTTTTGCTTGCACCGGTTGGATTTCTATCCACCGCTAAAGCATCTCCCTCTTTCGAGGCGAGATATTCTTTTGCCTGCACCGGTTGGATTTTCATCCACCGCAAAGGCATCCCCCTCTTTCGAGGCGAGATTCTTTTTTTTTTTTTTTTATTAAAGTACTCACTTTAACGCTGTTTTCTCGTACACTCGTGGATTTCTCGTCGCCAATATGTGGTGTTTTACTCGAATCTTTAAAACACAATGCAATTTAAATGTAGTTATTAATTTATTATCACTTATGTTGCACTAATACAAACTGATTGCATTCCACTGCTGGTAGAAAAACTAACTGACTCTCGTCCTCATTTTTCACCCTACGCCTGCTATGATTTTGTTAATTTGAATTTCTCGCAAACCACCACAAAGCTAATTTGACCAAAAAAGTTTTTATCTAGCTCAAAAACTGACCGTTTTAGAGCATTTTTCGATATTGATGTAGGGTGGCCCTTTTAAAACAGGTTTTAGTGTTTATTTTTTATTTAGAGTTTTTCATCAAAGTTGCCTTCCCATCACCTGTAGAGCTGATTGAAACGCATATTTTGGGGCCTGCACAATTTTTCCGATGAAGAGATATAAACATTTTTCATGAAAAACAAACATTTTTCCACTTGTATAAGTATTTGAGACAAACAAAAAGTTTTTTTTTTGCATGATAATAATTTCCTTTCGGCTTTAAATATGAATAACAAAGTATTTTATTTCATATTCATATAAAAGTACTTGTGAATATATTCAAAGGATAAATAAAAATAAGGAAAATAGTCTTCTAAACATCATCTAAACACTTTTGTTATGGGATTCACCAGCCTCATCGGGAAACATTCTGATTGGAAGTAACGAACTTTTAATTACCGGAAATCCGTTTACAAGTAATTTGTGCATCGAGGAGATAAAGCGTACCTGAAACGGTTGATTATTATAGTATGATTTATGATTACAATGCTGACTTAACAGTCCAGATTAAGGAAAATAACCATATGCATTATTTGATACGTAGAGCTGTTTTGGAAGATGTTAAAAAACTGTTTTAACAGTTATGTACTTATGATCCAGTCAGCCGAAGAATAATACAATTTTTATTCATATTTTAAGCTGAAAAACGCTTTAATAATATCAACGATTTTTTTTTATTTCCCCTACTCTATAAACCCATAAAATGTTATTTTTTTATAAAAAAGTCTATAACTCTTCATCAGAAAAAATGTTCTAATATTCATTTTCTTGGCATTACATTCTAACTGGAACAGATTATGATTCTCAGGTTACTGTATTTAAGAGCACTTCCACAGTTATTAACTGAGAGCTTTCTTTGTCATATTTGTCATTTTGCTTTCGTATATCGTATGTATTAGTATCGATGATAAATTATGTCTATGAAAGTATATTAAATTTTCATGACGAAAAGATTCTTGTATCTATTCGTTTCAATTAGCTTTATCTTGTATGTTTGCGTTCCAATTAGCTCTAAAAGTGATGGGAAGGCAACTTTCTGACAAAACTTGAAATAATAAAAATAAAACACAAAAACCTATTTTTAAAGGGCCACCCTACATCAATAGCGAAAAATGCTCTAAAACGGTCAATTTTTGAGCTAGAAAAAAACTTTTTTGGTCAAATCAGTTTAAAATTTTCTGATCTTCAACTTTGTAGAACAAACTGTACCAATATTCTATAAAATAAAAAAGTTTTTATGATTATCTTTTTTTACAAAGGACCACCCTAATTTTGGCTCCGACCAAAAAAATTGTTTTTAAAATAGGAACAACTTTGTAGAACATCATTTTTACGTAAAATTACAATTGAAGGCGTGAGTTCCATCTTTCCTCCTAAAACCCCAATCCGTCCCACTGTGCGCTGATTCGAACTTTTGCCCCACTATGGGCCAAAAATTGTTTTCAAGCATTTATACAAAATCTAATACACTTCAAAGCAACCTTATGATAGGTCTAGATACGCCTTTATATAAAATATTGAAAAAGATTTTATCTTCAAGTGGTTCCATGCAACGAAAGTTTGACCAAAAATTACAATTTTCACGTCGAAAAAGAACAAATAGCCATAACTTTTCCAAATCTCAATTGATTTTCATGTTATTTGGAGTAAAAGTCTCTTACTTGAATTGCATTCAAACCACAATGACATTTATAAGATTCTGGGTTCTGGGTTCGAATCTCGGTCGAGCACGTGGATTTGTTTCATAATTTCACCCATAATTAATCCATATTTACCACGCTTAATTACTTAATTAATTTAATAACCATGCGGATTGGATTACACAACATCTCAAAATATGTTTCAATATATAAGCTTACTGAATTTGGCTAGATTTTTAAGCGTTTTCGTGATTGTTTTCGGTGCTATTCCGTAAGATTTTTAGAGATTTCTCCTAGGTATTTTTTTTTTTTTCAAAATTTGGCCCAGAGATGCAGAATGACCTTAGGAATTGAGTCCGGTACTCAGATTCGATGGATTTTTTTCCTTGTTTTCATAATAACGTAGGGGTACCGTTCATTAGGGAGACGTTTAAGTTGCTTGGGTATAGTCCATTTCAAAAGATGTTCATGGAAAATGAAATGATAAAAAGTGAGAACTTGTGCATGGTAAATTATAAAACATAATAATAACAAATTAGAAGATTAAGTAGTCATCTGAAATTTGAGAGAGAACGGTGCACCAAGCAAATATGACGCAAAATAAATTATTGAATCAATTTTATCGATAATAAAAGATCAAAAACTTCTGAACTCAAGTTGCATTTATAGGCGTTTTAAAGCAGTACTAGTATCCGGTAATTATAACGTTTTTAGTCTATTCTACAGCATTCATAAAGTTTCCAGGCTCAAAGGCCCCCTCAAAACTATGGCCACCACATTGGTAAATCCGACCCTGTTATCAGGTGATCCCAAACTTTTGCACGATACGTACATCACACTGAAGGGTGAATCCAAACTAAGATTATCTATGGCAATGACCGCTCTAATGGTTCTGAATATGCTGCTGGAAACATCATCTTGAACTTGTATATACCTCCAGATAATATATACATGATTGAAAATACAAACATTACTAGCTATATTTTCCCTGGTTCCGGAAATGGTCATATTTCTGAAATTTGTTTACGAATCTTAATGCGTCCTCCGGCATTCAACTTCCTATTAGTTCTAGTTTCTAGGAAAATTGTAAACATCTATACAACTTCACACCGCACAAAAATACAAGCGACAGAAGAAATGCCATTTGGACATGGCCTCGGAAAATCCGGAACATCTCAGGGTTTCCGGTGACTAATATGAATGACCAGGCAAATTATTGAAACTAGACCAAATTTGCCGTCGACTGCTTCCGGATGCATCTAATTTAATACATTTTTCATAAAGTTATAAGCATTTGAAATTAGGCAAAATTTTGCCTATCTCAATCGTTGTGCCCTGTACATCAAATGCTCTATACCGCTCTCTTCTTTCAAGCACTACAATACACAATACAATTATACAAATTTTCATATCTATAAACATAAACTTACAATAACTGGCTCCCGATGTTGGTCGTGCTCCAGGAGTACAGATCTCGGTCGGCTTCCTCCAGTTTTCCACTTTCGTTCGCTTCAATCAGATCACTGTTCTGGCTCAGTTTGATCTCATCCACTATCGTCGTAGACTCGGGAATGATATTGATTCCTATCACTCCATGGTGATGATGATGATGATGTTGAAGCGTCTGGTGGTGCAGATTGCCATGGATGTGGACATTGAAATGCTGGCTCTGACTGGACAGATCCTTATCACTGCTTACGACACTTCCGCCAAGAAGACCAAATTCCTCCTTGGTGAAGTCTTGCATGCTCCCGCCAACTGCAAGAAAGAGAAGTGAGAAACCACATCAGTATCTTATTGTTTTAATATTACAAAAGTTTCGAACGTGAATCTTCGTGTTTGACCTGGTTATTTCCTTAAAATGATCAAAAACGCGACACTAAATTTAAACTTCCTTCTTCGTGTAGAACTAGTTTGCAACACAGCACTTATCCCTCTAACGGCGATTCCATTTTTGCCTTCCGGGAGCGGCCGCCGGTGGCGCACCCACATGGTCTCGTGAAGCGGAGAAAATTCGTGTATAATATGGTTCAAAATAGAACAAAACATTGGTCGGTGGCGTTTTTCGACTTTCCACCCGCAACAACAACGGTTTCGCTGCAGCAATCCCAGCCCAGTAATAAAATACACACCAAGAGAAGCACATCCCGCTGCCATCACATCACATCGCAAGGCAAGGCGCAACAGCATATGTAGTGTGGCGTTTTTTGATGCTCATAAGCTCGATGCCCCAGTTGTTGGGTTAGACCGACCGACCGACCGATGGTGAATCACCCACCATAAGGTTTAAATATAGCAATGGCCAACCGCACCGTGCAATTTTACCCAATTCGTGATAAATTGGCTTTCCATGCAATGCAGCGGTAACTGTTCCACTTATTCCTTCGAGTTGGGAAGACTTGAGATTTGAACATAGAGGCAGTTAAACACGTGTTGATTTTAGTAGATGCACAGCGTTCCAAAACGTGTGTTTGAGTATTTCCTTGTTTAAAGCTACATTGAAACAAAATTGTATATGTTATAAGGTGGCATTGGAAAATTGTCTCATGTTTTTAGTCATAAATCTTTTTTTTTTTGCTTCATAGTTTCTCATCGTCGTTTTTGTGCTCTTCAGAGGGGATCCAAAATGAACAGCCATGCGTCTCCATTAGAGTTGTCCACTAGGGCGGCTCAAATTTCAAAATTAGTTTGACAATCCCATTTCTTACATCTTCATCATCATGAATCTAGACTCCTGTCAATTTTTCAGCCATTTTGACGAAGATTTAAGGTGATTATAAAACGAAACCAGACTTTGAATCTTTAAGGTGTTAGTTCAAAATTTATTTGAACAAACTAAAATGATATTTCCAATACCGGTTAAACTACTTCATAACTCAATATTGAAGGTTTCATTGAGTTTGGGAGATCTTCTTCTTTCTGGCGTTACGTCCCAACTGGGACAAAGCTTGCTTCTCAGATTAGTGTTCTTATGAGCACTTCCACAGTTATTAACTGAGAGCTTTCTTTGCCAATTGATCATTTTTGCATGTGTATATCGTGTGGCAGATACGATGATACTCTATGCCCTAGGAATCGAGAAAATTTCCTGTACGAAAAGATCCTCGACCAGCGGGATTCGAACCCACGACCCTCAGCATGGTCATGCTGAATAGCTGCGCGTTTACCGCTACGGCTATCTGGGCCAATTTGGGAGATATCGAGTTATTAAACACAAAATCATTACAACTGCGTCTGAAGGTACCATTCAGTTCAGTTTTTCTCTCCTCAGAAAAATGGCAAAATTGCCTCCTCTTTGCATCGCAGAGGAGTTTCTATCAAGTAAGTACTGACTTATAACCCTTACTCAACCCCGCCTTTAGACGGAATACACTTTGGAATTTCTTGTGTTTTTTCGTAGCTCAGAAATTAAAATGATTTCATTTTCGGCTTAAACCTTGGACCATAACACGCTTATAAGGAATGTGTTTTATGATCTTTGAAACTATTTTGTAAAAATGTTTGATACATTGTTGTTTTTTATAATCTACTAAGCTGCCCATAACTGCCTAACAGTCACATTCGACATTTTGGACAAATTTGAGTTAATACCATGGAGAGTCATCAAATGATAAATACTTTCGATCGACTTAATGAAATCTGTGGGATTGTTCTAGAAAATTCGAAAAAAATACCAAATTGTTTTGTCACATTGGTAATTATAACCGCATAACAGTCACATTGAGATTATAAATGTGCCTCGTAATGTAATAATAATGAAATTTCTATCAGAATTATTTTCTGACTATTCTCCTAGTATGCGATATGAGTTGTACAAAATATCAGCACCATATAAGCACTTTTGAGTCGCTGGTATTTTTTTGAAATTTTAGTTTCCTCCCATACTGCAATAAAATGCACACTTGGTATTCCATTTACTCAATGCCTACTTTTGTCGAATGTTACAAATATGCAGTTATGGGCAGTAAGGTTCTTCTATTATTATAGCACGCTTCTCCTTACGCCTGATACGTTAACAGTCTGCTCACCAACAGCAAGCCTCTCTGCCATAAAATTATCTAACTCCTACACCTTTCCGCATGAACTGGCGTAGATGCAGGAGTACATTCGGTATACTGTGAACCAGTTTTAAATGCATCATCGATTCTTTCCCCTTCCCTCATTGGTGTGCATTCTTGCTAAGAAGGCGCCTTCGTTGCCTAAAAACAAAAGATGCACTTACTCACTGAGGGTGTCTGTTATCTGTTATGTTAAAGATCAAAATATGATTTCAAAAGAATGGCAAACGTTTCAAGATCGGTTGAGCACCTTTGCGTTCCTGACCTTTTTTCACAACCAAATTTCCGTGAACTTTTGGCTCTAATTTCCACAAGTTTTTAGCCAATTTCAATGAAATTTTGACCATATGAATTTTACTGAGAACCCAAGTCGGACGGTCGAAATACTTGTAAATGACACTTTGTTGAAAAAAAATACTCAGAAGATTGATGTGTCGCATGATACTCCCTGGAGGAAAAACTTGAAGATTGATGTGTCGCATGATATGAATTGCAATCATCGGAATGACGGATTGACGTCCTTTTCTAGGGTACCGGAACCGGCTCTATGATATTCCGGAAGTAGTTGAAGATGACCATATGTTGCACTTTTTACAAGGTGCGTGACAGCCGTAGTTACTGCTTTCCAGCACTCGGCATCCGCACACATTCTCTCTATTTTATTGTCAGGGGACGTGTCCCCTTCGCATGTGGCGAGCACGCGATCGCTCACAACAATGAAACGGGGGCAATCGAACACGACATGCTCCGTTGTTTTCTCCACATCAGCACAAATCACGCAGGAAATTCCATGTAGCTACCATGTCCTGACAGAAACTGCGTCAGGTGGAAGTTCACTTCCCCATGGTTTCTTTTATACCAATCGGACCAATTCTGTTATACCAATTTGATTTATAAGGTATTGGCTGGGGACAATTGATCCATTAATTAACATAGGGAAACAACCTATTTGACTGTCTTAAAGAATAAATTACACTACCCATCATACGTATGGAATCGCATATTTCAACACTCATACTGAATATTGCAGCACTTTGAAAGGTTTAGCATCACCTAAAATGGGAGAGTGAGCCGTCTTCTAAAACAATGGACTAACATTATAGAAACGCGTGAGTGATTGAAGCTAGCATAGAAGCATATTTTTGCATTTATTAAAGGTGACAAAAAGGAGATAAGATTTAGTTTCTTCCCATCCAAATCACAATAATATCTCTGGTTGAAATTAAAAAAAAAAAAAATAGTAATGAAACATGCATGTTTTTACTCTTTTTTTATTATCAAGCGTGGTTTGCTTCGGAAAAGCAGTTTCTTGTCCTATCTTTTCCGGCAAAATATCGCTCAAGAAAGTACTTTTTTTCTGATTGCAGCACGCAGTTGCAAATAAATGTCAGTTCAAACGGGAGTCGCTGTAGACATGTTAGCCTTAAAATTGAAATTAAATACATAGAGAACTATAGGCATCTGCACTGTTTTGATATGGGATTTTGACATTTTTTGGCCTTGTTGTTTACAAGTTTTACGAAAGAGTGAAAGGGAGAGGTACATTTTTGTACAGAGCCCCATGGCCCTTTTACCTTTGTCCGGAATGGTCCAAGGCAAGGTTTGTTGAAGGTAAGTTCATCAATCTAAGCAGTTAGTGGGTGACAGCTGGAGAGCTGGATGGCGATTGTTAACCACAGAAAACAAGTCTTACCAGTGAAATAAAAATTTTCTCCCGCATTTCTAAGTACCACTAACCTTCTTCGTGTGTTTTAGAGGATATAAAATATAAAAGCGTATGATTGATTAAATCAGGAGAAGCTACCTAATAGGATGCTGAATTTCTTCCATGTTGGATGAATTTAAAAAGACGAGCGATACGAGACGGAGTCTGACTATGAACAAATGTCTGGAGGTACGTCGTCTTCAAACCAAAACAAACTTGCCATCTGTCACCTGGCATTTCAAAGCAGCGAATTCAAAATTCTGACATATTGAACTGGCTTCCTTCTAGAGTCTTGATCGAAGATACACAAAAAAAGGTTAGGTGACAAAATGTCGAATGCCATAACGTAGAAAGGACAAAACGTCGTGAAGATAGAATTTGAAGGAAATGAACATTTTTTGAAAGAATGATTCTTTTCACAAAGAATAAATAATCTCATCGAACACGATGTAAAAAAAGATATCTGATTGTTTTTCTGAAAATTTATCGCTTTCGACCTTCTGTCCCTTTCGACGTTTTGGGACTCGACGTTTTGTTTTTCGATGTTTTGTCTTTGGATATTTTGTCACTAAACCCAAACAATCAAAACAAGTGTTTTTCAGTGAAGCCTGCTTTGATTGTCGTTGGCGAGCTGGAATTATTATTTTATTATTATTATTATTTTTTATTTTTTTTTTAATAGCCATAGTTGCATTGGTTGAGTGCTTTGCTGAGGGGGTTCATGGCCAGGCAAAACCACAGCGGACTAAAGGTATCGCCTTGAAAAATCCCCCTCCTGATGCTGAGAGTCCTGGACCGTAACACAGCTGTACCGTCGGTAATGTGTAGGGATGTGCTCCACATCCCCATCGCGTGTTGCATCAGCCTGATGACGTTCCTGTCTACCTTATACAACTGCAGTACCTTGAGAAGGTACGAGTGCGGTACTGAGTCGTATGCCTTTTTGTAGTCGATGTACGCCATCTTCTTCTTCTGTCGGGTGTGGGATCACTGCGTCCATTTTTTAGGACTATTGTGATATACCCTATTACTCTATGTACACAATGTTTTCCAGTAGCAAATGTGCCTCCGGAATACTTTGCGCATTTGACTGAACTTTGAACCATCTGCCATTGATGGGCAGAAGTCCTAGGTTGCAGTGTTGTAGTTCCCCCAATCTGGCGTGATCAGCCTAATAAAGCTAACCACCTCCCTGGGGGATGCGTTCCAAATATCAGCTGGCTGTAAGTAGTGCTTGCCAAATATTTTGAACCTACGATGGATGTGTGCACTGCAAGAGCAGAGAAGGTGTTGTGAGGTTTCGTCCGTCTCGTCACAGAAACGGCAATTTGTGTTTTGGACGACACCGATCTTGTATAAGTGGTATCTGCTTGGGCAGTGACCAGTTATTAGACCGATGTATGTTCTGAGATCCCTTTTGTTGAGACCTATAAGTTTTTGTGTTTGTGTCGTGTTTATTGTTACGAACCTTTTGGACTGATTCGCATTGGAAACTGTATTCCAATTTGATTGAATTTGACCGAACAACCAGTTGTTCAATTCCGTGTTTAGTGCAGAGTTTGAAATGCCAAGGAATGGCTCTGGACCAATGAACATATTGGTTGATCCATTCCTTGCTAGCTGATCGGCAATTTCGTTACCCTCTAGACCCGTATGTCCTGGGATCCAATATAGTTTAACTCGATTGCGTTCAGCTAGGGATTTCAGTGCAAGAATGCATTCCCACACAAGTTTTGAGTTACAAGTGAAAGCCTTCAAAGATTGAAGCGCTGCTTGACTATCAGAGAAAATACAGATGGTGGCATGTCTGTAATTTCTTTTCAGACACAGCTGCGCACATTCCTTGATTGCATAGACTTCTGCTTGAAATACTGTAGGCCACTGTCCAAGAGAGACAGAGATTTTGGTTTTCGGTCCGTATACTCCAGACCCTGTCAAATTATTCATTTTTGAACCATCTGTGTAGAATTTAATAGATCCCGGTGAAATGGTGGGTCCACCTCCTTCCCATTCCTCACGAGAAGGAAAGACCACCGTGAATGGCGAGTCATAGTTTACCACTTTTTCCATCCAGTCACTACATTTTTCAACAATAGGATTTATCGAAAATTCGTTTAATATACTGAGGTGACCTGTTAAGTCCCCTGACAGTAAGACTGTTGATCGTTTTAGCCGAAGAGCACTTTTCTCAGCATCCAGCTTTATGAATTGATCCAGCTGGGGCAGATTGAGTATAGCATCTAGGGCAAACGAGGGGGTACTACGAACTGCACCGGTTATGGCAATACAGGCAGTACGTTGAATTTTGTTCAGCTTAGCTCTAGCCGTAGCTTCCTTTGTCTTAGGCCACCAAACAAGGGACGCATAGGATATTCTAGGCCGAACGATTGTTTTATAGATCCACATGATCATACTGGGTTTTAGACCCCATGTTTTACCACAGGTCTTTGAGCAAACCCAGAGTGAATTGAGACCTTTATTTGTGATTGTTTGAAGATGGGTGTTCCAATTTAGTTTTGCGTCAAGTGTGATGCCAAGATACTTGACCTCATTTGAGTAAACTAATTGTATTTGGTTCAAGAAAAGAGGGTGGAGTTGTACCTTTCGTCTTTTTGTGAACGGTACAATTGTTGTTTTTGAAGGGTTTATTCCTAGTTTCTCTTTTTGACACCAGGAGAGTGTGTGATTAAGAGCAATTTGCATCCTTGATGAAATAACGCTGTCAAATTTGCCTCGTACAATAATGACTACGTCATCTGCGTATCCAACAACTTCAAAACCCCTTCTTTCTAAGCTATCTAGCAGTTCGTCCACTACTAATGACCACAATAAGGGAGAGAGTACTCCCCCTTGAGGGCATCCCCTTGTAGCCATTACAGTAATGCGCGAATCACTCAGCTCAGATGAGATCTGTCGATTTGCTAGCATAGCATGTACCCAGGTTGCAATGCATGGGTCGAAGTTTCTCCTCAACATTGCCGAACCTATAGACGAATAAGAAGCGTTATCGAACGCGCCCTCAATATCAAGAAATGCTATAAGAGCGATTTCTTTTGCATTAAAGGTTTTCTCGATCTTGTTCACTAGCGTGTGCAGTGCTGAGACCGTTGATTTTCCGCTTTGATAAGCAAATTGGGATTTAGAAAGAGGCATAGTTTTCATAAATTTAGAATCTATATACTCGCATAATACCTTCTCCATGATTTTAAGCATTACCGAGGATAGGCTTATCGGTCGGAATGCTTTAGGGTTGGTTTTGTCCTTTTTTCCTGATTTTGGAATAAAGACAACTCGAACTTGACGCCAATCATTTGGAATGTGTCCCAGAACTAAACTTGCCTTAAAAATCTCTACCATGTGTGGAATCAGTGTCTCTTCCTCTTTTTGGATAAGCGCTGGGAAGATTCCATCCATGCCAGCAGATTTGAATGGCTCGAAAGATCTCACTGCCCTAACAACCCTATCGCGAGTAAAAGCTTCTTTGGCAACCTTTATTGCGTCCCTTTTTGCTCCTGAGTCCCCTGATAGGAACCCGTGTGGAACTGAGACGTCAAGTCTGGCACCTTCAGCATTTAGACTCGTTTGTGGGATTGAATCAGGAAAGTGAACTCTTAGCATTTCACTCAGTGTTTCACGAGGTTCCACAGTGAGTGAACCGTCAGTCCTTTGAAGACTTCCCAAACCATTGGAGTGATCCTTCGAAAGAGTTTTATGAAGTCGAGCAGCTACGGGAGTTTTCTCAATGCTTTCACACATGAGAACCCATGATTTCCGTTTTGCTCGTCTCATTTCTTTGTTATACTCTGTCAGAGCCTTTCGGTATAGACTCCAATCAGAAGTGCGTTTGGCTCGGTTGAATTCCTTCCGAGCAGTTTTTCTGAGTTTATCAAGGTTGAAATTCCACCATGGAACATCTCTGTTCGAACTTACTGTTTTGATCGGACAGCTCTCTTGATAAGCATTTAGAATTTTGTTTTTAATAGAATCCGAAGCTGCTTCTAACTGTATAATAGTCTGAATATTCGGCTCTATTATATAGTCTTCAGAACGGAGAATAGCTGAGTAGGTTTCCCAATCAGTTTTCTTGGGATCTTTAAACGACTTTTGAATCATTAGACCCCCTTCCCACTCGAAGACTATATGTTTATGGTCTGACATAGATATTTCATTAGAAACATGCCAGTTTTTTATTTTATCCGAGATGGATTGACTGCATAAAGTCAGATCAAGGACTTCTTGTCGTAAAATGTTTTCAAATGTAGGCTTATCACCGACATTGCATATGTCAATATTTTTGGAGGAAAGAAACTGCAAAAGATGCTCACCTCTGATATTTGAGTTTGTACTTCCCCATACAAGGTGATGAGCATTGGCGTCACAACCGATGACGAAGGGGATGTTGTGTTTTTGACTGTAAGAGACAAGAGCAGCCATCTCTGGAGGAGGAATGTCTTCTGCGTCGCCAGGGAAATACGCTGAAACCATAATGATCTCAGTACTGCCCCTAGCAGTAGAAACCTCCATCCTGACCGCCACGATGTCCCTTTTGATGAATTCTGTAATTGGAAAACATTTAGTATCATTGCGTATTAGAATAGCTGCTCTGGGAGAGAGCTGGCTGTCATCATATACCAACCTATACGAGTTTAGTTGAATACCTTGTATTCGAGTTTTGTTGACCCATGGCTCTTGAATCAGTGCCACGGAAAGGTGTTCTTTTGTGAATCTCCTGCAAAGCACATCTGTTGCGCACTGAGCATGATGGAGATTCACTTGGAGGATTTTAATCATTGCTGAGGCATTCCGCATTTTCCGGACGTTTGCCGTCCTTCTTTGGATGTTGCGGATCATCAACTTTTGATTTTGGGGGATGTCTTAGATTTTGGTTTATGTCCTTTCCCTTACCTAGGCCTGCTGGCTTATCCCCTGTGGTCAATTTTACACTTTTGACATTTCCACTGCCCTTATTGGGAGCCATTGATGTGACACCGCTTGGGCCAGGAAGTGAGATCAAACATGCATCTTTTCCATCAGAGGAAGACAAGCTAGCCTGTATGGTGGGAGTTGGTTGTGGGATGCTACTAGAGGCCTCCTCAGATTTCTCTTGGGTCGGCTGTCCAGTTGGATTGTCATTGGAGTTTGGGGTTGTGCTCTTTACTTTCCTCAACTGTATTTCTCCAAAGCGGTAGTTGAGGATGAACTTGGATTGAATGAGTTTTTCCATGGACGGTCCATCTACATTAAAGACCCACACCACATGCTTGTTGTTAGGAGTGAGCCGTTGCATGACACGCCAGTTGTTGGTAATCAGATCGTTCTGACTCTCGATGAGAGCTTTGATACGATCATCGGTGTATTGTGCGCTTTGAGGGAAGAAGGCTCGAATCAGTTCTGGACGTTGAATCTTATCCTCATCCATTGCAACCAACTCAACGCCTTCCAGGGGATTTAATGCAGGTGTTATCTCCTTTACCCATTCCGCAGTCTCCTGATCCTTACAAATAAGAACCATATGGCCAGACTTGTAGATAAGGTTAGAGAACTTGGGCTTCATTGTCGCGTTCCGTTGTTGTTCAATCCGAAGCAGCAGTGCCTCCTGGAGAACGTCCAGCTGAGTCGTTGAAAGTTGGGTCGTGGGGAAGTCTTTTGGGATTATTCCGACTCTCCTGCGACTGGTAATTCCACCGTAGCTTAGACTAGTCTGTTTTTTATCTTCTGGTGGGGGTTTGTTGATCGTCGAGGCTGTTGAGCTGTTGGTTTCCTGTTGCCCAACGCGCTTTCTCGGATTCAGGTGTTGTTTCATCCGTTTCTGCTTATGTTCTTCTTCAGCATTTGTAGACTTGTCAAGGTCCTGCCGAGTGCGTTTCGAAGGAGTTGACACCATAGCCTCACCCCCCGTGATTCTGGATAGGGCCTCAGGGCGGCTTAAGCCACTTTGTCGGAGTGCTTTTAGCTGCTTCCTTTGGCTCCGAGTGATCTTTTTGGTGCCAGTAGGTTTTTGTTTGTTCGCGTCATCTGTTGGATGTTGATCGGTCTTCCCATCAATAGGACCCGAGGTGACGTTCGATCCTGTGATTGATGGCTGCGATCCTGTCAAGTTTATTGTGACTGTAATTCCATCCTCTTCGTCGTCCATTGGTTCAACCGAAGGATGGAGTCCTGGGTCGTTCGGGAGTGTCAGAGGGAGGTCGGTTTTCATGTTTTCATGCGAACTACTGAGAAGCTCATCTTCGGTCAGTCCAAGCTTACCAAAAGCATTCTCTGTTTCCGTTTCGTCCGACTGGGAGAGGCCTTTTTCGAACTGAGGGAGGCAGTCGACACCTTTTATTTTGGTTTGCTTATTTGCACTCATTTTTGGTCCCACGAGTCGCTGGGGAAAGACGGTCCGCTGCATCATTGCCCCGCCCTAATGCAGTAAGAGCTACATACTGGAGAGTTCGCCCTGGTGCTCTCCAGGCTCCGTTAGCGATTGAGCATATTTTAAACCCCCTCAACCATTCATCCATCAGCACGGGTCGCATCACACCTTGGGATTGGGGTTACCTGATTAGTAGATTTTTACTACAGGATCAGGCAATCCGTAGTGTTATTCTTAGCCAGTTGAGACAACCACTACCGACACTACACGGCTATCTAGGCTGCTTGGAAAAGAAGATAACATTGAATATTAACTTCTATGAACGACCAAGCAGCCAGGTCGCCATACTCAGGTTCCTTTGCTTTTGGGTAGCTTGCCCTACAATGACTGCATCTACGATGACCTGATCTTTGCAGCCTTGCGTGTTTCTGCGACACCCTTTCTGTTCCTCGGTCATCACGTTGTTGGCGTCGCAATGGGCTTGCACCCTCCTCGCTATTACCGACGATAGCACTTTATACAGACTTGAAAGGCACGTTATTGGTCTGTACTTCGCTGGGTCAGCTGTGTGTTGGTCCTTTGGCAGAAGAAATGTGACACCCCTGGTGATGAATTCCGGTAGCTGCGTGGGGTCTCCTAGTACCGTATTGAAGCATTCCGCCATCCGCCCATGGATCGTTGTGAGTTTTTTATACCAAAAATTGTGCACAAAATCAGGTCCTGGTGCAGCCCAATTCCTGGTATACCGGGTAGCTTCACGTATATCCTGAGCGGTTACCACGACCGCGGTCATGTCTCCAATTCCATCGCATTGTCTCTCTTCTTCTGCTAACCACATCCCATCGCCGTTGTGTTCGGTGGGGTTCTCCCATAAATTGGCCCAAAATTGTGTAACGTCGCCAATCTCTGGAAGTCCCTCGCCAAAGTCGACCTTGTCATTTCGGATGCGGTTGTAGAACTCCCTCTCGTTTATGTTGAACATCCGGTTTTGTTCCTTCCGCTTCGAACATTCTCCATAACGTCGCAATCGTTTCGCAAGAGCACTCAACCGCTGTACATGGGTGTCGAGGATCTCAGTAATGTCGACTTCTCTGAGATCTCGGAGCTCTGCGGGCCTAACAATTTCAGCAACATGACGAACCAGCCTCGTTGATCGATTCCCCTGCTTGTACTGTGTTAATCGACCAACCTTTGATCGCAGTGTTGCGATTCGGCTCTCAAGGCGTCGCATCCATACGGGTTTCTGTGCGTTGGGGCGTGTGCCATCTTCTCCTTGCGGGCGCGTTCGCAATCCCAACGTCTTAACTACAGCTATTGCAGCTGAATACACGATAAACTGCAGATCCTCAAGGTTCTCCACGGCTTCCAAGTACTGTGGCAAAATATCCTGATTTAGGATGCTTACTGCACTCGTCAGCCGGTAGGAATACCGCAGCTTTGGTATCCGGTGCCGGGACATGGGGTCTGTCCCACGGAACTGCGTAACTGCTGTGCCCATATGGAGTGCTAGTTCGTCTCGTAATTGCTGTCGTTGCATATCCGCTGTCGGTCCTGGAGCAGTGGGTGCAGGTGAATCACGACTCTCACTCGTGATCGGTGCATCCAGCCCAACAGAGCTCCTTCTCGACGTATCGCTCGATCTTGTCCCCTCCTCTCCTATCTCCCTCTGCACTTCCAGCTTGATGTACTCCACTTCTGCAGCGGTGAGCATATTATGAGACATAATTGCACGCTGCCGTGTGTACAGCTTGTTCAAGTCAAGCTGGCGCGCAAAGCGAGGAAATCGCTCGTTGAACATCTCCAGCATCCCTGATCTGCCAGACATGTCCGTCTCCATCCTTGTGCAGACATAGTAGCAGCGAATCACATACATATTCATCTCCCTCGTCCACATGATCCGCTGCCGTCGGCCGCCTGCCAACGTGAGTGACTGACGTCTATCAGCCACAGCAACATCGGTAGGTGCAGCATGGCCTTGGTGATTTCTGCTGCTGCCGTTTCTGTTTCGCGTTCGCGGTACGGGCTGTGCCCGTTGACTGGAAGGCCGCTCTTGCACATTATCCTCTTCCAGCCGCTGGCCGCTCGCTCTGTCCCCCGTCCCAGGACCAGCTCCAGTAGGGGCTCCCTCCTCGGGCGATCGCATTCTTCTATTCCTCATTGATCGTGTCTCCATTGCTGGGTTTGCTTTCATTCCCGGAAGCTACGGGTTCTGCATTGGCATTTCCTCCAATTACAGTGCTTAATAGCTTGGTTCAAGCGCCGCTGCTCGCCGAGGGTGGTTTTACATGGACGCCCAGGATATTTTACCTCAAGCTCCCACCTACTCAAGATGGTGGTTTTTCATGGACGCCCAGGAGTTATGTTGCCTGAGCTCCCACCTATTTATTATTATTATTATTATTATTATTATTATTATTATTATTATTATTATTATTATTGTTATTATTATTATTATTATTATTATTATTATTATTATTATTATTATTATTATTATTATTATTATTATTATTATTATTATAGAGTTTTGGCACTTCTCAGCAAAAAAATGCTGGAAACTTTCACCTACCCCGGGCAATCTGTATGCCAAAGGGGATTAGGCTCTGTGGATCTCATTGGTCGGTTTTACTTATCCTAATGAGTCTGCTGGATGAGCTTCTCAGTTGTGGTGGTTCAGGAACCGTCTAACTATGCTGCAGGTTCCAAGAATCACCGCTTTTTGGATGCTGTGTAGGTCCTTCTTCAATTCCAGCTCGTCTAGGGACCTTAGGAGAGATTTCGGGACAATTCCGGTCGCTGAGAGGACTACCGGAACTATACGGACGTCCTCTAGGTGCCACATCTGCTTCAACTCCTCCGCCAAGTCGTGGTACTTCGCTATCTTGTTAGAGAACGTTGATTGGACATTGTGGTCCAGCGGTACAGCGATGTCGATGAGTGTAACTCATTTCATCCTTTTGTCGTAGACTACAATGTCGGGGCGGTTGGCACGGATTAGAACGTCCGTTATGATCTCGCGATCCCAGTACAGCTTTATGCAACTATTTTCCAGAACCGGGTCAGGCAGGTACTTGTAGTAGGGCACAAATCGATCCACCAAGTTGTGCTTAAGGGCAAGCTGTTGATGCACAATCTTGGCAACTTCGTTGTGACGATCGAGGTAGGCTGATCCAGCTAGTACTGAACAGCCGGCAACGACATGCTCGATAGTCTCCCCTACTGAATTGCACTTCCTACAGCGGTCCTCCACGTCTTCGTGCAATATGTAGTGCCGATAGTTCTTCGTCGCAATTACCCGGTCCTGGATGGCTACCATGAAACCTTCTGTTTCTGAGAAGGTCACCCCGCACCAGCCACGTGTTTGACGCCACCTTATCGATGTGCTCGAGCTCCAGTTGATGGGGGTGCGTTCCATGCAACTCCTTCTGCTTCCACATTGCGATCATCTCATCGACAATTTTGATGTCGCAGTTCAGCTGGTAATCCTCCTGCGCCAGATGCAGGGCGCTGAAGCCGTGGTCAGCTTCGCATACAGTGCGGTAAATTTCGTGGCGGTTCTGGCTTTCTACGAAATATGCCCGCAGCTGCTGGATCTGGGAGACACATAGTGCCTGGATATCGGTGACGCCTCTTCCTCCTGCTGCACGTGGCAGGGTGACTCTCTCAATGGACGATTTTGGGTGGCGTATTCGGTGCTTGGTGAACGCCACTCGTACTGCTCGTTCTATCGCCTCCAAGTCAGTCTTGGTCCACTTTACCACCCCGAAACTATACGTCAACAGGGGCACAGCAAACGTGTTGATCGCCTTCACCTTGTTGCCGGCAGACAGAAAGCTCTTCAGAATACAGTTGACACGTGATAAAAACTTTTCCTGCAGCTCCTTCTTGATCATCGTGTGGCGAATACCTCTAAGTTGCAGGAATCCAAGGTATTTATACGTTTCGCCTTCAACCATATTCCGAATCTCCTCCTGCTCGTTGACGCGGAAACAGCTGGCATCCATAACTTGACCCCGACGTAGATGAATTGACCTGCATTTGTCAATACCAAACTCCATCCGGATGTCGTTACTGAATGTCGTAACTAGCTGCAACAGCTGATGCAGCCTCTGCACTGATTCCGCAAATAGCTTCAGGTCGTCCATATAGAAGGTGTGGGTAACTCTTGTGCTCCTTTCCCCACTTTTCAGTTGGTAGCCATAGTTGCATTGGTTGAGTGCTTTGCTGAGGGGGTTCATGGCCAGGCAAAACCACAGCGGACTAAAGGTATCGCCTTGAAAAATCCCCCTCCTGATGCTGAGAGTCCTGGACCGTAACACAGCTGTACCGTCGGTAATGTGTAGGGATGTGCTCCACATCCCCATCGCGTGTTGCATCAGCCTGATGACGTTCCTGTCTACCTTATACAACTGCAGTACCTTGAGAAGGTACGAGTGCGGTACTGAGTCGTATGCCTTTTTGTAGTCGATGTACGCCATACTCAGGTTCCTTTGCTTTTGGGTAGCTTGCCCTACAATGACTGCATCTACGATGACCTGATCTTTGCAGCCTTGCGTGTTTCTGCGACACCCTTTCTGTTCCTCGGTCATCACGTTGTTGGCGTCGCAATGGGCTTGCACCCTCCTCGCTATTACCGACGATAGCACTTTATACAGACTTGAAAGGCACGTTATTGGTCTGTACTTCGCTGGGTCAGCTGTGTGTTGGTCCTTTGGCAGAAGAAATGTGACACCCCTGGTGATGAATTCCGGTAGCTGCGTGGGGTCTCCTAGTACCGTATTGAAGCATTCCGCCATCCGCCCATGGATCGTTGTGAGTTTTTTATACCAAAAATTGTGCACAAAATCAGGTCCTGGTGCAGCCCAATTCCTGGTATACCGGGTAGCTTCACGTATATCCTGAGCGGTTACCACGACCGCGGTCATGTCTCCAATTCCATCACATTGTCTCTCTTCTTCTGCTAACCACATCCCATCGCCGTTGTGTTCGGTGGGGTTCTCCCATAAATTGGCCCAAAATTGTGTAACGTCGCCAATCTCTGGAAGTCCCTCGCCAAAGTCGACCTTGTCATTTCGGATGCGGTTGTAGAACTCCCTCTCGTTTATGTTGAACATCCGGTTTTGTTCCTTCCGCTTCGAACATTCTCCATAACGTCGCAATCGTTTCGCAAGAGCACACAACCGCTGTACATGGGTGTCGAGGATCTCAGTAATGTCGATTTCTCTGAGATCTCGGAGCTCTGCGGGCCTAACAATTTCAGCAACATGACGAACCAGCCTCGTTGATCGATTCCCCTGCTTGTACTGTGTTAATCGACCAACCTTTGATCGCAGTGTTGCGATTCGGCTCTCAAGGCGTCGCATCCATACGGGTTTCTGTGCGTTGGGGCGTGTGCCATCTTCTCCTTGCGGGCGCGTTCGCAATCCCAACGTCTTAACTACAGCTATTGCAGCTGAATACACGATAAACTGCAGATCCTCAAGGTTCTCCACGGCTTCCAAGTACTGTGGCAAAATATCCTGATTTAGGATGCTTACTGCACTCGTCAGCCGGTAGGAATACCGCAGCTTTGGTATCCGGTGCCGGGACATGGGGTCTGTCCCACGGAACTGCGTAACTGCTGTGCCCATATGGAGTGCTAGTTCGTCTCGTAATTGCTGTCGTTGCATATCCGCTGTCGGTCCTGGAGCAGTGGGTGCAGGTGAATCACGACTCTCACTCGTGATCGGTGCATCCAGCCCAACAGAGCTCCTTCTCGACGTATCGCTCGATCTTGTCCCCTCCTCTCCTATCTCCCTCTGCACTTCCAGCTTGATGTACTCCACTTCTGCAGCGGTGAGCATATTATGAGACATAATTGCACGCTGCCGTGTGTACAGCTTGTTCAAGTCAAGCTGGCGCGCAAAGCGAGGAAATCGCTCGTTGAACATCTCCAGCATCCCTGATCTGCCAGACATGTCCGTCTCCATCCTTGTGCAGACATAGTAGCAGCGAATCACATACATATTCATCTCCCTCGTCCACATGATCCGCTGCCGTCGGCCGCCTGCCAACGTGAGTGACTGACGTCTATCAGCCACAGCAACATCGGTAGGTGCAGCATGGCCTTGGTGATTTCTGCTGCTGCCGTTTCTGTTTCGCGTTCGCGGTACGGGCTGTGCCCGTTGACTGGAAGGCCGCTCTTGCACATTATCCTCTTCCAGCCGCTGGCCGCTCGCTCTGTCCCCCGTCCCAGGACCAGCTCCAGTAGGGGCTCCCTCCTCGGGCGATCGCATTCTTCTATTCCTCATTGATCGTGTCTCCATTGTTGGGTTTGCTTTCATTCCCGGAAGCTACGGGTTCTGCATTGGCATTTCCTCCAATTACAGTGCTTAATAGCTTGGTTCAAGCGCCGCTGCTCGCCGTTATTATTATTATTATTATTATTATTATTATTATTATTATTATTATTATTATTATTATTGTTATTATTATTATTATTATTATTATTATTATTATTATTATTATTATTATTATTATTATTATTATTATTATTATTATTATTATTATTATTATTATTATTATTATTATTATTATTATTATTATTATTATTATTATTATTATTATTATTATTATTATTATTATTATTATTATTATTATTATTATTATTATTATTATTATTATTATTATTATTATTATTATTATTATTATTATTATTATTATTATTATTATTATTATTATTATTATTATTATTATTATTATTATTATTATTATTATTATTATTATTATTATTATTATTATTATTATTATTATTATTATTATTATTATTATTATTATTATTTTATTTTTATTTTTATTATAATTATTATAATTATTTAGAATTAAGTTTATTTAAAGACTTGGCCGACGCTATTATTTACTTGATAAAAAAAAACGAAACACGCATTGCGGATGGTAAGCATGCATTCACTCTCAAAGTATGTCTTTTGGTTCAATTTCGATTGTTTTGGTCAAGAAAGAAGTTGGCCACTACGAATTGTAGTCATCATTATGCTCAATGAGCTCATGCATTCTATTGATATGGGTATTCTAGAATGGATATACAGAGTTCTTTGCAATTTCTCAACGTTTAGGCTGTTTTCAATCACGCCAATCTGTCATGAAACGGCCTACTTTACTGCACTGAATTATGCAGTATGGTGAATTACGCAACTGAAAACATTACTGTAATGATTTATTGCGCAACACTTTCTCATTACGCAACTATTTTTAATTATTACTCAAGATTTTTTTTCAGAAATTGTAACATAAAGGTGAATGCATTCCGACATGATTTCTGATTCCCTCAAGTGGTCTTCCGCGAAATTGCAAGCCTCGTTGGATAAATGTACGATTCGTGTTGTAAAAATAATCATTCTGCAACTTGTTGTGTAAACTACTATTTAAGTTTTGTTGCTCATGAATTGGCCTATTATTCAGATGCGTTCAATGTTAGTACAAAATTAACCTTTAAATCGGCCCGAGACGACAGTTTTGTAGTCGTACTGCTAGTACTTACACTCCCGTGCAAAAGTTTGGGTTAACCCCCTCAAAAACATACAAAAGTGTTCAGTCCACATCTCTGTGATTACGCGTTCAATTGAAACACTCTTAGCCGCATTCGAAAGGCAAAGAGTTAGTCTTATTTCGAATGTATTTATCCAAAAACTTTTTTTGAATTTTGTGTACTAAATTTTTACTTAAATAGGTGACATTTTTCAAAAAACACTTTGAAAAAACATAGATAATTTCTTCAGCATTGAATCGACCAAAATTTTAAAACAAGGTGTTATTAGAATCGTAATCTTATATTTTTGAAAGAGTACTCATGAAATTTTAGCGAAAAAATCTGAAAACTATTCAAAATCAATGAAACAGTCATTCAAGTCATCGTGCAAAAGTTTAGGTTCACCTCTCAGTATGATGCAAATCGTGCAAAATTTGCTGAACCCAAACTTTTGCACGATACTGAGGGGTGAACCCAAACTGCACGATGACTTGATTGACTGTTTCATTGGTTTTAAATAGTTTTCAGATTTTTCCGCAAAAATTTTGTGAGTACTCTTTAAAGAATATATGATTACGATTCTAATTCTAAATTTAAAACCTTGTTTTAAAACTTTGGTCGATCCAATGCTGAAGAAATTAACTATGTTTATTCAGAGTGTTTTTAGAAAAATGTCACAACTTTAAGTAAAAAATTAGTATACAAAATTTAAAAAATGTTCTTGGAAAAATACATACGAAGTAATACTAACTCTTTGCCTTTCGAACGCGGCTAAGAGAGTTTCAATTCGACGCATAATTACAGAGATATGGACTGAACACTTTTGTATGTTTTAGAGGGGGTGAACCCAAACTTAAGCACAGGAGTGTATTCAGCTAGCACTATACTTAGGTTTTATTGATGGATTCCAATATAAAAACCAGGAAATGAAAACGGAGACAATTTCGAATATCCTTCATCATCATCTGTTTATCAAATCGGAAACTTTTCAATTGCCACGCTGCAGCGTTTTCTTTTTAAGCTTTGTTGAGTTTTGTACAACACATGTGAAATAGCTATACATAATGTTCACAGTACTAGTGGAATGACTTACAGCGGATAAACGCATAACATCCGGAAAGATAAATAACTCAATTCGGCATTAACACAATTTCAATTCGAAGTAAAGTTAACGGTTAACAGCGATTGCAAAACAAAACTGCATTTTCAACATCTGAGTTCAAGTTGAATCCATATCTCAAATCATCAAGAACACAAATCTATTAAACCAGAAATCAGTTCATGCTGAAAAATTGATTGATTGGCTATTCGCTAGCGATCAAGATTTTAATTGAAATTTCGAGGCGTGACTTAAATCAAAGGCAATTTTCAACTTAATCCTAAGAAATTCTCAACACCTCTTGAAATATTTGAGTACTTGATGAAATATTCAGCATTTTACTGTTCTATCTACATTTTGGATACTTCGTAACATATATTTGCGTGACATAACTATATGCATCAAAATCGTAGATGGTAGATTTTTATGCAACGTTACATATTTCATATGCCTTCTAAATATGCATGTAACCCAAGATGTAATGTCTGTTTCCACATGATTCATCCAACGACGACCTGTTTGAATAAGCTCATATTCAAATTACTTTCGCTCTCAAGGCTGTATTGGTCGATTCTAAGAAATCACTTCCTTTGGGTGACAGTGTCCCACCACCTTAAAGTCTCAAACTGCTTCTAACGCGTCCCTCTCAAATCAGAATATCATTTTCACAAAATCAACTGTGCTACACACACACACGCTTCGTTTACAACATCACAAATAGATATCTCATTCAAGCCTCCCGGGGGCGTCAGTCTATCGATTCGAATGGCAATATTCTAAAATATACATAAAAATAGCGATTTTCCTAAAACTATCTACGCTCTTCATTTACCCGAAAGAAGGAGCTCTGGCAACATTTCCGATACAATCATCGGGCAGGAATTTTTGGCAAAGTTCGAATTTTCACTGAAACCGGGCAATGCATTCACCCGCACGAATTGCAACAAATTGTCTCGTCTCGCAAGAACTCGAAATCTATAACGGAACTCTATACGTAGAACTCAAAGCACGTTTACATATTATCACGAACACGTTGCATCCGATCCGCGGGTTCTATTTTCGGAACCTCCCAATGTTGCGAAGATGGGAAGATTGCCATAAAAGGCAATCACTCAGGACGGTTTTTCGAGCTGAAAAAGGTTTTGCTGTTGGCTCGCGGAGACGGACACCGGACCTGTCGATTCAACGATCGTGTCTTTTTGCAGACTTACTACACACGTCGCGACGGGGCGCGAGTTGAGCTAAGACTAGATCTAGTAGAAAATCATGCCGAAAATACCGATTCAAAAGGGAAAATCAAAACAGACTTTCCTTCCTCTGGCTGCCCCCATCTGCTGAGGTTTTCCTCATCGATCCTAACCTGATCTACGAGTGTAGGAGATGGTGGGCGCAGTGAGGAAAACTCCTACCGGCAGTTGGTTGGTGATGGCAGGCCGTTTTTCTCTCTTTTTGGTCCGCAGGAGGTCGGAGATCTAGTGCTAGCAATAGGGTAAAATGGTCCAAAATGCCACTTTGACGATTTGTGTCGTTGGTATTACAAAGTTATCAAGACAAAGTCTAGTACAAGACACTGAAGACGGCCTTACAGTTGAGGTCAGAATACGCGTATCTGTCAAAAGATACAAACTCTAGTGGAATTAAATATTATTGTACTAAATTCGGTTTTTCATCTACTTAATATGAAGTCATTTTCTGTAGAAAGTGCTGTCAGCATTCATAAGCTCCCACAGGTGATACAATTCAAAGGATTTAGCATAAAAAAATGTCGTACGCTTAGATTTAGTATGAATTCATCATTGGAAATCATGTTTCTTGGTTCCTGATTCCTAATACTGAATATTAGCAGTTCCTACTAATGATCCATAATATGGACTAGTACCTGATTGTTACCATATTCCCCTACGTAGGAACCATACGGGAGCAGTAGAGTGATAGTACACACATTCATTCAGTTTTTCCGAGTGGGCTGACGACAGGCCTGAGCGGCGCGATTCGGTCTGCGCAACGAGACGGGCGATACCAACCCACTCGCCTATTGATATGTTTATGGTGTTGTACGACCATGCGTTTCCATCGTACACTGATTGGGGCAGTTCGAGTTTACAGGGAAGTTTGAAATTATTTGGAGCAGCATTGAGTAGTCATTTTTTATGAACATTTGTAATCGCTATGTGTATGTTAGAATACAAACTAACACTTCACATGCATGTTTATTTATTATTCCATAATGGTAATTACAGCTGTATAAAAAATTAGGGAAAAACTAGTCAGTTTACATATTCTCGGCAGTCTATGCAGTTGAACTTTTTGAAATGCAATTATATTCATCATGACGCAAGAAAAATAGCAGGCGATACCTGAGATCCACCTGTTCACACTTTATTTTCGCTATTCACAATATTACATATTGCTAAAAAAATAATCGATATTTCGAGAAACTTTTATTATTGTTGGCAATGCAATATCTTTTGTAGGCAACTAAAAAGTTCACTTCGTCAATCGAAATTGATGAAAAACTGGTGTATGTAGAAAAATGCATACATATAAAAGCAAATATATTGCAATTTTAGGGAAAACTTTCCGTTTTACGGTTCAACGAAAAGCTACCGCAGCTGTCACATCACTGATTTGCACTGGTAAATCATCAGTAGGCTTCAATGATACCTTGGATACCGTCTTGATGATCGTTGTTTGTTGCTATTTTTCATAGCGTTTTCTCTTTCAAGCATACTATGATTGAATTGTTTGCTTCAATGATGGAATGATTTCAAAGCCTGCGGTAGAACTTTGACAGCTGCGGTAGAACTCTGCGGCTACCGCAAACCGGAAAATTTTCTTAACAACCGTAATATACCTACTGTATACCGTTGAAATATGGGTTAATCAACGTGCGGTAACTAACTTCGCCGCGTCGAACTAATTTACGATGACATCACGCTGCAAATTCCAACGAGAAGAGAACCTTAATTGCGGGCCGTGTTTGTAAAAACCAACGATTTTGCAGCACATTCATTACAATGTTAATCTGATTAACAATTGTTCACTAGATGTTGATCCGGATGTCATTTTAAGTAAACACTGCCCGCATTTTGAGCGGCAAAGAAGAAAATTCAATAAAAGAATAAATCATCTAACGTTACCCTATCCATTTGAAGAAGCCAATCCCAAGTTCTACATCACAATATATTCATCTATAGACCAATCCAATTGCCTGCGTAGTGATGCATTGTTGACACAATTTTCTTTGTTTGCTGTGAGAACTGTCACAACATTGTTTTTTTTTTGCTGTGAGAAAGCAAACATAAACAGAATTACTGCCGAGCATTCACTTCTTTGTTTGACTGACGTTGCTCGACAGCTCAAATGAAGTCAAACAAGCATCCATATACGTTTTCATTCTGCGGAAATCGACTTGTGTAAGATTGATCGTGTGTTTGTAGCGGAATTGGGAGTAGTTGCCCATAGGGGGTTTTATATCCTGCAAATAAAGAATAAAATAATATGTTAATCAGTCCACAGTTCGGGAAGTCTCCCCTCTGTCCCTACGGTAGCCAGTATTTATAGCTTAGAAATTCCGTAGGTACGAACAAGTAAAAGGTACCAGAGTTATAAGGCATATCACTTGAGATAGGTAGACATGACAGTCCTTTCCCCTTTAGAAACTTTCTAACAACTCTTTAAAATGCCGCCTTCACATTACAACAACGAACAATCGAAAATATATCCAACAAATTCCACAACTGTAACTTCAAAGTATTTATTTCATACTATAACATTCAAATCATTGGATTCATACTGCTCTGCTCAACATTAAATTTGACAACTTCGTCAACACTAAAGAACAATTTCGTTCATCTCAATATAGCAATCGCTTCACAAAAGAACAACTATGTTCACAATACACGACAATTTCGTCAGCTCTGAAGAACAATTTAGTTCAACTCAAATTGGTAATTTCACCACAATCAAATAAATAAAATTGGTAATTTCACCACAATCAAATAAATAAAATTGGTAATTTCACCACAATCAAATAAATAAAATTGGCAAACTCGCCACCTCAAAGAAAAACGATAATCGTCAACACACGTTTCCATGATCCTCGTCGCCACTTTTATATCCTGCAAATAAAGAATAAAATAATATGTTAATCAGTCCACAGTTCGGGAAGTCTCCCCTCTGTCCCTACGGTAGCCAGTATTTATAGCTTAGAAATTCCGTAGGTACGAACAAGTAAAAGGTACCAGAGTTATAAGGCATATCACTTGAGATAGGTAGACATGACAGGGGGCAAAACGCATGACCCTTGATTTTGACGAACGATGTGTTTTAGAATGCTTTTTTCACTCTATGAGCCTCTGTACATGGAGCTGCAAATCAACCCAACTTTGACTTCTTTTGACGCAATTCGTCTCTTTCGTGGGATAACCTAAATTTGGGTTAACTGATATATACCTATCATTAGGTTGTTCCCCTTTGACAGCAGCAAAATAAACAACTCAGTGCAAAAAAAAATTACCCAGCGTTAGCTTTCGAAGTCTCCGTGATGGGTTAAAACAACTTAACGTTAGGTAAACTCGAAAGAACCCAAATTTTACTTATTCCATTGAACTTCGACGCTGGGTCGGTGCGTCTCTCTCTGTTTTTGATAACATTGCTGTTGTGAGAGAAGCAAAACAACCCAACCGTGGGTAAAAACTAAATGCTGTTTACCCAAATTTGAGTAAAAAGAACTAATTTTTTAGGTAGTCTGATTTCTCCGTGTACGTGCCATAAATTCTTTTGTTCTTTTGACTTTTACTGTGCGCCGTATTTTGGTGCTGTCTCGCTCTCTCTTACGGGCAACTTGAAAACAGGGCGCACAGTAAAAGTCAAACGTTTTATAGCATGCAAAGGCCCATTATAGAAAATGGATAAAAATGCTTCTCTTTATATATTTTCTGTAATTTTTCGCTAAAAAATCGTTAAAAACGTTTAAAAACGTTTTTCGCTGTTTTCGATGCAATTTTGTGCGATTTTCAAAGTCATTCTTAAATCGATACATAATTTATTTGGCACGGTAAATGGCTGGGCAGTGGGCATGGCGTACCATTGGTACCTCGCGTACCTGCAGGAATAACATAGACCCCTTTGTGTGTTCTTTAGCCTCTTGCCTTGCAACTCCTATCCCAGGGTAACCAATCCTGGTGGGAACTCTGGTCGTATGCTGACAGGGAAGGGGGGGTTTGCATTTGCGTCTGCAAACCTGGAGCGTCTGTACTCCATGTTAGGAGCGGCTCGCAACAGCGTTTGTTCCCCATGTCAGGGGTGGCTGGTCATCGTCCGAGTGCCATCAGAGAAGGACTCTAAGGCTGTGAACCATTTCACCAGTTCGTTTAACTTCTAGTTGAAATTTGACAGCTCGATAGTTATTTCCCCTCCGGTTAGAAAAAAAACCCTCTGGAGCATGGTTAAACTTGACAGTTCGAAAGTTATTTTCTGCTCCCGTGAATTTGAGAATAACTAACCATCTGTCAACTTTGTTCTGAAATAACTACTCGACTGTCAAAGCTCAAATGGGTCGACCGCGGGAGGGGAAAATAATTATCGAAATGTTAAATTTTAACTAAAAGTTAAACGAACTGGTAAATGGTCACAGCCTAAGGTAAACTGTGCAATATGGCCCTCCGAACATTTAGGGGGAATAGTCCTCCGGTAATCTAGGGGGTTGGTATCAGGCCCTGCAAGCCAGCCGTAAAAAAATCAAGCAACGAATAATCAACGAGAGAATCCAGCTTTTTTACGCTGGCTATAAAACTGCGAGGGGTGATTCAATTTTGGCATTTCTTGCCTGCACATTTTATAGCATGATCTTAGTAGGCGGGTGGATCGACTTGACAATATTTTTCTCGGTGTTCATTTTGGAGTTAGAATTTTTGTATTCCAAATAGACTAAATTAAAAATTAATCGTTTTAGTAACTGCATTCCTTTTCCACCATTTTAGGTACCTGGCATCGAAGAACCTACATATCTACAGTGGAAGGGTTATTACTTCAAACAAAAAGGAATTGAGGCTCAATTCTATAAAACTACGATCAATTACATTTATTGTTTTGGATATCATTTTGGCTCAACTATTCGGAACAAAGTTAAACAGCTTGGCTTAGCTATGTTTTCCTTAAGGACCGTTCAAAAATGCCATAAGATTTGTAGAAAAAGGATATTTAGCCAATGGCCCATTGTTTACTTTGCTCTAAAGGGTTTGCCTATATGGACAAACATAAAGCCCAACCCTTTCTCAGACATCCGCGCTAATTTCCTCTACATGGTAAACATTATGCTACGCCCGAAAACATGGAGCTATTTTGGCCCGAGTTATTTCATTACAACATGATCTAACCTAGTATATCCGATAAGAGCTTACCGGGGAACTTTCCATGTTAGGATTGAGGAAGGTGAAGGGGGTTATTCTTTCCTCACTAATAATATTCAGTGAACAACATAAAATTTCGAGCGAAAGAGTTCGACAAAGGCCGGATTTTATAATCTCTGCACACAAGCATCAAGTTCGTTGAATGGCTTGAATAGTAAAACGTTAAGCATAAATAAATTATCAATCATTTCAGTATTACGTTCTTATTGTTAGCCCCATCGGTTGCTCATATGCAACCTTCAAATTAACAGCACTCATTGTACAGACACAATCGAAATCGATTCCTCTGTTGATAAGCTTTAACCAAACCTAAAATAATAAGACCGTTAATATCATATAAATAAAATAATATATAATAAGAAACGGGAATATGTTTTCGATTTTCTTCGAATGTTATAACAACCAAATGAAAATATTTGACGTCATCTTGTCAACATAAAAATAATCATAAATGAGCCTCTGTACGTGCCATAAATTCTTTTGTTTCCATGACTTTTACTGTGCGTCGTGTGTTGATTCTGTTTCGCTCTCTCTCTCACGGGCAACTTGAAAACAGAGCGCACAGTAAAAGTCAAACGTTTTATAGCATGCACAGGCTCATTGCAAAGGTTACTCCGACCCAGCTATAAAAAAAAAGTGTGGCAAGAAATGTCAGAAGGGGGTGAATCAAAGTTTATATCAAGCTAGTGAAAAAAGCTGGATACGAACTGGGACAATCGACGTAAATGGACTAGCGATTGGAAGCTCGGTACGTGGAACTGCAAATCTCTCAACTTCATCGGGAGCTCACGCATACTCGCTGACGTGCTGAAGGACCGCGGATTCGGCGTCGTAGCGTTGCAGGAAGTGTGTTGGAAGGAATCAATGGTGCGGACGTTTAGAGGCAACCATACCATCTATCAGAGCTGCGGCAACACACACAAGCTGGGAACAACTTCTAAAGTGATGGGTTATATGCAGAGGCGCGTGATCGGGTGATGGCTGATTAATGAGAGAATGTGCAAGTTGAGGCTCAAAGGCCGGTTGTTCAGCATAATAAACGTGCACAGCACCCTCACTCCGGAAGCACTGATGATGATAAATATGCTTTTTATGCGCAGCTCGAACGTGAGTAGGGACGATAGCTGCCCAAGCCATGACTTCAAAATCATCATAGGAGATCTAAACGCTCAGGTTGGCCAGGAGGAGGAGTTCAGACCGACTATTGGAAAGTTCAGCGCCCACCGGCTGACGAACGAAAACGGCTTACAACTAATTGATTTCGCCGCCTCCAAGAATATGGCCATTCGTAGCACCTACTTCCAACACAGCCTTCCATACCGATACACCTGGAGTTCACCAGACGGAAACACAAATCGACCACGTTCTGATTGGTGGACGGCACTTCTCCGACATTATTGACGTCAGGACCTATCGTGGCGCTAACATCGACTCTGACCACTATCTGGTGATGGTTAAACTGCGCACAAAACTCTCCGTCGTTAACAACGCATGGTACTGACGGTCGCACAGGTATGACCAAGAGTGGCTGAAGCAATCGGGTGTCGGAGCTGCATACGCGCAGCACCTGCATTACCGGAAAAGGTTGTGCTGGATGAAGCCCCTTGAGGACTGCTGGAGAACAGTGAGGGCAGCCATCAACAATGCAGCTGAGAGCAATGTCGGGTACGTGGGATGGAGTCGACGGAACGATTGGTTCGACGAGGAATGTAGGAGAAGAATGCAGCGCGGACGGTTGACAGAACGTGGAGCGTTATAGACGGAAACGGCAACAGCAGACCCGCCTCTTTCGGGAGAAAAAACGCCGCCTGGAGGAGACGGAGTGCGAGGAGATGGAACAGCTGTGCCGGTCTCAAGAAACACGTAAGTTCTATCAGAAGCTCAACGCATCCCGCAACGGCTTCGTGCCGCGAGCCAAGATGTGCAGGGATAAGGATTTGACGGACAAACGTGAGGTGATCGAAAGGTGGAAGCCGCACTTTGACGAGCACCTGAATGGCGCTGAGAGCACAGGCAGTTAAGGACGGGACAACGGAGGAAATGCCTTCTTCAGTACTGCGGAGGATGGAAACCAACCAGCTCCCCCTTTCACCAGCTTCACCAGCTCAAGAACAATAAAACTGCTGGTGAGGATGATATCGGAGCTGAACTCATAAAGATGGGTCCGGAAAGGCTGGCCATTTGTCTGCACCAGCTGATAGGCACAATCTGGGAAACAGAACAGCTACCGGAGGAGTGGAAGGAAGGGGTAATCTGCCCCATCTACAAGAAAGGCGACAAGTTAGATTGTGAGAACTTTCGAGCGATCACCATTCTAAATGCGGCCTACAAAGTATTATGCCAGATCACTTTCCGTCGTCTGTCACCTGTAGTAAACGGGTTCGTGGGAAGTTATCAAGCCGACTTCGTTGACGGTCGATCGACAACGGACCACTGTACGGCAAATCCTCCAAAAATGTCGTGAATACCAGGTCCCAACGCATCACCTTTTCATCGATTTCAAGGTGGTATACGATAATATCGACCGCGTAGAGCTATGGAAAATCATGGACGAGAACAGCTTTCCCGAAAAGCTCACGAGACTGATAAGACCGACGATGGAGGGTGTGCGAAATTGTGTGAAGGTTTCAGGCGAACATTCCAGTTCGTTTAGATCCCGCCGGGGAGTACAACAAGGTGATGGACTTTCGTGCCTGTTGTTCAATATTGCGCTAGAAGGTGTTATACGGAAAGCCGGGCTCAACAAGCGGAGTACGTTTTTTAAGACATCCAGTCAATTTGTTTGCTCCGCGGATGATATGGAAATTGTCGGCCGAAAATTTGAAAAGGTGGCAGACCTGTACACCCGCCTGAAACGCGAGGCAGTAAAAGTTGGGCTGGTGGTGAATGCGTCCAATACAAAGTGCATGCTAGCCCTTGCGGCCGGGCTCGTCTAAATAGCAGTGTTACGATAGACGGGGATACGTTCGAGGTAGTCGACGAGTTCGTCTACCTTGGATCCTTGCTGACGGCTGACAGTAACGACGGGAAGAAGTCGGGCCTTCTATGGCCTCCACAAGAAACTGCGGTCAAAAAAGATTCAAACCCGCACCAAATGTACCATGTACAAAACGCTTATAAGGCCGGTAGTGCTCTACGAGCATGGAACGTGGACGATGCTCGAGGAGGACTTGCAAGCACTTGGAGTCTTCAAACGTCGAGTGCTTAGGACGATCTTTGGCGGTATGCAGAGAAACGGTGTGTGGCGGCGAAGGATAAACCAAGAGCTCGCTCAACTCTACGGCGAACCCAGTATCCAGAAGGTGACGAAAGCTGGAAGGTTACGATGGGCAGGGCATGTTGCAAGAATGGCTGACAGCCACCCTGCAAAGATGGTGTTCAATTCGGAGACGGTTGGTACAAGAAGACGTGGAGCGCAGCGAGCTAGGTGGGTGGATCAAGAGCGTATCGATTTGGCGAGCGTGGGCAGAACCGAGGATGGAGATATGCGGCCACGAACCGAGTACTGTGGTGTACAATTGTTGATTCAGTGTTATCTGTTTAGATGTTAACTAAATAAATAGATGAACGGTGACGTCATCAGAAAATCACTCTCTTTCTTTCCTTTGGAAAATCTGAAAAAAAAAATTTAATTAAAATTATTTATTTTGCACAGTACATTGAGGGTTCCGTACTATCAAAGCTACTCGCATTATCAAAAAATACATTGTTTTTCGGTACCCGGTACGTCAAACGTCCATTTTTGTTCTTTCACGTACCATTCTAGAGCCCTCTCAGCAGAATGCAGATATAAAGAATCAAAAAAAGTAGATTTCAGTATGTCAGCTGGTCAGTACTTCCTCTACCATCATATGAATCACGATGCATGCTTATCAATATGAAATCACTGAAAGTGCGTCGTGATTATGCTATGGTTTCTTTTGTTAACGATATTGTTTCACATATTGTATTCTGCTGATATACTTTCAAAACTGAATTTTTATACTCCTACTCGTCACTTGCGCAATCGTTACTTGTTCACAGTAGGTCTTCATCGCACGAACTACCCTAAATTTAGTCCGTTGAATCAGATGATGACTATATATGATCAGCATTGTGAAATGATTGATGTTAGCATGTCTCGAACAAAACTGAAAAATTACTTTTTTGATATACAAAACAATAGTAACTGAGGAATGTATTATGAATCGAGTATACTCAACAAATTTATAGTATATAAACACATAGATATTAAGAACACAATGTAATTTAGAATGGTCTACAAAATGTTTGACGTCAAATAAATAAATAAATAAATAAATAAATAAATAAATAAATAGATAGACTTATAAAGCAATGTTCGTAAGTTTCCTGAATGTGTTTTCTTTAATCGAGAAAAATTTTCACAACCGACGGATTGTAGGGGGAGTGTGGAACAGAATATTCAATTGAAATTTTTCCAACGTCTTTCATTTTTGAGATGTTACACATAAGGCGGGAATCTATTTGAAATGTGTTATTTCTTAATAATAACTTATTTGTATCATATCCAAGTGTGAGTAGGGTCGGTGTTCCCTTAGTGGACAGTCCCCTATAGTCGCACTAGTGGATTTTTACGGCCGTTTTGCTATAAAGCTTTTCAAAATATTTTTTGGCATGAAGGTCAGGAGCTATTTATCTAAGTACCATTGATACACAGCTTGATTTTGTGCAAAAAATGATAGAAAAAAAAATTAGTATTGCTTAAAATTTGAGCTCCCTTGCGCCTATAGTAAACCTATTGTTCCTATAGTAGTACTACAGAGATTAACTATTTTTTATTATACGAAATAATTGATAAATTAAGAAGTTTTTTTTACATCAAACGTAAGCTTTTGATACATACTCTGTAGGAAAAATATAAAAGTTTTGTAAAAATACGGTTTTGATTAGTATTTTGCCAACGCCGTGATGCTAGTGCTACTATAGGAACTAAAATTAGAAATAGTGCTACTATAGGCACATGTATTCCTATAGTGGCACAATCGATAATAAATACAAACATATGAGTTTTCGTAGTTTTTATATTTTTCCCACAACACCAAGATAAAAAGCTTTCAGATCATGTAAAAATAATGACGCTAGCGTTATATTTTGATTTTATAAGAATATGTGTTCTTAGCTATGCGGCTATTGGTACATCGACCCTACATTGTAGGTAATAGAAAAGTTTTAGAATTAGGTAGGTAGGATAAATCTATTGTATGTGGAATTTGTCATATTCAAATAGCTTTTACGACAAATGCTTTGGTAAGTAGTGGTATGCTCTCCGATGCGTTTGAAGGAGCTGTGAATAAAGTTCAAATTTCTTGTTTGATATAAATAATTAAATCAAGTTAATACTTTTCAAGATTTACTCAATATATGAATTTAGAACAGCACTTGCTCCAGTTTCAGTGCTATATGTAATATGACAAACCTGTAGAGTCTGAATGTATAGATCATATCATAAATCAAGGTGTGTCATTGATCATAATGACCCTCCTCGTAAAGAGTTTGAATCAAAATTTTACTTTAAAACATTTTCAATATTTTATTTTTGTTCATAAGCTTATAAAAACTATATTTTTTGCAAAAAATTAATTTTCCTTAGGCATTTTTCAAATTTTCGGAACATTGATTTTCATGACTATGAATGACACTATCGAAAATTCATGCTATACGTGATACATTTGCATATTCCAATGAAATTTATAAGCAATTATCAAATAAAAAAAAACCTGGACTACAGTACCAACGTACACCTAAGTTCTGTATTTCTACACATCTTATTACCCGTATATGCTTATCGAATGAAATATCCTGCAAATTTACATAGACAGTTGGTGGTACGACGCAAGGAATACATTTTCTCTTCTGAAAGCATCGTTTCAAAAAATTCTTTTAGATAGAGCACCATCATCGTTTGGGTCCATCGATCGCGTAGGATCGGATTGGTCGGATCAAATTTAGTCTTCTCTCGGTTGCAATTGCTGCCTGGGGTAGTCACACGAAAATAAACCAGAAATGAATTTCGGTCTTGCTGATTCTGCTTGACCGGTTGAATTTTGTGTAAAAATAGACTAACTCGGAATCCCGAGAGCGCAGACAAACGCACATACGGCCGCCGCGTTGATTAGTGTACATTAGCGAGGTCTCAGATTCAAAACGTCTTATGGTAAGGCGGGGACTGTGATACTGAACTATGTTTGCCAGTGATTTCACCATACTTGGTATTATTCTTATTTTTGGTTTAGAAAATTTAGATTTTGTTTGTAGAATATGTTTTGCTACTTTAAAATCAATTGGCAATCAGAACACACATTTTCAGCTTTTTGAGTCTGAAAAAGAACAACTTGTTAATTTTGGTTCGTCAATTAAGTACGTCACGCTTGAAGTATGAAGGATAGGGAACTTTCGACAATTGTATTAGGCAGTGACCCCTTCTAAGACTCTCCCGCGAGTCTCATGCGGTCTCTAGAAAAATGTCAATTGTGTTCGAATACGTAATGATGTTTATCAAAATATAGAATTTGCTGGAATTAGAACCAGTAAGTCAGAATCAAATTGAACAGACTGATATGAAAAGTCGGCCGACCGTCTTTCCAAAAAAAAGCCTATGAGTCCTATGGGAATCTTGTCGCTAAAGACCATAGTAGGAGTAATCTAAACATCTTAGCAGGAATATATTTAATCATACAGATAATTTTCCAAAATGTCCTTTAGTGCTATCAATGAACATAGTAAGATTGTAAGATATTTTCCTGATATATTTTCCAGAAAATGATTACCTTAATTGTACTGTTTCCCCGAAAACTTTTCCGAAATACATTTCCAGGTTCTGTTTAAATACACTGAATTCAGCAAATTTGATTATCGATTCAAATGTAAGACTTTCTTATGAACGATTTAAATTGAAAACAAGAGCCGAAATATTACGGTTGACTGGTTGACTACAGTTTGCAGACTCAGTGCGCATCGTACTCTCGTGCTGTGCGTACACAAATTCTTTCTAGCCTCGGAAGTTTTCAAAAATAGGCCTAAAGTAATAAAATAGTATTTCTCAGTGCTAAAAATCGGTACTTTTCAGTACTACAACAACCTCTTAGAAGGTCACGTCTTCTTTCGTTTATTCACTAAACATGGTTGCAACCACGAACATAAGAAAGGGTGAAAGTTTCCAAAAAAGTGGGTTTTAAAACTGTCATTAAACGTGGTAAAAATGTAATAAATGACGTTTATCCGCAATGCGCGCATTCTTTCAAGAGTGAAATGGTTAATGTTGATAATTGCATCGAAATGAGCAATCAGTTCGATGATTTAGACAAATTTTCCGAACATAAAATCGAAGCAGTCTCTGGGATCGCAGCAAGCCATGCGCGCAGGTGGCTGCATTTTGAATTTTCTGTCACGTTTACTTCGGTTCCGTTACTTTTTCGGCTGGTAAAAAAAAAGATTCGGCGAATGTGACATTCCGTGGACAATTTTTTTGTAAAGTGATAAATATTCCAATAGAAAATCAAGTTGCTCAGGACTTCGAAAACATTCTCAATCAAGAGAACGTTTTTCAAAAATTCCTGAGAGACTGATTTGGAAGAAATGAGAACTATTATTGGGACCTTCCTTAGCCGAGTGGTTAGAGTCCACGGCTACGAAGCAAAGCCATGCTGAACGTGTCTGAGTTCGAATCCCTGCTGGTCCAGGATCTTTTCGTAATGGAAATTTCCTTGACTTCCCTGGGCATAGAGTATTATCGTACCTGCCACACGATATAGAATGCGAAAATGGCCACTTTGGCAAAGAAAGCTCTCAGTTCATAACTGTGGAAGTGCTCATGAGAACATTATGCTGAGAAACAGGCTCGGTCCCAGTGAGGACGTTAATGCCAAGAAGAAGAAGAGAACTATTATTTAAAAAATCAAAAAATATGAAAGCGGCGATGATGAAGTTTTTTACATGCTCATCAAGAAACTTTCAGAAAGTAGCTTAGTATTCTTAGTTGATATATTTAACAAATGTTTTGAGTTGGCATATTTTCCTGACAAATGGAAAAATGTTAAGAATGCACCAATATTAAAACCAGACAAAAATCCTGCAGAAGCTTCTAGCTATCGTCCAATCAGTTTGCTTTCCTCCATCAGTAAACTTTTTGAAAAGGTCATTTTAAACAGAATGATGGTCCACATCAACGAAAATTCAATTTTGTCAATTCCGCCATGGACCTTCAGCATGGCTTTGCTTCGTAGCCGCGCACTCTAACCGCTCGGCTAAAGAAGGCCCTCATCATCAACTTTTACGTGTGACAAATTTGATCCGTTCCAACAAATCTGAAGGTTATTCTACTGGTCTTGCTCTTTTAGACATAGAAAAAGCATTCGACAGTGTTTAGTTTTCCAACATACATTGTTAGAATAATCCAAAGTTATCTGTCAAAACGTACACTTCAGATTAACTATCGGAACTCCAGATCTGAAAGACTTCCTGTAAGAGCTGGTGTTCCTCAAGGCAGCATTTTGGGACCAATATTATACAATATTTTCACATCTGACTTACCTGAGTTACCTCAAGGATGTCAAAAATCTTTGTTTGCGGATGGCACTGGCCTCTCCGCCAAAGGACAAAGTCAGCGTGTCATATGTAGGAGATTGCAAACAAGTTTGGATATGTTTTCTTCATACTTGCAAAAATGGAAGATTTCTCCTAATGCTTCCAAAACTCAACTTATAATATTCCCACGTAAACTAAAAACTCTTTATTTGAAACCTTCAAGTAGACATATTGTCACGTTGAGAGGGATTCCAATAAATTGGTCAGATGAAGTTAAATATCTAGGGCTCATACTAAATAGAAATTTAACCTTCAAAAATCACATTGAGGGCATTCAAGCCAAATATAACAAATATGTAAAATGTCTGAATCCACTTTTTAATACAACAAAAAAACAAAATTTTGTCTTAAGAACAAGCCTTTGATCTTCAAACAAATTTTCAGGCCAGCCATGTTGTATGCTGTACCTATATGGACTAGCTGCAGTAATACCAGGAAGAAATCTCTGTAGTGAATTCAAAATAAAATTTTGAAAATGATTTTGAAGGTTACTCCCTGGTATAACACTATTGAGTTACAGAGGTTAAAAGTGGTCTAATTTTTCATGGCATAATTATTGGACATGCCCATACGATATACGAATGAAGCTAAGCTATCAGCTATCTTCAGCGAAAAATCAGCATATTTCAGATGAAACCTAAGAATTTGGTAAACCAAAACTATCAGCTGGGCAATATTATTCAAAACTTTTCTGCATTCTGCGGAATGAAATAATCTGAGGTTGAGAAGCAGTCAGGCAGTCAATCACAGTGGGGATGTAATACCAATAAGAAGAAAAAATGACATCTACGGAAACGGTAGAGTATGTAATCTATACATAATTCCCCAGCTTTTGGTTATCATATCAGATTATCCTCGTTTTATAAGATCGTTTATTGTAATGCTGCTAAAATCTAAGTTGCGGTAAGCATGCCCACCCATAGCTATCAATTTGTATTAGCGTGCGCATCTACAAGTGACCTAGCACCACGAAAGCCTCCCATACGCAAAATGCCTACATCATCATCATCATCATCTTCATCAAAACGATCGTGTCAACAGCAATGTCACAATTCGGTGTTATTTAAGTATACTACATCATAGGCTACACGCAGCCTCCGCAGCAGACTTCTTTCGGGGCGTGTGCCGACTGCTATCTTGTCACCCACGACTTATGTATGGTCCTCCTTAAACTTTTCGTCGTTGATACAACTTCAACAATCGGCGACTATAATAATAGATGATACAGCAAGAAAAAGGGAAATAATAGTTGCGCTCTCAGCATGTGATGATTTGAAACTTTTCATCCCTCGCCTCAAATATGGATTTCTACATATAGCCTGGGGCGTAGCCAGAGAGAGCCGATGAAAAAGAATCCCTACTAGGATTGATTTTGTGCTTGAATTTTCGAAGATTGTATTTTCATATTGATAAAATAATTTTATCATGATAGATTCTGGAAGAATTTTAGGAATATACCAACGGATCAAAAGTTCTTACTTGAGATTATTCGAAGAATTTATCATCAGTCAGCAATTGATCTTGCTTGAAATATCTGTCAGAAATCTTTTAAGCAATCCAAAGGGTTTCTGTTAAGGATATTGACTGCGGATAGACTAGTTATACAGTTGTGTTCAGAATAATAGTAGTGAAAGCCGATTTTCATACAAAATGCTCAACTTTGGCATGCTGTAACTTTGTCTCCATATGAGCAATCGGCATGAAATTTTGGCAGTGAACTACAAATATACTCAATTTCATTATCACAAGATTTGAAAATTTTCACACTACCGGCTAAAAAGTTAAGCACCATGTGAAATCACTCAAAATAATAGTAGTTTTAATAATTTAAATATCTGCTGTATTTTGAGCTTTTTAATTTTTCTTTACTCATTATTTCAACCATTTCCACCCAAGCTATAAATGTATAAACAAGCCAATTTTTTACAAAATTGTTGCTGAACAAAAATTTACAAAAGAAAAACTACTATTATTTTGAGCGATTTCACCTGGTGCTTAACTTTTTAGCCGGTAGTGTGAAAATTTTCAAATGTTGTGATAATGAAATTGAGTATATTTGTAGTTCACTGCCAAAATTTTATGCCGATTGCTCATATGGAGACAAAGTTACAGCATGCCAAAGTTGAGCATTTTGTATGAAAATCGGCTTTCACTACTATTATTCTGAACACAACTGTAATTTAAAAAGAACCTTCTCAACAAATCTTCTTAAAATTCATCAAAGAATTTTATATGGAAAGCTCTGTCTATTTCTCCAGGAATTTCTACTGGGTTTTTATATTCCTCTAGATATTTTTCCCGAGATAGTTCTAGGAGTTTCTCCAGCAACACCTTTCGAGATTGTCATTGTCCCTGAGAATACATTGAATTTCTCCTGTGCGTCGTCAACAAAACCTTGAGGTATTTTTTTTTTGAGAATGCCTCTAGAAATTCTCCCAGAAGTTTGTCCTTCCATTCAAAACACAAATAATTGCTTCATGAACTGTTCCAGGAAATAATAAAAGATTTTCTTCTTCTAGTTTTTGATAAAGTCATTCATGTTTTGTTCTCATTATTTTTTTTAATATTTCTAATAGTTTTCTGAGTGATAGAAATCAGTCCTGATAGTTCTCTTGTGATTCCATAAAAAAAACATTTAAAAAAATCACTCTTCCTAAAATTTGGCAACATGAGACATATGAAAAAAAAATCTGTTTTTCGATACCTCTGAGAACTCTTAAAAAAACTTCTTTTAATGTTTTTTTTTTTCGAAGCTTCTCTCATTTTTCTACTATCATCATCTGACAGTGTTGCTATAATTATCGAAGGATTCCAACATCCAACAAGTTTTTTTTTTAAATCGATAAGGAATTTCACTAAAAATAGCGCCAAGCATTAGCCTTGGTAGGGATTCCTCAAAACATTCATCTAGAGATTTGTCTGAACATTCCTTTCTGAATTACCGTAATCCGGGGTAACATGGATCATTTTTTTGAATGTTTCTTAAACATTTGATTTGAAAATGCATGTGTTGCAAATTTTATATTTTTAAAACAAGTACTGCCACCCATTGTTCGTGCTTATGTATTGTATTTTGTTTTCTGAAAGTTCAAAGCATGTTTAAAAAAATGTTTTAAGTGAGTTTTTGATTTAGCTGATATGGGGTAATGACATTGATCACACCATGAAAACATCGTTCGGTAATATTGAAAATATCATTACTTACTAAAATCATGGTCCCTGAAGCCGAATATGAAGGTCAAACTCTTATAAGTCATTTACTTTTTGAGTTATTTTAAAATTAAAAACACCTTGAATTGTGGAATACGCCTAAATGTATGCAATTTCCTAAGGAAATTCTTCTTGCTTTATAAAAATTTGTGAATTATGTTTTATTGAACATATTTATGAAAATTTTGACAACGGAGTCGTTTTCGGCGATGTCATTTTTAGTAACAACCGCATTTCTCTTGCTCATATCGTTTACAGAACTCATGTGAGACATGATTCTTTTATGGTGTCATCCATAATCATGAAAATCATTGTTTACAAAAGTTGAAAAATTTACGCATGAACACAACTTTATTTTCGCAAAAACCTTATTGTTTATTAGCTCATGATTAGAAGAAAAAGAATCGCCATTCATGCATTGAAAATATTTCATCAACAAATGTTGATTCGAGCTTTTTACGAAGAGGGTCATTGCGATCAATTTTACCCCGCTGATCAATGTTACCCCGGATTACGGTACACTTAAAATTATTTTCTTCCAGCTATGTGCCTTAATTGGGTTGTTTAGTGATGAAAAATTCACAGTTCTTTGTACCTTGATCGAAAAAGCACATTTTTCTAAGTGTAACACGATTTTATTGCGCTTCAATATCTTTATTTTGATATAACAAATGATTAAAAAAGATTTCATTACGTCGACTCAATGACATTTCAATTTACATAATGACAGCTCGTCCCGAAGTAAAATTTGCCGAGGGGTGATTCAAACGCGATTTCCATACTAAATTCAAACGTATTTTAAAAATAGTTCCAGGGCACGGAAAATTATGAAACTTTGGATTCTGACTCAGTTTGTAACGTAGAATCAGAATATGTAAAAAACAGGATACCCCTAAACAAGCCAATTGTTTTTAATATTTACTATCCTTGGGATTTCTCTAGGAATATCGAGCAAGCCGTACGCGTGGACGACTGCCTTTTTTATTTTGTTACGTTCACATTTGTTTTTTTCTTTTTTGTTCAATTTGGTTGTTGAAAACTAGAATCGGCAGATAGTACTATGCCACGTACAAATAGTATATGGCAAAAAGTTTCATATAATGATAAAAGTGTTTTTTTTTGTGAAGCTCATAATTCAAGATGACTTGAAGCGTTCTGCGTGCTAGATTTTTACATGATTCCGCTGCTGGTTCAGATGGTGCTGCGCCACCTGAATAAATTGTTTTCGTTTGTCGTGAGTGTGAGTGTGCCCAAGTCAAGGCCCAAGTGGTGCCAAAGTCAAAACTGAAAAAAAGCAGTTTTATCCTTTTGATCCAAAAAATCGAAGAAAATGTGTGTTTTTATTTTCTGAGATTTGTCTATTTAAAAAGAGAAAAGTCCTTTTTCATTTTTAACTTTTGCAGCATTTTTACTTGGGCCTTAAAGAAGTTGAGAAAGCCTGAGAAAGTTATCATTAAGAGATCTGATGATTCTGTATAGAGCTTTCTAATGATAAATATTGAAAAGATCGTGAAAACCGCATTCGATGATTATCACTGTGCTACACAATATTTAATATCTCAAACCAAAATGAACTGTCCAATTTTTCTCCTATATTTGTGTCTTTTTTGACAATGAAAAGGATCACACCCACGCCATTAAGTCCAATTCATCCAATGTATGTGACCTCGATTTCCCAACAAAATGATATTTTTGTATAGGTACGGCTTCTTTACTCGACGTCAACGTATTTGGTAATTTTCTTCATATTAAACTGCTTATTTTCCTGTATTATGGAGTAGGTTCATTTTATCTTCTCGTTTCGGAGGCGGAGTAATGGCGCTTAAGCCAAAGCTCATTAGCTATGACATACAGGGGAAATACCTGTAAGGCAAGTGCCATGGAGTGACATGAAAGATGGACGTGGTCAGCAATGGAAATAGTCATATCTTTTTTATCTCTGATCTGAATTGATAGCTATTCCTTCCAAAATAATTATCCATAAACAACTGAAATAAGTGGTAGGTAACGCAATTAACATGATAGGTTTCAGTTTGCAATCCACGAATTACTCCGTTAGCACTCAACGTAACGCAACTTGGAAATTCTCTAGGAATGTTTTGTGGGTTTCCTACAGAGAGTTGGCAGCATTTCTCAGATAATTGGAATACTGGGATTTTTTCCTGTATATTTTTATAAATATTACTTCTCAGACTATATGAGGAATTTTTCAAGACATTGAATAAAAAATCCTTGGATGATACTGCAAATGGATTTCAATGAAGATTTTGCCATTACCCCAAATTCAATTTACCGAAATACCATTTACCGGAAAACCAAATTTTCCATTTATCAGTACAATTGCTTACTAGTAATATTTTTTTCAACCGACGGTATTAAATTCCACCCCCTTCAGTTTGATCTTGCTGAATAGTTTCATTTCACCATGACCCTAACCCAAGTGATATTAGTAGCTGAATAATATTCAATTCAGCTGAATTATGAAAAAAAAATCGCTGAAGAAATATTTTGCCAACCCTTAATCCTGATTCGCTGCTGAAAAGAAACTTATTGGCCTATCTTGATGCATGGGAAATTCCTGCTAGGAATCGATCAAGAATGTCCTTTGTTCTGATCACAGTACGCAGTTGAAAAGAGATGTTAAATCAAACGGGAGCCGCTGTAGAAAATTTCTGCAAGGAATACTTTGGCGATTTCTTCTCAGTAGCAAATCAGGCTTTAAGCTAGGTATGCTGTTCAGCACAAGAAAAGTAAAAATTACCACAGTGAGCTCCATTTGAATTGATATTTCTTTTCAACTGCGTACTGCGATTCTGGCAAGAAATTTCCCACACATCGAGATAAGCGTTTACTTTTCTGTTGAAATGCATACTTCCCATTATTCTGCAATAATGTTTATTGGGAAGACATGAACAAATATCACAACAACAAAGTTTCGTTGTAGGTACCGTAAAACGGTAAAACGGGGTTACTTTGATAGTTTTCTTCTGAGGAAATCTGAATATTTCTGCATTCAATATGAAAGATTTTTATTTTATATTTTTAAAGCGAGTGGGAAAATGTACCATTAGTGGTGCACCTAAGGGAAAACTGCTGAAACATGGTGATAAAATCATGAAATATATGATTTTAACGTATCAGTCGATAGATTTAAAATACTTCTATCGTTCAAATGTACAAACATCACGATTCATCTGAAATTTCCCTGCAAAAAGCCATGCACTATTAATAGGAACACTGTTCCTTTAGTGGAGGTATTTTTTAAGAATGGTTCCTTTAGTGGCACAAACCATTGATTTCTCATGGAACCCTCCACTATGGGTACTGATGCACCACTAAGTGCAAAGGAGCAAAATGTTTAAGCAAAATAATAGTTTTACGGTTAAATTTTATGAATATTTTTCGATTGCTTGCATCATTTTCACATCGTACATCATTGAAAATATCACATATTCATTTATTAGTGCGAAACATGCCAAAATACACTACCTTCACTATTGCAGCTACCTCCACTAAGGGAGCGTTTGCCCTACTGGTATCTGAACTATCGATTGCAATTGAACGATTGCACAACGATTCATTTTGAATGGAACGATAATTTTTCATATAATTGAAAGTATAGTTTTCGGTTTTGCGATAACTTTTATAATGTGTATATTGTAAACACTTGAAAATCGACATAAAAACTATTGTTTGGCATCATTGCAGTTAGAACTTGGTTGGAGAATGGTAATGGAGAACGTTAGATAGGCTTAGATTTTGTTCATAAAATAACAGAACTTGTAGATAAATTCACCTACCATAGTGTTTTTTGAGTTTAAACACGCATTACCAATAAATTTATAAGCCAGTGTGAATTGATATAAAATAATAATTCCAACAAGATATCGATTGGTATTCACGTTTAGACATTGAATTCAACATAAATCAAACGCTTTGGCATAAGGCGGCATTCATTTATTACGAAACGCTAAAATTGATTTTTTGACCCCCTCCCTCCTTCGTAACGCTTTTTGCGTGAAAATTTTTATTTTGTTTTGTATGGGCCGTAACGCTAGAGCCTACTCCATCCCTCCCCCTAGAGCGTTATGTAATTTATGGAAGGCGCCTAATAAAAAAGTACATTTCGGACAAAACCGAATGAATTACCTAGAGCAAATAGGGCGTTGCATATCTCTAGGCGTGTAACATTATATGAAAATATCTGACTTCCATTTCAAAAACGGTAAAAATGATTATTGTTAAGATATTCAAGACCTGATTACAGCTGTAACTGGGCTATCAGTGATAAATGATGAATTCTTTGAAATTAAATCTCATTTTTAAATTTCGGATATAAAGCTCATATGTTATCGCTTCCAACGAAAATATTTCTGACATGAAGGTTCATGCTAATATTCTCTACTTTGGCATTCGTTTGATAACACTGATTAAAAGAAATTATGTTATTTAATTTTGTATGTTGTGAGTCCCCCACTATCAAAGTAAACCGCATTATCAAAGATACCTAGTTTTAGATCTTCAATGTTAACAATATCTTCAAATTTAGGCCGGAAAACTAATAAATTCAGGCAAGGATAGAGCGTTATAGTTTTATTATTTTTTGATGCCAAGTAACATCAGGGTCGATAACAATTGAAAAACCTTGGGTTTATTGTAGTAAAACGGATATCTCAGCATTTACAATGTTTGGAGTTGTGACGCGTTTTTTTTCTTAAGTTTAAACAGTTTAGATAGGTACCAATTTTAATATTGTATCAAAGTAACTAATCTTACGAATGAAGCGACGTTCAACAGTGCAATTCTTATTTTAGCTTCGTGAAAATTAGGAATCAGTTAAGTGTCTTAGTAATCATATGTAGGGACCCAATTTGCCATTGTGACGCACGCTATGTTAGATCGATTACAGAAATAGATTGTGTACATCAGTTTTTGTCTTGTTAGAGATCGGTATTTAGTCTATACTTTCATAATCGAAAGGTTTTAAAATATTCTATCGGACAAGTTTTTTCCATACATTTCATTTGTGTCGAAAAACGTAATTGCATTCCATTGCGAAAATAATCAAAATTTCGCCAATGGAATATTTCAAAACTATTCGATTATGTAAATATAACTAAAAAAAACTAAACTCTAGAGAGTAAAAAAAATCGATGTACATTTGATTTTTATAATTGATGTTCAGACATAGCATGTGTCCATCTTTGGATTCCGAGATAGAATGGATACTCTCGCGTGCAGTATCATAAGGGCGTAACTGTAAAGATCGATTTCTCTTCATCGACTTTTTCTTTAGCAAATTACTTGTCCGGGCATCTGTTTTTAACTGCTATTTGTGATATAATAGATACTACTCATCGCCCTTCGTCATGCTGCATCGTTTCAAAATCAATACAACGTTTCAAAAATCAATTGAATTTCGTGTACTAATTCAAAAACTAAATCGACGAAGAGAAATCGAATACTGCAGATAATGATACTAAACGCGAGATATGTAGATCAACTTTTCTCTTGCACTTTATTTAATTGTGCTATTTTCCCCGAATGGCATTTCTCTGATCATCTATATAATCTATGTAAATGTACGTATATGGCCTCCAGATTGTACTTCCAAGGGGCACAATAAACAATTTTATGTTTGCTGGGCCCGGCTCAAAAATAATATACGTAATCTAGAGGAAATTGCTGAAAGTATTATTTCTCGGATTCTGTAAATCACAGCACGAAATATTCTTCGTGAAATTCATGGACAAAACCTTGGTTGCGTTCTTGAAAATAAAAAATCAGAATCATGTTTCGAAGAAGTTGGACGAATTTTCGAAGAGTTTTTAGAATAATAGTGTAGAAATGAAAGTGTTTTTAGAGAAATTTTGCTTGAAGAGAAATTTTAATATTAATCTTTGAAAATATTTCGTTGATCTGAGAGAAATTCTTAGATTCGTGCAGTAGTTTTGGTGTCAATTCAAGAAAAATCTCAAAAAGTATACCAGGAAAGATTTCTGGTGTAAATTCGAATACAGTTTTTTCAAAGACTGAATGAACTTTAATTGAATTTGCAGAGAAACTCTACAGGACAAATTAAAATAATAATGTTTGAGAGAATTCATGGAACATTTATGGCAAATTCAAAGAATAATTTCCAGGAATAATGTCTGAAGAAATATTTTCAAAATTACACGAAAAATAGATGGCCTTAAAGAGAAAACAAAAAAATCTCGAGTTGATTCCTGATAGAATAAATAAATGAATATTCCTGAAACATGCTCTCATGAAATTTCAGGTGTCATTCCTGAAGGAATGGAATATTTGAAGGTATCTGTTGAGAAAATCGAGAATACTTGATGCTTTATGAGAATCTTTACAAAGATAGCTCTCAGTCAATAACTGTCTCATTGAACACTAAGCTGAGAAGCAGGCTCTGTCCCATTGGAGACGTAATGCCAAGAAAAAGAAGAAGAAGCAAGTTGATAAAAACATGACTAATTGGGTTTGCATTCGATTTTTTGGATTGCTTTATTTTGAATACATTTAAAAATCAAAATTATGCGTTGAAAACTTCATAGCTGGCACAACAATTGGAATCAACAACTCATTAAAAAAGTGTTGGGTCATCTGAGATCGATATGAAAAATCGAATGAAAGATATCGATTCACTCACTTTTGAGTACTCAGAACATCGATCAATTGGAACAAAACAAATCGATTTTCAGAATTGACCGACAATTGCAAAGTACTCGGTGGAAAAACTTGAAAAAATCCTGTACATGAATACCGAAGCCAATTTCTTGTACAATCTCGAATTTTGGATATACGTGCATGTTTATCAGCTATAGTTAAGAGTTAAAGAATTCATTTACGCAAAAATTCAACTTGAGATGATCGATTTGAGGTTTATGGGGATATGAAATTCATGGGAAACATTTGACAAAATTAGAGCAAAAGTGTTGTAAAAATTCAGTCTTATAAAATTGGAGGCAAAACCGATTTACTTTTATACTGGTTTGCCTTCTTCTTCGAACTCTATTATCCTAAACAGAAGGCCAAAACGCCGAAAAAAGTAAATCACTGTTTCCCTCTGATTTTATAAGACATAATTCCAAAGCAACTTATGTATCATACCCTCAAAATTCAACAAATTGTTCATACTTAATACAGCTGGATTTTTGCAAAATCTTAAACAGAATTATTGGTCAAAATGTTTAATTAATAGGGTAAGATACCTCAGCACCGAACAGCACCCAATACCGGACATCGTCGAAAAATTTAGAATTCAGCTACCGTACACCCCCGTTAATTTGAACGGTACCTCACGAAAACATCGGGGTTCATTTTTAATTTGATCATCTAGTCACCCTAGAAACGCGTTTCTGGTTACCTCTTTCACTGTTTTGTTTTGATTCTGTGTTCCGTTCCACAGCGTTCCATTACACTTTACTCCGTTCCATGAGCTAATTGACGTTTGAACCATTTTTAATCTGAACGATGTGCAAATTAGCGGGACACAAATTAAAAAGTGTTCAGATTACATGTGGTCAAACCAACGGGGGTACCCGGTATTATAGAAAGCAATTGCAATTAATGTTTGCGTAGAATAACACATCTTGCAATTGATAATGAAAAACTATTCATGAAATACTATATCCTGGATAACAAGAATTCAAGAGTGAACTTTTGAGGTTGCTCTACCACTACATTTCTGATGAGAATCCTGACTACGCCTATGATGTAGCCATGCATGGCGAGCATAAAAGTGCAACATCGTTGAGCGTTTTGATTGCTTTGGCTTTGAACATGGAAGGAAAACGTACGATGTTGAAAACCGTGTGGGCTTTTCTGTAAGGTGCTGCACTTAACACCAGCCCATACCACGCAAAAACGATCTCACACTATGGTTCGGAAATCAAGGGCTTTGCTGGCTGGCTACAAAGAGAAACTGTAAGCTACACGCGAAGGAAGGATGACAAATCATGATGGTTTATGAAGCACAAGTATGACTTCTCGTTTTAGAAGGTTGTTTCTTACTTGACTCTTGACACAGATAATCAAATGCAATTAATTTTTAGAAACTAGTTGAGAAATCCATATACATGATGTCCAGAACTCCTGGCAAAAGATTCTTTGGTAAAAATTAAATCATATTGCACGGTCCCCACCTCTTGATTAGTAATAAGCAGCTGAGACATCAACCCGAGTCAATGTTTTCCAGCCCATCCAAAGCTGACGTCACCTTTGACACGTTTGGTCAAAATCACTTCAAAGTCTTCATTTAAATTTATCATCATAAAAAGCCATAAAATCAAATCCACTTCAATAAAGAACACTCCCCGAGGAAACCAAAAGCTGTTGATTGAGAGTTTGTCCGTTTGTCTGACCAAACCATCCCTCGCCATAGTCGGATATGACCACTAGAGGCTACGCTGGCCAGCGACCGGCAACAAAATCGTCCATTAAAAACCAAATAAACTCTTCAAATATCGTCAGTTTTAGATAAGCCAAATAAATGCCAAAAAAAGCATGTTACAAGAGCGCCTCCTCGAAAAAACGAGTTGTGGTGCGGCGTGAAGGGGGCAGAGAAATAGAGAAATAGTCCACCCACGCTCCCGTTCACCCTCGACACGTTTGCGGCGACATGTATGCGACAGAAATGGAATTAAATTAGCTTTTTTTTTGTTTTTGATTACTAACCGGACCTGAGATGTGACGACGGGGAGTTGACGAAAAATGTTCAGGTAAGTTCTATCATATCGCTAGGTTCAGTCGGTTTTGAATCGATCAAATAATTGATACATGCAATCTTGTTGTATGGCCTGAAGCACTTTTTGTCAGCTCTGAGGTCAGCGATTCAAAAGCTTACAGGATCACATCACAGCCACTCGATCAAAAGCTGGAGTGGCAAAACCGTGAGAAACAATGAACTGATATTGAATTCAACTGCTCTGACATTAAGTAAACTATGGAGCATCGAAGTGTTATTTAAAGTGCAGATTAATTCACTGACCTTGCCACTCATTGATTGATATGTGTTTTTATTCTTCCTGGAATTGATGAAACGTTGTATTTCTATGCATTATTCTTGGTCTTAAAATATTCATATTACATAGAGACTTGATCCCACAGTTTTATTCCAAGTAATTTGATTATTTGAACAGAATTAGGGTCTGAGAAAAGATATTTTTAAAATATTTGGGAAGACTGATGCATACTGTAAATTCGTCAAAAGCCGAGTAACACACATGTTACAATTAAGATATATTAATTGATAAATGGATCTGATCATATTATAGATCTGATCATATAATGGACCGATCCACGAGTTCACTAATTTGACGTTTGAGCGGTGCCGAATTCACTCGTTGCCATGGTCACACAAATAACACGACACCGCTCAAACGTCAGATAGTCATCCGTTGCATAGGTCCATAGTTAACCTGCTACAATTATAACATGTGTGCTACTTGGTAAGAGTTTCCAAACCATATTGTATGAGAAAAGCATCAAAATATGATTAGTGTTATCTCCAGAATTGGTAAATCACGTTGATTTCTTATATATTAGTGTCCATATAAACAAACCTAGTGCGAATAAAGTTTAAAAAGCTAGAAATCTATAAATTAAACAGTTTAATATTTCTATTAATTTCTGAATAAATTTAGTGCATACCCTGAATAAATGCAACCCCATCGTGTAATATCAAATACCGTAGGATAACGGTACTCTTTTAGGCCCTTTTATTAATTGATTTTGGAGTTTGTTCCGTTGCTAAGAAAGTAATACACAAACAAACGTCATTTCGCGCTCCTAATTTGTTTTAAATCCCAAAACTTTGGTCTAGTAACCTTCGATATTGGTCATATCGACATACGGTTATGACGTAGAAGTTATAGCAACGGCCTCCATGGGAAGGGAAATAAAGCCGTTGGTCCCGAGATGAACTAGCCGAGGGCTAAACATCTCGTTTATGCAATTTATGAAAGTTTTATACAAAAAAAAAAAACGAAATTTCTTATCGTGTATGATACTTCTGGTTAATAATTTTTTTCTTTGATTTTGTTTTCAGAGACAACAAGTTTGACATTTATCAGTATAGCTTCCTGGATCCGTGCTTTTGATTATTCGTGATGAATAAACTTAGATTTTGGCTCCACTATGGTTTAATTCTGGGAGAGCTTTTAATTAATGAATATTATATTGTAACGATGTTTGAATGGACGAGTGCAGCTTTCCCGGGAAGCTCATAAGACTAATAAGAGCAATGATGGGCTGTGAAATGGTGAGCCGACAACTAGGAAGGAGCGTCCAATATAGCTCTGGTCCTCACAAGTCCCTACCTCACGCTTCCACGGGTCAAATGATGACAAAGACCGCCAGCTAAGGGTTGCGTACTTAGCTGGTAGTGCAGCCTGGGCACTGTTGTCCTTCTGACATCAGCTAGAGTGAGGAGGTGCGTCTCGAGCGTCTGTCCACCAAGGAGGTGCGGCTCAAACAGCGTCTGTTCTGGCATCCAGCGGCTGAGTATGAAATGCTGTATCACGTCAGCTACACCTAAGGTGGCAGCCCCACCATCGTGATGTAGGTATCGCGACCCTGGTAAGGTAGCATATCGAATTTCTTACCTACCACGAAAAATGGAGAAATGAGAAATAACGAACGATATTTTCGGCAATCGACCTGGCAACGAAATAAGGACTATGATTGGAAACTCGGTACCTGGAATGTCAGGACGTTAAATGAACCCGGACGAGTGAGCCTTTTGGCTCGTGAATTGCAGAAGGTTGGAGTGAGCGTGGCTGCTATTCAGGAAGTAAGATGGCCTAGAACTGGAGAACGTGAATTCAGGGCGGTGGATCCCGTCGCCAACACAGCTTTCAAATACAACATATACCATAGTGGCAGCGACAAGGAAGAGCATGGCGTCGGATTCATAGTGATCGGGAAGCAGATGAAGCGTGTTATGCGGTGGAAACCGATTAATGAACGAATCTGCGTATTGAGGATACGGGGCAAATTCTTCAACTACAGTCTGATCAACATCTATGCGCCGACAAACGATAGGCCTGACGACACGAAGGATGCGTTTTATGATTGTCTCGACAAGACCTACGGAGAATGCCCAAAACATGACGTAAAAGTTGTTATCGGGGATGCCAACGCTCAGGTCGGAAGAGAGGATTTTTTCCGCCCTATAATTGGTACGGAGAGCCTTCACTCCGCCACCAATGACAACGGCCTAAGGCTAATAACTTTTGCTGCAGCTAGAGGGATGGCCATCAGCAGCACCTACTTTGCACGCAAAGACATCACACCTGGATGCACCCAAATGGCGAGCTCTGCAACCAAATAGACCACGTTTTGGTGGACGGTCGGCATTTCTCGGATGTCATCGATGTGAGGACCTTTAGAGGCCCAAACATCGACTCTGATCACTATCTCGTTGCTAGTAAAATTCGTGCACGGTTGTCTACCGTGGCGAACACAAGAAGACAGCGACCGTTGTGTTTCAATATCCAGCGCTTATCAACAGAAGGTGTAGCAGACGAGTACCGCCGGAAGCTTGATGAGCGGATAAGGGGATACAACGTAGGCGAAACCCTCAACAATCTGTGGGAGTCTATCCACGGTGCGATGAGCGCAGCAGCGCGAGAGGTGATAGGTACTGCTCAGAGACGACCCAGAAACGGTTGGTTTGATGAGGAGTGCCAGAATGTGACGGATGAGAAGAATGTTGCCAGAAGTCGGATGTTAGTGTCTGGTACCCGGGAGAATAGAGAGCGGTACAAGGAAGCTAGAGCAGCCGAGAAACGAATTCACCGCAGAAACAAAAGGCAGTATGAAGAAGACATCATTACTGAGGCGCAAAACAGCATTGAACAAAACGATATGCGGAGATTTTACGAAACTGCCAATGGCGTACGGAGAAAAACTGCGCCATCTCCCGTCATGTGCAATGACCGCGAAGGTAACTTGCTGACAGACAAAATCTTGGTGGCTGCCAGGTGGAAAGAACACTTCGAGCAATTGTTGAATGGAGAGAACACGAGCGAGTCTGAGAACAGATTAATCTTCAGCAACGATGGACAACCTGTGGAGCCCCCGACGCTAGATGAGGTTAGAAGAGCGATTAAGGAGTTGAAGAACTGTAAGGCTGCTGGAAAAGACGAGCTCCCGGCCGAACTTTTCAAGCAAAGTAAAGAGCACGGTAGTGAGCAGCTGTACGAAATACTGCACCGTACTCTGTTAAGGATATGAGAGGAAGAAGAATTGCCTGCTAGCTGGCTGGAGGGCCTCATCTGCCCTCTGTATAAGAAGGGCCACAGATTGGAGTGTGCCAATTACCGAGGAATAACGCTCCTCAATTCGGTGTACAAAATAATGTCGCGTGTTATGTTCAACAGATTGAGACCGCTGGAGGAGTCCTTCGTCGGCGAATACCAAGCTGGTTTTCGTGAGGGCCGATCAACGACGGATCAAATGTTTACCTTGCGACAAATCCTTGATAAGTTCCGGGAATACAACTTGCAGACTCATCATCTGTTCATTGATTTCAAGGCGGCGTACGATTCAGTAAAGAGAAATGAGTTATAGCAGATAATGGTAGAACACGGTTTTCCGGCGAAACTGGTTAGACTGATTCGTGCAACGTTGGATGGATCGAAATCAAACGTGCGGGTTGCGGATGAGACTTCAACCTCCTTCGTAACCTTAGATGGATTGAAGCAAGGAGACGCGCTTTCGAATCTTTTGCTCAACATTGCTCTCGAAGGAGCTATAAGGAGAGCGGGCGTGCAAAGAAGCGGTACCATCGTCACCCGGTCGCATATGCTCCTGGGTTTTGCGGACGATATCGATATAATCGGAATTGATCGTCGAGCCGTAGAAGAGGCATTCGTGCCTTTTCAAAGGGAGACAGCGAGGATTGGACTTACCGTCAACACCAGCAAAACTAAGTACATGATCGCTGGTAGACAGTGTGGTTCCAATCGTGACGTTGGTAGTGAAGTGGTGCTAGGTGGTGAAAAATTTGAAGTAGTGGAAGAATTGGTGTATCTTGGTACTTTAGTGACTTGCGATAATGATGTTACCCGCGAGGTGAAAAGGCGTCTTGCAGCTGCGAATAGGGCTTTTTACGGGCTCCGTAACCGTAACCTGCAGGGCCCCGTATCCTGTAGACGAAAACAAAATTCGCGCTATATAAGACTCTTATCCTTCCGGTTGCTCTATACGGCCATGAATCCTGGACGTTAAAAGAGGTCGACCGGAAAGCGTTTGGAGTTTTTGAGCGTAAAGTGCTGCGAACAATACTCGGCGGTAAACAAGAAAATGGCATCTGGCGGCGTCGCATGAATCATGAGTTGTACCAAGTATATGAAGAAGTGGATATTATCAAGCTCATAAAACACGGCAGGCTGCGTTGGGCTGGTCACGTGGTACGAATGCCGGAAGAACGACAAGCAAAAATAATATTCAGTAGAGAACCCGGACGAGGCCGTCGGCTTCATAGTAGGCCGCGCACACGTTGGCTTTTTGCAGTTGAAGAGGACTTTGGGGGCACTTAACGTTCAGGGCGACTGGAAGCGATTGGCTCAGGACCGAGCCCAGTGGAGAAGAATTATCCATTCGGCGTAGATTCAACGTAGCGAATTGTAGCCCATAAAGTATCATGTAAGATGGACGGTGTGCAGAATAGCGTGAAGATTTCGGGCGAACATTCCAATTCATTCGAATCCCGCCGGGGACTTCGACAGGGTGATGGACTTTCGTGCCTGCTGTTCAGCATCGTGCTAGAAGGTGTCATGCGGAGAGCCGGATTCAATAACCTAGATCAGTGAATCAATTGTCACCCAACACGCGGCAACAAAGACATTGTCATTTCCTATTCGATCACCACGTGCGCAGCGATTTTCAGGGCTTCGCATTGAAATTTTCGAGAACTTTCTTCATGTTGGTAAACATTGACACACTATCGAACAGCATCCATAAAAGAAATTTGGTTTTGTGTTTAAAATAATTGATCAATCGCGAGTTGAAAAGGTTGCAACAATGTTGCGTCCTGTGATTGTCATGACAATTTTGCTTTGGATTTTGTCCTTATCCGCAACAGTTGCAACAAACGGTTGTGAACGAGCTTGCTTTGTTGTTTGTTTTTCGTCTTTTTTGATGACAATTTGATTCACTGACCGATGTACGATTTTCACAATAACCATGCAAAAATGTTTGCTTCGCGGATAATAAGGATATTGTCGGCAGAACATTTGGTACGGTAGCAGACCTGTACACCCGCCTGAAACGTGAAGCGACAAAAGTCGGCCTGGTGGTGAATGCATCAAAAACAAAGTACATGTTGATAGGCGGAATCGAGCACGACAGAACCTGCCTAGGAAGCAGTGTTACAATAGACGGGGATACTTTTGAGGTGGTTGATGAGTTCGTCTAACTCGGATCCTTGTTAACGGCTCATAACAACGTTTTTTTTTCCTGCTCGGATGCGCCACTGCGACCAGTATTTAGATCTATTGTGGCATTACCCGTATCCTTAGTGTATAGTGCATGTCGCATTACTCCATTTCCATTGATAGTTAATGAAGCATAGATTTCTGTACAGTTCTTGTTTTGATTCCTCAGATATTGATACAAATCGACTATGATGAAAAGGTCCCGCTATTTACACCCTTCATAGAAATTTACATCTCAGCCAAGGCGCGCCCCTTAGCAAACATAATCGATTAAATTACTGAGAAACCAAATCGGTACTACTGATATTTGACCATGCAACGGAACTCTAGCCCCTTCCTTGTTTCGCTTTTAGTTTAGTCCCAGAAAAATACTAGAAAAAAGGGGCTTTATGCTAGCAGCAAAACCGAATCAAGCTAGAAAATTTGTTTAGTAATCAGAATTCCCGTGAGTCCTTGAATTACCAGTACTTACAGTCCTTGTTGAGTTCATACTCATGATTGTTATCCTGGCTTAAAGTGTAGTCTCGGGACTGACCAACTCCGAGTCTTTAACTATCTGCTAGGTAAAATAGATTAATTTTCAGAAACTGTTGTCAGTAACAAGGACTTTGTACCGCGAATCCTTGAATTACCAGAACATATTACCCTAGCCCGAAAACAAGATGAGACTAGGGTTCAAATTGGTAGATCTTACCCCGTAACGCACCACGAAAAGGTGACCCAGCCAACAAATTTGTTCACATAACTGAAATTCAGCTCAGGAAAGTGAACGCTTATTCGGAAATAAAAGATTGTTTAAAATGCATAGATCCACTCTATGTGAACTAATGTGGAGGCCATATACGTACATTGCAGAAAACACAGTGTGCTGAATACAACTTCAGACGAGTTCGTTGAACCTTTCTGCAATTCCGTGTATAATAGTATTTTGTACTTTATATGACTTTGTTTTAACAAACAAACAAAAAATAAAAACGTAAAACAAGTAGCTACAAGCCTCCACTCAATGATCTTTAGATCTCCATTCGTAATGGCTACACGCAACCCGAGCCTGTAAGATTTCATTACAATTCTGCATGATTCTAATACAGAAATTGTATTAGATCGTTGCATATACAGAAATTGTAATGGTCGACAATACAAGGCATTGTATAACAAAGAACATGGAAAGAAGCGAAAGAATTCGGAAAAATACACTTGTGTTCGCGCCGAGTTCGAGATGCATGAGAAACAGGTTGGCTGCCTCATTACGCAGCCATGAGGCGTAATGAGTTTAAATTATAACAAAAAAAAATTAACCGTCGCGGTCGGGATTCGAACCGTGAGTCTTTGTCTAATCATCCACCATATGACGCGCCATCTACCACGGCTATGTCAGTCTCTTAACGAGACCATGTTTGAAGACAATTATAAACAACACCCGGCTGCTGTTGGCGAAGCCGGAGAGTGGAAGTAACTACAGTCAGGTCTCCAATTAGACACACGGTTGAGGAGCGTAATAAATATCAGCGTTATTAATGGGATTTCATCTTCGACAATTTTCCCAGGATATCTGATATGTATTAGAAAATAGTTCAGTACTATCTTTGGCCAAGTTTTAGTACACGATACGACCTACCTTGAAGAGTTGAAGATTATCCTTTCAGCTGAGAATTTGGTCAGTAAGAGTGCTGCTGCTAAATAGATTAATATGAACCTTACAGAAGAAGTATTTTCTTCTTTTTACTGGCGTGACATCCAAACTGTGAGAGAGCCTGCTTTTCAGCTTAGTGTTCTTTTGAGCACTTTTACAGTTATTAACTTAGAGCTGTCCTCGCCAATTGACCATTTTTGCATGTCTATATCGGTGGCATGTACGAAGATACTCCATGCCTTTGCATGTCGAGAAAATGTCCAACCCGAAAAGATCCTCGACTGGTGGGATTTGCACCCACGACGCTCAGCTTAGTCTTGCTGAAAAGCTGCGCGTTTACCGCTACGGCTATCTGGGCTCCCACAAATATGTAACATATGATTTCCTTTGGGGTTGTCGATTAATTATGTAATACAGTTTTTCCGATTTTCAAACATAATAAGAAATCAAAAGGCGGAAATTACCTAGGCTAAAAATACCATAATAGGTAGAAGAAACACGTTCCTCTGAAAAATATCGAACACAGGTTTGAAATTCAATTCGAAGAGATCTCAGAATGCGTGGTGTTTGTTTGCTGATGTACAGAAAATATTTTACTGAAAGCCAGCTGACAAACGTCGTTTATTGCTGAAATTCAGTTTGAAAAATTACCGAGGGCACGGAATTCCATAGTCAAACTTAGTGAGTATAGATATAATATGTTACATACATGTCCCATAAGGTTCACATAGAATCATATATAAGGCCAAGTTCTCAACTTAAAGGATGATCTTCATTTTTAAAGTAAGAACGTACATATTATTGAAACTGTGATATCATTTATCACATACGAGTTATTGGATAATGAAACCTCTGAAAACCTCAGAAACGATGAAATCCCATATTCACTGGTTTTAAAGTTCGCGTTTTAAGAATGCGTTCAATAGAAGACGCGACTGATTCGGAAAGAGAAGCTAAGTTATTTTTAGATATGGATTCGTGCGTTACACGCTGTAAGGGAATGGTTGCATGTATTGAAAAAAATGGTATAAAACGTTCAAATACGATGAGCTACCGGCGGACACAATACAATTCTTGTACAGTTTTTATGCAGGGATTGTAGCAGGTAGGACCATGCATCTTTTGTAAAGAACCGTGGGGTAAGTGAAAATAATATGAATATTTTACTGAATATGTGAATTAACGTTTTAAAATCATGAGTAGACCTTTGAGGCCATTCATATCATTACGATGGGTAAGTAATTCCTGAGATTGTTCAACCATTATTGCATAATAGACCGAAAGATTGTCAACTTGTCAACTATCATTCCGTAACAAGTTGACATCGTGCAATCTTATTTTTATATTTTCAGTGGAAAAAAGTTGCGGAAATATTTTTTTGTACCATTTTTAAGTTGTCCTCTCTGAAAGTTTTAAACTGAAATAAAAAAAAAGTTTAAGAATTAATTTGACGTTGAACTAAAAATAACTAGATTGACACACCGTCAATTTTCTAATCACGTGGGGCAAATGAAAAGTTTATCATTAGAGATTGAATTTGTGTTTACTTTTTAGGTAGCTGTAAGAAAACATAGTTTGCAATTATCGTAGAAAAAAAAGAACGTGCTGAATTAAGAAACACTTTACTCAAAGCCTTAAAAGCTTTAAGAAATCATAGAACTTCCCTAAAAAAAAGGTTGCCAAACATTACGATATTAATGTGTCCACGCCGGACGGCCAAATGAAAGGAAGACGTTGATTGAAAAGATCCAATATAAAAGACACATGGAAATCCCGTAAAGCCATTTCAAAACATAAAAATGGGGTATAGGTCTATCAACATACAGAGCAGTAATGCGATTGCTGTCTCATGATGTAAGATTTTAAATTGAAATTGTTGTAGTTATATTGTTATCGAATCATTTAAACGAACATAATTAAACAGAAGAAAACTTAACTGACAAGAATAAGATAACATAACATTTTTATTTACATATTATCAACGTTATTGTTCATTTGGGACTCCATAACAAATGTTGAAGTTGATAGAAATCGTAAATATAACTGTTAGTACCGTAAAACGGGGTATCTTTGATAATGCCGGTAACTTTGATAGTGCGTAACCCACCACATACTAAACGAAATATCATATTTTCTGGAAATCAGTTAAGCAAAACGAATGCAAAACTAAAGAATATTTGTGGAGCAGTCGACTGTATATTTTAATTGTGGAATTTACGGCTAAGCAGTCTTGGAATGATTAAAACGAGTTTTGTTTCAACCCAACGTTTCGACACGGGGATTGTGTCTTCCTCAGGGGAGATTAATTTGTCGTTTTTTGTCTAGACCAAACACTAGACAAAAAACGACAAATTAATCTCCCCTGAGGAAGACACAATCCCCGTGTCGAAACGTTGGGTTGAAACAAAACTCGTTTTAATCATTCCAAGACTGCTTAGCCGTAAATTCCACAACTAAAGAATATTAGTATGATACTTCATGTAAGAGTGGTTTTCATTTGAATCAAGAACATTTGAGGCTTTTTGTACGAATATTAAAAATTGACACAATTTTAGCATTTTGCAACGCTTACAAACAATCTGTTCTACGATCACTATTTGATGTAGTTTTGAATAGTTGGTCATTTATCTTTAACAGCCTAGTTATCATAGAACTTGAATACGGTCTCAAATCTCTTAGCGAAACGCATTTACACAAACTGGGACCATTTTTGTAATCTAAGTCAGAAATTTCCATATAACGTTAAACGCCTATAGGTATGCAATGCCCTACAAATGTTCGTTATTCATTCAAGTTTGTTCGATTCAGACTTCATTATCAAAGTTACCCCAAAACAGAAAACCAACTTTCGATTATATGAAAAATTATATATCCATTCAAAATAAATCTTTTGGCAATCTATCAACTGCAATCGATAGCTAGGATGCCAGTACTTGTTTTAAAAATATAAATTATAATTATTTGAAACAACATGCATAAATATTCAAGTTTTCTTCGAAAAAAACTATCAAAGTTACCCCGTTTTACGGTATTTTAATTTATTGTTCAAAACAGGCAAGTGAAAATGAGAGATACATTTTTTAAAACTTTGGCTGTATTTTTTTATCAATTCTACATAAAAATCAATTGAGCATACCGCTTATATTTGGCGGTAGTCAAGTTAAAAAATCTACACGACCTCATATATTTCAATTTAAAGTCTTTAGAATTTGAAGAATCTCAACTATACACTTTTTAATACCCACTTGCGTGTACATGTTCCTTTCTTCCTTTCTTTGCTGACATTACGTCCCCACAACTTCTCAGCTTAGCGTTCGTATGAGCACTTCCACATTTACTAAGTGAGAGCTGTTTTGCCAAAGTTGCCCTTTTCGCATTCGTATATCGTGTGGCAAGGTACGGTGATACTCTATGCCCTGGGAAGTCGAGGAAATTTCCATTGCGAAAATATCCTGGACCGACCGAGATTCCTTCCCAGATACCATCAACTTGGCTTTAATTGGTTAAGGAAGGCCCCATGCATATATATTATAGTTATATAAATTATGTTGGAAACACTGGTCAAGTTCTCAACTAAAAGGATGATCATTAACTCTTTAAGATAGATCTAAAGAGTACTGAAACTCCGTCGAAGACAGCATTGAGCTATCTCTTAGCACATACGAGATATTCAATAATACCTCAAAAAATGAATTCTCATAAGTTCTAATGTTCGCGTATTAGTAGTGCGCCTAATTGAAGACCCGACTGTATTCGAATGTCAACTGGACACGAAAGAAGGAAAGCATACTGTGGAGCTGATGTATCACATAATGCTATCCCACTTCGTCCAAAAGAGTATCGAATTTATTTTTAGACATGGATGCGTGCGTTTAAGTTTAAAGGGGGATGTTTGCATGTGTTGGATAAAATGAAGTAAAACGTTATAATACAATGAGCTGCCGGTAAGCACAATACAATTATTGTATTGTTCTTATGCAGAGATTGTATTAGGTGGGACCTTGCAATTTTTGTAAGAGATTTTTATTTTGCGTGTACCACTGTTCCGTTCAGTCTCTATTGAAAGGCACGGAAATATAGCAAATATAAGCCACCCATTTCAAAAGGATTTGTCGTCGGTATTTGTTTCTCATTTGATGCTGCTACATTAGCAATTGACTGGGGAATAGTCAAAATCTTGTTACCAAAACAGAGATCGCTTATGCAGTAAAAACAAATTGTTGGTAATGCACGAATTCTCTCTGTTCGCACAAATTTGGAGGCCATATTAGGCAATTCATCATGACCAATACAACTCTAAACAAGTTGATTTGGCATTTACTATGACTAACGTGTATGACGGAGTGTTGCACTTTATATGATTTATTTTTTGCAAACATATCAAAGAAACATAAATACAAAAGACAAGCAGGCAGGCTGAGACATGATATTTGTGACCGTCAGAAATCAAGTTATTACAACAAGTGCTCTTATATTTTACGAGTAGAACGCTGAAGCATAATTCTTGTGTGGTGGTCATCGAATGTAGCTATAACAGCATCGTAAGAAAGGGGTATAAATAAGATCTGTTATGTGACCCCAGTCGCTCACCCGGTAAGGTAAAAAGGTATAATAGTCACTGCCTGAGTGAAAACTGCTTTATCGCATTCTATAGTTCTCGATGTCAAGATGAAATTTATTTAGTTTCAAAACAAACCCGAACAATATGCCCCTCCCGTAGAAGAAAAAAAGTTACACAGCGTTGTGGGAAATTTTCCAAAGTAAATTCCACCACCTGCCAAGTTCTGAAAAGTCCATTCGTAGTCATATTTCAGTAAAGGTTTTTGTTGTTACTATAACAGCAAATAATGGGTTTCATTTACAATGGCTTGCATATCGACGCAATATTTTAATGATGTTTATCATCCAGTACATCAATTTATTCAAGTAGATATTCCTCTTGTTCGGTTTATGCTTGGTGTTGGAGTTGCATCCAGCGATCTGTACTCTTCCCCTGTATGATTTTATATTTACATCAGATGAACTCATATCTAATCTCAAGCTCAAAATTATAATAGAATCAAATCAAGTGCAGTAGAAATCACAATGGAATGACAATTTGAAGTTACATATTTGAATATATGAAATTGTGGTTTGTTTAGATGCAAATTGGAATCAGATCAAATTACTGGCTCCATAACCAATCTCAATCAATTAAATTTGGCATCATATCCAATTCTAACGTAAACTGAACATTTATACAATTTGAAATAAACATCCTTGTATGATCTCTGGTTTGCTGGGGATCTACCCGCGTTACGGGTACATAACAACGTTAGTCGTGAAATACGGAGACGCATCATCAGTGAAGGTCGCGCCTACTATAGGCTCCAGAAGAAGCTGCGATCGAGAAAGATTCACACCCGCACCAAATGTACCATGTACAAAACGATTTTAAGACCGGTTGTCCTCTATGGACCATGCTGGAAAAGGACCTGCAAGCACTTGGAGTGTTTGAACGAAGGGTGTTTGGGACGATCTTTGGCGGAGTGCAGGAGAACGGTGTGTGGCGGCGGAGAATGAACCACTTGTTCGCTAGGCTCTACGGTGAACCCTGTATCCAGAAAGTGGCGAAAGCCGGGAGGCTGCGCTGGGCAGGGCATGTTGCAAGACTACCGGACAACAATCCTGCAAAGATGGTGTTCGCGTCGGATCCGGTTGGCACAAGAAGGCTGGATCAGGCGCAACAAGATCTGGAGAACGTGGGCCAAAATCGAAGTTGGAGAGACACAGCCATGCTCCAAGTAAAGTGGCGTAACATCGTTAACGAGGTTTTATCAAATTAATTGATGTAACACCAACTAAATAAATAATAACAATGTTTGAAAGATTAGAATGGGTTTATGGTAGGTTCTCAACAAACGTGGTGTTTGTTCAGAGATTTTCCAAGCAATGTATGTCAAAAATTATGTTGACATTAGAGAGCATTACTAAATAAAAAAAATTTATTTTGGGCAAAATGTTAAACGGTCTAATCCAGAGATCTATTATTGCAGCATAATGCAAAAATAACTTATATACGAGAGCAAATTATTTTGCATTTAAAGGCATTTAAAGGCTCTGACGCAAAAAAAATCTTCTCACAGCATAACTCAAATGAACAACACATTTTTAAAAGAAAATATTTGTGGCAAAACTTTTGAACGGTTCAATATAAATTTAAATTTTGGAAGTGTACATCAAAAATACCTTCTATTATCAATAAAAACGAAAAGGAGATCATGTGTTTGCAAGAAAAAAAAATATGATGAATATTGGCAGGTTCTAAAGTAATTATGACTCTTATTCTTATTACAGCGCGTTTTGCAAGAATTGATAAAACAGCAAAATAGAAAAATGGTTAACATTTAGCTTCACTAAATAATAAAGTTTAAAACAGTATAAATATAAAGAACAGCCTATTTTTAAAAGAAGGCAAAATTTATTATTGAACCAATAGAAGATTGGACGCAAAAAATATGGCGGCATAATAAAATGGAAAGTCATCAAAAATCATGTGCTACTTATCCCCGAATGTCGTTTCTCGGAATGTCGGTTCCCCCAATAACCCTTTTCCCGAATGACCGGTTTCCCAGAAAAGTGATGCAGTTTAAATAGGTGCTATAATAGTCTTCAGTGGCTGCATAGTGCAAAAGAAAGAACGATAAGCAATCAAAAGAAGGAGGTATTCTGTCATTCTCGGCTATACACATGTTGACAAAAATTCTGAGCACAGTAAAACTCGAAAGAACCGCCAATTAAATAAAGAAGGGTGCATATTAGATGGCCAGTTCGTTCACCACCTTGAAATGTAAAAAGCTACAATTATGAGTACCAAAACTTTTCGGGGAAGTGGGTTAATCGGGAAAACAGGACATTCGGGGAACTGGCATTCGGAGAACTGGTGTTCGGGGAAACGACATTTGAGGAACCGACATTCGAGGAAAAGTAGCACAACCCATCTAAGAAACTGCAGTAACCGCTTTATCTTTTCGCTGATAATTTGAGCAGGTCAATGTTATCGTTTACCGCCCTTTTGGCAGTTGGAAACAAAAAAGATATCTAAAATATATAGCTCCACAGAACAGCCTATGTATGAAAGAAGGTAAAATTTATTTAAATTTAAGATCAACAGTTTGTATACCTTTAATTAAGGTTACATAATATTAGGAAAAAAAAATAGAATGTTTGAAAGAAGGATAAATTTGTGCTATATATCAAAATCTTCAGTGCAAAAAAATATTCCAATAGCGAAACTCAAAAGAAAAACTAATATTTGAAAGAAGGGTATTTTCTGAATAAATAATAAAATACAACTGGCAAAAACTTTCCTAATACAGGTCGGACTCGATTATCCGGAGACTCGATTATCCGGGGACTCGAATATCCGGGATTTGGTTATCCGGAATTTTAGACTCGATTATCCGGAATTTGTTTTTTGATGTTCTTGTTTTTCAATGTTTATGCACAAATCTGAGATAATTTGGTATTGCAATGTACAATATGAATGGTTTTGCCGTTTTGAACGTATATAAGAAAAGGGGGGTTTAAAAAAGTGTTTTTTTTTTTGTACGCTGGTCAAAAAAAAATCTCTAAGACCCCTACTGCTCCTAGAAATAATTTCTGGCTACACCACCGTATAATATAAATAAAACAACGAAAAAAGATAATGTTTAAGTTCTTTTATCTAAGATTTCAATTTTTTCTTAGTGATTCGATTATCCGGAGGATTCGATTATCCGAAGTGAAAAAAAATCGATACGTTTCCATAAGCAAAAAAACTAGAATTAACTGCGATTGCATAGATTTTCTACAGTTTCGATAAGCATTGTAATATTTCGCGGGATTTCATATTTTTTTTATTCAAGATTCAATATGTATAATTCCTTAAAAAAATCTGAATGTAGGCATATCACTATGGGAAATCCAAGCTTTGCCTTTGAACGTAAACCTCAGTTGTCCAATATCATAAAAATCTCAAGCTTCGAAAATGTTGTGTGGTCTAGCTTTTCAACAAGGAATCTTGATGGCCGGTGTGATGCAAAAACGATCGCCTAAATAACTCTTATGAACAATTCATGAACTCTATTGACAATGCTTCTAGCACTAGCACCGTAGTTGCTTTCGATTTCGTCATAGAAGTGGGCGCCGGGAACATTGACAATAATTATCATATTGAACAAATGCTATTAACCATGGGAAATTATGACTTCGAAACGATATGAAACTGTTTTACTCGCAGAAATGCCGACCGTTGTCATTTAATATTAATTGGCGTAACAATTGAACCGGATGCATGAGAATGTGACTCACCTTTCGACTATCCATATTTATCCAGTAATGAAATGCGGTACAATAAACTGCCAAGCCATACAGCAAGCAATCATCACAGGTTGTCGTTGAAAGGTAAAACGGTGTGAAAATTGTCGATTTGGAACAGAACAGAACTTTTTAAAGGTCGTTAAATGGACTATATTTCATAAAATCTTCATCTGAACATGTGTAGCATTCTGCTAATGAATCATTCCACACTGAGTAACACTAAACACGACGCGGTTGGTCAGGTACCAGCATATCACGACGGAAATTTCTGCACTTACAATCCATCACTCTCTGGTTTGCAAACGGAGGGCCAATATGTCTCTCTTCCTTCGTGGCCCATTCATAAAGTTTGCATCGACACGGACGGCACGAAGCGACCGCAAAGTTTCATTCATACACCAAATTCATTCACAAGTTTTCGCGCTTTTTATGCTCCATCAGATGGATACTCGCGGGGGTATTCTGTGCACCGGCGGGGCTCCGTGTTGTGTATACACAGCTCAGACAATTGCACAGAAACACTTACTATGTTCACCGTAATTGATGATAATTAATTTAAATTATTCTCGCCGAGACTTATCTCATTCGGTATTATTACCGTTGGCAGACGTTTTCGATTTCAATTGGATTGTCACTTGATGAACACCGTCACTGGACATTTATTGTTGTTTGAGATTTTTCGCACATTTCCTTACACTATTGCACAAATAACCATCGCGATCTTGAGCGTCTAACCCTCCGGCCGTGACAAAGATCGCGTGAAAATTCGCGAAACAGAAATCTGCGACTTGTCTTGAGAAGCGATTCATAACAAATAAAGATATTACTAAAAGCTTCCCGAGTCTCGAGCCTCACGGGGAATCTGCGTTCACTCGATTGCTATGCGGCTCCACTATGTAGGAAGGTATGGTATACATCGAAGAATCGGGCGTACGATCTCCGTTTGTATGTGACTATGAATAAACGGTTCGTTCAAATCGAAGCTCACTGCCATCGGTGGTTTTCAGGGACTGTGTGGTGAGGTTACTTTATGCAAGAATGCATGAGGTGTGGGTACAAAAAGCTCAAATCATAGATGATCAAAGCTACTCTGTAGCACGGTCTGGATCGACTAACATTGAGGGTGTGCGATAGCTTCTTTTAGAAATTCGCAACTACAAAGGTAATTACCACAGTATATCCTATGTGTGGAGCTCCGATTTTTATTACATAGAAGAGTAAAGGAAGTCAATTTTCAAATGCTTCTGACAAATTGAAAACACAATTTAATTAAATTCAAATAAGTGTACGGGGTTAGACCAGAGACGAATAGAGACATACTAGTCGGGTTCAGAGTGGGTACCACTTCTAGTACTACATTTGGTCCCTTGGTACTACAAAAGCTACACAAGTATGAACACGTTTCACGGCATTCTAGATTTTGCTCTATTAACTAATGTACCATAAAATGTTGGGCAACTGCCATGAACATGGAAGTCTTTATTTTGTCTTGTTAGTCTTTTGATAAGCTATAGATTCTGTAGATGTCTATAATGTAAACTTTTTACAGATGGCAGCATCGTACCTTCATAGACACGAATGGATCATTGAAGGTAGTATTTGTCAGTGCTCACCGCATCAAAACAGAGGCACCACTGTATATGGGATTTAACATTGTGACAGCATTGCTGTTCTGTCAAACACACAAGGCTACGGTGGTGCTATCTATGCCTTGCATACCGGCCGTTTTGGTTATTTTAATGATCCACAGTGGTTATTTTAATGAGCACAGCGAATTGCGTCAATCAGTGGTGAATATCAGTATCTCGAAATATTTCATATTCACCATTGACGTTGGCATGGGAACTTAGTGATACCAGTGCCATCACGATGTTGCTACTTGTGTTTCCATTCAAAATGACCGTCAATTGTCTTACACAGTTAAAAAAAAAAACAAAAAGACACGGACACCGTCTTCAGCCATTTAGCCGCACAGACTGTAAACTTAACACTAAACAACGGACAAGCATGCTCCAGTGACACAGCCGAGAAACATTCCTGACAAAAAGTTTCGACGGCTGAAGCGGGAATCGAACCCACACCTCATGACACGAAGCGATTACTGCCTGGCGACACTCGGCCACGAAGCCCACGATCGGACTTCAACGTCTGTTAGCCACGAATATATAGCCATAGATTCCAGAATATTTACAAAGTGACTGCCGCAATATAACATTTCATAAATTGAGAATTGAAAGAACATTGTTTTTGTTTTCAATAAAAAAAAAACACAAACAGAATTGCTGACAAATACACCTTTTCTTGTTGAATTGACGTTAGAAAATTGCAAACAAAATCAAACAAACATCGATATGTTTCATTCGTTCAAAATCTTACTGTGAAAGCTTGATCGTGTGATAGTGTTCGTAACATGTTGCTTGGAGATCTCAATCAGATGTTGTAATGCTTAGTTTCAATGGCGCGGAAAGTGGGTAGGGCAGGTAGGACATGTACTACCCACAAAAATACCTAGGTAGGACAGTCAAATGATTGTCCTACCCATGATTAAAAAAAAAAAAAAGGTGAGACAAAGATTGACAGAAAGCTTTAAAAATTAATTCAACTATTTATCATCTGTTTAGTTTACATACAAACTCGATGAAGACACGAAAAGGTTTCTCATGGTTTTCCCATGCTTTTTGAAGCGTGACATGGTTTGTACATGACTCCCAATAGTTTTGGCTCGTTTGAAGAACGATTGAGAACATTAATAGTGAAAATCCTGGGAAACTAACTGTAACAATTATTACAAAAATTTCTTTACTCATTAAAAACCTAATAGAGCAATTATCTATGACATATTTGAATAAATCAATTGATGGTTTCTGAAAAAAAAAATCTGCGGCCAGATCTAACGACTGTATTTTTTACGATTTTCAGACCAATTTTTATAGATCCCACAGAACACTCTCTAGAGTCTAGGAGTCCTTGGTTGATTCAGAATTGCCGTAGGAAGAAGTAGTTCTTAGTTAATTTCTGAATTACTGATGTTTTGTGGCATCATTGATAGAAATATTCAGAGCAGATTATAAAGATTTTCTGAAAGTTTAGTTTTTGATTGTTGAAGAAATTACAGCGAAATATTTGAAGAAATGTCTGCGCGAATCAAGAATCTTCAGTCTCTACTGAAAAGTTTTGCAATTAGCCGGGTCGTGCGAAAAAACTACACAAATTAGCATTTATTTTTTGGTTCGTCCATTTGTTATCTAGAAATATATGAGGAAATTGGAACAACCTCATTTGTTGTAAAGGCAAGCATATTCATATAAAGGATGATTAGTAAAGTTGTTCCAATGAATGATCCTAAAAAAAGCTTTATAAAACCATCAGTACACTATGGCAAATATTTGACAAGACAAAGATTTTGTCAGTGTTGAGACCGATGTTTGCCTGTACGTTTATTCCAAGCCAAATATTTCCACATTTGACAAAGCTTGTATCCATAGGTTTAGTCTTATGGTAACGACTGGCATGAAAATGAGGGGATTAGACAATTACCTAGTTTTAAGAAAATCTACTTTGAAGTTTTTTCAGCATTTTTGATTCTATACGAGTTGTATGGAAGTCAATAAAAACACAGTCTTAGAAGAACCGTGGAATCTTTTTTTCTGTTACGTGGAGTACCATCTAAAACTAGCGTTATAATTTTTAAACATACGCAACTCAAAGTCTACCGAAATATCACACCCTTTTGCGTTTAATCCTTCAAATATAGTCATTTTAAAATTCCAGCCTACCATAAGATTTATATACCTAAGAATTTTCTTAGCTTGTTCTACCCATGGTTTCGAACGTGGACGCGCCTCTGCTTAGTTTTGTAATAGTTTTACCAGGGTAGTATGGAATTATAATATTTTAACATAAAAGTAAATAAATTCAAGCAGCTTTAAAAGTGTTACTCAGAAACGTTCGTGTTTTCGTTTTGGTTGCAAATGAAAAGGGACAATCATGGCTCTCTTTTGTCAAAATTTTAGACATGCTGATTTGTTTTACGTGAGACGTCGGCCGACGTAAGAAAAAAAAAACCCTTGGTGTGATGATGATGATGAATAGGTATTTACTGGTGCTACCATATATTACAGCAAGGCATCTGCTTATAACACTGGAAAAATCTGAAAAATAACTTGATCAACATTTTACTGTTGTTTATGAGCAGTCAGTCTTCTATATGACGGTGCCAACAATGGATGTGCGGATCCGCAAGCAGAGACACTTGCACAAAGCCCACGTCAGGGAAATCTCATTCCAAAAGAAAGTTTACATGAACAACTGTAAAATCAAGCCTGACAGAATACTCCCAATAGATGGGGTCGAACCCAAGTAACATTGGTGGCTGAATAAGAGCTTATTCAACTAGAAAGAGGTAGAAATCAAGACCAACATTTATTTATAATTATTGTTTTCTCGGGCCCCATGCGTCGCAGCTAATATGTGAATAGTGCGCTGTGTTCATAAAAATCGTAAGAATGCAGCGCCACACTAAAAAACTGATTTCAAAATCGCGCGAGTTGAGGCGCGTCGCGAGTCTCACTGGCGCGATCCGGGTTGGTGGCGGTGCGACAATATCCAGTTACCAATGTTACTTGGGAAGAGCCCGTCCTCAATCCACGACATGTTAACAGCACACTAATAAAAATCCACATGTTCGATCCGTGTGTTTGAAATTCTGGATCGATTCATGAACGTCCACATCAATTTGTTGTGATTATCTTACAAACTTCGTGTGTGTTACGCAATAAATTCCTTAGTTTTGCTCTATGGACTGATGAATCAGTCCGACAACATGAATTCCAGTTTTCCAAGCTCCTGAAGCTTTCCATTTCAAATTCGTATGCTTCAACCTATGGGTGCATAGATCATCACCCAACACGGATTCAGTGTATTTAACTTATGGTGTATAGTGTATTTAACACATGATTCATGAACATCATGTTCAAGTTGGTCGATTTGAAATCGATGAGCTTGTTGTCAATTTCCGTGTACAAAATTTCTAAATTGTTAGTGATCAACCCAATGCGAACTAACTTGCGACCGGACCTCGTGTTGAACGACAGTCATCATCATGTTCCTTAGGGAAGAAGCAAATTCTGAAGCTGAAAGTGTTAGAGGAAAATTTGCGGATTCGTTTTTCTTTCTATTAGTGAAGATGTCGGAGTGAAGATGAGGAGTTCGTTCTAATTTTCTATGAATAAAATGCATTACTTCCAGCATTGGATATAATGTATGGTGTTAGAGAAAAATGGGATTCCACTAACAGATTTTCCTAGCTTTCAGCTTCGAATAAAATGAAATATGCTATCCCGGGCTTCCCAAATTATGGATTTGCGGCGCCCCACTTGTTGCTGAAAAACAAAACATTCAAGTGAGCTTGCGATAATCAAAGGAGCCTCGAATCCATATTTTGGGGAGCAAGAGTTCTTCTATCAAATTTCTTCTTTCAGTTTCATGACATTCATGTCCTATCACACATGACTATCTAAAGCCACTACATTTAGAATTCAATAAACAAATCAGTTGGTTTTCATGATTTAAAATTTAGACATTCATGTTTGTTTCACATGACAACCTAATGTTGATACACATGTTATAATACCGTGAAGTAAATGACGAAATCCATATGGCTACCACACTCAAGTTATGTGGTTTTCCTCATTACGCAAATCTATACGTAAAACACACGACCTTGACGTGTAGATTTTTCTCAGTGGCATGGAGGAGGCAGTCTCAAGCTCCCTGTCCAAACCTCTTTATTTGGTTGCCCTGATGATCCTCGCTCAACCCAAAATATAATATATTATGTAATAGAAGCAGTGATATAGAATTCACCATGAAAAGATCTCACTATAAATCAGGTGGTTAGTTTTCGGAGCACATCGCGCAAACTGTTGACTATATGAATCAACAAATAAAAATGGGTTTGTTCACAAATTTCATAACGCCAAAAATGGCCATTTTGGACTCCCACCCACCTCCTCGTAACGCGTTTTGTATGAATATTATCCAAATTTTGTATGAGTCGTAACATCACGAGGACACCCACCCACCCCCTTCAGCGTTATGAAATTTGTGAATGGGCCCAAATAAGCACTCATGTGACGCCACGGCATAAAAATTAATACAGGTATGTTCCGTTTTTATCAACACGATCCGCAATTTCCAGTTGACAAAAACGGAATAATTTTCTTAGATGATATATTTTACAAATCTGTATAGAAAACAGCAGTTACAACAGGAAAGTACACGTTTTCATCAGATACATGCTTACTATTGATGCTCAAGGACTGTGAAGAAACTTTCGATTGTTCATGCGTATATGTTCGTATTTAATGGAATTTGATTACAGTCTCCAATCAACAAGTATGATTTTGTGATAAATTCTTAACGGTTGTAGTTTTACTTTTGGACCGAATGTCAATAGATATGTTTTGGAATATTGAAACGATAATCACATAAATGTACTATGCAGTTTGAGATGGGCCATGTTTGTAAAAATCGCGAATGCGAAGGTGTGTCAAGCAGATCATTTTTTTTTTTGTGAAGAAAAATTCAACTCTTTTTTCTTCTTATTTTTCCCTTTGCCTTACCCTTCTTCTTCATTATAGCATTACATCCCAACTGGAAATGAGCCTGCTTCTCAGCATAGTGTTCTTATAAACACATCAACAGCTCAACTGAAAGCGCTTATTGTCACATGTATACTTTTTTTCGAATTTGTGGTCACACGAAGATACCCAAAGATAGTCCCTGTAAGGTCGAGAAAACTTTCAACCCGAAAACATTCTCGTCTGGCCGGGATTTGAAACCCCCACTCAACGAGAAATACCTCAACCAATGAAATATTTGAACGAAAAACTTAACTTCTTGTTGGTGTTCATCGAAAACATAAAAAAGTGCATGCTCCACAAAATACACCCCTAAATTTGAGCTTTTTGGTTGGAAAGTCTTTTGTTTATAGTTTGAATAAATTATCTGCACGAATAAGCCTATGGAATACATAGTTCCAGTTTTTTTTTCAAAAGTTGGTAAAACCCATTTTCCGAAGTTCCGAAAGCCAAACATTCATCTACAATATCAGATAGTAATGAACACATACGAGAATTTAAAAAGAAAAAAAATCTACATATTTGTACGTTAAATAGCTACTTATGACCAAAAACCATAATTTTTTCTTCAAATTAGTTGTGTGTTCATTTTCTTCAAAACCTGTGCCAATTTTGGTTTCATCCTAATTTTTTTTTTGCTCGATACCGTAAAAATTGCTCCCCGCAACTCCTCGCGGAGCTATCTTGTTCAAACGCGCTTTCAAGACCAGGAAATCGATTCAAGAACATTTTTCTCACCTAAGTTTGCCTAAATGTTTATTTTTCTGAAAATGATGAGGGCCAAAAAAATGCATGAGAAGCAGCATTTTTTTTAGAACTTTTCTCTATTAGAACCAAAAAATTGTGACTATGTCCATAATAGAATTTTTAATCCTTATCATGTTCCAAAACACTTTTTATGACTAAAAATAGTAAAAAATTAAAAATGCAGAAATTTTGCCATTATCCTTGAAATATGGACCACTGTGTGGCGACTCTTCATAAATCTGTAATCTGTACTGTCACCTGTCAAACTTGGATATCGAATTCGGTACTAGAACAGGTATTTTGTTTGAGCTTCATTACAGCGTTTTTATTTCGTCTATGGTCTAAAGGTTATCGCTTTTACTTCCATGACAGAATACCTTGAGCTAATTTCTAGCTCAATTATTTATAGCAAATAATTAAATATTTTCTGAACGAATATGTTTATCACATTTACATAAACAATGTTATGATGGCATGTTTTATTAGAAAAATAAGGTTATCTGCAGCTCTATATGTACTCAATTCAACTAATTGCAATCTCCAGGTATCTGAGGCATCTGTAGAACATTTGGCTTGCTTCAAAATAAATTTTTAATTTATACAGTAAGGTCCCGATTTTGTCAGCCCCTCGATGAATTTTGGGCTGACAAAACGGGGAACCTGACAAAATCGGGTCATTTTATTTTGTTCCTGTTTTTCAAATTTCGACGTTTTACATGGTTACATGGACTTTTAAAAGGGCAATGACAATGGCCGTAGCCAGTTTTTTTTATCAGGGGCTCCCCCCTCCCTTATATTGGTAATATCGATTTTAACACTTAATAAAAGGCATTGCCATTGCCCCCTCTGGCTACGCCCATGCGTGCATGACATCAAACATCATCATCAATTTTAATGTAAACGTGGTAAAACATGACGGTAACAATTTTTTGACAAATTTAAAATAGGCTGACAAAATCGGGTCAAAAAGCTGACAAAATTGGGGGTAGACAAAATCGGGGGCAGACAAAATCGGGGGCTGACAAAATCGGGTCAGTACTGTATTCTAAGCATTCAAGAAAATAAAAATTTTGATTTTTTTTGTATTGATAAAAACGGAATGATTTGTTGACGAAATCTTAACGTGACAAAAACATCGGAGCGTGACAAAATCGGAACATACCTGTATAGTACACCGTGGGTGACGCGAAACAAAAAACGGTCTCGCTTGCTTGGTTACTCACAAAACAATGGGGCTCTGCACTGTTTTGATTTTGTATGACGTTTTGACGTTTACTGGCCTTGTTGTTTACTAATTTTATGAAGGAGTGAAAGAGTTGGACTGATTTATGAGCAGAGCCCCATAGGTACCAAGCGACAAACGCGGAAACCCAAAACAAACACTTCGATGGAACTGTTTGCTTGCGCTTCCGAAGAGAAAACAAGGAACAAGGAACAGTGGAAGCCCAGCAAAATGCGAAAACCGAAAAAAAACCTTGGTGTATACAAATATTTAAATACATTTTTATTTTTAGATTCTATACCATTACCCGGAATAACATTACCCGGAATGCAATTTACCGGAATACCACTTACCGGAATGTACCATTACCCGGAAAAACCATTTACCGGAATGTAACATTTACCGGAATGCACCATTACCCGGAAAGCCAAATCTTCCATTTTTGACGACCTTTTTCAGTACATTTGTATACAATTTTTATTCTCTTTCGATGATGCTCAGCACAAATTATGTCACTCTAACCATGGACATTCTTGACTTTCTCGGTTTCTATAAACACTTTTTCCAAAGGATATCTTCAAACAGCTATGGACCAAATATGGTTTTCTTCTTGCCGGCGTTTCGAGTCTACTGGGCTATTCTAGTAGCATTTCTATAGTTAATAGCTGAGAGCCTATGTTAATCGACCACCTTTGCATTCGTACATAGTTCGACAAGTATGTAAGTACTCTAGCTCTGAAAAGTCGTCAATTTTGCCAACTAGAAATCATTTTGAAACGGCGGTATTCAATTCTATCAACCTCACAGCTTGATCTTTTTGAATAGTTTCACTTTGTCGCACCGAATATTACGATTCCAAAATTTAATTGCACATGTCATTTATTTGAGATTTTATTAGAAAAAAATCGCCTGATAGGGTGCAGAGCTACTTGGACTCTTCCACAGGTTTTTCTCGGCCGAAGTGAATCACAAATGCCAAGAATAGGATCCGGCTCCCTAAAGATCGCAATACTATATTTTCAAATTTAGGCTATAAAACTAAACATTACAGGCAAGGATAAAAAGCATGAACAGAATTATTTTTATGTATTTATTTCAATATAAATCTAAAAAATCGCCTAACGATTAAGGTTGGTTGAATTGAAGTAAATGAAACATCTCAGCATTTGAAAATGTTTGGATTCATGATGATTTTCTTATTCCCTTCAAATCACAGCTGAGAATCCAATTTAAATATTGTATAAAAAAACCCAAATCTTGCGAGGGAAGTGACATACAACAGTGCAATTCTCATTTTAGCTCTAAGGCTCCCCCAAATCAACACGATTTTTTAAGGTGACATCGACAAAAAATTGACGCGATTTCGTTGTTGAGTCGCTGCAAGCACTCTTATATGGAACCATCTAGATCGACACGACGAAAATCGCTGCGAAATTACGTCGCTGTCCATCTCTGGATTCCGAAATATTGAACCTTAATAGATCTACTTTTCTTTTAAATTTGCTTGATTGTGCTATTTTTCTACGAATTCCATAACTCTGAATGTCTGTACCCCGAATCCAATGCCAGGATAATATACTAGAAAGAACAGTAAGCAATCATAAGAAGAAGATATTTGGTCATTTTCGACTAAACACATTTTGCCAAAAATGACGAGATCGGTGGAACTCGAAAGAACCGCCAACCAATTAAAGAAGTGTGAATATCAGATGACCCGAAATGAGTCATTCTAGAAAAAGGGATTTACGGAGGATTGACGTTTAAAGAAACGACATTCGGTGAATTGACACTCGGCGAAAAGTAGCACAACTAATCGTGTTAAAAATTCTAATCATTGCTTATTAATTACCATTTGGAAACTTGAAGAACCGACGTTCGAATGTCAAAACTAAAGTAACATAATTGTAACCAAATTTAGCCAGTTCAGCCAAGACAAGCTGCAAAGATAAATTGAAAGAACAGCTTATTTTTAAAAGAAGGGTGAATCATATTTGAAATGCAAATATATGAAGATGGTGCATATTGACATCATCAAGTATGAAGACTTCTCTTCGATGCTTATGCATTTTGAAGGAAGAACATCCCCTGTCCATTCTGTCCATTCATTTTAAATATTTCAAGTCAAAATACTGACCTGAATGACAGCATAACGGTTAATTAAAAAGGTGAGAAATAGAGAAATAATTCCCGGTAAATGGTCCTTCCGGATAATGGTTTTCCGGTAAATGGTTCATTCCGGTAAATGGTTTTCCGGTTAATGGTCTTCCGGTAAATTGCATTCCGGGTAATGGTTTTCCGGGTAATGTCGGAGAACCGAATTTTAATCGTTTACAATCGATAATTGAAGTTAAATATGTGGTGCAGCCGCTACTTCAGCCCCTGCTGTTCCTAGATACGTTCATGTTCCTTCAAATAACAATATGAATGAAAATGAAATTCATAAGTTCATTTGAATTTGTCAATTCGAATACCTACAATGCGTAAAATCAAATTCTAATGTGCGAAACAGCCCCTTTATTTTTAGATTCACATATGATTTCAATTCATAATACATGTACACACCACTCCCCAAAATGATGGACGTTATTTTTGAATGGTCCCTCTTTGTGATTCAAATTGTATAAATTGTATGTTGGCATGGAGTTTTTAACAGTTATGTCGCGCAGAAAGTTATACCTAGTAGCTTTGAGATAAATGATATAGGGTGCAATTGTCTAAAACTTTGCAATAAGAAGCATATCTGTACGACGCATATATGCATATATTGTTAACATATATGAGCTTTATAGCTTTCAAAAAGCCCCATTACCGAAGTGAATCAAAAGTGCCATGAATAGGATCCGGCCCTAACACCAAACATCATCATATCGTACACCCTTGGGCTTAGCGAGATCTCTACCGATCCAACAACAGCTAGCATTAGGAGCCGCGCGCGCGGGACGGGTGACAGAGTCATGCTATGGGCCGCGAGTGGATCGTATAACTGGAACTGGAAAATGCGTTGGTGTCAAAATTGCCCTCGTCCGTCGTCGTCGTCATTGGAACAAGGTACTTCTCTGCCGTCGTTCATAGTGGACCCTCTTGGCTTGGCTGGTAGGTATAGGGTATCTTGAATGGGCACAATCTTTTGCATGAGAACCCGACCAGAATAAAATTTCTGCAGAATACCAAACTAAGGATTTCCATACCGGATAATTTTCTCATACTCATTACCTGAATAAGGTATGAAAAAGTCCTGAAAAAGAGTAGGAATACCTTAAATAATATATCGTGTGATTCGACACACACCAAACTGATAACTGGATCAGGTATTGTAACACCTCAATAATGCATGATCAATAAGGTATTTTAATTGGTTCAAACAATATTATCATAATAATACTACTATATACTACCTAATAAAAGTATAATACCTGTGGTAGGACTGAAAATATCCTTAATAAAGGTTATAATAAATAGTTAAAGGTTATTCGTTCCTGCTCGGGAAGTTTACCAGCCGATCCGTAGGTTGCCCACCTGAGTATGCGCCGATACTTTCATGCCAGCCCGGGCAATTGATGACGAGTGTGACAAGTGTGGGTTCGGCGCGCTGTCTTCAGGAGGTGAGCTCAAAGCTTTTTTAAGATACATGCGTGCCTGCACTGGATGGGTTCGAACAGCAAACAAATCTTCATCATCGTATCTGTTGTTGGGTAAATATTTGCACCGCTCAAAGTCTCAAGTGACCGAACAGGTTAGCGGAAACTGGGCCTTTGGAGTAATTTTTGTCCATTGGTAGACCTCGAGGAGTTCGTTGGAGTGGGTGACTAGGTTGAAACTCATAGGAGTTGGAATGGGATGGAATGTCACAATTTTTCAAAGTAGTCGGTAAATATTGTTGAAGTGTGTCATTATCGACCGGCTCAAAATCCATTGTTCCACACTAGCAGAATGTTGACAAGCATGTACGAATTAGATATTCAAAGTAGACCTAAAATTAGTACTTGGTTTTGACCATGTTAACTCGAGAAATAACCCATCTACCATGCGATCTGTTTGCTGTTTAGTTGAGGCGATATAATTCAACCACTATTGATGTTCCCTTCTTTAGATCCTCTAGTCAACTGTTTCTGAAGCCCATCTTTTGACAATTCAGAAGTTTGTACTTCCTATCTTAGCCGAGTGGTTAGAGTCCGCTGCTACAAAGCAAATCCATGCTGAAGGTGGCTGGGTTCGCTTCCCGGTCGGTCCAGGATCCTTCGTAAAGGAAATTTCCTTGACTTTCCTGGATATAAAGTATCATCATACCTGCCATACGATATACGAATGTAAAAATGGATACTTTGGCAAAGAAAGCTCTCAGTTAATAACTGTGGAAGTGCTCATTAGAACACTTATCTGAAAAGCAGGCTTTGTCCCAGTGATGACGTAATGCCAAAAAGAAGAAGAAGAGAAGAAAAAGAATTTTGTATTTATGAAGGTCTAAACGCAAGCGCAACGAATACTTGGAAATACTTTTGAAAAAGCTTGATTCGTATGATTGTGAATTATTCCTTCATGCATTTATGTTTCAAATAAAATCAACAAATGTCAGGGAAATGATATTACTTAAAATAGAATCGTTCAAAATTTATCATCACAAAAATTAAAGCATTTAAATTGAGCAGAGTAAATGAATAACTGAACTGAACTAACTGAATAACTGAGCATTGATGACGGTATAATTCGTAATTGCTACACCGTGATTGACCAGAACAATTCAAATTGTGCAAGGAACCAACGAACGGAGCTTGGGAGTGACTTACCATCTTCAGTGTACAATTTCGAGAATTTCAAACATTACAAAGTCAATAATGGCGTCTGCCATGTCCGCGCGGTCTAAGGATAAAGAATCAGCAAAAGCAAGAAAGAAAAATTTGTAAGTAAATACAATCTGTCTGTGCCTTGGAGTCACATTGACCCAAAAATCAAATCGAGCTCACCGCGCAAAATTTCAACGGAGAAAGTTTTCTAAAAAAAAATAAAAGTAAATTCCAAAGGGGGGTGGATTATCACGAGGAGGGATTAAGGACTGTTAATTTTAGAAAGTGGAGATATTTATAAAATCGAAATCAGTTTTATGTGCATCGTTCAACTATTATTCTAAAGTGTTATGAAAAAAGATCTTACAAAATGCTTAGTTTTTCCAAAAACTCCTGAGAATAGCTGTTCATCAAATTAAAACATTATTTTTCGCAAAACAAAAATTCTCATCTTTATGAACAAACTGTATGTTGGTATCCTTTACTACTTTATTAAAGGTAGAGTTTTTAAAAAAATATTCCACCATTTTCTGACACTAGGTCACACAATAATTAGTTAAGAATTTCACCGTATGATGGCGCTAGCTCAGAATTCTGATTCCCCTAAGGCATCGTCCATTTATTACGTAACGTTAAATTTGACAATTTCGGACCCTCTCTCTACCTCTCCGCTCTGTGACGCTTTTTGTATGGAAACATTCAAATTTGTGTATGAGCCGTAGCGCTTGAGCCTACTCATCTTTCCACCTCGATATTAAGATGGTTCTTTCTGATTTAGAATACAGTACTCACCCGATTTTGCCAGCCTCTTTTGGCGGAGAACATTTTGTTGTCATTGTTTTTTGGAACGAATTTTCCTCCAATCTTTTTCAATCCTGTTTTAGTAAATATGAACATGCATAACATAGGGCAGGAAAAACTATGATAAATTGTCTTCTTTTTGAAGGAGAGCTTTTCGCTAGGAAGTCGATGTTTTCGGAAAAAAAAATTTAATGGGTTTAAGACTATGTATGCTCGGTTAGTTCTATAGGTATTAGTGAGCATTGTAAATTCAAAATTTAGATGTTGACCGTTCAGGTTTGATAGAAGGCTGTTGTTAAGTTGTACATTAAATCAATGGTTACCGCTGCTTGTCTAACATGGTAAAAATTCTGCAACTTGAAGCATCAAATATTTTCAGCTCATATTTCACGAAACAGAACAGCTAATAAGTCAATGTTTTCAGCAAAGTTGTTCTTTTGGTTCAGGACTACATACTGTATGCTCGGTTACAACGAAATTCTTTCACTATGAGATGGTCGGCGTTAAGTCAGAATGGACCGAGTGACATTTTTCATATTTTGAGAAAAATGGGCATAAAGCACAAGTCTAACGGCTTGTTATTTTTTAACTCCTTAAAATTAGGGTTCAATATTTCAACACATCTTTGTATCACTTTCAAACAATATAATGTAAAGTGATAATCATGAAAAAACATAATCCAAACTTCTGATAGGACGATTTTTTGATGGACTATGTGTGCATAGTCAACTCAGACTGAACTAAAGACCACCGTTCAGTGAGTCTGACTATACAATTTCTAGGAAAATAACAATCTTTTAATTTCTAGGTCTAACAATCATTTAATTTCTATGGTAAAACTGGGTGTATATTAGAGTGGTTAAAAAAATCGTTTTTGCTCCACACCGCTCATTCGATTTTAGATCAAATTCTAAGCGTCCTCCCAAAATTTGAGCTCATTTGGATGAAAACTGAGATTGCACAAGCCATTTAAAGTTTTTATGTGAATTACTATGGGAAAAGCAACCAATTCATTCAATCGGTCATAGTGTTTGCCCATGTGCTCTTTGGGATTAGAGGTAAGTTGATACTGTGAGATACAATTATCAGCTACAACTTTGTCGAAGACCGTTTTCAAATCGGACGCCTCCGTAATTAGTTATTGATTTATATCCAGTCACAAATTCTTCAGCAGTGCTCATTTAACTTCTGAACAGGCAACATTGCTGCACCTGGCGCGAAAGATAGCACGCCCAAATCATGGCTACTATGTTTTACTGCATATATCCAGTAATGCCTGCAGAACAGCCCAATAATTATAGCCGAAGTTTTACAACTCATTCAAAAATCAATAACTAATTACTGGGGCCTCCGATTTGAAAACGGTCTTCGGCAAAGTTGTAGCTGATAATTGTATCTCACAGTATCAACTTAGGTCTAATCCCCAAGAGCACATGGGCAAACACTATGACCGATTGAATGAATTGCTTGCTTTTTCCATAGTAATTCCCATATAAACTTTAAAGGGCTTGTGCAGTCTCAGTTTTTATCCAAATGAGCTCAAATTTTGGGAGGATACTCAGAATTTGATCTAGAATCGAATGAGCGGTGTGGAGCAAAAACAATTTTTTGAACCACTCTAGTGTATATCTTCAAGATAAGCAGATTTTCAATATCCTTCGACATCAGTATCGTGAACTCTTCAATAATCCATATCATCTATCCTGATATCAGTGGCATTACGATAGCTTGAATATTTAGATTTGCATTGCAGACCAGAAATATTCAAATATGCGTTCAGTCAGAGTGGACCAAGTGAAAGTGTTGAGTACCGACCAAATATACTGGTACAATAAGCGGGGCCTTCCTTAGCCGAGTGGTTAGAGTCCGCGGCTTCAAAGTAAAGCCATGCTGAAGGTGTCTGGGTTCGATTCCTGTTTGGTCCAGGATCTTTTCGCAATGGAAATTTCCTTGACTTCCTTGGGCATAGTGTATCATCGTACCTGCCACACGATATACGAATGCGAAAATGGCAACATAGGCAAAGAAAGCTCTCAGTTAATAACTGTGGAAGTGCTCATAAGAACACTAAGCTGAGAACCAGTCTCTGTCCCAGTAAAGACGTTAATGACAAGAAGAATAAGAAGAAGAAGAAGTGGGCTCTAGGACATTCCATACATACACCATAGAACTACGTGAGATTTGCGAAGCAGATCTCTAATGAGTTTGCTCTCACCGCTCTCACAGGAGAGCGTATTGATTGAGATTTGAGTGTGAGTCTATCAACTCAACACTGCACTTGGCCCGCTCTGTCTGCACAGAAATTATTGCCATTTCTGACCACCCATCCAAATATGATGAATGGTCAAAAATCAAAATAAAATGCATCGAATGATTAATGAAGATTTATGAATTTCTATTGATGGATGAGTAAAAAAATAATTCGATGTCGAAAAATCTGACAAATTTCTTGAATTTTCATTTACTCGCATTCCTCAGCGCGATGATGATTTTCGCTATTATTGTAATAAGCACTTGGTTCACGCTGACTGCATACTTTCATCGGTTTTTATCAGTGAATCAATTGTCACCCAACACGCGGCAACAAAGACATTGTCATTTCCTATTCTTGTTGCAACAATTTTATTCCGCAACATCAGTTTATCATCACTTGAGCAGAATATGACAAAGATCGATCACCACGTGCGCAGCGATTTTCTGGGCTTCGCATTGAAATTTTCGAGAACTTTCTTCATGTTGGTAAACATTGACACACTATCGAACAGCATCCATAAAAGAAATTTGGTTTTGTGTTTAAAATAATTGATTAATCGCGAGTTGAAAAGGTTGCAACAATGTTGCGTCCTGTGATTGTCATGACAATTTTGCTTTGGATTTTGTCCTTATCCGCAACAGTTGCAACAAACGGTTGTGAACGAGCTTGCTTTGTTGTTTGTTTTTCGTCTATTTTGATGATAATTTGATTCACTGGTTTTTATTGATCATCCAAAGTAAATTTGTTACATAAATCTCGCAGTTTACAGAATTCATCAAATCTAATCAAAGTGAAATGGAGGTAAGGTAATTTCGCTTCTAATGCAAGAATAATCCAATTTTCCCAAGTTTTGTACTTGGTCCCCTCTGACTTAACGCCGACCAAATACTAGTGAAAACTGAAAATGTTAAGCTTTTATATCTCCGATGCAGATCATAAGGTTGTTATTTTCGGTAAAATCGTTGATTAGCAGCCCTTGCAGTACATGTCTGATCAATTCGATATTTGGCAACTGATGGGAACTAGTGAGTTGAATACTTCAAAATCTTGTGTATCGAAATGCCGATAATTTAGTTGTAGGTATTTTCTACAAAAATGTTCATTCAATAAGTTAATTCATATACAGTGTCCATTCAATTTTGAAAACACATCCAAAAATTTTAGGCTACTTCAAAAGAATTGTTCCATAATCGAGCAGTCTTTTTGTGGAACATTTTTCTACCCAAAATTCAGCGTGAAGTTAATATGAAAGTCATTCTGCAATTTTAATTTCAATAAATTTGTAGAAATTATTGATGATTAACAATTTCAACAAATTAATTAACTCATTGCGCGTGGTAAATATAGATAAATTATGAGCGAAATTATGAAAAAAAACACGTGCTCAGCTGGGATTTGAACAAAAATCCTGGGTTTTGTATACTAGACGACTGCTATACCAACTAAGCTACCGAGCCACTTGGTGACCTAATAACTCAGAAGGTTACAGGTTTCGTATTCAAATCCCCACAGATCACGCAGATCCTTCTCAATAAACGTATATTTTTGTTTTAGTAATTATTAAAAAAAAATTGAAAGGTTAGTTACTGAGAGTGCCGATGTTTTCATTGGATACTGATAAAGGGCTATCAATTCAAACTGTATGATGTAACTAGTAAATACTCCCTATCAAAGAAGCTTCTTTCTGTGGTAATCATGGACGTGCAGAGGTATACTCGGTCTCTAATAATGGCTATCACAAACATTCCTTTCTCCACCTAAAGACCCTAACATAAAAACACAACACACATGTTTATTTTTTATTTATAAAATCTTTAAATGGTTCGTCACCATATGTGTCAACATATTTTATATTTAGTCTTCATATATCGCATTACATATCAAGGTGAATCCAGATTGTGTAGCTTCTGAATTCTTTCCACTAACAAAAACTATTTTCCCATGACAGTGGAACTTCTTGAAGTATCTTGAAAACTTTATTGATATCAGAAGGCCGGCTCCAAAGGCACGTTCCCCACCAGTTGGGAGATTTGTGCCATCGCCAAATTTAGCCTATTTCATCAGAGGAGGAAAGGGAAGGAAAAGATGGGAGGAAATAGGAGTGGAGTCCCTTGGAGAGGGAAGATCGCATAAGCGAAATGAGAGCATGTAGCTTAGGGCGGTTCAGAATTCAAAAATGTTTGCAAATCCAATCTCCCATATGCTCTTTACCATCCTTACCATAAAAATAGTGTTCCGTGAAATTTTCAGCTTTCTAGGTGGTGATTCAAAGGTATCCCAAATACAATGTAGGTTTATATGGAAATTACTATGGAGAAATTTTGAGAAATGTTCCAAACACGCTAGTACTGTAATGTAAGTAGAAACTTATCATCTTATATTGAAAACTCATTCTTCAAACCTTAATGAAGGAAGTTGCTGAAGAAACAAATCCCTTTTGAACTAATTTGGTTTGAGATTTTTGTATATGTTTGCAGGGCTATAATCCCATATTTATCTAAATAATAGCAAACAAACCCATGAATATATCTTCTGCTATCCGTTGGATTGAATTTCTCTCTTCTGCAAATTTCATTATTATGCATTGCATTGACCGAAGGCCATGCAAGCTTTTTTGACTCTGAAATCAATGTGAGGTGTCCATGAAAGTTTGGAATCTAGAATGACTCCGACATACTTTACTTGATCAGTCACATTAATCTCAGTGCCAAAAAGACGTAAAGGTCGAATTCCATCGCGGTTTCGTCTTTCCGTAAAAAGAACAATAGATGTTTTATTCGGGTTAACCGAAAGGCCATATTGGCGACACCAACTCTCGACTACCTGAAGAGCACTTTGCATCAGGTCGAATAGGGTGCTTATGCACATACCAACTATCAGAGCTAGATAGTCGTCGGCAAATCCATAAGTTGGAAAACCGTAATTATTGAGTTGCCTCAATAGCGTATCTGCTACGGGATTCCACAAAAGTGGTGATAAGACTCCCCCTTGGGGGCATCCGCAAACACTCAATTTTCGAATCGCTGCTTGACGCAATGTCGAGAAGAGATGTCGGTTTTTGAGCATTTGATGAATCCAATTTGTAATCATTGTAGGTAGCCATCGGAAGACACGTTATCAAAGGCACCCTCAATATCCAAGAAAACACCCAAGCAGGATTGCTTCTGAGCGAATGCTTTCTTGATATCGTATACAACTTGTGTAAAAGAATCACAGTGGACTTTCCAGATTGGTAAGCATGTTGATTGACATGAAGAGGCATGTTTGCCATATAAACATCACGGATGTGATGATCGATAATGCGTTCCAGACATTTCAGAAGAAAAGAGGTCAGACTGATTGGTCTAAAACTCTTCGCTTCTTCATACGACGCACGTCCTCCTTTCGGGATAAACTTTACAGTAATATCACGCCAGGATCTGGGAATGTACCCGGTAGCAAAACTGCTTACAAGTAGCTTTTTCAAAACATGTTTGATAAACTCAAACCCCTTTTGTAGCAGACCAGGATAAATCCCATCCGCTCCTGGAGATTTGAAAGGAGCAAAACTATTAAGTGCCCATTGAATCGATTCAGTAGTAACAATACTGCGAGCCGAGGCCAGAGACTCGTAACTACATGAGTGGACATTTGGTTTATCCGTAGATGCTATGTCCACACATCCGGGGAAGTGTGTTTTGAATTAACATTCTAAAACTTCTTCATCGGAAGAAGTAAAGTCACCATTTGGTAAGCGAATTTCGTTCACTTGGAAATCCTTAGATTTTGTAAGGATTTTGTTCAGCCGACTGACTTCACTCAAACTGGAAACATTTTTCAGCAGAACGAAGAGCCTTCTTGTAAGCCTTGCGAGCCGACTTGAACGACTCTGATCCAGCTGAACAGCGTCTGTTCCAACTCCTTCTACATTGTTTCCTGAGTCTAGTCAGATCGGAATTCCACCATGGGGTCCCTTTTGTAGTCTTTACAAACCGCAGAGGACATGCTTCTTCAAAGGCTTCCTAAATGTAGGATGTTGTAGTATCAACGGTATCATCCAGATCACTTGGATTTCCAATGGACGGAGAATATCCATGAAATTTGGTCGCAACCAATTCAATGAAGAGTTCCCAGTTTGTTGAGCGGGGATTCCTAAAACGCAAAGTCTGCGCAGTTACGTTTGAATGTTCAAAGAAGATGTAGCGATGATCAGATAATGATTCCTCATCTGATACATGCCAATTCGTCAACTCGTGACTGATTCTATTCGAGCAGAGCGTTATGTCTAACACTTCTTCTCTATTAGAAACCATGAAGGTTGGGCGATTGCCTATGTTAAGTAATCCAAGGTCTGTACTACTTAAGTATTCCATCAGACTGAAGCCTCTCAAATTGATATCTGAGCTGCCCCAGATGATGTGATGAGCATTGGCATCACTGCCCACAATCAGCGGAAGGCTTTTTGTCACGCAGTGTACGACAACTCGTTTGAAGTCATCCGTTGGGGATAGTTCATCATGTGGTAAATATACCGAACAATAGACGTATTTCCTGTTGAGGTCACCAACAGAAACATCAATTGTGACAGCACATACATCTCTGGTAGTTAACTCAGAACTGAGTGTAGCAACGATTGCTTTATTAACGAGCACGCATGCGCGGGGCATGGAGCGCGAGTTTGCCATTTCATGTTTGCTGAAAGTAGAAAAAACTGGGTCCACAAGGTTACCTAGATAGAAGTTCCCTCTACGAAAGTAGGGTTCTTGAACTAGCGCCACTTGGGCTGTACCATTTTGCATGAGTCTGCAAAGATTGATCGTTGCTGTTCTTTTATGCTGAAGATTGATCTGAGCTAACCTAACTGTAGCCACTACCCAAACTAGGCAGCCTTTTGCATTCTCAGCACGAAAAAGACCAGCAACAAAAAAACCAGATCGGTATCTATTTAAAGTAGCCAAAGGCGAAAGAGCACAGAATACACTGTGTAAAACGCATAATTCGAATCCATATAGGTGATAATTTAAATTACATGTCAACATATTCATAATCCCACCCTTATTAAGCCTCAGGATTGAGACTGAAGAAGGGCAGCCGATTATATCGGAGAAACACAAGGTCACCTGCATCATTGCTCCGGGTAGCACAGGAAGGACTCAATACTGTGGAGGGCGCCCTGCTACCCCACAGGCCCCGTTAACGGTTAGGTTTTATTTAGACCCCCCCATTCATTCCTAGGCACGGTACGCATCACACCATAAATTAGGGGTCACCTGTGAGGTGGACTTTTACCACCGGAACAGGCAGTCCGTAGTGTTAATTCTTAGCCAGTTGAAACAACGGTTACCGACATTACGCGGCTATCTAGGCTGCTCGGAAAAAAGGAGTTGAATATTGATGATTAACTCCTGACGTGCCCAAGCAGCCGCCAAAGTGGAACTTCTTGAAGTATCTTGAAAACTTTATTGATGAGTATCAAGATGAGTACTTAGAAGAATCCTTGGAAAATAATGGAAAATCCTGGAGTAGTTCATGAGAAAATCGTGAAATAAATTCTTGTGTTTGATACAATATATTGAACTACAAATCGCAATAACTCACTTCAATTGAACACTTCTTTCACTCGTGTATTGTCCAAACGTTAACAGATCTCGTAATAAATTTAAATTAGTGGCAATTTGGACACAATTCTGTTCACCCTTCAAGTCAGAAAAATGTGGATACCTCTCAAAGTGTTACGTGTTTCACCAAAATTACTATAATTTTACAAAGCAGGTGCGTAGAAACTAAAAAAAATAGCGTTTTACTTGAAATATGTTTGAATACTGTTCGACACCGAGGCATGTCTAAAAAAACTGCTCTAAAACGAGCAGACATTGCAGAAATCGTTCTGTTTTGATTTAGAACCACGATCAAAGCAAGCGAAGAAAAACATCCCATATGTAGCGGACCATCGGCAATGTATCGCAAGTTGTATTATGCTCTGCAAGAAAAATACATGGAATGCGATTATCTGAAAAATGATATTTTGACTTATCGTCACTGTGATAAGAAAAATTACCAAATGTGCAGATTTTAGCTAATTTGATACATTCTCGTCTTTCAAGAACAAAAAATCCAAGCCTACTAGAAATAATATGTTTGGCTCAAACTTTAAGGTTTTTCTTTTAATGTGATTTGAATTCAGAAGAACATACGAATATTTTTGAGAATATTCCAAAAACAAGCCGTACCCTAATGGACATTAAGAGGAAAATAACCATCAACGTTTTACAAATTTTCGAACCCAGCTTTTCGCTCAAAATTGAAGCAAAGCTCATGAAAGCCTATCATTGCATTGTACTTGATATCTTTGATGCGAGGATAGATTTTCATGAGGATTTCTTTAAATTTGAATGGAAAAACTGGTTTTTAATTTTAGACGATTGCTAATGATTGAATGATGGATTATAGAGTCCTCAATACAGTTTTAAATAAGTAATAGTCCTTTTATATATAATGTTTTATGACAACATTCTGAAATGAGCAATTTAAAAATACGGTATTTTCAAGCTCAACATTAACTACTTGTTCCAGAGACCTAAATGTTTGTTGGTAGTGCTTTTTACATCTGGAAAAATATACTATTGAAACTAAACATCAATTTTTCAAATATTTGCTTAGATATTCAAAATTATGTTTCGATCCATTCTAATCCCTCTGACCCATTGTCAACCCCTTCAACGGTATTTAAAATCTGGAATATGTTGTATTTTAATATAAACTCTCACAAACAAACTTAAAAATATTTAATGTGATTCATGTACGCAGTTATTTTAAATTATAGTAATCTAAATAATTCGAATATTGAGATTGAGACATAAATGTTGATAGAGATTACCACTAGTGAAGGACCCCAAAACATTGGATCGATAGTGTATGTGATTTCTTAAACAGGTCATTCAAATGCTGGATCAAACATCAAAGAGACAATAGAACAGTTGCCCTAATTTTAATGAGAAAACAGAAACAATCAATTACTTCAGTCTAATGCAAACAAAGTTTAGCGAACTAAACTATTTCAGTCTTTTTTTGGGAAGCGCGGCAAACAAAGTATGAATCGGCCTTACACCAACTTTGTAAGTCGCATATGAATGATAGTAGAATACAACTTGCATACATATCGGGAAAACCCAAAGATGATTATATTACAGCAAGTTATGGTATCGACAGAACAGTAACCTCTCATTTTATGTTTCCCAAACGGAAGAAAATAATGACCTCCTAAATAGTACTGCCACAATCAGATGATACAACTCCAAAAGATTTCTCCTACTCCCGAAAGCGATCTCCTTTACAACCGAAGCCAAGCAAAAATAGTCGCGCAATTCACCCATAGAGGAGACATACCTTTGTATCCAATATAAAGCACCCAAAGGTGCCGGTGGCGATTTTGCGACTAAATTTGTATTGCTGGAACCTGAACAACGCGATCAGTCCCGTCTACAGAGGCGTGCGGCGTAAGAAAATAATAAAGAACGCAGCAGAAAAGAAAAGAAAAGGAGTTCGAAACCCGCGCGACAAAACGGAACGGCAACAATAATAAATGCACGTGGGTGTCTAGTTTAGTTGGTTTGCATCCTGCGCCGGTCGGTACTCCCCTTCCATGCCGGACGGGGCCGGCGAGGCACGAGGCAAGAGCTTGGCGTTCATAGACATATAACGCGGGAAGGAAAAAAGACTCGTTATTGCCATATATGAAAACAAAAACGACAATCCACACCGCGCCGCAAACCGCCAAGTACTTGGGCTGCATACCGGTCTTCAAACCACAGACAAACAGACGCATCACTATGAAGAAATTATTTTGAAAAATTTCGTACGGCTGATTTTATTGCACCTATAACGCACGGGTCGAAACACTCAAAGGCACACGGGTTGATATCAGAGCCCAAAAACAAGATTATGACTCATGATATCATGATTCCAGTGTGTTTTAAGCTTTACGCATACGAATTAGGCTGATACAAATATTAATTTTCTTTTATGTCCGAGACCACTTGGAAGGTACGAGGGGGGGGATAAAAATAAATAAGGAACAAAAAAATAAAAATGAAAAAAAAAGTTATTTTTAAGAATTTTTATTTTTAACGATTGTTGTAAAACTTTTTCCAATCGTCATCTGGATCATTATTTCACCTGGTTTTTACTATAAAAATTAAAAAACCTAACTGATGTCAAAAAAATGATTAATCTTTTTTTTTCTCCCCTTCAAATTTATTGAATTTTTGAAGGGGGGGGTGACATAAAAGAAAATTAATATTTGTATCAGCCTTATGACTCCAGGAAACATGATTTGTAGTCCTGATATCATGACCCAACCAGACTTGGAAATCATGAATTAGAACTGTGCAGGTGGTATAGTCCTCGTAGTGCAAGTAAAAATTCAACTATGTGTGTACATAGTAATGCTAAATTTATAAACACCGTTTATATGCATATATTACAGCTTCAGCATCATGGTTACTTGAGTAAGTAAAAAAATATCTCCATGTATAATTTCAACATGACCGTTACAGTGTGTGACGGATACGATTGCGAGAGTTATGTCGGTTTGTCTGTGTTCAAACCACTCCCGGCGAACGGTAAAACGAAACAACTCACTCACTGGATGGTGGGCATAACAGCAGAGCAGATTCGTATGATCGGTCATATTTCATGGACTGGTTGATAATTAGGGAGCCGCGCCAATCCGTCTTGAAGCGGATTTTCCTACGTCCTACATCCAAACAGGAGATCCTGGAATTTGATTCAAACTTCGGCTCCTGGATTAAGACGAACGAACTTCGATTTTGAATGCAAAAATTTAAAACCATTTTGATTCAAAATCCGGACAGCTTCAAATTTCGGACACGCTACATTGTATGGGAAACATTTCACACGAAATATTTCAATATCTCGCTCAAAAGTTCCCCATTTTGAAGAGCGGTTTTTCATAGATATCTATCAACTGCTTTAGACGTCTCTCTAGTCGTTGGGGTATTTCAATTGATGATTTGGCATTCCTAATTCTGATTTCCATGAGCTGTCCGGAATGCGAATCAAAGTGTCCATAATATGAGGTACATTTGCGTCGGAAATAATAATCATGAGAAGTCTGCACATTTCCATTTATTATATGTTTTTCATGTTGCGGAATCAAAAACATCATTTGGCCGAACGCCATTTGGCCGAATTCCATTTGGCCGAACGGGTAATTTAGCCTAATTATGAGCAAAAAAAATCAAATTTTGTCAACGCTGATGTGTAGCTTCCATAAACATGGTCCAATAACTGATCAGCTAATTAATTTATTGGTCTCTCTGATGTGTCGGGACGTCATGTTCGTCGCTATATAAGTTCTCCAAGGGAATGATTAATACGATCCGTTCATTCAGGACGATGTTGTGAACTCGCGTCAAGAGTCTAAGCTGATGGTTGATTCGTCTTTGGATTACCAACGGTGTGCTAGGGTTTGAAGTGATTTATGATAATTTCATCAGATTTTTTTTAATTCTTTCAAACACAGGCTATTCTTTCGATTTATACTGGTTTCATTATTATTGGCAAAAATGTAGCTTATATTTAAATAGAGAATTTTATCTTTATTTTATCATCGGCAGGTCTTTGTAGTTGTAGTAATATAACAATTATTTGGATTACACTTATTTAAAATGTTATAAGAGAATTTTCTTTCTTTTGGTCTTATGCTGTTCTTTCATATTTAAATATTGTTCATAGTTATTGGAATTGAGGCTTATAATACGTTTCTAAAGAGTCTGAATTTTTTAGCACAACGGATAACTTAGGTGAGATGTCATTCTCATCCAAGATTAGGGTTTCAACGTGTGAAATGAACTCTGTACTGTTTATTGCGTATATCAATATACCAAACGAAGAAGAGTAGTGTTTGATCCTTCGACCTTGACGCTTGCTCCTGTGGGGACGGGCGTTGAGGGCAGGATGTCGCGCGTCGGTAGCTAGAAGTGAAGCCCGAGCAGTCGTCAATTGTTTTCCCTCTCGGGTCGGGCGCCTATTTTCTCTTAGTGCTTTTATATAGCCGATCAAACGAGTGAAGCTGAAAGTGGATTGTTGCTGCTCAGTCAAGGAGGACGGATCAATTGGTGAGCTCGTTTCATGCTGCTATTTCTAATCTATAAAATATGTATGACTGCACATTTTATCGTTACAACGGTGGGACGTGAATATGATTTTTCAACAAACTATGAATGGTTCGTCACTGTGAGTGTCGACATAGACTCTAATTCATGAACTATTTATGTTTAACATTTTTTTTTTCAAAACACCCCTTTCTTTTTACCTTTATTTTTGTAATTATAAAAAAAAAACTTTGAATGGTTCGACACAACAAGTGTAGACTTGCGAAAGGTTCACTTTATTCAACAAACTTTGGATGGTTTGCCACTGTAAGTGTCGGCATAAGAATAAGAGTAATCTATGATGTTCCAGCCAATCAAGTTTTTGGTTTCTTTTCAAATAAGTAATATATAATAACACATGCTTTCGTCCTGAAAGTTGTAGGAATATTACATTTAGGTATTTGTTCAACAAGCTTTGAATGGTTCGTCACCTCAAGTGTCGGCATAATTTTCCTCTGCATAGAAATTGTTCATGTTAAATGAAAATATTATATTTACACTTAAGCATATTTATATCTTACAAATAATTATTTATCATGGTCTAGGAAGAGTGCATCGAGAACGCCCGAGAAGTCGTCAGTTTTTTCCCTCTCGGGTGACGCGTTCTTTTCTGACGGGCAGTGCGTCGAGAAAGCCCGAGAAATCGTCATTATTTTTCCCTCTCAGGTGACGCGTTCTTTTCTGCCGGGCAGTGCGTCGAGAAAGTCCGAGAAGTCGTCAGTTTTTTCCCTCTCGGGTGACGCGTTCTTTTCTACCGGGCAGTGCGTCGAGAAAGTCTGAACAGTGCATCGAGAACGCCCGAGAAGTCGTCAGTTTTTTCCCTCTCGGGTGACGCGTTCTTTTCTGCCGGGCAGTGCGTCGAGAAAGTCCGAAGAGTGCATCGAGAACGCCCGAGAAGTCATCAGTTTTTTCCCTCTCGGGTGACGCGTTCTTTTCTGCCGGGCAGTGCGTCGAGAAAGCCCGAGAAACGTCATTATTTTTCCCTCTCAGGTGACGCGTTCTTTTCTGCCGGGCAGTGCGTCGAGAAAGTCCGAGAAGTCGTCAGTTTTTTCCCTCTCGGGTGACGCGTTCTTTTCTGCCGGGCAGTGCGTCGAGAAAGTCCGAACAGTGCATCGAGAACGCCCGAGAAGTCGTCAGTTTTTTCCCTCTCGGGTGACGCGTTCTTTTCTGCCGGGCAGTGCGTCGAGAAAGCCCGAGAAATCGTCATTATTTTTCCCTCTCAGGTGACGCGTTCTTTTCTGCCGGGCAGTGCGTCGAGAAAGTCCGAGAAGTCGTCAGTTTTTTTTTCCTCTCAGGTGACGCGTTTTTTTCTGAGTGCTTTTATATGGCCGAGCACACGAGTGAAGCTGAAAGTGGATTGTGGCTGCTCAATCAAGGATGAAGGATCAATCGGTGAGCTCGTTTCATGCCTTTTTTTTCAAGTCTATAAAATATGTATGACCGCACATTTAATCGCTACATAAATATGATTTTTCAACAAACTATGAATGGTTCGTCACTGTGAGTGTCGACATAAACTCTTATTCATAACTTTATTGTTTTATATTTTTTGTATTAAATCACTTACCTTTATTTTTATACATAAAAAAATGCTTTGAATGGTTTGGTCTGTGCTAGAAGTGTAGACTTGCAAAACGTTCATTTTATTCAAAAAACTTTGAATGGATCGCCACTGTAAGTGTCGGCATAAGAATATTATGTGATGGTCTAGCCAATCGATATTTTTTTTCAATTTGAGTAAAATATCCTGTAGGAATGTTGCTTTTAGCTATTTGTTCAACAAACTTTGAATGGTTCGTCACTTCAGGTGACGGCATTATTTTCTCTTACTTGAAAATTTTTCATGTCAATCGAAAATTTTATATTTCTAAGTATGTTTATATCTCACGAATAATCGTTTATCATGGTCTAATCGCTTATCAAAGTGAATCCTGTGACCCAACGATCCTCCCCATTAACAAACATCCCTCCCAGTAACCTTTACGGAGATGCAGAGGCAAACACGGTCTCCAAATAGCAAAGGTTACACACTAACATTCCTTCCCCAAATCCCACCTGACTGCAAGGACGTGGCCGGCGCCGTTATTGACCCTGTATAAATAGAGGCACTGAATTATGCACATTGAAGAAGATTATGGCCAATCCCAGCCAAACTTCTAGTTGATTCTTTGTGCATTTTCACTGACTTCGGTCAATCACGGAATAGCAACCATTGATATGTGTAGTCAGTCTAAGCTAAGCTAAGCTAAGCTACAAATAATTATTTATCATGGTCTAATCGCTTATCAAAGTGAATCCTGTGACCCAAAGATCCTTCCCATAAACAAACATCCCTCCCAGTAACCTTTGTGGAGATGCAGATAGCAAAGGTTACACACTAACATTCCTTCCCCCAATCCCACCTGACTGCAAGGACGTGGCCAGCGCCGTTATTGACCCTATATAAATAGAGGCACTGAATTATGCACACTGAAGAAGAATATGGCCAATCCCAGCCGAACTTCTAGTTGATTCTTTGTGCATTTTCACCATTGATTAGCAACCATTGATATGTGTAGTCAGTCTAAGCTAAAATCTAAGCTATATCAATATACCAAACGAACTAACTGTCAAAAGCTGACTACAAATGCAATACGAGAATCTATGCTGGCAGCTCTTACCGCATTACTCACAGGTATACCACCAAAAAGTTAAAAGGTTCATTATAAAAAAATCAGTTTAAGAATCCTGTATAACGTTAATTGAAATCGAGGTTCTATGTATCACTAAAATAAATTTCCACAAAAACTTATCAACGAAATACCTTTTTGATTCATATTACGGACACTTAAGCCCGGTCCCGGGTCATTTGCGAATGCCATTTGGTCGAATGCCGTTTGGCCGAAAGGCATTTGTTTGAAGTGAATAATTGCTTACATTGAGGATGTTCTTCTAAACTGTCCTTTGAAATTCATTACAAAATCATGCTAATTGTTTTAAATTTCGGCCAAATGGCACCGTGCCTTTCACCGAGACAAAACATATTTCAATGTTTTTTTATCACGCACGGACGATTTAGAGCATAAATCGAAGTGTTCGACTTGATACGGAGGTCAATTGAAGTAAAAATATCAACGAATACTAAGAATTTTGAAAATCACGTTTGAAAATTAGCACTGACGTAACTTTCAGCTCGGAAGTCTTGAGGTTTTTCAGTGAGGTGGATATCGTTATGGTATGATGTCAAATCTCATACCTTTGGATTTCTTTTTGAATGGGCTACAATCATTAATGGATATATTTTGGGAAATGCAATAAACATTTTCAAAAATATTTGTTTTGCTCACGTGTTTTGCACGATGCTCATTTTACTACCAACAGCTGTTCATTTTACCCACATAGTGCAGGTAAAATTAACATTTGTATCATTTTTTTTTTTTTTGCTAGCGATAATATGTGAAAATTAGCTTAAGGTGTTCATTTTACCACTCCTTCCCCTATTTCAAAATTGTTCACATGGCAAAAATAATCGTACCTAATACGTTTGCAAAATTTGTTTTTAATATAAAAAAATATTTTTGCGCGTCGCAGATTTTTACCATACTTTTCGGAGGATGACTTATGATTAAAAAAAAAATTCAACCGAAAACACAGATGAGCGTCGGAAAAAATGTGGTAATACTGGATCGCGTCAAAGTCCAAGATGGCCGCTAGATTTTTTCACTCAAAATAAAACTCGTATTCTTCACTTGACTCGAGGAAAATACCGACTGATAACTTGTTTTTTTCTTATTTCAATTGCTTACAACTTTATGGAACATTGATTTGCATCTTGAAGAAATCGACGGCAAATTTTGTCTAGTGTTGGGAACTTGCTTGGCCTTGCATATTGGCCACCGGGTACCGGAGATGTTCCGAATTTTCCGAGGTCATGTCAAAATGACATTTTTTTTCTGACACTTGTATTTTTGTGAGGTGTGAAGTCCTAGAAATTGGAACTAATAGGAAGTTGAATGTCGAAGGATGCATTAAGATTCGTTGTGAATCTTCAGAAATATGACCATTTCCGTAAATCTGGTTCCGGAATATATGGCCAGTCATATTTGTATTTCCAGTCATGTAAATATTATCTGGAGCTATATCCAAGTGGGCATCAAACTTCAAAATGATGCTTCCAGCAGCATATTCAGAACAATTAGATGCACTGACCACTCTATTGTAGATTCCAGGTGCCTGGGGGATGTGACTAATTCAAACCCTGTCAGGAATTTCATCAATTTGGGTATCAAATACCAAGATTTTAGATGGTGATGCTTCCGCACTATGGCTTATCAGGTGGCCAATAATCAAAAAAGTGATGTGCCCCAAATTTCAATTCTTGTTCGTCATTTCATTGTAAACATGTCTGCTAAGAAATTCCCAAAATATTAGGGCATGATTTGCATTGCACACTCAGATATGAGGTGCCAAAGTTGAGCCTATAGAGAAAAACTTGTTTTTATTAACAAAAACTATGGTTTACTCAAATGAATATAACTTTTTTTCTATAATACTTACGTAAAACGTTTTTACACCATTTGAAAGCTTACAAAAAAGGCTTCCCAGAAACAATAAAAAAGCTCCAAAATAGTAGGTTTTATGAAGTTTTATTATAAAGCGGATAAAAAAATCGAATAAACTTATAGTTAACACATCGAGTACATTTTTGTCCCAAGTTGTCCCAGGCTTAAATTCAGTTCCAAGGGTACTTTGGGATGTAAACTAAAGGATCGTGAAGAATTTAGCTGCACAAATTTGCACTTTTTTAATTTAAGGCTTTTTGAATTTTTCCAATATTTTTAACCATTTTCTATTGAAAACAGCTAAAAACTAATTCGGAAAATAATTGAATTTCGCTAAATCATTCATATCATCATTTCTATGTAAGTTTTAATATTTATAATGGTTTGCACAACGTTAATTGCATAAATGGCTTATATGCATTATAAGTAACAAAGTTTAATATTTCGCTGTAGGCCCTATTCAAAAGCTAGTCTCGAAAACTTGTTTTTGAAAATAAAACATCAAATTTGTATCATAAAACTCATAAATACGACATGAGATGGAAAAAAATATTTTTGGCCAACAGTCTGTATGGAAACCGCCCATAGTGTTCCGATTGCACCTCCAATACCACCGGCTGCCATGACCATTGTATAGTAGGTTCGAGGTCTAGTAAGAACGACTATCTAATCAACATTTCTTCCTCTCCCATGAACATGAGGACGTAATGGTAGTGTGATTGTACATTGAAGATGGTAAAATTCTAAAACCCAAGCTTCACATGAGTGATGCTCTGATTGATCACGGAGCAGCAACTAAAAAGTGTATGTACCGTAAAATGAGGTGTTAAGGACTCGTGGGGTTTTAAGGGATTGAGCTTCTCCATCAAGTTTGACAAGCCACAAAAATGTCGAAAGTCGATATATCAGTCATCTGAAATGCTTGATTTGTTCGGAGGATTGTGAGCTGCATTATGTGATAGGAGATGGCTATTAAAATAAAGTATTGCGGAGTTTCGATATTGAAAACGATTCAAAACATTTTTGTTCAAATTTTATAGGCTAAATACATTTAACTACAAAACTATGAAACAATAATAAGAAAAATATTTGAGTAACTTAGAAGATAAGTATGTTTAACTAAGATCACAACGGAGAAAAAAACTATTGAAAATTTCATCTAGATTTCTACTTTTGATATTTCTTATGGAAAAGTCTCTTTTTGAAAATAAGTGGGGTGTTAAGGGATTATCTTTTCTACTTTTTCCAAGTTACAAAACTCATTCGATTTAAGCCGTAATATATTCTAATACACTTTTAGCTTGTTCCGTGAAGAAAAACTGCATTGTAAAAGTTAAGGGGTTTATTTTGTTTGTTACTAAATATCCCCCAAATGTCTAACCTTGAAAATCGGTAAAACTGGTAGAAAGATCTTGAAAACAACGTATTAAAGTAAATATGGAATTTTTTTGATACTATTTCGAAAACTTGTTCGATCACACTGGCAGAATGTTTGGAAAGTTTGAATGATTCTTTTATTTGGCAATGGTTTTGAAGCCACTGATCCTTTTAGTGGTAATCCTATGAAGCGGTAAACAATAATAATATTTTGGGATTTTTCAGAGTCTATAAATTAAGAGTTGCGCGAAGAGTGAAACCAAATCTACCTATCGAACTGTCAAAACATCTACCTATCGAGCAGACCAGCAAAACAAAAAGGGGCTATTTTCAAGGAGAACAATATTTCAAAGAAGCTTCTTCGTGAAACTCTCTGTATATAGACTCTGTCATTTGTGAGCTGTTTTTTAGAAACTTCGTGGCCACGTCGGGCACTTAACGCATTGTGTTACAGAATGAGCGTTCGATTTCTGAGCCATACTGGAACACTTTTCTGCTTCAGTATTTTTTCGACCATGCCACGGGGTGTTGCAGACAAATACTTTGTTTAGTGTAATGTTCTATTTACAGGAAAAAATGGCCATTCCCATTATTTGAACTAAAAGCTTGTTGATGTTATCCTTATAGTTTATATATGAAGTTGCTCTGCATAACTTAGGATTAATAGGATTAATAACTATTAATAACAAATAGGATTAATAACTATGAAAGATTTAGCAGTTAAAATAGAAACGGTTTGCGTTTGCAGGAGTTCCAAGTTCAATAATATTGATGTATTATCTGATTAAGGTTTAACATAACTTACGAAATTGAATTAAAGCATCAAAGTTATTGACCGAAAATATTATGTTTTGTTGTTGGCAAAATATGGTTTTGTTTACGAAACTCAAATTCCTTAACCCCCCATTTTGCATTTTCGTCAAAAATCATACATTTTCATGATTATCTCAGAAATCTGTCATAGGATCCTCATAATTGTATTTGGCTTCTAATATACAAGACGATAGAATGGTAGGGCTGTCCTTTGTTCAATTATTGACATACTAGAAGTTGCTTGAAGTTGGGAAATGCTCGCAAGTCATATTAAGCTTGATAAAATACAGCAGCGAGAGAAATACCCAAAGGAAGAACGATGATAAAACCCATTCTTCTCGCTTATTTGCCATTGGGAGTAAAATAATACTCAAATATCGGATTGCAATAATACTCCACAGGTTTTATCATGCAGTGTTATCTCCCCAATCTAATAAGATATGTAGCAGTAGATGATAAACAGGTTTTTATGATGTGGTGCGGATCATAATTGTTACAAAGTTAGAGATACCCTTAATTTCCTCAAAACTCAATCTTGTTTAAAGTAAATGAAATGTTATTATAATTTTCATTACGTTTTTTGTTATTTTATCTACTAATAAACCTAAATTATAATTCATTCTATTAAAAAACAAAATTTGTAACAAAATTGATTATAACTTAAAATTATTAATTTATTGTGTTCGTGGTGTAAGTTGTTATAAATCAGTGGACGGAAAAAACTTTGATTTACTAAAGTACAACACATTAAACCCAAACTTAACTGAATGATTGTTTAATAATAAACCAGAGGAGCAAAAACACGCCAATAAATCCTAAACTAAAGTCTAAGTCTGGTAATTTGTTTATGCAGACCCCTTCGCCCTAACGTATCGAGCTTCATCTGTTAGAAAATATTTGGTAAACCCTCTTGTTAGAGTAGCAGACTCAATGAATACTCCAACTCTCCAGAACCGTTCAAAAGCGCAAAATATTATGGACAAACATCTTAAAATGGTGTTAATTGTGGTCAATAAGCATTCTTTGTCTCGTTACGTACGAGTACCATAACCATTTAACGAACTGTCTCCATCCCACTACTTCACCAACCTACCATCAGATTCGCATCATAATTGCTGCTCGCGCCAATCTGCGTTCAAGGTTAGAGGCGTTTTGACCGTTTAACAACCTTCAGGATCACGATGACGACGGCGCTGGAACGGCTCAACGCCCGTTCAGCCGTTTTCCAAATATGGCACTTCCTGGATGACGAGGTTGAGGAGATTACTTACCGTTGATCAGAATATCACGCATTAATGAAGAACACCACGCGATGCATTGCATTTTTTGCCATAAACAGTAAAGCAGATAATCACGAAATCCATACATATGCACCCTTCTGACCCGAGCAGGGGAATATTTCAGCAGAATACCAAATTAAGGTGTTTAATACTAGAGAATTTACAACACTTACTATCTGAACAAGGTATTGAAAAGCCCTGTGTACGAGCTAAAGTACCTCAAATAATATCTCTTGCATATTCTACGAAAACCAAACTGATAATTGGATTTGGGATTGCAATATAGCGATACATAATACATGATGAATTGTCTTATAAAAGTGAAATTTTAAATAGAAGTTTAATACGTTAAGCAATCCTCAATAAGTCACCACAATTTCACTAATGAATTGTTAATTGTTCAATACCATAATAATACCAATTTTTGGTGTTACAAATACCTAGATTACTGAACAATACCTAATTATGGTATAATACCAATATATAGTATGCATAGCTAGGTGCGAGTTATTTGTTCCTGCGCGGGTATACCTTCTACCAGTAGTGGGTTGGAGCCGAGCACGATGAAGATCATCTGTCTTTCGCGCTACGATACAGTTCATTATTCAAATGATTAAGCAGCGTGTGGTAAGAGCTGAGGGGTTGTGAATGACGGAAATTTATCACCTTGCCACTATAAATTTCGTTATTATTCTTCGGCTCCGATTCGATGACAGTGGAGTGGTTCGAAGGTTTGAATCATTTTGGTATGGAGATATGCATAATTTGTGTTGTCTCAAATTTCTGGTTCATTTCCTTTTTTCTTGCTGAACAGATGCTATATGAGGGAGTGTTGCTCTATCCAAGTTGCTACTAAATTAAATGGTTTGTACCTGTCGATGGTAGCAGCATCGTGTTCGGGTGTGAATGGGAGATTTGATAAATAAACAATTAATTATCCAGTTGAAAGTTGCGCGACGAAGCTTTATAAGATTGTTTGTTTTGGACAGGGCGTGTTTTTGTCTTCTGTTCAATTGAGATACAAATCTTTTGCAATAAAAAGGTTTACACGAGTGGTTCTGGAGTAAATGCAACGCAAAGTCTGAAGACTTGATTTCATTCTACTATCTCAAAAATAAAATTGATTTTTCAAATACTTTTACTATACTCGTACGTACGTGTATATAAATTTGTAAACAGCTCATCTTGGCAAAATTTGATCATGTTTTAGGAACGAAAAATGAGCATATTTAAAAAATGTTTAGGAATGGATCTTATTGATCGCTCTTTTCAAATATACTTTGTTTGTAAGCTGGAATACCAAATCAGGTTATCATTATTTATTTTCCTTAACGGTGAAAAATGTCCTGGAAAACTTATTCCATTTCAAAAAATCTCAAAGTTTTGAGAAAATTTGATACCGATTCGACAAAAAAAAATGTTTCTGTGACGCTTTTATCTTGAGTTATGATTTTCGAACGAAAAGACTTGTACGAGAAATCTGGGCATTTTTCACAAAACTATGACCAAACGCAGGAATTAGAAAGGAGTACGTCTTAAAAGATTCAGTGATTGAAATTTATAAAATTCTGTTCTCAAAAATATTTCTTTGAAAATCTTACACGAGTTGGAACATAGTTCTCCTGGCTTTTCTTTACGAATTTTCTCAACGGTGGAAAATTTTGTGGAAAACTTTTTCCAGTTAAAATTGTTTTCTATTCCTTAGAAAATTTGCTTTCATTTTCATAAAAAAAAACTTTGTTTCTACGATGCTTCTTTCTTGAGCTATGATTTTTCAAAGAAAAGACTCAAAATGGCACATTTGCACATTTTTTTTTTACAAAATTGGCCATAACTCAAAAACGAAAAAATAAATACCATTTCAAAAATTTCAGCGATTAAAGCTTATGAAATCACCTTCTCAAAAATATTTTTTTGAAAATTTTCCACGAGTTGGAGCATAGTTTTTCCGGCTTTTCTTTACGAATTTTCTCAACGGTGGAAAATTTTGTGGAAAACTTTTTTCAGTTAATTTTTTTATTCCTGAGAAAATTTGCTTTTATTTTCATAAAAAAAAACTTTGTTTCTATGATGCTTCGTTCTTGAGTTATGATTTTTCAAAGTAAGTAGTGTCAGGGGAAAACAAAAAATGTCCAACTGAGTTTTCCGGGAAAATAGGCGACCCTGAATTTTTCTCAATTTTTTTATTCAAATATTGATGAGCCCTGCTTGTGGAAAAAGTTTCATGAAAATCTGAGACCTTTCGGCCCAAACCCGTACGGAAATAAAAAAAAAATCCCCAGTTGCGCGATGAAGCTTTATGAGATTTTTTGTTTTGGACAGGGCCTGTTTTTGTCTTTTGTCCAATTTTGATACAATTTGCAATTTCGTAGGAGACCATTCAAGGGTATCAGAAATTATATCGGAATGCATTCACCATTATTTTACAATTTCTGAGAAATTGTGTTATGATTCATTACGCAACTCAAAACAGTTTCGTAATGAGAAATCGTTGCGTAATGAATCATTACAGCACTGGTTTCAGTTAGGTAATGACTATTCCCGCACTGCATACTTCAGTGCAGGAAAGCAGGCCGTTTCATGACAGATTGGCGTGATCAAAAACAGCCTATTACGATGAGAAATTGCAAAAAATAATAATCAATCACACGTCATTACATTTTCCTTCATTATTCAGATTCATGAAAATTTGGTCTAGTATCCTTAGATAACGGGCGTATCAAAACATGGAGAAAAAATCGGGAATGAAAATCACATTGAGATATGGAGATGTTGAGATAAGGAGGATATCAAAATATGGAGAGGGAAATTGTATGCAGGATGAAAGGACTGAAGAAATCATCAACATAGGGAGACATATCCAGATGTGGAGAGTCAACAGTAACATTTCAGTTCTTTCAACGCAGATTATAATTTTTCTTTTAGTGATTCGATTGTCCGAAGTATTTGATTATCCGGAGTGAAAAAAAATCGATACTCCGGCTAATCGAGTCCGATCTGTACTATGGAAACTTATGAAGCTCTTTATATCTGTAAAATTAATAAGACCATTTGTTAATTGCAAATCTGGTCAAAATTATCAGAATGAATTATCTTAAAGATATTTCGTCTTGTTCAAATCTTTGTAGAAGTATGTGGCAAGACCATTATTATCATCATCATAATCACTTAGCGAATAAATTCTCAATTAGATTTTTCTCCTCCACGAACCATTTCTACTCGTAATGAAACTAGCTTCACATTTTATTCAATTGCCCGTATCTCAAGAATTTCGAACCACCGCCAGATAGCCCTTCATATGTCGAACAGCCTTGCCGAAGACACCAACCTTCTAAATGATAAGCATGTTAAGATACAGACAATTGAATATTTTTTTACTAACGCCATCTAGCGGATTAATTCTCATTCAAGCCATCTACCACCAGATAGGCATCAATCTGGTGAATAACTTTGCCGAACACACCAACCTTCTAGCTGATAAGGCTCTTGAGGTAGAGAAGATTGAAGAATGGATTTCCAATCCATTTCTTCACTGCCAGATAGTCCTTAAACTGCTGAATAGCTTTGCCGAAAACACCAACCTTCTAGCTGTTAAGGATCTTGAGATACAGACAATTGAAGAAAATTTGTCATTAGCGCCACCTAACGGGATAATCCTCAATCAGACTCTTCATCGCCAGATAGTCCTTGAACTACTGAATAACTTTGTCGAAGATACTAACCTTCAAGCTCAATTGGATGTTGAGATATCCGTTCAAAACCAATTTTGGACCCCTCCTGTCCACGCTTTTCCGTTACTAAGAGAAGGGGGAGGGGTCTGGGGGGAAGTCTAACCGCATTTACTTCAAAATTCATTTCAAATTAATTGATCTACTAGTCTCCGAATTGTGGTCATTTAAAAATTCAAGATTCGTCTCGGGCTTTTAAGGGTTAACAGATGGAACGCACTTTTGGTGAAGAAAAAATAGTCAACGTTTATTGGCATCATATTTAAAATTAGCTCAATATTTTTGAAAAAAATATAAAAATAGCTCAATATTTTTGAACGGTTTCAACTGTACGGATCTTGGAAGATTAAGGTCCGCTGAAAATCCGCCTTATGTAGATTTCATCATTATTACGCAACAGGATTGTTTCGTCAGAATTTACGTAAGCTCTTTACCCCGTATCGTTCTCGCGATTTCAATCATTACGATTTAGTGTCTCATGGACTTCAAAGGGCAAAGCCTTTTAAGTAAACTGGCGCCTGAAAGCTTCAACTAATCTCCTATCGCCTTTAGCCACGACTTTTGCCCGCTTTTGAAGCATAGTGCACATCGTACCTTGGTGCTATGCGTACCCAAATTTTCTCTGCTCTAGGAAGTTTGTAAAACTACCTGCCTAAAGCAATAAAATAGTACTTCTGATTGTGCGATATTTGCCAGAAAACCATTCGCCAGAAAACTATTCGCCAGAATGACATCCGCCAGAAAGTACCATATGCCAGAAAACCATTTGCCAGAAAGTACCATTCGCCAGAATGTACCATTCCCCAGAATGGACCATCCTCTATATTTTTTTATTTATTTTTTTTTTTCAGATAAATCAAGTATGCAATTGTAGGAGAAATAATCAAGCCAGAACGATCGAAAATTTTGTGAGATTTTTTTTTGTTAGTATACTCAAAAAACTACAGGTTCACTCGGACACCATCTCCAGTTGACTTAGTGAGCCAGCTTCGAATGTCCGTTTTGGGTATTGTAGATCTAGTGTTCTAATTATTGGACTAGGTACACATGACTTCCTTACGGTTTCACATCAAATATCAAAGATTACTCGAGCATTCAACGATCACATCATCACTTAAAGCTCTACACACTTAAAAACGACATCGCTGTTCGGTAAATTATTTTACGGTCTTTGATCAGTCAATCATAAAAAGTACTGAGATTCCAGCTCCTCTTAATAAAAGTACTGGTTTTTCGGTAACATTTTTCATTATTTACTGAATACAGTAAACTCTGGTGCTGATAGCACCGTAAAATTGCAGATTGCCAAAAAATTTGAAAAGTCAGTAGAATGTTAGTACTCTATAAATTTATGTGATGGTCGGACATTGTCCCGTAGATGGGCTACATCGCGCCCGAAACCGGTCGACAGAAAGGTAAATTTTAAGCTTTTTTGACGATAGTAAGAACTATAAGTGTTATGTCTTGTCTCACGTCGCGTTTTCGTGAATTTCGTGAATGTTAGTACTGACTTATCAGCATCGAATGAATTGTACCGAGTTTTCGTTAAACTGCAACGAAAACAATTACCTAACCACGTTTGTTATCTGCCATCTGTTTATTTTTTAGTAAGAAGCTCCTACTACAGAATGTCTCTCCATGATTTTTTTTTATCAATATTTCCATCCTGCCTTGTCGCTGCTCATGGTAAGTATTGGAATATCTTTCGACGGACCAGAATTGTAACGGTCAGCTGTTGCACATCGAAACCCGCACTGCATTGATCGAACTAGCTGGAGCTTAGATAGCACATCTGTTCTTGCAAAGATTTGTTACCTTTCCGTGGTATGTCCATATTGAACGCAAAACAAACAGGTCATTCCCGCATAATAAACCCTTCATTTTAAACTTCCGAAAGGCCGCTCCGATTCTGGTGGATAGATATTTGATATTCGTCATAACTTTTAGTTCTTTTCGCGGTGACCCAACTTGTTAGGCGCCAAATGTAACGAAAGCTTTTTGCACTTAACAGCAGCAGTTTAAGCGCCACTCCCCTATGGAGAGACTGCTGTTGCTTTTTATAGAGGCCCGGCTTGAGACACTCGTTTGGGCGGGTCAATAGGCTCAAACAGTCGTCAATCTCAGCGTCACCAACAGACCAACAAAAATCTTTATACCTAACGGAATCTAAACGGAATGAAAAAAGAGGAAACTCAATATCGGGGCAAAAATCTTCAGCATCAATATCCCAATCACCCTGAGTGGAGGCGTAAATTACTGTCTTAGCACAACTAAACTGTCTAAAATTCTGAATTCAACATGTTCTATATTCTAGTTTTTAAATTTACCTAAGTGACGTCACTTGCTTTACATGGAGTTCTTCGAGCTCATTATGGTTCATAAAAAAAAATCAGATCTGACCTGTTATCCTGTTTTGGCGCAGAAGATCGGCAGCAGCAATCGGAAGCAGCGTGGCGGGAAGCGTCTTGGTGGTGAAATCGTGGTAGATGGCGTGGTACTCGTTAACCCAGATACCAATAGGACAGGGCCCGAGTCGGAATGGCGGGTTGATATTCAAACGAGCGTGACGAAGGGCATCGATCAGCGGGCACCATTCATCCAACTGAAAGAGCGTGGTGGTAGTAGTCGTAACGCAGCGACCAATGGGACTTGGCCGGGTGGCGGAAAGGCTGGCAGGTGATATTGGACTTGAATACGAAGACGGGCTTCGATCAGCGGGCACCGTACATCCAACTGAACGAGCGTAGTGTTGCACAATTCCTGCTCCGTGTGCACTAACGTGATGCAGACCCCTGGTCGGCGATTCCAGCAGATTCGGCTATCGAGCGGATCGGCTGATTATGTTGCGCTATTAGGTAGGCAACCCGTGTGACGTGTCGAGCAGTGAAACGCTTGGAGAATACTGCTGGTTCCTATGTTGGCCACCAGTGGCGCGGCCGTCTCTAGTAATGCGGTAGTAGACGATGCTCCCAAACGCTTCCACTCAGAATTTCCCCGGATGGGAGTGGGGTGGCTTGTCAGGAGGGAAAGCGATTAGGGTGGTCCTTCTGGATTTCTTATCGGATGTTTAACGGGTATCCGAACAACTTTCTGGTCCCAGACTGGCACCCACGTTGAGCAGTGGGGATTATACCTGTTCAACGTGTCAATTTATGAATTTAAATTCTACCAACGCCATAGTACTAATCTTACCAGCGAATACGGTTTTAGCCAGCTCGTCCTGTCTTTCCAGAACAGCTAAATCCCGATAGAGATCTTTTGGGCCTACATTGATTTGAAATTCAAACTGATCACCACTTTTGAAATCAAGACACCAAACTTATTCTTACCGGTGAGTTGTTTTTTTAGCACGTGTTATTCTACTAGCAATACTATTTAAAAAATCTGCCAACCACTTGATTCTGCCGTACCTAGATTGATTTAATAATTAATACTCAAAAACTGTTTAACTAATACTACTTGCTACCTTGTTCAGATACTACACTTGGTTTTGATTTTAACTTTCGAGACTAATTTTCTTCTAACTGATGTGCACTTGTTCACGTTCTCCACTCGATTAAATTCAAAAACCCCATGCCAACAAAATTCTGCCTTCAAACAGTGACCTTGAACACTGGACGCTATTGAAATTCCCGTCTTTTCATAAAAATTCTACCTAAATTGAGGCTGTCTCATTCGGTTTCATATGCATGATGGACTTATACATTTTTTTTAGTCCGTTTTCCACTGGTTTGTTTTTGAGTTCCAGCCTATCTTTTCTAAAAATTTTGGATGGTTTGTTGCAACGTTGTGAGATCGCAACGGTACTCACGCCGCAGCCAAAAAGCTTCTGAATTGCATTTCTCTTTCACAGAGAGGTGGCGCTACGCTTGTAAAGAAGCTAAATGCTTTCGTGCAGAAAGCTGCTCTATACAGGGGTAGAATGTAATGAAATCGTATAACCCCTGTATAGAGCAGCTTTCTGCACGAAAGCATTTAGCTTCTTTACAAGCGTAGCGCCACCTCTCTGTGAAAGAGAAATGCAATTCAGAAGCTTTTTGGCTGCGGCGTGAGTACCGTTGCGATCTCACAACGTTGCAACAAACCATCCAAAATTTTTAGAAAAGATAGGCTGGAACTCAAAAACAAACCAGTGGAAAACGGACTAAAAAAAATGTATAAGTCCATCATGCATATGAAACCGAATGAGACAGCCTCAATTTAGGTAGAATTTTTATGAAAAGACGGGAATTTCAATAGCGTCCAGTGTTCAAGGTCACTGTTTGAAGGCAGAATTTTGTTGGCATGGGGTTTTTGAATTTAATCGAGTGGAGAACGTGAACAAGTGCACATCAGTTAGAAGAAAATTAGTCTCGAAAGTTAAAATCAAAACCAAGTGTAGTATCTGAACAAGGTAGCAAGTAGTATTAGTTAAACAGTTTTTGAGTATTAATTATTAAATCAATCTAGGTACGGCAGAATCAAGTGGTTGGCAGATTTTTTAAATAGTAGGGGAGCTGTGGGTAAAATGAACAGGGGGGGTAAAATGAACAGGTTTGTGTTTTACGGTAATTCTGCTATAAATCTATGCAAAATATAGTACCATCTTTAATCCTCAGACTAAGGAACTATTTCGACAACTCTAGCGCGATCTAGAACTGTCAATAGCTGAAAAAGTAAACAAAAACAAAGTACGCCTCTTCGTTTTCTCATATGATGTAAATTTTCACTCGTTGAATTTAAGGTTTTGATGACTAAAATCATCAAAAATCTATTGAACTGCGTAGCACACCATATCTTTAAAGTATTTATGATAAGAAGCCGGAAATTGAAAGTTTTTTTTATCTTCTAAATTCTTAGAACAAATGATTTGAATATGTTGATTCTTTGGGGGTAAAATGAACCACTCGAGATGGGGGTAATATGAACATCTTGCCAGGGCGAATACTACCGGATTTTTTTTTAGATGCCGAGAGTTTTCCGGAGAAAATACAAAGACAGACATGGACAGCCATCATAATGGTCGTGGCTTAACGTTCCATCGATTCCGGATTGTCTGTGAGTTATGCATTGATCATATACCAGATACCGAGAATCATACCGCCACCCGTTCAATTTGAATGGTGTTCATTTTACCCCCACTACATGTTCATTTTACCCCCAGAATATGTTCATATTACCACCATTGTATGTTCATTTTACCCCCAAGTATATGTTCATATTACCCCCGTCACATGTTCATTTTACCCACATGTTTGAAACATTGACTCTGTGGAAAGGAATTTTCAAAATTATAATGATGTTGATAAAATTTTATTTCCATCACAATATTTCAACTTGTTACATTGCATAAACATCCTTCTTCAATTCTGAGCAATTGAAAAATAATCTGAGAGCTTCATACGCAAGAAAACAAGAAAATTGCTTAGGGTGTTCATTTTACCCCCAGTTCCCCTATTGCTAGTAGAATAACACGTGCTAAAAAAACAACTCACCGGTAAGAATAAGTTTGGTGTCTTGATTTCAAAAGTGGTGATCAGTTTGAATTTCAAATCAATGTAGGCCCAAAAGATCTCTATCGGGATTTAGCTGTTCTGGAAAGACAGGACGAGCTGGCTAAAACCGTATTCGCTGGTAAGATTAGTACTATGGCGTTGGTAGAATTTAAATTCATAAATTGACACGTTGAACAGGTATAATCCCCACTGCTCAACGTGGGTGCCAGTCTGGGACCAGAAAGTTGTTCGGATACCCGTTAAACATCCGATAAGCAATCCAGAAGGACCACCCTAATCGCTTTCCCTCCTGACAAGCCACCCCACTCCCATCCGGGGAAATTCTGAGTGGAAGCGTTTGGGAGCATCGTCTACTACCGCATTACTAGAGACGGCCGCGCCACTGGTGGCCAACATAGGAACCAGCAGTATTCTCCAAGCGTTTCACTGCTCGACACGTCACACGGGTTGCCTACCTAATAGCGCAACATAATCAGCCGATCCGCTCGATAGCCGAATCTGCTGGAATCGCCGACCAGGGGTCTGCATCACGTTAGTGCACACGGAGCAGGAATTGTGCAACACTACGCTCGTTCAGTTGGATGTACGGTGCCCGCTGATCGAAGCCCGTCTTCGTATTCAAGTCCAATATCACCTGCCAGCCTTTCCGCCACCCGGCCAAGTCCCATTGGTCGCTGCGTTACGACTACTACCACCACGCTCTTTCAGTTGGATGAATGGTGCCCGCTGATCGATGCCCTTCGTCACGCTCGTTTGAATATCAACCCGCCATTCCGACTCGGGCCCAGTCCTATTGGTATCTGGGTTAACGAGTACCACGCCATCTACCACGATTTCACCACCAAGACGCTTCCCGCCACGCTGCTTCCGATTGCTGCTGCCGATCTTCTGCGCCAAAACAGGATAACAGGTCAGATCTGATTTTTTTTTATGAACCATAATGAGCTCGAAGAACTCCATGTAAAGCAAGTGACGTCACTTAGGTAAATTTAAAAACTAGAATATAGAACATGTTGAATTCAGAATTTTAGACAGTTTAGTTGTGCTAAGACAGTAATTTACGCCTCCACTCAGGGTGATTGGGATATTGATGCTGAAGATTTTTGCCCCGATATTGAGTTTCCTCTTTTTTCATTCCGTTTAGATTCCGTTAGGTATAAAGATTTTTGTTGGTCTGTTGGTGACGCTGAGATTGACGACTGTTTGAGCCTATTGACCCGCCCAAACGAGTGTCTCAAGCCGGGCCTCTATAAAAAGCAACAGCAGTCTCTCCATAGGGGAGTGGCGCTTAAACTGCTGCTGTTAAGTGCAAAAAGCTTTCGTTACATTTGGCGCCCAACGAAGAACTCCATGTAAAGCAAGTGACGTCACTTAGGTAAATTTAAAAACTAGAATATAGAACATGTTGAATTCAGAATTTTAGACAGTTTAGTTGTGCTAAGACAGTAATTTACGCCTCCACTCAGGGTGATTGGGATATTGATGCTGAAGATTTTTGCCCCGATATTGAGTTTCCTCTTTTTTCATTCCGTTTAGATTCCGTTAGGTATAAAGATTTTTGTTGGTCTGTTGGTGACGCTGAGATTGACGACTGTTTGAGCCTATTGACCCGCCCAAACGAGTGTCTCAAGCCGGGCCTCTATAAAAAGCAACAGCAGTCTCTCCATAGGGGAGTGGCGCTTCAACTGCTGCTGTTAAGTGCAAAAAGCTTTCGTTACATTTGGCGCCCAACGTGGGGCACGACAAATAGAGTTCATTTTCCTATTCCATAGATATTTAGTTTCAAAAGCATTGTTCCTTACATACAAGTTTACTTAACTAATTTTTGCTATAATTTGATAGTTTCCGAAATTACTTTCACATCCAGCAAGCAAGATTTTCAGCTCATATTCAGTTATTAGAAGTATTGTAGGATAGGTTTAAGTTTGGGATTTTGGAGTTTTAAATTGAAATTAATTTGGGTATACATTGAACTTTTTTTTTTCCTTTCGCTTCTCATTTATTTTTTTTTATAATAATTTATTAACTTGAAATAAGATGGAATACTACAGAATTAACGCCAACGAGCTTGACGAGGAAGAATTGAATTACGAATTGGCTCTTCGGGGTCACCCAATAGATGGTCCACCAAATACCCGTCAGCGTACCTTACGTAACTTGCTGCGGGAAAGTGAAGAATACTTTGCTAATGTTATGCAAGTATGCTCTCAGACGATTGCAAACGACTTTGCTTTAATTCCTCACAGACTACGTGAGATCGAACAAAAGCTTCGTAACGGACCCGCTCCTGAATGTTTATCACGTCTAGTACATTACCACAAACGGGTCAGACGTTATGTATCGGTTTCCGTAATGGAACACGAGAATAAGAAAGAGTTATTAGAATTGATTAGCAATTTAGCCAATCGTTACTTTCGTATAGATTTGAACTTTTTGGCTGGATATGTACCGGTTAATCGCCTAACGGGGACATCCAACAGTGCCTATCAATCCTTGACAGATGCTGCAGTTGGAAATCAGTCCTCTAACACCCTAGGAAACGCGGTTAATGAAACGCGATTCGATGAAACTGCACATGGCTCTAGATCCCTCGGAAATTATCCCAAGGATAAATCTTCCCAACAGATGGATCCAGTTAATGTAGCAAATCCATTTTTACTAACAGAACAGCCCGCATCGGTAATTCCAGATAGGGGTTCGGATCTGATTGATTTGGATCCCAGAGTCGATTTTGCGTTACAGATGAGCTCTGGCACTGCTCAGTCCGCCCCGGTTGTAAGATCTCCTGAAGTATTCGACCAACCACGTGGAAGTGTCGTTACAGCTCCTGATAACAGCAACTGGAGACCGTCGGCGCAATCGAATGCTTATTCGAATTTCGAGAATGCTTCTCAAACGGTTCCACTTAACTTGAGGGGACATAATCCAATAAACCACCCTTCAGTGGGCACATTTCAGAACGCTAGAACGGAACAACCAGATGCAATTCCTGAACCGCAGGCCGACTCGACTAGTTATATTCACGTCAGTCAAATCGAGAACTACGTCAAGACGTGTGTGAGCCAAGTGCTTACTCAGCTTCAACAATCACGGAGTGTGAGAGTTGAGCCACAGGAAGTGACCATGGATAACTTAGCCAAAGAATTTGCAAATGTCAATTTGCAGAACCACAGTACTGCATATACACCATTGGAGAGGCAAGCTCCCAGAATTAATCAACCTACCCCTCCTTTACAATTAAAATCCCACGATTTGTTAGGTCAACCAGGTTTTCGTATTCCAAATGAAGGAAATTACGAAAGATCTAGTGGACATGATGCGAGAGTGTCCACTCCACGGTTGCATCCTGAAGTCCCGTTGAATTCTCAATTCAGTCCGGTGGTGGGTTTCAATAACCAACCGCTAATGGGACGACGATCTGAAAGTCACCCGATGGATAGCACACGACCTCCTGTCTCGGGGTCTGTAGGCATAGCAAGAACGCCTAGAAATGAAAATGGACCACCAGCCAGTTTTGGATGTGGGCTTCCGATGAGACGGTTGCCTCATCAACAATGTAATATTATTGAAAAATGGCCCAAATTCACAGGTGAGTCGAATTCTGTGCCAGTAATTGATTTCTTGAGGCAAATTGAAATGTTGTGCCGATCTTATGGGATTGAGAAGGAAGATTTACGCATACATGCTCATTTACTATTCCGGGACGATGCTTATGTGTGGTACACCACCTATGAGGAACGTTTCCATAACTGGGATACTTTGGTCTTCCACTTAAAAATGCGGTACGATAACCCTAATCGGGATCGACTACTGCGGGAAGAGATGAGGAATCGAAAACAGCGACCAAATGAGAGATTTAGTGCTTTCCTAACGGAAATGGAGACCTTGGCCAAGAGAATGATGAAGCCTATGGCTGAAACGGAAAAATATGACATCATCATTGAAAACATGAAGGTGTCATATAAACGTCGCTTGTCCCTTGAACCGATTCATTCATTAGAACATTTGGCCCAATTATGCTACAAGTTCGATGCGCTAGAATCTACTCTGTACAATCCCAAAAGCCCAGTCAAACCGGGTACGTTAAACCACCTAGATATTGATGAGGAACAATCTCTACCGTGCGAAGAAGAAACCGAGGAGGAACTCTTCGCCTTGAAAGCTAAACCTAGTCGGCCTGGAACGGGGCAAAGAATTCACTCAAATCGTCAAGTGGTTGAAAAACCGTACGACGGAGTGGAAAGCAATGCAATTTCAGTGTTGTGCTGGAATTGTCGCCGCACTGGCCATATGTGGCGAGATTGTGACAAGCGTAAGACAATCTTTTGTCACATTTGTGGTCAGGCCGATACCACAGCTTTTCGGTGCCCTAACCAACATAATCTCCCAAGCAAGGAAGAGTCGGAGTCAAAAAACGAGTAGAGGAAAGGAGTAATGAGGACCAAACTCCTAATCCCGAGCCTGACTCGGTCCCTAACTTCAACTATTTCAACAGAACATTTCATATTAACACCCACTTCAATCGATGTCCTCATTTAAAAGTGAAAATAATAAACGAAGAAGTCGAAGGACTAGCGGATACAGGTGCTAGCGTATCTGTCATAAGCTCAGTACCCCTGGTTGAACGTTTAGGTCTAAAAATAAACTCAATCAATTTAAAAGTATCCACAGCAGATGGTACTGCCTATCGCTGTTTAGGATACGTTAACATACCCTATACATTCCGATCAGCAACCTATGTGATTCCTACTGTAATCGTTCCAGAAGTGTCCAAAGATTTGATTCTGGGTATGGATTTTTTGGAAAAGTTCGGTTTCCAGTTAGTAATACCAGACAATCCCGTGTCTAAACCTGAATCACTTAACAAGCATGATTCAGACCCAAACTCTGATTCAGCTAGTCTAAACATGATTGAAGGATACTTTAAGTTGACGGATCAAAAGGTTTGTTTTGAATTATCGCCCTCGTCGGCTATCAAACCGCAACTTGCGCAACCCGAAATTGACGACAGCCTAGAAATGCCGACAATCGAAGTACCCGATCGCATTATTGAGCGACCGAGTGATATAATCACTGAACATGACCTAACCGACAGTCAGAGGGAAGAGTTATTCGAAGCTATCACTCATCTGCCAGCGACGAAAGAAGGTTGTCTGGGTCGTACGGACCTAATACAACATTCGATAGAATTGCTGCCAGGTTCGAAGCCACAAAAATTTCCTTCGTACCGCTGGTCTCCCATTGTCGAAAGGGTCATAGACGAAGAAGTGGAAAGAATGAGGAGATTGGGTGTTGTAGAAGAATGTTCAGGTCAGTTAGCACCACCCTAATAACACACCAGTTAAGCACCAGGCATCGACGATCCCAGAACCGACAGCCAGTCAAAACATCGTTTGGAATTTATCAAAACATAAACATAAATTAATATCCAATAAAAGAGCATGTGGCTCGATAGCGACAGCTTGTTCAGTTCGTTCAGTTCAATTAGCTAGTTCAGTCTTAAGTTAGTCATCCGAAATCATTTTTTTAAAAATTAAGTTTTAGTTCTTAATTTATTAACTGGCGCCCGAATAGGGACCAGCGCGAGTGTAGGTTAATTGTGTCGTGAGTGTTAAAATATCGCGAGCATTATCCGAAAATTTCAACTTTACCGCAGCACAAGTGGCGACCGCTACTACAGCAGCAGACGTGAAGAAAGCGCCCCTAGTCACCACCATATAGGAAAAACGGGATCAGCGCATCTTCGCTGGGACAGTTGAGGCTCGTGTCTGGTCTTAAAACAACAGGAGTTCCGACGTTAGAGGACGGATACCCGAACTAAAGAGTTTCGACGTAACAGGACGGAACCGACGGACAACTGAAGTACTCGCCGTTACAGGAATAGAGTATTCAGAGTATGATAAGAATACTATTGTAAGTATAATTAACAAATTATTATTTTTTTCAGAGTAGAAAGAAAAATTAAGTGCATAAGTGTATTAAGAGTTTGTAAGTGTAGTTTATAATTGTGTAACTAAATAAAAAAGTTCTCAAATAATTCCAATCAATTAAATAAAAAAATCTGGATCAAATAATAGAACAATTCGGCTCATTAAATCTAAATATGCCTAACGATATTCAGAATATACTCGATCGCTTAGAATTTTTGGAAAAACAAAATGTGGTGCCAACGGAATTGGATTATAATGATCCAATTCTTTATTATTTAAACCCGGATGGTTCACCAGCTGATCCATCTTCAATAGAAAAGATTCCGGATTTAATAAACACCATACCTAATTTTGAAGGTTCATCAAACGAGTTAAGCAGCTGGATTCGAGATGTGGATGCTCTTGTCAAAGCTTATCAAGTTAATCCCTCAAGTTCTGTGCAGCAAAAAAATAAATTCTATGCAATCTGCACAACTATACGTAGAAAAATTAGGGGAGAAGCAAATACGGCTCTCGTAAATTCAGATGTGAATATAAATTGGAATCTCATAAAAAAAACATTGTTAACATATTATGGTGAGAAACGAGATCTCACGACTTTGGACTACCAACTGATGAATATCACGCAATCAGGAAGACAATTGAAAATTTATTACGACGAAATAAATAAATTACTTTCTCTAATTGCAGGACAAATTAAAACTAATCAAAATTACCAGCATCCAGAAGCTTCAAAAGCTATGATAAGTATGTATAACAAAAAGGCAATTGATGCGTTCATTAGGGGTTTAGATGGTGATATTGGTAAGTTTCTCAAAAATTATGAACCTGAATCTTTAGCTAATGCATATGCGTATTGCATAACTTATCAAAACATCGAGTTTCGAAAAATAATGACAAAAACAAGAAACCATGAAATGCCTTCAACGTCAAAAGGTTTTTCATCTACAAAATTGCCACCTTTGATTCCACCTAAAGTACCATTTAGGATACCAAATAGCAATAATATGCAAAATAATCCATTTCAACACAGACAAATGCCAAATTATCAGTTTCAAAATAGGCAACCTATGATACCACACATGCCAAAACCTACACCACACTTCCAATTCACAAGACCACAATTTCCTCCACATATGAGTTTCCCACCTAGAACACAATCAGTTCCTCAATTCACAACTCAGCTAAAACAACAACCAATAAATCAACCCAATACTTTCCAACCAAAGCCAGTTCCAATGGATGTGGACCCCTCAATTAGAAGTAATATGGTAAATTATGCTAACCGACCTCGTAATTTCCATATTGAATCTGATGATTCTGAAAGTTATTTTCAAGAACTACCATATTTAGTAAATAATGAAGATCCAGAAATGACTTCTTTTGAAAAATATTGTAAAAATTTTGAATATCAACAACCAATTGATGATCAATCCAATGAAGAGCTTGTAGAAGATTGTGAATTGAATTTTTTAGAATAAAATCATCATTACCATATTTTCTACATTATGGTAATGGAAAACTGGAAAACCCATTGCAAATTTTAGTTGACACTGGATCGAATAAAAATTTTATTCATCCTAAATATACTAAAATATCCCATGCGGTTGAAAATCCTTTTTATGTTTCATCAATAGGAGGAGACATAAAAATTGAGAAATTTTCTCAAGGTAAAATTTTTGCACCATACTCAAATGTTAACGTGAAACTTTTTCATATGCCTAAACTAAAATCATTCGATGCAATAATAGGTCATGACACGCTTAAGGAAATAAAAGCTGTTATTGATACACCAAACGAAAAATTAATAATTGATTCAAAATTTGAAATTCCTCTATTACAACGCAAACTACAAATGATCAATCAAATAAATATTCGGGATGACCATCTTCAAAAATTTGAGAAAGAAAAAATTCATGAATTATTACAACAATATAAAGATCTTTTTTTACCTCCGGATGAGAAATTGACATTTACAACCAAGATAAAAGCCGATATTAGAACCGTTGATGAAAACCCTGTGTATTCAAAATCTTATCCATATCCTCAAGCTTTTAAAAGCGAAGTTTGTAACCAAATTGAAAAAATGTTACATGATGGAATAATAAGACCATCCAGGTCTCCATATAATTCTCCCGTATGGATAGTTCCCAAAAAGCTAGATGCCTCTGGCAAGAAAAAGTTTAGACTTGTTATTGATTATCGCAAATTAAATAAAAAAACGATAAGTGATAGATACCCGATTCCCGATACGTCTACTATTTTGGCTAATTTAGGTAAAATGAAATACTTCACAACCCTTGACTTAGCATCTGGTTTTCACCAGATCCCTTTGAATGATAACGATATTGAAAAAACTGCTTTTTCCGTCAATAATGGAAAGTATGAATTCGTTCGGCTACCTTTTGGATTGAAAAATGCCCCTGCCATTTTTCAGCGTGTAATGGATGATGTTTTACACGAATATATTGGAAAAATATGTTATGTCTATATTGATGACATAATTATATTTGGAGAAACTTTAGAAGAACAACTGAAAAATTTAAAAATAATTCTTGAAACACTTCGTAAAGCAAATTTTAAAATACAATCAGACAAATCTGAATGGTTGAAAACAGAAGTTGAATTCCTTGGATTTATTGTATCCAAAAATGGGTTGAAACCAAATCCTAAAAAAATTGAGAGTATTCAAAATTATCCAGAACCACGAAACTTAAAAGAATTAAGAGCATTTCTTGGATTATCCGGATATTACAGGAGATTTGTAAAAAATTATGCTAAAATTGCTAAGCCACTCACTAGATATCTAAAAGGAGAAAATGGACATAGACAAATTTCAAAAAATGAATCTAAAAATTTTAATATAACATTAGATAGTGAAGGAAAGAAAGCTTTTAAATTACTGAAAGAAATCTTGTCATCAGAAGATGTTTTAGCATTTCCTGATTTTAATAAACCTTTTTTACTTACAACTGATGCATCAAATAAAGCAATAGGTGCTGTGTTGTCTCAAAACTTTCATGATGGAGAAAGACCAATTACTTTCATTTCTAAAACTTTATCAAGCACAGAAGAAAATTATGCAACTAATGAAAAAGAGATGCTTGCAATAGTTTGGGCATTGCATACTCTTAGAAATTTTATTTATGGTCATAAAGTTGTAATTTATACAGACCACCAACCTTTAACTTTCACAATATCTCCAAAGAATAATAATGCAAAGCTTAAGAGATGGAAGGCTTTTATTGAAGAGCACGACCATGAGATTTTATATAAACCAGGCAAAGCTAATGTAGTAGCTGATGCCTTATCACGTATTCAAATAAATTCTCTAACTGCGACCCAACACTCAGCAGATGATGACGACAGCTCTTTTATTCCATCTACAGAAGCTCCAATAAATGTTTTCAAAAATCAATTATTTTTCAAAATTGGAACCAAATCAAGATACGGTTTAGTTGTACCATTCGATAATTACAAAAGACATATTTTCATTGAACCTAGATTCTCAAGAGATTTTTTGAAACAACAACTTAAGAAATATTTAAATTCAAATGTTATAAATGGTATTTATACAGATGAACCTATTATGGGTGAAATTCAAGAAATTTTTAAAGAAACGTTTAATCCTAGATTGATGAAAGTCAGATATTCTCAAATCAAAGTTCAAGATTTAAATAACCAGGAAAACCAATTAGAAGAAATAAAAAAGATTCATCAATTCGCTCATAGAAATGCAAAAGAGAATGCAGAACAACTTTTGAAACATTATTACTTTCCTAAAATGACAAAAATGGTTGAACAATTTGTAAACACGTGTGATATATGTAAAACAGAAAAATATCAAAGAAATCCACAGAAATTTATACCATTCAAAACACCAATTCCAACTTATCCATCTCAAATAATTCACATAGATATTTTCACATATGATCAAGATAATTTGTTTTTGACTTCAATAGATAAATTTTCAAAATATTTGAAATATAAAGCAATTGAAAGTAAATCACTTCTTGATATAGAAGATGCCTTATTAGATTTGATACACGAATGGAACATACCAAAAACAATTATTATGGACAATGAAAGTTCTTTCAACTCAAATATTATTGAACAGCGGTTAAGAGATTTGAATATTGAAATTTATAAAACTCCTATAAACAGATCAGAGACGAATGGACAAATTGAACGTTGTCATTCGACTTTAAGGGAAATAGCAAGATGTCTTAAAAAAGAGACACCTCAAATAGATATACCACAATTGATTCGTTCATCAGTTTACAAATATAATAACACTATACACAGTTTTGTAAAAAACACGCCACACAATATTTATATCGGTGAAACGAACCAAAATTTGGATGAACAGGAAATAGCCAGAAGAAAAACTAAAAGTCACGAGAAAATTTTGAATTTATATAACGAAAAAAATGAGAAAATATTAGATAAACAATATCCAAATTTTCATCCAGGATCTTATGTATTTGAAAAAGCGAAAGAAATTTCTAAAAGAAAAAGTAGGTATAAAAAGATTCAAGTTAAAGAAGATTTCGACACATATATTATTGATTCAAATAACCGTAAAATTCATAAAATGAATATCAGAAAAAAATAACACATTAATTTTTATTCTTTTATTTTTAGAACAATTCTTGTTTACACGATGTACAGCCATGTGGAATCAACTATCAGAATACACGACTTGAATAAAAATCCTTTAGCCATCATACCCATAGGAAAAGCCAAACTTCAATTAGGACATGTAAGAATAATCCAACCAGTTAATTTCACATACTTTGAAGACATAATTGAAAATTTTGATGAGATGTTAAGAACTAATAAACTAAGTGGAAAATTGTATCAAGTATTGAAGAAAAAACATGCACATTTGTATAACACTTATTATAAACTAAAACCTAATGTTCATCGAAGAAAACGTTGGGATAGTCTAGGCACTGCATGGAAATGGATAGCAGGAAATCCAGATGCTGAAGATCTAAGGATTATCAACCAAACGATGAATAATTTGATCGAATATAACAATCAACAAGTTTTTGTCAACAATGCTATGGATACAAGGATTCAACAAATCAGCAAAATTACAAACGACCTTCTTGAACTGGATTTCAAAACAAAATTACAACATGAAGTGGAAATGAATATACTTATTGCGATACTCAATATAGATGCTGTACAAAATCAACTAGAAGTTTTGGAAGATGCGATATTACTAGCGAAACATGGTATTCCAAGCAGCAGAATTTTGTCAATGACAGAATATGCCAAAATAAAACCATTTTTAGAGCAGCAAAATGTTCATGTTACAACATTTGAAAAACTTTTATCGAAATCATCAGCCCAAGTTACAATGAATAATACACATGTAATTTATATGCTAAAAATACCTCAATTATCATCAGAAACATATGAATATGAATTCATAGACTCTTTGGTACAAAATCAAAAAAGGGTACATCTTTATTCAAATTACATTCTCTACAATTCAACAAAAATATATGAAATCAGCAATGAATGTACACAAGATGAAACTCTCTATATTTGTGATACCAAAATCCTAAAAACTCCAAGTCAATGCATCCGCAATCTCATCAGGATACAACACGCCAACTGTACATATGAAAAAGTGTATTCAACTGGAAACATCAAACACATAGATGAAGCAACTCTTTTACTCAATGATGTAAATGTTAGTTTACACTCAAATTGTACTAACAATACTCAGAGGTTAAAAGGATCTTATATAATTCAATTCGAACATTGTGAATTATATTTGGATAATAATTTATACCGCAACTCTATCATCAACCTCAACAGCAAAACCTTTAGACCAACAACAGGATTATTGGTAGAAGAAGATTCAATAATCGATATTCCATCACCGGAATTTTTGGCAAATTTAACGCTAAACCATAGAGGCATTTTGGAACATGTGTATCTACAAAATGAGTCACTAAAATGGAAACAGCATATTTTTGAAATAATGGGTAGTTCTGGAATACTTATTATAATCATAATGCTAGTAATTGGAATAATTATCAAGTATTGGAAACCAAAACAAACAAATATCAATATCAAAATAAGTGAACAACCAACTGCTACAGCTCCCATATCAGAAGAAATTCGTAAACCTGAAAATGAATCATCAAGTTATACAGACATTTCTACAGAACGTTTCTTGGAAATTCAGAAATTTTTAAACATGCCGACACAAGAACGCTCAATAAGACTTTGAGGACAAAGTCTTTTGAAGGCGGAGGAGTTAGCACCACCCTAGTAACACACCAGTTAAGCACCAGGCATCGACGATCCCAGAACCGACAGCCAGTCAAAACATCGTTTGGAATTTATCAAAACATAAACATAAATTAATATCCAATAAAAGAGCATGTGGCTCGATAGCGACAGCTTGTTCAGTTCGTTCAGTTCAATTAGCTAGTTCAGTCTTAAGTTAGTCATCCGAAATCATTTTTTTAAAAATTAAGTTTTAGTTCTTAATTTATTAACTGGTCCCGTTGACTTCCTTAATCCATTGCTTCCGATTAAGAAAACGAATGGTAAGTGGAGAATTTGTTTAGATTCTAGGCGGCTCAATCAGTGTACCAAGAGAGACGATTTCCCGTTCCCAAACATGGTCGGAATCTTACAACGAATCCAACAATCACGGTACTTCTCTGTGATTGACCTATCTGAGTCCTACTACCAAGTGGGACTTGACCCTCTGTCGAAGGATAAGACTGCGTTTCGTACCAATAAAGGTCTTTTCAGATTCACTGTGATGCCTTTTGGGCTTACGAACGCCCCAGCGACGATGGCTCGTTTAATGGCCAAAGTGATCGGATATGATCTCGAGCCCTGGGTTTATGTGTACCTAGACGATATAATTATCACCTCGGTATCATTCGAACACCATCTACAGTTAATTCAAGAAGTAGCGAAGAGACTTCAACAGGCTGGTCTCACCATTAACTTGTTGAAATCAAAGTTCTGCCAGAGAAGGATTCGCTACTTGGACTATGTCCTGTCAGAGGAGGGACTTTCAGTAGATGCCAGTAAGATCCAGCCGGTGTTAGATTACCCGGTTCCCAAAACCCTTAAGGATATTCGACGGTTATTGGGATTAGCCGGGTTTTATCAAAAATTTATTCGGAATTATTCCGAAATAACAACTCCAATCACGAATCTTTTAAGAAAAAACAAAAAAACATTTACCTGGACTGAAGAGGCAAATAACGCGTTGATTAAACTCAAATCTGCTTTGGTGACTGCGCCCATCTTAGGGAATCCCGATTTCGGTCTTCCTTTCATCATAGAAACGGATAGTTCCGATTTAGCCATTGGGGCCGTCTTAGTACAAGTGCAGAATGGAATTCGTAAATGCATCGCGTATTTTTCGAAGAAATTGTCAAGTACCCAACGAAAATACAGTGCGACAGAAAGAGAGTGCTTGGCTGTGTTACTCAGCATTGAAAACTTCCGTCATTTTGTGGAAGGCAGCCAATTTATTGTTCAGACCGATGCCATGAGCCTCACGTTTTTGAGGACCATGTCCATTGAATCCAAGTCCCCGAGGATCGCACGATGGGCGTTGAAGCTGTCCAAATACGACCTAGTCCTCCAGTACAAGAAAGGTTCCGATAATATTCCAGCCGATGCGCTCTCCAGAAGCATTTTCACGGTTGAGGCTGTATTTCCAGATGCGTTCATAGCCCAATTGAAACGCCAGATTGAAACTCGCCCCGATGCGTATAAGGACTTCCGTATTTGCGATGGGAAAGTTTTCAAATATATCACCAACTTGTCTCCGTTCGATGATGCTGGATCTCGATGGAAGTATGTCGTACCCGTAGCTGAAAGAAAAGAAATTATGCAATCAATACATCAAGAAGCACACCTTGGCTTTCTTAAAACTTTAGCTAAAATAAGAGAAAAATTTTATTGGCCTCGTATGTCAACAGAAATTAAACGTTTTTGTTATTCGTGCGACATATGTAAAGAGTCCAAAACACCAAACCAAAATGTGACCCCTGAGTGCGGGAAACCTAAAATGTGTTCACGTCCCTGGGAGCTCATATCCATGGACTTTCTTGGACCATATCCCCGTTCAAAGCATGGTAACGTTTGGTTGTTAGTTGTCACTGATTTTTTCTCAAAGTTTGTGATGGTGCAATGCATGAAATCCGCCACAGCTGCCGGAGTGTGTGCTTTCACAGAAGGAAATATCTTCACACTTTTTGGAGCCCCATCCATTTGCATTACTGATAATGCCAAAGTCTTCCACTCCAACCAATTTAAAAAGTTATTGGATAGATATGGAGTGACACATTGGAATTTGTCAGTATATCATCCCAGTCCCAATCCGACTGAACGGGTAAATAGGGTAATCGTGACCGCTATCCGTTGCGCCCTTAACAATCAAAAAGATCATAAACACTGGGATGAATCCGTACATCAAATTGCCCACGCCATACGTACGGCAGTACACGACAGTACTGGATTTACGCCATATTTTCTGAGCTTTGGAAGAAACATGGTTAGTTCGGGTAGGGAATACGAGCACTTGAGGAATCTAACGAATCCTGATCAAGAAACTGGGTTTCCCCTGCATGATGATCAGAAAAAGCTTTTTGAACTGGTCAGAGAAAATCTCTTGAAGGCCTACCAACGATATGCAACTCCATACAATCTCCGAGCAAATAGAAAACATACATTTAAACCCGGTGAGATAGTATTCAAGAAGAATGTTAATCTTTCCGACAAAAGTAAACACTATGTTGGGAAGTTCGGCTAAAAATTCACTAAAGTCCGCGTCAGAGAGGCCTTAGGCACCAATACGTACGTACTGGAAGACCTAAATGGCACTCGAATATCGGGAACATACCACGGTTCATTCTTGAAAAGAGCGTAATAAACACAGCTATGACGGCACATCGGTCGTGTTGTGCATAAACAAATGGGTTCGCCTAACAACAAAATACTCACTCTGAGGTGTTACGGCAGCCACGGCGTTCGAGATGTCAATTTGTTTCCTCACGTCGTTGGTTTATTTGGGTTAACTTCCTTCAAGTGATCCTGTATCGCTCAGGACGAAATCCCCAAGTAAATCAGCTCTTCGGTTGAGACGTTGCACCTGCATTTCCTCCCGACTCGTCAATGCGTTGGTATTCCATCAGTTTTCCTAAAAGTAAATTGTACGTTAAGAATGGGTACTCACTTCATGTAAACATTCCAATTTTGATTGAATTACATCACTTACAGTTCACTTTCACTTCTCAAACGTTCAAAATCCATTAGTTTACCTATCAATTAACTTACCGGTTTAGTATTTTCCATTAATTTTTAGCTGCAATAGTATAAATTTTCCACTTTTCCAACAATTAGAAATTTGTTTTCACACAGCTCGATTTTCCATAGCCAGACGTATGACAGCTTCGGTTTGACATTTCGCAATGTTTGGAACCGAGGGAATACCCGCTAGCTTATTATTAGTATACGAAGCGTTCGTCAACAAACGCTTCAGTCAATTTCGCTATGTTATTTGTGAGAGAAAGAGGGCGTGAACGAGGGTTCGAAGTGAGTATTGTATTGAATTGCAGCTAAGTATGAATTACAAGTATAAAAGAACAAATTGATTTTCCAATCATTATTGGAGTTTTTCGGTTATCTTGGAACACTGTTATCCAGATATCTCTGGAGTATATAGGAACATTTAAAATGATTTTCTCAAATTTGTTTGAGGTTTATTGGTTAGGTATAATTATTGTGTATGTTACGGATATATTGAGATGTAGAATGAATGAAGCAGTTATTGAATGGATTCAGCTGGAGCACAATGATGTAGCGAAAATTTGTTTGTTGGATTGAATTATTAGATAAGTTCAGAAAAGCATACATTTAATTAATTGGGTTAAATTAGAACCTAAAAGATTAAATAAAATACATTTATTTTATTAAAATTTAGTATTAGCAGACTGACCCACAATAAAAATTTTGAAATTTGAAAATTTCAAAATTTTTTTTTTCACGTATCGGCGAGAATGTAATGAAATCGAATAACCCCTGTATAGAGCAGCTTTCTGCACGAAAGCATTTAGCTTCTTTACAAGCGTAGCGCCACCTCTCTGTGAAAGAGAAATGCAATTCAGAAGCTTTTTGGCTGCGGCGTGAGTACCGTTGCGATCTCACAACGTTGCAACAAACCATCCAAAATTTTTAGAAAAGATAGGCTGGAACTCAAAAACAAACCAGTGGAAAACGGACTAAAAAAAATGTATAAGTCCATCATGCATATGAAACCGAATGAGACAGCCTCAATTTAGGTAGAATTTTTATGAAAAGACGGGAATTTCAATAGCGTCCAGTGTTCAAGGTCACTGTTTGAAGGCAGAATTTTGTTGGCATGGGGTTTTTGAATTTAATCGAGTGGAGAACGTGAACAAGTGCACATCAGTTAGAAGAAAATTAGTCTCGAAAGTTAAAATCAAAACCAAGTGTAGTATCTGAACAAGGTAGCAAGTAGTATTAGTTAAACAGTTTTTGAGTATTAATTATTAAATCAATCTAGGTACGGCAGAATCAAGTGGTTGGCAGATTTTTTAAATAGTATTGCTAGTAGAATAACACGTGCTAAAAAAACAACTCACCGGTAAGAATAAGTTTGGTGTCTTGATTTCAAAAGTGGTGATCAGTTTGAATTTCAAATCAATGTAGGCCCAAAAGATCTCTATCGGGATTTAGCTGTTCTGGAAAGACAGGACGAGCTGGCTAAAACCGTATTCGCTGGTAAGATTAGTACTATGGCGTTGGTAGAATTTAAATTCATAAATTGACACGTTGAACAGGTATAATCCCCACTGCTCAACGTGGGTGCCAGTCTGGGACCAGAAAGTTGTTCGGATACCCGTTAAACATCCGATAAGCAATCCAGAAGGACCACCCTAATCGCTTTCCCTCCTGACAAGCCACCCCACTCCCATCCGGGGAAATTCTGAGTGGAAGCGTTTGGGAGCATCGTCTACTACCGCATTACTAGAGACGGCCGCGCCACTGGTGGCCAACATAGGAACCAGCAGTATTCTCCAAGCGTTTCACTGCTCGACACGTCACACGGGTTGCCTACCTAATAGCGCAACATAATCAGCCGATCCGCTCGATAGCCGAATCTGCTGGAATCGCCGACCAGGGGTCTGCATCACGTTAGTGCACACGGAGCAGGAATTGTGCAACACTACGCTCGTTCAGTTGGATGTACGGTGCCCGCTGATCGAAGCCCGTCTTCGTATTCAAGTCCAATATCACCTGCCAGCCTTTCCGCCACCCGGCCAAGTCCCATTGGTCGCTGCGTTACGACTACTACCACCACGCTCTTTCAGTTGGATGAATGGTGCCCGCTGATCGATGCCCTTCGTCACGCTCGTTTGAATATCAACCCGCCATTCCGACTCGGGCCCAGTCCTATTGGTATCTGGGTTAACGAGTACCACGCCATCTACCACGATTTCACCACCAAGACGCTTCCCGCCACGCTGCTTCCGATTGCTGCTGCCGATCTTCTGCGCCAAAACAGGATAACAGGTCAGATCTGATTTTTTTTTATGAACCATAATGAGCTCGAAGAACTCCATGTAAAGCAAGTGACGTCACTTAGGTAAATTTAAAAACTAGAATATAGAACATGTTGAATTCAGAATTTTAGACAGTTTAGTTGTGCTAAGACAGTAATTTACGCCTCCACTCAGGGTGATTGGGATATTGATGCTGAAGATTTTTGCCCCGATATTGAGTTTCCTCTTTTTTCATTCCGTTTAGATTCCGTTAGGTATAAAGATTTTTGTTGGTCTGTTGGTGACGCTGAGATTGACGACTGTTTGAGCCTATTGACCCGCCCAAACGAGTGTCTCAAGCCGGGCCTCTATAAAAAGCAACAGCAGTCTCTCCATAGGGGAGTGGCGCTTAAACTGCTGCTGTTAAGTGCAAAAAGCTTTCGTTACATTTGGCGCCCAACGAAGAACTCCATGTAAAGCAAGTGACGTCACTTAGGTAAATTTAAAAACTAGAATATAGAACATGTTGAATTCAGAATTTTAGACAGTTTAGTTGTGCTAAGACAGTAATTTACGCCTCCACTCAGGGTGATTGGGATATTGATGCTGAAGATTTTTGCCCCGATATTGAGTTTCCTCTTTTTTCATTCCGTTTAGATTCCGTTAGGTATAAAGATTTTTGTTGGTCTGTTGGTGACGCTGAGATTGACGACTGTTTGAGCCTATTGACCCGCCCAAACGAGTGTCTCAAGCCGGGCCTCTATAAAAAGCAACAGCAGTCTCTCCATAGGGGAGTGGCGCTTAAACTGCTGCTGTTAGGTGCAAAAAGCTTTCGTTACAAGCCTAAATCGGACTGCATTATTAGGTGAACTTCCAACAGGCCAGACGCCGTAAAAACGGTGTTTAGGATGCGTTTCAATTGAACACCAAACTCCAACCACGAGCAGTCGACAGAGGCGAAAAATGAAAATAGAAGGAAGAAAACAAAACATACAAAAGATGTAAAATTGCATTCAATAAAAACTGCTCACTATATATGAAATATAATGCTTACTAATGTAAAGATTTGAAATTGAGCATGGCTAATAGTAAAGTAAGGTTTGTTTTAATATATGTTGGCTCTGTAAAATGGTATTATAGTTTGGAAGACTTCACAAGAGATTCGCTCTTCTTTTCAGCATAAGTTGTTCTTCAAAGTTGTGTTGCTTCTTATGGACTAATTCATTGAATAGTTAAGAGATTTCAATATATGTTGCAACTTTTGTTGTACAGATGTTAAGGCATGAGATTATGTTATATCATAATAAGATGTTCTTTTAAGATTTGTTGCTTCTGAAAGGCTAGTTCATTGGATATTTACAAGATTTTGATATACGTTGCAACTAATTGTGCCGTCTATTCGATGAAGTAGTTAATGCAATTAATCCTCTCGCAAACCAAAGTTACATTCACTATAACAACTTTCAGGAACTTTCATACAAATAAGATAGTTGTAAAATTAATAAGAACATCCTATATTTGAAGAATTTCTTATTTGTTCCAAACCGTATCAAGTAGCGATAGGCTATGACTCTTTTTTGAATTCTTTTTCATGTACTGAAGTTTAGGTGACCATTATAACTAAAAACATTTTGGTCTATTTTTACCCGAATGTTGTTCCCTCGAATATCAATTCCCCGAACACCAGTTATCCGAATGACACTTTTCCCCGCAATCCATTCTCCCGAATTACAGGAAAGCTGTATTAGGATAGAACCACCACCTTCTATCCCCTGTTGAACGATCACGTGGTTTATGGACGGTCCCAAAAAAGATGCAGTACAAAGTAGATAAGAAATAATCTTCAGAGACAGAGTGGTGAACTAGAAAGAACGATAAAGAAAACAAGAAAAAAATGCTGAGTTCGGAGGAACTTTAAAGAACCGCTGATCAAAAAAGAAGGGTGCATATCATATCAACCTTTCATCACCCTGAAATATACAATAAATTATAAGTGCCAAAACATTTTCGAGGAAATAGGCTACTTGAGAAAACAGGGTAGTCAGGGAACTGACATTAGCGTAACTGGTGTTCAGGGAAACGATATTTGGGAGAAAGTAGCACAACCCCAATAAACTGTCCATTGAAAAGCAAACATTGTCTGGTGATTGTACGAGAAATTCTGTATAATATAATATTCTGATGAAAAACAGTTCACGGTGAAAGGAAATGCAATTTTCTCGAAGTTAAAACTAGGCAAAACAGCTTAGAATAATGTATTAAAACCTCATAGGCAAACATCTCGCAAGTGATGTAGAATAACAGTGTTATATTGTCTCCGCTCAGTGTACTAGCAAAAAGCTTGAAATGAGAAGAACGAGATTGTTACCGTACTATTACTTCAATTTAGTGCAATTGAAGATGTGGAAAGTGGCACAAGTTGAATATTCTGACGGCTCCATCTTTGGATTCCGAGATGTTTCAGCATCATTGATTGATCAAAATTGCCAAGAAAAATAATTCGGGGGAATGGTACTTTCTGGCGAATGGTACATTCTGGCAAATGGTTTTCTGGTAAACGGTACATTCTGGCGAATGGTTTTCTGGCAGATGTCATTCTGGCGAATAGTTTTCTGGCGAATGGTTTTCTGGCAAATATCGCACAATCGTACTTCTCAGTGCTACAAAAACAGTACTCTTCAGTACTACTTTCCTATTATTGATTCCTGTGTGATCCTTGTTTGGACCCGTGCCTTCGATTTTTCGTTGGACCCGTTAGCGAAAGCTAGCGGTGGTGATCCTTCCTGGACACAGTCTTGAGAAAGAAAAACCTCTAAAAAGGTCTCTAAACATGGTTGCAACCACGAACAAAAGGAAGGGTGAATGTCTGGATTCACAACTTCCAAAAAATGGAATTCAAACCTATTACGTGTCTAAAATGGAAGATAGGACGTTTCTTCGGAATGGGGGTTAGGGTGAAATGGATAATGTTGATAACACTGCGGAACACGTTTTTGTCTCAAGCACCAAAATACCGCTATTCACTCAATCAAGGGTTGCTGAATCCATTGCCGTTTGCAAAAATATCACAGCACGTCTAGTTTTTGAGATATTGGCTGTTGAAAATGCAAAAAATGACTATTTTAGTCAACTTGCATGCAAGTTTGCCAGCTTGTAAGGCAATTTATTTGCTTAATTTGCCACAGAATTCAAACTTTATGTGTATAACAATACTTATCGGCAAAGTTAATAATACTTTTGATGCGGAAAACTTATTTTTGATGGTATGAAAAAGTATTGTATTTTCCCATATAAAAGAAACGGAGAATTTTGTATGGCGACAGCAAGCATGTCGAAAAAAACGGTTCAATCTAAATTTAATCGTGCAATTTCAACCAAATTATATCTAAAGTGAAAGTTTAAATGCAAAATAGCATCCACCAATCATGCTATTTTAGATCACAAAAAAGTTCGATAAATTATACTTTAAATTTTATGTAAACATCAATAAAACCAGTGTTTTATGCAACTTTGGCGACCTGTAGCTAAAAATTGTGACGTGCTGGAACATTTCTGAATATGGAATAAAATTCAGCAACCCCAAATCTACTCGGGACACATAATTTGATCCTTGAGACACGCAAAAATGTAATTTTGGTTACGCTGTGTAAAAGCACCGAAATGAGCAATCAGTTTGATACTTTAGACAACCACAAAATTCGAACACCAAATCAAAGCAGCCTCTAGCCCAGGCTCTCTGATTCTAGTGAGGAAACCAATAATGCCGCCTATCGTAGTCAGTTGCTCTAAATTTGGAGGACTTAGGCAGGAGATCGTTCATTTCAAATCAAAAGAAACAAGACTGTTGTGTTTTGACGGAAACTCTTAAAGATCACGAACTTCTTCTCAAACATCTTGAAGAAAAGAAACACATTTTTTTTACTTATGATGACAAAACTGAACGTTTGTACAAAGTCGTCTTGAGAGGTCTCGCCAATAAGTCAACTGAAGAAATCAGAAATAGAATAAATGATTTTCTCCAGACCAAGAAATCATTATGAAAAAGTTAACCCAATCTGGCATTCTCAAGAATATTATTTAGTTTACTTTAACATAAGTGATCTAAATAATACTAAAGCTTTAGACAAAGCAGGACTTGTGTTCGTTGTCCGTGTGAACAATTCCAGAAATCTAGAGGAAATTTTCAGAACGCCACTTAGTGCTAAAAATGATACATAACATTGTCGCATGGATGGTAAATGCATGATTTGTGGAGGTTCTTCTCGCGTTTAGGACGTCCAAAAAATTTGTATGCGCAAATTGCGGGGGCAATCATAAGTCTTACGAAAACGAATAGCGTTTTTCGTTTCCGGAACTCCCCTGGCAGAATCGCGAACAATGCTCATTTTTCAGTAAACGATCGCTTGAATAGGAATCATACCCATCAGGTAAATAATGATAATGCTCATTTACAAACTAATTTTGTTCCATCGGGTAGCCGTTCGAATCTTTTAACTTCGAATGGAGAATCCTATGCCGAAAGCATACTAGGTAATGTAAACTCCTTCTCTTTCCATACTACGAGTAATAGTTCTAATTGTTTCAAATCAAATGGAAATACCCCTCCGCCTCTTAATCTATCGAATATCCTAACGGAAAATCATAAGAAAATGTACCTACTTCTAGTAACATGTCTCCCTCTGATTTGAATTTTCTAACTAAACAATTGAAACTAATGCTTTATACAGTGTTCAAAATCACTACTATGACTGAAGCAGTTCAATTTAATGTAAAATTTACAAATAAAATAGTTTTTAGATTACGTTTGAATCTAATGGATCCAAATATTATTTTTTTAATATTTTTAATTGGAATGCTCGTTCTTTGAATGGTAAAGAGTACGAGCTGTTTAATATGCTTACAGTTAATAACATATCTTATAGCAGTTAATACTGAAACTTATTTGAAACCTGGATCCAAACTCAAAAGAGATCCTAACTTTTTTTTATCGTAATGATTGATTTGATGAGGCATGTGAGGGAGCTGCAATCATCATTCATAGGCGTACAAAACATCATTGAAACCAAAGTTTTTGAATTTTTGGGTGTTTCTGTCGAAACACTGCATACTAAATATACTTTCATAGCTCTTGTCTTTTCATTGCACTGGGTAGCAAGTTAATTTATTTTAAACTGACTTGCGAAAATTGACTCGCAAAGAGCCAATTTTGTTGTCATTGGTGATTTTAATGCAAAACATAACTTATGGAATAATTCGCAAAGGAATTCCAACTACAGAATTTTATTTGATGAGTGCTCTTCAGGATATTTCTCAATAAAATATACTGATGTCCCTACTTGTTTTTCCTCTTCTTCGATTGACTTGGTCTTAAACGGCTCTAGTCACCTTTGTAGCCAACTCATTACTCACGCTGATTTTGATTCTGATCATGTCCCTGATACATTTCAAATATCCCATGAAGCGATTCTTAATCCTATCAGCTCCACTTGCAATTATTTTCGAGACGACTGAAATACATTTGAAACATACAGTCAGTGACATAAGTTAGTAACCAAATGCTGTTTTTCCATACAAAATGCCCAAGTTTGGGGTGCTGTATCGAACAACAAATAACTTGCCTGTAAGGGAATTATTACATTGCAGTCATTTTACATAGAGTTTTAGAGGGTTGTTCAAAGACAAAAGTAGGTAACCGAGAGACTTTTTAATTTAATTCGGGAACGGTAAGTCGTGGAAAGTTGGTGTGTTCTGCAAATTTGTGTGACTTTTGAAATTGAACAACTTTGTGGAACAGACCAACAACCCACAACTTACCGTTTTAGAATTAAATTACAAAGTCTCTCGGTTACTTACTTTTGTCTATGAACAACCCTCTGAAACTTTATGTAAAATGGCTGCAATGTTATAAGTCCCTTACAGGCAAAACTTCAAGTTATTTGTAGCTCGTCATCCAAATTCCAGCCGATTCGGACTACCAGAAGCTGAGATACAGCACCCAAACTTGGGCATTTTGTATGGAAAAACAGCATTTGGTTACTTATGTCACTGACTGTATATCAATATTTATCTTGATGTTTACATTTCTTTGCAAAAAAAAAACTTGATATTGACAATCCTCTCAAAACTTTAACTAATTCTATTGTTGAAACAAGAGGCATTGTGATACCAAAATGTGAAGAAAAACTTGAATTGGTGATTTTAGTCGATAATTTTAAACTCTTGATCCTTCTCAAAAATTGAGGAGAAGGTAATTTAAATGCACTCGCGATCCTGCAATGAAAATAATATGACAGAATCTGCAAAAATAAATTAAAAAAGGATTTTCTCAATTAAGAAACACAATTTTTTGTTTAATATAAATTTCTCAATTGGACCCTGGCTCTAAGCCCTTTTGGAAATTATCAAAAAAAAAATGGAAATTTCAGAAGCCAATTCCGACATTGAAAAAGGATATCAAATTATTACTAACTAATGGCGAAAAAGCTCAAAAACTTGCTATGCAGTTTGAAAATGCGCACAATTTTAATTTAGACCTCACTAGTCCAATAGAAAATTAAGTTACTCAGCACTTCGAAAACATTCACAATCAAGAAAACGTTATAGAAAATTCTTGGGAGATTGATTTGGAAGAAGTGAGAACTATTATTACAAATTTCAAAAATTTGAAAGCCCCTGGCGATGATGGAATTTTCTACATCCTCATCAAGAAACTTCCGGAGAGAAACTTATCATTCTTGGTTAATATATTTAAAGTTTTCAGTTTGCATATTTTCCTCACAAATGGAAAAATGTCAAGGTAGTATCAATTTTAAAACCAGACAAAGATTCTGCACTAGCTTCCAGCTATCGTCCAATCAGCTTGCTTTGCTCCATCTATAATCTTTTTTGCTATTCCGTTGCTTATTAGCCTACTTTTCATCAATTAAATGAGCAACATAATGGCCTACTTTTCCTAACAAAAGAAACAGAACTGAAAAGTGCTACTTTTCAGCACTGATTTGGGTGCTGAAAAGTAATACTTTTCAGCACTCTTTTGACAATCGTCAACTATATATCTGAATGGCTTTTACAGCCATCCTTCGAATGGTTTTGTATTTACCAATGACAAGCAACTTGCCCTACATTGGACGATCCGAATTCCACTCGTGTGGCGATTCTGTTTCGGCATCGGGTCGTCTAGCAAGATGAAGATGAGGTAGTAGAGTTATTGCTGTGTGCGTTTGAAATGCAAAAATCAAATGCGGGAACACCAAATGCGGTAAGATTTTTCACAAGAAATGCGATGTCAAAGAAAGATTTTTCTTACTAGGGCGGCGGTGATTTCTATAATCGTTGCTAGGTGTCCTTCGATTGTTTTGTGTTACCGCATTTGGAGGACATTTAGTCAAGATTTGCATCTCAAATGCAAACAGCAATATCTAGTTCATAGCTTCCCAAACTTGAATTTCGCGACCCCTTACCGTCTCACCAGTTATTATTGATAAAACGAGTGAGGTGACGAGAGGTCGGGGGGTCACGAAAGTCAAGTTTGAAAAACGATGATCTAGTTAATTCCAAAAAAATCCGATGCGTGCAGACAACTTAGCAAATGAATAGTGAGTGTACAATTTGGTATAAAATTGCAATCAGCATCTTACCTGGGTTGCCCTCGAGTGGCTGCTTGGGCACGTCAGGAGTTAATCATCAATATTAACCTCCTTTTCCCGAGCAGCCTAGATAGCCGCGTAGTGTCGGTAGCGGTTGTTTCAACTGGCTAAGAATTAACACTACGGACTGCCTGTTCCGGTGGTAAAAGTCCACCTCACAGGTGACCCCTAATTTATGGTGTGATGCGTACCGTGCCTAAGAATGAATGGTTAGGGGGGTCTAAATAAAACCTAACCGCAAACGGAGCCTGTGGGGTACCAGGGCGCCCTCCACAGTATTGAGTCCTTCCTGTGCTACCCGGAGCAATGGTGCAGGTGACCTTGTGTTTCTCCGAGATAATCGGCTGCCCTTCTTCAGTCTCTATCTTGAGACTTAATAAGGGTGGGATTATGAATATGTTGACATTTAATTTAAATTATCACCTATATGGATTCGCATTATGCGTTTTACACAGTGTATTCTGTGCTCTTTCGCCTTTGGCGACTTTAAATAGATACCGATCTGGTTTTTTCGTTGCTGGTCTTTTTCGTGCTGAGATTGCAAAAAGCTTAATCCTGCCTAGTTTGGGTAGCGGCTACGGTTAGGTTAGCTCAGATCAATCTTCAGCATAAAAGAACAGCAACGATCAATCTTTGCAGACTCATGCAAAATGGTGCAGCCCAAGTGGCGCTAGTTCAAGAACCCTACTTTCGTAGAGGGAACTTCTATCTAGGTAACCTTGTGGACCCAGTTTTTGCTTCTTTCAGCAAGCTTGAAATGGCTAACTCGCGCTCCATGCCCCGCGCATGCGTGCTCGTTAATAAAGCAATCGTTGCTACACTCATTTCTGAGTTAACTACCAGAGATGTATGTGCTGTCACAATCGATGTTTCTGTTGGTGACCTCAACAGGAAATACGTCTATTGTTCGGTATATTTACCACATGATGAACCATCCCCAACGGATGACTTCAAACGAGTTGTCGTACACTGCGTAACAAAAGGCCTTCCGCTGATTGTGGGCAGTGATGCCAATCCTCATCACATCATCTGGGGCAGCTCGGATATCAATTTGAGAGGCTCCAGTCTGATGGAATACTTAAGTAGTACAGACCTTGGATTACTTAACATAGGCAATCGCCCAACCTTCATGGTTTCTAATAGAGAAGAAGTGTTAGACATAACGCTCTGCTCGAATAGAATCAGTCACGAGTTGACGAATTGGCATGTATCAGATGAGGAATCATTATCTGATCATCGCTACATCTTCTTTGAACATTCAAATGTAACTGCGCAGACTTTGCGTTTTAGGAATCCCCGGTCAACAAACTGGGAACTCTACATTGAATTGGTTGCGACCAAATTTCATGGATATTCTCCGTCCATTGAAAATCCAAGTGATCTGGATGATGCCGTTGATACTACAACATCCTACATTATGGAAGCTTTTGAAGAAGCATGTCCTCTGCGGTCTGTAAAGACTACAAGAGGGACCCCATGGTGGAATTCCGATCTGACTAGTCTCAGGAAACAATGTAGAAGGAGTTGGAACAGACGCCGTTCAGCTGGATCAGAGTCGTTCAAGTCAGCTCGCAAGGCTTACAAGAAGGCTCTTCGTTCTGCTGAACGATCCGGCTGGAAAAACCTTTGTACTAATGTTTCCAGTTTGAGTGAAGTCAGTCGGTTGAACAAAATTCTTGCAAAATCTAAGGATTTCCAAGTGAACGAAATTCGCTTACCTAATGGTGACTTTACTTCTTCCGATGAAGAAGTTTTAGAATGTTTATTCAATACACACTTCCCCGGATGTGTGGACATAGCATCTACGGATGAACCAAATGTCTTTTCATGTAGTTACGAGTCTCTGGCCTCGGCTCGCAGTATCGTAACTACTGAATCGATTCAATGGGCACTTAATAGTTTTGCTCCTTTCAAATCTCCAGGAGCGGATGGGATTTATCCTGTTCTGCTCCAAAAGGGATTTGAGTCTATCAAACATGTTTTGAAAAAGCTACTTGTAAGCAGTTTTGCTACCGGGTACATTCCCAAATCCTGGCGTGATATTACTGTAAAGTTTATCCCAAAAGGAGGACGTGCGTCGTATGAGGAAGCGAAGAGTTTTAGACCAATCAGTCTGACCTCTTTTCTTCTGAAATGTCTGGAACGCATTATCGATCATCACATCCGTGATGTTTATTTGGCAAACATGCCTCTTCATGTGAATCAACATGCTTACCAATCTGGAAAGTCCACTGTGACTCTTTTACACAAAGTTGTATACGATATCGAGAAAACATTCGCTCAGAAGCAATCGTGCTTGGGTGTTTTCTTGGATATTGAGGGTGCCTTTGATAACGTGTCTTTCGATGCCATATTGGAAGCCGCACGAAACCATGGGCTACCTACAATGATTACCAATTGGATTCATCAAATTCTCAAAAACCGACATCTCTTCTCGACATTGCGTCAAGCAGCGATTCGAAAATTGAGTGTTTGCGGATGCCCCCAAGGGGGAGTCTTGTCACCACTTTTGTGGAATCTCGTAGCAGATACGCTATTGAGGCAACTCAATAATTGCGGTTTTCCAACTTATGGATTTGCCGACGACTATCTAGCTCTGATAGTTGGTATGTGCATAGGCACCCTATTCGACCTGATGCAGAGTGCTCTTCAGGTAGTCGAGAGTTGGTGTCGCCAATATGGCCTTTCGGTTAACCCGAATAAAACATCTATTGTTCTTTTTACGGAAAGACGAAACCGCGATGGAATTCGACCTTTACGTCTTTTTGGCACTGAGATTAATGTGACTGATCAAGTAAAGTATGTCGGAGTCATTCTAGATTCCAAACTTTTATGGACAGCTCACATTGATTTCAGAGTCAAAAAAGCTTGTATGGCCTTCGGTCAATGCCGGCGAACCTTTGGTAAGACTTGGGGCCTCAAACCCAAATATATCAAATGGATTTACATAACAGTTGTTCGACCAATATTGGCATATGGATGTCTTGTGTGGAGGCAAAAGGCCGAAGTGAGAACAATCCAATCAAAATTGGGCCATCTCCAAAGGATGTGCTTGATGGCGATGTCTGGTGCGTTCTCTACAACTCCCACAGCAGCGCTCGAGGCCCTTTTCGACGTTGCGCCACTACACATATATCTTAAACAAGAAGCACTTTCTTGCTCTTACCGTTTATGGGTACTGGATCTACTGGAGAAAAATCCAGTGAATCGTAGATCTACACACACTTCGTTGTTTCCACTTTTGGTGAATTGGGACAAAATTGTCCTTGCTCCAAGTGATCTCACAATTGCTTGTAACTTTCCTTACAGGACATTTACCACACAATTCCCTTCACGGGAAGAGTGTACGTCTGGCTATTTGGAAAGAAGTATATCAAACAATATAGTATGTTACACTGATGGCTCCCTTCTTGAAGGTAGAGCTGGTGCAGGAGTATATTCTCGTGAGCTAAGGCTGAATCAGTTTTACTCACTTGGTAGAAACTGCACCGTATTTCAGGCGGAAATATTTGCTCTTATGTGTGGAGTGCAATCAGCACTTCAACAGCGCGTAATGGGTAAAGTCATATACTTCTGTTCGGATAGTCAGGCTGCTATAAAAGCTCTCGCTTCGGCCAACTCAAGGTCGAAGCTTGTTATCGCATGTCGAACTCAAATTGAGGAACTGAATTCAGTCAACTCTGTAAACCTTGTATGGGTACCTGGCCATTCTTCCATCGCTGGAAATGAATTGGCTGATGAGCTAGCTCGCGATGGAGCATCGCATGACTTCATTGGCCCTGAGCCGGCTATTCCAATTTCGAAGTGCTGGGTGAAGCTTCAGATAAACTCTTGGGCGGCAACTCAGCACAAGCAATATTGGAATAGTTTGGAGTCGTGTCGTCAAACAAAATTGTATATTACTGAGCCATCTCCAAAGGTGGCGAAGTATTTAACAAATCTGTCAAAGCAGAATTGCAGTCTCTTGGTCAGAGCGTTGACAGGCCACTGCCGACTCAACTATCACATGGCAAATATTCAGCGTGCTGACTCATTTGTGTGTGATAGTTGTGACTCCGATTATGGAACTTCGTATCACCTGATATGTAACTGTCCAGTTTTTGCGCAAATGCGATTCCAATTACTTGGTAAACACTTATTAAGTGAAACTGAATACAGAAGCCTGAATCTTCAGGACATCCTGTTATTCTTAACCCGCTGTGGTAATGAGCTATAGGCTCTCTTTACGCTCATGCGTTTTGCAGTGCCCTTTTTAGGGCGCTGTTCGAACCCATTGTGGTATGGAGCTACATGCTCTCATTTCGCTTATGCGATCTTCCCTCTTCAAGGGACCCCACTCCTATTTCCTCCCATCTTTCCCTTCCCTTTCCTCTCCCATCGGGTAGATGATGAAATAGGCTCAAATATGGCGATGGCACAAATCTCCCAACTGGTGGGGAACGTGCCTTTGGAGCCGGCCTTCTGATACCTGATACCTGAGGTGACGAGAGGTCGGGGGGTCACGAAAGTCAAGTTTGAAAAACGATGATCTAGTTAATTCCAAAAAAATTGGGGTGGGTAATGTCTACTACATTACCGCGGGGTTGACGTAGAACTACGATGATTAATAATTTGATTTGTCATGTGTATGAATTTGTAAGTGTACTATTTTTGTGTTGTTATTGATCGGATGAAGTTTTCAGAAGTTAACTCTTTTTGGACTCATTTTGGTAGTCCTGAAAAGAACCATTTGTCGTTCTGTGGTTTCGAGAACCAGTGTATGGTGTTCCAGGAATAATGCCAGGTGTTTGAATTTGTTTGTTTGGTCGTTGCTTCCTTGTGTTGCTTGGTTGGGTGATCGGTTTCTGGCTCCAGCTGTAGTTCGCCAAACTCCTCCAGTAGATTAGATGTTTGATGGCTCGGGTGCTTCGATCGTGATAATCGATTGAATCGGTCCAGTGCTATGGTCTGTAGCAATATCCATTGCATCAGCATTTAGCACGTCTCAAAGCGTCACTAATCGATGATTGCCTAAGCGCTGCAGCTCATTCCTCAAGTCAACCCTTGGAATTGCTGCCTTTGGCGTGATGGAACTGGGAAGAATTGGTAGAGTTTGTTAAAAATAGTCCTTGCAGTGTAGTAACCCGCGACAAACCAACATATACCAATTGCTGATCCAGACTTTTGTCATAGTCATCCAGACTTTTGTTGCTTTCAATTCTCCGCTTCGATCGCACCTCAGCAGGCAACAGATTGTCTTGCTCTGACCGGGCGTGCTTCTCAGGCACAGACATCGATAGCGAGGGACCTCCCCGTTTGTCTTGCTTCGCTCAAATCAAACTGTCGAGCGAGCGAGAGAAGATGCCGTCCGAAGTAAAAGTCATCACCGCTGCCGCCGCCAAGAAGAAGAAGAAGAAGAAGAAGAAGAGGAAGCAGTCCACAGGAGAATTTGCGGTCGAACTGTAAACACGGTCAAGTCATTCTCGCTTTGTGGTTCACCGCTTGTTTGCGTTCACCCAGCCATCGTCATCGCCGCCATCATCAGATTTTGACATAAGCCCGGTGATCCACTACCTGTTACTGTTGTGCGCCATCCACGTCACGAAACTTTCGGTTCGTCGTTTAAGCAAATAACTTGCTCAAATTTATACATTTGAGTTGAGGATTCCCCGTTTGACCATGGCAATCAACTGATAACATCCCGCAGTGTTATTTATCTGTAAGAGCATCAAAGCTAACAAAGCCATCGGCCCTTTTCAAGGCCATCAAATTAGTAGAAAAGAGTTAAAAGAGAAATATTTCCGACTTTATTCATAACTTCTAATATTCCTAAATCAATTTCACGGCTTCATACAAAATTTCATTTGTCATAAATAATTTATGACTCAACAATTTGTGACTGTATTCGCGGGCGCTGCTGCAGTGCCGTCGGGGTGAGTGCTCAACATTTCACAACAATTGTAAAATAGAGTGGCATTTCCAACAGCGTCTTTGATGTTCCATATTTTGTGGGAACACTTTGATTAGCAAAATTATCACATGTAACAAAATTGCGACATATTAAGAATGCTTTTGAAAAGACATTCTCATTGAACAATTCGTCCCCTTGATGCTACAACTAGATAACTCGAAATTTGAAATTTTTGACTTCAATATGTCAAAACATTTTTCTTAATTAGATCTGCAAAATATCCACAGGTCTTAAGCGTGTGATTCAAAATACACAAGTTAAAGATTATTTTTCAATCATAATCTCTGCGATTAACCATCACCTTGTTAAACGGTCATACTTTCAAAGTTGCACATCTCAAAATTTTGATTTTCGAGTTATCTAGTTGTAGCATTAAGGGGACGAATAATAATAATTTTGGCACCCATGGATCAGAAATTTACCGTCATAATAAAGAAAACTATTGATTACCATTATCTCGTATTGAATATTTAGTTAATGTCAACCCTTCCAGCAATTCATGTTCGACCAATTTCTCACGCATTAGCATTCTCCGCAATTTTCAAGTAATTCTAAGCCCAACACATTATTGGCACATACCCATTTCCCAGATTGGTTGATCAGCGAAGAGCACAAAAGGGAGGAGCATCATCTGCTATTCTGAGGTTATAAAACATGCTTCCTTCGTCGGATTCAGTTTCATTCTAATTCCGCTTTCGAGCTGGTAAGAGCTCCTCTGAACTTGCTCAGCGAGAAGTACCTCGCTGCTAGAAATCTGCTGAGCTATTATTCTTCAAGCTGCCAATTCAGCATCTGGTCTGTGAAATCGCTCAAGATTTCTAGGTTGACCGATCCGCGCTTCTAGATTTCGCCTCGTGGTAAACTCGTGGTCACAGCATCCAAGCTCAATCGGCCCTTTTCAGGGCCAACATACGTTCATAAAAGGGTTTATTGGATGATATTTACTGATTTATCTATAATGATCTAAATATCGCGGTATACTACAATTTGGTTCACATAATTTACCCCACATAATTACATGAATTTGAGAATTTACCACTGCAGCGCCGTCGGAACGTAATAACATCATGCTACTCAGCATTGTATGGTATTTCTAACAGCATCGTTGATTTATCATATAATGGGGGAACACTTCCTAAATTCTCGAGTATTAAATTGGAAAATGTATTAAAATTGCGACAGATTTTAAATACTGTTCAATAAACTGTTTCCTGACCAATTGTAATAAGCAACTATTGATCTGAAATTTTTCTACATGTTAGTCTATTGCGTTAATCTGAGAAATAGGCTATATGAAATTGATGTCTTGGCAAGGGATGTACAAGATGAGCATTATGTACTAATTTTCCAATTTCCGTACTCGAGAATTTTGGAAGCGGGGGCCGTGATGCTCGGGATGGATTGTCCTCCATGCCTGGTCCTGGCTGGAAATATTCGTGGGGAGAAACTCGACCCTTCGCTGCAGGAATTTCATTAACAACTCTTTGGTAAAGCAGAAATTTCTGATAAAAGTGAAATTTTTCAAAACAACTCTTATTGATTGGAATATTTATCAACAACTCTTTGTTAAGTAAAATCATCCTTAATAACTCTTTGCTCCATCGCCAAACCAAACCATTTCATTGAATTCATCAAGTACAAGAATATGAATGGTAAGGAGAGGCAGATGGTGTACATTTTGCTGGCGTTACTTTCGAACAGGTCGCCGGTTGGCGCTGACTACTAGTCCGTCCACTGAATGATTTTCAGTTGTTGCTTTCGCTCTCTGGTTCCGTTCGCTTCTCGCACACTGCTGTGGCTTTCACGCACTCTTCTTTGCTGCTCCGCTGCTTGATCCGTTCGTTATGCCGTTCGATTTGTGAATGAACTGGGAGCAGAACAACCAGTGGTTTTATTTGCTCGAGCTCCGTTCACCGATGGCGAGTGGTGGGGTTCTCGCTTGGTTGTTTCGTCACTCCGTTCGCTGCTCGCACGCGATTGGTTATTGCTTTCGCGCTATTTTCGTTGATGGTGTGATTCTTCGCTGAGAAATAAAAACTAAAACTCTTTTGATTTTTCATGCAAAATGACCAACTTTGATAAACTATATCTCACACTGAGGAAAAGAACGTATGAGGTACATAAGAATTTCTTATGGAATAACGACATAAGAAGTATTTTGTTCTTCATTCGAGAATCTTATAACATTCCACAACTGACTTATGAAATAACACTCATTACATAGACAGATATAATTCCATAAGAAACTCTTTTTGGATATCAAACGCATCGATCATTGGCATTCATAAGACAATCTAATGGAGTACGATTTTCTTAACAATTTCATACGAAGATCTTATGGATTACGTGGAGAGATGCTAATAACAAAATATTCACGATTGAGATTCATAAGCGCGCGTATGACAATGATTAGCAACACTTGTGAAAAACAGTCGACTTCCTATCAAAAACCACGTAAGAATTTCATACGAAAGTCTTTTGGAATAAAGACATAAGAAGCATCTAATGAGACTCATAAGAAAAACTTGTGAACTTCCATCGATCATTGCGTTCATAATATAAATAGGTATAATATCATAAGATACTCTTATGAAGGATCATAGATATCAATTATGGAATTCTTTGATACCATTATGTATTTAGAGAATCGCTCTTTGAATTTAGGAAAATAAAAATATTCATAAGATCTCTAATGATAACGACAAGAATTTCTTGTGAATATCGGACGTTTTGTGTTATGAAATCTTATGAAAGAGAGAAAACCAGTCAAGAAATCAATCCACAAGCGTTCTCTTATGAAATTCGTACGCAATTTCTGGCTCAGTGCAGTTATTTATGGACAGATTTGAATGAAATTTTAACAGAATATCAGACATAACTTAAATTTTAACATATGTTTTTGAGTGATTTTTCCAATCACACGTTGAAAAGCAGTAACGGTTTGACTAAAGTGATTTTTTTGACGATTTTTTATGATTGACATAACTAAACATATTGAAGGAATAGCTTCATGGTATCTTCAGAAAAGTTGTAGATTTTGACGAGATGAATAAGTTTGTTGAAGACAGTTTTTGTGTAAGGCTATCAGATTTTAAGATAAAAAGTTTTGAATTTTTCGTCGAAAATTACAGTTTAGTAAACCATTATTACTTATAAACTTGTGATTGGAAAAAATTTCAAAAATATATGTTAAAATTCGAGTTACATCTGATGTTCTGTGAATGTTTCATTCGAAAACATTTCCATAAATAACTGAGATCTAACTTACCAAAGTTGGTCATTTTGTATGGAAAATCGAAAAAGTTGCAAATGCATGCGAATAAGTTGGGGCCTTCCTTAGCCGAGTGGTTAGAGTCCGCGGCTACAAAGCAAAGCCATGCTGAAGGTGTCTGGGTTCGATTCCCGGTCGGTCCAGGATCTTTTCGTAATGGAAATTTTCTTGACTTCCCTGGGCATAGAGTATAATCGTACCTGCCACACGATATACGAATGCAAAAATGGAAACTTTGGCAACAAAAGCTCTCAGTTAATAACTGTGGAAGTGTCATAAGAACACTAAGCTGAGAAGCAGGCTCTGTCCCAGTGAGGACGTTAATGCCAAGAAGAAGAAGAATAAGAAGATGTGAATAAGTTCTCTGTTTATTCGACAAACAAGCTTAATATTTCATGGGTACACAACAGCAACAGAGTAGCGTACACATGGATTTAGTTGAAATCTGGAAACGTAGCTCAATCTTGAAATCTTGAGCGATATCACAAACCAGATTCTGGATTAACAGCTCAGCAGGCTCCTAGCAGCGAGGTACTTCTCGCTAAGCAAGTTCGGAGGAGCTCTTACCAGCTCGAAAGCGGAAATGGAATGAAACTGAATCCAACGAAGGCAGCATGTTTTATAACATTGGAATAGCAGATGATGCTCCTCCCTTTTGTGCTCTTCGCTTTCTGATCGACCAATCTGGGAAATGGGTAAGTGCCAATAATGTGTTTTGCTTGGAATTACTTGAAAATTGCGGAGAATGCTAATGCGTGAGAAATTGGTCGAACATGAATTGCTGGAAGGGTTGACATTAACTAAATATTCAATACGAGATAATGGTAATCAATAGTTTTCTTTATTATGACGGTAAATTTCTGATCCATGGGTGCCAAAATTATTACAATTGTTCAATGAGAATGTCTTTTCAAAAGCATTCTAAATATGTCGCAATTTTGTCACATGGGATAATTTTCCTAATCAAAGTGTTCCCATAAAATATGGAACATAAAAGGCGCTGTTGGAAAAGCCACTCTATTTTGCAATCGTTGTGAAATGATGAGCACTCACCCGACGGCACTGCAGCAGCGTCCGCGAGTACAATCCCAAATGGTTGAGTCATAAATTATTCACGACAAATGAAATTTTGTATGAGGCCGTGAAATTGATTTAGGAATACTAGAAGTTATAAATAAAGTCGGAAATATTTCTCTTTTAACTCTTTTCCACAAATTTGATGGCTCTGAAAAGAACCGATGGCTTTGTTAGCTTCGATGTTGTTACGGATAAATAACACTGCTCGGACCAGCAAAACTCAGGGGGCTTCTGGTATTTGTTCCTAACGGGATTGCTTCTTGACCACCAATGCTGATTTTATCACGAGTCGAAATTTTGAAGCGCGGGTCAACAGCTCCTCGGCCGATGAAATTTGCGGCGGCGATGACGATGGCTGGGTGAACGCAAACAAGCGGTGAACCACAAAGCGAGAAAGACTCGCCCGACCGTGTTCACAGTTCGACCGCAATTTCTCCTGTGGACTGCTTCTCTTCTTCTTCTAGGCGGTGGCAGCGGTGATGGCTTTAGCTTCGGACGGCATCTTCTCTCGCTCGCTCGACAGTTTGATTTGAGCGAAGCAAGACAAACGGGGGCGTCCTTCACTATCGATGTCTGTGCCTGAGAAGCACGCCCGGTCAGAACAAGCCGATCTGTCGCCTGCTGAGATGTGAGCCAATCGGAGAGTGAAAAGCAAATGACGTCAAATTTTCTCTAGTCACCCCTATTTATAGATTTGCTTGAAATCAACGTTCTCTTTTAAAACAGTTATTAAACTATTTGGACAGGTATGTGGGATTCAGTAAGTAAACGACATGAAGCTTTGATGTCTTGGCTTTCGATTGAGATGCTAATCAAGAAATTTCGTTAAGCCAGCGAAAAGTTATAAACGTTTAAAATATTTCATGCCAACGTAACGCTCTTGGTTTTGAAATTCCAATTTCACTCCTGTATAGAGAAGAGAGACGTACTTCTACGTCAAAAATCCGATGCGTGCAGACAACTTAGCAAATGAATAGTGAGTGTACAATTTGGTATAAAATTGCAATCAGCATCTTACCTGGGTTGCCCTCGAATATCTTGACCACCTCCACGCTTCTTTCTATAAAGCGTGAAAATGTGTGACAGTCATGTAGTACGTATATGTATCACAGCCTACCATATTGAAAAATATTTAGCCTGTACGACGCATGGATGGCCACGTGCAAGATTGATTCTAGATACCTTGGCCACGTGGGTTATTCTGAAATATGATTGTGATCCTAGATACAACTCGATTAAACGGTTTTTTCGTAATAGCAAAAAATGTTGTATGCAACTCGTTGCAAAACTCGATCTTTTCAGCACTCGTCGTATTTATCCAACTCGGCGAGCCTCGTTGGATAAATGTACGACTCGTGCTGAAAAAATCATCATTTTGCAACTTGTTGCATAAATAACTATTTGAAACGGTCATTTTGAACAGAATGATCATCCACATCAACGAAAATTCCATTTTTCCCATTTAACAGCTTCGGATTCCGACATGGACATTCGACCATTCATCGACTTTTACGTGTAACAAATTTGTTCCGTTCCAACAAATCTGAAGGTTATTCTACTAGTCTTTCTAGACATAGAAAGGCATTGGAAAGTGTTTGGCATGGAGGCTTGATTGTAAAATTAAAAAACTTCAATTTTCCAACATACATTGTTAGAATAATTCTGTTGATCGTACACTTCAGGTTAATTAGCAGAACTCCATGTCTGAAAGACTTCATGTAAGAGCTGGTGTTCCTCAAGGCAGCATTTTGGGACCAATATTATACAATATTTTCACATCTGACTTACCTGAGTTACAGTCACTCCACAGTTATGGATCAACTAAGGGTCAGTTTTCAGAACAAAATGTGATTAAAAATCATGGTGACGCTGTACAAAACAAAATTACCTTCCTGGCACTGCAGAATATAGTCGTTTTTTGAGAATACACCTTAAAATTCCTGATTATTTACGAAAAAGTAATAATTTCGATAGAAATGTCAAACGATGTCCACCTCACAGATGTGGATCAGTGGGAGAGGAGGATCCTTATTATGGATCAAATCGACTCATATTCAGGCTTCTTCCTTGCTCTTGACTTATCCTCTTTCTCCCCCTTTTAAGGGGACACGGGAGACCGTGTTATTTTCCCTATCTTTCGTCTCACTCTAACAATAATCATCAAAACTTTGTGGAAGCAAATCTCGAGTTTTAGTGAACCGATGAAGCTGAAAATTTATCGGGTTGTGCACTACATATATAGAATCATAGTGATACATTTTCGCATCGATATATGGAGTGGTTCTTGGGATTTGCTTCTTGAAATGGATAGGTTGATTATGATGACGTCCCGTGCGGCCTTAATGATCAACGACAAAAGAGAAGCGATTTTACCCACACACAAACTGAGCGTACGAGCTCTGCGGGATGAAGAGTTCACTCGTTTGTGTTTTGTTATTTTCATTCCCACAGTGGTGAAGAGCTTGTTTTGACAACCTCAGTGCTTAAAAGAGAAGGAGATTATTTTCTCCCTTTCTCAGTTAGGGGGAGAGCATGTTTTGCCATTTCTCAGTTCGGGGAAGAGCATTTCCAGACAGCTCTTCGTTGTCTCTTTGTAGCTCTTTGCCCAAAAGGGCAAAGAGGATAGCGAAATCATGCTCTTGTGTTGACGGAGAAACCAACCTCAGTTCATCCCAAAAGCAATGATGATGTGTTTGCAGAGCCTCGCAGTAAGCTAGAGCTGTCAAATGGAAGATGTGCGTTTGGATAGAGCCAACGTTTCTCTCCACTCTCTCAGCCACGGATTATTCAACCAACAGCGAATGCTGGTTCATAATTGTTGTGAGCGTACGAGGTCGCTTCATCTATCAGATCAAGATGAGCAGAATAAAGCCTGCTCATATTATGGATCAAAGCACTATAACAGCAATTTATCTGCGAGGAAAACGAATGGTGTGTTACTGAAAGTATACGTTTGTTTCGGAATCGTCTTATCTTTGATTCATAACTGTGGTATGGTTTTCATTTCCCCACAGTTATGAATCAACGCTTCTGGAAATACAGTTAATATTTTATTTCCTACGGACGGAAAAAATATGCTTAAGCATATTATAATTGATTACTATGCTATATAGATGTATGGTTCACATAGGTATAATGTGTTTTGGGTAATTCTAACTATATTTGATAAGATATTCCCGTTTAAATTCAAATTTGATCCATATCTGTGTGCTATCCATAACTGTGGGGTGACTGTACCTCAGGGATTTTTGTTTGTGGATGACTCAGGCCTCTCTGCCAGAAGACGAAGCCTACATGTCATCTGTAGTAGATTGCAAAAAAGTTTGGATATTTTTTTTCTTCACACTTGCAAAAATGGAAGATTTCTCATAATGGTTCCAAAACTCAACTAATAATATTCCCACATAAACCAAAAGCTCTTTATTTGAAACCTTCAAGTAGACATGTTGTCACGATGAGAGGGGTTCCAATAAATTGGTCAGATGAAGTTAAGTATCCAGGGGTCATTCTAGATAAAAATTTAACTTTCAAAAATCACATTGAGGGCAGTCAGCCCAAATGTAACAAATATATAAAATGGCTGTATCCGCTCATTAACAGAAAATCGAATCTTTGTCTTAAAAACAAGCTTTTGGTTTTCAAACTAATTTTCAGGCCAGCCATGGTGTATGCTGTACCAATATAGACTAGCTGTTGTAATACAAGGAAAAAAGCTCTGCAGGGGATTCAAAATTAAATATTAAAAATGATTCTGAAGCTCTCCCCATGGTATACTTAAGAGTTACATAGAATATCTAATTTTGAAGCATTGGAACAAATGTCGAATAAAATTATTAATAATTTTAGACTAAATCGCTGCAATCTTGAATTGCCACTTTTAATGGGATATACATGTTGGTTAAATTAGGGAAAGTGAATTGAAAGCTTTTTTTTCTCTTATGAGCAGGTGAAATCAACTCACCTGTAAAATTCTAAACTGTTACGGCAAATGAAATGTAATGTATTGTCAACAAAATGTTAATAAATGCTAAAATTGGTTTTACCAAATTAGGATGATAGTGTTTTCTAACAAACAACACCTAGATATAAGATATGAATGTAATGTTTGAATGATACTTAGAAAGAAATCAATAAAAAAATATAGGTTATTGAAAGTATTATTTTTTTAAACTTGAAACTGGCATGACAAACTTGAAACGTTCAAGCAATTGCATCCAAATAATACACTAACTAATTGTTTCCGCTCGTCGATGATTGTCTCATCGTTTTCGCTTTCTTGCCAGTTTTACGACCTTAAGCCAGCGCGCGATGAAATGATTCCACTGCCGCGGAGAGTAACCAACCCTCTACCATTCGATCTGCCGATCGAACCGTTGTCGATATTTATTACGAATATTAACCGCAGCTAAATTATACATTCTTGAAGCTGATCTTTTCTACTAAATATGGCAAACAGTGCGTAGGTGCGACGGAAAGATTGTTGTATAAAAACATGTTTCTTTATGTCCCTATAACCCGCAGCCTGCTAGCCACCCAAACAAACGGCATATAAATACACGGGTATCGAAGTGGACACGAAATATAATGAAACGCGACAAACCGCATGATGTTGCGGTAAGGCCAGAGTAACGCACACATGAAAACTTTTTGTACTGTGCGGGGATGAACATCATACGGGATTTCGGAGCAGGAAGGACACCTTCAGATATTTTGACAATCAATGTCTACTATTATTTCCATATGCAAAACTACCCTGAGCCAATAAAATGAAAAATGAATTATTGACCTGTTGAGTATCAAGATGCGCTCTAGAGTATTATGACCTTCCTGCAATGGTGACCTTGTATCTCTTGTTTTTCAAGAAGTTTATCTGATGTTGAATGTGGGGCCTGTCTGTGGCTACAAAGCAAAGCCTTGCAGAAGGTGTCTGGGTTTGATTCCCGGTCGGTCCAGGATGTTTTCGCCATGGAAATTACCTTGACTTCTCTAGGCGTAGAGTATCATCGTACTCGCCAAACAATATATGAATGCGAAAATTGAAATTTAGAAAAAAGAAAGCTCTCAGTTAATAAATGTGTAAGTGCTCATTGAACACTAAGCTGAGAATTAGGCTCTGTCCCAGTGAGGATGTAATACCAAGAAGAAGAAGATCTGCTATTGACCCATTTCGCGCCAAAGCTTATTCCGAGCTGGCAGCACCCTCTCGGATTTCAATATGAAACCTACTGAATGTGTAGACCTTGTCTAAGTAAGCTACTTTGTATAGGGAAAGTGTACCAGTTACACCTAAAACAAATAGCTTAGAAACTACAGTGAAACCTCCATGTGTGTGTGTGTGTGTGTGTGATCCATCTAACCCCCACTGTCTGGCAGTGGTATTATGGAAAAAAGTTTTCTGCAAAACTGCTTTGATACTACATTTTTGCAAAAAGCTTCAGTCCGGGAGTTAGAAGGTGATAGCTCTATTGCAGATCCAATGACCCATTTCAGAATGGCTGGAGAGACACGTCCATTCAGAAGTCACTTTCACTAACAACAAGCCCCGCATGTATGCATAACCGTTATCAAATGGATAATGATAATACATACACACTTCCTGTTTCAAAGATATTTTCTTTGAAACTGGCGCGTATTTAATATTTAGTTATCGATACATATGTGATCAGAACAATCTCACCAAAATCCATCCGATTTGACGTTGTCATCAAATCCCATCAGCAATCGATTGGGTATTTCCTTCTCCGCGTGAAGCATATATTATTATTTGTCATTGTTAGACCACATTCCGTACATGTTTTAACACCACCGTATATAATTCTTACTTTCCCACATTTAATATAACGTTTTCACATAACACAATCACAAAAACATAATTTTATTTCTATTCATCAGAACCATCCGTCCGGGTGGCGTAGTACCGTCGTCCGAAACACAAGCACTGTCGCGAAAAATGATCACGCGGATGCATAAATATTAACAAAGTTAATTAGAATCAAACAAAAACCATCGCACTAAACGCGTCCGAAAGGGTTATTCATTATTCAATATCGAAGTTTTTTCCACTATTCACGTATGAATTGAAATCCTAGCACTAGTTAAATCATCAGCAAAATCGCGAAAACCGAAAGCACAAAAAACGTGGAGCAAAACAAAACACGACCGTTCGCGGGCAACGCCTACTGCGATCAGAAACTACAGTGAAACCTCCATGAGTCGATATTGAAGGGACCATTGACTCATGGAAATATCGAGTCATGGAACAGCAATTCTTTGGAAAGCTGCTTCTAGGGACCATCATAGTAACCATGAAATTATCTTTTTACTATGGTTCCATGAGTCGATATCGAGTCATGGAACATCGACTCATGGAGGTATCACTGTAGCTCAGTGGTCCTCAGCATAACTGATTATGCGGGCCACCTCCATGCTTTCAAAACATGGCGCGGGCCGCAAGCTTTTTAAGATTTTGGGATTGTAAAATTCCTTTTTTTTTTCTTTTGAACAGGTAGTTGAGATCTCTGTTCACATATGCAATACAAAACCGGCTCCGGATGCACGTTTCTGCTTCAGTTGTAAGATTTGTGCAAGAAAGCATTGGTTTCCTGACTTTTTATTAGAGAAATTCTTAGAGCTTGGAAAAACTTTCATCATTATCAATAAAGCCAAAAACATATACATCTTGAAAATATTTATTAGGTCTTCGGACGCTCCTACAAGCCTAGGTCACCTAGGTGTGCTAGATAAAATTGAGCAAAATGCATTATTATGAAACTTTATCGTTCTTCAATCGCTTCGTTTCTATTTGCCGTTCGATTGGCGAGAAGGATGGAATGCATACCGAACGGATCTCTTCTTCACAGTTCGCAGTTCGCGTTCAGTAAACCGTTCTTGCTGAACTACCGTTCTCAAAAAAAGAACTATGACTCTTTCGTTCACCGCAAAGCACTAGTTCTTTTGAACCGTTCGCGAACGGTTCGCCCATCTCTAATTTAGAAGCTTAGGCAGATGTTCAAACTTTTGAAGCACTGGATTTTGGACAACGAATCAAACAGATAATCCAACTTATCCATGTTTTTTGACTGCTGTGTTGCGTAATTGATAATCGTAAGGAGTGTTGATAGAATCAGTCTCAAATCTCAATCAATAAGCTCTCCCGTTTATTCAGCATGACCATGCTGAGGGTCGTGGGTTCAAATCCCACTGGTCGAGGATCTTTTCGTAAAGGAAATTTTCTCGATTCCCAGGGCATACAAGTATCTTCGTACCTGCCACACGATATACACATGCAAAAATGGTCAATCGGCAAAGAAAGCTCTCAGTTAATAGCTGTGGAAGTGGTCATAAGAACACTAATCTGAGAAGCAGGCTATGTCCCAGTTGGGACGTAACGCCAGAAAGAAGAAGAAGAAGCTCTCCCGTGAGAGCAAACTTATTATAGATCCGCTTCGCAAATCTCACACTTGAGATTTTCATGCAAAATCACTCAATTAACTCAAACCGTAAAAAAAATGATTCAGTCACAAAACCCGTCAAAGACTCGTGAAAGCCGAATGCTGTTGTTTACGTCACAATAAATTTTAAGAAAAATGTCATAACAGTTAACAGTTATCAACAAAAATCTACATGCGGGCCACATCACATTAGTATTGCAAATGCATTCACGGGCCGCACAAAACTCTATCGAGGGTCGCATGCGGCCCGCGGGCCGCAGTTTGTTGACCACTGCTGTAGCTACTCGATATATTCGTACGTGAAATTTTGAAATTGAATAATTGTAAAGTGAACTTCATAAACTATTGAACAGATCTATATTGATTATTTCATGAACTTCTATCAGGAGTTTTCAAGTGCATCATGCATTTTGGTATCCCATGAAGGCTGGCGGGTGCCAACATGCCCAACCGCATGGTATGGCACTGATTCCAAGTTGACAGCACTCTTCTAGAATACAAAAAAGGACATGATACCTTATCGGAACATGATTTTTCATATTTCTATTTCCAAATGTTGGTTCGATATCGATAATATCGATATATCACCGATACCGATGTTGAAGAAATATAATAAAATGAATATCTATCTATCTATATAAATAAAAATGGAGTGGTGTTTGTATGTCACGAAATGGCTCGAGAACGGGTCAACCGATTGACGCAAGTTTTTCACTGTTGTCCTCTACAAGGGATGCGACGTGTTCGTCCGAGGAACAAGTTAAGGAATGTCTCCGGAATAACGGGAGAAGTCTAAGGTATCATTTTATATGGGGGATTTCTTGACGTTTTCCAACAGCCTACTTCATGGCAAGTCGAAGTTTGCCGAGACCACTTGTAATAAATAAATATATGGAATTCTCGATAATTAAAAGTAATCTTATTAAGCATAATTAACTCGCTAAGCGGCCTTCCTTAGCCGAGTGGGGTTAGAGTCCGCGGCTACAAAGCAAAGCCATACTGAAGGTGTCTGGGTTCGATTCCCGGTCGGTCCAGAGTCTTTTCGTAATGAAAATTTGCTTGACTTCACTGGGCATAGAGTATTATCGTACCTGCCACACGAATGCGAAAATGGCAACTTTGGCAAAGAAAGCTTCCAGTTAAAAATTGTGGAAGTGCTCATAAGAACACTAAGCTGAGAAGCAATCTCTGTCCCAGTGAGGACGTCAATGCCAAGAAGAAGAAGACGAACTCGCTTATTGAGCCTCATTGAATCATGAGATAATTTTAACTTTCACTTGTGTGGTTTTGTTCCAAAATGAAACGCTAGAATATTTAATTTAAGATAAGAAAAAGTTTTTGTTAGAAAATTTTTTTTCCTCAAAGGTGCCTAAATCGCGATGTATGGCAGTGATGGAAAGTGGCGAACACTTCTTCTGAACTGGAACAAAAACAAAACCAAACGCTCCCGAGCGTCAGAGCACTGGTTTACTCGCATCTGTCGGCTCCCGAGTAACTGAAGCTAAAAGTGATTCGCGAACGTGTTCGGAGCTGTTCAGAGTCATATTGTGCTTTTGGGAAAAAAGCTGCTTCCCCTCCGAGATTTATGGTTTTCAAGGGCTTTTGACTACAAACTAGTAGTTTACTGTCGATATGATGGTTATACAATTATTTTATTTGTCAAAACCATAATAAATCACACCTTACTCGCGAGTAAACGCTCCCGAACTTGTTGCTACTTCTTTTGACATGTTCTCCCGAGCAGACGGGTGCGGACTTACTCACACCTAGCCAGTTCCCGAGTCTGTGATGTTTGTTATGCGTTGGTATACACTCGTGAGCTGCTTCGTGATGCGAACTTTTCCAGCACTGATGTATGGATGATAGGTTCTAAACTAAAGTGACCAGACGTCCCGCTTTTTGAACATTTGTCCCGCGCTAAAAAGTGTCCAGCGAAATGTCCCGCGTCCCACACAATACATTCCCTCATTTCTATAGAAGTCATTACTAATGCCTATTTAGCTGATATTATTTTAAAAAGTATTTCTTCATTCATCTTTATTGCAATACGTTACCATTGGAACTTTATGATGTTTATGTGCTGTCAAGCCAAATAGTTGTTTTAGCAACATAACAGAGGTTTTCATTTTCATGATGGAAAGTGTGAATTTGCAGCAGAAACAATTTTGTCGGGTGATTAATGTTGTTTCTGTGCCCTTTATATTCGTAAATCTAATCAATCAATTAGTGAAAAATAAATCTTCTAAAGAATACTGAATTTCTGATATTTTGAACAATAGTTCTGCTTTAACTCATGCTCTTACTTCACTGTTATAAAATACTCTGAGAATCCGGTTCAGAATGACGTAGGAATCCCTCTCAAAACTCTGTGATAATCTTGATGAGGATCCTGTGAGATTAGGCCCAACATTCTGTTAGAATCTTATTCTTTAAAACTTATGAAGTATTAGGTGACAATGCTGCACAGTTGGGGGGGTCTGTAGCCTTGAGGTTACGCTTTCGTTTCATAAGCGGAAGGTCATGGGTTCGATTCCCAGCCCCTCCTCAAAAAACCCGTCCAGCCATCAGAAGACGCCTCACGGAGGACCGTGCTTTTGGGAGCACATCCATCCTCCGTCAGTATCAGATGGTGACTGAGACAAACTGACCCTCTTCGCAGGCAGCTAGCCTCTCTAATAGCAGAGCTCTCTCCTACCTGCTCGGTGTGAGAGTAGAAGAGTAGGAGAGAGTGAAACTAGATGTAAATATAGATAAGTTGAAAATAGATCTGTATCGGTAAAGAAGCTACAAGATCAACTGAGTCCGGCACAGTTGTGGCCACGAGCACGGAGCGCCTTAAAAAAAAATGCTGCACAGTGGTTCAAAGCTGGCCTAAAGTAAAAAAAAAATGGAAAATTTCTTCACGGATGTTTTTCCTTGTTTTCTTCAATATTGAATAACAATTTACCCAAATGTCAAATCGATCGTTGTACATTTCTATTTTTCACACAATGTAACCTGTAGAGATGTCAAATTGACTCTTTTGAATTTCACAAATTTCGAGAATGTTGTTTATTTTTAAATTGCAGTTTGTGTACTAAATCATGATGAAATATGTCTCAACTAGTCTCATTTTAAAGAATATATTTTATTTTTTATTTTTTGGAAAATGTTTCATATCGTATTTGACATGTTTTCAATCATGTCCAAAATAGATTCAGAAACCATCAATAGTTAGCCCACGATATCCAACTTCAAATTGGTACGTAAATAATTGTATTGATTAAATTTAAAAAAAAAATGCTATTTATATCTTATGCTGTCAAATGTATCGAAAATATCGATTTTTTGTTTCAGTTACTATTTCTGTCAACTTGTCTTGAAAAATCATGCTATGTCAAATAATAAGCTTTTTTGGACTTTTTGAAAATAGTACATTTGGCCAGCATTTGTATGGAGGGCGGCCACTGGGTCCAGGATTTTATGAAATTGCATCTCAAAATTCTGTCTGAAATCAATTGAGATTTCTGTATGTATGATTCCTTCTTTGAATTATGTAATAATTATGTTTCGAAATCTCTCCTTGAATTTTATGGATTGTGTTAGTGGTTGTAGTATATTCTTCAAGTTTATTATGAAATAATTATTTATGCAACAAGCTGCTATTTGTTTCTGCACGAGTTGTACATTTATTCAATCAGCCTTGAAGAGTCACAGTTGGATTATTTGTTGGCGCATCAACCCTTTTTTCATCAACTTTTTCACTCAAAATCTCGGATCGTCCAACGAATGTAGAGTCAGAAGTTAGCTGGCTCAGTTGCTAGTTTCGACCAAACTGTAGGGTTAACTGTGAGTTCGTAGCTTCATAGAAATTATTAGTATTTCTAACAAGTTGCAATATTTTTTTTTTGTTTGTATCTTTACTATAGAGTTTTGCAATTTACGACTTAGGTATTTTCCACTGTAGAAAAAATCAAAATATGTGCGAACCAAATCGAAAATGTGAAAAGTTGCCCCAATTGGGGAAAAATACATCTAGTCACTTAATCTAAACATAATAACCTATCTTGAGACAAAATTTCATTGAATTAAAAATAAATGACCATTTTTCAAATTGACTTTGAATTTTGAAAATCTTTGTTTTTTTTTTAGTGGGAGGAAGAAACCGATACGAAATTTGTATACGTCAAGGTGAGCAGAGATTCCGCTGTCGCCCGTCGCTCGCGCGGCACGATAATATTTAAGAGTCGCGGATCGCGTGATTAGTGTTAGTAGTGTTTGATCCTTTGGTCGCGTTGCTTGCTCCTGCGGGGCGGGTGAAGCGGGCAGGATCAATCGTGTAGCACGTCGCTCACGCGGCACGATAGTATATAAGAGTCGCGGATCACGTGATTAGTGTTAGTAGTATTTGATCCTTTGTTGCGTTGCTTGCTCCTGCGGGGGCGGGTGATGCTCCTGCCCGCGTGTAGTACGTCGCTCGCGCGGCACGATAGTATATAAGAGTCGCGGATCACGACATTAGTGTTAGTAGTGTTTGATCCTTTGGTCGCGTTGCTTGCTCTTGCGAGGGCGAACGATGAACACTTGTTCGGCATACAATTCATTTATCGAATAACATCGCGAATCCGGTCAGGCGTGAATATATCAAGGATCGCATCATCAACTAAAGATACTCCCAGATCTTTACCTTATCCCACTAACCCAATATCCTTTCCATGACAACTATGGAGATGCAGAAGATTCTTCGGTCTCTAAAACCAATGGTTGTCTAACTAACATTCCTTCCCTTCCCCGATGACCGTAAGGACGTTGCCGGCGCCGTTATTGACTTCTGAAGTTTGAGCTATCGATTTCACTTTTGCAAAAAATAAAATACTAAAATCACTTGTAAGGCGAGCAAATACCTTTAAACTCTAATATGTGTTGCTTATCTTGACAGATAGGCCTATTTCGTCTGCGACTAACAGACTTCTTCAGTGTCGAGCACTGTCGAGTCTGTAAGTCGCAGACGAAATAGGCATATCTGTCAAGATAAGCAACACATATTAGAGTTTAAAGGTATGTGCTCGCCTTACAAGTGATTTTAGTATTTTATTTTTCGCAAAAGTGAAGTGTTAAAGTTCAATTTGTAGTTTTAAGCATACTCTAATAATCCTTCCCTTAAATTTAATAGGGGTATTCACTAAAAGCTGCGTAAAGTGAGTACCTGCGTAACTTTGGCAAAGAAACATTTCACATGAAATATTCCTTTTCTGATTTCATTTGACGTCTAAAGAGATATTTATAATCTAGTCACCCACTGAAAGTGTCTCATTATAATGTCAAAAATTGCTCGAACTTTATATCATATAAGTTTTAAAGTACGATCTAAACGTAAGATTCATCCGTTCCTACATTATTATTGAAGGTAAACATTCAACCTAAAGCGAACTGTGAGTCCAATAATAAATTCATAAAAAATACCAATATTTGTTTCTAGGGCTTCCGTGGATTCTGGAGCTGGTTCAGGACCATCAACGACTTTCATTCCATCACTTAATGGCTATAAAGATAAAGTTACCCAACTATAGCTGATATGTTTTGTAGGTCGCTTTTAATAAATTTTTAGCTTGATACCGATTTCAGGCTTCTGCATTATGTATGACAGTGCTGTTTGCCGTCAATCATTGGTCGAGTTTCGTCAAACACCACCCCCTCTCCGACCCAAATTTGATAGCTCCCTCCAACCAATGCATATATCAAGAAAAAACAAATAAACTCCTCCTAAAGGGCACTACTTGTAGACATTATATGACGTTTGGCATTCGCCAATATTCCATACTTATTGGGACACATTATAAAACCAACTATAAGCTGCAAACATCCGGTTTAACCACATAAAAAACCAAAAGAAACGGGGGTGAAATAGGTATGGTATATTGCATGTCACAATTAATTGTTTGCACTTGTACTTGTAGTCAAGTAGTTTTGTTCATTCTGTAGGTTCTTTTGATTTCAGCCACACGAAAATGTACGAAAATAAAATTGAAAACGTTTATTTGGATTGGCATTTGTCATTTTTCCGAAGAGTTCTCAGCTTTCTTGGATTGAAAGACCGTTGAACGTCATAATTCTGAAATGTTTCATTGGTTATTTACGCAATATCATGAAACATTTAAGATAATCAATTTACCATGATTTACGCCGCGCTTTACGTTGTTTAGTGAATACCCCTAATATAAAAAGTGTAATCCAAAATCATAACATTCAGCATGTGGATGAGTAGACCCACTGTGCGCACTACCACTACTTTGGGGGAAACCTTGGGGCTACCTTGCATACCCTACCGTGATCGCATAGCTGTCACCGGTGGTAACAGCAAGAATAATCAAAACAGACATCAGAACAATCGATTAGATTAAAACGTTGTTGGATTCCTTGATTAGTTACATTATAACACATTAAAAACTTACAATAAACTTAGTTTCTAGTTGAATCGAATTCGTAAGTACACTGAATTACATTGAAATACATAATACTTATAATTTACTTGAATTGTTCTATACAGAAACACATAGATTGTTGAAGACAGTTGCGGACAGTGAACGCACAAATTAAAAGAAGGACTAAATACGTAAGCAAATAAAAACTTCAGTAAAAATTTGTAAAACTAATTGTAAATAAACTTCCGCAGCTTAAAGCATTCTCCAAGCAAATAACGGAGTGCTAAATAGGTGTCCGAAAATCCCGTGTTTGTTCACGCGTCGTAACAAACTTTAAGGTATTTAACCTCGAAGTGGACACATCCAGCCTTGAAGATGCCGGGCTCGAGCAGGACGACAAGTAAACGTCGCGGTGTCATCCGACAGCTTACGGACGAAGAAAGTTCCGTTGCGGCCCGTTGTCCCTCCTGCAATCGCTCCGATGTGGCGGACAGATGGATGGTCCAGTGCGACCTGTGTGAGAGGTGGTTTCACTTCACCTGCGCCAGGGTTGACGAAAGTGTCAGAGATCGCAGCTTTGCGTGTGTCACCTGCGCGCTACAGCACGGACTGGAATCCACCAGATCAACTACGTCCAGCACTAATTCGGCAAGAAGGCGACTCGAGCTACTTCGGCTAGAGGAAGAAAAAGAACTGCAGGAGAAACTACTTGTGGAGCAAATGGAGGAGGAAGCTGCTCTACAGAAGAAGGTAGTAGAAGAGGAAAGGGAGCGAAGGCAGCGAATCATGCAGGAGAAGTTGGAGATCGCGAAGCGGTACATTAGCAAGAAATACGAAGTGCTGCAGGAAGAAGAGAAATCGCAAGCCGGTGTGAGCCGGAAAAGTCGTTCTAGCACACATAGCAAATTCGGTGAGGTTGAGAACTGGGTGAACAATAACGATTTGGCCATGGCAGCTGGATTCGGGACAAACCAAGTCCCCGTCGGTGCCACGCCAATAACCGAAGTTGGTCCTCAAGCAACTGGTCGAAGCTCGGGTGGCGGTACGTTTCCGATTGTTTCTACCCAGACTGACATTCTCAACAAGTCCGTAGCAGCTACTGATCCGTACGACCGTAATAATATCGCTTCGTGGGGAATACTCGTGCCACACGCCGTGCAAAGTACCGTGGATTCGGTTCCGAATCTTCCTTCGTCACAACCAACAACGTCTAGCACTCCGCTGCAAGAAAGACAAGTGCCTCGCACTGACGACGTAGCAGCAAACATATCTCCCCCCACGACACAGCAAGCTAGGCCAGCGGTTTGGGATATGAACATATCTCCATCCCACATCGGCGACAGATCTAGGGTGGATCTAGAGAGAGAGATTCAGGAACTTCAACAACAGTTGGCCAACCTCAAGCGAAGTTCATCCAGTCAGCGACAGCAATACCCAGTTCCCGACAGCAGCAACGTTTCGGCAGCAGTAACTAGCCTAAGTAATACGGCAGGTACAGGTATGTCAAACTTGCATGGCCCGTTTCGAGTAGATCAGGAAAAAGGTAGACAGGCGGCCATCCCGCTCTCGGTTAGGACACAGGCTAGTGTTAGTTTCGCTACACAGTGTACCACACAGAACACCGTTCCAAGTTCTAGATTATTTCCTCCTTGGAATCCGACGGTTTCGTCAAACTACTTCCCATCTAACCAGCCAGGAGTTCCCAACTCGTTTAGTAACGATCCTTTCGTTTTCGCTGGAAATATACCACAGCAATACGAACCGAGAATTTCCCATCCAATCAATCGTCAGTCTTCGGTTCATGTGCCTTCCTACCCGTTCGCTAGGACCGGTAGAAGTGTTCCGAATCTGATTAATCAGCAATCCGCCTTCCCTGATGATGTTCCCTTTCGCCCGTTTGTCGCGAGTGTACCGAGTGTTCCGAACCCAATAGTTACGCCGTTAGTGTCACAAGGAGCGACCCCTAATCCAGCAGCAAATTGTGGACCGAGTTCGCAGCAGATTGCCGCGAGACATGTTGTGCCTAAGGAGCTACCGGAATTCACCGGTGATCCCATAGACTGGCCATTGTTCGTGAGCAGCTATAACAACTCAACGCGTATGTGTGGGTATACCAACGACGAAAACCTCATGCGGCTACAACGCTGCCTGAAAGGAAATGCGAAGGAGGCAGTTCGGGGACATCTCTACCATCCGTCATCCGTACCGCAGGTGATGGCCACCTTGGAGACACTCTATGGACGTCCGGAACTTATAGTGAAGTGTTTGATGAACAAGGTGTATTCCACTCCGGCGCCGAAAGCAGATAAACTGGAAAGTCTCATCAGTTTTGGGCTCGTGGTGCAGAACTTGTGCAGTCAACTACAGTCGATGGGTATGGATGCTCATTTGTCTAATCCCTCTCTACTCCAAGAGTTGGTGGACAAATTGCCAGCCAACATTAAGCTGGACTGGGCTATGTATCAGCGAAGTGTGCCTGTGGTGGATTTACGTAGCTTTGGCTCTTACATGGCAACAATTGTGTCGGCAGCCAGCAACGTCACCCTCTACGCAGAACCCGTGAGAAAACCAGAGAAACCCAAGGGAAAAGAAAAGGGTTTTGTTAATACCCATACAACGGACTCCAAAGCGAAATCCATCTGCGAGGGAAAGGAAGAAATACGTGTGAATGCAAGCCAGCAGCCGAAGCCGTGTCTTTTGTGTAAAAGGGACGGACATAAAGTGAAGGAGTGCAACAATTTCAAGCAGTTGACGTTGGAAAATCGTTGGAAAACCGTTCAACAGCTCATCCTCTGTCGCCGATGCTTGATTCCACACGGCAAGTGGCCATGCAAGGCCACAGTTTGTGGTGTTGGTAGCTGCGAAGCGCGTCATCACAAGTTGTTACACCCAGGAGATCCTCAGTCGTCGACAACCGGAACAACAGAGTCATCGAGAAGCCAGCCTGTATCGTCAGCAACAGTGAATGTCCACCGTCAGCTTCCGTGTCCGGTACTCTTCCGAATACTTCCCGTAACTCTCTATGGGAAAAGTGCATCAGTTAACACGTTGGCGTTTCTCGACGATGGTTCTTCGCACACACTCATAGAAAAGGACCTGGCTGATGAGCTGGGAGTTGAAGGCGAAGTTGAACCCCTGTGCCTACAATGGACCGGAAATATCAAGCGAACCGAAAGGGATTCCCAGAACGTGAAACTTGAAGTCTCGGCTGTTGGAAAAGATCGGAAGCACACGTTGGACTATGTGCGTACGGTCGACAACTTAGATCTTCCCCCACAGTCGTTACATTACGATGAATTGGCGCTTAAGTTTCACTATCTCAAGGGCCTTCCTGTGGACAGTTATACAAGTGCTGCCCCTCGTATTTTGATTGGCGCCGACAACGCAAAACTCTTGTTAACTTTGAAGAAGCGGGAAGGAAGGTATTGTGAGCCAGTTGCAGCCAAAACTAGATTAGGCTGGACCATCTACGGCAAGGCAGAAGGCCTCATCGATTCGCCTGAATATCGTCATCTGCACATTTGCGTTCGTTCGTCAGATCAACAGCTGCACGATACAGTGAAGAACTTTTTTTCGATGGAAAGTGTTGGTGTAGCACTTGTTCCACAAGTTGAAGCCGACGAAGATCGTAGAGCACGTGAAATTCTGGAGAAGACAACCATTCGTACAGCAGCTGGCCGATTTCAAACCGGTTTATTGTGGAAATTTGACTGCATCGAATTTCCCGAAAACCGATTCATGGTTGAGAAGCGGTTGGCGTGTTTGGAGCGAAGCCTATCCAAGAAACCGGAGTTGTATGCGAACGTGCGTCAGCAGATTGTCGACTACCAAGCGAAAGGATATGCGCATAAGCTATCCGATGAAGAATCAACCAGTAGTGATCCAAATAGGTTTTGGTATTTGCCGTTAGGGGTCGTGCAGAATCCAAACAAACCTGGAAAAGTTCGGGTAGTATGGGATGCCGCCGCAAAAACTAGTGGGGTTTCGCTTAATTCTATACTGTTGGCAGGCCCAGATCTCCTCACCTCGCTTCCATCAGTGCTGTTTCGTTTTCGCCAACGACAGATCGCCATCACCGGCGACATAAAAGAAATGTTCCACCAGATTATCATTCGACCGGAAGACCGGCAAGCTCAGCGCTTTTTGTGGCGGAATAATCCTAATGAACCGGTGCAAGAATACGTGATGGACGTGGCGACGTTTGGGTCAACATGTTCGCCTTGCTCTGCCCAATACGTCAAGAACAAAAACGCCGAGGAGTGGAAGCACGTTTACCCCGAAGCAGCAACAGCTATTGTAGAGAACACCTACGTAGATGATTATGCTAACAGTTCGGATACGGTTGAAGAAGCGGTTCGAGTCGCACTCGAGGTACGAGAGATTCATGCAAGCGCGGGATTTGAAATTCGAAACTGGCTCTCAAATTCCCAACAAGTTCTTCGACGGGTCGGGGAAGAGAGTTCGAAGACTACAAAAAGCTTCACTGCGGTGAAAGCAACCGACTCAGAACGAGTTTTGGGTATGATGTGGCTTCCAGAAAGTGATGAACTCACGTTCTGCTTCAACTTTCGGCCCGACATTCAACAACTGCTGGTAGGAGGAGCAATCCCAACGAAACGTGAAGTTCTGAGAGTTGTCATGAGTATTTTTGATCCCCTCGGGCTTGTGGCGGCGTTTGTTGTCCATGGCAAGTGCTTGATCCAGGACATTTGGAGAGCAGATGTGGATTGGGATGACCAGATTCCAGCGGAGTTGGCCAATCAATGGTGGCGTTGGGTGGAAGTTCTTCGCAACCTCAATATTGTGAAGATTCCTCGCTGTTACTTCCCGGGATACGATTCCCATAGCCTTCGCAGCATAGAACTACACGTTTTTGTCGACGCGAGCGAGACAGCGTACGCATGCGCCGCTTATTTCAGGATTGTCGACCGTGGACAAGTACGATGTACACTTGTTTCCGCCAAAACCAAAGTAGCCCCTCTCAAACCAATGTCGGTTCCTCGATTAGAGTTACAGGCTGCAATGATTGGAGTTCGATTGATGAAATCAGTACAAGAAAACCACACATTGCCAATAACACGTCGTTTGATTTGGGGTGACTCTAAAACGGTGCAGTCGTGGATTCGTTCAGACCAGCGTAAATACCGACAATTTGTGGCGTACAGAGTAAGCGAAATTCTGAGCGAAACAAGTCTACAAGAGTGGCGATGGGTTCCAACAAGATTCAACGTTGCGGATGAGGCCACGAAATGGGACAAAGGACCTAGCTTTCAAGCTGATAGCCGATGGTTTGTAGGTCCTGAATTCCTATACGAGAACGAATCTGAATGACCAGTCCAAGAGTTTCAACCAGCGGGTACTCCGGAAGAATTGCGATCGGTTCACACGCATCATCGAGCGGCTCCAGAATCTTTGATACAATATCATCGTTTCTCCAAATATCAACGACTGCTGAGAACCGTGGGTTACATTCTTCGCTTCATCAATCGTTGTCGGGGAAGAGGTGATGCCGAAAGCTGTGATGCAAGCGTATTATCGAGAGAAGAACTGGGAAATGCAGAAGTTGTACTCTGGAAGTTGGTGCAAGCTGAAGAGTATCCTGGAGAGCTGTCCACAGTGCGCAAGAATCAACAGTGTCCGTCGGAGCAAGCCAAACGGTTGGATAAGAACAGCCCACTGCGTAAGCTGTCGGTGTTTCTGGACGAGCATGGAGTTCTGCGAATTGAAGGCCGAATTGGATCAGCTAAATTAGTTCCGTACGGACCAAAGTTTCCGGTAATTCTTCCTAAACAGCATCGTTTCACCGAGTTACTAGTTGAGCACTTTCATCAGCGCTACGCACATGGGTATGGAGAAACCGTTGCAAACGAACTCCGACAAATCTTCCATATTCCAAGTTTAAGGACAATCGTTCGAAGAGTAGCCAGAAATTGTTCATGGTGTGTTGTGTACCGTGCGGTCCCCAAGGCACCTAGAATGGCACCTCTTCCAGCTGTAAGATTGACCCCATATGTCCGGCCATTCACATTTATTGGCATCGATTACTGTGGGCCATTTCTTATTCGTATTGGAAGAAGCAGCGTCAAAAGATGGGTTGTACTGATAACCTGTCTGACGATACGAGCCGTTCATCTGGAGGTAGCTGCCAGTCTGTCTACCGAGTCGTGCAAGATGGCGATTAGACGATTTATAGCCAGAAGAGGTGCCCCACAGGAGATCTATAGTGATCAGGGCACAAATTTCATTGGAGCAAGCAGAGAGTTACGAGCGGAAGTTACGGCGGTGAATCGTGAATTGGCTGGGACATTCACCAACCATGACACCCAATGGCGGTTCAACCCTCCCGCTGCCCCACATGTGGGCGGCGTGTGGGAACGCGTAGTACGAACTGTGAAGACTTCATTACAAACATTATCGACCTGCAGAACGCCGGACGAAGAAACCTTCCAGACTCTCCTGATCGAGATAGAAGGAATCGTAAATTCCAGGCCATTGACGTTTGTGCCACTGGATACGGAAGAGGATGAAGCGCTTACGCCCAACCACTTCCTGATGCTTAGCTCAAACGGTATAGTTCAGCCGTTACAGCAACCCGTCAAAGACAGTGGGCGAACGCTTCGAGCGAACTGGGATCTAATTCGTTCATTACTGGATGAGTTTTGGGTCAAGTGGATAAAAGGATATCTGCCCATAATCTGTCGTCGTACTAAATGGTTCGATGACATCAAGCCCATTGCAGTTGGTGACCTAGTGTTCGTGGTTGACGAAGGTATGCGAAACAGCTGGACACGTGGAAAGGTGGTGAAGGCGATTCCTGGCAACGATGGCAGAGTTAGAAGAGTGGATGTACAGACGGTCAATGGAGTTCTTCAACGACCAGTTACCAAAGTGGCAGTGCTTGACGTGGCAGTTGGCGGTATAGCTGAAGAAACCAAACAGCAATACGGGTCGGGGAATGTGGATGAGTAGACCCACTGTGCGCACTACCACTACTTTGGGGGAAACCTTGGGGCTACCTTGCATACCCTACCGTGATCGCATAGCTGTCACCGGTGGTAACAGCAAGAATAATCAAAACAGACATCAGAACAATCGATTAGATTAAAACGTTGTTGGATTCCTTGATTAGTTACATTATAACACATTAAAAACTTACAATAAACTTAGTTTCTAGTTGAATCGAATTCGTAAGTACACTGAATTACACTGAAATACATAATACTTATAATTTACTTGAATTGTTCTATACAGAAACACATAGATTGTTGAAGACAGTTGCGGACAGTGAACGCACAAATTAAAAGAAGGACTAAATACGTAAGCAAATAAAAACTTCAGTAAAAATTTGTAAAACTAATTGTAAATAAACTTCCGCAGCTTAAAGCATTCTCCAAGCAAATAACGGAGTGCTAAATAGGTGTCCGAAAATCCCGTGTTTGTTCACGCGTCGTAACACAGCATTTTCTTGATGTTGAATGAATGTTTGGTTTAGAATGCTCACAAGTTCCGATTATAAAAACAGGGTAATAAACTACAGTCCATTGAACGCCCACCGCAATTTCCATGCTGTGATCCAATTGATTCCAGTGAAATTCGATAGGTAATAAGTTCTCATTATGTCTTAGACACAAATGAAAATCAGCTTCATCTAAATTAAAATGGCTGAGCAATAGCTGTGGGAGGAAAGTGGGTGGCAGCGTCTTATCGGAGACCTGACTTTGCAAGGAATAAATAACCCAAAAGTACTTTCTCGCGCAGAGCAGTTCCATATAAACCGCCACTGATGAAGCGGTGATTTGGACACCTACCTCAATCCAACAAAGAAAGAGATAGGGGGTGTTCGTAACTCATGCCATGTTTAAGGGGGAAGATGGCAGTGTAGCATCCATACACCTTTTTCAGCAGATTCAAACAAAAAGAGTGACATAGAAAGAAAAAAATGGAATGCTTATTTGTGAAATTCTATGAGACGTAATTGATGAACTTTCCTCGATCCAGAAAAACTGTACATATCATTATGGCTTCGGCCTTATAATAATGCGATTACAAAAGCCAAAACTGGAGTTTGGGTCCCATTCCGTTGCCATTCGGCATGTCCGGCTCTGTTCGTACAGTTCTTAATAAATGAATCCAAAAATGGGACTTGCCACTCGCTTCCTCTCCCCGTGCCAATATGAGCAGCAACAATTCATACGCAAGCACCTAGCATGTTGAACGTGCTCTAGACCTACGAACGCATTGAACATGGGCTCGTTTGTTCGGATTTCGAGAGCTCTCTATAATGGGAGTTCATTTTGCGAATCAATTCATATTCCATGTTTTTGGACTCGATGAGGCAGTGCGACTTATTTAGAATTTGCTCAAACCCACAATACACACATATAGCCCACTTTGAACTCTTTCCCCCCATTCCCCTCCCGCAAGACCGGGCCATATTTTGGAATTAATGTGGATTTTTCCATTCAGTTTGGATGCGAAAGCGACAAATGTAATATCGCCTTACGAGGATACCGGCGATGACAATTTTTATAACTGATCGGGTATTCCTTTATTATGAGGCAAATCCGATGAACAACTTTGTAGAGCAATGCTTCGACTTCTTTGTCGAGTATATTATATCTGTACACCCGCACCTTTCGTGCGTGGAAAAAGATTTAAACGATATTAATAGCCGTGTGACAATGGGTCAATGAGTACATGCCTTTCGCTGTTATTTCTTGGGTGGTCACTCCAGCACGGAGTTAGTGGGTATCGCAGTTCTGGGTTTGAGCCGAGCCAAGACACATACGATACCGTCGTTGGGGGTGAGAATGGGTCTCAAAACGAAAAATTGCATTTATCGAAATTTATGTGAAGATAACTCTCTTAATTTTACTTCAAGTAATCTTTCAAGTATTATAAATTGTAGACATTGCTCTTGGCTATAACATGGAAAATGTTTAGCAGGAACGCCTGCATATTTTTTAGGAAAGCTTTTTGCAGATTTCTTACAAAACTTAAGAATTTCACAAAACTTACTGAAAATCCGAGAAATCTACCATTTACTTTTGCATGAATTATTCTTACAGTTTGCCTTTGAGGATTTGACTCTCCAAGTCTCCTTGAAGTTTCCCTAGATTTTGAACCATGAATACTTATTATAATATGGAGCAGCTTCTTCTTCTTCTTTCTGGCATTACGTCCCAGCTGGGACAGAGCCTGCTTCTTATATTAGTGTTCTTATGAGCACTTCCACAGTTATTAACTGAGAGCTTTCTTTGCCGATTGACCATTTTTGCATTTGTATATCGTGTGGCAGGTATGAAGATACTCTAGGCCCTGAGAATCGAGAATATTTCCTTTACGAAGAGATCCTCAACCAGCGGGATTCGAATCCACGACCCTCAGCATGGTCATGCTGAATAGCTGCGCGTTTACCGCTACGGCTATCTGGGCCCCATATCGAACAGCATCGAACTGAAATTGAAATTTTATATGTAAATATTCTGAACTTTTTGAATAGCTTGAACAATAAATATTTATTCTTTAGAATTCAAATTAAATTCTATTTTGAAAGATTAACAAATTCATTGTTGGTAGCATAAGGGAGTTTTATTCAAATCTTTGGAAAAGTTTAAAGAATTGCCCTTGCTTAGGTGTCCGGGTATTGATGCAGCACGGTATGTGAATTTTGCTGAGCAGTGTTTCGGAATAGTTCAAGCAAGAGAGTTAATTAAAGCACATTCAAAAGTGAGAAATTGGGTTTCAAACTTTTTGTCACTTATTTTCTCGTCTCCGCGTTAAATAAATTCAACGAGTAATCAGAAAACCTGAAAATCCAAATGAATCGTGTCAGAATATATGCGTAAGTGTTCTATAGAAATGCGAAAAAGTAAAAAAAGGCAGCTGAGAGCGATGGAGAGCTCTTCTATTAAAGAAATACAGATAACACTTCAAATTTTGGTGAGATTGTTCCCTGCTATATATTATATTTTAATTTATCGAAATTTGTTTATCTTGATTTGCTATATGACGGGAAAAGGTCAAAATAAGTTTTCATCTCTTTTCAGAGAGCGAGCAAAGGCGCTTAAACCAAGGGTCTAAGGCCAGGACATGCGGAAGAAATGCCTGGGTCCCATCCCAGGAAAACTAGAGTTACAACAATGGAGTGTGTATTAACTTTTCTTAGAAACGTCGCTTCCAACGATTTAACATATAACCCTTAATCGAAACGATTGGTACGGTTGTCCCCGTTTCTTCCTTCCTTGAATTGAAAATTTGTCACCTATCAAATTATTCATTCGTGAATAGCCTGATCGTCGTGATTTTTTCAATTATCTTCAACGCCTAAGTCTGCACAGTAGGCCTGGCCATTTTAATGTTTGTATCATATCACGGATATTCTCCAAAGATTAATGATGACAAGAAAATACCTTAATAAATTTAGGTATTTCCAGGATGCTTTTCAATATTGGCTATGCAAGCACTTAAAATAGAATAGAATAGAATAGGTTACAAATAAGTTTCAGTAATAACTGCTATATGTATGTTATTAGCTGTTAGAAAATTAAACAGCTCTTCCTCTTTACCATTCAAAGAACGAGCATTCCAATTAAAAATTATTTGGATTCATTAGAGAAACGTAACCCGATAACAATGTTATTAGTAAATTTTACATCAACTTGGACTGCTTTAGTCATAGTGGAAGGTGATGGATAACTTGTTTGCATGATAATGGTCTGTTGGGGCATCGTGAATATTCTACTCCTTCCAAGAGTTGGCATTGGATCAGAGGTACTTTATTTTGTTTCGTGCTTGCTACACGGAATATACGTTCAAAAATGGTCAATTGCCAATTAAATTTCAATTAATAACTGTAGAAGGGTGGAAGTCCTCATAATACATACTTCACTATATCTGTATCTGGCGAACATAAATCAAAAATTTTGATGTTGTTACAATCCATCAAAAAATGTGATAATATGAGAAGTTGAAGGGATCCTAACAAATAACAAGTAACAAATATTTATTTTCAGATCGTTTTGACTCACCCCGAACTCCAATTTCACCCCAACTACGGTGAATGAAAAAAATACAGCTCAGTGTACATATAGCAACGTTCCGGTAAGGAAATTATTATTATTCGCGTACAGGTCATCGAACACAGCAACCGAACAAGAGCCTTTGGCGTGTTTACATTGGTCGCATTTGGTTCAAGTCGCCAATCGTGGGCAAACAAACGGATGATGGGTAAGGACTGGGCAGTTGGAACTGTGCGCCCAAAGAGGTGCGTATACGTGCTATTTATGGTCATACGGGATTCGATGGGATTATAGTTATAAATCAAGCTCTACTGACCTGTAGTTGCACAAAGATGAATATAGTTGATGCAAACGGGATGTGTTAATTGAAACTTAGACGTTTATGGTATGTAACCATTGAAAATGTACTACATGGCTGCAATGCCTCATTAATATGCTTGAAACCATGATTTCCTTGTGGTACAGTGAAACCTCCATGAGTCGATATTGAAGGGACAATCGACTCATGGAAATATCGAGTCATGGAACAGCAATCCTTTGGAAAGCTGCTTCTAGGGTCCATCATAGTAACCATGATATTTTGTTTTTAGTTTGGTTGCATGAGTCGATATCGAGTCATGGAACATCAACTCATGGAGGTATCACTGTATATTTCTTGTTTTTTGTTTGAAGGAAACCCCATATTAAAACGTGGTTTCTTAATCATTCAATTGCAATTTTCTTGAAAACTTCAAGAGGAAGATTGAACAAAGCCATACTTCAAATCTTCAAGTTCACCTTCTCTTTCCCATGTTAACACAGGTGATTCACCGATTCTCGGCAATTGCTTATCTATCTTATTTCATCTACAGTCAACCGTCCATGAATCGATATTAAAAGGGACCATCGACTCATGGAAATATCGAGTCATGGAACAGCAATGCTATTGGAAGCTATTTGAGATGACTATCACAGTAAACATGATTTTTTTAGCATACCTTATGATCAAACCATTGAAAACATACTTTTGGAAACTTATAATCAGGCACACTGTTTGATTGACAACTAGAGACATCAATTTGCGACGCGCCTGTATACCGGCATGGAGCGTGGACGTTGAAATAGGCAGACCGGCAGAGCGTGTGAAATACGGCAGACTTCAGTGAACTGGTCACTTAGTGCGAATGTCTGACGAAAAAAATGCGAAAATAATACTCAGCAGGAAACCAGGTCGATGTCGGCTATTTCGTGGAAGGTCGTGGATATGCAGGCTGTACCGTACAGCCTGTACGTAGGTGAAGAGGATCTAGGAACGCCAAACGTTCAGTGCAACTGGAGAACTATCACCTAAGACCGAAGAAGATGGAGCCCAAAAATACACCCGGCAATGCAATGGCGTGACGCTACGCTGTAGCCATTAAGGTATCAAGGTTAGGTTCGATAGCATCGATTGGAACAAAAAGTAACGAAATTGTAACAAGGAATTACATGGATTCTCGATGGAAAAGGTTTGGAGTGACCAAAATCGAGGTCGGAAAGACACAGCCGTCATGGTCAAAAAAAAAATGATGTAATATCGATACCGAGGTTTTATCAAAATCATTGATGTGATATCATATAAACAAATAAAATAATAGTAACAACTCTCAGGTAACAACTAGTAGTAGAAGTATTATTGCAACCCATACCCCTCAATACCCAGAAACTTTTTTATGATCATTCCTTGCACCTCGCAATTCATTGGTGACATAAACCAGCAAATTGCAAAGTGCTTCGTTTTTTGTGAAGGAAGACTTCCCAACGTCTTGTATATGACCTGGCAATGCCATAAAAGGTAGTTAATCTGTCGCACCTCTTCACCGACGGCGCTTCATGAAGCAACCCAGCCCCAAGTGGTTATTCGCCAAAGTTGACCACTTGATCCCGAGCTTGAACGGTAGACAAACAAACACAAAGGGAAGTTCGGCTCTCGTCATTTTCTGCCATCGTCATCGTCGGCTTTATGGGAAAATTTCAGGCTTGCAAGGTAGAGCATTTTATTATTATTGTGCTTAATTTTTACCTTTATTTTTATCCCCAATTCATTCGATTTAATAATATTCACGCGGCTTTTTCAGGCAAGTGCGAGGGTGGATATGACCGATATGAATCAGTCAATAATAGCTTCTGGAGGAGACTTTTTTGAAGGGTGAAATCGAAACCGGTTCTCAGATTCAAAACGGTGTGAGGATATTGATACGAAGGTGACGCAAACGCGTTTGTCAGAAATGTACCATTTTTAAGCTCTGCATCTTGATATAATTATATTCAACCAGCTCTCGATAAACTGGATAGTAAATACACTGTACAGTTTATTGGAATAATTTAAATAATTTAGTAGTGTTCAAGAGTCGTAATGAACGTTATCTAATATAATTAATAACATAATTTTAGAATATCTACTTGGGGCCATCGAAAACCCGTCCATATCACGGTGGGGTGAATGAAAAATTGCAGCAAATTAACGGCCACCTGCTTCACCGGCTGCTTTAGATTATGTCATTCTCGGTCACCGATCATGCACTGCTTCAATTCGATGGACGCCTTCATCCAACGATCAAGCATCGCCTAAGCACTGCAGAAGTATCCTTCGGTATGCAAATGAATTATCCAGTTTTACACTTGCATGCGTTTGAAACGGTCTACCGTCGAATAGGGGTAACTTGAAGCTTACTGAAATGGTCTCAGACTGAGTATATAAGGTACCGTGGGGTAAGTGGATACAGAAAAATCAATAGTTAACTTCATTGTTATGTACAGCTAACGTGAATAATGTAATTCAAACTTTTTTCAGTGGATACCAAATGAGGGACTAATATACTTCGAATCATCGATTATTTCGATTTCTCTGATAGTTATTTATTGAGTATAAGGGACTTAAAAATTTGCACCAAATGATCCACTTGCCTCACTATGGTGGGGTAAGTGGATCACCAACAAAAAAAATCTGTTCTCAAAACAAATGTGATGTAATTATGTATAGTAAGAATGATATTACTCTCCTTCTTATTATTAGTGCTAGTAATGGTACATTTTGATACTTTAAAATTAAAAAGTATCTTTATTTAATCAAAATATATTTAAAAATATGTATACATTAGTTTACACTAATTCGCACATAAAAAAAAACATTATAACTAGAATAATTTGGAGAAAATTCACCCATTTATACACATAAGTTATAAAGAAGCATTGTAGGATTATTCCTAACGATGTTTTTGATAAACACTCGTAGTTTGAAAATATAAGTTACATTTATTTTTGAATAACAAATTGATTTTTTTTATTCTATTTATTAATATTTTTGTATCATCTGTCTAGAACAATTTATATGGTCAAATAAGGTACGACAATATGTTTTCAATTGAAGAATTAGTATATTTTGGTATTTTGCAACTCAGCTTAGACAAACCACGAAAAGTTTTGTGTGAGTTTTGAAATTATTATTATTTTATATTTTTTTTTTTATACCAGAAAGGTTAAAAAAAACTTTTAGGTAGATTAATTCAAATTCTCTATGGTCAATTTGATAAATTCAAGCTGGGAATGAAAAAAATAAAGGAAAACAACATTTGCGAATATTAAAACTTAAAAAAAATCTCGTAAGCAGTCTGCTAATAAATGATAATAATACTTGATCCACTTACCCCACCCCATTAAAAAGTAGGTGTAAGTGTACCATGTGAAGGATTGGAACGACCAGCAGATGCGCAGAACCGGAGTAAAAACGGACCGTAAAGTATTTCGGACAACTGAAAGAAATAACGCGGCCGATCTCTAGTGAATCAAGTTTACTTGTGACGATGTTTGTTAGGTTAAAACAATGAAATGACAACTGCACGCAAGGTGCATAAAAATACATGAGGTAATTCAAACTCTTCTGCAAGGTATATAATAATGAGGTGGTCATCCTTCTCCATCACTCCTCCTGGATGAACACCGAGTCTAAGGCTTCAATCCAACTTGATCGATGAACTTCTGCATTCCTGTAGGTCCCAATGGTTTAGTCAGTGCATCGGCGACCATTTCAGTGGTCGGGCAATACACCAGCTTGATTACTTCTTGTTCAGCCAGTTCTCGTACGTAGTGTCTCTTCGTGTCGATATGCTTCACACGACCGCTGGTCCTCTCCGACGTCGCAAAGCTGAGACACCCCTGATTATCTTCGAAGACGACGGTCGCTTTACCTTCGGGTTCTCCCAACTCGGTAAACAGCCGTCTGAGCCAAACGGTTTCTTGGCAAGTCAGCGAAAGAGCATTATACTCGGCCTCAAGTGACGAAAGAGCCACAGAACTTTGGCCTTTACTGACCCAGCTGATTGGACCGCTCCCATAGAAAAAGATGAACCCAGATGTTGACCTTCTGGTCCGGCGATCTCCGGCCCAGTCAGAATCGGAGAATCCTCTAAGACACCATCCTTCACCTGGTCCAAATCGCAATCGCCAATCTCTTGTCGTTCTTAAATACTGCAGCACGCGTTTAGCCGCAGACCAATCCATATTGGTAGGCTCACTCACTTTTCTCCCAAGCAATCCGACGCTCAACGATAGGTCGGGCCGAGCGTTGACGGCCAGGTATAACAACGCACCTACGAGGCTTCGGTACTGCGTCGGATCATCGAATCGCTTACTGTCTTCGTTAGCCAAAGTAGGATCCATCGGGGTCTTGGAGGGGCGACAGTTCTCCATGTTGAACTTGTCGAGCAAGGTGTCAATGTACGCTGACAGCCTTAAAGTGTAGAAGCTTCCCTCTTTGCCAATCTCGTATCCCAAAAAATGTCGTACAAAGCCGAGCGAAGTAACATCGAATTTCTCACGGAGACTCTCGTAAACTTTGTTTATCTCGGATTCAGTTGCGCTACCTATCAACAAGTCGTCTACGTAGACCAAAATGATGACTGTCGGCTTCTCGTATCGAATGTAGAGACATGGATCTGCGGTGCTTGGCTTAAACTTCAATTCGAGGAGTACGGCGTGTAATGCTTTGTTCCAGCATCTGGCAGATTGGCGTAACCCGTATATACTTTTATGGAGTTTACATACCTTTTGCTCGTGACCTGGAACCGCAAAACCTGGAGGCTGCTGCATATACAGCTCTTCTTCGACAGTACCGTTGAGGTAGGCCGTTCGCACATCGTACTGCTTCAGAGCTAACTGCTTCTTCCCTGCAACCGCCAGCAGTGCACGCAACGTAGCCTGTCGCGTAACTGGCGCATACACTTCCGTAAAATCCACACCAAAACACTGTGAGTATCCTTGGGCAACGATACGGGCTTTATGTTTCACTACGCTACCCGTCTCATCCCGTTTTATCTTGAATACCCACTTCGCACCAATGGCTTTCTTGCCCGGGGGTAGATCCACCAGTTCCCACGTACTGTTCACTTTGTGCGCTTCAATCTCTTCACGCATTGCGCGTTGCCAAACAGGTACACTCAACGCATCACGAAAGTCATTCGGTTCTTCACCATGTAACACTTGTCCAACGATAAAGTCTTCATACCTGTTTGGTAACACACCCCGCGTTCGCCTGCTTCGGCGATTTAACACTGTTTCATTTGGCATTTCCTGTTCACCAATTTCTTCTTCGAAACCAAGAAAGTCGCTCTCAATAGTGTCTTCTGCATCTTCGTACACAGAATGACGCTCTTCTGCTTGCGCTTCTTCATTATCACTGTGTTCAAACACTACCACTTCTTCACTCTCCGTCGCTGGATCGTCTGGAACGCTTCGCTCCTCACGCTGCATTTCCGGAAGTGCAGTTGCCTCCTCCTGTTGCTCGGAACCGTTAGCCAGTTCCAGGAACTCTGCGTCTCGGCTGATGATTATGCGATTGGTTTCGACATCGAGGAAGCGGTATCCCTTGTGGCAACCGGAATAGCCCACAAACACAAGCTTTTTCGAACGAGGATCAAACTTCTTGCGCTTGGCGTCCGGCACTCGAACATACGCTTCGCATCCAAAGATCCGAAGATCCGTCAGGTTCGGTTTGTTGCCCGTCCACAATTCGAAGGGCGTCTTATCCACTGCTCTGGATGGGAGTCGGTTTTGGATAAACGTGGCCGTGAGAGTCGCTTCTCCCCAATAACGTTTGGGAAGGTTGGCATCTAATAACATACAGCTGGCCATTTCTTGAAGCGACCTGTTCTTTCGCTCCGCTACTCCGTTTGACTGCGGAGAGTAGGGAGTGGAGAACTGCTGCTGTATGCCCTCCGATCTGCAGAATTGCTTCAACTTCTCGCCAACGTATTCTCCTCCTCCGTCTGATCGCAGTACACAAGGCTTCCTATTGAAGATGTTCTCCGCCCACCGAACGTACTCCATAATCTTTTCGGCAGCTTCGTCCTTCGACTTCAATAGAAACACCACGCAAAACCGACTAAAATCGTCGATAAGTGTGATAAAGTATTTATTACCGCTAGGCGTCGGATGCTCCATCGGTCCGCAGAGATCGGTGTGCACAATATCAAGCGGACGCTTGGACTTCCGCTCTTGTACCTGTGGAAAGGGCTTTCGGACCAACTTACCCCTCAAGCAGCACTCGCACACGATCCTTTCTCCGCAATCCGCCAACTTGATCCCGTCGGCCAATCCTTGCACCACAATCGCATTCACAACGTTGATGTCACGATGACCCATCCGCCGATGCCAGGTGTGCTGACAGTTCACGCTATGGTTCTTCACCACCGCTAAACACTGCTCCGCCAGCTTTAACTTGTACTGGCAGCCAACTAACTCACCGACGGCCAATACAGAGTCATCCGCTGATTTGATCGAACAGCCTGTTGCCTCAAACACCACTGTGAGGCCCTTCGTTGCGAGTTTCCGGACCGATACCAAACCGCCTTCGAGTGAGGGAACGAATAACACGTTTTCGAGAGTAATTGCAACGCGTTCGCCCTTACCATTCACGCCCATGATTACACCACTACCAGCGCCGGTTGATTTCGTTTTCGTACCGTCCGCGAGAGTCACATCCACAACGACACCGTGCTTGAATTCCACGAAAAACGCGCGATCATTCGTCATATGGCACGTACAGCCACTGTCAATCGTCCACGCTCCCGGTATAACGTTACCGGCCATAAAGCACACCGCGCCACAGACAACGTCATCCGCTACGACATGCTTCGACCGACTGCCACCGTCACTTTCCGCTTGGGCTCGTTTTGCTTTTTGCTTAACGACTTGACCCGAACCCGTCGGTTGACTGCCACTTTCACCACCCTTTTCCGCGAGAAACTTTCGGCAATTTTTCTTGAAATGCCCTGGTTTCGAACAATAGAAACACTTCCTCTCACTTCTCGCTTTATCGGAAACCTTCATCGCGCTCTCACTGTTATCACCGAGTGAACTATTCCCGGCGCGCTTTTGGTACTCGTCGCGCAATCGAGCTACCACTAGATCCATCGTGAGATCTTCCTGCGGCCGATTCTCCAACGACGTCACAAAACTACTGTACGATGATGGGAGACTGCGCAACATCATTATTATTCTCAACAGTTCGCTTAGTTCCACTCCCGCATTGTCGAGGCGCTCGTACAAACACTCAAATTCTTCGAGGTGCTTTTCAACGTTACCTCCTTCGCACAAATTTTTCGAGCACAACTGTTGCAGCAACATAACCTGGTTTCCGATTGTGGCCTTCTCATGATACACTCGCAAATTTTCCCACATTTGATGTGCCGTTTCACACTTTTTCACAAATCGCAGTTGGCTGTCTTCAACAAACAGAGCAATTGTTGCTCTCGCCTTCACGTCACTTTTCCGCCACTGCGCATAACCATCATCGACCTCTTCCGGCTTCGGCTGTTCAATCGCGTCCCACAAATCCTCTCGTTCCAGCAAAGACCGCATACGGAACTTCCAAGAGGCATAATTTCCGTTGCCAAGCTTGGCAAACGACGCTTTCCAGCCATCCGCCATTTTGTCTTTTCACTAACGTACACGCGATCGCACCACAAAACACTCTTCGGGAATCCAACACCGGATCCTTCCCGGAAAAACAGTTTTCCACCGGAACACTTCACTAATTACACTCCCGAGAACCTGGCGCCCATAACCTGAAGGATTGGAACGACCAGCAGATGCGCAGAACCGGAGTAAAAACGGACCGTAAAGTATTTCGGACAACTGAAAGAAATAACGCGGCCGATCTCTAGTGAATCAAGTTTACTTGTGACGATGTTTGTTAGGTTAAAACAATGAAATGACAACTGCACGCAAGGTGCATAAAAATACATGAGGTAATTCAAACTCTTCTGCAAGGTATATAATAATGAGGTGGTCATCCTTCTCCATCACCATGTACAATATATCTGTATTTATTTATAAAAATCACATATTTTTCATTGTGATTCATTCAATTAGAAATGAAATGCTCAACAGGTGTCGAAAAAACTAATATAATTCGATTTTAGACAGAGACACAATGCATTTTTGATTGATGGAAAACAATTTTGAAATTAATTGATTTTTGCAGCTAACAAGTTTGCTTGTGTTAGTGTACGTGTAGTACCAGTTTTGCAATAGTATCAGTGTGGACGTGAGAATATAACCTAAAACGAAGCAATGGTGCGAACACATTCAACATATTCAAGAATTTGTGCTTAATATTGACGAATGATCCACTTACCCCACTGATACACTTCCCCCACTGTACCTTAGTGATAAAATGTAAAGTGATGTATGCCTATTTGCATCGCAAAACGGTATACCATCTGAGCTGGCAAAAACGGGTACTATGGCTAACACCGGTGCATCTACCCTACTTCGTATTTTTCATTACATCCATGACTTCACCTGGTAAAATTCTGGAGGGAGACTGCAGGATTCTGGGGCGGGCTGTCACAGAGAATAAAATACCTTGAAGACCAAAAGTGTAACAGATTAACACACCCCACAGTACCCGGTATGGCGCGATGTAAAAATGTAAAATGTGTTATATATCAAGTAACCACAGAGGATCCTGCTGGATTACATCACATCTAATTGAAGTTTACATGAAATATCATGTAAATATCCATGATACTCCACGCTCCAATTATGTGCATTATATGTCTCTGAAATTTACACGTTTTGTTCGAACTGTGTACGCAGTTGAGAAGAAATGTCATTTCAAATGGCACGCTCTGTAGGAAATTTCTTGACCCATTCAGTCAAGGAATTTCTTTACTTTTCTTGAGCGAAACAGCATACTTAGCTTATAAGTGAAATTTTGCACACACAAAGCCTTCAGGTGATTTCGTTATACGTACATTTTGGTTGTCTGGGAAGGCACTTTGTTGCTATCCCGGCCGTGTGGCTAGTTCATATATTAGAGTTTTCATCAAAAGTTTGGAGATTTTTCATTAAATCTTTTTGTTTCAATTCTATTTACATTTGATGTTTAGTTAATCGAATGTACTTCTACCATGTTAAAATAAACAAAACATATTTAATTGAGAGCAATGGCAATAGAATGATAATTGTATTAATTTTCTTTAATAATATAGCCAGTTTTTCAAATAAACCTGATATTTAAAAAAAGCTGGCATCCTCTATTGCACTAAAGGAACGAAGCGTTCAAAAAGTAAGAGGTTGTTTCCGAGATACAACCGCCAAGTTGACGTTGGATAACGTTAGCTTCATCTATTTCCTGGCTTAAGACCGGCACAAACTTATGAAAGATTTCTACTGATAAAAATCCAATCAATTTTCATATTATTTGTTGCATGTCAATTCTGACCTATTGTGGACATTGTGTGTTAGCACAGAAAATCTGTGGTGTAAGTTTGTTTCGGTTAACACTTCAACACCGATAGACTCGGTCGATGGAAGAATAAGCATGAGCGGTAACTCTTGCTTCCCAAACAAATATTTCGGTCGAACGTTAGGTCCACGCATGATCCACTAAGATTGGTTTCTTTAGTAGTTTACGAATCCAGTTTGAGGTTGAGGTACTTCTCCATGAAGTCCGCGAGCTCCATGTTCTCCTCTTTGCTCAAATCGATGTTAAAGTTCCTTTTGATACTCGAAGAAGTTCCGCACCATGAAGAACTTTTTCTGCTTCGTAGTGGTATCCGGCGAAATGTAGAGGCAAATCTGCGATTCCAGAGCTCGGCCGTCATGGTCCTGCAGGAAGCGAATGGCCTATCTGATCGGTTTGTTTAAGATTACCAACCTGTGCGCGATCCACGCCAAGCGTGTCAGCATCATACCGAAGGACATCCAACTGACTCGTCGTATCCGTGGAGAACGCGCTTAAATTGAATTGCAGCACAATTTCAAACAAAACGGGTCATTCGATGTAAAAGAGTTACAACCAGAGACACTTAATCTATAACTATTAATTGATTAATTAATTTATTTATTTATCAATTATAATTTTGGTTGATTAGTTTTCTGGTTAGCTGTTGCTGATTAGTTTTAGCTCTATGTTTGACAAATTAATACTCTGATCGCTCTAGCATGCATTTGCATGTAGGTAGCGACGACGACAACGGAATTATTCAAAGTAAGTAAAGTTTGTAAGGATGCTTAAAATATATCCCCGAGCCCGATTTCATCTTCTAAACTGGTACCAATTAGCTCATACGGTTGAAATAATTAAATTTCTGTCATATATCAGGTTTTTCCTTAAAAAAATTGCCTACATCTAGGCGTTTTTATCACAATTCTTGAAATTAACTATTCATTATTTCTTTACATATTGCATTATTAAGCATTTTGCAAGCATATTCGAATTCAGGGAGCTTATATTCATTATGTAGAGTCGTTTCAAAAAATAACAATAATCGCATTGACAAGTGATCAATTTCACCCCGAAATGGGATTCCCCGATTTTCTATTTAAGGGATGATTTTTAGCACTAAAACCACATTTGTTATAAAATTTGGGCACATGAGTCAAAGAGGCTGACCGTCGTACTTGTATTCAGTTGTTTGGCATTTTCAACATGATTGAAAACAGACAAGAAAAACCATGAAATATGATCAATTATCACTAAATTACGGCACATGTAAACTGCAAAACGTCAAAACCTTATAACAGCAAGAAAAATGTGCTTTTCTATTAAAAATAAGACATGCCTCGATATTTACCAATTGTTCAATAGTTTAGTCATGAAAATCAATAGTTTTCATTATTTGAGTAGATTCGTAGAAAGATTTGCAATCGATTGGTGCAAGAATCTTGAAAATTTATGCGGGCGTTAGTAAGTTATTAACAGTCAAAATCTAACCACTTTTCGTGACGCGAGCGATTTTTCGTTTTTCGAAATTGTACCCCAGTATGTTGCCGTAAGACGTTATCCAACGTCAAAAACAACCAAATTATGAGCCTTGATATTTGAATTTATTTACAAGATTTGCTTGAAAAGGATACTGGTAGCACTGGTTTTTATATCGCCAAGGTTATTGAACGAAAAACAACAGGACAGTCTTAGTTGAGCTGTCACGTCCTGTCCTAGGTTCATGTGGGCCGAGCGATGAACACATGTTCGGCGTTCAATGCGTTTATCGAGTAATATCGCGGATCCGGTTAGACGCATTCATTTCAAATTATATATTTATCGTTTACCAAAACGAATCCTTTACCTAAACCTTTCCCATGTCGAAACACCCAGTGTCTACTTGTGGATGTGCAGAGGACTCCTCGGCTTCCATAAAGCAAGTAACACGTCAACATTTCCCTCCCATCCCCAAATTGAGCTGCATTGACGTAGCCGGCGCTGTTATTGTTTGTTATAATAATGAGAGCACTATGTAGTGAAGGGTAAGCAGAATGCATATATGAATAATAATATTTGGGAGAAAACATTGATACAATCTAATGTTGAAATCAATTTCATTTGCAGATTTAGCTCTATTCAAAACTTACTCATTTGGTTGCGTACTGAGGATTTAGTTGACGTTCAATGGAGAGATATTTGAATGTGTGTAGACCTGGGAGGGAGAATCCAATACAAAATTTCTGTACGTCATAGTGAGCCGAGATTCCGCTGTCATGAACTGTCACTGTGAGCCCAGATCTCAAACATTGGACTAACATGGAAAAAGCGCGTAACTTATTAAAACACATTTTCGCATTTCATCGAAAGTGACAAAAATTGAATGAAAATCAATTCATACACAAAATGTAAGTAATGTCACGTGAGCACCTTCCAACTGAGTGAATATAAAGCATTAAAAAACGCATCGTTTTACTTTTTCCAATGAAAATTATTATTTATTGCATAGAAAACTGTGGCCCTTTTTTCATGTTTGTCAGGAAAGATCGAAAGTACACAACAAAAGAAAACTAGCGGTTTTCCCCAAGCCTGCCTTGATTGTTGTTGGCAAGCTGGAGTTATCTTGCAGTTCAAACAAACGTTGTTCTATCTTTCGTGTGTAGTATCGGTGCCTCCCTCCCAGGTGTAGACTATTCGAATGGAAGAAAGCCAACTGTTGTCGAATTCGTTTTTGAACCTAGGTTGGAACTGGCGAAACCCGTTCTGAATCACAGTTTCAACCCCAACCCGATTCAGGTTCGACCGGACTACAATTTGATTGACGTTTGTTTGTTTATGTGTTGATCACCGACCCGAAAACGACATGTCTTTCTTCCAGTAGAAATAGAGCAAGAAAGAGAATGTGTAAATGAAATGACAACAATGAGGTAACCGAAATCTCACGATTCGAGCAATCACTGGAAGAAAGCTGGAGTCAGTTAATCGGTTATTGTTAAGAGCAACAGACGTGTTGCAAATTTTGGTCCTCTTCCGTTTCACGGTTACGACATGGTGCAGCCGGTAGCTGAACCAAAGTTTGTATTCGTTGAAAAAGAGGAAGTCAAAAGACAATTTATTTCTGTTGTGAGATTGTTAAATGTGCAGAGATGGAAACAGAAATATCAAAGCCAAAAAATAAATGGAGCCAGAAAAAATAAATTGCAGTCGAGCAAAAAAAAAATTAAAATAAAAGATGATAGAAAAATGCAAAGAATGAAACAAACGAAGCCAAAAAATATTTGGGGCTTAAACAATAAATTGAACTAGATGGCAAAGAAAAAATAAATGAAGTGTGAAAAATGCAAATTTAATGGATAAAGCAAAAAAAAAATAAATGAAGGTATACATAATTTGATAACATGAGAAAAAAAATAAATGAAATACGGTTATTTGAAAATTGGAAAATTACGAAAACATGAGAGATGATAAAAGAAAAAGCTCGAAAATTTATGACAGAAAAAAGAAACAAATGAATCAGTGAAAATAAGGATAATTGAGTGTTATGAATAAAATGATATGATACATATTTTTCATGATATGATGGTGTGGCTTGTAAATAATTTGAATACAATCAACAATCAACTGATAATTTGGACGGTTTAAAAACGGTTTGAGCATGATACTCATGACTACTATATTCAGTGAGAGTGGATTTTAAATTTGGTGTTTTTTTGTGTGCAGAATAGTCGAAGCGGCAGCGGTACGGATGGTTTTGTAAAAATGTGAATCGTATAACTGTGCAACTGTGCAACTTTAAATGTTTAAATTTAACGGAATAGATTTAAATTGAATATAGATTGGATTTGCATTGAATCTGAATTTTATTTGAACTAGATTTGGATTGGATTTGGATTTGATTTGTATTGCATTTGAATTGGATTTGGATTCGGTTTTGATTGGATTTGGAATGAATTTGAATTGGATTTGGATTTGTATGGATTTGAACGGGATTTGAACTAGATTTCGATTGGATTTGAATTGAATTTAGTTTATTTTTTTATTTGGATTGGATTTTAATTGTCTTTGGATTGGATTTGAATTGTGTTTGCATATTATTTAGATTGAATTTGGATTTGTATGTATTTGGATTGGATTTGGATGGTATTTGAATTAGATTTCCATTGGATTTGAATTGAAGTTCCATTTTACTTGGATTAGATTTATATTAGATTTCAAATTTATTTGAATTAGATTTCGATTGAATTTTTATTACATTTGGATTGGATTTGAATACGATTTAAATTAGATTTCGATTGGATTTGAATTGAAATTTCGATTGGATTTGGATTGGATTTTGATTTGATTTGGATTGAATTTGGATTTGTATGGACTTAAACGAGATTTAAATTAGATTCCGATTCGATTTGAATTGATTTTGGTTTATTTATGGATTGGATTGGATTTGGAATTTGTTTATTTTTGGATTTGGATTAGATTTCGATTGGATTTGAATTGGTTTTGTTATTTAGATTGATTTTGGATTTGGATTTGTATGGATTTGAACGGGATTTGAATTAGATTTCGATTGGATTTGAATTGAATTTTTGAAGTTTATTTTTGGATTTTATTGGATTTGTATTACATATGAATTTTGTTTGCATTTTATTTAGATTGAATTTGGATTTGTATGTATTTGGATTTGGAATTGTATGGATTTGATCGGGATTTGAATTAGATTTCGATTGGATTTGAATTGAATTTAGTTTATTTTTAGATTTGGAATGGATTGGATTTGAATTGGCTTTGTATTGGATTTGAATTGTGTTTGCATTTTATTTAGATTGATTATGGATTTGTATGGATTTAGATTGGATTTGGATGGGATTTGGATAAGATTTTTTATTGGATTTGAATTGAAGTTCCATTTTTCTTGGATTGGATTTGTATTAGATTTCGATTTTATTTGAATTAGATTTCGATTGAATTTCTATTACATTTGGATTGGATTTGGATACGATTTAAATTAGATTTCGATTGGATTTGAATTGAATTTCCGTTTTTTTTTTTTGGATGGGATTGGATTAAGGGTTTTGATTGGATTTGGATTTGGATTGGATTTTGATTTGATTTGTATTGAATTTGGATTTGTATGGACTTAAACGAGATTTGAATTAGATTCCGATTCGATTTGAATTGATTTTGGGTTATGATGGATTGGATTGTATTTGGAATTTGTTCATTTTTGGATTTGGATTAGATTTCGATTGGATTTGTATTGGTTTTGTTATTTAGATTGATTTTGGATATGAAATGGATTTGGATATGTATGGATTTCAACGGGATTTGAATTAGATTTTGATTGGATTTGAATTGAATTTAGTTTATTTTTGGATTTTATTGGATTTGAATTGAATTTAGTTTTTTTTTTTTGGATTTGGATTAGATTTCGATTGGATCTGAATTGGCTTTGTTATTTAGATTGATTTTGGATTCAAATTGGATTTGGATTTGTATGGATTTGATCGGGATTTGAATTAGATTTTGATTGGATTTGAATTGAATTTAGTTTATTTTTGGATTTTATTGGATTTGGATTGGATTAGAATTGGGTCCTAAAATTTTTAATAAAATCTTGTTTTTATTTAACAACACGAAAGAGCATGTTACTTCAACTACTTTAACATTTTTTCCCGCTCAAATAACGGCTATATCATGTTTTAACTTTAATTTAAAAATTGGGTCCATAAATGAACCTTGACACTTGAGATCATGTTTGACGTTCGCTTAGTCGACAAAAACACCACAGGGGTTTTAGTTTTAACACTGGGGTTGTTCCTATTTGACATTTCGGAAGGGACACGGAAAACAAAATACACCCAAAATTTGAGTTTAAGTCAAGGGGTGTGACAAAATCTAAAAAAAATGTTTTTTGGACTTAAACCAACGGAAAACATTAGAAAATTGAGTAAACATGTATTTTTGGCCTAAACTTAAGCGATTGGCACTAAAATCGGGACAGGGCTTTAGGACCCTATTGCAGATTGAATTTGGATTTGTATGTATTTGGATTGGATTTGGATGGTATTTGAATTAGATTTCGATTGGATTTGAATTGAAGCTCTATTTTTTTTTTTTTTTGGATTAGATTTTGATTATATTTCGATTGGATTTGAATTATATTTCGATTGAATTTCCATTATATTTTGGTTGGATTGGATTTGGATGGGATTGGATTAGATTTCGATTGGATTTGAATTGAAGTTCCATTTTTCTTGGATTGGATTTGTGTTAGATTTCGATTGGATTTAAATTAGATTTCGATTGAATTTCTATTACATTTGGATTGGATTGGATTTGGATAGGATTTAAATTAGATTTCGATTGGATTTGAATTGAATTTCCTTTTTTTTTTTTGATTGGATTGGATTTGGATTTTGATTGGATTTGGATTGGATTTGGATTTGTATAGACTTCAACGAGATTTGAATTAGATTCCGATTCGATTTGAATTGATTTTGGTTTATTTTTGGATTGGATTGGATTTGGAATTCGTTTATTTTTGGATTTTATTGGATTTGGATTGGATTTAGATTAGATTTTGATTGGATTTGAATTGGCTTTGTTATTTAGATTGATTTTGGATTTGAATTGGATTTGCATTTGTATGGATTTGAACGGGATTTGAATTAGATTTCGATTGGATTTGAATTGAATTTCTATTATATTTGGATTTGATTTGAATTAGATTTCGATTGGATTTGGGTTAGATTTGATTTGTTATGGATCGGATTTGAATTGGATTGCATTGAATTGGATTGCATTGAATTGGATTGGATTGGATTAGCGTGCTTGTGGTTACTTGGGTTTTATTTTGCTAAACATACTTTAAGGCGAAGTAGGCCGTCATTGAAATTTGTACGCGTCGTTGATGATTGTTGCTCATGATTTTGAATGAAAGAAAATCAGTTGGTTTTGCACTGACACAGCTGGAAAAGTATCAGCATACTGTATGCATGTTAGCACGTACAGTGATACATTTTCAAGTCAATAAAATTGATCTAGACTGAGTTTTATCACTTTGAAATGCAAGCTGAAAAGTCATCATTGTTGCCATAACGAATGACGGGTTACTTGGCCTTAAAGGTATGAATTGAATCATTTCAACCACATAGTAAGATCCAATTTTTATAATTTATCAGTTATCAAATATCAATTGCTTTCAATGATTATAAATTCACGCTTCATTTGGAAAGAACATTTTAATAAGAGAGTAGAGGTGAGAGAGAATGTAGTGAAGGGCTGAGACGAGACTCGCGAAGACGGTCTTCTTTTTCTGTGATTGCTGAGTTTTTTTCTAATTCCCCTTTGTGTTTATACCAATTATGCGCAAGCCGTTCAAACCCTCACATGAACCTCTCTGCAAAAAATGATTGAGTTTGCATCACATCGAATCATTAATAACCGTTTGAGTGAAATTTCATGCCAGCAAACGTAGCAGACATTAGAAATAATTAATCTTCTGCTTAGATTTATCAGCAACTTTGGTAAAAACTGCTCCGCTGACTGAGGTTTTTAAAAACAATTTACTTTGAACACAATACTTTTCACTTTTTCAGCCATAAAAACGGTGGGCTGCATTTGACGTTTCGTGAGAGGGGAATCTGGGCTGCATATGACGTTGATATTTTTCCTCTTCGCGAGTCTCTCTCAGGTGAAGGGTAAGCAGAATGCAAATGCAAATGAAATCAATTTCATTTGCAGATTAAGCCCTATTCAAAACTTACTCATTTGGTTGCGTACTGAGGATTTAGTTGACGTTCAATGGAGAGATATTTGAATGTGTGTAGACTATTCGAATGGAAAAAAGCCAACTGTCTTTCTTCCAGTAGAAAGAAAGAGAATGTGTAAATGAAATGACAACAATGAGGTAACCGAAATCTCATGATTCGAGCAATCACTGGAAGAAAGCTGGAGTCAGTTAATCGGTTATTGTTAAGAGCAACAGACGTGTTGCAAATTGTGGTCCTCTTCCGTTTCACGGTTACGACACACTAGTACTTACACATTGAGGATGCTACTGATCCCGAGTAGTGTCTGTTGGTTTCCTGTGTACACGGGAAAAAAATCTGTAGTAAAAATTACTATTTTAGCTGACTACGCCCATTCTTGAAACTACCGGGTACCCCCGTTGGTTTGACCTCATTTAATCTGAACACTTTTTAATCTGTACCCCGCTAATTTGCACATCGTTCAGATTAAAAATGGTTCAAACGTCATTTAGCTCATGGAACGGAGTGAAGTGAGATGGAACACTGTGAAACGGAACGCAGAATCAAAACAAAACAGTGAAAGAGGTAACCAGAAACACGTTTCTAGGGTGACTAGATGTTCAAATTAAAAATGAACCCCGATGGTTTGCATGAGGTACCGTTCAAATTAACGGGGGTGCACGGTACCATGCAATTTCAGACCAATTTACTATGTTTACGGTACATCCCACCACATTACTGGTACATTTGACAGAAATAATTTACAACAATCTGATTTCGACTACAGATATGGTAAAATCAAGCGCATTTCTGGTCTGCTGAAAATTGCCGGTGCGAGCGCTTAAGTTAACCCCCTAAAATGGTAGTTTTTACCGCACAATTTTTTTGCGTGTAAGTACAGCTGTTCTTGCAATAAGGGAGTAGCATCTGCGGGCGGTCAATCATGCTCATGCTCTATCCGACCTACAACCAGTCCAATAGATTATGGGCCGTTCGGAAGTTGAGAAAAAGTGTTTTTTTTTTCGGTTAGTGATAAACCGGAAATACACAATTTTGTTCGAGGACACGCCGCAACTAAATTTGCCGGTCACCGATGAAATGCAGAAATTCAGCATGAAGAGACTTGGCAACGACAGCTACGAGAGCTGGAGTTTTCAGCTGAAAAGTCTGCTGATGCGGGAGGAACTGTGGAAGTATGTGACCACAGACGCGCCGAGGTGTGGACAAACGGAAACGCCAAGACGCAAGATACGATTTCCCTGTTCGTCGAAATCACGCAGCAGTCACTGATCCCTAAGTGCACCACCGCCAAGCAAATCTGGGAGACGCTCAGAGACCATCACCAGAAAACCTCCCTCATATCGAAAGTGTCCATCTTGAAGCCGATTTGTAACCTCACCTACTCGGATGGCGACGACATGGAACGCCATTTGCACGAGATGAAGGATTTGTTCCAACGATTGGCGAACGCCGGGCTGGAATTGGAAGCCACACTGACAGTTGTGCTCATTCTGCGAAGCCTGCCGGCATCATACGAAGCTCTTACGACCGCACTGGAGAGCCGCTCCGAAGACGAATAGACGATGGACATGGTGAAAAGCAGAGTGGATCTAGGTTTACAGGCACTCTAGTGAGAAGAAAGCAACCGATGTTATCGAGATCGATTCACCGTTACCGCGTGATACGCAACCCGTGCTTCAAGCTGATGATGGGGATGCCGATTTGTATGCTGAATGTGAGTCCGGTGAAGGATGTTTCGACAAGGAGTTTGATGAGCCAGCCATTGCGGTGCGTGTATCGGAGCGCATTACCAAGGGTGTACCTCCTGTTCGGTACCGTGAAACCAGTAACTTGGTACACAATAGGGTCCTAAAGCCATGTCCCAATTTTAGTGCCTACCCGGATAAAAACGTATCATTCAGTGAATGGGATAAACCATTAATGTACAATATAACGTATTAGATACAATACAGCGTATTGTAATTGAATGTCGAGCAATATTATTCTTGTTTGGATATATAGTTCAAAAACAATATAATATATTGTAACAGAACATTGTATTGTTTTTAATTGGTTTTATACCTTACAATTTTGGTCAAATTCCTATTTTCGCGTAAAACAACTGTTGCTTTTTTCTATGTAGCTTTGCTGAAAGAAATAAACAAAACAAGTTCAGAAAGCAAGAAATGTTGGGTGAAAAATATTCAAAAAGTAAAAATAAGTAGTTTTTTAGAAGTCACTTGACATTAGCTGTAACGACGAATGCAACCATGATACAGTTCGTTGAATTGTTTTTGTATTGTACAACAATACACGAATTGTTAATCAAGACAATACATGAACATTATATCGTATTGTATTTTCAAAATTATTGTATGAGAAAATATCTATATTTGTATTGTTACGATACTTAACCACCCATACATTATATTGCAAAAATCTCATATACCGTACAGTGAACTGTTCAAAACAATATATTGTACTGTAATTGTATTGTCATTTTACATATACTGTATTGTATTTCCAATATATTGAATGGTACTGTTACAATACGTTATATTGTTATTGTATTGTATTTTTTATTCGGGTAATGCTTAAGTTTAGGCCAAGAATACATATTTACTCAATGTTTTAATGTTTTCCGGTAGTTTTAAGTCAAAAAAAAACATTTTTTATGTTTATTTTAGATTTTGTCACACCCCTTGGCTTAAACTCATATTTTGGGTGTATTTTGTTTTCCGTGTCCCTTCCGAAATGTCAGATAGGAACAACCCCAGTGTTAAAACTAAAAGCCCTGTGGTGTTTTGGTCAACTAGCGAACGTCAAACATGATCTCAAGTGTCAAGGTTCATTTTTGGACCCAATTTTTAAATAAAAGTTTAAATATGATATAGCCCACAGACAAACAGACGTCACACTCTCATCGATGTCCATCGACCACCTTTTTAACGGTCGATTCAAATATATGGTAGGTGGCCAATCCACCACCTGCAGCGCTTGCATCGTTTTAGTTCGTGTTTGACGTTTACACACTACCGCCACCTGTTGGCCCATCGGCCAAACACCGTGATTTTAGCATTGGGCGTACATGTTCTCGTGACTATGTTTTTGGTAGCGATTTATTCTAAGTGTTACGTCTGTTTGTCTGTGATATAGCCGTTATTTGAGCGGGAAAAATTGCTAAAGTGGTTGCAGTAACATTCTCTTTCGTGTTATTGAATAAAAACAAGATTTCATTAAACATTTGAGGACCCTATTTTCCACCCGAACCAAGGACCTTCGATGAAAAACTCAACGGTCCCGAAAGTGCACTGTGGAAAGCTGCAATTGAGGAGGAGCTGTAATCGGTTCGTGCAAATTGTGTGAGAGCCAAAAGAACAAGCCAATCTTCTGCAAAATGAATGTTGGATTTCCTTAATTTTTTTTGTTTTTTTCTTTAAAATTCTTGAAATGTGTTCACCGCAGTGGTCCAAAACTAATTTTTCATTTTCAGATTTAAGTAAAAGAGTACTAAACAAACCCAGAAATCAACAAACACTGGAACTCTCAGATACAAAACAATAGGTCAAATGTACTGCACACTACAGAGCAGCCTAAAAATCATTTAGATTTGAAACAAAATGATTATCCTCAAAATTAAAATTAGAATCTTTAGGTTAACCAATCTTTCTATGTAATTCAAAAAGATGGCACCATTTTATTGGTTTCAATAATGAGTCTCAAATATTTAAAAATGCTTAATTAAGAAGTATTTTGTGGGGGCCCATAAAATGTGGAGGCCCGGGGGCAATGGCCCCCTTGGACCCCCGTAAATACGGCCCTGCCGAGAACTAAACCGAACAAGTCAACCAGGACTGAACGGCAGAAAAAATCGTAACTAAAGGAATCAAGAAATATAACTAATTACATGATATTAAACGTAAAAAAGTAGAGTCGTTTCAAATCTGAATTCGAAATAATCATTGGAAAATTAAGCAAATTACAACCAATCTACCTTCTATCTCCTATCTTTTATTTTCTATCTTCTATCTTCTACCTTCTATCTTTTATCTTCTATCACAGACAAACAGACTGAACACTGACGAAATTTCCATCGACCACTCATTTAACGATCATTTCAAATTCGCTATGTTACAAATCTCTCAACCAGAGGCGCGCGCATCGTTTTTCTTCGCGTTTGACGTTTCACACTACCGCCATCTGCTGGTCTTGTTGCACGAAACATCTTTTCGTGCAACATGCTCACCAGATGATGATGATGTAAACTGGGCAATGGATTTTGAAGAAATTTGTTCTAAGTGTTACGTCTGTTTGTCTGTGCTTCTATCTTCTATCTTCTATCTTCTATCTTCTATCTTCTATCTTCTATCTTCTATCTTCTATCTTCTATCTTCTATCTTCTATCTTCTATCTTCTATCTTCTATCTTCTATCTTCTATCTTCTATCTTCTATCTTCTATCTTCTATATTCTATCTTCTATCTTGTATCTTGTATCTTCTATCTTCTATCTTCTATCTTCTATCTTTTATCTTCTATCTTCAATCGTCTAGCTTCTAGCGTCTAGCGTCTAGCTTCTAGCTTCTAGTTTCAATCAATTTTTTGAGCATGCTTGCAACCTCCATACAAAATTCGTCGTTCCTTTCATAGCGTACACAGATACGATACTTTGCATTGGCATTGTCTTTCCCATTAAAGGCTGGTTTACTGACGAGAAAAGGAATCGCCTATCTCGATGCGTGGAGAATTTCTTCCCAGAAATGATCCAAGAAATCACATTTCTCTGATCGCTGTATCATGTCAAAGTCATTCAGTCAAGGAATTTCTTTACTTTTCTTTAGTGAAACATCATACTTAGCTTAAGGATGTAACTTCACAAAGGAATAGAAAAACCTCAAAGATGTAGAACATAGGACTTTGAATAACTTTGACAATGAAAACATGTTTTATTTCTATTAACTAACAAAAACATTCACATTTGAACTTCAAATGTACTGTAAGCCATAGACATCATTTCAAAAAGTATGTCTCACCTGATTCAACTTGCGTTGCAATGCTCTTTTAACACATATATTTATTATAATATATTTCAATATCTCTCCATTCATCGAGACAGTAAATTCTTGCATAAGCGATATTCTTCGGTTCATATTCAAAATAATATTCAAACGCTCAAGTTACGCTTTAGCTCAGCTTTGTCCTCTGTGGGTCCCAAATTAAAAATACCTGATTTACAGTTCTGCTCGACTTCCCCAAACCAAGTTGTTCATCAATCATCCATTCGAGACATAGGGATATAATACACCTCTCTTCCACAGTTCCCAAATTCTACAGAAGGATTGATTGGTTTTGCCTAATGAAATCGGAGTCGCTTTGTTCGTTTTCCTTTTGCGATGGATGGCGTCCAACCAAAGCTTGTCCAAAAATGTAACACAACTCGGCCCACGCTTTCATCAACTCTGTTGTACGGTGTCGGATATATGGGTGACTTTTTGTTTGCCTTTTGTCGGGCTTTACCAAAACTGAGAGCTTACTGGCTAACATAAAGAAGTTTGAGCATGAATCGCTTCTTCTTGCAAAAGTAGCTATACATATAGACTAATCGACTAGCAAATAAATAGTTGCGGAATATTATGTGTAAACGTTTTATAGAAATCCCAAGAATAAATAAAAGATTTTGGTTTTCGAATTTTTACAAAAGTTGTCAAATTTTGTTTCCACAGAACAGAAACCAAAAGAAACCAAAAACAGAAACCATGAGTTTGTTGGGAAAATTTTGTGCACAGTGAAGTTAAAAAAATTACCCCAAAGGAATCCTAGGCTGGAAATTGAAAGTTACTTGATTTGAGGGGCTCAAACTCAGAGAGGTGTAAGTTACATTTTGATCGTTTTTGAGTTGAATTAAGTTGAGGAAATTTTACTTAAAGTCCACTTAAAAATAGTGCAACGAACGAAATTCGACTGTACCATTGGGGGCACAGTTCGATTGCAATATGTTCGTTTGCTATGAGCCATCCACTTGATGGACTTTAATTGTCACGCGCTGACCGAAGCACAAATCACTCCAGAAGTCTTCCGATAGACCCTATGTAATTGTAAAATGTAGTGCGACACTTTTGAAGTGCTGGACGGGTATAAAATACCTCTGACCAGCCAAATACAGCCAGTTCCATTCGATGGTCTCAGATCATCACTTAATTGAGCCTTTTAATTAAGTAAAATATCACCACCATCCCGGATCCACCACTAAGTCTACTAGTAGGCAAGTAGCCTACCTCAATATGCTGCTGGCAACATTATTTTGAAGGTTGATGCCCACTTGGATACAGCTCCGGATAATATTTACATGATTGGAAATACAAACATGACTGACCATGTTTTCCGGAACCAGTTTTACGGAAATAGTCATGTTTCTGAAGATTTCCAACAAATCTAGCGTCTGGCGGCATTCAACTTCCTGTAAGTTCTAGTTTGTAGGAAAATTGTAAATATCTATCCAACTTTACACAGCACAAAAATACAAGTGGCAGAAAAAATGACATTTGGACATGACCTAGGAAAATCCAGAACATCACTGGTGTCCAGTGTCCAATATGCATGACCATGCAAGTTCCTGAAACTAGACCAAATTTGCCGTCGACTGCTTTCGGATGCATTCAATCTCCTCAATTTTTAATAAAGTAATTAGCATTTCAATTTAGGCAAAATTTTACCTATATCAATCATTTTGCCCATCCCTTGTATTTCAGCTCCATTGTTTATGCAATGGATGTGCTTATTCTGCGTGGCGTGTGAGTCGAGACGACTTGGTCTCGCCGCGAATGATGTACATCACGTGAGACGTCTAATGATAATCAAATGGGAGCGAGTCGACAATTGTCACCTAATTCGACTCGTGTCACCTCACACGCCGCGCAGAATAGGCACGGGAAATTCATAAAGGAATTAAAATCGAATTAATCATCAATATTGAAAATGAAATGCGGTAAACTATCTTGAGCCTTTCGTAGAGATTTGACGTATTCAACACAAGACTAGCTGACCACATCGACGTTGCCGGAAGAAGTGGTTCTGCATTATGTAAAATAAATAAAGGGCGCGGTTTTGAGCCATGTTTTAATATTAATACATGACACTACTGTTCTTAGGCTATATCTATAAGATATTCTACATTATAAAATGGATAGAATTTAATGTATGAATGAAGCTGAATATCAATCAAAATGTGTTCGCGATAAATTTGTATCGCAGAGAATTTTTACTAAAGAAAAATTATACTTTTTCTTGGCTGGTCTATATAGAGACTGTTTATGCCTTTATTTTTCAATATGGGACAGTAGACTGATGCAAATTTTGAAGTTTTTGCTCCCCTATGCTTAAACGATGTCAATTATGATTAAAATGATCCTCCCAAAATTTGGAAAGATTCGGATGGAATTTGGTTGTGCACACGCTATTTGAAGTTTATATGGAAATTACTATGGAAAAGGCAAACCTTTTGTGTTCAGTCTTTTAACTGCTTGTCATAAAAATCTATGGAAAAGTGAACACACTCATCTCATGTGAAAACTTCCCAGCTACAACTTTGCCGAAGACCACATTTCGATGGGACTTAAGGATAATTTGTTATTATTGATAACAAAGTCTGAATCATGCTGAGATGATCAATCAATTACTTTCAGAGCAACACTGCTTTTTTGCTGTAGAACATAGTAGCCTGGATTACTTTGATCTATTCTTCCCGCCAGGAGCACCACTGTTGCCTGCCGAACAGTTGGTGAAGCATGCTGCATGCTAACCATTTTTATGACGATTAATAACAATTTATCCTGACGTTCAATCAAAAAGTGGTCTTCGGCAAAGTTGTAGCTGGGAGGATTTCACATTAGAAGAATTTGTTCACTTTTCCATAAAATTTTATGACGAAGAGATAGAGGGCTGAACACTAAAGATTGACGTTTTCCATAGTAATCTCCATATAAACTTCAAATGGCGTGTGCACAGTCAAATTTCTTCCGAATTACTTCAAACTTTGGGAGGATGCTATTTTTCATAAATAAAATCGTTTAAGCATAGGGGAGCTAAAATTTCAAAATTTGCATCACTCTAATGGGACAGCACTAGTTTGAAATTTTTTCGCAATGTTTTCGAACAAACTGTTTAATTTTTTGTGCGTATATGAAAATATATATAGAAATATGTGTAGCCCGCCAAAAAAATATTTTTCAGGAAATCCATATGGTTATGCTTTTATGGGCAGAGAACTTCGTAACTTTTTTTAACTAATGTCTGTTTTTCGAAAATTGGTGCACTTTGCTCAGTAATATTTCATTAGTCCGACATCATTAACCCGTATAGGCCTGAGTGAAAGAAAAATTACTAAAACTCTCACCGCTCAGCGAAACATAACGGATTTCAATGATTTTTTGTCAGTATACTCGTACACATATCTAGTTTCTAAAAGTGGTAAAAGGATATCGGGAATGTTCATGTAGCTGGAGTTATTGCGGTGGATCCCTGGGTCAGGTCGGATGTCAAGAGTTCTGTGCTTCTGTGCCCCTGGAGGTAGGCAAATTTCAAGTCACAGATAATTTCCAGAATCGGCTATAATGTGGCCACTATACCAAGGAGTTTTGAGAAAAACGCATCAGCGTAAACCTTCTGATGATCGAGATTATGTCAACTGCATTTGATTGATCCTAAAAATGACCATTTTCGGGTCTCCGAGATGGCTCAAATTAATGATAAAGTGCACAATTTGCATCTTAACATCTGTGTCAAGCTTATGGAATCGCATTTCAGTGAAATTTTCTGTTCAATCTATACTTTTAGAGATTTGAAACGGTTTAGTACTTAAATTTAGCGTGACATAATTTGTGTACCATCCCAAAACTCCGTAGTTCAAATACCGACTGAAGTTGGTAATCTTAACTAGCTGTGTAACTACTTTAAAATTAAACTGCCTAGAACACTACAAGCAACCTCGCTTAGCTTCGTCAATTACCTTCTATCGGTACTTTTAGTAACTTGGGTAGATATATCAAAACATAGGACAAGAATATGTTGGTGCGTAGAAATTCAAATATTTAAGTAAAAGTAGGAGTACAGCAAAAAAGAGCTTTTTTTTTTATGTATATTTCAATAATAGAATCTAATAGTTAGATGAAATCTATTAGTATCTCATCTGCATTTTAGTAAAACCGCTCCACATCGTCCACATTGTTTCGGTTCTTCAATCCTCCCGAGTTCACATCAATGGAATTGATCCGGATCATCGTCTGTTGGGTGCGATAGAAATTAATCCTCATGTACTGCTTCCTGCGCTTTTTGCGGAAATGCGTTCTTGTGTGGGACAGAGACTTTTCAATTATTGTAGCTCGAACATCGACCAACCCTTGCGGGACCAAAGGCCTTCCTATGAGCGAGAAATCCTTTCCTCCGGCCAGCAGCACCTTATCCAGCCGGATCTGATCTCCATTGGTGGGTGGCCAGTAGCCCTCCACAATGATTATGTCCCCAGAGGTGATTTTGAACTGCTTTCCGCACAGTTGAACCACGGCAAAAAGTCGTCCTTCGGACCCCGATTCCACTTGTTTCTTCACTTCTTCCAAGACTGATCCATTTTGCTGAGGCGACACCAGAGACGAATTGAAGCGAGAAACGATTGAACTAACTGGAGCTAAGCCAGTGGCGACCGGAAGTGGCAATCTTTGGGTTGGTACCGTTGCAGTTCTCAGCAAATCTGGAATCAAAACATTGATTACATCAACAGTCCCGGTAAGGAAATCCCAGCTTCCAAAGAAACTCTACTTACTTGTCAGTAAATTTGTGCAAGGAGCAGTTCGGAAGAATGTGGACAACCGATTCAGCATCATTTTGAAGCGTTACAACTAAATACTTTCTTTTAAACTAATATTTAGCTGTTTTTAGAAATTTTGGAGTACGACAATCGGCATGGTTATTTTTTTTCAATCTGCAGCGATGCTTTTATTTTGATACTTGACAGTTAATTTCCACAGTTGACTGAAACGGTATTGTGCTTTGGGTCGAATCGCCAAAGGGCGACAATACACGGAGCTACAAATCAATATACATAAGGGGCGTGTTCACATAGTTCATTTTACTAAACGGCAAAACTTATGATATTGGTACCGGGTTTGGCCACATTTAATCTGAACACTTTTTAATCTGTACCCCGCTTATTTGCACATCGCTCAGATTAAAAATGGTTCAAACGTCATTCAGCTCATGGAAAGTGGTAAAGTGAAATGGAATGGAACGCTGTGGAACGGAGCGCATAATCAAAACAAAACAGTGAAAAAGGTAACCAGAAACACGGTTCTAGGGTGACTAGATGTTCAGATTAAAAATGAACCCCGATGGTTTAAATGAGGTATCGTTCAAATTAACGGGGGTACACTGTACATGGATGCATTGGAAGGCGATATTCCGCGAGTTTCAGAAAGAATGAGAGATCCTTGAGGTGATATTTAACTTTAATTTAATCATCGCAGGGCTGGTAGCGGGTCTGGTTTTCTATTTTAATTCGAGTCTTTAAAAAGTGCAAAATTAAGAGTTTGATTACGTGACTATTCATCTGATTCTTCAAGAATTTCTTCTCAAATTCCTCGAGAAAAAGCCTCAGGAATTATCCTAGTGCTTGCATTATATAGGAATATATAGGAATAGGATAGGGTAAAAATACAATAAAGCACCGTAATCCAATAATTATGCATACGTTATTTATTTCCCTTAGAAACATATGGTTCAAATGCATCAACACTGTTTGGCTTACATTGATTTTGTCGAAAAATGGACAGTATATCTACCTTTTGGAAAACTGTTGATGAGAAATTTTGTTCGAGAAAATCGACGTTTTCAAATGGTTACAGAACTTAACCGCCTATTCCTTACATTGTGATTTTCCTATTTACCGTTTGTCGAATTGTTAAAAACGTTTCAGGTATGGTGGATGTATTGTTATTTTTCATTGTAACCAAAATCATTCAGATATTGTTGCAAATGGTTGTGAACCTTTCGGGAAACTGTACTGATATAGTTTTTGTTTATGCGGGATAGCACAACGAAACAAGAAAGATGACTGCTGTTTTTTTTCTGAGTTGAGCCAGAGGAGGGTATCTCAGCCTTTACGGTAGAATAATGTTCACTTACAGTAGCGTAGAACAAATACGGTTCTACAGTTTCTAAACTTCATTGAATATTGTCACCTTAATTCCTATTGTTATGGTATAGTTTACCCGTTATTAATGGAATGTACGATATAATGTATGCTCGTTTTATGTTTGCAACTATTTTGAGTGCGGTAAATTTTTATGCGGGTTCTTATCACTACTTTTTTGATCCAGGTTCCTAATTGCTAATAATTTACGTTTTTCATTATTTTCCATACGTTTTGACAGTTCTCCGACTACCATTCTTCCATGCGCTTGTGTTGAAAGTTTGAGAAATTTGAGAATCCAGCGTAGCGCGATCAGTGAGTGCAATACAAACAACAGTGTCGTCGTTCAGCGGCCAGTGAAAGAAACTGAATGTTTGAAAGGTTGTTGCCTGTACTTTTTGTCGCTGGCGCCAACTGTAAGCGTTTAAGATCGAAATAAACAGTCGTTACCCTATTGTCTTATTTACAATAGCATTTAACACATGGTAATAATTCTAAAGAAGTTGATAAGAATACTGTACTTTTTGCCGCCGGCACCAACTGTTGGCGTTTATAGACGAAGTAAACAGTCGTTATCCTATTGATTATTAACGTGTAGTTATAGTTAACCGTCACTCAACGAGCAAGAAATCACATTGATTGATTTGAATACTGAGAAATAGGAATTGAAAATGTGATTATCAATATTCAGTTCGTATTTTTTCAAAACCACCAATCGAAGGATTGGCCCTCTTGAATTGTTACACGAGATATCATGTGAAAATCGAGATGTGGAGACTCGACTGTATTTTAAATTTGTATTTTGTCTTGGCAACACTGAATAAAATTCGACCTAATTATTCTTCGCTGCCACAGTAGACATTGATGTAAACAAAAATTCAATTTCCAACGATATTATTTTTTTTTTTTTTTCTTTGGGGTGTCTAGTTAGACGGCTAAGACCGATCACGGTCCATCTCGCCAACGATATTATTTTGCAACGCGCCATACAAAAACGGTTTTTCGCTGTGATATTCCTAAAAATCGTAATTTTTAATGTGTTTTCCGACGTTTTGATAACATTAAACGATCCAAGTGAGCTTGTTGTCACTCATTTGTTGAATATTCTATGTGATTGATTGAATCTTCCCTCAATTTCAGCCTTGATAAGATGTCCGATCCGGTACTGCTCCGTCACCTCAAAGGGCACCGAAGTCGAGTAACGGGAATTTCGTTCCACCCGGAAGGTAATCGGTTTGTGTCCGGCTCCACCGACAACACGGCCATCGTATGGAACATCAACGAGCAGGTGCGCTGTATGCGGTTCGAGGCACACACCGACGTGGTCAACGATATCTGCTGGTCACCGGATGGACGGATCGTGGCCTCGGCTTCCAAGGACCGAACCGTCAAAATCTGGGTGCCCTCGTTGATGGGCAATTGCGACGAGTTTCGGGCACACACATCGAACATCCGATCGGTGGATTTCGATTCCAAGGGGAAGAAGCTAATAACGGCCTCGGATGATAAATCGGTCAAGCTGTGGAAGGTATCTCGGAAGCACTTCGTGTCCTCTTTCACTGGCCATACGAATTGGGTGCGTTGCGCGCGGTTCAGTCCAAATGATAAACTGATAGCTTCCTGCGGAGACGACCGGGCGTTGAAACTGTTCGATCCCCAGTCCGGAGAGTGCGTGCACAGTTTCGTGGATCAGAAGGGAGCAGGGAACAAAGTCGCTTGGCATCCGGACGGAACCCTGGTGGCCATTGCCTTGGACAACGCACGCGTCAAGATTTTCGACATCAAGGTTCGGAAGCTGATCCAGTACTACCGGATATTTGAGGGTTCGGTGAACTCGTTGGACTTTCACCCTTCCGGCAACTATTTGATCACTGGGAGTGATGATGGGGCGGTGAAGATTATCGATCTGTTGGAGGGAAGACACATCTATACGCTTACCGGACATACGGGACCGGCGACAGCGGTGAAATTTTCCTCTAATGGGCAAGTGTTCGGTACCGGAAGCGATGATCGGCATGTAAGTACTTACTTATTTATTTATTTATTTGTTTTTTCATTATTCAAAAATAATGTATAAGGCAATGCTCTATTTTAAATGGAAGCTCTTTTTTTTACCAAAATGGTCTCTAAGATACTTTTATCCTTCTTTTCCTTATGAATGAAACTTGGTGCAAAATTATAGAGGCTTCGGAGATACCTTCAGATTTTTACGCGAATATTCCACAGGTTCGCCGAGATTTAATTATTTTAATTCTTTGTCAGTATAATGCCAAACATTACATCAGTGGCATCTCGTCCTAAAGTGTACTTGGTGCACTACACAGTCGAAGATTTCAAAATAATAAAATAAAAATATACATTATACCGTAAAGTGCCGTAATTCAGCGCAGTTAAGGAATAAAACGATTCAAATTGTTTATTAAAAATTAGTACAGGTCGGACTCGATTATCCGGAGTGTCGATTTTTTTTTCACTCCGGATAATCAAATCCTCCGGATAATCGAATCACAAAGAAAAAAAAATTATATCTTTGACAAAAGAACTTAAATATTATCTATTTTCGTTATTTTATTTATATGATGCGGTGGCGTAATCAGATTTTTTTTTCTAGGAACAGTAGGGGTCTTTACAAGAAAACAAACATTTTGACCGGCATACGCAAAAAACCACTTTTTTAAACACCCCTTTTCTTCAATACATTCTAAACTGCAAAACCATTCATATTGTATATTGCAATATTAAATTATCTCAGATTTGTGCATAAAAATTGAAAAATTAAAACATCAAAAAACGAATTCCGGATAATCGAGTCTAAAATTCCGGATAATCGAATCCCGGATAATCGAGTCCCCGGATAATCGAGTCTCCGGATAATCGAGTCCGACCTGTATTGCATCAACAAAAAAGCTTTATGGGTGAATCGCTAGCAAATCTATTCAAGATTATGGGAAAAATATAAACTAGACTGTATTCATAATTTACAATTGTGATTTTTTTGAAATAGTTCACTCGTGGAAATTGCCTAATTCCGCGCATTTTTTAAACGCTTTTCCATATTCCGCGCAGAATAATGCCTAATTCCGCGCACTCATGAAACAAACAAATTAACATTAATTTTGATAAGGGGCTGCATCCATTAGTTACGTAACACTTAAAATTGAAAATTTTCAACACCCTCCCCTTCCGTAACACTTTTTGTATGAGAAAACGTAGAGTTTTGTATGAACCGTAACGTTTTAGTCTACGTTCAGTTTTTTTTTTATTAACTTTTTGTCTATCACATGAAATAAAGATAACCAAAACCGTGGCATTCGTACGTGTGAATTTCGTCTAGGGGAAAGTGGGGCAATTTGGTCATCTTAAGAAAAGTCGTAATAATTGAAATTTCTAGATCAATACACTAGATACGCACGATTTCCGTCGTCTTAAAAAAAACACGAATGAATTTTTCGTCGATTCTTTTGTCGATGGGGTGCTATGAGCACCCTATTTTATGTTGTGAAATTATCCCATAGAATCTAACAATTTAATTATTTTATTCACTGAACTGGAAAGTTTAGAAATGAAATTATTTCGAAATCTACTGAGCTCATATTTGGCTTAAATATGCTTCTTATTGCATAGTTTTAGACAATTCGGTCGAGAAAAAAACCCATCTTCTTCTTCTTAGCATTAACGTCCTCACTGGGACAGAGCCTGCTTCTCATCTTAGTGTTCTTATGAGCACTTCCACAGTTATTAACTGAAGCTTTCTTTGCCAAAGTTGCCATTTTTGCATTCGTATATCGTGTGGCAGGCACAATGATACCTCATGCCCAGGAAAGTCAAGGAAATTTCCACTACGAAAAGATCCTGGACCGACCGGGAATCGAACCCAGACACCTTCAGCATGGCTTTGCTTTGTAGCAAACTGCACTGTTCATACAATACAAGGACCAGTTCGCATTATTGCTTGGAATCAAAGGGTTTTAAGCAAATCAATTAATGGTATCCACTAATGCCACGGGTAACTGAAACTTATTTTTTTAAGCAAAAAGAAACCTCAGAAGAACCTAAGGGTCATCCATAAATTACGTCACACAAAATATGGCCATTTTCAATCCCTCTCCCCCGTATTATCATACTTTTTGTATGGAGGCTTCGTAAATTATGTAGAGATCGTAAAGTTTCCGTGAATCATTTCCCGAGAGTGTGTCGTAATTTGTGGGGTCTTCTACAAATTACGACCTGTTGAACATGTGAACGATATATTGTTTTTACAATAATTCTATATGGATTGTATAATATAAATAAGAATCATAAACAAGTATACATTGCCAATGTTATGTGTGGTTCATTATGCTAAGTAAATTTTGTGCGCACAGATGTACACAGTGTACAGATGTACACTTAATTCAGAATGCCGAATCTCGGCTAATTTCAACCGAGATCCGCACAGCCGAGCTCGTGAAAAAAATCTAAGTGTGTATAGACTATTTTGTTGGGGCTGTGCATAAACCACGTGGTATTTTTCCCTGTAAGGAACCGTCCATAAATGACGTAGCATTTTAGGGGGAGGGGGGAGTCTACGATTTTGCTACGAACCATGTATTAAGTATGGGAAAATAAGCTACGAAGGGGGAAGGGGTGTCAAAAATTGGTCAAAAGATGCTACGTCATTTATGGACGCTGCCTAAGTGGGCTTTCCCGATATTCCGCTTGTACATGAAACGTATGTATGCATAAAGTTACTTTTCAGAGAAATAGACAGATGTGAAGACGGATATAGCATGTTTTACTTGTCTGTTGTTATGCGAAGAACAGTGCGCGGAATTAGGGCATTATGAAAAAAGACGTGGCCTAATTCCGCGCAATACTTTTTTGAATACAACTCAATAATTATGCAAATATTTGATAAGATTTCATAGAAGCACCATGAAACATATCTGTAGCAAGAAGTTCCATGGAATATTGCATAAAAAATAAAACATTTTTAATAAAGAAATCGCGTTTGTTGTTGTCCTACAGTCTTAGCGCGGACGCTAAGAAAATTAGAAAAATAACGACTACTCCGACGGGCCTTCACTGATTATTTTTTTATGCCGCGAAAAAATGCCTTATTTGCTTTTATTTGTGATTCAAACTTATTCTTAATCAAAGTAGCCTCGAATAGCATTAAAAGTTGCTGAAATATTAATGTGTATTTCCATAGAAACTCCTGATGTAATCCCTCGAGGATCCAGGTTAAATCTCTGAAGAAACTTCTGATACAATCTCTAGAGGAACTCCTGATGGAATCTCAGGGAACAACAGGGTTTTTTTAACAGGGAACTCCTGTTAAAATTTCTGAAGAATTTAATGAATATTTCCTGAAGGAATTCCTGACGGAATCCGGAGGAATTCCTGATGGAACCCTTGTACGAATTCCTAAAGATATTCTTGAAGGAACTCCAGATGAAATTATTGGAGGAGCTCCTGATGAAATCCAATGAAGAATTCCCTATGGAATCACTGTAGGAACTCCTGATGAATTCCCTGGAGGAATTTCTGATAAAATCCGGTTGGAACTCCTGATAGAATGCCTAGAGAAATTACTTATGATATTCCTAGAAGATCCAGATGGAATTCTTAGGTGACCTCCTGATATAAACTAATAGAATCTCGGAAGAAATGCTAGCTGGAATGTCTGAAGGAACTCTTGGTGGAATTTCTGAAGAAACTCCTGATGAAATCCTCAGAAGAACTCTAATGGTAGCCTTAAAGGTACTTCTAATAGATTCCCTATTGAACTTCCTGATAGAATCCCTGGAGGAACTCCTGATGGAATCCTTGGAGGAAATCCTAAATATTAAAGAAGTTCCTGATGGAATCAATGGAGGAATTTCTGATGAAATTCATAGAATAACTGGTGATGGAATCTCTAGAGAAACCCCTGATAGAATATATGGAAGGAATTCCAGGTGGAATCTCTGAGGGAACTGCTGATGGAATCGCTGGACAAACTTCTAATGGAATTGCTAGAGGTATTCCTGATCGAATCCCTGGAGAAGTTCCAGTTGCTATCGATCGCTGAAGGAACTCCTGATGGAATCCCTAGAGGAATTTCTGATGGATCTCCTGTAAGAATCCCTAGAAGAATTCCTTATGATATCCCTAGAAGGAGTCCTGATGAAATTCCTCAAGGAATTCCTGATATGATCTCTGGAGGAAATCCTGATTGAATCTTTGGAGGCAATTCAGGTGGAATCTCTGAACTCTGAAGGAACTCCTGATGCAATCCCCAGAAGAACTCTAATGGAAACCATAAAGGTATTTCAGATAGTATACCTATACCTTTAGATATTCTTGAAGGAACTCCTAATCATTGAAGGGACTCCTGATAAAATCCCTGGAAGAATTCCTGATAAGTTTCCGGATAGAACTCCTGATAGAATCCCTAGAGGAACTCCTGATATTTCTAGAAGAAACATTGATGGGATTCCTCGAGGAACATCTGATTTAATCTCTTGAAGAATTCCGGGTGAAATTTCAGAAGGAAATCTTGATGGAATCCCTGGAGGAACTCCTGATGAAATCTCCAGAAGCCCTAAAGGTACACCCAACAGAATCCGTACAGGAGCTCCTGATGAAATCCCTGGGGGAACTCCTGACGGAATCCTTGGAAGAATTTATAAAGATATTCTTGAAGGAACTCTGGATGGAATCATTGGAGGAATTTATGTTAAAATCCCGAGAAGAACTCCTGATGGAATCCCTAGAGCAACGACGGACAGAGTCCATGGAGGAATTCCAGGTGGAATCTTTGAAATATCTCCTGATAGAATCCCAGGAGAAACTTCTGATGAAATACCTAGTTAAGATCAGTGATGCTTTTGAACGCGTTCAGTTCGCGTTCCAGTTCAGTTTATTGAACGGGGGATCAAGTAGGCTTGCTCATTGTTCAGTTCAAAAATTTGAACCCTCGAGAGCAGAAAAGTGAACGCAGATTGTGTTGACACATTTCACGCCATCTCACCATGCTAACGTTGATTTTAAGGTGCTCAAAGTAAGAAAAAACACATTGATTTATGATAAAATTGAATGTATCATCAATTCAAGAAATGTTTCCCAGCTACAATATTAAATTCATGCTTCAATTACAATTGTAATGATTTGCGATCTGAACGGGCCGTTCGAGAGCAGCGGCATGCTCTGGCTCGAGAGTTCAAAGTTTACTGCGTTCTCGTGCAAAAATTGAACTTGCTCCGTTCATTTTTGGCTCGCGTTCAGTTCAAAATGCATCACTGGTTAAGATCCAGGAGCAATCCCTGATCGAATCTCTGGAGGAATTCCAGATGGAATCCCTGAAGAATTTCTGATGAAATCCCTAGACGAACATCTGATGAAACCCCCAGAAGAATTCTTGATGGAATTCCTAGAGGAACTTCCGATGGAATCCGAAGAGGAACTTCCGATGGAATCCCTAGAGCTAGTCCTGATAAAAACCCTGAAGGAACCGCTGAATGGAACTTTCGTGAAATTTATGATTGAATCTTTAGAAGTTCTCCTGATGGAATGCCTCGATGAAATCGTGTTTAATTCCCTAGAATAACTCCTGATTCTAGAGGCTTTCCTTAGCCAAGTGATCAGAGTCCGCGATTACAAAGCAAAACCTTGCTGAAGGTTTCTGGTTTAAATTTCCGGTCGATCCAGGATCTTTTCGTAATTGAAATTTCCTTGACTTCCCTGGGCATAGAGTATCATCGTACCTGCCACACGATATATGAATGCGAAAATGGCAACTTTGGCAAAGAAAGCTCTTAGTTAAAAACTGTGAAAATGCCCATTGAACACTAAGCTGAGAAGCAGGCTCTGTCCCAGTGAGGACTTAACGCCAAGAAGAAGAAGAACTCCTGATTCGCAGAGGAATCACTGATGGAATCCCTGTAGGAACTCCTGATAGAATCCCATGAGGAATTCCAGGTGAACTTTCGGAAGGAATTTATAAAGGAATTCTTATAGGAATTTCTTGTTAAATCACTGGACAAAATGTTGATTAAATTTCTGGAAGAACACCTGGTGGAATCATGAAGCAGGTTTGGAAGAATTCCTAAAGATATTAAAAAAAGGATTACCTGGAGAAATTTCTGGTAAAATTCCTAATGGAATCCCTGTAGTACAAATCCAGGTACAATCCATGGATGGATTTTTTGAATCACAGGTGAAACTGCTGATGGATTCTCTGAAGATATTTCCGGAGAAATTGGTTGAGGAATAATTAATGAATCCTTGGTGAATTTGCTAAAGAAAACGGTTAGAGATAGTTGGAAACGATAGTGAAATATATAGATACAACTCAAGAGCGTGCATTTGATAGATCACTATGGCACCGACGCTGCGTAAATTCACACATTTTGACTTTCCACCCATCTGCATCGGCAGTTCATGGGACGTCGAAGCTTCAATTTGACATGATGACGTCGGTGTTCGTGCAACATCCCTACAGACGGTACGATCAGTTCGTCAAACATTTGGCTTAGTTAGTCAAACCAATTTATGTTCGTACGACCGATTAACGAACTGTCAAATCTTGTTGCACCAACATTAATGTGACCGGGATGGGGTATATTTTCGACCGTTGATATTTCAATTGAATGTTGTTCCCGTGAATGTGAAAAAGATAGAAATTGCGCCTGGATAAAGCGAAGAAAAGGATATTTTTCAAATGAGGAATTTTCAGGTAGAGGATGAGGGATTTCTGCAAAATATCCTGCAAGGAATGGAATTGAAATTCCACGGAGTTTTTTATCAGTATTTTCATAATAAATTTGTACAGAAATTTTCTGTGTACATACATTTAGATTTTGAATATTGCCAATATATCATAAGCAAAGATTAAACATAATTCTGAGTTTTCCCGTCATTCATCCAGGACATCCTCCAATAATTCTTTCAAAGAAATTTACGGAAATTCTGGGATTTTGCCTGCAATTCATCCAGGTATTAATCCAAAACTTATGATTAAGTGTTAATCCAGTGTTGGACAGTTTCCAGTAATTCTTAAGTTTCTTCAAACATTTCTCCAGATATTCCTTCATAAATTTTACTAGGATTTTTTTTCCTAGATTCCATCAAGAAACCCTTCCAAGATTCCATCAAGGAATCCTTCGAATATTCAAAATTTCTCATGAAATTCCACCAGGTACCTGTAATTCCTTTCCGAATTTCTCCAATGATATTTCTACAAGGTTTCCTCCAGGAATTCCACCAAGAATACTTTCAGAGGTTCTTCCAGGAGTTCTTACAAAAATTTCTACAGGGAATTCTACATGAATTCCTATCGATAATGTTTTTTTTAGTTTCATCAGGGATTCCAAAAAATATCTTCAGGGATTCCCTAAAACATTCTTCTGAAATTCCTCCAGGAACTACTTCAGAGGTAAACCAGGTCATCATGCTTTTCTCAACCACATTTTCAAGAAATTCTCCCAAATGTTGTATTTATCAAAAAAAATCTCCGGATAATTCAACGCAAATTCCTTCACTATTTCCATTAAAGTTTCTCAAGGGATTTAAAGGATTCCTTCAAAAGTTTATTTAGGAATTCTTCCAGGAATGCTTCCAATGATTCATCCAGGAATTCCTACAGGTATATGTGTAAGAAATCATCCAAGAATTTTGTATGGGATTCATCCAGAGGTTCCATAAGCAATTGCACCAAGAGTTTCTCCAGCGATACCTTCATGAATTTTTCTAAACCCAGACAACCAAAATGTACGTATAACGAAATCACCTGGAGGCTTTGTATGTGCAAAAATTCACTTATAAGATGTCGCGAAAAGGCCTTCTACGTACAAAAGTGGAGGTGATATGCGTGCATATATTATGTGATGAATAATAACATACACGGAGACGGAATTCAACTCAATTTTGGGTTGTTTCAACGCAATTCCGTAGTTGAGCGCAATAACTCAATTTTGGCTAAATTTCCAAGGTCCCCACTAGGTAGTTTGGCTTTAATTCCATTAGAAAAATATACTCAATTTTGGGTTGATTTAACGCAAAATTGAGTTCTTTCGACCCAAACATAAGAAAAGTTGCATTTACCCAAATTTGGCTTATTGGCCAAAGTACCCCTATTGGGTAGATGCAGCTCTCTCTATTTTTGACAACATTCGTGTGGGAGAAAGAGAAAACCGAGAGATTTTGGGTTGAAACTATAATCGATATACTTAATTTTGGGTAAAGTAAACTCAAAAATTAGGTAAAAATATTTCTCCGTGTACAATGCTAGTATAGAAATATTCTACCGAACAAACCTGTGATCTTATGCAACTTAACTTATGATAACAAATGTTGATTTGACAGCTGCTACGGATTGATTCGACTTACTTTGTACAAGTGTACGGGACGAAACAAAATGTACAAATGAACTCAGAAAAGAAGTGTTTTATGCGAGGAAACTCAACAATCTGACGAGTTTATCCACTGTGTTTTGCGGGTTTGATGTAATTAGTATGAATAAACGAGTTGTAACGTGAACTTTCATGCGATTCCAGGTTGTCTGGGAAGATTCCTCCAGGCATTTCTCCAAGGATTAAACTAGAAATTTGTGTTAGATTTTTTTCGGGGACTCCTCCATACCATCAGTATTCCTCCCTTGAGAGTTTTCATCAGCAATTTCTGTAGTGACTCATCCATATATTTTTTTAGAAATTCCGACAAGAGTTTTTTCACGAAATTTTCCAGAAAATTTCCCAGAAGTTTCTCCCGGGAATTCCACAGAAATCTCTCCAGATACTCCATCGCTAATTACTCCACCAATTTGCATGAAGCTTTACCAAAAATTTCTATAGAGATTCCTTCAACAGTCTCCTTAGGGATTCCTCAAAAAAAGTCCCGGTGGATTCTTTGAAGAAATTCTTGATGAAATCCTCACTCTGTTTTCATCAGTCTATTAAGTTTTTTAGGGAAGACCAGGGATCAGGGATTGTACCAGGATTTTCCAGGGATTCCACCACGAACTCAACAGAAAATTTCTCCAGAGATTGTACCAGAGAGATTTCACCAGAAATTACTACCAGGATTTATTTCAGAGATTGAATCACGAATTATTTCGGGAAGTACATTTTTTTCACGGGACTTCGATTAGCGATTGCACCACAATATTCTTGAAAAGCCCTCAGGGATTCCACCAGTATTTTCTCTCTGGATTTTATCAAGAATCACATCCTAGTTTAAACATGAAATACTTTTAGGGATTCCAACAAGAAAATCTTCAAGAACTCACCAGGAACTCCTACAGGGATTAAATCGAAAATTCCTCCAGGGTTTCGAATAGGAATTAAGCCAGGGATTCGACCAGCAATGTTTCCCATGATTCTACTTATATTTCCTCCAAAGTCTCCAAAGTCCAAAGTCCAAAGTCAAAGTGGAATTTCAACAGAGATTTCATCAGGAATTCCGACAATCATTTCATCAGAAATATTTCTAGGGTTTACACCAGGAAATGCTCCAGCCATTCCACCAAGTATTCCTCCAGAATTTTTTTACAAATTTTTTATTACCAATTATACCAAAAGTTTCTCAAATATCTATTTCAGGTATACCCCTAATATTTTCTTTGGAATTACTCCAGGAATTAGTTAATAGGTTCCAATAGGAATATTCTCAAAGATTACACCAAACCTCCTCCAAAGTATTTCCTCAATGGATTTCTTCCGGAATTCTTAAGGAGATTTAATTAATATTTTGTCCCGGGAATTCTGCAAGGAATTCCTTCAGAGATTCCACCAAGCATTTTAATAAAAGATTTGAGGATTTTTTTGTGAACATTCTGGTGGATTCTTTGAAAAACTTCCTGGTGAATTCGCGGGATGAAATTTTTAATCTCTGATAGAATTTATGTTGGAACTTGAGTAGTCATGCTGGTCTATCAGGAATACAATGTCTTGAAGATTTCTTGGTGGAATTCTCAAAAAATACTGGTAGAATGTCTGAAAGAATTCCTAGTGGAATCCCTAGTAAAATTCCTGGTGGAATCGTTGAAGGGTTTACAAATGAAAACCCTGAGATTATTCTTAGTGGAAAATCTGGAGAAATTTCAGGTGGAATCTCTGTAGGAACTAGAATCCCCGGAGAAACTTTTTATAGAATTGCTAGAGAAACTCCTGATGAAATTCCTAGAGGAGTTCCAGATGGTATTGCTGAAGGAATTCCTGATGGAATCCATAGAAGAACATCTGATGAAACCCCAATGATGGAATCTCTAGACAAACTTACGATGCACCTTACAATAAAAAGAGTAAAATCTGATGGAATCCCTAGAGAAACTCCTAATGGAAACCCTGATGGAACTCCTGATGTAATCCTTCGTGGAACTTATGATTGAAACTTTGGCAGTACTCCTGATGGAATTCCTGGAGGAAATTGTGATGGAGCTACTGGTGGAATCTATCTATGATGGAATTTCTGGTGAAATCCTCACAACAAATTCTGATACTCTCCAGATGGAATCCCTGGAAGAACTTTAAATGGAATACCCCCTGGATGAGTTTCTGGTGAAATTCCTGATGGATTCCTAGTAGGAATTCCTGGAACAATTCCTGAAGGAATTTCGTATTATAGAATCACTGATAGAACTGCTGGTTTATTTGCTAAAGAAATAGGTTAAAGGTTGTGGGAAAACACCAGTCGAATATATAGAAACAACTCAAGAGTGCACATTTGCTAGATTAAAGCCTGTCCACGTTAAATTTCGGACACCCAAATAATGGCAGCAAAAAAAGTTACTCATAATTCAACAAAAACAATTGTTTATTTCAGAATAAAAGAGTTATATCTACAAAATAAACAGTTGACAAGGATGTTAATCCTTCTTTCTGTAAAATTCTCGAACTTTCTGTGGTACACCCGCCATCCGTGTCCGAAATTTATCGTGGACAGGCTTTACCATGTCGTCGACGCTGTGTAAATTCACGCATTTTGACTTGCCGCCCTCCTGCATACGCAGTTCATGGAACGTCGAAACCTCAATTTGACATGGTGACGTCGATGTTCGTGCATCATCCCTACAGACGTCTTGTACGATCAGTTCGTCAAACATTTGGCTCCGCCCACCGGTGGTTTGAGGAAAATCAAACTACAGTCGCCTCTCCACATCTCGATATCGAAGGGACCATCGAGATAGGGAGAGATCGAGACAAAGAACAATTTTTTGATGAATACTAGATTGAAAAACACTCCGTTGTCAAGAAAGTAATACACAAACAAACGTCATTTTGCGCTCCTAATTTGTTTTGAATCCCAAAACTTTGGTCTAGTAACCTTCGATATTGGTCATATCGACATACGGAGAGAAAATTGAGAACAAACAATCAACAGAAACACATCAAGATGAGGAGATGTCGAGATAAGGAGGATATCGAGATATGGAGAGTGAAAATGTATGCAGACTGAAGGGACTTATGAAATCATCGACATAGGGAGAGATATCGAGATGTAGAACTTCGAGATGTGGAGAGTCGACTGTAGTTTGATTTTGGCCGACAATTTCGCCAACCGTCAAATTGGTTTCACAAACTGTCAGATTGGTTCGCCAAGCAGCATCACACACGGTCAAACATAGCACCAACATGAGCATCAACCTGGGCGCGGAGTCAATGTTGGTCAAACTGTCTGAGCGTCTGTGGGGTGCATAATTGGTGCATCGCCCTCAGTGAACAAACCTAGTGTCCACCGTTTGATTCTCCATCCCATGGGCTCGCTCAACCAGCAAGCGAAAACAGCAAAGCAAACAAGACAAACTGCCATGCGTCTCTCTATATATTGCCCATTGCACGGTGACGTCATCAGAAAATCGCTCTCTTTCCCTCCTTCTGGAAATCTGAAAACAATGGTGCCAGTACCTGTCAAAGTTGACAGGTACTGGCACCATTGTTTTCAAGTTTTGTTGAAGAGCGAAAAAGAGAATTTCGCAGTGAAATGCTTATTGCAGAGAATATATACTACTTTGGTCTTACAGTGTACAGTCCTGCCGTGTACTCTAGCGTAACAATTCAAAAGGGTCAATCCTCAGATCGTTGACTCTGAGAAAATTCGATTTGAATATTATTCACCACATTTTTAATTCCTATTCAAATCAATCAAGGTGATTTCTTGCTCGTTGAGTGACAATTTAATATTTCTACACGCTAATAATCGATTTTATTCTGAAAACTGACAAAAATGTGGAAATAAATGATGAGTTTAAATGCTTGGCCCATTTTCGATTTTTAACAAGGTATGGGCCTTTTTTATTGGCGAAATTGAATTTTATTAATTTTATTTCATAATCCACGAAATTGGGCTTTCATCGCAAAACAAGTCGAGGTTTTATCAAAAATGTTTTTATCGTTTAGTTTCAAGTTGGACGTTTTTATGGTTTGAATCGTATCAACCAAAATGCTTAAAACAAACAACGAGTGAATAAAACGAAAAAAATAAAAATGTAACAAACATAATAACTTTGAGGGGGTGTCCCATTTCGCATAAATACGTTTCTCATACGGGATTATCACAGAAGGCCGAATCACAAAAGGCCGAATCACAGAAGGCCGAATCACAAAAGGCCGAATACCTTCTAGCCTACCACAAAAGGCAAGCAAGCGTTTGCCCGGTATAATGCCAACATAGTCTTTTACGCAACAAGTAGGAGAATGATTGCTGAGATAGGGTATAACAAGTGTTTAAGTGATCATAAGAATACTAAGTTTACAAAGAATACTTTTAACCGTACAGTGCCGTTCGATTTTGACTCGGTTTGAATTTGGCAACACGGAAATCCATGTACACAAAAATGGATCATGGTCAGTCACAAATCATGTCAATCTCAATGTTTCTGTGGGCCTTCTTAAGGCTTACCATATTCAAAATAGGTAAATTTAATTTGTGGGGCCTTCCTTAGCCGAGTGGTTAGAGTCCGCGGCTACAAAGCAAAGCCATGCTGAAGGTGTCTGGGTTCAATTCCCGGTCGGTCCAGGATCTTTTCGTAATGGAAATTTCCTTGACTTCCCTGGGCATAAAGTATCATCGTACCTGCCACACGATATACGAATGCGAAAATGGCAACTTTGGCAAAGAAAGCTCTCAGTTAACAACTGTGGAATTGCTCATTGAACACTAAGCTGAGAAGCAGGCTTTGTCCCTGTGAGGACGTAATGCCAAGAAGAAGAAGAAGAAATTTAATTTGTGGTCATTATTACGGTGATACAAGTTTTAATAAAAACAATTATTAAATTTTGGAACGGTTCAATTTTGGCAACATGAAAATTTGCCATGTTGCCAAAATCGAACAGGCACTGTATACCCTTCCAGTTTTCGCGAGGTTTTTACACTTATTGTTGCGCGACTACTTAAGCTTCAATTATAGAATTTATTTTGGGTGTGTCAGCTAAGAATAGACCAGTTGACACACCCAAAAAACACTAACCATACACTCTTATTCAGCTAGTAATGTTACTTGTGCGTCTTGTCCTGCTAACCCTACTGTAAAAATGTCCATAATATTGTAGAAAAATGTGCTGACTGTTTGTGGCTTTCACTAAAATTTATTTTAAAATTTCGGCCTTCCGTGATTCGGCCTTCTGTGATTCGGCCTTTTGTGATTCGGCCTTTTGTGATTAGGCCTTTTGTGATTTGGCCTTTTGTGATTCGGCCTTCTGTGATTCGGCCTTCTGTGATTCGGCCTTCTGTGATTCGGCCTTCTGTGATTCGGCCTTTTGTGATTCGGCCTTTTGTGATTCGGCCTTCTGTGATTCGGCCTTCTGTGATTCGGCCTTTTGTATGTTTCGGCCTTCTGTGCTTTCGGCCTTTTGTGATTCGGCCTTTTGTGATTCGGCCTTTTGTGGTAGACCCTTCTCATACGGATGTTTCGCATAAAGCAGTTTCATACAAGAACAGGTAGTATTTTAAAGAAGGCATATAATTCTGATTATGCCAAATGTCCATTATGCCAAACGTCCGTATGCGAAATGTCCCACTCCCATAACTTCGAGACACTTGAAGATTGCGTCCAGTATTGAAGGCTGTCTCGGCATGGTCGACGAGACATACATCAAGCGGACACCAAAAAAATCCCCGGCCTCGAGTTTTTGTCGGTACGTCCTGGTTGGAGGTTCCGGAATAGAAAGACGGTCAAATTCGCGAAGAAGTACCTGTTGTGGCAGGCGATCTGCGAGTGAGGAAGGTACAGCAAGCCGTTCGTTACAACCGGTACCATAAAAGGGCAGATTTTCCTCTCTCACCGTGGTCCCAGGCTGTTCTGGCCGGATCTCGCATCATGCCATTACGCCAATCCTGTAATGGATTGGTACGAAGCGAAGGGCGTTAATGTGGCCCCGAAAGTGGCGATCCCGCCAAATACACCAAAACTTTGTCCGATCGAAAAGTTTTGGGTGATAATGATGAAGAAGTTGAAGAAAAGCAGAAAAATATTCAAAACCGATGGAGCTTTGAAGAAAAACTGGGAGAAATTGTGTAAGAAAGATGGGCAAAGTCTTGCCCAAGATCTCACGAACAGTGTTAAGATACATGTACGAGCATTCAGCTTGGGGGAGGAAATTCAATAAATAAATGATGCTGAAACATATCTAATATATAGTTATTTAATCCCTGAAAATTTGAAAAGAATCCGCTCTAAAATTGATTTTTGGTGATCATTTTTGTTTGTCTCATTTTTTCCGAATCCAATATTTTTTCTAATTTGACCAGGGTACTCCTATTTTGGCCAGTCTCATAAGAAATCAATGTGATTGGCCAATTTAGGAACCGAATCTAAATCTAGGGAAGCTGGAAAGATTTCACTTGAGTAGAGTTCGTTTGCTTTTTCGTAAATTATTATGACGAGCAGATTCAAAACTGAACACAAAAGGATAGCCTTTTCCATAGTAACTATCATGTTAACTTCAAATGACATGTGCACAGCCAAATTTCTTCCAAATCATGTCAAAGTTTGGGAGAATTATTATCATCATAATTGACACCATTTAAAAATAGGAGAGCAAAAACTTCAAGAGTGCTCCGTGAAGCCCAAGCAGGACGGTTCGTTATTCATTAAGCCCGAATGCGTGAGGCGTGCTGGTGACGGACTATTTCGGTTCATGTTACATGAGTCGAATCCCTTATCAAACGCAACCCATGTTCGTCACCAGAGGTGTCAACATATTTTTGTTCGGAAGAATAGAATAAAAGAAGACTATATAAGAAAATAAGTTTTTAACTTGAAATTACACGAATCCAAGGTAAATCTAGATTGTGTAGCTTCTGAATTTTTACCACTGACAAAAACTCTTCCCGTTACAACCATGAAGATGCAGTGGTATACTTGGTCTCTAGTAACAAAGGATGTCACACTAACATTCCGTCCCTTCCCCGATGACCGTAAAGACGATGCCGGCGCCGTTATTGACTTTATTCTGGTCAATCACGGAGTAGCAACTATGAATTGTACGGTCATCAACGCTCACATTACATTCATTTTTACAGTGGTCTTTATTCGATTGAAATTTTGCCAGTAAGTTAAAATTTCAGAAAAAAGTCGAGCGCTCGACACTGAAGACGTCTGTAAGTCACAGGCGAAATAGAATTATCTGTCAAGATAAGTATCATATTAGCGTTTAAAGGTATTTGCTCGCCTTACTAGTGATATTTAGTATTTTATTTTTTCTTTTGCAAAAGTGAATCGAAGTGTTAAACTTCAATTTAGTAAATTTTTTCTTAAACATACTCTGATAATCCCTCCCATAAAATTAAAAAAAGTGTAAAAATTTCAGTCGAATTCTGCTGCAGTGTTGAGATCTTTGGAGTTTTTCCGGTCGACGAAATACTTACTATGTATACTCTTAGGCTTTACTTGTAATAATTTGTAATCACATACCTATACCTAATATATTTTTATTCAATTTCTAGATCATGATATGGAAAGCAAACTTCAATGGAGAATCGTCGGAAAACTCGCTATATTCGTCGGAGTGTAGCGATCTACAACTGCAAGAAAATGGAACTCGTCCCCGGCTCCCGATGCCTTCGAGTAAAAAGCTCAGCTACGACGATTGTCACGGAACCGACGAAGACGAGGATGGCCGGTTCATTAGCGGCAAGGAGAACCATCCAGACACAAGCATTTTGGTAGATGCCCGGAAGACGGATAATTTCCACGTAACGGATGTCCACGAGGTTAGCGATTAGTTTTTCCTTTCATTATTTCCTACATTTATATTTAACGTCATCGTGGCTAATTTTAAGGAAATTGTAATAAGACTGTGTCAGAAGCCTAACATTCGCTGTCTGTCGGAATCCTGTTTGAATCCGTCCGCTGGCGGCATTGGATACGACTCCAGCAAAACTAGTACCAACTTTGAAAAGCACGTCATTCGAAAGCTTGGTCTGATTGAAAGTGCAGTTTCAAGTCTCGAGAGGAGAGTTTCGCTTCTTGAAGATGTTGTGCTCAACCGAAGCTGAGACACATTCCGGGAAGATTTTTCGATCCTTCTATTTCTATATCAAAACTCGTTTATTTTACAATTGTACATAGATTTGAAATATATTTTAATAGCATTAGAGGTCATACATAAACCAGTCACAGTACGTAATCCCTGTCGCATTTACTACATACAATAACCGTTTCTTCCTGGTTCAATCGTTCGAATTTAAGAACAAAAAACGCTATCCTAACATAATCGCGTTTGCTTCGATACTCGTAACATAAGAAAATAAACTGGACTCATTCATATAATTGCCGCAGAATATCATTACCAGGAAATTACAGTTGAGAACGTCCCTGAATCGCACCTTCATATTGCATGCAGTCTAAGCTTTCAGTCCAATGTAGCTCGTTTCCTTGCCTGTCTTCTTGATGGTTTCCAACAGCTCGTCGGAGGAAAGCGTCGAGGTGACGAAAACTTTCTTGTTTTCCAAATCGATGTCCACCTTTTCGACTTTTTCTGAAAAGAAAATAATACAGAAATGTTAGGAGCCGCATTCTGTTCTTGGCATTTTTGATTCACTTCGGCAAGGTTATTTTTGAAGCTGGCAATTGCAATTAATTACTATTCAAGTGCTATTTGTCACGAAGTTGCATATGCAGGAAAACATATTGCAACATACAACAATCCCGCCCATCCGCCCTACGTCATACTTTTTATATGGAACCTTCAAATAATATGTATGATTCGTCACATCTTGCAGAACACTTCCTTCCTCCTAATAACATGACGTACTTAATAGATGGCCCCATTAGGGAGGTTCAAAATTTAAAAATGTTTGAGAATCCAATCTCCCATATGTTCCTTACCATCCTTACCATAAAAATAGTGTTCTGTGAAATGTTCAGTTTTCTAGGTGGTGATTTAAAAGTGGCCAAAAGACAATGTAGGTTTTTATGGAAATTACTATGGAGAAATTTTGAGATATGTTCCAAACACGCTAGTATTGTAATGTAAGTACAAACTTATTATCCCATAGTAAACACTTATTCTTCCAACCATAATAAAGAAATTTGCTGAAGAGAGAAATTCAATCCGACGGATAGCAGAAGAGATATTCATGAGTTGGTTTGCTATTATTTAGTTTAATATGGTATTATAGCCCTGCAAACATGTACAAAAATCACAAACTAAATTAGCTCAAATGGGATTTGTTCCTTCAGCAACATCTTTCATTAAGTTTTTAAAAATGAGTTTTCAATATTGTATGATAAGTTTCTACTTACATTACAGTACTAGCGTGTTTGGAGCATTTCTCATAAATTCTCCATTGTAATTTCCATATAAACCTATATTGTCTTTGGGCCACCTTTAAATCACCACCTAGAAAGCTGAAAATTTCACAGAACACTATTTTTATGGTAAGGATGCTAAGGAGCATAAGGGAGATTAGATTTTCAAACATTTTTAAAATCTAAACCGAAGAATTGATGCGTCAATTAAGGAACCTAATGTTTTCCACATTAACTGCTGTGAATCGCAAGTCAGTCCCATCTGCATTTTCGTCAAAATTGAGTTAAGGTCGGTTTTCAACATATCTTTTAATGCTCTTTCAGCTGTACTAATGAGATGATATGATTTGTTGGGGAATATTAGGGAAAAATAGCAAGTCAAATTGTCCCATAATGAAAAGTAACCGCATATCAGTCCCACTACAGATTTCCGCACCGTGTCACACAAAAATGAACCGTATTTCGATCATCTTTATATTTTTCTCGGAAGTATATCGTAGTGAGAAGCAAACTCTGAAAGTTTCATTATGATTTGAACATGATCCAATCCTCTGGAAATTTTTGAATATTCGTATGAAAAACGAATTTGGAAACTTCACAGCCCATTTTCTCAATGCCTACTTTTTACAGATGGGACTGACTTGCGATTCACGGCAGTTAAGCCATTAAAACACCGCTAGCGCATGACGGCTCACCATAGTAGCATGTCCGAAAGAACTTGAAACTATTGAGAACCAGAGCTACAGGTCCAAAGCCCTGATAAAGGTGGATGGTTGTGATGGCTATGACCGTGGTCATCATGTAAAGAACAAGCGGACGATGCTGTATCGTGTCAGCATCGAGGAGGCAGCCCCTCTAGCACGATGTAGGTAGCGCAACCCTGGTTAGGTGGCCTATCGAAGACTCTTCACCAACCAAGAAAGGCAAAAGTAGAGCAAACGGATTGTAAGGTAGGTAAGCCATTAAAACATGAAGAAAGAAACGATTAATATATTTTTACTGATTTACTTCAAATTTCAACAAAATCGGACAGATTTTGACGATTTGACAAATGTTTGAATTTGGAATTTTCTTAACCGCGTCAAATATGGTACGTCCACGGTATGAAGGTAATTGATAATTGAACACTTAGCTGAGAAGCAGGCTTTGTCCCAGTAAAGACGTACTGCCAAGAAGAAGAAGAATATAATCATATTCTACAGGAATTTTTGCATAGTATTGATCTGATTCAGATTCGGTTTGTCTCAAGTTCGTTGAAAATCAATCTTTATGCCATCGAGAAAGCCATCGAAAGAGAGGGTTAATGGATAAACTAATAGCGAGGTCATTTAGGTATTCTTGCCAGATTTTTGTTCAGTTCTTGACGAGATTCTTGGCCAAATGTTTGATATATTGCTTGGAAGATGCTTTTTCGAATCTTTGTCGAAAATTGCACATAGCGTCATAGGGGAACAGTAAAATGCTTTTTGGCGAGATATGGTTTCTGTTAAAAAGATCTCTCTTTGGATCTAATATGAGTTTCACACGAAGAATTTCTTCAGGAGTCAGCCATGAGCCATGTCTAACACATAATTCCGAAGGCATTCTTGGAAGGTAATGGGTTGGCTACTTATTCAACTTTGCCGTTTTGTGAAAATATATTGTAAATTTAGAAATACAGAGCAGAAAGTTGTTCATTTGATTCCAAGATCTTTTCTTAGAATAAATTGTATATTTTGTCCAAAACCATTTCGAAAGTCGAGCCGTTTTGAGCTCACAGTATTTTATATGTTTACTAGTAGTCCCGGCAAACTTCGTCTTGCCATCAAGTAGGCTGTTGAAAAACGCCATGAAACGCCCCGTGGAAAATGGAAGTTCTGTTCACTCCTGTTTTTTCAACTTTCCCGTTAAATATACTTTGCTTTTTATACACACGAACACGTCGGAACCCTTAACGAATTCAACTGTGAATGATTCATGACAATCCGTTGGCCCGTTCTTGAGCCATTTCGTGACATACAAACACCGTTCCATTTTTATTTATATAGCATGACCCCACAGTTATGGATCAAATAGTGTGGAGTCCAATCTATAAAATTCAATAAAACAACATGGAAAACGTAAAATTGTAATTTAAAAGCACGAGTTGAATCGTTTCAAATTGGAACTTCGATTGGTAAACTATTTTGAGTATAATATTTTATTGGAGGGGTAAATTAGCAGAGAGAACAGTAAAACACGTCTTTACAGGTCGAGGCAAAACACTTGAATGAGCTTTATTCATTTCCTCCTTTCCATTCCCTTTTGAGCTTCATTCAGTCAGCTCCTTTTACACTCGATTGGCGCGCGATGCTGAATGGCGCAGGGCTGCCATCATATTTCTCGCGTAACAATTCTAAAGGGCCAATGACCAAATTGTAAACAAATCGGGTTTTGATACCATTCGATAGCATCTCCCAACACCCACAAACTATGCAAAAATTGTCAATATTATCATAAAACTTACCTTTATAAACTCGATTTTCAAAACGGCCAATAACCGCTTTTTTCCAAACCATTCATTGGCCCACTGCTTGAAACGGCCAATGATCGGTTCTCGCTCTATCAAGAGGGCCTACAATCGGAAAATTTCGCAAACTTTCATTGGCCTTAGAATGGTGAGAGGCCAATGACTCTCTCTTGCTCATTCATTGAAAATCGATAAGGCCTAGCCTTGGGCCAAGCACGCTAATAAAATTCAATTTTGGCCAATAAAAAAGGCCCATGCCTTGTTGAAAATCGGAAATGGGCCAAGCATTCAAACTCATCATATTTTCCTCATTTTTGTCAGTTTTCAGAAACATATCGATTATTACCGTGTAGTGATGGTAAATCGTCACTCAATTAGCAAGAAATCATATTGATCGATTTGAATACTGAGAAATAGGAATTGAAAATGTGGTGAGTAATATTCAAATCGAATTTTCTCAGAGTCAGCGATCTGAGGATTGGCCCTTTTGAATTGTTACGCGAGATTTACATAGGACGGCATAAAAATTAAAATTTGTGTCGATTTCTGAAAACCATATTATGGATCGATGTTCATATTATGGATCAAATTGTGACATATTACGGATCAATGCGCAAAGTCGAGAGATTTTCAACTCATTGCATCTGTATTGCATGATTTGGCGAAAGTTAACAATGCGCCACATATTACTGCAAAAATAGCAGTGTTAGAGCTAGAAACAAGGATAAAAAGCCTCTTTTTTGTGATACTGCATTGCAGTAACCTGAGACATGAAGTGTTTTCGCTCCACACCAAGTTTTCCACCCATTTTTGTCTGCTAAAAAATTAAATTTACAATCCTTGATGTTTTATGAGTTTTATCCTTAGTGCTATTGCCTGAAAATGTCGAATCCAATGCTTAAAATGTAATAAATCTACATTCTTTGGAAGTGATCCATAACCGTGGTAAACAATCATTTCATGGACCATATTATGGATCACTATTTAGAAGTGCTAATATTCGGTATTTAGAATCAACTGTAACATTTGAATTTTACCACCTGTGGGAGCTTATGAATTCTGACGGCACTTCTTACAGAAAACGACCATATAATGATAGCTGTGTGGTACCAGCTAAACATTTGTCACCGTTATTTAGCAGTTGAATGTTGTGCTCAACATTACAAAAGGTAGAAGACAAATAGTATAACATGGGAAAAATATGGTTTACGTCAGCGTTTATGTTTTGAGCGAGTTATCCGATGTTGAACGTCAAAGTGATCCGTAACTGTGTGGGCATGGTACAGCACCTCTCCTCCCCGCATGAATGACCACGTGATTAACCCCTCTACCGGCAGCTTCATTTTTTACCGCGAGAAAAAAAATCCTGAATGTATCCTTCGAGCACTTCCTGTTTGAACTTAAAGAAATCCTGATCGACAATCCTAAGAAATTCCTGGAAAAAACTTTGGGCAAATAACTTTAGGATAATGGCGAACTTGCCATGGACGAAAATAAATATAAAAAAAAAATAATTTAGGGGAAGTGAATATTAAATGAGAAGGCTGGTGAAACAAGCACCTAGCCAAATACAGAGAAAAATCAAACTTTAGGTAATTTTTATCACGCGAACATTTTAGAGCATAAAATAGAATGTACAGTGGTCATACCTATTACTGGTCATCAACTATGAAGAGTCATTCCCATTTCAATTGCATATAAAACAAAGTGACTAATAGTTGTGACTATGTGACTCATAATAATGTGAACAATGTACATTAAGATAGCGATGGCCCATAATGGTTAAACTACCAACGCAATAAATTACACCCTCCAAATTTAGACCCCAGATG